>NC_132904.1:7744624-10231749 GCF_047675955.1 Chlorocebus sabaeus
AGTCAAATAAAGATTTAGGCTGGGCACGGTAGCTCATGCCTGTAATCCCAGCACCTTGGGAGGCTGAGGCGGGAGGATCACCTGAGGTCAGGAGTTTGAGACAAGCCTGGCCAACATGGTGAAACACTGTCTATACTAAACATACAAAAAAATTAGCTGGGCGTGGTGGCACGTGCCCGTAGTCCCAGCTACTCGGGAGGCTGAGGCTGGAGAATCGCTTGAACCTGGGTGGCAGAGGTTGCAGTGAATGGAGATCATGCCACTATACTCCAGCCTGGGCGACAGAGTGAGACTCCACCTCAATAAATAAATAAATAAATAATAAAAGATTTACACCAGGTGCCACACTAGGTGAAACAGATACAGTCCTTGGTGTCCTGAAGCTCACAGTCCAGCAACGACTTCATCTGTCTACTGTGGGACCTGGGGCAAGTTTCCCAACCTCCTAAGCTTCAGTCTCCTCATCTGTAAAGGAGCTGTGGTGATGACATAGTCACACATCGAAGGGGTGCTCAACAAATGCTAGCCACCATGGCATCATTATCTCCGAGCCTGTTTACCAATTTGTTAAATGGGCTGTTCTGAGGGTCCCCTGAATACTCCTGGGAAGTACTGCCCTCAAACACATTTCAACTGCTCTAGCCTCTCTCTGCAACTTGTCATGTTCCATGACATCGCAAGGTGTACAGGCAGCAAAGAGCACAGGCTCTGGAGTTCAAGTTCTGGCTGTGCCACCCAAAAGCTGTGTGACCGCAGGCAAATACTGTGCCTCTGTGCCTCATTTTCCGGCTGAAAAATGAGGATAATAACCATTTCTCTCTGGGTTGTTAGGAGTTAATCCGTAGAAAACTTTTACAGTGACCTGGCTGGGTGTGGTGGCTCACGCCTGTAATCCCAGCACTTTGGGAGGCTGAGGCAGGTGGATCACTTGAGGTCAGGAGTTTGAGATCAGCCTGGTCAACATGGTGAAACCCCATCTCTACTAAAAATACAAAATTAGCCAGGCATGTTGGTGGGCGCCTGTAATCCCAGCTTTTCAGGAGGCTGAGGCCGGAGAATTGTTTGATTCGGGAGGTGGAGGTTGCAGTGAGCCGAGATCTCACCACTGCCTGCGGGACAGAGTGAGACTCCACCTCAAAAAAAAAAAAAAAAAAAAAAAAGTTTTTACAGTGCATCACCATCACAGCCTTTGAAAATCCAACCTGTTCTTCAGATCTAGTGGGAACCACCACTTCCTCCCCAGAACGTTCCCAGATCCTCTTAAAGATGGATGCGATCTTCCCTCCTCTAAGTGTTCAGAGTTCTGTTTATATCTTTTGGCTGCTCATTAACACTTCCTTTGTATGATTATTTATCTCCATATCTTATCATCCCCAATGAGCTGTCATCACCTCCGGGTCCCCAGTGGCTCCCCCATGGCTCGCACAGGGCTGGACATATCAAAGCAATTGATGGTACTGTCCATGTGGCTGGCATGATTTGTTAATGCACTCATTTGACAGCCACTGAGCAACTCCAATGTGCCAGGCTGTGCATGAGGCACTGGTGTATGCTGCTCCTCCCATCATGAGATGTGACCACCAAAAAAATGGGCAAGCGTGATGGGCACATGAAGAAAATAAAGCTGGGTGGCAGAATAGAGAGGGACTGAAGCAGTTACTTTAGGTTGAGGGGTCAGAGACAACCTCTCTCACAAGGTGCCATTTTACAAGGAGCTGAAGGACAAAAAGAACCAGACAGGCAAAGATCTGGAGGAAGATCATGCCAAGCAGCAAGAACAGCCTATTTAAAGGCTGTAGGAGTGGAGCGAGCTCAGTGGGTAGAAGAAACAGAAGGGTCGGGAGCCCGGAGTACAGTAAGCCAGAGAAGAGGTGGTGAGGCTGGCAAAGGTTGGGGCCAAATCCCAGGAAGCCTCTGGAGGGCACGGAAAAGCATCTAGAATGAGCGTCTTAATAAATGCTTTTTCCAGCCAGGCACGGTGGCTCACGCCTGTAATCCCAACACTTTGGGAGGCTGAGGAGGGCGGATCACCTGAGGTCAGGAGTTCGAGACCAGCCTGGCCAACATGGCAAAACCCTGTCTCTACTAAAAATACAAAAATTAGCCAGGCATGGTGGCACATGCCTATTGTAATCCCAGCTACTCAGGAGGCTGAGGCAGGAGAATCGCTTGAACCCGGGAGGCAGCGGTTGCAATGAGCCAAGATTGCGCCATTGCACTCCAGCCTGGGCAACAAGAGGGAAACTCCATCTCAGAAAGAAATAAAATAAAAGCTTTTTCCACTGGGCATGGTGGCTCACACCTGTAATCGCAGCACTTTGGGAGGCCGAGGAGGGTGGATCACTTTGAGCTCAGGAGTTTAAGACCAGCCAGGCCAACATGGAGAAATCCTGTCTCTACAAAAAATACAAAACTTAGCCGGGTGTGTAGTGCCAGATGCTCGGGAGGCTGAGGCTACAGAATTACTTGAGCCCCGGAAGCAGAGGATGCAGTGAGCCAAGGTCACACCACTGTACTCCAGCCTGGGTGACAGAGTGAGACCCTGTCTCAAAAAATAAATAAATAAAGCTAAAAATAAAAAAATAAGGCCGGGTACGGTGGCTTACGCCTATAATCCCAGCACTTTGTGAGGCCAAGGTGGGAGGATCACTTGAAGTCAGGAGTTCAAGATCAGCCTAGCCAACATTGTAAAATCCCATCTCTACTAAAAAAAAAAAAAAAAAATTAGCAGCCAAGTGCGGTGGCTCACGCCTGTAATCCCAGCACTCTGGGAGGCCGAGGTGAGCGGATCACGAGGTCAGGAGATTGAGACCATCCTGGCTAACACGGTGAAACCCCGTCTCTACTAAAAACACAAAAAATTAGGTGGGCACGGTGGCGGGTGCCTGTAGTCCCAGCTACTCGGGAGGCTGAACCAGGAGAATGGCATGAACCCGGGAGGCAGAGGTTGCAGTGAGCGGAGATCGTACCACTGCACTCCAGCCTAGGCGACAGAGCGAGACTCCGTCTCAAAAAAAAAAAAAAAAAAATTAGCTGGGTGTGGTGGCAGGCACCTGTTATCCCAGCTACTCGGAAGGCTGAGGCAGGAGAATCACTTGAACTCAGAGGCGGAGGCTGCAGTGAACCAAGATTGCACCATTACACTCCAGCCTGGGAGACAGAGTGAGACTCCATCTCAAAAAAAAAAAAAAACCCACCCAAAAAACAAATAAATAAATGCTTTTTCCTCACCAATAATAGGTAATGACTTTTTTTTTTTTTTTTTTTTTTTTTTGAGACGGAGTCTCGTTCTGTCACCCAGGCTGGAGTGCAGTCGCCGGATCTCAGCTCACTGCAAGCTCCGCCTCCCAGGTTTAGGCCATTCTCCTGCCTCAGCCTCCGGAGTAGCTGGGACTACAGGCGCCCGCCACCTGGCCCGGCTAGTTTTTTGTATTTTTTAGTAGAGACGGGGTTTCACCGGGTTAGCCAGGATGGTCTCGATCTCCTGACCTCGTGATCCGCCCGTCTCGGCCTCCCAAAGTGCTGGGATTACAGGCTTGAGCCACCGCGCCCGGCCAGGTAATGACTTTTTACAAATATTATTCTATTTAACCCTCAGAACTGCCCAGGACAATGCTTTTTTTTTTTTTTTTTTTTTTTTTTTTTGAAGAGTTGAGGTCTTGCTCTGCAGTCTTGAACTCCTAGGCTCAAGCGATCCTCCCACCTCACCCTTTCAAGTAGCTGGGACTACAGGCAGGGGCCACCATGCCTGACTCAACCACTCTTAATTTGACTCTTGGCTTCTCCACTAAAAAGGCATAAGCCTTGTACAAATTACTCAAATTACTCTCTGTGCCTCAGTTTCCTTACCTGTAAAATGGGGATAACAAAAATACCTACCTTATTGGGCTATTGTGCGGATTTAAAAGGTTAATCCCCAGAAAGCACTTAGAAACTCTAAGAAGGAATTCAGGTTCACTATAATATCAGCAAGCGGTCCGCACTGGCTTTGTGAATGAAGACACCAAAGTCTAGAAAGGTCAAATGACTAGGCCAAGGTCAGAGGGCGGTTCTGAAGCTGGTGCTCTAACCACTCCATAACACCACATCATCTTAGGTGTCTCAAGTGACAAGTAGCAGGAAAGATGAATCAAGGGGTGAGAGGAAAGTGAAGGCAGTCAGGGGCTGGGTCCCCAGGGGGTTTGAATTCAAAAGATACAAGCACCGTGTGGCCAGGGCGAGGCTCCGGAATTGTCGCTTGAGAAGGAAGAGGGATGATGCAGCTGTTGATCACCATCCCGGATGCGACCAAGTCACACTGTCCCCTGGGTTTCACTAGGCTTGCTGGGTCCCAGCTCCCTCCTGACCTGACCCCCAGCCTGGGTACCCAACAGGTCTAATTCTTTGGTACAAATGCCTGGCTTCCCCCTAAGTCTGCATGTTCTGCTATCCCCTGCTCTGGTGGTATTCTTCAAATCTTCTGTCACTGTCTTACAACTCGCATGACTGTGTGTGTGTTGGGGGGGTGGTGGGTGGTGACCGATACCAAGATTAGGGCCTGAGGTTTGGCATGGGAAGGACCCTGGCAGAAAGGGAAGGGCCATCCCAGGCTGCTCTCCCTGAGCCCTGGGATGGGTTCTTATTGCTTCCCAGAGGGCCCTGTGTGGTGCTCATTAAGGGAGCTCAAGAGTCCATTACCTTCAAGGCGAGTGTTGGGCTGAACGATGAGCTTCCGAGATTCCTTACGCAGCAGCACTGTGTCCCTGAGGGTGAGGAAGCACTCCGGGGGCGTATCAGTGACTGCCGCATACCCCTCGTACAGGGCCCGCCCTCCAGCCACATCCCCTGTGGACTTCAGCACCTGTGGGAAGGATGGAGTAAATGTCTAGGATGGGCACTTACCCGGTGTCCACAGGGCTCTGCCACAGGCCACAGCTGATTGTGGTCAGCCCCGGACAGTCTGTGCTATGGTTTGAATGTGTCCCCTCCCAAATTCCGCTGTTGAAACTTATGGTTAAGTTTCAACTTAACCATTAAGGCTCCTTCCTCAGAAATGGGATTAAGGCCCTTATAAAAGAGACTTCAAGCTGGGTGTGGTGGCTCACATCTGTAATGTTAGTACCTTGGGAGAAGGAGGCAGGGGATCACTTGAGCCCAGGAGTTTGAGACCAGCCTGGACAATGTGGCAAGACCCTATCTCTATGGAAAAAGTAAATAAATAAATAAAAGGCCAGCCATGGTGGCTCATGCCTGCAATCCTGGGCACTTGGGGAGGCTGAGGTGAGAGGATTACTTGAGCTCAGGAGTTTGAGACCAGCCTGGTTAACATAGTGAGACCTTGTCTCATCTCTAAAAAAAGGAAAAGAAAGAAAGAAAAAGGAAAACAGCCTTCATGCCTGTTTGGCCCTGTTGCCCTTTTGCCTTCTCTCATGTGAGGCCACAGCATTCCTTCCAGTCCTCTCCTCCAAATAATTCGTCAACAAGGTATCATCTTGGATGGAAGGGGAGAGCAGCCTTCACCAGACAATGAACCAGCTGGTGCCTTGATCTTGAACTTCCCCACCTCCAGAACTGTCAGAAATAAATTTCTGTTCTTTTTTTTGAGACAGAGTCTCACTCTGTTGCCCAGACTGGAGTGCAGTGGTGTGATCTTGGCTCACTTCAAACTCCGCCTCCCGGGTCCACGGTATTCTCCTGCCTCAGCCTCCCGGTAGCTGGGACTACAGGCGCCCGCCACCACACCCAGCTAACGTTTTGTATTTTTAGTAGAGACGGGGTTTCACCGTGTTAGCCAGGATGGTCTTGACCTCCTGACCTCGTGATCCGCCCGCCTCGGCCTCCCAAAGTGCTGGGATTACAGACGTGAGCCACCACACCCAGACACTTTTTTTTTTTTTTTTGAGACAGAGTCTCGCTCTGTCACCCAGGCTGGAGTGCAATGGAGCAATCTTGGCTCACTGCAACATCTGCTTCCCAGGTTCAAGCAATTCTCCTATCTCAGCCTCCCGAGTAGCTGGGACTACAGACACATGCCACCACGTCCGGCTAATTTTTTGTATTTTTAGTAGAGATGGGGTTTCACTGTGTTAGCCAGGCTGGTCTCCATCTCTTGACCTCATGATCTGCCCTGACCTGGCCTCCCAAAGTGCTGGGATTACAGGCGTGAGCCACCACACCTAGCCAATTTCTGTTCTTTATAAATCACCCAGCCTCTGGTATTTTGGTGTGTTACAACAGCACAAAACGGACTAAGACACCCTGCAAAATGCTGGGCCCGGTCACTTACAGGCAGTGTAACCTCGGACAAGTTACTAAACCACTCTATCTCTAATACCTAAACAGGAATATCTCTAAACAGGAATAGTTCTGCTCTCTCACAGTGTTAATGCGCTGAATGAGTGAGAAACACAGATCAATGATTAGCACAGAGTAAATGCCCACAAAATTAAAGCTAATGTTTCTCATTTGATTATCTCATCTGACATGTAAACAAGGCAGGTATGACCATTACCCTTTATAAAATAAAACATTTCTGGTTGGGTGCGATGGCTCACACCTGTAATCCCAGCACTTTGGGAGGCCGAGGCGGGCAGATCACCTGAGGTCAGGAGTTCAAGACCAGTTTGGCCAACATGGTGAAACCCTGTCTCTACAAAAATACAAAAACTAGCCGGGTATGATGGCGGTGCCTGTAGTCCCAGCTATTCAGGAAGCTGAGGCGGGAGAATCGCTTGAATCCAGGAGGTGAAGTTTGCGGTGAGCCAAGATTGTACCATTGCACTCGAGCCTGGGTGACAAAGTGAGACTCTATCTCAAAAATAAATAAATAAATAAAATAAAAATAAAATAAAACATTTCTTACACATACAAGATATAGTATGTATACCGTAAATAACATTAAAACAGATACTGGGGCCAGGTGCAGTAGCTCATGCCTGTAATCCCAACACTTTGGGAGAACGAGGCGGGCGGATCATGAGATCAGTAGATCAAAACCATCCTGGCTAACAATGTGAAACCCCGTCTCTATTAAAAATACAAAAAGTTTGGCCAGGCACGATGGCTCATGCCTGTAATCCCAGCACTTTGGGAGGCTGAGGCGGGTGGATCACAAGGGCAGGAGATGGAGACCATCCTGGCTAACACAGTGTCTTTTAGCTGTCTCTACTAAAAATACAAAAAATTAGCCAGGCGTGGTGGCGGGCACCTGTAGTCCCAGCTACTCGGGAGGCTGAGGCAGGAGAATGGCATGAACCTGGAGGGTGGAGGCTGTAGTGAGCCGAGATCGTGCCACTGCACTCCAGCCTGGGCAACAGAGCGAGACTTCGTCTCAAAAAAAAAAAAAGGCTGGGCGCGGTGGCTCATGCCTGTAATCCCAGCACTATGGGAGGCCGAGGTGGGCGGATCACGAGGTCAGGAGATCGAGACCACGGTGAAACCCCGTCTCTACTAAAAATATAAAAAATAAGCTAGGCACGGTGGTGGGCGCCTGTAGTCCCAGCTACTCGGGAGGCTGAGGCAGGAGAATGGCCTGGGAGGTGGAGCTTGCAGTGAGCCGAGATCGCAGCCACTGCACTCTAGCCTGGGAGACACAGCGAGACTCCGTCTCAAAAACAAACAAACAAACAAAATTAGCTGGGTGTGGTGGCACGTGCCTGTAATTCCAGCTACTCGGGAGGCTGAGGCAGGAGAATCGCTTGAACCCAGGAGACGGAGGCTGCAATAAGCCAAGAACTTGCCACTGCATTCCAGCCTGGGTGACAGAGCGAGACTCCATCTCAAAAACAAACAAACAAACAAAAAACAAACAAACAAAAAAAAACACCAAAAAGAAAAACAGATACTCATACAACCCCCACCTCACCTCAGAGTTGGTTCTGCTGCTTCTGCTTGACTGCACTCTGTGGCTGCCCCCATCTAAGGAAACCACTATCCTTGATATTGTACTTTTTTGTTTTTTTTTTTTTTGAGATGGAATCTCGCTGTCACCAGGCTGGAATGCAGTGGCACGATCTCGGCTCACTGCAACCTCCACCTCCCGGGTTCAAGTGATTCTCCTGCCTCAGCCTCCCGAGTAGCTGGGACTACAGGCACATGTCACCACACCCGGCTAATTTTTTAGTTTTAGTAGAGAAGGGGTTTCACCATGTTGGCCACGCTGGTCTTGAACTCCTAACCTCAGGTGATCTGCCCGCCTCAGCCTCCCAAAGTGTTGGGATTACAGGCATGAGCCACCGCGCCTGGCCTTTTTGTACTTTTAGTAGAGATGGGTTTCACCATGTTAACCAGGCTGGTCTGAAACTCCTGACCTCAGGTGATCTGCCCGCCTCGGCCTCCCAAAGTGCTGGGATTACAGGCGTGAGCCACTGCGCCCAGCTGGTGCTTTCTGCTAATAATGCAGATGTGAACATCCCTGTATGTCTCCTGAACAGATGCAAGTTTTTCCAGAACTGATTCTGTGTAGGTAACAGGAATGCACAACTTTAAGAGATGATGCTGCTGTTTCTTGAAATTCATATGTAATTCAGCCTTCCAAAAGCAGTGGGTGGCAGTCCTCATTGCTCAGTCTACTAAGTGGATGCTGGCAGTTATTAATTTCTGCCATGCTGGTGGGTTTCAGCTGTAACATATGTCGCTTAGGTCGAGCTTACCTAATTACTAACAAGGTTGAGCATCTTCCCTTAGTTGGTCAAGGGCGATTCATTTTCCTCTTCTGCTCATTTTTGCTTATTTTCTGTTGGGTTATCTTTTCTCCCTCACTTTTTTTTTTTTCTTTTTTTTTTTTTTGAGACGGAGTCTTGCTCTGTCGTCCGGGCTGGAGTGCAGTGGCCGGATCTCAGCTCACTGCAAGCTCCGACTCCCAGGTTTACGCCATTCTCCTGCCTCAGCCTCCCATGCAGCTGAGACTACAGGCGCCCGCCACCTCGCCCAGCTAGCTTTTTTGTATTTTTTAGTAGAGACGGGGTTTCACCGTGTTAGCCAGGATGGTTTCGATCTCCTGACCTCGTGATCCGCCCGTCTCGGCCTCCCAAAGTGCTGGGATTACAGGCTTGAGCCACCACGCCCGGCCCCTCACTTTTTTTTAAAAAAGTTTTTTCTTTCTTTATTTTTTGAAACAGAGTCTCGCTGTGTTGCCCAGGATGGAGTGCAGTGGCATGATCTCAGCTCACTGCAACCTCCACCTTCCAGGTTTGAGCGATTTTCCTGCCTTAGCCTCCTGAGTAGCTGGGATTACAAGCGCCTGCCAATACGCCCGGCTAATTTTTTATATTTTTGGTAGAGATGGGTTTCACCATGTTGTCCAGGCTGTTCTCAAACTCCTGACCTCAAGTGATCCATCTGCCTTGGCCTCCCAAAGTGCTGGGATTATAGGCAGGAGCGACTGTGCTCGGCTGAAAAGTTCTTTATGTATTTTAGATATGAACCCTTTGTTAGTACAGTAGTCCCCACAGATACATGGAGGATGTGTTCCAAGACCATGTAGTACAGGGCCCTATATATACACTGTTTGTTCACCATACATACACACCTATGAGAAAGTTTAATTTATAAGTTAGGCACAAGAAGAGATTAACAATAACTACTAATAAAATAGAACAAATGTAACAAAATAATGCCATAAAAGTTAGGTGAATACAGCCTCTCTCTCAAGTATCTTTTTTTTCTTTTTGAGGCAGTGTGTCACTGTGTCACCCAAGCAGGAGGGCAGTGATGCAATCTTGGCTCGCTGCAACCTCCAACTCCCAGATTCAAGTGGTTCTCATACCTCAGCCTCCTGAGTGGCTGGGATTACAGGCGCCTGCCACCACGCCCAGCTAATTTTTGTATTTTTAATAGAGACAGGGTTTTGCCATGTTGGCCAGGCTGGTCTTGAACTGCTGACCTCAGGTGATCAGCCCGTCTGGGCCTCCCAAAGTGCTGGGATTACAGGCGTGAACCACCATACCCATCCTAAAAATATCTTGTTGTATTTTATTGCAGCTAATTGCAGCCGTAGAAAGCAAAACTGTGGATAAGCGGGGACTAACCACATGTGTTGTAAATATCCTATCCTAGTGTAACACTTGACACCTTCTTTACGGTAACTTTTGATCAATATGTTATCTTTTCTTTTTCTTTTAGAGACAGAATCTAGCTCTGTCGCCCAGGCTAGAGTGCAGTGGCAATCAGGGCTCACTGCAGCCTCTACCTCCTGTGCTCAAGAAATCCTCCCATCTCAGCCTCCTGTGTGGCCACGACCACAGGCGTGCATCACCATACTTGGCTATTTTTAATTTTTCTTTTTTTTTTGAGATGGAGTTTTGCTCTTGTTGCCCAGGCTGGAGTGCAGTGGCCCGATCTTGGCTCACCACAACCTCCACCTCCTGGGTTCAAACAATTCTCCTGCCTCAGCCTCCCGAGTAGCTGGGATTACAGGTATGCACCACCACACCCGACTAATTTTGTATTTTTAGTAGAGACAGGGTTTCTCCATGTTGGTCAGGCTGGTTGCAAACTCCCAACCTCAGTTGATCTGCCCGCCTTGGCCTCCCAAAGTGCCGGGATTACAGGCATGAGCCACCGCGCCTGGCCACACTTGGCTATTTTTTAAATTTTTTGTAGAGATGAGGTCTCACTATGTTCCCTAGGCTGGTCTTGAACTCCTAGACTCAAGGAATCTAGCCTACCAAAGTGCTAGGATTACAGGCATGAGCCATCACACGCAGCCAAATTGAGCATTTTTATTGGTATACAAAGTTCATATTGTATATTTACTCTCAGCATCACTCAGCCATATTTCTTACAGCTTATCCAACCTTCTCTCTGGGGCTGTTTCTTTTTCCTAAATTATATCCTGTAGAAGTGTTGTTACTGATGGTTTATTAATGGTAAACTGTTTTTGTTTGTCTAAAAATGTCCTTCATTCTTAAAGATGTCCTGGCTGGGTGCGTTGCCTCACACCTGTAATCCCAGCACTTTGGGAAGTCAAGGTGGGTGGATCACCTGAGGTCAGGAGTTCAAGACCAGCGTGGCCAACATGGTGAAACCCTGTCTCTACTAAAAATACAAAAATTAGCCGGGTGTGGTGGCGGGAGCCTGCAATCCCAGCTACTCGGGAGGTTGAGGCAGGAGAATCACTTGAACCTGGGAGAAGAAGGTTGCAGTGAGCCGAGATCATGCCATTTTACTCCAGCCTGGGTAACAAGAGCAAAACTCTGTCTCAAAAATAAACAAACAAACAAACAAACAAATAAATACATAAAAGATGTCCTTATTCTTTTTTTTTTTTTTTTTTTTTTAGAGATAGGGTCTCATTCTGTCACCCAGGCTGGAGTGTAGTGGTACAATCATGGCTCACTGCAGCCTCCACCTCTCAGGCTCAAGTGATCCTCCCACTTCAGCTTCTGGAGTAGCTGGAACTACAGGCGCGCACTACCATGCCTGGCTAATTTTTGTATTTTTTGTAGAGACGAGGTTTTTGCCATGTTGCCCAGGCTAGTGTTGAACTTCTGAGCTCAAGTGATCCGCCCTCCTCGGCCTCCCACAGTGCTGGGATCACAGGCGTGAGGCACCTGGTGTGCTTACATGTTTACTGGTTACCTTTCCTCACTGCAGCATAAGAAACTGCTCACAGCTTATTCTCCGTGCCTGGCACATGGTAACACTCTGCCCCTGGAGAGGTTGGCGGGGGCCCATCCAGGTGAGAGGGCTTTGCTTACCTGAAGCCTCCGCAGGAAGCGCTCTAGAGCAGGCTTGCCCACAGACCGGATCTTGCTGCGGTCGAGGCGGACCCGGGCATCTGGGCGCCCATCAGAGCCTGTGGTGGGAGTGATGGTAACGAGTCCCTCGCCAGCCTCCAGCAAGACTCTCAGGATCACAAACCGGGCCTGCATATGGGCCTGCCGGGGCAGGGAAAGACAGCATTTGTAGCCCGTATCAAGTGCTTGGTCCTAGGCTTGGTCCTTGGTCCCAGTTGCTCATTTATTGGCAACTGTTATTGTCATTCTCCCCCACCCTGTGGGTCCTTTTCTGCTTATTCCCCTCCCCTCAAATGCTTCCTCCTTCCTCTGCTAACAGAGAGAGCAGGTTGCACTAGGAGACAGGGAGGCCATTTCCAGGTAGGACCTGGTGCCCATGCTCCGCATGTCACCCACCATGATCCCTGCTGCTCCAGATCCCCCGCTGAGGACAGCAGCTACCCCCTCCAGGGTCCCCAAACACTTTCTCCTCCACAACCCTGTTTGTGCTCAAAAGGGGAACCAAGTAAGCGTCATTATCCCCAGTTTGCAGATGATAAAACAGAGGCCCAGAGAAGTGGAGGGACTTCTTTAGGGGCACACAGCTAGTAAAGGAAGAGCCACAACTCAGACCCACATTTCTGGACCCTGAATGATGTCACATCACCTCCTCAAACCACACCCATCTGATTTTGTCAAAAAGTTTCTATTGCTGGCAGGGCGCGGTGGCTCACGCCTGTAATCCCAGCACTTTGGGAGGCTGAGGCGGGTGGATCATGATGAGGTCAAGGGATCGAGACCATCCTGGCTAACACGGTGAAACCCTGTCTCTACTAAAAAATACAAAAAATTAGCCGGGCGTGGTGGTATGCGCCTGTAGTCCCAGCTACTCAGGAGGCTGAGGGAGGGGAATCACTTGAACCCGGGAGGCAGAGGTTGCAGTGAGCCAAGATCACGCCCCTGCACTCCAACCTGGTGACAGAGCGAGACTCTGTCTCAAAAAAAAAAAAAAGAAAAAGAAAAAGAAAAAAAATTTCTATCGCTTACCCCATGTCCAAAGGACACAAAATGGAGCCGTGGTGCTGAATGGCCCTGGAGGCACCGTATAGATGCGAATCCTGGCTCTGCCACTTAATGGCAAGTTGTTCATCTCCTTGTGCCTCAACTTCCTCTTCTCTAAAATGAGGGTAACAACAGCATCTACCTCCTGGTGTAGTGAATTCATGGAGGGCGCTTAGAATTGTGTGTGGCACAGAGGGCGTCAACTGCGAGGAGTCCTAACAAAATCACCTCATCTGATTCACCGTGAAATGGTGGCCGGGGAGAGTCCTACTCCCACTTCACAGAGAGGAATTCTGGGGCTCACGAGAGTGATGTGACTTGCCTCCCAAACAGTGGAGTCTGGCATTAAACCCTGTTCATCTGCCTTAAAGGTACAGTGGTCCCATCCTTGCACCCTGATCTTGGCGCCCACTGCAGGCTCCCTTCCGCCTCCTGGGGGCCCCACTCAGGCCCCACCTGTCGCCAGTTGGAGGCCTCAGGTGTGTAGAACTCCAGAGCGAGCAGCCCGGCCCGAACCATGTTGAGCCAGTTCACGTAGATCACGTCCTCTGCATCAGCCCCCTCAAAGCCAAAGATCCTGTGAGAGGGGCAGGCAGGTGGCAGGATGGTCAGAGGCTGCCCTGTCCCCATTCCACCGGCCGCCACCACCCACCCTCCATGCCCCCAGGGCTGGCCACTGCACCGGGACAGCCCACCCCACGGCTTTGCTGCTCTTACTCCAGCACTTCCGGGTGGAGACAGAGGTAGAGGCCCACGCTCTCAGCCCGGCACTCTTCGTAGCTGGAGGCGATGGTGCTGAACTTGCTGTCCCAGGTCTCCCCGCTCCGATACCAGCTCTGAATCTGGTAAAAGGGCTCCACTGTCAGGCTTAGGGTGGCCACTGCCCCACCCCACCTGTGCCCACCCTCCCAGCACCCTGGGGCTCCACTGAGGCCTCCCTCACCTGCTCGCCCGTCTCTGGGTTGATCACTGTCTCCTGGTCAAAGTTGAATGCTCCTTTTTCATCCTGCAGAACACAGGGTGGGTGAGGGAAAGGCACCCCCAGCTGGATCCAAGCCTCTAGCGCCAGAATCCACGGGCCCAGAGAGTGGCTCAGGAAGGCAAGCGGGAGCGCAGGAGCAGCAGGTCCGTCCACACACTGATGCCTGCACAGCCCTGAGCCCTGTGACGCTGGCTGCCTCCTCAGAGCCATCAGGAACATGAAAACCAGAGATGCCTACCCCACCGCACAGAGAGGAGAACCGAGGGCCAGACAGTCGAGGAACTTGCCCCAAGTCCTGTGAGGACCCAGATCTGGTGTCTCCAGGCCCCAGTAGGAGATGCTCCAATGGGTGGGCCAGAGAGCCCAGCTGTGCCCACCACGGGCTTCTGGCCCGGCTCCTGGCACTGCCAGTCCCACTGCATGCCACGCGTCTTTCATGCAGCATCCTTTTAATCCTCGCAATCATCTTCCGAGGACAGTGTTACTATTATCCCACTTCACAGACGAGGAAACTGAGCCTTGGAGCCTAAGAGCCCCAAACTGGAGTCAGAGCACACAACCTCCGTGGACACTGTCTCAACACTAATACCTGTTTGCTGAGGACCTACTGTGCGTCAGGGCTTACTGTCTTCACCTTTACTCCTCACAAGGGCCCACACAGCAGGGGTCAGGAATCTCATTTTACAGATGGGCCAACTGAGGGTTGGTGAAGGAGCTGACTTATCCAAGGCCACACACAGCCTGGATAAAGTCTGGCAAGGCGTTTCGCCAGCCTGCTGCCTCAGCAGCTGTTCTGCGCATCCTCCTGACCCTGGGGCCCAGTTCCAGCCCTTCCCCATCCAGGGAAGCAGCCCCACACCCCAAGAAGCAGGGCCCACCAAGAAGCCTGCCCTTGGAAGGGAGGGGCCACACCCCACCCCACTTCTGGTCATCTCCATGCTGGGGGTCCACATCAGCTTTTCAGCCCCCCATAAAAGGTTGTCTGTGTTTCCATATTCCCTGGATAGGTGTGGAGGGGACTCCAGTCACACTGGCTGGCTGGCAAGAAGGGGCTGCTCTGGGGAGAAGTGGCTCCCTACGATACCTGGAAAAGCCCAGGTTCTACGGAACAGCAGCGCAAACAAAGATAGCACTGCTGCCTCAGATGGGAGCACCCAGAGATGCCCCCTACCCCCAGTGTCTGTCCTGGGGCTGCTGGAGCCATGCCCTTAGGGTGTGCTTCCTTAGCCTGAGCCAAGTAATTCCTCCTGGTGTGGGGAACAGCAGCTGAACTGTCCCCAGCTGAGCTGGGGTTTTTCGGCCCTGATCTGTCTGAGATCTGAGTCTGGGCCACCTCCACTTTGATTATTTTGCCTCCCTGATTTAAATTAATACCAATACTGTTTGTTTAAGGATTCTCTATAATCCTCAAAGCAGCCCATTTTACAGATGAGGATACTGAGGTTCAGAGAGGACTCATGATTTGTGTATGGTAGGAAGTGACAGAGCCCTCTACACCCCGGCTCTACACCCAGGCATCTGAGCTCCTGGGACATCTTGAGGAAGGGCAAGACAGGGTCTTTTCTGCTTAAGGGGCCGTTTTCCCCACCCAACCCACAGCCCCTGAGGGCAGAGGCTAGAGCAGCTTCACCACTGGGTAGGGCAGGTTGTGGGGAGTGGAGCTGTGGGCTGGGGTGCCAGGGCTGGCTGCTGCCTTCTTACCTGTACGAAGAGCTTGCCACTGCCATGGCCCAGCAGCTCATGCAGGCCCACCTGCACATCGAAGGAGGGCCCCTTCCAGAGGATGTACAGATCCTGCCAAGACAAGCAGAGACCTGCGCCGTCCACTGGCCGGCCCTGGCCACAGAGCCTGTCGGCCTCCCCTCCCCCGGGCCATGGGCCCATCTCAGTGCATGTACTTGGTAAAGGCCGACTGTGCTCCACCCCACAGCCCATCTCATCCTTGCAACAACCCAGGAGGAAGGGAGGGATGCCTCCCTAGTGTGACCCGAGAGGAAACCGAGGCTCCAAAGTCTGCACGGTCATGTGGTTGGGAAGTGGCAGAGCCAGGACGGAAGCTGTGTGCTTTCCTCTCTACTGTTCTGGGCTGTCTGCCTTCCCAAGTCTGCTGAGGAAGGTGAGGCCCAGCCCCGACCCTCCAACTGCTGGCACCCACCTTGTCATCCTCCTCCAGAAAGGTGAGCTTCTCCCGCTGCGTGTCGTAGGCCACAGCCAGCACATTCCCCAGCGACACGTTCTTAAAGCCTTCCGTCTGCCTCAGGTCATCGTCTGGAGAAGGACCAGGAAGAAGAGGCAAGGGTCAAAGGTCACAGACAAGAGGCACAGGGCAGTTTGTGGAGAGTGTGTGTGTGGAGAGAGAGGGGTGACTCTAAAAGGAAGCTTCTGGGGCTCGGGGGCTGGGCCTGCCGACACTTACAGTTGGGGATATTGATACCAGCAGGGATGCCGGAGCCAGCAAAGGTGAGAACATCCAGGGAGGTGAAGTCGGGGGTGAGGAACTTGTCCTTCTCAAAGGCTGGGGGCCAGGGCAGCTCCTTCAGCAGCTGCTCTGCACTCGCCACTAGCCGCTCAAACTTGGCACTCATGGCCTTGTTCACCACAGCTACGAAACCTGCAGGGGAGGGAGGGAGCTGTGGCTTGGCAGGGTTCCAGGAGGGCTCTCACTTCACCCTACTCCAGCCATCACGCATGTACTGAATGCCTACTGTATGCAGTCACCCTGGGCTGGCAGCTGGGGACAGCAGTGACCCAGGTCTGGGCCCTACTAGGTCAGGACCTAGACAGGAAAGCTGCAGCTGCACAAACCTGTCTCTCCCTCAGGCCCCTGGGCCGCCTGCCCCTTCTCCCTGGGCCTGGGTCTAGCGGCTCACCCCTGACCCCCAGCAGGCTGTGTGCTCTCCTCCCAGACTAATCTCTCCAGCTTTAGCAGGCAGATGCTCAGACTCTTCTACATCCAGCGGCTGGGGAGGATTAGGGCAGTCAGAGAAGTGGCTGAATCCTCAGGCTGGATGCCCTGCCTTGCACAGGTGGGCCCCCTGGGGAAGGGGGTGGGGGCCGAGGCAGCCTGCCACCAGCCTGGGATGACAGCCCCGGGTCAGGTCCAGTCACAATGTCCATCCTGCTTCCAGCCACTGAGTGCAGCAGTCTGCATCTTAACCGCACTGGTGCTGAGGTCAGGCTATTTGGCCCAAGGTCACACAGCCTGGAAGTGGTGAAGCTAGGCTTGGGAGGCACATGTCTACCTGGAGCCTGTGCCCTGACCAGACACCAGAAGCAGCACAGCAAAGTAGCTCAGAGCCAGAGTTTCCGGGTCACCCCCCAACTGTGCCTCAGTGCTCACACCTGTTAAGTGAGGATAAACATCCTCATGGGGTGATGAACTCTAAATTAGTTAATATAGCTAAGCTTCTTACAACAGTGCCCAATATACTGTAAATGGTGTTTATTTACCATGGCTATTGTTATTGTTATGGTTATGGCCGAGTGGGGGTGGGGAGAACCATCAGGGGACACTGGAAACGTGGACTTGGATGTGGGGGAAGGGACTGTGACTGACCTCCTCCTCCCCGAGGAAGTTACCTTCAAATTCTCCTCGGGAACCAAAGGGGTCACGGTAGCTCTCGATGAACCCGATGTAACTGGGGGAGAGAAGGGCAGAGGTGGAGGAGGGGCGGGATGGAGGGGGCGGGTGGGGTGGAGCTGGCGCCTCACCTCTCCACGATGGGGCCTTTGTCCTGGATCCAGAAGCGGGAGCCCCTCTTGTGGGCCTCGATGGAGCCCTGGGTGAAGCTCTCTATATACTGGGCCAGCATCTGCCCCTGGTGGCCATTGGCTGCATACACCTGAGGTGAGTAGGAGTCGATCAGCCTTGTGTGAGGTCAACCCACCTCCACACCAGCTTTGCTGCCCAGAGGGGTCCTCAGCCCGCACACCTCAGTCCCCAGCCAGTCCAACCTTGGCTTTCTCCAGCTGCTCCACCACCTTCTGGAGGATGGGCGCATAGTCCCCTCGGGTCACCTGGAAAGGGCTTCCCCGGAATTCATAGCTCTTCAGCTTGGAAGTCATCTCAGAGTCCAGGGAAGGCTCTGGGGAAAGAAGGTGTCACTCAGAGAAAAGGCCGGAGTAAGAGGCATCACTCAGAGAAAAGGCTGGAGTAAGACACCTCAGCCAGCTTTTCCCTGTAGCACTCTTTCACTCTAAGATCTTCAATGGCTCCCTGTAGCCAATAGACACGAGTATAAACTCTCATCTTCCAAAATATATATATCAGCCGGGCACGGTGGCTCACACCTGTAATCCCAGCACTTTGGGGGCCGAGGCGGGCAGATCGCCTGAGGTCTGGAGTTCATGACCAGTCTGGCCAACATGGTGAAATCCCGTCTCTACTCAAAATACAAAATTAGCTGGGCGTGGTGGCGGGCACCTGTAATCCCAGCTACTTGGGAGGCTGAAGCAGGAAAATCGCTTGAAGCCAGGAGACACAGGTTGCAGTGAGCTGAGATCGCGCTGCTGCACTCCAGCCTGGGCAACAGAGAGAGACTCCAGCTCAAAAAAACAAACACAAAAACGAAAACAAAAAAACCCAAAAACTAAAAAACAAAAATATATGTATCACATAACATGTGCTTTCCATGTGTTAGCTCCTTTAAGCCTCACTCTAACTCTGGGGGGAGGCAGAAATTATCATCTCCATTTCACTGATGGGAAACTAAAGCATCGAGAGCTCACGTGGACAGCAAGTAGCAGATTGGATTTAAAAAGACAGTCACATCCCAAACGTAATCAAGTCCCACGGGGAGACAAGAGGGTGGCTGGGAAGAGGAGCTGTGACAATAGCAGAAGGGAGCTGCAGCGAAGTTGGGGGGCTGGGCAGCCTTCCAGAAGCTGGAAAAGGCAAGCGGGGGTAGGTTCCTCCTGAGACTCCAAAATGAATGCGGCCCAGCCTTGCTTTTAGACTCTGGACCCCTGCAACTGTAATAAGTTCATGTTGTTTTGTGCCACTAAATTTGTGGCAATTTGTTACAGAAGCAATGGGATGCTTACACACTATTGTATTTTCCTTGTTGTCTCTGATCAATAAAATATACTTCAAGGCTATGTAAAAACAAACAAATGAGCAAAAACAGCCACAATATTTCCTGTCTTACGCCTTTTTTTTTTTTTTTAATTTGAGACAGGATCTTGCAAGGTTGCCCAGCTGATCTCAGACTGCTGGGCTCAAGCGATCCTCCTGGCTCAGCCTCCTGAATAGCTGGGATTACAGGTACGAGCCATCATGTCCAGCTCAACTGTGACTTTGCCCATGGAGACGTGGGATGTGTTCCCTCCTCCTGAAGCCAGGAAGGCTGTGACTTCAGCAGCAGGGATACCATGTGCTGAGGCCAGGTCACACAAGGTGAGCAGGCTTCCGCCTGGCTCTCCTGGGAGGCTCACTCTGGGAGCCCAGCTACCACAAACAATAGGAGGGTGCCATGTGAGGTATTTCAGTCAACAGCGCAGCTGGGTTCCAGCCGGCAGCCAGCACCTGCATGTGAGCCAATAAGCCTGGGGATGCTTGCGGCCCCAAGCTGTCGAGTCTTCCCAGCTGAGGCCCCAGACACAGTCACCCAGCAACCGGCTGTTCCTACTGTGCTCTACCTGAATTCCTGACCCAGTGTCCGTGAGCATGAAAAGGCGGTTTTGTGTCACTACATTTGGGGAGCATTTGTTCCACAGCAATAGATAATGACCCACTCAGGCAGCCCGGCTCCAGGGCCACATTCAACCACTGCCTGACACTGCATCCTGTACTGTAAGTATAAGCCCAGCTTATATTCCAGTGAGATCAACTCCTGTTCCTCTGAACCCACATCTGCCATCATCTCCCCGGTGGAAGCTCAGATCCACCAAGCGCTGGGCACCAGGGAGACAACAGTGGATGAAACACACAGGCCCTTCTCTCACGGAGCTTGTAGTCAGGAGAGCTACTGAGTGTGCCAATGGGAAGAGAGAAGGGCATGGACTCAGTTATGGGAAGATGGGGAAAGGTCCTGGGGAAGGCAATGTCCATGCATGGCCTAGAGGATGGGGAGGAGGTAGCCAGGGGACAAGGAGAGGCTGGAGGGGGTTCCGCATGGGAAGTGGGGAATAGATTGTGCAAAGACCTGGACAGGGGCCAGGCGCGGTGGCTCATGCCTATAATCCAGCACATTGGGAGGCCGAGAGGCAGGCGGATCACCTGAGGTCAGGAGTTTGGGACCAGCATGGCCAAATGGCAAAACCTCGTCTCTACTAAAAATACAAAAATTAGCCAGGTGTGGTGATGGGCGCCTGCAATCCCAGCTACTCTGGAGGCTGAGGCAGGAGAATCGCTTGAACCCGGGAGGCAGAGGTTGCAGTGAACCAAGGTCGCACCACTACACTCTAGCCTGGGCACTCCAGCCTGGGCAACACAGCAAGACTCTGTCTCAAAAAACAAAAACAAAAACAAAAACAAAAGACCTAGAAAGGGTCTGTGAGAACTGGATGCTGTTGAGCATGGCCAGAGCACAGAGTCTAAGTGGGAGGATATGGAGATGAAGCAGGGGCTGGGGTGCAGGTGGGGAAAAAGAGCCAGGTGGCAAAAGTCTTCATAAAGGCCTGGACACTTCTGTCCACACTATTTCCTCTCTCCTGGGAATGGACCCCAATTTCCCCTTGAGAATATCACCCCAGGTCCCACTACTACTACCCCAAGTGCAGTTGGTTTGGAAAGGGCCAGTCTCTTTTTTTTTTTTTTTTTTTGACCTGGAGCTTTGCTCTGTCACCCAGGCTGGAGTGCAGTGGTGAGATCTTGGTTCACTGCAACCTCTGCCTCCTGGGTTCAAGCGATTCTCCTGCCTCAGGCTCCCAAGTATCTGGAATTACAGGCACATGCCACCATGCCTGGCTAATTTCTATATTTTTAGTAGAGACGGTGTTTCACCATGTTGGCCAGGCTGGTCTCAAACTCCCAACCTTAGGTGATTCACCTGCCTTAGCCTCCCAAAGTGCTGGGATTGCAGGTATGAGCTGCCACGCCTGGCCTGAAGGGCCAACCTCATCGCCTGACTCCAGGGTAGGCTTGAGACCAGGTTGAACCCATCAGAGACCTGTCCCTTGCCAGCCCTCAGGGATTGGTTCACAGACAAATAGGGGACTGATACAGAGAAACTAGAGCCATTCCCAGGCCTTATGTAGAAACTCCTGGGAGAGAAGGATCCTCTTTGTGCGGGAGTGGCAGGGCTGGCAGGACCTGAGCCATCCAGGTCCAGAAATGCCTGGGAGGGAGCAGAAGGGAAGCCTGGGGCTAAGCTCACCTGAGCCAAGCACAGAAGCCAGCCGCACCTCGTAGTGGGGCTTCCCTTCTCCATCAACCTCTTTGAAGAGCCGGGTGTTATAGGCACTGAGGTTCTAGAAGAGACCAGGGCAGGGGTTGAGAGTGAGGTCTGGAGAGGCCAGTGGGGTGGGAGGAAGGAAAATGGGTCACCCCCCGGGGAGAAGGCATGAAGGCAAAGCAGGCTGGGCCTTCCAGGTTGGCTGGGAGGAGCGGGAGAGAGTGGGAGTGGGCAGCCCAGGGCCGACTCTCCTGCTCTGCTCGGGACACTGTGCACTTCTACTAAGCACTGACTCCAACCACTATGCCAGGCACTGCATGGCCTCTGCGAACCCAGGGCTACTGGAGGTGGGTACTACTTCACAGACATGGAAACTGATCACATGGCTGGTGAGTGGCTAAGCTGGGAGCTCCACTGACACGTGGACCCCAGAGCCTCACACCCCTGTGGCCTGAGGTCCTGGTTCCTCGCCCAGCCCTGAGGCTGTCATTAGGCTCTACAGCCTGGGGTGGGCAGGGGTGGTACCTTCCCTAGTTAGCAGGGAGTAGTCAAGCAGAGACCCAGGAGTGGTCACCAGTTGTGAGGGGGCTGGGACTAGGAACTCCACCAAACCTCTGCTACCTTGAGCTCCCCTAACCCCAAACCTGTGAGTCCAGAAAGTCCTGGGCCAATTTGGCATCTTCCATGGTACAATTCCCAGAGAAATAGGTGGTGATTCCCTGTTGGGGAAGAGAGGGGACAGGAGAAAGAGGAGGTACCGAGGTCAGTGCTGCAGGGACGTCATCTTCCCAGGCTTCCTGCCCCTCCCTCCTTCCAGCAGCGTCTACCGCTTACCCCTCCATCTACTTTCGGGGAAAAAGTTATAAAACAAACAGATGCTCATTTCCAGCATTCCTGCAGCCCTGCCCGTGCCTCTCTCAGGCTGGCCCACCCCTAAGGCTTCCCAAGGTCCTCGTCCCATGCAATGGATGCGGCCTCCAGAGGTGGGAAACCTGGGACCCCCCTCCTTCCCTGCTGTCCCCTCCTCAGCTCCCTCCACCTCCAGCCTTCCTCTCCTTCCCTCCATCAGCACATGGCATCCGGTGTGCAGAATGTCAGATCTGGGAGGGCATTCAGAAAGCATTTGACCCAACCTGCTTACCATTCTACAGATGACAAAACTGAGGCCTGCAGTGGGGAGCAGCATTGCCTCAGGAGTGTGAGGCAGAGCCCACTGCCTCTCCATCCCCTTTCCTTCCCTCCTTTCCAGGTGGCCTCAAAGAATTCCCTCTGCTCCCTGTCCCCTCGGGGGAGTCAGGGGCCTCACCTCCTTCCCCAGTCCGAGGTGTCGAAGCCTTGGCTCCAGAGAGAACATAAGCTCCCCACAGGTCTGCCAGAGGCCCCTGACTTCTTCGGGGTGCTGCTGAGCGGCCTCACTCCCTAGGATCACCTGTTCCAGCTTTTCCTACAGGGAAAGGGAAGCCAATGGCCCAGTCACACCACCCAAACCTGCCTTCCAGAGCCTCCCTATCCACTCCTAAGCTCTTCTCCCATGGTCTAAGAGCTTTGGCTCATTGTGTGATCCGTGGACCAGCAGCACTAGCAGGGCCTGAGAAATGTCAAGCCTCCATGTGTGGTGGCTCATGCCTATAATCCCAGCACTTTGGGAGGCAGAGGAGGGAGAGATACTTGAGGCCAGGAGTTCAAGACAAGCCTGGGCAACATAGACAGACCCCCATCTCTACAAAGAATAAAAAAAATTAGGCCAGACGCAGTGGCTCATGCCTGTAATCCTAGCATTTTGGGAGGCCAAGGTGTGAGAATTGCTTGAATCCAGGAGTTCAAGACCAGCTTGGGTAACACAGTGGCATTCTGTCACTACAAAAAATTTTTAAAAATTAGCCAAGCGTCACAGCGGCAGGCATCTGTGGTACCAGCTACTCTGGAAGCTGAGGAGGATCACTTGAGCCTAGGAAGTTGAGGTTGCAGTGAGCTGTATCTGTGCCACTGCCCTCTAGCCTGAGTGACAGAGTGAGACCCTATCTCAAAAAAAGAAAAGAAAATTTAGCTGGTGTGGTGCTGCACACCCATATTCCCAACTACTTGGGAGGCTAATACAGGAGGACCACTTGAGTCCAGGAGGTTGATGCTGAAGTGAGTCATGATCACACCACTGCACTTCAGCTTGGGTGACAGAGCAAGACCCTGTCTCAAAGCAAAAATGTCAAATCTTGGGTCCACCACAGACCTGCTGAATCAGATGCCGCATGTCAGCATGACCGCCAAGTGACTTGTATGCATGTTAAAGTCCCAGCTCTTATACCTGCTGTAAGAACCACCTCTGCCCTAGATAGGCTCAAGTCTCATAATCCCGGGAGGGATGCCCCCAGCCCAGTATTTCCCACTGTTCCTGGTGATGACCAACAAGCTCCATTTTTGAGAGCACCTGAAAGTTCACAGAACACTTCCACATCTCGCCCTTGTTCGGCCTGCAGATCAGCAGTCAGGGAGAGTTGTACTTTTCCTTTATACACGAAGAGGCCGCGGCACCCAGTGAGGTTGGTGGCACTCACAGTCATGCAGGGTGGCAGCGACAGGGTCCACGTTCTGCTCAGGGCTTCTGACACTCCAGTAGGGGCTCCTTCTACTGCATTCTCCACCCCTACCCCACCAGCCCCCATCCCCACCTTCCCCAACCTTCCTTTGGCTCACCTTGGGCAAGTTGGGAACAAACTTGGTGTCACCAAAGGACTTGTAGTTGCCCATGTTGGAGTAAACACCCGCGGCATAGACCAGGAACGCCTGAGTGGGGAGACAGGCATCAGAGACGCAGGAAGCACAGCCTCCCTGACCCCAGCAACACCCCCTCCTGAGATGCGAATGCCCCAGCAGAGCCAGTGTGGATGAGGCTGGAAAATGTGCGGGCAGGACCCAGGTCCTGGGAAGCCCCAGTCTGGCCCACACTCACTTTCACAGACCCATTTTCACACCCCCGCTGTCCAGCCTAACTGATCTTCTGGGCAGTTCCCAAACACACCCAAGTGTTCGTCTGCCTTTGCCCTCTCCACCCCAGCACCCTCTCAGCCACCTGAGACTACTGTGTCCTTTAAGGCCCAGTTCCAGCACCACCTCCCTCTTTCTCCTGGGAGCCTGTCCTCAGCCTCTGACCTGTCAGGCAGCTGGCCTCGGAAGCATCACATGTTAGAGCCAGAGGGGCCTTAATCATCTATCTATTCTATGGCTTCTGCTGGCCCCAGATCTTCCTCTGGTAATAAGACCTCAATCCTCCTTTTGTGGGTGGGAGGGTGGGGGATCTCCCTTCCCCCAGCCCCAGGGTTGGGCATGTAAGCTGGCTTGGCCAGTCTGAGAAACCACCATCCTTGGCTACAGGATGGGCACAAGGCTCAAGCTGGCATAAGAGCGCTACCCACGACATTTCCCATTGGCAAAGAGCCTGTGTACACCAGGTATCATCAGGCCTGGAACCCCTGGAGCTCCCCCTCCGGGAGCAAGAAAAGCAAGCAAGCAAGCTGAGAGATGAAGACTGCATCCCAGTGGTAGCACTGAGTCCCTGAGTCCAGCCATGCCTGAAACTTCCTCTAGACCTGGACTTTTCAATCATGTGACCCAACAATTCTCCTTTTCACGTAAGCCAATTTGAGCTGGGTTTCTGCCACTTGCAAACATGAATTTCCCTGAATGGCTGGCGCCCACGCCTGTAATCCCAAGCACTCTGGGAGGCTGAGGCAGGCAGATCACGAGGTCAGGAGATTGACACCATCCTGGCCAACATGGTGAAACCCTATCTCTACTAAAAATACAAAAATTAGCTGGGTGTGGTGGTGCGTGCCTGTAATACCAGTTACTCTGGAGCCTGAAGCAGGAGAATCGCTTGAACCAGGGAGTTGGAGGTTGCAGTGAGCCAAGACTGTGCCACTGCACTCCAGCCTGGTGACAGAGCAAGACTGTCTCAAAAAAAAAAAAAAAAAGAATTTCCCTGAAAATAGTAATGCTTGGGTTGCACCTTCCGTTTATAAATATTTCCACAGATATTAGCTCTTTTAATGAGTAAGCCATGGCCCAAGATGGGAAGTGCATGCCCAGACTTCAAAAGAGGTAGACTAAACAGCACGTCAGCTCAGAGAGAAACAATCCAATCCCTTTATTTCCCATATAGAAAAACGGGCCATATTCCTGTACACTCTTGGTGGGAATATAATGCAGTGAAAGTTTTTTAGAAGATGATTTAACAGAATCAGTGAATTGTAAATGTATAGAGCCCTTGACCCAGCAGTTCTCTTTCTAGAAACAGATCCCCCTCACATGTATGCACAAGTATGCTCACCATGGCACTGTTTGTAAGAAAAACGGGACAAGCTAAATGTCCAGAAATAAAGATGAAATTGATTATAGTGTACACTGCTGTGGAATACTTCACAGTCAATAATAAAGAATGAGGTACATTTAAATGTACCCCATTCTCCAAGTTCTCCAAGACATGGCATTCAATGGAAAAAGCAGGACACAAAGCAGGAAAAGAACATCATCTCATTTCTATAAAAGAGAAAATAAGGAACTGATTCGCCATGCATATACACATATAGGTATGTAATACACAGACGGGATTGAAAAGGCTGTAACCAAAACCAGGCACGGTGGTTCACGCCTGTAATCCCAGCACTTTGGGAGGTTAAGGCAAGTGGATCACTTGAGGCCAGGAGTTCAAGACCAGCCTGGGCAACATGGTGAAAACCCATCTCTACTAAAAATACAAAAATTAGCCCGGCGTGGTGGCACATACCTGTAGTTCTAGCTACTTGGGAGGCTGAGGCATGAGAAATGCTTGAACCTGGGAGGTGGAGGTTTGCAGTGAGCCAAGATTGCACCACTGCACTCCAGGCTGGGTGACAGAATAAGACTCTGTGACAAAAAAAAAAAAAAAAAAGGAGAAAGAAAAGGCTGTACCAGCCTCAGTGGGTTACCTCTGAGGAGGGCACAGAATGAGTGATCTTTGTGTTTTTTGTGTCTTTCTGCATTGCTGCAATGCACTAAGAATTCGTGTATTACCTGGCCGATATGTCCAAAAACAAAAACCAAGGGACAGGCAGAACATTCTGCCCAGGGCCACATAGTGTGGTAGAGAAGAACTGGTCCTGAATTCAGACCTCCTGATACCTACTCTGGACTCTTTCCTCTCCTTCCCTGAATCTCCACCAGTTTCTTTTGTTATGATCACAGCAGCTATCATTTATCTTGAAGTCAGGCACTGTTCTAAGTGGGTCATCACAACACTAAGAGGTACAGACATCCCACATGCATATTTTACAGATGAGAAGACTGAGGCTCCAGAGAGGGGAAGTGCCTCAATTTGTAACCTTTGGTCTAATCCTCCACCTACCCCTTGAAAGAGACAGACATTTGCATCCTGGTCTTTCACACCCAGAAGCCACTCAGGAAATGCAGGTTGGCCCAAGGGAACTAACCTGATACTCCTCCTCGGTAAGGCCCTCAGCCAGGGCATGTTGGCGCAGCTGGTCGGGGTCCTGCGCGCGGAAGAGGCGGCTGAGCAGAGCATAGATGTAAGGGGCCTCGGGGGAGGTCTGAAGCAGCACAGCCAGGCCTCCATACCAGGCAGCACGGGACAGGTGGTGGGCATAGAGGCGCTCTGTGGGTGACAGCAGGCGGAAGGCCTCACGGCAGTCCAGGCTAGACACGCCGATGTCATTGGGCAGGATGTACTGGGTGTCCGCCATGGGCCCTGCTGAGAACCATCACTGTCATCACAGCTGTTGTTTACCCCATATCAATTGCATACCTGGCTCTGAACTCTTATAATCTCATTTAATCCTCCCAAAAGCCCACATGGAAGGGAATATTATTGTACCCATTCACCAGATATGCTAACTGAGGCTCAGAGGTCAGATGACTCACCCAAGGGGTCACAAAATACACTGGTGTACCATATTTGGCCTGTAGTCCCTAAACGTTAAAGATTGATTCTAAGGTCAGGCACGGAGGCTCACACCTGTAATCCTAGCACTTTGGGAGGCCGAGGTGGGTGGATCACCTGAGGTCAAGAGTTCAAGACCAGCCTGACCAATGTGGTGAAACCTCCTCTCTACTAAAAATACAAAAATTAGCCAGGTGTGGTGGCGGGTGCCTGTAATCTCAGCTACTGGGAAGGCTGAGGCAGGAGAATCACTTGAACCCAGGAGGCGGAGGCTGCAGTGAGCCTTGTACCATTGCACTCCAGCCTGAGTGACAGAGTGAGACTCCATCTCAAAAAAAAAAAAAAAAAAAAAAAATAGATTGACCTAACTACCTAGTATTACAGATGGGGAAACTGAGGCTCAGGCTCAGAGCCTTGCCTAATCCCACAATGGAGACATCAGCAGCAGAGATTCTCATCTCTAGGCTCCCAGCCCAGGCCCCTCCCTGCTTCCTTGTTCAGTATTCTTTTATTGAGATGGAGTCTCACTTTGTTGCCCAGCCTGAAGTGCAGTGGCATGATCCTGACTCACAGTAATCTCCGCCTCCCGAGTTCAAGTGATTCTCCTGCCTCAGCCTCCAAAGTAGCTGGGACTACAGGCGTGCATCACCACGCCCAGCTAATTTTTTGCATTTTTGGTAGAGATGGGGGGCAGGTCTCGCTATTTTGTCCAGGCTGGTCTGGAACTCCTGGCCTCAAATCCGCTTGCCTCGGCCTCCCAAGTGCTGAGATTACAGGTGCCGCGCCTGGCCTTTGTTCAGAATTCTTCACACTTTCCACTGGGCTCACAAGGATAAAGTTCCAGGCCGCCACCTGGAAGGCTCAGCCTTTAGCCAGGACTTGGCCCCAGACTTCCATTGCTTTACTTTTCTGCACCTCCGTTTCCTCCTCTGTAAAAGAGGGAATAACCTCAGTATTACCAGGTGGGTGCGCTAATCAGATGAGGTCGCCTGTACGGAAAATATCCACAGCAATAAATGATTTTCCTTGCACCTGTCCCATTCTCATCCCTCTAACCGCCTTTCCTCATCCCTCCATTCTCCTGCTCTCTCCCTGTGCTCCGCCAGGGAAGCCCCAGAAGTTACAACCGGAAGAAAACCCATTTTACAGATAGGGAAACTGAGGCTTGGAAAGGCCAACAATTTACTGAAGGTCTGACAGCCCCGTTGGAACCCGGGGATTCCCCAACCCGGGGCCTTCTCCCCGCCACGCCCCTTCCCGGCTGGGACAGAGTTTCCAGCCTCCCCGCCCTGCCCCGGACTCCAGAAGCTCCGCCCCAATAGCACATCCTCAAGATTCGGAAAGGGCTGTTAACTCTTTGCTCCCCGGAGCGCTCTTTGGCCTCGAGGGCGGGGTGAATTTGGAGGAGGTACTGGAGAGTGGGCAGAAAGGGAATGATTTTGCGCTCAGTACAGATTCGCCTTGGTCCCCCAGGATGACACACTGGGATCCCCAAAACCCAGGCGCCGCGCCTCACCTGCAGCAGCTGCTCCGTTCGCAAACTCACTTCCTGCTTCCGGCTCCCCCATTCATTGGGGCTCTGCAAACCCCGCCCCCCTTGGCCAACTGCCTGGCCTCGGGGTCCGGATGGGCGTCAATACCAGCCAATAGACGCGCCGAGACGAGCTTCTCGGCTCTCCGGCTCCCGCCCCCAGTCGCTACGGGGTGGTGCGCGGGTTGGCCCTGCGGGCTCGGCCTTTTGTCTGCAGGCCGCACACGCGCCGGACCGGGTGCCTCTGTGCCCGGCCTGGTCGCGGCCTAGTCCCGACAGACGGAACTGACGAGGTCACCAAGCCCAGGCTGACCCGGCGCTGGTGTCAGGGACTTGGGAATCCCCCTCCCTCAGTCCCGATCCCGCTTTCCTTTGGGGTTTCACCCCAGCGGCCCCAACCTCACTCTTGCAGGTGGGAACCTACACAATAGGAGTAACGTGGCTCCCCCTCACTCTCGGGACTCGGGGCCTGGGAGTGGAGACTTGGAAGTTGCAAAGCTCTCGGTGCCGGGAATCGAGGCTACGGTCGAGTGGGCTCGGGCCAGGGCTGAGGTGGTCTCACCCGTGTTGGGGCGCGGAGAAATGCCTCGAGTGCTTCACTGTACCACCACCCACCCGCCACGGGCCTGGAAGCAGCCGCTAAACATTCCCGAGCCTCAGTTTCCTTAGCACAAACAGGCTGGCAGTTTCCTGGGGCTTGTCAGATGCCTGATGGATCAGAAAGCTTCCTGCAGCCCTGAAAGGGAGTCCAGAGCAGAGGCGGGCCTGCAGTCCACTTTTACAGGTCTGGACGGACTCACAAAACCACGGTCTGGGTGGGGCATGTGGAAGGGCCTAGGCCGAATGGGGAGTAGCGGTGAGGGCCCAGGGTCAGACTGGGGGTGGAGCGAGGTTGTCTGGGAGTCTTGGCTTTATGAACTGGAAAACCAGGCTAATAATTGAATCCAATCCAAGGAATATTGTAAGTTGTGATGTGTTGGCTGCAGTGCCGCCCCCTATAGTTGCGCAGGGTGAGGGGCGTTTGGGTACTGAAGTCCCACACAGTCTCCTTGCCATGCCTGTGTCTAGGCCAGGCAGCGTCTGCTTACCATAGACACCAGTTTCTCATCCGCAAAAGTGCCCAAGGCCCTGCTTGACACAAGTGTTACAAGCTGTTAGCTTTGATGATGACTTGTTATATGAAGGAGTTCAACAAGTTGGTCAGTGTCCTCAGGAAAGTCACCCTTCTTTCCTTTGCCTCCATTTTCATTGTCTTTAAAATGGGTATAAAGTTGGCTGACAGGTGAAGTTGAAATGTGCACAAGTAAGGGAGGTAGTGCTGTCCACTGCCAGCAGGGGACAGCTCAGGCGAGGAAAAGATCCCAGTACTCTTGGAACCCCCAACCAAGCTACGAGATCACATTTTTATGATCACAGATAACATGAGCATGTCCTGAGGTCCCTTGCTACCAGTTTGGCATAGAGGACGTCATTTAATTCTTGCAAAAATCCTGAGGTATCATCACTTTACCCATTGTACAGATAGGGAAACTGAGGCTAAGAGGTTCACTGACTCCTATAACACCACACAGTTCAGGTGTCCCTGACCCCAACACACAGATACACACACACAGTCACTCACATGGAGCAGTCTATCACTGGAGTCATAACTCCCCAGTCTTGGCTGTTCCCCATGGGAATGAAAAAGGGGTCGGTGAGGAGCAACATGAATCAACTGTGTTACAGGTGCCCTCCATATATTCACAACCACCTGGTGAGGTAGCGACTGTTATCCCCTTTAGCACTGAGGAAGCTGAGGCTCTAAGAGCTGGCAAAGGCAGAGCTGGGACAAGACCAGGGCTGTCTGACCCCATCCACCAATACCTCTGAGTCCTCCCCAGCATCTAGGGTGGTGCCCTTTGCTGGTCTCTCCTCCTAGGGTCGGAGGTTCCCCACTGGAAATGGGATCAGAATGTTCCCTGCCTAGGCCAGGCGCGGTGGCTCAAGCCTGTAATCCCAGCACTTTGGGAGGCCGAGGTGGGCGGATCATGAGGTCAGGAGATCGAGACCATCTTGGCTAACACGGTGAAACCCCATCTCTACTAAAAATACAAAAAATTAGCCAGGCATGGTGGCGGGCGCCTGTAGTCCCAGCTACTCAGGAGGCTGAGCCAGGAGAATGGCGTGAACCCAGGAGGCGGAGCTCGCAGTAAGCCGAGATCGCGCCACTGCACTCCAGCCTGGGTGACAGAGCGAGACTCGGTCTCAAAAAAAAAAATTGTTCCCCTGCCTGGTTCCCAACAGGATCAGAAGAGAGAACTTGAAATTCTGAGTTGGATTTTGAGTGTTGTGTGTTGTATGTTGAGGGGAGAGAAGTTGGAATGCTCCCACACCTCCTGCAGCATCCCCACCCTCCCCTCCGCCCCCACTGCAGCAGTGCCATGCTCTGGAAGCAAGAATCTGACCACACCCTCCTCCTCATAACATGTGGGTGCCGTCTGTCTTCTCAATAGCCCAGGTCTCATCTCCCTGGTCCCAACCAGCTGTGTGACCTTGGGCAGGTCCATCCCTCCCCTTGGAATCTGGACTCCCCTAGGCTCTGCCATCTACTGGGGATGATGCCCAGGTCAGGTCTATACTCAGAGCCTTCTTCTCTTCCTCTCCAGAACAGCCGTCTACCTGTCTTCCTGGCTTGCTCTCCCCAGGAATGGTCTGGGGCAACCCCAGCAACACGCCCACCTGTGACCAGGATGACCAGGAATCCAGTTCAGGCTTGGCTTCCATGGCAATCAAGGCCCACCAGGCCTCAGCAACCTTCCCTACCCCCCATTCCTTTTTGCTTGCCCCCCTCCACACCAGGCATGTTCCCTGCCATGCCATGCTGTTCTCCTCACCTTGGCTGCCCTCCCAACTCCTCCCTGCCTCTAGAGATGCTCTGCCATTCAAGACTTGACTCAGGCTCCAGGTCCTCCCTGGGCCTTCTAGAGCCCCTGGTTCTCACTCCTCGGAACACTTCCAGCCTGGCTGATAGCCCATTGCATCCTAGCCTGGGGTACAAGTGGCCAGCACAGGTGTGAGGGTCAACTTCCAACAAGCATGGGTAGGTCCCTCTGCAGACCTTGGGCTGCGAGAGGCAGGGCCTTGCCCACTGCAGTGGCCCTGCACAGGGCTGGGCACAAAGCAGGTAGGTGTCCACCAATCCAGTATCCAAAACCCTGCTCGGTTCACCCCCACCTCTGTTGAAGGAAAGCAACACTGTGATGGAGAGGAGCAGCTGTGGATTCAAATCCTGACTTGGCCACTTTCTAGTTGTGCGACTTGGTGCATCTGCCCTCATCTCCTCAGAGACACAAATGGCAACACCTCCCTTCTTGGGTTACTGTGAGGATTAAATAACAAAACCTCCAAGAAGCAGAGCCAGGTGTCTGGAGAGTGCTCAATGGACGTAGTTATTATTATCATCATCAGCGCAGTGCAGGGCACGTGGTGGGCATTCAGGGATGATGGCCCTTGTGTCACAGCCGACACACTCTTGACCAGTGAGTCCTCTCTCCTCCCTTTGTTGACTCCTGACCATCCACAAATGAGGTTCAGAATCCTCCATCCAGCATCTTCCCTGGTCACATGGTCCCAACCTTTTGCTCCACCCCCTTCTCTGTCCCCCAGCAGTCCATGCTCCAGCCACCCTGACACTGTCCCTGGATTCCTGGCTTACTGACACCTGAGCCTACGCACAGGCCCTCCCTTCTGCATAGAGCACGCTTCCCATCTTGTGGACCCCAAGGGTTCTGAGCAGCCATCGAGGCTGAGCTCCTATGACAACTCCTTCGTGAAGCCTCCCTCACTTTTCCATTACCAGTGAGGCCTGCTACAGCCCGATTCGTACTCTGATCCTAGCACACATGAAGCGTGTTGCCATTTGGTAACAGTCTGTCCTCCACTAGACTGTGAACTCCGCCAGGCGGGGAACCAGGTCTGATTGCCTCTGTGTCCCCAGAGACCACTTAGCACAGAGTCCAGCCCATAGCGGCTGTCAGCAAATGCTGGGCCCAGCCTGCCACCCACCCACCACTCACTTGGGGGCTGGAGGCATTACACGCATGCGGGGCACATGGGACTCGTGGGGGCAGCTGAGCAGCGAGGTTTATAGAGGAACCCGGGGTGGCAGCAGGAAGGATGAGTGTCTGAAACTGGGTTGGCAGGCTCAGGGCATAGCCAGCCTAAGCTAGGGGTCAGGGGCCCCTGGCCCCTTCACTCCCCCAGGGGCACACAGTGTCAGCGGCACGATGTGGGATGCCCTGGGAAGGGCAAGGCCATGGGGCTGGGCTTTCCTCCATCAACCCAGGACAGAGCTGGTTCTGAAGGCCCCATCAGCATGACTGGGGTGGAGATCTTGGGGACCTCCTTGGGGGGCCACAGTTGGGGGGAAGGGCACAGCCCGTCCAACATGTCCATCTGGTGTGGCTGTGCCAGCAGGGAGTGTCCCACATGCAGAGCTCCCTCTGGGCTGCAGGAGGTGGGGACCTGGGTGGGCAGGTGGGCACAGCAGCAAGGGGCCCCAGGGAGCCTAATCCAGCGGGCCCTGGAAAATGAGGCGGACGCAGCCATGCTCGCCAGTAAGCCAGGCCCCGCAAAAAGGGCAGGCGGCATGGAAAGCGTGGGTGCCGTGGGGCAGTGGTGTCTGGGCCCAGTAGCGGGCAGTCTTCTCAGAGCAGACGTGGCCACAAGGTGCAAACGCATGGCTAGGCGGCCCAGGGTCCAGGCAGAGGCCGGCCTCCTGGCCAAGCCATAGAGGCACATAAGGCCCCACGAGGCGGCAGAGAGGACATTCGCGCTCCTGGGGGCCCCGCTCCCGCCGGCAGCCCCAGCCGTGGTAGCCGTGGACGTGCCCGCAGCGGACGTAGACCCATGGCTGCTGTTTGTCGGGTGCTGTGCGGCCACGGGCTGGGCTGGGGAAGGCCAGAGTGCTGAGGCCCACGGGGCACTGGGGCCGCGCTGCATTTGCCTCCTGCCGCTGGGCCTCCAGTTGCTTCAGTGTGGGAGCCCGCAGCAGCCCCGCCGGTGTGCGCCACAGCAGTGTGGCCCCACACAGGTCGATGAGAGAGCCGTCCTGCAGCACGTTGGACTCGTTTTCCACCTGCCAGAGGCAGTAGAAGGGCCTTACTGTCCAAGAGGCCCCCGCTGAGCCACGGGTCCATCCCACGGAGCCTCCCTGGAGAGGACACCCTGGCTGGCAGGGCAGGCAGGGCAGAGGGGCAAGGCAGGCTGGGAGGCCAAGCGAACGGGCAGGTGCACCCCAGGCACATGCTGACGCCCCCTCCCAGCGGGGCATGGGCCTTGGTTTCTCTATCTGTCTAATCAGGAAGTCTGAACCCAGACAGGGTTTTTCTAAAATAAGATGTTTTCTGAAGTGCCCTCCTCCTGACAGAGGCAGGAAAGGCCTCTAACAAGGAATGCTGGGTACTTAGCTCAAAGCTAACAGGGAATGCTGGGTACTTAGCCCAAACCAACTATCCCAGTAGTTACAGTTAAAAGCAAAAACTCAGGAGCTAGGCTGCCCAGGCTGAATTCTGGCCTTACCATTGACTAACTTTGTCCCTGGTCAAGTAACTTAACCTCTCTCCATCTCAGTTTCCTCATCCTCAAGATGGACTGCACTTTCTGGCATCTCAAGTGGTTCTCGTGAAGATTAAATGAATCGATCAGGCCGGGCACGGTAGCTCACGCCTGTAATCCCAGCACTTTAGGAGGTTGAGGCGGGTGGATCACCTGAGGTCAGGAGTTCCAGACCAGCCTGGCCAACATGGTGAAACCCCATGTCTACTAAATACAAAAAGTTAGCCGGGTGTGGTGGCTCATGCCTGTAGTCCTAGCTACTTGGAAGGCTGAGGCAGGAGGATCACTTGAACCCAGGAGGTGGAGGTTGCAGTGAGCTGAGATCGTGCCATTGCACTCCAGCCTGGGTGACAGAGTGAGACTCCATCTCAAAAAAAAAAATTTAAAAAAATAAATAAATGAATCATTCAGTGTAAAAACTTAGAACAGTGCGTGGCAAATAGTGCTTAAGAAGAGTAGGCTTGTGAAACATTCACATGCATCATTTTACCAAACAATGCTTCCCCAGACCTCCCCACAGAGTTGATGCTCTGCAAAGAAAAGCCATGCTTTTCTCTGAGGTTTTGCATCTCCTTGGACAATGTGCTCATGCCTGAAGAGCAACGCATGGCCCGTTTGAGGAGCATGGCCATGTGACCTTGGACAGCCCCTGCCTCTCTCTAGGACTCACTCTGGGCTCCCTAACCTCAGCTCTCTGATCTGCACCACAAGGAGTTGCCACTAACACCTGTGTCAGAACTACTGTAAGGACCCTTTCCTCCTGAGAGAGAACAGTGCTAAACCTGTCTGAATGTGACAGACATGCTACAAACTGCCAACACTTTAGGCTATAAACTGCTCACACATGGGCCAGTGTCACTCTCATAAGAAGGTGTGATTTTTTTTTTTTTAAGCTGCCAGCAGCCTCGAAGCCACCTGGGACTGCACAGTATGTCTGTGTGTGCCTTGATCACATCACCCCCTGGACCTCCAGTGGTATGCACACTATGCTTGGGGACCCTGGTCTGTCTGCCTGTCTGTGGCACATGCTAAGAACTCCCTGGGCCTGGGATTCCCCAACATGGAGCCTGTTGGGGCTCCCTGGGGCAGAAGGACTAGAGATCATCTCCTGGCTTGGGCAGGGGGATGGGCAGCTTGTGAGGGCCTGGCAAGGATGAGGGTGGGGAATAGAGCAGGCCACCTACCAGCTTGCCCCGCTGCTGGGCTGAGCGGCTGTCCCGCAATGTGTACACATTCCCACAGACTGAGATCTCCCGCCAGACACCTGGGGCTGAGTCCTCGGAGAAGCCGCCCGCCGGGTGCATCACCAGAACTCCATTGGTGGTCAGTCCATCCATCAGGCCATCTGGGGTCCGCCATTTGGCCGCCCGCTCCTGGGACCACATGAGGAATCAGATCACATCCACTAGGGGCCCCCCAGCAGGCTATGTGCCAGAGGCACTGCCCCCCTACCCTCAAGTTCAGGGGTGGCTCAGAGAGGACTGGCATTGAAGCTGCATGACTTAAGTGTCTCTCTGGGCCTCACTTTGCTCATCAGTTAGCTGGGGTTGCTAAGCCCTGCCAGGACCATCATTTGGATTACTGTGGGCTGGTTCATCACATCAAGATGCTGCACTTCCCAAGCCTACCCCTTGCCTCACAGATGAAGAGTTGGTCCCTTCCTGGGGCTCACTCACTCCAAGGAAGATGTTGCTAGAGGCGTCGAAGCCAGCTGCATAGATGCGGGCAGTATAGGGTGGCCGGCGGTCACAGAGGATGCGGCAGGCGTAGCGGGAGATGGTGCTCTGGGCGGAAGGGCCCTCGGCAGCCCCTCCTCCAGGTGACGTGTCTGTTACCACGAAGTCAATCATGTTCTCTGTGGAGCGGCCGATCTGTGAGGACAGGGAAAGCAAGCAGCGAATGCATGTACATAGGGGACTCTCATAGGCCTCCCCACCCACAGTTCCGGCAGCTGCTCTGTATGCAAGGTCACCAAAAAAGGAGGCTGCCAGGTCCTGAGAAGGGGGCAGCACCAACTCCTTAGACCTTCTAGGCTCCCAGGTGAGGTCTCCAAGTCCAAGAAGCCATTGCCTGGAGCAGCTTCTCCTTCTCTGTTGCCCCCACAGCACTAGGGATCACCCCATTCAATAAATACAAGTTGATTTGCTGATAGAATTATAAGAGGGTGGTCAAATGTTAGCAGCAGATAGCGACTTCTGAGTAACTATTTGCCATATGCCAGCCACCATGCTAAACATTTTATATGCAATGCCTAAGTTAATCTTCCTGTGGGGTGGGTACTATTATGGGCCTCATTTTACAGATGAGTAAACCAAGGCCCACAGAACTTAAGTGATACTTCCCCAAAGTCACCCAGTGGTAAGTGATGGAGCCAAAATCTGAACACAGGCATTAGGCCTCTCACACCTGAGCTGAGCTGTGTGAACTCCCACAGTCTAGGAGTCTTGAGTTTGATCCTTGATACAGCCACTGACTTGCTGTGTGACTCTGCAGTCAAGAGCCCACACTGGGACATCCTGCTTCCTCGTCTGGAGGGAAGCAACTTTCCCATGGCCTCCCATCCTGTAGCCTCACCTGAAATGCTTGCAGAGCCTAGAGGCCTGGTGGCCAGGAGGTGTGTGGAGAGGCCTGAGCATACCTGGAACATGTCTGTGTCGCTATCATGTGTATACTCCACTATGACCGAGTGGCTCCGGGACAGCGTGTACGAGATGCTGTGCTGACCACGGTTACTCAGTGCCTGGGGGGAGAAAAAAGTCACTTGCCAGGGTGTGCAGCTATGATAAGTGTAAGCCTAGAGCCAGCAGCTGGAGCTCAAGGCCCAGCAGCCACTCTCCAGAAAGGAGGCAGCTCCATCCTTCGCAGAGGGTGGACAGTGCAGCGAGTGTGTCACATGATTTAAGCCGTACAGTCACCTTAAGAATGGGGTTATCAGGCTGGGCACAGTGGCTCACGCCTGTAATCCCAGCACTTTGGGAGGCCGAGGTGGGCAGATCACTTGAGGTCAGGAGTTCAAGACAAGCCTGGCCAACATAGCAAAACCCCGTCTCTACTAAAAATACAACAAAAAAAAATTAGCTGGGCATGGTGGTGCGCACCTGTAGTCCCAGCTACTCGGGAGGCTGAGGCAGGAGAATGGTGTGAACCCAGGAGGTGGAGATTGCAGTGAGCCGAGATTGTACCACTGCACTCCAGCCTGGGTGACAGAACGAGATTCCGTCTCAAAAAAAAAAAAAGAATGGGGTTATCGTTCCATTTTAGATTTGAAGGAACTGCAGGTCACAGAGAAACTGCCCTAAAGGCACACAGCTGGAAATATCAGAGGCTGAATTCTAACCCAAATCCTCTAAAGCCAAAGGTTTTTTCCTTTACCATTGCAGTATGACTGTCACCTCCCACTCTCTGAACCTTGGCTGCCTCTAAGATGGCGCAGCTCATTTCCACCCATTTCCATTGGATGGAAATAAGCAGCACCATCTTACAGGCAGCCAAGGTTCAGAAAGGTCTGGTAGTTAAGGAAACATTTTGCAAACTGTAAAGAACTATGCACACTGCAAAGGATTTTTCATCACCATTCTCGGGTGGCCCAATATGCAGTGAGTGATGACACAAAGTGGGCTCCCCTGTTAGGGTGGGGGGCTGTGGGCAGGTAGGACCTGGAAGGCCAAAGACCTGGGCCTTGGGCAGGGAGGGCAGGATCTCAGGTCTACAGGTCAGTTGCTTGCCTTGGAGACGAGTGGCGTGGAGATGTGGTGCATGACGTCTGGCTTCACTCCGTTGGCATGCGGACGGCGGCTCAGTGCCAGGCGGCTTCGCCGGCGGCCTTTGTCCCCACTTGCCAGACACCCATTGTAGCTGTAGATGTTGGAGGTTAAGAAGAAAGGGTTGCAAGAGGAGAGAGAGAAAGAGGGAAAGTGAACCCCTGATGAAACTTAGAGGAAACTGCCAACTTCTGGGCAGATCCTACCTTAATAAACAAGCTCTAGAAGCACCTGAAACTAGAAGACCCTACAATAACAAATCGGTACCTTGGGGAGTGGGCAGGGGGTGTCAGAACAGTTTCAAAAGCACTTTCATTCAGTTAACCAAGTATTTCCTGGACACTTGAGTCATGCCTGGATGGGTGCTGTGCACTGGGGCAGTAGAGGTGACGCACCACGGGTCAGCTGTGGGCCCTCAGTGGAGGGGTTCCTCAGCTTCTCCAGGAACCTAGGTGCCACCTGCCACACCCAGGCACAAGTCAAAGATGCCATAAGCCTAGAGGAAGAAAAGGGAATTCTGGCCCTAGCATGAGGCTTCTGGGAGAGGGAACACCTCTACTGGGTTGTGAAGAACTAGAAAGGGTTCACCTGTAGCAAATTGTCACTTATCACACCACTACTCAAAACCAAAACGAAAGGAAAAACTGACCCACAATGCCACTACCTCTATATGTCCACACATGTCAAATTTCCACCTGCCTTTCCATCTCTTGTCCGGAAGGGATGGCTGTGAGAGGCACAGAGGAGGTGAGTCATAGCTCTCATCGCTGCCATGGGCTGCTGCCTCCGTGTTCCTGGCCTTCATGTTATCAATCACCTAATGGAATCTGTGCAGTGGCCTGCCAGGCAAGTGGCTTTCTGCCCATCTTACAAATGAGAGAAATCAAGGCTCAGGGAGGTAAAGTGACTTGCCTCTGGCTAGTAGGTGAAAATGTCCAGATTCGAGCCCAGTCTCTCTGACTCCAGAAGCCCCTCTAGATGGAGGCTCACCCTAACCAAAGGGCCCAAGGCTGGCAGGATCTGATGAGATCAGGGAATGGTGACTTTGGTGGTGAAGTATGTGGGGGAGATGACGCTAGTGGGAAGGCTCTGAACTCCAGGCTGAGGACATTATTTTGTAACCAGTGGGGTGCCAGGAAGGTTTGGGAACAGGAAGTGACAGGACAAAGAGCTGCCAAATACAGACAAGGCCACTTGAATCAGAATCTTCTAGTGAGTTTGTTAAAATCCAGATGAGGCCAGGCGCAGTGGCTCACAACTGTAATCCCAGCACTTTGGGAGACCAAGGTGGGCAGATCACTTGAGGTCAGGAGTTCAAGACCAGCCTGGCCAACATAGCGAAACCCCGTCTCTACCAAAAATACAAAAACTAGCCAGGCATGGTGGTGGGTGCCTGTAATCCCAGCTACTCAGGAAGCTGAGGCAGGAAAATCACTTGAACCCAGGAGGTGGAGGTTGCAGCGAGCTAAGATCGTGACACTGAACTCCAGCCTGGGTGACAGAGCAAGACTCTGTCTCCCCTGCCGCAAAAAGAAAAAAAAAAATCCAGATTCCCTGGTCCCACCCATTGTGACTATGATTCCATAGGCTTGGAGAGGGCCTGTCAATGTGTATTTTCAGTGCCCTCCAGCCAGCTCTGATGTGCAGCCAATGTGGACTCTGCTGTGCAAAGGGGCTGCCAGGAGGGCCCATACCCGTGGGTCTGCAGCCTCCCACATTAGTGGCCTTGCCTTGGGCTGGAAAGCCAGTCCTGCCTTTGGGATACAAAGCAGCTGCTTTTTCAAGGCAAGCTCTCCCAAGGGAGACATCACTTTTGCCCTTGTGAGCTCTTCCCACACATCGGGGGCGGGGGTGGGCAGGCCCCGAGGTGGGGCAGTTCAGGACACAGACTTGGGACACAGATGGGCCTGGCTTAAATCTGGCTCTTCCACTTATCACATGACCTCTGTAAAATGGAGCTAATTTTTTAGGACCTACCCCGCAGGTTCATTTTGAGAACTAAATGAGACAAAGCATTTAAAAGTGCTTAGCACAGAGTTTGGCATATTTATAGGAAGCCCTTGATAAGTGTTCGCTATTACTGCTTTTTTTTTTTTTTTTTTTTTTTGGTAAAAAAAGCACGTGTCAACAAACAGCCATTTTTAAAAAATAATTTTGGCCGGGCGCGGTGGCTCAAGCCTGTAATCCCAGCACTTTGGGAGGCCGAGACGGGCGGATCACGAGGTCAGGAGATGGAGAACATCCTAGCTAAAACGGTGAAACCCCGTCTCTACTAAAAAATACAAAAAACTAGCCAGGCGAGGTGGCGGGTGCCTGTAGTCCCAGCTACTCGGGAGGCTGAGGCAGGAGAATGGCGTAAACCCAGGAGGCGGAGCTTGCAGTGAGCTGAGATCCGGCCACTGCACTCCAGCCTGGGCAACAGAGCAAGACTCCGTCTCAAAAAAAAAATAAAAAATAAAAAAATAATCTTAATGATAATATAACTTATCAAATAGTTTCTTTAGGACCGATGGCAGAGAGAGGCCAAAGGGAGACCTAGATGGGGGAGGAGGAAGAGGGTCTGTCCCTGGAGAAAGATCTGAGTGGATGGTGCAGGGATCCTGGTCAGGAGAAGACCAGGAAGGGATGAGGTTGGCCCGGCCGCCAGTTCATGTTGCTTCCTCTCTTCTGGCCTTGGCTTTCTCATCTGCAGTGTGCAGGTCAGCTGTGGCTTAGTAAAAGTGCACTAGACCTAGAGTAAGAAAGACCTGGGTCCAAATCCCAGCCCTGCCACTTACCAGCTGTGTGCCCTTGGGCCAGTCACTTCCCCTCTCTGAGCCTCGGTTTCCTCACCTCCTTCCTCACAGCATCTTTGTGAAGATTGAAATGAAATAATGTCCATGAAAGGGCTTGGCACAGGCCTGCCTCCCAGAACACTTGATATGTGCTGGGCGCTGTTCTATGTACTTTACAGAAATCACCTCACTCATTCCTTCTGACAACTCTCTGAGGAAGGGATTATTAACATCTCCATTTGCAAAACGGGAAACGGAGGCATAGGGAAGTTCAGCAACTTGCAGAGGCAGGATTTGAACCTAGCAGTTTTGCTGGAGAACCAGAGTTCTTCAACCCATACCACACACACTAGGTGCTTTAGGAAAGGCAGCTGGTGTTAACGTTTTTCTCATCTGATCAGGAAGTTGGGTGGTTAGAGTTGTCACAGTAATTTGTGAAAAATAGGAAGATAAAACAATAATTATGAATTGAGGTGGGTTTGGTCAATTTTGTCTTTCAGCTAGGAAGGTGAGGAGGGATGAACAGCAGAAGGCACTTTGTGGGGGAAGGAGGGGTCGGGGCCCTTGCTCTGGCTGCATTGGGTGGGTGTCTGGTGCTTCACCCCTTCTAGGCCAGAGATGCTCACCCCAGGACGATGAGTTCACCATACTTGATGGGATCCTCGCCTGGCTGCGCATCTTCACCGGGAGAGGAGAGAACGCAAGAGCCCTTGTTCCCCCGGTGCTGAAGGTCTGAGGTTCGGGGGGACCCCACTTCAGGGTTTCCTTCCAGCACCATTCTGGGCAGAGTGGGAGAGAAAAGAGCTTTGCAGGTTCCCACCCCAGCCCCACTCAATCCCAGCTCCAGCCTGCTGCAGGACCGCCTAGGCTAAGGCAAGGGTGACCTTTCACCGCCTCTACTGCTATGGCAACCACTTCCCCTCTGCCTCCTCTAAACTGCCCAAGGTTGCTGGGATACCAGGGAGGGGTGGCACAGTCAAGAGGGTCAGGATATTCAGTGGTGCCAGAGGAATGGACCAACTTGGGGTGGCCAGAGGCTGCTTTTTGGCCAAGATCCCAGTTTGGGATGTGCTTCAAAGAGGGGCACCCCATGAGTTGGGGGCCCTTACCCCTCATCTCAGACTCAGTTCCTGGCTATGACTCTTAGCCTCTGGACCTCTGATTTAGCCCCTCTGACAGGTTCTTTGAATCTACCTGTCCATCTGAATCTTTCTGCCCCTTTGAGGTCTAGGCCTCTGTCTGTCCATCTGCTTTCTCAATGACTCTCCGTCCTCCTAGCCGCTGTCCTTTTCGCCGTCTCTCTCCCCCTATTCCCCGTCTCTGCCTGTCTGCCCGCCTCCGCCTCACCATCCATCTGCCTCAGTCTCCCCATCTCGGCCTCCCCCTGCGGGCAGGCCAATGGACTCCTGGGTGCACGCTCTTCCCTCCCTCCCTCCCTCCCTCAGGTGTCTGCGTCCCCAGCCGCCCGGGTCTCAGGAGGCTTGTGGGGGCGGCGCTCCCCCCTCGAGCTCGGGCTGCAGCACAGCCGTCTCCCGCAGGCAGCCCGTTTGGAAAACATCCTCGCGCTGGAGGGACCGCGCCGGGGCAGGCCCGCGCCCCGCGCCCCGCGCCCCGGTTGGGCAGAACGAGAACCGCGGCCCAGCACCTACGCAGGTCCACACCCGGCGGCCCGTCCACACCCGGCGGCCCCTCCGCACAACACGCGCGCGCGCACGGCCCCGCACTCCCCGGGCCCGGACGGCGCAGAAACCACCCGCACCCGCGACCGCAGGGAAGCGCGGGCGCGCAGTAGCCACCGGCGCCCGCCCTCGGACCCACTCCCTCCGCCACCCCCAGACACGCAAACACGCCCCCCGCGCCCGCCGGGACCCGCCCGGCGCAGCCCCCGCCCCCTCTGCCCCGGCGGCCTCACCTGGCCACGCTCCGGGACCCGCTGGGCGCCGCTCCCTCACCGCCTAGCCCCTGCTCGGCCCCGGGCCGCTGCGGCGGGATGGGCCAGGCCCGCGGCGGCTCTGCGCTGCCTCGTCACGGGGACACCCGGGGCCGGAGGAGGGGGATGAGCGCGAAGAGCCACGCTCCGCCCCCTGTCCTGAGGCCCCGCCCCATTGTCCCCGCCCCTAGGAGAGCCCCGCCTCACTCCAGACTCCGCCTCTTGCGGCGATGCTTAGCCCTCGTCGGGGGAGCTCCTCCCCTTCGCATGAGACCACGCCCCTCCCCTGGCACCGCCCTCTGACCAGGGAAGCCCCGCCCTCCACTCCGTCTGAGGGACTCCCTTGCCCCTCCTCGCCGGCTCAGGACTCCCCCGTAGTCTACGTGACCCCTCCCCCATTTCAGACTCCCCAGACTCCGCCTCCATTTCCGGGGACTCCAGAGTTCTCCCGGAGACCCGGGCGCCCCCTCCCCACCGTAGGTCAGGGCCCTCACAGAGCGCTGGCGAACCCTCTGGGGGACTCCCCACCCCCAGCTCCGACACCCCATCTTCCATCTGGGGACGCCACGCAATTAGAGGAGAGGAGGAAAATGCTAAAGGCAAACGGGGTGTGCGGCAGCGGTGGAGGCCGGGGAAAGCAGCTGCAGTTGAAGAGTCGCAGACCTGTCTTCCAGCCCAGCTCGGGCACCCCCCCTCCCCTTAGTCCCCCCCCGCCCCGCCAGGATGCACACACCACCCGATGTGCTGCAAAGAAAAGAGACCTTTGCGGGAGCACAGCCCCTTCTGGGCCTGGGGCCCAGATCTACCAGTCTACGTTAGGCACTGTGCGCTGTGCTTTGAGCAAATTAAACCCTTTACTTTAATCCTGGAAGGCAGGCACGATAGTTGCCCATTTTACAGATGAGGAAATAGATTTACAAAAGTGACTTACTTGTAGTTTGCTAGAAACGGGCCAAGAGAGAATCTCAGCTGTATGAGTGGCTTCAGTCTCAACTCCTAACTTCCGTACCTTATCCTTCTGACTAGGGATGGAGCCTCAGAGGTGCAGAAAAGAAACCTTATCTGCATCAGGTAAGGTCCCTATTGCTCAGTACTGTTGGTCTGGAACTATAACTAAAGGCTGGATTATAGTTCCAGACCAAGTCTTTGGTCTTGTGGGTGGCGGTGGGGGTGTTTTATGAGAAAATCAAGGAAGACTGCATAGAGGAGGTGGCTTTTGACTTCCATCATGAAGGATTCCGGGAGTTTGCCTAAACATTCCTGAGAGGGGGCCGCTGCCACCCCCACCCCCACAAACTTGTTGCACCTGAAGCTCCCAATCTACCAGAGTCCCCTGAGGCCCTACCACATCCACCCTGCTAACTCCCCCACCTAAAAATAACCAAAGATACCAACTGCTTTGCCAACTGTTCGGGGGCCCAGCGGCTAGATGAAACAAGAATGCAGCCGACGGCACATCCTTTAGGGGAAACGATACTCGTTAGTCACAGAGAATTTCCCTGCGAGACTCCCACCAAGCAGGCTGCAGGTCACACAACCCTGTGACACAGGATAGCTGCCCTCACTGATGCCTCCAGAGGCCTCCATTGTGCTGGGTTTGCCCGGGGACCCTGGGACAGCTTCACTCCCTTGTGTACCCCCAGCTTTTAATGCATTGCCTGCCAGAGTAGGTCCTCAGTGAACATATACTGAATCCCTGTTATAATCCCCAGTTTACGCACCAGGAAGCCGAGGCTCAGGCAGGAGAAGAAACTTGCCCCAGGTCACAAGCCAGGCTGATGCGGAGCTGATGCTTCACAGGATCCCCAGTGCTTCCACCTGACACTGGACTGCATGGAGGAAGGTCGGAGAAGGATCACCAAGACTCACAGGAGGAGGCAAGGATTTCTCCTGGGGCAGTACTGGGATTAGAGCTGCATGGCAGCACAGCCAGACCACTGGGCCTCAGGGATCCTGGGGCGGGCCTGATTCCAGGATTGCTCAAGTAAGGGAGAGTAAGGGAGAGTTAGGACACCAACAGCAGATGTCTAAGTTCCAACCTTGGCTTTTGGCTCTAAATCCAGTGCTCTGCTCCAAGAACTCCAGCTTCTTAATCTCTCTAAGCTTCAGTTTCCTTATGTGTAAAATGGGAATGATAATTATACCTGCTTGTGGTGAAATAGGATTTTGCAGTATTGTTTTGAAATTCCTTTGTCAGCCCTCCCTTTTCTCTCTTCAATCTAGATCTTGTCCCTGTTGCTTCAAAGAAAGGGACAAAGAAAGGAATAAAATAGAAACTTTATTTCTTTAATTCTTGGGTTCAAATGCCTGAAGGTGAGAGGCTTGGAATAGTTTGGAAAAGTAGTTATATATCTAGTTGAGAAAACATGCAGAAAAAGCAAAACAGGCTGGGCGCAGTGGCTCACCCCAATGCTTTGGGAGGCCAAGGCAGGAGGATCGCTTGAGGCTAGGAGTTTGAGACCAGCCTGGGCAAAATAGTGAGACCTTGTCTCTACAAAATTAAAAAATTAGCTGGGCATGGTGGTGCCTGCCTGTAGTCCCAGCTGCTCAAGAGGTTGAGGCAGAAGAATCGCTTGAGCCCAGGACATCGAGACTGCAGTGAGATATGATCCCACCACTGCACTGCAGCCTGGGCAACAGAATGAAATCCTGTCTCTAAAAAAAATTAAGAAGAAAAGAAAACAAACAAAAAACAACAGTGGCAAATTCTTTCTGGGCTGGGAGATTTGGAGAGGAGAAGGAAGAGCTGGAAGATGCTGGGTTCTGCCCTTGAGGCCATGCCAAAGTGGGAGGGTAGGGTTGGGAAAAGACAGATCCTTCACATAGATTTGGGGATCCAGAGCAGAGGCAACCTGGGCTTCAGTTCTCAGGCTCTAGCTTTAGAGGAAAGCCCTTGAAGCAGGGTTGACTACAGCAGTGTGGGGTTTGTGCTATGTCTAGGAGGGCTGGTCTGCGGAGTCTTAGATGCGTAAGTGGCATGGGAAAGACTTGAGATTTCTGTGCCCCAAAATTGCAAAGCTGAGAGAGGCTGGAGTGTCCCGTGGGTTGGTGGATCAGGGTACCTAGATTGACAACTGGAGGCCAGTAAGTTACAGGTATCTCAGTAGAAGCTAGCAAGGAAGATAGCCAAGCTCCAGCGGCACTGGTCCATAGGCCCCTGGCTCTTCCCAGTGCCATGACACTGGGGAGATCCTCCTGGATCTGAGAAGCCATTTCAAGTAGAGGAGGAGGAGGTGGAAGAGTCAAAAGGACTGCATTTATATCTGAAATGACTGAGAAAAGCTGAAACTTACTTTGACGACACTGTCTCCCAACAGGTGCAATGGGAACTGGAAAGAGAGATGATGTTTAGCTTAGAATGGGTGAGCAAACTACAGCCCACTAGCCTGCTGCCTGTTTTGTAATAACCTTGTATGGAGCATAGCCACACCCACTAGATTATGTACTGTGTGTGGCTGTTTTCATGCTACAATGGCAGAGTTGAGTTGCGGTGAGAGTGACTATATAGCTCTCAAAGCCTAAAATATTTACCGTCTGGCTCCTTACCAAAAAAAGTTAGCTTAATAAGCTGGAGAATCCCCGCAGGAGGAGGTATGCACATGTACCCAGCAGGTGAGTGCTGCTTTGGTGAAAGGCTAACATTTCTTTATGTAGAGACTTCCCTGTGGGATGCTTGAATGTATTCATGTCATGATAGCTGGGTCCTTCAGAGTGAGTGATACAAGAGAGCAAGACCGAAGATACAATGTCTTTTTTTTTTTTTTTTTTTTTTTTGAGACAGAGTCTCACTCTGTCACCCAGGCTGGAGTGCAGTGGCGCGATCTCCGCTCACTGCAAGCTCCGCCTCCTGGGTTCATGCCATTCTCCTGCCTCAGCCTCCTGAGTGGCTGGCACTGCAGGCGCCCACCACCACACCCGGCTAATTTTTTGTATTTTTAGTAGAGACGGGGTTTCACCATGTTAGCCAGGATGGTCTGGATCTCCTGACCTTGTGATCCGCCAGCCTTGGCCTCCCAAAGTGCTAGGATTACAGGTGTGAGCCACCGCGCCCAGCCTACAATGTCTGTCTTAAAAATTATTTCTGGGCTGGGTGCGGTGGCTCACGCCTGTAATCCCACTGGATGGCTCCACTGCACTCCAGCCTGGCGACAGAGTGAAACTCTGTCTCAAAAAAAAGTACAAAATTAGCTGGGCATGGTGGCACATGCCTGTAATCCCAGCTACTTGGGAGACTGAGGCATGAGAATTGCTTGAACTTGGGAGGTGGAGGTTGCAGTGAGCTGAGATGGTGCCACTGCACTCCAGCCCGGGCGACAGAGCAAGACCCTGTCTCAGAAAAACCCAAAACAAAACAAAACAAAGAAGTGGGAATATAGGAGGCATGCAAGAGTCACTGGTGCCTAGAAATTGTCAACTCTAGCAAAACACAAGGTGCCTAGAAATTGTCAACTCTGGCAAGACACAAGTTGGCAGTTCTTTGATTAAGACTTCAAGGCCTGAGGATAATAATCCGTGACTCTTGGCTCCACCTTCTGGGCTCTTAATTATACTTCCAGAGTCATCTTTCCTGTTCCATAAAAGGTAGGCTGTGTTTGCAGTTGAGTAATTTTTCTTGGCCTGCACCCTGTCTATAGAAGTTTGGGGGTTCAAATGCTGCTTTTCCATTTCTGTTGTCTCTGTCCTTTACAGTCCAAGTTGGCAGTGTTTCTGCCAATACAATTCTCTTAAAAACTGTGTAGATTTCTATGGACCTTATTCACTTCATTTGACTATGCCCACAAATCTCTATGAGATAAGCCCCTCTACCTTGGGCTCATGCTGATAGACAAATCCTTTAATGTTTCTAGAAGCCCTTATTGTTTGAATGGTTCTATTGCCTTGGACCTGAAGTCTTAGGGAATTTACAGGCATACTCTTGGCCTCTTGGCTTCAACTTTATATCATGTTTTTCTGATGTGATCTTTTTCTAGAAGCCATTTGTTAATTTTAGCATTGTTTTTGACTGGAGAGGCTGGGGATTTTCTTCTTCTTGTTTTTTTTTTTTTTTTTTTTTTTTTTTAGACGAGGTTTCGCTCTTGTTGCCCAGGCTAGAGTATAATGGTGTGATGTCGGCTCACTGTAACCACCACATCCTGGGTTCAAGTGATTCTCCTGCCTCAGCCTCCCAAGTAGCTGGGATTACAGGCATGCATCACCACACCTGGCTAATTTTGTGTTTTTAGTAGAGATGGGGTTTCACCATGTTTTTTTGAGCCAGGGTCTCGCTCTGTCACCCAGGCTGGAGTGCAATGGCATGGTCATGGCTCACTGCAGCCTCAAACTCTTGGGCTCAAGCAATGCTCCTACCTCAGCATCCTGAGTAACTGGGACCACAGGTGCATGCCACTGTGCCTGGCTCATTTTTATTTTTTGTAGAGGCAGTTTCTCTATGTTGCTAGGCTGGTCTTGAACTCCTGGGCTCAAGTAATTCTCCTGCCTTGGCCTCCCAAAGGGCTAGGATTACAGGTGTGAGCCACTGTGCTCAGCTGGCACCAAATCTGTCGTAGTCATTGCTGAGTAGCAAATTATCCAAATCTAAGCAGCTTAAAAGAATAAATGTTTAATCTCACATAGTTTCTAAGAATCAGGAACTTGAAAGCAGTTTAGCTGAGTGTTACGTGCAGTTCTATGCAAACCTACCCCCAAAGTCCAAGAAAGCTGAGAGGCTGAAGAAAGAGACTGACAAATCCAGTTTCTCAGAAAGAAACATTTAATGACTTAGAAACAGAAGGGATGTCTTAGGCAGCTGCAAGATAATGGATCCCCGCACCCACACTCCAGAAGGTATCCTTTCTCTTTTAGGGTAAAACATGTACAGCTGGTCATGTCTTCAGACTTTTTTTGCCAAGATCCATGACCACTGTGGGGGTTTAAATAAGCATCTTTATGTGGGACTTTCTATGCTACAAGGCATTGTTTAAAGAGCATACTGCAGAACACCTTGGTATGTGGGGGTCAAACATCACTCACCACAGGAGTTTCACTTCCAGATGGTGTCATATTTGCCATGAAATACACTGTTTTCCTATGCTGGGACCTGGGTTCTGGCTCAAGTTTCTCATGGGGTTGCAGTTAAGATTTCAGTTGGGACTTTAGTCATAAGAAAGCTTGAGGGCCGGATGATCTATTTCCCAGAGGCTCACTCATATGCCTGGAAAGTGAGTGCTGGATGTTGGCAGGAAGCCTGGGTTCTTCTCCATGTAGACCTCTCTGGAGGACAGCTTGAATGTTCTTACAACACGGCAGCTGGATTCTCCCAAACAAGTGACCCAAGAGTCTAAGACAAAAGCCACAATGAGGCTGAGCAGTGGCTCATGCCTGTAATCCCAGCAGCTTTGGGAGGTTGAGGTGGGAGGATTGCTTGAGTCCCGGAGTTTAAGACCAGCCTGAGCAACATAGTGAGACCTTGTGATATAGTTTGGATATATGTCCCTGTTCAAATTACATGTTGAAATGTAATCCCCAATGTTGGAGATGGGGCCAGGTGGGAGGTGATTGATGGGGCAGTTTCTCATGAATCGTTTAGCACCGTCCCTTTGGTGCTGTGCTTGTGATAGTGAATGAATTCTCATGAGATCTGGGGTTAAGTGTGTGGCACTTCACTCTCTCTTGCTCCTGCTGGCCATGTGACATGTCTGTTCCCCCTTCACCTTCCACCATGATTGTAAATTTCCTGAGGCCTCCCCAGAAGCTGAGCAGATACCAGCATCATGCTTCCGGTATAGTTGGCAGAACCGTGAGCCAATTAAACCTCTTTCCTTTATAAATTACCTAGTCTCAGGTATTTCTTTTTTTTTTTTTTTGAGACAGAGTCTCCTGTCGCTTAGGCTGAAGTGCAATGGTGTGATCTCAGCTCACTGCAGCCTCCACCTCCCAGTTCAAGTGATTCTCCTGCCTCAGTCTCCCAAGTAGCTGGGATTACAGGTGTTGCCACCACGCCCGGCTAATTTTTGTATTTTTAGTAGAGATGGAATTTCACCATGTTGGCCATTCTGGTCTTGAACTCCTGACCTCATGTGATCTGCCCATCTCAGCCTCCCAAAGTGCTGGGATTACAGGCATAAGCCACCATGACTGGCCATCAGGTATTTCTTTTCTTTTTTGTTTTTTTTTTTTTTTGAGACGGAGTCTCGCTCTGTTGCCCAGGCTGGAGTGCAGTGGCCGGATCTCAGATCACTCCAGCTCTGCCTCCCGGGTTTACGCCATTCTCCTGCCTCAGCCTCCTGAGTAACTGGGACTACAGGTGCCTGCCACCTCGCCTGGCTAGTTTTTTTGTATTTTTTAGTAGAGACAGGGTTTCACTGTGTTAGCCAGGATGGTCTCGATCTCCTAACCTCGTGATCCACCTGTCTTGGCCTCCCAAAGTGCTGGGATTACAGGCTTGAGCCACCGCGCCCGGCCGCCATCAGGTATTTCTTTATAGCAATCTGAGATTGGCCTACCGTGCCTTATCTCTATGAAAAATTAAAGGCCGGGCGCTTTAATTTAGTCCCAGCTACTCAGGAGGCTGAGGCAGGAGAATGGCGTGAACCTGGGAGGCGGAGCTTGCAGTGAACCGAGATCTCGCCACTGCACTCCAGCCTGGGCGACAGAGCGAGACTCCGTTTCAAAAAAAAAAAAAAAAGAAAAATTAAAGTATTAGCCAGGTGTGGCCAGGTGTGGTGGCTCACGCCTTAAACAAATAATAAAAAGAAAGTACACTCTGATAGCTGATCAGAGCTGGCTGCTCAAAGGTGAGACAGCACCGATCGACACTGAGGAGACTTTCTTTATGTGGGTCTTACATGATTATTCATAAAGGGGGGAGTCATTATTCATGATTATTTATGTTCTGGGTTGTCCCTTGCATGCACATGTGCTATTATTGTGCATGCTAGTACACACATGGCATGTCTCATTAGCATCTTAAATCTCCACCCAGGAGTGTGTTTCTTACTATTATAATGAGCATAGGTCAGCCCAAGGACACTAAACATGGGTTTCTGCGCTTACATGAATTTGGGGATTTTCCCTTCTACTTTTTTTTTTTTTGGTGATGGAGTCTCACTCTGTCACCCAGGCTGGAGTGCAGTGGTGTGATCTTGGCTCACCTCCACCTTCCAGATTCCATGCCCGGCTAATTTTTGTGTTTTCAGTAGAGACGGGTTTCACCATATTGGTCAGGCTGGTCTCGAAGCTCTGATCTCAGGTGATCCACCTGCCTCAGCCTCCCAAAGTGCTGGGATTACAGGCATGAACCACCATGCCTGGCCCCCTTCTGCTTTTCTTTCTTTTCTTTTCTTTTTTCTTTTTGAGACGGAGTCTTGCTCTGTCACCTGGGCTGGAGCGCAATGGCACAATCTTGTCTCATTGCAAACTCCACCTCTCGGATTCATGCCATTCTCCTGCCTCAGCCTCCCAAGTAGCTGGGGCTACAGGTGCCCACCACCACACCTGGCTAATTTTTTTTTTTTTCTTTTTTGGTATTTTTAGTAGAGACGGGGTTTCACCGTGTTAGCCAGGATGGTCTCGATCTCCTGACCTCGTGATCTGCCCACCTCATCCTCCCAAAGTGCTGAGATTACAGGCTTGAGCCACCACGTCCAGCTCTACTTCTGCTTTTCTACCTCATTGCTGCAGGATGTTCTAACCATAAGCCCAGGATGCAGTTTGTGCATTACTGGGTGGTTTGTTTTCTCCATCTATTTAGCAAGTTTTATTGTCCTTGAAGGGAGGTTATTACCACCCTGTCTAATCTGCCTCAGAATGAGAAAATATTCCAGCCAGTGCAACATGGCGAAACCCCGTGTCTACAAAAAATACAAAAAGTTAGCTGGGCATGGTGGTGCGTGCCTATAGTCCCAGTTACTTGCAAAGCTGAGGCAGGAGGATCACTTGAGCCAGGGAGGTCTAGGCTGCAGTGAGCCATGATTGTATCACTCCACTTCAGCCTGAGTGACAGAATAACAGCCTGTCTCAAAAAAAACAAAAAAAACAGCCGGGCGCGGTGGCTCAAGCCTGTAATCCCAGCACTTTGGGAGGCCAAGGCGGGTGGATCACGAGGTCAGAAGATCGAGACCACGGTGAAACCCCGTCTGTACTAAAAATACAAAAATTAGCTGGGCGCGGTAGTGGGCGCCTGTAGTCCCAGCTACTCGGAAGGCTGAGGCAGGAGAATGGCGTGAACCTGGGAGGTGGAGCTTGCAGTGAGCTGAGATCGTGCCATTGCACTCCAGCCTGGGTGACAGAGTGAGATTCCGTCTCAAAAAAAAAAAAAAAAAAGAGAACACAGGGCTCCCTCCCTCCCCTGCTCCAGTTCAGGGGGCTACCTTTTCAGGAGGGACTGGACATCAGCATTTTTCATCCTGCCCCAGCTACCTGTTGTTGAGGCTGAGTTCTGGGTGAGTGTATCTGAGATGTGGAGGTGCACGTCTTCCGCCCAGCCTCTATTGGTAGGATGGATATCCAACATTGAGCATGGCATTGCTGAGAACACTGGGGCACAGTTCACTCTTACCCCACTTGTGGAATGGGGCTTCCATTCAGAGTGTGGAGGAGGGGAGCTGAGGAGACCTGGGGCTGCTGAACTTGTCCTCCTCTAAGCACTCAGCTCCTAAAGTGGGGATGTCACTCAGAGAGTGGCATGCTATTGTTCCTGCCAGCACCAGAGCCCTGGCTCAGAGATTTCTCTTGGGAACAGAAGTGGGTAGTAAGGCCGAGGCATGGTTGCTCATGCCCGTAATCCCAGCACTTTGGGAGGCTGAGGTGGGTAGATCACTTGAGGTCAGGAGTTCGAGACCAGCCTGGCCAACATGGTGAAACCCCGTCTCTACTAAAAGTACAGAAATTAGCAGGGTGTGGTAGTCCTTGCCTATAATACAAGCTACTGAGGCAGGAGAATCACTTGAACCTGGGAAGCAGAGGTTGTAGTGACCAAGATTGTGCCACTGCACTCCAGCCTCCTGGGTGACAGAGCGAGATCCTGTCTTGAAAACAACAAAAAAGTAGGTAGTAAGAGAGAGAGCTCCAGATCTTTCCCTAAAGGAACATTTGTAACAGGTTGTAGAGAAGTTTTAAGTTCAGGCCCAAGAGCATTCTCAAAATACTGGAGGTGATGGTGAAAAGCAATACAGGGGAGATTGATGGACTTTGGAGATACAGGTTAAATTGCAGTCTGGCTAGTCTGCTGGAGAGAAACTGGGGAAAGGGAAACTGGAGAATCCTGCCGGAGTCAGAACAAATCTCAGACACTGACCTCCAGGACTGTTCCTTCAAAGGAGTCACCAGGTTTGATTGGATCCATTTGTGGAGCAGTTTACACCCCAGAGCTTTGTTGAAAATACAGTAATAGACAACTCAGCTGGCAATTACTGGAGCCTAACAGCTGAGTGTGTCAGGGAATGAGTCAGTCAAAGAGAGTCCTGCCACAACCCTTGTTAACCCACGGTGACTGTGGGTACCCAAGGCTGTACCCCCTGAGGAGTGACATCCGAGGCTTCACACTCTGGCAGCAAGAAGGAGGAGACAGACTTCACTAAAATAATCCCTCCAGTCACTAAACGAGCAAGTACATACAAAGAGATTTGTATCTATCATACATAAGCAACGTCAGCCTCTTGCTTGGTACCTTGGGAGCCCCCAGGAGGAGTGGGGAAGAGCAGACAGAGGATGGGGAAGGCAGAGAGGAGAGTGAGGAGTCTGGGCTCCCTTTTTTTTTTCTTTTTCCCATCAACCAAAAAAGGAATGTCAACATTTGTTTGGCACCACTGTGTTCAGAATATCCTTAGGGCTCTGTATAGGTGACAAAAGGAGTATCAGGCCATGGTCATTTCCTTAGCAAGATGCCGTATAGGAAGAGAGGGTGGGAAATCATGAGGGCATTAGTCAGCCTCCGGTACTTTGCTGCTCAAGTTTCAGGAGCTGTTTTTCAAGTTTTGAGGTGTTTTATCGATGCATCATCAGAAACTGGCCATTCAAGTGAAAGACAGGAATGTCAAATTTATATCTTTCATACCAGGCAGAGTTTTCTGGAAGTGTGACATTCACTTCCTGTAAAATAAACCTGTTTTTATATGGCTTGAGTACTTCCTTGGCTTCACCACAAAGGGGGCGTGGGTCCTTTGTGAATAAGGTCAGCACAGGCAGAGTTGTCTCAGAGGCAGAACAGTTTACCAAGAAGACTCCAAGGGAAGATCTGGCAAGTTGCATGCTATTTCCTTGAAACCAGAGCATCTTAATTCTGATCCAGATGATTTCTCCCCTTCGAAATGATTGCAAACAAGATTAAAACTGTATTCATGAACTATTCCAGCTGGCTTTTGGCTTCCTCTGATGTATACTCCTGAGCTTCACGCCGCCAACATCTCCGCTTCTGCCCCACACCCAGGCTGGGCTCCCTTTGACGTTTGATTGGCGACATGGAAAGTTAGGGACCCAGAACTGCCTGCAAGTAGCTCATATCCCACCCCTCCCATTGCCCACATTCAGCCTGTCACCAAGTCCTGCCTACTATGTCCCCACAGCTCCCACCAACCTTGCCATCCCCTCTGCATCTGCCCAGAGAAGCAGGGCTGAGATCTAGGTTCTGCCTGTCCTGACACACACACGGACAGCTCTTCCTACTTGTGACCTGGGGCAAGTTTCTTCACCTCTCTAAGCCTTGGTTTTCTCAACTATGAAATAAAAATAAAGATAGCCCGGGCGTGGCGTGGTGGCTCACGCCTGTAATCTCAGCACTTTGGGAGGCTGATGCGGGTGGATCACGAGGTCAGGAGTTCGAGATCAGCCTGGCCAATATGGTGAAACCCCATCTCTACTAAAAATACAAAAAATTAGCTGGGCATGGTGGCGAAAACCTGTAATCCCAGCTACTTGGGAAGCTGAGGCAGGAGAATTGCTTGAACCTGGGAAGCAGAGGTTGCAGTGAGCTGAGATCACACCATTGCACTCCAGCCTGGATGACAGAGTGAGACTCCATCTCAAACAAACAATAAATAAATAAATAGGCCAGTCACGGTGGCTCATGCCTGTAATCGCAACACTGTGGGAGGCTGAGGCAGGCAGATCAGAAGGTCAAGAGATCGAGACCATCATGGTGAAACCCTGTCTCTACTAAAAATACAAAGATCAGTTGGGCGTGCTGGTGCGTGCCTATACTCGGGAGGCTAAGGCAGGAGAATCGCTTGAACTGGGAGGCAGAGGTTGCAGTGAGCTGAGATCACGCCACTGAACGCCAGCCTGGTGACAGAACAAGACTCGTCTTAAAAAATAATAAATAAATAAATAAATACATAAATAAATAAATAAATAAATAAATAAATAAATAAAGACACTGGTTTGGTGTGGTGGCTCATGCCTGTAATCCCAGTATTTTGGGAGGCTGAGGCAGGAGGATCACTTGAGCCCAGGAGTTTGAGACCAGCCTGAGCAACATGGCAAACTGTCTCCACAGAAAAACACAACATTTAGGCCGGTGTGGTGGCATGTGCCTATAGTCCCAGCTACTTGGGGGACTGAGAGGGGAGGATTGCTTAAGCCTGGGAGATCGAGGCTGCATGAACCATGTTTGTGCCGCAGCACTCCAGCCTGGGTGACAGAGCAAGACCCTGTCTCAAAATAATAATAGTAATAATAATAAAGATACCTACCATACAAGGCTGTTGTGAGAAATCAGTAAGATTACCCAGGAAGGGTGCTTAGCTCAGGCCTGGCTCATGGCATTTTTTTTTTTTTTTTTTTTGAGACGGAGTCTCGCTCTGTCGCCCAGGCTGAAGTGCAGTGATGCGATCTTGGCTCACTGCAAGCTCCACCTCTCAGGTTCACACCATTCTCTTGCCTCAGCCTCTGGAGTAGCTGGTACTACAGGTGCCTGCCACCAAGCCCAGCCAATTTTTTTTGTATTTTTGGTAGAGACGGGGTTTCACCATGTTAGCCAGGATGGTCTCAATTTCCTGACCTTGTGATCCACCCGCCTCAGCCTCCCAAAGTGCTGGGATTACAGGCGTGAGCCACCGCGCCCGGCCACATGGCATATGTTAAACACTCTCTAAAAGTCAACCACTGTTAGCATCCGTTCAAACTTCATCATTTCTTGGCTGGGCACTCAGGACAGCCCCCTCGATGGCCTCTCTGTCTCCATTCTTGCCCCTCCAATCTGTCCTCTCCAACTGAGCCAGTGTCAAGCCCCTGTTTACATCTTGTCAATGGCACCTGCATCTTCTTTGCTGAGGGTGGGTCTTGGTCCATCTGAGATACTGATTAAAGTGCAGCTTTCTGGGATGTCCCCTCCAAGGATCCCTGCATTTGTCAAAATGTCCCAGGCAATCTTGCAGTGCAGTGACACTTGAGATTCACCCCTCTGCAAGCTAGTCTACATTCATTGGTGCAGGATTCAAGGCCCTTCAGATCCAGCCCCTGCCAACCTTTCCAGCCTGATACTCCCTACCTCACACCATACCCTCCACTGACGCCACAGTACATGCACCTCCTTCCTGCCCCACACTATCCTGTACCTCTGCTATTCCCTCTGCTTCCCTGTCCCCAGACTGGGGAACATGCCTATTGGGGCCAAATTGTATCTCCCCAACCCCTGCAAATTCATATGTTGAAGCCCTGGCTCCTCAGTACCTCAGAATGTGATTGTATTTGGAGAGAGCGCCTTTAGAGAGGTGATTTAACTTAACATGAGGCCAATTAGGGTGGGTTCTGATCCAATCTGATTAATGTTCTTATCAGAAGAGGAAATTTGGACACACAGAGACACCAGAGCAGAAGGAAGACCTTGTGAAGACACAGGGAGAATGTGGCCATCTTCGAGTTAAGGTAAGAGGCCCCTGAAGAAATCAACTCTACCAACATCTTGCTTTTGGACTTTCAGCCCCCACAACTGTGAGAAAATAAACTTCTGTTGTTTCCGTGCCCAGGCCGTGGTGTTTTGTTACAGCAACTAGCTGAGCTGATGCACAGAGAGCACCTCCCTGCAGGGCAGCAGCTGTGCCTGCCCCTTATAGAGAACTCACCATGTGGTTCTGCACCTAGTGCTCTACTCATGTATTTACCTCTCCTGTTAGGTCAAGGCTTTTTGCAAGGTAGGGTTGTGAGTTACCAGCAAGTTATGAAATTGACTTCAGAGGTTCAACCAGCGTTTTTAATGAAATCATAGAATAGAATAGAATAGAATAGAATAGAATAGAATAGAATAGAAAATAGAGTCACATAAAGATACGAACTGTCTCATGAAACTGGTATTTCCCTGTGTATATGTCACATATGTGCATTGGGCCACAATGTAAAATGCATTTTTTTTTTTTTTACTAATACTCATGGCCAAGAAAGATAGAAAGCCAGTGCATAACCCATGTAACCCTCAAAGGTGATGTCACACCTCATTTCTGTATGTCCAGTGGCTGACCTAGGACCTGGCATGCAGTAGGTCTTTGGGGAATATTTGTGGAACCAATGCAATGACCCTTGCCTATATGATCTTCTCTACTTCCCCCTTCATGACCCTGGTTGCAGCACCAAAATCTCTCACCTGGATGACAACAGCCTCCTAACAGGTCCCTGCTTCCATCTTGGCCTCTCTGTAGCCTTCCTTCAGCAGGCAAGAGTCATCTTCTACAGTGTAAGTTGCATCTCATCACTTACCTATTCCAGTGACTTCCTATTGGAGCCCAAGTAAAGTCCTAAGTCTTTACCTGCCCTCTGATGCCTGCTGTGATCTGCTTTCCCCATCCTCTCCAACTTCCTCTCCTTCCCCTGCCCCCTCCCTCATTCCATCCAGCTGCACTGACCTCCTTGGTGGTCTCCAGAGCCAACCAGCCCATGCCTGCCTCAGGGGTCCACACACACTTACTTCTGCTTGGAAGGCCCTTCCCCCAAACAAGCCCCTTGTCTTCCTTCTCTCAAGTCTACTGTCACTTCCTCAAAGAGGCCATCCCAAACTGTTCTAGTCAGTAAAATTCTATTTAGGAGGGATATTTCATAACATAGAAGACACTTGTTGATATGGTTTGGCTCTGTGTCACCACCCAAATCTCATGTTCAGTTGTAATCCCTAGTGTTGGGGATGGGGCCTGGTGGGAAGTGATTGGATCATGGGGGTGGATCCTCCTGAATGGTTTACCACCGTCCCTTTGGTGCTGTTCTCATGATAGAGTTCTCACGAGATCTGGTTGTTTGAAAGTGTGTAGCATCTACCTCATTTTTCTTTCTCCTGCTCTGGTTGTATAAGATATGCCAGCTTCCCCTTCACCCTTTCACCATGATTGTAAGTTTCCTGAGGCCTCCCAAGAAGCTGAGCAGGTACTGCCATGCTTTCATGCTTTCCTTCTCTCTTTCTTTCTTTCTTTCTCTTTCTTTCTTTCTTTCTTTCTTTCTTTCTTTCTTTCTTTCTTTCTTTCTTTCTTTCTTTTCTTTCTCTCTCTCTCTCTCTTTCTTTCCCTCCCTCCCTCCTTCCTTCCTTCCTTATTTATTTATTTATTTATTTATTTATTTATTTATTTATTTTTGATGGAGTTTTGCTCTTGTTGCCCTGGCTGGAGTTCAATGGCATGATCTCAGCTCCCCGCAACCTCTGCCTCCCAGGTTCAGGCAGTTCTTCTGCCTCAGCCTCCCAAGTAGCCGGGATTACAGATGCCTACCACCACACCCAGCTAATTTTATATTTTCAGTAAAGATGGAGTTTCTCCATGTTAGCCAGGATGGTCTCGATCTCCTGACCTTGTAATCCACCCGTCTTGGCTTCCCCCAGTGCTGGGATTACAGGCGTGAGCCACCGCGCCTGGTGGAGACCAAAGTTTTTATTATGCAGATGAAGTCTCCAGGTAGCATTCTTCAGAGAACATAGATTGTAAATTTTGCCTGTCAGACTGTTTTTCTCCTGGATCAGGAAAAAGACCTGGAAAAGGAAGGGGATTCTCTTTAGAATGTAGATTTCCCTCATGACAGGACTATTTCAATATATGGCAAAGAAACATAATTTGGAGCAAAATACTTTGATTTCTTTCAGGGCCTGCTATCTGTCGTGTGATGCTATACTAGAGTCAGGCTGGAATTTGGTATCCTGTTTCTACAAAGAGTCTGCTTTATCAGTCTTAAGATCTGTTTTTACTGGTGAGTTTTGCCTGAATTCCAAAAGGGAGAAGGGAATAATGAGGCATATCTGACTGTCACTTCCCATCAAGGTCTGAACTAGTCGTTTGGAATGCCCTTTGCTGAGAGGAGAGGTCCATTCAGACGGTTGGGAGGCTTAGATTTTTATTTTTGGTTTACATTACTCCATGTGGAAGTGTTGAAATGTGGGGCCATTAAGAGATGATAGGTTCTGCCCTATGGATGGATTAATCCATTTAAAAATTAATGAATTAATGACTTAATGAATTAGTGGATTATCACATGAGTGGGATTGGTTAAGAAGAGTCAGCCGGGCACAGTGGCTCACACCTGTAATTCCAATATTTTGGGAGGCTGAGGCGAGTGGATCACCTGAGATCAGGAATTTGAGACCAGCCTGGCCAACATGGCAAAACCCAGGCATGGTGGCAGGCGCCCGTAATCCCAGCTACTCAGGAGGCTGAGGCATGAGAATCACTTGAACCCAGGAGGCAGAGGTTGCAGTGAGCCAAGATCACACCATTGCACTCCAGCCTGGGGGACAGAGTGAGACTCTGTCTCGAAAAACAAAAGAAGAGGCAGAGAGACGTGAGCTAGACACTCAGGCCTCTGGCCATGTGATAGCCTGCATCACCTCAGGACTCTGTAGAGAGTTCTCATCAGCAAGAGGGCTCTCACCAGTTGTGCCCTCTCAACTTTGGACTTCCCAGCATCCAGAACTGTAAGAAATAAATTTTATTTATTATATTCAGTTTCAGGTATTCTGTTATAAGCAACAGCAAAAAGATTGTTATAAGCAACTGAAAACAGATTAAGGCAGTGCTCAAGGTAAAATACCAATACACAACATACAATTTTTTTTTTTTTTTTTGAGACAGAGCGCTCTGTCACCTAGGCTGGAGTGCAGTGGCACGATCTTGGCTCACTGCAATCTCCGCCTCCCGGGTTCACACCATTCTCCTGCCTCAGCCTCCCGAGTAGCTGGGACTACAGGCACCCGCCACCACACCTGGCTAATTTTTTGTGTTTTTAGTAGAGACGGGGTTTCACCATGTTAGCCAGAATGGTCTCAATCTCCTGACCCCATGATCTGCCCACCTCAGCTGCCCAAAGTGCTGGGATTACAGGCATGAGCCACCGCACCCGGCCACAACACACAAATTTTGTATACAGTGTGATTACAATTGTGTTTCAGTTTCCTCATCTGTAAAGTGGGAATAGAAATAGTAGTCTGGAAGCGGTGTCTCACATCTGTAATCCTAGTGCTTTGGGAGACTGAGGCTGGCAGATTGCCTGAGCTCAAGAGTTCAAGACAAGCCTAGGCAACATGGTGAACCCCATCTCTACTAAAATACAGACAATTAGCCTGGTGTGATGCCGTGCACCTGTTGTGCCAGCTACTCAGGAGGCTGAGGCAGGAAAATTGCTTGAACCCAGGAGACAGAGGTTGCAATGAGCCTAGATCACGCCACTGCACTCCAGCCTGGGCGACAGAGTAAGACTCCATCTCCAAAAACACAGAAATAGTACCTACACTTCTTAGAATAGTGATGAAGTTTAAATGAATTACTGTTCATAATACAAACATTAGCCGGGTGTGATGATACGTGCCTGTAGTCCCAGCTACTCAGGAGGCTGAGGCAGGAGAATCGCTTGAACCTGGGAGGTAGAGGTTGCAGTGAGTCAAGATCAAGCCACTGTACTCCAGCCTGCATGACAGAGTGAGACTCCATCTGAACAAAAGAATTACTGTTCAGAGACACAGTTGATACTGCACAAGCCTTCGTTGAATAAAATAAATTCTGTCTTCTAAATAGTGCATGAATGGGTGCCCCTCCTCTTCCCTGGTCCAAGTCACCATTATCTCTCTACCCTATTCCTTCCTTGGCCTAATGGGTTTCCTTGCATCCACCATTATGCTCCTCCAGTGCCTCCTACCTACTCAAGCTCAGGTGACGTTTTCAAAATGCAAATATGATGCACATGCTTGACACCCTTCAATGGCTCCCTATTGCACAGTCCACACTCCTTCATAGGACTGACAAGGCCTGAATGATTTGGCCCCTACCCACCTGTCCAGCCTCATCTTTACTATTGCCACTGAACCTCACACATGACCTCACTTTGACTTCACATATTACTGAGGTACCCTGGGGAGTTGCTTCCTGGTAGTCTGTAAGAGCCAGAATAATCAAAACCGTGTTTCCCTTGACCATAAATGGAAATTGCACCCCATAGAGCAGACTGCCCCAGATTGCACACTTGGTTCTGTAGCCACCTGCTATGCTAGTCAACTTCCTGATTCTGTCAGAAATGTTTGAACCAGAGTGACTCCATCTTGAATAGAGTCTGGGTAAAATGAAGATAAGACCTTCAGAGCTGCATTCCCATGGGAGCAGGTATTCTTAGTCACAAGATAAGATAGGAGATCAGCAGGCTGACATCACAAGATATAGGTCACAAAGACCCTGCTGATAACACAAGATGTGGGGGGAAAAAAAAGCCCCAAACCCAGTATCAAGCTGGCAATGAAAAACTCTAATTGTCCTCACTGCTGAAAATACAATAAATATAATGCATTAGAATGCTAAAAGACACTCCCACCAGTGCCATTACAGTTTACAAGTACCATGTCAACGTTTGGAAGTTACACTATGTGGTCTAAAAAGGGGAGGATCCCTCAGTCCTAGAAATCTCCACCCCTTTCCCAGTGTGAACTCCAGAGTATCCGAGACAGGTGTCAGCCAATTTAGATGGTTTTATTTTGCCAAGGTTAAGGATGCACCCATGACACAGTCTCAGGAGGTCCTGACAACACGTGCCCAAGTTGTTCAGGGTACAGCTTGCTTTTATACCTTTTAGACATAATACATGTCAATACATGTAAGAGGATGGGTGCAGTGGCTCATGCCTGTAATCCCAGCACTTTGGGAGGCCAAGGCAGGCAGATCACCTGAGGTCAGGAGTTCAAGACCAGCCTGGCCAACATGGTGAAACTCTGTCTCTACTAAAAATATAAAACTCTGTCTCTGCTAAAAATATAAAATATAAACTCTGTCTCTACTAAAAATACAAAAATTAGCTGGGCACAGTGGTGCATGTCTGTAATCCCAACTACTTGGGAGGCTGAGGCATGAGGATCACTTGAACCTTGGAGGCAGTGGTTGCAGTGAGCTGAGATTGTGCCACTGTACACCAGCCTGGGTGACAGAAAGTGATTCCATCTCAAAAAAAAAAAAAAAAAAAATACATGTAAGGTGTATATTCAGGTGTTCTGTTATAAGCAACAGAAAGGTGGGAAAACTTGAAGTGGGAGAATTTGCAGTGACCTGGAAAGGTGGGACAACTTGAAGTGAGGGCTTCCAGATTACAGGTAGATTTACAAATTTTCTGACTGGCAATTGGTTGAAAGAGTTAAGTTATTATCTAAAGACCTGGCATCAACAGAAAGAAATGTATGGGTTATCACAATAAGGGGTTGTGGAGACCAGAGTTTTATGATGCATATGAAGTCTCCAGGTAGCAGGCTTCAGAGAAAATAGACTGCAGATGTTTCTTATCAGACTTCAGGTCTGTGTTGATGTTAATGCTGGTTGGTTTTTCCTGAATTCCAAAAGGGAAGAGGGTATAATGAGGTATGTCCAACCCCCAATTCTTATCATGGCCTAGTTTTTCAGGTTAACTTTGGAATGCCCTCGGCTGACAGGAGGGGTCGATTTAGATGGTTGTGGGGGGGCCTTAGAATTTTATTTTTAGTTTACACCAGAAAACTAATAAATAATCCACCCCTTGTTTAGCATATGATTAAGAAATCACCATAGGTATACTCAGTCAAGCAGCCCATGCCACTGCTCTACTTATAGAGTAGCTACCCTTTTATTCCTTTACTTTATTAATAAACTTGTTTTTAGGCCAGGTGCAGTGGCTCACACCTGTAATCCCATTGGGAGGCCAAGGTGTGTAGATCACCTGAGGTCAGGAGTTTGAGACCAGCCTGGTCAACATGGTGAAACCCCGTTTCTACTAAAAATACAAAAATTAGCCAGGTGTGGTGGTGGACACCTGTAATCCCAGCTACTTAGGAGGCTGAGGCAGGAGAACTGCTTGAAACTGGGAGGCAGAGCTTGCAGTGAGCTAAGATCATGCCACTGCACTCCAGTCTGGGCAACAGAGTAAGACCCCATCTCAAAAATAAAATAAAATAAAAATAAAACAAACTTGCTTTTACTTTCCTCTGTTGGCTTGCTCTTAAATTCCTTCCTGCATGAGGCCAAGAACCCATGTGGCCTCCTAGGCCAAGCCCCAATTTTGGGGTTTGCCTTGTGACAATTCCTTCATTCAGGAGGGATTTATTGAACTGTGAACACACAGAGCTAAATCAGACCCAGCCTTGCTTCCTCTGGGCGAGGCTGTCTTCTTTTTGTTTGTTTGTTTGTTTTGTTTGTTTCTGAGATGGAGTCTCGCTCTGTCGCCCAGGCTAGGGTGCAGTGGCGCAATCTTGGCTCACTGCAAGCTCTGCCTCCCGGGTTCACGCCATTCTCCTGCCTCAGCCTCCCAAGTAGCTGGGACTACAGGCACCTGCCACCACACCGGGCTAATCTTTTGTATTTTTAGTAGAGATGGGTTTTCGCTGTGTTAGCCAGGATGGTCTCAATCTCCTGACCTCGTGATCCGTCCACCTCAGCCTCCCAAAGTGCTGGGATTACAGGCGTGAGCCACTGTGCCCGACCTGGGCCAGGCTGTCTTCTAAGTGCTTTACCTGAATTAACTAATTTCCTGCCAGATAGGTACTGTTTTTCTTTTTTTGAGATGGAGTCTCGCTTTGTCATCAGGCTGGAGTGCAGTGGCTCGATCTCAGCTCACTGCAACCTCTGCCTCACGGGTTCAAGTGATTCTGCTGCCTTAGCCTCCCGAGTAGCTGGGACTACAGGTGCGTGCCACCATGCCTAGCTAATTTTTGTATTTTTTTTTTTTTTTGAGACAGAGTCTCGCTCTGTCACCCAGGCTGGAGTGCAGTGGCGAGATCTCGGCTCACTGCAAGCTCCGCCTCCCGGGTTCACGCCATTCTCCTGCCTCAGCCTCCTGAGTAGCTGGGACTACAGGCGCCTGCCACCGCACCTGGCTAATTTTTTGTATTTTTAGTAGAGACGGGGTTTCACCATGGTCTCGATCTCCTGACCTTGTGATCTACCCGCCTCGGCCTCCCAAAGTGCTGGGATTACAGACGTGAGCCACCGTGCCCGGCCAATTTTTGTATTTTTTTAGTAGAGACAGTGTTTCACTATGTTGGCCAGAATAGTCTCGATCTCTTAACCTCGTGATCAACCCACCTTAGCTTCCCAAAGTGCTGGGATTACAGGCGTGAGCCACTGTACCCAGCCCAGATATTATTGGTTCCATTTTACTAGTAGGGAAAGTGAAGCACAGGGAGGTTAATTACCTTGCTCAAGGCTTTGTAGCTTGGCTCCAGAGCTGTGGTAAGGTTAACAAGCCTGAGTGCTATAAAGGCCTTGATGGACTTCAGAGGTAGAAACAATCATATTTAATTAGTGGGAGTCCAACAAGTATTCCTAATAAATAATTTATATGTGCCTCACAGTTTCCAGGGTGGTTTTATGTGGATTCTTTCATTTTACTAGATGAGGCATATTAATGGAAAAACCAAACTCTGTAAAACATTTTAAAGAGGTTTATTCTCTGCCAATATGGGTGAACATAGCCTGGGGAACAGTCTCAAGATGTTCTGAGGAAGTGTGCCCAAGGTGGTTGGGTTACAGTTTGGTTTTATATGTTTTAAGGAGTTAGGAGTTATAAGCAAAGACAATAAATCAATACATGGAAGGGATACCTTGGTTTGTGGGAAAATATTTTAAATGGTTCATTTTCAAGGCATGATAAATCTAAGCTCTGAGAGCCAGCCTGTGAATGTAACAAACTGCATGGCTCATTCACCAAAAAGGTCATAATAAGCAAACAGAATGTAGAGGATGGGTCAGCCCATAAAAGGGAAGAAAATTTCGTTATTGGGAAATTGAAACTTAAGCAGGGAAGGTCACCAATTTATAACCTTACAAGGGGGATGATGAAACTTAGGCAATGTCTGGGATGATTGTAACCCCATAGTACTCAACCAATGAGGAACTGGAGAAGGGAAGTGGGTGCTAGGAGATAAATTACCTGCTCTAGCTGCCCCAGGTATGCCTGCCTATCAGACACCCGATCTTGCAAGATGGCTATTAAATGTCTCACTTTCACTGTTCTTCATGCCTCTGAGTCCATTCTTCGGGTTTGGACAGGTGAACTTGCTTCTCACAAATCTGGGGGCTCATCCAGGATCTCTGTGCCTGTGTGGAGTGGGACTCTGGGAGAGAGGGGAGATGCATCCACCTGATTTAGGTGGCCCACTCTTTCTGGGCATCCGGCTCCCCACAGAGGCCCTACACAAACCTGAGACTGTTATTCAGGAGGCAGTAGAGGTAACATAGGGAGAAAAGCAGGCACCATGGCAACCAGGCAACCTCGTACATGACCCAAGATCAGAAAGTTGGAGAGCCAAGGACAGAAAATTGGATTATAAGTACTGCGTTGGTGGTTGGGCACTTTTGGAGGTCGAGTGTGTTTGAGAAGTATCTTCGATACGAAGTTGAGTGTGGAGTCCCAATCCATGGTCCCCTTCTCCTGCAAGGGAAACAGTTGGAGACAGATGAAGCAATTCTTGGAGTGTGCAAGAAACTTCCAGTGGAGGGGTTGAGTAAACAGAGAAAAGCTCCAACACAGAGACTGACCGAAAGTGGGAAATAGGAATTCTAGGCCTAGGGGAAAAAGGAAAGAGGGAGCCAAAGAAACTTCCCCTGACATTCCCCCAGATAGTCCTTTGGGGGGAATGTTGTAGGTTTGGAGTAATAACCCTCGAACCAGGGACAGGGAAAAGCAAAAGATGATAAAGTATTGTTCTTTTATCTGGCCCAAAGACCCTATTCGTAAGCCTTTGGTCTTTTGGCCTAAGTTTGTCTCAGATGAGGATTGGATGTGCCAAGCCTTAATTCTCTATGTAAATAATAAAATCTCATCCTCCAAAGAAGATATAGGTTACCTCTCTGTTGGATCAAGGAATTAGCCCCCATGAAGAGGAAAAGGAACCTAGTAAAAAGCTCTTACCCACCAAAAAGCCCTGGGACCCCATATCATGCTTACCACCTTTATACATCTCACAAAATAGGGGACAGGAAAATCAAGGGGCAGCAGGGGATTAGAGGAAGAAAGACCCAGAGCTGAACCAACTGCTCCTTTAGATCCTTATCCAAATTTAAGAAAAGAATTAGAACAGTGTTGGGAACAGGCCCCCAAAACTGGCCATAAACAAAATCTCTGCAGCACTGTGATATGTTCGTGATGGCTATGACACCCACACTGAAGGTTGTGGGTTTACCAGAATGAGGGCAAGGAACACCTGGCCCACCCAGGGAGGAAAACTGTTCCTAAAGGCGTTCCTAAACCACAAACAATAGCATGAGTGATCTGTGCCTTAAGGACATATTCCTGCTGCAGATAACTAGCCAGAGTCCATCCCTTTGTTTCCCGTAAGAAATACTTTTAGTTAATCTATAATATATAGAAACAATGCTTATCACTGGCTTGCTGTCAATAAATATGTGGGTAAATCTCTGTTCGTGGCTCTCAGCTGTGAAGGCTGTGAGACCCCTGATTTCCCACCCCACATTCTATATTTCTGTGTATGTGTCTTTAATTCCTCTAGTGCTGCTAGGTTAGGGTATCCATGACCAAGCTGGTCTTGGCAAACAGTGTAAGAGGGATATTGAGAACTTCCCTATCCCTTCCACACAGCAGTCATCTAGCATGTTCCCTCTTAGGGAAGTTCCCATGGGACAGGGAGAGATTGACTTTTTTTTTTTTTTTTTTTTTTGAGACAGAGTCTTGCTCTGTCGCCCAGGCTGGAGTGCAGTGGTGCAATCTTGGCTCACTGCAAGCTCTGCCTCCCGGGTTCACACCATTCTCCTGCCTCAGTCCCCCAAGTAGCTGGGACTACAGGTGCTCGCCACCACGCCTGGTTAATTTTTTGTATTTTTAGTAGAGATGGGGTTTCACTGTGTTAGCCAGGATGGTCTCGATCTCCTGACCTCATGATCTGCCCGCCTTGGCCTCCCAAAATGCTGGGATTACAGGCATGAGCCACCACACCCGGCCGAGACTGACTTTTTAAATGCTCCTCTTACAAGTACTGAAGTTAGGAATTTCAAGAAGGAAATGAAACTACTCCTAGAATATCTCCTCAGTTTAGCAGACCAGCTGCACCAATTCCTAGGACCCAGCTTTTACACCTGGGCTAAAATAATGCCTATTATAAATATTCTATTCATGAGAGAAGAAAGGGAAATGATTAGGAGAGTGGCCATGACCATCTGGGTGAGGCAACTCCGTCTTGGGCAAGGAGTCTTGCCAGCCCAACAAAAATTTCCAAATGTCAATCCCGAATAGGATAATAATGATCCCAGGGACTGAGGCCAAATGCATGAATGCAGGACCTCAGGGAATTAATAATTAAAGGATTCAAAGAGCTCCCTCCTGCAACACAAAATGTCTCAAAGGCATTCAAGATTCAACAAGAAAAAAACTCTCTCTGCACTCCTCCAGAGGCTCAGAGATCAGACGAAAAAAAAATTATTCCAGAGTAGATCTGGAGGACCCAGTAGGGCAAGGCCCTTTGAAGGTTAATTTTTTGTAAGTAAGAGCTGGCTTTGCAGACCAGGGAGTGCAGTTGCAGGCATGGAGGTGGCAGGAACCACAGAGCTGGAGCAGACAGCCGAGATAAAGGTGGAAAGTGTGAGAGAGCTAGTGTGAGCAAATTGCTAATAAGAGAACTAATGTCTTTATTACACAAAGGGAGTCATTGGGGACCTTAGGCTCTGTGTGATGCAATACTTAGGAACTATGAGTGTATAGGGATTTATACACTTGCTAAACAAGTATATGGAAGTTGTGCAACTTGTCGAAGGATAAACAAAAAGGTGATCAGAAAACAGGTGATGGGAGGAAGACCTCCCGGACTAAGACCATTTCAAAGCATTCAGGTAGATTTCACAGAAATGCCCAAAGCAGGAAGACTTAATTCTTTACTGATGATCACAGATCACCTTTCTGGCTGGGTGGAAGCCTTTTGCTTTCCAACAGTCACTGGCAAGAATGTGGTCAAAATAATATTAGAACAGATTGTACCTAGATTTGGCCTGATGGAAAATATTAATTCAGACAATGGGAGCCACTTTATCTCAAGGGTATTAAGGGGAATTATGGAATGTTTACAAATCAGATAGAATTAGTACATGACTTGGCATCCCCCTTCCTCTGGAAAGGTATAAAGAATGAATCAAACTCTCAAAAAGCATATCACAAAATGCCTTGGACCAAATGTCTCCCAATAGCACTCCTTAGAATTAGGACAGCCCCAGGAAAAGACTTGGGATTGTCCCCCAATGAGTTATTATATGGACTCCCATATTTGGGCAGAGCTACAGATCTCCCCACTATGGAAACCAAGGATCAATTCTTAAAAAATCATATGCTGGGCCGGGCGCGGTTGCTCAAGCCTGTAATCCCAGCACTTTGGGAGGCCGAGACAGGTGGATCATGAGGTCAGGAGATCGAGACCATCCTGGCTAACATGGTGAAACCCCGTCTCTACTAAAAAATACAAAAAACTAGCCGGGCGAGGTGGTGGGCGCCTGTAGTCCCAGCTACTCGGGAGGCTGAGGCAGGAGAATGGCGTAAACCTGGGAGGCGGAGCTTGCAGTGAGCTGAGATCCGGCCACTGCACTCCAGCCTGGGCGACAGAGCGAGACTCCATCTCAAAAAAAAAAAAATCATATGCTGGCCATATCCTCCACTCTGTCATCCCTTACGTTACAAGGACTTCTGACTCAAACTTAGCCTCATGAGTTCACAGTTCACCACTTTCAGCCCGGTGACTTGGTGCTGATTAAGACTTGGAAAGAAGACAAGATCCACCCATGCTGGGAAGGTCCATATCCAATGCTTTTAACCACTGAAACAGCCATGTGAACAGCTGAATAGGAATGAACTCACTATACTTGAGCCAAGGGACTAGTAAAAGAGACCCCAGAAGGGAGGGAAAAAGACCAGTGAAAAGTGCATGGGTCACCTGAGGAACCCTTAAAGTTAACTCTGAGAAAGATCTAAAAAGAAAACATGGCGGGGCATGGTGGCTCACATTTGTAATCCCAGCACTTTGGGAGGCTGAGGTGGGTGAATCACCTGAGGTCAGGAGTTTGAGACCAGCCTGACCAACAAGGAAAAACCCTGTCTCTACTAAAAATACAAAATTAGCCAGGCATGGTGGCACATGCCTGTAATCCCAGCTACTCAGGAGGCTGAGGCAGGGGAATTGCTTGAACCCGGGAGGTGGAGGTTGCAGTGAGCCAAGATTGTGCCATTGCACTCCAGCTTAGGCAACAAGAGTGAAACTCTGTCAAAAAAAAAAAAAAAAAAAAAAGAAAGGAAGGAAGGAAGAAAGAAAGAAAGAAAACATGGGCTGGTCCTGTTTCTGGAAGCCAGTATGACTGGGATGGGCTACTATACAAAGAGCAGAAGGTCAGAATAGTAACTGGCAGGGGACTCCTCCCTACCCAATCATCAGGTTGGTGATTAATGTGACCAAGATAGCAGGACTCCAAACTACAAGATTTAATGCCAGGTCTTACCTTGTGGGAATTTGGAAAATCAGAGACAGCTCTCACAGGTGGATAAATATATTTGCCCTGAACCAAAAAATAAGGTTGGGATTTCACCATGTTGACCAGGCTGGTCTCAAACTCCTGACCTCAGATGATCTGTCTGCCTCAGCCCCCCAAAGTGCTGGGATTATAGGCGTGAGCCATCGTGCCCAGCCAACAACTCCATCTTGAGTAGGAGCTGGGTGAAATAAGGCTGAGACCTACAGGGCTGCATAGGTTAAGGCACTATTAGTCAAAGAATAAGATAGGAGGTCGGCACAAGATACAAGTCATAAAGACATTGCTGGTAAAACAGATTGTGGCAAAGAAACTGGCAAAACCCCACCAAAACCAAGATGGCAGTAAAAGGGACCTCTGGTTGTCCTCATTGCTCATTATACACTAATTATAATGCTATAATAAAAGAAACTCCTACCAGCACAATGGCAGTTTACAGATGCCATGGCAATGTCACGAAGTTACCCTATATGGTCTAAAAGGGGGAGGAACCCTCAGTTCTAGGAATTGCCCACCCCTTTCCTGGAAAACTCATTAATAATCCACCCCTCGTTTAGCATATAATCAAGAAATAACTATAAATATACTTAGTCCAGCAGCCCAAACTGCTGCTTTGTTCTATGGAGTAGCCATTCTTTCATTCCTTTACTTTCTTAATAAACTTGCTTTCACTTTACTCTATGGATTTGCCTTGAATTCTTTCTCGTATGAGGTCCAAGAACCCTCTCTTGGGGTCTGGACCAGACCCCTTTCTAGTAACAACAGCACAGTCTAGAATCTGATAGCCCTAATATTTGTTTCCCAGCCCAGTCACTTAGAGGCTAGGTGTTTTTGACCTCTCTTTTGTGCCTCAACTTCCTCATTTATAAAAATGGGTACAAAGCCGGGTGCAGTGGCTCACACCTGTAATCCCAGCACTTTGAGAGGCCAAGGCAGGTAGATCGCAAGGTCAAGAGATCGAGATCATCCTGGCCAACATGGTGAAACCCCCTCTCTACTAAAAATACAAAAATTAGCTGGGAGTGGTGGCACACGCCTGTGGTCCCAGCTACTTGGGAGGCTGAGGCAGGAGAATCTCTTGAACCCAGGAGGCAGAGGTTGCAGTGAGCTGAGATCGCGCCATTGCACTCCAGCCTGGAAGACAAAGCAAGACCTTTTCTCAAAAAAAGAAGAAGAAGAAGAAAAAGAAGACAGAATAAAAGTTGTTTGTTTTGAGACAGGGTCTCACTCTGTAACCCGGGGGGGAGTGCCATACTGCACTCATAGCTCACTATAACCTCGAACTTCCAGGCTCAAGCAATCCTTCCACCTTGGCCTCCCAAGTAGCTTGGACTACAGGTGTGTGACACCACATTGTGGGACACCGCCCCCAATATTTCAATGTTGGTTCTTTCTATTTTCCATAAGTGTCAGCTGGCTGAGAAATAAAGAGAGACAGTAAAAAGAGAGGAATTTTACAACTGGGCTGCCGGGAGTAACATCACATATCGGTAGGACCACGATGCCCACCTGAGTCTCAGACCAGCAAGTTTTTATTAAGGGTTTCAAAAGGGGAGGGGGTGTAAGAACAGGGAGTAGGTACAAAGATCACATGCTTCAAAGGGCAAAAAGCAGAACTACTAATAAGGGTCTAACAAAGATCACAGCAAAGAGCAAAAGCAGAACCACTGATAAGGGTCTATGTTCAGTGGTGCACGTATTGTCTTGATAAACATCTTAAACAAAAGAAAACAGGGTTTGAGAGCAGAGAACCAGTCTGACCACAAATTTACCAGGGTGGAGTTTTTCCCCACCCCAGTAAGCCTGAGGGCACTGCAGGAGACCAGGGCATATCTCCATCCTTATCTCAACCGCATAAGACAGACATTCCCAGAGCAGCCGTTTATAGACCTCCCCACAGGAATGCATTTCTTTCCCAGGGTATATTAATATTCCTTGCTAGGAAAATAATTTAGCCATCTGTCTCCTACTTGCACGTCCGTTTATTGGCTCTCTGCAAGAAGAAAAATATGGCTGTTTTTGCCCAACCCCACAGGCAGTCAGACCTTATGGTTGTCTTCCCTTGTTTCCTAAAAATCATGGTTATTCTGTTCTTTTTCAAGGTGCACTGATTTCATGTTGTTCAAACACACGTTTTACAATCAATTTGTACAGTTAACACAATTATCACAGTGGTCCTGACGTACATCCTCAGTTTACGAAGATAACAGGATTAAGAGATTAAAGACTGGCATAAGAAATTATAAAAGTATTATTTTGGAACTGATAAATATCCATGAAATCTTCACAATTTATGTTCCTCTGCCACGGCTCCAGCTGGTTCCTCCATTCGGCGTCGCTGACTTCCCGCAACACCACCACACCCAGCTAATTTTTTATTTTATTTTATTTTTTGGTTAGAGATGGGGTCTCAATATGTTGTCAGGAGTGGTTTCAAACTCCTGGGCTCAAGTAATCCTCCCGCCTCAGCCAAATTGCTGGGATTACAGGCATGAGCCACCGCTCCCAGCTTACAATAAAAGCATTTGCCTCATGCCATTGCGAGGATTAAATAACAATGCACTTGTGCTTAGTACAGTGCCTGACATAGAGCAAGTGCTCAGAAAACAAGTTAAATGATATGCCAGGCAAGGTGTCAGAGCCCTGGAATGGGGAAATGTTTGACTTGTGGGTTGGTAAGAAGGATTTATTGACAACAGTATAGGTTTGAAAAGGAAAGCTTTTTGTTTTTTGGTTTTTTTTTTTTTGAGACGGAGTTTCACTCTTGTTGCCCAGGCTGCAGTGCAATGGTGCCATCTTGCCTCACTGTAACCTCTGCCTCCCGGGTTCAAGTGATTATCCTGCCTCTGGCTCCTGAGTAGCTGGGATTACAGGCATGAACCACCATGCCTGGCTAATTTTGTATTTTTAGTAGAGACGGGGTTTCTCCATGTTGGTTAGGCTAGTCTTGAACTCCCGACCTCAGGTGGTCTGCCCACCTTGGCCTCCCAAAGTGCTGGGATTACATGTGTGAGCCACCGTGCCCGGCTGGAAAGTTTTATTAGAAAGAAAGAACGCTGCAGAGGAGTACAGAGGGATGCCTCAGCAAGAAAGAACTGACCATGCTGGTGGATTTTCCTTAGGGGTATTTATGGACCTTAAAGGGGAAGCTTGAGGGCAATTTGGACCACACTAGCCACGTAGGTCATGATAAATGATTACATTCATAGTAATTCTGGTGCCTTAATGTCAGCAAGGGTTGCAAAGTGAGTTTTGGCATGGCATTCCCGAGTGTATAGAAATTCTAGTTGCTTATACATTTTAAGTTTAAAAGAGTCCTGGAACCAGATGCCAACATTAGATACTAGGGTAGTTTAATTACTTTTAAAGTCCTCAGATAAGAATTTTTAGTCTCCAGGACCTGTTCAAAGGTCGCCAGGTGATTTTTGCTCTCCTCATGATACAATAAGATGCTGGCTTATTTGACTGGTCACAGATGATGCATCGAATGTTCTGGGTCTGTTAAGCCTCACAATAGCTCAGGTTTTATCTTAATTGTACAGATAATAATAGCACATGCTGACTAGGTGCCAGGCATTGTTTTAAGCATTTTGCTAACTTAGTCCTCACAGCAATCCTAAAAGGTAGGTGCTACATATTACAATACCTGCTGTACTGGGGAGGAGACAAAGCATAAGAAACTTGATTAAGTTCAGAAGCAGTGGCGTGATCCTGGCTCACTGCCACCTCCAACTCCTGGGCTCAAGCGATCCTCCCGCCTTGGCCTCCCAAAGTTCTGGGATTACAGGCGTGAGCTACCGCGCCCAGCTCAGGGTCTACACTCTTAACTGTACTGCCTTTCAACAGCATGTGAGGAACAGAGAGAGGAGAGAGAGACTCCCATTACCAATCAGGAGCTCCAGGTGTATTTCAAACCCTAGGATTATCACCGTGTGCAGCAGATGGCGCCCTGGAGCGTAGCAATAGGCCGGACCTGTACACGGAGTCAAAACTACCATACCCACAATGCTATGGGGTATCAAAGTCCAACCCTACTGGTTAGCTGTCCGAGGTAGTGCCTGTGCGCGCTCCTGTGGGAAATTGTGTACTGAGGCCATTCGGGACCTTCCTTTATCTGCATAAGACAAGTTAAAAAGTGTTTTATCCTCCTCTTATCCTCCTTGTCTTACTAGTTGGCGAGCAATAGGGCTGAAACAAGGCTGCTGTTTGTTGGCCTCACCTGCGCTAGCCTAACGTGAGGACCCTTGACCTCTGGGCCAAGATGGTGGCGCTCAGAGCTTCGCTCTTGCTGCTGTCGTGAGGTGAACTGAAGCCAGCAGCCCCGCATCATGTCGAAGCTCGGCCGGACCACCCGGGGCCTCAGGAAGCCCGAGGTCGGCGGTGTGATCCGGACCATCGTGCGGGCAGGCCTGGCCATGCCCGGGCCCCCACTAGGCCCAGTGCTGGGTCAGGTGCGGCCGTGGCGGGAACCCGACGTGGGGGTTGTCGAGGGTGGTGGAAGCTAGGACGCGGATGGACGGCGCTGGCTCTGGAACTACCGGGGCCTGGGTTCAGAGCTCGGCTCTGCTTCTCACACGCTTTACGTCCTTGTGCTGGTTACAAAGGCTCTTCCGCCTGGGCTTCCTCATCCCTTCCCAATGTGCTGTGATGAGGATAACGTGGGAAGATGCGTACAGATCTTCTGGCTCACGGAGGGGTAGTTGAATCTGGGTAGAGATAGGAACACAGAGAAGTGAAGACGAAGGAGGGAATGGACGGCGCCTCCTGGGCAGTAGGAAGCCGTCCCCTCCTCCCACCACTAACCCCCTCTGCTTCCCTCACAGAGAGGTGTTTCCATCAACCAATTTTGCAAGGAGTTCAATGAGAGGACAAAGGACATCAAAGAAGGCATTCCTCTGCCTACCAAGATTTTTGTGAAGGTGGAGTCTGGACCGATCCCTGGTTTCTTTCTCCCTCTCTTCTTCCTCGGCCCTGGGGCTGGTCATCTGGGGTTTTCTCAGCTCCTGACTTGACTTCCTATTACTGGGCTCCACTTTCCCCATTTAGGACTAGACCATATTTTTTCTGAACCAGCCCCATCTTGCCATGTTGCCATTCCTCCCTTTGCCCTTCCATCTCACTGGGCCTTCCAGAGCAGAATTAGGGCAGGAATAGAGAGGACAGGGTTGCTTGCTGCAGATTTATCTTTTCTTTCTTTTTTTTTTTTTTGAAATGGAGTTTTGCCCTTGTAGCCCAGGCTGGAGTGCAATGGCACGATCTCGGCTCACTGCAACCTCCTTCTCCCGGGTTCAAGCAATTCTCCTGCCTCAGCCTCCTCCTGAGTAGCTGGGATTACAGGCGCCTGCCACCATGTCTGCTAATTTTTGTATTTTTAGTAGAGATGGGGTTTCACCATGTTGGTCAGGCTGGTCTTGAACTCCTGTCCTCAGGTGATCCACCCACCTTTTCCTCCCAAAGTGCTGGGATTACAGGCATAAGCCACTGCGCCTGGCCCAGATTTATTTTTTTCTTGTGATTCTGTGGTCTTTTTGAGGGATGCCATAGGAAAGTGAGATGAAGGAAGCAGGGACAGGACATTAAAAGTTCCCTGGGATGGGGCAGCAGGAAGAGAGAATCTCATATTTCTTTTTTCTGTTAAGCCTGACAGGACATTTGAAATCAAGATTGGACAGCCCACTGTTTCCTACTTCTTGAAGGCAGCAGCTGGAATTGAAAAGGGGGCCCGGCAAACAGGTGAGGGTCAGGGTAGGCGTCTGAGATTCTGGGGACTCCAGAATCTCAGTAACACCTGAAGAACCACTTGTTCCTTCCTTCTAGGGAAAGAGGTGGCAGGCCTGGTGACCTTGAAGCACGTGTATGAGATTGCCTGCATCAAAGCTCAGGATGAGGCATTCGCCCTGCAGGACGTACCCCTGTCCTCTGTTGTCCGCTCCATCATCGGGTCTGCCCGTTCTCTGGGCATTCGTGTGGTGAAGGAGTAAGTGTCCTGGCAGGTGCAGTGTGACGAGAGGGCCCAGAAAGCTCTGGACTCGGGCAGAGCTGAGAGGGCCCATTGCAGTGGGAAAGTCAGTTTTTAAGTCAGGGGACCCTAGATTCTAGAGGATAGAGTGGGTGTGGGAGACCACATTCATTGATTTGGAATACTCTTATTGGGCACCTGTTATGTATTAGATATTGTTCTGCAAATGTTCTAAGAAATGGAAAGATCTCCATGAAGGATCCAAGTGGGAGAAGTTCAGTGTCACCCGGGTCTGTCATCCTAGTCTGGCTGACACCTCAAAGGATGAGTAGGGATTTAATAAGGGAACAAAAGATAGGGGTTTTGGGGGTTGGGAGATGGTGTCCCTGGAAAGCAAAGGTATAGAGGCTGGGAAGTCAGGGAGGGAGAAGGGGCCAGGCAAGCTGGGCTCTGAGACAGAGGCCCCTTTGAGCCCCTGCAAGACATGGGGTCCTGTGAGCTCCCACTGGTGACTAATCATGCGCCAACCATCTGTCTGTCTTCACTTGCAGCCTCAGTTCAGAAGAACTTGCAGCTTTCCAGAAGGAACGAGCCATCTTCCTGGCTGCTCAGAAGGAGGCAGATTTGGCCGCCCAGGAGGAAGCTGCCAAGAAGTGACCCTTGCCCCCCTTCTCCCAGATTTCAAAGGAGGCAGCTGGGAAGGGGACCAGTTGCAAAGGCTGTGCCCCAGGGGAGGAAGGAGGTCACACCAATATGATGATGGTTTTCGTGACTTTGAATGATGTATTTTTGTACATTTAGCTGTATTGAGGCATCAGGCCTGAATAAACATCCTTTCTTACCCACTGTCATCTTCTATCTTGGGACCTCAGGGAAGGGGACCAGTACTGGTGGTAGCCAACATGGGCAGACATTAGGAAATTGGGGTCTTCATGCTGCTTCTCAGATGTGCAAATTGAGGTTCAGCCAAGCAAAGTAACTTGCCCAGGTCCTTTTTTTCTTTTAAGTTATAATTTTGCTTTATTGCCCAGGTTCTGAATTGGTGCCAGAGGTAGGAATAGAACACAGGGCTTCTCATTTGAAATCCTTTGTTCTTCCCCTCCCCAGGGTGGGAACCATAGGTGCTAGGGCTGGGGTGTATTGCTTGCTTCTTCCATCAAAAATCTCTTTGTCTCCTAATGATTTGCCACCTCAGCAGAAACAGGTCCCTGTGGAGGTCTCAGCTCAGCCCCAGGCAGAGTTACTACATGGAGTGCCCAGATCCCAGGGGCTACCTCAGGCCCTTCTACTAAGCTTCTGACCCTGGCTCTGGGTCAGATGTTGGCTGAACATGAACTATTGTAGGGCTGACAGCTACAGACCACAGAAAGAGCAAAGCTTCAGCAGGTTCCTGCCTGATGCAGAAGTCCTCGGGAAGCCCTTGGCCTTTTATTTCCTCATTGTCCTTTCAGAGAAGAGAGCAGGAGTTGGGGGAGAAAGAAGTTTCGTGTTTACTGAACATCTGTTATGTGCTAGACACTTCATTTTATACTGATAAAATATGGAAAGCATAGATAAACACCTAAAAGAATATAAAATCCTCACGTTATCCCACCACCCAGATGAGACTTCTGCCAATGTTTGTTGTATATCTTTTCTGCTCTTTTTTTTTTCTTTGTGTATTTATGTATAATGCTTTTTGAAAAAGCAAACTGGGGTCATCCTCTATATAGCTGTATAATGCTGTATACTTTTAACTTGGCAACTATTTAGAACATTTAAAAATTATCTTTTTTTTTTTTGAGATGGAGTCTCGTTCTGTCGCCCAGGCTGGAGTGCAGTGCATGATCTTGGCTCACTGCAAGCTCCGCCTCCCAGGTTCACGCCATTCTCCTGCCTCAGCCTCCTAAGTAGCTGGGACTACAGGCGCCCGCCACCATGCCCGGCTAAATTTTTTTGTATTTTTACTAGAGACGGGATTTCACTGTGTTAGCCAGGATGGTCTCGATCTCCTGACCTCATAATCTGCCCACCTCCGCCTCCCAAAGTGCTGGGATTACAGGTGTGAGCCACCACGCCTAGCCTAAAAATTGTCTTTCTAAAACAATTTTAAATGATGGCTTAGGTTTTTTTTGTTTTTGTTTTTGTTTTTTTTTTTGTGAGATGGAGTCTGACTCTGTCACCCAGGCTGGAGTGCAGTGGCACGATCTTGGCTCACTGCAACCTCTGCCTCTCAAGTTCAAGTGATTCTCCTGTGTCAGCCTCCCAAATAGCTGGGGTTACAAGCGCCCGCCAACACACATGGCTAATTTTTGTATTTTCAGTACAGACAGGGTTTCACCATGTTGGCCAGGCTGGTCTTGAACTCCTGACCTCAGGAGATCCACCCGCCTTGGCCTCCCAAAGTGCTGGGATTACAGGTGTGAGCCACCATGCCCGACCAATACTTCATTTAAAAAAAAAAATTTTTTTTAATTAATTAATTTATGTTTTTGAGACATAATAAATTAATTAATTTATGTTTTGAGCCTTGTCACCCAGGCTGGAGTGCCGTGGCACGATCTCAGCGTACTGCAGCCTCTGCCTGCTGGGTTCAAGCGATTCTCCTGCCTCAGCCTCCCAAGTACGTGGGATTACAGGCACCCACCACCACGCCTGGCTAATTTTTGTATTTTTAGTAGAGATAGGGTTTCACCATGTTGGCCAGGCTGGTCTCAAATTCCTGACCTTGTGATCTGCCTCCCTCGGCCTCCCAAAGTGCTGGGATTACAGGCGTGAGCCACCGCACCTGGCTTTTTCATTTTTAAATGTTTTAGAGACAGGGTCTTACTCTGTAACCTAGGCAATGGTGTGGTAATAGCTCACTGCAGCCTCAGGGATCCTCCAGCCTCAGTTTCCCAAGTATCTGGGACTACAGGTGCATGCCACTATGCCTGGTGAATTTTAAATTATGTTTATTTTTTATTTACTTTTATTTTATTTTATTTTTATTTTTGTTGTTGGTGGTGGTGTTTTTGGAGATGGAGTTTCGCTTTTGTCTCCAAGACAAGAAATGGCTCAGTCTTGGCTCACTGCAACCTCTGCCTCCTGGGTTTAAGCGATTCTACTGCCTCAGCCTCCCAAGTAGCTGGAATTATAGGCATGCGCCACCACACCTAGCTAATTTTTGTATTTACAGTAAAGATGGGGTTTCATCATGTTGGCCAGGCTGGTCTGAAACTCCTGACCTCAAGTAATCTTCCCAGCTTGGCATCCCAAACTGCTGGGATTACAGGCGTGAGTCACCATGTCTGACCTGTTTTATTTTTTAAAAAGACAGTATTTCACTATGTTGCCCAGGCTGGTCTCAAGCTCCTGGCCTCAAATGGTCTCGCCTCAGCCTCTCAAAACACTGGGCTTACAGGCATGAGCCACTGTGCCCAACGAAGTCTCTTTCTTTCCTTCTTTCCTTCCTTCTTTCTCTCTCTTTCTTTCTTCTTTTTCTTCCCTTCCTTTTTTGAGACAGGGTCTTGCCCTGTTGCCAGGCTGGAGTGCAGTGGTGTAATCATAGCTCACTGTAGCCTCCAACTCCTGGCCTCAAGTGATTCTCACATCAGCCTCCCAAGTGGTTAGGACCACAGGTGCACACCACCATGCCTGGCTAATTTTTTAAATTATATTTTTCTGTAGAGATGAGATTTCACCATGTTGCCCAGTCTGCTCTCAAACTTGTAGGCTCAAGCGATCCTCCCACCTCGGCCTTCCAAACTGCTGGGATAACAGTCATGAGCCACCATGACTGGAATCTTGTTTAATTTTAATTTTTCTTTTTTCTAAGAAATGTCAGGCCATAAACCATTCTTAGAGCTCACTGATTTCTGAACACGAAGTGTAGAAATAGCCTCTTCCTCTTTGCCCCAATATCATGGGCACAGCAGACCAACAGCATCTGCGGTGCTGGCAGGTTCCGAGCGGCATCTTCAGGGTAGTCACCCATACCTACTCAGCAAGCCAGAGACACTCAGCCTGCAGCCAGGGTGGGCATCCTTTCTTATCTTTTAAAAGTTTCTTGGCCAGGCATGGTGTTGCACACCTGTAATCCCAGCACTTTAGGAGGCCGAGGTGGGCAGATCACCTGAGGTCAGGAGTTAGATACCAGCCTGACCAACATGGTGAAACTCTGTCTCTACTAAAAAAAAAAAAAAAAAAATAGCTGAGCATAGTGGCAGACACCTATAATCCCAGCTACTCAGGAGGCTGAGGCAGGAGAATCACTTGACCCTGGGAGGCAGAGGTTGCAGTAAGCCGAGATTATGCCACTGCACTCCAACCTGGGTGAAAAGAGCGAAACTCCATCTCAAAAAAAAAAAAAAAAAAGGAAAACAAACAAAAAAAAACTTTCTTATCCATTTTTCCATCTTTTTATCATTTTTTTTTTTTCTTTTGAGATGGAGTCTCACTCTGTCACCTAGGCTGGAGTGCAATGGCACAATCTCAGCTCACTGCAACCTCCGCCTCCCAGGTTTAAGCAATTCTCCTGCCTCAGCCTCCTGAGTAGCTGGGATTACAGGCGCCCACCACCACTCCTGGCTAATTTTTTGTGTTTTTAGTAGAGATAGGATTTCACCGTGTTAGCAGGATGGTCTCAATCTCCTGACCCCGTGATCTACCCGCCTCGGCCTCCCAAAGTGCTGGGATTACTGGCGTGAGCCAACAACACACCTGGCCTTTTTTTTTTTTTTTTTGAGACAAGATCTCACTTTTTTCACCCAGGCTGGACTGCAGTGGTGCAAGTGCAATCAAGGCTCACAGCAGCCTTGCCCTTCTGGGCTCAGGTGATCTTCCCACCTCAGCCTTTTGGGTAGCTGGGACTACAGGTGCACACCACACCTGGCTAACTTTTTGCTTTTTTTTTTTTTTTTTTTGGAGAGACAGGGATTCGTCTTGTTGCCCAGGCTGGTTTCAAACTCCTGGGCTCAAGCTATCCACCTGCCTCAGCCTCCCAAAGTGCTAGGATTATAGGCATGAGCCCCTGTGCCTGGCCTGTTCTTCTTTCTTATCGTTTAGCTCAATGTCACCTTAGAAGAGTTTTCTGACTCCACACTCTAAATTAGCACCCCCTCCTCAGTTCCTCGCTGCCACAGCACGCAAGTTCTTTCTTTCAGTGCACACACTGCATGCTCCTTTTAGAGAGTTATTTTACTTTTTGTTATGTCTCCCCACAACTTCAGTGTAAGGTCTGTGAGTCCAGGGACCTTGTCTGTCTTGTTCAGTTTTCCCCAGCACCTAGCAAAGTCCTGGCACATGTAGGTGTCATAAGTGTTTATCACATGCAAAATGAGGTGCCAGAGTCAGTATTTGAGCTCAGTCTTTGTGACCCCAAAACTTCAGCCCTTTCTCATACCTTTTTGCTACCAGGGCAGCAATCTGGTGTTGGTGGCAAGGGTGCTTGAGAGTCAGATTTGGCTTCGGCAGCCACTTTGGAAGTGCCATTGGGCAATTCCTTTCTTCTCTCTGGGCCTCAGTTTACCCATCTCTTCTAAGATGCAATATTGATGCTCCGAGCCACAGGGACCCTGCCAGGGAAGGGAACAGAAGCAGATAGTTCTATGACCAGCAGGGGGTGCCATGAGCTCTCTCAACTTCTTTCTCCGCACGGGCGGACTGCCTGGCTCTGCAGTTCCGAGTGTGAGGGTGGCTTCTTGTCCACATACACTCTACCATCTCCTGTCACTGCCCCCAAATACCAAGGAGGGGTTTCTTTTTTTCTTCCATAATTTTTACTTTTTAATGTTGTGGGGCGGCCAGGCGCGGTGGCTCATGCCTGTAATCCCAGCACTTTGGGAGGCTGAGGCGGGTGGATCACGAGGTCAAGAGATTGAGACCAGCCTGGCCAATATGGTGAAACCCCATCTCTACTAAAAATAGAAAAATTAGCCGGCCGTGGTGGCAGGCGCCTGGAATCCCAGCTACCCAGGAGGCTGAGGCAGGAGAATTGCTGGGACCCGAGAGGCAGAGGCTGCCATGAGCCAAGATCATGCCACTGCACTCCAGCCTGGGCGACAGAGCAAGACTCCATCTCAAAAAAAAAAAAAAAAAGATGGGGGCTTTTCTGTTTTGTTTTGTTTTTTGAGACAGAGTCTTACTCTGTCACCCAGGCTGGAGTGCAATGGCACAATCTCGACTCACTGTAACCTCCGCCTAACGAATTCAAGTGATTCTCCTGCCTCAGTCTCCTGAATAGCTGGGATTACAGGCTCACGCCACCATGCCCAGCTAATTTCTGTATTTTTAGCGGAGACAGGGTTTCACCATGTTGGCCAGGCTGCTGTCGAACTCCTGACCTCAGGTGATCCACACACCTCAGCCTCCCAAAGTGGTGGGATTACAGGCGTGAGCCACCATGCCCGGCCTATTATAGATTTAGACTTAGAGAAAAGTTGTGAAGATCCTACAAAGTTCCCACAGACCCCACAGCCATTTCCCCCATTACCAACATCTTACACTTCCATGATACACTTGTCACAATGAATGAATCAATGTTGATGCAGTATTATCAACTGAAGTCCGTCCTTTATTCAGACTTCCTCATTACCTTTTGTCCTTTTTCTGTTCTAGTATACTACATTCTATTTCATCATTATGTTTCCTTAGGTTTCTCTGATTTTCTTTTTTGTTTTGTTTTGTTTTGGGGGCAGGATTTTGCTCTGTTGCCCAGGTTGGAGTGCAATGGTATGACCATAGCTCATTGCAGTCTCTAACTTCTGGGCTTAAGCAATCCTCCCACATCAGCCTCTCAAGTAGATGGAACTACAGGTGCATGCCACCATGCCCAGCTAATTTTTGTTTGTAGAGGTTGGGTCTTGCTTTGTTGCCCAGGCTGGTATTGAACTCGTGGGCTCAGGCCATCCTCCCACCTCGTCCTCCCAAAGTTCTGGGATTATAGGCATGAGCTGCCACAATTTCCCGACCAGACTTTCCTTTTTTTTTTTTTAATGACCCCAGGGAGGTTTTTAGATGGGACTCCAGTGTGTGTCCTGAGCTCATGGTCACTTAAGATTCCCTCTGGGGAACTTGGGAACACATTTTTACAGCAGAAACTGATGACTCTAATGAAATCCTTGGATCTTCAGAAGTGTCCTCTCAGCCAGGTGGGGTACTGTGCACCTGTAATCCCAGTACTTTGGGAGGATGAGGCAGGAGGATCACTTGAGCCCAGGAGTTTGACTCCAGCCTGGGCAATATAGTGAACCTTGTCTCAAAAGGAAGAATGAAAGAATGAAAGAACAAAGAAGAAAGAAAGAAGGAAAGAAAGAAAGAAAGAAAGAGTGAACGAACTAATGAAAGAAAGAAGTTCCTTTCAATAAATGTGAGACCCTGTCTAAAATGAAGAAGAGAAAGAAAGAGAGAAAGAGAGAGAAAGAAAGATAGACAGAAAGAAAGAAAGAGAGAGAGAGAGAGAAAAAGAAAGAAAAAGAAAGAAGAAAGAAAGAAGAAAGAAAAAGAAAGAGAGAAGAAAGAAAAAAACAGATTCCTTTCAAGAAGACATTTCGAGTGTGCTTGCTATGTGCCAGTCCTGTGCTCTGTGCCAGGGTCCTCCTGGGGTTGACAGTCCAGTTATTTTGTCCAAGTTGGAGAACAGATGCACAAGGAAGGCAGAGGGCAAAACTCCACTCTCCTGTTCCACCCAAGGACCTGTCCAAGGTGGAAAAATAGTGACAGGTCCCCAGGAGTGTCCTCCTTCCCATGGGACTCTCAGAAAGGGCATGGCCCCAGAACTGGAGGATTTGGAATGAAAGGAGGCTTAGGGTCTTTCTCAGGTTTGCACCCTCAGTTCCTGGAACCCAGCCTCAGTACTTCACCAGGGAGAGATTGGGGCCTGGAATTTCCTTCCTTTCCCTGAGAAAGAAACATGCTCTCAAGCATTTGAGGGCGCCATTGCCTTCTAATTCAATTTAATGACTTAAGTCAATTCTGTGCTTCTCCGCTTATAAATGGACACTATCAAGTTCTAACAGTGTCTTTGGGAGATAAGTACCATGTTTGTCAGCTCCACTTCACTTGCGGAGAAACTGAACCTCAAGTCCCATTTGGCAAATAATTGGTGGAGGTGAGATTTGAATCCAGGGTTCGCTCTGTCGCCCAGGCTGGAAGTACAGTGATGCAGTCTTGGCTCACTGCAACCTCCGCCTCCCAGGCTTAAGAGATCCTCCAGCCTCCAGCTCTCATGTAGCTGGGACTGCACGTGTGCACCACACCCATCTAATATTTGTATTTTTTGTAAAGATGGGATTTCACCAGGTTTCCCAGGCTGATCTCAAACTCCTGGGTTCAAGCAATCTTCCTGCCTTGGCCTCCCAAAGTGCTGGGATTACAAGTATGAGCCACTGTGCCCAGCCCATCTCAGTTTCATTTGCCCCTCACCCTACCCTGTGGCTGTTTGGGCTTCAAGCCTGGAGGAAAACAGCATTTTTGGAAACTTTTGTCTCTTGACTTACTGAGTTATATTCTTCTCAGCTCTACTTTACAGACTTGGAGGAGCAAAAGGAGGGGCTTTCTTACCCCCACACATGGGAGAAAGGACCCTGCTCCAGCCCACGTTTGCCCTTCTTGAGTAATCTGGGATGAGATGATTTGGGATGGGTGGTGGTTCACTGGCTCTTCCAGCAGAGGAAACAGCCCAGGGCTGGGATGCAGATGCTCTGGGTACGTTGCCCACCCACCCATGCCTCTCACCAACTGTGGGAACAAATAACTTTTCACCTGTGGCCCTCAGTTTCTTCATTAGTGAGATGGGTTAATATGCCTGCTCAGAGGCATTGTTGCAGCAAAAAGAGATGTAAAAGTGTGTGTCAGCTGAAAGCCCTGTGCAAGGATAACAGATGTGGTTACAATTTCCAATGGGTCGATCCAGGGCCCCACAAGGAAGTTGCTTCCCTGAAGGACCAGGTGAAGAAAGAACTTGTGAGCAGAAGCTTCAAACCCATATCCAGAACCAACATCAAGTTGAATCCTCTTGTCCACCCCTAGGCCCTCTGTTTCCTCCCACACCACGAGCACTGCAAGCCTGGCACAGAGAGGAGATGCCGATATTCTCTAGTACAGGGTTTGGCCAAGCACCTTGAGGGCAAGACATAACATCTGTTTTAGCCCTAAACTTTCCAGCTTCTAGCACAGTATGGGCCATACAATGTACATGTGGATGTTGAGTGAAAGAATGAATGAATGAGTGAATGAATAAATGAATGAATGAATTCACAAGTGGACGAAGAAATGCTGGGGCCACAAACAGGTCCAGCTTTTACCTCCTGGCCCCCAGGCTCCCATCCAAGCCTCCCAAACTTATCCTCCACCCTTCCTTTTACACAGTAGTGCATGAAAACAGAGGTACCAAAAAGGCAAACTGGACTTTATTATAAAGTTGGCTACAAAGTCACCGCAGCACCACGAGGTGGCCATCTGGGCAGGCCCAGGCAGTCTGGCGGCCGGGTGAGTCCCGCACCAGGTACACGCACTCGTGCAAGCACACGTGTGACGGCAGGTCTGCCTTCCTCCATCGGAAAGGAACGTAGCGTCTCTTCGCACCCCCCACCCCAGGCGCGGGGCGCAAAAGTCACAGGAAGGGCCGCCAGGGCGGCAGAGTCCATCGGAATTGAAATCCCGTTACTGGTGTGTAGAGAATTCTACGTGGGTGTCAAGAGCCCCTCAGGGCACGGGCTGGCCCGGGTGGGCCTTGCCTTTCCCCCACCAAAGCCTAGGGGTGGCTTGGCCCCTAGGAGTGGAGAACTGGCCCAGGCCAATGGGGCAAGGCGGCGGGGAAGTGAGACTCCCCCATTCTCCGCTTGAAATCCCATTCAAGGAAACTCACTACGAGTGAATACAGATTGAAATGGAAACTGGGATCGCTCGAAGTCTCTTGATTTTAAAAAGAAGCTCCCCTCCCTTGCCCTCCCACCTCCCCCCCCCAAATCCTGCAGGGCCTGGGGAATCATATATATCCCCCTCTGGCCCCCAGAATCCCCCCAACAGTCCCGGGGGGGTGGAGAGCGGCTCCACGTCTTGATGACAATATGCCATACTTGACGACGTTAAGTCACAGACTTATTCAAAACGTTGGTTCCCCTCCACTTCCATCTGCAGAGAGACAGAGAGAGAGAGAACACAATCAGCTAGGCCAATAAGGACAGAGGATCCTGGGGCTGAGAATGTGTTGGTATTAGTGTGGGCTTCAAAGATGTTGGCTCAATGATGAAACGATGGCCAGAGGCTCAGCAGATTAGGGGGCAATTTGGATGGATGGAGTGAAACCGTGGCTGTAGTTTAGGAAGGATGGGGCTGTAACCAGGGAGCTACCTCAATGGAGTCAGGGGCTGAGCCTCATCTTTCTTTTACCAACTTCTATAAACTCTTGCTCTGTATCCCTTTCAGGGAGCTAGGATACTATGATAGAGCTCTAGTTCCTCTTCCATAAGTTTGTTGTGTGCCCTAAGGAAAGTTTCTTTAACTCTGGGACCTTGATTATTTTCATCTGTAAAGTGGGGTAGTGAAGACTGACCTAGGACTCTCTAAGCACAAGCCCTTCCTTAAGGATTCTCTACCACTCTATCCCACAGCCTCAACCCCTGCCAGGTCTACTTGTTCAAACTTTCATATTAAGTCTTTCATTTTTTCTTATCCCCATTGCTACTCTCTGCAGCAGTGGATGTCATCCCCTTAATAAAATCAAGGTACAGAGAGGGGGAATTGATTTACCTAATTCTACCCAGCATTTCATTGGCAGGACAGGGACTTGAGTTCTTGGACCTTTTGGCTGACTCACCTTCGTGGAAGCTGTCTTGAACTTGGCTCTGGAGTTGATGCAACTCATCAGTAAACCCATCATAGGGGAATGCTGAGACACCTGTCTCAAAGGCGGTTTCATATGTGGCCAGGTCCTCCAGGAAGCTGTGGTCTTCTGGGGACAGGTTGTTGCAAGGCGATGGGGCCCCTCCTGGGCCCTCTGCCTCAGGATCCCCTGAGCCCCATTCCTCACTGGGGTCTGGGGTAGAGAGATCCATGAAGATGTCTTCCACGGGCGTCTCTTCCAGGAACATGTTATCAGGGTCAGCCAGGAAGTCCAGCTCCTGGCATTTCCAGGGTTTCAGGTCCAGGCTGAGCACAGGGGGGCCTGCCCCTGACAGGGACAGGTTGGAGTCTAGGGGCTCCAGTCCTCCAAGTGGCTCTAGTCCACCAGTGCCAGCCTCAGCTGAGAAGGGTCTGTCCATGCCCTGAGCCAATTGGCTAATCTGCTGGATGAGACGGTCTATCTCGTTCTGCTCCTTTTCAGAGTAGTGGAAGAAACTCTGCTTGACTGGAGAGGCCTCAGGTGTGAGCAGGCCTTCGGGCACCAGGGGGACATCCACAGAGAGGGGGCCCCGGAGCTGGGCTAGGGCCAAAAGCGTGCAGTCCCCATTACCAGGGCTGCTAGGACTTGGGGGCAACTTCTCATAGAGAAAACTGCATCCCTCCTGGGCAAAGTAAGTCTTGGTAGGATTGGGACTCAGTTGCTCTGGGAAGGTTTGGCTGGGGCTGTCCAGGTGTGCTTGGAATGCTGTGCTGGGAGGAGTCAGCTGTTCATGGGCAGGGCTGCCCAGAGGCTCTGGGAAGGTGGCTGTGCTGGGAAGCAGCTGGTCTGGGAAGGTGGAGGTGCAGGGATTCAACTGGTCTTCATAGCTTCTGACTGAGGTTTCAGTCAACTGGCCTTGCAGTGGGCTAGTTAGTGGATCTGGGAAGGTTGCACTGCTGGGCGTCAACTGATCAGAGAAGGTCGCTGTGCTTGGAGTCAGCTGTTCTTGAAGAGTGCTGGATGGGGTGGGCAAGTGGGTCTGGAAGGGCTCATGGAGGCTGAAGAGGAAGGCACAGCCTCCTGGCTGATGGGGCGTGTACGGTGGAGTGCACACAAGATCCTTGCTCAGTTCTGCTTGGAGAGAAGGCTCAGGCCCAGAAGGGAATGTCAGGTAACTGAAGTCCAGTTCTTTGGAGGGTCGGGGAAGCTCTTCTGATGCAGAGACAACACTCAGTTCAGGAGCACTGGGGAAGCTGGTGCTTCTGGGAGCCCCCAGGGCTGTGGTGAAGAGTGGGTTAGTGCTGGGGCACTGTTCCTGGGAAAGAATGTTTTCAGGGAATGAGGGCAGCATGGTCGGAGTGCCCAGGACATAAGCTGCCTGGGTATCTTCAGAGTTCAACTGCTGGCGGAGGCTCCAGGCTTCCATGTCACTGGAGAGGAGAGAAGACGCAGCTGGTAAGGGTCTGATGTCCATTTCCAGAGCAGTTCCCTGATTTGTATGTCCTCCATGCCGACCCCAGCTGCCCTCTAGGCCCCTGGCTTGTGGCTTACCTGATTGGGTAGTTATTGGCAGTAATGGGGCCCTCTGGACCTTCTGAGTATAATAGGCAGTAAATCCATGCCCAGCCTCCAGTCTTGGCCTGTAACCTCACCACCATCTCTGCCTGAATATCTCCACTCTCAGCCACTGGGGAGAAAGAAGATGCAGAGTTAGGATGCCCAGCAGGCAACTCTACCTACTCCCTGCCCTTGGTCACCTCTCCACTGAATTGAGATAGCCATGACATCCTCTCTTCTGACTACCCTCACCTGCACCACTCAGCTCTCTACCTTGACCTCACCACTCAAAGTCCCCCAGTTCTGATTCGATTATTGCCTTGAATCCTCACCCTCACATTCACCCTATAGCGTCTGAAACTGTTGGCCTCTGTTATCTCCCCAGCATCACTCTTGACTACAGCTCATCTTTGTCTGGTCTCCCATGCCCTTTCCCAGCTTGCTGTCTTGTCCCCAGCCTCTCTGGACACTCACACAGGCGGTAGTGTTGAGCAGAAGCGTGGGCCAGGTCCTCGGGGTGCAGCAGTCCATACCATGATTTACAAAGCAGTTCACTGCGCTCAAAGCCCAGGTAGATTAGGACACTGGGAAAGTGGAAAGGGTGAGGTCAGCTTTCTGTTTTCCTTGCTTGATACCCATGCATCTCACTCCCTCCCAGATCCTCTGCCCCCTTAAACCCCATCCTCCCTGCCCCTGACTCCAGAATCTAGGGTTCCTTCATCTCTGGCCTGCCTTCCTCTTGGAATCTGAACACTCCAGGCTTACCTCTCAGAGATGTCCAGTAGGGCTAGGTCTTTAGCATGACGACTCTGGAACATGGCCAGGAAGAGTGAGGCAGGGCCAGGGCCAGGGCCAGGGCCAGGGCGGGGTCTTGGCTCCAATGGGGCACAGAAAGCTGTGAACACGGGGTTTCCTGCCCAGTAGGCCCCAGGTGGGTGAGCATGGAATCGGCCTCGAATAAGCACCAGTTTGTTGCCTGCACTCTGGCGCCTGAGGGACTTGGAGGTGTTGAAGCGGCAGCGGAAGAGGCGATCTAGATAGGAGAAGAGAAAAACAGATAAGAGGGTGAGTGGCTGAGAGAGACAGTGGATAGTGGGAAGAAGGGCAGCAGGTGGGAAATTGGACTCAGGAAGGGAGAAGGGAGTCCTTACCAGTGTCCAGGGCAGAGGGCAGGGTGAGTTGCTGGCGCACAGTGAGGTGGTCAGCTGGGTCAATGATGTCGTAGATGCTGTCACCCTGGGCAACCAGGTCCACCTGGAGGAAGGAAAAGAAGAGATGACCGTTAGTGAGAACAGCAGAAGCCAATCTTTGATATATAGTGTCTAGTAGGGTATAACCTCTTCCTCCATAGTAATTTCCAGTTCCTCAGGAGTGGAAGGCTCATGGCACCCCCTCCATGCCCAGCCTCAGCTGAAAAGACCCTCAGCACTCACCATGGAGTGGCCCAGATGCTCGCTCACACTCTCAGACAGGTACAGCAATTTCCCCTCGGCCGTGAACACAAGCAGAAAGCCGGGTAGGGCCGCTACGATGTCCTCAAGTTCTTGAGCTGAGAGAAGCCCCGTGGGGCCCGCCAGAGGAGTGCCTGTAGGGCGAGAAGACGTGGTGAGTCAGGAGTAAGACTGGGAGCCAAAGCAGAAGTGAAGAAGGCATGGTCTGAGTTTCAGATAATCCAGAGGAATTTCTCGTGGACCTGCCTCTGCAAACACCTGTTGACCCGCTGCCCGCACCTCTTGGCCGGGGAACCTGTTGCTGTATCTCCTCCATAGCCCACAAGCCCCGGACTTCTAAACCGGGGTCGGCTACTCCTCGCCTCTGAATTTCAGAACCGTGGACAGAGCTCCAAAGTGGCTCTGATTTCAGAACCGTGGACAGAGCTCCGAAGCGGGCTGTGGGTTCAGCACCGTGGACAGCGCAACACACGGCAGATGCGGCCGTCAGCACCATGGGCAGTGCCCCGAAGGCGATCCCTTTCAGCACCGCGGACAGTGGCTATGTTCCCCTAGGCTCAGGCGGCTCCATCCCTGCAACTTCCCGGGCTTCCCTCCCCAGCTCCCGGAGCGCCTCTGCACTGGCGGGCACCGAGGCAGCTCTGTCCTGGCTCTTCTTCTCTCATAATCTGGTGTTAGGGACATCGACCAGGCTCTCTAACTCTCATTCAGAACTAAGGTGAGGTCTGGAGGGAGCTCAGGAGGAAAAGTAGATAGTCCCGCATCTCCCGAGTCCCAAATCTCCCCAGCTCGCCAGTACGCTGCCCTAGACATGCGGCAGCCCCAGTGGGTTCCCTCAGTTCCAGGGTCTCCGGCACCTGGCAGCTCGGATCTGCGGTAGCCCCAGCATGCTCACCTCCAGCGAAGAAGACACCCTTGCGAGTGTAGATGCAGGCGAGGCTCATGATGTGCAGGTAGGACAGCCGGACCTTGTCCGCTTCAGCCAGCGGCAGCAGCTCCTTGAGGTTCCGGATCTCGGCGTTGATCTGGTCCCGGCGCGCCTTGGAGGCGCCCTTGGTGGAGCGGTACATGACCGGCGGCTGCGGAGCTCCAGCTCGGGCGCCCGAGCACCTGCGCTCCCGTCCCGACGCACCGGCGGCGGCTTCCTCCTCCGTGCTTCCCCTTCTCTCGCTCAGGCTCGTTCTCTGCTCTCCTGGGCTCCGCTCGGCTGCGCTGCCCCCCTTGCCTGCCTCACGCCGCCTTATATAGCTCCTGCCAGGCGTGGGGGGCTCGTTTTAGAGCGGGGGGGCGGGAGAGCGGGAGGCTGGGCTAAGCAAGCTGCAGCGGGAGCCGCTGACTGGGGAGGGGGGCTCCTCCTCCCGCCCGGCTTCCGACGTCATCTCATGACGTAGAATGAGAGCGGGAGGGGGGCGGGCGAGGGGGGAGCAGGAGGCTGCGGAGGGGGCCGAGCCTGGAGGGAGCTGAGCGGAGAGGCAGGCGCTGCGTTAGGAAAGCTTGAATGGGGTGTGGGGACCCTGGCGTCCGAACGCATACAGTTGAGGGAAGCGACAGGGCCAGGGTTAGGGAGGCCTGAAGCCCCCGGCAGGAGTTTGCAGAGGGCAGAGAGGGGCCGGCACTGACACTAATTTTTCTGAGGAGTTGAGGGAATGGGGAGGAATAAGACTGTCTACAAATCCCCCTCGTTACTTGACAAACAAGGTCACGTTCACATGCAGGGAAGGAGGACTTTCCTTGGCCTCCGTGGGACAGGTCACAGCTGGGGTTCCTCTCTGGGGACTACTTAACCTGGGATTCCCTTGGCCATTTTCAAAGAAAAAATCCCCACCCCCGCTTCCCAAATTGGGACTTGGCGGCTAATCAGGGAGTGTTCATGGGGGGTCTAAGTCCCTAGGAGGGGTGGAAAGGGAGTCCGGTGGGAAAGGGACCAGCTGAATTTGGCGTTGATCCTGTTTTCCCACAGCCAGGAATAGAAACCAACACCAGGGCTGTAGTCTGCAGTGATTCTTGGTTTCCCTCTCAGCTAATTAACCTTACTGACAGGGGAAACTGAGGCAGGGACGCAGGACACGGCGAGGACCTGGGTCTGCACTTAGGCATCCCTTCCCCCCGTTGCCGGCCCCCAAGCGAGCGCTTCCCCCCGCCCTGCTGCCAGCCTCGGTCTCCCCGCGGGCCGGGGGCGGGGGCGGGGCCGGGGGAATCCCAGCTCCATATTAGGACAGGAATCCTCCGGCGGCTGCCGCGGCTGCGGCGGCGGCGGGCGGGGCCTCGCTGCCTCCGCACCGCTCCGGAGGGCTCCCCGCCCTGCCTAGGCGGGCAAGATGGGGGAGCAGCCGAGAAGCAAAGGAACAGCGCTGGACCCTCTATGACCCCTGCACCTACCAGGGACCCTGTATTTTCGCCAGGTTCCCTCCACCCCCTCCACATTTGTGGCGCTAGGGCTGCGGGCTCTGCCTCTCCACCTTCGACTCTCCACTCCCCACCTTCGTTTTTTTTTTCTCTTAGCGTGTTTGGTGGTCGGCTCAGCTTAGTGCCTTGACCCCTGAAGCTTCCCCTTTCCTTCTTCTCCATATCCTGTCATCTTTGCTTTATCCCCACCCCCCACGCCCGCTTTTTTCTCTTTTCACCACAGATTATTGCTCTCTACAGGGGCAAGGAGGTGCCGTTCTTAGCCCGGGATTCAATAATGCAAGAAGCAAGTGGGCTAGGGAATGTTCTTATCTGAAATCTCGTTTGATGGAGTAGCTGTGTGCGCATGGAATCGCTTAAGAGGCTGGAAATGAGGCCACTTAAAAATTGGAAGAGTGGGACTGGGAATTCCCAGTCACACAGGAAGCATGGAGATGAACTTTGACATCAAAAAGAACAGCTTGGGGCCAGGGAACTCCCCACTCCTCAAGGAAAGGGGTGGTAGCAACAGAGGTAGAGTGGGAGGAGAGGCAGCTGAGGAGAAGTATGTCTTAGAAGAGGGGTACAAGGTGTGGAGACCCTATTCTTGTGTCTTATGCATTTTGACAGAGGTTGGGGCCATCCTGTGGTCAGTGTCGCAACTGAGGTGGAGGGAATGATGTCCGTGTGTCTGTCTGCCACAGTCTCTAACCCTATTGATCTGGATGACAGAGAGATGATTCCTCCTGGACATGGGTCTGTGTTGCTTCTTTCATCTCAATCTGACCTCTGATGTACCTACCCACCCCTCTCTCAAGCTTCCATTTCAACAACCCTTGATCTTTGGATCCCCTTCCGTATGAAATTCCAGGGGGGTTGTTCCTGTGTTCTTCACCCACTGATGATAAAGCTGCCTGTGAGGCATTCTGAGTGTCCCTCTCCACAATAAGAGGAGTCTACTGGCTGGGTCCCATGGCCTCCAGCAATCTGAGCGAATCTGCAGTGAAGGAATGGGGCGCCAACCGCTGTCCGTGGTGCTGAAAGAGTCACCGGGGAAGTCAGGCTACGGTTTGACGGGGACATCGAAGTAGGGCTTTGGGTACCCACAGGCCTCAGAGTGAGCCTCCCCTTTGACTGTCCCCTTATTTTCTGTGAATGAATATGGGGGGTTTGCAGGGAGCCAAGATTTCTGGGCTCTAGGGGTGAAGTAAGCAAGGGAGGAGAACTGGGCTCAAGGGAAGAGCCCCTGGCTTTTTCCAGAAGAATGGAATGGGAAGAAGCACTTTGGAAGGAAAGAAGGGTCTAGAAAGGGACAAGGGAGGGGGTAGAGAAGGGCTCATCCTAGTTCGCCCACTCTGATTCAAGTTGAGAAGCTCTGTATGCCCCGATGTCTCTTCTCCCTAGGCCAGCTCCCACTCCCCTTGCCTCCCACCTCCGTGAAGCTATTTTTAACCGTGCAGAACCAAAAATAGCTTGGCAGCAGCTTCAGGCCGTGGGAGAGGAGCTATTTATATCACCAGTGACGGTTCCGAAATAGCAAGCAGGAGGAGGGGGGCGGCTGGCACACTAGAGAGCTCCTGGCCGCTGCTAAAAATACTGGCAGTGTGAGTCATCCTGGCCTGGCTGAGTCACCCCACTCTCTCCCCCAAGTGGCAGGCAGCAGCAGCAGAACAAGCTAAGAATTAGAAGCCTGAGATGGGGGAGGCATCAGAGTCTGCCGGCTGTGGGAAAGTGGGCAAGAGAGTGAATTGGGAGAGGGGCTTTGGGGTGAGTGTGTAGAAGGAATGGGAGAGCACAGCCTCTCAGCCAAACCTACTGGGCAAGTGTGCAGCATCCCCAGCTATGCAATACCGCTCAAGGATGCTTGGGCAATTGAAGGAAAAGAGCCAGACTGTGTGTGTGTGTGTGTGTGTGTGTGTGTGCGCACGCGCCTGTGTTCATTTCACTGAGACTGTGTTTGTGTGTCCTGTGTGTTTGCCTCTAAACCTGTCTGAACGTGGTTGCACGTCTATATCTCTATCTGTTTGCATGTGTCTTTGTAGCTGCAAGTCTGTACCCCTGTATATCTATGTGTTTACCTATGTCTGCATCTATGTCTGTCTTTTTTTTGGTCTCCAACTTCTTATGTTGTGTGCAGTTCTATGTTTGTGCCTGTGTGTATTTATGTCTACAACTTTCCATATGCCTCTCTGTCAGTGTCTGTGTTTGTGTCCATATCTGAGTCTGCTCTGGGTCTTTCAGCATCTGATGGCGTGGTGGGATGTGCATGCATCCCCAGACTCAGTATAGCTTCTGTTGCCCTCTCTGATGTCACCTGTTGGTCTCCTGCACCATCTATATCTTGCTCACCCCTTTCCACCTAGCATATTCTCCTCTTTCCAAGGGCCCCCTAACCATTTAAAAAGCTCTCTTGTTGCATGCAATCTCTAGTAAAAACATGGAGGAAAGGAGCCCCACATGACCTCTCCCTTTTCTCTTGAATCATCCTGAATTCTCCCTGGCCTGCAGGAGTAAGTGGTTTTCCATCACTCCATATTTGGAGAGCTGAGAGAAGAGAAGGGCTTTCTTTAGTTCTTAAAAAAAAAAAAAAAAAAATCCTGGTGTGGGCACAGGCATGCGTAGCGCGCATGCACACACACACACAGGCGCACATACACATGCACGCACACACACACAACTGAGAGAATGAGAGAGAGAGAAAAAAATCAAGGTCCCTTCTTTACTGAGAAGAGCTCGCATCTGTTGCCATAGCAACCCACCCACTCCTTCCCCGAAAAATCACCAAGAAGAGGTGATGGCATCGAGGAGGGATTGGCTGATTCCTTTCTTTATTATTTTTTCCGAAAAAGGGTTTTTGTAGCAAAAACGGGCCGTGAGTTCCCTTGCCCCTGTCTTGCACAGCTTTATTGGGAACCTGGGGGAGGGGCATAACCCCCCAGCTTTTATCAGAGAAGAGGAGGTGTATCTTTTCCAGAGATTTGGAGGAGGATTATCTCCTGGGAAGGAGTTGAAGGGTAGCTGAGGAATCTGCTTCTTCAGAACAGCATGGAGACTCCTGGCTGCTAGTCTGGAGATATGGAGCAAGGATCTTGACAGAGGGCTGTCAAAGTGTGATCTTGTCTTGCTCTGGACAAATGTGTCTACAATGAAGAGAAAGGGGGAGGAAGGGAAGGGAAGTTGGGAGAGACAGAAAGAATATGAATGAATGAATCACTGAATGGGGCTTCAGAGAAAATGACAATATGCCAAAGGATGCAAGCTTGCAGTAGTGGTCAGACCAGACAGGTGGGCAAGATGGTCCAAGAAAGATGTATTGATGCAATTGGTGGTGCTGCAAGTCACCAATGAGACCACAGCTGCAACTACTTAACTTGTGGCCACAGGTGAATGTTCCAGAGGAGCACTGATGCCCATTTTTCACAATTCTATTCCCAGCCTGAGTCTCAAAGGCCTCCTCCAAAGCCTGGCCACCAGCCACTGCAGCCACATCACTCTCTCAAGTGAACTGTAGCTTCCTGCCAAACGACTGGATGGTGGAAAGAAAGGGATTCCTTGTTTCCTCCTGTGCTTGGCTTGTTACAGAAATGGGGTCACTTGGGGCTCGAGCTTGGAAAGACAGATGAAGAATCTGACCCTGGAGAGAGACACCTTCTTTTCTGGCAGGCTGCTGCCACCCTCAGCAGGCAAGGGCATGGCCAGGTGAGGTTGGCATGGGCAGCGGGTGCAAATCCACTTAACGTTATGGAGCAGAGGGACAAAAAGACTCCAGATTTGCTCTGGCCTGTTAGACACATTCTCACGACAAATCTGACTGATATCATTATTTTTATTTATATACAGTCTTGTTCTGCCATCTAGACTAGAGTGCAGTGGTCTGATCATAGCTCACTGCCACCTCAAACTCCTGGGCTGAAATGATGCTCTGTGTCAGCCTCTCGAGTAGCTGGGACTACAGGCATAAACTACTACACCCAGATAATTGAAAATTTTTTTTCTGCCGAGGCTGGTCTTGAACTCCTGACCTCAAGCAATCCTCCCACCTTGGCCTCCCAAAGTGCTGGAATAACATATGTGAGCCACGACACCCAGCCTTGACTGATATTATGATGCTCATTTGATAGATGGTGAAACAAAGGCTCGGAGACGGATAATGACTTAATCAAAGTCACACAGCAAGTCTCTGGCAATGCTGAGCCTCACCCCTATTTCCTGCTCCCAACCCAAGCTTTCTCTCTTGCACCACATGATCGGGCTAGGGTTTACAAACTATGGACTGCAAATCTAGCCTCATCTAGCCTGCTGCCTCTTTTTGTAAATAAAGTTTTATTGGAATACAGTCACATTCATTCATTTACTCACTGCCTATGGCTGTTTTCACATTACAATAGAAGAGCTGAGTAGTTGCAACAGAGACCACATGGTTCAAAAGCCTAAAGAACCTTTTGACCCTTTTTTACTAACTGATCCTTTAGAGAAAAAGTTTGCTGGGGCCGGGCGCGGTGGCTCAAGCCTGTAATCCCAGCACTCTGGGAGGCCGAGACGGGCAGATCACGAGGTCAGGAGATCGAGACCATCCTGGCTAACACGGTGAAACCCTGTCTCTACTAAAAAATACAAAAAACTAGCCAGGCGTGGTGGCGGGCGCCTGTAGTCCCAGCTACTCAGGAGGCTGAGGCAGGAGAATGGTGTGAACCCAGGAGGCGGAGCTTGCAGTGAGCTGAGATCCGGCCACTGCACTCCAGCCTGAGCGACAGAGCAAGACTCTGTCTCAAAAAAAAAAAAAAAAAAAGGTTGCCATCCTTAGACCAGAGGATGAGTTCACACCACGAATATCTCCACTTGTTTCTCTTTCTCACCCAGAAAGCTCTCTTAACCCAGGGTATACTAAGCTATCATTTCAGCTCCCTTTACTGTTCCAAATGCCAGAGAGAAGTAGTGCTCCTGTACAACTTAAAGGAGGAAAGGTGGGAAGCCCAATGGGCCAGGCTTTTTACTGGTTTCCAGCCTCCTTTGTGGCTGTGGAGATGTATCCTCCCCATGCAGGATGACGCTCCACTTCCTGCAACAAGTGTTGGAAAAGGCAATGAGGAGACAGGGTACCCTATTCCATCCCTAGTCCAACCCTAGTCTGCAGGACTGCATTTTGGGCAGGGGGTCTCAGGGCTGGTGATTAAGGCATTGTAAGGAAGACAAAATTTATGTATGGGAGGAAAAGGAAGGTATTGTGGGATCTTGGGCCTCCCGAAGCCTCCAGTCTGACCCAGGGGAAGAATCTCTGTATGTCTTCTCAGAGATATTGATTAAATTGCCCAGGATCACACAGCTAGAATGAGATACATCCACAATTGAACCCAGATTTTCCTGACTTCTACTTTGTTTTTTTCTAGGTTGTTCTTTTGAATTGGTGGATTTGAAACCAGGGAAAGGTTTTCTAACAGATTCCTAAGCACCTCCCCATCCTGCGTCCACAGCTCCGCGGTCAGTGCAGTGAGAATAGGAAACCCACGCAGAGCTGGCTTGTGCAGTGGCCGTGTTGTCTTCCGCTGCATCTTAGCAGGCTGTTTTCCTTTTCCTGAGGCCTTTTCATTATGCTATCACTCCCTCAATTCTACTTGCACATGAAAGCATTCAGAACATTTTATCTATTTATGGTTATGAAATCAACAAAGCTCATGTAAAGAGGGTGCAGGCTGGCACCCACGCATTGAGACGGCCAGAGCTGGGTGAATGAGCGGAGAGCCAGGAAGGTGAGGGACATAGAACCATGGAGGGGATGGGAGGGGGAGAGTGGAGCCCAGGTGGGAATAGATGAAACTTTTGTGGGCAATGTCCTGAAGGCAAGGCTGAGAGAAGAGGACGCAAGGAATGCAGTGAGGAGCAAGTCAGAGCAGCCACATTTCAAGAGGGGAAAGAAACCTAATAAACTAAAGCCACTTTTCAAATGCAGAGCAGCGGCCACTTTGTGCCCTGGGGAGACTGGAGGAGGCGGACTTTCCTCACATCCATTTTCATAGTCGTCTCCACCACCACTTCCAGCTGACGAATTCTGGCCCTGCTGGTCCTCCAGTGAAGTCCAGGGACCTCCTCAGTGCCCCCAGCCCCTGTGCTTCCTCGTCACCACACTCTGCACCCTGCGCTGTCCCTGTGTGTTTACTTGGCTGTCTCCCCTACCAGCAACTACATCTGGTCTTCACGTTCCCAGCACTCAGTACAAGGCCTGACATAGGGCAGGGGCTCAGGCGAGTAAGTCATTCATGCGACAAACAGCTGAGGGTGGAATTTGTGCCAGCCTCTGCAGTGACGTGATGGTGCCCACATACAGCTGGTCTCGGCCTCACGGAACCTGCAGGCTGGTGAGAGAGCAAGGGGTCCATCCAGCAACTTCAGTGGGATACTGCCGTCAAGGAGGCATACTGGGAGTTTGGGGAGAGCAAAAGGAGGGGTGACCCTGCCTGAGGAGTCGGCACTGGCCTCCCCAAGTAGGTGCATTTGAGTTGAGCTGCTGGTAGCGAGTCAGTGCTGACTGGGCCAGGCTGTGCTGGGTGGGTGGCTGGGTGGACAGAGGAGTGTGGCCTCATAAATGAGACTTGACACAGTGCCATGTAGCCACAAAAGAAACCACTGTAGCTGAGGTTGTGTTAACAGGGACAGGCAGCAAAAGTGGACAGAGGGCAGCCTCTGTTAGGGCCAGGAGGTTTGGCTCTAGAACTTATGCCCTGGGTCCAAGCCTAGCCTTGAGCACAGCAGCCAATGAGGAAGGGCCAACTGCACCCGAGGCTGTGAGGCAGGGCCCAGGGCATCCCCCAGGCCTGACTCTGGTAAGCCCTCCAGCTTGTCTGGCCTCATGCACCCCCTTGCCTCTCTTCCAGCTACATAAGCCTTCTTCCAGTCCCTGGCCTGCCACTCTCCTGGCTGCCACAGTGCCTTTGCACATGCTGTTCCCTCTCCTGGGGTGCCGCTGTCTCTCTCCTCTGCGAAGTTCTTCCTATTTTCCCGTTAGTTCAGCCCAAATATCATCTCCTCTGGAAAGCCTTCCCTGACCTTCCCGATGAGGCCAAATCCTCAGCTACAGGTTCGCAGGCACCCCAGGCTTCTGTTGGCACTTGGCGAAATGGCGATTTAATACTATATTTTGGTGAGGAATTTATTGCCTCTTCTCCACTAGACTGGTCACCATGGCAGGGACCGTGACTGCTTTGCCCACTGTTAATTCCAGTGTGAAGTAAAGTGCTTCATAAACATTTGTAAGAAATGTTTAAAAGATGGAAGGAATGGAGAGATGTTCCTCAGAGAAGAGGAAGCTTGAGGGGTGGTGTGGCATTTGCAGATGTTTGAAGGACCATCAAGAGGCGGTGGGAGAGACATGGTCCGTGTGGAAAGGCCAGCGGGCAGGGATGTACCTGGGGCAGGAGGGGGTGGCAGGGGGAGGAGAATCTGGGCTGAGTCCTGCCTCCTCCACAGATTGTTTCTGTGATATTGGTCAGTTAAGTGACTTAATCTTTTGTGCCTCAGTTTACCGATTTGTTAAATACAGAAGTGGGGAGAATGATGGCACCTCTATCAAGGGACTTATGTGAGCATTAAAGGAGTTAAGTAGTTAAAACACTCAGAAAATGCCTGACGCATAAAAGGAGCACAAGAAATGCTCAATGGCAGAATGTTGGTCGTTATCTTAACTTTATGAAAAATATAATTTTGAACAAGGCTATGCAGAGACAGCACGGGCTGGTTCAGGAGGCAGCACATGTACTGGCACTGCAAGTGTAGAAATAGCCTGGGTACCCACTAGCAGCTTTGGTCCAGGCCAGGTGTGAGAGCACAAGATGGAGTAAGCCAGGCTGGGGCTGTAGCCTGGAGAAGTCAAGGGATATACCCAAAGTGCCCCTCAGGGCTCTGGCTCAGGCCCCAGCAAGCTTCTTCCCTGGGCAGCAGCTCCCCCTTCACTGCTCACCAAGCCAGGGATGGAGGGCCTGGGCTAGGCCCAACACACCCCTCTGGTGCTCAGTAGCCCACCTCCCCTTGCCATTCTTCTGGAAGCCGACCTGACCATGTTCTTCCCAGCTTAAGACCCTTATGGCTCCCATTATCTCTGATTACTAAAAACTCCTCCAGGCTGGCACCTCCTTTCTTCCCCTTTCACCCACAGGTGCCTCGGCCTCCAGAGGCTCCAGCTTCAAGTCTCTCCTTGTTACTAACAGGGCACAGCTCGTAACATGGGAGTTTACAGATGTGGCACCTACTCATACCTTGTGTACCTGATGAGTGTATTAATTCATGAAAACCTCACAGCAGCCCTATGACACGCCTGCCATCATTACTCCCACAGGCCCTGGGCCAGCAGAGAGGGAGTCTACAGGGAACAGTCCAGGGGGTCCCAGGAAAGACTGATGGGGTTTAAGGCTCCAGTGGTCAGAGAGGGTCAGGGACTGGGCCTAGGGGCAACAAAGAAGAGACCCCCACGAGCTGGGAGAATGGTGTTCTCCATGCCTGGGAATGCGGGAACCACAGGGAGTTGGGTGAACCATGGTGAGCAGGGGAGAGTGACCTTTACGGCTGAGGATGGAGCAGCTTCTGAAGCCAAGAAGGGCTGAGCACTGGTGGGAGGGGAGGAGCACTAGGAAGCTTTGGAAAGGACCATCAGGTTGAAGGGAAAACCCCTGAATTGCCAGCCCTGACAGGCTGTTAGTTCGGAGAGTCTTCTGCAAAAGGAGTCCAAGGTCCAGGAAGAAGAAGAGGTGAGCTCAGTCTAGATGTCAGTGGATTATGTTTGGTGCAGGGGAATAGTTCTGAACAGGAGCAGCGGAAGATGCAGATTCTGTTCCCAGCTCTGCCACTAGCCTCCTGGGGGTGTTCTGCAAACCTCTCCCCCTCACTGGGCCTCAGTTTTTGTATTTGCAAAATAGCAGTGGGTCAGACCCCTTAGCCTCAAAGGGCCCTCCCACCTCTGGTACTTGAGCATCTCTGAGCCTGCTGGGCCACCTGTCCCAGTGCCTCTCGGGCTTTGGAAGTTGAATGCTGCAACCCCAAGCCCCAGTTTCAGGTGGGGATGAGCCCATTGCCCAGTGCTAGGGTCCGAGTGGGCCTGAAGGCTCCCAGAGGACCACGTCCTCAGCCCTGGATGGGCAGGGACCCTGGAGACCTGGCCTGTGTGGACACAGGGGAATAAGTACTGGGACTGAGCCTGTAGTTTTGCTACTTTTCTTCCACCCAACCCATTGGGGGTCATTCTCACAGCTTGGTGCTAGGTACACCAGGGAACTCACCATTGGAGGGATCCGATGGGTTCCAAGGTGCACAAAATAGACTCCCAGATCATCCTCAGGTGGTCTACACAGCCTGTAGCTAAAGCAACTGCTGTCTCCAGCACTTCTTAGCTTCAGTCTGGTGAGAGGAGGAAAGTCTCCTCAGCAGTGTCTTACAGGCGGCCACAGAGGTCCCCACAGCCTGGCCAAAACGCTCCATTTCAGAAAGTCCCAGACTCATAATTGGAGTGAGGGCCCCTGAAAGATGGTCTTGGATGACTGAGGCCTAATGCAGAGAGTGGAGTGACCCAAGTGACTCACAGCCAGCGCTTGGTGGAGGTGAACCCAGACTAGGTCCTTGGTTTGTGGTGCAGTGGCCATGCAGGCCTCCCACAGGCCGGCCTCTGGGGTCCAGGTGCTGAGAAGCCTGGGCCAGGAGGCGGAGCTCTAGGTCCTAGTCTTAGCGGCACCCTGACTTGCTGTGTGACCTTGGCAAATTGTGTCTGTCTGAGAGCCGCCTGAGTCTCCCCCTCTGCACTGAGGGCTTGGCGCTGGGGGTGGACGATCCATTGAAGCACCATTCAGGGTCCTAGGGCTAGCTGTACCAGAGCAGAAACTTCTCTCCTCGCCACCCTTGGAGCCCTCAAGTGCTGCTTGTGTGTTCTTCTCCACCTCTGGGTCCCCCATCCCAGTCCAGAGAGGGGCCCAGATATGTCTGGAATCTCCAGCTTCTTGAGAATATGTCAGGCACTTCCCAGCTGTCATCCCAGGTCCCCGCCAAACGCCTCCAGGAAGTGCTGCAGGAAGAGGGCAGAAGTCAACAGGACCAGGCAGGGGTTCCACAGGGCTGGGTCCACTTGACTCTGGGGAGCCCTGCCAGACCCCTGCAGGCCACACCTACATCCAGAAGCAAACTGGTCCTTGTAGGCCGTCTGGGGAAAGGTTTGGTTCCAGAAAGTTCCAGAGCTGGTGGCTGCAGGAATCCTTCAATGCAGGCGATGTTTGCAAGCAGCAGCAACCTGGTTGGTCTGTCGTGGAGGGGTGTCCCGAAGCTTTTCTAAAAACCCCGCCCAGGTCCAGACTGTGCTGGGGAAGGAGAGGCAGTGGGTGTCATGACAAAGGTGTCCAGCCCCTCTGCTTGGTGCAGGGCAGAGGCTGGGGACTGGTCCACGGGGCTGGCTAAGCTCAACCATAAGGAATGGCCTGACCTCTGGCCAGGAGGTCAGCGGCCGTGGGCTCTAGCCCATGCTCTCCCTCCAGGAACTAGTCAATCACTACTTTTCTCTGGGCCTCAGTTTACCTTCCAGTTTAAGGAGGAGGTTGGAGCAACTGGTAAGGGGCTTTCCCGGGATTCTAACTCTGCTCCAGGCTGAGCACAGGGAGAAAAAGGTTAAGGGGCCGGGGGGCCTGGAGGGAGGCAAAGGTCTCCAGGGTCCCATGGTGGCCCCAAGGGTAGTGAAGTCCTCACCTGGTGTTTTCACCCTGTGGCCTTGTCCAGAGAGGATCCCCGAAGGCGCTAGGCCTGGCATCTCGTTTCTTTCCAAGGTTTGGACAGAAGTCTCCCCTGTTGGAGGAGGGGGGCGGGGGCGAGGGGCAAGGGCAGGACCTCCCTTTTCCCTGGTTGAAACGTCCCCATAGAGGGTGGGGGGCGCTAAGATGGGGGTGGTGGGGGCGTGCGGCGCCGGGGACTCCCCGGGCCCCGGCCCCGCGAAGGGCTCGCGGCTCGGGGGCGGGGGCAGCTCCCAGGCTCTGGTGGAGCCGCCACTCCGCCAGTTGCCTTAAAAAGGCGCCAGCGCGCGCGCATCAGCAGAAGGGCTGCGGCTCTCTTCCAAATTAGGTAAGAATTGGGAGGCCGCGGGAGACGAGCTGCGAGAAGAGCGCGGACGTCACCCGGGGCCTCCCTCTCCCTCCCGCTTCTCGCGCCTGCATCACGTCCCCATGGCAACGGCGTGCCGCGGCGGCGATGAATGAGCCACTGCGAGGACAGGCGCGCGCCAAGATGCGCGCCCCCTCCGCCAGGCGTCACGGCCCCGCGGCTGCCCAGGGGAAGGGGGCGCAGCCCGGCGCCCAGAGGAGGGGATGCCCCACTCAGATTCACAAAAGCCCAGGACCCATTCATTCCCAGCTGATCTTGTTGTGTCCCGGGAGCCCGGGGAATACTCGGTCCAGGGGTCCTCGACCCTCTGGTTCAGGGCTCCCTGGCTCCCAAGGCCCCCCTTACCCGGTCTCCGCTCTCCCCGGGTCAGCCCTCTGCTCCCCAAAGCCTGCGGAAAACCGGATATTGTGTGGCTTAGCGCCACCGCGTGGCCGACTATGGGTCTGCGGCGGACGTGCTTGGCGGCTAGAGTCCCGCCGTCTATGTCGCCCTCTGGCGTCTGCAAGCGGGGAAGAGCATGAAGGGCTCAGCAATTTTCACACCAGAACCCTGATTAACGCGGGACTTATTCTTACCACACCTGTGATTAACTTGTGATCAATCACACTTGTGACTAACGTTTAGCGAACGCGCTCCATGTGTGAGGCACTGTGCCACGTGCTTTCCTGGTATTACTCCATTCTCACAGAAACTCTGTAATGCAAAATATTATCATTTTATTTTACTCATTTTTTTGAGACAGGGTCACACTCTGTCATCCAGACTGGAGTGCAGTGGTGTGATCTCAGCTCACTCCAGACTCTGTCTCCCGGGTTCAAGCAATCCTCTCACTTCAGCCTCCTTAGTAGCTGGGATTACAGGCGCACACCACCACACCCAGTTAATTTTTGTATTTTTTGTAGAGATGGGGTTTTGCCATGTTGCCCAGGCTGGTCTAGAACTCCTAGACTCAAGCAATCTGCCTGCCTAAGCCTCCCAAAGTGCTGGGATTACAGACGTGAGCCACCGCTCCTGGACTGTTGTCATTTTAAAGTGAGAAAAACTGGAGCTGAAAGAAGTTGCTGCTTTGCCTAAGATCCCATAGCAGCACAGGCGAAACTGCCTCCTGCACTCATGACTGTGAAAAGTGCTCTTCTTGGACCCTTTCCCTTCCACACCCCTTGTCTCTTTTGATCAACCTCACAGTCTCTTGAGATAAGCAGCACAGTAAGCATTAAAATCATTCCCATGTACAGACAAGGAGACTGAGACTCAGAGAAGTGAAATGGTTTTTTGAAGGTTTCAGACAGCCACAGATGGTTTCAGACAGCCACAGATGGAACGCAGGTCTCTGACCCTCTGACCCAGGGGTTTTTAGTATGAGGTAGCAGGGCGAAAGTGAGTCCAACACACCTCTGTGAGCCCCTGCTCTTTGGGTTGAACGAAGGAGCCCATCCTAAGCTACTCTACCATTAACGAACCCAGCAGCCCACAGTCAGGAGAAGGTCAGGGGGTCTCCACATTATCCAGTGTTTTGGGTGTTCACAGGAGCTAGATGCTCCAGTCTCTCTCCCTCTTCCCCAATTGTCAATATCTCTTATTTTATTTTATTTTATTTTATTTTATTTTGAAATGGAGTTTTGCTCTTGTTGCCCAGGCTAGAGTGCAATGATGCAATCTCGGCTCACTGCAACCTCCACCTCCTGGGTTAAAGCAACTCTCCTGCCTCAGCTTCCCAAGTAGCTGGGATTACACATGGATGCCACCATGCCCAGCTAATTTTTGTGTTTTTGGTAGGGACAGGGTTTCACTATGTTGGCCAGGCTGGTCTCAAACTCCTGACCTCAGGTTATCTGCCTGCCTGGGCCTCCCAAAATGCTCGGATTACAGGCATGAGCCACCGTGCCCAGCAATATCTCTAATTTTATATATACTGTGTTTCGTGTTTGAATGTTGTTGTCTTACGATGTAATCTTCCTGCTATGGTGGAACCCTTGTACGTATCTACTATTAAGTGAGAAAAATGCCTCCTCTTTGCTTGCTGTTCTTAACTTGCTTGCCTTGTTTTCCAGTGAATCTTCTCGAGTCTATTGCTTTCTTGATTTTCTTGCAGAAATACTGATCCTATGTAAGTCTTTGGAGGCTGTTGGTAGCTTGTTCTTACTGACTTGTATTTTCTTTCTTTCTTTTTTTTTTCTTCAGATGTTGTCTCACTTTGTCACCCAGGCTAGAGTGCAGTGGTGTGATCTCAGGTCACTACAACCTCCACCTCTTGAATTCAAGCGTTTCTCCTGTCTCAGCCTCCCAAATAGCTGGATTACAGGTGCCCACCACCACACCCAGCTAATTTTTGTATTTTTAGTAGAGAACTCTTGATCTCAAGATATCCCCCCACCTCGGCCTCCCAAAGTGCCGGGATTACAGGTGTGAGCCACCGCACCCGGCCTGTGCTGATAACATTCTATGGCTTTCTCTGTGCACTGTTAGGTAAGAAAGGTTGGGAGGCACTGCTTCAGGACTACTTACAGGCATCATCCAAACTGTTGATCTGGTGGATGTGAAAATGTATCTCGTTGTGGTTGCCCTTAATACTGATGAGGCTGAACGTCTTTTCAAGTTTATAGAACATTCTTATTTTTTCCCTCTGGAATATTCACATATTTTACTTAATTTTCTTTCCTTTTTTAACTTTTCCTTATTGATAAGTCATTGTGGATACTATTTATTGCCGTATCGATCAGAGTTCTATTGCAGAAACTACTCTTACTATTTTAAGCATTAAGGGATTCTATATAGGGTTTTAGTGTTTGTAAAATAATTGGAAGAGCTGGAGAAATGGGCTATTAATTGGACTTTCAGAAATGACATAAAAAACAACCCCGCAGAATTAGTCCACCCCAGGGTACTGTAAACTCTGCTGCAATCTGAGGCACGGGAGTGCCTCTGGCTGGCTGGATCTAAGTCACACCCAGATCCCTTGTTGTAAGCAAGTCTGGGAAACAGAGTGTTTCTCTTTGTAGACTCTGAAGAACAGGAAAGCACACACCCACTTCTGGGTATTATTCAGCCTTCTTTGGTTCAATCCCAATTCCATCTTGATATCCTGTAACTTGTGGACTTAAAATATGAACCACCATCTATACTCTATCAGTTTTCTACCTTGAGAACACTGATATTTTGGGCCAAATAATTGCTGTTGTGGGGGAATTTTCTGTGCATTGTAGGATGTTTAGCAGCCTCCCTTACTCTACTTGCTAGATGCCAGTAGCACTCCCCTTTCCCAAGTCATGGCAATTGAAATTGTCTCCAGACATTGGCAAAGGTCCCTGTATTAGTCCGTTTTCACACTGCTATAAGGAACTTCCTGAGACTGGGTACTTTATAAAAGGAAAGAGGTTTAATTGACTCACAGTTCTGCATGTCTGAGGAGGCCTCAGGAAACTTACAATCATGGTGGAAGGTGAAGCAGGCACCTTCTTCACAAGACGGCAGGAGGGAGAAGTGAGAGCACAGGAGAAAACTGATACTTTTAAAATCATCAGATCTCATGAGAATTCCCTACCATGAGAAGAGCATGGGGGAAACCATCCCCATGATCCAATTGCCTCCCTCCCTGTAAACGTGGGTATTGGCCGGGCGCGGTGGCTCACGCCTGTAATCCCAGCACTTTGGGAGGTCGAGATGGGCGGATCACGAGGTCAGGAGATCGAGACCATCCTGACTAACACGGTGAAACCCCGTCTCTACTAAAAATACAAAAATTAGCCGGGCGCGGTGGCGGGCGTCTGTAGTCCCAGCCACACGGGAGGCTGAGGCAGGAGAATGGCGTGAACCCGGGAGGCGGAGCTTGCAGTGAGTGGAGATTGCGCCACCGCACTCCAGCCTGGGCGACAGAGCAAGACTCCGTCTCAAAAAAAAAAAAAAAAAAAAAAGAAAAAAAGAAAAAAAGTGGGTATTACAATTCTAGATGAGATTTGGGTGGGGACACAGAGCCAAACCATATCAGTCCCCCATGGCTCAAAATCACCCCTGGCTGAGAAGGATCACCATATATAAAACAGAAGAGGAAAGGGAGAGGGGAAGGAAAGTGAAAATGGTCACATAATAGGACAAGGACAAAGCATTTTATGCCTGTTGGAATCTTCATTTCTGCAACAGGCCTAAGGCTGTAGTTGATATTTACAACTACCTTTCTTCTTGACCCCCTCCACCTTCTCTTTGCCTTCAGCCTGTACCATGGCTGATCCGGGTTCGTTCCCTGGTGGGGGAAATTTTCAACCCTATAGGATTTGAACCATTCTTGAATTTGCCAACATTTTTTGTTATGGGTCCTAGTTCTGTTCCTTCCAAATCCCTGACTGTTGGGCATCATCACCATCATCATCCATTGCAGATAAACTTACACAGTGCTTACTGTGTTCCAGGTGCTGAGTACTTTACCTATATTAATTCAGTCCTCACCACAGCAACTCTATGAGGTAGATAGTATCATTACCTTCTTTAAAATGGTAAGAAGAGGTAATAGGGGTACAGAAAGTTTAATCACTTGCTTAAAGTTGCATGGACAGTAAGTAGCAAAGCCAGGACTTGAACCCAGGCAGTCAGCTCAAATCTGAGTTCTTAACTCCTAAGGTAATAATATTTCTCACAACAGCTAAACTGTTATGTATGCCCTTGCATACAGCCACAGTTCAGAACTACTCTCCTTCAAAACAAAGTGGACTAGATGTGCCCCTCAAAGCTCTATCTGCTTGGAGATATCTCTTTGCACTGTCTTTCAGTGACACCCATGTGTGTGCTGTGATGCTGTAGCAGTCCACTACCAGCTGGTGCTGTGTCACACAGAACCCTTCGTGTGCTGGGCTCAGAACTCCCCATCAGGCCATGGGTGTGAGTTGAGGGAGACGTGGCCAGGAAGGGAGAGTCTGAGGACACTGGAAGTGGGAGCCCCCTGCTTGTTAGACCCACTTCAGCTTCCAGGCTACACTTGAGCTTGAGGTCATATGCGCAACTTTCACGTAAGGATGGGGAATGACTTTGCAAGCCCAGTTCATGGATTGGTGGATCAGGCAAAACTCAGTCCTTTATGAGTATCTCAGCTTGTGTTCTAAAGAGGGCATGGTGCCACAAAGTACCATAGACTTGGGGAAAGCACAGTGAGAAATTTATGTTTCACAGTTCTGGAGGTTGGAAGTCCAAGATCAAGGTGTTAGCAGGATTGGTTCCTTCCGAGGGCCTTCTTCTCTCTGTCTTCGCATCATCTTCCCTCCATGTGTGTCTGTGGCCAAATTTCTTCTTCTTACAAGGACATTGGTCAAAATGTATTATGGACCACTCTAATAATCTCATTTTAATTTTACTTATTTAAAGATTGTATCTCCAAATATGGTTATATTCTGAGGTACAGGGGGTTAGGACTTCAATACATGAATTTTGGGGCAGAGGAGGAGAGGGACACATCAGCTCATAACACAGGCTAAAGAAAAAAAAAGTCACATCAATTGATACAGAAATTGCATTTCAGTCCAGGTGCGGTGGCTTATGCCTGTAATCCCAGCACTTTGGGAAGCCAAAGTGGGAGGATCACTTGAGCCTAGCAGTTTGAGACCAGCCTGGGCAACATGGTGAAACCTTGTCTCTAAAAATTAGCCAGGCATGGCTGGGTGCGGTGGCTCACGCCTGTAATCCCCATACTTTGGGAGGCTGAGGCGGGTGGATCACTTGAGATCAGGAGTTCAAAACCAGCCTGGCCAACATAGCAAAATCCTGTCTCTACTAAAAATACAAAAGTTAGCCAGGCATGGTGGTGCATGCCTGTAATAATCCTAGCTACTCAGGAGGGTGAGGCAGGAGAATCGCTTGAACCCAGAGGAGGAAGTTGCAGTGAGCTGAGATCGCGCCACTGCACTCCAGTCTGGGCGACAGAGCGAGACTCTGTCTCTAAATAAATAAATAAATAAATAAATAAATAAATAAATAAATATAGGAATGGAGGCCAGGCGCAGTGGCTCACGCCTGTAATCGCAGCACTTTGGGAGGCCAAGGTGGGCAGATCAGAGATCAGGAGATTGAGACCATCCTGGCTAACATGGTGAAACCCTGTCTCTACTAAAAATACAAAAAAATTAGCTGGGCAAAAAAATTAGCTGGGCATGCGCCTGTAGTCCCAGCTACTCAGGAGGCTAAGTCAGGAGAATGGCATGAACTTGGGAGGCAGAGCTTGCAGTGAGTCAAGATCTCGCCACTGCACTCTAGCCTAGGCGACAGAGCGAGACTCCATCTCAAAAAAAAGAAAGATTGTAGGTTATAAGCTCAACATACAAAAATCAATTATATTTATATGTACCAGCAGTAATCACATGGACACAGACATTAAAAATATAATGTTATTTGCTTTATTTATTTATTTATTTGGTTTTTGAGACAGAGTCTCTTTCTGCCGCCTAGCCTGGAGTGCAGTGGCACAATTTTGGCTCACTGTAACCTCTGCTTCTTGGATTCAAGTGATTCTCGTGCTTCAGCCTCCCAAGTAGCTGGGATTACAAAGATGGATGCACCATCACACTCAGCTAAGGTTTTTTTGCATTTTTAGTAGAGATAGGGTTTCGCTATGTTGGCCAGGTTGGTCTTGAACTCCTGGCCTCAAGTGATCTGCCTACCTTGGCCTCCCAAAGTGCTAGAATTATAGGCATTAGCCACTGTTCCTGGCCATATAATGTCATTTATAATTGCTTAAAATAGAAAGGAAATATTAGGTGTAAATCTAAGAAAATATGTAAAGGAATTGTAGGCTGAAAGTTAAAAAATACTTATAAAAGAAATCAAAGAAAATCTAAATAAATAGAGAGACATAGTGTGTTCATGGATTGGAAGATAGAATAGTAAAGATGTCAGTTCTCTCCAAGTTGATATATAGATTTAATTCAATTCCTATCAAAACCCTGCAGGATTTTTTATAGGTATAGACAAGACTATTCTAAAATGTATATGAAAAGGCAAAATAACTAGAAGAGCTAAAATAATTTTGAAGAAAAGAATAAAGTTAGTGGAACTACTCTAAGAATTAAAGACTTATTATATAACTACAGTCATCAAGACTGTGTGTGGTGTCAGCAGACAGACACCTAGATCAATCAAATGGAAAGAGAACCGAGAAATACACCTACACAAATATGCCCAATGATTTTGGACAAAGGCTGCTCCGTGGAGGAAAGACAGTCTTTTCAGCAAGTAACATTGCAGCAATCATACATACATAGGCAAAGAAATCAAATCACAATCTAAGTTTCACAATCTAACGCAGAAATTAACTCTAAATGGATCACAGACAACACCAAACACTAGCAAGGTTGCAGAGAAACTGGGTCACTCACGCATTGCCAGTGGAAATGTAAAATGGTGCAGCCATTCTGGAAAACAGTTTGGCCAACTCTTTTTTATTTTATTTTATTTATTTGTTTATTTATTTTTGAGATGGAGTTTCGCTCCGTCCCCCAGGCTGGAGTGCAGTGGTGAGATCTTGACTCACTGCAACCTCCACCTCCCGGGTACAAGTGATTCTTCTGCCTCAGCCTCCTGAGTAGCTGGGATTACAGATGCCCGCCACCAAGTCCAACTAATTCTTGTATTTTTAATACAGACGGGGTTTCATCATATTGGTCAGGCTGGTCTCGCACTCCTGACCTCGTGATCCGCCCACCTCAGCCTCCCAAAGTGCTGGGATTACAGGCGTGAGGCACCGCGCCTGGCCGGCCAATTTTTGAAAAGTTAAACATGCATCTACCAGACAACTGAGTAACTGCACTCCTGGGCATTATGAAAACTCATATCCACGTGAAAACCTGTACCGGATTGTTTGCAGCAGATTTATTTGGAATAGCTCAAAACTGGAAACAACCCAAATGACGTCCAATAGGCAAATGGTTATATAGCCCGTTAAACAATCAATACCATGGAAGAGTGCTAGCAATAAAAATGAATGAACTTGGCCAGGTGTGGCAGCTCATGCCTGTAATCCTAGCACTTTGGGAGGTCGAGGCGGGTGGATCACCTGAGGTCAGGAGTTTGAGACCAGCCTGGCCAAAATGGTGAAACCTCATTTCTACTAAAAATATAAAACTTAGGCCGGGCACGGTGGCTCATGCCTGTAATCCCAGCACTTTGGGAGGCCGAGGCAGGTGGATCACCTCAGGTCGGGAGTTCAAGATCAGCCTGACCGACATGGAGAAACCTTGTCCCTACTAAAAATACAAAATTAACCAGGCATGTGGCAGGTGCCTGTAATCCCAGCTACTCAGAAGACTGAGGCAGGAGAATCACTTGAACCTGGGAGGTGGAGGTTACGGTGAGCTGAGATCGCACCATTGCACTCCAGCCTGGACAACAAGAGTGAAACTCCTTCTCAAAATATAAAATAAAATTAAAATAAATAAATAAAAATATAAAACTTAGCTGGGCATGGTGGGGCGTGCCTGTAATCCCAGCTACTCAGGAGGCTGAGGCAGGAGAATCACTTGAATCTGGGAGACAGAGCTTGCAGTGAGCCGAGATGGCACCACTGCACTCCAGCCTGGGCGACAGAGGGAGACTCCGTCTCTAAAAAAAAGAAAAAACCTGAATGAACTTCTGACACACAGAACAACCTAAATGAACCCACAGGGGATGCTACTGAGTGAAAAAGGCTGATCCCAAAATGTTGTATACTGTATGATTCCTTTTTATTTTTCCTTTTTTTTCTTTTTTTGAGACGGAGTCTTGCTCCGTTGCCCAGGCTGGAGTACAGTGGCTCGATCTTGGCTCTTGGCTCACTGCAACCTCCACCTCCCAGATTCAAGTGATTATCCTGCCTTGGCCTCCTTAATAGCTGGGACTACGGGTACATTCCACCACACCAGGCTAATTTTTGTATTTTTAGTACAGACGAGTTTTCTCCCTGTTGGCCAGGCTGGTCTTGAACTCCTGACCTCAGGTGATCCACCCACCTCGGCCTCCCAAAGTGCTGGGATTACAGGCGTGAGCCACCACACATGGCCTATGATTCCTTTTATATAATATTCTTGAAATGACAAAGTTATAGAAATGGAAAACTGCTTAGTGATTGCCAGGGGTTGAGGATGTGGGATAGGAGAGGGGAATGGGTAGGGAAAGTGAGTATGACCATAAATGGGCAGCATGGGGGATCTTGAAGTGATAGCAGTGTTCTGTATCTTGACTGTGTCAATATCAATATTGTGGTTGTGATATTGTACTATAGTTTTTTGTTTTGTTTTGTTTTTGAGACAGCGTCTCACTCTGTCGCCTAGGCTCGGAGTGCAATGGTGCGATCTCATCTAACTGCAGCCTCCACCTTCTGGGTTCAAGTGATTCTCCTGCCTCTGTCTCCTGAGTAGCTGGGACTACAGGCGCACGACACCACACCTGGCTAAATTTTGTATTTTTAGTAGAGGTGGGGTTTCGCCATGTTGGCCAGGATGGTCTTGATCTCCCGACCTCACGATCCACCCGCCTCGGCCTCTCAAAGTGCTGGGATTACAGGTGTGAGCCACCGCGCCCGGCCAATACTGTAGTATAGTTTTGCAAGATATTATCAATGGGGGAAACCAGGTAAAGGATCTCTCTGTATTATTTCTTTGAACTGCATGTACATCCACAATTATCCCAAAATAAAAAGTTTAACAGTCAGTCATGGTGGCTCATGCCTGTAATCCCAGCATTTTGGGAGGCTTAGGCAGGTGGATCACTTGAGGTCAGGAGTTCAAGACCACACTGATCAACATGGTGAAACTCTGCTGAACTAAAATACAAAAATTAGCCGACACGTCCTCTATAAATAAATAAATAAACAAACAAACAAACAAACCACCAAAACTAAACAAAACCAACAAAACACAGGGCACATGCTCCAATTCTCCTATATAGCCTTTCCCTAAGCTCCATACAGTTTCTCCATCTGGTGTCACTGGCTCCACGGCGTATAAAGGCCAAGAAGAGGACTGCTTAGACTGCAGCCTTGTTTGGCTGGAGAATGTTTTCTCAGTCTGGGCCACACAGTAAACCATAAGGTCGGCTGTAACAAATTACCACAAACTTAGTGACTTAACAAACTTTTTTTCAGATAGGGTCTTACTCTGTTGCCCAGGCTGGAGTGCAGTGGCACAATCTAGGCTCACTGCAGCCTCGACCTCCCAGGTTCAGGCAATTCTCCCACGTCAGCCTCCTAAATAGCAGGGACCACAGGCATCCACAGCCACGCCTGGCCTTTAAACTGGTGATTTTAACCTTGAGTGCTTGATTAAGGCAGTGTTTGCTCTGAGTTCGTCCACTGCAAAATAACTACTTTTCTCTTTGCAATTAATAAATATCTTTTGAGGAGCAGCTGATGCTTTTAACTACTCTGAAGAGTTTAAAGAAAATGAAAAGCTCTGGTCAGGCACAGTGGCTCACACCTGTAATCCCAGCACTTTGGAAGGCAGAGCGGGGACGGATCACAAGATCAAGAGATCAAGACCAACCTGGCCAACATGGTGAAACTCCCATCTCTACTAAAAAAAAAAAAAAAAAAATACAAAAATTAGCTGGGCATGCTGGTGTGCGCCTGTGATCCCAGCTACTCGGGAGGCAGAGGCAGGAGAATCACTTGAAGCTGGGAGGTGGAGGTTGCAGTGAGCCGAGATCGTGCCACTCTACTACAGCCTGGGCAACAGAGTCAGACTCTGTCTCAATAAATAAATAAATAAATAGTACAATTTGATAAGTTTTGATGTATGTGTATACCCAGAATCTACAATGAAGATAATGAACATATCCATTACCTTCAAAAGTTTATTCTTGACTTTTTTTTTTTTTTTTTTTGAGACAGGGTCTTGCTCCCTCTATGGGACTGGAGTGCAGTGGTGCAATTAAAGCTCACTGAGGCAGGGCGCAGTGGCTCATGCCTGTAATCCCAGCACTTTGGGAGGCCGAGGCGGCGGATCACAAGGTCAGGAGATTGAGACCATCCTGGCTAACATGGTGAAACCCCGACTCTACAAAAAATTAGCCAGATGTGATAGCGGGCACCTGTAGTCCCAGCTACTCAGGAGGCTGAGGTAGGAGAATGGCATGAACTCGGGAGGCGGAGCGAGACTCCTTCTCAAAAAAAAAAAAAGCTCACTGAGCCTCAAACTCCCAAGCTCAAGCGATCCTCCAACCACAGCCTCCCAAATAGCTGGGACCACAGGCGTGCGCCACCACACCCAGCTAATTGTTTTACTTTTTGTAGAGACGGGGTCTCACTATGTTGCTTAGGGTGGTCTCAAACTCCTGGCCTCAAGTGAGCCTCCTACCTCTACCTCCCAAAGTGCTAGAATCACAGGCATGAACCACCATGCCCAGCCTCCTTTTGACTCTTTGTAATCCTTTGTCTACCCCCTGCCCAGCCCTATCTCTAAGCAACCACTCACCTGCCTTTTGTCACTATGGATTATTTTGCATTTTCTAGAATTTTATATGAATTGGATTATACAATTCATACTATTTTTTTTGAGGGGGGAATCTGCTTCTTTCAGCATTATTATTTCAAGATCCACCCATGCTGTGTATTTATCAATAGTTCATTAATTTTATTTATTTATTTTTCAGACAGAGTTTCACTCTATCACCCAGGCTGGAGTGCAGAGGCACCATGTCAGCTCATTGCAACTTCTGCCTCCTGGGCTGAAGTGATTCTTCTGCCTCAGCCTCCCGAGTAGCTGGGATTACAGATACCCACCACCACGCCCAGCTAATTTTTGTATTTTCAGTAGAGATGAGGTTTTGCCATATTGCCCAGGCTGGTCTCAAACTCCTGGACTTGAGTGATCCGTCTGCCTCGGCCTCCCAAAGTGTTAGCATTACAGGCACGAGCCACTGTGCCCAGCATCATTGCTTTTAAATTGTGAAAATTATTCCTACAATTGGTTTATCCCTTAACCTGTTTAAGGACATTGGGTTGTTTCCAGTTTTGTGCCATCACAAATGAAGCTACTATGAATATTTTTGTACAAGTCCTTGTTTGGACCAGTGCTTTCACTTCTTTGGAACTGTACCTAGAAGTGAAATGCTGAGTCATGTGGTAGTATGTGTTTAACTTTCTCAGAAACCGCCAAATCGTTTTTCCAAAATGTACCATTTTATATTCTCATCAACAGAGTATGAGAGCTCTAGTTTCTCCTTCATAGCCAACACTCAGTATAGTCAGTCTTTTTAATTTTAGTCATTCTAATAGGCTAGTAAATGGTATTTCGTTGCGTTCTTTTTCTTTTTTAAAAAAAATGAAATTTGACACAGGAAGCCAGGCATGGTAGCTCATGCCTGTAATCCTGGCACTTTGGGAGGCCGAGGCGGGCAAATCATGAAGTCAGGAGTTCGAGACCAGCCTGGCTAATGTGGTGAAACCCCGTCTCTACTAAAGATACAAAAAATTAGCCAGGCATGGTGGCATGCACTTGTTATCCCAGCTACTCAGGAGGCTGAGGCGGGAGAATCGCTGGAACCCGGGAGGTGGAGGTTGCAGTGAGCCAAGATTGCACCACTGCACTCCACCCTGGGTGACAGGACAAGTCTCCATCTCAAAAAAAAAAAAAAAAAAGAAAGAAAGAAAAAAAAAGAGAAGAAGAAAAAAGAAAAGAAAACAAAGAAATTTGGCACAGGAGCAAGCGCAAGTGCAGTCCCCCACTACCACAAACAATGCAGTTGAGTTTCCCGCGTTTAGGGAAATTACAGGGGTCAGCACACCTGGAGTGCAATGGATGAGCCTTACCCTGGGAAAACTACCTACGTGATCATGGTATCTCCCCTGCCAGGTAAGTCATTGTGGTTTAAATTTGCATTTCCCTAATGACTAATGACATTGAGTATATTTTATTTGCTAACTTATCACGTATATACCTTCCTTGGTATGGTGTTTGTTCACATCATCTCCGGTTTTTTTGTTGTTTTGTTTTGTTGTTGCTTTGTTTTGTTTTTTGAGACAGAGTCTCGCTCTGTCGCCCAGGCTGGAGTGCAGTGGTGCGATCTCGGCTCACTGAAACCTCCACCTCCCAGGTTCAAGTGATTCTCCTGCCTCAGCCTCCCAAGTAGCTAGGGCAACAGGTGCGCACCACCACACCCAGCTAATTTTTTGTATTTTTAGTAGAGACGGGTTTCACCATGCTGGCCAGACTGGGCTTGAGCTCCTGACCTCAAGTGTTCCACCTGCCTCAGACTCCCAAAGTGCTGGGATTACAGGTGTGAGCCACTGCACCCAGCCAATCATCTCCACTTAAAAATGAATTATTGTAGGCCGGGCGCGGTGGCTCAAGCCTGTAATCCCAGCACTTTGGGAGGCCGAGACGGGCGGATCACGAGGTCAGGAGATCGAGACCATCCTGGCTAACACGGTGAAACCCCGTCTCTACTAAAAAATACAAAAAACTAGCCGGGCGAGGTGGCGGGCGCCTGTAGTCCCGGCTACTCGGGAGGCTGAGGCAGGAGAATGGCGTAAACCCGGGAGGCGGAGCTTGCAGTGAGCCGAGATCCGGCCACTGCACTCCAGCCTGGGTGATAGAGCGAGACTCCGTCTCCAAAAAAAAAAAAAAAAAAAAAAAAAAAAAAAAAAAAAAAAGAATTATTGTTACTGAGTTATATGAGCTATTTTAATATATTCTAGGTCCAAGTCTTTTGTCAGATATATGTTTTGCAAATATTTTCTCCCAGTCTGTGACTTGTCTTTTTATGTTCATAACAGTGTATTTTAAAGAGTTAAAGATTTTTTTAGTGTTTTTTTTTTTTTTTTGAGATGGAGTCTTGCTCTGTCACCCAGGCTGAAGTGCAGTGGTGCGATCTCGGCTCACTGTAACGTCAGCCTCCCAGGTTCAAGAGATTCTCCTGCCTCAGCCTCCCGACTAGCTGGCACTACAGGCATGTGCCACTATGCCCAACTAATTTTTTTGTATTTTTAGTAGAAACGGGGTTTCACCATGTTAGCCAGGATGGTCTCGATCTCCTGACCTTGTGATCCTCCTGCCTCAACCTCCCAAAGTGCTGGGATTACAGGCGTGAGCCACCGCGCCCAGCCAAGAGTTAAAGTTTTTAATTTTGGTGAATTCCAGTTTATACTGTTTTCTTTTATGGATCATGCTTTTTGGTGTCATAACTAAGAAAATGATCCCTTCACTAAGATCACAAGTATTTTCTCCTATGTTTTCTCTCAGAAGTATCATTCGTATAGTGCTTACAGGTAGATTTCCTGTCTCATACTCCACGGTTTTGATTACAGTTCACTTGTAATCTAGATTAGGGCTTGTATTAGAAACATGCACTTAGAGGTTTTTTGTTTGTTGGTTGGTTTTTAAATGGAGTCTCCCTCTGTCGACCAGGCTGGAGTATAATGGCATGATCTCGGCTCACTGCAGCCTCTGCCTCCTGGCTTCAAGCAATTCTCCTGCTTCAGCCTCCTGAGTAGCTGGGATTACAGGTGCGCACCACCACACCCAGCTAATTTTTGTATTTTTAGTAGAGGTGAGATTTCGCCATGTTGGCCAGGCTGGTCTTGAACTCTTGACCAGCTCAAGAGTTGACCAACTCAAGTGATCCACCCACCTTGTACTCTCAAGAGTGGTGGGATTACAGGTGTGAGCCACTGCACTCAGCGCACTTAGAGTTTTAATTAGAAATGTAAAAATGCTATTTCTTCCAATTTTATAAATAGAAAATGTTCTTGATTTGGTTTTTATTCTTTTATTTTTAATTACATAAATGACATCAGAGTACGATCTCTGTACAAAAAAGAACAAAAGCACATAGAATGGGGAAGTGGAAATCACTGTGACAAGCACTGTTCATTCAAGAAATCTGGCTTAGCTCACCATTTACATGATATTTTCTTTTCTTAATTTTTTTCTTTTTTTAAATTTAGAGACAGGGTCTTACTCTGTCACCCAGGCAGAATGCAGTGGCAGGATCATAGCTCTCTGCAACCCCAGACTCCTGGGCTCAAGCAATCTTCCTTTCTCATCCTCCTGAGTAGCTAACACTACAGGTGCTGCCACCATGCCCTGGTAATTTTTAAATTTTTTGCAGAGACAGGATTTCACCATGTTGCCCAGGCTAGTCTCAAACTCCTGGGCTCAAATGATCCTCCCTCCTTGGCCTCCCAAAGTGATGGGATTACAGGCATGAGCCATTGTGTCCAGCCTTACATATTATTTTCACGACTCATTAATCTCTATTTTTAAAAAAATGTTGTATACAGTATGCTGTTGATATATTTTTTCCATAGCTGTTTTTCTTATTCCAGAAACAACATGAAAGTCTTTGTGTCGGCCGGATGCAGTGGCTCACACCTGTAATCCCAGCACTTTAGGAGGCCAAGGAGGGTGGACACCTAAAGTCAGGAGTTTGAAACCAGTCTGGCCAACATGGTGAAACCCCATCTCTAACAAAACTATAAAAATTAGTAGAGTGTGGTGGCAGGCGCCTGTAATCCCAGCTCCTTGGGAGGCTGAGACAGGAGAATCGCTTGAATCTGGGAGGTGGAGGTTTGCAGTGGGCTGAGATTATGCCATTGCACTCCAGCCTGGATGACAGAGTGAGACTCTGTCTCAAAAAAAAAAAAAAAAGAAAGAAAGAAAGAGAGAGAGAAAAAGAAAGAAAAAGAAAGAAAGAAAGAGAGACAGAAGGAAGAAAGGAAGGAAGGAAGGAGAGAGAGAGAGAGAGAAAGAAAGAAAGGAAGGAAGGAAGGAAGGAAGGAAGGAAGGAAGGAAGGAAGGAAGGAAGGAAGGAGGAAAGAAAGAAAGAGGCTGGGTGCGGTGGCTCACGCCTGTAATCCCAGCACTTTGGGAGGCTGAGGCGGGTGGATCACAAGGTCAGAAGTTCGAGACCAGCCTGACCAACATGGTGAAGCCCCATCTCTACTAAAAATACAAAAACTAGGCGGGCGTGGTGGTGCACACCTATAATACCAGCTACTCAGGAGGCTGAGGCAGGAAAATCGCCTGAACCCGGGGGGCAGAGGATGCAGTGAGCCGAGATTGTGCCATTGTACTCCAGCTTGGGCCACAGAGCAAGATTCTGTCTCAAAAAAAAAAAAAAGAGAGAGAGAGACAGAGAGAGAGAAAAAGAAGAAAGAGGCCGGGCGCGGTGGCTCACGCCTGTAATCCCAGCACTTTGGGAGGCCGAGGCGGGCGGATCACAAGGTCAGGAGATCGAGACCATGGTGAAACCCCGTCTCTACTAAAAAATAGAAAAAAATTAGCCGGGCGCAGTGGCGGGCGCCTGTAGTCCCAGCTACTCGGGAGGCTGAGGTAGGAGAATGGCGTGAACCCGGGAGGCGGAGCTTGCAGTGAGCCGAGATTGCGCCACTGCACTCCAGCCTGGGCGACAGAGCGAGACTCCGTCTCAAAAAAAAAAATAAATAAATAAAAAAAAAAGAAAGAAAGAAAGAAAGAAAGAGAGAGAGAGAGAGAGAGAAAGAAAGAAAGAAAGAGAAAGAGAAAAGAAAGAACGAACGAAAGAAAGAAGAAAGAAAGTCTTTGTGTCATGACAAAAACTTTGTACGTGCAAGTTTAAGTTTAAAAAATAATTCAGGCTGACTCTCTTTTCGGACTCAGCCTCCCTGCACCCAGGTGAAATAACCAGCCATGCTGCTCACACAAAGCCTGTTTGGTGGTCTCTTCACACGGATGCGCATGACATTTTGGTGCTGTGACTTGGATCAGGGGACCTCCCTTGGGAGATCAATCCCCTGTCCTCCTGCTCTTTGCTCAGTGAGAAAGATCCAGCTATGACCTCTAGTCCTCAGACCCAACAGCTCAAGGAACATCTCACCAATTTTAAATCTGGCAGGAATGTCAGGCCTCTGAGGCCAAGCCAAGCCATCGCATCCCCTGTGACTTGCACGTGTATGCCCAGACGACCTGAAGTAACTGAAGAATCACAAAAGAAGTGCAAATGCCCTGCCTCGCCTTAACTGATGACATTCCACTACAAAAGAAGTGAAAATGGCCAGTCCTTGCCTTAAGCGATGATATTATCTTGTGAAATTCCTCTTCCTGGCTCATCCTGGCTCAAAAAGCTCCCCCACTGAGCACTTTGCTACCCCTACTCCTGCCTGCCAAAGAACCACCCCCCTTTGACTGTAATTTTCCTTTACCTACCCAAATCCTATAGAACGGCCCCACACTTCCTTTGCTGACTCTCTTTTCGGACTCAGCCCACCTGCACCCAGGTGAAATAAACAACCATGTTGCTCACAAAAAAAATAAAATAAAATAAAAATAATTCAGAGGATTCAGGCTCTGGAGACAGAAGAAATTCCTATGAGTTAAGATCGTGTCTTATTGTTCCCTGATAGTAAAATAAGGAGGCTTCCCAGGTGGTGCAAAGGCTTTCAGATGTGTTAGAAAACTGAGGTTGAAAGACCTCCTCATTCGTCTGCATTTCCTAAAGATGTTGGAAGAGTTTAGCCATTGTTTTTCATCTAACTTCAAATGGCTTTCACTATGGTGCAATTTTTTTTTTTTTTTTTTTTTTTTTTTTTTTTTTTGAGACGGAGTCTCACTCTGTTGCCCAGGCTGGAGTGCAGTGGCGCAATCTCAGCTCACTGCAAGCTCCGCCTCCCGGGTTCACGCCATTCTCCTGCCTCAGCCTCCTGAGTAGCTGGGACTACAGGCGCCCGCCACCGCGCCCAGCTAATTTTTTATATTTTTTGTAGAGACGGGGTTTCACCATGGTCTCGATCTCCTGACCTTGTGATCCGCCCGCCTCGGCCTCCCAAAGTGCTGGGATTACAAGCGTGAGCCACCGCGCCCGGCCGGTGCAATTTCTTTTGTACTTTCCCCAATGAACTAAGCATGGAAATAGCAAAAGAAACATACAATATGATTTCTTTGACATAAAGTCCAGAACAGAGCTGCCAGCATCTCCAAGGGAAACACCAGTCTTGGCTTCATCTATAGGTCAGTGGAATGTCTCCCCTCTGCTTCAGCTGGAAAATTATCTTGGCATGATCCCACCAGTAATCAGGTCCTGCCACTCATCCACCTGTTTCTCACCATGACTCTGATGTCCCTGTCAAATTTCTGCAGTCTGCTCTTTGTAGACAAAACAGATCAGTTTCATTTCAACAGATTTTAAATCATCACATAATAAATCATTTTGCATTGATTCCTAGGTTCAAGCGGTCCTCCTGCCTCAGCCTCCCAAGTAGCTGGAACTACAGACACACACCACCTCGCCCTTCTAATTTTTGCCTTTTTAGTAGATATAGGGTTTCACCATGTTGGCCAGGCTGGTCTCAAACTCCTGATCTCAGGTGATCCACCCAGCTTGGCCTCCCAAAGCGCTGGGATTACAGGTGTGAGCCACTGTGCCCGGCCCCTCCTACCATCTTTGAAGCCTAGAGTAGTAAGACCAAGGAGCAACTTCCTTGAGTGGGAGCTCACATCCACTGAGTAAAGTTTTCCCCTTTGGCTTTAGGATCTGACAGGTAAACTACACAGTTCAGTTGACTTCCATCTCCACTGCTTATAGAAGCCCATCTTGCTAGAAATCCCGTCCTCAGCCTCATCAATAGAGGGCGCTGAAAAGACACTGGAGGAGACAAGCGCAGCACCCACTTTCTGTGGCGCTCAGCTCTTGGGTAGGCAGAGTTTTCCACACCAGGCTCCCTCCTGCAGGCCACAGCTTTCCATACCATCAGGCCCACACATAATAGTTTTTCCAGGGACCAGATCCTGCTGAGATCAGCTTCTCCAGCTCCCAATTCCTGACCATTCAGTGACCAGCAGCACCCAGCAGCCGCAGCTTCCCCTGGCATAGCCTCTGGCAGTTTTACAGTGTTGCCCAAGGCACTTCAAATGTCTCATCAGCCATGGCCTTGCTCTCTCCAGCGTGGTCTGGATCCCTGGCTTGGAGCAGGGCTCTTCCTTGGGTGCTCTATGTTAGCCCTCAGGGCAGCGGCTTCTCCCTCTATCCTTCTATCTGCTCTTTCTTTCTTTCTTTCTTTTTTTTTGAGACAGGACCTTACTTTGTCACCCAGGCTGGAGTGCATGGTGTGATCACAGCTCACTACAGCCTTGACTTCAGGAACTCAAGCGATTCTCCCACCTCAGCTTCCCGGTTAGCTGGGACTACAGGCACATGCCACCACACCCAGCTGACTTTTAAAACTGAATAGAGACAGGGTTTCACCATGTTGCCTAGGGTGGTCTCGAACTCCTAGTCTCAAGCAATTTGCTCACCTCGGCCTTCCAAAGTGCTGGGATTATAGGTATGAGCCACCACGCCTGGCCTATGTTTTCGTTCTGTAGTGTTCTCTTCAACTCTCATTAGTCAATCCCGCGTGATTTCAATCCCTTAATAACTCCTTATGTTGGACTTCTGCTGTTCAAATGACTGTGTGGATTCTGTCTCCTGATTAGCCTTTGACTGATATGATACTGTAGTAGTATTCCTTGATTTTCTTGTTCTGTTTTTTTTTTTTTGACCGGATCTTACTCTGTTGCCCAGGCCAGCAGGCCAGGGTACAGTGGCATAATCATGGCTCATTGCCACATTGACCTCCTGGGCTCAAGTGATCCTCCCACATCAGCCTCCCAAGTAGTTGGGACCACAGGTATGTGCCACTGTGCCTGGCTAATTTATTATTTTTTTAAAATAGAGATGTGGTCTTGCCGTGTTGCCCAGGCTGGTTGTGACCTCTTGGGTTCAAGCAATCCACTTGCCTCAGCCTCTCAAAGTGCTGAGATTACAGATGTGAGCCACTGTGCCTAGCCCATGGTTCTTTTTAAATTTGTCATTAGGCCAGGCTCGGTGGCTCATGCCTATAATCCCAGTACTTTGGGAGGCCAAGGTGGGCAGATCACTTGAGGTCAGGAGTTCAAGACCAGCGTGGCCAACATGGTGAAACCCCGTCTCTGCTAAAAATACAAAAATTAGCCGGACGTAGTGGCAGGCGTCTGTAATCCCACCTACTCGAGAGGCTGAGGCAGGAAAATCGCTTGAACCCAGGAGGCGGAGGTTGCAGTGAGTCAAGATTGCTCCACTACACTCCAGCCTGGGCAACAGAGTGAGACTCTGTCTTAAAAAAAAAAATTAAATCTGTTGTTAGTTATTCTCTCTCATGTCTTCTCCAAGATGAATTTCAAAAGCAGTTTTCATATGCTATAAGATAACCCTAAGAGTTTAATTATAACATTAAAATAATGTTAAGTTGTTGAGGAAATAACAAGTTAAGTTGTTGAGACTTTTTGTTTTTTTTTTTTTTAATGGGATCTCACTCTGTCACCTAGGCTGGAGTGCAGTGGCGAGATCTTGGTCCACTGTAACCTCTGCCTCCCAGGCTCAAAAGCAATCCTCCCACCTCAGCCTCTTAAGTAGCTGGGACTACAGGTGCATACCACCACGCCAGGCTAATTTTCTGTATTTTTGGTAGAGACAGGGCTTTGCCATGTTGCCCAGGCTGGTCTTGAACTCCTGAGCTGAAGTGATCCTCCCACCTCTGCCTCTCAAAGTTCTGGGATTACAGGTGTGAGCCACTGCACCCAGCCTGTTGAGACTTCTTACAAAGCGTCTACCCAGAAACATGAGTTAGCCCCTAAAGGAGGTAATGCTCTTGGTGGCTGTCTGCTCATTCTTGCTTATGGGAAGTTGTTTCTTCATTTGGCTGTGAGCACGTTGAGAAGGGCTGTGTTCCATTGAAGTGTTCTCGTAGTTGCTTCTGCTGTTTTAGTCTGTTAGAGCTGCTGCAACAAAATACCGTAGACTGGGTGGCTTGTAAACAACAGAAATGTATTTCCCAAAGTTCTGGAGGCTGGGAAGTCTAAGATCAAGGCACTGTCAGGTTCTGCATCTGGTGAAGACCTGCTTTCTGGTTCATAGATTGCACAGTCTCACATGTTCTCACATGATGGAAGGGGTGAGGGAACTCCCTGAGGCCTCTTTTATACAGACACCAATTACATTTATAAGGAATGTAGCCTCATGATCTAATCACCCCCCTCCATAGTCTCGCTCTGTTGCTCAGCCTGGAATGCAGTGGCATGATTTCGGCTCACTGCAACCTCTGCCTCCCTTGTTCAAGCCATTCTCCTGCCTCAGCCTCCCTAGTAGCTGGGATTATGGGTGCGTGCCACCACACCCAGCTAATTTTTGTATTTTTAGTAGAGACTGGGTTTCACCGTGTTGGTCAGGCTGATCTCGAATTCCTGACCTCGTGATCCACATGCCTGGGATTGCAGGTGTGAGCCACCACGCCTGGCCTACATATATATTTTTTAATAGAGATGGGGTGATATGGTTTGGCTCTGTGTCCCCACCCAAATCTCACCTTGAATTGTAATAATCCCCACATGTTGTGGGAGGGACCTGGTGGGAGGTAATTGAATTGGGGCAGGTTTTTCCTGTGCTGTTCTCTTGATAGTGAATAAGTCTCATGAGATCTGATGGTTTTACAAAGAAGAATTCCCCTGCACATGCTCTCTCTTGCCTGCTGTCATATAAGATACGACTTTGCTCGTTGTTTGCCTTCCGCCATGATTGTGAGGCCTCCCGAGCCATGTGAAACTGTAAGTCCATTAAACCTCTTTACTTTATAAATTACCCAGTCTTGGGTATGCCTTTGTTAGCAGTGTGAGAACAAACTATTACAGTAAATTGGTACCAGTAGAGTGGGGTTCTGCTGTAAAGATAACCCAAAAATATGTAAGCGACTTTGGAACTGGATAACAGGCAGAGGTTGGAACAGTTTGGAGGACTCAGAAGAAGACAAGAAGATGTGGGAAAGTTTGGAACTTTCTAGATACTTGTTGAATGATTTTCACCAAAGGTTATCTCAGACGGGGATGAGGAACTTGTTGGGAACTATAATAAGGGTGACTCTTGCTATGTATTAACAATGAGAGTGGTAGCATTTTTCTCCTGCCCTAGAGATCTGTGGAATTTTGAACTTGAGAGAGATGATTTAGAATATCTGGCAGAAGAAATTTCTAAGAAGCAAAGCATTCAAGAGATGATTTGGGTGCTGTTAAAAGCATTCAGCTTTGTGTATTTATGTATTCACAAAGATATGGTTTGGAATTGGAACTTGTGTTTAAAAGAGAAGCAGAGCATAAAAGTTCAGAACATTTGCAGCCTGACAATGCTGTAGAAAAAAACAAAACAAAATAAAAAAAAAAAAAAACGCTTTTCTGAGGAGAAATTCAAGCTGGCTGCAAAAATTTGCATAAGTAACAAGGAACCAAATGTTAATCATCAAGACAATGGGGAAAATGTTTCTAGGACATGTCAGAGACCTTCTCCACAGGCCCTCTTACACAGGCCTGGAGGCCTAGAAGGAAAAAAATGGTTTCATGGGCTGTGCCCAGGGCTCCTGTGCTCTACGCAGCCTAGGGACTTGGTGCCCTGCATCCCAGCTGCTCCAGCTATGGCAAAAAGGGGCCAAGGTATAGCTCAGGCCATGGCTACAGAGGGGGCAAGCCCAGTCCTTGGCAGCTTCCACATGGTGTTAAGCCTGCAGGTGCACAGAAGTCAAGAATTGAGGTTTGGGAACCTCCACCTAGATTTCAGAGGATGTATGGAAATGCCTGGATGTCCAGGCAGAGGTGTGCTGCAGGGGCGGAGCCCTCATGGAGAACCTCTGCTAGGGCAGTGAGGAAGGGAAATGTGGGGTGGGAGCCTGTTCACAGAGTCTCCACTGGGGCACCGCCTAGTGGAGCTGTGAGAAAAGGGCCACCATCCTCCAGACCCCAGAATGGTAGATCCACCCACAACTTGCACTGTGCACCTGGAAAAGTTGCAGACACTCAACACCAGCCCATGAAAGCAGCCAGGACAGGAACTGTACCCTGCAAAGCCAAAGGGGTAGAGCTGCTCAAGGACATGGGAGCTCACTTGTTGCATCAGCATGATGTGGGTGTGAGAATTGGAGTCAAAGGAGATCATTTCAGAGCTTTAAGATGTGGCTGCCCCGCTGCATTTCAGGTTTGCATGGGGCCTGTAGCCTCTTCATTTTGACCAATTTCTCCCATTTGGAATGAGCGTATTTACCCAATGCCTGTACCCCCATTGTATTTGGTAAGTAACTAACTTACTTTTGTTTTTACAGGCTCTTAAGCAGAAAGCACTTGCATTGTCTCAGATGAGACTTTGTACTGTGGACTTTTGAGTTAATGTGGAAATGAGTTAAGACTTTGGGGAACTGTTGGGTAGGCATGATTGGTTTTGAAATGTGAGAACATGAGATTTGGGAGGGGCCAGGGAAGAATGACATTGTTTGGCTCTGTGTCCCCACACTAGTCTCACCTTGAATTGTAATAATCCCCACATGTTATGGGAGGGACCTAATGGGAGGTAATTGAATCACGGGGGCAGGTTTTTCTTGTGCTGTTCTCGTGATAGTGAGTAAGTCTCATGAGATCTGATGGTTTTATAAAGGGGAGTTCTCCTGCATATGCTCTCTCTTGCCTGATGCCATGTGAGACATGATTTTGTTCCTCATTCACCTTCCATTATGATTGTGAGGCCTCTCCAGCCATGTGGAACTATGAGTCAATTAAACTTCTTTACTTTACAAATAACCCAATCTCAGGGATGTCTTTATTAGCAGTGTGAGAACAGACTAATACACAGTGTCTTGCTATGTTGTCCATGCTGGTCTTGAACTCCTGGCTTCAAGCAATCCTCCTGCCTCAGCCTCCTGCGGTGTGGGATTACAAGAGTGAGCCACTGCACCCAGCCAGGAATACAAAATAATTTGAATATTTTCTCTCTCCCAGACCTCAGTGAGACTTGTCTGGCAGAGCTGTGGACAGCCTGGAAAGCAGCAGGAACAGAGATCTGTCTCCTGGCTTAACGCAGTTGCATCAGCCTCCTTAGATTCTGTGGGCCACAGGATGCATTGTGTTGTGATGGACACTGTGCCAGGATCATTGCTCCCCAGGTGAAAGCTGATCTTAACTAAACTGTTATTCATATTTCTTCTTATCACACTGGCATATGGTAGTAACACATGCTGCTTCAGGACACCGACTCAGAAGCAAGACGTTCTGGGTTCAAGTCCTGGCTCTACCTCTTTCCATCTGCAAGGCCACAGACAAGTGACATGACTTCTGTGTGCTTCCATCTCCTCACCTGCAAAATGGGGAAATTACAGCACCTCCCTTGGAAGGTTGCAATGATTAAAAGAGTAGATACATGTGAAGAGTTTAGGACAATGACTGGCATATAGAAAGTGCTCAATGAATGCTATTTTTTAGTCACTGAAAGCAAAGCAAGCAAACGACAGCAAAAAAACAAAACATAAAGCCCCCAACGCCACCATCACCCTGGGGGTGCCAACTTCCCAGCTCACAGGCTGCTTCTCTGGGGTCCAGGTTCCTCTTTGCTTCTGGTGCTTGGAGATTTCCATTTCTTCCTTACAAGTTCCCTTAATTCTACATTTGTGATGGAGTCAGATATTTTATTCCACACCCCTAAGTGTTGTTATTGGAAATATTCAACACTAGCTTAATCTTCTGCTCAGACTCGAAGCTCCCTCCATGTCACCTTCCTTTCTGCTCCATGCTTTCTGACAGCATCTGAATGGAATTAGATGGTGTTTTCATTGGGGTAGGCCAAGCTGCTGAAACAAATGTTGGATTCTCTCTCATATAACAGTTTAGGGTAGGAGTTCCAGATTGGTGGGGATCTCTGTCCACTACTGTCATCCAAGCCCCCAGGCTGACATCAGAGCTGCCATCTACACAAAGCTTCCATGAGCCTCTGGTTGTGGCCATTCTAGCCCCAGAATGGGGAAAAGACCATGGCAGGCATGCATGGGAACTTCTATGAGCCAGTCCAGAAAGTGGCATGGTACATGAAGTCATGGACCCCAAGTGGAGGAACCAGCTGGAGCTGTGGCAGAGGAACATAAATTGTGAAGATTTCATCTTAATATGAACATTTATCAGTTCTCAAATAATACTTTTATAATTTATTATGCTGTCTTTAATCTCTTAATCCTGTTATCTTCATAAGCTGAGGATGTATATCACCTCAGGACTACTGTGATAATTGTGTTAACTGTACAAATTGATTGTAAAACATATGTGTTTGAACAATATGAAATCAGTGCACCTTGAAAAAGAATAGAATAATAGTGATTTTTAGGGAACAAGGGAAGACAACCATAAGGTCTGACTGCCTGCGGGGTTGGGCAAAAGAGCCATACTTTCTTCTTGCAGAGAGCCTATAAACAGACGTGCAAGCAGGAAACATATCACTAAATTCTTTTCCTAGTAAGGAATATTAATATTAATACCCTGGGAAAGGAATGCATTCCTGGGGGGAGGTCTATAAACGGTTGCTCTGGGAATGTCTGTCTTGTGCAGTTGAGATAAGGACTGAAATAAGCCCTGGTCACCTGCAGAACCTGCAGGCTTATGAAGGTTGGGAAAACTCAGCCCTGGTAAATTTGTGGTCGGACCAGTTCTCTGCTCTCGAACCCTGTTTTCTGTTGTTTAAGATGTTCATCAAGATGATACGTGCACCACTGAACATAGACCCTTATCAGTGGTTCTGCTTTTGCCCTTTGCCCTGTCATCTTTGATGGACCCTTATCAGTAGTTCTGCTTTTGCCGTTTGCCTTGTGATCTTTGTTGGACCCTTATTAGTGGTTCTGCTTTTGCCCTTTGTCCTGTTCCCTTAGAAGCATGGATCTTTGTTAGACCCTTATTAGTGGTTCTGCTTTTTGCCCTTTGAAGCATGTGATCTTTGTACCTACTCCCTGTTCTTACACCCCCTCCCCTTTTGAAACCCTTAATAAAAACTTGCTGGTCTGAGACTTAGGTGGGCATCACAGTCCTACCAATATATTATGTCACCCCTGGTGGCCCAGATGTAAAATTTCTCTCTTTGTACTGTCTCTCTTTATTTCTCAGCTGGCTGACACTTATGGAAAATAGAAAGAACCTACATTGAAATACTGGGGGCGTGTTCCCCCAATAGTGACATATGTCACTTCAATCAAATTCTGCTATAGGCTGGGCACGGTGGCTCACGCCTGTAATCCCAGCACTTTGGGAGGCCAAGGCAGGCGGATCACCTGAGGTCAGGAGTTTGAGACCCATCTGGCTAACATGGCAAAACCTCGTCTCTACTTAAAATACAAAAAATTTAGCCAGGTGTGGTGACAGGTGCCTGTAATCCCAACTACTTGGGAGGCTGGGGCAGGAGAATCACTTGAACCCGGGCGGCAGTGAGCTGAGATTGTACCACTGCACTACAATTTGGGCAACAGAATGAGACCCAGTCTCAAAAACAAAAACAAAACAACAACAACAACAAAAATTCCTCTAGAGAGAACCTAGCATATGGACAAGGCTAGGGAGCCTGGGAAAGGAAGCGTAGACCACGTGACATGCCCAACTACAAGTCCATTACCACCAAAGAAGAAGAGAAAGGCTTCTGGTGGGTAGCAAGCAGTCTCCGCCACAGAAGAAAAACCATGGGGTCCTGCCTAATGAAACTTGGAGATGGGACAGGAAGAGGCCATTCGAAAAGACCTTTCTCGGGAAGGGGCATTTCAGGAGGAGTCAGAGTTACTCAGAGGCAAAACACTTCTCTTGGCATTGAGAACAGAAAACTTGGAATATTCCAGGAACCAAAAGGGCTGGTGTGGCAGAGACCTGATGGGCTAAGGGGAGAGGAGCTGGCAATGGCACTGGAGAGGCGGGCAGGATCCCACTCAGGCAGGTTCCTGCAGGCTGTGAATAGATTCAGCTTCAGCTGTGAGCATGGTGGCAAGCCATTCAAAAGTGTAAGAAGGAAGTTGATATCATCCAATTTTCTTTCTTTTTTTCTTTGTGACATAGAGTCTCACTCTGTCGCCCAGGCTGGAGTGCAGTGGTGCAATCCCGGCTCACTGCAAGCTCCGCCTCCCGGGTTCACACCCTTCTCCTGCCTCAGCCTCCCAAGCAGCTGGGACTACAGGTGTCTGCCACCACACCCAGTTAATTTTTTGTATTTTTAGTAGAGACGGGGTTTCATGGTGTTAGCCAGGATGGTCTCGATCTCCTGACCTCAAGATCCACCCACCGTGGCCTTCCAAAGTGCTGGATATCATCCAATTTTCATTTTTAAATGATCCCTCTGTCTCCCAGAGCCCAGATCTCGGCTTCTTTCCCTCCCTCCCTCTCTCTCTCTCTCTCTCTCTCTCTCTCTCTCTTTCTTTCTCTTTCTTTCTTCTTTTCTGTCTCTCTCTCTCTCTCTTTTTTTTTTGACAGAGTCTCACTCTGTCGCCAGGCTGGAGTGCAGTGGCTTGATCTCGGCTCACTGCAACCTTTGCCAACTGGGTTCAAGTGATTCTCATGCTTCAGCCTCCCAAGTATCTGGGACTACAGGCACGCGCCACCATGCCTGGCTAATTTTTATTTTGAGACGGAGTCTTTCTCTGTTGCCCAGGCTGGAGTGCAGTGGCACCCTCTCGGCTCACTGCAAGCTCCGCCTCCCGGGTTCACGCCATTCTCCTGCCTCAGACTCCCATGTAGCTGGAACTACAGGCGCTCCTCCACGCCCGGCTAATTTTTTGTATTTTTAGTAGAGACGGGGTTTCACCGTGTTAGCCAGGATGATCTCGATCTCCCGACCTCGTGACCCGCCTCCTAAAGTGCTGGGATTACAGGCGTGAGCCACAGCACCCAGCTGAACTCATCCTTTTTTATGGCTGCATATATTCCATGGTGTATATGTGCCACATTTTCTTAATCCAGTCTATCACTGATGGACATTTGGGTTGGTTCCAAGTCTTTGCTATTGTGAATAGTGACGCAATAAACAAATGTGAAAGCACATTATAATTCACATTACCATCGCAGAAATGGAAATACTTAGGTGCAATGAATATAACAAAATATGCAAGATCTATATGAGGAAAACTACAAGACTCTGATGAAAGATATCAAAGAAGAATTAAATAAATGGAGAGGCCTGGGACCTGGGCTCATGCCTAGGATTCCAGCACTTTGGGAGGCCAAGGTAGAAGGATCACTTGAGTCCAAGAGTTTGAGATGAGTCTGGGCGACATAATGAGACTTATTCTCCACAAAAAAATTTAAAAATTTAAAAATTAGCTTGGTGTGGTGGCACATACCTGTGGTTCCAGTTACTTAGGAGGCTGAAGAGGGAAGATCAACTGAGCCTGGGAGGTTGAGGCTGCAGCCAGCTGTCACTGTACCATTGCACTCCAGCCTGGACATCCGAGTGAGACCTTGTCTCAAAATTAAGTAAGTAAATAAATAAATAAATAAAATGGAGAGATATTCCCTGTTCATGGATAGGAAAGCTTCATATTGTCAAGATATCTCTCCTTCCCAACTTGATTCCATCAAAATTCCAGGAAATTATTTTGTGGATATTGACAAACTGATTCTAAAGCTTCGATGAAGTGGCAAAAGACTCAGAATAGCCAACACAATATAGGAAAAGAACAAAGTCAAAGTCAGGGCCAGGCATGGTGGCTCAAATCTGTAATCCCAGCACTTTGGGAGGCTGAGGCAGGTGGATCATCTGAGGTCAGGAGTTCGAGACCAGCCTGGCCAACATGGTGAAATCACATCTCTACTGAAAATACACAAAATCAGTGGGGCGTGGTGACGTGTGCCTGTAATCCCAGCTACTGGTGAGACTGAGGCAGAGAATCACTTGAACCCGGGAGGGGGAGGTTGCAGTGAGCCGAGATTGAGCCATTGCACTCCAGCCTGGGTGACAGAGTGAGACTCCGTCTCAAAAAAATAAAAAAGTTAATAAACAAACAAACAAATAAAACAAGATATCACTGCATCCTGATTAGACTGGCTAAACTCTAAAACATTAACAACACCAAGTGCCCACAAAAATGTGGAGCATCAGGAATTGTTTCATTGTTGTTGCTGGGGACAAAAAATGGTACAGGCACTTTGGAAGATAGTTCGGCAGTTTCTTACCAAACTAAACAGTCTTACCATATGATCTAGCAATGGTGCTCCTGGGTATTTAAAACAAATTGAAAACTTATGTCCACACAAAAACCTACACACAATTGTGTATAGCATCTTTATTTGTGATCACCAAAACATGGAAGCAACCAAGATGTCCTGAAATAGGTAAACGGATAAACAAACAGTGGCAATTCATAAAATGGAGTATTATTTAGCAATAAAAAGAAATGAGTTGGTTGGGCGTGGTGGCTCATGCCTGTAATCCCAGCACTTTGGGAGGTCGAGGCAGGCGGATCACTTGACGCCAGGAGTTCGAGACCAGCCTGGTCAACATTGGGAAACCCTGTCTTTGCTAAAAATACAAAAATTAGCTAGGCACGGTGGCAGGCACCTGTAATCCCAGCTACTTGGGAGGCTGAGGCAGAAGAATCACTTGAACCTGGGAGGCAGAGGCTGCAGTGAGCCGAGATCATGCCATTGGACTCCAGTCTAGGTGACAAGAGTGAAACTCCATCTCAAAAATTTAAAAAATTAAAAGCAAACAAACAAAAAGAAATGAATTATCATGCCATGAAAAGACATGGAGGAACCTTAAGCACACACATAAATGAAGGAAGCCAGGCTGGACGCAGTAGCTCACACCTATAATCTCAGCACTTTGGGAGGCTGAGGCCAGAGGATCACTTGAGGTCAGGAGTTCAAGACCAGCCTGGCAAACATGGTGAAACCCTGTCTATACTAAAAATACAAAAATTAGCCAGGTGTGGTGACATGCACCTGTTATTCCAGCTACTTGGGAGGCTGAGGCAGGAGAATCACTTGAACCTGGGAGGCAGAGGTTGCAGTGAGCTGAGATCGCACCATTGCCTGGGCAACAAGAGCAAAACTCCATCTCAAAAATAATAATAATAATAATAATAATAATAATAATAATCAATGTTGAATGAAATTCAGCACACAGGTTTAATAGCGGATTAAATACAACCTAAAAATAAAATCTACTGTTTATTTTTTAAAAACCATGTTGATAATTTTTCTGAGCCTAGACTTTAAATCCTTTTTACATTTAGACAAAATGTATTATTTGCAAGGCTTGAAAATACACAGCTTTCTTCAGTAACACAGCTACTGTCTGTGTTGACGAACAGTTGCACTTTGACTTCTTTGGAACTTAATTAGGACTTGGTCACATTTCAGAAAATCACATCCTAGCATAAAGAAAAGACAAATATTTAAGGTGATGGACATCTTAGTTGTCCTAGTTTGATCTTTACACATGATATGAATAGATTAAATGATCACATACACCCTGAAAATATGTACATCTATTATATATCAATTAAATAAATAAATAGGGCTGGGCGCGGTGTCTCACGCCTGTAATCCCAGCACTTTGGGAGGCCGAGGCAGGTGGATCACGAGGTCAGCAGTTCAAGACCAACCTGACTAACATAGTGAAACCCTGTCTCCACCAAAAATACAAAAAAATTAGCTGAGCATGGTGGCGGGAGCCTGTAATCCTAGCGACTAGGGAGGCTGAGGCAGGAGAATCACTTGAAATTGGAAGGCAGAGGTTGCAGTAAGCCGAGATTGTGCCACTGCACTCTAGCCTGGGCAATAAGAGAAAAACTATGTCTAAATAAATAAATAAATAAATAAATAAAACAAAATAAATAAGTACGAATAAAACTTAAAACATAAATGACTAAAAAAAATTGTTTTTAGGCCGGTCACTATGGCTCATGCCTGTAATCCCAGCACTTTGGGAGGCTAAGGTGAGTGGATCACAAGGTCAGGAGTTCAAGACCAGCCTGGCCAAGATGGTGAAACCTCGTTTTTACTAAAAAATACAAAAATTAGCTGGGCATGGTGGCTCATGCCTATAATCCCAGCTACTCGGGAAGGCTGAGGCAGGAGAATCACTTGAACCTGGGAGGCGGAGGTTGCAGTGAGCCGAGATTGCACCAGTGCGCTCTAGCCCAGGCGACAGAGGAAGACTCTGTCTCAAAAAAAAAAAGTTTTTTTAAAAAGAAAAGAGGCTGGGTGCGGTGGCTCATGCCTGTAATTCCAGCACTTTAGGAGGCTGAGACGGGCAGATCACCTGTGGTCAGGAGTTCAAGACTAGCCTGGCCAACATGGCGAAATCCCATCTCTACTAAAAATAAGAAAATTAGCCAGGCATCGTGGCACACACCTGTAATCCCAGCTACTCAGGAGGCTGAGGCAGGAGAATCGTGTGAGCCCAGGAGGTGGAGGTTGCAGTGAGCCAAGATCCCACCACTACACTCCGGGCTGGGCAACAGAGAGAGACTCTGTCTCAAAAAAAAAAAAAAAAAAAAAAGAAAAGAAAAGAAAATCCTGGCAAACTAGTGGTCTCTGAGTGGCCAGTTTCACTGCACGCCGGTATCCCATGTGAGTTTGTAGCTGTGGATTCACTGCAGTTTTATAAAGAAGGGCAAGCATCTGACAGCTTCACATACCATGAATAGTAACACATTCACACATACCATGTTATTACCAAACACTTTTCTTTATGATTCCTCTGCAGCACAATCAGGATATTATCTGAACATCAAATATTATTGTGTATAGGTAGGGTTTGTTCTATATGAATTTCATTGCAGGATAGTAACAAAATATTTATTACAAGAATGACGGAATCGGCCCCAGCTGAACGTCTGTCTGTGCTTTGAAATGAAATCTGAACTTAATCAGTCCTCAGGCTTGCCATAACCAGCCTGGCTGTTGTAGAGGCTCTGTCCCCTCCTCCCACCAATGCCAGCCAAAGGGATTTATTTGTATGTCCCAGAATGTGTCAGCACTCTCTTGTCCCTTGTCTTAGGACAGGCTGTTCTCTCCCTGAAATGCCCTCATCCTCTCCCTTCACTGTCTCAACAAATTCAGTGCTCCCCAGCCTCCATTCTCAAGTCCTTCCTTCACAACCTGTGCCGTAGCTGTGCTGCACCAGCAGCCTCGCTTGATTTTCTTAAAATAACTCATTTTCCATCAGTAAATTGATTTTTCAGAGAAAAGTTGATATCATAATCATAAATAGGAAACCAGTATGAGTAGCCCTGAAAATAAAGTTGCTATGAAAATAAATAAAAGACAAATACAAGTTAATAATTTTTCATAGAATTGTCAGCAGACCCTCTGAGGCTGAGGGGAAGGGATGGGGAGGCAGATTAAGAAGTGTTAGCAACCTGTTAACACCCTTAACATATCCAGAGGCTTGAAAGAAAATGGAAAGAATAACTTTCTCTTTCGGTGTAATTTAATGCTGTCCCTTTTCTCCCTAAAATCACCTGCATTTTACTGCAACCCATTTATCACTCAACGGCGCTAGATGCTGCCAGTAAACCAACAGACCAGACAAGCACAGCCTATGCCCCTACAGACTCACAGTCGGCTGGAGGAAAAACATAAGGAACCCGGGAATGGCTATAAAATGTCATTGCTTGAGAAAATAGTTTCTGGTCGGGCGTGGTGGCTCACGCCTGTAATCCCAACACTTTGGGAGGCCGAGGCGGGCGGATCACCTGAGGTCACGAGTCAGAGACCAGCCTGGTCAAAAGACGAGTTTGAGACTAGACTGGCCACCTCTTTAGTAGAGATGGTGAAGGCCCGTCTCTACTAAAAATACAAAAATTAGTCGGAGGTGGTGGCATGCGCCTGTAGTCCCAGCTACTCCGGAGGCTGAGGCACCAGAATCGCTTGAATCTGCCTGGGAGGGGGAGGTTGCAGTGAGCCAAGACCACGCCACTGCACTTCCGCCTGGGCGACAGAGCGACACTCTGTCTCAAAAAAAAAGAAAAAGAAAATAGTTTGTGTTTCGGGGCCTCTCACTTCTCCAGCGTCCCGATACGCCCGGGGATTGCAGAGAACCCACACCTATTCGTAGATTATGAGTAGGAGCAAATTAATGATTTATAGTCTTTTGAAAGGTGTTTTTTTTTTTTTTTTTTTTAACATAAAAAGAGTGGGGAGTTGAAAGTAATGCTGTTTTTTCCAGGCACTCCCGGGGACCCAGCGCGGCGAAGCCTGCCAGGATCGCGGGCGACCGGCGGCGGTTCCGGTTGCCCGGTCTGGGCCCGGCTTGGGTTACGCTCTGGGTGGGGGCTCCGCAGCGGCTCCCTAGTTAGCGGGCGCCCCGGTGGGCTCCAGCTTTAGGGGTCGCTGGAGCGGCTCTGGCATCACCTCGGAGTTGACGAAGCGGGAAGAGCCCCGCGCCAGTGCTGCCCCTACAGAGCTCTCAGCGAGGGGTGGAGGTGAGGTTACCCCCAGCCCCTACCCCCGCCTTCCCCTCCGGCGCCCGCGGAGAGGACTGGGGGCTGCAGGGAGGGGTTGTGCCGTGAGCGGGCGGGTTCCGGAGGCTCCGAGGTGGGGCGGGGCCCGAGCCGGAGTCTAGAGTCCCTGCGGCGGGTGGGGGAAGGAAAGACGGGTGGCGCGACCCTCTGTCCCCGCCCCGGGGGCGGAGCCCAGGTCCCAGCCTGCGGAGCGCGAGACCCGCCGAAATCCGCCGGAGGCTACCTGTGCGGCTCCTGCAGCCCTGCACCGGGATCTGGGGATACCCGCCCCCCGCCCCACCGGTGCTGTGGCCCTCGGCCCCAGCGCAGGTGCTGGTGGGGCTTCTCTGTCCCTTTCACCCCAGGCGCATCCGCTGCGACGGCCATGGCGCGAGGAGACGCCCCGCGGGACAGGTGAGTGGGCCCGGGTGGGTACGGACCGGGACCTAAGTGACCCGGGGAGTTGCAGACCCGCTCCCTGGAGGCGCTCCGAGGCGCAGAGAAGACCGGATCGAACTACAATTCCCATCAGCCGACTCCCTCTGCCGCCAGAGCTGGGGTGATGGGGGTTGTAGTCCGCTCCGGAGGGGGCGGCCTGGGAGGCGGGAGGGCCCGCGGAGGCGGGTGCGTCCTCGGGGTGACCTTCCCACCGATCCCCACAGCTACCACCTGGTCGGGATCAGCTTCTTCATCCTGGGGCTGGGCACCCTCCTTCCCTGGAACTTCTTCATCACCGCCATCCCGGTGAGATTCCTGGCGGCGTGGCAGCCTCGTGGCCACAGCCAGCACCCCTTCCTCCAGCCCTTTGGGATGAGGTTTACCGGGCGCTTCCTCACCGCGCACCTGTGACCCCTCGTTGAGCTCATTTATGGGCTGAAGCTCGGAGACACAGAGAGGGCAATGCTTCCCGCATGACTAGGAAAGCAGAACTTCAGGAATGTCCACATCTCAGAGGGCCAAGGCCACCAGCCCACAGGGTCTGGAATGAGCAAAGGCGCTTCCCACCCACCTCCTCTATGTGTCGTTATTCCTGAGTCAGTCACCCCAAAAGTCGGTTATCGAACGTTTGATTTTCTTTGAAATACCATGAATTTCACTCATTCATGCATTCATTCATTCAACAAACGTTTAATGTGCACCTACTGTGGAGAAGGCACTGGGGACACAGGAGGAAACAGCAGGGAGTGTCTTCAGGGAAGGCAGAAATATGGGGTTTGCATTGTCTTTGGGACCGGGTTATTCATCTGTATTCACTGCAACAACTTTGCAAATGCCTCTTGGGTACTGGCTCTGTGCTGGGCCCTGGAAACCCAGAGATGAATCAGCCCCTGGTCTTGAGAGCAAGAGGGGCCAAAGAGCTATTAATAATGTAACATGATGCGCGACATTCCAGGCTTACAGCAGAGTGCAGTGGGTCCCCAGGGGAGGGAGAAAGTTTCTTCTGCTTCGTGGAAGAGATTTGTAAATTGGGAGTAGGGTAAGCAGAGTGCATATGGAGGGGTGTGGTCAGTAGGGTGGAGGTGACAGCCACGCCCAAGGCAAACAGGCAAGAGAGGATCAGCCTATTTAGAGAGAGATCCAGAGCCAGGGCTGCCTGGAGCTTAGCTGGATGGAGCAGAAGATGGGGCACAAAGGGAGACTGGGATCTGATTCTGAAGGGCTGTTCTATTTGGGGCTTTGCCCTGCAGGCAGTAGGTAGGAATGAAGCGGGGTGTTGAGGAGTGAGGAGGTTAAGCAGAGGAGTGGCAGGCTATGTGCTCCAGAGAGAATGCAGTTGGTCAGCACCTAGGCCAAAGCCTGGCTGACAGTAGGCGCTCAATAAATACCCCTGGAATGAATGAATCTAGCAGCTGCTGCACGAGTGGGGATGGGGGCTGGAACCAGGGCGCTGAAGAGAAGGGGCTGTCCAAGCCTGGATCGAGGCTTATGCTGGGAGCTCTTAATGCTTGGGCTGTGTCTCAGACTTCAGCCATTTAACTCAGTGCACATCCATGGAGCCCCGACTGTGTGCCAGGCGCTGGGGACAGAACAAGGACATGGCAGACAAGTCCCTGCAGACAGTAGAAAGCAATCACAAGTGAGGGGGAAGGCAGTGGGGGAAGGCTGAGAGGTGCTGACCCTCCGTCACCTCCCCACCTGGCAGTACTTCCAGGCGCGACTGGCCGGGGCCAGCAACAGCACAACCAGGATCCTGAGCACCAACCACACAGGCCCCGAGGATGCCTTCAACTTCAACAATTGGGTGACGCTGCTGTCCCAGCTGCCGCTGCTGCTCTTCACCCTTCTCAACTCCTTCCTGTACCAGTGGTGAGAGGCCTGCCCTGGCTCCTGTGCCCCCTGCCGATGCAGCTTCATTGAGGCCTTCCCCTGCGCCCCCCGGCCCCCAGCCCTACTGCCCAGCCCTTCCCCAGCCCCCTCTGGCCTGGGCCCCACTGATCCACTCTGCCCCCTTCTGAGCAGCATCCCGGAGACGGTGCGCATTCTGGGCAGCCTGCTGGCCATACTGCTGCTCTTTGCCCTAACGGCAGCATTGGTCAAGGTGGACATGAGCCCGGGACCCTTCTTCTCCATCACCATGGCCTCCGTCTGCTTCATCAACTGTGAGCACCTTCACCCCCTCCCCAGCCAGCCCATGCAGGGCTTCAGCCTGGCCTCATCACTGAAAGGGCCCAACATATCTGAGAAGGGAAGACAGCATCATGGTCACTCATATCCCTGGTGAAGAAACTGAGGCCCAGAGGGAGGGGAAGAGTCACTTGTCTGGTGACCTAGGAGCAGGCTTCCTGGTCGACAGCCCCACAAACCAATGGCTGCACCTCAGAAAAGGACTGAATGGCGGGTGTTGCCCCAGAGTGCCCAGAGTCCCTAGGGAAGCTCACACCTGTGCAACCTTGTCCGGAGTCCCCTGTGCATCCTGCCGACACCTCCTCCAGGGAGCCCCTGAGTCCTGCCTAGTTGAGCAGCAGCCCCCATCCCTGTCTTCCACAGCCTTCAGTGCAGTCCTACAGGGCAGCCTCTTCGGGCAGCTGGGCACCATGCCCTCCACCTACAGCACTCTCTTCCTCAGCGGCCAGGGCCTGGCTGGGATCTTTGCTGCCCTTGCCATGCTCCTGTCCATGGCCAGTGAGTGCACTTGGGTGGCTGGAGGGCTGGGGCGGCCTCTGAGGTTTGGGGAACAGAGAGGGCATGTGAGAGCAAGACACCTGGGTTCTGGGTGAAGATGGAGGTAAGAGGGTGATATGGAAATGGGGATTGGGTCTGGGGCTAGGGAGTGGGGCTCATGGGCCCTGCAGTGAGGAGTAATAACCAAGCGAGGACTGGGTTAACTCAGGGACAGGGGCAGGATTCCTGGGGCCAGTACTGGCATGTGGCAGCAGGTTGAAGTTGAAGGATGAGGGGATGGGTTTGGGATTCAGATAGTCTTGGATTTGAATCTGCTTCACCGCTTACCAGCTAGGGGCACTGGACAAGGCTTGTCACCCCTCTGTGCTAGTTTCCCCACCTACGTGATTGTTCTAGCTCCCTGCTCAGATTATAATGAGCATGCAATAAGAGAAGGCTCCTGACACATAGTACGTGCTCAACAAAAATGACATATAGGGGAAAGTGGGAGAAGGGCAGGGCTGCTCTGGGGCCCTGCACAAGATTCCCATTTTCAGTGAAGGGAGGCTGGGAGCGGGGCTGAGAAGTGCACAATGGGAAGTGGGACAAGAGTTGGAAGCCCCATGGGAGCCAGTGGGACCAGGTACCTCTTCTGCAGCTGAAGTTTCTCCGCAGGTGGCGTGGACGCCCAGACCTCCGCCCTGGGGTACTTTATCACGCCCTGTGTGGGCATCCTCATGTCCATCATGTGTTACCTGAGCCTGCCTCACCTGGTGAGCCTGCTGTTGGGCTTGAGGCCCCACCTTAAAGCATCTTGGATAGAGTCCTGAGTCTGAGACCCTGAGAGAGGCCAGGGGAGGTGGAGGAGACCTGGCCTCAGCCCTGACCCCCAGAGAAGACACTGAGGGACCCCAGCCTCCAGGCCAATGATGTGGGCAGGGATCCAGACACCTCAGGCAAGCCAGGCAGGCCCAACACTTTTCTGTCCTTCTGCAGAAGTTTGCCCGCTACTACCTGGCCAATAAACCATCCCAGGCCCAAGCTCAGGAGCTGGAGACCAAAGCTGAGCTCCTCCAGTCTGGTAAGCCCTGAGAGCCACCTCCCCTGGGAAGCCGTTCCCTCTGTTCCCAGCCAGAGCCCACCCCAGTAGCCTTGTGCAAACCGGAAGATCATGAAGGGAAGTTGGTAGGATTAAAGTCATCCCTGCTGTTGTTTGGGCCTCAGTTTCCACCTCTATAAAATGAGGAGGCAATAGAGCTTCCATGCATGCAAACTTTGGATCCAAAGACCTCTGAATTTGAGTACTGGTTTCACAATGTCTCAGCTGTGTGGCCTGAGACAAACCACTTAGCCACTGCAGCCCTCTGAACCTCAATGTGTCATTTGTAAAGCAATGGTAATGAGGTAATCCATCTAAGGTGCTTTGCTCATCGCCCGACCCATGCATGTGCTTCCTGGTAGCTATGCATGTTTCCATCATGAATTCGCTTCGCCTGCAGCCTGGGCTGGAGGAAGGGCACTTGTTTTTTTTTGGGGGGGGGGGCGGGGGGAAGGGGGTGCGGTTTGTTGTTATTTTGAGGCAGCATCTCACTCTGTCACCTGGGCTGCACTGCAGCGCAATCACAACTCAACTGCAGCCTCGACTTCCTGGGCTCAAGTGACCCGCCTCAGTCTCCCGAGTAGCTGGGACTATAGGTGCAGGCTGCCCTGCCCGGCTAATTTTTGTATTTTTGTAGAAATGGGGATTTACCATGTTGCCCAGGCTGGTCTCGAACTCCTGGGCTCAAGCAATCTGTCCACCTCAGCCTCCCAAAGTGTGGGGATTACTGGTGTGAACTACCATGCCCAGCTGAGGATCACTTGTTTTAACTGCTGGGAATCTCCCTTCGTTGGGCCTGGCTGTCGGGAAACCTGGGTCACAAGCATGACCCCTCCCCCCTCCCTCCTCCCCCCAGATGAGAACGGGATTCCCAGTAGTCCCCAGAAGGTAGCTCTGACCCTGGATCTTGACCTGGAGAAGGAGCCGGAATCAGAGCCAGATGAGCCCCAGAAGTCAGGAAAACCTTCGGTCTTCGTTGTCTTCCAGAAGGTTTGGCTTGGATATAGCCCCAACCACCATTCCTGGGGAAGAATGGGGTTCACATTGTCTCCCCCAAGGTCATAGGGTCATAGTGGGTCAGGGACACAGCTGTGCCAGACCCCAAGTGTCCTGCTCCCAGATGGGGCTTGGGCAAGAGGGTGGGGCCCTGGGACTGCCCTGCCTGCTCACACCCCTGCCTCTGGCTCCCAGATCTGGCTGACAGCGCTGTGCCTTGTGTTGGTCTTCACAGTCACCCTGTCCGTCTTCCCCGCCATCACAGCTATGGTGACCAGCTCCACCAGTCCCGGGAAGTGGAGTGAGTGTCGGAGTGGAGAAGACAGCAGGGCGGGGGGTACAAAGGGGAGAGGACGGGAGAGGGGAACTGGGGACCAGTATGAACTGCAGCCTTTTCCCTCCCAGGTCAGTTCTTCAACCCCATCTGCTGCTTCCTCCTCTTCAACATCATGGACTGGCTGGGACGGAGCCTGACCTCTTACTTCCTGTGGGTAAGCACACCAGGGCTGGGTGATCTGATGTTTTAGGAAGCAGTTTGGGATCCGAGGTCTTGAAAGAGCACGGAGGTGATTTTCCGGTAGTCCAAGTGGCCTGGCAGTGGAACCACTGGCCAAGCGGCAGGGAGCACCTGCGCCCTGGAGGTGTGCAGGCCAGGGCTTGCACTGTGAGCTCCTTGAAAGCAAAAGTCACATCCAGCTGACCTCTGTGTCCCCAGCATGCAGCTTTCGCTGCTCAGAGAATGTTACATGGAGGTTCCTGCACCAGGTGAGGGACTGAGCAAGAGTCTTAGTTTTGGGGTTGGTTTTAGCCATGGTGCTGTGTCTTTAAATGAAATCTTCCAAAGAGACAATACATAAAGCAGGTGAAAGAGGAGCTGATCTACCGCTTCCGATCCCACTCAGAAACCCCATCTGCCCCCAGGGGGTTCTGGGAACCACCAGGGGATGCTCTGAGGAACCGAGTATGTAAACTGTAAATGCTGTGGAGAGCATGAGCTGGAGCCTGGGAGAGGTAGAGGTGAGCCCCAGGCCGGTCCCTGATTGCTGGGTGGCCTTGGCCCAGGCCCCAGTGCTGGGTCCTCCCTCACTGGCTCACAGGGTAGGTCAGGTCAGAGGAGGTCAGGGGGTGACAGATGGGTCTATCCTATGGGTGGGCCAGGCGTGGTGGCTCATGCCTATAATCCTAGCACTTTGGGGCTGGACGCGGTAGCTCACGCCTGTAATCCTAGCACTTTGGGGGGCCAAGGTGGGTGGATCACGAGGTCAGGAGTTCGAGGCCAACCTGGCCAACATGGTGAAACCCCGTATCTACTAAAAAGATAACAATTAACTAGGCGTGGTGGTACATGCCTGTAATCCCAGGGAGGCAGAAGCTGCAGTGAGCCGAGATCGCACCACTGCTCTCCAGCCTGGGAGACAGAGCGAGACTGTGTCTCAAAAAAAAAAAAACCAAAACCTAAAATCCGAGCACTTTCAGAGGCCAAGGCAAGAGGATGGCTTGAGCTGAAGCTAAGGAGTTCACAACCAGCCTGGGCAACACAGTGAGACCTTGTCTGTACACACACACACACACACACACACACACACACACACAAATTTTTAATGAAAAAAAGAGGCTGGGTGTGGTGGTTCACGCCTGTAATCCCAGCACTTTGGGAGGCCGAGGTGGGTGGATCACTTGAGGTCAGAAGTTCGAGACCAGCCTGGCCAACATGATGAAACCCCCGTCTCTACTGAAAATACAAAAATTATCTGGGCATGGTGGCGGTGGGTGCCTATAGTCCCAGCTACTCAGGAGGCTGAGGCAGGAGGATTTCTTGAACCCAGGAGGTGGAGGTTGCAGTGAGCTGAGATCAGGGCCACTGCACTCCAGCCTGGGCAACAGAGTGAGACTCCATCTAAAAAAAAGAAAAAAAATAAAAAGTACTCTATGGGTGTCCTGAGATGCCCTGGAGCAGAGACCTGGGTCAAGGGACCACACTGACCCCAGCCTCTGCCACAGCCAGACGAGGACAGCCGGCTGCTGCCCCTGCTGGTCTGCCTGCGGTTCCTGTTCGTGCCCCTCTTCATGCTGTGCCACGTGCCCCAGAGGTCCCGGCTGCCCACCCTCTTCCCACAGGATGCCTACTTCATCACCTTCATGCTGCTCTTTGCCATTTCTAATGGCTACCTGGTGTCCCTCACCATGTGCTTGGCACCCAGGTCTGGGGGAATGGGGTGGGGTGGGGGACTGGGAGTGGGGAGGTGGGTTCAGTCTTTGGGAAGGGACTGCCTTCGAGGGAGGGATGGCCCATCTTGCTTCTGGCCAGCCCAACCTTAGCTGTCTGCAGGCCTTGCTGGCGCCCCTTGCCTGGCCAGCCCTTAACTGCAGGGGAGAGGAGAACTGGGCTAGTGAGGTACCTGCCCAGCAAAGTAGCCCAGGCACTGGTTCTGGGGCCGCCTCAGTGGGCCTCAGTTTCCCCATCTGTAAAAAAAAAAAAATGGGTTGAACTGTCATTCCTCAGGGCCCATCTAGCTGTAAAATTCTCAGTTGAAGGAGAGCTAAAGTTTTGACGAAAAACAAGGTTCGTGGGCTATTTCCTCAAGGGGCAATGGAGTATAGAATCCAGAGAAAATGAAGCTGGCAGGGCAGACAGGTTGGGAGCACTGTGGAAAGGGCAGGCTGTGGAATCTGGAATCCCATCATGTTGGACCCAGAGGCCCTGAGAGACGTCCTTATCCAGCAGCCTCATTTACAGACCAGGAAACAGACCCAGAAAGACAGGGCCAGTTTTGGTGACAGAGCCCAGACTGGATGGGCAGAGGGCGGTGGAGCTGGGTCTAGGTTTGGACCCAGCGTTTTCTAAGAGCTCCTGTTCCCGGGTGTTCTAGGCAGGTGCTGCCACACGAGAGGGAGGTGGCTGGCGCCCTCATGACCTTCTTCCTGGCCCTGGGACTTTCCTGTGGAGCCTCCCTCTCCTTCCTCTTCAAGGCGCTTCTCTGAAGTGGCCCCTCCGGGCTCTTTGGCAGCCTCTTCTCAACGTCTCCTTCTGAAGCTGAGATCCAGCCCAGGGCGAATGGCGAGCTTGGCTTAGGCCTCTGCTGGGTGGAGGCCTCTGGGCCTGGGGTTACCAGCAGGGGGCAGGAGCTGCTCTTCATCCACTTGGAGTGCTGCGGGGAAGAATTCATCACCAGTCATTCTAACCCTCACCCAGGAATGGGGGTGACTTGCACAAGACCTCATGGAAAGGGTGATGTCTAGAGAAGAGACGGTACAGGGCATGGCCACTCCCCACCACCAGGTCTGCATTTGTTCATCATCACCAGGAGCAGAGGCAACCAGAGGGTTCAGAGTGGGAGGTGGGGCCAGCCCAGGGCAGGAGCTCCTCATCCTCCCAGGCCTCAGCGACCCAGGGTAAAAGGTGCCAGGGATGTTGCGGGGACCTGGAAGAAGAAACAGGTGTTGAGGACCTGAGAGTGCTCAAAGGGCCAGGCTCAGCCTCAAGCAGTGTTTTCATTGCCAACACTTACTGTCCCCACTCCACAGAGCCCAGCTGGGCCTGGGCCCCAGAGCCACAGCTAGCCTGCATGTGTGCACTGCACTTTACAGTTTGCAAACCTCTTCCATACCCACTCTCTCACCGAAGCCTAATTGAGGCCCTTGAAAGGAGCTGGGCAAGGATTGTGCTTCCCCCATTATACAGGTGAGGAAACTGAGTCCTGGGGAATGTGACTGGTCCGCGGTAGAGCCGGGATCCAACCCCATCTCCCTCCTCCCTGTAGGTGCTGTTCTTCCTGCCCAACACCTGTTTCTGTTTTCCTCAAGGGATTCGGGGCAGGAGCCCTGGGTACTTACTCCCCCTTTTTGCTGTTTCTCCTTCAGACCCTGCTCTTGGGTCTAATAACAACCCCATTTATTTGTATGATGCGTTCACCAAGTCTTTATTTCCGAAGTGCTGTTGGCTCTATTGGCCTCAGTGAACTGGGTGGGGTCGGAAAGATTGTACCCCATTGACAGGTGGGATGACTGAGGCCCCGAGAGGGGTAGGGATTGGTGGTCATCTCTGTGCTGCGTCCTCTGGACCACATGATAGCTGGGGGGTACTGACCTGCAAGGAACCCTGAGCTCCTGGGCAGAGCACCTGGTTCGATGGACAACTATTGCTCTCCCCCTCCATGAGTCCCTGGGCTCTCACTGGCATCCTCTGCCTCCCCAGGGTCACTTCTCCTCAGAAATCTGGCCTTAGAGAGGCAGTCAGTGTGGGCAGGGCTTTGGCGACCCCATCAGTTCTACAGAGGATGAAGGGAAGTCTGCTTCACCACACCTGTACTACCCTGCCCATCCCAGAGAAAAACAACGGTTTTCTGCCCACCTGCCTTTGTGAACATTCACTGAGCACCTATTAGATATCGGATGCTCAGCCAGCACAGGGTACCTGCTCAGAAGCCAGGGGCTCTTGGCATCAAAGAGGAAGATGGGCAAGATATGACCTTGGTTGCTGAAATAAGCCACAGGGTAGACCCCAAGTAAGGATTCATTCCTTCAAGCACTATTCACAGGCAGCTGCCCCGGCCAGGCCCTGCCTAGGCTGGAGACTCTGAAACAAAGGAGACAGTCCCCACTCCCAAGGCCATGGGAAGCCAAATGTAACTTGTGATATGTCTTGTGAGGGCCCTGCAGAAGCATGTCAAGGGAGCCACTGATTCCACCTGAGAAGTCAGGGCAGTCATTCTGGAGGAGGTATTTCCCCAGCTGGGCCCTGAGGGATGAATATGAGTTTGCTAGTCTGAGGTGGAGGAAGGGCAGAAGCAGAGAAGCCACAGAGGAGTTGATCCCGGCAGTCCAGTGGGGAGGTGATGGGGCCTAGACAGTGGCTTCCAGAGGAGGACTGATACAGGAGATGAGGGAGGCTGCCTCTATGGAGGCCAGCTAACCTCGTGGACAAGTGCATGCATGCTGACCCAGAGTCCTGGGTTCAAATTGGCCCTTTTCTTTATGACCTGCCTGAGCTGGAGTCCTGGAGTGAGGTTGGAGCTAGAGTACCACCTCTGATGATATTAGGGAAACGGTTGTTGGAGTCCTAGGAGTCTCTTGCAAGACCACTAGGCCTAGCTGTGCTGTTTGACTGGGACTGTTGAGGGCAGGACCCCAACACTTGCTGGGTCCCCTTCTCCTTCTCTACCTTCAGAGGAGAGGACAACTGTTGTCCATTGTACCTAAAAGCTCCCTAAAAGCCGGGCACGGTGGCTCATGTAATCGCAGCACTTTGGGAGGCCGAGGCAGGCAGATCACCTGAGGTCGGGAGTTCGAGACCAGCCTGACCAACATGGAGAAACCCCATCTCTACTAAAAATACAAAATTAGCCAGGTGTGGTGGCACATGCCTGTAATCCCAGTACTTGGGAGATTGAGGCAGAAGAATCACTTGAACCCAGGAGGCAGAGGTTGCAGTGAGCCGAGATTGTGCCATTGTGCTCCAGCCTGGGCAATAGGGGTGAAACTCCATCTCAAAACAAAACAAAAGCTCCCCAGACCTGCCAGATCCACCTGGGACCAAGAAGGCAGACACCCACCTGCCCACCTCACAGGCCAGACAGTCCCAGGAAACCCACTGGGGCCACCCGTCACCCAGAGCAAGCCCAGTGGAGGGTGGGGCCCAAAAAGAGGACACTTACCCCTCAGGTGTCCTTATGATGTCACAACCTGGGATTCCGTCTTCCCATCCTCCTTCCCAGTAGACCCAGCACAAGTTTATCAGCTCAGGATGCAGCTCTTTGATACTGGAAATATTCTTGGACTGGTTGGCTACACCTGCCTGCCTCTCACCTGACGCCTAGTCCCCAGCTGCTGCTGCCTCCCTACCCTGTCACAGCTCTGCCGACAGCGCCTAGTCCCCAGCTGCTGCTGCCTCCCTACCCTGTCACAGCTCTGCTGACAGTGCCTAGTTCCCAGCTACTGCTGCCTCCCTACCCTGTCACAGCTCTGCCGACAGCGCCTAGTCCCCAGCTACTGCTGCCTCCCCACCCTGTCACAGCTCTGCCAACAGGCCTGGATTCCCGCAGACGCAGCCATTTTCCATCAGCAAACACTTGCACTGCACAGGGCACTGAGCTGGGCTCAGTGGAGAGACATCTTTACCCTCAAGTTGCTGACCCTTTTATGGAAGAGGAGACTGGTAGTTGGAATTCTACTACGTGAGGCCAGGCATGGTGGCTCACGCCTGTAATCCCAGCACCTTGAGAGGCCAAGGCAGGCGGATCACTTGAGGTCAGGAGTTTGAGACCACGCTGGCTAACATGGTGAAACCTGGTCTATATTTAAAAAATACAGGGCGCAGGGCGGAAGCAGAGGGGCGCAGGGCGGAAGCAGAGACATTGGTGGCGTGAGGCTCAGGAGTATACATCAGAGGAAGCCAAAAGCCAGCTGGAATAGTTCCTGAACACAGTTTTAATCTTGTTTGCAATTATTTCAAAGGGGAGAAATCATCTGGATCAGAATTAAGATGCTCTGGTTTCAAGGAAATAGCATGCAACTTGCCAGATCCACCTTTGGACTCTTCCTGAGAAATTGCTCTGCCTCTAAGACAACTCTGCCTGTGCTGACCTTATTCACAAAGGACCCATGCCCCCTTTGTGATGAAGCCAAGGAAGTACTCAAGCCATATAAAAACAGGGTAATATAATACAGTGTGGCTTTTATGTATGTGGAATGAATATAGATGTGGTATAAAGTATCTGCCTGGATCCTTTCTTTAGGAAAAGAGATTAAATGATTTTTCATTAAAAAAAAAAAAATACAAAAATTAGCCAGGAGTGGTGATGGGCGCCTGTAATCCCAGCTACCCGGGAGGCTGAGGCAGGAGAATCACTGGAACCCAGGAGGCAGAGGCTGCAGTCAGCCAGGATTCTGCCACTGCACACCAGCCTAGGGGACACAGCAAGACCATCTCAAAAATAAAAAATAAAAATAATTCTACTACATGAAAAGCATTTGACATTTGTGATCTGCTTTTCCACCTGCCTCAAAATGCCACATGTTGTCAGAGTTTGGCCCCTTTTGAGTGGCCCCAGAGGCCTCCCTACCTAACCCTCACACCCTGCTTTGTATGGAAATGACATCTCTGGCCAGGGCTGACTGGACCAGGGCCGGGGTCTGAGCCATGGCAGCCACCTACTGACTGGCCAGCAGCCTATGAGGTGGCCTGGTCCAGGTTCCCTGAAGAGAAGAACCAATCAGATCATCTCTCTTGGGAGAATGAAGCCACAATATGAGTGGGGGTTGTCTCGAGGTTACTGGCACATTAGAAGGAATAGGTCATAGGCAGGGTCAAGGTCACAGGCAGGGTCATCAACATAATAGAATGGGGCATTGCTTTGTGGTCACTAGAGTCATCATGATATCCTAGATGGAGCCAGATGACATCCTTGTTCTTCTTGCTCTTTCTTTCTTTTCAAGGTATCTTGAACAAACTACTGTTGACTGAGGTCACCTGGCTGGAGGCCCCCCCCTGTTTTGTTGTTGTTGTTGTTGTTGAGATAGAGTCTTGCTCCATCACCCAGGCCTGAGCGCAGAGGCACAATCTCAGCTCACTGCCACCTCCGCCTCCTGGGTTCAAGTTATTCTCCTGTCTCAGCCTCCTGAGTAACTGGGATTACAGATAAGTGTCATGATGCCTGGCTAATTTTATCATATTTTTAGTACAGACGGGGTTTCACCATGTTGGTCAGGCTGGTCTTGAACTCCTGATCTCAAGTCATCTGCCTGCTTTGGCCTCCCAAAGTGTTGGAATTACAGGTGTGAGCCACTGCACCTGGCCTGGACTCCCTTTCCATTGCAGCACCAGAATTTGTGAAGCAGAAGCCCTGGGCACTACCCCATTTTACAGATGAATAAACTGAGGTTCCATGGAGCTCAATATTAATAGAATGTAAGCAAAAGTAGTAAAACAGACAGCTCCAAGGGCCTGTGCCTTTGAAAAAAAAAAAAAACTGAAAAAATGAGCGACTGTTGGAACCACCTTTGTTGGAACTCTGGAAAATAATCAAAGATTTACAACAACCCCAAGCAAGTGCTGAATCAAGAAAGTGGCAACTTAAAAATAATGAGAGTTTTGCAGTGTTTTACCTGCCCTTGCTCCATTTTCCTTCTGGGTTAGTGGTGGTGTGAAGATGGCATTCCCAATGTGGGACCCTAGCCTTTGGTTCTCAAGGGAGCAAAGCAGACTTTGTTCTCAAAGGATTGTATCTCAGTTCCGACCTGTCTGGGGACTACCTAAAGAACTGATGCCAGTTCTTTAGGCATGTCTGATGTCTGATGCCAGACATTCGCTTTTGTTTTGCCTAACTCCGAAATCTCTCAGGATGGAAAAGCTTCTACTTAGAGGACAGTTCTCCAAAACACTGAAAGGCGAATTAACAAACCCCTGCTGTCCAGAGCAAAGATTACAGTTTACATGAACAACAGACAAGCTGAAAGGTTGTAAGGAAAAGCTGGGGAGAGATTCTTTGGGGAACTGAAAAGCTCCCTTAAATATCAGGGAATTTAGAAAGCCATATACATGCAGGGCAAGATGCATGCTCAGAAAAGACTCAAGAAGTCCAGGCGTGGTGGCTCACACCTGTAATCCCAGCACTTTGGGAGGCCAAGGCAGGAGGATCTCTTGAGGCCAGGAGTTTGAGACCAGCCTGGGCAACATAGCAAGACTCCGTCTCTACAAAAATAAAAATAAAATAGCAGGGCACATGATGGTACATGCCTGTAGTCTTAGGTGCTTGGAAGGCTGAGTCAGGAGAATCATTTGAGGCCAGGAGTTCAAGCCTGCAGCGAGTGGTGACTGCACTACTGCACTTCAGTCTGGGCAACATAACACGATCCTATCTTTTAAAAAAAGGAAGGCATTAATGGAGGAAATGAGGAACGAAAAGATACGAGACGTAGAAAACAAATAGCAAAATGGCACAAGTAAGTCTTTCCTTATCAGTAATTACTTTTTTTTATTTTTACTTTTTATAAACAGAGTCTCACTCTGTTGCTCAGGCTGGAGTACAGTGGTGTGATCTTGGCCCACTGCAACCTCTGCTTTCTGGGTTCAAGCAAATTCCCCTGCTCCAGCTTCCCGAGTAGCTGGGACAAGTGTGCACCACCACACCCAGCTAATTTTTGTATTTTTATTAGAGACGGGGTTTCACCATGCTGGTCAGGCTGGTCTTGAACTCCTGGCCTCAAGTGATCTGCCCGTCTTGGCTTCCCAAAGTGCTGGGATTACAGGTGTGAGCCACTGTGCCTGGCCTCAGTAATTACTTTAAATGGAATTGACTCAGCTCTCCAATTAAAAGGCAAGATTATCAGAATGGATTTAAAAAAAATTTGTTTTTTAGAGGCAGGATCTCACTATGTTGCCCAGGCTGGTCTCAAACTCCTAGAGCTCAAGCAGTCCTCCTTCCTCATCCTTCCAAAGTGTTGAGATTATAGGTATAAATCACCGTGCGTGGCCCAAGAATGGATTTTTAAAAAATGTGATTCGACTGGGGCCGGGCGCGGTGGCTCATGCCTGTAATCCCAGCACTTAATTTTTTTTTTTTTTTGAGACGGTGTCTCGCTCTGTCACCCAGGCTGGAGTGCAGTGGTGTGATCTTGGCTAATGGCAAGCTCCGCCTCCCGGGTTCACGCCATTCTCCTGCCTCAGCCTCCCGAGTAGCTGGGACTACAGGCCCCCGCCACCACCCCCAGCTAATTTTTTGTATTTTTTAGTAGAGTTGGGGTTTCACTGTGTTAGCCAGGATGGTCTCTCTGTCCTGACCTTGTTGATCCGCCCGCCTCGGCCTCCAAAGTGCTGGGATTACAGGCATGAGCCACCGCGCCCGGCCTGATCTTTTGTTTTTTTTGGGACGGAGTCTCACGCTGTCGCCCAGGCTGGAATACAGTAGTGTGATCTCTGCTCACTACAACCTCCACTTCCCGGTTCACAAGATTCTTCTGCCTCAGCCTCCCGAGTACCTGGGATTTACAGGCATACACCACCATACCTGGCTAATTTTTTGTATTTTTAGTAGAGACAGGGTTTCACTATGTTGGCCAGACTGGTCTCGAACTCCTGACCTTGTGATCCACCCACCTCCACCTCCTAAAGTCCTGGGATTACAGACCTGAGCCACTGAACCCAGCCCACTTACTAAGTTCACTGTCTTATATGGGTGCGGTGCCCCAAAACAATTTTAATAGTAACATCGAAGATCACTGATCACAGGACACCATAACAGATATAATAATAATGAAAGAGCTTGAACTATTGGATGAACTACCAAAATGTGGCACCAAGACAGGAAGTGAGCACATGGTGTTGGAAAAATGGCACCAACAGACTTGCTCAACACAGGGTTGCCACAAACTTTCAATCTGTAAAAAAAATATGCAATTATCTGTGACATACAATAACTCAAAGTGCAATAAAGTGAGGTATGCCTGGCCGGGCGTGGTGGCTCACGCCTGTAATCCCAACACTTTGGGAGGCGGAGACGGGCGTATCACGAGGTCAGGAGATCGAGATCATACTGGCTAACACAGTGAAAACTACTAAAAATACAAAAAAAATAGCCGGGTGTGGTGGCGGGTGCCTGTAGTCCCAGCTACACAGGAGGCTGAGGCAGGAGAATGGCATGAACTCGGGAGGCAGAGCTTGCAGTGAGCTGAGGTCGCACCACTGCACTCCAGCCTGGGCGACAGAGCGAGACTCAGTCTCAAAAAAAAAAAAAAAAAAAAGAAGTGAGGTATACCTTTACTCAGAAGTAAAAAGGACTATAAGAGAATGCTATGAATAACTGTATGCTAACAAGTCAGATGAAATGGACAAATTCCTGGAAACACACAAACTACCAAAATTGATGCAAGAAGAAACAGGAAATCTGAACAGACCTATAACAAGTAACCAGATTTAATCGGTAATCAAAAACCTCCCAACAAAGAAAATCCCAGGACCAGATGGCTTCACAAGTGAATTCTACCAATCACTTAAAGAATTAACATCAATCCAGCCAGGCGTGGTGGCTCACGCCTGTAATCCCAGCACTTTGGGAGGCTGACAAGGGCAGATCACCTGAGATCAGGAGTTTGAGACCAGCCTGGCCAACATAGTGAAACCCAGTCTCTAGTAAAAATACAAAAATTAGCGGGGCGTGGTGGTGTACACCTGTAATCCCAGCTACTCTGGAGGCTGAGACAGGAGAATCGTTGGAACCCAGGAGGCAGAGGTTGCAGTGAGCTGAGATCATGCCACTGCACTCCAGCCTGGGTGACAGAGCAAGACTCTGTCGCAAACAAAACAAAAAGAATTAACAACAATTCCTACATCAGGGTAGTGTGCGAAATAAAAAGAAAAAAGAAATTTACAACAATCCTCAAACTCTTCCATAAAATAGAAGAAAAACACTTTACAACTCATTCTATGTGACCTGAGGCCAAAGTAACATACAGACCATTCCAAGAAAACTACAGACCATATCTTATATGAATATAGATGCAAGAATCCTCCACAAAGCACTAGCAAACCTAACCCAGCAACATATTATCAGAATTACACACCATGACCAAGTAGGAATTATTCCAGAAATGCAAGATTGTTTAACATATGAAAATCAATCAGTGTGGCACTGTGGCTCACCCTGTAATCCCAGCACTTTGGGAGGCTGAAGCAGGTGGATCACTTGAGGTCAGGAGTTCGAGACCAGCCTAGTCAACATGGTGAAATCTGTCTCTACTGAAAATACAAAAAAAAAAATTAGCTGGTTGTGGTGGTGGACACCTGTAATTTCAGCTAGTCGGGAAGCTGAGGCAGGAGAATCGCTTGAACCTGGGAAGCAGAAGTTGCTATGAGCCGAGATCGCGCCATTCACTCCAACCTCAGTGACAGAGTGAGACTCCATTTCAAAAAAAAAAAAAAAAAGGAAAGAAAGGCTGGGTGTGGTGGCTCATGCCTGTAATACCAGCACTTTGGGAGACCGACGTGGGCGGATCACTTGAGGTCAGGATTTCGAGACCAGCCTGGCGAACACGGTGAAACGGCATCTCTATTAAAAATACAAAAATTAGCCAGGCGTGGTGACGCACGCCTGTAATCCCAGCTACTCCGGAGGCTGAGGCACAAGAATTACTTGAACCCAGGAAGCAGAGTTTGCCGTGAGCCAAGCTTGCTCCACTGCACTCCAGCCTGGGCAACAGAGCAAGACTGTCTCAAAAAAAGAAAAAGAAAATCAATCAATGTAATACACCACATTAACAGAATGAAGGGGAAACACAGGATGATCACCTCAACTTATGAACAAAAAGCATGTGACAAAATCCAACACGCTTTCAAGATAAAAAGCATGTGACAAAGTCCAACACTCGTTCAAGATAAAAATGCTGAATAAACAAGGAATAGATGGAAACTTCCTCAACTTGATAAAGGGCATTTATGAAAAATCCACAAATAACATTATACTTAATGGCGAAAGACCTAAAGCCTTCCCCCAAAGATCAGGAACAAGACAAGGATCCATGGTTTCACCATTTCATCTACTCAACATTGTACTAGAAGTTCTAGCTAGAGCAATTTGGCAAGAGATGAGCTTCCACATTGAGGTGGGAAAAAAATGGCAAGAAAAAGATACAAAAGTTAAGCAAATTGAAAAAGAAAACTATTTTGTAAATATATTTTTGTAAAACTATTCATAGTCACAGATGACGTAATATATACATATATAGAAAATCCTAAAGAATACATGCATACACACGGAGACACATACACACACACACACAGACACATACACACATACACAAACTTTTAGAACTAATAAAGCCAGCAAAGTTGCAGAATTCAAGATTAACACACAATAGCCTGGCTCAGTGGCTCGTGCCTGTAATCCCAGCACTTTGGGAGGCTGAGGCGGGTGGATCACTTGAGGTCAGGTGTTCAAGACCAGCTTGGCCAACATGGTGAAACCCTGTCTCGACTAAAAATATAAAAATTAACTGGGTGTAGTGGCACACACCTGTAGTACCAGCTACTCAAGAGGCTGAGGCAGGAGAATCACTTAAACCTAAGAGGTGAGGTTGCAATGAAATGAGATCAAGCCACTGCACTCTAGCCTGGGTGACAGAGTGAGATTCTGCCTCCAAAAAAAGAAAAAAAAAAAAATTAACACCCAAAATTCAGGTCAGGCACAGTGGCTCATGCCTGTAATCCTAGCACTTTGTGAGGCTGAGGTGGGTGGATCACCTGAGGTCAGGAGTTTGAGACCAGTCTGGCCAACACAGCAAAACCCCATCTCTACTAAAAATACAAAAATTAGCTGGGTGTGGTGGCACACACCTGTAATCCCAGCTACTTGGGAGACTGAGGCAGTAGAATTGGGAGGTGGAGGTTGCCATGAGCAGAGATAGCACCATTGTACTCCAGCATGGGCAACAAGAGTAAAACTCCATCTCAAAAAAAAAAAAAAAAAAAAAAAAAAGAATATTACAAAGGGGGTACAGATGAACAACCAGGTGGAAGAGATGCACAGGGCAAGGTGTGAGGGGCAGGCTGCAGAGCTTCTGTACCGCCTCTGGACACACGACCCTCCGGGAACCTGCAGGTGTTCCGCTACCTGGAAGCTCTCCAAACCCTGTCCTTCTGGAGTTTCACTGAGCCTTTATTAAAGGGTCAGCATAATTGATAACATAATTGGCCACTGGTGATATACTCAATTTTCAGCCTGTCTCCTCCTCCCCAGAGGTCAGAGGGTGGGACTGAAAGTTCCAACTCTTTAATCACATGGTTGGTTCGTCTGGCAACCAGACCCCATCCCGAGGCTATTTAAGAGTTCAGGAAGACTTGCATCACTAGAACAAAAGATGCTCCTATCGCCCAGGAAATTTCAAGGGATTTAGGAACTCTGTGTTAGGAACTGGAGAGAGAGACCAAACACATATTTCTTTTTTTGTTGGTTTGTTTTTGAGATAGGGTCTTGTCTTGTTGTCCAGGCTGGCGTGAAGTGGCACGATCACAGCTCACTGCAACCTTGAATTCCTGGGTTCAAGTGATCCTCCCACTTCACCTTCCTGAGTAGCTGGGTCTACTGGAGAACACCAACATACTTGGCTAATTTTTTTTTTTTTTTTTTTTTTTTTTTTTTTTTTTTTGAGACGGAGTCTTGCTCTGTCGCCCAGGCTGGAGGGCAGTGGCCGGATCTCGGCTCACTGCAAGCTCCGCCTCCCGGGTTCACGCCATTCTCCTGCCTCAGCCTCCCGAGTAGCTGGGACTACAGGCGCCCGCCACCTCGCCCGGCTAGTTTTATGTATTTTTTAGTAGAGACAGGGTTTCACCGTGTTAGCTAGGATGGTCTTGATTTCCCGACCTCGTGATCCGCCTGTCTCGGCCTCCCAAAGTGCTGGGATTACAGGCTTGAGCCACCGCGCCCGGCCTACTTGGCTAATTTTTAAAAATTTTTGTAGAAATGGGGTCTCACCATGTTACCCAGGTTGGTCTCAAACTCCTGGGCTCAAGCAATTCTCCCACCTCAATCGCCCAAAGTGCTGGGATTACAGGCATGAGCCACCATGCCCAGCCATGGCCATTTATTATATTACAATAGCACAACTTTCCATAATGTGGGTGAGTCTCATCTAATCAGTTGAAGGCCTTAAAGGAAACGGATAGAGGGAATTCTGCCTCTAGACTGCCTTTTATAGTGAGACAGAGTCTCACTTTGTCACCCAGGTTGGAGTACAGTGGTGCAATCACGGCTCACTGCAGCCTCGACTTCCTGGGCTCAAATTATCCTCCCACCTCAGCTTCCTGAGTAGCTGGGCACGCACCACCATTCCCAGCTAATTTTTTTTTTTGTATTTTTGTAGAGACAGGGTTTCACCATGTTGCCTAGGTTGATCTCAAACTCCTGACCTCAAGCAATCCGCCCGCCCTGGCCTCCCAAAGTACTGGGATTACAGGCGTGAGCCACCGCTCCTGGCTTGACTGCCTTTTAACTTGAGCTGCAACATCCAATTCTCCCTAGGTTTCCAGCCTGCCCTGTGGAATTTGGACTTGCCAGTCCCCATAATCACATGAGCCAATTCCTCAAAATCAATCACTTACTTTCTCCTGCTCTCTCTCTTTCTGTCACACACACACACACACACACACACACACACAGGGTTGTTTCTCTGGAGAACGCTTAACACAAGTCTCCCTGGGGAGAGGCCAGGTATGCCCTGCCATCTGGCCTGTAGTAAGGGCATCAGCAGATCCCTCGTTATTGGTTATTAACGCCATTTTTTGTTTGTTTGTTTGAGATAAGGTCTCACTCTGGTAAGAGCCACCACACCTGGCTACACTGGTCTTTGAAACTCCCACTCCCCTCTCTGTCACAAACAGTCCCTCTCCCCAGCCAGGCGCCTCTACCCACAGTAGCAGCTTTCTGCCACCTTCTGGGCCTTCCATGTGGCTTTCCCTGATCTCGACACCTCACCAAGCCCCAGTCACCATTTTACAGTGTCCCCTTAGACTAGGGTCTCTGGGGACACTTCATAAGCAACTTATCTATTCATTCAACAAACATGTATTGATGACGCCTGCTGTGCGGCTAACACTGTAGTGGGGGACTGGGGGCAGATGAGCAGGCAAGTCTTCTTTGAGGTAATAAATGGGTATCGTGTGAGCACTGCAGATGAAACTCAAATGCTCAAAGGGCCACAGGCAGAGGCAGACAAGGAAGGGCAGGGCTGGGAGTTTGGCAAAGAGAAGACTGTTTGCCAAGTGGGGGCCACTCTGGTGCTGTGGCCCATTGTCACCCTGTGGGGATGCAGGCCAGCCACTGCCAGATCTTCTGAACTTAAAAATAAAAGATAGGCCTGGCTCAGTGGCTCATGCCTATAATCCCAGCACTTTGGGAGGCCAAGATGGGTGGATCTCTTGAGCCCAGGAGTTTGAGACCAACCTGGGCAACACAGCAAAACCTCATCTCTACAGACAAATACAAAAATGTAGCCAGGTGTGGTGGCACACACCTGTAGGCCCAACAACCTGGGAGGCTGAGGTGGGAGAATCACCTGAGCCCGGGAGGTTGAGGCTGCAGTAGCCATGATGTGCCACTGCACTCCAGTCTGGGCACTGGAGTGAGACTCTGTCTCAAAAATAGAATAAAATAAAATAATGAGTCACACATGGTGGCATACACCTGTAGTCCCAGCTACTTGGAAAGGTCCCAGCCCGGTAAGGCTGAGGCTGTGGTGAGCCATGATTGCACCACTACACTCCAACCTGGGCTAGAGAGTGAGACACCATCTCAAAAAAATAAAATAAAAGGCAGAAAGATGGGTTGTACGTGAAATCCGATTCACCAAAGTTAATGACTACATGATTCAAACATTTTTCTTTTCTTATAGAGATGTGGGTCTCACTATGTTTACCAGGTTGGTCTTGAACTCTTGGCCTCAAGTGATCCCCCTGCCTTGGCCTCCCAAAGTGTTGGGATTACAGGCGTGAGCCACCGAGCCCAGCCCAAACCGAATTTTTTTTTTTTTTTTTTTTTTTTTTTGAGATAGAGTCTCTTTTGTGTCACCCAGGCTGGAGTGTAATGGTGCTATCTTGGCTCACTGCAACCTCTTCCTCAGTTTCAAGCGATTCTCCTACCTCAGCCTCCAGAATAGCTGTGATTACAGGCACCCATGCCCAGTTAATTTTAGTATTTTTAGTAGAGATGGGGTTTCACCATGTTGGCCAGGCTGGTCTCAAACTCCTGACCTCGGATGATCCACCCGCCTTGGCCTCCCAAAACGCTGGGATTACAGGTGTGAGCCACTGTGCCCAGCCTCCTTAATGTTTTAAAATATCAGTTTGGGGCAGGGTGCAGTGGCTCACGCCTGTAATCCCAGCACTTTGGGAAGCCAAGGGGGGCAGATCACTTGAGGCCAGGAGTTTGAGACCAGCCTGGCCAACATGGTGAAACCCCATCTCTACTAAAAATACCAAAAAATTAGCCGGGCATGGTGGTGCTTACCTGTAATCTCAGCTACTCAGGAGGCTGAGGCAGGAGAATCACTTGAACCTAGGAGGCAGACATTGCAGTGAGCTGAGATCGCGCCACTGCACTCTAGACTGGGTGACAGAGCCAGACTCTGTCTTAAAAAATAATAATAGGGCGGGGATGGGCGTGATGGTTCACGCTTGTAATCCCAGCACTTTGGGAGGCGAACGGATAACCTGAGGTCAGGAATTCGAGGTCAGCCTGACCAACATGGAGAAACCCCGTGTCTACCAAAAATACAAAATTAGCTGGGTGTAGTGGTGCATGCCTGTTATCCCAGTTACTCTAGAGGCTCAGGCAGGAGAATTGCTTGAACCCAGGAGGCAGAGGTTGCGGTGAGCTGAGATTGGGCCATTGCACGCCAGCCTGGGCAACAAGAGAGAAACTCCATCTCAAAATAATAATAATAATAATAATAATAATAATAATAAGAAGAAGAAGAAGAAGAAGAAGAAGGCTGGGCGCAGTGGCTCACACCTGTAATCCCAGCACTTTGGGAGGCCAAGGCGGGTGGATCACCTGAAGTTAGGAGTTCGAGACCAGCCAGGCTAACATGGTGAAACCCCGTCTCTACTAAAAAATAATATAAAAAATTAGCCAGGCATGGTGGCACACATCTGTAATCCCGGCTACTCAGAAGGCTGAAGCAGGAGAATCGCTTGAACCTAGGAGGCAGAGGTTGCAGTGAGCCGAGATTGCACCACTGCACTCCAGCCTAGGCGACAGAGCAAGAATCCGTCTCAAAAAAAAAAAAAAAGAGAGAGACTGTGTGTGTTGTGTTGGGGAGCGGGGCGTATAAAAAAAAGAGAGACTGTGTGTGTTGTGTTGGGGAGCGGGGCATATAAAAAAAAGAGACTGTGTGTGTTGTGTTGGGGAGCGGGGCATATGGACACAAGGTCTCCGCCCTGGGAGAAGTGCTGGGGAGTAGGACAAGTACCACTACTTCGGACAGGGAGGGCGATGCCTCCAATCGGGCTTCCCTAATTCCTGCAGATCATACACTGGCCCCCAACTTCACACTGGCCAGAATCCCGGTTCTAGTCTTTTCCGTGCCACCAAACCCTGGGCCCTCCTCTTTCTAGAAGTAAAGAAAACACCTTTGGCCTCTGCCCAGAGCTACAGATACCTGGAGTAGGAGCAGGCAGGAGATGCGTGGTGGATAAAGACCAGAGAGACCTGGGATCGAATTCCACTCTCGCCCCCAGTTCAGTTTTCCTCAGCTTGCTGCTCCAAACAGGCAGGATGTGAAAATTAAGATTCCTTACCCCTCGCACCTCCAGTTGAGTTTTCTCCAGGTTGCTGCTCCAAACAGGCAGGATGTGAAAATTTAGATGCTTTTCTCACGCCGCTCTACAAAAGAGGGCCGACGAGGATGGGATTCGAACCCACGCGTGCAAAGCACAATGGATTAGCAGTCCATCGCCTTAACCACTCGGCCACCTCGTCCTGTGCAACAGCACTCTTTCCACATTCACTTATCTCTCATTTCCTCCGCACCTTCCAGGTACTACCAGCTATATCGGAGCGCAGACCTCTTCGGACACAGGGAAACAAGAAGCCGCGGAAGGATGGGAGCGTTTTGATTTCCTTTCAGCTGAGCCCACGCCATCCACCACGCTGCGGCCGAGCTCTGCCACGGTTTCCCTCCGAGTCCAGCCCAGCGCGCTGCTAGTTCAAGGCGCGCTGGGTCCAGGGTGCGCGCGCCGGCGGGGAGGGAGGGGAGTGCGTCCCGGGAAGCCGGCGGGGCCCGGGCGGGCGGGGCGTCTGCACGGCGCGCGGCCGGGCGGCGGGGCTGTGGCTCCTCCTCCCTCGCAGGGGACTAGCCGACGCGCCGGGGGCTGGGGGCGGCAGCGGCGGGCGGCCGGCGGCGGGCGGCGGGCGGGGCGGCGCGGCGCGCGGGGCTCGGCTGGCCTCGGCTCGCCTCGGCTGCGCTCGGCAGGCTGCGGTAAATCCGGGCTTGCGGCCGCTAGTGTAGTCTGTGGCCGGGTGGTCCTTGCTGCGCGCCCCGAGTCCCGACAGCCATGCAGATGTCCTACGCCATCCGGTGCGCCTTCTACCAGCTGCTGCTGGCCGCACTCATGCTGGTGGCGATGCTGCAGCTGCTCTACCTGTCGCTGCTGTCCGGACTGCACGGACAGGAGGAGCAAGACCAATATTTTGAGTTCTTTCCCCCGTCCCCACGGTCCGTGGACCAGGTCAAGACGCAGCTCCGCACCGCGCTGGCCTCCGGAGGCGTCCTGGACGCCAGCGGCGATTACCGCGTCTACAGGGGCCTGCTGAAGACCACCATGGAACCCAACGATGTGATCCTGGCCACGCACGCCAGCGTGGACAACCTGCTGCACCTGTCGGGTCTGCTGGAGCGCTGGGAGGGTCCGCTGTCCGTGTCGGTGTTTGCGGCCACCAAGGAGGAGGCGCAGCTGGCCACGGTGCTGGCCTACGCGCTGAGCAGCCACTGCCCCGACATGCGCGCCAGGGTCGCCATGCACCTCGTGTGCCCCTCTCGTTACGAGGCAGCCGTGCCCGATCCCCGGGAGCCGGGGGAGTTTGCCCTGCTGCGGTCCTGCCAGGAGGTCTTTGACAAGCTAGCCAGGGTGGCCCAGCCCGGGATTAATTATGCGTTGGGCACCAATGTCTCCTACCCCAATAACCTGCTGAGGAATCTGGCTCGTGAGGGGGCCAACTATGCCCTGGTGATCGATGTGGACATGGTGCCCAGCGAGGGGCTGTGGAGAGGCCTACGGGAAATGCTGGATCAGAGCAACCAGTGGGGCAGCACCGCGCTCGTGGTGCCTGCCTTCGAGATCCGACGAGCCCGCCGTATGCCCATGAACAAAAACGAGCTGGTGCAGCTCTACCAGGTTGGCGAGGTGCGACCCTTCTATTATGGGTTGTGCACACCCTGCCAGGCACCCACCAACTATTCCCGCTGGGTCAACCTGCCGGAAGAGAGCTTGCTACGGCCTGCCTACGTGGTACCTTGGCAGGACCCCTGGGAGCCATTCTACGTGGCAGGAGGCAAGGTGCCCACCTTCGACGAGCGCTTTCGGCAGTACGGCTTCAACAGAATCAGCCAGGTGCTCATAAGGGAGAGGGTAGGGGTAATGGGGCAGGAGGGGTGGTGGGATCAGGGAGTTAATGAGGAGTGGCCCTGGATGGAGAGGAGGCAATGAAGCAGGAGGGATCACCGTTTGGGAGGTGGGTGGATGGTGTGGAAAGATCCAGGATACTTCCAGAGGGGTGAGGACGCTGGACTGTGGCTTTAGAGAAGTCAGTCTCAGCCCTGTCAATGTCATCAAACTTTGCTGACCTGTCTTTCCTCCTACAGGCCTGCGAGCTGCATGTGGCGGGGTTTGATTTTGAGGTCCTGAACGAAGGTTTCTTGGTTCATAAGGGCTTCAAAGAAGCGTTGAAGTTCCATCCCCAAAAGGAGGCTGAAAATCAGCACAATAAGATCCTTTATCGCCAGTTCAAACAGGAGTTGAAGGCCAAGTACCCCAACTCTCCCCGACGCTGCTGAGCCCTTCCCTACCCTAGTCTGAGAAGTCAGCCTCTGGGCTCCTCAGGCCACCGTTTAGGCCTGACTGGGGTAAAAAATGTCGCTCCACTTTACAGAGGTAGCTGTGGTGTTGAAACACTGGACTTGAATATGGGGTGCTGGGATCGAGTCCTAGCTTTACCACTAACTAGCTGTGTGGCCTTGAGTAAATCCCGTTACCTCTCTGAGCCTCGGTTACCCTGTCTGTAAAAAGGGAGGTGAGAATACCTACCTCACGGAACTGTCGGGAGGCTCAGATGAGATGTTATATGTGAAAACATTCTGTAAGCTTCGTACAAATGTGAAGTATTAATATTATCGCAGTATTATTATTGTTATTATTATTGTTATTAACAATCTTGGGTGGGTAGTAGGAGAGCAAAAAGTATGAATGGGGTGGAGCTAAGAAGTCTGAGTACTTAATGAAATGGACTTTTTGGAAAGAAATCAGACGAAGGCATAAACTTTAGTTCTTAGCTCTTGAACAGAAGCCTAAAATTCTTGGTTCTCTCAGGCCTTCGCCCTCAAGGGCTCTAGAGGAGGGAAGACTCAGCAGGCTCCATGGGTGACAGCCTGAGATCTGTCCTTTCAACAGGCTGGGCTGGGTATGTGCCTACCGATGACAATGTGTAAATAAATGCGTGTTCACACCCACAGCTGGCTCCGTTACTCTCCTGAGCTGGGGCTGGGGGGATCGGGGCCGCTTTCTCCCCTTGCACGCCATGGGGAGGTGGCCGCGGACGAAGGGCGCCGTCTGCAAAGCACTGAAACAGCAGGGCCTTTCCTGCAGGCCGAAGGCCTGCGCGAATGTCGGCCAGTTACTATGGAGACCTGCCCGCGGTATCCCAGCATGCCTCGGGACCAAACTGTCCAATTGTGAGCACCCCCGACGGTCGCCTCCTGATGACGCACACGGAAGCACCGATAGGCTCTGCCTCCCGGAGAAAAGGGAGCCGCGCAGCGCCTACGGGAGACCGGTGCTGCTGCTGGTACCGGCAACCACGGGCACCTCTCAGGGAATCTCGGTCGTGAGGCCAGACGCCCCAGTCCCCGCGGTGCGTATTGCCATGCATGGCTTTTGGTTCGGCCTCTCCGGTTAGTCGAGCAGGGCCGGCACAATCTCCTCCTCCCAGGCCGAAGCAGAGATTTAACTGGCCTGATGCGTGCTGGGCTGCGGGCTAGCCAGCGATGTTCCGGCCCGCTCCCGCGCATCTAGAAGCGAGCGGGAGGCCCCCTGGGCACCGCGGAGAAGCTGGGTTGACCTCTGCGAGAATGGGGAGGGTCTGCCTTCCCTAGGGGCGTGCCCCGGAGGAGCTGCCATTCTGAAAAGCTAAATTGCCTGTGTACAGCGCTTTACAATGTGCTTTTCCATCCCTTACCACCTGCGAGCTCCTCAACACTCAGAGCAGGAATGGTTATCCGCTTTTTGCACCCGGGGTAAGATGGGAAGATTGTGACTTAACTCACTTATAATCAGAACCAGCTGGAGGAGAGAAAGGTTTCTGGAAGAGATAGACTTAAGCTGCGTCTTACAAAGTGAATATACTAACAGTGAAGAGGCATTGTAAGTGTTGGGAACTGAGGCTTGATAACGGGAAAGATGAAGCTGGTTTAGAGAACCGAGCTTTTCAAGTCAGGTGCAGATCATTAGTGAAATTGTTGAGGAATATGACTAAACGCTCACCTAGGCCAGGCTTATTATACACAACTTGAACTGGTGTCAAGGAAAGTTTGCTACCATCACAGGGACCTGGGACTACTGAAAAGTAAAAGCTAATGTCTGCCTCACAAAATTTTTTTGTTGTTGTTAAATTTGTATTTGCAAATCCTGCAGTCATCAAGTGAACCAGTACTGTGCTAGGTAAATAAGGTACGTGTGCAGCCCCTGCCCTAGTGAGGCTCATAGACTGATTGGGGGAACAGACATGAGAATAGGCAAATAGATACAAACAAAGCTTCCTGGAGGGAGTGGCGTCTGCAGTGTTCTAAAGGACTACAAGCAGTGTCCAGAGAAGTTGAAAGAACACAATAAAATAGAAGCCTGCAGGGGGCTGAGAGATTATCTGTTTTCATCCTCTTAGGTGATCTCTTGGCAGTACTTGGCACTATCAGTACAATTACTACTTGGCAGTACTTAGCTTTCTTCTGAAATTCTCTTTCTCCACGACTTCAGGTTTTGCCTCCTCCTTTGTAGGGGTCTCCTCATCTGCCCCTTTGGTAACCCTGGGAGTTCCATTATGGGCGTCTTCTGACTGCACACATTCTCCCTTGCTAGTCGCACCGTCTCCTGTGGCATGAAGAACTTGCTGTATGCTGACGACCAAATCTCTGCAGCTCAGATTTCTCACTGAGACTTAGACCCATGTGCCCCCAGCTGCTTTCCTTCTCTTATTTCTGGGTCTTTGCTACTAACTCTACCTGGAATATTCCCTCAATAAGTGCAGCTCACCCAGCTGGTCCATCTTTGGAAGCCTCCCTGCTGCATCGGGCTCTAGGTCCTGGTTATATACTCCTCCCTCATGCCCCTGGTCTGAACTCTCCTCATATCATGGTTATAGTGTGCTCCTTTGCCCCTCTCTCCCAGGACCTCGTAAACTCGGTGAGGTCAAAGACAGTCACACTTGGGGCCCCTGCATACCATAGCGTCTGACAGTACCCAGTATATGTTAGATGTTCAATACATGGTAGATGAGTCAGTAAAAGAAGGAATGCTTACCAGTGTTCAATGTTGCCGAGCAGACAATTAAAATAAGCACTGAAAAATATTGGCATTAGCCACAAGGAAGTCACTGGTTAATGCTACGGGATCAGCTAAGATTGATGACATTGAATGACTGGGAGGTCAAAGTAGGAACAGCCAGTGTTCATGAGACCTTGAAAAGCGTAACTGTGAAGTGGCAAACGGAGCAGTCAGGTGGAATGGGTGAGGTTTTGTGCTTCTGTGTTTTGTTAATGCTAGAAAATACCCAGGCACATCTAAAGTTTCATGGGAAGGAGGTTGCTAAGAGGGAGAAGCTGAAGACACAGAAAAGAGAGGGGAACACTGACGACCCGCGGTCCAAGAGGAGGCAGAAGGAGATGGGATTTGACCCAGAGCACAATGAAAGACAAGGAGATTGTAGCGTTATCTGGAAGAGAAGCCGAGGGCATTATAGGCAGAAGGAACAGCTGAGGCAGAGGGCAGAAGGTGGAAGTGCAGGCACTAGCCATTATATGGTGGGATGAAGTTGCTGGACCGGTAGGTCAAGTCCAGTCTGGGAAAGACCTTGAAAGCCCCAGTTAGGAATTTAAGTCCAGTTCGGGTGTGGTGGTGGGCGCCTGTAGTCCCAGCTACTCGGGAGGCTGAGGCAAGAGAATTGCTTGAACCCGGGAGGCAGAGGTTGCAATGAGCCGAGATCGTGCCACTGCACTCCAGCCTGGCAACAGAGCGAGACTCCATCTCAAAAAGAAATTTAGGTCCAGTCCATGGGCAGTGGAGAGTGCCCCCTGGGCCTTTCCTTTCTGTGGATCACAGCCTTGGCCAGTATTCCCAGGATTAGGATCACCAGTGACATCCAAGAGCAGGAGCATTTCCACAGCTCCCAGGCTTCTGTGAGAGGTGCAGACGGCCGTTTGCACCCTTGTCACCCAGTATGTGCTCAAGGTGTGGCCAGGCCAGTCACTTGCCTGGCTTTCCCCATCTGGGATCAGGTTGGGTTCAGCTTCCTGCTGCCTCTTTCCCCCTCTGAGCTGTGGGCAGCCATAAGTGATAGCTCCATTCCTTCTCCCAGAATCCAGATGCCCGTCCAGCCTCCAAGCAAGGACACAGAAGAGATGGAAGCAGAGGGTGATTCTGCCACTGAGATGAATGGGGAGGAGGAAGAGAGTGAGGAGGAGCGGAGCGGCAGCCAGACAGAGTCAGAAGAGGAGAGCTCCGGTGAGCCCCTACACAAACACACACACACACACACACACACACACAGAGCCCCCACACACAAGCATGCACATACATGCACATACAGCCCCTAGACACAAGGATACTCAGACACAGTCCCTGCACACGAGCACGCACACACACATAGCCTCTATACACGAGCACACATGCACATACACACAGCCCCTACACACGAGCACTCATGCACACAGCCCCTACACATGAGCACACATGCACACACACACAGCCCCTACACACAAGCACACAGGCACACACACACAGCACCTACACACAAGCACACAGGCACACACAGCCCCTACACACAAGCATGCACGCACACACAGCCCCGACACACAAGCACACAGGCACACACACACAGCCCCTACACACGAGCACACAGGCACACACAGCCCCTACACACGAGCACGCACGCACACACACACAGCCTCTACAGACAAGCACGCACGCACACACACAGCCCCTTCACACAAGCACGCATGCACACACACACATGAAGGACGCACATGCACACATGTGGGTACCCACCACCCCTCCCCAGAGCTAGCGCTTACTGGCCTCTTGTCTCAGAGATGGATGATGAGGACTATGAGCGGCGCCGCAGCGAGTGTGTCAGTGAGATGCTGGACCTAGAAAAGCAGTTCTCGGAGCTAAAGGAGAAGTGAGCATGGGGACACCTTGGGCTGGGTCTGCGAGGAGCTGGGATGAGGAGGTGGTGGGCCTGGTACTGGGCAGGCGTGGTTGGTGCCCAGGAGGTGCATGCCTAACACAGGGCTTGCTGTGGAATGGGTGCTGGGTACGTGTTTGCCCAAGAGCGATAGGTGAGCAAATGGGTGCACAGCTGCCTTTTTACCACCCAGGTTGTTCAGGGAACGACTGAGTCAGCTGCGGTTGCGGCTGGAGGAAGTGGGGGCTGAGAGAGCCCCTGAATACACGGAGCCCCTTGGGGGGCTGCAGCAGAGCCTCAAGATTCGCATCCAGGTGGCAGGTCTGTGGGTGGTTCTGTGCCTTTTTCCCCTCCCAGAACCCATGGCACCCTGTCCCCTTCCTCTCTCGTTCCTCCCTGGCCTCACCCTTTGCTTTCAGCCCTCCTCTGTGGGCACCAGGCTCCCCAGCCAAGCAGGGCCCCTCCTTCCTTTCTCTGCAGGGATCTACAAGGGGTTCTGTCTGGATGTGATCAGGAATAAGTACGAATGTGAGCTGCAGGGAGCCAAACAGCACCTGGAGGTGGGCCTGATTGGGCACACTGGGGACAAGGCGGGGCGCAAGGCCTGAAGTGAGCTCTCCCCATCCGCCCTGCTGAGCTATTGCCCCCTCTTCCAGAGTGAGAAGCTGCTGCTCTATGACACGCTGCAGGGGGAGCTGCAGGAGCGGATCCAGAGGCTGGAGGAGGACCGCCAGAGCCTGGACCTCAGCTCCGGTGAGCGCGAGAGCCTGGGCACCCCGGCCCTGGGCTTGGCTCTGTCAACGCCCACCCCTCTCTGGACTTCAGATGTCCTGAAGTCAAGGGGACAGTCAGAGGACCTGCCTCTTGGGGTCAGTGTGAGGACTGAAGGAAACCAGGCCGGAAAGGGCCTGGCACACAGTGGGGGCTCGGGCAGAGTGGGTCTCCCTGCCCTCTTCTGCCCCTGCTCTTTCCAAAACAGGTATCAGTGTGACATGCAGTCCCATGCAATAGCTCTAGTCCCCTCCACGTTCATAGTACCTGTGTTCATGTGGAGTCCTGGGGTGGCAGGAATTGTCATCATCCCACTGTCCACTAAACAGATGAGGCTCAGAGAAGTGCAGTGGCCTCTTCCCGGGGTTGTGCAGCTGTGCGGGCAGGACCTGAACAGCCCTAAGGGGCTTCCTACCCCAAGCCCAGGGTTGTGATGGGGCAGGGGATATGAGGCCAGGCTGGCCCATGGTTGGGGCAGAGGCTACAGAAGAGAGAGTGTCCTGTGGGCCAGCACCCCAGTTCTAACTCTGGGTCTGGGGGCAGAATGGTGGGATGACAAACTGCACGCCAGAGGCAGCTCCAGGTCTTGGGACTCCCTGCCGCCCAGCAAGAGGAAGAAGGCACCTCTGGTTTCTGGTATCCTTTCACCCAAGGTGGCCTAAAAGGTGTCAGGATGTTAGGGTCACCTCCAGACCTGGGGGAGAGGTTTGGAGGGGACATGGAGGACAGTTGCACTAGATGCACTTGTGGTTGCTTGGTGTCATGTGACCATGTCCAGGCAAATCCAGCTGTCAGCAATTTCTTACAGGGTCTTGGGTCTCTCTGGGCTATGTGGACCCTAGGAAAACAGAAATGGGCTAGGCTCAGTGGCTCACATCTATAGTCCCAGCACTTTGGGAGGCTAAGGCAGGTAGATTGCTTGAGCCCAGGAGTTCATTTCGAGACCACCTTGGGCAACATGGTGAAACCCGTCTCTAGAAAAAATAGCAAAAATTAGCCAGGTGTGGCAGTGTGCATCTATAGTCCCAGCTACTCTGAAGGCTGAGGCAAGAGAATTGCTTGAGCCTGAGAGATCAAGGCTGCAGCGAGCCATGATGTGCCACTGCACTCGAGCCTGAGTGAGGTTTGGCCTTTGAGGCCTTTCCATCTCCTGGGGTTGTCTGAGCGGGTCCCCAGCTTTCCCTGAGGAGCCTTTGCTCATATCCCACCCTCCTCTTGGAAGTCCTGCCTGTCCCGACTGTCCAGGGCTCATCTCAAACGTTACCTCCTCTGTGAGGCCTCCCCGGTCTTACTCCAGTGCCTATGGCTTCACTCTCCTGTGTGCTCCTGTGCCCTACCATGGGGTGCCCACATCCCAGAGGGCACCAGCTGCCTCCGCCCCTCCTTAGGCAGGGTTAGCTTAAGCTTAGTCCAGGGCCTGCTGTGCTTTCATCTGTCCTGGCAGAGCTGAGTCCTCCTGCGCCCCTGAGGGCATTCCTGCAGCAGCCAGCCTTAGTCATTATGGCCACATGGTGCTGGAGAGCAGGCCCAGGCAGGGAGGGAGGAATCTGGAAGGCCGTGACTTGAGCGAATGGGAGGTGAAGGCATGGAGACATCAGGTAGGGAGCACTGTGGGGAAGGGGAGTTGTCTCTGAAGGGAGAAGCCCTGTGTCTGTCTTTAGATTAGGGAAGGGGCCAGGTCAGGGCCAGTGCTGCAGGGTGAGATGGGATGGGCTTCTGCCAGCTGACCTCAAGACGAGGTGAGGGTGAGCAAGGGATGGGGAACAACACTTGGTGTCCTCCATGGACTTGGTTCCAGGAGGACCCTGGAACTGGGGGGTGAAGAAGTAGGAGGTGGAACCTGAGCTCGGACCCAGATCCTCAGCTCCCACTTCATGCTGTCTGCTGTACCCCCACTCCTGAATGTCAGGTGGGTGGCCCTGCCCTCGTCACCTGCCGCCTCCACTGGGCTTCCTTGACACCCATCACAGGCCCATACATCGTGTACATGCTTCAAGAGATCGACATCCTGGAGGACTGGACGGCCATCAAAAAGGTGGGGCCGCTGCTGCCCATGTGCCCTGCCCCACCTCAGGGCCCCCCACCCTGGCAGCAGCTCTGCCATCTGCAGGCCTGGGAGTTCTCTGCTCACCAAGGCTCCCCCATCTTCAGCCTAGGGTCCCTGGATCGCAGTTGGCTCACAAGTCCTCTTGCTCAAGGCGGCCCTGGGAGAAGGGATTTCTAGTCTGTGTCAGCCCCCTCCTGTTCCAGGGCAGGTTTTGATGGGGTGGGAGGGGGGCGGGGAGGCGGGAGAGCCGTTGAGCTGGCCAGCGGTCAGGAGCATGGGAGCTCTGGCTTGGGGGGCCCTATGTTCCCGGCCCTGGGGGCATAGCACTAAGGCAGCAGCCCACACGCCACAGAGGTGGGAGGTGGGGCAGGGATTGCTAAGCTGTAGTTGGGCTCTCAGGGGGGCTTTTCTTCTCATCCACCCAGGCTAGGGCAGCTGTGTCCCCTCAGAAGAGAAAATCGGATGGTAAGAACTATGGCTGTTTTACGGCCTCTCCTGCCCACCTTGCCATCACCTTCCCTCAGCTCAGCCTCCAGGAAGGAGCCCAGAGAGAGGCTGTGGCTGTGTCAGAATCAGTGGCCCAAGAAAGTTAGGATGGTCTAGATTTGAGGGGCTTATGGGAGTTTGAGGAGCAGGAACCAGGATGGGGCTGGGGAAGCCTGGGTTGATGGAGCTCCCACTCAGGAGGGGTCAGGGAGGGCCGTGGAGTGGCCCAGGAGGCCTGTCCTGGGCCAGCCCAAAGTCACTCCGCTCAGTAAGTGGCTGCCCCCCTCCTTTCAGCTTCCTCACTGGTGACAGTTTTCTCCTTCCCACATACGCACAGGACCGTGACCCTGCTGTTCAGAGCCAGGGGGACCCTCAGAGCAGCTGGCACCGCACCCAAGATTCTCATCTTCCTGCTGCAGACAGGCAGACCCACGGGCCCCTCAGGGTCTGCCCAGCCAGGCTCCTGTGGTGCTGCTGGGCCCTCCCACTCCGCTGGCACTGGCCTGGACTCCTCCTCTGCCCTCCTTGAGGCCTGCACAGCTATGGCTGTGGAGCCGACCTGGCCAGGCAAGGCTGCTGTCTCCATCCCTGAGCCGCCTGCCACCTCCCGCTCCTGAAGATCCACCTCTTGGGGCTCCCCTGACAGAGAAGACAGCCGAAGTCAAAGCCACATCCTCTTGCTGACCTTGGATGCAGGCTCTCCGGCCTCAGGGCCAGGGAGCCAGGCCCCACTGTGCAGGAACTCTGAGTCAGACGTGGTATCTAGGGGGTGCTGTCCACCCTGGCTGGAGCTAGAGGCAAGATGCCAGGCCCCCCAGGTTTTCTCAGGGCAGTTCTTGGTGTCTGCCTCTCAGATTTCAAGGACTAGAATTAAAACCTTTCCTGGGATTCTGGCGTGCCCTGTGTATGTGTGATTTACCTTGCAAGAGAATCAGGGCTTCTGTGGGGAGCACCTGAACCAGGCTGACTTCTGGGGTGCCTGCAGATTGCCACTCCTCGCACTGCCCAGCAGAGGCTGGAGCACTGTGCGTGGGGCCACACTGGGGAGGGGGAGGTGGGCGCTGGGCTGCCCGGCACTGGGCAGAGAACATATGGCGCCAGCGGAGTGCCTCGGGTGGGGAGGATGGGTGCGTGTGCTTGGAGCCTGGGTCATGTCTGCACCTGTCCCAGTTGCCTGGCAGATTGGCAAGGCAGGCTGGCAGAGCCTGCGTGCGTAGGAGGCAGCCGGCAGCAGCGCCATGTGCTAACGACCTCACAGCCAGACTCCCCCTGGTTAGTGCTGAGTGTCAGAACCACCCCCAGAACCTCAGTTAAGCAAATAGGTTGGTTTCCATGGAGACGTGGCATATTTTCTCCATGGCAACCTAAAATCCTAAAATCCATGTTCAGGAATGAGTCATCTATGGACAGTAGAGGGTGCTCTCCCACAAGGCTGACCTGAGGCCAGAGGCAGATGAGCAACTGACCACAGACCCAGAGGTGCCCCCAGAGTGTGGCTGGGGCCTGCAGGGACTGAGTCGGCCGTTTAACCGCTTCCCGCCCACCCGTGCAATTTGAGGAGCTGTTGAGGCTGCAGGAGGCCCTGTGTGGAGGTGGCACCCCCCAGCTGGGGCCCTCAGAGCAGGGCTAGCACGGAGGGGATCCCTGACCCCCGAAGCAGGGTCCAGAACAGAGGAGGCAGGCACTGGCCAGGCGGGGTGGACACACAAGAGTTAACAGGCGGGTGTGACAGGCGGACCGCCCTCAGGAAGTGTTACTCACTGGGGATGTGCGTGCCTTGCCTTGGGGTTGGATTCTCTTCCTGAAGCCGAAGGAGCTCCCAGCCATGGAAAGCCCTGGAGAGTCAGGCACGGGCCCTCCGGGAGCCCCCAGCCCATCCAGCTTCACTCCTGGGCACCTGGAGACAGAAAAGTTAGTGAAGTTGGCAGGGCAGCCAGGTGGGGCAGGGAGGGGCTGCGAGAAGAGGGCCTATCCGGGGACGGAGAAGGTGGGAAACCTGGGAGCAGGGAAGAGGAGAGCAAGGGTCCCAGCCCCTGGCTCCCTGCTCAGATCTGGATGCCCGCCCTCAGGCCAGCCCAAGACCCACTGTATGACGTGCCCAATGCCAGCGGCAGGCAGGCAGGCGGGCCACAGCGGCCGGGACGTGTTGTGAGCCTGCGGGAGCGCCTGCTGCTCACCCGGCCTGTGTGGCTGCAGCTGCAAGCCAACGCAGCCGCGGCACTGCACGTGCTGAGGACCGAGCCCCCGGGGGTGAGTCTTGCCCCCAACCTCCAGGGACTGGCCAGCCAGGGGTGGGAGGGAGAAGGGTGGGACGCCAAGGTCCTGAGCTGCCTGAGCCCTATCCACTTGCAGACGTTCCTCGTGCGGAAATCTAACACCCGACACTGCCAGGCCCTGTGCATGCGACTGCCCGAAGCCAGCGGCCCCTCCTTCGTCTCCAGCCACTACATCCTGGAGAGCCCTGGCGGTGAGGGGCTGGCCTGGCAGGAAGGGGCTGGAAGGAGGGAGGTTCCCTAGAGAAGCACCTCACTTCCCTCCTCTCTCAGGCGTCTCCTTGGAGGGCTCGGAGCTCATGTTCCCAGACCTAGTCCAGCTCATCTGTGCCTACTGCCACACCCGGTGAGTCTGCCTGCAAGGTGCCTGGTGTCCACGGGCCCTGCTCCTTGGGACAGCCCATCCTCCCCACCCGCTTCGGCCCTCACTCCCTTCTGCTCCCCTCTCTGGCCTCAGGGACATCCTTCTCCTCCCGCTGCAGCTCCCCAGAGCCATCCACCGTGCAGCCACCCACAAAGAGCTGGAGGCCATCTCCCATCTGGGCATTGGTAAGAGCTCCTTGCCACCCATTGCACAGATGAAAAAGCTGAGGCTGAGGGGAGGGGAAGGCTCGCAGCACACCGCCCGAAGCCCATGCCTTTCCTTGGTTGGGAAACTTCCCCTAACCAATCCTGGAGGCCCCCGTTGGTTTCTTGTTCCCTAGAGTTCTGGAGCTCCTCCCTCAACATCAAGGCTCAGCGGGGCCCGGCTGGAGGCCCAGTGTTGCCCCAGCTGAAGGCCAGGTCCCCTCAAGAGCTGGACCAGGGCACCGGAGCCGCCTTGTGCTTCTTCAACCCCCTGTTCCCGGGGGACCTGGGACCCACCAAGCGGGAGAAATTCAAGAGAAGCTTCAAAGTGCGCGTGTCCACAGAGACTTCCAGCCCCCTGTCTCCACCTGCCGTGCCGCCTCCCCCCGTCCCTGTGTTGCCAGGGGCGGTCCCCAGCCAGACAGAGCGGCTGCCCCCTTGCCAGCTGCTGCGGAGGGAGAGTTCAGTGGGGTACCGCGTGCCAGCAGGTGGTGACCCTAGCCTTCCGCCTATGCCCTCCCTCCAGGAGGTGGACTGTGGCTCCCCCAGCAGCTCCGAGGAGGAGGGGGCGCCAGGGTCCCGGGGGAGCCCAGCGACCTCACCCCACCTGGGCCGCCGGCGGCCTCTGCTTCGGTCCATGAGTGCCGCCTTCTGCTCCCTACTGGCGCCGGAGCGGCAGGTGGGCCGGGCCGCGGCGGCACTGATGCAGGACCGACACACAGCTGCAGGCCAGCTGGTGCAGGACCTACTGACCCAGGTTCGGGCCGGGCCTGAGCCCCAGGAGCTGCAGGGCATCCGTCAGGCGCTGAGCCGGGCCCGGGCCATGCTGTGCGTGGAGCTGGGCCCTGAGAAGCTGCTGCCGCCTAAAAGGCTGGGTGAGGCTCCGTCTCTCCATAGCTCCAGCACTGCCCCATCCGACCCTCTGCTCCCCTCCACAGCGCCAGCCTGTCTGATTCTGTTCTGCTGCTTTACAAACCCACCCTATCTTACCACTGTTCGAGAGAGTTCCATCCCCTCTCTCCCCAAACTCTTCTGTCTCACCCAGGCTACCTCCTCCTGCTTTCCTTGCCTCTCCTCCCCGATTCTACCCCTGCTCCCTTCTCCCCTGGCCTCTGTCCCCCATCTCCCCAGTCTTCCCCTGACCCCTCCCTGCCCCTCCTCCGGCAGAACATGTCCTGGAGAAGTCATTGCATCGCTCTGTGCTCAAGCCTCTCCGGCCCATCCTGGCAGCCCGCGTGCGGCGCCGGCTTGCCGCAGACGGCTCCCTGGGCCGCCTAGCTGAGGGCCTCCGCCTGGCCCGGGCCCAGGGTCCCGGAGCCTTTGGGTCCCACCTGAGCCTGCCCTCCCCAGTAGAGATGGAGCAGGTGCGCCAGAAGCTGCTGCAACTGCTCCGCACCTACTCACCCAGCGCCCAGGTCAAGCGGCTCCTGCAGGCCTGCAAGCTGCTCTACATGGCCCTGAGGACCCAGGAGGGTATGTCTCTGCCACTACCTCACCCCGCCCTGCCCCTCTGAGTCGGAGGCAGGACCCCCAGCGGCAGGTCCCCAGGACCCTGGAATGGCCCTGCGGGAGAGAATGAGCCCACCCTCCCATCTTGCAGATTGCGAAACTGAGGCCTAGAGAGCAGTACGTTCTCTCCAAAGCCCCGCCATGGTTGCTAGGCCATGGGGAGGGGTCACTGCCTAAAGCAAGGACTGCACCTGAAGCTTCTTCCTCTCACCATGTACCCACAGGGGAGGACGCCGGTGCCGACGAGTTCCTGCCTCTGCTGAGCCTCGTCTTGGCCCACTGTGACCTTCCTGAGCTGCTGCTGGAGGCTGAGTACATGTCAGAGCTGTTGGAGCCCAGCCTGCTCACCGGAGAGGGTGAGGGATCCCCACCCACTTCCCTGCCTGGTGGGTCCTGAATAAGTAGGGAAGGGGAGAGGGGATGGGTACCCCACACCCAGCCTGAGCCATGTTCTTCCACCCTGTGTCCCAGGTGGCTACTACCTGACCAGCCTGTCTGCCAGCCTGGCCCTGCTGAGTGGCCTGGGTCAGGCCCACACCCTTCCACTGAGTCCCTCGCAGGAGCTACGGCGCTCCCTCAGCCTCTGGGAGCAGCGCCGCCTGCCTGCCACCCACTGCTTCCAGGTAACAGGCCCTCCACCGTGTCCTCAGAGCCAGACACCATCCCCGCCTTTCACCTTCCTGTCCTTGGTGAAGAGTCCAGACTCTGTAGCCAGATCCTGGGTTCTAATCCCAGCTCTGCCAGTGGGTTGTGGGGACTTGGGCAAGTTACTTAACTACTTTGTGCCTCAGTTTTCTCATCAGTACAATGGGGTAATAGGACCTACCTCCTGGGGTTGAGGTGAAGATTAAATGAGTTAATGCAGGAGAGTGCTTGGGGCACAAAGTGTGCACTGTCAAAGCTTCGTCTCAGGCTTGTGAGCTCCCCACTGGGCTGTCCTGCACCTTCAGCTGTGGCCCACAAGCCGACCCCTGGAGCTCACAGAGCTTTTGCCACTTGGTTCTCCCACTGGATTTCCACCTCCCCACCCTGTCCCTGCACAGCCCACACTGGTCCCTCAGCTTTGGAGCCAGATGCATGCCAGTCAGGGCTGAGTAATTGTTTTCGCTTCTCCTCCTGCATAGCACCTCCTCCGAGTAGCCTATCAGGATCCCAGCAGTGGCTGCACCTCCAAGACCCTGGCCGTGCCCCCAGAGGCCTCGATCGCCACCCTGAACCAGCTCTGTGCCACCAAGTTCCGAGTGACACAGCCCAACACTTTTGGCCTCTTCCTGTACAAGGACCAGGGCTACCACCGCCTGCCCCCTGGAGCCCTGGCCCACAGGCTGCCCACCACTGGCTACCTTGTCTACCGCCGAGCAGAGTGGCCTGAGACCCAGGAGGCTGCGACAGAGGAGGAGGGCAGAGGGCAGTCAGAGGCAAGGAGCAGAGGGGAGGAGCAAGGGTGCCAGGGAGATGAGGACGCTGGGGTCAAAGCCAGCCCCAGGGACACTCGGGAAGAGTCTGAGACAACTGCTGAAGGGGGCCAGGGTCGAGTCCGTGAAGGCCCTGCTCAGTCAGGGGAGCCAGAGGCAGAGGGAAGCCGGGCAGCAGAGGAGTAGCTTGAAGTGGCCAAAAGGGTCGTTTGGGGCGGGAGACCTTGCGCCTGCTGAGAAGTCCTTTTAGCGCCAGCAGCCCCACCCAGGGCCCTGTCCAGTGTCTGCCACCACCTTTGTCTGATACTTGTCTTCAGGGAAGCTGAGGGAACTGCCACATCTGAGGAACTGGAATAAAGATGAGGGGGCTCGGGGGACCCCCAGACTGTGTGCCCAAGGCCCCTTGCCTCTTGTTCTTCTCCCCCAGCTGAGGGTGAGCCAGCCTGCAATGGGGAGTGTGCCAAGTGGGGGCAAATCTGATGGATGCCCAACCTCTGACATGGGGAGGGTAACGGTCTCGGCTCCTTTTACCTTTACCCTTCCCCCCATGGGCATGACTGAGTCAGAGCTCCACCCCAGTAGCCCCCACCAGGCTAAGACTTCCAGACCCTAAAAGGTTCCAATGGCTCCTAGGTGTCAGGAGGATTTAGAAAGGCCATAGAACAGCGGCAAAGGCTCAGAGCCCACCCCTGTCCTGGACACCCCAAGGACCTGCACCTGCAAGCCTCAGTACTCTCATCTGTAAAGTGGGGACACTATTGCTGCCCTGCTCGGTTCCCAGAAGTGTTCCAGTGATCAAAATGGGTGATTTTGCACAAGCAGAGCTCATGGCAGAAAGGGAGGGAGAGAGCTGGGCTGCTAACTTTCTCCTGGAATCTACTCTCTGCCAGACAGGGCTCCCACCTGCTGACGCCTAGTTCAAGGAGGTTATTGCCCCAGAAATCAGGCCCTGGGGAGAAAGTACCCAAGTTACAGTCTCTCCCCAAGATTTGGAGTCCTCCTAGGCCCTCCAGCATCTCTGGGGAGATACACCAGCTGGCAGATAAGCTTCCAGAATGGAGAGAGGGCTCAGAAACCATGCTTTCTGCACTAAACTCTTGGCCATCACAAAAGCTTTACCTGGCCGTGGCTTGTTGGGCCCACTGAGGTTCAGGAAAGTGACTCCCAGGATGTCATACAGCAAGTCCTTACAGGCTCCCCCATGCAAACCAGGGCATCAGGTTCCAACTCCACCCTCCATTCTAAGTCGCCCACAAAGGCCGGGGCAGCCCCCAAGGAAGCCCAGAGCAGGTAGCAAATCCAAACAAGGAAAAGTGCCAACGACCAACCACGAGGGGGCGTGCATGGCCAGGGAAGCTGCCGAGAGGGTGACCACCCAGAGGTGAGGGCGCCTCCAAGGTTGTAGCAGCACAGGGGGTCCCTGGCAGCGTCAGGCAACCTGGGGACAGCGCAGGAACCGAGGCTGCTGGCCCCCAGGTCCCTTAGGTTCTGGGGTCTGGGTAAGGCCAGCCTCTCGTGGGCCATCCCCAGGAAGGAAGGAATTGTCCCCCCGTGGAGGACGACCCCAGAGGTTCTCTCCTCAGGCACTGAGCACAGAGGGACGTCAGCCCACATGTCAAACATGACAACTGGGAGGTAGAAATTGTGGACATTGGCTTTTTGGTTTTTTTTTTTTGTTTGTTTGTTTGTTTGTTTGTTTGTGATGGAGTTTTGCTCTGTCGCTCTGGCTAGAGTGCAGTGGTGTGATCTCGGCTCACAGCAACCTCCGCCTCCCGGTTCAAATGATGCTTCTGCCTCAGCCTCCCAAGTAGCTGGGACTACAGATGTGCACCACCACACCTGGCTAATTTTTTTTTTTTTTTTTTTTTTTTTTTTTTTGAGACGGAGTCTCGCTCTGTCGCCCGGGCTGGAGTGCAGTGGCCGGATCTCAGCTCACTGCAACCTCCGCCTCCCGGGTTTACGCCATTCTCCTGCCTCAGCCTCCCGAGTAGCTGGGACTACAGGCGCCGGCCACCTCGCCCGGCTAGTTTTTTGTATTTTTTAGTAGAGACGGGGTTTCACCGTGTTAGCCAGGATGGACTCGATCTCCTGACCTCGTGATCCGCCCGCCTCGGCCTCCCAAAGTGCTGGGATTACAGGCTTGAGCCACCGCGCCCGGCCTAATTTTTGTATTATTAGTAAAGATGGGGTTTCCCCATGTTGGCCAGGCTGGTCTCAAACTCCTGACCTTAGGTGATCCACCCACCTTGGCCTCCCAAAGTGCTGGGATTACAGGCATGAGCTATCACACCCACCCAGTCACTGGCTTTCAGATGAGCAGTCCAGATACAGCCCAGTTGCAGGGCTCCCAAATTTGTCACTAGGCCACCAGCAGCTCTTCTCTTCCCACTTCCATGCCCTCCCAAGCTTCTCGCTGATAGGAAGTGTCCTGTTAGGTCTTCTGTCCTCCCTCCCTGTTTCACCACTCACCCCTAGTGCCTCGCACAGTCCAATGCTGAGCACAAATGCCATAGGCGCTCAATAAATATTGTTTACGGATTAGAGTTTGATAACTAGGAGTGAGGGACAGTGAGGCAGAAACCTGGGGAGTATAAGGGAGGGCTGGGTTCTGGGAATCAAACACAGGATGTGTCAAGCTCAGTCCCAGAGGAAGGACGTGGAATGTTTGTAGAGGGTGCTCAAAGGATCCCAGGGGCCGGATGTACAGCTGGTCTCATGGGAATGAGGCTCTGGGGCCTCTGCAAGCCCTTCCCACCCTTGCCAGGCTCAGCATGACCTGACCCCCTCCCTGCCCTCGCCAGTGATGGAGCACCACAGGGGGCTGCTGCCTGGGTCTTGTGGTTTTTCTTCTCAAGAAACTCTGGGCTGTGCCTGGTGGGTCACTCCTGTAATCCCAGCACTTTGGGAGGCCGAGGTGGGTGGATCATCTGAGGTCAGGAGTTCGAGACCAGCCTGGCCAGCATGGTGAAAACCCGTCTGTACTAAAAATACAAAAATTAGCCAGGCATGGTGGCATGCACCTGTAGTCCCAGCTACCCTGTAGCCCAGCTACTGGGGAGGCTAAGGCAAGAGAATTGCTTGAACCTGGGAGGTGGAGCTTGCAGTGACCAGAGATCACACCATTGCACTCCACCCTGGGCAACAGAGCAAGAGTCCTTCTCAAAAAAAATAAATAAATAACATAATAAAAATAAAAAAAAATAAAAAAACTGATTGGTCAGGGGTCCAGGCCAAATCAGCAGCATCAGCAAGGTCATGATCCTGGGGCAGAGCCTCCAGGCAAGGCAGACAATGATAGGCCAGTGTAAGACCGGTCTCACTAGCCCCATTTTACAGATGAGAAAACTCAGACTTGCTCAGGGAAAGTGCCTTGTTACAGGGCAAAGGGTTCAGACACCAGGTTCTGCAGTCCTTCAAAGCAGAAGGGCTGATTTATTTGTCCACTCAGCACATTTATAAAATGTCCGTTATAGGCTGGGTGAGGTGGCTCAGGCCTGTAATCCTAGCACTCTAGGAGGCCGAGGTAGGCAGATCACCTAAGGTCAGGAGTTCAAGACCAGCCTGGCCAACATGGTGAAACCCCATTTCTACTAAAAATACAGAAATTAGCTGGGCAGGGTGGCTTGTGCCTGTAGTCCCAGCTACTTGGGAGGCTGAGACAGGAAAATCGCTCGAACCTGGGAGGTGGAGGTTGCAGTAAGCCGAGATCATGCCACTGCACTCCAGCCTGGCCGACAGAGCAAGACTCCAACAAAAAATCAAACAACAACAACAACGAAAGTGTCTGTTATAGACCAAGCGCCAAGCGCCCCCAGCTCCAGCCAAAGGGAAACAGGTCACATCTCTCCATTCACATGGTGTGATCTGGACGGTAACTGAAAGTCCACTGTGTCCTAGGGATTCTGTGCCACCCCTTCCCCAGTCTTTGTCCCTATGGAAAAGGAAACCAAGGCTCCAAGAGGTGACATGCCTGGCCCAGCATCCACTCTGCAGGGCAAGACTGGAACTCTGACGTTTGGATCTGTTAACGAGCAGCCAGGTCATTTCCTTACTTGGAAACGTTGCCCTCATCACTCCTAAAGTCACGGTGGTTCTGTATGCAAGTTTATTGTCTGTCTCCCTCACTAGAATGCCAGAGCCAACCCCGCCTTGTTCCCAGCTAAATCTCAAGGGCCTTGAACAATGCCCGGGCCGGAATTGGCACTTTTGAGTCTATGTGGAATGACTGATTCCGAAAGACGCAGCCTAAACCGTCCCTCCGCTTTCCTGGGGTGCAGGGCGGCGCATCCTTCATCGCTGCCACCAGGGGGCAGAATGAGCCTCATTCCCGGCCACGTGCAGGGTCCCCTCTGCTGAGAAGGCCACCCAGAGGACCCAGGGGACTCAGTGCTGCTGGCCTGGTGCTAGGAGGAAAGCGCACGGCAGTGGGTCCCTGGGACCCTGCGAATAGGGGGTGAGGGAAGGGCTGCATGTCCCTGGTTCTGTGGGCCATGGTGATCCAGGAACCAGGGGCCTACTGGGTGGCCTGAAAGGGGTGCAGCAGAAGGCAGTCATTGAGACCCACCCCACCCTGCCACACCTTCAACACAAAGCATCTAGCACCCTGCCATGGCCTTGCAACCCATGTTCACACCCACAATTAACACACAGTGACACTGTCTGACCCACATTCCCACACAGTGTGCACACCCTGCCAGCCACGAGCATGTGCAACAACCCTGGGGCACCCCCAGAGTTAACAGGCACATCCTGACACTGTCAGCCATTCACTTCTGCAGGATGGGGCACAGGGACACACTGGCGCCCCTCCTCCCAGACACACCCTGACACAGACCAGCCACCCACTCAGACATCCCTGAATCTGCAAACACTGAAATATTTCAGCACCCTTGTTATTGGGTTCAGAGTATGACTCCCAGACACACACACATGGGGACAGGCTGACACAGAGACACATGGTGACCCCATGATGCACTAGACCTACCTGTGCAGAACTGCCACTGGCACACTCCATCCCCCACTCAGACGCGACAGTGCACACTCTCCCAAGACACAGCAGCACATGGCTGCCCCTTCCCACTCTCCAAGCACTGGAAGTGCAAACACACACAGAGACACACTCACAAAGACACACACACACACACAGAGACACACAAAGACAGACACACACATAGACACACACACAGACACACACAGACCTTTTATACTTTGGAGCACACAGAAGCAGTCCAAGCTCTCTCCTGAGTCACCTCACTGCAGCCCTGGCTTGCTCCACCACCACTCACCCGCCCCAGCCCATGCTGGACCCTTGTGGGAGATGTGGGTTGCTGAGAAGACCCCCATGAGGGGAGTGGTGATTCCACTAGCCAGGCAGGAGGCAGAGGCAGGCAGTGCTGGGCGGGGAGGCCTGAGCTCATCAGATTCCAGCCTGAGTGATTCACGGGAAGAGCCTAGGGAGGACCCTGGAGGAGACACTGGCCCAGGGGCTGGGGCATTTGGGGGCCTGAGTGGACTTTGGACCAGAGGGTCCTGGGTCCAGAGCGAGCCTTGAGTCTGGGGGCAGAGGGCTTCTTGAGGGGTGGCTCAGCCTGAAGGGTGCCTGCTGGGCGCAGCCCCTGGGAGGGGCTCGGGGCTCAGCTGAGACGCAGGATGAGACAATTGGCCCTTCCCACCCACCCCACCCAGGGCCAGGGCCCCTGACCCCACGCCTTCCAGGTCCCAGCAGCTGGGTGTCTTTAGCAGGGGTGAGGCCAAGGGCGGGGGCAGGGGTGGGGTGACCCTCTTGGCCCATTTTGGCCCCTCAGGCCCTCAGGCTCACGGCTCAGAGGCCCCAAAGGGCTGGGTCCGCCTGGCTGGGTCGGGGCCGACCGGGTTACAGCCCCGCACAGCCCTGCCAGGCGAGGCCTCTGCCAGAGAGTCAGGAACGCACAGGCTGTCCCCGCGCCAGGGATGTTTTCCTGCTGAGATCGAGCCCTCTGCTCCTGCCACCTCCAGACCCCCCGTCTCCCGGGCCAGGCTGATGTTCAGAGGAGGTGGGGCCCACAGCGCCCAGACCCAGCTGCAGGGTGACAGGAAGAAAGGATGGGGCTGGGGGCAGGGCGGGGGTGCAGGAAGTGCCTTTCTTGGAACTCTGCACGAAAATAGTGCATTCTGTCCCTACTCCGAGTCTCAGGGTCCCACGGGGAGGTGTGTGTCACCAAGGAGACCCTCAGCTGGGAGGGGCTGGCGCTGACCTTAGTCTGGCTTTTGCTAGCACCTCCCTCCCTCCACCCTCCACCCTCCACCCCTCCACCCCCACTGCGGCCTCTGCCCCACTTTGAAGTCCTAACATAAATATCATGTCTGCTTGGGTTCCCCTTCCCGGCCTGGTCACAGCCCCCAGACCTGGCTTCCACCCCAGCCAGCCCCATGGGGGTGTGGTGCCAGGAGACAAGAGGGAGGTCTGGACCACCCAGGGAAGGTGGCAAGACCCTGAGACAGAGACAGGGAGACACTGGAGGTGGAGAGGGGAGACCGAAGTGAGCAGAGAATGGAGAGACAGACCCCAGAAACCAACCAGGGGACGATCCTTTGGGCAGGAGAGGAGACAGAGACTCCGGAGACAGAGAGGGAAGAGAGGGGAGCAGAGAGAAAGAGACCCTGCAGCCAGAGAGAGACCGAGTGAGACCCTGGGGACAGTAAGGGGCAGGAGGAAGAGGGTACAGGACAGGAAGCAAAAGGGAAAGTAAGAACCTTCAGAGAAGGTTCCAGAGATGGGGTGGGGGGAGGCAGGGACAGGGCTAGCAGGGGGAAGGATGTAGTAGAAAGAGAAGCATCACTGGCAAGTGGAACCAGCCATCTGGATTTCCTGAGACTGGCGGGGGCACTGCGGGTGTCCTAGGACATGGGACTGTCAGGGCTGAAACCGAGAAAGTGCTCAGCAAACCCGGACGAGTTGGTCGCCCTGAGTGGTACGCCTCTGGCAAGACACCACGGGGACCACAGTGTCCGCTCCACAGGCACCCGTTGCACAGGTGAGGAAACTGTGACCCTGAGAAGGACTGTTCCTACACTGGGGTGGGAGGCCTGGGCCCTTCTAGCTCTGACACGTGCTCTGGGACTCCCTTTCTTGTGGCAGATGTGGCCAGATGTTCAGGTCAGGCTTCTGGCAGAAGAGGGAACTGGGGTCCCACCTGGGCCCAGGTTGGACAATCTGGGGACAGCCATATGCTGCTCCCTCACAGCTGTGGGCACAGGTGTGGACTTGTGGGGACACCCGCACATCACCCAGCAGCGCATTCACAGCAGTCCCAGGCATTTGCAAGCACATACGTGCACACACACACACGCATACATGCAGCACCCAGGAACACAAACGCGGCCTCTCACCATGGTAAATACACCCCCCAACCCTCAGCCCCCTTCGGTTGGCAGGATCCTTTACTCTCACCTGGTCTGGACCACACTTTTCCTGGGCCCCCCTTCCCCAAGCCTATTTCTCCCACCTGGCCCAGTCCCCAGCACCACTGCCTCCCCTTCCTGCAGGGATCTCCCATCCGGAAGCACACAGGTTGGGGAGGGGGAGGAGGCTGCAATCGCTCCCTTCCCTCCCCAACTCCTGCCTGTGGTAGGTGCCTGGTCTTGGGTGGGAGGGACCCCCCCAGCGCCCATCCAAGACCAGGGGCCTCCCACCCACCACACATCAACCCTTCCTCCTGACAGCCCGAAGGCTGGGGTGGTTTGGGAAGAATTTAGGCGTAGAGGGAGGTGGGGGATGGGAACAGAAGAAAAGGAGAAAAGGAGGTGATTTGTACACAAAGCAATGTGCTGGCTCAGCGGCCTGGCGTGCCAAGGCCGTCCAGGACGCCTGCCTGGGGGGCGTCCCCTAATCACACTCGATACCCCACCCTGGCTGTTCCACTGGGTCCTCTGTGGGCCAGCCCCTCTTCAGGCCGCCCTCACCCTCACCCCCACAGGCCCACACATGGCATCCAAATCCACCATCTGCTTCTTGCCTGTCCTGGTAGCTACAAGACAAGGCTCCTTCTTAGGCTATGGGCTTCTGCGTTCATGCTCTTCTTCAGATGAGTTCCCCTCATATGGGCCATGATCAGAGCAGGGAACCCCAGCCTCCTGACCCCCAATGTGAGCTGAGCCTGGCCTCCTGAGTTTGGAAGGTACATTGTCCCTACCCTCAACCAGGGAGACATGTTGGCCTCAGAACCCAGCAGAAAACAGGCTGTGTGGTACTAGGGGAAGCATCACACTTGATCCCTGCCAGTGGTAGCCTAAGTGGTCCTGTCCTCCCGGGCTGCACTTCTGCAGAGCCGCAGAGTTCTGTTCTGAGCATGTAATTCATCATGGTGGCTGCTAGTTACGACTCAGGACCTCCCACTTCTGCCTGCGGCCCTGTATCCAAACATGCATCTCAAAATCTTCTCATCCACACACCTGGGTAGATCTACTCATGCATCTACCCACCACACACCGATGCATCATCCATGCATGCATGTGCCCACCCATCCACCAACCCATGCATTCATCCACCCACCCACCCATGCATCTGTCCAGCCACACATACCCCTATGCATGCATACATCTGTCCATCTATCCATCCACCCATCCATCCACCCATCCATCCATCTATCCATCCACCCATCCATCCACCCATCCATCCATCCATCCATCCATCCATCCATCCATCCACCCATCCATCCATCCACCCACCCACGCATCTGTCCAGCCACACATACCCCTATGCATGCATACATCTGTCCATCTATCCATCCACCCATCCATCCATCCATCCACCCATCCATCCATCCATCCATCCACCCATCCATCCATCCACCCATCCATCCACCCACCCACCCATGCATCTGTCCAGCCACACATACCCCTATGCATGCATACATCTGTCCATCTATCCATCCACCCATCCATCCATCCATCCACCCATCCATCCATCCATCCATCCATCCACCCATCCATCCATTGGGGGTGTCCTAGAACATGGGACTTCCACCCAAGCATCCTTCTACCCACTTATGCATCTGTGCATACATGCATTCATCTATCTACCCATCTACTCGTGTATCCACCCACCCACACACCCACGCATCATTCATGCCTGCATACCTTCACCCACCCACACATCCATCCACCCACACACCCACCCATTCATCAACATCCATGCATCCACCCAGCCAGCCACCCACTCATTCATTATCCATGCATGCATCCATCCGTCCATCCATCCATCCACTCATGCATGCCTCCATCCATCCATGCATCCATCTATCCATATATCCACCCACTCATCCTCCAAGCATTTACTGTATCAATTAGCATCTTCTCTCTGCTAGGCCCAAAGACTAGCAGGAAGAATAAGACCCCAACCAACCCCTCTCCACCCCTTAAACCCAGATCCCTGATGCTATGCCCACTACATCCCCCAGCCTCACTAGATAACACAGTTCTTGGGCAGCCTCAACCTTACCTCACACAACCTTGGGGAGGCTGCTGAGTGCTGGGCACCCTCCCAAAGTGGGCAACCAGATGCCTCTCCAATCCACCAGACACTTAGCCTCACAGAGGCCAGAGGTGCCCCCTCCTGCCTTCCCCATTCCTCCTGCTGGCTCAGGCTTCCTTTCACTTGCAAGTAGGCCCAGCCAAGACATCTGGAATTTGACCTTTGACCTTTCTTCTCCTGCTTTGCCTGCTTGCCCCCCAACCCCTCACCCCCACAGAGGCTGGGCTCCTGACCTCTGATCCCATCCACCCACTTGTCAGACAGCCTGCAGCCATCCGTCCCCTTAGACACCCCAGTACTGGCCATTGCCCGAATCATGACTGGGCTCGCCACACCCTTGGACCAGGCTCAGGGCTGCCCCTAAGGAGCCTCCGGAGGCTGCCTCCCCCAGCCAGGCCCGCCCTGCCGCCGGGCTCTCCAGCCAGCTCCCTCCCCTTTTCCCCTTTCCCAGACTATTGCAACAGCCTCCTAACTGGTCTCGGCCTCCAAGCCCCCTCCACCCACCACACACAAGCCACACAGATCTCTCATCATGCCTCTCTTCCCCATGGCCTCCAGGAGGGAGTCCCAGACTTTTAGGGACAACTTCAACACCTTTCAAGATAGGCTCCTACTCCTTTTCTCCACTCCTTACTGTCCCTAACGATGTCCCTCACTTCAGCCTAGTGGAGTCCTTTGTAGTCTCCAAACCCATCTTGAGCTCTGCCACCTCAGTTGTCTTGCCCAGGCTGTGCCTTCTTCCTGGTATGCTTTCCTCCCATCTTGTTTTTGTTTTTTTGAGATAGTCTGTCACCCAGGCTGGAGTGCGCTGGTGTGATCTCAGCTCACTGCAGCCTCCGCCTCCCGGGTTCAAGCGATTCTTGTGCATCAGCCTCCTGAGTAGCTGGGACCACAGGTACCCACCAACACACTGGGCTAATTTTTGTATTTTTAATAGAGACAAGGTTTCACCATGTTGGCCAGGCTGGTCTCGAACTCCTGGCCTCATGTGATCAGCCTGCCTTGGCCTCCCAAAGTGCTGGGATTACAGGCGTGAGCCACTGTGTCTTTGGTTTTTGACTTGAGGCCTAACTCTCAGACTCTGCTCAAATGATGCCTGAGGATGCTACAGCAAAAAGAGAACTGGAATAAGAATTAGGAGACCTTGGTTCTAGTCGCATTCCTGCCACTGATGCTCTTTGAAACTCCTTGTACCTCAATTTCCCCATCTGCAAAAAGGCTTGCCGATTGCCAGAGGTGGTCTGACTTCATGGGGAAGGCCAGTGAGTGTTGGGGACAAGTGGGCTTTGGCTGCAGGAAGAATCCCAGCTCCCCACTGCGTCTCCCTGAGCCAGGTTCATCACTTCTCTGAAGTTCATTCACGAGGCATTGTGAATGAGTCAGGAGTTTTCTAGGCTTGGGGATAGAGTAGGGAACCAAATAACAACCCTGCTCTCGTGGAGCTCACAGTCTCCAAGAGCGGAAGCTCTCCCCTGGGGGTGATGTTGCTCCCAGGGAATATGACATTTGGCAATGTCTGGAGACATTTTGGATGGTTCAACTGGAGGGATGCCACCGGCATCTACATAGGAGCCAGGAACACTGCTAAACACCTTGCAATGCACCACGCAGGCCCTACAACAAGTAATTATCCAGGCCTGAATATCAATAACACCAAGGTCGAGAAACTCTGGCTAGGGGAGATTTGGGCCATAAGCAATAAGCAAATCCACAAATACATTTCTTTTTCTTCCTTCCTTCCTCTCTCTCCTTCCTTCCTTCCTTCTTCCCTCTCTCCCTCTCTCCCTCCCTCCCTCTCTCTTCCTTTCCCTTCCCTCCCCTCCCCACCCTTCCCCTCCTCTCCTTTTCTCCTTCTTTCTTTCTTTTTCCTTCTTTCCTTCCTTCCTTCTTTCCTTCCTTCCTTCCTTCCTCCCTTCCCTCTTTCTCTCTTTCTTTTCTTTTTCTCACCCTCCCTCCCTCTCTCTCTCTTTCTCCTCTGCTTTCGTCTTTTCTTTTCCAGAGTCTTACTCTGCCACCCAGACTGGAGTGTGTAGTCGCGCAATCTTGGCTCACTGCAACCTCCACCTCCCAGGTTCAAATGATTCTCTTGACTCAGCCTCCTAAGTAGCTGGGATTACAGGTGCACCAGCACACCCAACTAATTTCACAAGTAAACATATTTAATGTCAGATAGTGATAAGTGCAGAGGGGGAAAATGCAGGAAGATCCAGTGGTTAAGCAGCCCCAGGGGGCAGTGTGGGATGGGGTGAGGTGGTCAAGGACTCTGGCACTTGAGCTGAGCCCTGGAGGAGGTAAAGAAGCAGAGCATTTTTATATTGCAGGAAGAGCATTGCAGGCAGCAGGAACAGCCAAGACCAAGGCCGTGAGGCAGAGTGGCTGGAGCATTTAAGGAACAGCAATGAGGCCAGCGTTTGGAGGCAGATCACATAGACCTGGAGGCCATGGCAAGCACTGTGGTCCTTCCTCTAAGTGAGATGAGGGGCTCAGAGGGTTCTGAATGGAGCAGTGACCAAATCTGACTTGGATTTTGAAGGGATCCCTCTGGCAGGATGGAGATGGCAAGAGAGAGACCGGGGAGAGGCTGTTCGGGAAATCTAGATTGGCGTTGCTAGCCACCAGGGTCAGGGGTGGGTGGCAAAGAAGGTGTCCAGGAGTGGTCAGATTCTGGGTCTCTTTTGAAAGTGAAGCCAACAGGATTTACTGAGAGACTGGAGATGGGCTGTGGGAGAGAGAGAGAGGAGTCAAGCATGATCTCAAGGTTTGGGGCCTGAGCCAACAGAAGGATGAACTCCTCCATCTTGACTTTTGTCTCCTGAGAAGGGGAGTCATTCTGTGTGCTTCACAGGCATAGACCTTGTACAAAGGGACTTCCAGGCATATGGGAAACAATTCTTAAGCCCTGTTTCTCGAGGGGCTGACTGGGTCTGCCGGGCCAGCCTAGGCACTGTAAGGTGGTTTGCGGAAACGCAGCCTGGTCTCCACCCGCCACATATGCTCAGAAGACGGAGTAACATTTGCTTCAGGCTCCACAGCTGACAAAGCACATTTGCAAACACTGAGTGCTGTGACACAATTATCACAGCCCTGCTGAGCTAAAAATCCTGGACTCATTGCTCCCATGTTGCAACTAAGAAAAAAGGAGACCCAGAGAGGGCCAGTGACTCCCCTGCAGTCACAAAGTCGATCCATCTGTGACGGAGGGGGAAGCTGTATCGGGGCAGCTTACTGAAGGGGAGAACCTCTCCCCTACCTCCCCACCCTGTTTCTAACTTCTGCTAAGAGTGCGGCGGGTGTGCACGGGTTAATCCGCCAGCCAGCTCCCCAGAGGTCATCCTGGGTGATGGGCTCAGTGCACATGCCTCCAGAGGCCTCCAGAAAGGGCGGGAAGACGACCCTGGCCAGCCCCACACACAGCAGGCCCCGGGAGCAGGGAGGGCTCCACACACGTGATGTCTGTGTCGTGTACATGCATATATGTCACTGTGTGCCCCATGCCCATACATGGCCCTGCATGGGTCCCCTCACAGCCTTGCACATCCTGAGTGCAGCCCAGCCCCCACCCAGCCCCCTAAACCACGCACCCTGCCTTCCTGACGCAGGAGCCCAGGGAGGCATTTCCTGTTTAGGGGCTGCCTCCTCCCCATCTAAGCCCAGGTTCCCAGGGCCCCAGGCTGAGCTGGGGTGAGGGGAGGGCAGCCCCTGGCCCCCTCACTCCCCCAACACCCCCACACGCTGGCCCAGCTGGAACCAGAAAGTTTGAGGGTAGGGGGAGAGGCTGGGGCAGGGGCTCAGTAAATAAATGAGAGGCTGAGGATGCCTGTGCCTGGGTGACCAAGCTGGTTTCCATTCAGGCCCTGCACCCGAATCAGAGGTCTTCATATGTCAGGTCATGTAGAATGCCACACCATTTTTGTATGTGCACCTAGGCTCTCAGCATGTCAGAATGTGTGTACGTGTGGGAAGGGAGTCGTCTGCAAGCCAACATAGGTCTACGGTTAGGTGAAGCGACAAACAGCTTGGCAGAGAGTGCACTCTTGTAGGAGGTTGGGGGTGGGGGAGGCGCATGCGCGCGTCTGTGGGGCAAGAAGGGAGTGGGCATGTGGGTGTTCCCGTGCATGGCGAGCAGCTGGGCTGAGACTGCTCACGGGTGTGACGGGGCTGCTCTGTCCAGATTTGGGTCTCTGAGTCTCTGGGAAGCGACCTCACTCCACAGCCCTGACTCCCAACTTGAGGGTCACAGAGCTCAGCAGGCAGGCTTTTCCCACCCCCTGACTCTCAGCCCCATGGGGCCTGGGGCAGCCGTTAACTGCGCCTCCTCCCCTCCTCCACCCCCAACCTTAGCGCCCCCCACCCCACTGCTTCCTGCTCCAGCGGCTCCCGGGGGAGAGGGAGCAGGGAGCTGGCAGCCACCCCAGCCCACTCCTTACAAGGCCTGAGCCCGGCCCCAGGCCCGCCCCCAGCCCGCCCGCAGGAGGCCCCAGGCCCTCCCCCTGTCAAGAGCTGCTGCGGGCCCAGGGCCGGACCAGTCCAGGGGCATCGCGATGCTGCTGCGCCTGTTGCTGGCCTGGGCGGCCGCAGGGCCCACACTGGGCCAGGACCCCTGGGCTGCTGAGCCCCGCTCCGCCTGCGGCCCCAGCAGCTGCTACGCTCTCTTTCCACGGCGCCGCACCTTTCTGGAGGCCTGGCGGGCCTGCCGCGAGCTGGGGGGCGACCTGGCCACTCCTCGGACCCCCGAGGAGGCCCAGCGTGTGGACAACCTGGTGGGTGCAGGCCCGGCCAGCCGGCTGCTGTGGATCGGGCTGCAGCGGCAGGCCCGGCAATGCCAGCTGCAGCGCCCACTGCGCGGCTTCACGTGGACCACAGGGGACCAGGACACGGCTTTCACCAACTGGGCCCAGCCAGCCACTGGAGGCCCCTGCCCAGCCCAGCGCTGTGTGGCCCTGGAGGCGAGTGGCGAGCACCGCTGGCTGGAGGGCTCATGCACGCTGGCTGTCGACGGCTACTTGTGCCAGTTTGGCTTCGAGGGTGCCTGTCCAGCGCTGCAAGACGAGGCGGGCCAGGCTGGCCCAGCCATCTATACCACGCCCTTCCACCTGGTCTCCACAGAGTTTGAGTGGCTGCCCTTCGGCTCTGTGGCCGCTGTGCAGTGCCAGGCTGGCAGGGGAGCCTCTCTGCTCTGCGTGAAGCAGCCCGAGGGAGGTGTTGGCTGGTCACGGGCAGGGCCCCTGTGCCTGGGGACTGGCTGCAGCCCTGACAACGGGGGCTGCGAACACGAATGTGTGGAGGAGGTGGATGGTCACGTGTCCTGCCGCTGCACTGAGGGCTTCCGGCTGGCAGCAGACGGGCGCAGTTGCGAGGATCCCTGTGCCCAGGCTCCATGCGAGCAGCAGTGTGAGCCCGGTGGGCCACAAGGCTACAGCTGCCACTGTCGCCTGGGTTTCCGACCAGCGGAGGATGATCCGCACCGCTGTGTGGACACAGATGAGTGCCAGATTGCCGGTGTGTGCCAGCAGATGTGTGTCAACTACGTTGGTGGCTTCGAGTGTTATTGTAGCGAGGGTCATGAGCTGGAGGCTGATGGCATCAGCTGCAGCCCTGCAGGGGCCATGGGTGCCCGGGCTTCCCAGGACCTCGGAGATGAGTTGCTGGATGATGGGGAGGATGAGGAAGATGAAGACGAGGCCTGGGAGGCCTTTGGCGGTGGCTGGACGGAGATGCCTGGGATCCTGTGGATGGAGCCTACTCAGCCGCCTGACTTTGCCCTGGCCTACAGACCGAGCTTCCCGGAGGATAGAGAGCCACAGATACCCTACCCGGAGCCCACCTGGCCGCCCCCGCTCAGTGCCCCCAGGGTCCCCTACCACTCCTCAGTGCTCTCCGTCACCCGGCCTGTGGTGGTCTCTGCCACGCGCCCCACACTGCCTTCTGCCCACCAGCCTCCTGTGATCCCTGCCACACACCCAGCTTTGTCCCGTGACCACCAGATCCCCGTGATCGCAGCCAACTATCCAGATCTGCCTTCTGCCTACCAACCCGGTATTCTCTCTGTCTCTCATCCAGCACAGCCCCCTGCCCACCAGCCCCCCATGATCTCAACCAGATATCCTGAGCTGTTCCCTGCCCACCAGTCCCCCATGTTTCCAGACACCCAGGTCGCTGGCACCCAGACCACCACTCATTTGCCTGCAATCCCACCTAACCGTGCCCCTCTGGTCACCACACTTGGTGCCCATCAACCCCCTCAAGCCCCAGAAGCCCCTGTCCTCAGAACCCAGGCTACCCAGCTTCCCATTATCCCTACTGCCCAGCCCTCTCTGACCACCAGCTCCAGGTCCCCTGTGTCTCCTGCCCATCAAGTCTCTGTGCCTGCTGCCACCCAGCCCCCAGCCCTCCCCACCCTCCTGCCCTCTCAGAGCCCCACTAACCAGACCTCACCCATCAGCCCTACACATCCCCATTCCAAAGTCCCCCAAATCCCAAGGGAAGATGGCCCCAGTCCCAAGTTGGCTCTGTGGCTGCCCTCAGCAGCTCCCACAGCAGCCCCAACAGCCCTGGGGGAGGCTGGTCTTGCCGAGCACATCCAGAGGGATGACCGGTGGCTTCTGGTGGCACTCCTGGTGCCAACGTGTGTCTTTTTGGTGGTCCTGCTTGCACTGGGCATTGTGTACTGCACCCGCTGTGGCCCCCATGCACCCAACAAGCGCATCACTGACTGCTATCGCTGGGTCACCCATGCTGGGAGCAAGAGTCCAACGGAACCCATGCCCCCCAGGGGCAGCCTCACAGGGGTACAGACCTGCAGAACCAGCGTGTGATGGGGTGCAGACCCCCTCACGGAGTAGGGGGAAGGGGTGTGCGCTGGACACATGGCTGGGGCTGCACCAGGGACCCACAGGGGCTGCCCAGCTGGACAGATGGCTTCCTGCTCCCCAGGCCCAGCCAGGGTCCTCTCTCAACCACTAGACTTGGCTCTCAGGAATTCTGCTTCCTGGCTCAGCGCTCGTGACCAAGGATACACCAAAGCCCTTAAGACCTCAGGGGGCGGGTGCTGGGGTCTTCTCCAATAAATGGGGTGTCAACCTTACCCAAGGCTTCTGACCCCCACTGGTGCTTGAGGGAGGTTCTGGGAGGACTCAGAAGAAAGGAGGTGATCTTCCTTCAGTTTGTCTGAGTCCTCAAGGAGGTAAGGTAAGATCCCTTTAAGACAGGGTATACCTCAGAGATTCTCAGGGAAGCAGGAGTCCAGAGAGGGCAGAACCTTGCCCAGGGTCACACAGTTGAGCCCAGTAGTGGGAGATTTGGCATAGGGAGAATTTCGTATTTATTCCTCATTTTACCAAAGCTCCAAGAAGGTGGGGCTGAATCTAGGGGAGGGTTGTAGAATTAGGGCATCTGCTGAACTGGAGCCAAACTGGGGTTTAGGGGTCAAAGTAGGCTCTGGGGCTGGTGATTCAGAGGAGTGAAGGAGGGGGCTAGTGGGTGAGTTGATTCTTTCTTCAGACACTTCCCTTCCCATGCCTGTAAGCTTCACAGAAGTGAGGGGCTGGGGCTCAGGGTCACTCAAGGGGACTGCCACCCCCTGGTTTGTGGGTGCTCTTGGAGGCATTCCTCCACTTGCTCTGGGCAGGAGGCTGGGTTGGGAAGGGCCAGGAACCCGGGAGAAATCCCATGCTAACTGCTTGGACAGCCGCAGGAGCAAGGCCTTCTTTCGCCAGGGCTGCACTTTGCTCTTGTCCATGTTGGCTGGGAGTGGTGGGGGACAGACAGAGCTCAGCAGACGCGAGCTTGAGAGAGGGCTCCGGCTGCTCAGGACTGAGGTGTCCCAGGAACTGGAGAAGGGCCTGGTCAAAGATCACAGCCTGGTGGGGGTGACCTCCCTCATTTCGGGCTCACTGCTTTGGGGGGCGGGGGTGAGACCTGGGCAGGGGAGGCGCCAGTTCCCACAGCCTCTATAATTTTTCAGTTACAGCCTCTCGGGGACCTCTAATTAGGACGGGGCAGAGCCGCCACGACCACCCGGGCAGGCGAGGAGGAGTGGCCCAGCGCCCCCTTCGGGCCTGGACCTGAGCTGGAAGACTGAGCTGGGCCCCAGGGAACCAGGAAAGGAGGGGCCGGAGGTGGGGATGACCCAGGGGGTCGCGGAGGGGGCGGAGGGAACGCTACGCACTGCCCCCAGTCCCCGCTCTCACGTTCCCCTAACTCAAACCAGACGTCCCCGCCAGATCCTGCACAGCTTTAACCTCGGAGACGCAGTCGGGCAGGTTTGCTGGATGCGAATGAGGGTTGCGAGGCGGACCAGACGGCTAGGTCTGGGAAGGAGGTGAGGAAGCGTGGGGAGCGACAAGGCCTGCCGAGACTGGAAGGTCTGGAGTCCCCTGCGTGACCTCGGGTAGGGATCCAGAGTGCCCCGAGGGCAGGAAGGAGTTAAATGCACTGCAGTCGGAGGCGGGGGATGGGAGTGGGGAAGGGGGCCCAGAGCCGGCTCTTTGTCATCTGGTAATGAGCACCAGATGCGGAGCTGCGTGCGGGCCTAAACAGACGGCCTCCCAGGGCAGAACCCCTGCCTGCGCCCAGCCCGGGCTCCGCCCACTGACTCGCAGGCTCCGCCTCATTCGGGCGCGGCCGAGAACTGCTTACTCCGGCGGTATCAGCTCGGACCCGGAGCTACAAGCGACGCCTACCCGCTGCAGAACCGAAGACAGCCCCCGGGAACTCTCCAGAGGCCCCGCCCACAAAGCCACAAGCCCCGCCCCTGCCAACTCAAAGATTCCAGCAGCGCTCGTGCCCGCCCCTCTGCCCTCTAGGCCCCGCCCAGTCCCCGCCCACAACCACAAGCCCCGCCTCCTCCGTTCGGCGCGCGCAGATTGGCAGGACTATTAGTCTCCGCTTCTCGGAGGTATGAACTTCGCCCCGAGTTTACACATTCTCTTCACGCGGCGCTACAGGCCCCGCCCAATACAACTGCAAACTTCGCCTCACAGAGCCCTGGACACTGCAGGGAATCCCCCAGAGGTCTTAACTCTGTCGGGGGACGATGTAAACTCCGCCCTCCAGGGAACGTGTGAAGTTCCCCTCAACCTCTTCCTCAGGCTCCGCTCCCAGCTACAAGCCCCGCCCCCCTCAAGCTCACAAAAGTGGAAGAACTGCGCCCTCGCAGGACTGTCACACCTCGCCCGGAGGCAGCGGTTCACCTACACGGAGCCACGCCCCCGGGGCCGCCCACGAAAGCTACAAGCCACGCCCCTGAGGGAGGCCCTCGAGTCCCGCCCACATAGAGCGTCCTGGCTGCGGCCTAGCGCACAAATACCGCCCTGCGAAGAGCGCTACCGAGCCTCTTATCGCAGGTCCCACCCACACAAAGGCTCCACCCTCTTGGGCGCAAGCCCCGCCCACTCCGCGCCTGGGTCCCTTACCACCTTCGGGGTATGCCCAGATCCACCAGTCCTCCGAACCCCCATCTCTCACCAGGATGCCCTTGAACTTGGCCCTGGAGCCTTCTCCCTCCACCTATGGTTTCCGTTTGTCCAGATTTCGGGTTCTCTGGGCGAGCCCGGAGACTGGGCCTCGACAGCCGCGCAGATGGCGTCGAAAGGCCTTTGGCGCCACCTGGCCTCGGCCCCGCGGACTTACAGCCACCGCGAGGCCTCGGTAGGGCCCCTCTCTCAAAGCGTACTAATCGCTCAATAAATAGCTGCTTAATTCATTAAATGTTAGTGTTACTTAAATATCTGCCGACTCCCCCCACGGGACAGCCCATCCTTTCGCAGATGCCCTTCGTCATATGTGGAAATTCGTCCCTAAGGGAGCTTCGCACTGGCCCTCGAACCACCCTAGAGCTGAGCTCCCCTGACAGTCTCTGAAGTGACTGGCTGGTCGAACTCTCGCTGTCCCTCCCCAACAAATCCTGTTCTCAGGGGCGAAAGATCGCCTCTCACCTGGCGACCTAGGGCCAGGTTCCCCCCGCCGCCACCTAGTGCTCCAAAGGCTAGACACCTTCTTTGGGGGGTGTGTTGCGAAAGGGTGGGTTTGGGCGGGGAAGCCCTCAATTAGGAGCTGAAGATCGTAGTTTTTAGAGACAGTTTATCTCAAGCGAGACGCTATCTCAGCTCTCATCTCTACATGTGAAAATACCGGCCTGGAGGGCAGGAGACGCTGAAGTTCCGGGCTAGGAACCCAGTAAAATATTTTTCAAACATTAGGGCGACACACAGGGAGCAACGCTTGAGGAGGAAGGGAGCTGACACCACTGAGCTCCAGCTGGGCCCTTTGCTTCCTGCCTTCGCTGCCAAACTTGCCCTTGCCCACCTCCGGGCAAATCAGGCCTGGGGAGAGGGATTCTTTCCAGACCACGTTCCAATGCTCATACCCTGGCCACTACAAATGGAAGTAGGATTTAGTGCTAATAATGACTATAATAATAGTGAATGCTTGAAGCACTTCTGTTTTTTGTTTTGTTTTTGTTTTTGTTTTTTTTTTGAGACGGAGTTTCTCTTTTGTTGCCCAGGCTGGAGTGCAATAGCACGATCTCAGCTCACTGCAACCTCCGCCTGCCGACTTCAAGCGATTCTCCTGCCTTAGCCTCCCAAGTTGCTGGGATTACAGGCACCCACAACCATGCCCAGCTAATTTTTGTATTTTTAATAGAGACAGGGTTTCACCATGTTGGTCAGGCTGCTTTCGAACTCTTTGCCTCAGGTGATCCACCTGCCTTGGCCTCCCGAAGTGCTGGGATTTACAGGCGTGAGCCACCATGCCTGGCCTGGAAGCACTTCTTACATGCCCGGTCCTTTTCTAAGGGCTTTACTTGGCTTGATCCATATAAGATTCATAACAACCAACATGAAGTAAGTGCCATTCTTACCACAATTTACAGAGTAGGAAGCTGAAGGCACATGCCTAAGTGCATTAAGCCGTCTGCCCTAGTTGACCAACTAGTAAATGGAGGTTTGAACCCAGGCAGATCCTGTGATCTTTACCTCCTACAACAAAGCCAGTCCATATGTGATAGCCAAGTCTCTAATCAGAAAATGCCCACACCTGGCCAGATGCGGTGGCTCACGCCTGTAATCCCAGCACTTCGGGAGGCTGAGGTGTGCGGATCACTTGAGGTCAGGAGTTCGAGGCCAGCCTGACCAACATGGTGAAACCTTGTCTCTACTGAAAATACAAAAATCAGCAGGGCATGATGGCAGGCTCCTGTAATCTCAGCCACTCAGGAGGCTGAGGCAGGAGAATAGCTTGAACCTGGGAGGCGGAGGTTGCAGTGAGCTGAGACTGCACCACTGCACTCCAGCCTGGGCGACAGCGAGACTCCGTCTCAAAAAAAAGAAAAAAAAAAGAAGAGGCGGCCAGGCGTGGTGGCTCATGCCAAAATCCCAGCAGTTTGGGAGGCTGAGGCGGGTAGATCACTAGGTCAGGAGATCGAGACCATCCTGGCTATCACGGTGAAAACCTGTCTCTACTAAAAATACAAAAAATTAGCCGAGCATGGCTATTCAGGAAGCTGAGGCAGGAGAATGGCGTGAACATGAACCTGGGAGGCGGAGCTTGCAGTGAGCCGAGATTGGTCACTGCACTCCAGCCTGGGCGACAGAGCTAGACTCCGTCTCAAAAAAAAAAAAAAAAAAAAAAAAAAATGAAGAGGCTTGCTGTGCAGGTGCCTGGCTTAGGCAACTGACTGAATATGACTGAATGGTAGCTCTATTTTCTGAGATGGAAGACAGAGAGGAGCAGGTGGGGGTGGGGGTAGAAATTACAGGTTCTGTTCCTGCCATGCTGTGCGTAGCCCATGTCAGGAGAGAGCAGAGGCAGAGGCAGCTGGGGTTTGGGAGCCAGACTTTGCACCACTCCTCAGGCATGAATTCTCCTCTTGAGAACAGTTTAGAACAGAACACTCTGGCTTGGTGTTGACTCCAAGAGAGTCTGAACATGTGACCACCCCGTCTCCCATCAGGAGATCGTGAGCTGAGAGTTGTCCATCAAACACTGGGGTTTCTGGGTCCCTCCTCTTCCTGGCTGTGCAGGCCCAGTGCCCTCCCTCATGAAGTGCAGCTGGGTTTAGAGCCTTGTGACAGTGATCTATTGCATGTAACAAATCACTCCAAAATGTAGTGAATTAAACAAAGATTTATTTCCCCTCATTCTATAGGACAGCAGTCTGGGCTGGGATCAGCTTGGTAGTTCATCTGCTGGTCTCATCTTGGGTCACTCCTGAGGCTCCTGTCATCTATGGCTCAACTGGGCCTACAGTGTCTAAGATGGCCTCGGTCATCCCATATCTGGAGCTGATGCTGGCTCTTGGCTGGGGTCCTCAGTTCTCCACACAGCCTCAAATCTGTCAGGAGGCTTGGCTGGGCATCTTTATAGATGGTGGTCTCAGGATTGCAAGAGGGCAAAGGTGAAAGCTACAAGAGTCTTTCAGGCCTAGCCTCAGAAGTGGGCCAACATCTCTTCCCTCACATCCCATCGGTCACAACAAATCACAAGTCCAGCCCAGATTTAAAGGAGAAACAGATTCCACCTCTGTTTTTCCTTTTCTTTTTTTTTTTTTTTTTGTGGGACAGAGCCTTGCTCTGTTGCCCAGCCTGGAGTGCAGTGGTGTGATCTCAGCTCACTGCAACCTCTGCCTCCTGGGTTCAAGTGATTCGCCTGTCTCAGCTTCCTGGGTAGCTGGAACTACAGGTACACACCACCATGCCCGGCTAATTTTTGTATTTTTAGTAAAGACAGGGTTTCACTATGCTGGCCAGGCCGGTCTTGAACTCCTGACCTTAAGTGGTCCACCTGCCTCGGCCTCCCAAAGTGGTGGAATTACAGGTGTGAGCCATTGCGCCCAGCCTGGTTCCACCTCTTGAAGAGAGGAGTGGTAAAGAATTTGTGGCCATATTTAATCTACTGTAGGCCCGAAGGCCTCCATAAATGATCTGAGCAGCTCACTCTGCCCTGGGAAGGCCCATATCTGACATGCCGCTACCTTCCTCTCTTAAAACAGCACTATAAAGAGCTTGGTGTTCATTTTGCAGATCACTTTACGGGTATCAATCAGTTAGGAATGGCAAATGGCATTTGGCTCAGCGGTCGATTGCATTTTTGAAGATAGCCACTAATATATCTCCCATCCCACATGCTATTCTAACAATGTGACATTGACAAGCCTCCACAGAGAGATGAGATCCTATATTCCCTCCCCTTGAAACTGGGTGGACCTTCACAATAGCCTTGACCGATGGAAAGGGGCAGAAGTGATGCCATGTGACTTCGGAGACTAGATCATAAAGGGAAACACAGCTTTCACCCTCTCAGTACACTTGTTCTTGGAACCTAGCCACCATGTTATGAGGAAAGTCAAGCCACATGGAGGTGCCCTGTGTGGGTGTTCCCACCAACAGCCCAACAGCCCTGGTTAGGCTCTCAGCCCTCAGCCCTCAGCCAGCATCAGCCGCCAGACATGTGAGTGAATGAGCGTTCAGATGATTCCAGCCCCAGTGTTTGAGTCTTCCAGCAGAGGCCCTGGATGTCATGGAGCAGAGAAGCCATCCCCATTGTGTCCTATCTGAGTTCTTGACCCACAGAAGCCAGGAGAGAGCATAATAATTATTGCTCTTTTAAGCCACTAGGGTTAGGATAATTTGTTATGTGGCAGTAGATAATTAGTAAAAGCTGCCGGTAACAGACAAGAAAAAACAGTGGACTTAAGCAGACTTAGAGTTTATTTCTCTTTCTCATTGAAGTCTAGAGGTAGGCAACCCAAGGGATGACATGGAAACTTGCATGGTGTCATCAAAAGCCCAGGATCTTTTACCTTGTTGCTCTGCTATCTTCAGCACGTGGCTACAATTTTCAAGGTCACTTCCTGCTCCAAGATAGCTGCTGGCATTCCAGCTATCACATACGCATCCCAGGCTGAATGAAGGCTGAAGCAGAGAGGACAAAAATGGCCTTCACCAATACTGCTTCTATTCAAGGGGCATTCTTGGAGATCCCTTCCAGCACCTTCTGTTTATATCTAATATCCTATAATTCAGCCACACAGTCATACCATATATGCCAGGGAGGCTGGAAATATTGCCTTTTAGCTGGGCACATTGCCATCTGCAGCAAAACTGGGGTTCTGTCATCGGGGAAGGGAGGACAATGAATGGATAGTGGGCAGTGGGCAGTTGTTGGCTATGGTGTTAGAGCAGAATGGTGGAAAAAGGGTCTTTCTCATGGCAAGGAGCTGGAACCAGCATGCTGGCCTCCCTACCCGCTGGAGCCTTTTTATTTATTTATTTATTTATTTATTTATTTATTTATTTATTTTTTTGAGAGAGAGTCTCAGGTGGAGTGTAGGGGCACAATTTCAGCTCACTGCAACCTCTGGCTTTTGGGTTCAAGCGATTCTCCTGCCTCAGCCTCCTGAGTAGCTGTCACAGGTCCCTGCCACCATGCCCAGCTAATTTTTGTATTTTTTGTAGAGACAGGGAGGTCTCACCATGTTGGCCAGGCAGGTCTTGAACTGCTGACCTCAAATGATCTGCCAGCCCCAGCCTCCCAAAATGCTGGAATGACAGGCATGAGTCACTGTGCCCAGCCACCCACTGTAGCCTTCCTGAATGTTTGGGCACCATAGGGTTTTCCACCTAATTTGCTTCTGAATGAGGAATTGATTTCACTCCCAAAGAAGAGAGGCTGTCGGTTAACACACAGGGAGAGCTCTGGTCTTTCACTCCACCCTCCTCACAGAGCCAGCAGGTAGCTGGACTTTTGCTAAATATCCTAAAATGCAGCCTTGACTGTATCACGTCCCTGCCCATCCCCCTTCCATGGTTGCAGATTGCCCAGTTTGCTCCAGTGTACGGACACATTCTAGGGTTTGGCATGGAAGCTACAGCAAAGCCTTCCATGGTTTCTTGCTTCTATCTCCTCGTCACACCTCAGCTCATGCCCGGCAGCCAGGCCTTTGGGCAGCATCCGCTGTCTAAGGCACTGCCTGCCCTGTCTTTGTTTAGGGAAATCCACCCATTCTCCGCACCCTTCCAGGGTCACCACTAGCTGTTATGCCACCTTTGCGTGAATGGGAAAAGGGTCCCCTTTCTCCAAGTGGATGTAGCTCCATGCCAGAGTTTGGGGAGTGGCCTGTAGGCTGGATTCCATGCACACTTGCCCCTTAGCCCACTGCCCTTGCCCAGTGAACCCTCTTTACTGCTGCACATGTGACAATGCCATGTCCAGGAGTCTTTCAGAGCTCCATCAGGGAGTCAGGACCTTCCTTTTCCCTGATGTTTTCTCTGCCTTTGGATTCCATGCCAGCCTGCCCTGGTTTGGGGCTGTCCTTTCCAGCTTTGTGTCCTTCAACCTGCTTCGTGCCCTTTCCCTCAGATTGATAATGTCAGTAGCTGCTGGGGGGCACCGAACTCTTTCTCCCCACTTTGGGGACAAGCCACCACTCTCTTAGCCCTCAGCATGCCCAGCAACAGAATGGAATCCCCCACTGAGCTGGAAGAAGGGCCACCTTGGCAATGCCTTAGCAGTGACCCAGGCCCAGATACCAGATTCAGGGGAGCCAGGTGCTCAGAACGACTCACACTTGAGTCTCAGAGGCCCCAGGCTAGGCAGGGGAGGTTTCCTCTCCTCCGCTTACTTTGTTCCTGGGAACACTGAAGCCCAACTCTGAGTCCCTTCCCAGAACCCCTCATCGTGCCCTGAACCACGGAGGCCCATAATGCTTGCAGCGGTGGCCTCGGACCCAAGACCCAGGAATGCACAGGCCTTCCATTCCATACCTTTATTTAATCTGCATCTTCTCAGCGTCCTCCCTTCCCCACCACCCTTGAGAGGGTGTGGAAGCCTTCGTTGAAAGGGAAGGAACTCCTCTCTCCTCCCTGGGGGAGGGTCAGTGTCCCGTGGGCCAGGACTCATTGATGGGAGAAGCAAGGGCCTGCATGGTGGAGCAAGGACATCATCCAACAGGCTGTGGGCGAGGCCGGGCCCCTCGGATGCCCTCTAGGTCTGGGCCCCACGGATCATCAGGAAAGTGAAGAGTAGATAAGTCCCGGAGGGCAAGGAGAGGGCGTCCCTGGGTGTGTGTGACTGATGGAGGCAGACATGGACTTTGAGAGGCAGGAGCAGAGGCCAGGGGATGTGGGGACCAGATGAGGCCCTGAGAAGGAACCCCAGGTTGTACGGGTAGCTGAATGTGGGAGGAGGGCGCAGTGGACACCAGGCGAAACAGTACAGGTGCATGGGGCAAGGCTGTACTCCAAGAACCAGGCTCCCAGTGGAGGAACAGTACTGCTAGGTCCAATCAGTGACTGGCCCTGAGCAGCGGGCGAAAGGGCAGGCACGGAGGGGCCTATCAGGGGAGGATGGGAATGTTGGGTGAGTAGCAGGGCCAAGGCCATGGTGCCACCACAGCCAGCTCTTCAGCCCCAGGGAAACCAACCTGGCTGGGCATGGCCCCAACCTGCCAATTTGTGCTTCTGCGTCGCTGGGAAGCTCCCAGCATGGCCTCAGCCCCGGCAGGGAAGTGTCCACAGGCAGCCTTTGCTGCAGGCAACAGCTGGCTGCAGGACTCCTCCTCCATCCCAGCCTTTCTGGAAGCTTCTTCTCCTGCCCTTTGTGAGAGGCCTCCAGGCCAGATCATTGGCCATCTTGGGGGGTGAAGCTATGCTGGGGGCGATTCTTAGGCTCCACTTAGGTGGCCTCCGTTTCCTCCAAAATGACCACGGGTCACTGCATTTTAGTCTGTTTGAGGACCCCCACCCCCACCCTCACCCTTGCCCCTTGTGTGTGGCTGGTCTGTTTTCCCGCCTGTTTTGGACGACGATCACCCGGGCATCTAAGCCCATGGTGGAATGGTGGGGAGGGGGCTACTCTGGGGGCTGTGGGGGTCTCAGAGCGCACCCTGCCCATCCCCCTGGCAGCCGCTGTCTCCGTGGACAATGAGCACCGGGAAGTAGAGGGCGTCCTCATAGCAGGGCGGGCTCTCGAGGGGTTCTGTGTCCTCTCCACGGCGCCCCAGGGGCCCCCCGCTCAGGCTGCGGAAGACCCCTGGCGTGGCCCGGCCCCCAGCGCCCAGTGAGAGGCGGCTGCGGCTGAAGGGCAGACGGGGCCCGCTGGGCCGGGCGGGGGGCAGCGAGTTGCTGCTGACGGAGCGACGGCAGCGCTGGCAGCCTCTGAGGTAGGCGCCCGAGCCCGCGCCCATGACCACGGCCTCCGAGTAGCTGGGCACCAACTGCCGGTTGGAGCAGATGTGCCACTCGAGCTCAGTGAAGTCCACTGTGGCCACGCGGGACAGCGGGGGCCCGCTGGGCACGGCCCCGGGCGGGGGCGAGCTGGCGCCGAAGAGCTTCTCCACCTGGTAGTGCACGTGGGCTGTTCCATAGGCGGCCACGACGCGCAGGGGCCACGACAGCGTGGCCGCCGACACGAGCCAGAAGACCCAGGCGCGAGCGTACCAGGGCGGGCTGCGGGGGTCGGCGAAGACCATGAGCGACTCGCGGAAGTCCACGTCCTTCAGGTGCATGCCCTCGCGCGCCTCCAGGTAGTCGTCCAGGCCCTCGTTGGCGCTGAAGAAGCGCGCCCGCTGCGTGAGGTACGAGGCCTCGGCCTCCGCGCTGCCGAAGCTGAAGCACTTGGTGAAGCGCAGCCGCGTGGCCGCGTGCTCCGCCAGCCCCACCAGCTCCTTGGAGACGTCACGGACGCCGTGAGCCGAGTAGTCAAACTCGCCGCGGGCCGTGCGGCTGTCGGCGCGCTCATGGTACACCTGCGTGGTGGTGTAGGCGTCGCCGTTGCGGTAGCGTGTGATCTGGCGGGTGCGCCGCACGTAGTGGTAGCTGGTGGCCTTCCACCAGACGCACGGCGGCGCCTGCTGCAGCCGGCGGATCAGCGCCAGCACCGTGTGGGCGTCGGTGCGTGGCGCCTGGCAGGACCGCACGTGACAGTGCCAGCACTCGGCCAAGTAGAGGAGGTAGAGCAGGGAGACGAAGGCCAGCGGGATGTACAGGTAGCCATCGGAGCAGGGGCTGGCCGGGTAGGTGGGTGGCGGGCCACCGGCTCCCCGGGCCAAGGCAGCCTCGGGCCCCAGGACCAGCCGCGGCACTGTGGCCAGGCGACACCAGGCCACCACGGCCCCGCAGGCGTGGATGAGCAGAGTGAGGAGCAGGCACTTCCAGTGCGACTCGCGGCACAGGGAGCTTCCCAGGGACTGTTTCAGGGGCCGCTGCTGCAGGTGGGCAGAGAAAGGGAAGTCTGTGTCAGGTGGGGCCATCAGTGGGGCCTGCCACTTTGCTTAACCCAGCTGAGGGAGGTGATACCGTGAGCCCCATTTTACAGAGGAGGAAACTGAGGCTCAGAGGGATGAGCAGCTTGCTCCAGGCTTCAATTTCCAGCTCACTCACAGTGGCGCTGCAGATTCAAACCCAGGACTCGCTGCCCCAAATCCATCCTCCACTGTGCCCTGCTAGCACTGGGCCAACTGTACACAGGACACAGCAGGCCCGCCTCTGCCAGAAGGGGTGGATCCTTGCACTGGCTATTGAGAAAACTGAGTTCTAGCCCTTGCTCTGCCCTGATTTGCTGTGTGGACTTGGCTATATCTCTGCCCTCTCTGGGCCTTGATTCTTGGTCCTGTTGGTCTGGGAAGCAGGGTGGAAGGGGTCCGAGGTGTAAACAGCATAGGCTTTGGAGTTTCACTGCCCAGAAGCCAGTGCTGGCTCCAGCACTTACTGTATGACTTGGGCACATCTCTCATCCTCTCTGGACCTTAATTTCCTCATCTGTAAACTGAGTCTGTTGTGAGGATTTAACAAGATCATACGTGTGAAGATCTGAGCACAGTGTCTGGCCATGGGAATAAATATGATCACCATTACCCTGAGACCCCCTCTGGTTCCTTGTTCCATAGGGACTTAGAAGACTCAGCAGAGGCTTTTGAGTCAATGGGAGCATCTAGAACGGAGGAGGTGCGAGTCTTGGGGTGGGGAGCAGATATAGGGCCATCCTCCACTCATCTGTGCTGAGCGAGGGGGCGGGACACAGCTGCTGGGCAGCAGGGGCCACTCCCTGGCTCAGAGGGCTTGCCACACCCTCCCTGGCAGGGCTGCCAGCCTAGCTACCTCACCCCCAGGTGCCCATGGAGAGAGAAGCAGGTAGGTATACAGTGGGGAGAGTGGAAGGGTAAAAAGGGGTGGAAAAGGTAGAAACAACAAAAGAGGGGTTAAGGGGTCACCTCTCCTACCCCAGACCTACCAGGCCTCTAGAGGCCCAAGAGGAGAGGAACCATCCCCCAGCCCAGCCCAGATACAGCCTGTCCCCGTCACACAGCATAGGAGCACAGCGCCACCTGACCTGCCAAGCCTGTCAGGTACACACACACTTGTCCACGCCCCTCCAACACATGCTCATCACAGACCCACCTACCATGGAGGGCCACACTGCCTGTCACCAGGAAACTCCAGACCCTCACCTGTCCCCAGAGCACAGACTCCCACAACCATAGCATGGTACACACACATAGCACACACACACGCACCACAGACCCATCCACCACAGGACACACACATGCACATACACGTTCCACATGCAGTGAAGCCCAGAGACATAGCAGACCTTCACCTGACCACAGTGCACATCTCCCCACCCCCAATGCAACCTGACACCTAGGCTCCTCAGACCCCACAGGGAGAGACCCACCCACAACGGGACTCGCTCACATGCACACACCTAGACCACTGAGTGACCACCCGAGCCAGGCACCCACTCACCCCTCACCTGACTACAGGGTACACACACCCCCAATTCACACACCCACACAACACACACACACAAGCAGGCTACATTCACCCAAATGCACACACAGCTCCACTCACCACCCTATCACCCCACACATCACTCGGGGCCCCAGGTCCTGCAGACCTTACTGGCTAGGGCTGAGGAGGGGCCATCTGGGGTCCCAGTCAGCAGAATGGGCCCTCAATCCTCACCTCGGGGACAAGGAGAAGGGGTACCCAGGCGCCTCCCTTCCTCTTCCCCTCCTCCCCTCTAGGCTTTGCGACTGCTGCTGCATTGCAGGCACTGCCCGGACACCTCGTGAGCGGCTGGGCCGGGCTGGGGGCCTGACCCCGCGGCCCTGGCGGTGGAAGCAGTATCCCCCGCTGGGCTGCGGCACTGGGACGCGTGGGGGCCAGGCGCTGACGTCACAGGACGGGCGAGGCTGGATGAGGGGGCGCTGGGGGCGGAAGTCGCCCCCCATATTGCTGTCCAGCCGCCCCACCCCTACCCCCAACGCGGGTCCCTGGACCCCTGGCAGGGCGGCAGGTGACCCCAATGACGTCATTAGCCGTAGGGGCTCTGGGACTTCCCTCCTCAGCCCCTCTCTTGGGGTCGCCTTCTGCACTGGTCCCTTTCACGCCGCCCCAGGCCCGGCTCCGGCCCCCCAGCGCCAGTACCTCTTCCCGCAGCGGCTCGCCGTCCGGGATGAGCGCGGGCACCTCCCCGCCGTCGCCAGCGCCGTCCTCGGGCATGGTGTCCTGGCTGCTTGGGCGGCCCCAGCCCGGGCACCGGGCATGATAGGGCGGAGCACAGAGGGCTGCGGCGCGGCCCCCAGGGGCGTCCGCTCGGCTCAGCGGCCGCGGAGGGAGTGCGCGGAGCTCGAGCCTGAGCGCAGCGGCAGCGGCGGCGGCGGCGGCGGCGGAGGCGTTGGCGGCGTTGGCGGCCCGGGTGCCCGGCGCCCCGCCCTCCGCTGACCCCGCCCCCGCGGCACCGGCGGCGCCGCCGGCAGCGCCTGGCACGGCAGGCGCTCCGCCCGCCCCCAAGAAGCCCCCGCTGGGCGGCTGGACCCCTGGATTCTCCTCCGGCCGCGCTTGCGCTCGCGACCTTGAGCTGGTCTAACCCTCTGGCGCCTGAGCTTCCCGGGCTGTAAAATGAGGAAGGAGAATCTCCAAGGTGGGTGGGCGCTCGCGGGGTCCCATCTCTAAGGAGTAGGCCCAGAGTTAAGCCCACCCAGATCCCATCCCTGAAGCCTCACTTGGAGAAGAGGGTAGTTGCAGCTGAGAAAAGCGTGATGAGTTTCACTGGCTGGGCAGGGGTGCTGGACTCAGCTTAGGACAGGCAGGCTGGGGCAAGGACACCAGGGACCCTAGGCTGCGTGACCTTGGGCCAGCATGCTCCGCTCCCAACCTCATTTTTCCCATCTGAGAAATGGGGATAGAGGCCGGACTGAGTGGCTCATGCCTGTAATCCCAGAACTTTGGGAGACCGAGGTGGGAGGATCACTGGAGCCCAGGGATTCCAGCAGCCTTGGAAACATGGCGAAACCCTGCCTATACAAAAAATTTTAAAATGAGCTGGGCATGATGGTGTGGTGGGCACCTGTATTCCCAGCTACTCGGGAGGCTAAGACAGGAGGATCAATTGAGTCTGGGAGTTAGAGGCTGCAGTAAGCTGTGTTTGCACCACTGTGCTCCAGCCTGTGTGACAAAGTGAGACCCTGTGAAGAAGAAGAAGAAGAAGAAGAAGAAGAAGAAGAAGAAGAAGACGACAGAGAGAGAGAGAAAAGAAAGAGAAGGAAGGAAGGAAGGAAGGAAAGAAAGAAAGAAAGAAAGGAAGGAAGGAAGGAAGGAAGGAAGGAAGGAAGGAAAGAAAGAAAGAAAGAAAGAAAGAAAGAAAGAAAGAAAGAAAGAAAGAAAGAAAGAAAGAAAGAAAGACATAGAAAGGTTTTGGATTCAGTTTACAAGCATCTCTCATGCCCTGTGCTTCAGCCTGTGTGACAGAGTAAGACCCTGTCTTGAAGAAGAAGAAGAAGAAGAAGAAGAAGAAGAAGAAGAAGAAGAAGAAGAAGAAGAAGAAGGAGGAGGAGGAGTAGGAGGAGGAGGGGGGAGGAGGAGGAGGAGGAGGAGGAAGAAGAAGGCGGCAGCGGCGGTGGCAGAGGAGGAGGAGGAGGAGGAGAGGAGTAGGAGGAGAAGGAGGAGAGGAGGAGGAGAAGGAGGAGGAGGAGAGGAGGGAGAAAGAAGGAAGGAAGGAAGGAAAGAAGGAAGGAAGGAAGGAAGGAAGGAAGAAAATACATAGAAAAGCTTTGGATTCAGTTCACAAGCATCCATCGTGCCCTGCAGGGACATGGGAACTGGCTTGCATTAGATGACCCCTCCCAGGTTCACGTGGCCCCAGTGCTACTTCCTGGCCCTCCAGGGCCTCAGATCTTCACATCTGTGCCTGAGTCTGGCTTTGCTCGAAAACTAGACAATCTGGGCAGAAAATAAGCTGCAATACTGGTGGGTTAATTCATTTTGTATGTGTGTGTGTTCAGGCAAAGAGCAACTCAAAGACCATTCAATTAAACATCCTTACCCCCTTAAAGATTAGGTAACTGAGATGTAGACAGAGGAAAGGACTGGTCCAGGGTTTTATCTATTTATTATATATTTGTTGGACACAGATGTTTACTGGGTGTCTTCTATATGCAAGTATTGTGCTTGGCACTGGGAAGGCAAGGGTGGAAGTGGAGAATGACAACAGGGCCTGTCCTCATGGAACTTACATGCAGGGCAAATTGGGTGCACCCAGAGGGGGCCTAGAACCCAGCCTATGACCTCCACCCCTGACCAGGTCAGGTCTCTGTTCCCTTTGTCTCTCTGAGAGGCACAAGCTGAACTGACTCTTAAAGATAACTAGGCTTATGGACAAGTGGATATAAGGGGGAAGGGCATCCGAGGTAGAGGGGACCTCTGGGCAATCAGACCACGTGGGCTGAGTTTGGGGAGCAGGAAGGTCATCTGGTGTAAGTGGACACCTGGTAGCTAATTAGAGAGGTCGTCCTCTCTAGAAAGCGGTGGCTAAAGGTCTGTGAGAGGGAGGCCCCTGAAGACTGTCTCCATGGGGGTGGAAGTGATCAGAACCTGGGTGGAGAGAAAGGAACCTCTGGGACTACAAGTGAGGCTTGGGGGCCTCACTTCGAGAAGACCACAGGCCCAGCGATGACTCAGGAGTTTCGGCTGCAGCTTCAGGACGCAGATCAGCACACCTCTGCCCCCAGATCTGCTGGACTACGGGAGAGTCTATGGGACAGGCCCTGGGCAGGATCCTGCCCCATCTATACCACCCAATCTCTGGGACTTCGGATCCTCTGGGCCCCAGTTTTGCAGTATGCGTGTATGTGTGCGTGCGGCCACGCGCTCGCTAGGAGCGTGTGGTTCAAGACCACAAATCTTCCCATCCGCAGGTCCCCGGGAGTCTACAGGATGGCGGCAGAGGCGGGAGGGCATTTTCAGCACCGGACGACGGACAGCACCCGCGCGGAGAAGAGGAGTGGGAGGCGGGAGGAGGAGTCAGCATCCTGGGGCTTGATTGGCCGCTCAGTCACTGACAGTGGCGGCCTCCCACCACCACCTCCGGGGCTGCTGGGGCTCCGTTCCAGGATTGGGTGAAGTGTAGGTGACGGGGGAGGAAAACAAGCCCAGAGAGGGAGGAACAGGCGCCCCGAAGGCCAGGGCTTGGTTGGAGCTCGACCGCCCCATTCCCTCCTGGAGTACGTCGAAACAAGGAAGCTTCGTTCATGACTCCGGCCGCAGCTCCCCTCTAGTCTCCCTGGTGCAGTCGTGGCAGGTTGCGTCAAGTGCCTCACCGCGCAGGCGCGCGAATAATTCTCGCCCACCTTCTTCCTTAACTCTTCTATTGGCTGTTCCCACCGTGAACTGGCAAGCCCGTGATCCAATCCTAGGCACCACAAGTTGCTCCTCCTGTCCCTCACCCGGATGTTGCCTTCTGCCGAATCCGCTCAGGCTAGAGCCAGTCAGTGGCCAATTGGGAGAGGGGTGGGGCGAGCCGGCGACGCCGAAGAGCCAATGGCAGGCGCGGGGGATGACGCCGCGGACATGGTGGCCGAGACCGGCGGGGTGGGGGACGTGTCGCGCGGCCGGGTGGCCTCGGTCGGTACTTTGGGCGCGGAGCAGCTGCTTTATTAGTATTCGTACCCACGAGGCGGCGCAGCGGGCCCTCGGGGAGAGAGAGCGTCGCAGCCATGGCTTATCACTCGGGCTACGGAGCCCACGGTGCGTGGGGCGCTGGCGGGGCGCGGCGCGGCGCGGCGCGGCGCGGCCGGCGGGGGGAGAGTCGGCGGCGCGGCCCGCTCACCCCGAGGGAGATAGCGACTGGGACCGCTGCCCAGGGCGGGGGTGTCACTCGGGTTCCTGCCCCTCGCAACACTGCAACGCGTCCCGGACTTCGCTCTCTCGGCCCAGTCGTGAGACCGGGCGGTGGTAGCACAGCTGGGAGTCCCACGGCGGAGTCGGGCAAAAACGGGGTCCGCCTCCAGAAACTCCTTTCACTCTTGTGAGCCTGGTGAGGTCCCTGAGCACTGTCCAGGGCCTCCGGGTAGCCAGCTGTCGCCTCTCCCCGGTTTGTTCACACAAGGATGTCCTCCCAGTTATCTGCACCTAGCAAACTTCTACTGACTATGGCTCAGTTCAGAGGTCACTTCCAATGAGAGGCCTTCAGAAACCCCAAGTGGGCAACCACTTCTAGGCGCTGCCTCAGCTCTTCCTTTGCCTACATTTTGCAACGGATTTCTCGCAAAGGATCCCTCACCAAAGTTTTTTCTCAGTTAGCTCCCCCTCACCCAGCTTGGGGTCTCCTCACTGATCGGTGCCTGCAGGACCCGTGCAGGGCTGTCCAGCCAGGGAAGGGGCGGTGGCTTGGGCTCATGCTTGGTATTTCTGTCATCTACTCTGATACCTCCAAACCCACAGGCTCCAAGCACAGGGCCCGGGCAGCCCCGGATCCCCCTCCCCTCTTCGATGACACAAGCGGTGGTTATTCCAGCCAGCCCGGGGGATATCCAGCCCCAGGAGCAGATGTGGCCTTCAGTGTCAACCACTTGCTTGGGGACCCAATGGCCAATGTGGCTATGGCCTATGGCAGCTCCATCGCATCCCATGGGAAGGACATGGTGCACAAGGAGGTGTGGCCTGCCCCCAGGGCACGGGTGGCAGAATTTTTGGCGAGGGCTGGGACATCATGGGATTCCACCCGATTCCTCACAGTGTCCTCAGGGATGGAGAACACGGAGGGGCACTCTTGAGGCCTGGAGTGCGGCTTGCCCACAGCCTCCTTTCTCCCCTCCCAGCTGCACCGTTTTGTGTCTGTGAACAAACTCAAGTATTTTTTTGCTGTGGACACAGCCTACGTGGCCAAGAAGCTAGGGCTGCTGGTCTTCCCCTACACACACCAGGTGAGCTTCCTATCAAGGGAGCTGGTGGGCCTTCCTCATTGTGCCGGAGTCTGGCGCCCAGACCTCAACCCCCTTCTCTCCTCTTTTTTCTCTTCCCCTCCTGATGTGGCCGTTGCTGCCACTGCCAGAACTGGGAAGTGCAGTACAGTCGCGATGTTCCTCTGCCCCCTCGGCAAGACCTCAACGCCCCTGACCTCTATATCCCCAGTGAGTCTCCGACCTGGGCTGGGGAACATGGTGGGGTGGGGTCGGCGGGGGGGGGGGACTTGTGTCTTGAGGGATGAATGGGAAGAGAGGCTCAGCTACTGAGTCAGCATCTGTTCTTGGTGCTTTGTGTATGTATGGCAGTTGCAAGACACCAGGCAGGCAGTGCAGGGTTACCAGTAAGGAGCTTCCTAAATGCGCCTTCAGTGTCCCCAGGACACCCTTTTGAGACCTTCCTGTCTCTTGATTTGGACTATATCCCTCCCCAGCCTGGAGCTCTGGGTTTAGACCTGGCTTTGCAGATTCCAGCTGTGGGACTTTAGGCTGGTTATTTGTACTTTTCAGTATAACAGGACCAATATAGTCCCTACCCCAAAGGACTGCTGGAGAGATTCAGCAAGGTGATGTTTGCTCAGCACCTCACCTGGCACACAGGAAGGACGTAGGAAACATTAGCTGTTATCGTCGTTATTACTTGTCCTCCAAGGCGTGCTGTTATCCTTTCTTCCAAGAAGCCTTTCCTGAGCCCCTGAGCAAGTGGTGGCTCCCTTCTGGGTTCCCACAACTGCCTGTCCACATGGCATTTTTCAGGCTGCCCACGTGTGCAGCTGACTCTATCCTGTTGGCTGCATAGGGCCAGACCCATCATGGACACCCAGGGTGAGTAAGTGCAGTGACCAGCCCACAGATGAGCTTCCAGTGAGGGCAGCCAGTGGGACTGAGGGCAGCCAGTGGGACTGAGGGCAGGCAGCCAGCCTAGGTGTGCTGGGCAGCACAGGGGTTCCTCCATCCTTCATCCCGTGTGCCCATCATAGCCACCGTGTAAGGCTGGAACTGGCATCCCCATTTTACTTGTTGAAGCCAAGCTTCAGAGGAGCTTCAGTATTTTTGAGGCCTTAGAGTTGACGGGTGGTACAGCTGATTTCCTGACTCCAGAACTCCAGACACTCCCCACTGGTGGTCATGTCAGTGCTTTTTTTTTTTCCTTTTGAGACGAGGTCTCACTCTGTCACCCAGTCTGGAGTACAGTGGTGTGATCTTGGCTCGCTGCAACCTCTGCCTCTCACGCTCAGGCAGTGATCCTCCTGCCTCAGTCTCCTAAGTAGCTGGGACTGCAGGCTATAGGCGCCCGCCACCATGCCCAGCTAATTTTTGTATTTTTAGTAGAGACAGGGTTTTGCTATGTTGCCCAGGCTGGTCTTGAACTCCTGGGCCCAAGTGATCTGCCTGCCTTGTCCTCCCCAAGTGCTGGGATTACAGGCATGAGCAACAGCACCCTGCCAGTTCTAGTGCTTTAAGCGAGGCAGAAGACAGAGTTTAAAACTGCTGCTAATGCCCAGCTCCCACTGGCTCTGAGCTTTTATGAACACTACCCAAAGTTAAACTTGGAGTTTCCTGCATTGTTGGGCAGCCAGAGCCCTACCAGTGCCGAGACTCAGAATTGCTGACTGAGGTGAGGTCATCTCCATGGCCCCAGACTCTAGGGAGAGAATGGGTATCCACTGAACCTGCATTCTGGTCTTGCCAGAAACCAGTTTGGTCCCTGTCTAGGCAGAACAATGGCCTTGGCCCATGATATAGTTTCTGAGATGCAGCAGAAAACTGATGAGCTTCCCAGCACAGAGGTAGGAAAGGTGGCTTGTGGTCCTGGAAGAAGGGTCAGGTGGCATTTACACAGTGGGAGAGGGCTGATTGGAGACAGGCATCCCAGGCAGGGCATTTGGGAGCAGAATGTGGAGGTCAGGCCATGCTGGGCTATGCAGAGAAGGAAGTATGGGGCATGTCAGTGACCCCAAATGCCTAGGAAGGCAGCTCTGATTGAGGAAGCCAAGCTGATGGCATCTCTCTGGCACTTGGCAGCGATGGCCTTCATTACTTACGTGCTCCTGGCTGGGATGGCACTGGGCATTCAGAAAAGGTCAGTGCCAAACCCCTCCCTTACCCTCCCCTTCCTGTGAGCTCTTCTCCCAACCTCCCTAGGGCATATGTGGTGGTCCCCAGCTCACCCTCTGTTGCCCCAGTCTCTCATCCTCACCCCTGCCTCAGGATGCCTGGCTCTGAGCCGCCCCTGTTTTGGCACAGGTTCTCCCCGGAGGTGCTGGGCCTGTGTGCAAGCACGGCGCTGGTGTGGGTGGTGATGGAGGTGCTAGCCCTGCTCCTGGGCCTCTACCTGGCCACCGTGCGCAGCGACCTGAGCACCTTCCACCTGCTGGCCTACAGTGGCTACAAATACGTGGGGTGAGCACCTGTGGGCCAGAGGGGTGGCCTTGGGTCTGGGCCTGCATAGCTGTAGCCTCGAACTGTGACCCTGGACATGTCTTGGCCCCCAGTGACCTCAAGCACTGCTCTGTTAAGAGGGAGGAGCTGTCTCCAGCAGTCTCCTGAGGACCTGGGTGCCATGCAGAGGTTGGGGAGGTGTTGAGAGTCACTCTGCCAGAGTCTTGGGGAGAGAAGGGGATCTCAGATCCGGGTCCTGGGGCTGAGTCCTGAGCCTTCCATATCCCTTTGGGGTCTGGGTCCCTGTGGGGACAGATTGAGAGTAAAAGGCGCTGTGGGACGTGGGGTCTAGCTGGGCTCTGGGCATTGGGGGTAGGGCCAATCTCAGGCCTAGACCCCTAGGGGTCACCAACCCTTTCCTCCTCCCACCCCCAGAATGATCCTCAGTGTGCTTACGGGGCTGCTGTTTGGCAGCGATGGCTACTACGTGGCGCTGGCCTGGACCTCATCGGCGCTCATGTACTTCATTGTGAGTCTGGTGTGCCCCCCCATTCCCCTGCCTTCACTTGAGGGCAAACCTCCCCCTCCTGGCCAGCCTTCAGCTTTCCTTTCTTCCAGGTGCGCTCTTTTCGGACAGCAGCCCTGGGCCCTGACAGCATGGGGGGCCCCGTCCCCCGGCAGCGTCTCCAGCTGTACCTGACTCTGGGAGCTGCAGCCTTCCAGCCCCTCATCATATACTGGCTGACTTTCCACCTGGTCCGGTGACCCCCTGGCCCCAGATGGCACTGAGTTTTTCATTCATTGAAGATTTGATTTCCTTGACTTTGTCTGACCTTTGTTCCTGGGGCCTGATGGGGAGCTACGGATACCTCTGGGCCTCTCCATTGCCCAGGGGACTGGGCTTGGAGCTGTCTAGGAAGAAGGTGGGCCCAGGGAGGGCTTCATGACTTTGGTGGCCTTGATATTGCCTTGTAAGGGTTTCAGCAGCCTCAGCTGGGAAAGAGAAGATGGAAGGAGGCTGCTGAGGGGAACTGGAAGGCCTCTGATCCCTCTAGGGGGCTCCAGCAGGGTCTGTGGGCTACTGGGGTAAGATAAGCCAGGCTGGGGATTCAGCTTAGGGCTGCCCCCTATACAGTCCCTGTAATTGGCCCCCATCTCCTCTTCAAGCTTTCCAGGAGCAGAACCGGGGCCCACATATTTGCAGTAGTTTATTCATATTTTGTCACAAATGGCCGGGGAGGGGGTGCCGGACTCCTCCAGGCGACATAGAAAATAGGTCCAAGAGACAAGGTGGGCTGAGGTTGGGGCAGATGGAGACAGGGCTGGAGAAAGAGCCTGGGGGAGAGGGGAGGGCAGACTAGGGGTGGGGCTGCCCCCCTGCTGAGCCTGCTCATTCCCGGTGTGGGTACCCCCCCACCTGCAGGGGGAGCCTCAGGGTGGGGTGGAGGGGGGTGGCCCAGAATTTCCAGGGTCAAGCTTTGCCCCTTGGCAGGGCCCAAGTTTCCCCCGAAATGGACAAGGCCGGAGGTCCTGCCCTTTCCAGGACTGACTGCCATGCCCACAGGCTGGCAGAGGAGCCCCTGCCCCTGTTTAGAGCTCTGCCCAGCCGCTCTAGTCCAAGGGGGAGGGCTCTGAAGGTGGGGGGGGTCCCCGCAGCAGCAGTTTGGGGGTTGGAGAGGCTGGGGGCACCAGTGCCCCCTCCCCCCCCAGGGCTGAGGCCTCTGCGGCCAAGGGGCAGGGCTGGGGGTGCACAGGCGTCCGGTCTGTTCTGGGCTCACTCCCTGGCCGGCTTCCCCCTTAGAAACTCACCAACGTATAAACCATACTGTGGGAAGATGAGCCAGTGAGCCTAGCCCTGCACACACACAGCCACCCAGCTACCCACCTGGCCACACCCTGGGCTGCCCTCAGTCCTCAAGGGCAAAGGGCATTGGAAGTGTGATGCTGGGACATCCCTTCCCTGAGTTCTGACTGCTGTGGGCAAGGCCTCACCTGTACAGGTAATAGAAGAAGGAGAGCAGGTAGAAGGCAAGTTTGCACCAGGACTCCTTCTGGCAGTAGTTGAGAATGTCAGCATTCATGATGGAGACCGCATCATACATGACCTCAGAGCCATCTGCAGGACGGTGGAAGTACCTGGGGCAGACAGGGGCTTGAGTGTCTGCCATCAGGGCTCCCACCCCCATCCTGCCCCTGTTCCCCATCTCAGCCTCCCCAAGGCAGCTGCTCCCCTCACCTCCAGAGGTGGTAGAAGAGGAGGGGGATGTTGAGGCCCAGGGTCACCCACTCTGCTGCACACAGAAACATCAGACAGAAGAGGCCGTGGATGGAGTATTCTGGGACCACCAGCTGGGGGAGTGAGGGTGAGAGGTCAGCGGCCTGGTGCTATGACAGACCCAAGCTTCAAGGGCACAGAGAGGAGCTGGGGTTTGGAAGGTGCCCACCCACCGTGACCTCTGGAGATTAAAAGGCCTCTGGCTTCCCACTCCCTCCCAAGTAGCAGAGTGGATCAAACAGGCCCAAAGCGGGGGACGGCCTGGTTCTGGGCCACAGACAGTGGGGGCAGCGCTGGGCTAGGAGCGTCCTGCCCCCAGCCCTGACACTGACCTTCCTCAGGAGGCAGCAGATGCGTTCGATGTTTTTTAAACGCTCGCGCTGTTGGGGGAAGCAAAAGGCCGCGATGGGGGAGGCGGAGAAGCAGATACTGGAGCAGCTCCCACCGCCCCGCATGTGGCCGCCAGGGGGCGCCAGAGCGGTCTCTGCGGCACTGTCGGCGCGGCCGGGAAGCAGCCGCGCCGTCCCCATGGCGACCGTCACCATGGAGGGCCTTCACCCGCGTCTCCAAGGCAACGGCCCAGAGCCTGGCAACCGCCGCCCCGCCAGGAGGAACTCAGCCCTGAGCACGCGCCAGGTGTTTGCTGGGGGCGGAGACAGAGAGGAAGGGGGCATGGCCGTAGGCCCCCCACCCCACCCCCGTCTTCCCGTCTCCCACCCCCAGCCCGCGACAGATGGAAAGACGGACAGACACACCTCGGCACAGCACATGTATCACTTACTGCCCGCGCAGGGTTCCCCTGGTCGATGGGGTTCTTGAAGTCGGTCCGCAGCTCATCAAAGGCTATGATCTGGGGGAGGGGCGTGTGCCCGTCAGGGTTGGGGCAGCAGTTTATGACCTTCCCCCCAAGTCCTTCTGTGGGATAGGAGTTTACTGAAGAGGACCAGCCAGGTGGAGCTTGTTGCAAAGGTGGAGAAACCGAGGCCCAGGGAGGGGCAGGGCCTGGTCCAAGGTCATCACAACAGTCCAGAAGGGAACCCTAGCGTCTGGATGACCAGTTCAGGCCCATGTCCACTACACCTCCTTCCGAAACATCCCAAGACATGGCCTCGTGTCTGCCCTACCAGGTCTCAGGCCCTGTGCTGAGCACTGGGGCTCCAGAGGCCTGGGATGCAGCCTCTGCTCGGGAGGAACCCACGCCCAGAGGGATGATCACTCTACGTTCCAGGTGATCAGGGTTTAAGGTACAGGACCTGGAGTGAGTGCTTAACCCTGTGTGGAGGGTGAGGGAGTTCAGGCTCGACTCGGAGTAGGTGTTGGTGAGCAAATGGGGGAAATGCAGTTCAAGCAGAAGGTGCAATGGCAGAGGGGTGAAAGGTCAGGAGACATTCAGGAGGCTGCGGGTTTCATGGGGCTGGCATGACAGAGCGGCGAGCAGGAAGAAAAGAGGGAGTGGTGGAAGAGGAGCTGGAGAGTTCAGCAGAGCCAGACATGGACAACCTGTGAGGCTGGAGCAGGAGGTTGGACTCTAACACAAAAACATTGTGGGGAGGCATGGAAGAGTACACAGCAGCAGATTGGGGTGGTCAGGCCCATGTCTCAGGATTGGTCCATGTCTCAGGATTGGTGGGGCAGGAAATTCGAGCTCACTGACAGTCACAGCTGAGATCTAAGTGGTGCTCCTGCTGGCAGGTATGTGGATTAATTCATTTAATGCTTACAACCTAATGATTTAGGTACTAGTTTTATTTTCATGTCTATTTTGCAGATGAGGAGGCTGAGACAGGTTAAGTGACTTGTCCAGGGTCACACAGCTGGTTAGTGGATTCTAACCCAGTGTGACTCCAGAGTTAAAATTCCTAACCACTGTGTCATACTCAGGCCAGACCAGCAAGGGGACAGTTTGGAGGGTTAGGGGCAGGGCTGATGGTGGTCTGAGTGAGGAGAGTTGTAGTGGAGATGGAAGGCGTGTATGCGATTCTACAGCTCTTTAGGAGCCAGACTCCAGAGGGTTCAAAGGGCCGAGAAGTGAAGGCAGAAGTCTAAGGTGTCTTCAGGTGTTAGGGTGTCTGGCAGATGGCAGTGTCCTCATGGGTGGAAACTCTCTAGGGGAGCAAGTGTTTGAGGGGATGATGGGATGGGCCTGGGAGGAGCTGACAGGTGACTTGGGGGAAATGGGCTGGCAGAGGAGCCTGCTGGGATCCCCTCCCATCAGCTCCAGCCCTAGGATGAGGCAGCAGGCCCACCACCCCCAGGCATCCCAGAACCCAGACGGCTCAGAGAGAAAGAACATGGGCTTCCTGGAAGGAGCTGGGGCCATCTGGATCACCCCCCCCCCACCCAGTTCCTCATTGACTGGGCAGCCGCCGCTTGGCACGCACAGCAACAGGGTCCACAGGGAGCAGAAGGGTGCCGTCTGTGCCCCAGAGCTGGCATCACCAGCAGGCGGCAGGCGTCGCGCCTCCCACCCCCCAGGCTGCCTGGTGCTGACTCAGCCCCCCGGAACAAACAATCCCCCACGGTGACAGCTGACACGCATCACTCACCACCAGTGTTGCCTAGGAACCACTGGGGCCTGGGCTAAGGGTCTGGAGTGGGATCTGGGGTCCTGCCCTGTTAAGAGTCTAGTTCTTAGCAGCTGTGGACTGAGGACCACACCTCCTATCCCCTACCACCCAGCAGGCCGCACTAGGCACTCTGATGTGCACAGGTCCACTTCGCCAGTGAGGAACCAGACTCGCGACAAATGACTAGATAAGATCATCCAGTTAAATGGCTGAGTGGACACAGTACCTCACATAGGTGCTCAATCAATATCTGTTTAATGAACAAAGACATTTCTTCAAAGCTTGGGCCTTTCCTCCCAGCCTGCGCACTCCACAAGGGCAAAGTCTGGTTTTATTCATCCTTGACCCCCTCAAAGCCACCCAGAGCCTGATCTTTGGGAAGCATCAATGCAGGTGTGGTGGATGGAAAACTGCTGAGAATCCCCTGAGGACAGGGACCCCACAGGGCCTGTGGGAAAGCCGTGGGTGGGGAAGGCCCCAAAAAGGGGCATCCTGAATTCCAGAAGCCCTTCTCCTAGGAGCTGGTCAGCTCTGCATTCCCCAGCCTGTGGCCTCCAGCTCCCTTCAGCCCTTAGAACCCTAGCCCTCCTGCCCCTACCTCACAGAAATAAAAATAGAGTAACTCGGGGTAGGGGGGGAGGGGGGGAAAGACAAAGCAACCAAGACCCAGGGAGACAGCAGAGCCAGGCCAGGGAGTGACAGGGCTGGAGCTGGAGTGTGTGCTGAGGTGCCTGTGGGGGCTCACTCCTCACACAGTATAGGTTCAGTCAGTCTATGGAATCCTGATGGCAAAGAGCAAGGTGGCAGGGGATGGCAAAGGGAGCGCAGGGGGAACCATGGAGCAGGCAGCAGGTCCCAGGAAGAGAAAGGAGAGAGGAAGTGGGGAGCCCGGGAAAGAAGCAGGTGAGGCACTAGGAGGAAGGAGGGAAGGGTTATGGGAAATGGGATTGAGGGAGGGGTAAGAGGACCCCCGAAAGGGAATGACAATCAGGGAGGTGTGCGCGGGAGGTGTGGGCAGAGAATGCTGAGCTGAGCCGACCAGGGCCAAGCTGGGCAGGCTGTTACAGAGACAGGCACGGGGTTTGGGTGGGGGTGGGGAGGGAGGGCAGTAAAGTGGGGCCAGGGGCCCCCAACAACCAGCTGGAGGCTGATTGATAGTTTTGTAGTGAGGGGAAGGGAGCCAGGCAGAGGAGGCCCTGGAAGAGAGGGGCTGGGAGGGGAGGAGAAGGGAGCCTGGGGGAAGCGATGGGTCGGAAGTAGGATGAGGAATGGACATTTTGAAGAACCAGGTGTGAGGCTAGGCCAGGGTGAGGGACAGGCCAAGGGGCATGTGAGACAAAGGGGAAGGGGGGCAGGAAGAGGAGGGAAGCTGAAAAATGGAGAGGAAACCTGAGGGGCTGGGAAGCTCCCAACAGGAGGGGTAGGGAAACCCAAGGTGAGCCGGTGGTGGGGGCTAGGTCTCTGGGGGCTGATGAGAGCCAAGTGCTGCTTGGTCAGGGAGGGGGCTGGGAAGGCAAAGGGTTAATGGGCTATGAGATCTGTGGGTCCTGTAAACAGATGCAGTTGCCATAGCAACCGGCTCCATCACTCTGGCTGGAAAAACCCACAAAGGGTGGGGGGGGGCAGCAGACAGACAAACTGCCCGACGGACTAATGGAGGCGGCTGGATGGTTGTGGGGGGGCGGGGGACGTAGAAGAAGGTAAAGGAGCAAAAATTCCAGAATTCCACCCCCCACCTCACGGGCTGCATGGGGCAGAGGACGGGGGCAGAGGAGGGGGTCAGGGACCGACTGACATACAGACAGGCGGGGGCGGCGAAGGAAGGGGGGCCCTGGGAAGAAAGCCGACCATGGGGGGTGTTAATGGGGGCGAAGCCGACAAGCCGACTGCTGGGGGATAGCAAGTTTCCCCGGGGCTCTGAGACCACCCGCCCTGGGTCCCTCCAGCTCTGTGTGGCCCCTGCCCCCCACCCCGCCCCCAGCCCCAGCCCGGCCTTACGTGCCAGATGACAAAGAAGATGAGGGAGGCGCACAGCACCAGGGTGAGCATGTAGCAGAACGCGGCGAAGGTGAACGCCATGGCCCCCGCGCCGGGCGGCGGCCCGGGGGGCGCCAGCGCGGGGCCCGGGCGCAAGGGGACGCCCCCCGGCCCGCGCTTAGGGCCGGCCGGGCATGGCCCGTGGGGCTCGGGGGAGGTGGGCGATGCGGCCGGGACCGGGACCGCGGGGCCGTGGGGGGCGCGGGGCGCGGGCCGGTGGGCTCGGGGGGCGCGTCCGCTGCTGGCTGCCCGGGCCGCGATCGCTCATCCTGCGATCCCTCGCCCGCGGCTCCCTCGCTCTCCAACCCGCGAAGCCGGCGGGGCGGAGCCGGGGGCGGGGCCGCCGCGCGAGCGGCCTCGGGCGGGGCTGGGTCTCCGCGCGCCCCTCGTCTGCCCGCCCGGCTCGGGCGCCACCCCCAGCCCCGACGAGCCCGTGGCCGTCCCCCTCAGCACCCCGCACCCCTAGGCACTCCAGCCACCGGCACAGCCGCACTCGGCCCCCTCGGGCGGGCGCGCAGGGCAGAGGCTGAAGTGCGAGGCACTTGTCACTGTCGGAGGCGGCAGAAGCACCTGGCTGGGACACACAGCGAAGCGAGGACATGGCATGAATGGGGGCAGCGGGGTTTTGGGGGGCGCCGAAGGAGGTCGGACCAGGTGCAGTGGGGGCACTTTCAGAGGCTGCACGACCCCCACACCTCTGCCGTGTGCCCCGCGGGAGTTGGCGGCGGCACACCAGGTATGAGCCGATGGCCGCCCTCTCTCTCCCTGACAGAACGGTGCTGGGCCCTTGGGGACAGACCACAGAAGCACAAGCAGCTTTCCTGGCCCCAGGAAACGGGGTCAAGGGCTTTCACCAGCAGCCTTAAGATGCAGAAACCAAGCCAGGACCCCCGTGCACCCCATCAAGCCCATGGTTCCAGTTCCATCCCCCCACCCCAAGGCTGGCCTTAGACCAGAGACCACACTTGTCCACCACAACTTCCTTGCAAAAACCCTCAGCTCACCCGAGGGCCAATGGAAATTTATTAATTTTTTTGTCCTTTTCCATCTTTCCCCAAGTGGCTTTTCCTTGCAAAATGCCTGACATGACACCAGAGGGGAACCTGGGAGCGGGGGGGCACCCCAAGGGGCAGCCCAGGGACTTAAATACAAGCTGGAGGGCAGGGCACAGGTGGGACAGGCAAGAGACAGCACGAGGGACATGGCTGCTCAGGGAGACCAAAGACTTGCTTTCCTGCAGGAAGCAGCTGTGCCAGAGGGCAGGGGACTAGGATCCTGGGTGCAGAGTGGATGAGCAGAGAGGCCCCCAACCCCGGATGGAACCCATATTCCCCAGAGAAGTAGGGCAGGGGATGAGGGCCTTCCCTGGTGGGCTCCAGAGACCCAGGGGAGAGTGAGCCAGATGTGCTGCCTCAGGGAAGGGGAGGAGGTGCTAGCAGAGGGTTAAGGCTGGTGCCCAGCCTCTGGCACGGTGGGCCTTCCGCCTCTGCCTGACGTGGGGACAAAGGGGCACACTGGGCAGGCATCGCATGGGTCTGTCTCTGGAAGGGCAGAGGGCGGCAGGAGCAGACTCCCTCCAGGCTCAAGACACAAGCCCAATGCGGCTACCCACCCACCCGTCCTAGATATACTCAGACCCCACCGCAGCTGGACGGCTCGAGCTGGGAGTGTGGGAGGGGAAAGGAGGCAGTGGGGAGAAGAAAGGGTGGGCTGCTGGGCCCCTGTGGTCTCCATGCCTGTCCTGAGGTCCAGCCCAGGGCCCTGGATCCCAGGTCCTGGATCCCCTGGCCACTCTCCTGGCCCTGGGCACTGACTGCGGCCAGGGCAGTAGAGGCCGGGGAGACCTCAGCTCTTGGGCAGAAGGAGAGCGGGAAGAAGGGGAAGGAGAGAAACCCAGTGCAGCATACATGGGGGTGGAAGGGAGACCGACAGAAGAGCCCTCGTTCCAAAGAAAGGTGTGTAGGGGGGCATCTTGGAAAGTCACCTAGAGGCAGCAGCAGAGCAGGCCCCTGCCCTGCCTGACCACAGGTCCTGAGTGTCCTCCCTTAGGGACTCTGACAGAACTGGGGCTCAGGGCAGCAGGCAGATGGGCCAGAGGGAGATGGGGAGCCCAGGACACCCCAAAGCCACAGACTCAAATGCCCCAGGAGAGGGAGAGGGAGGCACCTCCTGCCCCCTCCAGGGACATCATCTGGAGAAGGTGCCCCCTCCTGTCCCACTCCATGTGCCCCTCCTAGCAACAGCCACCGCCAGCCGGCTTTACAGGGGTGCTGTCGATCTTGAGATTGGGCCGCTCGCCCCCGGAGGCTGCTCCGGGCCCCATCCGCTTTTTTATCTCGGCAGCCATGGTCATGAACGCCTGCTCGACATTGGTGGCGTTCTTGGCACTTGTCTCCAAGAAGGGGATGCCCAGAGAGTCCGCAAACTCCTGACAAGGGAGAGGAGAGAAGAGGAGGGGAGAGCAGGGTGAGGGGCAGGAGGCCCCAGCGCCCCCAGCCCAGGCAGACCAGCCCATCTGCTACCTTGGCTGTGGTGTTGTCCACCACCTTCTTGGTGGTGAGGTCGCTCTTGTTGCCCACCAGGAGCTTATTAACGTTCTCACTGGCGTAGCGGTCAATCTCCTGCAGCCACTGCTTCACGTTGGCATAGGACTCCTAGAGGGGGCCAGGGGCCAAAGTTATTTTGCTCCCAACTGTCACCCCTACCCCAGACCTGGAGAACAAGACCTTCTCTGAAGGGAACAGTACAGCTCTGGGCCCCTTGAGTCCTCGGCTCAGGGATGCAGAGGAAGCCCTCTGCTCCAGGCTGAACCTTCCTCCCTGCCCTCCTCCATCCAAGACCCAGAAGAGCCCCAGCAGCCTGCCAGCTGCCCTAGCACCTCAACAGCTGCTCCAACCCAGGCCTGCCAGCTCTGCTCCCTGCAGCTGTCTCTGCCCGAGACACTTGCAGGCCTAACCACATGTGAGAAGCAAAGAGAGAGTGGAGGGGAGACAGGAACAGAGAGTAACAGGTCCGCAAGAGTTACAGTTCCCACCGTGGCCTGAAAATCCCTTTAAGGTTTGTAGCCTTGGAGCACAGGAGGTCGAGGGTCCTCTCAGAGGCGGCCCTGGCCCATGGCGAGACAGGACTCCTGGGAACAGCCTAAAATTCATCCTACTTTTGGCACCAACAGCCTTATGACCCGGCTTCAGACTCTTCCAGCAGCTTGCCCCTACCCCACACACAAAGGACAGGACTTTCAGGAAAGTGCTCAAGCTAGTGCCACTTTTCCTCCTTAGGAGCCAGAGGCCTGATGACATCACACTGGCTCAAACTTAGACTGGCTCAAACTCTTGCCATGTTCCAAGTTGGGTCCTGCACTAAGTGCTGGGGACAAAGGGGGAAATCATACCTGAGTCCTGCCCTAACACATTCACAGGACAGCAGAGGAATAGACCAGGCCACACACAAGGGCAAAACAGGTTAGAAGGCAGGGACCGGGGAGCCCCCAGACTACCTCTGCTTGAGGTGGGAGCAACAGCAGGCCCAAGCCTGCAGGTGGGAACTGGCCTTGTGCAGGAGAGGTGCCAGCTGGGGAGCCAGCATGTGCCAGGTCACTGAATGGGAGGGGCATGGTGTCTCTGGGGAATGGGAGGAAGTGGAATGTTGCTGGGATACACTCAATAGGGAGAGGGAAAGGGAAGAGGGGGAAAGGGGAGAGGGGGAAAGGGGAGAGGGGGAAAGGGGAGAGGGGGAGAGGGGAGAAGGGGGAGAGGGGACGGGGGAGGACAGAGCGGGGAATGGGGAGAGGCCAGAGCACAGACTGTCTCAGCCTGGCTAAGTCTTGGACAACCAGGAGCCAGTGGGCATTTTCTCAGGCCAGAAGCAGCAAGATCACACCTGTGCTCTGGAAAGCTAGTCCTGACAGGAGACAGAGGCCAGATCAGACCAGCAAGATGAAGACCAACTGGGAATGGTTGGAATAACCCAGGGAAGAGAATGTGCACCAAGCCAGGGATGCACACAGGATTTAGACCACCGCTGCTGAAGGCCTGGCTCAGCCATTTACTGTGTGACCTCAGGTATGTCCCCTGACCACTGTGAGCCTCAGTTTCCTCATTTCTAGAAACAGTACCTCCCAGAAGGGCTGTTGTGAGCATGAAGAGAATGAACGCAGGCTTGTCTCATAACAAGTGCTTACCTGGCAAGAGCTGCTATAATCCTCATCACTGCTATTATCATGAGAAAACAGATTTGAGGAAGACGATAGGGAGAGAACAGAGGGGACTTGAGACTGACTGGATGGGGGAGGGAAGAGTTTTCTGGTCAGCCTGGTAAGAATTGTGTCACAAAGATGGGGATGCAGCTGGGCGTGGTGGTGTGCACCTATAGGCTGAGGCAGGAGGATCCCTTAAGCCCAGGAGGTTGAGGTTACAACGAGCTATGATCACACCACTGCACTGCAGTCTGGGTGACAGAGCGAGACCCCACATTTTAAAATAAATAAAAGTATTAAAAATGTGGATGGAGACGCTGGTTTGGGGAGAGACAGTGAGGCCAGTGCTGGACATCTGAGTTCTGCAGAGATGCTTGAGGTGGGGGAAAGGGTGTGCTCAAAAGCCAAGAGCCCTCCAAAACTGGCTTTGCCCTTCCTGTGAGACCGGAGGCAAGTTACTTAACACCTCTCCAAGCAAGTTTCCTCATCTGGAAAACACAAACCCCACCATTTAGTTTACTAGAGAAGATCATGAAGATCAGAATTAACACAGACACAAAGTGCCAGCATAGACATGGACAGAGGAGGGAAGCCACAGCCACAGCTGTTAGATGCAGGAATCACAGAAGACAAGGCAGAAGCAAACCACAGAGTAGCCCCAGTCATGCACCAGAGTAAGGAGAGCCCAGGGCAGTCGGGAAGCACCAAACACAGGGTGATGGGAGGCAGCACCGGACACACCAGCAAACAGACATTGACAATAGAGAATCAAGTGCTGCAGGAGACTGAGGAGCTGGGAACGGTACACTTTTCAAGGAGAGAGGAGAACAGAGTTCAAAGCCACGAGAGGTCAATCTGCTGAAATGAGATCACTGGATAGATGGCAGTCAGGTGGGCCCTGGTAACCTGTCTGGGTGGTATGTAGCTTCCCCACAGCTCGTCCAGAGCTGAGGACATCACGAGTCCCTGGTGAGCTACAGAGCCCGGCTGCTCCTCAGACAGGGACTCTTACCAGCCCACGGCTGATTTAAGCTTCTCCTCATCCCCAGGGCTCGGCCCTGTTAAGCAACAACATTTGGTAGAAAAAAACAAAGCAGGTGGAATGAGCCATCCAGGTTTTCTGTCTCTGCCACTGGACTAGCCGAAGGACCCTCGGCAAGTCACCTCACCATCCTGAGCCCAACTCCTTACCTGTGCGATGGGAACATAACACAGACCTCTTCTGAGCATCAGAGGCAATCTGAGGGCTGGGCCAGGTTCTGTAAACTATAAGGTTTCATGGAACCATTTTCGGCTCTTGCTACCACCACTGTCAGTCACATGGGACTAACACTGCTACTGGAGGCACAGAGCTTCTGGATCTCTGCTTGCATTGGGCCCAGAGCTCAAGCCTCCTCACTTCTTTGTCTAAGGCCCTCTAATTGTCCCCCTGCACTGTGTCTTCACACAGGAAGCCACAGACCCATCATAGCAGCCAACCGCCTGACTAAACTCCCATAACATGCAGGTGCCCAGAAGGTCTACAATAAGGCGGTAAGTTTGGCTTGGCGGGGAGGGAAGGTGTGAGGGCTTGTCCTGCCAGAACCTGCAACAGGGCCTTGGGAGGATCTATTTCTGTGGTTGTTTCCCTCCTTGTGAAATGAGTCCAAGTACAGTCACCTATTTTTTTCTTTTTCCTAGTTAGTTCCCGCAAGCAGACAAGTACAGTGTCTTTTCCAGGAAGCATTAGGAAAGAGAAGATGGAAGGAGGAAAAAGAAGAGTCAAAGACCTAAGGCTAAGGAGGCCAAGCTGAGGATGGCTAGTCCAGGAGTACCTGGTCAGTGACGTCATACACCACGATGATGCCATGAGCCCCCCGGTAGTAGCTGGAAGTGATGGTCCGGAACCGTTCCTGGCCCGCTGTGTCCCACTAGGAGACAGTAGGCAGAGGAGCAGGTCAGCTGGGGTCCAGATTCCCAGAGTCCCTTCCCTCCCAAGGCGGACACCTCTGTACCAGGGATTTTGGGAAGAGCGACACTCACGATCTGAAGTTTGATAGTTTTGCCATCCAGCTCGATGGTTCGGATCTTGAAGTCCACCCCGATGGTGCTGATGTAGCTCTCTGTGTACGTGTCATCCTGGAAGTTCAGGGGCCAGTGAAATGATGGGAGTAAATGAGGTGAGGCCCACTTGGAAAGCCTCCCTCCAGCTTCCAGCCCCAGCGGGGTCTCCTAATCACCAAGCCCCAATTCCCAGCACCCAGATGGCCAGCCCTGTGTCTTGTTCAGGGCAGATGTGCTGCTGGCAGGTCTTACAGCTTCACCCCTGGTTCCCAGATCTTGCGACTACTGTGCTCTGGGTGGTCCCTTCTCCCCCCAGCTGCCAGTCAGGACCCCAGGTAGATGGTATGGGAGGCTTCTTACTCACAGCAAACCGCAGGAGCAGGCATGACTTGCCCACGCCTGAGTCGCCAATCAAAAGCAGCTTAAACAGGTAGTCACTGGAGAGAGAGGATGGGAAGGTGTGAAGGGAGGCAGGGAGCCCACCTACCATCATCCTGGAGTCACAATTAGAGGATTCCCCCACCCCACGAGGCATCCCTTGGTTTATTTTTATTTTTTTTAGCAATAAGGTCTCACTCTGTCACCCAGGCTGCAGTGCACTGAAGTGATCATGGCTCACTGCAGCTTCTACCTCACAGGCTCAAAGTGATCTTCCCACCTCAGCCTCCCGAGTAGCTGGGACTTCAGGTGTCCACCACCACTTCTAACTAATCTTTTTTTTTTTTTTTCCTGAGACGGAGTTTCGCTCTTGTTACCCAGGCTGGAGTGCAATGGCGTGATATTGGCTCACTGCAACCTCCACCTGCCAGGTTCAAGCAATTCTCCTGTCTCTGCCTCCCGAGTAGCTGGGATTACAGGCACCTGCCACCATGCCTGGCTAAGTTTTGTATTTTTAGTAGAGACAGGGTTTCACCATGTTGGCCAGGCTCATCTCAAACTCCTGACCTCAGGTGATTCACCTGCCTCAGCCTCCCAAAGTGCTGGGATTACATGTGTGAGCCACCACACCCGGCCCCTGGCTACTCTTTTTATGTTTTGTAGAGATGGGGTCTCACTATGTTGCCCAGGCTGGTCTCAAACTCCTGAGTTCAATCGATTCACCTGCCTTGGCCTCTAAAAGTGCTGGGATCACAGGGGTGAGCCTGGTCATCCTTTGGTTTAGAATACTATGGTGCTCACCAGATCTTCCCACCAGTCCCGGTCAGGGAGGGCTGATGCCCCACTCCAGAAAAAGCTAGCCCAAAGGGCTCTCAGCTTGCTGAGTCTAAATTCTCACTTTATGGAGAAAGAAATCAAGACACAGAGAGGGACGTGACCTGCCAAGGCGACAGAGCTGGGTATCCTACCCTGATTTCTGAGACTTCATGGTTTGGTACAGTAGGGGCTATTTAGGGAATCCCCAGTACATGACCTGTGGTATGCCTGGCTTGGCAGAGGAGGCCCCAGAAGTAGAACCCAGGGCACAGTCTAGAACCTGTTAAGTGAAAAACCCATGTAAAGAGACTGATGGCCGGGTGCTGTGGCGTGTGCCTGTGGTCCCAGCTACTGGGGAGGGTGAAGCAGGAGGAGGATCCCTGGAGCCCAGGAGTACATGACCAGCCTGGGTGATGTAGCATGACCCTGTCTCTCTCTCTTTTTTTCGAGATGGAGTCTCACTCTGTCACCAGGCCGGAGTGCAGTGGCACGATCTCGGCTCACTGCAACCTCCAACTCCTGGGTTCAAGTGATTCTCCCGCCTCAGCCTCCAGAGTAGCTGGGATTACAGGCACATGCCACCACACTTGGCTAATTTTTGTATTTTTAGTAGAGACGGGGTTTCATCATGTTGGCCAGGATGGTCTCAATCTTCTGACCTCGTGATCCACCCGCCTCAGCCTCCCAAAGTGCTGGGATTACAGGCGTAAGCCACCACGCCCAGTCCACCCCATCTCTTTGGAAACAACAACAAAAAACCTGTTATGAAGTCACCAGGAAGAGGTGGTCAAGTTGCAATGAAAATTGCACTTAAGGCTGGGTGCAGTGGCTGACACCTGTAATCCCAACATTTTGGGAGCCCGAGGCACAAGGATCATTTGAGCCCAAGAATTTGAGACCAGGCTGGGAAACAAATGGAGACCCTGTCTTTACAAAAAATTAAAAAATGTGCCAGATGTGGTGGTGTACCTCTGTATTCCCAGCTACTCAGGAGGACAAGGCAGGAGGAATGCTTGAGCCCAAGAGTTGGAGACTGCAGTGAGCCATGATTGTGCCACTGTACTCCAGCCTGGGTGACAGAGAGAGACCCTGTCTAAAAAAAAAAAAAAAAGGTAATCACATTTCACAATATTGAGTTCCAACTTGTGACTGTGTGAAGTCACACAGTTGAGTTCCCTGTGTGAAGTACTTCAAATGCATCATCTCATTTAATCTTCACAACAGTCCAATGAAGTCGGTTTTATCATTGTCAACTAATGAGGAAACTAGAGGCCAGAGAAGGGAAGTGACTTGCCCTAACTTACACAGTTTTTCGCTTTAAGACTCAAACCAGGTTTGTCAGACTCCAAAGTCCCTGCGAGAGCCTGCTGGTTCCCTTCTCTGTTCCCCTCCCAATCCAGCTCAGAGCTTCACCCTTCCCCAAGGAAATCTGAGACCTGGATGTGGAGGAGAAAAAGGAAGTGGCAGAAGAGGAAGAAGATAATTGATACTTGGGGAAAACTATTAGTCCTGGGCATGAGATGTGGGCCACCTACCCGCAGAGGGAGTGACCAAGAGTGAGGAGAGTTTGAGGACCAGAGAATCCCGCTGGAAGGGGGAGAGCAAATTCCATATTCATCTAAACTTCACAAGCAGTGTGACAGCCAAGGGAAGGGGTGCGACGGTGGCGTTGGAGGCCTGAGCAAAAGCGAGGAGAGGGCGGGAAAGGACGGACCGTCGGGAGCGACAGGTCAGCGTAACCCAGGCAAAGGGTAGGAGGCAGCCCCGGAAGAGAGGACCTGCGGGAGACGCGACTCAAGCGGCGCTTCGGGGCCTCCCGCTTAGTTGGCCAGTTTCTGGGCCGGCCCCAGGAGCCGGGCTTCAGGAGAAAGAGAAGGGTAGAGGGATTCACCGCCCGACCTAAAGGGCCCGAGCCTGAACCCGAGACCAGAAACTATCTAAAGACGGGCTCCCAAACTCCAGGACAGTTGTCAAGCAGCAGGTGGGGAAACTGAGGCCTGAAGTGACCGGGACTGCGGGGTCATCTGACCGATAAGGCCTGGTAGGGCCGGTGTCTCGGGCTCCAAGAGCTGCCCCTCGGGGTCGCCACGTCTGGGCCCCGGGTGTGAGAGCTCGGGGTGTTGAGCCGGGGTCCTGGGGCCCCTGGGGGGAGGGGCAGAACCCGGATGTGAGGGGGGGGGGTCAGCGGAAGAGGGACCCGGATGTGGGGGCGCCGCACAGTCCTGACCCGGGCCAGACAACCCCGGTAAGCGTACAGCCCCGTATTCGGGATCGAGGCTGCGCTGGACGGCGCGGGCGGGGCTCACTCACTATTCGGGGTTCATGGCGGCGGCGGCGGCCCGCTCGGTCGCTCCCAGTCGGCTCTGCTCCGCCTCCCGTTCCAAGATGGTGGCCGCTCCGCCCCAGAGGCCCCGCCCGCGACGCGCAGGCGCAAACGTCCTCTTCTCAGGCCTCGCCGCGCTGGTTCTCGGAACTTGTAGTCTGAGACGTTCTCCAACTCAGCCCTGCTGCGCAGGCGTAGTCGGGGAGCCCGTGCCTTCGCGCCCACTCCCATCACTACTGGCGCATTGCCTTCTGGGGCTTGTAGTTTGCACGCCGGACGCACCTAGGCTTGAGCAAAGTGCTGGAAAGCCTGACGGCGTCTCGGTGTTTAAAAAGCTCAGTTGAGCGCTGGGCTTGGCACGTTTCACATCTGTCTGACGGAGACAGTCATCCTTACCCTCCCAATACCCACGTTGTGAACATTAAATGAGAATGTGGGATCTAGTAAGACTAGTAAAAGTTCACTTGTCCAGGGTTCCTCGTGTACTGGGCACTCCTAACTCGCAGCCGCGTGTCATCACCCGCATTTCATAGATGAAAAAACTGAGTCTCGGGAAACTCACTCAAAGTCAAAAACTTTGTGAAGAACAGAGCTCGTAAGAGCCCGCGGTCTCCAGAACCCCACAAGTGAAGGTTTTAGGGAAAGCCTGACTTGTGGGGCCCCCACCCAATTCCGGGGTGGGGCAGAATATCTGGGCCCAGCTGCGCGGACAGCGGTTGAGCGAGACACACTGTCCCCCACTCACGCGCGACCCTTCCCGGCTCCACCCGTTTAGAGACGCGGGGGGACCCCGACCTCCGCCTCAAAACAAGCCCGGCTCAGATTCAAACCGTCTTTATTTCTACAGCAACATCTGAAAATAGAGAGCAGCCGCCTCACCCGCAACAGGGGGAGCCCCTCCTGCCACCAAGGGACCGTCGCTGCCCCTCGCGAGAAGCTGCAGGCGTGGGGAGAGGCGTGGCAGGATGGCTCGGTGGGCGGTGCCCGGGGCGGGGTCGGGCCGTGCCTGGGCGGGGCGGGGCGGGGCCGGGCGGGAGGGGCAGTGCATAAGGCCGGGATGCGGGGCAGGGCCCGGCGGTGGGAGGACTGACTAAGGGGAGGTCCCCGTCCTGGGGCACGGGGCGATGGCGGGGTAGGACGCATCCCTCAGAGGCCAGGAGGAGCGCGAGAAGGTCCCGGGAGCCACTTGGGAGGCGCCACTCCCGAGAATGTGGAGCCTGGGAGATACCACCGCACGGAATGGGGGTGATTAAGGCCTGGGCGGTACCACTAGAGGAGGGACGAGGGAAGGCCCGGGTAGTACCGTGGACTGAAGGGTGGGGCGCGGCCAATAACTTATTTCTCTATATACAGAAGCAACGGCCGGGTTGAGTTGGGAGGGAGGGCGAAGGTGCCGAAGGGCCGGCGAGTGCTTAGTGTTCTTGGCTCTGGGGTCTGGGGAGGCCAGGCCACTGAGTCTATGGTGGAGACTCCAGCCGGCACCTCCTGCTGGCCCCGAACCTAAGGAAGAGGGCCCTGCTGGAAGGAATAAATAAGGGATCGAGCTGGAGTGGGCAGGCCCAGCCTCCAGGGCTCAGGCTGAGATGACAAGGGAGAAGGTTACCCTGAGATTGAACAGAAAAGACAGGGGCTGTGGGAGAGACAGGCGGGACAAGCAGCAGGCCCATGCGCAGGGCTGGGGTGAGGGGGGTGTGCCAGGTGGGCGCTCTGGTGACTGGCTGCCCCTTCAGCATTAGCCCACCAGGGAGCTTCGTCGGGAGAGGTCCATGGAGCTGGAGCTGAGAGTGCGGCTGTCAGAGAGACCTGTGCCTCCAGGCTGTGGGCAGAGGGGGCAGGTGGCTCAGCCCTGTGCTGCTGCCAGTCTGTGCCTCCCTGGCCTGAAGGGGCCTGACCCAGCAGAGGCAGCCAGAGTCCCTGAGCTGGGCAGAGGCAGTGGCAGTTCCGGCCCAAGCCCACGCCCTGGTGCCCTGACACTCCCGCCCATCTCCACGGTGACTGTGTTGGCACTGGCCATTTACACATCCACCCCCAGGAGAGACTGGGTTCCCCTCCTGTGTCTCCCCTTTGTCCAGCCCAAAGTAGGCCTGGGATAGAATCCATTCCCTCCCATGTCGGATGAAGAGGCATGCTGGAGGGAAGCTTGGCAGTGCACATGCAGCCCCGGCCACAGCCGCCCAGTGCCCGGACACCTGCTTGCCCCTACCTGGGTCGGCTCTTCCACGCTCTTGTTGAGGAAGTTGAGGGAACTGGCTCGCTTCATCCTGAGGGAAAAGGACAGCGTGGTATTTGCCCAAGGAGGAACTCAGGGGAGATGGGGGCAGGGAGCAGGGTGGGGCTGGGGAGGGAGCAGACTGGTGGGTGGTGGAGCCTGAGAGGGATGGGGAGGTTGCCTGGGGTCAGTGGGGCACACTCATGGGTCAGGAGCTCATCTGGGGTTGCTGGGTGGTTCCTGAGGCTCACCTTGGTGGGGGGCTCACCTGGGGTTAGGGGGCTCCTGGGGGCCGCCCCCCTGCAGCTTCTTTACCAGCATCTCACTGCTGCGCCTCAGGGCGTCTCGGAGCTTCCCAAAGGAGCCGCTGCGCCGCAAGGAGCCACTGCCATCCTGCAGGTGGACAGGCTCACCTCTAGGCCCCACTGGCCACCTAGGCTCCTGGCCCGGCCCCAGCCCCTAGACTCACCCCACTCCACTCAGCTGTAGGTCCCGCATCCTCGAGGTCAGACTCAGACCGGGGCCCGGCACTCCCGGCCACGTCTCGGCTGCCACGGCGGTCTCCCCGCCCGCCACTGCCATCTTTCAGCAGTTCCACCACCTTGGTCTGGCTTGCGGGGTCCAAACCCTGAGGGAGGGGCAGGGGCATCAGGGAGGGGCAGGGGCATCATGCCGTGACTGGGCCACACTCAGGGCCACACAGGTGTCTGCCCACCCCCTCCTGCATGGAGCCCCACCTGCTTGCGGTTGCGGCTGGCACAGTCCTCCAGTGTGTGTGCGGCTTCCAGCTTGCCCTGGCGCCGGTATAGGGCCCCCAAGCTACGCAGGGTGGTGTTGACTGTGGGGCTGTGGATGGGACAGTCTCAAACTCCATGTTTCTCCAGACCCAGGGCCCGTCCTGGCACCCAGCCTATAGGGGGCCCTGAGGAAATAGGGACCTCTGGGGTAGCCAGAATCCATTCCCTCCCATGTCAAGCCCTGTGCTGGGCCCACCCAGCCTCTTCTGCCCTGGGGGAATCACGCCAGGGCTAGGGACCTGGCTCCAGGGCCCTCATGGGATGTTGTCACCAGGACCGAAAGCTGGGAGACCCAGAGCAAGATAATTAGGCTGAGAATTAGGAGACAGAGCCTTCTTGGGACAGGTGACCTGTGAGCTGGGCCTTGCCAGATGAGCGGCAGAGGAGGGGTGTGTTAGGAGTGAGAGTATGGAATGTGGAGACTGCCCTGCCATGCTCTGCTCCCCAGCCCCACCCCGCCCCCCTCACCTGTCTACTTTACAGGCCTTGTACCAGCTGCCATATTCCCCATAGGGGGCGCTGTCCCGGCGCTTATCCTGGAAAAAGAATGGTCACACTAAGTGAGAGCAGGCCCCGTTCTGCACATCCCCGCCTCCCCTGACAACCACCCAACCTGCCCCACAGAGCTACCTTGCTTTCCTCCCGCTCCTCTGCGTGCATCCAGATGGGCTTGTTGTCCCCTGGGGAGAGAAAGGAGACTGTCAGCGGCCTACCATATAGGCCTCACCTGGTTGGGCTGGACACAGGACTGGGGTCAGGGGTGGGGAGACCAGGGTTGGGCTTTGTTGAATGAATGAACAAGAATAAGCCCCAAAACACTACTGACCCTCTTCTGGACAAAGAGATGAGCAGAACAGACCCTTACACCTCAGGCCACAGCCCAAGACATGTGCTAGGCCTGAATGATGGGCCAGGCTCTGAGGGACTCAGGAGCAGATGACAACTGACCATCCGGGGCCGGAGGTAGTTTCTCAGAGTGGGAGATGAGGTGAGCAGGAGTTGCCAGTGAAGAAGGGGGATGCAAAGGTGTGTGAGGCACTGGCAGGCCAAGGGGGCTGCATGAGTTGGGTGTATGCTCACATGTGCAAACGTGAGCACGGGTGGCTGGGCACCATCTAGGGGTGAAGCTGGGGACCAGCCAGGCCAAAGTCTGATGGCCTGCCCAGCTGAGGGATCTGTCCTGGGTGCTGATGGCAGAGTGGGCCTGGGATGGATTGGCCAGAGGCACGTGGCAACCACACACTCACCATTGACAGAGCCAAACTCTTTCTCATGAGCGCGGGTGAGGATCTCCTTGTACAGGGTCTCTGCATCCTGGTACTTGCCCTGCTTCAGGTAGCAGGAAGCCTGGAAGTGGGAGACCCAGAGAGTGAACAGGATGCATGGAGCCAAGCCTTTTTCTCTCCTTCTTCCCCAGCGTCATCCCTGCCTCCCTCCTTTCCATCCTCCAGCCCCTTCCAGCCTCAAGGCACCAGGTTGTTCTTGGTCTTGGCTACATTGGGGTCATCGGGCCCGAGGCGTGTAGCATAGATCTCCAGCGCCCGCCGATAGTAGTATTCCACCTCCTCGGCTTTGCCCTGGTTCTGGCACAGCAGGGCCAGGTTGCTGAGCTGCTTGGCCACATCTGGGTGAAACTTGCCTAGGACCTGGGATGGGAGAGGAAGCCAGGGGTTGGGTTCAGGGCTGCCCGGGCCCCTGCCTCCCAGACCCCTGGCCTGCCCAGCCCTGCCTGCTCCCACCTTCTCTCGGATCTCCAGTGCCCGCTTGCACAATGGCTCAGCCTCCTTGTACTTGCCCCTCTTGCCATACAGGACCGCCAGGTTGTTTAGTGTCGCAGCCACCTGGAGGTGGGAGAATGGAAGCTCCTTGACCCAGGCCCTGCAGGACTCTGGGACCTGCAGGGGATGGGGCACAGCCCCCACCTCCCACCCAACCCTCACTCACGGCTGGGTGGTCCTTGCCCAGTGTTTTCTCCCGGATGGCCAGAGCATCATTGAGTAGGTGGGCAGCCTCCTTATACTTGTTCTGATCCCTGGGAGCAGGTGGGAGCATGGTCAGGGCTGTCCCCCAGCTCGAGGCCCTCCCCAGTGGCCTGCAGTCCCTGTGGTCACTCCTGTACTCAGTGAGTGAGTATGACAGAGTGGGACCCAGAGTGTGGGGAGACCTGCTTAGCTCCTGCTCTCCGAGCTCCAGGGCCTGTGGGCAGTTTTCTCACAATTGGCTGGGGTGTGCGGTGCTGGAGTCCCACTGACTGCCTGGTGCCTAGTATCCCTGGGCGCCACATGGCTCTCCTGCTGCCCCTTTAGCGCATCCCGCTCTCCAGGTCCCAGTGCCTTTGTTCATGCTGGCTTTTTGCCATGGGAACCTTTTCTAGCCTCTTGTGTTCAGCCAAACTCACTTTCTGGCAAAGCCCCTCCTCCAGTCTTAGTGCCTGGAGAAGCTGTGCAGACTCCCCAGGACCCCTGGAGTCCTCATGTGCAGTCCCTCCCCATTTCTGGCGAAGCCTCTCTCCTACACTAGACAGTTTTACTCGCATCTGTAGCCCAGCTCCACACAGGTGGGCCCCGAGTCTGGGCCCACAGCACGCACCAAGGGTTAGTGATCCAGGGCTGAAGCGTTCCAGAAGAATTTGGGCACCCCCAGAGAGTCCTCACCGATAGACCAGTGCCAGGATGTTCAGCATGGTGGCAACGTCAGGGTGGTCGTGGCCTGACGTCTTCTCCAGGTCTTCGAGTGCCTGCTTGCAGAGTGGCACAGCTACCTCATAGCGGCCCTGTGAGGCGTACTGGATCACCAGGTTGTGCAGGGTGCGGAGCCGGGCCGGGATCTCATAGCCCCCATGCTGACCAGACACATCCCCTCCTCCTGGGCTAGGGGCTGCAGGGCCAAGGGCAGGAGGTCAGATGTACCATCTGCCCACTGGGCTGAGATGGTACCTGCCAGCTGTGCCTTTGAGCCACTTGACACGTGGCCCTGGGCAAGTCACTAACCACTCTTTCTCAGTTACCCCATTTATACAGTGGGTCTAGTTACCCTATAGAAAGAGGGGGTAGAGGCCCAGCTCTAGTACTTCAGGCTCTGTGTAATGGGGCAAGTCGCCTAACCTCTGAGCCTGTGTCCCTCTGTACAGAGTGGAGGCCCCGATGCACGACCAGTACCATGAGCAAAGCAGGCACTGGCCCCAGTGTGGCTGTCTGCACATGCCTCCCTCAGAGGTGACTCGGAGGAGAAAAGAACTCTCCCAAGGGTCAGGGCAACTAGTGGCAGAGCAGCACTGGAAGCCAGGCTGGCGACTCCATAGCTCTTAACTGTGATGTCTGCTCCCCACAGAGCTGGGGGGATGTGAGAAGCAGCAGCACGCATGATTGTTCTTGAAGCTCTAACACGCTAGGATGTCATGATCAGAAGTGAGGCAGGAAGGAACATGGCAGCCACTTGGTCCCAAGGACCAAGAGTTCACACAACCTTTCCTTCCCCCACTCTAGAACTGCCCATCCGCACCTGGGCTCTGCTCATCCTCATTGGGGAACAGGTCATCCAGTGTGTCTTTGGGGACGTCCCCCTTCTCCTCCTGGGAAGGAAGACAGGATGAGCGTCAGGGAAGGAGACACAGGGCAGCCAGGGTGTCCGTGGGCTGGGGTGGAGCTGAATTTGCTCCATGCTGCCCCTCCCTGCTCCCAGGCCCCCTTTCTGGGCAACAGTGACCATGGTAGGAGCTCACGTTAGGGGAGGTGTCTTCATCCAACTTGCGGATCTGGCTCATGAACAGCAGGTGCTGCTTCTCCTCCTCCAGCTGGGCCACGGCCTGCTCACTGCGCTGCAGCTTCTGCTGCGTCCCTGCCAGCTCCTCACGCAGCCACTGGTTCTCCTGCACCAGGCGCCGCACCTGCGCCCGCAGCTTCTGCTTCTCTGATTCTACGGCCCCCAGGTGGCTCGACAGTGCCAAGATCACCTGTGCAACCAGCCCAGGTAAGGGTCGGAGCCCCATCGACCCCTCGCCTATGACTGTAGCCTGGGCCTAGTTGGGCTCTGGGACCCAGTGAAGGGCCAGGCCTGGCCCTACAGTGAGGAGCTATAGGCCTTTTCTCTCCTAGTCAAGGGAGAATCTCCTCAAGGCCTCAAACACACCATAGTGCAAAGCCCAAACCCAGGAGGCCTGGGAGTCCCCAGTTCCTTCCTTCTGGGATCAGGAGAACCCCAAAAGGGCTAGTTGGGGTGCTGTGCTTTCCCTGAGCTACTAGCCCCTTCCTTCATCTCTCCCTGGGTTGTACTCAGGCCCCTGCTGCCACAGCCACAAGGTTACTGCTCCCTGCCCCAGGGCTAGCGCTTGCCCACAGAACTCTGCTAGATGGCTGAAGGGCCACCCAAAGACTCCATCCCCACTTCTGCTGAGGGGGCCACAGCATCCCCTGCCTTTCTGCAGCTCCCAGGTAGGGAAGGGGCATGTATCCCAAATGCTCAGCTGGCGTGAGGAACCACAGGGGCAGGAAAAGTATCCAGAGGCCTTGGCCTCAACCCCCACCCCTCTCCCCAGCCTCTATAACTCCTTTTCTGAGTTTCCAGTCTCTTCTTGCGTTCCTGCCTAGGTTCCAACCTCCCTTCTTGCTCTTTTTTTTTTTTTTTTAATTTGAGACAATGTCTCACTCTGTCACCTGGGCTGAAGGGCTATGGCACCGTCACAGCTCACTGCAGCTTCCACCTTCCAGGCCCAAGTGGTCCTTCCACCTCAGCCTCCTGAGTAACTGGGACTATGGGTGCACACCACCACACCTGGCTAATTTAAAAAAAAATTTTGGCCAGGTGCGGTGGCTCACACCTGTAATCCTAGCACTTCAGGAGGCTGAGGTGGGCAGATCATGAGGTCAGAAGATTGAGACCATCCTGGCCAACATGGTGAAACCCCATCTCTACTAAAAATACAAAAATTAGCTGGGTGTGGTGGTGCGTGCCTGTAGTCCCAGCTACTCAGGAGGCTGAGGCAGAAGAATCGCTTGAACCTGGGAGGTGGAAGCTGCAGTGAACGGACACTGCACCACTATACTCCAGCCTGGGTAACACAGTGAGACTCTGTCTCAAATATAAATAAATGAAAATAAAAATTTTTTTCATAGATACGGGGTCTCATGAACTCCTGGATTTAAGCAGTCTTCCTACCTGGGCCTCCCAAAGTGCTGGAATTACAGGCGTGAGCCACCACACCTGGCCTCCACCCTTTCCTGGTCCTTCATGGTCCAGGGTCATTTCTGCAGTGGTGTCTCCAGCTAGTCACACCTCCCACTCTGCTCCAGCTTCACAGATGGCCTTGATGCCCATGCCCTCCATGCAGACTGTTCCCCCTCTGTAAGAGTGCATGTGCTCCACCAGGTGTGGGACCCCTGACTGGTCCTCTCTGCCTCTGATGGCCAACTGGCAGAGGAGTGAATGTCCTTGCAGAGGGCCAGGCCGTCTGAGACCCTGTACTTTACAGTTGGTTAGCAAATGCCTAAGTGACATAACCACTGTTTCCATAACCACTAGCTTAAAAAAAAAAATTCCCCCAACAGCCTGGAAGTATATACAGCAGATGGCATGATCCCTATTTTAAAGAAAAGGAAACCAAGATGATACAACCTCCCCAGGGTTCACGTGCCAGGCAGGGGTTCAGCCAAGCTCTGAGGAGAATAAAACAAGTCTAACTCCTTGCACATCTCAATGGCTCCTGGACATCTCCAATTGCATATCATCCTGGCAGCCTCAACTAAAGGGGGCCAAAACAGAGTTCTGATCCACCCAGGCCCTCTCCTCCCTAATGTGCTTAAATCACAAACCTGGGAGTGATGCTGCCTTCCTCTCTCTCCCTTATTCCACCCTGGGTCTTGCTGGACCTACCTCCAGAACATCCAGAACTGGTCCCTTTTCTCCACCATCATAGCCACCCCTTAATTCCAAGCACCAGCTCTGATTTGAATTCCAGCAGTGGCTTCCTAACCACTCACTGGAGAGTGATTGCATCCTCGACCCACTGAGGTTTATTCTCCACATCTCAGCCAGAGAGAGTTTTTAGAAATTCAAGTCAGACTGTGTTGCCTGTCTGCTTAAAGCCCTCCAGAGGCTTTCTGACTTCCTGAGAATAAAACCCACACTAACGAGGCCATGATCTGGCTCTTGGCTTCTCCCCAGGCCTCTTCTGTCCCTCTCTCCCTTCCATGAAGCTCCAGTCACACAGTTCTTCCCCGAGTTCCTCCATGACAACTGCTACCCCAGGACCTTTGCACATGCAACTTCTCCCCTGCCTCCCTTTCCTGGAGACTGGTTCATTTCTTCCCTCAGGTTTCAGTTTGTCATTTCCTCACAGAAATCCTGCCTGACCAGTAGACAAGACTCACCGCTGTGAGCTATCATAAAATCTTGTTCTTTTCTTTATAGAACTCATCACAATTTGTAACAACCAATTATTTCCGTATGTGTGCTTTTGTCTCTTTTCCAAATAGGGCAGGAATCCTCTCTATTTTGTTGGGTCCTGTATCCACCTAACGCCCTGGCTGGCACTGAAAAACTCATCTGTTAACGAATGAATAGAAGAATAAATCGGTGGGAGGCTGTGTTTCCTTAAGGATTTTCTTTCTGTTCTCATATGCCATCCAGTCTCCCTTAGGTAGAGGGGAGCTGGGAATGGGGCTCTGCGTGGGGGCGAGGGTGATCATGGTCTCTTACGGCAGGGCTGGGGTCGCCAAAGTGCATTTATTTCTTCAAAAGGTATTTACTGGGGTCCTAACACGGGGCTCCAGGAAACAGAAGATTCCTTGCTCAGATTCTTCTCCTAGATTACTGGATTTCTCTGGAAGGCTCGATCCCTCCAGTGACCGCCCACCTCAGTACCCGAGACTGACCTACCTGGGCCTCACCCAGCCCAAGCTCAATGGCTTCCAGGGAGCGACGCAGGAGGATACAGCGCTCCTGTGAGCCAGGCTCGGCTTCGCCGGCCTCAGGCGCAACCAGAGGAGCCAGCAGGGCACGATGCTCCCCACGCAGAGTCTCCAGTCCCTGGATCACGGCCTTGGTGCCCAGCACGATTTCATCCTGGCTCAGCTTCTCCTCCCGCGGAAGCACCATCATGGCCATGGTTGTGGCGTCTGTGAGGACGAGGGTGCGGGCAGGCGGGCGCCGGGCCTGGGGCCACACCGCCCCAGATTAGGTAAACACAGGCGGTCCCCGGACGCCTGGTCCCGTGTGCCCAGGTCCCCCAGCCGGCAGCCCGTACCGTGCCCACGCTTGGCCTACAGAGGGCGCGCCCGGCTCGTCTTGGCCAGGGAGACGCAATGCGGTGCGGCCGGACCCTGCTTCGGCCCCAGACCACCGGCTTAGGCCGACTTAGGCGGCCCAGTGTCCGGGTTTCCCCGGGGACCCCCTAACCAGGACAGGTATGGGGAACGTAGGGGCTCACTCCTGTGCAGGAGACCCTGGTCCCTCCGGCGATCCGGGCCCAGCCCCTCGGACAGCCCCATCCCCAACCGGCAGGCCAAGCCGCGGAGCCCATCCTCCCGACGGGCGGACCCTGCGGAGGCCATCCCCTACAGGGGCTGAGACCGCGGCCCTCAGTCCTTCCAGGTTGTGCCCACTACGACCCCTACCCTGGGCCAGCGCAACGTCCTCCGGCCTCCCCTAAAAAGGCCGCGCCCCTGCCCTGGGCCACCCGGGACCGCGCCCCCTACCAGGGCTGGTCTGATCCTCCCACAGGCCGCGCCCACGACGACCCCCTCCCCTAGGCCGACCCGGAGCCTCCCCCTGCTTTAGGGCCTGATCCCGTCTCCCGGCTCAATCGGCCGGCGCGGACCTGCGCCTGGTGCTAGGGCCCGGCTCCGGCTCCGGTTTCAGCTCCGGCTGCCTCCCGCTTCACCCGGACCCGCAGCCGCGAGCCGGTCCCGCCGCCTCCATCCCGCCGGCCTTCCCAGCAGCCCCCGCGCCGCCTTAAAGGTGAAGCCGCTACCTCGGTGGCGTCGGAGGGGGCGAAACACGCTTCTCACGGCCAGCTCGCTGCCTTAAAGGAGCGCGGGCCGGGCCGGCTCCAGCGGGAGGGGGACGGGGCGGGGCCATCGAGGCGGGGGCGGGGCGAGGACCCGCCCGGGGCGTAGTTCCCAAGGGCCCGCCAGCCCCGAGGGGTGCCCTCGGCCTCAAAATGCCCCGGGTCCTCAGGGTGTGGAGCTGCTCGGGAGATTGAACCCTAAGGTACCTAGTGTGGCGCCATCGAGGACGGCGGGAGAAACTGAGGCGCAGGGAGAAGGTTGGGCTTCCCGGAGTACAGAGCGAGGCATTTGCCACTAATTGAGCGCCTACTGCGTGTTGCGCGCCTTGGTGCCCTGGGTTCATTGACATAATGCTCACGAAGACCCGAGAAGTGAGTGCCGCTGTTACCTGACTCGCAGATCTGACCCCGGGCTTCGCATCCCGGGGTCACATCTGGTGGGGGACGCACCATCTCTGACAGAGGTGGTTCAGCGCCCTTAGCTCAAGCACATCCGGTGACAGGGAGCTTACTACGTTCGGCTCTGAGACAACTCCAAAGGTTAGCAAAATTTTCCTTGTATAGACCTCAAAGTGCCTTCCTGCAGTGCTCATCCACAGCCCTAGCTCTGTCTTCAGAAAGAAAGCTGCTCCCTTATGTCAGTTAAGGTATTTGGAGACAGCGATGGTGCCCCGCGTGGTCTCATCTCTTCCCCGGGCTGCTCCTGGTCCCTTCACTCAGTCCTACCGCAGTTTCTAACCCTTCCCCATCCCAATTTCTCCTTTCTGGGTGTAGTCTAGCTTGTCGGTCCTGCTCAGAAGGTGGTGCTCAGCCCAGGGCCCAGAGACGAGGAATGAACTGCGCAGATCAGAGGGACGGTACCCCCAGGATGCCACCTGTCCACAAAAAAAGCCGCAAACCAGGCTGCCTTTTACACAAGTGAAGACCCTCTATTTTACACATCTCAGTTACATCCAACTAGGTTCTTCTCAAACCTGTTCTCTGCCAATGATTTTTTTTAAGAGAGGTTCTGGTCCGGGCGCGGTGGCTCACGCCTGTAGCCCCAGCGCTTCGGGAGGCTGAGGCGGGCGGATCACGAGGTCAGGAGATAGAGACCATCCTGGCTAACACGGTGAAACCCCGTCTCTACTAAAAAATACAAAAAATTAGCTGGGCGTGGTGGCGGGAGCCTGTAGTCCCAGCTACTTGGGAGGCTGAGGCAGGACAATGGCGTGAACCCAGGAGGCGGAGCTTGCAGTGAGCCGAGATCGCGCCCCCGCACTCTGGGCGACAGAGGGAGACTCCGTCTCAAAAAAAAAAAAAAAAAAAAAAAGGTTCTTACTTTATAAAATACTTTATAAAAAAAGGTTCTTACTTTATCGTCCAAGCTGGCGTGCAGTGGTGTGATCATAGCTCACTGTAACCTCAAACTTGTTTTCTTTTTGAGATGGAGTCTGTCTCCCAGGCTGGAGTGCAATGGCACGATCTTGGCTCCCTGCAACCTCCACCTCCAGGGTTCAAGCGATTCTCCTGCCTCAGCCTCCCCAGTAGCTGGGATTATACCACACACCACCACACCTCGCTGATTTTTTGTACTTTTGGATACGGGGTTTCACCATGTTGGCCAGGCTGGTCTCAAACTCCTGACCTCAGGTAATCCACCCACCTTGGCCTTGGCCCAGCCTGTAACCTCAAACTACTGGGCTCACGAAATCTTCCCATCATAGCCCCCCAAGAAGCTAGGACTACAAGTGCATGCCACTATACCTGGCTTTTTTTTTTTTTTTTTTCCAATTTATTTTCTTAGAGACGGGGTCTTGATATGTTGCCCAGGCTGGTCTCAAGTGGTCCTCCATCTTGGCCTCCCAAAGTGCTGGGATTACAGGCATGAGACACCGTGACTGGCATGATTTTTTCCGGATAGCTAATACTTTCATTTGTGCAACATTCAAAAGACATACAAAGGCCAGGCTCAGTGGCTCACACCTGTAATCCCAGCACTTTGGGAGGCTGAGGCAGGTGGATCATCTGAGGTCAGGAGTTTCAGACCAGCTTTACCAACACAGTGAAATCCCGTCTCTACCAAAAATACAAAAATTACCTGTGCCTGGTGGTGCACACCTGTAGTCCTAGCTACTGAGGAGGCTGAGGCAGGAGAATCGCTTGAACCCAGGAGGCGCAGGCCGCAGTGAGCTGAGATGGCACCACTACACTCCAGCCTGGGTGATAGAGACAGACTCGTCTCAAAAAAAAAAAAAAACAAAAAACAAAAACTTAAAGAAAAAAAGGCATACAAGCAAGTTACAATGAAATGTAGTTATCCCTGTGACTGCTGTCCTCAGCCATCCAGCTCCCCTCTTCAGAAGCACACCTTCTGTTGTGTCTTATGTCCATTGATTATGTTATTTGCATTAGTGCTGAGCTTGTGTTTATCCTTGTTCATTTCAGCTGGTCAGTTTTCCTCCAGAGCCCCTGAGATTGGGGTCTTCTGCATTTGGGACCTGTGGTCCTTCAGCCGTCGCATTGGCCTTATTTCCCAGATACATTGCCATTGGTTGGGCTGGGCTCAGTGGCTCACACCTGTAATCCCAGCACTTTGTCAGGCCGAGGTGGGCAGATTGCTTGAGCTCAGAAGTTCAAGACTAGCCTGGGCAACATGGTGAAACCTCATCTCTACAAAAAATACAAAAATTAGCTGGGCATGGTGGTGTATACCTGTAGTCCTAGCAACTCAGGAGGCTGAGGTGGGAGGATGGCTCAAGCCAGGAGGTGGAGGTTGCAGTGAGCAGAGATAACATCATGCCACTGCACTCCAGCCTGGGCGGCAGAGCCAGACCCTGTCTCAAAATATATACATACATATATGTTGCATTGATTGCACTTTGGTAAGTCTGCCTCTGTGCACAGAGACTCCATCTGACCATGACTGGACTCCCATCTGGCCAGCATGTTCTGTTCACAGGGAAGAAACAGAATATGGAGCTCAAGGCACTTCTGTTGTTCTTCATGACACTGGGTTTCAAAATCTTTTGAGAAATAACTTTCTTAGAAGGCTTTCCCTCTAGAGATTGAGATTTGGTGGTGCCAGGGTAAAGGTGAATCCCGGGCACCTCTTGGGACTTTTTTTTTTTTTTTTTGAGATGGAGTCTTGCTCTGTTGCTCAGGCTGGAGTGCAGTGGCGCAATCTTGGCTTATTGCAACCTCCGCCTCCTGGGTTCAAGCGATTCTTCTGCCTCAGCCTCCCAAGTATCTGGGACTACAGGCGTGTGCCACTACGCCTGGCTAACTTTTGTATTTTTAGTAGAGATGGGGTTTTACCATTATTGGCCAGGCTGGTCTCGAACTCCTGACTTCATGATCTGTCCACCTCTGCCTCCCAAAGTGGACTTTTTTAAGAGATGAGGTCCCACTGTCACCCAGGGTGCAGTGGAGTGCCACAATCATAGTTCACTGCAGCCTTGAACTCCTGGGCTCAAGTGATCCTTCCGCCTCAGCCTCTTGAGTAGCTGGGACTACAGGCAGGTGCTCACCATGCCCAACTAATTTTTATTTTTTTGTAGAGATGGGCTGTCCCTCTGTCCCTGTGTTGCCCAGGCTGTTCTTGAACTACTGGGATCAAGCGATTGTCCCACCTCAGCCTCACAAAGTGCTAGGATTACAGGTGTGAGCCACGGAGCCTGGCCGCCTCTTGTGGCTTTAAAACTTAAGTGGTGCCTGTACTGTGCACCCCGGATTGAAAGTGCTGTTTCAGTGTCTGTTTTGCAGGTGAAGAAACTGAGGCTCAGAGAAGTGAAAGGCGCCTGCACCTGGCTCAATGGGCTTTCTTGTTTGTTTTGTGACAGAGTCTTGCTGTGTTCCCCAGGCAGGAGCGCAGTGGCGCGATCTCGGCTCACTGCAACCTCTGCCTCCCAGGTTCACGCCATTCTCCTGCCTCAGCCTCCCGGGTAGCTGGGATTACAGGCACCCGCCACCACACCTGGCTAAGTTTTTGTGTTTTTAGTAGAGATGGAGTTTTACCATGTTGGCCAGGCTGGTCTCAAACTCCTGACCTCAGGTGATCTGCTCGCCTCAGCCTCCCAAAGTGTTGGCATTGTAGGCGTGAGTCACTGTGCCCGGCCAAGGAGCACATTTATTTTATCACCTTTTCCCCGGTAAATGGAGAGAACACTTGTCAATCTCCCTTTGCGACTTGTGCAGGTTCCTTGCTCCGATTGTTCTGCTCACCGTCTGTGGGCTTCAGTGGTTCCTTTGTGATTCTCCTTAGGCGCTGGCTGCTCCTCCTGGTGTGCTGGTGGGGGAAGGCTGGGCCTTCCCTGCTGGTTCTCATGCTCTTATCGCTTAGCCTTGCATGTGTTTGGCCCTTTCAGCCACTTGGTTTTTTATCTTGTCTCTGAGGATTGCACTGTGTGTCTCCCCAAGGAAGAGACTGTTACTTCATCCTGCTCTGTCCTGTGCTCCCCCAGCAGCTGCTGATCTCATGCCAGGCTGCTGATGGGCACTGAGTAAATGGAGAATAAAGGAAGAAATCCACGCCCCGTGGTGATTCAGCTCCTTATGCTCTTTCCACAGTGCTCAGCAGCCCCCTGCCATCTCATGCCTCGGAAGTTGTTCTTGCTACTTTTAATATTACTGTTTCCTCCCTGAAAATCACTCCCACTTCTCCTACTCTATCCCTTTAGATCCTCGGAAGCCCTCGTCCCACTGAAATCTGCTTTCTTAAATTATTCTTTTTCTTTTGGCTAGCTTCCCTCCCTTTCTCTGAAGTGGCAAGGCTATCATCCTACTTGAAATGTCAGCACATAAGGCCAGGCACAGTGGCCCACGTCTGTAATCCCAGCACTTTGGGAGGCCGAGACGGGTGGATCACTTGAGGTCAGGAGTTTGAGACTAGCCTGGCCAACATAGTGAAACCCCGTCTCTACTAAAAATACAAAAAATTAGCCAGGTGTGGTAGCTTTTGCCTGTAGTCCCAGCTACTTGGGAGGCTGAGGCAGGAGAATCACTTGAACCTGGGAGGCGGAGGTTGCAGTGAGCCGAGATCGTGCCACTGCACTCCAGCCTGGGCGACACAGCGAGACTCTGTCTCAAAAAAAAAAAAAAAAAGTCGCACATTCACCCATAATTGCTCAAGATGGGAGGCTCCTTAAAGACCATGTCTCCCCAGCTTCCTGAAGTGCCCTTGTCTACCTTGGACACCACTAGTTGTTGGTTCTTTCTGCCACTGAGCCAAGAATCAGTCCACTCAAAGCTGTCCCCAGAGGCTTCTGGTTCCTGTCCTGTGGCCATATGGCAAATCTGCACCCTCTCTTCCTTGTGACCTCCCAGCCAGGGTAGACAGGTCCTGCCCTGCTCAGTGGAGGGACCGCAGGCCTTGGTATCAGACTCAGCTAAGTTCAAAGCCGCGTTTCTCCATTTGCTAGTGGTGTCGCTTTTTAGGCATGGTCTGTTATTTTACCTGCTTCCTCATCTGTAAAGCAGGGTTCCTATTACCTACTTTGTTGGGTCATCCAGAGAATGCAATAAAATGGCAGGGCCAGGCGCGGTGGCTCACACCTGTAATCCCAGCACTTTGGGAGTTCGAGGTGGGTGGATCACAAAGTCAGGAGATCAAGATCATCCTGGCTAACACGGTGAAATCCCGTCTGTACTAAAAATACAATAAATTAGCTGGGTGTGGTGGCGGGTGCCTGTAGTCCCAGCTACTTGGGAGGCTGAGGCAGGAGAATGGCGTGAACCTGGGAGGCGGAAGTTGCAGTGAGCCAAGATCGCGCCACTGCACTCCAGCCTGGGGGACAAAGCGAGACTCCGTCTTAGAGAAAAAAAAAAAAAAGGCATAAAGGCTTAACATTAGGCTTTGTACATAACAGACATTATTCCTAGTGGTTGTTTATTCTCATCACCATCAAGCTTAGTATTCAACAGACCCTGTGCTAGTGAGTGCAAGGTGTGTAAAAAGAATGAGAAATATGGGGCAGCTTCTGCCTGCAGTGTTGTTAGAGAAAGATGCACTCAGAATGAAGGTGAGCCACAAATGAGGTGGCAGAAACTGAACGGAAGCAAGTGTGAGCCGTGTGGTATGGACAGCAGGTGCCCATGTGATCAGGAAGATCAGCCCAGTGGGGGATGAGCTCCCCTCTCCCCAACGTCAGCTCTCCCACACGGTGGGGAGGCCCACAACTCCATCTCTGGCCCAGATCAGTCCCCTAAGCTCTACCCAGACCCATATATTCCATTTCCAGTTGGAACAGCACTTAGTCCTGTTCAAATCTCCTGCAGGGATGTTCACACAGGGCAGTCAGTCTATCCTGGACTCTCTTTCAACTCCGTTTTCTTTTTTTTGAGATGGAGTTTCACTCTTGTTGCCCAGGCTGGAGTGCAATGGCACGGTCTCGGCTAACAGTGACCTCTGCCACCCAGGTTCAAGCAATTCTCCTGCTTCAGCCTCCTGAGTAGCTGGGATTACAGGCATGCGCCACCACGCTCAGCTAATTTTGTATTTTTAGTAGAGATGGGGTTTCACCATGTTGGTCAGGCTGGTCTCAAACTCCTGACCTCAGGTGATCTGCCCACCTCGGCCTCCCAAAGTGCTGGGATTACAGGTGTGAGCCACCACACCTGGCCTCGTTTTTTGAGACAGAGTCTGTCTCGCTTTGTCGCCTGCCCAGGCTGGAGTGCAGTGGCGCGATCTCAGCACACCACAACCTCTGCCTCCCAGGTTCAAGCGATTCTCGTGGCTCAGCTTCTCAAGTAGCTGGGATTATAGTTGCCCACCACTATGCCTGGCTAATTTTTGTATTTTTAGTAGAGGTGGGGTTTCACCATGGTGGCCAGACTGGTCTCAAACTCCTGACCGCAAGTGATCTGTCTGCCTTGGCCTCCCAGAGTGCTGGGATTACGGGCATGAGCTGCCATGCCCGGCCTCAACTTTTGTTTTCCAACCAGCTACCAAAACCTGTTAATCCAACCTCTTAAGTCACTCTCATATTTATCTATTTCCCTCCAACCCTTCCACCTTTACAATGTCCTTATCACATCTTTTCTAAATGGCTGCTGCAGCCCTCAAGCTCATCTGCCGGTCTGCAGAGCAGGTCTTGTTTCTCCTGGCGTGTTGTAGTAAGGAGATCTTTCTAAAATCTGTCGTCTCACTTCTCTGCCTAGGTCCCTTTACCAGCTCTCCTGTCTCTCGGGACAGAGTGTACAATTCTTGCTCCGGCCCACAGTAGTAACAGTAACAGCTATGAGGCTCCTCAGGGCCTGGATTCTTCCTCTGCTCCTGCCCCCTCACTCACCATCACCATCATCTCCAGCCTCACTGAGCCCTGTGTGGTTCTCAGCATCAGCCACATTCTCCCTTACCTCTGCTTTTGACACATGCTACTTCCTATGCCCAGAATATCCATCCTTGTCAGATGTCTTCAGGATGCCACTCAGGTGTCATGCCCTTTGGGACATCTTCTTGGACACCTCTTCCTGCAGGGTGGACATCCCTCCTGTGTGCACCAGTGCAACCTGTCACGCTGTGTGGCGATGGTCTGTTTTTCTCCCCTGCTGGCCTTAGAGTTCCTGTATGGGTTGGGACCCAACCTAGGTTCATGCTGTACCTAGGACACAAACTAGTAGGAAGTTAATAAAAGCCAGATATATGGATGGTTGGGAAGATAGGATCTGACTAGGGCCCTGAGATATGGCCCGAGTCAGATGATGGGGTTTAGAAACCTGATCTCTTCTCAGCCGATCTGTGTGCACTGGACAAGTGACTTAACCCTCACTCACGCATTGAACCAACCTTTATCGAGGGTCCGCCACGTGCCAGGGTGCTGGGTACTGCAGCAATGAGTCCAGCGGCTCGAGTCTCTGTCCTCCTGGAGCTCTCATTCGAATGTGGTACAGAGACATTTGCTGCAGGTAACAGTGAATTCTATGACTGAAGAGACGACAGACAGAGGCTAACAACCAGGCTTTAGGTGGGGTGGTTGGGGAAGGCTCTTGGAGGAGGTATACAAAGGCCACATCCTAAAGGAGAAGGAGCTTACTCTGGGCTTGGGAGAGGGATGTGAGCACTGAAAGGTCAGGTGTGGCTCGAGGGTGGTGAGCATGGCAGGGGGAAAGCAACTAGAAGTGAAGCTAGTGAGTCAGGTGGAGCCAGACCATGGGCCTGGTGGACAACGGTTGGACTTATTCAGAGGGCACTGGGAGGACAGGACGATGAAGGACTCTATGGGAGGAAGGTGCCCTGGCTTACAGTTGGAAACAGTGTTTGGGAGGCAGCATGGACAAGAGTTGCTGATGGATTGGGAGGGGCGGTGCGGGGATGAGTCCGGGTTCCTGGCTGGAGTAACAGGATGGATGCTGGTGCCATTACCCACTGGGGAAGATCAAGGGAAATCAGGAGTCTTGCTTTGGCCATGTGAAGTCTGGGATGACTGTGAGCGTTCAAGTCGCAACATAAGTGGTTAGATAGGGGAGGCTCTAGAGTCGGGAGGGGAGGCTCTGACCTTTGGTTTCCTCCTTTGCAAAAGGAAGCATCAGCAGAATTGATTTCACAGGGAGGGCTGCTCTAAGGATGAAATAAACCATGTAAGATGCTCGATGAAATAAACCATGTAAGGTACTCAGCAGCAGCCTGGCTCAAAGGAAATGCCCTGTAGGTGATGGTGACAGCTATTAATGCTATCAATCCTTGGACACAGCAGGTAAAAGGGGTGGTGAAAGAAGCAGTTTAAAGATTAGTCTGAAACCTCCTGTACAGGAGAATCCCAGATGATGCATGTAGGGATAATCAACCCCTCACCTGAGTATGGGCTGCACCAGCGACTTCCTTCCAAAGAGAGCAGCATGGGTGCAGGTGTGTGGGACTTCACAGTGAGGAGCCCAGGTCAACCTCATCAGTAATGTCATGTTGACAGCATGTGCCCTTGACAGGCTGCACTGAGAAGGGCATTCACCTTTGAGGTCTTCCTCCCCACAACACAACCTATAACCTCCGTCCAGCCATGAGAAGAACATCAGACAATCCCCACCTGAGGGACATTCTAGAAAATGCCTGACCAATACCCCTCAAAACTGTCAAGGTCATCAAAAATAGAGATCAAAAAGTCTGAGAAGCCGGGCGCGGTGGCTCACGCCTGTAATCCCAGCACTTTGGGAGGCCGAGGCGGGCGGATCACAAGGTCAGGAGATCGAGACCATGGTGAAACCCCGTCTCTACTAAAAATACAAAAAATTAGCCGGGCGCAGTGGCGGGCGCCTGTAGTCCCAGCTACTCGGGAGGCTGAGGCAGGAGAATGGCGTGAACCCGGGAGGCGGAGCTTGCAGTGAGCTGAGATTGCGCCACTGCACTCCAGCCTGGGCGACAGAGCGAGACTCCGTCTCAAAAAAAAAAAAAAAAAAAAAAAAAGTCTGAGAAAATATCACAGCCCAAAGGAGCCTAAGAAGACATAATGGGCCAGATGTGTTGGTTCACGCCTGTAATCCTAGCACTTTGGGAAGCCAAAGTAGGAAGATTAATAATTGAGGTCAGTTGAAGACCCTATCTCTACCAAAAAATGAAACAAAATAAAGAGCCAGGTGTAGTGGCACATGCCTGTAGTCCCCGATACCCAGAAGGCTGAGGTGAGAGGACGGCTTCAGCCCAGGAGTTCCAGGCTGCAGTGAACTAAGATGGCACCACTGCACTCCAGCCTGGGCAACAGAGCAAGACCTGGCCTCTAAAATCAACAAAAAAGAAGACAGAATGACCAAGCGTAGTGTGGCATTCTGGGTGGGAGTCTGCAATGAAGAAAGGACATTAGGGAAAAACTAAGGACATATGCATAAAATAGGGACATTTATTTATTTATTTGAGACAGAGTCTCACTCTGTTGCCCAGGTTGGAATGCAGTGGTACAATCTCGGCTCACTGCAACCTCTGCCTCCCGGGTTCAAGCGATTTTCTTGCTTCAGCCTCCCGAGTAGCTGGGATTACAGGTGCCCGCCACCACGCCCGGCTAATTTTTGTATTTTCAGTAGAGACGGGATTTCACCACATTGGCCAGGCTGGTCTTGAACTCCTGACCTCAGATGATCCACCCGCCCCGGCCTCCCAAAGTGCTGGGATTACAGGCGTGAGCCACTGGGCTCAGCCAAAATAGGAACTTGAGTTAATAATCGTGCATCACGATTGGCTCGCTAGTTATGACAAATGTGCATGAATGTAACATGTTAACGTTAAGGGAAACTGGCAGGGCTTTCTTTCTACTATTTCTGCAACTTCTCTGCAAATCTAAAGGTATTCTAAAACCGTATACTTAAAAATATAACCAGTCTGGAGTTGGTGTGCACGTTAGATAGAGGCTCTTCCACTTTCTGCACCAAAATGCCACCCTTTGCCTTTAGTCTCTGGCGGACCTGTGGGCAGCTCTGCTCTGGCCCAGCCTTAATTCCTGGTGATTGGGCAGAGCTGCTTCAAGGGTCTGAGTCAGCACCTTCCACCTGAGTTGCCTTGTGCTCCAAACTGTTGCTACACAGCTGATTTCCTTGTCTTTGTCGGGGTAGGAGTCTATCTTCTTAGTTCTGAGCCTATGAGAAAACCCAGGTGTCTTTTGGGCTAAGGCATCAGTTAAAATGTCTTGAGTAGCACATCTGGATTTGGGACCCAATTCCAGCAGCAAGAGGGAACTTCATTCTGTAAACAAATATTTATTGTGCACCTGTGATGGGCCAAGCAGTATTTTGGGTGCCAAGGACATAACAGGGAAAAACATTTCCTCTTTTCTTGGAGCTTGCATTCTTGTGGGAGAGACAAATGAATAATTAATGCCAAGGAGTGGGAAATATGAATATGAAAAAAAAAAAAGAGGGGTCGGAGAAGGGAAGGCCTCCTGAGGTGACATTTCAGCCAAGACCTGAATGAGGGAGCAAGCCACATGGGCCTGGGGGCAGCAGCAAGATGGACAGGACCAAAGGTCCATGCAAAGGCCCTGAGGCCGAGTGGTGTTTGAGGAATGTTGAGAGGCCAGTGAGGAGGGGAAGCGTAAGAGGGATTAAGATCCGGCAGCTCCTGGGAGGTCAGACCATGTGGGCCCCTCACAGGTGAGGCTTCCGCTTACATGCCTAGGGTGGGACACTGCACAGCCTGGATCAGCAATCCAACACGATCTGCTCAGCTCTGAAAGATCTCTCTGGCTATTGAGTGGAGAACAGGCTATGGGGAGAAGAGGGTGTGAACAGGGATAATTAGGAGCCTATTGCAATATCCAGACAAGAGATAATCTTGCCCCTTCCAGTAGAGATAATCTTGCCCCTTCCAGAGATAATCTTGCCCCTTCCAAGAGATAATCTTGCCCCTTCCAGTAGAGGAAGGGGCGAGGCACTGTCAGGGTAAGCCTAGAGGATTTGCTCATGGATTGGATGGTGGGTACAAGAGAAACAGGAATCGAGGAGGATTCCCCAGTTTTCGGCCTCAGAACTGAAGAATGGAGTTTGCATTTACTAGGAGGTAAGTCTCCCCAGGAGAGCACGTTTCACACCATGGGGCGGAGTGAGCTCCCTTTAGGGCTGAGTGTGGGGAGAGAGGAGGCTAGATTAGAGGCTGGAGCCCCAAGTCCTCCAGGGTTTCAAGGCTGGGAAGCTGAGGACACTGTAGCAAGGGAGGCCAAGAAGGAGAGGCCAGGGAGGTGAGAGGAGAGCACAGAGCTGTCCACAGGCCAGGTGAAAAGACTCCAGCAGGTGATTATTTGCATCCAATGCTACTGAGAGGACTGGGCAATCCAGGTCACTGGCAACCTTGGAAAGGAAACTTTTGGCAGGACTGTGAGGAAAAAAACGGAAGGGAATGGGCAGAAATGGAGACGGGGAACACACACAGCTCTTTGGAACAGTTTTGCTCTAAGGGGAGCAGAGACAAAGAATGGCAGCTGAAGGGAATCTGGAAGTCTCTGATCTTTAATATTGAGCTATATCCACTTGGAATGCGTGTAAGTGGGTGGAAAGTCCCGGCAGAGGGGAGAACCCACGGTGCAGGAGAGAAGATGACTGTAGGAGCAAAGCCCTCAAGGAGTGGAGAGGGATGGGCCCCGAAGATGGGAGCAGGGTGGGGCATTTATTGCCACAGAAGGGGAGGCTGAGGATATGGTGTCAGATGCAGACGGGCTGAGAGTTCACCCTTCACCCTCTCTCCTAGGTCTAAGCCAGAACCTAAGAGGGCCAGAAGCTGGGGTCCAAGTCTACTTGTCTCACCCCCTCCACTGGAGCTCCCTGGCCCCCAGCTCCGTACAGCTCCTGCCCTGCAGCCCTTGCCTGGCTGTGCTCTGGGAAGGCCTCGTGGGCACTTCACCCTGCTCTGCAGCCACACTCACACCCTGGGTCCAGGTCACACTAGGCAGGATATGCTTCTCCTGGGCTTTCCTCTCACCAGCCCCGCTATCACCTCATTTAGAAGGCAGGCAGGATTTTCATTTTCTAGGCTCAGAGAGTTTGCACACAGCCACACAGCTGGGTCCCCAAGCCTCTCTATGTGAGGAATTCTGGGCACAGGGCTTGGGGAACCCAAGACTGAGGCCAGTAACAGCAGGCTCTGGATGGCCATCAACTCCTCTGGGGCTGTACCTGCAGGGCAAGGATGCCAAGCGCTGCCCCTCCTGCAAGCCTTCACCTCTGGGCACTTTTTTTTTTTGAGACAGAGTCTCATTCTGTCGTCCAGGCTGGAGTGTGGTGGCATGATCTCAGCTCACTCCAACCTCTGCCTCCTGGGTTCAAGCGATTCTCTTGCCTCAGCCTCCTGAGTAACTGAGATTACGGGCACACACCACCATGCCTGGCAATTTTTTTTTTTTTTTTTTTGAGTGGAGTCTCACTCTGTCGCCAGGCTGGGGTACAGTGGCGCAATCTCGGCTCACTGCAACCTCCACTTCCTGGGTTCAAGTGATTCTCCTGCCTCAGCCTCCCAAGTAGCTAGGATTACAGGCATGTGCCACAACACCCAGCTAATTTTTGTATTTTTAGTAGAGACGGGGTTTCACCATGTTGGCCAGGAGGTCTCGATCTCCTGACCTCACGATCTGCCCACCTCAGCCTCCCGAAGTGCTGGGATTACAGGTGTGACCCACCGCATCCAGCCGATTTTCTGTATTTTTTTAGTAGAGACGGGGTTTTGCCACATTGCCCAGGCTGGTCTCAAACTCCTGAGTTCAGGCAATCCGCCTGCCTTGGCCTCCCAAAGTCCTGGTATTACAGGCATGAGCCTGCGCCAGGCCGCCTCTGGGCCCTTCTTCATGAGGGAGGCTGTCTGTGCAGGCCTGTCTTGGAAGCCAAGGGAAGAACCGGGCGCCCAGGGAACAGTGGCTACTACTGCTTTCCATCTCTAAGTCAAGGGCAGGCAGGAAAGGGATGGACCTCAGATGGAACATAGATGGACCTCAGCCCTGTTCCCTCCACCTGCAGAGGCAAAGACCCCGCTGGCTCAGACTTCACCAACCTGGAGCAGGGGAGAGAAGCTAAGTTCTAACCTTTGATCAGAAGATGGGGAAGCCACACTCAACACGTCACTGCCTTGGGAAGTGGGATTTGGGGATGGTGGGTCCTGGGGAGAAACGGGCTTTTGGTGTGGAAATGGCATCTTTCCTGTTTCCGACCTCTGCCTGCCTCATGCCAGGTAAGACACCTTCATGCCTGTTTCCATGACTGAGAACATGGGAGTATGCTTCTTTCCACCCACGTTCCTGGCGGATTTTCACCGGAGTTGGGCTGCACTGTGGAGAAGGGGTTGGGCGGCTCCTGCGGCACAGTGAGGGGGCACAGAAGCCCAAGGCAGTCGGTAAGAAATCACCAGTTTATTGAATGAAAAACCCAACATCAACTCAGTCCCTCCCACCCCCATCTCCTCTCTCTGGCCCAGGAGACGCTCAGGACAGCAGGGCTGAGCCCTGGAAAGGGCAGGAGGAGAGCTTGGGGGAGGTATGGAGAATGAGAAAAACACTTTCAAAATGGAGTTCTGTGCAAAAACCTCTGGGAAGGATTGAGAGAACAAGAGAAAAGCTCCAAAGGGGCTGTGGGGTGCGGAGGGCCGGGCTGAGGGGCATGGAGGGCTGGGCTGGGGGATGCGGAGGGCTGGGCTGGGGCCCTGTGTCCTCAACCACTCCTGAGAACATGGACGGTCAAGACTGAGGGGCTCAGACCCCCAGTTGGTGAGAGGGAGGTGACAGGGAGGGAAGGAGCCTGCTGGAGGGAAACCTGGCTGGGAGGATGGTTCTGGGCCCAGGCTGGGGCCTAACGAGGAGGAACAATACAGCAAGGAAAGGCAGACAAACTGACACAGTGGCGGGAGGGAGATGAATGGGAGATGAAATGGGATGTCTAAGGGGCCACAGATAGCATGTATGGTGTTGGTGGTCTGCCTCCCATCTCTCCAAGTCCAGGCAGAGCTGTGCTGGGTGAGGGGCTGGGAGACAGAGGCAGGAGCATCATCAACAAGGGCTGAAGTCGTGAAGACAGTGACTGGTGCACAGTGTGTGTCACACGGTACAACCAAAAGACTTGGTGTGCAAAGAATCAAAGAAACACTCAGGACACACACGACATCTGCAAGGAACCTGGGGGTGGTGAGGAAGTCGTGCACGGGTGGTGGGAGAGACTGTGAGGCCCCTCTGTCCTCGAAACACTGTGTTACCATAGCAACAGGGTCCTCGAGGTGGGGGAGCTACCTCCTGCCCCTGTGAGCTGTGGAGCAGGGGTCCCGTGGGCTCAGGGCACCCCCTTACCCTCCCTTGGGAAGCTCTGGGGCAGGCGGAGAACCCCACAAGAGTGGAAAGTGGCCCTGGGTCCTGCTGGAGGAGGCAGAGTGAGTGGATCTGGCAGCTGCGTCTTAGAGGGCACCCTGATGGCTGGAGGGGCCAGGGGAGGACTAGGCTCTCCTGCTAGGGACCAGGATTCCAGCTTTCCCATTTCCGGGAAGGAAACTGATACCACAAGAAGGAGGTTGGAAGTCGGATGAAGGCCTGGAGTACTCAGTCCCGGGGACTATGGGTACCAGAAGGCAAAACCATCACGCCCTGGGCCTGGAGCAGGAGGGAGAAGGGGAAAAGCAGGAACGAGGAGGGGCTGCACAGGGATGGGTTGGAGGGGAGGGGAGGGGAGGCGTCCCTGTGGCAGTGTCCTTTGGGACCTGGGCAAGTGAGAGGCAGACCCTGGTGCCAGGGAAGGGATGCTGGGCCCGGGCCTGCTGGCCTCCCCCTGCCCGCAGGCGGTGAGGCTGGTGGCAGTGCCAGGAGGGAAAGTGGCTGGGAGACAGGGCCTCAGGTGGCCTTGCTGCCACTGAAGAGTCCCACTGGAAAGTGCTTGACATGGGTGGGCCACTGGGCTGCCAGCTGGAAGAACTTGATGTCACTCCACTCGACCCCATCGATGGACACTGGGGGTGACAGGGAGAGGAGTGGTGACCGAACTGCTCAGGCCATCTCCCCAGGGCCCCTAGGGAAGGGCCATTGCCTGCCTCCCTCTCCAGTCCCTTCCTTGCCCTCCCGGCCCTGCCCGCCCTCGCACCTCTCAGCATAGTCTGCTGCTGCTTGGCTGAGCAGATGAGGCGGCTGATGCCTTCAATGACCTGGCTCTTAGAATCCACCTCCTTTTCTCGTGGTTTCTTGCTCAGGAAGATGGTGGGAACTGGAAAGGAAGCAAGGCCACCTGTGTCCCAGCCCCTGGGGAAGCCATCACCCCTCTCCTCCCCAGCCCCCACTGTTCCCTTCTTCCTGTGGCGAGGGGAGGTGATCTGCAAAGCAACCCCTCCTCCCTGGCACTGGGCTGTGGGTCAGGATCTTCAGGTTCCTGACCCGGTCCCAGCACTGGGCTGGTGACTTTGGCTAAGGTCCCACTCCTCCCCCTGGGGCTCGATATCGTCGCCTGTTCAGCGAAGACCTTGGTCCAGATGGTCTCTGAAGTCCTTTCCAGCTGGAACGTTCTAGGCAGCCTGTGGGGCAGGGGCCTGCCTCCCTATCAGGCATGCGCTCTGTGCAGGAGCCAGTGGAGCATGAGTTTGTCCTCACGCTGCCCTGGGGATGCCGGAGAGTGCTCCCCGTTCCACTCCCACTCCAGAAAGGAAGCAAGGACAGGGAGGGCACTGCTGAACACCTTGCAAGTTTCCGTGCTGCAGCCCGTGGGTTTTGGCTGTGGGCCTGGCACAACCCTGTCTGATCCCCCTTCAGGGGAACTCTGCAGAGGGGAGGCACACACAGAAATAGGCACAGCTGCTTTGGAGCACCCAAAGGTGGCAGGGTCGGGGTCATGCCAGCGCTGCAGGTGCACAGCCAGTTGTGGGTCCCTAGCTGACACCAATGGTGGCAGGCACTGTGCAGCACTGGCCTGGCCATGGGGGTTCCTGCCTCATTCCCATGCACAGGAGCTGGGCCAGCTCCAACTCTACCTCCAGCTCCTTAATCTACCCCTTCTATCCAGAATGGACTGTATGCCCCTTAATCCTGAAAACACAACCACCTCCTTTTGCTCATGAAGCCTCTTTGGAGTGGCCTCCAGGGCTGGGTGCAAGTGCTCTGCTCCTGCGTCACAGGGACCTGGAGCTGTGGTACAGAGAGGCCTCTCCCTGTCTGCAGTCCTTCCCAGACAGCAGTGGCCAGAAAGGCCCCCTTCAATACAGAGCAGCCGCTGCCTCAGCCCCTAAAGTGCTTCAGCTCAGCAGAGTGACCAAGCAACTTTGCAGCCTCGGTTTCCTGTATGACGGAAGGAATGGCCTTGTCCCTCAAGGGGAGGTGGGACTGCCCCCTGCACCCCATGCCAGACCATGGGATGCTTCTTCATCCCAAATATCCCAAAAGAAGATTTATTCCCAGATCCTGAGAGAGGAGACAGGAGGCCTGGTAGCCCCTGGTCTTCCCTGGCCTTGGGGGCACTTACCTTTCTTGTTCTTTTCTTTGGTGACCACAGTCATGGCCATGGTGCCAGAAAGCTGGGCTTCCCCACTATGGGGCAGGCGGGACACCTGCACCGAGCGGAAGACACTCTTGAGGGTGTTCTTCGAGCTGGCGTCCCTCTTGTCGCCATCCCTCCTCCGCTCCCCGGGGTGGCCCAGCCAGTAGTCCACCTGGAGGCCAATCACATCCCCATATGGGCTATTAGGGCTCCTGAGGAAAGGGAACAAAGAGGAGAGGTCAGCTCTGCCTTCAGCTCCCAACTACATGGGCCCAATGGGGTAGGGGCCACGCCAGCCCCCAGGAGGGCAGGCTGAAGAAGGCTGCGGCTCTGTTCCCTCCAGACACACAGAGCAGCTCATGTGGCAGAGGGGAATCAGGTTGATTTGAGAACAAAGCAGGGGAAAATAAAGGCCCAAGTCACGAAAAGGAAACCGAATAAAAGCTTCACAGGATGATGAGGGCAGCAGAGGAGGAAGCTTTATGAAGGAAGAAAGTGTGTGTGTATGTAAGTGCATGCGCACACATGCATATACACACACATAACGCACGCGCACACACACACGCATACGCCCAGCAGAAGCCCCTGTGGGCGGCTCCAGTGCAGCCTCAGGACAGCGGCTGGTGCCACCTGACCTGTAGCTTTGTCCTTTTCATGGCACTCTTAGCTCAGCAATAATTTTAGCTCCTGGGAAAAGGGCTGATGTGTCTTGAAAGGAGGTGTCAGACACAATAGGTACACAGGCCAGGAAAGTCATCTGACTTTTTCTGCCTCATTTCAGAGGTTCCATTAAAAAACAGGATTAACTTGGAAGGGAAAGGAGGTGGAGGGAAGGGTTGTTGCCAAGGCTGCCCAAATCCATGCTGGACAGAAACCCTTCTGCTGAGCGGTGAGATGAGAGAAAACGCCTCCAGGAGGCCAGGAACCTGAGGTCCCCAGAGCAGAATCTGGCCAAGTGAGTACTTCCTCCTTTCCTCTACTGTTCCCTCCAGAAGACCCTGGAGGGAAGTGCCCTGAGGAGCAAAGGGTGAGGGAGACCAGGGACTGGGATTCTAGCTCCAGGGCAGGCCTCGTGCCACCCAATACCTCACTGGCACTTTGGGGGAAGTCACTGGCCAATGCCATCCTCTGTTGCTACAAGGAAAGGGAAGAGGGGAAGGTGGAAGGCAGCAAAATGGGGGAAGGGAGGAAGGCTGCTCCCTCCCAGTGCTGACCATGCCTGCTCTCCTCACCTCAGCTTCTTCTTGTCAGGAGCCCACCCCTTCACCCTCCCTCTGCCCCCTGCTCCTGGACCCTTGATCTAAACTGTAGATACTTGAGATCCTAAAGACATGGCTTCCCACTATATCACCACTTCCAGTGGTCTCAGAGATTCAGCCTGAACCTGAGCTCTGCTGCTTGCTCCCGCTCCGGCTGCAGCACCTCAGCAGGGCCGCCTCACAGTGCCAGGCACTGACACACGTGTTCTTTTTCTCTTCTTTTTTAGAGGCGTGGATTGTTTCCTTTAGAGAGGCCCTCTGACTGTCACCAAAGGAGACAATCCACATCTCTAAAGAAGAAGAAAAAAGGAGTACACTAGAAAGGACAGCCCAATCCACGTCACTATGTGGCCCAGGCCTAGCTTTGAACTCCTGGGCTCAAGCGATCCTCCGGCCTTGGCCTCCAGAGTGACTGGAACTACAGGATGAGCCAGCGCGCTCGGTTTCCATGTTCTTATGTAACCTGCTCCACAGTCCTGCAAGGTGGCCATTTCACCTCTCTTCATTAGATGAAATTCAAGTTCAGTAACCTGTCCAAGCTAAGGCAGTGGACAGACAGAAGACAGAACCACTCAAATCCATGTGTGTTTTATTTCCCAAGTGTCATGCTCTTTCTACCACCTGGGAGGTCCCATAACAAGACACTTGCACAGCACTTTACAGGCCTCTCTGCCAACACTGTCTCATTCAGCCCAATACTGTGAAACAGGGCAGAAAGTGTCCTCCCATGACCAGGCCGGCTAGTGACATGTCTCCGAATTCTAACTTTAGTGTTTTGGGTTTTTTTTTTTTTTTTTTTTTTGGAGAGGTAGGGTCTTGTTGTCACACAGGCTACTGTGCAGTGGCATAGTCATGGCTCACTGCAGCCTCAAACTCCTGGGCTCAAGCAATCATCTTGCCTCAGCCTCTGAGTAGCTGGGACCGAAGGTGTGCACCACTACGCCTGGCTTCCTGTGGCTACCTTCTAAGCCCATATGCCTGTCACTGGAATCAGCCGGGTGGGCCTGATGGAGGGCATGGCAGGACAGGTACGGGCAGGAGCCTTACCCCACGATGGCCAGGGCGCTGCTCATGGATGGGGAGGAGGGAGGAGTGGCTGTGGCATCTCGGCTCAGGCCCGAACTGGAGGGTGGTGACGTGGAGGGCACAGTAAGACTGACCACAGGAGAATCATCCCCATCGCCTGTCAGGGGACAAACGACAAACACAGTTGGCCAGAGGAAGCTATCCCTGACTGGGTGGTGGGAAGGAGCCAGGGTTCCTCCCATCCCATGGCCTGCTTTCCTCCTTTGGCCCCAGGCTCCTCCCCACCTCCCCCAGCCACCACTGCAGCGGGGGAGTGAGGGCACCCACAGGCTTCCTGCTCAAGCTCTGACTTCCCTCAGGACATCCAGAGCTTAACTTCTGGCCTACTGGACTAGAGGGAAGACAGGGAGGGCACCAGCCTCACTCCACAGAACAAGGAAGCCCTAGGCTCACCTGCTGTGGAGGGAGAGTCTTCAACCAGACCCACCTTCACCACCTGCAAGGAGAGAAGAGGCACTCATTAGATCCTCCTATTACAGCAGGCATGTTCTGATCCAACCAGAAACAGATGGTTGGCACAAGAGCCATCACTACACATTATTTTATTGTCGGCTTTAAAATCTTTGCAAATCTGGGCCGGGTGTGTGGCGTGGCGCCTGTAATCCCAGCACTTTGGGAGGCTGAGGCAGGAGAATCGCTTGAACCCGGGAAGCGGTGAGCTGAGATCGTGCCATTGCACTCCAGCCTGGGCGACAGAGCGAGACTCCATCTCAAAATAAATAAATACGTTAAATAAATAAATAAGTAAATAAAAAAATCTTTGCAAATCTGGAGCAGCCCAGCTGTAGAAACAACACAACACAAAACAAAACAAAACCTAGTTGCAACAATGAGGTGGGGCAAGTGAGACTTTGCAGCTCTTCTCTGGGGATAAAGAGCTGAAGGCAGGAATCACTGTGATGTCCTGATCTCGTTTCTCTAGGGTCCTGTGGGCAGAGGGCCTAGGAAGATGGCTCTGTCTCTGCCAGGTGGGAGTGTCTATAAGCCAAGTGGATGTGCTAAGCTGTGGATACCAGCCCTCTCCTCTCTGGTCTTACTGGAATCTGGAGGAGTACTGAATGGGGGTGAGGGGATTCCTTAGGAATTTTCAATTCTCCATAGAGAATTCTGGAAAGGACAGCCTGGGCCCTCCAGTGGCTAGAAAAGAACACAGTCACAGACTAGGTGAGCATCCAGGCTGTGGTCTGAAGTGACAGGTGAAGTTCTGGGCCCTATCACCTGGGCCCAGTCCCAAGCAAAGAGGCAGCTGGGCTGGGAGTCCAGAGGGCTGGACCCTGGTAGGGCGAAGTCTACCGCACAGGCCTGCAGGTGGTTGCCTGGAGGCTGCTGTGACAGCAAGGCTGTGTTCGCTGAAGTCTGTCCCGATTCTCTACGCGCCCTTCTTTTGATTCCCGGAGAGGAACAAATTGCCACTCTGGGGCTTCCTGGATATAACATCCCTTTTCTCCTTGTTCGCCTGGCATTTGAAGAGGTTGCTAGCTCTTTTGGTTTTTAATTTGTTTTAAATTTGTTATCTCTCTCTCGGTTGCGAAGCCTGAGTGAGCAGCAACTCACAGCTCCACAAAGATGTGTCAAACCACCGGCTGCAGCTATGGGCCATGGTCCTCTGGGGCCTGTAACGTGGCTATGGGAGCAGCCCAGGGGCTAACCGAGGAGTGGCTAGACTGCAGGATAGGAGGCTCTGCAAGGCACGAAAAGGGGCTGCTGGATTTCCCTAGCTCAGGTATCTCCTGAGATCACTCAAGACATCCACATCTTGGATGTGCAGAGAGCAGGAAGAGCACGGAGCTAGGCCCCATCATCCACATGAGCCCCTCCCTGTCTAGAAGCTACAAGGGAGCCTCAAGGAAATTACAAAAAAAGATACAAGCTGGCTGGGCATGGTGGCTCACGCCTGTAATCCCAGCACTTTGGGAGGCCGAGATAGGTGGATCTCTTGAGTCCAAGAGTTTGAGACCAGGTTGGGCACCATGGCGAAATGCCATCTCAGCAAAAAAATACAAAAATTAGCTGGGCGTACCGTGCGCGGTGACTCATGCCTGTAATCTCAGCACTTTGGAAGGCCGAGGTGGCTGGAGCATGAGGTCAAGAGATCGAGACCATCCTGGCCAACATGGTGAAACCCTGTTTCTACTAAAAACACAAAAATTAGCTGGGCATGGTGGCGTGCACCTGTAATCCCAGCTACTTGGGAGGCTGAGGCAGGAGAATCACTTGAACCTGGGAGGCAGAGGTTGCAGTGAGTCGAGATCATGCCACTGCATTCCAGTCTGGCAACAGAGTGAGACTCTTGTCTAAAAAAAAAAAAAAAAATTAGCTGAGTGTGGTGGCATGTACCTGTGGTCCCAGCTACTCTGGAGGCTGAGGCAGGAGGATCACTTGAACCCGGGAGGCAGAGGTTGCAGTGAGCTGAGATCGTGCCACTGCACTCCAGCATGGGCAACAGAGTCAGACTCCATCTCATAAAAAAATTAAAAATAAAGATAAAAGCTGGTTTGGAAGGGAAATGCAAAGCTCTTGTAAGTGGAAATCGGAGTTTTCGGTCCTGCTCCGGTGCCATGCTCCGGCCCCTGGCAGGGCTGCACAGCTTCCCCGGGCCCCTCCCTAGGTCAGGCTGAGCCTGTGGCCCAGCTGCTGATGAACAGATGGCCAGCAGCGCACCTGCCATCAGAGACATCCACGGGGTTCTTCCTTGACTTTCAAAGTTTACTAGTATAGAGATTTCTCCCCAGCTAAATAAAAAAGGAAAGAAGAAAGCCTTCCTCTCAGTGGCCTATCCAACCATGAAGACAAAAGTATCTGTTTTCAGACTTTTCTGAATGCCGCCTTCCACTACTGCCGAGGCAGCTCCCTTTCCCCTGAGCCACGTCTGGACATCATTACCTGGGCAAAGGCAGCAAGGTCAGGGCCTGGTGTAATAAACAGGAGTCACCAGTGATGGAGCCAGCAACCGTTTGTGATTTGGAAAAGGTGGACACTAAAAGGGACAGCCCAATCCACGTCCTGGCCCAGGGTTTCTCTACCTCTGCACTACTGACACTTCGGGCCAAGCCACTCTCTGCTGCGGGACCTCCGGTGCACTGGAGGATGACCAGTGGCACCCCCTCGCCTCCACCCACTGGCTGCCCCCAGTATAACAACCAAACACATCTCCAGACACTGCCAGGTAGCCCCTGGGGGCAAAATCTCCAGTGTCTGGAGAACCACTGTTCTAGATGAATCTTTCGTTTTCCTGCGTAAGGGGGAACAGGAAGACCAGGAGAATGGGTGGGGTGCCGAGCAGAGGGAGTCAGTACTCACGCCAATGAAGGGAATAAACTTCTGATAGGAGTCTTCATCAGGGCTGTTGGGAGACACAGGAGAGCATCACAGTTAGTAGGGGAGACAGGGAGGAGTGCTGGGGAATGGGCCTTTACTGTCTCACTGTGGCTGCAGCAGAGTCCAGGATGCTGTGCTGCCTCCGCCTGTCACATCCTGGGGCGGCACGGGGAAGGTCTGAGACTTGGTGGGCATGTGGAACTCACAAAATGAGGGCAAATGACCTGATCATGCAAACTACGCTCCCTGCTTCCCACGTCTGAGTTCCAGCTATGAGGATGGGCTGCTTTATACTGAGGGGCAGGCAAGGAAACTGATGAACTCAGGCTCCTATGGGTGGAAGGCTCTGGGCAAGGAAGGAGTGCTGGGGAGGTGGCGGTAAAAACCACTCACATCCTTTTGGGTTCCTATGAAGGAATGTAGAATGTGGAGAAGAAAAATGTGAAAAAGCAAGGAAGACCCAAGATTCCTCTAACCCACCCAACCTATTTTTAAGAAACCCCTCAAAGTCAAACTTACAACTTATGCCGGCAGGTCAGCATGGCTTCGGCCACGGGAAGTTGGTGTGTCGTGGCTGCCCCGTTGACGTACTGCATCACCCGCCCCGCCACGTCCAGTTGCTCTGCAGAAAAGCCAAGAGATCACTAACTGCCCCACTGACTTCAGCTGGCAAACCTGCAGACCCTCTCGGAGAGGGCTCCCTTCCTGAGACCCGTCACACTCTCAAGTTGAGTGAAGGATGGGGCTTTACGGTCCTTCTGGTTTGAAGGAATTATGAGCCCAAGGATGGTCCTCTCCCTTCCAATCTTTGCAGTTCCTCGAAGTCCTGCTCTTTCTTGGGCCACTCACACCCTTCTCATGCCTACTTGCTCCTGCCTGTCCTTGTGCATACCCATCTGGTGGCCTGAAGGAGCCTCACCCCACCCCACAGACCTTTGCCATCACCTCCTTCTCAGCTGCACCAGGCCCTCACTACCTCTCAGCCTGGAAGAGCTCAACCTCATTCTGATACCTGCCACCTTTATTTTTTAATTTTTATTTTATTTTATTTTTGAGACAGAGTTTCACTCTGCTGCCCAGGCTGGAGTGCAGTGGCGTGATGAGCGCGGTGGCGTGATGAGCGCGGTGGCGTGATGAGTGGTGGCGTGATGAGCGCGGTGGCGTGATGAGCGCGGTGGTGTGATGACACTGCATCCTCAACCTTCTGGTCTCAAGCAATTCTCCCACCTCAGCCTCCCGAGTAGCTGGGACTACAGGCGCACACCACCATGCCCAGCTAATTTTTGTAGAGACAGGGTCTTGCTATGTTGCCCAGGCTGGTCTCAAACTCCTAGGCTCAAGTGATCCACCCACCTTGGCCTCCTAAACTGCTAGGATTCCAGGTGTGAGCCACTGCGCCCTTGACCCCTGCTACCTTTATTTGATATTCAAGAAAGCACCTGGTTGGTGTGGTGTTATTCATTTATCAAGTGACTGTTTCGTCACTTGACTGCTATTCTCTGCTCTTTGTATTTCATCTCTACAACTAGAGATGCCCTGCCCACTACGCCAGCATGGCCGTTGTTCCTTCCAGATGAACAGGAGCAGAGCAAATAGCAGAGGCTGAAAACAGGCAGAGTGGAGGGGCTGTGCACAGTGAGACTCCACTTAATAAACACTTACGGAAAAATGAATGGGCAGAGTGACCGGGAAGGTGAGAGTTGCAGGGAGGAAAGCAGCATGACCTCGGCCTCCTTCTGCAGCCAGGCTGGCACCTGTGGACCCCGGGGGTGGAAGTAAGCTCCTTACACGGGGCCATTACCTGACACTGGTGGCTCTGAGCGACTGAACAGATCTCTCCAACCAGAATCCAGGAAGGAACTACTGTATTTACTGTCGACTGACCCCAAGTATTTGGCCACAGGGTGAGAACCTGGTAGATGGAAAACCAGAGGTGTTGAATTGGTCAGGAGATGAGACAGTGTGGGATCAGCTGTCCCTGGTCATGGCCTTGGTTTTCTTGACTGTCCCTTCCTAGGTCCCAACCCCACCATCCTGTTCCAGACAAGGTATCTGTCTACAGAACCCTCATGCCCGATGCCCTCCTGGTGCCGCCCGTCTTTACCGAGGGGAATGATGAGGAAGCGCATGTAGCCAAGCCAGTCGGAGGTCTTGTTGGCCAGGGACTTGACAAAGAACCTGAGGATGGAGCTCAGGTAGCTCTGGCCTCCCACAGCAGCCACCTTCACTGGCCTCGGCATGGAAGAGTTGCAGTTGCAGCTGGGGAGGAAGGGGAGTGTCATAGCAGTGCTCAGGCGGTGCCAGGATCCTGCCCAGTGGGTGGCCCAGAGCTGACTTTCTGTGATCTCAACAACCCACAGGGGAAAAGCAAACCAATCCACAAAATAAAACAGACAGGATCATACAGGGAATAAGCCACAGTGCTTTCACAACCAAGAGGAAAATCCGGGGTCAGAGGGCATTGCCCATGAAGCAGACAGAACAGCTGAAGCTAACGCAGGGTGCGTACCCCCAAGCCTGGAATCCACAGTTCTCTTTTACAAGGGCAAGGGACTCGGGCCTTTTAAGAAGGCCCTAAGGATGGGGGAAGCACTGACTTGAGGGTGGGGGAAGCACTGACTCTTGAATGTCTACCAGCATGTTGCAGTTGGAAGGAATAAAAGATCTTTTTAAAACCTGTGTGTCCTCTCCATCATGGGTTAAAGAGGATAAAGCAAGTCAAGGCATGGCAGGAGTCCAGGCAGGGAGGCAGGGAGCACAGGAATTGATATTTCTACCCCTGATCCTCTGGGGTCTGCAGGGGCCTCGAGCCTCACAGCCTGCTGCCGATACCCCCTAAAACATGCGCCCCTCTGCAGATTCTTAGTCTGATGAGGCTAAAAGGGTCTATAATTGCTTAGAAGTCAGGGTGGGAAGATGAAGTCAGAGGGAATCCCTAAGGGCAGGAGAGCGGAGGCCAGAGCCCTTACTAGCGCTGGATCCGGGTGAGCAGGGCGGACAGCACAGCCTGGACCTCCACGGTGGAGCAGGTGCACACCACAGGCTTCCGCTGGTCCTGGAGCAGCTCAGCCACATACTGAGATGGGGAGGGAGGAGAGCAGGGACATAGGTGAGAACACATCACTCCTTCACAAGGGCCAAGAGGCAAGCGAGGCCCAGACCGAGCTGCAGGGCCCCTGTCCTCTGCAGTTCAGACTGAAGCTGGGCAAAGGCAGCCAGGTCTCCAGACTGCCAGTAAGGAGAGGGTGGGGCTGACCCACGAGACACGCAGAGTGTGAGAGATGGGAAGGCTTAGGGGGTTTCACATGCTACGACACTCCAGGTGTCCCTGGCACCAGTGTCTAAGTCAGGTGGACAGCGCTGAGGGAGCAGGCAGGGATGCTCTGCCCTGCTGACCTGCCTTCACAGGGGCAGCCCTGGAGGTCACAGCCAGGTGCTTCTCGAGGGGGCCTCCATTCCGCTATGCTGCCTGACGCTCCTGGTGCCCTGGAGGAATTACTGTTGCTTTTTGTTTGTTCGTTTTTTAACATATAAGGAAGCTGAGGTACAGCAAAGTTAGTGACTTAAGATCCTGCAAGTTGGACAATGACAGAAGTTGGACTAGAACTCAGAGTTCTGGGCTCAGTTCAGAGCAGGCGGGGGCTGATGGAGGGGTGAGTTTCCCATCTCCCCACGCAATAGCATGGAGGCCACACTGACAATGCACCCCGGCATTGCCTGCCCTCCAGGACCCCACGTGGTCTCGCAGTTTCAGCACTCACCTGGCCCTGCCAGTCAGTGGTGTTCACCAGGATGACATTTTCTGGAAGGGCTGCATCTGACACCAAGATCTGATTCAGCTGGTCATATACCACCTTTCTTGGAATCTGCAGGAACAAAAGTGTCTCTTGTTAGGGAGTCCCCCAGGGAGCCTGAGGACAGGGCTGCTGGACTGGTGCATGGGAAGTCCCTGGAGCAGGGGTGTTCAGAGAGAACAGATACGAGGCCTTTGGGAGGGAGACTCAGTCTCCCACTGGCCAGACCACGATGGAGAGGAGGAGAAAGCAGCAGCAAAGCGAGTCCTTAGAGGACACACGGAGAGAAGGAACAAAGCCACAGTGGTTGTCCTGCCAGGGCAGGTGGAGAGGGAGGTGCAGCAAGCCTCGTGGATGGGAAACAGTGCGGGTGGCAGGAGGGGCAGCAGCATAAGAACCAGGAGAGGAGAGGCAGAGGGTGGCCAGCAGGTGCTCAGAGAAACGGAAACGAGGGCAGTGGGGAGAGAAATAATGAGAGTGGCAGTGAGTGCTGTGTGGGGACCTGCTGTCTGAGGGAACAAAAGGTATTTCAGGAACAGTGATTAACAAGAAGGACAATACCTCACCCCAGGCACTGGGCTATTCTAGTCTCAAGTTCATTTTCAGCCATGTAATAGCATGGAGCTCAGGAGGCCACACTGACAATGCACTTGATAAGTTATCAGGGGAATGAACAGGCTGGCTGTTTAACCCTAGCAGAACTGAACTGTGTGAGGTGTGCTGGGAAAATCCCTGTCCCAGATCTCTGACACCACAGGCCTTCAAAAGGAGAACACAATTCCCAAGGCCCAGTTGCTTCTGACTTCTTCTCCAGCCCACTCTCAGGTCCTTCCACTGAAATAGTTTAATATTGTTGGCTTCTGGGCTTGAGAGCACGATGACCAACCACAGCTCCCGACTCAGGTCGGGAGCTCGGGTCAGGGTGTCCCATGAGATCCAGAGGCTGCTGTCCTCTGCAACAGCGGATTCATGGCACAATCTCCAGACTGATGTCTGATGGAGGCAGAGACACCAGTGGTGTGGAATCGACACTCGCAGCCGGACAGGCCGGGACCACACAGCGTTTTTGGCTCCCGTGCCTGTGCCCTAGAGGTCGGCGTGGAAGCCAATTCCACACTGGCAGTAAGTAAGGAATATGGAAGACCTCTCTAATTTAGTCTTTCTTCAAGAGTTTTTGTTCAGCGCATTTCCAAGTATTCCTCTTCTCTCCAACTAACTGTCCAAGGAAGCCAATAAAATAGAGCCTGAAGTTCAGGGAATCTCAGAGGGTCCTGGTGTTTTGGGGGGACGCAGAAGTACCTGCGTGCTGTGGCCCAAATCTGGGGAGCGCTCGCTGTCCGAACTGTTGGTCCTCTCACTCAAGGGCTTGGAGAGCTGCCGCTCCTTCAGGGGCGTGCTCCTCTTCTGCCGGGGTGTGTGCACCCCTTCCACTTTGCTGCCAGGGAGGTGGAGAAAGGGTGGTGAAATACCCCTCCAACCCCAAAGCCACTGCCAGCCCCACTTTACCTCAGCCCTGAAGCCAACACTGAGCACAGCTGCAGCCTGTACCCTTTGCTTCCTTTCCATCTGCAGTACCTGGGGGAGGCAGAGCCCTGGAGATCTGTTTTGCTGGACTTCATGGGAGTTTTGACTTTCTCTGGCACAACCAGACTCGTGCTGGCATCTCCAAACATGTCCTGGTCGGTGATTTCCTACCATGGAGGAGAGGAAACAGTGAAGATGACCTCCCACTCAGTGACCACCCAGGAGCCTCCTTGGACTGGCCAGGCCCCATCACCATCCTGAAGAGAGTTACTCATTCTCTTTTCCTGAAAGCAAGTGGTCCTAAACCTCCTGCCTCAGGCGAAGGAAAATTGCCACTGTTCACTGGTGACTGAGTACAGCCCATGGGGGAACTGTATGCTGCAATCCAGTAAATATCCAGTTACAAACTACCTGCCGGCAAACGAAGAGTGGACTGATGACCTGCTGTCTCCAGGAGTGAAGAGGGGACCCCTAGATGCATCTCCCTGGCACCGTGAGCGGACCTTATCTGGTCTAGAAGACCAGAGAGGGCCATAGCCCCATTTCTCACCTTGGCCAAAGCCAGCTGCATCTCCCTTGAGATTCTCCCTTCCTTCCGCCTCCCCACGCCACCACTGTCTGTCCCTGCTCTGGCCACACTCTCACATCCACCCTCTCTATCCCACCTTCTGAGCCCAGGCCTTTGCCTTTCCTCAGATCACTTTTTTTTTCTTTTTTTTTTTTTTGAGACAGAGTTTTGCTCTTGTTGCCCAGGCTGGAGCACAATGGTGCAACTTTGGTGCAATCTTGGCTCACCGCAACCTCCGTCTCCCAAGTTCAAGCAATTCTCTCCTGCCTCAGCCTCCCGAGTAGCTGGGATTACAAGCATGTGCCACCATGCCTGGCTAATTTTGTATTTTTTCTTTAGTAGAGATGGGGTTTCTCCATGTTGGTCAGGCTGATCTTAAACTCCCGACATCCTTTTTAATTTTTTAGACAGGGTCTTGCTCTCTTGCACAGCCTGGAGTGCAGTGGCATGGTCTCAGCACACTGCAGCCTTGAACTCCTGGGTTCAAGTGATTATCTTACCTCGGCCTTCCAAGTACAGGTGCATGCCAGCATGCCTGGCTAATTTTTTGTATCTTTTTTTTTTTTTTTTTTTTGTACAGATGGGGGTTTTTCCATGTTGCCTGGGCTGGTCTTGAATCCCCAGGCTCAAACAATATGCCTGCCTCAGCCTCCCAAAATTGCTGGGATTACAGGTGTAAGCCACCACACCTGGCCAAGTCTGATTCCTTAGTGGGGCCTCTGAGGCCCGCCATGACCCAGCCTGGGCCACCATTCTAAATTAATCACCCATACCTCCTCCCCGGGCCTACTACCTCCCTAATGCTCCAGCCCTCAGGAAGGACTCTGCTCTCCATGCAGGCTGCGTACCTGCCTACTTCCCTGCCTCTGCCTTGTCTTTATGTTTTCAAAATGCTTACTGAGGGCATAACTTCTATAAAATAAGAAGCACAAATCCAGAATAGTCAACTTGAATTTTTATGCAAATATGCCCCCAGGTGACCATTAACCAGATCAAGACAGAACATTCCAGCACTCCTGAGGGCTCCCTATGCCCCTCCCCGTCCCTTGGGTAACAGGTATGCTGACGTCACTCTCATGGATTAGTTTTGCCCGTTTGTGAGTTTCACAGAACTGGAATCCTATGGCATGCATTTTTTGGTATTCGGCTTCTTTTACTCACTCAACATTAAATTGCTGAGATTTGGCCAATCCCTGAAGAGTTTTAATCAGGAAGTGACACAATTGGAATTTAATTTTGAAAAGGCCACACTGTACTTGCCACGTGCAGTACGGACCACATTGGGGCCACAGTGGAAGCTGGATTATTCAGATTACTGGTGAACTAGAAAATATAAGTTAGAGTAGTGAGTTTCAAATTAACCTTGAATCAAGCCTAAATATATAAGATCTTTAGTCTTATTTACTATAGAAAACATAAGGCTAAAATAATTCTGTCACAGATTCTAGTCAACTCCCAGCAGGTCCCACCGTGAGGCTCATCCCTAGATAGCATTCCGTAAAGTTCTCTGCTCCTTCCCCACAAGGGTCCTGCCTCTGGTCCCATGGGATGAACTTTGATGTAACCTGCAAAGCCCAGCTCAGACGTCGCTTCCCCAATTTGCATCCCCAGTACCTCCCTGGGACTCTGCAGAGACCCAGGGAGATACAGGGGATACAAACTGTGGCTCGCTCATCTTTGCATCTTCAGTGCCCAGCACAAGCAGGTGCACAGTAAATGTGTGTGTAATTCAACATGTAAAAAAATTGGGCATCCCAACCAACTCAATTCCACTTCACTGGGGCTTAGGCCTGCACTCCTGGGCAGCTCCAGCACCTCTTAGAACACGGACCAGTACCAGTCAGAGACTGAATGTTGTGGGTTGCCTGGCTGCAGAAAGAGCAATACCCAAGGAGGAAGGGACGATTTTCCAGGGAGAACGTTGGTGACAGATGGTGAGAAGTTTCCCCAACTAGCATTTGGTCAGCTCTTATTAAAGGGCAGGACATTTCTGGTATATTAAGTTTGAGAGCAACTCGGTGTCTACACCAGGTAGTATGTTACATTCCACAGGTAAGTATTTCAGGAGAGAGCACAGGACATTCATAAGCCCGTAGATTTAGGTGAAATTTCTAGGGTGGTCCTGAGGGTCCTTCTGCCTTTATTTCTAAAGGGACAAACACTATATTTGAAATAGCTGAAACAGGAAACTGACCCATACATACCAGAGTGTCTGTTTCAGTCAAGCTGTCATCTTGGTTTTTAATCCAAGTAGATTTAAATTTTTCTAGAGCAGCCAATTCCATCTGCAAAAATTATAAGAATTAGTTATCACTGATCCAAGTAACTACCACTTTAATTTGTTTTACTAGGTCCCTATGAAGCTTAAAATACTTTCATTTAATCTCAAACCTCATAAAATCTTCAGGGCTTTTATGTTATGTGCGGGGGGCGGGGTACATTTCTGTGAAAACTAGGTTTTGGAGGGATCAGTTATCTTTGTCATCAAGTCAATAACACAGGGAGATTCAGAACCCAGAAATTCTGACTCCCACGAGATGTCACTAGGGAAGAGAAGCTCAAAATTTAGATGGCTTTGCTACTGCATCCATCAAGTCTTTGACCCTGGATCCAATGAATACCCTTGGCCCAGGAAGGACACCAGGAAGGACTCCTTTGCTTGCCAGAGAAAGAAGCACGCTAGGTTCAGGTGTTTGATTTTGAGACTAAAGATATCCACGGTAGCCAAATGCTTTTTGCCTGGTGGGAACATCCAGAATACCCTCTAACAGGATATACTAAGCAGAAAGGCACCCAATATTAAGCCATTTAGGTGTAAATTAATTCTCCATTTGTCCCCAACTCTTATTAGCATTTCTCATAAATATTAAAAATTTCCTTTGCAAATACAGATACATAACCAGATTTTCATACTTGTTAATACTGCTTCTTGCTATGCAGACAGCAATTCAAAGTCACCAGCAGTGACTTTGGGTTTGTAGGTCTTAGATGCAGGGAAGGTACTGGCCTTAGTGAATCTTTTTGTTTCTTGTAGGGAACCACAGGAGACAGAAAATATAAATGATATCCCACTTCCTCCCAATGACTCAAAGTCCTTTCTCTGAGTCAATCATATAATACTGAGAAGCATCAGGCTAGTAAGTTCAAGGTCATCTCGTAAACTATGGAACAAGGATCACCACAGCAGGCTCCCTATGCCACACTTTAAACCAGGGTTCCTCCACCTTGGCACAAGTGACATTTGGGGCTGGGTCATTCTTTTTTTATTGTGAGACGGAGTCTCGCTCGGTTGCCCAGGCTGGAGTGCAGTGGCACAATCTCGGCTCACTGCAAGCTCCGCCTCCCGGGTTCACGCCATTCTCCTGCCTCAGCCTCCAAAGTAGCTGGGATTACAGGCGCCTGCCAACACGCCCGGCTAGTTTTTTGTATTTTTAGTAGAGACAGGGTTTCACCTTGTTAGCCAGGATGGTCTCGATCTCCTGACCTTGTGATCCACCCGCCTCGGCCTCCCAAAGTGCTGGGATTACAGGCATGAGCCACCGCGCCCAGCCGGGGCTGGGTCATTCTTTATTGTGGGGGTCTGTCCTGTGTACTGTGCGATGTCTGGCAGCATCCCTGGCCTCTACTCACCAGGTGCTGGTAGTGGCAACTCTCCACCCCCTAACTGGTGACAAACAAAAATGTCTCCAATCATTGCCATATGTCTGGGAGGCAAAATCATCCCCAGTTGAGAATCCCTGCTCCAGGCCATTTGCTGGACTAACTCAGCAAGCCTGAGTTAGACCCTTGGACCCCAGATCTTCAGACGGTTTGGCTTGTGTAATGGCTCACAGCCACAGAACAGGTTGCTTCCAGATTGCAGAGCTAGCTCATTTACACCTTGTCTATATGATCAGCCAATGTTTTTTCTTTTTTTTTTTTTTGAGACTGAGTCTCATTCTGTCGCTCAGACTGGGTGTAGTGGTGTGATCTTGGCTCACTGCAACCTCTGCCTTCCAGGTTCAAGCGATTTTCCTGCCTCAGCTTCCCGATTAGCTGGGATTACAAGTGTCCATCACCATGCCTCGCTAATATTTGTATTTTTAGTAGACATAGGCTTTTACCATGCTGATTGACCAGGCTGGTCTTGAGTTCCTGACCTCAAGTGATCCTCCTGCCTCAGCCTCCCAAAGTGCTGGGATTACAGGCATGAGCCACCACGCCCAGCCTTGGCCATGGAAAAGCTCTGGTTAGACCTGAGACTAAAGATAATTTCACTCAGTTTTGGTTCTCAATATGACAAATTAATTAAACGTGTTTTTTTTTTTTTTTTTTTTTGAGACGGAGTCTAGCTCTGTCGCCCAGGCTGGAGTGCAGTGGTGCAATCTCGGCTCACTGCAAGCTCCGCCTCCCGGGTTCACGCCATTCTCCTGCCTCAGCCTCCCAAGTAGCTGGGACTACAGGCGCCTGCCACCGCGCCCGGCTAATTTTTTCTATTTTTTGTAGAGACGGGGTTTCACCATGGTCTCGATCTCCTGACCTTGTGATCCGCCCGCCTCGGCCTCCCAAAGTGCTGGGATTACAGGCGTGAGCCACCGCGCCCGGCCAAACGTGTTTTAAAGAGAATGAACTGGGTGATAACACAGGTCTGCCGGGAGGTTTTAAAGTAGCATGCCTTGTTGTTAAGCACTATGACAGCTACAATATTGCTTCCATGTCAAGGCTGCAACATTTAGTAAGATCTTTATTTACCCCAGCTTTATTAAGCTATAATTGACAAATAAAAATTCTATATATTTACAATATACAACAGGTTTTGATTTATGGATACACTGTGAAATGATTAAATCAAGGTAATTAGCATATCCATCTCCTGATAATATCTTTAACTTAGATTGGGCTTAGAGGACACCTGCTGGCTATTTACTAGCTCTTCCAGATGTCCCAAATAATCCTCCTGGGGACAAATTCCTAACTTCTCCACATTTCTGTTCCTGCTTCTATAAACACTAAAGCACTTTCTCCCCCCAAAGGATGCTGGAACACCAGCAGGACTCCAGCTGTGTCTGACCAAGTGTTTGGCATTGGACGTGGATGAGGCATCACTGGAAGTCCCAGCAGTCTGCACTACTGTGCCCATGGACAATGTCAGCTGCTGAAGGGTAAGAGTGTAGGCCTGTGTCAGAGAGAAGGGGGCAAGAGCGGTAATATGTAGGCTATCATTTCATGAAGGACTAGGCTCTAATGCCATTATTTATAGTGCTGTGGAAATAGCGACTTAGGCAGCAGGCAGTCCTGGCTGGAAGTCTGCCTCTGTGGCTGCCCTAACTGAAGCACTGTCAGAGCTCATTGTTATCAGCTTGGAGAACCAAATTATGTTGCCACTGTGTGCTCAAGTCTTGGGAAAATTCAACAACTGGAATAATTTTTATCAGTAGAAATTCTTTCTGGTTCTAGCGATAAACTGAATCCTCTAAAACGTGGGGAACAAAAAGCAAGATTAAGAAAAATAAATAAATAACAGTGCTAGGAAACCAGGGAAGAGAGGATACAAGTTGAGGCGGTGTGTGCACGCCTGCCTACATGTGCACAATCTCATGGTTTTTCCTAATCCATTCAGAAGTTCTCCATTTAAGAGCACAGCCTTGTTCTGCTGTTCCCAAAGCGCCTTTCATACCAAAGGATTCCAAAGTTCCACACCCACTTCCAGACATATGGGGTCCTTCAAAATAGAAATATCAGCACAGAACCAGCAAAGTGAGTCTGAAACCTGGCCAAGGGAACCAGAATTTGAAGGACTCACTAAAAAGACATCTAGATTCTATCAATTTTAGGAGTCCAAAACTGAAACGGCACTGAGGAATTATAATAATAAGAGCAATAGTAGTCAGTGAGCAATGAGCAGTGTTCTGTATGCAGTAAGTCAGTCAGGCACACCCCACACGGCAGTCTGATGTGCACGATCCTGTTCCATCTCCTCACTACCTTGGCAGGCATGAGCTTTAACATGTTTCTTGCAGATGAGGAAGCAAAGGCGTGGTAACATGCCCAAGATCACACAGCCAGTGGAGTGGTGGAGTCAAGACTCAAACTCAGAAGCTCCACTCTGTCCCAAATGTGTTTTTTGCTTAGACAGGGGCCCTTAGGCCACCATATTATAAAAGCTGACACTCAATTGGCTTTTTTTTTTTTTTTTTTGAGATGGAGTCTTGCTCTGTCACCTAGGCTGGAGTGCAGTGGCGGGATCTTGGCTCAATGCAACCTCTGCTTCCCAGGTTCAAACAAATCTCTGCCTCAGCCTCGTGAGTAGCTGGGATTACAGATGTGTACTACCATGCCCAGTTAATTTTGTATTTTCAGTAGAAACAGGGTTTTGCCATGTTGGCCAGGCTGGTCTCGAACTCCTGACTTCAAGTGATCCACCCGCCTCAGCCTCTCAAAGTGCTGGGATTACAGGTGTGAGCCACTGTGCCTACCCTCAATTAGCTTTTGAGCCAAATGGGCTCCTATACCGACACCACAACCTTACAGATGAGGCACCAAGGCTCAGTGTGTCTAGGTAATTTTTTCTGTAAGTTTTATAAATCAGGTAACCAACATTTATTGAACACCCACAGTGTTAGGTGAACACCTAAGTGCTTACTGCTTTTGGGGCACTGTCTCAGTTAGTAATTTAGTTACATTAGGGCACTTGCTCTATATTCCTGGAACACTGACAAACGGTCCTCCCTCAGCTGGCTCCCAGGTTTCTTTCTAGAGTCATCCCATATAGTTCAGAAGGAATTTGTCTCTCATGGCCAGGGGTTGGGTCATGGCCAGGGGTCGGGTCTGCCCATGTGGATGGTGTCAATTCAGCAGGGCCATTCAGCAGTTCCATGTGAGGAAAAGCATCTCCAAGCCACATCCTAAACACTAATACTAAAGAAAGTGAGGTGGCTGAGTACACACTGCACTCCAGCCTGGGGAGTAGAGCAAGACCCTATCCACCCCCCTTCAAAAAAAAAAAAAAAAAAAAATGGCTGGGCGCAGTGGCTCAAGCCTGTAATTCCAACACTTTGGGAGGCTGAGGCGGGTGGATCACCTGAGGTCAGGAGTTTTGAGACCAGCCTGGCCAAAATGGTGAAATCCCATCTCTACTAAAAATACAAAAATTAGCAGGTATGGGTGGCACGTGCCTGCAGTTCCGGCCACTCGGGAGGCTGAGGCAGGAGAATCGCTGGCACCTGGGAGGTGGAGGTTGCAGCGAGCCGAGATGGCTCCATTGCACTCCTGCCTGGGCGATAAGAGCAAAACTCCAACTCAAACAAAATAAAATAAAATAAAAAATAAATTTGAAAGGGTTTTTTTTTTTTTTTTTTTTTTTAAAGCGAAGTCTCCTCAGTTCTTGAATCCCCATGAACCCGGCCTGGAACGGCGTCTAGGGTGCAGGGTCTGCAGGGGCAGGCCTGGGGTTTCTCTCAGGGAGGAGTCTGGGCTGCAGTTTCCCACGCATTTCCTCACTAACGCCACGTGGGGCGCTGTACTAACCAGGAAGAGCAGTGCGCTGGGAGAGAGCCCCATCTGGTGGCAGCAGGCAGAAGTGCAGCCAGGGGATGCATCAAGAGACGGTGGTTTCCAGGACGGGAACCTGCCCTTTCAGACCTGTGCTTTTTAGTGGTGGAGGCCTCGCCTGTTTCCTATCATCTCCGCACAATTACTACCGATCTGCAGGGCGAGTTTGGTATTCCCCTTGGTGAACAATGACTAGGCTTCATCTGCCAGTAAAGCAGATGAACAGGAGGACTTAAAGGACGTGTTTCTTTGATCTACAGAAAAGACACTGGGCTTTGGAGGGCAAACCCTAAGCTGGGCACTCACATCGCTACAACGCTCACTTTACAACGCTCACTTGCCTTCCATTGTAAACGAAGGAAGAGAAGCTTCCTAGGGCCTGAGGTCGCTTCGGGCTTACCCCCACTCCTGCCTGTGATCTGCTGAGGGAGCAGGGCCTTTCCTAGGAGGGATGGAGCAAGGGCCAGGTCGTGGCTCCGGGTGTTACAGTATATGCCTCCTTTTCCCCTTGCTCACCAGGAAAAATGGAAACCTCTTGACTAAATTATAAACCGTCTCGGGGCACTGCTCCCCTCTATGGATTCTTGGTCCAATAAAGCCTACTAGGGCCTCCTGAGCACATCTCAGTGGCTCCCCTCCTCTCCATACCTGCTCCTTCCCCAGCCTGGTGCAGGGCCACTCACCACTGGCCAAATGCCCACTCCATGCCACACTCTCAGCTATCACAGAACGCACATGAAGGGAGAGGTTTTTGTTGAGACAAAGTCTTGCGCTGTCACCCAGGATGGAGAGCAGTGGTGCGATCACAGCTCACTGCAGCCTCTGCCTCCTGGGCTCAAGGGATCCTCCTGCCTCAGCCTCCCGAGGAGCTGGTCTACAGACGTGCACCACGTCTGGCTAACTTTTGCATTTTTGCTCAGGCTGGTCTCAAACTCCTGGGCTCAAGTGATCCACCCACCTCGGCCTCCCGAAGAGCTGGGATTACAGACGTGAGTCACCGCACCCAGCAGAGGGGGAGGTTGTATGTGTTCTCAGAGGGAAGGCTCTGGGCCATGGCAGCAACAGACCAAAAGAACAACTCGGCCTGACATAGCAATGACCCCAAAGAGCTAAGCTCCCAGTCAGACTGAGGGGAAGAAAACTGAGGTTGAAACAAGATGTGGTCACTTTTCTTTTTTCTTTTTGAGGGAGTCTTGCTCTGTCGCCAGGCTGGAGTGTAGTGGCTCAATCTCAGCTCACTGCAACCTCTGTCTCCTGGCTTCAAGTGACTCTCCTGCCTCAGTCTCCTGAGTAGCTGGGACTACAGGTGCATGCCACCAAGCCTGGGAAATTTTTGTATTTTTATTAGAGCCTGGTTGTCACCACCTTGGCCAGAATGATCTCGATCTCTTGATCTCATGATCCACCCGCCTCCGCCTCCCAAAGTGCTAGGATTACAGGCATGAGCCACCGTGCCCGGCCAATGAGGCCACTTTTCTAAGGTCACAACATGAGCCCTGATCAGAGACGCAGAGGGTCGGAGTGCTGAGTGCTGAGCCCCGACACGCCATGGTCCCGCCCCGCCCCGCAGCCGCGGTCGCGCTCACAGGGCTGGTGGTGTCTTTTCCGAGGCTGCCCTTGCTGTTGAGGCTGCCAATCTCCGTCTGGGAGCTGGACTGCGACATCCCCTCAAAGAAAGGCCTGTGGTGAAGAGCACAGCCAGGGTCAGTGCTGCCAGGGCTCAGAACAGCACGCTGGGAGAGCTGAGTGGAGCTGACATTCAGGGCGGGTCAACAAGCTACGGGTGTCCAGAACGCCCGGTGAGCAGGGAAGTGCAAGGTGAAGAGGCGGGTCGGGTCGGGGGAGGGGGGACTTCCTGAGAGTCCTATAGGACTTCTGTCAGTGAGAGGCAAAACAGTGACCTTCTCCCAGAGAGCCAGAAGTTCACAAAGAATGAAGGACCAAGATTCCCTGGTAATAGAGGGGACAGCGAGGGAGGGGTCAGGAGACTGCTATGGCCAGGAAGGAGAGTCTGGAGGCCAGCTACAGAGAGGGGGGCTCACTTGAGCTTGGGCTTTGGAGTGCTGAGGATGCTTTCTGTCTCCTCCATCTCAGGGCCACTGTCGCTGGGGTTGTACATCTCCAGACTGTCATACAATTCATCCAAGTCCTCTTCCACTTCCCGGATCTGCTCGCGGGACACATGCTCCAGCCCAAAGCCCACCTGCAGGGGAAAAAAGAGTCTCTGAATTTAGGGTCACCCCTATTAACAGTTGTAGTTGATGAGCAGCTCCTTTCTCTTGGGCCACCCTTATAGTCCTGCTTAAGGGACATGCCAGAGCTTCACACTGGCTGGAGTAACCTTCACGTCATTTCCATGATCCAGCCTGAGGGAGGGGACATGGTGAGGCCACCTTCCCCCTGGTTTCTGCCACCACTCCACACTGTGAAGCTGTGCCAGGAGGGACAGCTGAGGAATCCCGAGGCCCATTGCCCGTGTGGGCCCATCCTACCCTCCTTACAGCCCACAGGAAGGCGAAGCAATCGCTCTCAACAATTTTCATCTTTATTCCTCTGTTAGCCCACTTAGAAGCCTGTAGAAATGGGTCCCTCCCGGTGCCCAGGGAAAAGACTGCTTCTCTCTCAGCAGCCCACTCCTGGTTATTCCATGGCTGACCACCAAGGACGTTTCCACCTCACAAGCTGCTGCTCACTGATGTTCCCGTGGGATAAGAGGGGAAATTAAGTGACAACCACAGCAGCATCCGCCAGGTCTGTCCCTGTATCGCACACCAGAGGCTTGGGCATCACCAAGGGTCGGGCGTAGCTGTGCTGCCCCACGTTGTGTGCATAGCCTCTTTCTCTCCTCCACTCGCTTAAGTCCTTCTTAGCCACCCTCTTCCTTAGGGATCTACCAGGAAGGCCACGGGGAGCAGGAATATTAATCCTGGAATCCTGACTCTCAGTGGCAATACAGAGTGTACACCAGGGATGCTGGGTGAAACCCGGGGAATTCAACTCACCATTAACCTTGGGAGTAAGGGGCCGTACCTCATCTGAAACTTTAAACCGCTTCAGGAGGGCCACAAACTTCTGTTTGATGTTAGGTTGCTGTAGGGACAAATAGCACGATATTTCTCAGGAACGTCCACTTGGGGTCAATTGAAGTGAACAAATATCCACCAGAGCCCACTTTCATGAGGGCTATGAGAGGACATGAAGACTGGAGGACTTGGTCTCTGCCCTTGGCATTCAAAGCCTTTCAGGAAGACAGGCCGAATTCCAGTGTGGCTCCTGGGCCTTGGGTGCAGCTGCGGGGAGAAGGAATGTCTATCCCCAGCTCCTTCGCCCCACTGTGCCCCAACACCTCCCAAATGTGGGTCTCCAGCTCATCTCTGCTTGCCCTTCAGATCCACAGTGCCCACTGCTGACTCCCACCTGCGCATGCACAGCATGGGCACCTCAGCCTTACCAGCTCCACGGTGGAACGCAGAGTCTTCTCCTTGCACTCTGATCCTCTGACTGATGTCACCAACACACCTAAACCCACATCTACGCCTGGAGTCTCTCCCTCCCGTTCTCCCCACAGGCCCATTCTGGCTACTGTGGATCCTCCCTTTTCCATCTGTGACACGACTGTTTCCATTCAGGTCTTTCTCCTCGCCTCTCTGGGATCACAGCAACAGCCTTCAGCTGACATCTCATGCCCTGCCCGCCTGTTTCTGGTCTTGTTCCCTCCACAGTCCACAGTGGTCCTTCTGTGTGCAAACCTGCTCATGCTACCCTCCCACTAGAAGTCTTCACTGGCCTCCACTACTTGAACAGAGCTCAGCGGTCAGGCCTGTAAGTGTCCAAAGCCTGGGTCTGCCTGTTTCTAAACTTATCTCTCTACTTGACCCTTCACACCCACAAGTGGAAACTCACTGCTTCGAGTTCCTGGGAAAAACTGTATGCCGTTGTACTGGGCCTTTTTTTTTTTTTTTTTTGAGATGGAGTTTTGCTCTGTCGTCAGGCTGGAGTGCAGTGGGGTGATCTTGGCTCACTGCAACCTCTGCCTCCCTGGTTCAGTCGACTCTCTGCCTCAGCCTCCTGAGTAGCCAGGATTACAGGCACGCGCCACCACACCCAGCTAATGTTTGTACTTTTAGTAGGGACGGGGTTTCACCATGGCGGCCAGGATGGTCTCAATCTCCTAACCTCGTGATGCGCCTGCCTCGGCTTCCCAAAGTGCCGGGATTACAGGCGTGAGCCACAGCACTGTAGTGGGCCTTTATATAGGATATCTTCTGCCTTGAATAAAAATTTTGCCCAAATCCACTTGGTGAAGTTTTATCTTAAAAAACCTATCTCTCAGCATCTCATCTGGAAAGCTGTCCTGGCACTTCTGGGACAGGTGGCCACAGTCCCCTGGTGTCATTGCAAAGCTATGTCTTTTGGCACCTGTCCTACTGGGCTGTAATTATTTGTTGAAATGTGTGGTGTCACTAGACACTGTGCGCTTGATGGCATGGACTGGGCCTTATCTGTCTCTGGGCATGATGCTTAGCTTGTGGTCATATGTATTTCCTGCCTGAATGACAGACTTGCTGCCTGGGGATGAAAACAATGAACTTGCAAGACCGATAAATCTTCAAAGAAAGGGGAGAAAGGGCCTTCACAGCAGAGAAAAAAAGTCGAGCTCCCAGTGACAGAGCAGCATGAGACATGTTCAGAGAAGGTCAAGTACATCTGTGTTCTTGGTGAGAGAGAAGAATGCGCATGCACAGAGGAGACAGGCACTAAGGGAGGTCACTAAGTCTCTGGGGTAGAACTGGAAAGTGCCTGCAGCTTAAAAAAAAAAAAAACAAAAACACTTCTGGAGGAGTGAACATTAGCAAGAGCACTGAATTCCAGTCATGTGCCAGGGTCATGCCAAGGAGGAGACCCCACGTAGGATGAGGTGACTTATTAAGCTCTGGGGGCACCTGCTGGGAAGAAAATAGGGCTGCTTTCTAGTTACAGAGCAGGAAAAAGAAAGACTCAGCAGCAGGGGCTGACTACAGAGAGATCCTATAGTCACTCCCTATTTCCAGAGTGCAATGGAGGTCAAGCATTTGGGGCACTGGTGACACACCTTATGGGGACCATTTGGAGCACCAATCAAGAGGTGGATACCTGAGGACAAGGAAACAGTCCTCCCGCTCCCTAGTTGCTGACTGGATGGGAAATCCAGTTCACAGTCCTGCAGATTTACCTGAAGTCCAGTGACACCTCAGTGTGATGGGAGAGGTGACAGTATCTGGCCTCCTCTCATCCCTGAAGGGGCAGGCATCTCAGCTCTCAGGGGGTTGGTCCCTAGGCTAGCTCTGCACTGGGGAGAATTAGGATGCCTCTGGGGAAATGGAGCTGTGAATTCCCCTTAGGAAACGTTCCCAGCACTTCTGGCCCTCCCGCACTTCATGCAGGTACTCCAGAATCTGTTAAAAGACCACCTAGGAATTCAGGTTTTTAGCTTCTCAGTCCAGGACTCAAATGTCATCAAAACAGTGACTCTTGCAGAACTCTTAAGGAGGAAAAGTATCAAAAGGCACCTGGTCTCCAAGGTTATGGATCCGTTAAGGCAGGAATAATACCTGATGTAATTAAAGCTTAGCAAGCCCAAGGTCATAGGAGCACCCCACGACTGGCCTATTATCTCTGCATAAGTTCAGCACATGATTAAAACAACTCCTAGAGGGAGCTGGCCTTCTCCCTGCAGAGGACAGCATGTGACATGAAGCAGCCACTGGAGTGGGTGGGAGGCGGTCTGTTCCCTGACAGACCACTATCTGTTCTGAATTCTAAAAGAAGGGTTCTCCTCCTTTTTTCTATCTAACAATAACCTGAAGGATATAACACTCTTATCAGTAATGGTGGTTCCCAACAACAGTGAGTCTAATTGGGTGGTGGTGAGGATACACAGCGTGTCGGAATCGTTGACGGGATGACCCTGTGTTGATATATTTTAAGAATTCTCTTCTAGGCCTGAATATGCTGCTGCCAACCTACCCCCAGACTGAAAATCTTAGCCAACCACTCCCCAGACCTTTGAGGCTCACCCTTGTGATGGCAGAGGTTGAGGTTAGTTTCCTCCGGGTCTTCTTTACTTTCCGGAGATCTTCATCTTCATAGAACAAGTCCTAAGTGGGTACGGGGACAGAATGAGGGTGGGAAACCCCAGGAGTTTCTTGGATGCTCCACGTGAGGGACCATGGAAAGTTACCTGCCCATGCAATGGATCATCGCTGCCTTCCTGTTCTGATGAGAAACTCTCTTCCTCTTCCTCAGAATAATTGTCAATATCAGGAGAACGATCTGCAACAGACACCTGAGTAAGATAACCTTGCAATGGGAAGATCTGGCCCAAGAGACTTCGATGGGCTGGAATCAATGGTTCTCTTTGGGGGAAACATAGCCAGGGTAGAGGGGAGGGCAGGGCCAAAGCCACATTTTACTTCCAGGGGTCTCTAAAGGTCTCTTGCCCAGGAACATTTCGGGCACTGTCTTGTTCAGCTTTCCCAGGATGGGCTGTAGGGTCTCCAGACGCTACATGCATCTTACCAGAGAGCTTGGATTTGATTCCTTCATGGTCGATGGGCTGGCTGGACAGAGAGTAGATCTTTATTTCTGCCACAGGCACAGAGACATCCTTCACGTTGCTGTGTAGGCCAAGCACCAGTGCGCCTTCATTAGGATGCTGCATCACCTAGGAGCAAGGGGAGGTGGTGGAGGCATGTTACTACAGAGGCACCTGGAGAAACGCAGCCAAGGAACGCATAAGCCCCCCAGCAGCAACGGCATTCTGCTGATACATTTTCTTCCTCACTTTCAAATCCGTGTCTACTGTCCTACTGCTTCATGGTCTTACTTTTATTATTATTATTATTATTATTATTATTATTATTATTATTATTTTGAGACAGAGCCTCTCACTGTCACCCGGGTTGGAGTGCAGTGGCGCAATCTTGGCTCACTGCAACCTCTGCCTCCCAGGTTCAAGTAATTCTCCTGCCTCAGGCTCCCATGTAGCTGGGATTACAGGCGTCTGTCACCATGCTCAGCTAATATTTTTTTGCATCTTTAGTAGAGACAGGGTTTCACCATGTTGGCCAAGCTGGTCTCAAACTCCTGACCTCGTGATCTGCCCGCCTCGGCCTCCCAAGTGCTGGGATTACAGGTATAAGCCATGCACCCAGCCTGTTTTTTTATTATTATTAAAAACAAGGTCTCACTCTGTCACCCAGGCTGGCATGCAGTAGTGTGATCACAGCTCACTACAGTCTCGACCTCCCAGGCTCAAGTGATCCTCCCGCCTCAGCCTCAGTAGCTGAGACCACAGGCACACACCACCATGACCAACTAATTTTTAAATTTTATGTAGAGATGGGGTCTCACTATGTTGCACAGGCTGATCTCGAACTCCTGGGCTCAAGCAATTCTCCCGCCTTGGCCTCCCAAAGTGCTGGGATTACAGGCATGAGCCACTGCACTTGGCCTAACGTCTTAGCTTTAAAATTATCCCCAGAAGTGCTGGTCAGGGCCATGTGCTTAAAGATAACAATCACGACAGAAAATGGTTGCTCGGGCCGGGTGCGATGGCTCACGCCTGTAATCCCAACACTTTGGGAGGCTGAGGCGGGCGGATCACAATGTCAGGAGATCGAGACCATCCTGGCTAACATGGTGAAACCCCGTCTGTACTAAAAATACAAAAAATTAGCCAGGCATGGTGGCAGGCGCCTGTAGTCCCAGCTACTCGGGAGGATGAGGCAGGACAATCGCTTGAACCCAGGAGGCAGAGGTTGCAGTGAGTCGTGATCATGCCATTGCACTCCAGCCTGGGCGACAGAGCAACACTCCATCTAAAAAAAATTAATAAAATAAAATAAAATATAGAAAATGGTTGCTCGGCCAGGCACAGTAGTCTGTTCCTGCAATCCCAGCACTTTGGGAGGCTGAGGCGGGCAGATTGCTTGAGTCCAGGAGTTTCAGACCAGCCTGAGCAACATGGTGAAACCCTGTCTCTAAAATCAGCTTGGTGTGGTAGCGCATGCCTGTAGTTGCAGCTACTCAGGAGGCTGAGGTGGGACAATCACCTGAGCCCAGGAAGTCAAGGCTATAGCGAGCTGTGATTGCACCACTGCATTCCAGCCTGGGTGACAGTGAGACTCTTATCTCAAAAAAAAAGAAAAAGAAAAAAGAAAAGAAAAGAAAAAAGGAAGAAAGAAAAGAAAAAGAAAGAAGAAAGGAAGAAAGAAAGGGAGAGAGAGAGAAAGAAAAGAAAGAGAAAGAAAAGAAAAGAAAGAAAGAAAGATGGAAAGAAAGAAAGAGAGAGAAGAGAGACAGCAGGTGAGCGAGGGAGAGAGGGAGGGAAAGGAAAGAAAGGAAGAAAAAGGAAGGAAGGAAGGAAGGAAAGAAAGAAGGGAGGGAGGGAGGGAGGGAACGAAAGAAATAGTTGCTAATCTCTAGGACTAATTTTAGTGTAAGTCCTTTACAGAGAAACTTGCTCTTAAGTCTGGGTGAGGCCAGGCCTACAGGTGGTGGTCGCCTATCACTGGCAATAAGGAAAAGGAGCCCAGTCTACAGGGAATGGCAGAGCCTGGCGTAGCAGAGGCAGGGGGTGCTGGTGGGAATTCACTGCCCCCTGTCTCCACACTGACACAAACACTGACTGAGCAGGACAGAAAGACGGGCTGGGACTATCTCAAATTTTCTATCATGGGCACAAAATTGTTCCTATTTAATTTATTAAAGTACAGAAATAATTTTAAAAACAGATTAGTGGCTGCTTTCTTCTTCCCGTTAGGGCTGAGAGGAACTGCCTGGCACCCAGGGAACTTCACTAGTGAGTACATGTATTGAGAATAATCATAGCCTGACTTCTTACCATTCCAAAAGGGAATCAGAAATATGGAGAAAGAAAAGCTATAAAAAGCCATTGGGTTGGAACTGAAATTACCGATGCGTGCTCATGGTTAGACAGATCTGGACCTAGATCTGAAAGGAGCTGTGACGTGTGTGTAGACACGAGCACATGTGTGCATACAGACAGAGCTCTCTCAGCTCTGTCTGCTCAGTGGGAGTAGACGACACCAAGCTGGGGATATGGGCACTCCCGGTACCCAGATCTTGGTTTCTGAACACCTTTCTCCACTGAAAAGAACCAGGGCTCCTTGGAGAATCTGCTCATTCTGGGGCTGGGTCAGGGAAAGTACAAGATGAGCCTGAAATGTTTTGTACCAGAAAGTATGGTAGGATGTAAAGAACGATGAGATACAGTACAAAAGACTCGAAGCTGGCATGAAGGGGCTCCCACGGGCCAAACCTGGCAAGTCTGTGCATCAAAATAAAAAAATGATAGTAGCAGATTCAGCCCCATCAAATAAAACAGGAATCCGCGGTCCATAACTGACACAAATAAATGAGAGCAAAGGAAAAGCACTACCTTACTACAGAAAGCCAATTAATGAGGCTGGGAGCAGTGGCTCACACCTGTAATCCCAGCAGTTTGGGAGGCCAAGGCAGGCGGATCACTTGAGGCGAGGAGTTCAAGACCAGCCTGGACAACATGGTGAAACCCCGTCTCTACTAAAAATACAAAAAAGTTAGCTGGGCCTGGTGGCGGGCCACTGTAATCCCAGCTACTCTGGAGGCTGAGGCAGGAGAATCACTGGAACTCGGGAGGTGGAGTTTGCAGTGAGCAGAGATTGTGCCAGTGCACTCAAGCCTGGGTGATGAAGTGAGACTCCCTCTCAGGGGGAAAAAAAAAAAAAAAAGCCAATTAATAAATATGTAAGGAACGGTGGGATTAGAAATTCACTGTCTGGTAAGCATCAAAGTATAGTGATGACCAATTAAGGCAAGAATCATGAATAGATGCTAAAACCAGTAGGTGAAAATGTGATAAAGAAAAAGATAAGTTACCTACCTTTTTCTCCCCATAATATATTTATCTCCCCGTAAAATATTTTTTTCCAGTAAGTAAAAATGCTTATTAATTAACTTTGTGGTGGAAAAACCCTGCAGACTCCATGTTAACCAAGTGATAATATCAGGCCGGGCACAGAGGCTCATGCCTGTAATCCCAGCACTTTGGGAGGCCGAGGAGGGAGGATTGCTTGAGCCTAGGAGTTTGAGACCAGCCAGCTTGGACAACACAGCAAGACCTTGTCTCTTAAAAAAAAAAAAAAAAAAAGAAAGAAAGTAAAGGCTGGGCGCGGTGGCTTACACTTGTAATCTCAGGACTTTGGGAGGCCAAGGCAGGCGGATCACAAGGTCAGGAGATTGAGACCATCCTGCACAACATATGAAACCCAGTCTCTACTAAAAATACAAAAAAAAAAAAAAAATTAGCTGGGCATGGTGGTGCACGCTTGTAGTTCCAGCTACTCGGGAGGCTAAGGTAGGAGAATCACTTGAACCCAGGAGGTGGGGGTTACAGTGAGTCGAGATCATGCCACCACACTCCAGCCTGGTGACAGAGTGAGACTCTGTCTCAAAAAAAAAAAAAAAAGTAAAAATAAAAAAAAAAAATTAAAAGTTAATATCCCCAGGAAAGGAACCAACTGACATCAGGTGCTGCCTAAGCTGCACTGAGAACAGAACACTTCTGTGGTAATGCTGCCAGAAACACACAGATGGAATCTAATCTTGAGGCAACATCAGGCGAACCTGGACTGAGGAGTATTCAAGAAAGTAACCAGCCTGTGCGCTTAAAAAATGTCAAGGTCATGAAAGGTAAGCAGAACCTAGGGGCTGCTGCAGACTGAAGGGAACAAAGGACACAGTGACATGCAGCACGTAATCCTAGATCAATCCCAGCCCCATAAAGGGGATGGATCACTGAGACACTCAACACAATTGGAACAGGGACTGTGAGTTAGATGGCAATCTTATCTTAATGTTAGTGACCTGATCTTGATGGTGGCAGGGAGTTTAGACAGCAGAGTATTCTCATGTTAAGGAAGTTAACATGGCACAGTATTAACGTGTAATGGGGCGTTGTGCCTGCAACTTACTCTCAGAAAGTTGGCTCAGAAAATAATACCTAACAATATGTCTATGAGGAGAGAGTAAGAAATGTGGTAATATGTTAAAGAACTTGGATGAATCCACATATGGGAATTCTTCGTACTATTCTTGTAACTTTTCTGAAAGTTTGAAATTTTATGTAATTTTTTGAGCTTTACCTTTTTAAAAGTTAAAACTTTTCATGAAGGAAAAGTACTTGATAAAAACAAGTATATTCTGAATTTCCAACAAATAATTAACTTGTAAAACAGAATTAAGCACCTAGCCAGCAGGCTGGGAAAATCATCTGGAAGACTCAAATGGCTGGACTGGTGTCTCCCATGGGCTCTGTGACTCAAAGGCCAACAGTCTGGAGACTGTGTTCCTCTCACCTCTGCCATGTTGATGAGTCCCACGGCCAAGGTCTTATAGCCCAAGATGGTCCGATTCTTGTAACGTTTTCTCCGTTGCAGCATGATCTGCAGCTTGTTGGCATCTCGCTTAAGGAAATGAGGGTACTATGAAATATAAAACACAGAGTCAAGGATGGTTAATGGGCAGCTGGGTCCTTGAGGGGTTCTAGAGGACATACAATCTTTCTGTGCTTCAATTCTTCCTCTCTGTAAAAGGGGACAATCAGGGTTGAAAGGAGAGCCATGAAGTTGCTGCTGGTGGAGCTGATTCAGCTTGGTGCCTGGCTTCCACGCCACGGCCCTGGGGTCCACACCCGTTCAGAAAACTGTCTCTTTCCTTGCCACTTTATCAGGTGTTTTCTCCGTGTGTTTCAATTCGGGCATGGAATTACTGGAATTATGATGAGAGGGACACTGACTAGGAGGGATAAGGAGTAGAGGGGAAGGACGGAGAACCTGATGTGGAGGCTGAAGGTGGCACAGTCCACGGGGGGTGTGAGGATCACTAAGGAGAGGTGATGGGGTGTAGCAGATGGCTAACAATTGTTAGCCAAGGCAGAGGAAGGGAAGGAGCCATGGTGCCTACCCAGGTTTCCACACCCTTACCGTGGATGGCTAAGGGTTTGCTTTGGCTCTTCAGGCCAGCCATAAACCTCCAGGTGACTTTTATTCATTCCCACCCAAGTTGGGGAATTGGGGCTCTGGGATAAAACAGTCTCTGGGTTAGCGGACTGTCTGGGGACTAGCCAGGATATAGCATCTTAGGGGTCTAAGATTAGGAGAGTCTCACCTGGAGGGAGAAGGTTAATTGGAGCTCTGTTTCTACCAGTCCACTAGCTGGAAGGATGATCTCGTTGGAGCGAAGAATTCTTTTTGAACCCTGAAACCGAGAAGAAAAGTCTGTTTGGCCAGGCGCAGTGGCTCATGCCAGTAATCCCAGCAGTTTGGGAGGCTGAGGCAGAAGGACTGCTTGGACTCAGGAGTTTGAGACTAGCCTGGGGCAACATAGTGAGACTCCTGTTTCTGCAAAAAATAAAAAATTTGTCTGGGTGGGGGTACACATGCCTGTAGTCCCAGCTACTCAGGAGGCTGAGATGCGAAGATCACTTGAGCCTGGGAGTTCGAGCCTGCAGTGAGTCATGATCCTGCCACTGCACTCCAGCCTGGGTGACAGAGCGAGACCCTGCCTCAAATAATATTAATAATAAAAAGAAAAAAAAAATCTGTCAAAGCTGTGTCACCAAAAATCAGACCAAAAGAAATACTATGTTTGCAAACAACTTCTAAACTCTACAAGCATTCTTTAAAAAAAAAAAAAATTAAATTTTATTTTTTTTTGAGACAAGTCTCATTTTGTCGCCCAGGTTGGACTGCAGTGGGTGATCTTGGCTCACTGCAACCTCCGCCTCCTGGGTTCAAGCGATTCTCCTGCCTCAGCCTCCTGAGTAGCTGGGACTACAGGTGCCTGCCACAACGCCCGGCTAATTTTTTTTGTATTTTTAGTAGAGACGGGGTTTCACCATGTGCTGGCCTTGAACTCCTGACCTCAGATGATCAGCTCGCTTCAGCCTCCCAAAGTGCTAGGATTACAGGCATGGGTCACCACATCCGGCCCAAACATTCTTACCAGTCCAAATATTTCATGAATCCTTACTGTACTTATTTGAATCAAGCCTCTACCATAAGTCTGATTTTACATGTATGATTCTGTAGGGTGCATAAAGGGTTATCACAGCAAAATGATTTGTTAATGCCTGCGAGTTCCCAGCACTCCTGGGGAAGAGGCCAGTAGTGTCTGCCTCCAGGGTGTGTATGACCCTCCCTGCCCACTGTTCCTTTCCCCCCCCCCCCCAAGAACTTTCTCTTTAACCTCCCCACCCTCCAAACCGAGTATTTGGGTTAGACAGCCCTCTTACTGCCATGTTGGTCGGGCTGGCCTCGAGCTCCTGACTTCAAGTGATCCTCCCTCTGACTCCCCAGGCACACTGTCTTGTCTCTGGGCTTTTCATGTGCTTTTCTTCTCTTCTTGGATGCTTTTTTTGGCTTCTGAACACACGTAACCAACTCATCTTTCAGATCTCAGCTGATTTTTTTTTTTTTCTTCCAGGAACTTCCTCTTTAACCTCCCCTGCTCCAAACCTAATATTTGGGTTAGACAGCCCTCTTACTGCCAGTTACTGAATCTCACTAAACTTCGAGATCTATAAGACAAAGATATGTCTTGTTCAATATGATTCCCAGCACACAAATAAACGGTGTTGAATAAATTTGTCTAAAAAAATATAAGCAGTTTTAAAATTAATACCAAAAATAAAAAAACCCCACAACATCCAAAGTTGGTAAGGATGTGGTAGGATTTCCAAATTCATTCATTGTTGAAGCAAAGTAAATTACAGTAACCCTTTTAGAAAGTAGCCTGGCAAAAAAGAAACATTTCCATTCAAAAATTGTAATCCAAAACAATAAATTCTAAGGGCATGATTTTTATATATTATTTTCTTTTTTCCCCCTTGATCCCATGACCTTGGAGGGAATGGTTTTTTTCTTTTTCTTTTTAAAATAAAAAAAGAGACGAGGTCTCACTATGTTGCCCAGGCTGGTCTTTAACTTCTGAGCTCAAATAATCTTCCCACTTCAGCCTCCCAAAGTGCTAGAATTACAGGCCATCACATTGGGCCAGGAATGAGTTTTAAAAAGAAGAAAATCTGTAAACAAGGAGCTGTTCGTTGAAACACTATTTTTACTATTTTTATTTTTTACTTGTAGAGACGGGGTGTCACTATATTGCCCAGGTTGGTCTTGAACTCTTGGGCTCAAGCGATCCTCCTGCCGTGGCCTCCCAAAGTGCTGGGATTACAGACTTGAGCCCCACACCCATCTCTGTTTATAATTGATGACAAGTTTTGAGCTGCTCATCTCTCATCTTTGGCAAAGCTATGATTACTCTGGGAGTTGTTTCTGTTGAAATGGTACTATGCTGTGGTGCTGACCCTTAGGGGAAAATTCCACACATGGAAAAATGCCTCGGCCACTCATGAGGCCAAAATGAGACCAAGGAAGTGGAGCCCTGATGGTTATGTCATTCTATAGTGATGCCGCCTATGGGTAACGGCCACAGGGGGAAGGCTGGGTATAAAATCAGCAGAAGGCTGGGTGTGGTGGCGCCTGTAATCCCAGCACTTTGGGAGCCCAGGAGTTCGAGACCAGCCTGAGCAAAACTGGGAAACCTCGTCTCTACAAAAAATACAAAAATTAGCCAGGCATGGTGGCATGCACTTCTAATCCCAGCTACTCAGGAAGCTGAAGTGGGAGAATCGTTTGAGCCTAGAAGGCAGAGGTTGCAATAAGCCAAGATCATGCCGGGCGCGGTGGCTCACGCCTGTAATCCCAGCACTTTGGGAGGCCAAGGCGGGCGGATCACGATGTCAGGAGATCGAGACCATCCTGGCTAACATGGTGAAACCCCGTCTCTACTAAAAATACAAAAAAAATTAGCCAGGCGTGGTGGCGGGCGCCTGTAGTCCCAGCTACTCTGGAGGCTGAGGTGGGAGAATGGCGTGAACCCGGGAGGCGGAGCTTGCAGTGAGCCAAGATCACGCCACTGCACTCCAGCCTGGGGGTCAGAGCAAGACTCCCATCTCAAAAAAAAATAAAAAAATAAGCCAGGATCATATCATTGCACTCCAGCCTGGGCAACAGAGCGAGACCCTGTCTCAAAAAACAACAACAAAAATAAAATAACAGCAGAAGCACAGTCAGCCCACACACAGGCCAGGGCCTCAGGACTCCTGGAAGCTCGAGCGCTACAGTGGCAACTGAAGACTGAATGCATCAAATAAACTATAAAAAGCAAAACTGACAGCCACTCTCTCCCACAGGACTTTCCACACGACTTTCCACACATTTATGAAATTCATGCCACAACTGGAAATTTGAACACTGATTTCGTGATATTAAGGTTTTTGTTTTGTTATTTTAGAGTCTTGCTCTGTTGAGTAGGCTGGAGTACAGTGGCGTGATCTCGGCTCACTGCAGTCTCCGCCTCCCAGGTTCAAGTGACTCTCTTGCTTCAGCCTCTCGAGTAGCTGGGATTACAGGTGCATGCCATCACGCCCGGCTAATTTTTGTATTTTTAGTAGAGACGAGGTTTTATAATGTTGGCCAGGCTGGCCTCGAACTCCTGATCTCAAGTTATCCACTTGTCTTGGACTCCCAAAGTACTGGGATTATAGGCGTGAGCCACCGTGTCTGGCCAAGGTGTGATAATGGTATTGTGGTTTTGTTTAAAAATACTGCCTACATTTTTTAATTACATATTGAAATATTTGTGGGTGAAATGCTATGATGTATGGATTACCTCAAAATAACACTGGTGAAGGGAAACAGATGGGGACACAGATGAAACAAGACTGGCGATGAGTTGATAACCATTACAGCTTGGAAAGGGGATCGAGGGAATTGTAAACTACTCTGTCTACTTTTGCATGTTTGAATTTTTTCCAAAATAGAAGTTGAAAAAAGTAATAAGTGCTTAGGATTCTTTTCAGATTTCTCGGCTCAGAGCATATATTCATAGAATATGAAGGCCTTAGGGCCTGGTCCTGGCTCTTCCCTCTGCCTGGAAGGCTCTTCTTCCAGATACCTGAACGGCCCTCACCTCCCTCAAAGTCTTTAGGTAAAAGTCATCTTCTCAACCAGGTCTACCGTGACCACCGTAGGGAATCTGTTAACTTCCTCCACCCCAGCCCTCTCCATCCCCTTTATCTTTTTTATTGTCACTATCAGACATCACCTTCCAATAGCAGTAGCCTCATTATACAATTATATGAACTCTCACCACCCAAGTATATGCTCTAAATACCTGTAAAACTTTCTATCCCAAATTCACTATCTGAATTTCAAACTCGCTAGAAGGAATCTGCATGTGCAGGTAGCAGGATGCAGAGTGCAGTGTGTCACGGGATCACAGCCAGGTCCGGCCCTTTCAAGCATGGTGCGCTACTGTCCTTGTCTTTCCTACCCTTCCCCAAGGGTTTAGCTTTCATGGGTTCCAGTATTTGCCTCTTCCAGGTGCCTGGGGCACTACCAACCAGGGTCCAATTTCAAAATTATTTTTAATATACTTTTGTATCATTTGTTTATCTATATAACAGTATATCTTCATTTGCAGTAAAGAAGCAAAACCATTTATATCTAAATATTAAAATACATTATAGCACATTAAAATATTCATTAATATATTTTAAAAATTAGGTTACAGGTGTTTTATTACTATTATTCTGAGACGGAGTCTCACTATGTTGCACATGCTATAGTACAGTGGCACAATCTTGACTCACCGCAACCTCCGCCTCCCAGGCTCAAGTGATTCTCCTGCCTCAGTCTCCCAAGTGGCTGGCACTACAGGAGTGCGCCACAACGCCCAGCTAATTTTCATATTTTTAGTAGAGATGGGGTTTCACCATGTTGCCCAGGCTCATCTTGAACTGCTGACCTCAGGTGATCCACCTGCCTTGGCCTCCCAAGTGCTGGGATTTACAGGCACGAACCACTGCGACTAGCCAGGTTACTGGTGTTTTAAATGCTTTTTATTTAAACCAAAAATTCTTATCATATAGATGTTTAACAGTATTGTTGCTGGGTGTGGTGGCTCACATCTATAATCCCAGCACTTAAGGAGGCAGAAGTGGAAGGATAGCTTGAGCCTAGGAGTACAAGGGCTGCCTGGGCAACATAGTGAGATCCCATTCTTGAAAAAAAAAATTAAGAGTATTATAGTGATATTTGAGGAAACTGGTTGGGGTTTCTTGGATGTCTGAAGATAAACTATTATTTTTCATTTATTCTTTATTTCAATTTTTTAATAATTTTTATGGGTATATAGTAGGTATATTTATGAGGTACATAAGACATTCTGATCAGGCATACAATGTGTAATAATCACATCAGGTTATATGGGGTCCATCACCTCAAGCATTTATTGTTTGTTTATGTTACACATATTCCAATTATACTTTCAGTTTTAAATGTACTATAAATTAACATTGACTGTAATCGCCCTGTTGCAATATAAAATATCACAGATCTTTAAAACATTTTTAAAAATTTTTATAATTAAAAATTTTTTTTGGCTGGGCGTGGTGGCTCATGCCTGTAATCCCAACACTTTTGGAGGCCGAGGCGGGTGGACCACCTGAGGTCAGGAGTTCAAAAGCAGCCTGGGCAACATGGTGAAATCCCGTCTCTAACTAAAAATACAAAAATTAGCTGGGCATGGTTGTGCGTGCCTGTAATCCCAGCCACTTGGGAGGCTGAGGCAGAAGAATCACTTGAACCTGGGAGGTAGAGGCTGCAGTGAGCTGAGATTGTGCCATTGCATTGCAGCCTAGGCGACAAGAGCGAAACTCCATCTCAAAAAAAAAAGTTTTAAAAAAATAGAGATGGGGCCAGGCGTGATGGCTCACGCCTGTAATCCCAGCACTTTGGAAGGCCAAGGTGGGTGGATCAGGAGGTCAGGAGATCGAAACCATCTTGGCTAACATGGTGAAACCCCATCTCTACTAAAAATACAAAAAATTAGCCAGGTGTGGTGGTGGGCGCCTGTAGTCCTAGCTACGCAGGAGGCTGAGGCAGGAGAATGGTGTGAACCCGGGAAGCGGGGCTTGCAGTGAGCCAAGATCGTGCCACTGCACTCCAGCCTGGGCAACAGAGCAAGACTCTGTCTCCAAAAAAAAAAAAAAAAATAGAGATGGGGTTTCACTACAGTGCTCAGGCTGGTCTCAAACTACTGGACTCAAGGGATCTTCTCACCTCAGCCTTCCAGAGTGCTAGGATTACAGGCGTGAGCCACCATGCTTGGCCAAATACCAGATCTTATTCATTCTATGTTTTTGTATCCATTAACTATTGTCACTGCCCCACTGCCCATACAAACCTGTGGTAACCATCATTACACTATCTCCATGACTTTAATTTTTAACTCCCAGAAGTAGGTGAGAGCATTCAAAGTATGTCTTTCTGTGCCTGGCTTATTTAACATAATATCCTCCAGTTCCATCCATGTTATTGCAAATGACAGGACCTCATGCTTTTTTATGGCTGCATAGTACTCCATTGTGTGTATGTACCATTTTCTTTATCAATTTATCTGTTGATGGACACTTAGGTGCTTCCAAATCTTGGCTATTGTGAATAGTGCTACATGGGACTATTCTGGTTTTTTGAGGAACCTCCATACTATTTTCCATATTCACTGTACTAATTTACATTCCTACCAACAGTGTATGAGGGTTCCCTTTTCTCTACATCCTCACCAGCATTCACTATTGCCTGTCTTTTGGATAAAAGCCATTTTAACCAGGGTGAGATGATATCTCATTGTAGTTTTGATTAGCATTTCTCTGATAATCAATGATGTTGCACACCCTTTTCATAGGCCTATTCGTCATTTGTAGGTCTTCTTTTGAGAGACGTCTATTCAGATCATTTGCCCATTTCTTAATAGGATTATTAGATATTTTCCTGAGTTGTTTGAGCTCCTTACATATTCTGGTTATTAATCCCTTGTTGGATGGACAAGGGATCCCTTGTTGGCCTCTCAAAGTGCTGGGATTACAAGCATGAGCCACTGCGCCTGGCCCAGAAGCTTTTTAACTTGATGTGATCCCATTTGTCCATTTTTGCTTTGGTTGCCAGTGCTGGGTATTACACAAGAAATCTCTGCCCAGATCAATTTCCTAGAGAGTTTCCTCAATGTTTTCTTTTATTTTTATTATTTTAGTGGCCAAAGCAGTTGGAAAAATGTTTTCTTTTAGTAGTGTCATAGTTTCAGGTATTAAAGTATCCAGTCAATTTTTATCTGATTTTTGTATATAGTGAGAGATAAGAGTCTAGTTTCATTCTCTGCATGTGGATATCCAGTTTTTCCAGCATCATTTATTGAAGAGATTGTCCTTTCCCCAATATATGTTCTTGGTACCTTTGTTGAAAATTAGTTCACTGTAGATGTATGGATTTACTGCTAGATTCTCTATTCTCTTCCATTGGTGTAGGTGTTTGTTTTCATGCCAGTATCATGCTGTTTTCGTTACTATAGTTCTGCAGTATAATTTGAAGTCAGATAATGTGATTTCTCTAGGTTTCTTCTTTGTGCTCAGGATGGCTTTGGCTATTCTGGGTCTTCTGTGGTTCCATATACATTTTAGGATTGTTTTTTCTATTTCTATGAAGAATGTCATTGGTATTTTGATAAGGATTGCATTGAATCTGTAGATTGCTTTGGGTGGTATGGACATTTTAACAATATTGATTCTTCCAATCCATGAATACGGAATATCTTTCCACTTTTTGTGTCCTTTTAAATTTCTTGCATCAATGTTTTACAGTTTTTAATATAGAGATCTTTCACTTCTTTGGTTAAGTTTATTCCTAGGTATCTTATTTCACTTGTAGCTCTTGTAAATGGGATTACTTTCTTGATTTCTTTTTCAGATTGTTCACTGTTGACATATAGAAATACTATTGATTTCTGTATGTTGATTTCGTATCCTGCAACTTCACTGATTTTATCAGTTCTACTAGTTATTTTGTGAAGTGTAGGTTTTTCCACATATAAGAGCATATCATCTGCAAACAAGGATAATTTGACTTTTTCCTTTCCAATCTGGATGCCTTTATTTCTTTCTTTTGCCTGACTGCTCTAGTTAGCACTTCTAGTTATTATACTGAATAACAGTGGTGAAAGTGGGGATCCTTGTCTTGTTCCAGATCTTAAAGGAAAGGCTTTCAGATTTTTTTCTCTGTTCAGTCTGATACAAGCTATGGGTCTGTCACATATAGTTTTTATTGTGTTGAGGTATGTTTCTTTCATACCCATTTTTTGAGGATTTTTATCATGAAGGCTTGTTGAATTTTATCAAATGCTTTTTCAGAAAAAACTATATATACACATATATATATGTGTATATATATATGTGTGTGTATATATACTCCCCCCACCAGGGATGAGGTTTTGCCATGTTGCCCAGGCTGGTCTCAAACTCTTGGCCTCAAGCGATCTATCTACCTTGGCCTCCCAAAGTGCTGGGATTACAGGCGGGAGCCACAATGCCCAACTGCCATTCAGCATCAATTGAGATTATCACATGGGTTTTGTCCTCCATTCTGTTGATATGATATATCACATTAATTGATTTGTGTATGCTGAACCATCCTTGTGCATCCCCGCGACCTCACTTGGTCATGATGAATGATGTTTTTAATGTGTTGCTGAACTCTATTTGCTAGTATTTTCTTGACGATTTTTGCATCAATGTAATCAGAGATACTGCCCTGTCACTGTCTTTGGTTTTGGTATCAGGGGAATACTGGTCTTATAGATTGAGTCTGGAAGTATTCTCTATGTTTTGCAATAGTTCTTCTTAAATGTCTGGTAACATTCAGTAGTGAAGCTAACAAGGCCTGAGCTTTTCTTTCCTGGGAGACTATGTTGATGGCATCTAGCTATTTTTGTTGTTGTTGTTATTGGTATATTCAGGTTTTGAATTTTTTCATGGTTCCATCTTGGTAGGCTGTATCTTCCCCGGAATTTATCCATTTCTTCTAGGTTTTCCAGTTTATTGGTATATAGCTGCTCACAGCAGCCACTAATGATCCTTTGAATTTCTGCAGTGTCAGTCACCTCTTTTTTCATCTCTGATTTATTTGTGTCCTCTCTTTTTCTTAGTTGGTCTGGCTAAAGGTTTGTCCATTTTGTCTTCTCAAAAAACAACTCTTTGGCCGGGTATGATGGCTCACGCCTGTAATCCCAGCACTGAAGGCCAAGGCGAGCAGATCACCTGAGGTTGGGAGTTTGAGACCAGCCTGGCAAATAAGGTGAAACCTCGTCTCTACTAAAAATACAAAAATTAGCCGTCATGGTGGTGCACGCCTGTAATCCCAACTACTCGGGAGGCTGAGGCAGAAGAATCACTTGAACCTGGGAGGCAGAGGCTGCAACAAGCTGAGATTGCACCACTGTACTCCATCTCAAAAACAAAACAAAAGCAAGACTCCATCTCAAAAACAAAACAAAACAAAACAAAACACACACAAAAACCCAAAAGTTGTTTTGTTGATTTTTTTTTCTTCAAATTTATTTCTGCTATGATGTTCATTATTTCTTTTCTTCTACTAATTTGGGGTTTGGTTTGCTCTTGTTTTTCTAGTTCTTTAAGAAGCATCATTAGGTTATTTGAAGTTTTTCTTCTTTTTTGATGTAGGCACTTTATAGCTATGAACTTCCCCCTTGGTACTGCTTTTGATGTATCCCATAGGTTTTGATATGTTATGTTTCCATTATCATTTGTTTCAAGAAAATTTCAGTTTCCTTCTTAATTTATTCATTGACCCACTGGTCATTTAGGAGCATATGGTTTAATTCCATGTGTGTGTATTGCTTACGAAATTCCTTGTTATTGATTTCTAGTTTTATTCCATTATGGTCAGTGAAGATGCTTGATATTATTTCAACTTTTTTTTTTTTGAGACAGAATCTCACTCTGTTGCCTAGGCTGGAGTGCAGTGGCACAATCTCCGCTCACTGCAACCTCCACCCCCAGGATTCAAACAATTCTCCTGCCTCAGCCTCCTGAGTAGCTGTGACTACAGGTGCCTGCCACCACGCCCAGCTAATTTTTGTATTTTTAGGAGAGACGGGGTGTCACCATGTTGGCCAGGATGATCTTGATCTCTTGACCTCGTGATCCACCCAACTTGGCCTCCCAAAGTGCTGGGATTACAGGCGTGAGTCACCATGCCTGGCCTCAACTTTTTTTTTGAATGTTTAAAGACTTGTTTTGTGACCTAACATATGGCCTATCCTTGAGAATGATCTACGTGCTAAGGAAAAAAAAAAGTGTATTCTGCAGCCATTGGAAGAAATGTTCTGTAAATATCTATTAGGTCCATTTGGTCTATAGTGCAGTTAAGTCTGATGTTTCTTAGTTTATTTTGTCTGGAAAATCTGTCCAATGCTGAAAGTGGGGTGTTAAAGTCTCTAGCTATTGTTGTACTGGAGTCTAACACTCTCTTTAGCTCTAATAATATTTGATTTATATATCTGGGTGCTCCAGTGTTAGGTGCATATATATTTACAATTGTTATATCCTCTTGCTGAGTTGACCCCTTTATCGTTATATAATGACCTTGTCAATTTTTACAATTTTTGTCTTGAAATCTATTTTGTCTGATGTAAGTATAGCTATGCCTACTCTTGTTTTTTTTTTGGTTTCCATTTGCATAGAGTATATTTTTCCAACCCTTTATTTTTAGTCTCTATGTGTCTTTACAGGTCAAGTGTGTTTCTCATAGGCAACAGATGTTTGGGTCATGTTTTTGTTTTTGTTTTTCTGAGACAGCATCTCACTCTATTGCCCAAGGTGGAGTGCACTGACACAATCATAGCTCATTTTAGCCTTAACCTCCTGAGCTCAAGTGATCCTCCTACCTCAGACTCCTGAGTAGGTCTACCACTACACCCAGCTAATTTTTCAAATTCTTTGTAGACACAAGGTTCTACTATGTTGCCCAAGCTGGTCTCAAACCCCTGGGCTCAAGCAATACTTTTGCCTCAGCCTCCCAAAGTGCTGGGATTATAGGCATGAGCCACTGTGCCTAGCTGGGTCTTGTTTTGTTTTGGTTTTTTGAGACAGAGTCTTGCACTGTTGCCTGGGTTGGAGTGCAGTGGTGCAATCTGGGTTCACTGCAACCTCCGCCTCCCAGATTCGAGCAATTCTCCTGCCTCAGCCTCCCGAGTAGCTGGAATTACAGGCGTGCACCACCACACCCAGCTAATTTTTTGTATTTTTAGTACAGATGGGGTTTCACTGTGTTGGCCAGGCTGGTCTTGAACTGCTGACCTTGTGATTTGCCCACCTTGGCCTCCCAAAGTGCTGGGATTACAGGCATGAGCCACCATGCCCAGCTGGGTCTTGTTTTCTAATGCATTCAACCACTGCATGTCTTTTGATTGCAGAATTTTGTTCATTTATATTCAAAGTTATTATTGATACGTAAGGACTTACTATTGCCATTTTGTTGTTTTCTGGTTGTTTTGTGGTCTTCCTTCCTTCTTGTCTTTCTTTTTGTGAAAGTGATTTTCTCGGATGGTATGTTTTAATTTCTTGCTTTTTATTTTTTTGTTTTTTGTGTATCTGTTACAGGGTTTTTTGATTTGTGGTTACCATGAGGCTTGCAAATATCTTACAACCCATTATTAAAAACTGAATGGTAACTTAACTCTGATTGCAAAGACAAAAAACAAAGAAGCAAAGAGAAAACCAATGAAAACTCTACACCTAACTTTATCCCCCCTCCCTCTTTTTTTTTTTTTTTTTTTTTTTTAAGATGGAGTCTTGCTCTGTTGCCAAGGCTGGAGTGCAGTGGTGCCATCTTGGCTCACTGCAGCCTCTGCCTCATGGGTTCAAGCGATTCTCCTGCCTCAGCCTCCTGAGTAGCTGGGATTACAGGCATGTGCCACCATGCCTGACTAATGTTGTATTTTTTGTAGAGACAGGGTTTCACTATGTTGGCCAGGCTGGTCTCAAACTCCTGACCTCAGGTGACCCAGCTGCCTCAGCCTCCCAAAGAGCTGGGATTATAGGCATGAACCACCGCGCCTGGCCCATAGTTATTATTTTTGATAGGCTCATCTTTTAGTCTTCCTACTCAAAATATGAGTAATTTATATACCACAATTACAGTGTTGTGATATTGTGTATTTCTTATTTTTCCCATTTAAATAATAAAATATAGGCTTCTGCCATCCAACATATTTTCAGGAATGGATTAGATTTTAAGGAATGTGGCTGGATACGGTGGTTCTCACCTGTAATCCCAGCCCTTTGGGAGGCCAAGGTGGGTGGATCACTTGAGGTCAGGAGTTTGAGACCAGCCTGACCAACATGGTGAAACCCCATGCCTACTAAAAATCCAAAAATTAGTGAGGTGTGGTGGTGCACGCCTGTAATCCCAGCAACCTGGGAGGCTGAGGCAGGAGAATCATTTGAACCTGGGAGGCGGAGGGTGCAGTGAGCTGAGATCGCACCATTGCACTCCAGCCTGGGCAACAAGAGTGAAACTCCATCTCATAAAATAAAAAAACTTTTAAGGAATGCCTACATATAATTTTCTCATTTATTTTGTTTATTGTTTCTTTCCTTTTACTATAACAATTCTCAAATTTTTGGCCTCAGGACCTTTTACACTCTTTTTTTTGAGACACAGTCTCGCTCTGTTGCCTAGGTTGAAGTGCAGTGGCACGATCTCTGCTCACTGCAAGCTCCGCCTCCCGGGTTCACACCATTCTCCTGCCTCAGCCTCCCAAGTAGCTGGGACTACAGGCACCCGCCACCATGCCCAGCTAATTTTTTGTATTTTTAGTAGAGACAGGGTTTCACCATGTTAGCCAGGATGGTCTCGATCTCCTGACCTCATGATTTGCCCACCTCAGCCTCCCGAAGTGCTGGGATTACAGGCATGGGCCACTGCGCCTAGCCCTTTTTACACTCTTAGAAAGAATCCCAAATAGCTTTTGTGTATGTAGATATATCTATTAATACTTTGTTTATGTAGGTTTATCTATCAACAGTCACATTATGAATTAAAACAGGTATTTTAAAATATTTAATAATCCATTTAAAATTAACAATAAACCTATTATGTGTTTATATACAAAGTTTTAAAATGAAAAATATGTTCCCAAAACAAAAATAATTTAGTGAGAAGACATAGTTTTTTTAAAAAATCATAGCTTTACTGGAATATAATTCAAATACCATACAATTCACCCATTTAAAGTATACAATTCAATGGCTTTCAGTATGTTTAGAGCTGTGCAACCATCGCCAGTCAGTACCAGAACATTCTCATCATTAAACAAGGAAACCTCACATTCTTTAATTATCACCCTCCCCAGTCTGCCCATCTCCCACCATAACCCCTGGCAACTACAATCTACTTTCTGACCCTAGGGATTTGCCTATTTCATATAAATGGAATCATACAATATGTGGCCTTTTGTGTCTTGCTTCTTTGACTTAAGCATTATGTTTTCAAGGTTCATCCATCTGGAGCATGGATATACTTCATTCTTTTTTTTTTTTTTTTTGAGACGGAGTCTCGCTCTGTCCCCCTGGCTGGAGTGCAGTGGCGCGATCTCGGCTCACTGCAAGCTCCGCCTCCCGGGTTCCTGCCATTCTCCTGCCTCAGCCTCCCAAGTAGCTGGGACTACAGGCACCCGCCACAGCGCTCGGCTAGTTTTTTGTATTTTTAGTAGAGACGGGGTTTCACTGTGGTCTCGATATCCTGACCTGTGATCCGCCTGCCTCGGCCTCCCAAAGTGCTGGGATTACAGGCGTGAGCCACCGCGCGCAGCACTTCATTCTTTTTTATTGTCAAATAGTATTCCGAAGCTGTATGACTAGACCACGTTTTATTTATCCATTGATCAGTTGATGGACTTGTATTGTTTCTACTTTTTAGCTTGTGAATAATTCTGTTATGAACATTTGCATGTTAGATTTTGTGTGTTTTCATTTCTCTTGGGGACATACCTAGGAGAAGAATTGCTAAGTCATATGGTTACTCTGATATGGTTACTCTGTCTTTAACCTTTTGAGAACCAGGCATGGTGGCACAAGCCTATAATCCCAGCACTGGGAGGTCGAGGCGGGAGGACTGCTTGAGGCCAGGAGTTTGAAACCAGCCTGGGCATCACAGCAAGACCTCGTCTCTAAAATAAAAACAAAAGCAAAACAAAACAACACAGTGGCTGCATTATTTTACATTCCCAACAGCAGTGTATGAGGGAGATGGCATAGTTTTACATTTCTGTAAATCTTTTTAATGAATGACTTAATAGAAAACAACTAGATTCTCATTCCTATTTTTGTACTCAATGTGTTGCAAAACATTAGTTTGGTTGAGTATATGAAGAAAATCCAGACTCAAAGTGATCTACAGCTGGAAAAAAGAGGAGCATTTTAACAGCCTTTCTAGACAACTGTGGAATTTTTTATTTATTTTTATTTTTTATTTTTAGAGACAAGGTCTCGTTCTGTTGCCCAGGGTGGAGTGCAGTGGTGTGATCATAACTCATGGTAAACTTGAACTCCTGGGCTTAGGCAATCCTCCTGCCTCAGCCTCCCAAATAGCTGGGACTGCAGGCATACGCCACCATTCCCAGATAGTTTTTATTTTTGGTAAAGATGGGGTCTTGCTGTGTTGCCCAGGATGGTCTCGAACTCCTGGGCTTCAGCAGTCCTCTCACCTTGGCCTCCCAAAGTGCTGGGATTACAGGGATGAGCCATTGTGACCAGACAGTTGTGGACTATTTTCCTTTGATACTATACCATTAACTCTCTAAGTGGTAGTTTCTTAAAGATTAGTTGCAAAGTAAAAATTTTTTTTCCAAAGTAGAATTTTAAATAATATCAATAAGACTTTCGTACTCTTATATGTTAAAATCCAATTAATAGAAAAAGAATGTTAATGAAAACATTAGGAAATCTGGTCTAATTTAATTAATAATATCATACCAATGATAATTTCTTAGTTTTGATCAATGTACCATGGTTAAGAGAGATGTTAACATTGGGAGAAGCTGGATGGGTATATAGGAACTCTTTAGACTATCCCTGCATCTCTCGGGTACATTTTAAAATTATTTTAAAATAGAAAGCTAAAAACCCAATCCACTGGTCTATTTGTTCTTTGAAAAGATCTTTTATCCAGCATGATTTTGTAACCTTATGCATCAGTCATTTAGAAAATATTCAAATGTTATATATTTTACAATATAAAAAACTCAGAATCTTTAATATCACTTCTGATTTCTTCAGAAAAGTCTTTAAGAACTGGGAAGCTTTTAAGCTTTCAGTGACAAAAACGAGTTTTCCAAAATTCTAATTTTCACTTAAAAGCTCAAATTTTGGCCAGATGTGGTAGCTCCTGCCTGTAATCCCAGCACTTTGGGAGGCCAAGGTGGGCAGATTACCTGAGGTTCAAGATCAATCTGGCCAACATGGTGAAACCCCATCTCTACCAAAAATACACAAATTAGCTGGGCGTGGTGGTGGGCGCCTGCAGTCCCAGCTACTCGGGAGGCTGATGCAGGAGAATCGCTTGAACCCAGAAGATGGAGATTGCAGTGAGCCAAGATCACGCCACTGAACAACAGGGCAAGACTCTGTCTCAAAAAAAAAAAAAAAAAAAAAAAAAAAAAAGGAAAGTTTATTTATCATTGGCAACCTATACTAAGTTGTTTTCCTTGAATTAATAGGGTAACTGTTCATTTTTAAGAAAACACTTTCCAAACACCTGAGTCTAAATAACCTGTTTGTCTATAAGTCCCTCTTTGAAGTAAAAATGGTGTTCATGAGAAAAAGCAGCTCTGTAGTTCACAACTCAGTAGCTCTACCTCACACAGGCACTAGTCTTAGAGACAGACATTGTACTTTGCTGCCAGGCAGAAGTGCTCAGTGTATACTTCCCATCTCATCACACGCAGCATGAGAAAGATGCAGACTCAAGGTTGAGATGTAATAAATTAACAAGTTTTACTGCTTTCTTTAGAACATTTTTAAGCAAAACTGGCTTTCTCTCCCTTTTTTTGAGTCGCAGTCTCGCTCTGTCGCCCAGGCTGGAGTGCACTGGCACAAACAGCTCATTCCAGCCAGCTCCTAGGCTCAAGTGACCCTCCTGCCCCAGCCTCTCAAGTAGCTGGGACCACAGGGGTGCGCCACTGTGCCCAGCCCTTTTATCTTCTTATTTCACTCATGAGATGGTAAACAACACAATGACCCCTGGGACACTGGGGGCATTTGTGCTGAGGCACCAGCAGCTTTATCCACTGTTGCTTTTGTACTTTCAGTGCAAAAGTCAACATGCTGAAAAAGACAAATAATGCCACAGTATTATCATGAAAATAGTTGTAGCCTCCTGTATCCCCTGAAAGTGTCTTAGAGACCTCAGGGTCTGCAGATCTCCTTTGGGGAATCACTGCTCAGTGCTTCTTAAAGGCAGGGATTTTTGTCTGTTTTGATCACTGCTGTATCCCCTGTGCCTAGAACAATGTTTGGCACATAATGGATGCTCAATAAGTATTTATTATATGAATGCATACATAAGTGACTGAATAAATGAATGTGGTGACATCTGTAATTACTTTCAGCCGCTTGGAAGTAGAACAATTTAAAAATTCAAAATATTTGTAGTTTTGGTATAATTTAGAATTATAGAATGTTAAATATTTAATCAGGAAATAAATTATTTCTTTGGCAAAAGCATTTAGCTGCAGGGATGGCAAACTCAGTAGGGAACTTTCAAAACCACCCCAATGGTGTCGGCACAGAACAGCAACATTCTTTAGCAAAGGAAGCAATTCCTGAAAACGGGAACACTGCCTGTGACCTAGAAATGGGGATCAAAATCAGGAGAGGAGGACAAGACACTAACAGTTCACATCGCTGTCCCACAGTCGCTTTCCCAACAAACAGTGTCTGGGAACACTTCATAGATTTGGAAGGAATTATTCATAAAATGAACAGGGAATTAGAATATAAGGTGGGACACACAGGAATTCATGAGTAATTAAAACATTTTAAGTTTTTGATGTTGTTGTTTTGAGATGGAGTCTTACTCTGTCATCCACGCTGGAGTGCAGTGGCACGATCTCAGCTCACTGCAACCTCTCCCTCAAAGGCTCAAGCAGTTCTCCTGCTCCAGCCTCCTGAGTAGCTGGGACTACAGGCACGCCTGGCTAATTTTTGTATTTTTAGTAGAGACGGGGTTTCACCATGTTGGCCAGGCTGGTCTCGAACTCCTGACCTTGGGTGGTCCACTGCCTTAGCCTCCCAAAGTGCTGGGATTACAGGCGTGAGCCACCATACCCAGCTCAACATTTTAAGTTTTGAGGACTAAATTATGTATTTGGGACTAAAGTATTTATCCCAGAAAGAGGCCCAGGCACCTCAATGTATGATTCACACACTGAGAATGATATAGAAGTGGATTTTAATGAAGGTGATATAGTACAATAAATTGCAGCATAGTAGGTAAACTAGCTAATAAAATATTCTGGTTAGTAGGGAGTTATCACAGTTTGCTATTTTTCAATGAATAAGAATTCAATAAATACACCATCCTTAAGCTGAAGACTCCAGTCATTATTTAGTGACTCCAGAGGCACTGCAGAATCTCTCTCTACTCCAGGGAGTCAAGAGCAGAAAGGATTAATCAGTTAAGGGAGGTCTGGTAATGGGATTTAATGAGCACACAAATTACCCACTCTTTAGTTTCTGGTCCCAGTTCTGCCGTTTGGTAATTAGCTGGCAACAGGTAAATTCCTGAGCCCTTCTATAATTCAGCTTTTCCCTTCTCCTTTCCTTAAATTCAGGAATACTTAAGAGCACAAATGTTTGTGAAATGTTTTGGGTCCCTAGAAAATACTAAATGTAAGGAGTTATACGTGAGATTTATATAGAAGATAAAATATCCCAGTAAACTTTAAATTGCCCAGTCTGAAATAACAATCTGCAAGTTTCTTCCACTCTATAGAAAACCTCCGAAGTGCAGGCTGGGCACGGTGGCTCACGCCTGTAATCCCAGCACGTTGGGAGGCCGAGGTGGGCGAATCACGAGGTCAGGAGATCGAGACCATCCTGGCTAACACGGTGAAACCCCGTATCTACTAAAAATACAAAAAATTAGCCAGGCATGGTGGCAGGCGCCTGTAATCCCAGCTACTTGGGAGGCTGAGAGGCAGGAGAACAGCATGAACCCGCCAGGCAGAGCTTGCAGTGAGCCAAGATCGAGCCACTGCACTCAGCCTGGGTGACAGACAGGGCTAGACTCCATATCAAAAAAAAAAACAAAACCTCCGAAGTGCTTCCCACACCCGTGCATCTACCTGCATCTAGCAATCCTGGGACTAAGACTGAAACCAATGCTAGCCAGCCTAGTAATTTCTGAGTAGTTTACAATAAACACTTTAGGATCTATATCACTTGATCCTCATAGTATGTGTAGGAAAAACCATTTCTGTTCTTCAGACAAAGAAAGGTTTGAAGAAACTGAGTGCCTTAACCAAGAGGCAGAGCTGGGCTCAGAAGGTCCCGTGAGCTCTGTCATCTTTCCACTGTGCACCTTGCTGTGCTGAGAGGAGGAAGCCAGAGGTGGTCCCAGTAGTGTTGCTGAAGCCCCAGCAGTGGGCAAATGGTTATCCAGCTTCCCTGGGCCCTGAACCAACACTCCTGTCCCACTCACCTGCAGCTTCACAGCAATGACCACTGAGTTAAGATCTTTGTCCATTTCTTTTAGCATGACGAGTTTCTTCAGAGTCAAGCTGAATAGCCTAGAGAAACAGGGAAGGAAGATACTGTCATATGCAAGAAACTTATGAGAAAAGTGATGAACAACTGGTTAGGCAACCTGCCTTACCTGAAGTAAGAATGTGAGAACACTGTCCTCAGTCCCAGGGGTCCCCTGTCTCAGTGAAAGAGTATCCCCTCTTACTTAATGTTTATACTTTTAAGAGATGGGTCTCACTATGTTGCCCAGACTGGATCCTTGGGCCCAAAGATCCTCCCCATCTTGGCCTCCTGAGTAGCCAGGACCACAGGCACATGCCACCATGCCCGGCTTCTAAAAGTAAGTGTCAAAAGGTACATTATTGTGTGAACTTGCATGGATGTCATTTATCTCAAGCCAAAGGCAACACATTTTCCATGCCTAGTATGGTGGAGCCATTTCTGAGGGGGAAGAGGAGACCAAGGGAGGAGAATCACACAGTTCCTCTTCTACTTTCCACCTGATCACACCTGACAGATGTACAGATGTAAATCTTTAGCAAGAGAAGATAATCCACACAAACAAAACATACACCATTTGGCAGGAAATGGTTAAATGGTCACAAATTCTATTTCAGCTGCATTTTGCTCCAAATATGCAGAACATCTTCAGTGCCACAAATCAAGAAATTCCCTGCAACTCAAAAGTGACAGGATTGTCCCTCACTGTGGAGTCTCAGTAACTCTGCTCTGACTTGACCTTGGCCTTACCACAGCAGGGCCACCCTGGACTTCCAGCAGTAGGAGGGAGACTCTAGACGCTGCCTTTCTGTGGCTGCCCGGGTGGTCAAAGTCTTCAAACATTCTTCTCCTGGGAGAGGTTCTGGGGAACGGGACACATGAGGGATGTTGCTGACTAGAGTCATGACAAGTCCAGAGAATCCGACTGGATTTCATGCCTTTTTTTTCCTCCGTGCTGAGGCCCTCTAGGCCCTGCTCAGGCCCCTGTCTTGCGTCTCCACTGCCCTCCCTCTGCTCCAGCCACACTAACTTTCCTTTGACTCCTTGGCAGTGCCACCCTCTCGCCTCAGGGCCTTTGGAGGTTGCTGTTCCTTCTGTTGGCACCAGCCTGCCAGCTAACGCCTCTTCAGCCTTGGGTTATGTATTTTTGCCAGGAGAACTTCCCCCAATGCCTTGCAAAGTCTGTGATGTGTCCCCAGCACAACTCCTATCCTGCCACTGGAGTGTAACTTCCAGTGGGCAGGCAGCAGGCTTGCCCCTCCACCACTCTCCCCCCAGCATCTGCCCAAATGCTGGGCACAGTATAGTTGCTCAGCAAATATTTGTTACATTAAGTTTCCTAAAATGGTTTCTAGTTAAAATCAGATTAACAAAAGTATGTGAAGAAATTAATATAATTAAGGTTTTTTTTTTTTTTTTTTTTTAAAGGAGGACAAATCCAGGTCAACAGAACTAAATTCTGGTTTTGAATTAACCTCACCCAAGTAGTTTCTTTTTTTTCTTTCTTTCTTTTTTTTTTTTTTGGAGACAGAGTCACTCTCTGTCGCCCAGGCTGTAGTGCAGTGGCACGATCTTGGCTCACTGCAACCTCCGCCTCCCGGGTTTCAGCAATTCTGCTGCCTCAGCCTTCTGGGTAGCTGGGATTACAGGCGCCCGCCATCATACCCAGCTAATTTTTGTATTTTTAGTAGAGACAGGTTTCACCATGTTGGCCAGGCTGGTCTCAAACTCCTGACCTCAGGTGATCCGCCTGCCTTGGCCTTGCAAAGTGCTAGGATTACAGGCATGAGCCACCACGCCCAGTCACCCAAGTACTTTCAAAGACCTGCTGACTAACACAAAGAAAAAAAATAAATCTCTTTCTTTGCTTTAAGCTAGAATCAAAATAAAATACAATGTATGAAAACTTATCAGGTCTCTTCGTCTATATTATTTCACCTAGACCTCAAAAATAGGACTGTGTGGATGTGTGTTGGGGGCTCACTGTTCTATGCATGCAACAGAAAATATTTCAAGTGGAGTAGTGACCTGTCCAAATTCACTTAGCTAGTAAGTGACAGAGCTGGATTCTAACTCTAATCTCCTTGTGGTGGACCGAATACCCAACCCCCACCACCCAGATGTCATCTCCTAATCCCCGGAACCTGTGAATATGGTACCTTGGCAAAGTCCCATGGCAAAAGGGACTGTGCAGATGTGATTAAGTTAAGGCTCCTGAGATGGGGAGATTATCCTCGATTATCTGGGTGGGCCCTATATAATCACAAGAGCCTTTAAAAGAGGGGGCCAAGAAGGGCAGAGTTAGAGGAGGAAGCAGGGACTGGAGATGTGGCTATTCAGAAAGGTAGTTAACTCCTGCAGTCCCAGCTACTCAGGAGGCTGAGGTGGGAGGACTGCTTGAGCCCAGGAGTTCGAGGCCCGCCTGGGCAACATAGAAAGATCCCAGTCTCTTAAAAATAAAAAGAAATGTGGGAGGCTGAAGCAGGAGAATTGCTTGAACCCAGGAGGCGGAGGCTGCAGTGAGCCGAGACTGCGCCATTGCACTCCAACCTGGGTGACAGAGGGAGACTCCATCTCAAAAACAAAAAACAAACAAAAGTAGTTAACTATGTACATTGTTTAACTGAATTTTGTGCCTTCATCAAGGCACAAAATGATGGCTCAAAACGAAATGGGACATGACTGGGATAAGCAAATGGAAAAGACTGAATATGCCCAACGTTCATTCTCATCTGAGGCTTGCCAAAATCAAATACAATAGAAACAAATCTCTGAAATTCAAATGTTTTATTTGAGGAGAAAAAAACTGCTGCAATTGGGGGCATACCTGTAGATCAGGTAGTCTTCGGTATGTCCAAAGAACAAAGAGAAACTTAGATGTTTTATAAAAAAGAGAAATGCTACTATTGCTCTTCGAGAAAGTTCATCGGCACAAGTAAGGTTTTGGGAAATTGGCAAGCTCTGACAGGTGAGTGACAGTGGTGGGCAAAACTAGTCTTAGAGTTGCAGCACGTCATCACAGTAGACATCAGATAAAATGGGCTTCAGGTTATAGCAGGCAGTTTCAGCAGCCAGGTTTGCAGAGAATACCATTTCTGAAGCAATGCCCTGAGTGCCTTTCCCCTAGTTTCTCGGCTCTGTTTTAGTTGGGTATGACGAGAATAACTCAATGTGTATGATCAACTTTTGCAGACTGCTAATCATGAATGCTTCTGATGGGTTAGGTTTTTCCTTGTTTTCAAAGCAAACATTTTCCACCTTCAAACTGATTTGTGGCTGCTGAATAAACTCACTGCAAGATAAAAGTCTCACAGGAGTCAGTCAGGGACACGCATTTCTTCTCTGCTTAAGATTCTTCACTCATTCAACACTGCCCACATTTAGAGAACATTCGCTCTGCGCCTGGTACTGAACCAGTTGTTGGAGTTGTAGAAGGACGTGGGCTACACAGTCCAGCGGGAAAGGCAAATAATCACATTACGCTCTGCACCACTGCTCTATTATGCCTCAGAAGGCTCTTACATAAATACCTCATAGGATAACATGGCAGAATTATGTTAGGAGGAAAAAACATCACAGACCAATAAATATTTGTTGAATAAAGAGACAAGACAGACCTTTATGCCACAGCACCTTCTGTTAACAAGATGGCCAAGAAAGATTTAGTACCTTAGGTAAAGCAACAGCAAGACTGGATATGTTCCATGTTTTCACAGAAATGTAACACAGCACACAGATTTTGAAACCTGTGGCAATCAGTTCAACATGATGTTTTTGTTTGTTTTCAAAGGCATGATTCAAGGGGACTTGGGGACTCAAATGTATTCTAACTCTTCAAAGTACAAGAAAATGTCTATTCCTCATTCAGCATCTATCATGTACTAGTTGCCTGACATGCATTTCATTATCTCTTTTAAGTTTCACAGTAATGCTAAGAGGTGGGGATTATACCTATTTTACAGATACAGATGCTGGAAGAGTTAAGAAAACGTCCCTAGGTCACACAGGAGTAGTCAAGACACGATGCACACAGGCCTATCACAGTCCAGGGACCAATTTAAGTTGGTATAAAGCATTTTATTAGCAAATTAGAAGAAATTATTTTAATTATAAGTGAACATTTTAAACATATATCTTCATATAACAGAGAACACTAAGGAAATAAGATAAATTTCTCCATAAACCCACATTCGCACAAATTTGATGCAAAGACTCCCAGATACAGTTGTGAGGATGACTCACACTGACTGTGTCTGGCAAGACGTTGTAAGAAGTAGTCTCAGTGATTAGGAAGCTGAGTGAGTTAGCTGCCCACCCCAGGTTTCTTGCTACCCTATGTTTCCCTGGTGGGCGCTTCTCATGCAGTGAAAATGTTGGATCCAAGGCCTGAAGGGAAGAGTCCTTCCCTGATGACACTTCTGCTTTGTTTTTCTACAGCAGAAAATAATTTTACAGCAAAATTATAAAGGCTGATAATTCCAAGTGCTGGTAAAGATGTAGGGTAACCGGAACTTATACACATGGCTGGGGACAGTAGAAAATGGTACAGTTACTCGAGAAAACCATTTGGTAGTTGATTAGATTATATATATATGTGTGTGTGTGTGTGTGTGTGTGTGTGTGTGTGTGTGTGTGTCTACTCCTATACCCAGCTCCCAAGGGAACCCAAGAGAAAGGAAGGCACACCACAAGAAGACAGGTACAAGAATGTTCAAAACTTCTGCACAGCAAAGGAAACAATCTACAGAGTGAAAAGAATAAGATAAAATATTTGCAAACCACTCATCTGATGGGCAATTAATATCTAGAATATATAAAGAACTGAAATATCTCAGCAAAAAAAAAAAAAAAAAATCCGATTTAAAAAATCTGCAAACGATCTGAACTGACATTTCTCAAAAGAAAACATACAAATAGCCAACGAACATATTTAAAAAATTCAACATCCCTAATCATCAGGGAAATGCAAATCGAGACCACAATGAGGTATCATATTCCCCAGTTGGGCTGGCTACTATTAAAATGACAAATGCTGGAGAGGATACAGAGAAAAGCCAACTCTTCTACACTGTTGTAACTAGTGAACGTGAACTAGTGCAGCCACTATGGAGAACAGCATGGAGTTTCCTTCAAAAAACTACAAATGGAACTACCACATGATCCAGCAATCCCACTACTGGGAATCTGTTCAAAGGAAAGGAAATTATTGTATCAGGGAGATAATGCAGACCCCCATGTTTACTGCAGCACCGTTCACAATAGCCAAGAGACAGAATCAACCTAGGGGTCTGACAACAGAGGAACAGATAAAGAAAATGCGGTGTGCACACACCATGGAGTACTATTCAGCCATAAAAAAGTGTGAGATCCTGTCATTTGCAGCAGCATGGATGGAACTGAGAGTATTATGTTAAGTGAAATAAGCTGGGAATAGAAAGTAAAACACTGCATGTTCTCACTCACACATGGAAGCTAAAAAAGTTAATCTCATAGAAGTAAAAAGTAGAACAGATGATACTAGAGGCTGGGAATAGCAGGGGAAGGGGAGGGAAATGGAGAGATTTCTTAAAGGGCACAAAATTACAGCTAGATAGGAGGAATAAGCTCTAGTGTTCAGAAAGATGACCACAGTTAATGATATTAATTATAGATAGCTAAGAGGAGGATAGTCAATGTTCTCAACACAAACTATCAGAGTTTGAGATGACAAGTATGCTAATTCCCCTGCTCTGTTAATCATACATTGTATGTATCAAAACATCTCTATGTACCCCATGAAGCTGTACAATTATTATTGGTCAATTTTAAAATTAAATAAAAAATTAAAAAATAATGTTTAAAGCAGCTCCACTCACAATGGTCCTATACTGGAAACAACACACCCACCAACTGAAGAATGAACAAACAAAATATAGTATACAAAAAAGACCAAACTATGATACATGTGACAACATGGATGATTCAAAACCACTACACTGAGCTGGAAGAGCCAGACCCAAAAGACTGTCTTACCATCCCTGTGAAGTTCAAGAACAGGTAAGACCAACATGTGGTGATGCCAGTACAGTGACTGAGACAGGTGGAGGCACTGATTGGAAGGGATATGAGGGAGCCCTCTGGCTAACAACACCCACGGTAACGTCACGGGGCCTACACACCAGCAGAAACCCACAGCCCTTATATCCAAAACCCATGCACTCCACTGTATGCAATCTGCACACTGACTTAAAAAAAAAGGCCTGAATGAAGGCTGAAGAGTCAGATACACTCTGGTTTGAACTGCAGCTCTGTCACGTTACTCTGTCACTCATCTATCAGCCTTATAATGAGGCACATGTTGTTCTGGTCACTTGCAATATATCAGTAAACAAAGCAGACAAAATGTTCTGTCCTTGAGTTCACATTCTAGTGAAAGGACACAGTCAATAAGCAATAAACATAATAATTAGGTAAATTATGTAGTAGGTCAGATTGTGTGAAAATAGAGCTAGGTATTGCGCGCATGAGACAGAGGAGGGTGGGGAGGGTTGTAATTCTGAGTTAGGTGGCCAGGGTGGGCCTCCTTGAAAAGTTCTAGGTTGAGGGGAAGAAGTACATAGGCCTTAAACTAGCTACATGCTTGGTCTGCCTGAGAAACAGCAAGGCCAGGGAGCCCATGTTGGGGGCTGCTTCCCATGCAGGCCTCTGTAAACCACACAGAATATGTGTTTTTTTGTTTTTTTGTTTGTTTGTTTTTTTGAGATGGAGTCTCACTCTGTTGCCCAGGTAGGAGTGCAGTGGCCGGATCTCAGCTCACTGCAAGCTCCCGGGTTCACGCCATTCTCCTGCCTCAGCCTCCCAAGTAGCTGCGACTACAGGCGCCCGCCACCTTGCCTGGCTAGTTTTTTGTATTTTTTTAGTAGAGACGGGGTTTCACCAGGTTAGCCAGGATGATCTCGATCTCCTGACCTCGTGATCCGCCCGTCTCGGCCTCCCAAAATGCTGGGATTACAGGCTTGAGCCACCGCGCCCGGCCCTGTTTGTTTGTTTTAAGAGACAGGGTCTTACTCTGTCACCCAGACTGTAGTGCAATGCCATGATCAAAGCTCACTGCAATCTTGAACTCCTGGGACTCAAGCAAACCTCCCATCTCAACCTCCTAAGTAGCTGAGACTACAGGTGCATTCCAGCACACCCAACTAATTAGAAAAAAAAATTTTTTTTTTTTTTTTTTTGCAGCAATGGGGTCTCATTGTGTTGCCCAGGCTGGTCTGTAACTCCTGGGCTCAAGCAATCCTTCTGCCTCCACCTCCCAAAGTGCTGAAATCACAGGTGTGAGCTACTGCTCCCAGCTGATTTTTTCATTTTTAAGTGAGAAAGACATAAACCTCTTCTTAACTTTGTGGTTTTTCTGTTATGTATGCAGGTGTACCTGTCTTTAAGTAATGTTCACCAGGAACAGATTCCCAAGGTATTAGGACTTTAGTTACAACCCTCCACATAGTAATACTTTCTTTTTTTTTTTTTTTTTTTTTTTTTTTGAGACGGAGTCTTGCTCTGTAGCCCGGGCTGGAGTGCAGTGGCCGGATCTCAGCTCACTGCAAGCTCCACCTCCCGGGTTCCCGCCATTCTCCTGCCTCAGCCTCCGGAGTAGCTGGGACTACAGGCGCCCGCCACCTCGCCCGGCTAGTTTTTTGTATTTTTAGTAGAGACGGGGTTTCACCGTGTTAGCCAGGATGGTCTCGATCTCCTGACCTCGTGATCCACCCGTCTCGGCCTCCCTAAGTGCTGGGATTACAGGCTTGAGCCACCGCGCCCGGCCAGTAATACTTTCAAAAAGAACCAGTTGGCCAAATTACTCCCAAAGTCCATTTTAGAGGGCAGTGCCCTATCAGGAAACCCTGAGTCTCATCCTTATGAGGGAAGGGAAGATATCTCAAAAGCTGAAGGAAACAAAGTTCTCTCCAAGATCCCTAAGAGAGCCAAATCTCTACTTTCTGCTCTCTAGCTACCTCTGTGCTACAGTGGGCTGGAAGTCAGATTCCGTGGTCCGGCATGGGTATATCGGAGCTGGCTGCAGACTCCTCTGTTACTCCCCTCCCGTCCTTTTCATCTGGGGATCAGGCAGAAGAACACTTCTAGCCGAGTCCCTACTCAAAAGGACTTCAAATACAATGGACAGCTGGGGTTCTCCAGCCAGTCCACCTTTGGAAGGTCAGTGAAAAGGTGGATGAGACAAATGGGGCTCAATGTGCTGGAACTCTTAAGAAGTTGAGTCTGCCTTTAAAGTAAAACAGAGTATTACAAAGATGATTAGAGTCCAAAGGACTTTTAAAGGAGGATCCCAGGTTACTCAGCTCAGAAATAATCTTCCTCTCTACAAAGGCATTCTGAAAATATATTAATAACAGGTCATTTATTTCCATCTTTTAAAACTCCATCTGGAAATCCTAGACCATCATTAATAAAACAATAACAAAACACTAAATCTTGGTCCCTTGATCTGCTCTCACCCCTTACTTTTCACATTTTTGTGAGTTCACTGTTTTAGCCTGTCTTTGGCTCTCTTTGGGATAAATTTCCTTCCAATAAGAGCAGGAAGGCAACAGCTATTCTAATTAGGCCCAGAGTTCCCGGCTGTCCCCTCATTCCCTGCACCTCGAGCCATTTCTCTTCCACTTCCTAGGCATGCGAGCCCTTGTGAGCCCTTGCAGAGAACATTCCCATTGCCACCAGCAGGAAGGACAGAGTGCCACTGATAGAGTGTTCCCAGAAAGATCTCCATCAGCCTTTTACTGTACATCTTCTCTGTACTTAGCTTTGTGCTAGGAGCTGAAAAAGAAAATATTGGGCATAATCTCTGCTTTTGAGCAATTCATAACCTAGTTGAAAGGACAGGATTTAAGTATATCGAACAATTAACCAACAAACGTGACAGTGCATAATTAAGTTCTAAATTACACAAAAGGAGATCACTGAGTAACTGGGCTAAGGCTTCAGTGAGGACATACTTGAGCACAAGCAAATTCTCTCAAGAAATTATTTAGCTCTCATTAGACTAAGTCTGAAAGAATAAGGCGGTCTACTTCATAACTGGGTACAGAAAAGAACAAAATACAGTGGCAAGAATCTTTTGAAAGCTTCTAAATAATTCTAGTTTATATGTGACTGTAGGATAAAGGAGAAACAGCCTTGAATAATTTCTACAAATGATCCTCAACTTGCATTTAACAGCTGTTTCTAACCTACCCTCATGCAAATTTGAGAGGCTCACTAAGAGAGAAATGGTCATATTCCATTTCCCCCTCCATCTCCTTTTTTTTTCTTTCTTTTTTATTTTTTTTTGAGACAGAGTCTAACTCTGTCACCCAGACTGGAGTGCAGTGGTGTGATCTTGACTCACCGCAGCCTCCACCTCTCAGGTTCAAGCGATTCTCCTGCCTCAGCCTCCCAAGTAGCTGGGATTACAGGTGCATGCCACTACCACCCAGCTAATACCCTTCTAATAAGATATCAACAAACAGCAAAGTGGTCACATTTTGAACAAAAAAAGGGGAAGGAGAAACAAAGATCTGGACGAAATAAAAACCTGAACAGTTAGACCCCAAATCAAAATGATGGTCATGAGGTAGGAGGCAGAACTTTACTCTGGACCAGACTGAAGACCAGCTGTAAAGAGAAGAGGCAACACCACCACTCCATAAGACACACCCACTAGTGTATGTAAGTTTACCACTGCCATGGCAACACCCAGATGTCACTACCCCTTTCCAAGGCAACAACCTGGAGGTTACTGCCCCTTTTCTAGAAAATTCTGAATAATCTGCCTCTTAATTTGCATGTAATTAAGCGTGGGTATAAATATGACTGCAGAACTGCCACTGAGTGGCTGCTCTTGGGGCTGCCCACATGGTCTATTGCTGCTCGGCAGAGCAGTCACAGCGCTTGAGCCTGCCTACGGACGGGGTCTATCCCTGCTTTGCAGAGCAGTCACGGTGCTGTAACACTGCCACCTCAATAAAACTGTTTTCTTCTACCACTGGCTCACTCTTGAATTCTTTCCTGAGCAAAGCAAAGAACCTTCCTGGGCTAAGCCCCAATTCTGCGGCTTGCCTGTCCTGCACTGGTCCCTTTGTGACCAGAGTAGATAAATGCAAGGAATAGAAGACAAGTGACCTGGATTACTCCTTTGTCCTACCAAGAAATGGCTGTGTCATATGAGCAAGGCATTTTCCCCTCTTGAGTTCTTTAATCAGAAGATGGGAAGAATAAGCTCTGCCTCTTTTCTTAACAGCATTTATTCACATAAAGAGCAAACCAATAGAAAAAAACTATGACAAAGGTTTTCCTTTGTGAGAGTAAAAACATTTCTAAAATTGTTTCTATTTTATAGGCACCTGAAAGTCTCAACAAGCTTCAACAATAACACCAACAAGTAAATTTCTGAGCAGTATATTCTTACTGCTGAAGAGGTTACCCAAATATATGTAGATGCTGAACCTATTATTTCATATGAAATAGCATAATTTTGATTGTGAAACGATGAGCTAAGGCATTATTTATTTATTTATCTATGCATTTTTGAGACAGGGTCTCGCTCTGTCACGCAGGCTGGAGTGCAGTGGGATGATCTCAGTTCACTGCGGCTTCCATCTCTTGGGCTCATGTGAGTCTTCCACCTCAGCCTCCCAAGTAGCTGGGACCACAGGTGCACACCACCACACCCAGATAATTTTTGTATTTTTAGTAGAGATGAGGTTTCACCATATTGCCCAGACTGGTCTCAAACTCCAGTCCAAGTGATCTGCCAGCCTCAACCTTCTGAAGTGTTGGGATCACAGGTGTGAGCAACCACACCCAGCTTAAGACATTATTTTAAAACCAGTAACCTTAAAGCAGATTTTTCAAAAGCAAAGCAACTAGATCAGGTATGGTGCTGCATGCCTATCCCAGAACTTTGGAGGGCTGAGGCAGGAGGACGGCTTGAGCTCAGGAGTTCAAGACAAGCCTGAGCACATAGCGAGACCTTGTTTCTACTAAAAACATTAAAAAAAAACATTAGCCCAGTGTGGTGGTACACATGCCCACGGGCCTGTAGTTTCAGCTACTCAGGAGGCTAAGGTGAGAGGATCACATGAGCCTGTGAGATGAGACTGCAGTGAGCTATGATCACGCAGCTGTACTCCAGCCTGGGTGACAAAGAGACCCTGTCTCAAGAGAAAAAAAAAGCAAAGCAACTAAATTTTCTTTCCCAAAAAGTCTGAATGGGGCAATTTCATCCTGAAATCGCTCAAATGGGAGAATATCAGAGAATGAGAAAAAACTTAAGCCCAAACAATAAACAGAACCAAGGAACATTCTTTTTTTTTTTTTTTTGAGATGGAGTCTTGCTCTGTGGCCCAGGCTGGAGTGCAGTGGCCGGATCTCAGCTCACTGCAAGCTCCGCCTCCTGGGTTCACGCCGTTCTCCTGCCTCAGCCTCCTGAGTAGCTGGGACTACAGGCGCCCGCCACCACGCCCGGCTAGTTTTTTGTATTTTTTTAGTAGAGACAGGGTTTCACCGGGTTAGCCAGGATGGTCTCGATCTCCTGACCTCGTGATCCGCCCGTCTCGGCCTCCCAAAGTGCTGGGATTACAGGCGTGAGCCACCACACCCAGCCTCTGAAAGTATTTTTAAACCTGGAGATCCTTTCCCCTTTCTAAGAAATCTTCCTTTTCCTTTTTGCTATCCTTGCATTGCCCAAAACAGACTTGAAAAAGAACTACCAGTAGCCCTGGGATAGACAGTCACTGTTGAAAAAGACCAATGAAGGAACAGGGATGAAGCTAAGTAAATCAAGAATGAACCCTGACCTCAGAGCATTCTCAGTCTAGTGAGAATGACATACAAACAACAGCATAACTTATGAGTGCTTTACTTGAGACATATGCAGGTTACTATGGAATGCAGAAGGAGTGTCTGACGTCTTTCCGGGGAGTAAGAGGAGGCTTCACAGAAAATAAGGATGAGTTGGAGTTCACCTGGCAGGGAGGGGGAAGACCACTCCAGTCAGAGAGAACATGTTGAAAGCCACAGACTGGTTCTTTAAGAAAGCAGGGAAGTAGGTTGGAAATTAAGAGTGTACATGGGCCGGACATGGTGGTTCACGCCTGTAACCCCAGCATTTTCGGAGGCGAGGCAGGCAGATTACTTGAGATCAGGAGTTCGAGACCAGCCTGGCCAACGTGGTGAAACCCCATCTTTACAAAAAATACAAAAATTAGCCAGGCGTGGTAGCGTGTGCCTGTAATCCCAGCTACTTGGGAGGCTGAGGCAGGAGAATCCTTTGAACTCGGGAGGCAGAGGTTGCAGTGTGCCAAGATGGCAACACTGCACTCCAGCTTGGGCAACAAGAGTGAAACTCCGTCTCAAAAAAAAAAAAAAAAAAGAATCTGGATCTTATGTTGGGACATAGAAATTAAAGGATTTTAGACAGAGGAGTAACATTAAAATGCAGATATACTCTCTTTAACTAAAATGCACGTTCTCACTTAAGTGAGCGCTAAATACTGAGCACAAACGTACATAAATATGGGAACAACAGACATTGCAGACTACTAGAGATGGAGCTAGGTGGGGTGGTTTGTTTAAAACACTACCTGTTGGGTACTGTAATAACTACTTGGGTGATGGGATTTGTACTACAAACCTCTGCATCGTACAATGTTCCCAAGTAACAAATCTGTACATGTATCCACTATATCTAAAATAAAAGTTGAAATTTTTAAAAATGAAGGAAACAGTGTCTATATTTTGGAAAGTCCACTTTGGTCAAAGTGTGTGGAGTAAACTGGAACTGGTGAGTATACAGACAAGAAGAGTTAGGAAGTTACTGTAAATGTCCAGGTGAGAAATGATGAATTCCTGAACCTGGAATGTGGTCACTGAGATCAAAAGTAAAAAAATTCAATTCAAGAAACATTTAGAAAGTGGAATCAACCCTGTGACATTTCAACCTACAGGATGCCAAGAGTAGAGAAGGAAAAATCAGAGACGACGCTCAGGTTTCTGGGTTGAATGATCAGTACATGTGATTGCAATTCACACCCCTCCCCAACATGGTTTGTGGAAATCCACTCGGTCCTGGAGAAGGTGACACCACCCTGGCTCCAGGGGTAAAGCCTGTTACCTATGTATGGGAAGTCATAAGCACACTCCATGTCCCCTACAGGCCACTGGGACTGATGGAGTTTGTACAGTGGAAGACAGATCAGAACTTACACAAAATATAGCAAGGTGACAGTGAAAAGTGTAAAAGAAAAGTTAGACCTAGAAAACGGAGAAGTTAGAGCTGAAATCTAATCTAGATGTAATGAATCTCCAAGGAAATAGAATAGGTAAGGGGCATTATTCAAAGGGCCAATGGCAAAAAAATTTCCAAAATTTACCAAAACCACCCACGCTCACATTTTAGAAAGCCCAATAAATTCAAATGGAGAGTAAAGAAAAATGAATCCACAATCAAACATATTACTGTGAATCTGTAGAATACCAAAGACAAAGAAGACTTAAAAGCTGCCTGAGAAAAAGACAGAAGCACCCAGACTGACAACTTAAAACAAAACAAAACAAAAACAAAACTGTATTGGTTTAATTTACATATTATAAAATTCACCAATTTTTTTTTTTCAGTTTTGCTCTGTCACCCAGGCAGACCAGTTGCACCAGTGCAATGGTGCAGTCTTGGCTCACTGCAACCTCCGCCTCCTGGGTTCAAGCGATTCCCCTGCCTCAGCCTCCCGAGTGGCTGGAATTACAGGCATCTGCCACCACGTCTAGCTCATTTTTGTAGTTTTAGTGGAGACAGGGTTTCAGCATGTTCGTCAGGCTGGTCTCAAACTCCTGACCTCAGGTGATCCGCCCGCCTTGGCCTCCCAAAGTGATGGGATTACAGGTGTGAGCCACTGCCCTGACCAAAATTCACCTATTCTAAATGTACAATTCAATGATCTTCAATAAATTTGTTAGATGGTGCAACCATCACCCCAATACAGTACTAGGATATTTTCATCATCAAAATACGACCCTTTGTGCCCATTTACAGTTAATCCCTATTTCCATTCCCTCCCAGGAAGCCAATCAAGTCTCCATCTCTATAGGTCTGTCTTTTCTGGATACTTCATACAAAACGGACAATACAATTTGTCTGGCTTCTTTCCCTTAGTACGTTTTGAGACTGACCCATTTGTAGCATGCATCAGTGTTTTATTCATTTTATTGGTGAATAATACTTATTTATCCATTTACAAGTTGGTGGACACTTGAGTGGTTTCTGCTGTTTAGTTTTAAAGAATAATGACGTTATGAACATACAAGTCTTTGAACGCTTTGGATCCAGCTTTCATTTCTCCTGGGCATATACTTACCAGTGGAATTGCAGGGTCATATGGTAAATTTATGTTTAACTTCTTTGGAAACTGTCAAAGTATTTTCCAAAGTGGCTATGCCACTTTACATTCCTACCAGCAATGTATGAGGGTTCCTGTTTCTCTATATCCTCACCACCATTTATTATTGTCTGCCTTTCTGATTAAGGCCATTTCAGTAACTGTTATCTTATTACGGTTTTTTGATTTTTTTCTTGTTATTTTATTTAATGTGGTTTTAATTTGGATTTCCCTCGTGACTAATTTGCCTTTCTCAAGCAACTAATGATTTTGAGCATCCTTTCAAGTGTTTATTTGGCATATCTTCTTTGGTAAAGTCTCTATTCAAATATTTTACCTTTTTTTTTTTCTTTTTGATATAGAGCCTTGCTCCATTGCCCAGCTGGAGTGCAATGGCACCATCTCAACTCACTGCAACCTCTGCCTCCCAGGTTCAAGTGATTCTTATGCCTCAGCTTCCCGGGTAGCTGGGATTACAGGCGCGTGCCACCACGCCCAGCTAATTTTTGTATTTTTAGTAGACACAGGGTTTCGCCACGTTGGCCAGGTTGGTCTGGAACTCCTGACCTCAGGTGATCTGCCCAACTTGGCATCCCAAAGTGCTGGGATTACAGCTGTGAGCCACCGTGCCTGGCCTGAAACTTTTGCTCATTTTTAAACTGAGGTGTTTGTTGAGTGTTAGGTTCTTTTTCTTTCTGAGACGGAGTCTCGCTCTGTCGCCCAGGCTGGAGTGTGGTGGCATGATCTCAACTCGCTGCAACCTCCACCTCCCAGGTTAAAGCGATTCTCCTGCCTCAGCCTCCCAAGTAGCTGGAATTAAAGGCACGCACCACCATGCCCAGCTAATTTTTTTGTATTTTTTTAATAGAGACAGGGTTTCACCATGATGGCCAAGCTGGTTTTGAACTCCTGACCTCAAGTGATCCGCCCACCTCAGCCTCCCAAAGTGCTGGGATTAGAGGCATGAGTCACTGCACCCAGCTCAGTGTTAGGTTTTCTACATAGTCTAGATTCAAGTCTTTTATTTGACAATGAACTTTAACAGCAATAATGGAATTCAGAAGAAAATAAAAAATTTCTTCAATGTGCTGAGAGAAAATTGTGAAAACAGAATTGTACACATAGATAAAACATACTATAGGAATGAGCATTAATTGAAGACATTTTCAGATGGCTGGATGTGGTGGTTTATGCCTGTAATGCCAGCACCTTGGGAGGTTGAAGTGGGAGGATCGCTTGAGCCCAGTTTAAGACCAGACTGGGCAACATAGCAGGTGACCCCGTCTCTACCAAAAAAATCCCCCAAAACCAAAAAACATTTTAAGATAAAAACAGAGTTTACTACCAGAAGACTTTCACTAATGTGTATTAATTACTGCTGTGTAACAAACTGATAACCTAAAACACTTTTTTTTTTTTTTGAGACAGAGTCTCGCTCTGTCACCAGGACGGCATGCAGTGGTGCGATCTCGGCTCACTGCAACCTCCGTCTCCCGGGTTCAAGTAATTCTCCTGCCTCAGACTCCCGAGTAGCTGGGACTAGAGGTGTGAGCCACCACGCCCAGCTATTTTTTGTATTTTTACTAGAGATGGGGTTTCACCATGTTGGCCAGGATGGTCTCGATCTCTTGACCTCGTGATCTGGCTGCCTCGGCCTCCCAAAGTGCTGGGATGGGAGCCACTGCACCCAGCTGCAAAACACTTATTAACATTTATTAACACATTATTTAACACTTATAAAACATTTATTATCTCACAGTTTCTGTGTGTCAGAGATTCAAAAGCAGCTGGGCTAGGTGGTCCTAGCTCAGGGTCTCTTGTGAGGTTGCCATCCAGATGGTGGCTGGGGCTACAGTTGCCTTGATGGGGTCGCAGGATCTGCTCCCATGTGGCTGCCTTGCAAGGCTGACAAGTTTGTACTAGCAGTTGATAGGGAGCCTCAGCTCCTCTCCACATGGAATCCTCTCAGGACTGCTTGATAACCTTATGACATGGCAGCCTGGCATCCCACAGTGAGTGGCCCAAGAAAGAGCAAGGCAAAAAGGTGTAATGTATTTTACGACCCAGCCTCAGAAGTCATGCTCCATCACTGCTGCAACATTCCAATGGTTACACAGGTCAGCCCTCTTCAGTGTGGGCATGTGAATCACAGAGAGCCACAGTCACTGGGGACCCTGGCTGGCTCACACATTTCATGTAATGCCTTAAGGATATACCATAAAAGGAAGGAAAGGCCCTGAAAGAAAAGGATAGAAAAAGAAATAATGGACAAAGAAAATTGTAAAAATATAGGGAAATTCAAACAAACATTGCTTTTATAAAACAAGAATGGCAATGTCTGATTAACGCACAGTAAATGGTACAGCAAGCATGGTGGGAGGAACTGATTGGATTAAAGTATTTCTTAGGGTCTTTAATTGTTTCAGAAGAGAATGGAAACTGACTAACTTTAAACTCTTAAGTATTCACATTCAAAGCTTGAGAGTAAACTAAGGAAATAAAAATTGAATATCTGTCTTTTGAATGCACAGTTTAAAAAAATGGAATGAGGCCGGGGGCAGTGGCTCATACCTGTAATCCCAGCACTTTGGGAGGCCGAAGCGGGCGGATCACAAGGTCAGGAGATCGAGACCATCCTGGCTAATACGGTGAAACCCCGTCTCCACTAAAAATGCAAAAAATTAGCCGGGCGTGGTGGTGGACGCCTGTAGTCTCAGCTACTCGGGAGGCTGAGGCAGGAGAATAGCGTGAACCCGGGAGGTGGAGCTTGCAGTGAGCCAAGATCGTGCCACCACACTCCAGCCTGGGCGACACAGCAAGACTCCGTCTCAAAAAAAAAAGAAAAAGAAAAATGGAATGAGAGAAAAACTGTTAATGAATTCAAAAGGAGACAAAGAGGGCTAGAGTCATACAGAAATAGAGACACCCCCACCCCCCATAGAAAAGAACAAATAGAAAGCATAAATTAAGATGGCAGAAAAAACACCTATGGATATCAATAGCCACCGTAAGTATAAATATGTTAAACTCCTAAAAGACATAGATCAGATTTATAAAACAAAACTCACTTATATGTTCTTCATAACAATTCACCTAGAATAAGACTAGAAAGTTATACCAGATAAATAATAATCTAAAGAAAGCTGGAATATATAATGTTAGACAAAATAGAATTACTAGAAAGAGAATCATCGGGAAGTTAATTCTAGACCTACATAAACTTAATAAAATGGCTTAAAAATAAATACCACAAAAACTGACAGAAGTATAAGATAGTGACAAGTTTACTTATCATAGGGGCATATTTTAACATACCTCTCTTAGTAATTGTTAAACAGAAAAAAAAGCTAACATTACCAATATTCAAATGAACACATGGAAGCCGGAACCCCACAACAGCAGAACACACAATGTTTTCAAACATACATAGAATGTTTTCAAAAACTGATCTTGTATTTAGGAATAAAGTAAGTTATCAACAAATTTCCTTTTTTTTTTTTTTTTTTTTGAGACAGGGTTTTGTTCTGTCACCAGGCTGGAGTGCAGTAGCGCAGTCTCAGCTCACTACAATCTCTGCCTCTCGAGTAGCTAGGACTAAGGTGCATGCCACCACACCCTGCTTTTTTTTTCTTTTTTTTTTGTTTTTTTCAGAGATGAGGTTTCATCATGTTGCCCGGGCTGGTCTTGAACTCCTTGACTCAAGCTATCCAACTGCCTCAGCCTCCCAAAGTGCTAGGATTACAGGCATGAGCTACCATGCCCACCCAGCCTTTACCAATAAATTTCAAAGAATTAGTAATATGAGAACTACTTTTTCTCATTAAAATGCAATTAAATTAGAAATCAGTAATAAGAAGCAAACTTTAAAGAGAATGCATTTGAAAGTATAAAAACATCCCTGTAAAGAACTCATGGGTCAAAGAAGAAGTTATAATATAAATCAGATAATATTCAGAACCAAACGCTAAAATATGACGTATCAAAACTTTGCTATGCCATTAAAGCAGGTAGTAGGGGAAACTTTATATTATTATTTTTTAAAGAAAACAACAGCTTTAAATAGTTACATGAGAAAAGAAGAAATGCTGAAATTAATGAATTAAGCAGCCATTAAGAAGTAAAAAATAAAGGGACAGTCAAATAAGCCAAAAATCTAAAAGAAAGCAGGATAAAAGCAAATTTCATAAAATAGACAGCAAATATATATTAGTCTTAAGAAGCTAATAAAATCTAGAAATCTAGAACTGTTTTTCAAGGAACATACTCCAGATTAAGCAAAGATTTACAAGGTTAGACTATGCCACAAACCACTTTATCCAAGTAAAGCTGGAAACTTAGATGAAAAAGGTAGATTTCTAGAAACATATAATGTAACAGAAATTATTAAGGAAGCCAGAGAAAACCTGAAAGATTCTACAGCTATTAAAGACAGTGATGAGGGCCAGGCACGGTGGCTCATGCCTGTAATCCCAGCACTTTGGGAGGCTGAGGCCGGCGAATCACGAGGTCAGGAGATCAAGACCATCCTGGTAACACGGTGAAACCCTGTCTCTACTAAAAAGTACAAAAAACTAGCCGGGCGAGGTGGTGGGCGCCTGTAGTCCCAGCTACTCAGGAGGCTGAGGCAGGAGAATGGCGTAAACCCGGGAGGCGGAGCTTACAGTGAGCTGAGACCCGGCCACTGCACTCCAGCCTGGGCCACAGAGCAAGACTCCATCTCAAAAAAAAAAAATTAGGCAGGTGTGGTGGTGCACACCTATAATCCCAGCTACTCAGGAGGCTAAGGTAGGAGAATCGCTTGAACCTGGGAGGCGGAGGTTGCAGTGAGCCACAAGTTCGAGCCATTGCATTCCAGCCTGGGTGACATGGCGAGACTCTGTCTCAAAAAAAAGGAGGCATGAACCAGTTAGATTTATTCCAGGAATGTAAAGATGCTTTAACATTAGAAAACCTATGCGTGTCATCTTCATCATTAACAGATTAAAGGACAAAATACTATCATTTCAACAGATTTGTATCAAGCATTTGGTAAAACTCAACATCCATTTATCATAAGTCCTCTTAGCAAACTTGGAGTAGAAAAACATTCCTTGACATATAAGATACACACCAGAAATCTACAGCAAATACTTTAATAGTGAAACATTAGAATGTTCTCTTAAAAACTAGGAATACAAGGTGTTCACCATCCCCACTTTTATTCAAGGTTATACTGTTGTCAAGACTCTACCTATTTGAAAAGCCTGTTCAGCTAAAAGCAAAAAAAGACCCTAGCCAGCTCAGTAAAAGAACAAAAAAGACATAAAAATATGAAGTTTGAAATGGAAGAAACAAAAGCCATTATTTGCAAGTTGATTTATGACAGCCCATTTGGGAAATCCAGAAGAATTCTCATTATTAGGATTAATGAGAGATTAACGAGGTTGCTAGATTTCTGAAACTCAAATGCATTTCTAAACACCAGCAACAAATAATATAAAAATGTAAAAAATATATATATATACTATTTATATATATTTACATATAAATATATACAAAAGCAACAAAAAATAAGACACCTGGGGTAAAACAAAATAATAGCAACAGCTACCAACTACTGAGCATTTACTATGTGCCCCTATGAAGTAGAAACATTAGCCCCTATTTTACAGATGAGGAAAATGAGGCACACAGAGGTTGACTTACCCAAGATGACATTGTAAGCAGCAAGGTGAGGACTGAAACCAACAGGATTGAAACCCAAGATGACACTGTAAGCAGCTAAGTGAGGATTGAAACCCAGGCAGCCTGGTTCTGAAGCCTTTGCTCCTAAAACCACTACTCTATGCTGTCTCTAAGCTGTCTCACTCCGTAAGATGTGCAAGTCCTGCGTGGACTTGTAAGATAGACTGTACGTATACAAATGTCATTGTAAGACAAAAGAGATGCCGTGTTCATGCATAAGAGACACTCTAGCATTGATATCTTGATTCTCCTCCAAATTGATATAAGAAATTAATACAACACGGATCAAAATTCCAACAGGATTTTCCACAGATGCTAATTCTAAAATTCATAAGGAGCAGGCCAGGCATGGTGGCTCATGCCTGTCATCCCAACACTTTGGGAGGCCAGGATGGACAGATCACTTAAGCCCAGGAGTTCAATATCAGCCTGGGGAACAGGGCGAGACTCCATCTCTACAAAAATTTTTTTAAAAGAAGCGAGGCATAGTGGTGGCACATCCCAGTTACTTGGGATGCTGAGGTGGGAAGATCGCTTGAACCTGGGAAGTTGACGTGGCAATGAGCTGTGATCACACCACTGCAAGACACTCTTGAAGAAAAGAAACAAGGTGGGGAAATTAGGCTATCAGGTATCTAGATTTATTGTAAAGAAATAGTAGTTGAGGCAGCATGGTATTAGTAAAGGAACAACAAAAAGATCAATGAAACAGAGTAGAGTGCCCAGAAACAATCCCACAATCATGCAGAAACAACGTAAGAAAAAGGCAGTATTCCAATAACTGGGGAAAAAAAATAAACCATGAAATGCAAAAAAGGAAATTTGGATCCACACCTCACACCATACATAACAATAATCTTCATGTAGCTTAAATACTTATATGTGAAAGGCAAATTTCTAGAATATTGGACAATATTTTTATGACTCTGAGGTAAGAGTGGATTTCTAGAAATAAGACATTGAAAACAATGAGAAATCCAACTATACTAAAATTAGGAATTTCTATTCATCAAGAGACACCAAAAAGAGACTCAAAAGACAAGCCAAAGGCAGCTCTGGTACTTCATGCCTGTAATTCCAGCACTTTGGGAGGCAGAGGTGGAAGGATCACTTGAGGCTTGGAGTTCAAGTTCCAGGCTGCAGTGAGTTATGACTGCACTCCAGACTGGATGACAGAGCAAGACCCTGTCTCCAAAAAAAAAAAAAAAAAAAAAAAAAAAAAGACAAGCCAAAGCCATGAACTCGGAGAAGACTGAAACTCCTAATACTGACAAAGGGAGAGAACTACAAGTCAGTAAGAAAAAGACTGAAGAATCAATGGAAAAGTCGACAAAAGACAGGAACAGACGCTCCATGTTTCTGGAAGAGGAAACACTAATGGATAATAAATATACAAAAATATGCTCAAATCATTAGGAATCAGGGAAATGCAAATTGAAATCAAAATACCATTTTACACCCACAAAATTGGCAAAACTAGGTGTGAGTGAACATGTGGCACGATGGGAACTCATATGCTGCTGGTGGGAGTATCAACTGGTACAATCACTTCAGAAACTATTAGGCATCATCTTTTGAAGCTAAACATATGTGAAGTCCATGATCCAGCAATTTCACTCATTACCAGATGAGAAGGGTAAGTTACTTATCTTCCTATGCCTCTGCTCCCTCATCTGAAAAATGAGCATTGTAATAACACCAACTCATAGGGTTGCTCTTAGTGGCCATATATATAAAAGCACTGAGAACACTGCCTGGCCCATTATAAGTTCCTTATATACTAGACAATATTTGCACTGTTCTCATCAGAACCCAAGTGTACACTGTCAGAGGAGGAGACAAATCTTTAAATTCACACAATCAAAAGCTATCCGGCAATGAAAGTCAATGAACTAAGCTTAAGCTGCAGAAGACTACCTACAATGTTGTACATCAAATTCAAAACCAAGCAAAAATAAATGGTTAATTGTGCAGGAAAATATATATATAGAGTAAAACTTAAAAGAAGAGGATGAAACCTAAATAGAGGCTGGGATATTTGAAGGAAACAAGGCAAGGATGTCTAGTGCATGGCAAATGAAGACAGCTGTAAGATGTGAGGTCAGGCTGGGCATGGAGGCTCACGCCTGTAATCTCAGCACTTTGGGAGGCCAAGGCAAGTGGATCATCTTAAGTCAGGAGTTCGAGAGAGCCTAGCCAACATGGTGAAACCCCATCTCTACAAAAAATACAAAAATTAGCTGGGTGTAGTGGCGGGTGCCTGTAGTCCCAGCTACTCGGGAGGCTGAGGCATGAGAATCGCTTGAACCCGACAGGCAGAGGTTACAGTGAGCCAAGATCATGCCACTGCACTCCAGCCTGGGCAACAGAGTGAGACTCTGTCTCAAAAATAAAAATAAAAATAAGATAAAATAAAATAACAATAATAATAAATGTGAGGTCAGAAGCAAACGGAGGCTGGACCATGCAGTAGGGACCTTTATTTTGTTTATGATGGAAAGCCACCGAAGAATTATAAACAAGGGAGTGATAGAAAATGATTTGTGCAAGATCACCCTGCTGCTAGGTGAATAATGGACAAAGAAAGGGGAGGGTGGAAACAGGAAAACCAGTTAGGAGGCTGTGACGTAGCCCAGGACAGACAGGAAGAAGTTTGTTCTGAAGTAGTAGTAAAGCTGGATTTCAGTGTGGAACTCAAGAACACTGATACAACTGACAGGTCTTGCTGATGATTAACTGAATGTGGGGTACGGGGCAAATAGAAAACTCCAAGATGTTTCTGGACTTTTGGCTTGAGCAACAGGGTGGACAGATGGTGGTGCTGTTTAATGAGACAAAGGAGACTGGCAGAAGTTTTGGGGTGAATAGGGTAGAAAAGTCAGGACATGCAAGTTTGAGACGTCTTAAATATCCGAGCAGAAAACTGAAGTACTATTAGGCCAGCAGATTATAAGTTTTGATCTCAAGGGAAAGATCAGCCTAGAGAGACAGATTTAGGAGTTGAGGCATAGAAATGGTATTCAAAGCAATGGGACTGGCTGAGATCTTCCAGAGGAGAGTTGAGGTAGAAAGGAGAATAGGCCAAGAATGGGACCCTGGGTATTCCAAGGCTTAGAAGTCTGGCAGAGGAGAAGCGTTCAGCAAAGGAAACTGAGGAGCTGCCGATGAGGGAGGAAAACCGGAAAGACGTGCCTTCACAACTTAGAGAAGAAAGTGGTCGAGAAGATGTGTCAGATGCTGCCGAGGAGTGGAATAAGCTGAGGACAGAAAACTCATCACCGGATCTGGCAGAATGAAGACTACTGGTGACTACAATACTAGACATTTCAGTGGAGCAGGAAAAACATTTGACTAAAGGATCTTTCCTTCTTAGGAAGATAATCAGTTGCAGATGAAAGTGAGGACAGAGGCCAAGATTTCAAGCTGCAACAAAGGGCATGCTGTACAGCAGAAGGAACCAGCACCTGCAGCTTGGTCTCCACACTGGCCAGCAGTGAGGCCACCAACTCCATTTCTAGCACAGCTTGTTAAGATGTTGGGACCACATGTTCTCCTCTAAGATCTCTTGTGGTTCTGAGGATTCCCGGTTAAGAGAAAAGTGAAGTTTCACCTGAGAATATAGAGAAGAGATATGAAGGGGGACCTGAATGTAATGTCAACAAACTATAAACAATGTCTTAAAACTGTTATTTAAAAAAAATTTTAGAAGGCCAGGTGTGGTGGCTCACACCTGTAAATTCCTGCACTTTGGGAGGCCGAGGCAGGAGGATCACTTGAGCTCAGGGGTTCAAGACCAGCCTGGGCAACATAACGAGACTTCGTCTTTACCAAAATATATATATATACATATTAAGAGACAGTGATCTCACTATGTTGCCCAGGCTGGATATGAACTCCTGGGCTCAAAGGATTCTCCTGCCTCAGCCTCCCCAGCAGCTGGGACTATACTCACAAATGAAAATATATATTTTTAAATAGATCTGGTGTCACTCTAGAACTACATACAAGAAAAATGACATAGCACACAAATGCCCAGAAAGGTTCAATTATGTCCTACCGTATCATTACCCCAGGGTCACTGTGCTGTTTTTGAAATCATATAGATCAGGAGTTGATCTGTATCATCTCTGTAACAAGACTTGAGTGATGAAATGAAAAACGCACATGTAAAAAATCTTTAACTCTGCAGAGTTCGAAAGCTGCACAACATCAATGACTAAATAAGAATATTTTTGCTCCTTTTCCCAATTATGGAGGCATTACATCCAGATTCTGCCACTTCCCATGAACTGAAGAGCCAGGACAGGAAACACCAACTTGTGATTTCACTCTTTCCTTTCTTACTTGCATTCTCTCCTCACTTGACTCCTCTCCCACAAAGTTCAGCTTCTGACAGTATTACAATGCTTAAACAGAATAAGAAAACTGCAATTTGGACTCAAGATGTCTTTATCTACAAAGACAATTAACATTTTAAAAACTAGGTCACGGAAGCCGGAACAACTTGCTATTTTACCTTTAAATGGTACATTTTAAAGCATTGTATAACCAGCTGAGGTTTTCTGACCAGAGATAATTCCATCTTTCTCTGATCTCTCTATCTATCCCACCTCAAGGCAAGACCTATATTTTGCTTCAGAAACAAACAGCTGCATTCAGAGACAGAAAACAAAATAATCCTTAGACATTCCTGATAAAGGACTTCACAGACAGAAAATACCATTATCTTACTGTTTGAAACCAGAAGACTTTGATTCAAATAACAATACACATCACATCATAGCTACCTACTCAAAGATCTTCCACCTTGAAAAGAATAATTCTGGGATATGAATGAGCATCTTTAAGTCCACTGTTGAGACCCCAATACAGGAAATACAAATTTTAGACCTAAGATTTGAATAATCGTCTAGCTTTGCATCAGAAATGTTAGCAGCAATACAAAAACAAACTAACTATGGTCTCCAGGTAATTATAAATGTTGGGTGTGACTGAGATACTGGGATAGGAGAGCATCAGGTCAGACTGCCAATAACTTTTTTTTTTTTTTGGAGACAGGGTCTCACTCTGTCGCCCAGGCTGAAGTGCAGTGGAACGATCTCAGCTCACTGCAACCTCTGCCCACCTCATTCCAGCAGTTCTCTCACCTTAGCCTCCCTGAGTAGCTAAGACTACATGCATGCACCACCACACCCAACTAATTTCTGTATTGTTTGGTAGAGATGGTGTTTCACCATGTTGGCCAAGCTGGTCTCAAACTCCTGATCTCAAGTGATCCAACCACCTCGATCTCCCAAGGTTCTGGGATTACAGGTATGAGCCACCACACCCGGCCACCAATAACTACTTTTAAGGAGAACTTACTTGTATCACTTTTAGATTTCTAGTTTTTCTCCAGTGGTAAATTTAATAACCATACTCAGTCTTCAAATTTTCCAAATAAAAAGGGTCATTTTATTACACCCATCAGGATTGTTGATATCTAAAATGGTATCTTTGACTTCTCCAACCCCACATTTACTGCGGATAAAATTTTAACATTGCTTACTTGGTTTCACATAATAGACACATTAGTCTTAGCAAATATATTTTTGCATATGTACATAAAATAATTTTCTTATTGACAACTTCAAATTATGCCTTATTTTCATCTCCTAAAGCTGCCACAACAAATTACCACAAACTTGGTGGTTTAAAACAACAATAATTTATTCTCTCATAGCTCTGGAGGCCAGAAGAGCAACACCAAGGTGCAGGCAGGGCTGTGTGGCCTGTAAAGGCTCTAAGGCAGCATCCTGCCTGGTCCCTTCCAGCCCCTAGTGGCTGCTGGGAATCCTGGGCATTCTTGGCCCTGTCACTGCAACCTTGGCCTCTGTCTTCACATAGCCTTTCTCCTGTTTCTGTATCTTAAAACTCTCTCTCCATCCTCTTATAAGAACATCGGGCCAGGCGCAGTGGCTCAGGCCTATAATCCCAGCACTTTGGGAGGCCGAAGCGGGCAGATCACCTAAGATCAGGAGTTCTAGACCAGCCTGGTCAACATGGAGAAACCCTGTCTCTACTAAAAATACAAAAATTAGCCTGGCCTGGTGGTGGGTGCCTGTAATCCCAGCTACTGGGAAGGCTGCGGGAGGAGAATCATTTGAACCTGAGAGGCAGAGGTTGCAGTGAGCTGAGATCGCAAAACTGCACTCCAGCCTGGGTGACAGAGACTGTCTCAAAACAACAACAAAAAAACATCAGTCATTAGATTTCAGGTCTATCCTCAATCCAAGATGATCTCATCTTCAAAGACTCTCGATCCAAATAAGGTCACCTTCCTAAGTACCAGGGGTTAGGGCTGGAACATAACTTTTTGAGGGTCAATATTCAACCCATGACACCAATTAATATCCATCAGGCTGGGCTTCTAAAATAATGTGTGCTTGCCTCTCATAGCAATCATCACATTCCTCTTGGAATCCAACCTGATTGTGGAAAAGCTTTTATTTATAGGAAGTCAATAGTGAATCTCTTGAGGCTGTGAATGCTCACTCTCTGATTTATCTGTTTTGCAAATCAGAGTAAGGGTTTTTTCCGTAGGAAAATAAAAAAGTAGCCAATTGAATTTCTACTTACTTTTCTGGCTGAGATTTCAAGTGGGAATTTATTCATTGTCCCAATGAAATTAGAGTAATAGGATCATTTTTTATTACCAACAATATAGACATTCTTATCTTTTACTTGAGTTTTAAACCACAGATTTATTCACTTTTTTCCCCAATTGCCCAGGAAGAAATTATTTTTCCAGTTAGCTAGGGGGAACTAAGATTCCCCCTGCTCAAGTTACAGTCTCCTGTGGGCAAGTTATAACTAGCTCTACTTCAGTTTCCTTTCTCCACTCTAGTGCCTTCTTTATTTTTATTTGGTGTTTTTATTTTTGTTTTAGAGAGAGATTCTTGCTCTGTCCCTTGGGCTGTAGTACAGTAGTGTGATCTCAGCTCACTGCCGCTTTGAACTCCTGGGCTCTGACGATCCTAACCCCCTTAGCCTCCTGAGTAGCTGAAATGACAGGTGCATGCCACCACGCGGCTAATTTTTTTCTAGTGCCTTTAAGATATCTGCCAGGTTATGCAAATTACATATTTGTATATGTCTGTTTATCCCCTGTAGCACTTCTTGCCTGCCAGCACCACTCATTAGTGCTATATATATATATATATATATTCTCTATTTCAGAGGCAAATGAAATTTCTTTAAACCTTGGCCATACACACAGAGAGAATAACAGCAACAACACATACACTTACCTCTGACTTGCCTATTCTAGATGCTCTACATATATTAGCATCCTTTATCTTCACTAAGTGAGGGGTACTATTAGCCACATCTTACAGATGAGCAAACTGAGAGAGATGAACAGAGATTAAAAAACAGTGGGACCCGAATATGAACCCAGGTAGGTGGCTTCAGAGTCCATGTTCTTAACCACAATGCAAGCAAGACTGTCTCTGAGGGATGTGCCCAGATGCTTACACTGCTCTATTAGTGGTGAAGTGACAGATGAGTTTTTAAAAAATGCTTTTTGGTCAGGTGCGGTGGCTCACACCTATAATCCCAGCACTTTGGGAGGCCGAGGCAAGAGGATCGCTTGAGGCTAGGAGTTCAAGACCAGCCTGGGCAACATAGTGAGATGTCATCCCCACCCTCACTCCCCTGCCAAAAAAAAAAAAAAAAATCAGCCAGGCATGGTGGCACATGTCTGTAGTCCCATGGTGGCACAGCCTGGAGGCTGAGGTGGGAGAATCATTTGAGCCCAGGAGATTTGAGGATGCAGTGAGTCATGCTGGGGCTACCATACTCCATCCTGGCCGAGGGACCACATCTCAAAAAAAAAAAAAAAAAGCTTTTCTATATATCCCACATTTCCTATAAAGATCATGTATTAAATTTTTTTAATGAGGAAAATATTTTTTAAACAACACTTTCACAATTTGTGGGGGTATAACATCATAATGGCAAACATATAACACTATAAGTCAGATACTGCTATGTGCAATGTATATAATTTAATCCTAAAACAATTATAATCTTTATTTTATATTTGAGAAAACTGAGGTGCAGAACAGTTCAGTAGCTTACCTGAGGTCATGGAGCTAGTAGGTGTCAGCCAGGATCTAGCACCAATCTGTGTTAACTAGGTTAGGCTGCCTAAATTAGATATAAAACTTTGGTGCCAAACTCCAATTTGAATTATAGTCACACTGCACAAATGTGTTGAAGGACAGAGAACACGTCCAATCTTACTTGAATCCACCTCCTAGCACAGTAGTTTAAAAGAAAACAGGAAATGTGTAGCTTATTTAATTAAACTATAACCTTTACCAATCAATATAAATATACTAAGGGGAGAAAATAAATCTGCTTCACCACACTAAGTATTAAAAAACCCGTGTTTTCATTCTAACAGACTTCTTAATTGGACAGTACTAGCCCAGATTAAAGGGCATTTAAATTACCCCTTTCTAAACAGTGTCACAAATGCAGAATATTTTTTCCCTCTGCCACTGGATGAGCTGGGCATGTTGCCAGATCTTTTTCTAATTAGGTCCTGTGGTTAATTTCTTAATCTGTTAGCGTTTCCTTACAGTTTGTTAAATGTGAAGATAGTTGCACTTTTCCCACTGTTTCTGTGAAAGCGGAGTAATCTTCCATATCAGTCTCATCAGGGTAGATTGATAAACATTAAACAGCTGCCATCCAGACGAAGGTTTCTTTGCAATTCTTTTGTTCTTAGAATATACCTCATTTGGAATAAGACTACCATGTTCAGTTTGGACCAACCAGAATCAGCCCCTGAGCTAGGGAGAGGCTCCACTTGTGACATGACTACATTTGTTTTCACCTTTTTCATTGCTTGTTAAAAGATCAATTGACTTTCTGATAGGAAATATGGCAATTTACTGTACAGGGCTTTATTTTTGTTCCTTCCCCCCTCATATATGGAAATTATGTTTTTGTTTTCAGTGTTTTAACTGGTAACTTTTGTAACTTTAAATGTTTTAAGTATATTTTTGTTTCTGGTTCCTCTAATGCCACTACCTTTAGTTTTTCTCCTCCTGGCTAAAAGTTGAAAAATAATGAATAGCATTTATTTATCATTATATAAATACTGTGATTGTAACCCTACAAATCTAAGTATAGTCGTTCCTCGGTGCCAACTGGGGATTGGATCCAGGAACCCCAGGGTTACTAAAATCTGAGATGCTCAAGTACTGTATGTAAAATGGCATAGTATTTGCATACAACCTATCATAGTTAGTAATAATAGTGGTATTATTTGAAAATATTATATACAGTATAGGATAAAGCAAATAAGTAGTTTCGTTAAATATAAGTTCACAACATACGTCAGTTTTAAAGGTAGCTGTGGAACTAGCGCATCATTCTAAAAACAGGTGCATAAAGGGAAAGGGCCAAGCCCTTCATCACTTTTGGCTTGCTGAATCACTCTACTCATGGCTATATAACAGCTGCTGCAACTCCTGTCATCACATCCTCAACCACACACCAACATCCAGAGGCAGAAAATAAGGACTTTCTTTTCTTTTTTAAAATATAATTTGTATTTGTATCAACATATCAGGTGGGTAGACATTTTTAAAAAACCAAACAGTTGTACTAAAAGGCTTGATCAACAAAGAAAAGTCTCCTCCTTCATCCTGAAGCCATCCTCACAGGGTTAACAAGAATTCTGGAGAGAAATATAGTCATAAATAAGCACTAATTAGGCTGCACTTTGGCCCATTTCCTGGTAAGTGGAAGTCACACCGCACTAGATACCATCTGCATCCCCATTGTTCCTCCTGATAGAATTTCTCCTGTTAGAATCATAAGGCTTTTAAAAATTAAGATATTTTTCAGATTCTGAATTTCAGTGGAACAACTGACACAACCAGTTTGAAGACCCTCCACAAAGAACAAATCAGGATGAGAACACAATTTCTTCATCTCCCTGTCCCACGACTTCACCCTGCACTCGTTAGCCAATCACCAATCTCCACACTTCGGCTCACTCCAAAACCCTTAAAATCCCTAGCCCTGAACTCCTGGGGAGATGGATTTTAGGCTTCCTTCCATCTTGTTTCCTTGTTCGGCAGCACTATGATAAAACGCCACGTCTCAGGATATTGATGCCGCGTACTGGGCAACAAATCTATTACGGTTACAATTCCTCCCCACTTCCCAGTGGCAACTAATCCCTTTCAACTCTTTCGGTATTCACCTTTGTATTTCTAAATAACATAATGAATAATCTAAAGACAGATTTAAGCATTCAAATAAAGCTTTTATCTAAGTTTTTCAATTTTAGACATTATCTACTGCATTCCTCCTACATAAAATTAAGATCTAGCTCTCTGACACCATGCAAAGACACACACGCTACCATTCCTTCATCTTCCCAAGAGTTGTGTGGTAATATTTTATTGAACCAATATTCAGTATTTATATGACTATGACTATGTAAATACTATCCGGTTTAGTTATATAGCATGCTATATTTCTTTCCTTATATAGCTTTAAAAATATTTTGGAGATTGCCTTTTTCTTTTGGACTTTTTAATTTTTAAATTTTCCAAGAGAACTAAAAAATTCTTCCCCATACAATTACATTATATAGTCTCTGAGTCTCATTTCTCATAGGAGACATCTCTCCTAGGACCCATCTCTCTCCTAGGACTGGGCCAAGTAAATACTTGTCATCCTGGGACTTTTCCTCGCCAATACCTTGAGTTTTCCCTTGTGAAAAGGGGGTCCTGGGTTGAATCCCTTTTCCTGGATTCCACATCGTCCTTCCTTAGTTTACTCTCTAGTCTTGGAAGATCACATCCTCTAGATACTCTGAGAAAAAGCAGACAGCAGGAAAATATTTTGAGACCCTGAATTTCATTATTATTTTTTTTTTTTGAGATGGAGTCTTGTTCTGTCACCCCAGTTGGAGGGCAGTGGCAGGATCTCGGCTCACTGCAGCTTCTGCCTCCCGGGTTCAAGTGATTCTCCTGACTCAGCCTCCCTCATAGCTGGGATTATAGGCATATACCACCATGCCTGGCTAATTTTTGCATTGGCACGATCTCGGCTCACTGCAACCTCTGCCTCCCGGGTTCAGGCCATTCTCCTGCCTCAGCCTCCCGAGTAGCTGGGACTACAGGTGCCCGCCACCACGCCCGATTAATTTCTTTTTCCTTTTTCTTTTTTTGTATTTTTAGTAGAGACAGGGTTTCACCGTGTTAGGCAGGATGGTCTCGATCTCCTGACCTCATGATCCGCCTGCCTTGGCCTTCCAAAGTGCTGGGATCATAGGCATGAGTCACCGCGCCCGGCCTTAATTTTTGTATTTGTAGTAGGGACGGGGTTTCACTATCTTGGTCAGGCTGGCCTCGAACTCCTGACCTCAGGTGATCCACCTGCCTTGGCCTCCCAAAGTGCTGGGATTATAGGTGTGAGCCACTATGCCCGGCTGAGACCCTGCATTTCTGAAAACATTTTTCACTCTTGATTTGACAGTTTGACTAGGTGTAGAATGACAGACTGAAAATTTTTCCATCAGGCTTTAGATGGCATTAATCTATTATCTTTTAGATCCCAGTGCTATTGCTAAATGGTCTAATGTCACTTGTTTTAGATCAGTTTTATGTGACTTTTCTCTCTGATGCCTTTAAAATCTGTCACCAGTGTCATAAAATTTCGTAACAATGTGTTGAGGGTCTTTTTCATCACTTTTTTCATTCTGGACACTGGGTGAGCTCTTATCCATCCGAGACATTTTTGGGGAAAACCTCATGTTGCTTTTTAAATAATGCCTTGTCCTTCACCTTTCTAGACTCCAACAGTCATATGTTGGACCTCCTAGGTATCCTTTAATTTTCTTTCTTCTTCCACTTATTGTCTGTATCTTTGACCAACTGCTTTACTTTACCCTCTCTGCCATCCAGGTTGGAGTGTGGTGGTGTGGTCATAGCTCACTGCAGCTTAGAACTCCTGGGCTCACGTAATGCTCCCACCTCAGCCACCCAAGTACTTAGGACTAGGGGTGTGCCCCACCACACCTACCTAATTTTTTCTATTTTTGTAGAGATAGGGTATTGCCATATTTCACAGGCTGGTCTTAAAGTCCTGGCCTCAAGTGATCCTTCTGCACTGGCCTCCCAAAGTGTTGGGATTACAGTTGTAAGCCACCATGCCCGGCCTATCTTCCAACTGCTTTACTGCAATCTTTACTTGGTGAGATTTTTCAATTTTCAAGAACATTCTTGAATAGTTCCTTTACATGGCATCCTGCTCTTGTTTCCTTGATGTAACATCTTATCTCTTTGAGGAATTTGTTTTTCAAAGTGCAGGCCGCGCACAGTGGCTCACACCTGTAGTCCCAGCACTTTGGGAGGCCAAAGCCAGTGGATCACTTGAGCTCAGGAGTTCAAGACTAGTCTGGGCAACATGGCAAAACCTTGTCTCTACAAAAAAATACAAGAAAACTAGCCAGGTGTAGTGGTGCGTATCTGTAGTCCCAGTTACTCAGGAGGCTGAGGTGAGAAGACCACTTGAGTCCAGGGGAAGGAGGCTGCAGAGAGCCAAGATTGTGATCATGCCACTGCACTCCAGCCTGGGCAACAGAGCCAGACCCTGTCTCAAAAAACAAAAAAGATACTAAAGAGCTAACTAGAAATTCTACGTGGATGAGCACCTCTTGCTTACTGTGGACCTCACAGTATGTGATGGGATAAGGAAATTCTAAATACCATGTTTGTTTGGTTTTTTTCCCATAGGCTAGTCAATTTCCCCAGAGAAAAATGTGATAATGTCCTGGCTGAGGGGCTTATAAACGAGTGTTCTGGGAGCCAAGGATGGGTCAGTTGCTCTGAGGTAAGTCTTTCAGTGTTTTGGTGGACAGAGATGGTGTCTGTGATAACAAGCCCGACAGCCAGGACAGTAGGAACCAAGACAGGAAGGTAGGTGGAAAGATGTGGCTGAATATGCAGACTTCAACTTGATCTACTATTTTGGGTAAGAAACCTGCCTCCCACCCTCATTTATAACAGGATTTCTCCAGGTTAGGCTTTGACACATATATTCTTTGGGGATGGGGATCTGGGGTGCTAACTCTTCCACATTCACACTCTCAACTCATTTTCCATTTTCAGCCCCAGTGTACATCCTATATTCACAGGTACCTAAAACCTATCTAAGAACATGGCCCACATGTGGCTGAAAACAGGATTGCTTCCTGTTAGCTTCCTCCACTGCAAATACTTAGTGGAGCAGATAAAGTTGAAACCTAAATTACTCATCATATATGTACCTACATTTCAGTTTTCAAAATTTTGTAGGGAAAAATTCTGGCCCACTGCGATCTCCTCTCCCGATCTCTTCAAGAAAATTCCTTTACTGTCATTTTAGTGAGGTTGGGGAGGGAGAAAATATAATCTATCCCATTTCTCCATCTTTTCTAAAAGTCCCTCCTGACCCTGAAGACATCTGTTCACTTGTCATTGGTCACAACTTGGTAACATGTACCATCCCACGTAATTGAGGGGAGACAAAATGATCAAACAAAGCAAAATGACCAGAACTTGGGGTCAGAACATTCTTCCTAGAAGAACATCACCACAAAGAGGAATCTGATACCTGAAAAAGAAAGAAGTTCTGGGAAAGAGAATAAGCAACCTAAAGTATAATCATCACTTAGTGAGTGAACACTGAACAGCTGCCTTTATTAAACCATGGAAAGATGTTTTTAAAAATCAACTTTAGGCTGGGCGCAGTGGCTCACGCCTGTAATCCCAGCACTTTGAGAGACCAAGATGGGAGGATCACTTAAGGCCAGGAGTTCGAGACCAGCCTGGCCAACATAGTGAAACCCCATCTCTACTAAAAACACAAAAATTAGCTGGGCGTGGTGGTGCGTGCCTGTAATCCCAGCTGCGGGAGGCAGGAGAATCGCTTGAACCCAGGGGGCAGAGGTTGCAGTGAGCCCAGATCACACACCAATGCACTCCACCCTGGGGGATAGAGTGAGACTCTGTCTTAAACAAACAAACAAACAAAAATATATATACACACACACACATAAAATTTAAAAAAAGAAGAAACAACTTTGTGGAGGATATAATTTACAGACAATAAAATTTACATACAACATACCAGTGTAAACACCCCCACAATAAAGATGCAAAAGCATTTTCATCGCCCATGAAAGTTCCTTTACGCCTCTTTGCAATCTTCCCTCCACCCAAGCCCCAGGCAACCACTCCTCTGTTTTCTTGTCACTATCCACTGGTTTGCACCTTTGAGATTTTTGTGTGAATATACAGCATGTACACCTCTGGGTCTGGTTTCTTTCACAAAGCATGTTTTTGAGCCAGATTCATGCTGTCTAGAGCTCCTTTTTCCTGCTAAGAGCTCTCACTGGACTGGGACAGCACAGTTTGTTCATACATTCGCCTGATGAGTCCCTGGATTGTTTCCAGCCTTTGGCCATCATGCATAACGTTGCTATGAACACTCATTAAGAAGCCTCTGCCTTTTCATTCCTCTCACATAAAAATCTAGGCATGGAATTACTGTATCCTTGGGTAACTGCTGTTTAACTTTAAAACAAAGTACTGTTTTCTAAACTAGCCCTACTTTACATTCTCAACAGAAGATATGAAAGTTCTGCTTGTGCCACACACTTGCCAACACCTGGCACTATCAGTCTCTTAAATTTTAGCCGTATGTAGAGGGTAAAGAGTGGTAGTTCATTATGGCTGGAAATTGCTTTTCTCTGATGATTAATAATGTGAGTATTTTATGTAGCTCCTGGCCATTGTTTTGTCTTACCTTGTGAAGCATACTTTGAAATCTTTTGTGCATTTAAAACCTGGGATGATTATTATTGAATTGTAAGAGTTCTTTACAGTCCTTTGTCAGATTCATCTATTGTAAACATTTTATCCCATATTGCACATTTTCTTCACGCCTTTCTGAAGAGCAAACATTTTAATTTTGATAAAGTTCAATTTAGCATTCATTTATTTTATGGTGTGTGCTTTTTGTATCCTACTTAGAAAATCTTTTCACACCCAGAAGGCACATGAACATTTTCCCCTATAATTTTTCCAGAAGCTTTATAGTTTTAACTCTTTTAGGACTTTGGTCCATTTTGAGCTTTCTGGGCAGCATATAAGGTATGGGTTAATGTTCGTTTTCTTCCACACAGATATTTAGCTGCTGTTGTACCATGTGTTGAAAAGATGTTCCTTTCCTCATTGAATTGCCTCAGGACCTTTGCTGCAAATCAATTGTCTGTTTACGTGTGGACCTATTTCTGGATTCCATCTTCTCATTTATGCACATGTCTATTCTTTTGCCAGTATCACAGCCTTGCGGTGCTGTAAAAGTCAGTCCTCAATTTTTGCTGGCTTTGCCAGTTCTAAGTACTCTGCATTCCATACACATTTTAGAACCAGCTTTTCAATTTCTACAAAAAAAATACAGCAGGAGTTTTGATTGAGAATGTACTGCATCTACAGATGAATTTGTAGAAAATTGATTATTTATGATACTGAGATTTCCAATCCACAAGCCTATTTATACTAATATTTTGTAGTTTTCAGTATGTAAGTTTTACATACATTTTGTTAAATTTATCCCTAGTACTTATGTATTTGGATGATATAGCAAGTGGAACACTATACTTACAATTTTTTTTTTCCGGTTATCTGTTTTTCTTGGTATTCTGATCAAAATTTAAATGGTTTTCTTGATATACTGAACTTGTATGCTCTTACAGTAGTGAGATCCTACTGTATCTTGCTAAACTCACTGACCAGTCCTAGTAGCCTTTTTATTTTTATTTTTCAGAGACAGGGTCTTGCTCTGTTCCCAGGCTGGAGGGCAGTGGTGCCACCATAGCTCACTGCAGCTTTGAATTCCCAAGCTCAAGCAACTCTCTTGGCTCAGCCTCTAGAGCAGCTAGGGCTACAGGTGTGCACCACTACAACGAGCTAATTTTTAAAACTTTTTTGCAGAGACGAGATCTCACTATGTTGCCCAGGCTGGTCTTAAATTCCCAGCCTCAAGCAATACTCCTGCCTTGGACTCCCAAAGCACTGGGATTACGGAAGTGAGCCACTGCACCTGGTTCAGTATTTTGAAGCTCTGTTATCAGGGACATATATATTGAAGATTTTTATAGCTCTGTAAGATACTGACCCTTTTATCATTATAAAGTACCCTTCATCTCTAACAATATTCCTCGTCTTAAAATTTATTCATTCAATGTTAACATCACCACTTCAGCTTTCTTACGCATATTCTTTTCATGGTATAATATTTTTCCATCCTTTTACTTTTAACCTGTGTCTCTGTGTTTAAAGTGTGTCTCTTCTAAGCAGGTAAAATATACAAATCTTACAACGGTAACTTTCCATTTGCCCTGCCCCATCTTAGTGCTATTGTTGTCATAATTACACCTATATATACATTATATGTTTAAAAGGTTTTTTATTTTTTAGGTAGAGAAAAGGTCTCACCATGTTGCCCAAGCTGGCCTCAAGCAATCCTCCCACCTTGGCCTTCTAAAGAGCTGAGATTACAGATGTGAGCCACCATGACCAACCTATATGGACATTATAAACCCAGCACTACAGTGTTACAAAATCTTTTTTTTTTTTTTTTTTTTTTTTGAGACGGAGTCTCGCTGTATCGCCCAGGCTGGAGTGCAGTGGCCGGATCTCAGCTCACTGCAAGCTCTGCCTCCCGGGTTTTTACGCCATTCTCCTGCCTCAGCCTCCCGAGTAGCCGGGACTACAGGCGCCCGCCACCTCGCCCGGCTAGTTTTTTGTATTTTTTAGTAGAGACGGGGTTTCACCGTGTTAGCCAGGATGGTCTCGAACTCCTGACCTCGTGATCCGCCCGTCTCGGCCTCCCAAAGTGCTGGGATTACAGGCTTGAGCCACCGCGCCCGGCCCTACAAAATCTTTAAAATCTTGTTTCTTATGTCACCAGCAGGCACAGTGGCACATGCCTGTAGTCTCAGCTACTCAGAAGGCTGAAGCAGGACAATAGCTTGAGACCAGGAGTTCAAGGCTATAGTGCACCATTAATTGTCCTTGTGAATAGCCAATGCACTCAAGCCTGGGCAACACAGTGAGAGCTGCATCTCAAAAAAAAAAAAAAAAAAAAAAAAAGGTCATATGTATCTTAAAGAAATTAGAGAAGGAAAAAAATTCATAGTCTTTTATTTCCAGTGATCTTCATTTCTTCCTGTAGATGAGCTACCACCTGGTATCATTTCCCTTCCTTCTGAAAACTTCTTTTAGTGTAAGTCTGCTGGTGATGAATTCTCTCGATTTTTGTTTTTCTGAAAATGTCTTTAGCCCTCATTTTTGAAAATTGTTTCTCTGGATACTGGATTCTTGGTTGACAGGGTTTTTCTTTCAGTACTTGACTATACTGTTCCAGTGTTTTTTGGCTTCCTTTGTTTCTGATGAAAAGTCAGTCATATTTGTAACACCGATCCCTTTTATGTAATGTGTCACTTTTCTCTGCTTCCCCTCCCCACACAAGTTCAGAGACATAATGCGCTGATGTTGTAACAAGGTTCAGAGGGTGGCACACCTCACACATGTGCATGAACACCCAATCGTCATACTCGTGAGCTGCAAAAGGATCTCCATCTGCTTTTAAGATTTTCTTTTTATCTTTGGTTTCAGCAATTTGACTATGATGTGCCTATGAGTGCTTTTTCTCTGTGCTTAGACTTCATTGAACTTATTGAATCTATAAATTAGTGTTTTCTACCATATTTGAGAAGTTTGGGGATATTATTTTTTCAAATATTGTTTTTTGCCTATTTTTCTCTTCCCTTTCTAGGACTCCAAGTACACTTATATTAGGCTACCTGATATCGTCCTACAAGTCTCTGAGGTTCTACTAACTTTTCTTCAATCTTTGCTCCTCTCTTCATTGGGTGGGATAATTTCTATTGATCTATCTTCAACTGCACAGATTATTGTCTCTGTCATTTCAAAACCGCTGTTGAGCACATCTAGTGAACTTTTTTTTTTTGAGATATGTTGTCAGCCAGGCTGGAGTGCAGTGGCATGATCACAGCTCACTGCAGCCTCGATCTCTTGGGCTCAAGTGATCCTTCCACCTCAGCCTCCCAAGAAGCTGGGACTACAGGCACCTACCATCATGCCTGGCTCATTTTCAAATCGCTTTGTAGAGGTGGGGTCTCACTATGTTGCCAGGGCTGGTCTCAAACTCCTGAGCTCAAGTGATCCTCCTGCCTTGACCTCCCAAGGTTGTGGGATTATAGGTGTAAGCCACTGCACCCGGCCTCCAGTGAGTTTTTATTTCAGCTATTACTTATTTGAGCTCTACAACTTCCATTTGTTTACTTACCATTTCTTCGTTACAATCTGTTCAGTTATTTTTCCTTTAATTTCCTTCCTCACTTAATTTTCCTTTAATTCTTTGATCAAATTTTCCTATAATTCTTTGATCACAGGACAGCAGCTTTGCAGTCTGCCTGCAAAATCCAACACTGTACCCACTTAGACGCTCAGAGTCAGTCTCTATTGATTGCTTTTCTTCCTCAGTATGAGTTAGACTTTCCACTTTATTTACATGTCTAGTAATTGTAGATCGAAAACCTGGCATTGTAGATAAGATGTTATAGCAACTCTGGATTCTACTGTGTTATTCTGAGGACTTTCTTTTTTTATATTCTAGTAGGCAGTTAACTTGCCTAGATTAAAACTGCAAACTGTCTCTCCTATGGTATGGAGCAGCTGCTATCTCTGCTCAGCTCTTACAGTGTCTAGCCTAGCTCCCTGGGGTCTCCCATGCTTCTGTGTAATCTGGCAGACAGCCAAGGATTTAGATTGATCATACTCAGATTTAGGGGCTCATACTCTCCGATTTTTGTGTTCTTGTGATTTCCTCCTAAGTTTTCAGCTGCTTGGGCAATATTAGGGTCTTTCCTCTCAAACCCAAGCCAGTAAGGCTTCAGCTTTCCACAGCTTCGCTGTTCACAGTTTAGGGATATACTGTTTTAAAAAGCATGAACCTCACAGATCTCATATAGTATAGGTCTGTCTTTTAAGGGGAGATTCCTCTCTAGCCTCTGTCTGCTTGCTTTGTTTCACTGGTTGGCTGGTTTTTATTTTTGTTTTTGTTTTGCTGGGCTCCCTGGGATTTCACCTATACATTTAGAGTTTAACAGTCAACCAGGAATTTGGGCAGTTTTCACTTAGATATGGGGCCTCACCCTTTCTGTAGTCCTCTCTTGTTTCCAGGATTCCCCCTGGACTTTCCAGCTTCTCTTCCATTCCTGACTTCTCTTCTTTGGCACCTCTCATCTGTAAGGCTGCAGCTTTTCACTGTCATTTCATTCTACTGAAACCCCACCATGGGTAATGATGCATAACTTCTGGCAAAAAAGTCATAAACTTGCAATTCTTGCTCCTTCTATTATAGTGTTTCAGGAGTCAACTCTCCTCCAGGTTCTAGGGACAGTTTTTGGATGCTTTTAGTTGTTTCTTATATTTTACCCAGATCTTTCAATTGTTATCTGTAGGAGGGTTTATGCAACCACTTCACTCAATCTCCCTTAATGGAAATTTCCTCTAAACCAACAGAAAGTAATTTACTTTGTGGATTTTTAAAAATAATACCTTACTTTTAAAAGCACAGTGCTATACACAAAACATTTAAAAGTAATAAGTTTTCAAGTAATGAACAATAACACTTCAGTGGTAAAGCCCTAACTGTCTTTAGAAATTTATGAGATCAAATATTCCAAATGTTGCATGTGATAAAGTCATATAGCAAAGGTAGAAAGGCTTAAAATGTTTTTTCTGTTTTAGTGAAAAGGAAACGACATAAAAGAATAGTTCAGTTAGATACAGGAATTATGTTCTTAGAAAAAGAATCCATTTCCTGCCTAGAAGTCAGCAAAACCCGGTCTTTTCTATATTTAGCAAATGGAGAAGATGGGAAAAGCTAGAACTCTTTCAGTTTTGTTTTGGTTTTGTTAATCTCAATGGTTATTTTTGGGAGAAAAAGAACGAACGTATGTCAGTGGATCAAATAACTATTATAGATTACTGTATTGGATTCCAACTGCTGTAGAGAGTAATTACTATTTTATATGTCTTTAATAAAGTATAAATATTCACAGATGGTCTGCTGTGTGCAAAGCACTATATGATAGGAATAGAGAGATGGGATGTGGAGGGAGGAATTGAACAAATATGAATAAGATCAGTTTTAGCCGGGCACAGTGGCTCAAGCCTATAATCCCACTTTGGGAGACCGAGGTAGATGGATCACTTGAGGTTGGGAGTTTGAGATCAGCCTGACCAACATGGAGAAACCCCATCTCTACTAAATATACAAAATTAGCCAGGTGTGGTGGTGCGTGCCTGTAATCCTAGCTACTCAGGAGGCTGAGGCAGGAGAATTGTTTGAACTTGGGAGGCAGAGGTTGCAGTGAGCCGAGATGGTGCCACTGCACTCCAGCCTAGGTGACGAGAGCAAAACTCCATCTCAAAACAAAAAAAAAAAATCAGTTTTGCCCCCAAAGATCTTATAATGTACTGAACAGACATGTAAAACACATACACACACACACACACACACACACACACGGGAATACAAGATATGGAATGGATGTAGAAAGGAAAGTTAAGTGCTGTTTATAGGCTGGGTACTTAAACTCACAATTTCAAATACAAAGTTAATGTTATGCTATGAGCTGCTTTTTAAAATGCATGTTTATAAAATATTTGTTTTTGAAGTAGTACTTCAAAAAGTAGAAAAAGTAGAAATACACAGTAGAAAAAAACTCTTATTTTGGAAATACATAATAAAGTGGAACAATCCTATAAATCACAAGATCACTGTTAAAAGTCTGAAGAAAAAAAGTGCATGTTGGCTGGGGACGGTGGCTCACACCTGTAATCCTGGCACTTTGGGAGGCCAAGGCAGGTGCATTACCTGAGGTCAGGAGTTTGAGACCAGCCTGACCAACATGGGTGAAAACCCATCTCTACTAAAAATACAAAAATTAGTCATGTGTGGTGGCGAACGCCTGTAATCCCAACTACTCGGGAGGCTGAGGCAGGAGACTTGCTTGAACCCAGGAGGCGGAGGTTGCAATGAGCCAAGATCAAGCCATTACACTCCAGAATGGGTGACAGAGTAAGACCCTATTTCAAACAAACAAAAAAAAGTGTGTGTGCATGTACACATGCTCACATATACCTTTGAGCATATACTTCTGTGCTGCTCCATCTCTTTTCGACCAAATGCATCACATTTAGCAACTGTTAAGTGGACACCTTTCCATATTAAAACATATACGACTTCATTCTGTTTTGTTTTGTTTCGTTTTGAGATGGAGCCTCACTCTGTGACCCAGGCTGAAGTGCAGTGGTGTGATCTTGGCTCACTGCAACCTCCGCCTCTCCGGTTCAGGCGATTCTCGTGCCTCAGCATCATGCGTAGCTGGGATTATTACAGGTGCATGCCAACATGCCCACCTAATTTTTGTATTTTTAGTAGAGACGAGGTTTCACCATGTTGGCCAGGCTGGTCTTGAACTCCTGACCTCAAGTGATCTGCCCTCCTTGGCCCCGCAAAGTGCTGAGATTACAGGTGTGAGTCACCACACCCAGCCTGACTTCATCTCAGCACTTTGGGAGGCCAAGGGGGGCAGATCACTTGAGGTTAGGAGTTGGAGACCAGCCTGGCCAACATAGCGAAACCCCTTTCTACTAAAAAAACAAAAATTAGCTGGGCATGGTGGTGTGTGCCTGTAAACCCAGCTACTTGGGAGGCTGAGACATGAGGATCGCCTGAACCCAGGAGGCAGAGGTTGCAGTGAGCCGAAATTGTGCCATTGCACTCCAGCCTGGACAACAGAGTGAGACTCTGCCTTTAAAAAAAAAAAAAAAAAAAAAAAAAAAAAAAAAAAAGGAAGGTCTTGAACAGCAAATGGCTTCCCAAACTATCATACATTAAATCAGGGCAAAAATCATGGCAAACTAAATTTCCCATTCATTTCTTCCTGGGGGTTAGTGGTAGAACATGACAGGCAGATACGAATGGGAAGTGCAGTAACAATACTAATGAGGACTCAGAAGCAACCAGTCTCAGCCTCTGGAGAACCCGCAGCACACTGGCATCAAGCAGACAAATGAGCCTTTGCTCTATGGGCTTCAGACCTGTTCCAGAACCCCTCCCAGCCAGGGCAGAGCTCACAACACTGCAGCCTCCAAAGTGCTCCAACAGGGGATGCTCCACCTGGGGAAGGGAAGATGCTACAGGTGATGTCTCCTTTACAGCAAGAAGCTTTAAATAATCCAGACTAAGTCTCTTGAAGGCAGCAGTCCATTACAAGTAGAGTTAACTGATAAGGTGGAATTGATTACAAGAAGGTAATTCAATTGCAAGACTCCTGACAACACTATAATCTAATACTGCTTAGGAGGGAAATCACTCTTTCTCTTTCGCATTTTCATTAACAGCACTACCTGACTGCAGTTTAAAAAGCACCATCAGGAAAAATAGCCTCTTTCACTGTCCTTCCTAGATAGATTAATCTGACCTGTCTGTAAATAATGGAATTTCTATTCAAGTCCCAGCTTGTGATTCATTTTGTTTGCCCAGTAATGGCATGCGAGATGACAAATATTCATGGATTGCGGGTTTTTTCCATGAAGGTGGTTAACAAGTAAGCGGACAGTGTTGAAACCTAAGACATCATTCAGAGAAACTCAAGCCTCGCAGGGCTGCTCTCCTGGGAGAAGCAGTGTTAAATGGCAGCAGCTTGAACCTTCTTCCCTCCATTTTTTTTCTCTTAGTAGAGACCAGGTCTCACTATGTTGACTAGGCTGGTCACCAACCTTCTTCTCTTTTTCAGGAGCCCCACTCCCATTCAGCTTAAATTGAAAGTTCTTACTATCAGGTTTCACACAATTATCTCCTTCCTCTTTTTTTTTTTTTTTTAATAAAATGCTGATAAGTCAGGCGCAGTGCCTCATGCCTGTAGTCCCAGCACCTTGGGAGGCCAAGGTGGGAGGATTGCCTGAGCTCAGGAGTTGAAGACCAGCCTGGGCACCACGGGGAAACCCTGTCTCTACTAAAAAATACAACAATTAGCTGGGTGTGGCAAGCTGTGACCACTGGGTGGCAAGTGCCTGTGGTCCCAGCTACTCAGAAGGATCAGGTGTGAGGATCAGGTGAAGGCTGCAGTGAGCCGAAATCGCGGCACTGTACTCCAGCCTGGGCAACAGTGTGAGACCTGTTCTCACCCAAATAAATAAATAAATAAATAAATAAATAAATGTTGACTCTTAAGTGATGAACACATTTTACCTGGGTTTTAGAAAAAATACATGCAGCCCTGCTGGGCAGTGACTTCACACCTATAATCCTAGCACTCTGGGAGCCGGGGCAGGAGGATCAGTTGAGCCCAGGAGAGCAGCCTGGACAACATATCAAAACTGCATCTCTGGCCAGGAGCGGTGACTCACGCCTGTAACCCCAGCACTTTGGGAGGCTGAGGCGGGCAGATCGCTTGAGGTCAGGAGTTTTGAGACCAGCCCGGCGGCCAACATGGTGAAATCCCGTCTCTACTAAAAATACAAAAACATCTTTCCCTGTCTGCTGAAGTAAAATTAATGAATAACTTCTCCAAACATTCCTAACCAAAACTCTCATACGTTAGGAGAAAGTTCCGAACTAGAGCTCAGTCGAAAATCTCCTTGGTTTGCAAGCACAGCTGTACAGCTAAAGCTTCAGTACCCACTAAAAGCTTGTCAGAAACGCAGAATTACAGGCCCCACCACAGGCCAGCTGAATCAGAATCTGCATTTTTAACAAGATACCCAGAATATTCTTACCTGCATTAGAGTTTGAGAAGCACTGAGCTATGGTGCATTTTCGATTAAGGTTTTTACTACTTAAGAGTTGGATTATGAGCAAAAACCACGTTATCAGATTCAGTACGTGGGTAAAGGTTGTTTTTGTCAAATACAAGCAGGCCTTCTCCTGTAGTCTGGCACCACTTGAGTAACTACTGTCAATATTTGCAACTCTACAACCACTATGGAAAACAGTTTGGAGGTTCCTCGAAAACTAAAAATAGAGCTACCTTACAATCCAGCAATCCCATTGCTAGGTATATACCCCAAATAAAGGAAATCAGTATAGAAAAGAGGTCTCTGCATTCCCATGTTTACTGCAGCACTCTTCACAACAAGCAAGATTTGAAATCAAGTGTCTATCAACAGATGAATGGATAAATAAATGCAGTGCATATACACAATGGAGTACTATTCGGCTACAAAAAAGAATGTGATCCTTTGGATGGATGGATGAAACATGGATGGCACTAGGTCTTAATGTTAAGTAAAATAAGCCAGGCACAGAAAGACAAACTTCACATGTTCTCACTTACTTGTGAGAGCTAAAAATTAATACAATTAAACTCATGGAGACAAAGAGTAGAAGGATGGTTACCACAGGCTGGGAAGGGTAGTGGTGGGGGATGGGGGTCGGGGGTCAGTGGGAGGGAAATGGGGAGGGCTAATGGATTTAAAAAAAAAAAAACAGTTACAAAGCATGAATAAGACCTAGTATTTGCTAGCACAACTGGGTGACTATAGTACAAAATAATTTAATTACACATTTTAAAGTAACTAAAAAGTATAACTGGATTGTGTGTAACACACAGGATAAATGCTTGAGTTGGACACCCCACTTACCCTAATGTGATTATTATGCATTGCATCCCTGTATCAAAACATCTTATGCAACCCATATATACACCAACTATGTACCCACAAACATTACAATTAAAAATATATATATTTCAGGCTTAGCCACCACTATCTCAAGCACATCATGAAAACTAAAGGTAAACAGCAGCATGAGGTTTTCAGGTTGCAAGCACTGGTTTCTTAACAGGCTGTAAATTAATCCTAAAAGTCAGAACTTCTCTTTTTCAGTGGTTCTCAAACTTTGGTGTGCCTAAGGCTCACCTGGGGAACTTGTTTAAAAATGCAGACAGTGGACAGGCGCAGTGGTTCACGCCTGTAATCCCAGCACTTTGGGAGGCCGAGGCAGGCAGATCACAAGGTCAAGAGATCGAGACTATCCTGGCTAATACGGTGAAACCCCATCTCTACTAAAAATACAAAAATTAGCTGGGCGTGGTGGCACATGCCTGTAGTCCCAGCTACTCGGGAGGCTGAGGCAGGAGAATGGTGTGAACCCAGGAGGCGGAGGTTGCAGTGATCCAAGATTGCGCCACTGCACTCCAGCTTGGGCGACACAGCGAGACTCCATCTCAAAAAAAAAAAAAAAAAAAAAAGGCAGACAGCAAGAGTTCACCTCTCAAGAGTCCTATTTAGTAGGTTCATCAGCAGTGAGCCTAACAATAATAAGAAACATTATATCAGGTCTGGGATTAGGGTGAGGCAAGCAAGGGACCCAGGGTACAAAACTTAAAAGAAGTGCTTGCTCTCCGGTGTGTACAAGTGCCAAGACAGTAAGTGCCTCCTCCCACACTTCATGGGGCATCTCACTTGACTCACCCTAGTCTTGGTCCTGCAAGATATAGGGTAGTCCATGGACCAGCAGCATCAGCATGGCCTGGGGACTTATTAAAAATGCAAAATCTGGCTGGGCACCATAGTTCACCCTGTAATCCCACTTTGGGTGGTTGCTCGGGGACAGGATTTCAAGACCAGCCCAGGTAATATGGCTAGACTCCCGTCTCTAAAAAAAAATATTTTTTGGCCGGGGGTAGTGGCTCACGCCTGTAATCCCAGCACTTTGGGAGGCCGAAGCGGGCGGATCACAAGGTCAGGAGATCGAGACCATCCTGGCTAACACGGTGAAACCCCATCTCTACTAAAAATACAAACAATTAGCCGGGCGTGCTGGTGCGCGCCTGTAGTCCCAGCTACTCGGAGGCTGAGGCAGGAGAATGGTGTAAACCCAGGAGGCGGAGCTTGCAGTGAACCGAGATCGCGCCACTGCACTCCGGCCTGGGCGACAGAGCAAGACTCTGTCTCAAAAAAAAAAAAAAAATTTTTTTTTTTAAATTACCTGGGCATAGTGGCAGAAGTCTACAGTCTTGTCTACTCAGAAGGCTGAGGCAGGAGGATCACTTCAGTCCATAAGTTTGAGGCTGCAGTGAGCCAAGATCAGGCCACTGCACTCTAACCTGAGTGACAGAGTGTGATACTGTCTCAAAAAAACAAAAAAAACCAAAAAACAAAAAACAGGGGAGGGAGTGCAAAATCTTGGCCTACCCCAGACCTACTGAATCAGAATTTGCATTCTAGGCTGGGTGCTATGGCTCACACTTGCAATACTAGCACTTTGGGAGGCCAAGGCAGGTGGATCACCCGAGGTCAGGAGTTCAAGACCAGCCTGGCCAACATGATGAAACCCTGTCTCTACTAAAAATAGAAAAATTAGTTGGGCATGGTGGTGGGTGCCTGTAATCCCAGCTACTCAGGAGTCTGAGGCATAAGAATCGCTTGAACCTGGGAGACAGAGGTTGCAGTGAGCCGAGACTGTGCTACTGCACTCCAACCTGGGAGACAAGAGCGAGACTCCATCTTAAAAGAAAAAAGAAAAACGCCAGGCGCGGTGACTCATGACTGTAAGCCCAGCACTTTGGGAGGCCCAGGCGGGTGGATCACGAGGCCAGGAGATCGAGATCATCCTGGTTAACACGGTGAAACCCCGTCTCTACTAAAAATACAAAAAATCAGCTGGGTGTGGTGGCGGGCACCTGTGGTCCCAGCTACTCAAGAGGCTGAGGCATGAGAATGACGTGAACCTGGGAGGCGGAGCTTGCTTGCAGTGAGCCGAGATAGTGCCACTGCACTCCAGCCTGGGCGACAGAGCGAGACACCGTCTCAAAAAAAAAAAAAAAAAAAAGAATTTGCATTTTAATAAGATCCTCAGGTTATTCCTGTTCACATTAAAGTCTGAGAATGAATAGAAGGGATGCTCAAATTCAGTCCTGCAACTGAAACCAAAACCCTAAGCACTTTTTAACCTATCATGCTGCATCTCTAAAATAGGAAAGAGTGAGTAATGGTTCTCCACTGGAGTCCAAAGGACAGCCCTACAAAGGCCAACATTATTGTTACCCCTTGGTCAATGGCCTGGATAATGACATAAAAGATGCTTATTAACCTGCAGGTGGCACAAAAGAGGAAGCTGTTGAGGCAGGAAGGAGCAGAGTCAGATCATCCTGACCAGATGCCAGGTAAGCACATAACAAGTTTTACATTTAGGTTAAAAATTTCAACAATGAAGGTATAAGATGTGTGTGGTGGTTTGCTTGGAAATAAAACATATGAAACATTCTAGGAAAAAATCTAAAAGTGTGCCATGAATTTAATATAATGGCATTTCAAAACAGCAGGAAAAAATGAATAATTCAATAATGTTGGACTAACTAGGCAGCTAGCTGGAAAAAAAATTAATTTGAACCCCTACCTCACATCTTATTTTAAAATAAATTCTAGATGCATAAAAGATTTAAGTACATACATACACACAAACACACACACACTCACACAAATCCATTTAAGTACTAGCAGAAAATATGGGTATTTTTTAAATAGCCTCAAGTGGACAAGGCCTTTCTAAGTATAAATGAACTCTAAATGCATGAAGTCCAGGGGCCATTTTTAAAAAGATGGCTACATTTCATTACATTAAAGAAAAAATTCTGCATGGCAAACACCAATGTAAACAGAGCTTGAAGACAAATGACAAAATGAAGGGGAGGGAGCAATTTGTGACTCATATCCAAGACATAGGGCTATTTTCAAAAATCCCCAAAAATCAAGAAGAAAAAAGCCCAAAAAGCCAAGAGAAAAGTGGGCAACGCTGGGGCTGGAGAGCCTACGGAGGCTGGGCGCTGTCCTCCAATAGCTGAAGGCCACTTCTGTAGAAGTGAAAAAACTGAGTCATTGGTTTCTGCGGTTGAATCAGGACTCATGGTGGAAATTTCCATTAGTTAAGTTTTAGCTGAACATACAGAACTTACTAATAATTCGGGCAGTCCATACAATGGAATGGGCCTGCTTAAAAAAGTGCTGAATTCTGGCTCAGTGGAAGCACTCAGGCCAAGGCTAGATGAGGGTCAACTTGTATGAAGTTTTCTGGAAGGCATGAGATGGGAAACTAAACTGCACGATTGTTGAGGGTGCTTAAAACCCTAAAATTATGCAATTCTATTCAAAGACTACATCCACTCCGGAAAAGATAGAAGAATAAATCAAGTAACGATGGGTTCTGACAGCTCCATAAAGACTGGAAGCCATGGTGCTCATCAATCCTAGATTTTTATTCTAAGTAGGGGGTTCTCTGGAGTGGGGATGGAAGAGGGTATGAAGGTTTTGTTAAATCACAACTCCTGCACTCAGGAATATTTTGGTTTGTTTTGGCTTTTGGCATGTCTGTGTGTCTGTGTGTGTGTGTGTTAGCAGGATTGGGCAGTCCTGTTTCACATTCCTCTCCTGGGCCCCCCAAACACTAAAAGCAAAAGCACAATTTTGAAAGAGAGTGAATTAGTACTGGAGGGTTATGTGCTTATAGTCACATAACCCGTGGGACATACTTACGTATCTATGTCATTTACAACAGTCCAATTATGAGCTAAAAGTCACAGACAAATCAATAGCTCAAGAATTCAACTGACAGGTGGACAGTGTTCCAGAAGCTAGTCTGGAAGGCATCTGGGCAGAATCTGAAACTACGTTAAGAGGAGCACAGAAGGCCGGGTGTGGTGGCTCACGCCTGTAATCCCAGCACTTTGGGAGGCCAAGGCAGGTGGATCACTTGAGATCAGGAGTTCAAGACCAGCCTGGCCAACATGGTGAAACCCCATCCCTGCTAAAAATACAAAAAGTAGCTGGGCATGGTGGTAGGCACCTGTAATCCCAGCTACTCAGGAGGTGGAGGTTGCATTGAGCTGAGATTGCAACTGCACTCCAGCCTGGGTGACAGAGCAAGCCTCTGTCTCCAAAAAAAAAAAAAAAAAAGCACAGGAGAGGAGGCCAGCAGGGAGGAGGGCAGGCCTCAGGCAGCCATGGTACATGCTGAACCCATGCATGGTGTGTCTGGGTGACAGCGCTGGCATGTTTTCCACACAGAAAATTGCTCTGTAATACTAGTAATTTATCAACTAAAGTTAAAATGAAGAACCTTCATTTATCTTGAGTTCTAAAGCTTAAGCCAAAGCAATTTTGGCTGGAGAAAGCTGAAGAGCTAACAAAAACCCATAAAGATTCTGAAGGGAGCACCTTACCTACGTCAGAGCTCAAGAAGTTGGCAACCATGAGTCCTTAGCATGGCTTCTAATTTCTCTTCAAAATCAAGGGCTTCCTTTCTTTTTGATATGGACATACCACTAAGTACTTTTTAGCCATTACTGGGAAAAGCTTTTAGTTCAAATATAATGAAAAGAATGAGTGGTGAGAAGAAATAAGATTTTTTTTTTTTTTTTTTGAGATGCAGTCTATCTCTATTGCCCAGGCTGGAGTGCAGTGATGTGATCTCAGCTCACTGCAACCTCCACATCCCGGGTTCAAGTCATCTTCCTGCCTCAGCCTCCCAAGTAGCTGAACCACCACACCTGGCTAATTTTTGTATTTTTAGTAGAGACAGTGTCTCACCATGATGGCCAGGCTGGCCTCAAGTGATCCTGAGCCTCAGGTGATCCACCTGCCTCAGCCTCCCAAAGTGGCTGGGATTACAGGCGTGAGCCACTGCACCCAGCTGAAATAAGATATTTTTGAGGTAAGAGAGCAATAAATAAGAGAAGAAATAAGAAACCCAAAGAGGAGATAAGAAGGATTATCTCAGGCATAATTACCTAAGATCCAAGACAGAATAAAAGTGAGAAAATGCTGGGGAGTGAAGGGAATCCCCCACGATGGTGAGAAAAAGATGACACTGTGACCAAGTTTCTACACTGGCCATCAGGGGGCACCATCGGTCAGAACAACGCCCTGGCGCCAGGGTACAGGGAGCCCTACCTAACTGGACTTCTATATGTATAGGCTGCTCCCACAATGGGAACATATACTAAACTATTAGCCATTGCAAATGCTTTTACAGCCAGATTAACAGAGAAAAAAAAAATCAAAAGCACACACACACCCATCTGTCCCTATATTTGTGCATCCAAATCAGAAATGGCAACAATATGTAGCATGTCATTTGGATTCCAGAAGTAGGGAGGGCCAGAGAAAGCTGAAGAAATTTCATCACCTAGCCAGGTGTGGTGGCAGGCACCTGTAGGTCCCAGCTACTAGGGAGGCTGAGGCACAAGAATCACTTGAACCTGGGAGGCAGAGGTTGCAGTGAGCTGAGATTGCACCACTGCACTCCAGCTTGGGGGACAGAGCGAGACTCCGTCTCAAAAAAAAAAAAAAAAAAAAAAAGAAAGAAAAAGAAATTTAATCACCGAGTCCGTTATTTCTGAACCACAGCCAGCTTCAGAACAGTCGAGGGCAGCAGCACACGGTAGGGCAGTGGACTCCGCACACGGGGATGGTGGGGAATTATGCTAATGGAGATTTCAGGGAGGACGGAAAGGAACCTGGAACAATGACAGTGTGATCAAGGCCTCAGGAATAGGCATTTTATGCATATGTTAGAGCTAGGTTCTCATATCTTTAAGAAATTAGAATAAACATGGGGTATGTATCACAGGCATCCGAAGAAGGAAGTCAACAACTTGCCCAGTATCACACTTAGCCAGGACAAGTATCTGTCTGGCTTGCTAATCCAGTTTCTTTCCATTAGATATTTTTATAAATAATTAAATTTGTGATGGGAAAAGAAGAAAGCATTGCTTTAAGGTACATTTAACAAAAAAGTCTAGCTGGGCATAGTGGCTCACATCTGTAATCCCAGCACTTTGGGAGGCTAAATAAGGTAGGAGGATCGCTTGAGGCCAGAAGTTCCAGACCAGCCTGACCAACAGATGTGGAACCCTATTTCTACAAAAAAATTGAAAAGTTCGCTGGGTATACTGGTGTGTGCCTATAGTCCCAGTTACTCTGGAGGACAGCTTGAACACAGGAATCAGAGGCTGCAGTGAACTATGATAGCACCACCCTGGGCATGGTCTTCAGACTGACCTGCTGGCAGGCAAAAATCTTTCAATGACATCTCTTGATCTACATCATATTATAAACCACGGACATTATCAGCTGTTCCAACGACCTGCACAGAGGTTGGCAAGATCTTTTGCCCCAAGCATCAGTGCACAGTGATGCCTCCAGTAGCCACTACCGAAGCCAAGGAACAGAACATAGGAAAGAAACTCAGCTCCTCCATCTGGCAGCCTATGGCCAGCCAGACCTAGTGCTCTATCTTACAAAGCTAACTATGAAGCTGAGGTAAGAGTCTTTAATGAATAAATGCAACAAATAAACTCTGCAAAGCAGAGTAATAATGGCTATACAAAAGACAGATGACATGGTTAGAGTAGCAGCAGGAGACCATAAAGAGCCCAGGACAGATTCCAGAAATTTTCTGGAGTCAGAATGTATAAAACTTGCTGACAGATTATACATGCAGAACATGAAAAAGAAGCAAAGATGACTCCGGGGTTTTTGGCTTGAGCAACAGGGTGGAAAGCAGCACCATTTACAGTCAGCCCTCTGTACCCACAGGTTCTGTATCTGTGGATCAAAAATATTTAGGAAAAAAGTCAGGCGCCATGGCTCACTTCTGTAATCCCAGCACTTTGGGAGGGCAAGGCAGGGAGATCACTTGAGGTCAGGAGTTCGAGACCAGCCTGGCCAACATGGTGAAACACCATCTCTACTAAAAATACAAAATTAGCTGGGCATGGTGGCACATGCCTGTAATCCCAGCTACTCAGGAGACTAAGGCATGAGAATTGCTTGAACCTGGAAGGCGGAGGTTGCAGTGAGCAGAGATTCCACCATTGTACTCTCTAGCCTGGGCAAGAGAGTGAAACTCCATCTCAAAAAATATGTACATGTATGTATATTTAGTGGGGAAAAAAAGGCTTGTTGCATCTATACTGAACATGTACAGACTTTTTTTTCTTGTTTATTCCCTAAATAATACAGTATAACAATAATTTACATAGCATTTACAATGTATTAACTATTATAAGTATTCAAGAGATTAAAGTACGAGGGAGGATGTATATAGGTTATATGCATATACGGTGTCACTATACAAGGAACTTAAGCATTCGTGGATTTTGGTATCTGTATTAATCCATTTTCACACTGCTATAAAGATACTACACGAGACTGGGTAATTTATAAAGGAAAGGATTTTAACTGACTCACAGTTCCACAGGGTAGGGGAGGCCTCAGGAAACTCACAATCATGGCGAAGGGAAAGCAAGCACAGACTGTCTCACACAGTGGCAGGAGAGAGAGGTGTGTGAGAACGCAGGAAAACACTACCATTTATAAAACCATCACATCTTTCGAGAATTCACTATCACAAGAACAGCATGGAAGACATCGCCCCCATAATCCAATCACTTCCCATCAGGTTCCTCCCTTAACACTTGGGGATTCTAGTTCAAGATGAGATTTGAGTGGGGATGCAAAGCTAACCTATATCAGTATCCACTGTGGAGGGATGCTCATGGAACCAATCCTCCAGAGACACCGAGGGACAAGTGTACTTAGATAAATAAAGACTGGGGGAGGAACAGATCTTTTTTTTTTTTTTTTTTTAATGAGGGAGGGATAAAATAAGTTGTAGCAATGCTAAATTTGAGATATCTATTAGATATTTAGGTGCGGCTATCAGGCAGACAGTGAGTACACAAATTTAGAGATCAGAGAAAAGATTAAACTGGAGATGTAAATTGAGGCACATATAAACCTAATTAGAAGAAAACATAGGATAATGCCTTTTTTGTACACAGAGATGGAGTCTTGCTATGTTGCCCAGGCTGGTCTCAAACTCCTGGCCTCAAGCAATCCTTCCACCTTGGCCTCTCAAAGTGCTGGGATTACAGGCATGAGCCACCATGCCTGGCCCAGAAAAGATTTCTTAAGTAAGACATCGAAAAGCACAAATCTTTATAAATGGAAAAAGCAAAGGAAATATCTAAATTAAAACAAAGGATTTCTGCTGAATAAAGGACACCATGAACAAAGTTAGCAGGTAGATGAGGGACAGAAGAAGACATCTGAAACATTTGTAACTGCTTTAGGATTAACAGCTAGAATATATAAGAAACTCTACTGGAAAATAGGAAAATGATATGACTAGGTCATACATAAAAGGAAAATCCAAAGACTACCCAACATACACAGAAATCCAGCCATGCTCATTAGTAATCAGAAAAATGTGAGTTAAAACAAGATATTAATAACATGTGAAACCTGCCAAACTCACACAAGTTTTAAAGTCAAATACTAAGGACTGCACTTAGTAGTGGAAATACAAATTAAGCAATCATGCATTACTTAGTAAAATTAAATATGATTATACTCTGTGACCCAACAATTATACTTGTTGGTATTTAGCCAGAAAAACTCTTGTACAAGTTTGTAAGAAGACATATATGAGGATTTTCCTATTAATTTATTTAGTTTTATCTTTTTATCTTTTGAGACAGTCTCAATCTGTTGCCCAAGCTGGAGTGCAGTGGTGGCACAATCAAGGCTCACTGCAGCCTCAACCTCCTGGGCTCAAGCGATCCTCCCACCCCAGTCTCTCAAGTAGCTGGGACTACAGGCACATGCCACCACGCCCAACTAAGTTTTTAATTTCTGGTAGAGATGAGGTTTTTGTCACATTGCCCGGGTTGGTCTCGAACTCCTGGTCTCAAGCGATCCTTCTGCCTCAGCCTCCCAAAGTGCTGGGATTATAGATGTGAGCCACTATACCTGCAGAGCATTGTTTGTGGTACAGGGAGAACAAATGAGGTGTCTGTCACTAGGGGAACAGATAAATAAAATGCAGTAGATAGAGCAATAAAAATACAATGCAGTGGCTAAAAGCACCATATAAACACAACACCAACAGAACTTGAAAACATAGTTTTAAATGAAGAAAGAATCAGAGTGAGAATTATCATGTAATGCTATTTATATAAATTTACAGAAAACACCACATAAGGATACATATATATCCAAGGATACATATTAAACACATCAGAGAAGATGCTAATGGGAGTGGATGGGAATGGGAGAAGAGATACAAAGTGACAACAGAAAACAATAAAAACACCAGGGACCCTTGCAATGTCAATATAATGGTATTGTAAAAATAACAAATTTTTATTTGGAAGAAAAAGTAACAAATTTATAGGGGCAGAAGAAAGCTTCCTTCTGCTTCAACTCTCCAAACTGCCTGACATTTGATTCATTAGACTTACCAGATAAGGAAGCGGGCTAGAGGGGAGGGAGGGAGGAGGCCAACATGCATAAATGTGGCCTTAGACTATATTGCATCTTGCACCCACTTTGACCATGGCACTTGTCATGCTGCTGAAATTATACATATACACAGCTATCTTCTCACCCTGAAAGTTGTATCTTTAAGGGCAGGATTGTATCATATTCATCCTCATGCACCCAAAACCCAACCCGGTGGATGGTGCAAAGAATACATTCAATAAATGCTGATTGGCTCAGTGGTTGGTTGGTTGGTTGGTAGACTGGATGGAAAATAAATCAAAATTAGATTCCAACTGAATTGTTTTCAGCTCAGGTGTACTCTTAGTGCTTGACTATTACAACGTAGCCAATTGAATGTTTAAAAAATTATCATAAATGGGTAGATGTCCTCCTAACATCATTTATTCTAGCATAAAAATGCATGTCCTTTTGGATGACAGACACATGGACAAACATCACAAAATTCAAGCTGACTCTACAGCTGCAAGGAGAAATTAGAGACACTACCACAAAATCAGTAGTATGAATGATAAAGTTAACTTGAGGTGAAGGGAAAAATAAAGATGCAGCACAAGTCAGGTAATCCCTGCTGCCCAGCAGTGCTGGGTGCCTCGCCTCTGAAATTACTGACTCCACACTATGTGTATAATGCATAAAAACCCTTCTTACTGGCCAGGCACAGTGGCTCACACCATTATTCCAACACTTTGGGAGGCAGAGGGAGGATCGCTTGAGCCCAGAAGTTCGAGACCAGCCCAGGCAACACTGTTAGGCCCCGTCTCTATTTTAATAATAATAATAATAATATTTTTAAAACCCTTCTTACTTTGGTTTTTTTTTTTTTTTTTTTTTTTGATATGGAGTCTTGCTCTGTCGCCCAGCCTGGAGTGCAGTGGCACAATCTCAGCTCACTGCAACCACCTCCTGGGTTCAAGTGATTCTCCTGCCTCAGCTTCCCAAGTAACTGGGATTACAGCCTGCACCACCACACCCGGCTAATTTTTGTATTTTTAGTAGAGGACAGGGTTTCACCACGTTGGTCAGGCTGGTTTTGAACTCCTGACCTCAGGTGATTTGCCCACCTCAGCCTCCCAAAGTGCTGGGATTACAGGCATGAGCCACCACACCTGGCCCCTTCTTACTAATTTTAATCAATTTTTAAATTGACATTACAGTATAATTTACATACAATAAAACACACACATTTAAATGAACAGTTTGATTAGTTTAAATGTATGTACCCATGAAATCGCTATCATAGCCAAGACACAGATCATTCCCATCACCCCAAAGGATCCCTTGTGCCCCTCTGCAGCCATGCTGCCCCTTTACCCAGGGTCCAGGCAACCACTACTCCGCCTTTTGTCAAGATATCTCACTCACCTTTTTTTTTTTTTTTTTTTTTGAGATGGAATCTGGCTCTGTTGCCCAGGCTGGAGTGCAATGGTGCGTCCTTGGCTCACTGCAACCTCCACCTCACAGGTTCAAGTGATTCTCCCGCCTCAGCCTCGAGCAGCTGGGATTACAGGCGCACACCACTACGCCTAGCTAATTTTCGTAATTTTAGTAGAGATGGGGTTTCCCCATGTTGGCCAGGCTGGTCTCGAACTCCTAACCTCAGGTGATCCACCCACCTCAGCCTCCCAAAGTGCTGGGATTACAGGCATGGGCCACTGTGCCTGGCCCTTACTCACTTGTTAGATTTTATTTTATTTTATTTTATATTTTTTTGAGACGGAGTCTCGCTCTGTCACCCAGGCTGGAATGCAGTGGTGCGATCTCGGCTCACTGTAAGCTCTGCCTCTCAGGTTCACCATTCTCCTGCCTCAGCCTCCCGAGTAGCTGGGACTACAGGTGCCCACCACTGCGCCTGGCTAATTTTTTGAAGTTTTAGTATAGACAGGGTTTCACCGTGTTAACCAGGATGACCTCGATCTCCTGACCTCATGATCTGCCCGCCTTGGCCTCCCAAAGTGCTGGGATTACAGGCGTGAGCCACCGCACCCAGCCTAACTTGTTAAATTTTAAAATTTAACTCTATATTTGAAAATTTTCAAACATATACACAGTAGAACAGTAGAATGAACCTAGTTTGTCCAACACCCAGCTTCAACAATGTTTAATGCATAACCAATCCTGTGTCAGCAATTCTCCCACCTACTCCCTTGCCTGGGTTATTATGAAGCAAATCACAGACAACATTTCTTTTCACATGTAAATATTTCAATATATATGTCTCTTTAAAGGATTTTTTTTTTAAACTCATCCACAATTTTCACACTTAATTAACAACAAATTTTTAAATTTTAATTTTTTGTTGTCAATATTCAACATAAAATAAATTTCCTCTTGTTTTTGGTTTGTTTTATAAAATAAACTTCTTAATACCATTAATGGCATCAAATAATCAGTCAGTGTCCACATTTCCCAGATTGCCTCATATTTTCTTCATTTTGTCTGAATCAATCATATATGACTATTAGTTCATTCATCTCTTCAATCTCACCTTTTCCCCTTATGATTTATTTGTTGAAAAAACTGGTCTCTTTATCCTATAATGCAGTTTGGAATTTGCTGATTCTATCCCCAAAAGGCCATTTACAACGTTTCTCCATCCTACATATTTCCTATAAATACATAGTAAGATCTAGGCGTTTTATCAAACTCGGGATCTACTTTAGCAGCAAGGCTGCTTCACAGGTGGGGGTGTGCACTCATACCAGGACATACATATAATGTCCCATATGCATTTTTCTGTCTCACTTTTGAAAAATACCATCTTCTTCCTCAACTAACTAAAAATAAAAGCATTTATGATAGAGTATCAGGACCATTTAATCTAGAAAAGTGTCACAGGACAACAACTCCCATTTAACAGACTGATTCTGGCCTACAGTGTTCCTACAAAGCGACAAGCAGTCCTTGAATCGCTATCTGAAATACACACACAGTTCTGCCCACCATATTATGCCTGTCACTTATTTTAAGTTACACGCTGAACGTGCCCTGATGCACTTGTCTTTGTGTGCATGTCCTGCTCCCCAATTACACAGAGAAGCCTTCTTACACCTCTTCAACGTCTCCCATGAGCGCGCTGCCCTCAGACAGCACGTGTAAGTGAGAAGGACCAGGCGGTTCTCTGTTGAAGGGAGGCCCTTGATGCATTTGGACCCATCGGTTCTTCTCCACTTTCCTCCAGAGTCAGGATCCTTTCCACTTTCCCAACCGCAAAACAGAGCACAGAGAAGAAACAGTAACGGTGAAGCAGGGGAAGGTTGCACTGAGAACTCAAAATTCACTGGGGGTTCAGAAAACCTGCTGACGTAAGTGTGTTTCTACTTGAATGCCTCCTCCTTCCCTTCGGGGAGGCATGTGAGTCTAAACACTGAGTCTTTGAGAGAAGGGACTACAGACATTGTGTAGACAGGAACCAGAGGGCCTGGTCAAGTGATCTTCCCGTTCTCCTTGTCAAGGCAAGTCCCTGCTTGACAGCTAAATAATTACTAAGAGAAGAAGAATCAGCTAGCGAGAACCCATGATGGGCTTGGGTTGGGAAAGAAAAGAAAGTCGTTTGCATCCTAACCTCACTGCAGGCCTGTAAAGACAAAGCATGCAGGGAAGTTAAGAGTCATAGGCAGAAAAGGCCTCCCCTTCTTCCTGCTTTTTGATGAAACGCTCCTCCACCTGCAGTAGTGTTGCACTAATAGCGACAAGGCCCTTGCTGCCAGTCACCTCCCACTCTTCTCTCTGCTTGGCTGCCTCTTTACTGCCTCCAGAAATAAAAGCTAGAATATGATTCTTATTATGCTAATAATCACTCCCTGCTAAACATAAGTTCCAGAAGCACAAGCCTCTGCTTACAAACAGCATAACTGCTAATGCAAAAGGACATCACTTCTCCCTCATCCCCGCCCCCACCTAGGACAAGCGCAGATTAAATTAACAATTCTCAAAATTCCCAAAGGTGTCAAAAGCATTTAAAGTTGCTGGGTCAAAGATTCATTTTTGCAGCAGACAACCACAAAGGATTTCAGTGTTACATACAGTGGAAATGATTGCAAGAAATTCTAAATATGGACAGACCAGTAATTTAAATTCTTTTTCTAATGGCTAACACTTTTTTTTTTTCCCAGTTCAATAGTTGATTCTAAGTCAGGTTCCAGTTAAGGAAAACAAGACCCAGTTTTCTGGTTCCACTGGGATTTACTTGTTCAAGGATCACCTGTCTGCCAGTTACGAACCTGTCGTGACTAACACAAGCGTGTTTCAGAACAAGGAAACACCCTGATTACTGAAGTCAAGGGCAAAATAAAGCCCTAAACAAGGAACTCTCACTTTCCATCTGGTGTGTCCCCAGCAGGCCACTGCCTCTGTCTCTAACCAGAGATTACTGTATACAACTATGAAATCACTGGTGATAGAAATCAGAAAATAGAGCACGAGAAGCAAAATCCCACTAGTAATGTCGAACACTAACACATTAAGTGGACTACTAGAGCAAATACCTAAAAGATAAATATTAAAGTTGCCCACTTTTTTTTTTTTTTTTTTTTTTGAGGCGGAGTCTTGCTCTGCCACCCAGGCTGGAGTGCAATGGTACAATCTCAGCTCACTGCAATCTCTGCTCCCTGGGCTCAAGCAATTCTCCTGCCTCAGCCTCCCAAGTAGCTGGGATTACAGGCATGGGCCACCACGCATGACTAATTTTTGTATTTTTAGTAGAGATGAGGTTTCACCATGTTGGCCAGGCTGGTCTTGAACTCCTGACCTCAAGTAATCTGCCTGCCTCAGCCTCCCAAAGTGCTGAGATTACAGGCATGAGCCACCATGCCCGGCCAGCCCAGATATTTTAAACAGGAGTAATTTTCTTCAATTACTTGAATACCCAAATTATCCCAGTTTTCTACTTTATTTTATCTACACAGGCATAGTTAGACACTGGTTAGAGTAAGACTAGAGGCAAAAGACACCCCTGGTTACTCTACTTGAATCTGTAATATATATTTTCATACACTTTGAATTATTTAACATGACTTAGCTTTCTGACCCTGGAAAATCACTCTGAATCCAGAACATCTTCAAAATAGAGGACGGAATAAAATTACTTCTAAGATCCTTTTGATTTATTTGGTTTATATTTTCTTTACTATGGGATCAAATCCCATTAAACAGCAAGCTAGTGGCTCAAAATATTTCAAATACTAGAACTTCACTGCAGCAAATGATGCTAAAAGTAGAGATTTAATTGCAATAAGATTTGGTCTACGCATTAATTGATGTGGTACTTTAATTTTTTATTTCCATAGGTTTTTGAGATTTTGGTGCATCCATCACCCAAGTAGTATACACTGTACCCAATTTGTAGTCTTTTATCCCTCACCTGCCTCCCACCCTTTCCCCCGAGTCCCCAAAGTCCACTGTATCATTCTTATGCCTCTGCATTCTCATAGCTTAGCTCCCAGATGCTGTATTTTTAAAAAGAATTTATTGTTCACCAATGTTCATAAGCAGTATATTCACAATGGACAAAAGGAGGAAGCCACCCAAATGTTCATCAGTAAAGAGACAGACATGGAAAAAACCGTTTCTCCTCCTCAATGGATGTTCTGGTGTCTCCTTGTGGCACGTGGAACTGTGACAGGCCACCTGAGACCACGGGGAGCCAGTGGGCAAGCTTGTACTGAGGATGACAAAGCAGGAGGGCAAAATGAACTTGGCTCCTTGATGCCTTTGCCAAGCTGCTCAGTTAACCAGCACTGGACTCACCCTTGCCCGACTTTTGTTTTCTGAAATGATAAACATCTGTGTGTTTAAGTCACTGAGCTGGCTTTTCTGTTTCTTGAAGGTGAAAGCATTCTAACTGATGACACATACTGACCTAAGAAGTCTGACACACCATGAGACTTACACAGTAATGAAAGGCAGAGTTTGATCTCCGTAATTAACAAACTCACTGAAAGGCAAAATACACTGTTCTTGTCATTAAAATGAGAGAAAGGCTTTAGAGCAGGTAAAGAACAAGTTAAAGTGCAGTAAGCAGATCCATACATTTAGCCATTCAATACATAAACATGGACCCAGAAGTTACCCTACAGGAACCAATTATGCCCCACTTCAGAAATATTAGATGATGACTTGAAATATTGTCTTTATGATCACAACAACCCTAACTATGTAACTCTAGGTTATATTATTACTATTTTATAGATGAAGACACTGAAGCAGAGAAAAGCTGAGTAACTTGCCCAAAGCCACTGTGTCCACAGTTTTCTCTGCCTGGAACTCTTCCTACTCTTCACTTAGCTAATTCCTACACATCCTTCAGTTTTCAACTTAAACAAACTATCACTCCTTAGAAAAAAGGCTTCTTTGACGTGTTCAGACAAGGTCCAGAGCTCCTATTATGCTCCACTGCACTCCTGTTCTATGGCAGCATTTTGCACACTTGTGATTAAATATTTGTCTTCCCACTAGAATGCCCATGGCCTGAAACAGTTCCGTCTTGTTCACCACTAGACAGTACTGCCAAAGCTGAGCAGAATGCCTGCCCTTGACAGTCTCACAGTCTGATAGGGAGATAGCAAGTAAATAGTTCCTAGGAGATATTGTGGCTTTAGTTACAGACCACTGCAATAAAGCAAGTCACATGAAATTTTTTATTTCCTGGTGCATATAAAAGTTATGTTTATACTATACAGTAGTCTATTAACTGTGCAATAGCATTGTGTCTTAAAAAAAAAAGTATATACGTTAGTTTAAAAATAGCTTATTGGGCCGGGCGCAGTGGCTCACGCCTATAATCCCAGCACTTTGGGAGGCCAAGGCAGGTGGATCACCTGAGGTCAGGAGTTCAAGTCCAGCCTGGCCAACATGGCGAAACCCTGTCTCTACTAAAAATACAAAAATTAGCCAGGCGTGGTGGCACGTGCCTGTAATCCCAGCTACTTGGGAGGCTGAGACAGGAGAATCGCTTGAACCCAGGAGGCGGAGGCTGCAGTGAGCCAAGACTGTGCTACGGCACTCCAGACTGGGCGACTGAACAAAACTCCATCTCATAAAAAATAATAATAATAAATAAAGTGCTAACAATTACCTAAGCCCCCTGCAAGTTGCAATCATTCTCCTGGTGGAGGGTCTTGCCACAATATTGATGGCTATTGACTGATCAGGATGGTGACTGCTAAAGGCTGGGGTATCTGTGGCAATTTTTTAAAATAAGACAATGAAGTTTGTCACACTAACTCTTCCTTTCATTAAAGATTTCTCTAAAGCATGCAATACGTTTGATAGCATGTTACCCACAGCAGAATTTCTGTCAAAATTGGATTCAGTTCTCTCAAACCTTACTGCTGCTTTGTCACTGTTTATGTAATACATAGTTATTGTTATAAATTATTGTAATACATTGTTATCAACAGTGTTCACAGCATCTTTACCAGAAGGTCCCATCTCAAGAAACCACTTTCTCTGCTCATCCATAAGAAACAATTGCTCATCTGTCCAAATTTTATCACGAGATTACGGCAATTCAGTCATATCCTCAGACTCCACTTCTAATTCTAGTTATCTTGCCATTTCCCCCACCTTTGCAGTTATTTCCTCCACTGAAGTCTTGAGCACTTTGAAATAATCCAGGAGAGTCAAAATCAACTTCTTTTAAACTCCTCTTGATGTTGATATTTTGACCTCCTCCCATGAACCACAAATGTTCTTAATGGCATCAAAATGGTGAATCCCTTCCAGCAGGTTTTAAATTTACTTTGCCCAGATCCATCAAAGGAATCACTACCTATGGCAGCTATAACCTTACAAAATGTTTCTTAACTAATAACACTTGAAAATTGAGAATATTCCTTTATCCATGGGCTGCAGCATGGGCGTTATGTTAACAGGCATGAAAACAGCATTAATTTCTTTGTACATCTCCATCTGAATTTTGGGTGACCAGGTGCATTGTCAATGAGCAGTGATATTTTGAAAGGAATCTTTTATTCTGAGTAGGTCTCAACAGTGGGCTTAGAATATTCAGTAAACCATGCTCTAAACAGATATGCTGTCGTCCAGGCTTTTTGTTCCATTTATAGAGCACAGGCAGAGTTGACTGAGCATAATTTTTTAAGGGTTCTAGAATTTTCAGAATGGTCAATGAGCACTGGCTTCAACTTAAAGTCACCAGCTGCATTCACCTCTAACAAGAGAGTCAGCCTGTCCTTTGAAATTTTGAAGCCAGACAGACTTCTCCTCTCTAGCTATGAAAGTCCCAGATAGCATCTTCTTCCAAAGAAGCAGTGTTTCATCTCCATTGAAAATCTGTTGTTCAGTGTAGCCACCTTCGTTTAATCATCTAGCCACCTTAGCTATATCTTGTGGATAACTTGCTACAGCTTCTGCATTAGCACCTGCTGCTTCACCTTGCATTTTTACGCTGCTTTTTAACTTAAAATTCATGAACCAACCTCTGCTAGCTTCAAACTTTTCTCCTGCAGCTTCCTCACCTCTGTGAGCCTTCATAAAATTGAAGAGAGTCAGGATCTTGCACTGAATCAAGCTTTGGCTTAAGGGAATGTTGTGGCTGGTTTGATCTTCCGTCCAGATCACTGAAACTTTCTCCACATCAGCAACAAGGCTGTTTTGCTTTCTTAGCATTCTGGAGTTCACTGGAATAGCACTTTTAATTTCCTTCAGGAACTTTTCTTTTACATTCACAACTTGGTTAACTGCTGCAAGAGGCCTGGTTTTTAGCCTGTCTTGGCTTTCAATATTCCTTCCTTACTAAGCTTAATCATTCCTAGCTATTGATTTAAAGTGAGAGACACATAGCTCTTTCTTTCACTTGAACATTTAAAAGCCATTGTAGGGTTATTAATTGATCCAATTTCAATATTATATCTCATGAAATAGGGAGGCCTGAGGAGAGGAAGAGAGATGGGGGAATGGCCGGTCAGTGGAGCGGTCAGAGCACACGCCAGCATTATCAATTAAGTACAGCGTCTCGTACGGACGCAGTTCATGGCACCCCAAAACAATCACAATAGCAGCACCAAAGATCACGGATCACTGAAACCAATACAATAATGAAAAAATTTTAAATATTGCGAGAATTACCAAAATGTGACACAGAGATACAAAGCAAGCACATGCTATTAGAAAAATGGTGCCAACAGACTTACTTGACATAGGGTTGCCACAAATCTTCAATCTGTAAAAAATGCAGCATCTGTGAAGGGCAATAAAGTGAAGCACAATAAAAGGAGAAGGTAGGGCTTGCACACAGTGGGAAGCAGAGACAGTTATGCACAGGCCCTGTGCAAGCACAGGGCTGGGGCGAGGGGGATTTCATGAAGATGTCCCTTAAACTGAGCTCTGAAGGTAAGTAAGTTAGGAGAATAGAAGTGAGGAGTTCTAGCAGACACAGCATAAGTATGTGTCCAGAGATGAGTCGTCCATGAAACTTTAGAGTGGCACTACTTAGGCACCATGCTAAGCATTTCATATGGGTAATTTCATTCAATCTTCAAAGCAAGTATTATCATCATTCCCAGGAGGAAATGGAAGGCCAAGATCATACACAGCTAGTAAATAATGGCAAAGCCAGGCTTTGAACCACAGCTATATTTTATGACTCCAAAGCCTATGCCCTTAACCACAATCTAATACATGTCTAGCTTCCTATGCATTGATACGATCTCATATAATTGCATGTAATTCAAATAATGTTGATTCTAGTAGAAAAGCTGGCTTTTAAAGGAACCCCATATCTCTTTCATTAAGCAAATCCTAAATCCAGCTATTTCACAAATTGAGTTTGATTAAAATGAAGCATATAATTAGTATTCAGGCTGGGTTTGGAGGCTCACGCCTGTAATCCTAGTATTTTGGGAGGCCGAGGCAGGTGGATCACTTGAGGTCAGGCGTTCAAGACCAGCCTGGCCAATATGCTGAAACCCATCTCTACTAAAAATACAAAAATTGACCGGGCTTGGTGGCACACAGGGGGCAGAGGTTGCAGTGAGCCGAGATTGTGCCACTGCACTCCAGCCTGGGCAACAGAGCAAGACTCTGTCTAAAAAAAAAAAAAAGAGTTCACAGACATAATTTTCACAGGTATAGTAGATTAAATACCTATTAGTGCCAAGAGTTTTAAGAACATGATCTCATTCCATTCTCATGAGGTCATTCTTAACAGCCACATTTTCAGATGAGCTAACAAAGGCACACAGCATTTAGATAAGCTGCTCAGGTCTCCTGGGCAGAAAGGGACAGAACCAGGATTCACACCCAGGACACTCCTTCCACCATGCAGCAATGTCTCTACTGAGCTGAAAGGTGCCTAGAGATGATCTAGTGTAATCCCCAAACAATTCCACCATTTAGAGACCTACACGGAGGTTAAAGGACAGTTCTGACGTCCTTCAGCTAACAGCACACCAGGAGTGGATCCCACATTTCCTATTCTCCAGGCAAGCATGTTCTGTAATCATTCTGACTCATACCAGATACCCTCTTTTTGAGAGATATTAAAATATTCCCATAACTAAATTCAAAACAGACAAAACAAGAATGAGGCAAATGCCCGTGCACTGAGATCCGCCTGAATTATGCTTTGGTGGGAGATAGGAAAAGAGATGTCTCAAATATATCCTGTGTACTACTTGCAACCAGCTAACAGAAGATAACAGGATTTCATGCATTCCTTTTGACTACCATCATTTTTTCAGCCTCCTGCCTTTCAGTAGAACAGTTAAAGCATTAAACAGGAGCCAGCAAGCTTTCTCTGTAAAGGGCCTAAATATTTCTGGTCTTGTAGGCCATAAGGTCACTGATGCAACTGTTTAATTCTACCATTGCAAGGAGAAAGCAGTCACAGACCATATACAAACGAATGAGCATGGCTGTGTTCCAATGAGGTTTATAGACAGAAATTTGAATTTCATATAATTTTCACATGACACAAAATATTATTATTCTTTTGATGTTTTTCAGCTATAGTACTTAGAAAGGTATGTCTTATGGGCTACACGAAAACAGGTTGTAAGCCACAGAGTCTGGCGATCCTGCATTAAACCAAAGAAGTATTAACACTACTGGTTAGAAGACAGCAGAGGACAAGCAGGGAGCAGGGGGCCTCTCCCTCATCCATCTGGTGCCACTGGTTCAGGAAGCCTTCTTGGGCCACCCCCACTCCCACTCAGCTCAGGTGTCCCACTTCTGTGTTTTTACTGACACTTGAGCCTACCTCTATCTTAGCATTTACCATAACATGTTATGGTTGATTATTCAATTGCCTATATCTCCCCAATCATGAGGGCAAGCAACATTTTCGTTTTTTAGTTTCTGTAATCCTAGCTGACATAGATGTTCAAAAAAATATTTGGGAAGGGAGAGAAGGAAATAACGAGAAGATAAGCTCAGAATATCATTTTTTTTTTTTTTTTTTTTCTGTAGACATGGGGTTTTGCCATGTTGCCTAAGCCCAGGCTGGTCTTAAAACTCCTGAGCTCAGGTGATCGGACCACCTAAGCCTCCCAAAGTGCTGGGATTACAGGCGTGAGCTACCACGCCTGGTCTAGAAAATCTTTTCTATTAGGCCGGGCGCGGTGGCTCAATCCTGTAATCCCAGCACTTTGGGAGGCCGAGACAGGCGGATCACGAGGTCAGGAGATCGAGACCATTCTGGCTAACCCGGTGAAACCCCATCTCTACTAAAAAAAAAATACAAAAAACTAGCCGGGCGAGGTGGCGGGTGCCTGTAGTCCCAGCTACCAGGGAGGCTGAGGCAGGAGAATGGCGTGAACCCGGGAGGCGGAGCTTGCAGTGAGCTGAGATCCGGCCACTGCACTCCAGCCTGGGCGATAGAGCAAGACTCCGCCTCAAAAAAAAAAAAAAAAGAAAATCTTTTCTATTTATTTATTTTTTAGAGACAAGGTCTCACTCTGTCACTCAGGTTGGAGTATAGTGGCACAATCATGGCTCACTGCAGCCTTGACTTCCCAGGCTCAAGTGATCCTCCCACCCCAGCCTCCCAAGGAGCTGGGAATACAGTGCACACAACCACACCTGGCTGATATTTTCCATTTTTGCAGAGACAAGTTCCTTATGTTGCCTAGAGTGGTCTTGAGCTCCTGGGCTCAAGCAATCCTACTGCCTCAGCCTCCCCAAGTGCCCAGATTATAGGTATGAGCTGCAGCACCTGGCCCCTGGCTGGAAATTCTTATCTTTATACAGACACTAGGTAGCAGCTCAAGGTCTTGATAGTGGCTCAATGGCATACACATAACAGGTTAAATCAGTGGTTCACCTGTGTGTTGCATCTGTTAACAATCTATGCTGTTTATGTTCCATAAATATGCACCAACCACTTAGTCTATCCTCTTTACTTATACCTCCCTCAAGGCCAGGCATCTGATTATTTGTTTAGACTAACACAGACAAATACTCCACCAAACATACGTTTAAAATGACCCCCACATGTGCCAAAAAGGCTTCAGGGTACCCTGGGGTTCTGCAGAATACAAATGGAAAAAACATCCTACAAACGCTAGTCTCAACAGTGAATGACAGCTTCAAATAATTTAAAGCCACAATTACCAGATATAATAGGGAGATATGTGGAAAGTCTACCGCATCATTATCACATAAAGCATCAAAGAGGAAACAAACATCTTTTTTTTTTCCTTTTTTTTTGAGATGGAGTTTCACTCTTGTTGCCCAGGCTGGAGTGCAATGACGCAATCTCGGCTCACTGCAACCTCACCTCCCGGGTTCAAGCGATTCTCCTACCTCAGCCTCCCAAGTAGCTGGGATTACAAGCATGCACCACCACGCCTGGCTAATTTTGTATTTTTAGTACAGATGGGGTTTCTCCGTGTTGGTCAGGCTGGTCATGAGCTCCCGACCTCAGGTGATCACCCGCCTGCCTCGGCCTCCCAAAGTGCTGGGATTACAGTCATGGGCCACCGCGCCTGGCGGCCAGAAACAAACATCTTTTAATCACATGTTGAGGGCTGGTCTTGTAACTGTAATGTGGGGTCCTTAACCTTGTCTTTTTCTTTTTTTCTGAGATGGAGTTTTCCTCTTGTTGCCCAGTCTAGAGTGCAGTGGTACGATCTCAGCTCACTACAACATCTGCCTCCTGGGTTCAAGCAATTCTCCTGCCTCAGCCTCCTCAGTAGCTGGGATTACAGGCGCCTGCCACCATGCCTGGCTAATTCTAGTATTTTTAGGAGAGATGCGATTTCACCATGTTGGGTAAGCTGGCTTCAAACTCCTGACCTCAAGTGATCCATCCGCCTAGGCCTCCCAAAGTGCTAGGATTACAGGTGTGAGCCACTGTGCCCGGCCTCGTTAACCCTTTCAATGCCAGGGTCCCTTTTGGCAGTCTGGAGAAGTCAGAGGACCCCTTCTCAGAGCAATGCTTTAATGCATAAAATAATACACATAGTTTTTAAAAGGAAACAATTTATAATAATAAAGCCACAGTACTACCCCTGACACTTCCTGTCTTCTTCCCCTGCTTAGTTTTTTCTACCTAGCATTTGTCCTTACCTAATACACTATATATTGATTGCCCTTTATTTGTGTTATCTTATTTAGTATATGTCTCCCCAACTAAAATCTAGGGTTTTTTTGTTTTTTTGAGATGGAGTCTCATTTGGTCACCCAGGCTGGAGCACAGTGGCATGATCTTAGCTCACTGCAACCTCCGCCTCCCAGGCTCAAGTGATCCTCTCACCTCAGTCTTATGAGTAGCTGGGACCACAGACACGCACCACCATGCCTGGCTAATATTTTGTATCTTTGGTAGAGAAGGGATTTCACCACGTTGCCCAGGCTGGTCTTGAACTCTTAAGCTCAAGTAATCCACGTGCCTCAGCCAAAGTGCTGGGATTACAGGCGTAAGTCACTGTGCTCAGCTAGAATCTAAGTTCTATGAAGGCAGAGATGTTCATCTATTTTGTTCACCACTTTATTTCCAAAAACCTAGAAAATGCCTGGTATAGAATAGATGCTCGTAAGTATTTATGGGATTATTAAATGAATTTTATGTCTCATAAGAGCTGTTTTCTAGCACTAATCAAAGGTAGTTCTTCTAGGTTCTCACAACCTTAGGAAAGATAATATGCAATACTTCATATTTACAAACAGCTTTTGGTGGGTACTAGAACCCTTCTGTAGACAGTCTCATTCATCCACAGTAGACCTAGTATCTAACGACCGAGGGCAAAGAAGGGATGTGAGATGGGCAGTCAGACGCTTTCAGGTCAGTGAACAAAATCGATGACCCAGGCCCCTGCTTATTCACTCTGCCCTTTGCCCCCAGAGCTTTAGCTGCTTTGCCTTAGAGGACAGTCTCTCCCTCGCTGAAGATACCTAATTGCGTATTAGCAACAGGAAGGTTTCACTGGACCTAACCAGACTTATTCATAAAAAATAGCGACACATTCCTTTGCAATAAGGTTCTAGGATTTCCAACTTCTTGCCAAGGTGATTCTTAAATAGAGGAAATGGTTTTCATTTCAAATTCATCTTAATCACAATAAGTTAAAAGGTTAACAAGAATTTAAAACCCTCAGATACGACAGCTGCCTATATTATTTGTCTAAGAGGAAGAAAGCTTAAAGTCAAGATAACTGAAACCACCAGAGAACATAATCATTTCTACCAATTGCAACGCCTTCGTGCTTTAAGCGTACTTGTAACACATTGAAAAGGAAAACCAGAAACCAAAAAAAGAAAGGGGAGGAGGGAAGGTGAGGTTAACACTGAGATCAGTTAATACAAAAGAAAACAGGGTCTCAGGCTGTTTCATAACTAAATACGTAGGCAAAACCTAACAGGAAGGCAATTTTGGTCCTTCTTGGGTAGCTAAGACAAATGTCAGCCTGCTCTACAGTCCCACTATTTGCTGAAAAGTAGAGCTGAAGAAATATACTTACCTCATGTGGGGTTTTGAAAGACTGAAATTCATCTAACTGAAATATAACTAATTCTGCTTAAACATCAGAATTTTCCATATTTGTGCATCTCCATATATAGGGCAAGGAGATGTAAAGACAGGTCTCTTGTATGTTTTAAATATTTTGAGCACTAATAAACCAACAACAGCTGGTCACCAGTAGAGGCTGGTAGAAAGTTCCACAGAAATTAGTGTATTAACAGGATTTCAAACTGAAAAAGGGAGAGAGAAAAAACATTTTTCACAAATGCTTGGCTCCAGCTCCATGGGAAAATATTAACTGAAAGCACTCATTATAACCAACTGCTGATTTCATGTTACAACTAAAGGTCACTGTTCTAGTTATTTATTTATTTATTTTTTTGAGATGGGGTCTCACCTTGTTACCCGGGCTGGAGTGCAGTGGCACAATCACAGCTCACTGCAGCCTTGACCTCCCAGGCTCAAGCAATCCTCCCACCACAGCCTCCCAAGCAGCTGGGACCACAGTCATGAGCCACTATGCCCAGCTAACTTTTGCATTTTTTTTGTAGAGATGGGGTCTCCCTATGTTGCCCAGGCTGGTCTCCGACTCCTGGGTAAAAATGATCCTCTCACCTCAGCCTACTAAAGTGCTGGGATTACAGGTGTGAGCCACCACACCTGGCTTATGATTCTAGTTCTAATCCTTAAGAGATGTATGCTTCTTTTGAACGAGTATAAAAACTGTAAGAAAATTATGTAACCACTTATAGTGCTTTTGGTTTATAATCACACCTAAAGAGAAAACCCTGGAGACACAATGCTAATGAAGCATTCTGTGAACCCACAGTTACAGAGAATTTACATTCAACTTTTTCTTCTGAAACAAGGTTTTCAGTGTAGTTCTAACATTACAGTATCAGTGAGGCACTTCCACCCTAATAAAATTTTTTAAAAGGTAGAATAGTTATATAACTAAATAAGAAATGAAAGACCCTAAAAACACAAATTATTTGCATTTTCTAAATTCATTTTTTGACTGTTAGAGTGAAAATTAGAAATAAATGTCCATTTAGTAGGATTAAATAAACTGTGTTTTCTCCATTCTATGGCATACTAAGCAGTCATTAAAAACTTTGAGATAGGCCTGTAAGTACAAGAACAGAAAAATCCCCAAGATACAACTTTTTTTTTGAGGCGGAGTCTCACTCTGTTGCGTAGGCTAAAGTGCAGTGGTGTGATCTTGGCTCACTGCAAGCTCCACCTCCCAGGTTCACGCCATTCCCCTGCTTCAGCCTCCCAAGGAGCTGGGACTACAGGTGCCTGCCACCACACCCGGCTAATTTTTTGTATTTTTAGCAGAGACAGTGTTTCACCGTGTTAGCCAGGATGGTCTTGATCTCCTGACCTCATGATCCACCCTCCTCGGCCTCCCAAAGTGCTGGGATTACAGGCGTGAGCCACCGCACCCGGCCCCCAAGATATGTTTTTATGTGAAAAAAACAAGCTGAACAACTCACAGAGATTTTGCTTACGTAAACAATGTCTGTGTATCTGTACATATGTACCATGTCAATGCTTAGGAAAAGATCTGGAAGAATGTTTGCCGAATCTTAATCGTGTTTTTGTCTGAGGAGGTGGAGATATGCAAGAGAGCTTCAGTGGCACTTTCACATCATACCCTATGTGTTGCTTGAGTATTTTATGAGGCTGTGGTCATATATCACTTGCAAAATAAAGTATTAATAAAGGAAGAAAGGACTAGGTGATTCTGTGAACTAAAGGGAGGAAAAATAAAAGATGAAAATTAGACTTGATACTAAATAAAGTGTATTAATATCAGAGCAAGAGTTTGATCATAAGACAGTCAACTATTCACCACACCTTTATGCAGCCTTCAGTTCAGTTGCTGTATTAACAGAAACAGGAGGAATCCTAAACATAAAGACTACGACTTCTGAAGAGGAAGTCTGATCAAAGTACGCAAGTCATCATATCTAAAGGAACTGACAGTTTAAAATATATACTTCTTACGTCTTCTTGTCAAACTACATGTGCTGCAAACATTTTTTTCCTTGCTTGTTGTGTTGTAAAAGTGTCTGCTTGGAGATACTTAGTCTTTGAGGTGGAAACCCAACTAGCTTTAATGGTAAGTAAGTTCCAATAGCGTATCTGAAGATAACCAATAACCCTGCAATTAGAAAGATGTTTTGCCAACTAGTGATTGAGGACAAGAGACCCAAAGGATGTTGGAACTGATTCAGAAACAGGAATGCAAGTATGTCTGGGACGAGTCAGCAGGTAGCTAGGAGATCTTGAAATTAAAAGAAAAGTCATCTGCCCAAGAAGTGGGTAGGTAAACAAAACAAAAGAAATCCAAAGTACACTTAAATGTCAGACACCAGTTCAACTTTGATAAATGGTTTATATACAATAAGGTGGACCGATTTAATTGTACATTTTGATAAGTTCTGACAAATTTATACTTGTATAATCACCACCATATTTAAGATACAGAACATTTCCATAACCTTAAAAGTTCTGTGTTCCATCCCAGTCAACCCTCTGCCATCCTGGGCTCTGGTTAGCCACTTTTCTCTTATTATAAATTAAACGTCCTTTCTAGAATTTCGTATCAATGGAATCCTAAGTATGTGCTCTTCTGTGTAAGGCTTCCTTTCACGCAGCATAATGCTTTCAAGATTCATCCACATTCTACCATGTATCAACTCATTCCTTTTTATGGCCAAATCACAGCCACAGTTTATTCATTCATGTGTTGATGGGCATTTGGGTTCTTTCCAGCTTTTGTTATTATGAACAAATCTGCTATGAATAAGCAAGGCACCAGAGGCTTTTGGTAACTTTCATTTTCCCATCCAGCACTGCCCATGTACTACTCTCAGTTCACTACAACTCGATCCCTGGCACTGGCCCATGCACAATGGGAAAAGCAGTCACTTATTCAACAAATAGATATAAAGGGTCTACTGGATGTCAGGAACTGTTTGGGCACTGAGGACTCAGTCATGAATGAGACAGATATAACCCCTCTCCTGTAAAACACACGAACAAAATCATGTCGAATAAGGTATGTAATAGAAAAAAAGTTTAAAGTAAAATATTAAGAAAGCAACGAGAGGCATGTGACTGTGAGGCCAGGGAAGGCCTGTCCGCGCTGAGTGAGACCTGAATGACACCAAGGAGACAGCTATGTAACTTTCTGAGATCCAAGCATTCCAAAGAATGGCAAGCGCAAAGGCCCTAAGGAGAGACAGAGCCTCTCCTATCCAAGCAGCAGCAGAAGGCAGGCCATGTGGCAGGCATGCGGTTTTACTGGAGGGTATTAAGCAGGTGAGTGCAACAATCAGATCTGCATTTCAAAGAGACCACTCTGCCGGCAGTGTAGAGAAGAACTGCACAGGCAGTGAAACAGATCAGTCTGGTGGCTACTGCGTGACGCAGGTGAGACAGGGCAGCGTGAACGACAGGAGAGCATGGGAATCACCAGGGATGGGAAGGGTTCAGAATCAACAGCTCCTGCTGACGGACTACATGAGGCAGTCATTATAAAGAAGAATCTGAGCTAGGTGCAGTGGCTCACACCTGGAATTCCAGCACTTTGAGAGGCCAAGGCAGGTGGATCACTTGAAGCCAGGAGTTCGAGACCAGCCTGGCCAACATGGCAAAACCCCATCTCTACAATACAAAAATTAGCTGGGCATGGTGGCGCATGCCTGTGATCCCAGTACCTCGGGAGGCTGAGGCAGGAGAATCACTTGAACCCAGGAGGTAGAGGCTGCAGTGAGCCGAGATCACACCACTGCACTCCAGCCCGGGCAGAGTGAGTCAAAAACAAACAAACTAAAAAAGAAAAAAGAAAAAATAATAATAAGAAGAATTTGGGATAATTCCTAGGTTTCTGGCTTAGGCAGCTAGGTGGATAATATAGTTTCCCGAGGTGGGGAAAATTCGAGGAAAAATAGGTTTGGCGTTGTGGAGAGAATCAAGAGTTAGGTCCTTGTATTAAATTTGTGATGCTGATTGAATATCCAAATGCAGATGTCAAATAGGCACTTGGATACATGAGTTTGGAGTTAAGAAGAAAAGTCAGTGCCACATGTCTGACATTAGGGAATAGTACCTGAAGCTAAGAAGTGGGTTATAGAGACAGTTTTGCTTCTAAAACTAGTACAGTCACGCACCGCATAACAACATTCAGTCAACAATAAAGCACATATACAACAGGGGTCCCATAAGATTATAATGGAGTTGTTCTATACAGATGCAACATTTTTTATACCATATTTTTACTGTACCTTTTCTATGTTTAGATCCACAAATACTTACCACTGTGTTACAACTGTCTAAAGTATTTAGTATAATAGCATGCTGTACAGGTTTGTAGCTTAGGAGCAATAGACCATAACACACAGCCTAGGTGCGTAGTGGGCTATGCCATCTGGGTTTGTGTAAGTATACTCAATGATGACACGTTTCTCAGAACACATTCTCATCCTTAAGTGACACATGATCCCATATATATACCTCTAGCGGCGTACCAGGATAATACCAGATAAATAGGTCAAGTGACTGCGAGATCAATTTCACTCAGACTTGGGAGGGCTGGGAGGGAAGAAAGTTTTGTGGCTGAACACACGTATAAAGAGTAAAATGTTGGATGGGTGCTACGACTCACACCTGTAATGCCAGCACCTTGGGAGGCCGAGGTGGCAGGATCACTTGTTCAGGAGTTCATGACCAGCCTGGCCAACATGGCAAAACCCCGTCTCTACTAAAATACAAAAATTAGCTGGGCGTGGTGGTGCACACCTGTAGTCCCAGGTACTCAAGAGGCTGAGGTGGGAGGATCACCTGAACCCAGGAGGCAGAAGCTGTAGTGAGCCGAGATCGCATCACTGCACTCCGGCCTGGGCAACCAGAGTGAGACCCTGTCTTTAAAAAAAAAAAAAGAAAAAGAAAAAGAAAGAAACTACAGAAAAGAGAAGGATCATAGAGAATATCTATCAGACTTCATACACTTTTTTGTGGAGTGTGCTATGAAGACAAGACATGCCATTAAAATCAAGAGGCATTTAGCTAGGCGCAGTGCCAGGTGCCTGTGGTCCCAACTACTCAAGAAGCTGAGGCGGGAGGATCCCTTGAGCCCAGAAGGGCGAGGCTGCAGTAAGCTATGATCGTGCCTGTGAAAGCCACCGTACTCCAGCCTGGGTGACACGGTGAGAACTTGTCTATATATAAAAAATAAAAAAAATATCAGGAGGCATTTGGTAAGAGTGTTGGTAGTTTATCAAAGGGTCATGAAGCAATAAGGCATGTAAGAAGTACTTTTTAATTATTTCAATTCCATGAATCATCAATGAGACTAAGGTAAGATACAGCTACTCCTTCAATCTCAATGCTTTCACAGAAATCAATTATACTCTCATAAACATATCTGAGCACAGGCACCAGATCTGTTTAAAGTAAATGGCAACCAAGACAAACTTAATTTAATGTTATGTGTATCCCGTTGAGAGGGAAAAAGAAATGCTGGCATACTACGTAAGGAATTCTCTGGAGCTGCAACTTATCAAATCACTTGTGCCGTTTATATCTTAAGAACTTCACAAAATACTTCATCAGTAACTGTAATTTCATAAACAGAGTATTAATGTGGCTGACAACCTCCCTTATCACTTATTAATGGCAAACAGTAGGCTCTAACAGGAACAGCTTTCACCTAACACCAGGAATTGCCTTTGTAGAAAGCGAGATGAGAAGGGAGAACTAAAGGTTCAACTCAAACTTACTAAGGAAAAGAAATCAGAAAAAATCAAAATCAATTTTTACTTCATCATCAATAGAGTATGAACAGAAAAGTCACTGACTGTTGAAACAACACTGCAGAAAATTTGGAAGATAAAGGCTGGAGAAAGAGGCTGGAGTAACTGCAGCAAAAGAACCAAAGCCAGGTGAAGTTGAAGAAAAAGGGCTTAGGTTAGAGTGTGAACGAACTACCTTCTTGTTACTATAAAGGTAGGTGATGACAATAATGATGGTGACATGACTCATATGCTGTTGTGTGGTAAACTATGCACACATTTCCTGACAGACCTGAAAGAACATATGCAACCTTCTCTTTTTCTTTTTGTTAAAATAGAGATGGGGTCTCACTATGTTGCCCACGCTGGTCTCAAACTCCTTGGTTCAAGTGATCCACCTCAGCCTCTCAAAGTGCTGGGATTACATGTGTGAGCCACCATGCCTGGCCATATGTGACCTTCTCAATGAAACTTTTCCTAACACATTCATCCATCCCCAGGTATTCATCGCCCTTCTCTGAAACTAGCTCTGTCTCCTCTACTGGTGGAGGGTAGGGGATATCCCCTGCAGCTGGCATAAAACTTGGCACATAGTTTTGTCTTCAATAAATGCTAGTTTAAAAAGTGAATGAAGGCCATAGTGTCTGTGTGAGGTATTGCACCTGAAGAATAAGGTTATTTGTTCCAGTCAAAGAGGTATCACCTGTTATGGACTGTGTTGTGTCATTCTAAAATTCTTAGTTTTGTTTTGTTTTTAGAGACAGGGTCTTGCTGCTCTGTCATCTAGGCTGGAGTACAGTGGCACAAACATAGTTCATTGCAGCCTTGAACTCCTGGGCTCAAGCAATTCTCCTAGCTCAGCCCCAAGTAGCTAGGACTATAGACACATCACCATGCCCAGCTAATTCATCCATTCATTCGCTCTTTTTTTCTTTCTTTCTCTTTTCTCTTTCTTTCTCTCTCATCTTTCTTTCTTTCTTTTTGAGACAAGGCCTCTCTCTCCGTCACCCAGGATGGAGTGCACTGGCACAATCATGGCTCACTGCAGCCTCAATTACCCAGGCTCTGCTGATCCTTCCACTTCAGCCTCCCAAGTAGCTTGGAATACAGGTATGTACCACCCTGTCTGGCTTTTTTTTTTTTTTTTTTTTTTTTTTGGTATAGATGAGACTTAATACCCAGACTGCCAGCTAATTTTTTTAAAAAAATTTTGTAGAGATGGGGGGTCTTGCTATGATGCCCCGGCTGGTTTCAAACTCCTGGGCTCAAGCGATCCTCCCACTTTGGCCTCTCAAAGCTCTGAGATTGCAGGTATGGGATGCCATATCTGGCCCTAAATTCCTATACTGAAGCCCTAATCCCTAAAGTGACTATATTTGGAAGTAGTGCCCTATGGATGTAATATGGTTAAATGAGGTCAGAAGGGTGGTGCCCTAATCTGATGGGGCTGGCGTCCTTATTAAAGGAAGATACAAAGGCTTACATATGCTCTCTGTGCACACAGGAAAGGCCACATGAAGACACAGCTAGAATGCAGCCGTCTGCAGCCAAGAAGAAAGGCCTCACCAGAAACCAACCCCTACTGGCGCCTTGATCTTGGACTTCCAGTCTCCAGAACTGTGAGAAAATGTTTGCTGTTTAAGCCACTCATTCTGTGATATTTTGTTACAGTGGCCCATGCAGACTAACAAAACACTCAAACTAGAAAATGGGCCTTATTGGGTTCTCTTGGCCTTGTTGGTAGCTGTCATGATGTACAAAAGGGAGCTCCTTAATAGCAGATTATGAGATGGTACCACATGCAGGGCATCAAGGCAAGGTCAGGACTAGTCCTGTGAAGCTGGAATTAGATTTCTCCTAAGTGGGTAGATTAGGATGGGGCCTGCAAAATATGAGAGCAAGCTAGATATGACAGCTGCAAGAGTGAAACACTATTAAGCCAGACTGTTGTAATATTTGTTGCGTTCTCTATGCTTGTTTCTCCACTGTTCTTAGTACTCAAAACATTTCCTTGAACTCTCCAGCCTATCTCAGTTATGCTAAGGAAGAACCAAGAGAAGATGTTTTTTGTCCTTGCTCATTAACAGGGGAACAGAAAATCCCTGGCCAATGTGGTATAGTGGTAACAATCATATAAGTAAAAGAATTCCAAGCAGAAGGTGAAACTCAGTGTCCCAGCCATTTCATTAATTCAACAAATATTTACCAAGCACTTGTGGCTGACCCTAATCTAACCACTGGGGATAGAACAGTGAACAAAATCAGTAAAAATCATGGCCCTCATGGAGCTTTCATTCTAGTTGGAAACAGGGAGACAGTAAAGGACAATCAGCATAGTATACAGGAAAAGGATATAGTGTGTTAGCAGTTGACAAGTGCTATGGAGAAAGGGAAGCAGGAATAATGTGGTGGGAGGGGAGCACAGGACAGGCCTCATTGGGACAGTGACATATGAGCAAACACTTTGAGGAGGAGTGAAAACGAATCATGACTCTATGTGGCAGAAGCAGTACAGAGACCAAGGCAGATCATAACTGACATTTTCAGGAAAGAGCAAAGAAGCCTCCGTGGCTGCAAGGGAGTGACCTGGGAGGAAGTAGTAGGTGGTCAGACTGGGGAAGGGTGCTGTCCGCAGGAAGTCATTTCATGTAGACTAACAGACCACTGAATGGTGTTTGAATGAAATGAAAACAGGTACTTCATTGTCTTCCCATCTGCTAAACCTGGGAGGTAATATTCCCTTACAGAGTACACTTCTCAAAGGGTAAAATCTTCAGTATTTTGTTTTGTGCTGCAGAATTCCTGCCTGGGGCAAGAATGCTCACATGAAGCCCAGAGGCAATGGCTTGAACACCAACTGTACATATCCTGGAAATGTAGTTTGGTAGAAGAAACACAAAAACCTATTTAGCAGCAAACTCACCACACAACCTTGGGAAAGGTATAAAGAACCAAAGTTTTGCATGTGGAGAAACTGAGGTACAAAGACAACATTTATCTCCTTTTTTTTTCTCTGAGACAGGGTCTCACTTTGTCATCCAGGTTGCAGTGCAGTGGTGTGATCCTGGCTTACTGCAGCCTCAACCTCTTGGGCTCAAGCGATCCTCCCACCTCAACCTACCTCTTCACCTCCACCCAGTAGCTGGAATTAACAGGCACACACCACTACGCCTGGCTCATTTTTTAAATTTATTTTTATTTTTTGAGATGGAGTCTCATTCTGTCACCCAGGCTGGAGTGCAGTAGTACGATCTCAGCTCATTGCAACCTCTCCGGGTTCAAGTGATTCTCATGTCTCAGCCTTCCAGGTAGCTGGGATTACAAGCATGTGTCACCATGCCTGGCTAATTTTCGTATTTTTAGTAGAGACGGGGTTTCACCATGTTGGCCAGGCTGGTCTCGAACTCCTGATCTCAAGTGATCCGCCCACCTCAGTCTCCCAAAGTGCTGCAATTACAGGCGTGAGCCACTGCACTCGGCCATTTTTTAAATTTTTTATTTTTCATTTTTTGTAGGTTCTCCCTCTGTCGCCCAGGTTGGTCTTGAACTCCTGGGCTCATGCGCTCCTCCCACCTCAGGCTCCCAAAGTGCTGGGATTACAGGTGTGAGCCACAGCGGTGGGCCTCAGCTACATTTTTAAAGGCAGGCTGAAAGTGAAATGAGAAGAAAACCAAATGACTCCTCCAAATGACTTGCATCTACTAGAAAATGCTGCCTTTACATGACACTGTGGAAAAGCTAGCCATAATAAGAGGAAAGGAGGAATGATGCTTTGAGAAAACCAAACATAAGACATTCTCACCCAGGCTACTCCTTTCTACCATGCCTGTACCGATTTCGTCTCAAATAAAAAGTCTTTTATCTAAATGTAAGCTTGTAAACCCAATTCAGGTTCCAACCAAGGATGCTTATAGGCATACTCCTCCTAGAAAGTGTACTGTAGCTGTGTATCTCAGGATAAAGTGGAATATCTATCCATAAAGCCTATTCTCCTTCCAGTGCTGAGATTCAATACCATCTCTAATTTCTGATTATGTTATTTGTGATCCACATTAAAGGTTCTATTTCTGTACATAGTGCAGGGAAGGACATGGAAAGTTTATACATATTTAAAATCATTACTGAAAAGATGAGTAAGCAATAGTATTAAAGAAAATTTTGGAGAGAAAAATCACCAAAAATTCCACTGTCTTAAAATGATTTAAGTCTTTGTCCATATTCATTCATATTTCAGAGAGGCAGTGTGCATGAGATTTTGACCTATCATAAACATTTCTCCTCATTTCTATAGTTATCATTATTACTAGCTTGTTTGTTTGTTTTGAAATGGAGTTTTGCTCTTGTTGCCCAGGCTGGAGTGCAATGGCACAATCTCAGCTCACTGCAACCTCCACCTCCCGGGTTCAAGCGATTCTCCTACCTCAGCCTCTGGAATAGCTAGGATTAAGGGCATGAACTACCACGCCTGGCTAATTTTGTATTTTTAGTAGAAATGGGGTTTCTCCAAGTTGGTAAGGCTGATCTCAAACTCCCTACCCCTCAGGTGATCCGCCCACCTCGGCCTCCCAAAGTGCTGAGGATACAGGAGTGAGCCACCACGCCTGGCCCATAATTACTAGTTTTAACTGCTGCTTAATATTCCATTGTACTAATGAAACAATTTTCTGAGCTTTGGGGAAAAATTATAGCAGATTTACATAATAGCATAATTGCCACCTACAAATACATCATCCTTGTTTCCCCAAGAAACTCCAAATGTGTATAATGCAGAAGAGAAGCAAAAAGACTAAAATATTTACTTACTTATTCAACAATTACTTATTGAATGCCTACTAAATGTCTGGCATTGATCCAGGCCCTGCCAATAGAGTAGTGAGCAAAAGACAAAAATCTCTGACTTCATAGAGCTTACGTTCACAATATAAAATCAAATAATAAACAGGCAGAGAGATTCTTACACTTACTTTAACAGGCTATAAAATGAATGATAAAGACAGAGCAAAACAAAATCTACTGTTTCTGACTCCTGTATACCCCTATATATCACAAAGACATGGTTGTTTCTAACCCATACATTCTACTCAACTCCTCTGAGAGCAAGCACTAAATCCAGGGCCCAGTTTCTTCTAGATCAGAGGTTGGCAAACTTTTTCTATAAAGGGCCAGATAGTAGTATTTGGGGCTTTACAGGTCAGAGTCTCTGCTGCAACTGCTTGACTCTGCCCACCGTGGGATGAAAGCAGTCATACATCAACAAATGGGTGTGATTCCAGTAAAACTTTATTAACAAACACAGACTGAGGACAGGATTTGGGCTACAAACTATAGTCTGTCAATCCTGTTCTATATGGTTCAAAATGACTACTATTAGCCAGCAATAGAAGGAAGATACACATGCTGTCCTTGACTGGAAAATTCCATTAAGTTTACCCCTGCTGCGACTGATATTTGTAATTTCCTTTCCGCCCAATGCCACAGCCCTAAATCAGACGTTTATTACCTTTCACTTACACATGGTCCCTGATTTTGCATGTGTTATTCCCTCTATCTGAATTCCCTTCCTCCCATTCACCATCTACTAAAATCTTCTCTTTGTAAATTCCAACTAAAGTGACTGCAAATCAAATAAAATTAAGGACTTACTATTAATTACTTTAGGAGAGATAACTGTATTGTGGTTGTGTATTTTTTAAAGTGTCCCTATCTTTTGAAGATACATATTGAAATTATTACAAAAGAAATGTGATGACATCTGAGATTTGCTTCAAGATAACCTGGGGGCGGGAGTAGGGGGAAGGAATGGGGCACACATAAAACAGCACTGCCCTTGAGCTGATAATAAAGCAGGGTGATGAGTACATAGGGATTCATCACACACCTTTCTCTATTTTTGTACATTTTAAAAAAATTCCAGCTGGGCATGGTGGCTCATGCCTGTAATCCCAGCACTTTGGGAGGCTGAGGCAGGTGGATTACTTGAAGTCAAGAGTTTGAGACCAGCCTGGCCAACATGGTGAAACCCTGTCTCTACTAAAAAAAAATACAAAAATCAGCCAGGCGTGGTGGTGCACACCAGTAATCCCAGCTACTAGGGACGCTGAGGTAGGAGAAACACTTGAACCCGGGAGGTGGAGGCTGCAGTGAGTTGAGATAATGCCACCGCACTCCAGACCCAGATTCCGCCTCGAAAAAAAAAAAAAAAAAAAAAAAAATTCCAAAGAGAAAATTGAAAACAAAAATTCCAGGTCAAATGCCAGATTCTAAAGGAACTAATGCCCTTTTCTCCTAAATTACCTCACATGTAACTCTAATTGTTACTTATTTCATCTGCTCTGTCTTGCAGTGAGCTGTATATACCAAAATGGGGAGCTCTCTAAGGACAGGCCTGAGTCACACACATCCTTGCAGCTTTCTCCATGTACTTTACATATAATTGACATCCCACGGTTCTGCTGAACTTATCTGAAAAAAGACCAAACCAAACAGACTACAGGGAAAACCAGCAAGAGAAGCACCTTTCACTCACTTCCCCTAATCAAAATTAAATCTTAAGGACTTTTATCATTTCAACTGTACCATTTATATAAAACTCACAGTTGGCCAAGCTTGGTGGCTCATGCCTATAATCTCAGCACTTTCAGAGGCCAAAGTAGATGGATCACTTGAGGTCAGGAGTTCCAGACCTGGCCAACATGGTAAAACCCATTCTCTACTAAAAATACAAAAATTAGCTCAGTGTGGTGGCACACGCCTTTAATCCCAGCTACTCGGGGAGCTGGGGCAGGAGAATGGCTTGAACCTGGGAGGTGGAGGTTGCAGCGAGACTAGATGGTGCCATTGCACTCCAGCGTGGGACACAGAGTGAGATTCTGTCTCAAAAATAAATAAAATAAATAAAAATAAATAAAACTCACAGGTCATCTCACTCTGAGCTTCAGTAATCCAACCTACAAGGAGAAAATAACCATTTCCCTCAATTTTCCTACAGCCGGTGGGCATGAAGAGAGCAATATTCTTATTCCTAAAAAGATGACATTATTATTTTACACTGATTTCAAGGCCATCAGTATTTTTTTTTTTTTTTTTGAGACGGAGTCTCTCTGTCGCCCCAGGCTGGAGTGCAGTGGCCGGATCTCAGCTCACTGCAAGCTCTGCCTCCCGGGTTCACGCCATTCTCCTGCCTCAGCCTCCCAAGTAGCTGGGACTACAGGCGCCTGCCACCTCGCCCGGCTAGTTTTTTGTATTTTTTAGTAGAGACGGGGTTTCACCGTGTTAGCCAGGATGGTCTCGATCTCCTGACCTCGTGATCCGCCCGTCTCGGCCTCCCAAAGTGCTGGGATTACAGGCTTGAGCCACCGCGCCCGGCCACCATCAGTATTTTTAATAAAAATAATAGTAAACTTGGCTGGGCACAGTGGCTCAGGCCTGTAATCCCAGCATTTTAGGAGGCCAAGGTAGACAGATCACTTGAGGTCAGGAGTTCCAGACCAGCCTGGGCAATATGGTGAAACCTCTTCTCTACTAAAAATAGAAAAATTAGCCTGGCGTGGTGGTACGTGCCTGTAGTCCCAGCTACTTGGGAGGCTGAGGCAGGAGAATCACTTGAACCTGGGAGGCGGAGGTTGCAATGAGCCGAGATTGCACCACTGCACTCCAGTCTGGGTGAGAGAGTGAGACCCGTCTCAAAATAAAAAATAAAAAATAAATAATAATAATAACAGTAAACCTGATGGAAGCAGAGTGGTTATCAGGGTCAGAATCACATGTCTGTCCTGTTCATTCTGTATCCCTTTTCTAGCTGTACTGCAGATCTCCTCTGTAACATAAAAGGGGCAAATAAATCCTTCTTCAGTCATTCAACTGAACTAATTACTACACGTGGCCTAGGTTGGTTTGATTTGGAGAAGAGATCAACGATGTTCCCACCAGGTAGCTCTGGTTTCAAATTTTAAATGCCTTCAATGCCTCAGAAAGACTAGCAAACTCACATTGTTATATTTAGCAAAAGATTTCTTCAGCCCACACCATATAAAATGAAAATAAAAACTCTCCTTCTAAAAAACTGACAGCTTTTTAAAGATCAGAATTTAATGCATCAAGTATAAATACACTGGACCCTGGTCTGGAATGAAAATATTTCAGTCGCTGTCTGGGCCCACCACTAACAGCAAGTGATGCTAAGTGAGACACAGCTCTCCCCCCAGTAACCGTCTCCATTTATAGCTTTGTCTGTCAACTCCAGTCCTATCCTTAGACTCACGCCCTGCTCCTATGTATTCAACTGTCTGGTAGGTAATTTTAGTGCATATAAAAAAAATACTCATTTCCCCACTGAAACCAACCAACACACCTCCCCACCGCCATTTTCCCAACTTCCCACCCGCTTCGATGACACATCAGGTTGAAGACCCCAGGAATACCGAGTACTCCTCTTCTTTCTCATTCCTGACTACCCTTTCTGTGAAGCCTCTCTCTCTCTATTCCTGTTCCCTGAGTCGAGTATCCTATCCCCTCATGATCAAATAACCAAATCAGAAAACAAGAGTATGTGCAGCATCTAAAAAGAACAAATTAGAATGAAACCTCTTGATTTACAGGGATTTCTCCAAGGTGTTCAGAAAAACAAGATGCAAAAATTAGTTTGTGATTCTATTTTTTAAAAACAATATTCCCAACCCACTGTATGTATGTGTATATACATTTCTATATCACACAAGAATGAAGAAAAGCATGAACGGATGCATGCATGAGTTAGCTGGCAGGAGGGTTCTGCAAAAAGAGAAAGTGAAGAGAAAGGGAAATGGGGCAAGCATACCTATGTAGATGTAAGTGTTTAAAACTTTTAAACAAAATTAATTAAAAATACTGAACAAATGCAACTGTACAAATGAATCTTCCATTCTTCCAGAAAATAGTGTATTTTAAAATTCCGTGCCAGTCTTAAAACATATCTATAAATTCTTTGACAGTCCTCTCACGAAAAAGTGGAAACAAATTACCTTCCCCCTGAATACGGCTGGCTTTAGTGACTTCCTTCTAACCAGCAGAATGCAGCAGAAATGAGGCCATGTGACTCTCCAGGCTGCAGGGGGCCAGGCACTGAGGCTTCCACTGGCTCGCTCTTGCTTGTGTGATGCCTGCCCTTGGAACCCAGCCACTGTACTGTGAGGAAGCCAAGCAGCCATGTGGAAAGGCCACTACAGGTGTTCCAGCCACAGTTCTCACGGAGGTCCCAGCTAATAGCTGGCATCAACTGCCAGACATCACTTGGGTGAGGGAGCCTGCACAAGATTCTAGCCTCCGCCCCCAGATGCTCCGACTTTGAATCAGCCCTCACTTGAGTGCTGCAGAGAGAACTGAGTATTATTGCTGAGCTCTGCCCAAAGTACAGTTTGTATGCAAAATAGTTCTGCCCTTATTTTAAGTGATAACTTTTGGAGAGACTTTTTTACACAACAGTAGATAATGGAACAAATACTAATGATTTTGCAGAGTAAATCAGCTTCTTGCTTTTCACCTCTATTGTCTTATGAGTCACTGTTACAAAGTTTACACGTCTGTTTTCCTGCTTCCACCTACTAGTGCTCAAGGACACAGGGTGCTGGGGCGGGGGTGTGAGGGCAATGTACAGATGTGGCAGACAGAAGACAAGGTCAGGGTAGTTGGAAGATTAGTTACAAGGAGTAAATAAGTAAATATATTGAGGATAGCGAAAGCCAGGTTTCTCCCTCTTGGAAGAGGTACTTACAAACATGCAAAGGGCTTAGGCTAGAAAGAATCTTAAAATGTTACACTGGAACTTAAGAGATCAGTCTGAATACATGGTTTTTAAGCTATATAAAGAAAAAGGCAGGCATGGTTGCCCACGCCTGTAATCCCAGCACTCTGGGAGGCCGAGGTGGGCGGATCACCTGAGGTCAGGAGTTCGAGACCAGCCTGACCAAAATGGCGAGACCCCAATTCTACTAAAACTACAAAATTAGCCAGGTGTGGTGGCAGATGCCTGTAAACCCAGCTGCTCAGGGGCCTGAGGCAGGAGAATTGCTTGAACCCAGGAGGCAGAGGTTGCAGTGAGCCGAGGTTGCAGTGAGCCGAGGTTGCAGTGAGCCGAGGTTGCAGTGAGCCGAGGTTGCAGTGAGCCAAGGTTGCAATGAACCAACATTGCGTCATTGCACTTCAGGACCTGGGCAACAAGAGCGAAACTCCATCTCAAAAAAAAAAAAAATAGATATAAGCCAGGCATGGTGGCTCATGCCTATAATCCCAGCATTTTGGGAGGCCAAGGTGGGTAGACCACTTGAGCTCAGGAGTTCAAGACCAGCCTGAATAACATGGCAAAATCCCAACTCTACAATAAATACAAAAAGTAGCTGGGTGTGGTGGCACATGTCTGTGGTCCCAGCTACTCAGGAGGCTGAGGTGGGAGGATGACTTGAGCCCAGGAGGCAGAAGTTGCAGTAAGCTGATATTGAGCCACTGTACTCCAGCCTAGGCGACAGAGCCAGACCCTGCCTTCAAACCCAACCTCCCGCAAAAAAAGAGATAAATGTATAGAAAGTGATAGGCTGGGCACGGTGGCTCACGCCTGTAATCCCAGCACTTTGGGAGGCCGAGGAGGGTGAATCACAAGGTCAGGAGATAGAGACCATCCTGGCGAACACAGCGAAACTCTATCTCTACTAAAAAATACAAAAAAATAAGCCAGGCGTGCTGGCGGGCGCCTGTAGTCCCAGCTACTTGGAAGGCTGAGGCAGGAGAATGGCGTGAACCTGGGAGGTAGAGCTTGCAGTGACCAGAGATCGTGCCACTGTACTGATGCCTGGGCGACAGAGCAACACTCCATCTCAAAAATAATAATAAAATAAAAGTTAAAAAATTAAAAAAAAATTAGCCAGGTGTGGTGGCATGCGCCTGTAGTACCAGCTACTTGGGAGACTGAGACAGAACTGTTTGAGCCTTGGAGGCGGAGGCTGCAGTGAGCCAAGATTGTGCCACTGCACTCCAGCTTGGGCTACAGAGTGAGACTCCATCGAAAAGGGAAGGGAAAAGGGAAAAAAGAAAAGGAAAAGGAAATAAAAGAAAAGAAAAACAATGGCATTACAATAAGAAAAACAGAGATACCTGGCAGACACCAACACGAGCAGGTGATGAGGGCCAACAACAGAGGAACAGGGCTGGTTAACAGAACGTGCCCCTTGATGTGATGTACTGAGACTATTACAGCATCATTTTTGTGATACTTTTGTCAAAAAATCATGACCTGAATTTGGTCATAAGGAAATACTACATAATATTTCATAAGGAAATACTACATAATATTTCATAAGGAAATACTACATAAGATCCACCTTGCCAATCATCCTACAGAGCATCTAACGGTTGGGGACAAGAATGACCGGATGACAAAGGGATGATCCCAGACTGGAGGGTGTGAAGAGACACGGACAGCTAGGTGCAACGCACACTCCTCTCCCTGGGATCCTAGGACGAAACAGAAATGAGACATAGCTGGGGCAGCAAAATGTGAATGGGATCAATGGATTGGACAATAGGGTTTTAACACTGCAAATTGCCTGACTTAAAGGAGTACGTAGTAGTTATTTGGGAGTGCCCTTAACTAGGGGAAAATAAACACTGAAATATTTAAGGGTGTTAGGATAGCATGTGCATAACATGGTCTCAAATGACCCAAAAAAAACTGATTTAGAGAGAGAAATAGCACTACAGAGTACATGCAGTAAAATGTGAACAGTTTCGAAATCTGCATGAGGTAAGAGGAATGTGCAAGTTCCTCGCCATCACAGACTAGAAGAAAACTCTATCACATACACACACAAACATACAACACACATTCGTGCAGACACACACACATATATCTGATAAAGAACTTAACCTGTCATATATAAAGAACTTCTACAAATAAATTATTTTTAAAATACCAATTATTATTATCATTATTATTGAGACAGAATCTCACTCTGTAGCCCAAGCTGGAGTGCGGGGGCATGATCTGGGCTCACTGAAACTTCCATCTCCTTAGCTCAAGCAATTCTTGTGCCTTAGCCTCCTGAGTAGCTGGGACTACAGGTGCCCACCACCATGCCTGACTAATTTTTTGTATCTTAGTAGAGATGAAGTTTCACCACGTTGCCAGTGTGGTCTCCAACTCCTGAGCTCAGGCGATCCACCCACCTTGGCCTCCCAAAGTGCTGGGATTACAGGTGTGAACCACCATGCCCGGCCTACCAATTTTTAAAACAGGTAAAAGACTTGAACAAATACTTTGCAAAAGAAGGTATCCAAATGTCCAATTAGCAGGTAATCAATGTCATTAGGGAAATGCAAATTAAAGCCTCAGAGTTTCCATTTCATGCCCACTAACATGGCTAAAATTTACAAGACAGGCACTAAATGTCAGTGGAGATATAGGGCAACAGGAACTATATTGCTAGTATTAGTTATCTACTGTAGCATAACAATACTAGCAAAAGCTTAGCAGCAGCTTAAACTAATGAATTTTTATTATCTCACAGGTTCCGTAAGTCAAAAGCCCAGGTACAGCTTAGCTGGGTCCTCTATAAGGTGCCATCAAGGTGTTGGCTGAGACTATGGTCTCATCTGAGAACTGAGTGGGACAGGATCTGTTTCCGAGCACACATGGTTGTTGGCAACACTCGGTTCCTTGTGGGCTGCTGGACTGAGGGTCACAGTCTCTTGCTGGCTGTGGGTCTGAAGCTGCCCTGAGCTCCCTGCCACACGGCCCTCTCCATGGGCAGCTCACAACACAGCACCAAAGCCAGCAAGGGAGAGAGTCTCCTCACAAGATGAGCATTACAGTCTGACTTGGAATAATCAGGTATGCATGACCACACACGTCCTGTCACCTCTGCCATATTCTATTAGTGAGGAGTCAATCATAGTCCCACCTGCACCCAAGGGCACAGGACTACCGGGCCATAAATACCAGGAGACAGGGATCATGGGGGCCACTTCACAATCTGTCTGCCTCAGTTAGTGGGAATGTAAACTGACACAATCGCTTTGAAAAATTGGCAGTTTCTTACAAAGTTAAACATACACCTACTCTAAGACACACCATTCCACTCCAACATATGTACCCTCAAAGAAATGAAAATGGGGCTGGGCATGGTGGCTCATGCTTGTAATCCCAGCACTTTGGGAGCGTGAGGCAAGAGGATTGCCTGAAGCCAGGAGTTCAAAACCGGCATGGGCAACAAAGCGAGACTGCCTCTACATTAAAAAAAAAAAAAAAAAAAGAGAGAGAGAGAGAGAAATGAAAATGTATGTTTGTAAAAACACTTGTATAAGACTGTTCATAGCGGCTGGGCGCAATGGCTCAGGCCTGTAATCCCAGCACTTTGGGAGGCCAAGGCGGGCGGATCACCTGAGGTCGGGAGTTCGAGACCAGCCTGACCAACATGGAGAAACCCCGTCTCTACTAAAAATACAAAAAATTAGCCGGGCATGGTGGCGCATGCCTGTAATCCCAGCTAGTAGGGAGGCTGAGGCAAAAGAATTGCTTGAACCCGGGAGGCAGAGGTTGCAGTGAGCCCAGATCACGCCATTGCACTCCAGCCTGGGCAACAAGAGTGAAACTCCTGTCTCAAAAAAAAGAAAAAAAAAAAAAAGTTCATAGCAACTTTATTCATAAAAGCCAAAAGCTGTAAAGAACCTATATGTCCATCAACAGGAATGGATATGCAAATTATATCACGTTTCAATGAAATACTTGGAAACAAAAAAGAAAGAACTACGCGCTGGGTGCAGTGGCTCACACCTCTAATCCCAGCACTTGGGGAGGCTGAGGCAGGTGGATCACTTGCGCTTGGGAAGTTAAGGCTGCAGTGAGCCATGATTGCATCACTGCACTCCAGCCTTGGTGACACAGTGAAACACTTTATCTCAAAAAAAAAAAAAAAGAAAAGAAAAGAAAAAAAGAAAACCAGGCGTGGTGGCTCACTTGAGGTCAGGAGTTAAGACCAGACCGGGCAACATGGCGAAATCTCGTCTCTACTAAAAATAAAAAAAATTAGCTGAGCATGGTGGGGCATGCCTGTAATCCCAGTTACTTGGAAGGCTGAGGCAGAAGAATTCCTTGAACCCGGGAGGTGGAGGTTGCAGTGAACTGAGATCACACCATTGCATTCCAGCCTGGTCAAGAGGGTGAGACTCTGTCTCAAAAATTAAAAGAAAAAAAAGAAATTACAAACTTATTGGGAAAATGAGGGTGCTGATGGAAAAGCCAAACAGTCTTCGACAGCTGGAACTCACCAGATAAACCTAAAGATTGTTTTCTAAATAAGTCTTGTAGAACTACTTGACTCTCTAAAATATATGTATAACTTTGATTAAAAACAAAAGCAATAATGAGGCCGGGTGTGGTGGCTCACGCCTGTAATCCCAGCACTTTGGGAGGCCGAGGCGGGTGGATCATTTGAAGTCAGGAATTTGAGACCAGCCTGGCCAACATGGTGAAACTCCGTCTCTACTAAAAATACAAAAATTAGCCAGGTGTGGTAGCGTGTGCTTGTAACCCCTGCTACTTGGGAGGCTAAGGCAGGAGAATCACTTGAACCTGGGAGGTTGAGTTTGCAGTGAGCGGAGATCACATCACTGTACTCCAGACTGGGCAACAGAGTAAGTCTCTGTCTCAAAACAACAATGAGAAAAAAACCTACCAGGGAATTTGGACTACCAAAAAATAAAACCAGGCTGGGCGTGGTGGCTCACACCTATAATCCTAGCACTTTGGGAGGCTGAGATGGGTGGATTGCTTACACTCAGGAGTTTAAGACCAGCCTGGACAACATGGTGAAACCATGGTGAAACCGTCTCTACTAAAAATACAAAAATTAGCTTGGTGTGGTGGCACACACCTGTAATCCTAGAGACTTGGGAGGCTGAGGCCTGAGAATCACTTGAACTCGGGAGGCAGAGGTTGCAGTGATCTGAGATCCACCACTGCACTCCAGCCTAGGCGACAGAGTGAGACTCTGTCTCAAAAAATAAATAAATAAAACAAACCAGGGAGGAAAGCAATCAAATGCTGAAACTTCAAATGAAACAAAAACACAATTAAAAGGAGCATTTGCCTTTCATAAGAATCTGCATGCTAAATGTAATGCTAATTAAAGAGACTAAGATTTCCTGGGGTAGAGAAATCATACTGAAATTCCATATTAAAATTGTAAAAAATGTATCCTTCTCCTTCACAACTTACATTCCAAGTTCTCATTATCTTTTTATCCACTAACAGGCCAAGGATTTCTCAATCCATTGGCTGAAAAGTCAGGGTTATCGTGAATTTATACGAAAGAAAATTTAATTATAATAATGTATCACCTATATTCATCTGGTACCTTTCACTGAGGAACATCAAACTGTTTAGTGATTCTTTCTCCTCAGAGCATTTCTAAGCAGTAAGACAACGAAGGAACTGGAAAGTGAGTGGTTTGCCTACTTTCATTTACGAAACCAGAATTAAGACATAGGAATCCCAACAGACCAGCGCTCTTGTTGCTTTCCTATATACACACAATTTTAGAAAACAGATGCTACTTTTAGGCCAGGTGCGGTGGCTGATGCCTGTAATCCCAGTACTTTGGGAGGCTGAAGCAGGAAGATCGCTTGAGTCCAGGAGTTCACCAGCCTAGGCAACAGTGGGACCTTGTCTCTACAAAAAACAAACAAAATTAGCTGGGTGTGGCGGCATGCGCCTGTAGTCCCAGCTACTTCCGAGGCCGAAATGGGAGGATGGCTTGGGTCTGGGAGGTTCAGGCTGCAGTGAGCTAAGATCATGCCACTGCACTCCAGCATGGGCAACAGAGCAAGACCCTATCTCAAAAAAAAAAAAAGGAAAGAAGAGGAGACAAGAGGAGAGGAGGAAAAAAAGAAAAGAAAAGCCACTTTCCTTAAGTTATGGCTAAAGCGTCCATGCTCAAAGAACCCCAAACTGGGTGAATCCAAACTATTTAGAAGGTTTCCTCTTGGTAATTATGCCCACAGTCCCAGCAAAGAGTTAACAAATATAACAAATACGTGAATTTATACCAATGGCATTTCTTTTTTTTTTTTTTTTTTTTTTTAAGACGGAGTCTCGCTGTGTCGCCCAGGCTGGAGTGCAGTGGCGCATCTCAGCTTACTGCAAGCTCCACCTCGGGTTAACGCCATTCTCCTGCCTCAGCCTCCCGAGTAGCTGGGACGACAGGTGCCCGCCACCTCGCCTGGCTAGTTTTTTGTGGGTTTTTTTTGTTCGTTTTTTTTTAGTAGAGACGGGATTTCACCGTGTTAGCCAGGATGGTCTCGATCACCTGACCTCATGATCCGCCTGTCTCGGCCTCCCAAAGTGCTGGGATTACAGGTTTGAGCCACCGCGCCCGGCCTTTTTTTTTTTTTTTTGAGACGGAATCTCGCTCTGTCACCCAGGCTGGAGTGCAGTGGCGCGATCTCGGATCACTGCAAGCTCCACCTCCCGGGTTCACACCATTCTCCTGCCTCAGCCTCCCGAGTAGCTGGGACTACAGGCACCCACCACCACGCCCGGCTAACTTTTTGTATTTTTAGTAGAGACGGGGTTTCACCGTGTTAGCCAGGATGATCTCAATCTCCTGACCTTGTGATCCGCCCGCCTTGGCGTCCCAAAGTGCTAGGATTACAGGTGTGAGCCACTGCGCCCGGCCACCAATGGCATTTCTATAGTGCTCGGAGATACAAAGCATTTATAAGTCGTCTAGTCTGTTCATCCCAAGAACTCTGAGTAGTCAGCTAGACAGTTATTTTTATTTATTTCTATTTCGAGGAGGAGATTGAAGCTCAAAAGGTCATGGACCCCAAATCAGAGTTTCTAATTGTTAAAAGAAGGATTTAATTATTCTGGTTCCAAGTCCCGTATTCAATACATTCTACCAGGAAGCTTGTAAACAGAAGTCTGTGAAGATTAACCATTTGCTAATTTTTAAAGTCTAGGTTGTATTAATAAATGGCAACACTTGAAACTGTTGACTTATTTTAGGTCTCTTCCTAAAACAAGCAAAAAAAATCACACACACTTGGGCATTCAAGCATGCTTACATTTATGGACTATAACAACTGTCATAATAAGAGCAAAATGTCTTTAACAATTGAGTCTCAAAAGAATGATCGTGGTGGTAATGCCTCTGGGGTTGTCACAATGATTGAGAATTCACTGACATTCAGTGGTGGGAAAAATAAGAATGCCAAACATCCCACAACCCACAGTTGTGGGAACCTTCAAGTCCTGCACAATTAAGAAATGACTAGCTTCCCACATGATTTTCAACATTCATGTAAGTGAAAACATTCCGCCCAGGGACAGAACAAGGTTTTGTAGGCCCTACAGCTTATAAAAGAATCCTCTGTAAGAAAAAGCATACAAAATTACAATTACAAAATTAGCTTTAAGGTTTAAAAATATCAAATATATAAGAATACATCTAAAGAAAGGTGCAGAATACTTCTATGCTAAAATATGCAAAACCATGACCTAAATAAAGGGACATATGTCTACGAATCAAAAGATTCAATTTTAAAGATTTCAATTCTCTGCAAATCAATCCACAGATCAATGTAATCCTGAATAAAATTTCTCCCCCAAGAGAAGTTTTTAAGGAAACTGAAAAGCTGATTCTAAAATTTCTAAGAAATGCAAAAGGCAAACACTACCTTAAGGCAATTATGAAAAAGCACAAAGCGGGAAGACACACTAACGTAAAGGCCTATCATAAAGATACAGTCACTGAGACAGGGCGGCACTGATGCAAGGATGGACAGACTGACCAATGGTACAGAATAGAAAGCCTACAATTAGAACTACACATAAAATGTCACGGGACTTATGATCAAAGTGACAATACGGTGCAGTGGGGAAAGGATTACCTTATAAATAAATGGTACAGAGTTGAGTATCCATATCAGGGGAAATGTGCCTTAACCCATACCTCACAACACATACAATATCAATTTCAGATGGACTGGAACCCTCAATGTGGAAAGCAAACAATAAAAGTTTCAGAAGAAAACATTAGAGGACATCTTCATGATCCTAGAGTAGGCAAAGATTTCTTAAACAGAAAATAAAAAGTATTAAACAAAGGAAAAAATTGATAAATTGAATTATAAGATTAAGAATTTCTGGCCGGACGCGGTGGCTCAAGTCTGTAATCCCAGCACTTTGGGAGGCCAAGACGGGCGGATCACAAGGTCAGGAGATCGAGACCAACCTGGCTAACAGGTGAAACCCTGTCTCTAAAAACTAGCCGGGCGAGATGGCGGGTGCCTGCAGTCCCAGCTACTCGGGAGGCTGAGGCAGGAGAATGGCGTGAACCCGGGAGGCGGAGCTTGCAGTGAGCTGAGATCCGGCCACTGCACTCCAGCCTGGGTGACAGAGCGAGACTCCGTCTCAAAAAAAAAAAAGAAACAAAAACAAACAAACAAACAAAAAAAAGAATTTCTGTTCATCAAAAAACACCATTAAAAGAGTAAAAAGGTTGCTTGATGATATCATGTCATAAAAATAAATAAATAAAAAGAGTAAAAAAGGAACCCACAGAATATGAGAAGATATTTTTGAGAAAAAGAACTCCTAAAGGTAAATAAGAAACAGAGAGACAACCAAAATAGATAAATGTGCAACCGACCTGAACAGATAATTCATAAAAGAGGATACCCACATGGCCAACAAATACATGAAAAGGTGCTCAACATCATTGGGGAAATGCAAATTAAAGCCATAGGAGAAACCATTTTACTCCAGCCCGATTCTTTGCCTTGAAAAAGGCAAAAAAACAATTGTTGGTGGAGATGTACAGCAACAGCAACTTTCATATATTGCTCAGCTGAATATACTGTCCATATAACCAACAACCTGGCAATTTGAGTCCCAGGTATATACTCGAGAAACAAGTGCTCTGGTCTACCAACAGACATGTGCAAGAATGCCCACAGTAGCACTATTCAGCATAGCCCAAACTGGAAATCTCCCATATGGCCATCAACAGCAGACTGGTTACACAAACTGCGAAATACTCACACCCTGGAATATAGTACTACACAGCAATAAGATTACATTCACTAAAACTCCATGCAACAAGGTGGATGCATCACATAAACATAATGTTGAGCAGCAGAAGTTAGATACAAGTGTTCCTAGCTGAGCATGGTGGCTCACGCTTGTAATCCCAGCACTGTGGGAGGCCAAGGCAGGTGGATCACCTGAGGTCAGGCATTCAAGACCAGCCTGGCCAACATGGCGAAACCCTTCCTCTATTAAAAATACAAAAAATTAGCGGGGCATGGTGGTGCATGCCTATAATCCCAGCTACACGGGAATGCTGAGTCAGGAGAACCACTTGAACCTGGGAGATGGAGGTTGCAGTGAGCCAAGATCATGCCACTGCACTCCAGCCTGGGAGACAGAGCAAGACTGTCTCAAAAACAAACAAACAAACAAAAAAACAAGTGTTCTTTTGTACTTCATCCACTGTGTGATATACAAAAGCAGGCAAAACTAATGCATGCTGTTGGAAATTAGGAAACGAGTTATCATTGGCGGAGTGGGAGGTGTGGTATTAGAAGGGACATGGTAATGTTCTGGGGAATTGGTAATGTTGTTTCTTGATGTGAGTGCTGGTTATATATGTCCAGTTTATGAAAATTTATCAAGTTGTGCTTATTATATATGTCCTTTTCTGAGTGTACATGACATTTCAAACATGTCCCATGTTATTTCCATGACACAGCCTCAGAAGGCCCTGAAAACATGTGCTCAAAAGGTGTTTTGGCCTGGCCCCATGCCTGTAATCCCAGCACTGTGGGGGCAGAGGTAGGTGGATCACTTGAGGTCAGGAATTCGAGATCAGCCTGGCCAACCTGGTGAAACCCCGTTTCTACAAAAAAAAATGAAAACATTGGCCAGGCGTGGTGGTGTGTGCCTGTAATCCCAGCTACTCAGGAGGCTGGGGCATGAGAATCACTTGAGCCTGGGAGGTGGAAGTTGCCATGAGCTGAGATCGTACCACTACACTCCAGCCTGGCAGACAGAGTGAGACAGAGTGAGAGGGAAAAGAAAAAAGGTGTTTTTGCTTTTGTTTTTCTAATTAGGTATAGGGCCCTGGAAGTAGCCTGTGCATGTACAGGGCCCTAACACTTAAGCTTCATCAGGTTCATAACAAATCGGCCTTTGGCCCTGCCAGACACAGCATCTAAGTAAAAAGCAGTTTATAACTATCTCAGGCTAGACCTAAAGAGATCTTACAAAGAAATCATAAGCATTTTTTCACCACTAAATATACACTAAATTTTCCAGGAATGTAACTACTATGTAAATAAGGGAAAGATTATACTTTGTTTTGTGTAGAACTTTATGCAGATTTATTCACCATTTTAGAAAATCATATCGCCAATGGCATTGCTACATATCTGAGTCACCAACACAACACACCTGTACTGGCCTCTATTTATAGGTGTCATATTCACACAGATAAAGCCATGTGTACCCGCAAGCACCTGATGGCTCCGGCTTCCAATGTGCTGTGAGCATTTACATTTGTCTTCTGAGAATTTACACAGAAATACATATTTTATTGCCATAATGTTTTATTACCATACTGTTCCTTTTATTTTTCTTTCATATTACAGTTAAGACTTTGTAGACAGGCCAGTAGATTTTATCTGGGAATTTTATTTCAGGATATTAAAGGGAGTCATAAGGTATGACAAGGTTGAGAACTACTTACAAACCATCAGTCTATTGTTAAGAACTGTAAAGAAAATTCTAATTCCTAAACTTGGTAACTGTTCTTTTATACTACTCACCTCATCAACTTGTGATTTACAAGTTGAATAAATACACTTATCTAAAATGTAAAAGAATGAGCGAAAGAAACAAATGAAAACCCACCTGTCATTTTCAAGAGTAATTATCTAAGTATATCTATCATAAATTTGATCTAGACATAATGAGTAGAACGAGAGGGAAATAGGAGTTCAAACTGCAAACTCTGAGTCCTTTGCCTTTATAAAACAGTAAGATCCAGTTTGGCAATCTTGAGCAAAAGGCTCCATTATTTTTCTGTTCTCTTTCAAAAATAGCTCCACCTTCAAGATTACACAAATTAGATCATTCTGCAGCAGGATTCCTCCTTACAGAGCAGCTCCTAGGAAGTGCAGACAGGCTGTCTGATATAGCAAACCAGTCATTTAAAAAAGAAAAAACTCTTAGTTACATTAGAAAAGAAAAAAATATTAAAAAAGAAAAAAACATGATGTTTTGGACTTTTCTATTTCACTGGGCTAGTGACAAAGGCTATGGGGCTACAATTATTAATGGCATCTGCAATCTCCCTCTTTGGAAACCATCAAATAAATAAGGATTGCAGAGGGGACACCAGACAGCAAACACAACAGCAGAGCAATTCGGGGATATTGAGACTCAGCCATTCCCACAGCATCACTGTGGCCTAAAGCATAAGAAGAACTCATCCAGGTTTTTAAAACAATCAGGTGCCAACCTATGGGTTATTCTATCACCTAGTACATTTCCAAGAAATTTTATTTCCAATTAATTACAAATGGAAGAAGTGGAAACAAAAAAACCCCTCAAGAGCTCTGTTACACAGATCTCGTTCTCACAGAAAGTCACTAAGATAAAGAGATGACAACAATTATTTTCAAAGAAAACAAACAGAAAACTGACACAAAGAAGTTAAATGAAATATTGGTGTCATCCTTGAATCCTTTTATTCTGTCACACATCAAATCCAATCCACAGGCAAATCCTTCAGGCCTGACAATATGCCCAGACTCCCATCACTTTCTCATTTCCACCTCCACCGCCCTAGTCCAAGTCAGCATCAGCTCCCACCTAGATTATCACAGCAGCCCCCTGATCGGACTCCCTGCTTCCACACACAGTGGTCAGGGGTTCTTTCAGGGTGGAAGTGATCAACATGCCTCTTCGCTGGCTCAAAAGCCCCAGTGACTTCCCATCTCACTCAAGGTCAAAGCCAGAGTCCTGCAATGGCCTGTGAGATCACCCCTTTTACCTCTCTGACTTTATCCATTCTCTCTCTTTAATTCACCTGGCTCCAGCCAAACTGGCCTCCTGGATGCTCTGGAACCTGCCAGGACTTCTTGTTCCCTCTACTGGGAGGCCTCATCCCATAAAATTCACCCAGTTTGCCTAAATGTGTGTTCCAAGGCTGTCTTGCCTTCTGAGGTCTTTCCAGACCACCTTGTTTAAAATCGTGACCTCCTCCCTCTGCCCAGTTATCCCCATCCAGCTTTATTCTTCCCATTCAACACACCCTAATATTTGTTCACTCACTCATTACTGCCTGCTGCCCACCCTGTCCCCAGAAGGTAAGCTCCGCAAGAGCTAGAATTTCTGTCTGTTTTGTTCACTGCTCACTCCTCAGTATCCAAGCAGTGACTGGTCCGTAATATATGCTCAGTAAGTATCTTTCGCCTAAATGAGGAAACAGTAGAGATATGTGCAGGAAGAGTTAAAAAGACTTACTCAAACCCACATGGTGGGGTAAAGCCAAGTGAGAAATCAAACTTTAATGTCAAAGCATTTCTGGCACATGGTTTTAAAGAGACTACAGCAATTTGCTGGCTTTTTATCCTCCACATTGATTATAATTGGCAGAAATACCTAAATGACAAACAAGAAAACAGAGCCACAGTCCTAAACAGTCATTCTTTCATAACTGTTCTCTTAAGTGGATTTAAATACGATGAAGCCTCTCCACACTTGATACAAGGCATTCATTTGTCAGTGTGCCTGCCTTAGAACCAGGCCCTTCTGGAGCCTAAGTAAATATATCACTTGGCCCAAGTCCAAAGCATACCAAACCACCCTTCTGCCAAATCTTAGATTTAGGAGACCATGTCCCATTTCCAGCCCAAGCTTGCATCCCCAGTGAGATGATACCCTCCTTTTTCTCCATGGAAGGAAAAAGTCAACCAAAGGGATTAATGGCCAGTGTTTAATAATGACAGCCATTCTTCTTACACTTTTTTTAAAAGGAGAGATAGGATTATCTACAAGTAATAAAAACAAAGCGATAATGATATTACATGCGTTTAATGAACCATTCTCCCCACTAACAGCAAGGGCATAAACAATTTATTGCACATCTTGGTGGCAGAGAGGAAATACAGTTAAATCCATTAATAGCCACGAGAGTTTTCATGTTCCCAGAGGACCTTGGTTTCCAGAGTTGCTTATTCATTTTCATCCACAGCAAAAACAGTGCATGGGAGAGATGACAGAATGCTGTCAACTACTTTCTACATATTTTAACTCTGAGGACATAACTTTATTAAACAATAGACTTAAGGCGTATTACATTGCCCATTCCATCGCCTGTGATTTAAAGTACCAAACAAAAATCTGCTTGTGAAGACAACGTAAAAGGTGGTTAATATGAGAGCTGCTGCAATATAAATATTACACCATCATATTCATAGTTTCCCTGACACTCCTCAAAGATGTGAAGGTCATGATTTCTATGAACATAGATGCTCGCTTTATTTTTTATTTTTTGACACAGAGTTTCACTCTTGTTGCCCAGGCTGGAGTGCAATGGCACCATCTTGGCTCACTACAACCTCTGCCTCTGAGGTTCAAGCGATTCTCCTGCCTCAGTCTCCCAAGTAGCTGAGATTACAGGTGACCGCTACACACCTGGCTAATTTTTTTGTATTTTTAGTAGAGACGGAGTTTCACCATGTTGGCCAGGCTGGTCTTGAACTCCTGACCTCAGGTAATCCACCCACCTCGGCCTCCCAAAGTGTTGGGATTACAGGCGTGAGCCACAGCGCCCAGCCTGATGCTCAAACATTTTATCTATCTTCATAACAAATGAGGGTTTTTTGTTTTTGTTTTTTTTTTTTTTGAGAAGGAATCTCGCTCTATCGCCCAGGCTGGAGTGCAGTGGTGCGATCTCAGCTCACTGCAAGCTCCGCTTCCCAGGTTCATGCCATTCTCCTGCCTCAGTCTACCGAGTAGCTGGGACTACATGAGCCCGCCACCAGGCCCGGCTAATTTTTTTTGTATTTTTAGCAGAGACGGGGTTTTACCGTGTTAGCCAGGATGGTCTTGATCTCCTGACCTCGTGATCCGCCTGCCTCGGCCTCCCAAAGTGCTGGGATTACAGGCATGAGCCGCCGTGCCCGGCCCAAATGAGGTTTTTAAAAAAAAAAAAAAAAGGTGGCCAGACATGGTGGCTCACATCTGTAATCCCAATACTTTGCGAAGCTGAGGTGGAAGGATCACCTGAGGCCAGGGCAACATGGCAAAACCCCATCTCTACAAATAATTTAAAAATTAGCCGGGTGTGCTGATGTGGACCTGTACTTGGAAGACTGAGGTTGGAGGATCACTTGAGTCCAGGAGTTCCAGGCTGCAGTGAGTTATGATTGCACCACTGCACGTCAGCCTGGCGGACAGAGTAAGACTGTCTCAAAAACAAACACACACACACAAAAAAAACTAAAGAAAGCAGTTGTGCCCCATGTACCAGTCTACACTCTTCATTAAGCCCTGATGTTTACCATGAGAATCCATTCATCATTAAGATCCAGATTCAAGGAAATGTTAATCTGTGTTTTATATATTCTTAAAGAAGAACCACACACAAGTAAATATAATTGTAGATTTCCGACCAAAATGGAAAAATAAAGTCCTGATGCTTACTGAAGGTAAAAATTAACATACACCCAAAGATCTACGTGTTTCAGAAGAGACCACAAATGTATTATCAGGTTTCTCCTGTAAAAGTAGAATATAGTTTTTCTATAGTTTGAGACACAAAAAGGAGAAATTAAAAAGACAAGAGAAAAAATCAACTACATTTAAACCCTCATTTTCCTAGGAGTTGCTCAGTTTTCATTGGTGACAAATGGCAAGCTGTAAACTGGTTCAGTTGCTCTTCTGGCTGCCAAACCAGGGCTAAAGAAGTCAGCAGGTAAAATAGGGAAGCTGTCAAGTCAAGCTGGCTCAAAACAAAGCTGTGGTTTGCAGGCGGGGCCTGTACCATCTCTTCCGTTCATATAAGCTGGCAGGATGTAGAAACAGGATCCCAACCCAGCCACTGCTTCAGAGAACCAAAATACTTTGCTTTGACTTTGTAGTCTAATAAGCTTGGGGTTTGGCAGGATCTGGGCCTAAGGTGAGCCCAAGACCTTGTGAGGGTCCCACTGAGGAAATCTATTACCCTAATTCTCAAAAGAAAGCATGTTTGTTTTGTTTGGTTTGTTTTGGTTGAGGGGGGCAGGGAAGACAGAGAAATTAGGTCGACAAGAAAAATAGCTACAGTAATAGCTAATATTAAGTGCTTTCTATGTTGCCACATACATGATTAACGTGTTAATAACAAAATTAACCTTATTTAATTCTGATGATAATCCTGTGAGATAGGGACTTTTTTTTTTTTTTTGAGACAGGGTCTCGCTCTGTCGCTCAGATTGGAGTGCAGTGGTATGAACACAACTCACTGCATTCTCTACTTCCTGAGCTCAAGCAATCCTCCAGCTTCAGTTTCCCAAGTAGCTGGGACCACAGGCGTGTGCCACCAAGCTCAGCTAATTTTTTTTTCTATTTTTTGTACAGACGGGGGTCTCCCTATGTCGCACAGGCTGGTCTCGAACTCCTGGGCTCAAGCAATCCTTCCACCTCAGCCTCCCAAATTGTTGGGGTTGTAAGTGTGAGCCACCACACCCAGCAGGGTCAATTATTATGCCCATTTACAGATGAAAAAAGTTGAAGCATTATACAAGTTAAAAACTTGTCCGGAGTCAAATAGTAAAATCTGACCTGACTGGCTCCAGAACCCACACTCACAGCCACTACGCCACACAACCTCTCACTGTCTATGATGGAAATTGAGCAGCGTTCTGTAATTCCAGCTGGCAAAGAATACGGCATTAAATATTATTTGTCAGCTATGAGAACCAGACAAGGCTTGGGGGACCAAGTTTAAACACAGAAACGGCTCTGGTGTCCGGCAATCGTGAGTCATGAGACAAATCTCAGCCCCGCCTACTTTTAAACTGTGTAGTCTTTAAAAACATGCCTTCACCTCACGGGACCTCAATTTTCCCTTCTGAGAAAAGGGCTCTTAGCACCTGCCTCTGGTGGTTTTGTGGCACACAGTAAATGCTCAGGTCATCAGCTTCACTGCAGCGAGCATCAGCTCAACTGTCTGTCACCTTACCAGATGCCCTCCCTGACCAAGACAGCCTTTCCCCCGACTCTCAGTTCCCCACCACACTATTCTTTGTGACCCTACTTGCTATCTGACCATTTATCACAGATATAATGATGTAATTGTTTCTCATCTATCACCCCCTCCAGAATGCACACTCTTGGAGAGAATGGATTTTGTCAGCCTGTCTGTTGCTGCTTCTCCAGAGCCTAGATCAGTGCTTGGCACACAGAAACACTCAGTAAATATTTGGTGAATGGATGAATTGGGCATAACAGATAGTCATTCAATAAACATTATAAAACACTATAGGAAAATCAGTGTCATTGATTTGACAAATGTAGTTATTGAGTAACTATAAAGTAACTAAATAAAGGAACAAGATTATTTCCGGTAATGGCGAGTAGGTGTGAAGCAGCTTTATAAGCTCCCAGAAGGGGATGGGCAGGTGAGGACAGCCTTCCAAGGTGGTAGGTCAGTGAAGAGATGAAATGACACCCAGGAGCCAGTCTCAGTGATCCAAGGATCCAAGGAAAGAGTATCACAGGTAGAGGGAACAGCAAGTGCAAAAGCCCTAAAGCGGGGGTAACCCACCTCAGGAGGAAGGGGAGAACGCAGAGGTGAGGTCAAAGACACGGGAAGGGGCTGCATCATTTAGTATCTCCTGAACCATGAAAAGGGGGTCTTTTTTAAGTATGACAGAAAGTTACTGGATGGTGTCTCTTATCTTCACCCACTAGAATGCAGACTTCATGAGATCAAGGATTTTGCTTGTGGCACACACCAGCTGGTCTATAAGCTTTTGCTGAATGAATGAACTGGAAGATTATAGAGGGGGTGTGATAAGTTCTGATCTTCATTTTAAAATATCACTCTGGGAAAGACTACGGGGGCAGGGGTTGGAAGGGATTACAATACAATGTGTTTGAGAGGTACCATAAAACAGAAAGACAGAAGGGAAAAGCTGCTCCCCAAACCCTGAAGCCATTTGGTGTTTGTAAACAAGAGGCAGGAAAAGGTTAGTGAGGAGGGATCAGTAAATGGTAACTGATGCCCCAAGCCTTAGCGTGTTCTAAACTTTTTTTTTTTAACCCAGACCTTTCCCCAGCAATAAACTAACAAAAAAAAAAAACCCAAAAAACACAAAAAAAACCCTGCTAAAATTGTCTCACCTACCAAGAAGAACAAAAGAAAACTCACAGACAGATACAGAAGTGCACATACACACACACAAACACGCACAATGTTTCAGAAAAACAACTGAAAAGAGGCTGGGTGGTGGCTCACGCCAATAATCCCAGGACTTTGGGAGGCTGAGGCGGGCTTGAGGTCAGGAGTTCAAGACCAGCCTGGCCATCAGGGTGAAAGCCTGTCTCTACTAAAAAGACAAAAATTAGTCGGGCATGGTGGTATGCATCTGTAATCCCAGCTACTTGGCCGGCTGAGGCAGGCGAATCACTTGAACCCGGGAGACCCGGGAGACAAAGGCTGCAGTGAGCCGAGATTGTGCCACTGCACTCCATCCTGGGCAAGAGAGCAAGACTCTGTCTCAAAAAGAAAAAAAAAAGAAAAAGAAAAGAAAACAACTGAAAAGAAAAAATGCCTTCCTATATCTCAGCACAATAACCAGTCTAGCCCGGGGGCAGTGGTTTACGCCTATAACCCCAACACTACGGGAGGCTGAGGCAGGAGGATTGCTTGAGCCCAGGAGTTTGAGAACAGCCTGGGCAGCACAGTGGGACCTCGTCTCTGCAAAAAATTAAAAAGTTAGCAGGGCATGTTGGCATGTGCCTGTGGTTCCAGCTACTTGGGAGGCTAAGGCGGGAGGACCGCTTGAACCCAGGAGATTGAGGCTGCAGAGTGAGCTGTGTTCATGCTACTGCAGTCCAGTTTGGGCAACAGAGTGAGAGCCTATCTCAAAATCAAAAACAAAATAACCAGTTCAAAATTCCTCAGAGACAATTAACAGGCCAGTCATACCCAAAATGTTAACTGGGGAAAATCCTACTCATAATAAGGTTTTGAGAGGTAGTTTGGAAAACTAGTTTAGAAAGAAATCACATAACCACTAATGTGTCCAAAAGATCTGTCATTTGGAGGAGTTACACAGACTATAAAGAGGGGAACAGGTGTTATAGCAGGGAACAAATTTAAGGCGTCACTCCTTTCACATCTAACTATATTTATACCAGGTCACTAAAAAACATACACAGCAAATCACCCACAGCGCAATTTCTAAGATGCATACAGTTATAAAAAGTGTTTTTGCCAAAATGGCCTGTGGATATCACTATGTTTACAAAACTAAAAGTACTGAAAGTGCTGAAAGGATGAAGGGAGCCCAGGTTAATTTGAGAGTTGACGCAGATCATTACTCACAAGGAGGAAAGAGGAAGAACCATAGTTGAGATTCAGAAAAATTGTTGAAACTAGAACTAAACTCAAATATTCTAACCTTTGTTGTACCTTAAAAACCTTACAGTTGGCCAGGCATGGTTGCTTATGCCTGTAATCCCAGCACCTTGGGAGGCCGAGGCAGGTGAATTACCTGAGGTCAGGAGTTCGAGACCAGCCTGGCCAACATGGTGAAACCCCGACTCTACTAAAAATACAAAATTATCCGGGCATGGTGGTGCATGCCTGTAATCCCAGCTACTCGGGAGGCTGAGGCAGGAGAATTGCTTGAACCTGAGAGGCGGAGGTTGCAGTGAGCTGAGACTGCGCCTTTACACTCCAGCCTAGGTGACAAGAGCAAAACTCCATCTCAAAAAAACAAAACAAAACAAAACAAAAAAACCTTACAGGCTAAAAGGATCTGCACAAAATTAAACAAACCTGCTATCAACACTATTTTATCACCTATGCCTCGCCATCTACCTCAACACAAGGAAAGTAACAGTTTAGAACATTCTCTATTCGACCATTTTTGTTTGAGACAGAGTCTTACTCTGTTGCCCAGGCTAGAGTACAGGGGCGAGATCATGGCTTATTGAAGTCTTGACCCCTGGAGCTCAAGTGCCCTTCCCACCTCAGCCTCCTGAGTAGTGGGGACCATAGGCGCACATCACCACACCTGGCTAATTTTGTTTATTTTTTGTGGAGACGGGGTTGCCATGTTGTCTAGGTTGGTCTCAAACTCCTGGGCTCAAGTGATCCTTGCGCCTCAGCCTCCCAAAGTGCTGGGATGATAGGCTTCAGCCACCACGCCCAGCCTTAGAATGTTTTGATAAACTATTCTCTAGAAGTTTTCCAGATGTGTTTCAATGATTAGCTGTCTGTTCTACTGCGCTACCCAAGGTCAAGAAGTAGGGTGCAGGTCTGCCTAAGTGGTGATCCCTGACCTGAGACCAAAGCCATTCTCTGGTTTTTAATGAGGTAACAGGGAACATAGGTCCAGTCAGCCGCCCTGTGAAGGTCTATAAGGGGTAACACTCTAGAGCTGGTGCATATCTTGGTCTCTAAAACCTTTGGAAGCTGGTTATTCCTCCATCTAGGTCCACAAAGAGGACCCTGTCAGTGCTCGCCGACCTAAGAGACTGCCCACCTTGCTCGATGGCCCTCTGAAAGAAGTTCTAAGTCCAACTCCAAACTCTGACTTTCCTCAAGAGCCCTCAATATCACCCCAAGACCTATGCTGGAAGAAGACCAACACTGGCAAATCATTCCCACAGCTACACTAGATTCCCACGGAATTCCCGGAATGTGACAACATGGGTGTGAGCCAGGCCAACACCAAATTTCAGAGGACCCACCCTGTAGATGCATGCTGGCATCTACATCAACACCTTCAAGTCCAGGCCAGTCCAGGTGCAGTGGCTCACATCCGTAATCCTAGCACTTTGGGAGGCCAAGGCCAGTGGATCACTTGAGGTCAGAAGTTCGAAACCAGCCTGGCCAACATGGTGAAATCCCGTCTCTACTAAAAATACAAAAATGTGCTGGGCGTGGTGGGACGCGCCTGCAGTCCCAGCTACTTGGGAGGCTGAGGCTCAAGAATCCCGGGAGGTGGAGGTTGCAGTGAGCCAAGATTGCACCACTGCACTCCAGCCTGGGCGACAGAACAAGACTGTATCTCAAAAAAATAAAAAAAGTCCAGGTCCAAACTGGACAAGCCTTCTGAACTGACGTAGTGAAAAGACGCAGCCCAAACATTTTCTGACGTACACCTGCCCTCATGCCAGCACCAACAACAACAGTGACAACTTACTGGTTTGGCTAAGAAATTAGAAAACTAGCTTAGAAAGAAATCACATAATCGCTAATGTGTCCAAAAGATCTGTAAATCAATACATGTAAAATGGACTCTGTGAAAGTCATTATCTTTCTCAGTCAAGGAATCTGAGCTTCCACAGGGACGATGGATACTATTACCCTGATAGAGAGGATATTCTATTACAACACTCACAATGTGAAATTCAAATCTCCTAAGGTACAAACATGCTTTTAAGACTTTTAATGTGGCTGGGCGCAGTGGCTCACATCTGTAATCCCAGCACTTTGGGAGGCCGAGGCGGGCGGATCATGAGGTCAGGAGATCGAGACCATCCTGGTTAACACGGTGAAACCCTGTCTCTACTAAAAATACAAAAAAAAATTAGCCGGACGTGGTGGCGGGTACCTGTGATCCCAGCTACTCGGGAGGCTGAGGGAGGAGAATGGCGTAAACCTGGGAGGCGGAGCTTGCAGTGAGCCGAGATCGCGCCACTGCACTCCAGCCTGCAGTGAGCCCAGATCGCGCCACTACACTCCAGCCTAGGGGACAGAGCGAGACTCTCAAAACAAAAAAACAAAAAAAACCTTTTTTTTTTTTTTTTGAGACAGAGTCTCGCTCTGTCTCCCAGGCTGGAGTGCAGTGGCGCGATCTCGGCTCACTGCAAGCTCCACCTCCCGGGTTCACGCCATTCTCCTGCCTCAGCCTCCTGAGTAGCTGGGATCACAGGCACCCGCCACCACGTCCAGCTAATTTTTTTTTTGTAATTTTAGTAGAGACGGGGTTTCACCATTAGCCAGGATGGTCTCGATCTCCTGACCTGGTGATCCGCCCGCCTCGGCCTCCCAAAGTGCTGGGATTACAGGCGTGAGCCACCTCGCCCGGCCAAAAAAAATACTTTTAATGCTAGGGTAGTAATAGAAATTTCACCAGGTCTTTCTTATTTGACCAATTACATTTACTTTATACCTATAATTTAAGAAGTGCTTTCTCCCACGCTTCTATAGATCCAATTTTATATATATTTCACCCACATCTAAGAATGGATGGTAAGTAAAAGTATTCCCATAAGGATGAAAAAACTAAGGCATGGGCCGGGCACAGTAGTTCACGCCTGTATCCCAGTACTTTGGGAGACTGAGGAGGGAGGATCATTTGACCCCAGGAGTTCGAGACCAGCCAGCGCAACACAGCAAGACCCCATCTCTACAAAACATTTTAAAATCAGCCTGATATAGTGGCAAGGGCCTATGGTCCCAGCTACTCGGGAGGCTGAGGTGAGAGGAATGCTTAAGCCCAGGAGGTCTAGGTTGCAATGAGCCGTGATTATGCCACTGCACTCCCACCTGAGTAACAAAGCAAGACAGTGTCTCAAAAAAACAAAACAAAGTCCAGGCATGGTAGCTCACGCCTGTAATCCCAGTACTTTGGGAGATCGAGGTGGGCAGATCACAAGGTCAGGAGATGGAGACCATCCTGACTAACACGGTGAAACCCCATCTCTACTAAAAAACACAAAAAATTAGCCGGGCATGGTGGCAGGCACCTGTAGTCCCAGCTACTCGGGAGGCTGAGGCAGGAGAATGGAGTAAACCCGGGAGGCGGAGCTTGCAGTGGGCCAAGACTGCACCACTGCACTCCAGCCTGGGCGACAGAGTGAGACTCCATCTCAAAAACAAACAAACAAAAATAAATAAATAAATAAATAGTAAACTAATGCATGGAACAATTTGTCCTAGAATATAGTAAGAAGACAGAGTAGTACATCTTGGCTTGTATAGTGCTTCTGTGGTTAAAGGGGCAACTGCCCCCAAGTGTTTTCATGAAAGTAACACTTCTGCTGCAGGCCAGTCATGCCAACTCAGCTATGGCCAGCTTCTCTGGCTCCAACGCTTTTGTCCATTAAGGCTTGACCTCAGCACCCACTTAAAAAAAATGTGGCCTAAGGAGAAATGTGACTGATAACTGCAGAACTCCTACCCTAAGTTCACGCACACATAAGGGTATGCAAATGGGCTTTGGATATGGTTTGCGAGTGATACAGCAGAGCACATTTCATCTCTTAATAATCATTTTTATGCCACTGAGGAAATTTTGAATGCTTGTAAAGTTTAATAATTTATCTGCCTCTCCTACTTACAGCAGCACAAAAAGAGAAAAGAATATCAGGAAAACTTCCCCATACAAAGGCAGAAGGGAAGGGATCAACAATGAGGCTCTAAAACCCTTCCTCGTTAACATCAAGCAGCATACCACCTGGTCCCCATAACTCTGCACCACAGTCCATGACATACTGGACCATAGTAGAGGAAGTACTACTTAGCATGGAGGGAAAACAAAGATAATTTCTAAAGCTTGAATTTCATAAAAGATAAAGCAACTATAGCAGAGCTACCTTTTTGTAACAGAATCTTAAAAGTCACCTGTATTTCACAGTGATTACCTCTGGGAAGTGAGAAGAGGGATGGACTGGGGGCTTTTTCCTTTGTGCTTTCCATCTTTCCATACTGCTCAAATTTCTAATCATGGACATATATTAATCATTTTGTCTTAAAAAAAAAATGCTGGTAAAAGGCCAGACACAGTGGCTCACACCTGTAATTTCAGCAATTTGGGAGACTAAGGTAGGAGGAGAGCTTGAAGCAAGGAGTTCAAGACCAGCCCGGACAACATAGCGAGACCCTGTTTAAAAAAAAAAATAGCCAGGTGTGGTGGCATGTGCCTATAGTCCCAGCTACTTGGGAGGCTAAGGCTGGAGGACTGCTGAGCCCAGGAGTTGCAGGCTGCAGTGAGCTATGATTGCTCCACTGCACAGTAGCCTGGATGACAGAGCAAGACTCCATCTAAAGAAAAAAAACAAAAAATGCTGGTGAAAAATGCGATCAACAGAACAATTTCGTTCTTTTAAAACCAGCTGTGGGTAAGCTATTCATCTATATAAAGTTTTTCAAAAGTATTATGTATTCTGGGGGAATTTAACAGATGTTAAATAAAAGCAGATACCTACCTGAGGAACAACTACAATGCTCTCTATTTAAATATCTAATACAGGAAATGATATTTTTCTCAAAAGCAAATTATATTTTGACAGGCATCAAGAAAAGCAGCAGGACCTTCCTAACACCATACTGTTCAAGCCCCTCTTCTCTGCCCTGAGACCAAATCCCACGACATTCTTATGCACACCTAACCTTAGATCCACAATCATGTTTACATTTCTAAAGGGCATGTGTCTCATATATTTGTGTCCCATTTGAGTTACATGAGACAAGAATGTTAATCCCTCCATAGAGTGCTGCATGTTGCCAATATAGTCTAAACAACATGAACAAGGACACCCAGAAGACCTCAAATTAACCAGATGACTCTAATAAGTGGAAAGACCAATGGCAGGCCATTTTCTCCCCACAGGGTGTTATTCCAGCCTGCAAAATGCTCAAAGAGCACATGTGTTCCACAAGGAGTTAGGAGGTACAAGGGTGATGGGTGGAAAACAAGGTTGAAGCAGGACAGTGGACAAGCTCAAGGACTGGTCAGTAAACGTGACATAACTGCAGGCTCCCAGAATGCGAAAATAAGTCCGCCTAAGCCTCTCACAGCAAGTTAGCATAATAATTATACATTTGATCAGGATGCCTGGCTGTTTCTTGGGCTAATAATTTATTACGTGGACTGTGCAGTGACCAAGAGACCTAGGGGCAGACCAAACATCAACAGCAGTCAATGATTTCATTCACACCCCTCTGCTGCAGCTCCTTGCCAGCCAGCTCACGCCTTTTCAACCTAACAAGATGGAGAAGGCAGCTACCCAAATGTCACCAAACACAGGCATGGAAGTGAAGGAGGAACAGGAAGGCTGGACCCACATAGGAAGGGGCACGGTGTTTCTATGTGTGAAAGAGGTGGGTTAGGATACTTCAGCGATGGATGGGCCTATATAGAAAGAGAGAGGCCTGCTTAGGATCAAGAGAGGAATACCATCACATACTCAACTCTCGCTTGAGCTTGGTGTTGTGCTATAGATCTGGCCACAGCAAACTAAACTAATGTGGCTCCTGATTTCCCTAGAGAAAGGACAGAGGAAAAAAAAAAATGTGTAAATCTGTTAAGTTACGTGGAAACAGAGTGGAAGGAGCCTGTGGAAACAATCCACTTTTGCCCAGTTAAGTCCCAGATCTACACCCTGCAAGTGGCAACCCCACCCCTCCATATGAGTACAACCTAAAGAAACCTCTGCACAAGAGCACTAGGAGTCCTGGGGGGAAATGTATGCATTACTGAGGGTGTTAAACAGGAAACAACGTACATATTCATCAAGAGAATTATGGTATATTCATTCATACAACAGAATACTACCCATCATGAAAATATTTAACTATGGCTACCATACCACATGGATGATTCTCACAAACCTAATGCTGATTTAAAAAAAAAAAAATCAAGTCACAGAACACATACAGGATGACACCATTTATACAAACTTCAAAAACATTCAGAACTATAAATATATAGAGATGCATTATGTAGTAAAACTAATTTCTTTTTCTAAAAAGGGAAATGATAAACACGATTCAAAATAGTGTTTCCCTGTGTAGAAGGAAGAGGGGAGATGGTCAGGAAGGGGCACCCTGAGAGCTTCAACAGAGGTGATAATGCTCTGTTCTTTAAGCTGAGCGAAACAGAAAGATGTACTCTCATCATTCCTATCTGGGATATATATATATAATATTATCCAGAAAAAAGGTGGGGAAAGGAAGACAGTTGAGGGTGAAGCCCAGCAATGCTCCCTAACTCTGACTTACACATCCGTCTGCCTAACCAACAGTGAGGAGAGAGCCCAAGACTTCAAGGCAACAGAATCAACTCAGCTGCAAGGTGAAAAAAAGAACACCTCCAGGCACTTCTCTGGGCTTTCTGAGTGAAACCAGCTCCACACACTGTCTTATTCAAGTGGCAAACTGTAAGACATACCACAGTGTCCCCACAGACTGCCCTGCCAATACAGAAACAGAAAATATCCTCAAACTCAGGCCTATTTTGCCAATGGAAGGAAAGTCCCCAGATGGTTCCAACAGACAGAGAGGAATGGATTGAATTTAGGAACAAGGCAGTAATTTCATAGAGCCCTGCAGAGCTGGGAGATTCTGGGACCAGTTTTAGTGGGGGAAGGGAGGTAAAAATACACTTGAGGACACATTAAATAGGACCCCAAAACTAAGAGCATAGCGCTTGGGACAGAACGTGTGTAATATGAAGTTCAAATGAACATGTGTGCCGAAGGCTAATGAGAAGTCCCTAGGGTGATTATATGAGCTTTACCTGCAAAAGGTGACAATCGAGTTTGGCATATGCTGAGTCTATTGGGAAATAATAGTATCAAGAGATCTATACCACATCCATGTTTGTACAGCCCCCGGCGCCGGCGAGGCAGGAGAGTGGCTTACTCGGGGAAACTGACTGCCAGGAAGGCCGGATTCGGTCAGCCCAACCGGAGAAAGCCCGGGGCCGAGGCCAGAAAGTCCCACGGGGAGGACAGAAGGGTGGTCCCGGCCCCCGGCAGAAGGTGGGGCTGCCAGAAGAGGGCGGGTCCCCGCGGCAGGAGTCCCGGGAGGCCTGGCTGGAGTCAGGCCCGGCCGCGGGACAGTCGGTGAGATGGAGGGCGGGGACCCCTTGGGCGCTGGGGCGGGGAGGGCTGGGCCCCAGGCGGCCACCCCGCTCCTCTGGAGCCCCGCCGCACCCGCCCGCGCTCACCTAGGCACGCAGCTGGACGAGCTCCGGTCCACCTCCCAGGTGGCGTACAGGTTCATCTGCACCGGGGCGGGGGTGCGGCCTGGCCCCGGGCCGCCGGGAGGCGCGGAGCCCGAGGCCACCGCCACGGCCATGGAGGTGGAGGTGGACGAGGACGAGGAGGAGGCAGCCGCCGCCGAGGTGGACGAGGACGACGAGGTGGCCTGGGCCAGCTTGGGGGGCGTCGGCTGCTGTGGCGGCTGCTGCTGCTGCTGCGGCGGCGGCTGCTGAGGGGACTGGGCGACCCCGGAACCCCGCTGGCCGCTGCCGCCCCCGGCGCCTCCGGGACCACCGCTCGCCCCTCCGCGTTCCGCCATGGCCCGGCTAGACGGGGGTTAGGGAGGCCGAGGCGACGCCGAGCTGGCTCCCAGGCTTCCTCCGCGGCGGCGGCGGCGGCGGCGGCGGCGGCGGCGGAGGCTCGGCAACCTCCTCAGCCCGCCTGCCAGAGCGCGAGCCGCCAGCGAGCTGCACGCACGCGCGAGGCCTCTGAGCGCGCGGGCCTCGCGCTCGACCGCCGCTGCCTGTTGCGGCTCGCGCGGCCGACACGGGTGGGCGTGTCCGGGAGGGGGCGGGGAGCCCGGCCAGCGCGGCCCCACCCAGCGCCGAGGGGCCGTGCCGGGCGCGCTCGCGCCCTGCGCGCGGCGGCGCGCGCCCCTCGCTCCGGCGGAGTTGAAGCGGTGGTCTGTGGCCAGCGCGCGCCCGCGGGCCCTGCCCTCAAATCCGCGGGTCGTCTGCCCCCGCTCCTCGCCGGCCCGCCGCGGCCCCGCCAGCGGAAACCCGGCTTTTCCGGGACTCAGTCCCGGCAGGGAGGGGGCTGCCGCGGGAGCGCGCCTCGGCCCCTCGAGTCTTCGGAGCCAATGCAGAAACCGCCGCCAGTGGTGGGGGTCTCCCCGGGGAAGCCCGCTCTCCGCCTACCGACCTAGCCCTGCCCTGCGGGCGGCAAACGGTGAGGTCGGCGGACACCCGGAGCCCGCTGCCACCGCGAGTGCCTGTGATCCGGGAAGTTCCCGCCCCGAGGGCAAGCGGGGGCTCAGGGACCTGGAGTCCAGAAGATTCTTCGCACGAGTGAATTCTCAAGCTACCCCGGGGCCCATCTGGAGCCAACCTTCCTCTTCTTTCCCTACAGTTCCCCTACCCCCCAAATCCTTTAGAGTGCCAGTGCTTTGTTGCTTACCAAATTTCTAAAATTCCATTCCTCCTAAGGCCTAGCTCAGCTGCCACGTCCTATCTGGATCACCCCCCCTCCACCCCGAAACCATCTTGAACCCTCCAGCAAGTGAGCGCCTCCACTGGTGCACTTAAACACCAGTAGTACAACAGCAGCACGACTCCCCTCCCCACAGGCTGGCAAATGCCCATGGGAGCCAGTGATCCAGCCTGCTCTAGTCTGTCAGAAAGGCTGCTCAGGACCAGGGGATAAGAACCTGGAGAAAGCAAGTCCCCCCATCCCACGCACAAACCCCAAATCCCAGCGACTAGTGTTGCTTGAAGCCAAGGGCTCGCATGGACTCAGGACAATTTAGCTTTTGAGCTAAGTTCTCACACAGGTAAGGACTTGGACTTCTGGTCACAAGGTCAATTGGGAAGGCCTGCCCTGGCCTACTTCCCAAGCCCACTGTTACTTCCTCCGCCACGCTAGGGCGCTAAGCTGGCTATTTTTACTCCCCAAGGACAAAGTAGTAAGGTCAAACCAGACCTAGAGGTACTTCCCCCAAGCCTTCCTACAAAGCAGGGCAGTGGTGAAACACAGATTTCAGCCCGGGGTTGGCGTCACCACCAGTCAACTGCGCCGTCTGATCCCAGTTCATGTTCGTGGTTACTGGGGCAGCCCAGTGATTGTAGAAAGAGGCTATTTTAGTCCTTTTGCAAGAAGGGGCTAAAAGGAGATGAGGGAGGATCAGGAGTGTTACATATTCATCTCTTTCCTTGGGAAACAGCTTTATTTACAAAACAGGTCTAAAATAAGAACATGAAATGACAAGTCCTTGGGAACTGCGGGAGAGATGGCTCTTGTGTGAAGCCCAGGCATCCAGATGGAGGGCCAAAAAAAGGGCCAGCATGAGGGGACCTAAAACTTGAACTCTTTGTATTTCTTGCTGCCCCCACGGCTGTCCTGGGGCTGAGCTTTCCGTTTCTTTTGCTGTATAGGGAGAAAGAGACACAGGTTATAACAGGTTGAACCACCCCCAGACCCCCAAAACAAGGGTGGGCAGCCTGACATAGACATAGAAGTCTGTGGGAAAGGTGCTGAATCTGGATTCTCTTCGAGCTCCCTCTCAGACTTGGCTGAGTTCCTCCCCCTCATCGTCCTTAAAGAGGGCAGCCCACTGGAGGATTTCTAAGACTTCCAAATCTAAGCGCACAGGGCAGCAAGCAGAGGCCACCCTCACTCTCACCACTAGAGGGCACCACACCACTGAAAACGGCAGGCCAGGGTCCCTGGCTCTCACCCAGCACAGCGCCCCTGGAAGCGCCTACCTTCTGTTTGGCAGCATGCTCAGCCACCATGTCGCTGAAGTCCTCCTTCTCTACTTGAGCCTGCTGCTCCCGCACATGCTCCTCATACTTCTGGGTCATGGCCATAGGATCAAGCTCCAACTCCTCAGGCGCCAGCGCCACTTCCACCCCTTGCAGTTCAGGAGCTGGGCCCTTCCGGCTCATAACCTGGAAAGGAGATCAGGGCCTTGTCACCTCCAAAGAGAGTCAGAGAAGCCCTAGCTTCTGCCGCCCTTCTCAGCCTCCAAAAGCAGTGTGTCCTCCAAGTACTCACCGTGGACATGTCATAAATGTGGGTTGATCCCATCATGGCTCCCCCAACAGTGGCTGTTCTCTTCTCTGGCAACACGGTGAAGAGCTGAGGTGTCTCACTTCTGTGAAGGACAATGGGATCAGGCCCAAAAAGGAAGGGACAAAAGGGTCTCCAGAAGCAGAAACAAAAGATACAGGTGGCACCTCCACTCAGCGCCTTGGAGAGCTTCTGAGCTCTCCAAGGATGCAGCCTCTGCAGTTCATGGAGGCCCATGACAGAAAAGAATTGGGCAGGGGGAAGGGGAGGGTGGCACAGTGCTGATGTGCCAGGGAACACAGATGGAGCTAAGGGGCCCCCTAAACCAAGTTAGGGGATCACAGACCAGGACTCCCACATGTACAGAAGGGTCAAAAGGTCAGAGAGGCTCAAAGTTTCCAAGAGAACTTTGGTACACAGAAGCTAGCAAGAGAGAGCAGGCGACAACAGTTCCCACCCGAAGAATGTCATGCCTTGAGTTCTCATGTACGTAATTCACACTTCCAGGCCTTCCGACGCAAGAGCCATCCACAGCCAGTTTCACCACTAATTTCAAGGATTACACTAGGAATAAGAGCACATCTACCACTATTACCCCAGACTATGTCCATCATCTCCACCTCTCCCACTGGAAGAGGTAACAATCTATTCTCCACACAAGAGCCAGAGAAAATGGCTTAAAATGGATGCCAGGTCCTGTCAGACCTTTGCTCAAAACCCTCTGAGGCTTCTGATCATTATCTGAATAAAATCTAAACTCCTTACCATGACCTAAAGGGTTCATAGCCTGATCCCTTACCCAAGCCCTCCTCACTATACTCTGTCCACAGTACCCTTCTTTATTTTTCTTCCTTGAATATGCAAAGCTTGAGACTTCTGCTTCCTGACAAGGAGCAACAGGAACCAGATACACCCTCCTGCCTGAAACAACCAAAAAATGGGCAAAATATATGAAACAGTGGTTTTCAAGACACTAGACATGGGGCAACAAAGCACAGTGATTCCTGCAAGATAGGAAACAAATGCAATGAGCCCTTCAACTGCCCCAGCATACTGCACCAAGAGTTTGCAGGCCACAGAACAGAGGGAAGACGCATGGAGAGCCCTGAGGACTCCATGAGTTGGGAGGATGAAGCTGAAAGTCCAGGGAGATCAAGGCAGCTAGAGTTCACAGGATAGAGTACTGAAGAAAAGAGCTGAGAGAGAACTCAAGAGACCTAGAGAAGGTCCTCAAGTATGCAGGGAAGTACTAAGCAGCACATGCCTACCAAGGACAGGGAAAGAAGCACCCAAAAGGATTCGTAACAGCACCTGCTGCTCACTCAGAACTGGGAATAGTGCAACTCCCACTAGCCAGACGGAAAAACCTCCTGATTCACAGGGCGGTGGGTAGAGTACACAGGCACTTGTGCCTCACAGTGGGGAAGACTGCTTCAGTCCTGCCTCAAGAACCCCAAAAACAAGACCTGAAAGGATCAAACTAGCTCCATATAACTATATTCCTGAATGAGCTGAAGAAAATCTACAGGAATACAAAAATATCATGGACCCAACAAGGTAAATTTCACAAAGCCTAGCATTCAATAAAAAATTACCAGGCACTGGACAGGTCTGGTGGCTCACACCTGTAATCCCAGCACTTTGGGAAGCTGAGGCAGGGGGATTGCTTGAGCTCAGAAGTTCAAGACCAGCCTGGGCAACACAGTGAGAACCTCTCTCAAAAGAAAAAAGGAAAAGAAAAAAAAATTACCAGGCATGCAAAAGAGTAGGAAAATACAATCCATACGAAGAAAATGAATCCACTAATGGCAATCAACTCAGAAATGGCACAGATGTTAGAGTTAGCAGACAATACATTAAAATGTTGTTACAGCCAGGTGTGGTGGCTCATGCCTGTAATCCCAGCACTTTGGGAGGCTGAGACAGGCGGATCACCTGAGGAGTTCAAGAACAGCTCGGTCAACATGGTGAAACACTGTCTCTACTAAAAATACAAAAAAAAGTAGCTGAGTGTGGTGGCGCACACCTGTAGTCCCAGCTACTTGGGAGGCTGCGGCACAAGAATCGCTTGAACCTGGGCAGCAGAGGTTGCAGTAAGCCGAGATTATGCCGCTACACTCCAGCCTAGGCAACAGGGCAAGACTCCATCATAAAATAAAATAACATAAAATAAAAATAAAATATTGTTATAACTGCATTCCACATGTTCAAAAAGTTAAGAGAGAAAGAATAGATTTAAAAGACCTGAAATCAAACTTCTAGAAAGTAGAATTATATTGTATGGGATTACTGTTAGATCAGAAATTACAGAAGAAAATAATAGTAAACTTGAACACATAGCAATAGAAATTTTCTAAAGTGAAATACAAAGAGAGAAGAATTTCTTTAAAAATGAAAAGCATCAGTGAGCAGTGGGACAACTTAACAGAGGAATAAGGTGAGAGGAAAGAGAAGGGAACAGAGAAAATATTTGGAGAAATCATGACCAAAATTTCCCCCAAATTAATAAAAACTAAAAACCCAGATCTAAGATGCTTTAAAAACCCCAAGCAAAGGAACACTCAGAAACTACACCTAGGCACATTGCAGTCAAATTGTTAGAACTAGCGATAAAATCTTAAAAACAGCCAAATAAAAATGACACATTAGGTACACAGGAACAAAGGTAAGAATGACAGCAGCTTTCTCACCAGAAACAATGCAAGAAAGAAGACAGACACTGGAGCAACATCTTAAAAGTACTGAAAGAAGGCTGATGTGGTGGCTAACGCCTATAATCCCAACACTCTGGGAGGCCAAGGCAGGTGGATCACTTGAAGCCAGGAGCTTGAGACCAGCCTGGGCAACATGGCAAAACCCTGTCCCTACAAAAATATAAAAATTAGCTGGATGTGGTGGCATGTACACGTAATCCCAGCTACTCAGGAGGCTGAAGCAGAATCGCTTGAACCCAGGAGGTGGAGGTTGCAGTGAGCCAAGATCACACCACTGCACTCCAGCCTGGGTGACATAGCGAGACTCCATTTCAAAAAAGAAAAAAAAAAAGTATTGAAAGAAAAAAAATTGTCAACCTAGAATCCTATACCTGGCAAAGATCTTTCAAAAATGAAGGCCAAATAAAGAATTTTTAAGACTACCCAAGCTGAACGAATTCAAAACCAGCAGACCCACAATACAAGAAATGTTTGTTTTGTAGAAATGGGGTCTCACTATGTTGCCCAGGCTGGTCTCAAAATTCCTGGACTCTAGCAATCTACCACCTCAGCCTTCTCCCAAAGTGCTGAGATGACAGGCATAAGCCACCATGCCCCCTAACTTAAGAAACATTAAAGGAAGCCCTTCAGGCAGAGGAAAAATGATATCAGATAGAAACCTGGATCTACACAAAGAAATGAAAGAAACAAAAATGGTAACTACATGGCTTCATGCATGATTCTTATTTAAACCTCCCTAAAAGATAACTGACCATTTAAACCAAAATAATAACTATACAGTACAGGATTTATAACATGTAAATACATGATAACACAGTGCAAAGTTGGGCGGAGAGCGAATTACACTATGGCGGCTCTTAATGCCATCTGGAAGCAGTGTGACATCAAGAGAAGCTAGATCCTGATATAGACATGATCTACGATAAACCCCAGAGCACCCACTAAAATAACAAAGCAAAAACTTAACAGCTAATTAACCAACACTGGAGATAAAACGGAATCATAGAAATTGTTCAAGTAATCCAAAAGAAGGTATAAAAACAGGAAAAAGGGAACAAAGAGCAGAATGGATAAAGAGAAGTTCATTTCATGATAAAGGGGTCAATTCATGAAGACCTAACAACACTACACATTCAAGTACTTAAAAATGGAGCTTCAAAATACTAGCGCATCCCTGTCTCAGGGCACTTGCTTGCACTTACTGTTGCTTCTGATCCAGATGATCCTGTGGCTGGCGCTTTTCCATTCGGGTTTCAGTTCAAGCACCACCTCCCCAATGAGGCCTTCCCAAAGGCCTCCCTGCCACCCCATCCCATTACCCAGTTTCCTCTGCTTGAGCATCCTTATCTACATCTGAAAGTATCTTGTTCTCTGATTACCAGTTTACCTCAACTGCTGACTTCTCCCTGCCTGGAGTAGCGCCTGGCAGAGTTGGTTCAATAATTGTTTAAAAAGGGATGGGGGAGAAAGGAACAACAGTCAGCCAATCAGCCAACGGGAAGTGAAGCCCTGCCTGGCACCCTCACCCATCCATCGCCTCCTCGATCTTCTTCTTCCTCAGCTCAATGAGTTCAGGGGTCTCCATTCCAGCAGGCACTGATGAGAAGCCTCCAGGAGTGATGAGGCCACTGTGAAGAGAGGAACAAGCTCTGGAGTAAAGAGAAGGCCCCCAAAGATAAGCCATTTCTAAGAGGCACTCTCTGCTTCCCCCACCTGTCTGCAGGGGTAATAAAGCCTGTCTCATCTGGTTTGTCTTCATCACTTTCTTCCTCTTCCTCTTCTTCTGAGGATTCTTCATCAGATGGTTCCAGTTCCCCCCAAGGGGTCCGATCAATCTCTTCCTCCTCAGTCTTGGTCTGAAAGAAATCACTTAATCAGTCAACAAATGTTTTCTAAGTACCTGTTAGGTACCAGGCTGTTTTAAGCTGAAGGGGTGTTAAGAGTCAACACACAGACAATAATCCCTACCTACCTAGAGCTCAAATTCCAGTGAGGGGCTTGCGTTAACATCTCGGGAAAATGTTTGCCCTTTTCCAGGCTCTGCTGTGTCAGAAGACGCAACTCCCTGATAATGAAGCTATAAACCAACAATCTCTAACCTTCATGATGTTAAGTAAAACCAAGATCGCCAGTACATAGCCCATACCTGAAATTCAGCAGCATTGGTTCCAAACACGTCCCCATAGAGCGGTTTCCCAGTCTCATCCACTGGAGGTTTGCCCCAGCCACCAGCATGGTACCCAAAGGAACAGCTCTGCAAGACAGTGAGCACAATCAGTTCACTCCTAAGCCGCAAAAGAAATTCTGAAGCCCTAGAGAAAAGGCACACTCAAAAGTACAGAGCTGACACTTGGGAACTCCGGAAATTATGACTGCAGAATAAAATTAAATGTTATGAAGCATTAGAAACCAAAATTAATGAACAACTAAAATCTAGAGGCAACAGGATAAGGAGACAGGAGGCAGAAAGTATGCCAATAACCTCTTCTGTCATGGCAGAGTCTCTGCTGTCTGAAACCAAAATACGTACGTTGAAAACATGACTTCAATTTCTTACTGAGTTTTCCTAACTTTGGAAGGCTAGCTTGTTCAGAATCTATTTATCTTAAGGGGTGGAAGTTTCTATCTAAAGTTTAACAATACTACTTTTTTACTTTAATGACTCTTATCTGTCAATTTTTTTAATCCTTACTTTAAGAATAAATTTGAAGACATTCTTGAGATAAAATTATTTCTGATACATTGAATGAAACTTAAAAAAAAAAATTATTTCTTTTCTTTTTTTTTTTTTTAAAGTAGAGGTGCGGTTTCACTATGTTGCCCAGGCTAGTTTTAAACTCCTGGCCCCAAGGGATCCTCCCACCTCAGCCTCCCAAAGTGCTGGGATTACAGGTGTTGAGACACCACATCTGGCTAAGATAAAATTATTTCTCTCTGGCCATTCTTATATTCAGAGACATATCTGGAAACACATTCACCAAATAGTGAATTTGGCTATTACTGAGTGGTAAAATTGTGACTTGCTTTCATCTTTGTACTTGTCAATTCTGACTGAATATTTTATGATAAGCATGTCAGTTTGTTAAAAAACAAAAACCATTACTTGTTTTTTCCACACATACCCATGGTATATGACAAATATTATGTGTCAATAAAAAATATTTTAAATAAAGAAACACATGGTGGAGTTAGAGAAGGAAAACAAAAAAATCACCTTCCACTTCAAAAGCAGAAACGGCCAAGAATGAATGAAAGGACAATGCTCACCTCAGGGATGGGCGAGTTCAGCCCAGGGATTTTCAGGTTGGGATACGATGGGGGTGGTCCGTATCGCTGCATGGCAATCAGCCACGGGGGAGGGACCTTGTGGGCATTCTGCAGGAAAAAGAGAACAGGATATCATCTGCCAAACCCTATCCCTGTCACTGCCTTCCGCTCCAATCCCCACCCACTTCGCTGCTTCCCCAGACAGCTAACTGACACTCACTGGTCCTACTGGCATCCCCAAGGAAATCCTTAGCTCATCAGACAGATCTCCTGGCTTCTTCTCCTTCAGTCGTGTCTCGAACTCCTTCCCCTGAGGGAAAAACAGAGCATGCTACATTGCAGACCCAGACACTCAGTGGGAGCACAATGGCAAGAGGACATGAAAACAAAGGCGAGAAGACCTAACCCATATCAGATATAAAATCCCAGTGAGGGCAACCTGGCTCCCATTCTGATTCTCATCACTTCTTTCCCTGGCCAAAGTCGGGGAAGGAATAAAAACCAGGCCAGACTCCCAGTGCTGTCAATAACCCACTATGAGAACACAGCCAACGTTAGGACCTGCCTTCTCATCTGTAAAACGAGGGCACTCGACAGGATGATCTGCAAAATTCTTCCACCTCATAAATTCCATGACATCAAGGGGACTACGATTTCAAGGATCAGAAAAAAAAATACCAACTTCTCTACCACCCCCAATATTAAAAGTTTCCTAAAAGCAACTGTCCCTTGGCCCCTCCATCCCTAAACCACCCACCACCATTATCACTTCTAAGACAGGATATGAAGAGTCTATCAGGGAAAGAAGCCACCAGATCTGCATCTCTCCTCCAAATAGGACCTCAATTTAAATTCCATGTCATCCAAGGGTAGTCAATGGGCAATTCTAAGGCTGAGGAACTATTGTAGTTGCTTCAGAAGCCCTCCTGGGCCAGGTGCGGTGGTTCATGCCTGTAAACCCAGCACTTTGGGAGGCTGAGGCGGGTGGATCACTTGAGCTCAGGAGTTTGAGACTAGCCTGGGCAACATAGCAAAACCCTGTCTCTACCAAAAATACAAAAAATTAGCTGGGTATGGTGTGTCTGTGGTCCCAGCTACTCGGGGGGCTGAGATGGGAGGACTGCTTGAGCCCAGGAGGCAGAGGCTACAGTGAAGCAAGATCATACCACTGCACTCCAGCCTGGGTAACAGGGTGAGACCTAATATTTAAAAAAAAAAAAAAAAAAAAGGCCAGGCACGGTGGCTCACGCCTGTAATCCCAGCACTTTGGGAGGCCGAGACGGGCAGATCACGAGGTCAGGAGATCGAGACCACCCTGGCTAACATGGTGAAACCCCGTCTCTACTAAAAATACAAAAATTAGCCGGGCGAGGTGGCGGGCGCCTGTAGTCCCAGCTACTTGGGAGGCTGAGGCAGGAGAATGGCGTGAACCCGGGAGGCAGAGCTTGCAGTGAGTGGAGATCAGGCCACTACACTCCAGCCTGGGCGACAGAGCGAGACTCCGTCTCAAAAAAAAAAAAAGCCCTAGACAGTCTCAACCCCAAGGCCCGGCCTGACCTCTCCTGGCCCCCTCCCAAACCTCATAGTACAGGTCCCCATGGATGGTCAGCTTTGGCTTGGTCTGCCACTTGAAGAAGGCATCATGCAGTTTCTGGTAGTCGATGTCAATTTTGCCCATCTTAGGCCGAACTTTCTCTCGCATTTTTGACTTCATGGTCTTCTGTTCTTCCTGTAGAGAATGGCAGAAGACAAGCCTTAACAAGTACTCACCAAATTCATGTAGAGAATCCAGCTCCCAACTCCAAAAGAGATCAAGGGAAGCCTCAATTATCTCACCCCGAAAGTCACCAAAATCCTTCCTGCTCAAACCCTTCAAAATAACATAATCCATACTGAACAAAACAGACTACACAGTATCAGCCTCAGCTGTGTATATCAATAACTAGTTTTTAAACCATCTCATCAAGAGATGAATCTCATCATTTCTCTGAAAGGCAGAGACATCCCCGTGTTCTTTTGTACCTCCTGAGTTCAGAGCATTTAACTAAAAGCTTTAAAATTAAGAAGTTACACAACCACCATGAATCCCTAGCCACAAAGTGCATCTGAGAAAGGAGTCACCAGGTGAGCTGGCAAAGTGAAGGCAGAGGGGAAGAAGAGCAGAGGAGGAAAACAAAAGGATAATTAGACAAGTAACAAGTAGGTGGTAGGTGGGTTTCAACCCATATTCCCATTTTGAAGCACACTGCTGTGAAGGATGGGGACACCCGAGGGCAGGTCTGAGCCCTGCCAGGCCCTCACCTTCTCCTGCAGGGCCTCTCGCATCTCCTGGATGCCTGTGCGTTTGATGAAGTCTGGCAGCTCGAAGGGGGGCTTCTCAATACCCCGTTTGCCCTGCAGGTACTTGCGCTTAAAACACCAGTGGCGTGGCACAGGCACGGAGTTCCGAGTGGCCTTGAGGTGAACCAAGAGCTTAGGGTCCTGCGCTGTCACATCGTGCATCTCCACAACATCGGGCCGTGCCACCAGCTGGAAAACACATAGTAATGCATGTTCTCGAGAGCCCCGACTTCTCAGTTCTGAAGCTCTTCTTCCTCAAAGGACCTAAACCCAAATCACTCACACCTCCTTCAAAGAACTCCTTTTCACCTCCCTGGTTCCCCAGGTGGTCTCCCAGCTGGGATCCAGGGCCTGCAGGATACTCTCAGGGCTTACCTGCTTGAGTTCAGCCACAGTGAAGCGGTTCATTCGGCGCAACTTCTTCTTGGACAGCTTGGGGGCTTCTGGCTTCTTTTCCTAGAACAGAATAATCACCTCTTTTGAGCAGGACTCAGATGTGAATGAAACTGCCCAACCCACCCCAAACTTAAGCCACCAAAGCTCTGCAAGTGTTCACCATGGTCCCTCTCTGGATGCATCTCAGTCACCTGTGCCCAGAGTCCCTGCTTCCCACCAGGAGGGTTGGGCCTGACCTGCTCATCATCACTGCTGTCGTCATCACTGTCCTTGTGCTCCTCTTCAAATCCCTTCTTCTTGGGGGCTGCAGAGTTCTCCAATTTGTCAAGTTTCTCTGGCTCCTTCTCCTTCTCCTTCTTCACATCATCAGTGAGCTAAGGAGGCAGACAAGGTGAAACCCCTGCCCTCTGAGCCCCTTCCCAGTTCCTAAAGCCAGCACTAAAAACATGCCTGTTCACTGCTGCCTCGCACCCACCTCTGAGCCCCTTCCCTGTTTGGCACTGCCCCTTCCGAGCACGCTCTCCTTGTACCTTAAAAGCCTCAAAGATCCTCTTAAAGAAGATAAAGTTGGGCTCGTAAATTTCAGGTTCTTCAGTCACATACTCAATCTCAACATCAGCTGCTGGGGAGTCAGAGCCACGGGATCGGGTTGAGTCTTTCTCCCGGTCCCCAGAGCTCTCAGAGGACACCCCTCGCACCCGCTGGGGCTTTTTCTTCTTCTTTCGGTTCCTGCGCTTACGGTTTTTCTGTCAGGGGGAGGAAAACCAGCTGGGTCAGGGAATCCAAGTACTGTGCCAGCACCCCAACCCCTAAACTCCTCCCCCGGTCTCCCCCACAGCTCAACGGTCAGGCTTTTCGGAGGCCATCTCATGAAGTGGCTGCGAAGGGGCCTTGGAGGCAGACTCCAAAGTTCTGCCACTCACAAGCTGTGTGCCTTTGGGTGAATTACTGTGCGTCTCAGAACCTCAGCTTTTTCAGCTGTAAAATGTAGGCATGCATAGTACTTGAAACTCAAAAGCAATTAAATGAAAAATATCTGTAAGATGCTGAGGGTGGAAATTGGCACAAAACAGAAGCTATTACTTACTGAACACTTACAAACTGTGTTATTTCCGTACCCAAGTCCCATCTCCTGCCTTTCCTTCCAGACTCAGCTCCAACCCCTACCTCCTTTTTAGATACGGACACTGTGTCCTCCTCAGTCTCTGACGCTGACTGGCCCAGGGATGAGCGAGCATCTGTTTCCATTTCCTCTTCCTCTGTAAGGAAGAAGGTGGTAACGAGTCTTCACGGTGCCACTGCGCCCTGCACTCATTCAAAGTAACCTGCCTTTACCAAGAGGCAAGGGAAAGGGACAGAGGGATGAGGACTCAGCTCAGCCTCTCCAGGTTCTGTGGCTACAGCCTCAGGACGCCTGGCACTCACCCTGCTGAGAGTTCATCTCTTCCTGGCGGCTCTCCTTCAGCTGCAGGATCTTCTCCAAAGCCTGTGGGATCTTGGGGCCCACAGAGGGGTCATCCATCTGCCAGAGACAACCAGTCAGAGAAGGCGAATCACAGTGCCCTTTTCCCACCAGCTTCTACCTCTTGGACTAGAAAGGCTGCTGCCCAGGTGATGTAAGCAGCAGAGAGTGGGCAACACCAACTGGGCTCAGTGAGGTTCAGTGTTCCTCAGAGGGACCCCAAGACTCTGCCTCAGTAATGTCTCCCCAATCCCTCTGCTGTACCCTTAGTTTAAATAAGTACGGCTCCCCACTACCCCCAGGAATTTAAGTCCCCCCATCTTCTCACAGAACCCTTCTCTAAAAATCCAAAAATAGTCCCCTCCTAAACTACCACTTTCTTATACCTAGGAGGAAATCGTTAGTCTCACCTCTCTGTTCTCATCTCCAGGGGGCGGTGGGGGACCACGAGGCCGGGGAACAGGGGCTCCCATGGGCAAAACTGTAGGAGTGGGGCCCACTGGGCCCACTGGAGCGGCTACTGAGAGGCGGGAAAAAGAAATCCAATGTCAGAAGAGACAAAACACTCACATACAAAATTCCCTCCCTTGCTAAAAGGGCGATGGTGAACCTGCGGGGAGGAGGGCGCGTGGCGGGGCTTTCAGGGTGCTGATCATGGTCCAGGTGCTGGTTGTACGGGTGTGTTCAGTGTGTAAAAAACCATTAAACTGTATGTTTATTATATATGCTCTTTTTAAATGTGATAGATACTTTAAAAGTCTTTTTTAAAATGTCTAAATCACTTTTCTTGCTCTTCCCCTCCATCCCAGGATCTCACCTCGAGGACCCAGAGGAGTGCGCACACCAATCTGGCCCATGTCTTGTGGGGGCCGAGGGACTGGGGTGCCCATCTTGGCAATCTCCTGCTGTCGTTCCTGCTCCAATAACACAGCTGCCTACGGGAGGGAAGTGGGAGTAGACACTGCCTGAAAACTCGTTTGGCAGGCAGCCCCTGGCAAATGCATTCTTTCAGCCGGGTAATGGGCCCAAGGAGAACAATCACAAACCCCTTGGGTGCTGACATCCCCTCCACCCCCACACTTCCAGGCTACTAATCCAAATGGAGGAGCTCTCTCATCACAACGGAAAATCCCTAGAAATAACACCAAGGAAAACCCCAGGAAACTTCTGGTTCCTAGCAGGGAATTTCATATTGAGCCAAACAGTGCCTTCTACTTTTCAGAGAGTTTTCTTTCCCAAAAGATACATTAGAAACTTTTGGCCGGGCGCGGTGGCTCAAGCCTGTAATCCCAGCACTTTGGGAGGTTGAGACGGGCGGATCACGAGGTCAGGAGATCGAGACCATCCTGGCTAACATGGTGAAACCCCGTCTCTACTAAAAAATACAAAAAACTAGCTGGGCGAGGTGGCGAGCGCCTGTAGTCCCAGCTACTCGGGAGGCTGAGGCAGGAGAATGGCGTAAACCCGGGAGGAGGAGCTTGCAGTGAGCTGAGATCCGGCCACTGTACTCCAACCTGGACGACAGAGCGAGACTCCGTCTCAAAAAAAAAAAAAAAAAAAAAAAAAAGAAACTTTTGAGCTCTTTTCTTATATCTACCCCTCAAGATCCAGCACAATCCGGGCAAAGACAGCACTTTATCCACAGGTTGAGACTTGCGGTTTTTTTGTTTTTTTTTTTTTTGAGACAGGGTCTGGCTCTATTGCCTAGGCTGGAGTACAGTGGCATGATCTCAGCTCACTGCAACCTCTGCCTCCCCAGCTCAAGCCATCCTCCCACCTCAGCCTTCCAAGTAGCTAGGACTACAGGCATGCGCCACCACACCTGGCTAATTTTTGTATTTCTGATAGAGACAGGGTTTCATCATGTTGGCCAGGCTGGTCTCGAACTCCTGAGCTCAAGCGATCTGCCCACCTCAGCCTCCCAAAGTGCTAGAATTACAGGTGTGAGCCACCACGCCCAGCTCATACTTGTTGCTTTTAACGCTCAGTTTTTAATACTCCTGAGTAATCCACTGCGTAATGACTAATGCAACGCACCTCTGGGGCCAAACATCTTATATAACATTCCCAGACTTACAGTCCTATTTTGTCTAAATCCAATACAAATAACTCAATTACCCAGAGTCCTATCTAGAATGATGTCATGTAAGGCGAGCAGAAGTCAGCATGCTCTTTTTGAATAGGTTGGAAGGTAAATACTTTAGGCTTTATGGGTTACCATATGGACTCTGGTACATATTTTTGTTTGGGTTTTCTTATAATCCTTAAAAAATTTTAAAGTTGTTTTTAGCTCACAGGCCATGCACATACAGGCCACAGGTCATAGTTTGTCAATTCCTGAACTTCAAGAAAAATTGAATGCTTTGGAAGACACTAGTACTTAGTTGGGAACAAAGTAGCCTCTAGGGAAAACTTGATTGGTGCACTCGAAGCATTACAAATGACAGCCAATGGATTGGACCATGAGGTCAAAGGTAAGGGGGAGGGGTATTACCCGCTTCTGCTGCTCCAAGAGCTCATGTTCCTTCAGCGAATGATCTCCCTGCTTAAAAAAGAAAACAAGTTCATACCAGCACCAATACCTGACGGGCCAATCTGCCACAACTTTTGCTTCTTGAGATCCTCTTCCAGTCAAGGGCCCATGTTCCAATATTTAGTCCCGACCTTCCCAGAAGCCTTAGTTCTAGGACCCAGCTTTCTCTTAAGGTTCCACTGCCCCTTCAGGGACCTAATGAGGCCCAGGCCAGGGCTTCCACCTGCCCTACCTGCTTGGCACGTTCCTCCTGCTGCATCAGCAATGCCGCCTGCTGCTGAGCCAACTTCAGCCGCTCCTCCTCTGACAGTGCCACTGGCTCACCCACACGGAGAGGAGGCGGGGGCCCCAAATTTGGTGGGTGGGCCATAGGAAAGCCAAGGCCAAGGCCTGGTGGAGGTGGTGGGGGAGGTGGAGGAGGCTGCAAAGGGGGGAGTCCCAAAGGTGGTGGTGGCATGGGAATTCCAGGGAGCTGTGGAGAAAATATGATCATAAAACTAGGAAACATTTATCTACTCATCTGCACATATCTGGGAGATCTACTTTGAGTCAGGAGCTGGGATTCTAAGTCAAATGACACATAGTTCCTAATTCATAAGAAAGAATGCTCCATAGCCCTATAAAGATATGAGAATGTTAACTTCCGGCACCAACCACAAGAAGTTATCCACTCTCTCCAGAAAGATATCCTGAATACAGACTCTGCATACAATTCCAGGAGACTCAAAGACACCTCTGAGGCCATCTAGGGACTCCTCATCCTACACACAGAGATCAATAGATCCCAGGTCAGAGCCACTGCTTTAGAGAAAAAGAGGCAAATCCTGGATCAGAAGCAACATGGAAATTGAGAGAACTTAAATAAACAGGAACCACTGTACCAGGGCAATGCAAACCCCAATGACTGCTAAATGCAAGGAGTATGAAATCAAATCAGGGAGCTCTCAATGTCTCACAAAAGAACATGGGAACTGTTCCTGGGGCAGGCAAAGAAGAAGGGTGATTGCTTCCAGCTGGGTAGGGACAAGTCGGGCTTCCTTGTATTCAAGCTGTATTTTTTTTTTTTTTTTGAGATAGAGTCTGTCACTCAGGCTGGAACGCAATGGTGCAATCTCAGCTCACTGCAACCTTCGCTTTCCAGGTTCAAGCAATTCTCGTGCTTCAGCCTCCCAAGTAGCTGGGATTACAGGCACCTGCCACGATGCCTGGCTAATTTTTGTATTTTTAGGAAAGACGAGGTTTCACTATGTTGGCCAGGCTGGTCTCGAACTCATGACCTCAAGTGATTGCCCGCCTCGGCCTCCCAAAGTGCTAGGATTACAGGCGTGAGCCACCACGCCCTGCCTCTCTCTTTTTTTTTTGAGACGGTCTTGCTCTATCGCCCAGGCTGGAGTGCAGTGGCCTGATCTCAGCTCACTGGCTCACTGCAACCTCCGCCTCCTGGGTTCAAGAGATTCTCCTGCCTCAGCTCAGCCTCCCAAGTAGCTGGGATTACATACAGACATGTGCCACCACGCCCAGCTAATTTTTGTATTTTTAGTAGAGACAGTTTCACCATGTTGGCCAGGCTGGTTTCAAACTCCTGACCACAGGTGATCCACCCGCCTTGGCCTCCCAAAGTGCTGAGATTACAGACATGAGCCACCATCCCCTGCCTCTTTTTTTTTCCCCTATTTTTTTATTTTATTTTATTTTATTGTAAGTTCTGGGACACATGTGCAGGATGTGGAGGTTTGTTACATTGGTAAATGTGTGCCATGGTGGTTTGCTGCACCTATCAACCCACTGCCTAGGTATTAATTCTGGCATGCATTTGCTATTTTTCCTGACACTCTCCCAGCCCCTGCCCCATCACCCCCCAACCTTTTTTTTTTTTTTTTCCAGAGAAGTAAAGTCTCATTCTGTCACCCAGGATGGAGTACATGGAGTACAGTGGCGCAACCAGAGCTCATTGCAGCCTTGAACCTCAGGGCTCAAGCAATCCTTGAGCTTCAGCTTAGAGAGTAGCTTAGACTTTACAGGCATGTGCTGCCGTGCCCAGCTAATTTTAAAATTTTTTTTGTAGTAACAAGAGTCTCACTGTGTTGCCCAGGCTGGTCTCGAACCCTGGCTTCAAGTGATCCTCCCATCTAAGCATCCCAAAGTGGTGGGATTACGGGCATGTGCCACTGCACCTGGCCACAAGCTGAATCTTGAATGACAGGTAGAATTTGGAGAAGCAGACAGTGGAAAAGGAGGCAAGTATCAGCATCAAAGAGAGAACTGAAGAGCTCACAATTCTGTCATGGCAGTACCTCCCTCCCCAGTCAGTCAGTCAGTTGCATCCCAAGTACACTGCAAGTGAGAGGAAGGGCTACCCTGAACAGATGGAATCTTTCTATTCCCCACTCAGGTCAGGCGAGATGTGCAAGAGTGTGACATCTCACACATGCACGCGAACACCGAATCATCATGCTCATGAACTACAAAAGGATCAGCAGATAGAATCCTAAAAAATGGAAGAACCTCCCTACCTGCGCTGACATGGGAGGTGGAGCGGCTTTGTCCCCATCTTCCCCTCTCAAAACCGGCCGATTCAGCACGATGCCAGTCTGCAAAAGAGAAAGGACTCTAGGTCAGTCCAAAACTAGCTGTTTCACTAATCGACGATCTCTCCCAATTCATTTAACAAAACGTATCCAGTGCCTGTCTGCCAGCGCTCCGGCTGGGCACTGAAGAGGACCAAGATGGATACAAGAAATTACAACTAAGCTGGCAAAGGCAAGAACAAGCCAAAAAGGGCAAGCCTCCGCCTTGCTGTGCCGAGATAAAGAAAGAATGAAGACCGAGCCGTGATGGGGTATATAAGGTCTCCTGGAGAAGCTCGGCCTATCCTGACGTCCCGCCGCCAACACCTACCTGGCGGGTGTAGGTCTGCAGCCGCTCCACCAGCTCCTCGCGATTACCTGCGGGGCAAAGTACACGATCAATGGAGCAGGCAAGCCCGGCCAGGTCAGACCCCAGCGGCCCGCCTCCGCCCCTCGCGCCCGGGTCTCCCGGGTAACCAGGCTCCGCTTCTCCGCAGGCCCGTAAAGGTCCCTCGATTTTCTGTGTTCCTCACCCTGGATCGGAGCTCCGATCTCTGCCAACTTGGCCTGAAGCTCCTGGGCAGCCCAGGCGCCATAGTGGCCTGGAGGTGGCGGCGGCGGCAGCTGCAATTCCGCTTTGGGAGGCTCGGGATGCTCGGTCGCCATCTTAGCCGCAGCAAGGCGCGCGACCAACCCGGAAGCTCGGGCCTGCCTCTGGGCCCACTTTCCGGAACTTCCGGCGGCGCCGTACGCCACGTCCTCTCTGGTTGGGAGGCGACGCGCACTGAGGCCCACCCGCTGCGGTACGCTGGGCGACGGGATTCGCTGCAGACGCCCCTTTCTCCAGTGGCCCCTCGGCCGTCTGGTCGCTAGGCCTCCTGGGAGTTGTAGTGCGCAGGTCTCGGTCTCTGCGGGCCCTGCTCCAGGCTACGGCCCAGAAGGCCGGCGGCGGGCCGGAGGGCGGGGCTGCGGGGAAGGCTGGCCCTGCCCCGAGGGAGTGTTTTCTGCGCCTCACCTGCGGGAGCGCAGGCTCTCAAGCCTTCCGGCCCGGCTCCCCGGTCAGAGCGTCGGACGCTTACGCTCCCAGGGAGTCCCGAGAGACTCATTTCCCCGGCGGCTCCGCGTTGCGGGCGCCAAGCGGGAGGCTGGAGCCAATGCCCGGGATAAAACAGTGTCTGATTGTCTGCCCGCCCACCCCCGGCCCAGGCCCGGATGAATGGGCTGAAAGGGGATCCGAGCCGGGAGAGGAGCGGGCCCGCCCGGGCTGAGCTCCAGCTGCCGACCTGGGGGAAGGGCGACACTAAAGCCCCCTTTTCCACCTTCCAGGCCGGCTCAAATGTCGTCTTCACTAAGCTTTCTCCCGCTTTCCTTTCCTTTCTTAGAGTTCCCATAATACATTCGAATCTCCACCGTTTGATAAGTCTTTCTTGCCCTTTCTTCCTACCTGCATCCCAAAAATGTGAGCAGGGACTTGATCTTTTTCAGTCTCGCATCACCTGCCGTTCAAGAGGCGCCCAATAAATGATTACTGGGAAAAAGGAACAATGTTTCTGGTGACAGTATTTGTGTCTTTTAGTCTCAAAAATAAACTCAGGCCCCTTTTCCCTCAGCCGCACCTGCACTGGGGGCCCACCTTGCCGCCCACTCCCCACCCCAACTCCCCGTGGTCTTTGGGGACAGAGGCAGATACTGGCAGGGATTCTTGCCTGCCTAGCATCCACCTCTCGCTGTCCCACACCATCAATTCAATTTATCTCCCCACCTCTGCCACTAGCTCTGCCCTCTCACTAACAGCCAGGCTCACTGTGTGTGTTTTTATGTGTATTGAGTACGGGAATGGGGAGACTTCAGTGAAATGGTCTCATTTCAGATCTTTTCTCCAGCTCCATTTTGCCAACTGCCCCCCGTGGAGAAGCTGGGAACAGGGAAAAAAAGAATGGGGCACCAGGTCTGGGGAAGGTGAGGTTTGGGAGAGACAGGGAAAAGGACTGGGTTGAGAAAGGTTGGCTCACATCCTAGCACTGGGTGGGAAGTCCTCTTCCTCCTACCCAAACCTTGACCTTTCCCCTTTGCATCAATATCACTATGGCAGGCTCCTGCTGCCACTCCCAGAGGGGAAGCCAAACCTGGAATGGCCAGTAAGGAAGACAGAACAATGGTGCCCTTCCCTCCAGCTTGTCAGCCCACTCAGGCAGAACCTTTCTAGCCCAAAGGAAGGCTCTTCTGCTCCCTGTAACTGGAGAGCCCAGAGCAGGTCATCTGAGGCTGAAGGCCTCAAGCAATGTGTAGGTGCTAGGGAAGGGGGCGGGGTCTCTGAGGCAGGATAAACTAAAGGCTGATGGTGGAGCCTCATTTTATGACAGCTTTGGGAAAGAGGCAAGGTATCAAGATCCTCCTCCGCCCCCGACATTGTACACAGTGGAGGATTGATGGGCAGAGAAGGTGACATGCCCAAGGGGCCGAACTGGGGCCACCAGCAGTCCTTCTGACTCTCAGAGTCCCTATTTCCTCCTCCTTAACCGTAACAAGGACCCTCATACAATACTACCTATTTCCTATGTGGACCTAGAAGGGCGTATCCAGCCCCTTCCAGTCCCACCTTTGGATGACTACCCAGCTCCAGGATCCTTGCTTTACCAGGCCCAGAGCAAAATAAAAAGCAGGTGGGCAGGTCAGCCACAGAACTCAGTGTGGGGCTCTCAGTGTCTGGCATGGCTTTGAGAAGTGCTGCTGCCCAGCTCCCAGGTGATAGGAACTGAGGACTAAGAAGTTCACATGAATCCTTCATGTGTATTATCTCTGCTACCTCAGAACAGCTTCCCATTTTAGAGCTGGAAGCAATAGGGCTCAGGGAGTTGCCTCTTGACTTTGGGATTTAAGAGCAAACCAGGATTGAACTTGGGTTCTTTGATGCCTGATGGCAGGTGCCTAGGCAGGGGTCCCAGCCTCACTATAGCTCTGATCAGGAGTGAGTGGATCTGGAGTTCTAGCGAGGAAGAATGGGTGAGCAGCCAGAAGCTACATCAGAAGGTATGGGGGACACGCTGGAAGTGGGTGTGTGGGCACAGATGGGACCAGACAAGGCTGGAGCACTGCTTCTCTGCTGGAGGAGGATAGAGAGGATGTGGGTATCTGCAAGTGTACCTGTGTCTCACTCACCCAGGAGCCCAAGTATGACCGGTGGTGCCCCGGAATACCCAGCAATGCAGGAGCATCCAGACACCTTCCTGGCCTCAGTTTCCCTGTCTGAGTGAGAGAAGGCAGCTGGCCACATTAGTGTCCAACTCTGCAAGGTTGCCAGAGTAAGATAACTGCATCTGAAGATGCCACCCAGAGACTGTTCACGACAGCCAGCGGGCAAGCCGGGAGACCACCCCCCTTCCCGCTTTCTTTCCCCTCTCTCCCCTCTCTCCCCTCTCCCCTACTTGCTCGCGGCCTGGCCCCGCCCCTCGCCTTCCTCCGGTGTGCGATGGGGGGCGGGGGGCGGGCAGAGCCGGGAGGAGCGAGCCTAGCGGACGCCGCCACCTGATCCCATCCAGGCGCTGAGAGGCAAGCCACCGGCACTCGGCGCGCAGGGCCCTGGGCACCCTTGGACCCCGTGCGGATTTCAAGACAAGGGTCCAGAGATAGCGGCGGCCGCCCCCAGCCCGGGCGAGAGGCAGAGCCCAGGCGCGCGGTGTGAGTACTGCAGTGGCCGGCCTGGGGTTGGGGGAGTGGGAGTGGACCAGACCAGGATGGGGGCCGAGAGGCGGGCGAGAGAGTATCTTGGGGGCCTAGTGCCTGGAAAGCATGAGGAGGGGGGCGCTCTACCCCTGGAAAGTGGGAGAAGATAGGGTGAGCGGGCCAATCTGGCCTATCCCCTATGGTGACCAGATCCCACTGGCAGGATCCCTGGGGGATGCTGGGATGAAATTGAGGGAGCGGGGAGGTATGGTGCGGGTGGGCACTAATGGAGACAGGAGGATGGAGGGAATTCTGAGGCAGGGATGATGCGGGGGTGGATGAGAGAGAGAGGAGGCTGGGGGGCCAGGGGCAGACCTGGTGCAGGCTGGGGGGTGGGGGAGGAGGAAAAAGAGGGAGGTGGAAAGATTTGCTCTCCTGGGCCAGTACTTTGCAGACCCCCTGAAATTACCCCTCAGTAATTTGCAACTTCCTCTGGAGCACCCTGGGTCAGGGTCCCTCAACACTGGGCTGTCCTATCCCTCAAGTCAGGACAGGATAGAGTCTCCGGGCCATCCAGCAGTCAGGGCCAAGTAGTCCAGTCCAGGGCACCCCTTCCTCTGAGTACATCAGTTTCAGCTCTAGAGCTCAGAGGAGACAGAGGAGAAAGGGCTCCTTTAGGAGGGTGGGCACCCAGGCCCATTTTCAAAGCTCTGGTAGGCTCTACTATTTCTTTGGTTCCCTAGAGAAAAGCAAGCAATTTGCAAGACTGGGCAGCAGCGTGAGGTAGACTGTTCTGACTAAAATTAGCACTGACATTCTGATGAGCCTGGGCGTCCTGACCTGCCTGGGATAGCTGGGAGAACTCTCTCCATGGAGAAGACACCAGGCAGAATGGGGAGTTGTGTGAAGCGTCTGAAAGCAGGAGCCAGGGCCACTGCTGTAAAGCTCGGCTCCAGCAGCACCACCATGCACCCCACACCAGCCAGAAAATCAGATGTAAACCCAGCCCAATGACCCCTCCCTGACAGGCACTGCCTTGGCTCCATCTCCAAAACAGGCATCTTGGAGTCAAATTGCCAAGGCAAGGCAGGCCTCCCACAATGTCCGAGCAGCACCCTCTCTCAGGACCTGGAATGTTTAGCCTGGCCGAGTGCCTGCCCAGAGGAGACAGGGTTACTGCTTCCAAATACCTGAAGGTCTGTCATGGAGAAAAATGTTCTGTGTGCTCTAGGAGGGCAGCACTACCAAGAGTGCAGAATGGGAGGTGGAAGGGGCAGGCCGAAGCGGGTGCTACCACTGGCAGGGTAATCCTGGCTGTCCCGGAAAGAACCTGAACAGCTGTAAGTTGCTCAGAAATGGACCAGGCTGTATCTGGAGGTGATGAACACCCTGTCACTGACAGTGGCCATACAGATGCTGGTGCCCACCTTCAGGGGCTGGTGTCCAGGGAATTCCTGCACTGAGGATGCCCTGTCCCCTACCCCTAAGCAGCCTCCGACTGGGGCCTGGCTAGCTCCCCAGAGCTCAGCCATGTGGGAAAGTGGGGAAAGGCCCGGGAGTGGATGGAGGGGGATACCAGGCACCTGTCACTCTCTCTGTGAGGCCAGTTGAAGCTCTGCCCCGGGAAAGGTCCCCCATAGCTAGGCTTGACTTCTTTGTCTGACTCTGAATCCTCTGAGAAATAGGGTGGTTTCTGCAAGTTTAGCAAAAGTAGATGTAGACGCACTCCTTCCCCTCTTGGGACACTTCTGTCTAATCACCAAGTTCTCTAAGCAGCAGGAATGACAGAGGAAAAAGGTGTGTATCCTTAGAGGGCCAAGGGCTCTCACTTCCTCCTGCAAGCAGCCCCAGCCAGGCCAGGCCAGCCCTTCTCTGCCCCAGCAATCCTTGAAGAAACAGGGAAGGCCTTAGACTTCCTCTGCTGTGCCCTTGGTTGCCCTCTGTGACTGGACCCTTCACCCTTGGCTCCGGCCGGATTAAGTCTGTCTGCAGGCAGGTGGAGGGAAGCAGCGATAAGGCCTAGAGAGAAGGGGAGGCATAAGCAGAACATCTTTCCACCCAAACAGGTTTAAATGTAATCCAGGATTAAGGCAGTAGGGTCAAGAAGAGAGACTGGAAGCCAAGCCCAGGGCTCCTGGAAAAGATGATGATCAAAAGGGTTTTCACATTACCTCACCCCTCCTGGGACCCAGGTGTCCTAGTTCCACATGCACATGCCCATCAAGTTCCAGGCTCCCCCTCCCCCATGGAGAAGGATATGTGTGAGGGCTGAAGCTGAACTTGAACCTGGAGACTAAGGCCCCACCCTAGCTTGGGGACAAGCATCACTGCTGAAGCGGACTTTCCACAGAAGCTGCCCAGGATTGGGCTGCCCTTAAGCCAAGGCATTCCTGTGGGGAAAGGAGACTTGTGCGAGACCAGGCCCTCCTCCCTTCTCTCACTCCTGGGCTTACCTGGGATGGAAGCTCACCTTCTCCTGGAGATCCTCAGTAGGGCAACAAGCAGGAGCCACCTCTTACCCGACCCGCACCCCCGCCCAGGCTGCCATCCCATTGCTTTGGTCAGGCACTTTTCCCTGCAGAGTCAGCTGATGGGGCTGCCTGGGTTTCAGGTGTCTGGGGATGGAATCCAGATAGGGCTCCAGAATTTCAAGACCTTCCTTTCCCTCATGAATTTCTCAGTCTTGGGCCCTCAGGGCAGGAGCCCAGCTAGGAGTGTTCAGGACTCAGAAGCATGCAGAATTGCCAGAGTCTAGGGCAAGGTTGGGGAAATCAGTTCTCTACAGAAATAGCATATACCGTGCCTAAGGGCATGGACTTCGGAGCCAGAAACAGCAGGTATGAATCTCATTTCTACTGTTACCAGCTGTGTAGCTATAGACAAGTGATATCATCTTTCAGAGCCTCAGTTTCCTTATCTGTACAGTGGGAATGATACCCTATGTCAGGGCTGTGGTGAGGACTAAATGGGAATAAGTATGTAATAATATAGTACGTAGAGTAAGCCTGCAGTATCGACTCAAAGCTGTATCGATCCAAAGAGGTGAAGGCCTGATCAGTGTTTCTGAGAAGCTCGGTTTCTCTGGGTAGTCAGGACCAACCCTGGGCTACAGCAATTGTGCAAGGAGTCCTGGAGGAGAGGAAACTTTGAGTTGAGACCTCGTTGTTCTGAGCTAAGCCCTGGTGCTGAAGCCACTCCACTGGGGAGACATGTACAAATGACCATGAGACAAAGACGAGTTAGGAGCAGGCAGAGAGACAGAGACAGGGCTGAGGGGTGGGAGTGGCTACGGCCTGAAGGGCTGGCTACACCCCAGACCGTGTAATTCCACCCAAGACTAGGTTATCTGGAGCAGTGAGGAGATAGGGTCTTGGTAGCAGGAGGCAGGAATCTGATCTGCTCTGGCCTCTCTGCTCACCCCACCTCTTGGAGCTCTTTGCATCAGACCTGCTGGGGCCCAGAGCCCATCTCCTCTGCCCACTGCAAACTCATCTGCCTTCTTCTGCCAGGCTTCTCGGGAACACTGGCCCTGCTACCAGAGCCACAGGATCCCCCATGAGTGCCTGTGAAGGGAGTCCTGGATAGCGAGGCCCTGGCTGGTCCAGGGGTGGGTACTCCGCCATGCCACCCATCCTCCAGCGCCTGCAGCAGGCCACCAAGATGATGAGCCGCCGGAAAATCCTGCTGCTGGTGCTAGGGTGCAGCACCGTAAGCCTTCTCATCCACCAGGGGGCGCAGCTCAGCTGGTAAGGGGGCGTGGCCTCGGGGAGGGGGCGGGGCCCCAGGGGGGCCAGAGCTCCCCTCCCCGTTCTTCCACCTGCCAGAAGAGTCCTGCTAGGCTTGGTTCTTTCCCTCTATTCTGAACGTGCTTTCCCTTTAGGGCCACACAGCCTCCCTGGACAGGGACTGCTCTTCAATGAAAGGGTTGAGTGACTTGCTCAAAGTTACAGAATCAGTTAGCTGAGATCCGAATCCAGCTCAACTCCTTCCCACAGCATGCAGCTAAGCATCTCCGCAGTGGAAACAACTTCGCACGACTTCCCTCGTGCTGGGCAAGGCCAAGTCCTCTGACTTCTCTGAGCCCCAGTTTTCTCATCTATAAAGTGAGACATGATGTGTGTGATGCAGCCAGACACCCTCATACAGGATACCATGTGATTCAAGGGAACCCCGACCCTATTCTGACTCACTGTGTGAGCCCAACAAATCCCTGCACCTCTCCAGGGACTTGATGTCCCCATTTTCTACACTGTCTGCCCCTAAGAATGGTGTGAATGGGCCCAGCCCTCCTTACCAGATAATTTGCTGGTTTGAAATCCCAAACACCCATATTTTAAGAATGAAGCAACAGAAATGAAAGCTTCACGAGGGCTATGATTATTGTTTTGTATATTACTGTATTTCTTGAGCCTAGCATAACCTGGCACATAGTGGAGACCCAAAAAATATTTGATGACTGAATGAATGAGGCTTTAGAGGCCTTAAGAGAAACATAACAATGGGTTGCTGCAGAGCCCAGTGCCAACCATCTACAAAGTGAGGAGCCAGTTAAAGAGTAAAAATGAGAAAGAACAAAAGGATTTAGTGACCATGTGAGTTGTCTCCAGACTTTGTGTAAGTGATTGTTCTCCTTTTGGCCCTCAGTTTCTACATATACAAAGTGGGATTCCTCAAAGATCTCCAGGGGTCTTTATCCTTTATTTATTTCTGCATAAACAAATTATCTTAAAGCTTAGCAGCTGGAAACACAAACATCTGTTATTGTGGGTCATGAAGCAAGGTGCGGCTTATTGGGAACTTCTGGACCAAGGTCTTTCATGGGGTTGCAACCAAGGTGTTTGCTGGTGATGTAGTCTCATCCGAAGGCTTGATTGGAAGGGAGCAGCTTCCAAGCTCACTCACGTGGTTTTGACTGGCTTCAGGTCTTCAAGCGGGCTGGTGGACTGAGGACCTTAGGTCCTTGTGGGCTTTTCCCACTTAGTGGTAGCTCCCTATAGGGCTGCCCACTATATGGCAGCTTGCTTCCCCCAGCATCTGTCATCCCGGATTCAGTGAAAGACACCAAGATACTAGACAGCCACAGTCTTTCTATGATGAAATTTAAGAAGTGACATCCCATCATTTCTGCCCTCTTCTCTTCTTTAGATGCACTGATAAGTCCAGCCTACCTCAGGTGAGGGGAATACTCAAGGGCGTAAATACCAGGAGGCCAGCAGGGATCATAGGGGGCATCTTAGAGGCTACCCAGCACCCCCCTCGACCTTTCCATGAGTGCAGACTAGGCGGGGCCGCGCTGTGGGGCATCCACAGTCCTTGGGTAAGGCCAGGGGTCAAGTGGCAGCCCCCTCACACCCTCCTCTCTGCACACCCCCCGGGCCTGGCAGGTACCCCAAGCTGTTCCCCCTGAGCTGCCCTCCTCTGCGAAACTCGCCTCCGCGCCCCAAGCACATGACCGTGGCCTTCCTGAAGACTCACAAGACGGCAGGCACGACGGTGCAGAACATCCTGTTCCGCTTCGCCGAGCGCCACAATCTGACGGTGGCCCTGCCACACCCCAGCTGCGAGCACCAGTTCTGCTACCCGCGCAACTTCTCGGCGCACTTCGTGCACCCGGCCACGCGGCCGCCGCACGTGCTGGCCAGCCACCTGCGCTTCGACCGTGCGGAGCTGGAGCGCCTCATGCCGCCCGGCACGGTCTATGTCACCATCCTTCGCGAACCGGCCGCCATGTTCGAGTCGCTCTTCAGTTACTACAACCAGTACTGCCCGGCCTTCCGGCGCGTGCCCAACGCCTCGCTCGAGGCCTTCCTGCGCACGCCCGAGGCCTACTACCGCGCCGGCGAGCACTTCGCCATGTTCGCACACAACACGCTGGCCTACGACCTGGGCGGCGATAATGAGCGCAGCCCGCGCAACGACGCCGCCTACCTGGCGGGCCTCATCCGCCAGGTGGAGGAGGTTTTCTCGCTCGTCATGATCGCCGAGTACTTCGACGAGTCGCTAGTGCTGCTGCGGCGCCTGCTGGCCTGGGACCTGGACGACGTGCTCTACGCCAAGCTCAATGCGCGCGCCGCCAGCTCGCGCCTAGCCGCCATCCCCGCGGCGCTGGCGCGGGCAGCGCGCACCTGGAACGCCCTGGACGCCGGCTTGTACGACCACTTCAACGCCACCTTTTGGCGCCGCGTGGCGCGCGCCGGCCGCGCGTGCGTGGAGCGCGAGGCTCGCGAGCTGCGCGAGGCCCGCCAGCGCCTACTGCGGCGCTGCTTCGGGGACGAGCCAGTGCTGCGGCCTGCCGCGCAGATCCGCACCAAGCAGCTGCAGCCGTGGCAGCCCAGCCGCAAAGTGGACATTATGGGCTACGACCTGCCCGGCGGCGGCGCCGGCCCGGCCACCGAGGCCTGCCTCAAGCTGGCCATGCCCGAGGTCCAGTACTCGAACTACCTGCTGCGCAAGCAGAAGCGCCGGGGCGGTGCGCGGGCTCGGCCCGAGCCGGTCCTGGATAATCCCCCGCCTCGGCCCATCCGAGTGCTGCCTCGCGGGCCTCAGGGTCCCTGAGCTCCGCAGGCCTCTAGGAGTATGGGTCCTGGGTCCTGGGTCCTGCCCTGCCCTCCCAGGAGTTCAGCCAGGCGCTGCCTCCATGTCCTGCCCCATGAGAGCCCTTTCTTTTCAAGGGGCTTGAGTCCCTCGCCGAACTTTGGGGTATGCCTCCGTGAGCCCCCTCTCCCTATCGTGGGCTGAACCCCGCCTTCGGGCACGGCGCTGATAGGCTGGATCCAGCACTGGGCCACCCTCTTCTTCCCAGCTGGTTGGTGATTTTGACGAGAGGCCTGAGGGTGTCCAGAACTGCTCACTCTGCCTTTTTCTGGGGTCTGAGCGCCCCCGACCTGTCTTTTCCAAGTGGATAAGCCCAGGCCCCGCAGAGAGAGGCTGAGCCCTGGGGAAAGGTTGCTCTTGCTCTCCCTCCCAGGGCTTGAGGCTCCCTATACTTTTCTGTCTTCCGGGTTCTACCCTCCCCACAGACCTAAGCTGCTCCCAGTCTCTCAGAACCAAGAGTTCTTGGGTTGGGATTTTTGTCTGGTTGGTTTTTCTTTTTTTTAATAAAACATCTTTAAAATGTGCGAGTCGTATGTCAGTCATAGAAGTCGGATTCCCCACATTTGAGGATGAAACGGATTCCCAGGAGGAGCTGTGGCTGGAGCCATGAGGATGGGGGCGTGGACTCAAGGTCCCCCGCCACCTGGCATAGGCCCACAACCCTCCTCAACTGCTTGACTGACTAGGCCCCCAACACAGACTGGCCACCTCATTCCCACTCACTTTCCACATCGTTCTTTTTCACAAAATTCTGCAACATTTACTGAGCATCATCTCTGTAATTTGGAGATACAGGTGAACCAGGCAGATAGGGCCTTATTTTCATGGAGCTCATGGGGAAACTTTGGAACAGGAGCAAAGCAGGTAAGCAAAGAGGAAGGATTGGAGGAATTAGAGCAAAACACCTCCTTGGGTGGAAGGAGGATCATTTTCAGGTAAGGAGCTGCCTAACTCAGAATTTGACCTCCCCCTGTGAATCACTGACTTCACTAATGGCCTGCTTTCCTCACAAGAAGACAACTCAGACTCAGATGAAGACCAATCCCTTTCTGCGATTTCCTTTAACACAGCAAGATACCCAACACTTCGAGGTGAAATCTCCCTTAAGACTGACTAGCAGAGAATCGGGACTTTTTCTGTTACTTTCTTCAGAGCTATATCGACATATCTGGACAAGTCATAAAAACAATAGCTATTATGGTCTACGGTGTGCCAGCCACCGTTTAAGGGCTTTATGTATATTAACTTTGGAGATGGGTGCCATTTTCCAGGTGAGGGAACTGAAACTTGGGGGAGATTAAGTCAGGGTCACACAGCCAGAAAGTGGCCACTAGGATCTGAACCAAGACAATGTGGCTTCAGAGTCTGTGCTCACAAGCGCTGTCTGTAGTGCCATTCAAATAAAAAAGGTCACCTGCCACAAGCTAGGCTGACTCCCAGCACCTTCCCCCAAAAGAATGTAAAGGGAAGAACCAAGACACTGCTATCGGCAACTCTTTATCCTGTTTTTCATGGAAACAACGGTTGACCTGTTTGGACAATGAACATTGCAGTGATTGGTTGGCAGGATGCATGGCACGCTGGGCTTGAAAGGGGACTGTTGGTATGGCACCCCACTTTTTACCAGCAGAGCTCTGAAAAAGGCAATAATTAGAATCATGCAAAAGTATGGTTAAGTTTCTGACATTAAGCAGCAGTAAAGAATTGTACCAGACTCAAAGTGATCTATCCAAAAATAGGTGTCCTCTGGCCCCCAGCCAGTAAGGTGCTTGCCATTGTCTCCATCTGCACCCCCAGCCCTAGCCTCTGGTCATAACTCTGCCAGGAACATCCTTCACCTTGCCCTCAGTTGGCCTGGAAAATTCAGACATGCCTTTAAATCTACTTTTTTTTTTTTTTTTTTGACAGTCTCACTCTGTCTCCCAGTCTGGAGTGCAGTGGTGCAATCTCGGGTCACTGCAACCTCCACTTCCCAGGTTCAAGGGATTCTCCTGCCTCAGCCTCCTGAGTAGCTGGGATTACAGGTGCCTGCCACCACACCCGGCTAATTTTTGTATTTTTAGTAGAGATGGGGATTCGCCATGTTGGCCAGGCTGGTCTCGAACTCCTGACCTCAGGTGATCTGCCCACCTCGGCCTCCTAAAGTGCTGGGATTACAGGCATGAGCCCCCACGCCTGGCCAAGTCTGCTTTGATAAGTGTCCCAGTTCATTATGTGTTGCCATAAAGAAATGACTGAGGCTGGGTAAATTAAAAGGTTTATTTGACTCAATCCTGATGACTAGAAAGTTCAGGGTTGGTATCTGTATCTGGCGAGGGTCTCAGGCTGCTTCTGCTGGGCACCCCAAGTATGCAGAGACCACAGGGGAAGCAAGGGGGTCAGAGGAGGTGCCAGGTCTTTTTAACAACCAGCTCTTGGAACTGAGAGTGAAAAAACACACTTAATCCTCAGGGAAGGCATTAATCTTTTCATGAGGAATCCACACCCATGAGCCAAACACCTCTCATTAGGCCTACCTCCAACATTGGGGATTAAATGTCAACATGAGGTTTAAGGGACAAACAGCCAAACCACTGCAATAGGCCTCCCCTGGCCTCCCTGGCCGCCAGGCAGTCGGGCCCTCCTTTATAAACCTTGCCCCACCTCAGCAGAGAGCACAACTCTGGTTTCAGAAAAATCTGAAATCAGGGGCAAATGGAATCATCAGGTACTTGGAGAGGGTTCTCTGTTTGACTCAGGGGCAAGGGCAAATCCTAAAGCTGAGCAGGGGCTCTGGAACTCTTTGGTGGGAACATCTCCAGTTTCAGCCACAACCCAGGGGAACAGGCCTCAGCCCCTGGGACCCCAACCCCTAGGACTCCTGCAAGGAGGCGCCTTCCACCAACAAACACTGGGTGCTGCCCACTCTGTGCCTACTCAGAATGGTCCCAGAACTTTGGCAGTGAGTGAAACGTGGTCCCTGCCTTGAGGAGCTCACCCTAAGGTCTAGAGAAGATGTGGAGGCAGCAAACCTGGCCAACAATGACTCGATGGGGGTGATCTTGCCTTGTGATTAACCACGGGGGCTCTGGAGTTCAAACCCTGGCTCTGCCATCTACCAGTTACATACTTTGAACTTAGCCTTTGAGTCTCACTTTCCTCACCTGTGAAATAAACAGGCCCCTAGCACAGGGCCTGGCACACAGAGGTTCTCCCAAGATGGCATCTCTGGTTTCATCAGGACTCCTCCAGGGTCAACACCTTTCAGGTTGTAGATGTTATAGTTTGACGCATCTATTAGAAGAGTTTTTTCGCAGATGGAGGAAAGCATTTTGAGGAAGGGGTGACTTTTTCTACTTTCCCCAAAGCCATGGTATGGGCTATGAGCAGCCTTGATTTTTTCTTTGTTTGTTTGTTTGTTTTGAGACAGGGTCTCACTCTGTTGCCCAGGCTGGAGTGCAGTGGTGCAATCATAGGTCACGGCAGCCTCGAACTCAAGTGATCCTCCCATCTCAGTCTCCTGAGTAGCTGGGACTATAGGCTTATGGCGCCATACCCAGCTAATTATTTACTTTTTTTGTAGAGACAGGGTTCTTAGTATGTTGCTCAGGCTGGTCTCAAACTCCTGGACTCAAGTGATCCTCCTGCCTTGGCCTCCCAGAGTGCGGGGATTGCAGGTGTGACCCATCGCACCCAGTCCAGCCTTGATTTTCATGAATATAGGAAGCACAAAGTGTGTAAGGAGCAAAGAGGAGGACAGGAATGCCTGCCTGAGGTCAGGAGAGGTTCTCTGGAGAAGAGATGTCCCAGATGAGAACAGGGATGGAGGAAGGGGCTCTGGACAGAGGGAACAATACATGCAACACGCAGAGGTGCCGGGTATGAGAAAGCCTGGGCCCTGTGAGACAGGGATGCTGGGCCATCTGGCTGGGGAGAAATACACCAGTGCCAGATTATGAAAGCCCTTGAATGTCATGCTTAGAAGTTCAGATGGAGGCCGGGCATGGTGGCTCATGCCTGTAATCCCAGCACTTTGGGAGGCCGAGGCAGGCAGATTGAGGTCAGGAGTTCCAGACCAGTCTGACTAACATGGTGAAACACTGTCTCTGCTAAAAATACAAAAATTAGCTGGGCATGGTGGCGGGTGCCTGTAATCCCAGCTACTCGGGAGGCTGAGGCAGGAGAATTGATTGAGCCTGGGAGGTGGAGGTTGCAGTGAGCTGAGATGGCGCCACTGCACCCCAGCCTGGGTGACAGAGCAAGACTCCATCTCAAAAAAGAAAGAAAAAGAAGAGGAAGGAGAAGGAGAAGGAGAAGTTCAGATTGGCTAGTTTCTAAGGATCATGTGTATGAATCAAGATTCCTAGTCCAAACACAATGATCCTGAGGGGATGGAGCCTGAAGGCATCACCCAGAGCATCTGGAATGAGATTGTCAACAGCTTTGATGACATGGACCTCTTGGAGCCCCTCCTTCATGGCTTCTATGCCTATGGTTTTGGGAAGGTCTCTGACTTCCAGCTGCATTAGTCTTCCTCCTATCAAAGGTTATGTTGTGGTTGATTGCTCAAGCCCAATCTGGGGCTGGGAATATGGCCGCATTTGACATATCCATTCTATAGCAGATTGAATTGAATCTTAAGGCTACCCAGGCCTTGGTCCTGGAACCCACTTGAGAATTGGTTCAGTAGATGCAGAAAACGGCCATGCCATTAGATTATGTGTGTGCCCCCTGTCACACCTGCACTGGGGGCATGCACATGCATGTTGAAGTAGAAGCAGAAGCTGCAGATGGAAGCTCCCCATATCATCGTAGTACTCCTGGCCACGTATTTGATATGTTTCACTGGAGACACTGTCTCCCAAATACAGCAAGAGGCTTGCATTGGATGAAGCTGATGAAATGTTAAGCCAAAGATTCAAGAACCAGATCTATGCCATATTCCAAAACCTCAGCCAGTCACAGTGGCTCACACCTGTAATCCCAGCACTTTGGGAGGCAAAGGAGGGAAAATCACTTGAGCTCAGGAGTTGGAGAATAGCCTGGGCAACAGAATGAGACCACAGTTTCTACAAAAAAAAATTAAACATTATCTGGGCGTAGTGGCATGCACCTGTAGTCTCAGCTACTTGGGAAGCTGAGGCACAAAGATCACTTGAACCCAGGAGTTGGAGGCTGCAATGAGCTATGATCACACCGCTGCATTCCAGTCTGTGTGACAGAGTGAAATCTGTCTCTAAAAGTAACAATAATTAATAAATAAAGCTCAACAGCAACACTCAGATGGTTTTGCTATCAGCTATAATGCCTTTTGATGCACTTGAGGTGACCAAGAAGTTCATGAGGGACCCTGCCAGAATCCTTGTCAAGAAGGAAGAGTTTGCCTGGGCGTGGTGGCTCATGCCTGTAACCCCAGCACTTTAGGAGGCCGAGGCGGGCGGATCACGAGGTTAGGAGATCGAGACCATCCTGGCTAACACGGTGAAACCCCATCTCTACTAAAAATACAAAAAAATTAGTCAGTTGTGGTGGCATGTGCCTGTAGTCCCAGTTACTCGGGAGGCTGAGGCAGGAGAATGGCGTGAACCCAGGAGGCGGAGCTTGCAGTGAGCCGAGATAGCGCCACTGCACTCCAGCCTGGGCGACAGAGCGAGACTCTATCTCAAAAAAAAAAAAAAAAAGAAAGAAAGAAGAGTTCACCTGGAGGGTATCTGCCAATTTTACATCAGCATAAAACAAGAGGAGTGGAAGCTGGGACCACTGTGTGACTTGTATGGAACCCGGATCATCATCCAGGCAGTCATCTTCACCAATACCCCAAGGAAGGCTGATTGGCTCACTGAAAAGATGCTTGCCAGAGACTTAACCGTTTCTGCCATGCATGGAGATATGAACCAAAAGGAACAAGCTATGATCATGAGGAGTTCCATTCTGGCCCTAGCAGAGCATTGATTACTACTGGTCTCCTGGCCAGAGAATGTGCCAGGTTTCTTTAATCATCAGCTATGACTTTCCCACCAACAGGGAAAATGATATTCAAAATGAGAGTCAGTCATGGTGGATGTTTTGACCATAGGGTGTGGCTCCTAATACAGTAACACCAGAAGACAGGGGGACTACTGTAGACATCAAGACATTGTACATCACCCCCACTGAGAAGATGGCTCAGTGCTGTTGACCACATCTGAGGGGAGCTGATCTGCCATCTGGCCCCAGCCAGGTGTCAATCTTGGGACTGAGGCTGGGCACAGTGGCTCACGCCTGTAATCCCAGCACTTTGGGAGGCCGACGTGGGCGGATCACGAGGTTAGGAGATCGAGACCATCCTGGCTAACACAATGAAAGCCCGTCTCTACTAAAAATACAAAAAAATTAGCCAGGCATGGTGGTGGGTGCCTGTAGTCCCAGCTACTCAGGAGGCTGAGGCAGGAGAATGGCGTGAACCTGGGAGACGAAGCTCACAGTGAGCCGAGATCGCACCACTGCACTCCAGCCCGGGTGACAAAGTGAGACTCCATCTCAAAAAAAAAAAAAAAAAAAAAAATATCGGGGCTGAGGAGCAGCAGGAGGTGGAGGGAAGGGAGCTGACGGGTGGACATCTTGTCAGTTTTTTCTTTTTTTTTTGGAGACCTAGTCTCAATCTCGCTCTGTTATCCAGGCTGGAGTGCAGTGGTAAGATCTCGCCTCACTGCAACCTCCGCCTCCCGGGTTCAAGTGATTCTCCTGCCTCAGCCACCCGAGTAACTGGGATTACAGGTGTGTGCCACCACACCTGGCTAATTTTTATATTTTTAGTAGAGACGGAGTTTCACCATGTTGGCCAGGATGGTCTCGAACTCCTGACCTCAAGTGATCCTCCCGCCTCAGCCTCCCAAATTGCTGGGATTACAGGCATGAGCCACTGCACTCAGCCTTGTCATTTTTTTCTTTGAATAAATGTGACTTTTGAGGCCAAAAAAAAAAAAAGGAACAATGAACATTTAAGATGATTTTTTTCTTTGGGAGGGTGGGCTCTTGCCCCAGATGTCATCTGTTCTCTCAAAAAACATTCATCCATTTCTCCCGATCCCATCTGAATTCCTCTGAGAATGATTCAAAAGGCCATACTATGTCAGTCAGTCTTATTTGTTGGGCCAAATCAGGAGGGAGATTTTAAAATATTTTTTCTAAAAGTTGGGATTGTTTTGCATGGAATGCTGGCATAAGTGGAATGGCCAGAGATGACCAGCAGGGGAGGCCGGGCTGTCCTCAGAGCTGAGAAGATCACTGTCTCTCTGCATCTGGAGCTTGTTCCTGGCACAAGAGAGTGCCGTGGCATGCAAGGACAGCTCTCTTGTAGGTGATGGGGAGCCACTGAGGTAAGCAGGAGAAAGGCCTTTAGTAACAAGCTGCATGGCTAGGTGTGGTGGCTCACGCCTGTAATCCCAACACTTTGGGAGGCCAAGTCGGGGTGGATCACTTGAAGTCAGGAGTTTGAGACCAGCCTGGCCAACATGGTGAAACCCCATCTCTACTAAAATACAAAATTAGCTGGGTGTGGTTGCGCGTGCCTGTAATCCCAGCTACTCAGGAGGCTAAGGCAGGAGAATGCCTTGAACCCAGGAAGGAGAAGTTGCAGAGAGCCGAGATCACACCACTGCACTTCAGCCTGGGTGACAGAGCGAGACTCCATCCAAAAAAAAAAAGCTGCAAATGCCACTAAGAGAAGGCACATTAATAAGAACAATGATACTAGCTTCTACTGAGCACTTACTGTATTAGGCTGTTTTTGCATTGCTATGAAGAAATACCTGAGTCTGGGTAATTAAAGAAAAGAGGTTTGATTGGGGCCGGGCACAGTGGCTCATGCCTGTAATACCAGCACTTTGGGAGGCTGAGGCGGGTGGATCATGAGGTCAGGAGATAGAGACCATCCTGGCTAATAGGGTGAAATCCTGTCTCTACTAAAAACAAAAAAAAAATTAGCCGGGTGTGGTGACGGGCGCCTGTAGTCCCAGCTACTTGGGAGGCTGAGGCAGGAGAATGGCGTGAACCCAGGAGGCAGAACTTGCAGTGAGCCGAGATCAACCACTGCACTCCAACCTGGGCTACAAAGTGAAAAAAAAGAAAAGAGGTTTGATTGGCTCCCAGTTCTGCCGGCTGTACAGGCATGTTGCTGGCATCTGCTCAGCTTCTGGGGAGGCCTCAGGTAGCTTACAATTGTGGTGAAAAGTGAAGTGGAAGCAAGCTTATCACATGGCAAGAGCAGGAACAAGGTCAGTGCCCTCTGGGGGGAGGTGCCACACACTTTCAAACAACCAGATCACTGTGAACTCAGAGCAAGAACTCGCTGATCACCAAGGGGATGGTGCCAAGCCATTTGATCACCAAGGGGATGACGCCAAGCCATTCATGAGGGATCCACCCCATGATCCAAACATCTCCCACCAGGCCCCACCTCCAACACTGGAGATCACATTTCAACATGAGATCTGGGCAGGGCAGCGGGGACACACAGCCAAACCATATCACTTACTATATACTAGGTCAGTGGTCCCCAACTTTTTGGCACCAGGGAGTGGCTTTGTGGAAGACTATTTGTCCATGGTGTGAGGGGTAAAGGGGGATGGTTTTGGGATGAAACTGTTTCACCTCAGATCATCAGGCATTAGATTTTCATAAGGAGTGCACAACCTAAATCCCTCACACATGCAGTTCACAATAGGGGATTCATACTCCTCAGAGAATCTAATGGTGATCTGACAGGAGGCAGAGCTCAGGTGGTAATGTCTATGGCCCAGGGGTTGGGGACCCCTGTGCTAGGTGCTCTTCTCTACACTTTATGTATTTTTTAACTTATTTGATTTTTGTTTTGCTTTGTTTTTGAGATGGAGTCTAGCTCTGTTGCCCAGGCTGAAGTGCAGTGGTGAGATCTTGGCTCACTGCAACTTCTGCTGCTCAGGTTCAAGTGATTCTCCTGCCTGAGCCTCCCAAATAGCTGGGATTACAGGCACCCACCACCACACCTGGCTAATTTTTGCATTTTTAGTAGACACAGGGTTTCACCATATTGGCCAGGCTGGTCTCAAACTCCTGGCCTCAAACAATCCACCTGCCTTGGCCCCTCAAAGTGCTGGGATTACTGGCATGAGCCAGCAGGCCCAGCCAACTTACTTGATTTTTACAACACCCTAAGAGGTAGCTGTTACTCTTCTCTCCCCGTTTTATTTATTTTAGAGACAGGGTCTCACTTGTCACCCAAGTGACAAGTCTCAGCTACTCGGAGGGGGCAGTGGTGCGATCGTGGCTCACTGCAGCCTCAAACTCCCAGGCTCAAGCAGTTCTCCCTCAGCCTCCTGAGTAACTGGGATTACAGGAAGGTACCACTGAACACCCAGCTATATCCCCTCTTGTAGAAGAGGAAACTGAGATACAAAAAGTTGAAGTGCCCAGGCTCATACAGCCGGGAGAAGCTGAGCTAGGACAGAAACCAGAGTGCTCAGGCTCCAAAGCCCAGGTCCTTCCACCACAATACATTACCCGACCCCCTGAAACACCCTCTCAGCCATCCCTGCAGCCTCTTTATTAAAGAACCTCATTATAAAAGCCTCCTGGGAGCAGGTTTGAGCAAGAGGGAGGGGCAGAGAGCCCAAGTGCTTTGGGAGCCCAAGGTGAGGCGGGGCACAGAGAGAGAAGCTGGTGCTCCGCCAACACAACCGGGCAGCTTCCCAGAATGGGCCAGAGGCGTGGAGAGGGGCTGTGGGGCAGAGGTGCCTGAAGAAAGGGGCTAGACAGTCAGTCCCAGCTAGAGGAGGGCATGGAGGACAGGAAGGGGAGCCCCTTTCTCCACCTCATGGACTCTAGATTAGCTCCTCTGGCCCAGCAGGGCTACAGAAATCTGAGGATCCCTGCCAGCCAATCCTCTTCTTCCCAGCAAGAGTTCCCCTGGTGCCCTCCAGTGGGCAAAGGACAGGACAGGATCACCCTCCACCACTCCCATCCTCCACATTCATCCTGATCTCATGGGATTGCTATAACACCCAGGCAACAGAGGGCAAAGGAGTCAAGTTCTCATGCTGCATTAAAAATGGGAAGACTCAAGCTGGGCACGGTGGCTCACGCCTGTCCCAGAACTTTGGGAGGCCGAAGCAGATGGATCACTTCAAGTCAGGAGTTTGAGACCAGTCTGGCCAACATGATGAAGCCCTGTCTCTACTAAAAATACAAAAATTGGCCAGGTGTGGTGGCGTGCGCCTGTAATATCAGCTACTCAGGAAGCTGAGGCAGGAGAATCACTTGAACCTGGGAGGCAGAGGTTGCAATGAACTAAGATCACACCACTACACTACAGCCTGGGCGACAGAGTGAGACTCCATCTCAAATAAATAAACAAACAAATAATAAAGACAATAAATACTCAAAACTCATCACTTACTAATCAGTTTACTACAATTTACTTTTTTTTTTTTTTTGACACAGGGTTTCACTTCTGTTGCCCAGATGAGTAGAGTGGTGCGATCTTGGCTCACTGCAGCCCTGACCTCCCTGGGCTCAGGTGGTCCTCCCACCTCAACCTGGCACCCCTGGTGCCACCGTGTTGGGCTAATTATTTTTTAATAGACAGGATCTTACTGTGTTACTCAGGCTAGTCTCAAACTCCTGAGCTCAAACGATCTGCTGGCGTTGGCCTCCCAAAACACTGGGATTACGGGCATGAGCCACGGCGCCCAGTCAGTGGTGTGTTATTTATGGCCTATCTCTTCCAGGACAGCACTTGGTGGTGTTACATTGGTAACCTGAAATCAGCCATCGTGAGAGTATTTACACTACAAATCAACAAACATTATACATCAGAAGTTTTATTGATTTGTTGACTGCCTAGACCAGGGATGAGCAAACTATAAGCAAATCTGGACTACCACCTGTTTTTGTAAATAAAGTTTTATTGGAACACAGTCACACTCATGTATTTACGTCTTGTCTAAGGCTGTTTATGCACTACACTGGCAGAGTTGAGTAACTGCAATAAGATCATATGGCTCCCAAAGCCTAAGACATTTACCACTTCATGGAAGGAGTTTGCTGACCTGTAGCCTGGATTTAAGAAAACACTGGAGGGGCCAGTCACGGTGGCTCATGCCTGTGATCCCAGCACTTTGGGAAGCCAAGGTAGGCAGATAACTTGAGGTCAGGAGTTCGAGACCAGCCTGGCCAACATGGTGAAATCCCGTCTCTACTAAAAATACAAAGATTTGCTGGGCGTCGGGGCAGGTGCCTGTAATCCCAGCTACTTGGGAGGCTGAGGCAGGAGAATTGCTTGAATCTGGGAGGCAGAGGTTGCAGCGAGTCAAGATTGTGCCACTGCACTCCAGCCTGGGCAACACAGTGAAACTCAGTTTTTTTAAAAAAAGAAAAGAGGCTGGGCTTGGTGGCTCATGCCTGTAATCTCAGTACTTTGGGAGCACAAGGTAGGTAGATTACCTGAGGTCAGGAGTTCGAGACCAGTCTGGCCAACATGGGGAAACCCCATCTCTACTACAAACACAAAAATTAGCCAGGCTTGGTGGCGGGCACCTGTAATCCCAGCTACTTGGGAGACTGAGGCAGGAGAATTGCTTGAACCCGGGAGGTGGAGGTTGCAGCGAGCCAAGATTACACCATTGCACTCCAGCCTGGGTAAAAAGAGCAAAACTCCATCAAAAAAAAAAAAAAGGAAGGAAGGAAGGAAGGAAGGAGGGAGGGAGGGAGGGAGGGAGCGAGGGAGCAAGGGAGGGGAAAGAAGGAAGGAAGGAAGAAGGAAGGAAGGAAGGAAGGAAGGAAGGAAGGAAGGAAGGAAGAAGGAAGGAAGGAAGGAAGGAAGGAAAGAGAGAGAGAGAGAAAAGAGAAGAGAAGAGAAGAAAAGAAAAGGAAGAGAGAAAAGCGCGCCAGGCATGGTCACTTATGCCTGTAATCCCAGCATTCTGGGAGGCTGAGATGGGAGGATCACTTGAGCCCAGGAGTTTCACACCAGCCTGGTCAACATAGTGAGACCCAGTCTTTACAAAAACAAGTTTTAGGCCGGGTGCGGTGGCTCAAGCCTGTAATCCCAGCACTTTGGGAGGCCGAGACGGGCGGATCGCGAGGTCAGGAGATCGAGACCATCCTGGCTAACACGGTGAAACCCCGTCTCTACTGAAAAATACGAAAAACTAGCCGGGCGAGGTGGCGGGCGCCTGTAGTCCCAGCTACTCGGGAGGCTGAGGCAGGAGAATGGCGTGAACCTGGGAGGCGGAGCTTGCAGTGAGCTGAGATCCGGCCACTGCACTCCAGCCTGGGCGACAGAGCGAAACTCCGTCTCAAAAAAAAAAAACAAGTTTTAAAAATTAGCCAGGTGTAATGGTGCATACCTGTAGTACCAGCTACTTGGGAGGCTAAAGGGGGAGGGAGGATTGCTTGAGCCCAGGAGTTTGAGGTTACAGACAGTGGTGAAGGAAAATTCTCCCAGTGGGTGGAACCTTGGGGCAATACATCTGTGGATGCTTTCTGTGGAGGAAAGGTGGCCTAAGGTACAGATTTACACAGACTCGTGAGCAGCATCTGATAGGCTAGCCAGCTGCAGAGACTTGAAAAGAGCACAACTGGCAATCCGATGGCCTAGGAGACAGGACTGTGAACAGCTTCTCAAAATAGTCACAGGGTGGGAAGATTCCCATATGAAATGCCCTTCAGAGAGCAATCGGTGGAGGAGCCCTCAGTGATGAGATAGGATGACTCGCCTTAGACTGTGTCAGCCTCTTTACCCGGCCAGACCCATGCTTTCTCAATGGTCCCATACACAGAGTGCTCCACCACCAGATGCCTGTGCGTGCTAGAAAATGGCTGTGCTCGGCCAGGCGCGGTGGCTCAAGCCTGTAATCCCAGCACTTTGGGAGGCCGAGACGGGCGGATCACGAGGTCAGGAGATCGAGACCATCCTGGCTAACACAGTGAAACCCCCTCTCTACTAAAAAAATACAAAAAACTAGCCGGGCGAGGTGGTGGGCGCCTGTAATCCCAGCTACTCGGGAGGCTGAGGCAGGAGAATGGCGTGAACCCGGGAGGCGGAGCTTGCAGTGAGCTGAGATCCGGCCACTGCACTCCAGCCTGGGCGACAGAGCGAGACTCTGTCTCAAAAAAAAAAAAAAAAAAAGAAAAGAAAAGAAAATGGCTGTGCTCAATTGGCCAGGCGTGGTGGCTCATGCCTGTAATTCCAGCACTTTGGGAGGCAGAGGCGGACGGATCACTTGAGGTCAAGAGATGGAGACCATCTTGGCCTACATGGTGAAATCCCGTCTCTACTAAAAAAAATACAAAAAATTAGCTGGGCGTGGTGGCGGGCCCCTGTAGTCCCAGCTACTCGGGAGGCTGAGGCAGGAGAATCCCTTGAACCAGGGAGGTGGAGCTTGCAGTGAGCCGAGATGGTGTCACTGCACTCCAGCTGGGGCGACAGCGCGAAACTCCGTCTCAAAAAAAAAAAAAAGAAAGAAAGAAAGAAAGAAAGGAAAAAGGAAAAGAAAAGAAAAGAAAATGGCTGTGCTCAGGCCAGGTGCGGTGGCTCATGCCTGTAATCCCAGCTACTTGGGAGGCTGAGGCAGGAGAATCACTTGAACCTGGGAGGCAGAGGTTGCAGTGAGCCAAGATCACATCATTGCATTCCAGCCTGGGCAACAAAAGTGAAACTCCATCTCAAAAACAAAAAAGGAATGCCTTTGTCTAAGTTTTTATACAGTGTTTTTAATTCATTTTCTTTTTTTTTAAGTTTTTTTTTTTTTTTCCCGAGACAGAGTCTTGCTCTGTCACCGAGGCTGGAGTGCAGTGGCACAATCTTGGCTTACTGTAACCTCCACCTTCTGGGATCAAGCAATTCTCAGGTCTCAGCCTCCTGAGTAGCTGGGACTACATGCTCCCACCACCATGCCCAGCTATATTTTGTTTTTGTTTTTGTATTTTTAGTAGAGAACTAGGGTTTTGCTGTGTTGGCTGAGCTGGTCTCGAATTCCTGGCCTCAAGTGATTCACCTGCCTTGGCCTCCCAAAGTTCTAGGATTACAGGTGTGAGCCACCATGCCGACATTTCTTTTAGTTTTTAAAATTAAAAAGAAATATATTGCTAGGCCTGGTGGCTCACGCCTATAATCCCAGCACTGTTGCCCAGGCTGGAGTGCAGTGACAAAATCTCAGCTCACGGCAACCTCCGCCTCCCGAGTTCAAGTGATTCTCCCACCTTGGCCTCCCGAGTAGCTGGGATTAGAGGCGTGCACCACCACACCCAGCTAATTTTTGTATTTTTAGTAGAGATGGGATTTCACCATGTTGGCCAGGCTGGTCTCGAACTCCTGACCTCAGGTGATCTGCCTGCCTTGGCCTCCCAAAGTGCTGGGATTACAGTCGTGAGCCACCACACCCAGCCTGCCTGGCCAGATTTATTTATTTTTTATTTTATTTTATTTTATTTTATTTTATTTTGAGACAGAGTCTTGCTCTGCCACCCAGGCCAGAGTGCAGTGGCGCAATCTCAGCTCACTGCAAGCTCTGCCTCCCGGGTTCACGCCATTCTCCTGCCTCAGCCTCCCGAGTAGCTGGGACTACAGGCACCCGCCACCACGCCCCGTTAATTTTTTGCACTTTTAGTAGAGACGTGTTTCACCGTGTTAGCCAGGATGGTCTTGATCTCCTGATCTCATGATCCGCCTGCCTCGGCCTCCCAAAGTGCTGGGACTACAGGCGTGAGCCACCGCACCCAGCCTGCCTGGCCAGTTTTTAAAACATTTTCAGGTTAGCTAGTCTTTGTTGAATAAAGGCAAACATTTTGCTGCATCATTACTTTCCATCTCCAAGAGTTTCTGACACCAGTGCCTCTCTGTGAAGAAAGCAGTGTGTTGTGACAACATCAAGGTTTTGTTTGTTGGTTTTGTTTTTTTCCAAGGACAGTAAAAATTCTTATAGAGCCAACCACTGATTTGAACCATCGGTATAAATGCCAAGGTAGTTCTTCCAAGACAGACTTTTTGATGATTCCTCATATGAAATGACATTAAATCTATCTTGGCTTTTTGTTTGTTTGGGAAAGCTGAAAAATTTTCTTGATGATCGTGCTGACCATTTACAGATCTTACTAGTGCTATAGCATGGTAAGCATTCACCATTTTATTGATGAAATCAGTTGACTCATCAGCCAGGATAAAGATTAAGTTGTAGCCCGGTGCAGTGGCTCATGCCTGTAATCCCAGCACTTTGGGAGGCCAAGGAGGGTGGATCACAAGGTCAGGAGATCAAGACCATCCTGGCTAACACGGTGAAACCCCATCTCTACTAAAAATACAAAAATAAAATTAGCTGGGCACAGTGGTGGGTGCCTGTAGTCCCACCTACTCGGGAGGCTGAGGCAAGAGAATGGCGTGAACCCGGGAGGTGGAGCTTGCAGTGAGCCGAGATTGCGCACTGCACTCCAGCCTGGGAGACAGAGCGAGACTCTGTCTCAAAAAAAAAAAAAAAAAAAAAAAGATCAAGTCGTTTTTCAGTTTATTATCAAGAAAACAAAAATAAAATCCTGTTCAGTATCAGAGACCATGTCGTCAATATGTGAGGTTGTTGTTCTCTCTCAGGGTAGAGTCTTTTCTTTCTTTCTTTCTTTTTCTTTTTTTTTTTGAGACAGAGTTTCGCTCTTGTTGCCCAGGCTGGAGTACAGTGGTGTGATCTCGGGTCACTGCAACCTCCACCTCCTGGGTTCAAGCGATTCTCCTGCCTCAGCCTCCCAAGTAGGTGGGATTACAGGCGCCTGCCACCACACCTGGCAAATTTTTGTATTTTTATTAGAGACGGGGTTTCAGCATGTTGGCTAGGCTGGTCCCAAACTCCTGACGTCAGGTGATCCATCCTTCTTGGCCTCCCAAAGTGCTGAGATTACAAGTGTGAGCCACCATGCTTGGCCTTTTTTCTTTTTCTTTTTTTTTTTTTTTTAAATAGACAAGGTCTTGCTCTGTCACCAAGGCAGTGGAGTTATCACGGCTCACTATAGCCTCAGCCTCTTGGACTCAAGTGATCCTCCTGCCTCAGCCTCTGGAGTAGATGGGACCATAGCATGCCACCGTGCTCAGCTAATTTTTAAATTTTTTATAGAGAGGGTCTTTCTTTGTTTTCCAGGCTGGTTTTGAACTCTTAGCCTCAAGTGATCCTCCCTCCTTGGTCTCCCAAAGTTCTGGGATTACAGGTGGGAGCCACTGTGCCTGGCCTATTATAGTACATTTAATTGTGAGGATTTCACATTTTTTGCAAGTTTCTTGTTTAGTCGTCTGTCCTGCCCTTCTATTTTATACCTTATTAGCCTCTGTGTTTTACAAATAAGTCTGACAGGTTAACGTGGGGTTTTTTAAAACATGGGCTGTGAAGTGAAAGGGTAGAATTCTAGGCCTAGGTCCATGGACAAATCTGGTAAGGTTGGTTAGTGATAAAGAGTTACAACCTAATTGTAGTTAGGTTCTTTTCCATTTTGCTGGAGACATTGCTACGTGTCTAACTGCAAATCACAGCCACTCGACGAGTAAATGTGCCATTTTAAAAAATATCTGTTTGGGCTGGGCACGGTGGCTCACATCTGTAATCTCAGCACTTTGGGAGGTCGAGGCAGGAGAATCACCTAAGGTCAGGAATTTGAGACCAGCCTGGCCAACATGGTGAAACCCCATCTCTACTAAAAATACAAAAATGTGCCAAGTGCAGTGCTAGGCGCCTGTAATCCCAGCTACTTGGGAAGCTGAGGCAGAAGAATCGCTTGAGCCTGGGAAGCAGAGGTTGCAGTGAGCCAAGATTACGCCACTGCACTCCAGCCTGGCCAACAGAGTAAGACTGTCTCAAAAAAAAAAAATTTTTTTTTTTTTACTATAATACTAACCTGCCTAATTCATGTTTTATCATGTTTACATCAACAGCAAAGTAGCAGGGAAGCAGCTGAGTCACACCACTTACAAATTCTTTCTTTAGAAGGAAATTTTCCTCTGATTTTCTGTCACACCAATTGAGTTTTGTTTGTTCCCATAAGTCAGTTGCTGGTGCATAAAGGGAGGTTGGGGAGGGAATTCAGTAGAGCAAGGACGATATTATCAGCCTCAACCTCCTCCCCAGGCCATGCGTGCTCACATACTATCAACAGACTTCCTGATGTCATGTTAAAAAATGAGAAAGACTCAACTGAATGAACACAGTCCTGCTTTTCTTTCTTTTTCCTTTTTTTTTTTTTTTTTTTTTTTGTGAGACAAGATCTCACTCTGTCACCCAGGCTGGAATGCAATGGTGCGATCTCGGCTCACTGCAACCTCCGCCTCCTGGGCTCAAGCAATTCTCGTGCCTCAGCCTCCCAAGTAGCTGGGACTACAGGCGCACACCACCACATCCAGCTTATTTTTTTTGTATTTTAGTAGAGATAGAGTTTCACCATGTTGCCCAGGCTGGTCTCAAACTCCTGAGCTCAGCTGATCCATCTGCCTCGGCCTCCCAAAGTGCTGGGATTACAGGTGTGAGCCACCATGCCCGGCCCACACAAATTGTTTCTTTGTCTGCTGCTGGCAACAGATAGTGAGCTCCTTAAAACAGGAGCCATGCCTCTTTCATCGCTGGGAACCCAGTAGCCACTATGGACATGGCTCTGACCAAGCATTCAAGAAGCTGAGACCCATAAGCTTCCAGAAGAGCTGCGCTGTGCACAAATGAATTCAGCCTACAGGGCAAGCTCTGCAGTGGATTCCAGGAGGAACACAGGAAAGCATGAAGGTTACGGATACAGACTTGGAGTGAGATAGCACTGACGGTAAGTTTTCATTCATCAAGCAACTCATTTATACTCTCTGAGCCACAGCACCTTTGTCTGTCAAACGGGGATAAACAATATCCACCATGTGGGGCTATTGTGAGGGTTAAATTAAATGTGTATGGGCCGGGCACGGTGGCACAGGCCTGTAATCCCAGTACTTTGGGATGTCGAAGTGGGCAGATTGTTTGAGGTCAAGAGTTCGAGAACAGCCTGACCAACAGAGTGAAACCCCATCTTTACTAGAAATACAAAAGAAATTAGCTGGGCGTAGTGGTGCACGCCTGTAATTTCAGCTACTTGGGAGGCTGAGGCAGGAGAATTGCTTGAATTCAGGAGGTGGAGGTTGCTGTGAGCTGAGACCATGCCACTGCACTCCACCCTAGGCGACAGAGCAAGACTCTGTCTCAAAAAAAAAAAAAAAGAAAGAAAGAAAGAAAGAAAAGAAAATGTGTATGAAGCAGTCCTCAATAAATGATGGCTGATAGTTTTATTTTGGTAATAACCCTAACAGGGGGTTTCCAGGATCAAGAAAAGAACAATAGTGCCAATTAACATGTATTGGCCAGGCATGGTGGCTCACACCTGAAATCCCAGCACTTAGGGAGCACGAGGTGGGTGGATCATTTGAGGTCACGAGTTTGAGAGCAGCCTCGTCAACATGGTGAAATCCCGTCTCTACTAAAAATACAAAAATTAGCTGGGTGTGGTGCGCACCTGTAGTCCCAGCTACTAGGAAAGCTGAGGCAGGAGAATTGCCTGAACCCGGGAGGCAGAGATTGCAGTGAGATTGCGCCCCTGCACTCCAGCCTAGTGACAGAGTGAGACTCTGTCTCAAAAAAAAAAAAAATTAGCCAGGGTGGGGTATAGTGGTGGGTGCCTGTAATCCCATCTACTCAGGGGGCTAAGGCAGGAGGATCACTTGAACGCAGGAGGCAGAGATTGCTGTGAGTGGAGATCGTGCCGCTACACTCCAGCCTGGGTGACAGAGTGAGACTGTCTCAAAGAAAAAAAAAAAAAAAAAAAAAAATAGGCCAGGTGTGGTGGCTCATGCCTGTAATTCCAGCACTTTGGAAGGGCGAGGCGGGCGGATCACAAGGTCAGGAGATCAAGACCATCCTGGCTAACACGGTGAAACCCTGTATCTACTAAAAATACAAAAAGTTAGCCGGGCATGGTGGCGGGCGTCTGTAGTCCCAGCTACTTGGGAGGCTGAGGCAGGAAAATGGCGTGAACCTGGGAGGCGGAGGTTGTAGTGAGTCGAGATCGTGCCGCTGCACTCCAGCCTGGGCGACAGAGCGAGACTCCTTCTCAAAAACAAAGTAAGAAACAAACAAACAACAACAACAAAAACTATGTATTATGCTGTTAATATAAGGTTTACATATCTTAACTTTTTTGATCCTGTGGGCTAGGTGTTCTTATTCCCATCTTACAGAGGAAGAAACTGAGGCATGGGAAAGTTCAGCAACAAGCCCAAGGTCACATACTTACTTATGAGGGAGTCAGGCAGTCTTCACCCCAGAGCCAACTGATCTCTAGATGGGACTGGAGACTGGACCACTTGGACCATTTTCTTTCCAATAACAGGGCTAAAGCAGCTGATGAAGCCATGGTACCCCATGGACTTCTTGGTCCAGCTTTGCCAGTGACCTGTGGGGTCCCCTAGGTCCAGTCCTTCCCTTTTCTTGACCTCGGTTTCCTCATTTACAATGAAGGAGTTTGACACAATAATTCTTGATTCTGAACTGTAGTCCAGGAAGAGACATTTGGGAATGAGGCCCTGGCCTGCTGGTGACATCATAGAGGGGGGAGTTCCACGAGAATAGTCAGGCCTTTCTGGAAGCCCAGTGCCACAGTCTGTACTGAGCTCGGCTCAGGAAGGAAGGGAAATCCAGGCGGGGCCTGTTGGGCCCAGGTCTGGAGTTCTGTTCGCTCCAGAGTTCCCAGCACAGTCATGGATCAAAACTCAGTGCCTGAAAAGGCTCAGAATGAGGCAGACACCAATAACACAGATACGTTCTTTCGCTCCCACTCATCACCCCCACACCACAGGCCAGGCCACAGTGGAGCTCTCCACCATCATGGCGTGCCTCAGCGACGTGGTGAATCTCACCACCCTCCGGAGTTCGAAGACTTCCATGACCAAGCCTTCTCCTCCCACATCCACCAATCTCAACACCACAGTGAGGCATGGAATCATGGCAGAGCCCACGGCCCCACAGGCTTTGGCCTGGCTCCCTCTCAAGGTGCTGTCCCCTCCCACCATTCCTACGGTGAGGACTACCTTAATGAGCTCCACCGTGCTGGCAGAAGGCATCATGATGGGTCCCAATACAGTGGGTTCCATCAGCAGAATGACTCCCACTACCATAAGGAGTCTCACCATGGCAGACGCCAATATCTCGGTGAGAATTTATCCCACTATTCCTCTGGCGTGCCCCACCACCCCAGCGAGGCTTCCCACCATGGAGCCAATCCCTACAGTGAGTCCTTCCACCACAGTGAGGCTTCCTACCTTAGCGGGCTCCAACACGACGAGTCCCAGCATCACCAAGTCTCCCACCATGGCTGGTCCACCCACCACCAAAGCCACCACCATGGCAGGTCCCGTCATCACGAAGCCCACCAGCATAGAAGGCCTTCTCATCACGGACAGATCCTTTCCCCTTATTCCTTTGTGGGGTCCTACCAGCATGGGATATCTGACTATCACAGCGAGTACCCCCATAGTGAGCATTCCCACCATGCACAGCACCACCACCGGACCCACCGGCACCGAGACCACCACCAGCACCGAGACCACCACAGTGCGCATCATTCCAGTCACCTCTATGGTGACTACGTCCAGAGCACTTCCCAGCTCTCCATCCCACAAACGTCCTGGAGTCTGGTTCACGATGCCTCCGGCCCTGCTGCTTCTCATACAGGAGCCTTCCCCCCTCACATGGCACACCCACGGGGCTCGGCCCACAGCATGACTCGGTCTGTCAGCACAGTCCACTCACGTGCCGCCCAGAGGTCCAAAAAAGTTCATCCCTGGGATACCTCCACCAAAGATTCAGAAGACTGGGGCAAAGAAGAGGGGCAGTTTCGGAGACGCAAAAGTGAGTCTTTGCTGGGTCCCCCATGCCAACTCCTGCTGCCTGGCACAGGTTCCAGACCTGGTCTCGGGCCCGCACTGACCTTCCACAGATCGTAAGGCCTGAACCTCCTGCATATGTCCCCCATTGGCTATTCATTCTCCTGACTGTTCATGGTCCCATCTTTTATTTTTTGAATTATGCACTTCTTTAGGCCATGAGGTGTTTGTTCATTCAGTCACTGCCTTCTTTATTCGTATGTCCACCAGTCAAACATTGACACTCATTCAATGGGGGTGCGTGACCTGCCTGGACCATGGCAGCACAGGGAAAAAATCAACACAGTCGCTGCCCTCGAGGGGCCCAAGACTGGGGGTGGTCACTTAGCCGACCACAGATCATCCTGTGCTCGGGGCCTGCCCTCCTCAGAACACTGACCACAGTGGATCCTATCTGTCCAGATTTCTCCCACTCAACTGTGAGCTGCTTGAGGACAGAGATTAGGAACTAATGCCTGAATGAGGGCCTTATTGGAGGGCAAGGAGGGACCATGGGCTTTAGCTCTCACTCCACTGAACCTTCTTCCTAGTAGTTCAATAAACGTGACAACAGGCCAGGCGTGGTGACTCACACCTGTAATCTCAGCACTTCGGGAGGCCGAGACGGTCGGATCACTTGAGGTCAGGAGTTCGAGACCAGCCTGGCCAACATGGTGAGATCCCGTCTCTACCAAAAAAAAGACAAAAATTGGCCAGGCATGGTGGTGCGTGCCTGTAATCCCAGCTACTCGGGAGGTTGAGGCAGGAGAATCGCTTGAACTCAGGAGGCAGAGGTTGCAGTGAGCCGAGATCATGCCACTGCACTTCAGCCTGGGTGACAGAGCAAGACTCCATAAGAAAAAAAAAAAAAAAAACAGGCCGAGCACGGTGGCTCACACCTGTAATCCCAACACTTTGGGAGGCTGAGGTGGGCAGATTGTTTAGGAGTTGGAGACCAGCCTGGTCAATATGGTGAAACCTTGTCTCTACCAAAAAAATACAAAAATTAGCCAGGTGTGGTGGTGTGTGCCTGTAATCCAAGCTACACAGGAGGGTGAGGCAGGAGAATAACTTGAAGCTGGGAGGCAGAAGTTATAGTGAGCCAAGATCGCGACACTGCACTCCAGCCTGGGCAACAGAGCGAGACTCCATCTCAGAAAACAACAACAAATAAAACATGACAACAGTCTCAGGAACAAGCAGACAGGGGCAAGTGTGTTATTAAATGGGGGTGGGAAAGGCAACCTAGAGGAGGGAACATTTCATCAGGACCTTAAAGGGAGAGGATAAGTGCACCAAGAGGATGGGGTGATGAGGAGGTTGGGTTTTCCATGTGTAAGTTGCCACGTGAGCAAAGAAAGGCATGGAGACACAGGAGTGGGAGCCCTCAGGATCCCCAGAAGCCAACTCCAAATCCCCAACAGGCTGGCCCCTGCCACAGAAGGCACAGGACCAGCCTGTTGGGGATTTATTGGCCAGGGTGGTCTTGAACTCCTGGTCTCCAGGAGTGAGCTCCAGGTGCGAGCCATTGCTTCTGGTCACAATTATCCCCATTTTAAAGACAAGAAAACGGAGACACAGAGCAGTAGTGAAGTCACACAGCTGCTTAGGTAGAGCCGGGGAGAGCCTGGGAATCCAGGCTTGTGTGAGGCTCATGCTGAGGAGAGAGAGGACACTGGGTGCTGGGGACAGCCCTGAGCGTACTCCTGTGTCCCTGCAGAGTGGTACTTCATAACCTTGGACTCCATATTCTTCTGCATCTATGTGGTGGAAGCCGTGGAGGCCAGGAGTTCGAGACCAGCTTGGTCAACATGGTGAAACCCTGTTTATACCAAAAATACAAGAATTAGCTGGGTGTGGGGCAGGCACCTGTAGTCCCAGCTACTTGGGAGACTGAGGCACGAGAATTCCTTGAATCCTGCAGGCGGAGGGCCAGCAAGCAGGTGGGAGTGACTATGGACGCTGAGCCAGGCTGGGGGGTGCCCGGGACCTCGTGTCCCCCACTTGCACACACTTGACTTCCTGGCCCTGTTCCTTTCAGCCGGCCGGCTCCAGCGGACCCACAAGAAGGGACACTCTACTAATCTCTTGCAGTGGCTGTGGGAAAAGCTAACCTTCCTCATTCAGGGCTTCCGGGAAATGATCCGGAAGCTGACCCAATCCCTGGCCTTTGAAACCTTCATCTTCTTCGTCGTCTGCCTCAACACCTTCATGCTGGTGGCCCAGACTTTCGCTGAAGTCGAGATCCGGGGCGGTAAGAGCCAGGGAGCCCTGTTCCCATGGAGAAGCCACCGATGCTGTTCCAGGACCTCCATGGGCCTGATCCAGTGCCGGGCGGTTCACAGGACTCAGCTCACTAGATCCTCACCCCTGGGAAGTAGATGGCATTGCCCAACGTTTAGAGAGCGTCTCATAAAGACCCCGCTGAGGTCAGCCAGCCCGAGACAGAAGGACCAGCTAGGCGGGAGGCGGTGCTGTTCGCGCCGCAGCCACTAGGGGACGCATCTGCTCCAAATGTGCGACTGAGGGCGGCCGGGCGCCTGGTGCCTGAGCTTCGCGGGAAGGGCCGGGAACCCGAGAAGGCCCTGGGGGGGCGAGGGTGGAAGGCCAGGGAAGGCTGGGCCCTCTAATGTCATGGAGCAGGGTGAAGGACAGGAGCTGCCGGGCTCGTTGTCTCAGGCTCCATTCTAAGCCCTTCGCTTGTGTTCATGCATTTAATTCTCACAACTTTATCGAGTGGACTTCAGTTATCCCTATTTTATTTTATTTTAGACAGAGTCTCGCTCTTTTGCCCAGGTTGGAGTACAGTGGCGTGATCTCGGTTCACTACAACCTCTGCCTCCCGGGTTCAAGTGATTCTCCCACCTCAGTCTCCCAAGTAGCTGGGACTACAGGTGCCCGCCACCATGCCCAGCTAATTTTTGTATTTTTGGTAGAAACAGGGTTTCACCATGTTGGCCAGGCTGGTCTCAAACTCCTGACCTAAGGTGATCTGCCCGCCTCACCCACCCGAAGTGCTAGGATTACAGGCGTGCACCATTGCTCCCGGACACAATTAAACCCGTTTTAAAGACAAGAAAACTGAGACACAGAGCAGTAGTGAAGTCGTGGAGCTGCTTAGGTAGAGCCGGGGAGAGCCTGGGAACCTAGGCTTGTATGAGGCTCATGCTGAGGAGAGAGAGGACACTGGGTGCTGGGGACAGCCCTGAGCGCGCTCCTGTGTCCCTGCAGAGTGGCACTTCATGGCCTTGGACTCCGTATTCTTCTGCATCTACGTGCTGGAAGCCCTGCTCAAGATCATCGCCCTGGGTCTCTCGTACTTCTATGACTTCTGGAACAATTTGGGTGGGTGGGGCTGGGGCCAGGCCGTGTGTGTTTAGTCTCAGGGAGGCTCAGGATGAGAGAACGGTGGGGAAGGGAGCGCTGGCGTTGGGAGCCCGCCAGGCTCAGGAACCCCATGCCCTCAGACTTCTTCATCATGGCCATGGCCGTGCTGGACTTCTTGCTGATGCAGACCCACTCCTTCGCCATCTACCACCAAAGCCTCTTCCGGATCCTCAAGGTCTTCAAGAGCCTGCGAGCGCTGAGGGCCATCCGGGTCCTGCGGAGGCTCAGGTCGGTGGCCACGGCTCCCACCTGGGGTGGGGACTCCAAAGGAAGAGGGGACACAGACCGGGGCCCCCAAGAAATCCACTGTGACCTGCTCAAGGGATGGGGGCGCAGGAGGCTGCTGACCCCAGCCTGCTTCTGCCTCCTGCCATGCACTGGAATCAGCCCCTTCATTTTTCCAGAGAGGGGCCGGGACTCACCCAAGTCACCAGCAAGTCAGGAGCCTCCTGCCTTCAGTGCCAGCTGTGGCTGCTAGGCACAAACACCCCCCTGCCCCACTGATGACTCAGCCCCCACTCCATTTCTGCCCACAGATTCCTGACCAGCGTCCAGGAAGTGACAGGGACCCTGGGCCAGTCCTTGCCATCCATCGCAGCCATCCTCATCCTCATGTTTACCTGCCTCTGTATCCTGGTGCTGCAGGGGCTGGGGTGGGGGCCTGAGGGGTTGCGGTGAAAGGGGTGCGGGGAGCAGGGATGGGGCAGGAGGAGGGGCGCTGGGACAGGGATAGGACCGAGAGCCGAGTTTGGCCCTGAACAGCCAGTCCTCTTCTCTGCGGTCCTCCGAGCACTGTTCCGCAAATCTGACCCCAAGCGCTTCCAGAACATCCTCACCACCATCTTCACCCTCTTCACCTTGCTCACGCTGGATGACTGGTCCCTCATCTACATAGACAGCCGTGCCCAGGGTAGGGCAGGCCCCAGGCTGCAGGGAGGGCAAGGGATTGGGGGGGTGGACCGGCCAGGGCTTGGTGACCCCATCGGCAAAGTGGGGCTTCTGATGCCTGCATGTCAGAGTGTGGGGAGGGAGCAGGTCGTGGTTGGGGGTGGCAAGCACAGCCTGACTGTGCCCTCTGGCCTGCTCCCCCTAGGTGCCTGGTACATCATTCCCATCCTCATAATTTACATCATCATCCAGTACTTCATCTTCCTCAAGTGAGGACTCGCCCCTGCTGTGCTGCCCAGCACCACCCGTGCTTCCTCCTCCCCCTGGGACCCTCACCCCAGCCCCCTGGGACCCTCACCCCAGCCTGGGATGACCCTCACACACATCCCAGTGTGGCATGACCCTGGTCGTGCCACACTGAACCCACAGGAAGTACAGGGTGCCCCTCTCCTCTGGCCTCTTCACTGAGGGCACACTCCTGTCCCCCTCTCCAGCCTGGTGATTACTGTACTGGTGGATAGCTTCCAGATGGCGCTGTTCAAAGGCCTCGAGAAAATGAAGCAGGAGGTACCAAGTGGGGTGGGACAGGTGGACCAGATCAAGAAGCTGGAGGAGAGAGGCCATGGGGCTCCAGGGTTGAGCAGGCCTGGGACTCTGGCAGATCTGAGGCCTCTTCTTCCCAGAGGGCCGCCCGGATCCAAGAGAAGCTGCTGCAAGACTCACTGATGGAGCTCAGAGCCGCAGGTACCAGCTCAGCCCGCCCTGGCCTCACCTGCCAGTGGAGCCCAGTCTCTCCCTCCCCCTAACCTCCTTCCACAGATACAGAATTCCAGACTCGGTTTTAGAGTTTTAGAATTTGAGGCTCAGGAGGACTTTCATCCAGAGGACTCTAGGACAATCCTCCCAAAGCCATTTAAACTGCTTGTCAAATCGTTTTTTGTTTGTTTGTTTGTTTTTTGAGATGGAGTCTTGCTCTGTGGCGCAGGCTGGAGTGTGGTGCTGCCGTCTCTGCTCACTGCAACCTCTGCTTCTCAGGCTCAAGCAATCCTTCCATCTCAGCCTCCTGAGTAGCTGAGACTGCAGGCATGCGCCAGCACACTCACCCAACTTTTTGTTCGTTTTTTTAGTAGAGATGGGTTTTCACCATGTTGGCCAGGCTGGTCTCAAACTTGAATTCCTGACCTCAGATGATCCTCCCACCTCAGCCTCCCAGAGTGCTGAGATTACAGATGTGAGCCACCACACCTGACTGTGGTTGTCAAATCTTAAAAGACCTACTGGGGGCCGGGCATGGTGGCTCACGCCTGTAATCCCAGCACTTTGGGAGGCCGAGGCAGGCGGATCACCTGAGGTCAGTAGTTTGAGACCAGCCTGGCCAACACGGTGAAACCCTGTCTCTACTGAAAATACAAAAATTAGCTGGGCGTGGTGGTGGGCTCCTGTAATCACAGCTACTCGGGAGACTGAGGTGGGAGAATCACTTGAACCCGGGAGGCAGAGGTTGCAGTGAGCCAAGGCGACAGAGCAAGACTCTGTCTCACAAAAAAAAAAAAAAGAAGAAGGAAAGAAAAAAATATGTTCTAATCGGCTAGGCCTAAGTTACCTGTCCTTGAAGCTGGGGTATGGGGCTCACCTCAGCCAGAGGACTTGGACTGAAAGGGGGTAGAAGTGATTTGTTCCTCAGGAAAATTGGGGGTACTTCTTCCAGAAGTGGGGTGGGTGCTGGACGAGCAAACACACAAAGGGAACTGCATTATGCGGCACGCCCGGAGAAGCAACCTCCTGGAGCAGCCTGTACAGAAGCTCCATTAGCCCTTATCTTCCTTCTTTCTCTACATCCAGAGCCCAAAGAGGTGGCGAGTGAAGGCACCATGCTGAAGCGGCTCATTGAGAAAAAGTTTGGGACCATGACTGAGAAGTGAGGAGACAGGAAGGGAGTGAGGCCTGGGGTGTAAGGGTGAGGCCTGGGGGCCTGGCTGGAGGGTTGGGAGGGAAAGAGACATTGCCTGCCCCTCTAGAACGGGATGGAGCGCTGAGGCTTGTGGATGAGCCTGTGGGTGCAATGTGGAGACCCTGAGTGGCTTCTGCATGCCCAGAGGTGTGCTAATCCCAGCAGCAGAGATTCCACCCATTCCTTCACCCCAGAACCATCCCCAACCTTTGTCAGGTCTGGGCCCTGTGAGGGCTCCAGGGACCCAAAGAGGACACAGACTCAGCCCCTGCCCATGAGGACCCCACCTCTAAAGACCTGTGTTGGGCCATGGAGGATGAGTAGACTTCAGCCAAGTGGAGGGATAATGAGGTAGTTGGAGGAACAGCTTAGATCAAGGCCTGGAAGCCAGATGCTCAACCTCCATTCCTGTCCACTTGAGTGGCCAGCTGGGCCAGGACATCTGGGGACTCTGTCACCCAGGCTGGAGTGCAGTGGTGTAATCTAGGCTCACTGCAACCTCTGCCTCCTGGGTTCAAGCTATTCTCCCACCTCACCCTCCCGAGTAGCTGGGATTACAGGTGCACGCCACGACGCCCGGCTATTTGTGCGTGGTTTTTTTCAGTAGAGGCAGTGTTTCACCATGTTGGCCAGGCTGGTCTCGAACTCCTGACCTCAAATGATCCGCCTGTCTCGACCTCACAAAGTGATGGGATTACAGGCGTGAGCCACCGCGCCTGGCCTCTCACTTATCTTTCAAACTCAGCTCATTGACGCTGCCTCCAGAAGTCTTTCCAGGCCCCCAGCACTGGGCAAGGTTTCCCTCCTCTGGGCCCCTCAGAACCCAACTTCACATCTCAAGGTGTCAGCAGCTGTCTGGCTCTGAGGGCCAGCTGTCTCTCGTTAATCTCCATCTCCTCTGAGGCCAAGCTGTCTCTTGTTCATCTCCAGCTTCTCAGAGCACCTTGCTGTGTTCATTGTTTCCAGTGTTCTTTGATGAATGGGTTGACAAGATGGCCGGGAGGGTGTGAATGGGACAATGGGTAATGTGGTGGGCGCATGAGTGGGTGGATGGACAGGTGGATGACTGACTACACTGCATGGTGAAGGTGTTAATGGGTGGGTGGGAGGTGGCTACAGGGAAGAGTAGGTGGATGAAGGGGGAGGTGAGTTGTGAGTGGCTAGAGGGCCAGATGGTGAGTGACTGGATAAGGTGGGTGGATGGATGGGCAGATGGTCGAGTGGGCGTATGGGGAGGAATGGGACAGATAAATGGGTGGGTGGAGGGATGGGTGGTTAGGAAGATAAACAAAGCCAGAAGCCTCTGCGCTACACGCAGACTTGGGCACTTTCTCATATCTGGAAAAGGAGACCTCCTGGAAATAGAGGTCTGCGGTCATACAAATTTTGCAGGGAGGAGGCAGGCAAGAAGAGCCTCTGGGTGGTTCTGGGGTCCAGTAGGCCCAGCAAGCAGGTCAACCCAGCCCATCTCTGCGACCCCCACCCACCACCCGCAGGCAGCAGCAGCTCCTGTTCCATTACCTGCAGCTAGTGGCAAGCGTGGAGCAGCAGCAGCAGAAGTTCCGCTCCCAGGCAGCCGTCATCGATGAGATTGTGGACACCACATTTGAGGTGAACCAGGCAGGAGCGGGAAGGTGCTGGCGAGGGGCTTGTAGCCAGAAGTGTCCCCAAGTAACAGCCCCATGGGGATCGGGGAGGGCAGAGGCTGGTTCATTCACCCACCCGTGCCCCACTAACCCCTGCAGGCTGGAGAAGAGGACTTCAGGCAGTGACCCCAGGAGGACACCAGATACAGACTTCAACCCCTGGCAGTCTGCCCACCTGGGTGCACTGGGACGGATCCCCAAATCTGCTGGAAGGATTGTCCAGGCCCTGCAGAGCGGGGGCCCCAATAGAGTTTTTAAACCCCAGGAGGCTCCATGTCCTCACTGGCTAGGCCAAGGCGCAGGGAAGGGAATTGGTGCACATGCGCGAACGAGTGTGAGCCGGTGCTCCCTATGAAAGGGGCTGCTCTTGATTCCCTCCAGCCCTACCAGGGCCCGCATGCTAGCTCAGCCTAGCAGGGCATTAACAGCAGCTGGAGGGGTGAGGCAGAACGTGGGCTGAGCTCAGGTGTCGGTGGTGCCGGGAGAGCCGAGGAGGCAGTAACCCTGCTTTGGGGAGGAAGGCCCATCTGGCCCAAGAGTCAGGAGAAAAAGAATAGGCCTGAACACCCCAGGGTTGCCAGGGCCTGGGGGCCCAATGGGCTCCAGGAATGGGGACTCGGAGCCCGGGAACTCAATCCTGCCAGGACCCTTAGCTCCAGGAGAAGAGCACCAACCAGATGGGGATGTCATGAACCCAGAGGTCAGAGGTCATTGTCATATCCTGCCCTTCCTGGGGTCAGACTCTAGAGCCCACTGAGGGGAGGTGGAGTCGGGGCTTCTCAAGTCCTTCTGGCCTCAGGGCAAGGGGCAGGCAGGGATGTGTGGAGGACCCTGCTGCTGGGAGAGGGAAGCAGGGAATGAGGCTGAAGGCTGCGCCCCACTGCCTGCTCTAGGACTTAGATGACCTCCGGACTGATAGCCTGAGCCTAGGCTGGATGTCCAGAGCCCCTGTCCCCATGGCTGGGGGTGACAGTGGGACACTGGCTTATGCTGGGTGCTGGAAACCTAGCACTGAGTAAAGTGCAAGCCTTGCCCTGGCCCCAGGGGTCTCTCCTTGAGTGGAGGGTTTTCCATTATCTACAATAGCCATCTCACCTCTAGTAGAGGTGAATCCAGGTGCAGTTCAGGCCAGAGGGAGTCAGGAGCGGGAGCTGAAGCGCAATAGTTTTTTGCCAACCCTCCCATCTCTGGGCCAGACCAGTCAGTGCTGTAGCTTCCAGGGCCCCAGAACAGAATAAGCACCTCTCTTCCCTGGTCTGGCTGAAGGCACTGGCTGGCCCAGGACCCAGGAATAGACTGTGTGGAGGAAATGCCATATGGGATTTGGGCACAGATGCCAGGGGCAGAGAGGTCACCGGGCAGGTGTCTCTGGGCCTTGCTTCTCTCCACCACCTCACACCTCACACATTCATTCAGCAGGCATTTCCTGCCACCCACCCTGTGCCTGCCCAATGCTGGGAGCCCCTGCTTGGTGGCACATGGGAGCCCTTCTAAGCAGCAGGCCCCCCACACACCCTGGGCTGTCTGAGCTGCCACATCTGACAAGCTTGAGCAGAAATAGGCTGGATGTCATCTCCCGGGTCCCCAGCTCCTGTCAAATGCCACCCCTCAGCTTCTCACTCCCAGGTGGGACCCAGGATCTACTTCCTGTTTCCTCGTCCCTACCCCAATATGGGCTCCGAAGGCAGATGGCAGGGCCTGGGAGCTGGGGCTGCTGCTCATTAGGCCCTAGCCTTGGGCAGGGGACTAGGCAGGCACAAGCAGGGTGTGAGGCCTTGTCAGAAAGGAAGGGCCGTGGGATGCTCTCCGCAGCCACTGCGGTGCTGCCTGCCTGGGCCTGATGGTGCCGACACGTAGCACCCCCAAGGCCCATATCCCAAGTGTGGGTGTGTGCTGGTGCATCTGAGGAACACCTCTGAGTGTGGCACGTGGGTCCTTGGGTTGTGTTTGGGTTTTGTGTGTACATTTCCAGGTTGTTTCTCTAGGGTGTGTTGCTTCTGTGCTCATGAGTTGCTAGGCTGTGTTTCTTTGGGTATGCATGTGATATCTGCCAGCATCTGAGTGTGTGCTGTGGGTGTCTGTGTGTGTATGTCTGGTGTGTTGTGCTTTGGGTGTGTGCGTGTGTATATGTATGGGGGAGTATGAATTGCAGCCACAAATTCAGGTGTGCAAATGTTGCAATGCCGCTTTCTTTTTTGAGATGGAGTCTTGCTCTGTCTCCCAGACTGGAGTGCAGTGGCGCAATCTGGGCTCAATGCAACCTCTGCCTCCTGGATTCAAGAGATTCTCCTGCCTCAGCCTCCCGAATAGCTGAGATTATAGGGGCCTGCCACCACACCCAGATAATTTTTGTATTCTTAGTTGAGACAAGGTTTCACCATGTTGGCCAGGCTGGTCTTGAACCCCTGACCTCAGGTGATCCACCCTCCTCAGCCTCCCAAACTGCTGGGATGACAGGCATGAGCCACTGCACCCAGCCACAATGCTGTTTTCTTTAAATGACATTACATTGAATCTGTCCCCCTCACCCCTCCTGTGGGTGGCAGACAAGCTCTGTCCCTCTAGGGCTCCCAGTCTAGCCCCTTTCAGGCATCTTGCCCAGGGCAAGGCATGAGAGGCGTCCTTGTGGTGTGGAGCCCACAGCCTGGACTGAGAAGCACTGTGCTAGCCCTCACGGTCTCCTGGCCTGCAGGGACTCTGCCATCATTGGGCCACGCGCAGGTGGAGGAATCTTACAGGCCGGGAGCTCAGCGTCCTGGGTGAGGACACTGCCTGCTTGAAGCCCCACATGCCACCCATGAGCTCCTCCTGGGGCTGAGCAGGAGCAGAGCACAGACTCCTCCTCAGAGTGCTCCCAGGCAGCCAGCCCTGTTCTTGTCTCAGGGCATCGCCCCCGCTCTGTGAGTCTGCCCCCACCCCTTACCTCTGAGAATATCGGGAGTCTCTGGCTATGTGTGGGGGCTCCAAGGTTTGTTCCTCTCTGCCTGTGATGCTGGGGTGTTTGGGGGGCTCCACATTTGGAGGCTCAGCCCTGCACCTTCAGCACTGTCTGGGCTGGGACAGCAGCAGCTCTGCTGCAGGTGGCAGGGTGACCTCTCAGCTTGGGCGGGGGAGCTGGGAGCTGCCAGAAGTGGGGGTGGGGGATGGGGGCAGAAGTGAAGCACTAAGAAGAAACCAATGCAAGAAGCAGCACTGGCCATTTATTGTGACAGATACGGCCCATGGACCTGAAGTACCCTCCACCGTGGCCCCAAAACAAATGGCCTTCGCCCTCAGGGACTTATCACACCTGCACACAGTTGTGCTTTAGGAGCTGAGAGGAGTTCTGCCAGGGAACCACAAGGACCTCAAAGTCACAGCGCAGCTTCTGTAGAGAGAATATAGGGGAGAAGGAGGGGTGAGCCCAGCCTCGACCTGTCTCCTCCCAATAGCCAGCCCTCTGCCTGCCAGGCCAATCCAGGGCAAGAGAAGGGCAATCACTGACCCAACGGATGTCAAGCCACATGGCCGGGACTAGACTCCAGATCTTGGTAGCCAACTTCCCCATTCCCCGAGGAAGCCCCAGCTTCCTTTCTGCACCCCATCTTGGCCCAGAGGCTGACTCATCCAGAAGGCCGACAGGTTCAGCCAGACATCTGGACATCTGCATGTCCAGCCAAACCAGTTCAGGCTGGACAACCTGAGTGCCTGAGGCTCTGGGGAGGGCTGGGGCTGGAGGAGCCCAGCTGTTACCTCCTGCTGCGCCCCTGCTGCAAGGGGGCAGGTGGTGAGGTCCACGTGGTCTCCAGCGACCCTGGTCTTGCGGCAATCTGTGCTCCCCATCTCCATCGTCAGGAAGTACTTGATGCCGGCCACCAGCTGGGGACATAGGGTAGGGGCAGGTCAGGGGTCTTGACCCTTGATCCTCACTTCTCACCTCCCAGCATATTCTCCTGTTGCCCCCAGGCACTCAGGTGGGGAGAGAGGGGGAAGGGATGATTCAGACCTGGGGTCCCTGGGGTGGAAGTTCTGGTGGGTGTGGAGGGTGGAGAGGCCTGGAGGCTGAGCCTCACCCGCAGCCTGGGCAGACATCAGACATGCCCCACCTGGGGAACTGCCCACTGTCCCCATCTGCCTTCCCTTCTCCCCCATCAGGGCAGAGACTAGGACCAGGCAAGCCAGGAAGGCAGGTAGTGCATGCAATACAGGATTGAATGATGTCTTTCCTTGAAATTTAGATGGCTGCCCATTGTGGAGTTTTGGCATTAATTCGATTTTTTAAATATTGCATGAAAATATCCCGGTAGCGCTTTCCGGCCCCCTCCATGCAAGCCCGGGCAGCGCCTGTGGCCTCCCCCGCCTGGGCCAGTATCCCCTGCCAGCACCCCGCCCGCCGCACCTGGCTCTGCGCCTTGATGATGTGCGTGTCTCGGAAGTAGTAGAGGCTGTTGCTGCCCATGTTGTAACTGGCCACGGCCGCCTGCGCCGCCTTCTGCACCTGCGGGTCGTCGGGCGACAGGTCCTGGCGTTCTCCGACCATGCGCTCCTGCGGCCGGGCCCGGGCGTCGCGGGGCAGCGCCAGGAGGCAGAATGCGACCAGGGCCAGGCCCAGCGCCAGCGGGAGGCTCGAACGCGCCATGGCCGTCAGTGCCATCGGAGCCATCAGAGCCGTGAGTGCCGAGCCTGCGACCGCGCAGCTTTTTTACCTGCTGGGCCGCCCCGCCCGACGCCCGCGGTGCGCCCCCGCGGCCGGAGCTGGGGCGGGGCTCGAAGTTGCCGGTTTCCGGGGTCCTGCGAGGTTCAGGGAGCCCAGGAGGTCGAGGGGGCGGCGCGCACCCGCGTACCAAGACGCTTCCCTACCCTCCAGGACACACCTGGCCCAGGGAGGGAGAGGACAACGAAGGTCCCCAGCAACAAGTGCCAGTAAAGGGACGGTTCACGGGAGGGCTGTCCAGAATGAACTACCAACCGCAGCTCTTCGTGGGCTCTTACTGTTGCCACCATTTCCTAGCTGTGTGACCTCGGAGAAGTCACTTAACCACTCGCTGCCTCAGTTTCCTCTTCTGTACAATGGGTGTTGTGAGGATTCCGTGAGCTGAAACAGGTAAAGTTCTTAGAAGCGGCCTGGTGCTGCATAAACAGCAGGTGAGTAGGACACATTACTGCTCAGCGCTGCCTGACAGCCTTCCTGGAGCGCCAGTGACTAATGCTTCCACCTGGCCAGGCGCCTAGGCATGCTTGTAATTCCAGCACTTTGAGAGTCCGAGGTGGGAGGACTACTTGAGCCAGGGAGTTCAAGGCTGCAGTGAGTCGCAATCTCACCACTGCACTCCAGCCTGGGCGACAGAGCTAGATGCTGATTCAAAAAAAAAAAAGAGAGCTGGGTGTGAGGGCTCACGCTTGTAATCCCAGCACTTTGGGAGGCTGAGGCAGGCAGATCACTTGAGGTCAGGAGTTCAAGACCAGTCTGGCCAACATGGTGAAACCCCCTCTCTACTAAAAGTACAAAAATTAGCCAGGTGTGGAGGCGCACACCTGTAATCCCAGCTACTCAGAAGGCTGAGGCAGGAGAATTGCTTGAACCTGGGAGGCGGAGGTTGCAGTGAGCCAAGAGGGCGCCACTGCGCTCTAGCCTGGGTGACAGAGAGAGACTGTCTCAAAAAAAAAAAAAAAAAAAAAAAAGGCTCCACTTTACAGAGAAGGGAAAATGGATTTGCCCAAAGACACCGGCGGAAAATAAATGGTGACACTGGTTTCGGTGTGCTGGCAGTCTAAGTCAAATCTGTGATCTTAAACCAGACTGAGCCCAAAGGACACAAACTGCCCAGAAGGAGGGGGTGTCAGTCATGTCAGGTCTGCCATCTTACTGACCGCTTGGCTTTGGGCAAGTCCCTCAACCTCCCAGACAGAGCCTCTGTGTCCTCGTCTGAAAGACACCTTATCTCCTAAGTTTGTTCTGATATTGATGTTTCCAATCTGGCTCTCCTGTAGATACAGTGAGCATGTGCTGGAGATACCAGCAAACAAGGCCCATGACTGTGTTTTTAAAGACTCCAATAATTGCCAGGCACAGTAGCTCATGCCTGTAATCCCGGCACTTTGGGAGGCCAAGGTGGGCAGATCATTTGAGGACAGGAGTTCGAGACTAGCCTGGCCAACAGGGTGAAACCCCATTGTAGCCCGCAGGGACGTAGGGGGACTGAACAAAGCCAGGCAAACGCGGGAATAAAAGACAAGAGACAAAAGAGTATTATTTGGAAGAAGCGGTCAGGGGGCACCTTGCCTCTAGTGGACAAGGGCCCTGAGCTTTACCCAGCCCTCCGTATTTATTAGGCAAAAGAGATAGCGAGAAAGGGGGGATGTTTGTCGGGTATGTCAGGTAGTTGTCAGTCAGCCATTTGGCCCATAGCAGGCTTGCGAGACTGCATCCTTTGAACAATAGGCGCTAATTTTCTCAGTAGATAACTTGAAGGAGCACAGCGCAAGGGAGTGAGGCCCTCAGCAAACCTTTTGGTGGCAGGACAGTGGGAGTTTGCCCACATCCTGCATTGGTGATAAACAGTTTGCTGTTTGATCATATAGCCTTCAGTGGAATGCCGAGTTGGTCACGATCCCTTTGGCCTTTTTGGCTCCCAACACCCCATCTCTACTAAAAATACAAAAATTAGTTGGGCATGGTGGTGCACACCTGTAGTCCCAGCTACTTGGGAGGCTGAGGTGGGTGAATCATTTGAACCCGGGAGGCAGAGGTTGCAGTGAGCTGAGACCACGCCGCTGCACTCCAGCCTGGGTGACAGAGCAAGACTCTGTCTCAAAAAAAAAGACTCCAATAATTAATAGATCAGGGTGGTGATCTGTTAATCTCATAGTGATCTGTTAATCACACGGTAGCTCACACCTGTAATCCCAGGACTTTGGGAGTCAGAAGCAGGAGGATCACTTGAGGCCAGGAGTTTGAGACCAGCCTGGGCAACATAGTGAGCCCTCATCTCTACCAAAAAATCTAAAATAAATTAGCTGTGCATGGTGGTGCACGCCTGTGGTCCCAGCTACTCGGGAGGCTGAGGTGGGAGGATTACTAGAGTCTGGGAGGTTGAGGCTGCAGTGAGCAATGATAGTGCCACTGCACTCCACCTGGGTGACAGAGCAAGACTCTGTCTCAAAAAAAAAAAAAAAAAAAAAAAAAAAAAACAGGTGAAAAGCAGTGTTGAAGTAGTCAACGCAGGAAAAGTCTGGATTTTGTTGAAAAAAAATTTTTGTGTGTGTGACAGAGCTCTGTCAGCCAGGCTAGAGTGTAGTGGCACTATCATAGCTCACTATACCTCAACTTCCTGGCTTCAAGCAATCCTCCCATCTCAGCCTCCCAAGTAGCTAGAACAACAGGTGCATGCCCCCATACTTGGTTAATTTTTTTCACACCTGGCTAATTCTTAAATTTTTTTGTAGAGATGGGGGTCTCACTGTAGTGCCCAGGTGGGTCTCGAATGCCTGGCCTCAAGAGATCAACGAGATCCTCCCACCTCAGCTTCCTAAAGCGCTGGGATTACAGGCAGGCCTTGCTGGAATTATTTGTCTGCATTTTAGAGTTCACTGTAGTTTGTACTTGTAATTCCATGTTGCTGGGGGGCAGAGGCTTATTGTCCCTGGGGCACTAAGATCTTGCAGTGCTTAGAGCCTCCAGGGGCTTCACTGGGGCTTGGAAGAGGTGCTAGGACACAGTACGTAAAGAGCAGCTGGCAGCCCTCACTGTGATGGATATAGTGTGTAGGCATCCAGCGTGTCACCCTCCCTTCCTGATTCTGGGCCTTAGAATTCCAGGACCACAAAAGGAAGTGATTTCCCACACAGAGACCTAGACCAGAGCAGTCACTCACTGCCCAGGGCAGCTGCCAGCCTGCTACCTGCCTCACTTCCTCAGCCCAGCTGTGGAAAACCAACTCCGCCATCTTCCTGGGATTCCAAGGAACAAGTTCCTGGCGGCCTCAGGTGTCTGGCTTAAAGGGACAGACTCCAGTTTGTGGAAGTGCTGGAGCTTGAGTTGATCAGGAGGATGACGCCTGGCCAGGACTCTGAGCTGAGAGCCTGGGAGGGGTAGAGGAAGAGGCCCAGGATTGTGCCACAGGGGCGAGGTGGGAGAGGCAGCTCCCCTAGGCCTGCTGTCTCATCACTTGGAGCTTAGCCATAGCCCCAGGTACCTCCAACACTCTCTCAAAAACTAGCCAAGGCCTGTCTGTGGCTCGACTCACCAAGGGCACTCACCCCACCTGCCACTGCTTTGTGCTGATGCCAAGGACTCTTTTGCAGTACAACCTAGCAATTTCCGAGCACTTTTCACCCACTAATTCTCACAAGCACCCTGAGGGAGTACACGTTATCCTCACTTTGCAGATGAAAAAGTTAATCAGAGAGGTTAGGACACTTGTATAAGGTCACACAGCTAGAATTGGTATCTTGGTGAGAAAAGGTTGGGGGTGGGGTTAACAATGATAAGAGCTCTTGCTGTGTGCCAGGCCTTGCGCCAGGGATTCAATGTATGTTCTTTCTTTCCCATAGCAGCTACAGAGGCAATGATTATCGCCTCTTCCTACAAGGAGGAAATGGGAGGTCAAAGGGGAAGGGTAGTGGTGGGTCCCGGTGCATGAGTCCTTGGCTGCTCTACAGGGGTATGAGGTCTACTGTGCATGGTGTAGGGTTGTTTCTTGCAGGTGGGGTGTCCCTGAGCAGACTTTCCCGGGGCCTGACTCCATCCTGTCTGGACCACTCTGGCTTCCAGGAGGTTTGGGCCAAACGTGAGCTTGAGGTCGGTCAAATGTACTGGCCACAGGGCACAACCTCCAGTTTTGCAGTGGCCCAGACATCCCAACCCAGGTTGTTCACAGCACCCCTCTCTTGCCCCTGGCCTGATGGGTAGAGATGACCAGGGCAGGTTCTTGACATCTCCTTCCCTCTGGGATCAGGCCCTCCAAGGCCTTGGTGCTTCCCCCAGAACCCTCTTCCTTGAACCTTTAGTTGGGCAGAAGATATTGCCCTCCCCCAGGGCTCTGCAGTCCCATATCCTGAAAAGGAGATCTTTCGGCAAGGAAACCTGTAGTCCAACAGGGATTAAAGCTCCCCTCTGGGGAGAAGCGCTCCTAAGCGCTGCTGATTCACTGGTTGAATCTTCACAACCCTGCACCAGCTGGCAAGGAAGCTGTAGCTCAGGGGAGTGAAGCAACTTGCTCCAGATTGTATGGGGAGCAAAGGCCCAGAATCGGGCCTGGCTGGCTCTTCAAGGCTGCCACCAGTCAAGGTTGGGAGTGACAGGAAAGAGCCCTGGTCCCTGCAGGGAGGGGCCAGCCTGGAAGGGGATCAGCCATCACAAGCACCTGCTGGGAGCCTTCCATGCTCAGCAGGCTCCCACGGGGCAGGGCTTGTGGTGCTCCAGGTAGCCTCCCCTTACTTCCTTTCCGGGGGCAGTAGGAGCCCTTCGGGACCCCGGAGCGCATGGGCTATGTTCACACCAAGTTCTAGGCGGGCTTTGAGCGCTCATGACTAGATCGGCTGAGGGGCGTCAAGCTCTGGCTGGGTGTGAGGGGATGGGGGCACGGCATCAGTATTTGCTGATTTCCGGGCCCACCCATGTCCCAGGCTAGTGGATGGCCAGGCATGTCCTGTTGGGCACCACGGGCTGACACTTAGACAACCTGACTCTCACCCCTCACCACCAGGTCTGCTTTCTGCGCCAGCATTCCAAGCTGTGGTCCCTCTGTCCTGCTGGCTGAGTCGGGCTGGATCTGAGAGGCCACACTGTCACAAGGTACATTCTAGATACCCTTTGTCTACTGCTGTCCCAGGACAGAGCCAAGAACTTGTGTGGGATGCAATATGGAGTCCTGGTAAAGGGTTTGTGGCCTGCCACCTGGTATATGCACTGCCTGCGCCCCAAGGGAGAGGTGAGAAGGCAGGTTCCAGCCCCTTCTAAGGCAAAGCCTGTGGGTGAGCTGGGAAAGGCAGATGACAAGGAAATAAAGCAGACAGCATAAGCCGCAGGCTTCCAGCAGGCTCCCAGTGCCAGTCAGGCGAGGCCAAATCAGGAAGCCAGTGTGGGCAGGAGCTCAGGCAAGGGCTTCGTGGAGGAGGAGGGAGTCTCCATGACCTCACAGAGCACCAGCAACAATCTGGCAGCATCAGGGCTGAGGTGTGGGTGAGGCCAGGGCCCTGCAAAGTCCCCACCTCAGCACACCAGGCCTGCGACAGCATCACAGCACGAGGGTCAAGGCTGAGGGGACTTATCCAAGAAGACATCAGAAACACTATGAAACTCAAGAGAAAGCCCTTGTGACCTCAGCCGGGCCTCAGACCAGCAGCCTCCCAGGAAGCGGCAGGAAGCACAAGCTAGGCCCTGCTGCAGCCACCCAGTGTCCCTTTCAGGCTGGGCCACTCACACTTCCCGGTCCCAGCCTTGCCCAGAACTCTCGTCCCTACAAATAACAATTTAGTTTCTGACCTATCACACAATTGTTCCAGCCTCAGGTCTTTATTTTTGGTTTTCCTTTTATATTTGTATTGTTCTGAGATGTAGCTAATACACAGAAAAGGGCGCAGAATAGAGTCTTTGGTCAATGCCTGTACCACCCCCAACAGGCCAGAAACACAGGTCAGGGTGGGCCAAGCCTACCCTTAAGCCCTTCCACATCCTCCCCCAAAGATAACCACTGTAGACTTTTTCCTTTACCATTTACCATCATCATTTCCTTTGTTTTCCTTCTAGTTTTACCATCTATAGGAATTCCTACGAACTTGTTTGGCTTCATTTGCTATTGAGATTTGTGTTGTACACAGCTATCATTTGTTCATTTTCACCTCCGTTCAGTGCCTGGTGGCATGAATGCGTATTCCTCTACTCTAGTATTGACAGCCGCTAGTGCTGCTCCCAACATTGCAGCTGTGAACTCACCTCAGTCCTGCTGCAGGTGTTGGGGACTTTCTTCAAGGCACAGTCCTGAGAGTGGAACTGCTTGGTCACAGGGTGTGTCAGTTTTACTAAACAACACCCAACTGTCTTCCCAAATTGTTTAGACCAATTTATACTCCCACCAGCTGGGTATCAGTTCCTGTTGCTTCACTATCTCATCAATACTTGGTATTGTCCAACTTAAAAGTGTTTGCCAGTCAGATGGGTGTTAACAGCATGTGATGTCTTATTACTAGCAATATGGAACACCTTTCCTGTGCTTATTTACTGGGAGGGAACCTTCTTCTGTGGCCATCTCAGGTCTTCTACCTATTTTTCTGTTGTGCTTTTTTTTTTTTTTTTTTTTTTGAGACAGAGTTTCATTCTTGTCACCCTGGCTGGAGTATAATGGCATGATCTTGGCTGACTGCAACCTCTGCCTCCCAAATTTGATTCTCCTGCCTCAGCCTCCTGAGTAGCTGGGATTACAGGCGTGCACCACCACACCCGGCTAATGTGTATTTTTGGTAGAGATGGGGTTTCATCATGTTGGCCAGGCTGGTCTTGAACTCCTGACCTCAGGTGATCCACCCACCTCGGCCTCTGAAAGTGCTGGGATTACAGACGTGAGCCATCACGCCCAGCCAGTCCACCTTTTTCTTGATTGCAATTGTATTTGTGCTACGGAAATACTCCTTTGTTGTTTATACTGCTGCAGATATCCTTTCCCTACCAACCACCTCATTTTCCAAGTGGGAAACTGAGACTCAGAGAGGATAAGCCACATGACCAAGGAACACAGGGCCCAGTCCATGCGTTTCCAAGCTAGTTCTGAGTTCCAGTCTGGCTACTTCCCAGGAGCAAGTCTACGGGCAAATTCGCCTCTCTGAGCCTCAAGTTTCCTCACCTGTAAAAGAGAAAATAATTATTATTGTGAAAGAAAAACATGTTTGCAAAGATTTTAGCTTCAAGCCTGGTTCATACTAAGTGTTCAAGACATAATAGGGCTGGCCGTGTATGGTGGCTCACACCTATAGTCATAGCGCTTTGGGAGGCTTAAGGATCGCTTAAGGCCAGCCTGGGCAACACAGAAGGGCCGTCTCTATTAAGTTAAAAAGTAAACAAAAAGAACAGGACTAAAATGTACTAAGGTGTACTCCCCTCACATCCTTCCAGCTGTGATGCCTGTGCTCCTTCTCCTACCTAAGACATCACAGAAGATGGCAAGCGCCCTGCCCACCCTTGCTGAGGCCAGGAGAGCAGATGATATGACTGGCAGGTGAACTCTCACCCACATCTGGCCCACCCTGTCTGGTACCTCTGACTCCCACTGACTTTTCCACCAGGTGCTGCCTAGCCCAGCTGTTGACTTAACTGACATCTGGAGCACAGTCCATCTGGCTCCCAGGAAAAGATCCACCCACACCCTCTCCCACATCGCTCGGGGATTGAGACACAAGTCACCTGCCTGAGGCCTACATGGCTAGGGTGACTGCCCTCTGGGAGTGGAAGGGAAGCTGCCAGTTTCGGTCTCTACTGATAAGGAGTGAGGGAGACATGGTCTGTCCCTGGAGGAGAGGCAACTCCCAGCCCACTTGCTTTTCAGTGCACAAAGCCCAGTCATGAAAGCCACTGACTTTATTGATCTAAAAAACTTTACAAAGACAGTGACTGTTCTGCCCAAAAAGGAGCCAAATGGTATCAAACGGACTGAAAGTGAGGGTGGGGGGTGAGGGACGGGGCCAGGAATCCATTCAGGAAAGCTGGTAACTGTCACCAGGGAACCGGCAAGGGAAAAAGGGCGGGGGAGGCATGCAAGAGCGAGAATCCAAAAAAGTTGAAATGGTTAGGGGAGAAAACTCCCAAAAGACCCTGGAGTACATCGGAGGTGAGTACGACAATAGCAATCTTTTCCTTCGTAGAGGGCAGGGGAGGAGTCCCTACTCAGCTGCAAACTCTGGATGAGGGCTGGGGATTGAGAGCTTCCCAGAGAGCATCACAAGAAGGCGTCGCACCACTCTCGAAGGCATCCGAAGCAGTCCCGGGACTGCTTGGCGTTGGCGCCACACGTGTCCTTCAGCCATTCCCGGAAGAGGTCTTCATCTTTCTTTAGCACCAGAAACTGGCCAAGGACAACATAGGCCTGCAAAACAGGGAAAAAGGAAGGGGTGTGCTGCTCAGTGTTCAGTGAGGGATAAGAGCAAGGCGGCCATTCCTGTGCCATTCAGAGTACACAAGCCCAAGAAGCAGCGTGGGTTTTGCCCCCATATCCTCTCCACCAGGTGCCCAGGCTCTGACAGCCTCTTCAGATTATACCCCACTGTCCACCCCCTAGCAGATGGACTCACTTCCCTCCCACCCCCGCCTGCACCAGGTACAGGCGGTCACCCCACACCTTGTCAAAGCCCCTCTCCTCCAGCTTCTTGCCCAGGACTTCACCAATCCCAGCCAGGCTCCCCACTGGCTTCTCCCCCATGGGCTCTGCCACGAAGTCTCGGTGCTTTTGGGAGGTTGTCATCTTGATCAGGCTTAATCTAGGAATCCCAAAAGAAAGGCAGATTAGGGCTGAAGACCTGGAACTCCTAAGAGCCCACTAGCAATCTCACAGTAAGAGGCAGCCAAGCCACGGGTTACGGTGGCTTGCTCGATCCCCCTCATCCTGAAAGGAGAAAACCCAGATCCAGGGAGACTCTTCCCTACTATTCTGAAAAGGAGTTTCTTCCTGCAGGACCTGGATTTTGATCTTGCCCCAGAGGAAAAACGATCTTGCCTAACAGGTGGCGCAAGCGGGGCAGTGGGAAGATTCCCAGTCAGTAGCCAGGGCTGCCCGGAAGCTGTCACTCCCTCTGTGACCTTGGCTGAGCCAAAAAGGCACTGACTGCCTGGAACAGCAAAAGCTAACCAAAGGGTCTCTCTACCTACAGGGCGAAACGCACACCAAGCGCTGCGCACACCCGCTACGCGCCCACGGGGTACACGCCGCACCCCAGCTCCGCCCCCACCGCGCGCAGCCGCGGCCCGCCCCCTCCCGCGGCCCGGCTTCCACGCGCCGCACCCCGCCCCCTCCCGCAGCGCGGCCAAGCTCTCCCCCAGGGCCCGCCACAGCGCCTGCGGCCCCTCTCCTCCCCTTCTCCCCGCAGTCCCTCTGGCCTCCAGCCAGGGCTCTGCTCCGCGGCTCGCGCTCACCGGCAGCTTCAGTTCCCGTAACGGTTCCTCCCGCCACCCTGCTGCTCCCGCGAATACGTCAGGCCACTAGAACTTTCTTCCACTTCCGCTTCCGGGTCGCTTCAGCCCCCTTTAAAAAAAAAAACCTTCCACGTTGGGCCCTTCTAGCCAGTTAGAGCTATAGAGTTGAGGCGCCGCGGACCTCGACGGCGTCCTTAGTAGGCGCTCCTTTCCGGTTCTTCGCGGGAAGCCCTGTCTTCTAAGGTCTCGCTCCTCGAGCAGTTCTGAGGGAGAGAGGCCTACAGGGAGAGAACTTCCTTTCTGTGTTGCCCGGACCCGGAACTCAAAGACTTAGGCTTGACCGACCTGGCGTGGGGAAGAGTTAGAAGACGGACAAGGGAGGGAACGGGTGGCCGGGAGGCCTCTGAGACAGCGCCGGAAGACGGTTTTCGGAGGGATCGGACTCAGACTCACGTCGCACTCCTCGCAGTGGGACTGGTGGGAACTGGGAACGCTGGAGACCTGATTTCGAGGTGACGCTACCGTCGCGGCCGCCGGCAAGTTCCTTTACTGTGTTTTCTTGGCTCAGCCCTGAAGTGAGTCGTGGACGATCCTCTCTCAGCGTCCAGCCTGGACAGCGGGGTTGCTCCGGCAGCGTTCCTGGGAGCCCAGGGCCAGAGACTGAGTGTGGGTGTTTCTCTGAGGGTCTTTTCTCCGGGATAGACAGGGAGGAGGAAGGAGAACGGCGACTAGAGATGACAGTGTTTCCTTCGGAAACCATCAGTCTTAAGGGTACTGGCCCTCGTCTTCTAAGTACGCAAGTCAGAAAAATGCAGATGTTGCAGACAAGCCTGCTCACCTCAACCTTTAATTAACTAGTTCCTGGCTTGGACCATCACGGTGGCCACCTAATTTGTCTCCGGCTGTAGTGTGTTGCCAGACTGAACTTCTCTGTTGTGTGACTATGCCAGACTTGGGGTGTACAAGCGTGTTGAGAAAGATACGGTTTATTTCAAACTCCTTCGAGAGAGGTTGCCAGGATGATTTCTCTGGAACGTTCCTATAGTTTTACATTACACCAGTACTTAAGATTGTAGGAGTTACTGGTTTTTTTTTTTGAGACGGAGTCTGGCTCTGTCGCCCAGGCTGGAGTGCAGTGGCACGATCTCGGCTCACTCTAAGCTCCGCCTCCCGGGTTCACGCCATTCTCCTGCCTCAGCCTCCCAAGTAGCTGGGACTACAGGCGCCCGCCACCACACCCGGCTAATTTTTTGTATTTTTAGTGGAGACGAGGTTTCACCGTGTTAGGATGGTCTGGATCTCTTGACCTCGTGATTCGCTCGCCTCGGCCTCCCAAAGTGCTGGCATTACAGGCGTGAGCCACCGCTCCCTGCTGGAGTTACTTTTACATGACATGCACTGTATTGTCCCATTCTGTAACAGTGCTGAGTTAGCTGTTATTTTCCTGGGACCTAGAGAAGTTGAATAATTAGGAAATAAACGAAGGTAGGATTTGAATCCAGGCAGTTAGACTTCAGAGCCCATGTTCTTAACCAAGACACCGTGTCACCCCTCAGTAAAAGGCCCCTCCCCATCTTCAGAACAGTCCTGGGTTCTGAGCCTGCCATCCAAGGAACTCAGGAGGAGGAGCTGACAGTCTCTTCGTTCCTAACCACCCTGGGACAACTTCAGCATGTCTCAGGCCACCAAGAGGAAGCATGTGGTGAAGGAGGTGCTGGGGGAGCACATCGTGCCCTCCGACCAGCAGCAGATTGTCAGGGTGAGTGGCTTTGGGCACAAGCTGCTCTGCTCCCCACCCCTCCAGCCCTGGAGGGCCCCTGGGGTGGTGGCAGGGTGTGCGCGGCTGAGAGAGTGTTTGACCGATGAGACTGATTCTTGGTCTCTCCTGAACCAGGTACTCAGGACCCCAGGGAACAATCTCCATGAGGTGGAGACAGCCCAAGGGCAGCGCTTCCTGGTGAGCATGCCCTCCAAATACCGCAAGAACATCTGGATCAAGAGAGGTGAGAGGATCACTCCTGTAATCCCAGCACTTTGAGGGGCTGAGGTGGGAGGATCACTTGAGACCATCATGAGACCTTGTCTCTACATAAAGTAAAAAATTAGTTGGGCACGTGCCTGTGATCCCAGCTACTTGGGAGGCTGAGGCCTGAGAATCACTTGAGCCTGGGAGGTGGAGGCTGCAGTCAGCTATGATCATGCTATTGCATTCCGGCCTGGGCAACAGAGCAAGACCCTGTCTCAAAAAAAAAAAAAAAAAAAGAGAGAGGGAGGTGAGAGAGGCAGCCCTCTCTAGGAGATAGAACCACTTCCTATGGCTTTGGCTTTCCCTATTGCAGGCAGGCCTGACTTTGCCTTTTCTCTTCTTACCTACAGGGGACTTTCTCATTGTTGACCCCATTGAAGAGGGAGAAAAGGTGAAGGCTGAGATCTCGTTTGTGCTCTGCAAGGACCACGTGCGCTCCCTGCAGAAGGAGGGCTTTTGGTAGGTGGTCCCCTTGATCACTGACTCTCTGGCTGCTGAAGGCATTGCCTTCCTAGCTTGGGAACTAGGGGTGGGAAGGTCATGGCATCCCAGGCAGAGACAGCTGGAAACAGCTCTTTTGTGAGAAAGTGATTTGTCCTCCCTGACTTTGCTCATCTCTTGGCATAGGCCTGAGGCCTTCTCTGAAGTGGCTGAGAAACACAACAACAGGAACAGGTGAGGAACAAGCCTTGCGGTGGGGCACATGGAAAATAAGGGGTTCATGCTTTGGTGCCTTGAGGGAAAAATAGAGCCTTTTTTCCTCCTTACATAGGGTATCTGTTGAGAGCGCCTACATATGTGGTACATAGTTATGAATGTGGCTTGAAGGTCAGATTCTCTGGGTTAAAATCCTGGCTTTGCCACTTAAAGCTGAATGACTTTAAGCACGTCATTTAATTCCTTCAAACTCTATTTTCCTTATATATAAAATGGGAGCATTGTGAGGATTAAAGAAGTGGATGGCTTGTAAAATTGCTTAGTGCAGCATCTGGTGTGTGATGCGGGTTCGTTAAGCGTTAGTTGGTGGTCGTAGAATCATTCCTGACTGAAACAAATGGCTGTGGCACACGTTTGGGGAGTGGGGTCAGTCTTTAGCCTGTTTCTCTAGCTAAGTTTCCCCACTGTTTGCTCTGCCTCTGTCCCTTATTTTAGTCTTTAAAGGGTGCTGTAGGGCCCTGACTGCTGGGCCGGATGGTCCTCCTTTTTTTGGAACTCCTTGATCTACATCTGGTTTTCTCAGAAGGTGCTGGGCTAACTCTGCTCTCTTCCCTTCTTGCAGACAAACTCAACCAGAACTCCCAGCCGAGCCACAGTTATCAGGAGAGGAGTCCAGCTCAGAAGATGATTCTGACCTGTTTGTTAACACAAACCGCAGACAGTATCATGAGAGTGAGGAGGAGAGCGAAGAGGAGGAGGCCGCCTGAGACTCCAGGACCCACTTTTCCACTTGCTCAGGGACGGGCCCCTGGCTCTTCTGGGCTTGGACATTCCCAGGGTGCTCTGCAGATCTTCACCCCTGGATGGGGACAACGCAGGGCCCCTCTCTGAACTGATGTTTTGATTAGGAGAATTAAACCCCTGGTGGGTTGGTGACTTGTTCTGGTGTCTGAGTGGCTCTCTCGGGGAACGGAGACTTGTGGTGAAGTGAAGAACTGCTCCCTGGTAGACCTTGTGACTGGGTGGGCTGAATGGGAAGGAAATGGGAAATGGCTGGAGTCTTTCCTCGGTTGTTTGTTCTTTCTTACTGGGCACTTAGAAAGTGCCAGGCCCTGCGCTGGGCCTCCTTGCATGTGTGTAACAGCTGGGAGCACTCCTGCTTCCTTGCCTGCTTGCAGTTCATACCGATTCAAGCATTCAGGATGACAGCCCTAGGACCTAACACCCACCTGCCTCTAAGAGACGCTCAGGAGCCCATGGTGCCTCGTGCTGTTCTCCCCGCCTTTCTAGTCACCCTGCGTACGGGAGTGCTCACCTCCAGCTACTGTGTCCGTCCCCACATGCCATCCCGTCTCTCCCACCACTCTTCACCATCCATCACCTCCAGAAGGTGGCTGGCAAATCTCTCTGTCCTTACCTTTGTTTTGAATGGTCCGGCCATCTGACTTTAATTGAAACCTGATTATTCCCTGAGGACATTGATTGTCTTGTAACCTTTTAAATGGAGGCTGCTTTTCCACCCTCACCCTTCATCCTTCTAACCAGCCCTGACATTCTCATGATTAACCTTCTGTCTTCACTTCCCTCTTGCATAGCATCAGTTCCTAGGTCCACCCTACACCCCCATCTCCCTCCATTCTGTTCAGCTAGTAAAACCCTAACCCTGGGTAAACCCAGTCATTCACCTCTGCCCAAACCCAAGTCACCGTCATTAGGTGAGAAAACAGCCAGCCTGGCCACCCGTTGTCCCTTAAGTTTATTGTTACAAACCTCAGATGGACACTAAGCACTGCCCAGTGGATCTACTCTGGGATGTCTATTTCAAAACTTCTGTCTTACCTATCAGTTCCCCCTTCTTGTGGTAGTTACCACAACCCATGCCTCATTAAGAAACAACAGGTATCAGAGGGAACACCTGCCTCCCCGTTACCAACTCTGCAGATGTGCTCACATACCTTCCCGTTGTAAGCCAGTGGGATTTAAACCTTACCTCTTGTGCTTTGAAGCCCTTTTTTTTTTTTTTTTTAAAGACAGATTCTACCTGTGTTGCTCAGGCTGGAGTGCGGTGGTGTAGTCTCTGCTCACTGTAACCTTCACCTACTGGGTTCAAGTAATTCTCCTGCCTCAGCCTCCCTAGTTGCTTGGACTACAGGCGTGCACCACAACACCTGGCTAACTTTTTGTATTTTTAGGAGAGATGGGGTTTTGCCATGTTGCCCAGGCTGGTCTCAAATTCCTGACCTTAAGTGAGCCTCCTGCTTCAGCCTCCCAAACTGCTGGGATTACAGGTACGTGCCACCATGCCTGGCTAATTTTTGTATTTTCAGTAGAGACAAGGTTTTGCCATGTTGGCCAGGCTGGTCTCGAACTCCTGACCTCAAGTGGTCTACCCACCTCGGCCTCCTAGAGTGCTGAAGTTACAGATGTGAGCCACTGTGCCCGGCCTCTTTTGCTTTCTTAAAGACTTTGGTCGGGTATATGTGTTGTTGGGTTTTGTTCTGTTTTGGTTTGGGTGTTTGATCCTTTTGTTTTTTTGTTTTGTGTTTTTGGCTGTCCTGTCTACTGGATATGATGTGTTAGTGCCAAGCGTGCTGTAGAATCTCCCATTTCAGAAACAGGCGTGAAAACCTGTACTGATTCCCATGTCTTCCAGCTATCACTTCATTTATCTGTTTCTCATTTACTTCCTCTTATAGTGTGGCTTTAAACATACATACATCTGTATATATGTATGTATGAATATACACGTATAAAATATATAGATGTATATACCAAAAATAGATGATATGGGTTAAAGATGTGTATGTGTGTGTATCTATAATTCATCTGAAGTTGTTTTTTCTGAGAGGTAGCAAACTTCTCCTAAAGGGAAAGTCACTTGTCCCTATACTATTTCTTGGATGGTTCATTCTTTGCTCACTGGAATTATCTTTTTTTTTTTTTTTTTTTTTTGAGACGGAGTCTCGCTCTGTCACCCAGGCTGCAGTGGCACAATCTCGGCTCACTGCAAGCTCCGCCTCCCAGGTTCATGCCATTCTCCTGCCTCAGCCACCCAAGTAGCTGGGACTACAGGCGCCCACCACCACGCCTGGCTAATTTTTTGTATTTTTTTAGTAGAGACAGAATTTCACTGTGTTAACCAGGATGGTCTCGATCTCCTGACCTCGTGATCCGCCCGCCTCGGCCTCCCAAAGTGCTGGGATAACAGGCGTGAATCAGCATGCCCGTCCCTGGTTTTTATTTTATTTTTAAATAAATATTGTAGAAAAATTAACAGTCATCTTCCTATCCAGAAATGAGGTATGTTCTTTGGGAAGGTGGTGTGGTCTTCAAATGGGCTTTTACTTCCAATTTGATTTAGTCTTAGGAGTTTTATGAAAGTCCTAGTTACTGGTAGTGAAGGATCTGTAGAAATCACCTTTGCCCATCCCTGGCATCCACCTGTGTGTCCATCTTTGTGTTGCCCACCTTGTCGAATGCGCAGTTCTTCAGTTGATCTTGTGGCTTTCTAGATAGCCAAATTGTATCCCACTAATGGCAGTTTCATCTCTTCCTTTACACTCATGTCTATTTCTTGTGAATCTCGGAGGCCAGGACCTCCAGTGTGATGTTGCATGGCACCCTTGATTGCCCCTTTCTCAGTGGGAATGGTTTTCACGTTGTGTCCTGAGGTAGGACGCTTGCTCTGGGCTTCCAGTAGATGATCTTCATTAGGCTGAAGATGTTTTCTTCTGTTCTAGCTTATTGGGTTTTTTCTTTTTTTCCCCTTCCCTTTTGTTTAACAGTGATGAATGTTGACATCTATGGAGAAAATCAAAAGATTTTATTGTGTGATTGTACTGAGTTACAGTAATAGGTTTCCTAATGTTGAACACACCTTGCATTCTGATATAAACCTTGCTTAGTTTTACAGTATATTACTTATTTACTTACGAGTTTTGTCTCTGTCCCTGTGCCAGTCCCCTCCCTTGTTTTAAAAAATGACCTTCCTGTTCTATTTCGATATTAGCTTTATGCTAGCCTTGCAAATGGGTTTGGAGACGTCTTTTTCTTCAGGCTTGAATTGTTTATAGACCAGGTATTTGTTTCTTTATCATTTTGTAGAACTTGTTTACAAAAACATCTGTGCTGGATACTTTTTTCAGGGGTTGATCTTTGCCTTTTAGTTTATTCAGTTGTGTTCTGTCTACAGTTTTCTATCCTTGAGTCAATTTTGATAATTCATATCATTCTAGGATCATATTTCATATATATTTAAACTTTTTGGGCAAAAGGTCTTGGATAATATTTGTATTATTTGGAACTTTCTTTTTTTGTTTGTTGTTGTTTTGTTTTTGAGGCAGAGTATCGCCGTGTTGTCCAGGCTAGAGTGCAGTGGTATAGTATTGGCTCACTGCAACTTCCACGTTCCGGGTTCAAGTGATTCTCCTGTCTCCGCCTCCCGAGTAGGATTACAGGCACCCACCACCATGCCCAGCTAATTTTTGTATTTTTAGTAGAGATGGGGTTTCGCCATGTTGACCAGGCTGGTCTCGAACTCCTGACCTCAGGTGATTGGCCCCCCCTTGGCCTCCCAAAGTGCTGGGATTACAGGTGTGAAGCACCATGCCTGGCCTATATGGAACTTTCTTATAAATGACAAAATTGAACTCAAATTATAAGTAAACAAGGCTTGTTGACCTGAGGTCTCTGAGTGGCACGCTTCGGACAGGGTAAGCCAATGCCAGCAGCACGATTCCTCAGGCTCTCTCATTTATCTCTGTCATCTCTGCTCCCAGCTGATCAATGTCTTTCCCTCCTACAGACGTTTTCTGTAGGAAGCTTGAGTGTATACACAGAGCCCCTTCTTGAGGATCCCTGTATTTCAGTGAAGAGCAGTGGGTCTTCCTCAGGTCACTTGCTGTGCTGAAGCAGTCACTGCAGCCAGGGCTGGGGGTAGGAGGGTGTGGAGGACTGGGGTGGGGCAGGATGAGCCACAAGTAATTCTTATATGTTTCCCATGGAATAGAGAGGTTCTCTTACCAGAAAAAGTGGGGCAAGGGGCGAGGGCAGGTGAAATCAAGAAACACATGTTTATATTGTGTATTTTATTTGGCTAGCTTTGCAAGAGGTCTTCCTTACTGGCCTTTGCCTTCGTTTCTTTGGGATTATTTGCTCATTTTGGATTCTTGAGATGTGGGCTTAGCTAATTTAATTTCAATTTGTTTTCTAATATATTCAGGGCTATACGTTTTCCTCTAAATAGTCCTTTGTGTGTTTTTTTTTTTTTTTTGGCCTTGTATCTGTAAGCTTGGTCTTACGTTTTTCTTCAGCTCTCTCAGTGATACTGTGATCTACCTAGTAACATCTTTCTTTTCCCCCTAAAACCTTTTTGTTTCCACTTCTTCATCTCTTACCAGCCATTCAGCTTCTATGGGCTGTAACTAAGGGTCCTGATGGAGGTAGGGTCCTTGTATTCTGCACGATACTTTCCTATGTCATTCTCTGAAGCTGAATTCCACCTCTGTTCTCCCAACTGAATGGTGGGATCCAACCATGTATGAATAGATCTCCCAGAGTGAGCTGAGATCTGACGTTAAGAGCCCCTTGTCCTGATGTCATGGCCAGTCCCTGTGACTGGCTGCCTAATAGTACTTACTGGCTTCTCTTGCAGTTATGCTTGAGACTTTGTGGCCCTTCAGACTCTGCACCTCTGTCACTTCAGGACTAATCTCTACAGCCAGGTCATTTCCACCACGGCTTCCCCGTGTGGCCCAGTGCACTTTCCTCCCTTGCCACCCAGCCACCCCTGTGTGTGTGCCAAGGAGCACAGATGGCAATCTGAGCTCACCACATGGTTTTCCTCCTCTAATCTGTAAATGTGGTGGCATATCATAAATTTCTCACGTTAAAATATCCTTGCATTCCTGGAAGAAGATAGTCATGATGGATTTGTTATTATACTGCCGGATTTGGTTCTCTGGTATTTTGGCATCCAGGTGTGTAGGTGAAATGGTTTAAACTTTTCCTTTTCTGTAGTGCCCCCACCCTTTGTTTTGTATCAAGGTTATACCAGCTTCATAAAATAAGTTGAAAAGTGTTTTCCCTTTATTTTAATTACAAGAGTTTGTATAAGATTGGAATTTTGCATTTCTAAAATTTTTGGTAAAGCTTGCTGTAAAACCAACCATGCCCTGGTGTTTTTTTTTAGGTGGGTGGGTAGGTAGGTTGGCACTAAATTGTCAGTGGTGATAGATTACTCAGGTGTTCTGTTCTTCAGTCATATTTTCAAGGAAAAAATTTTTATATTATGTATTTATTTATTTTTGAGACAGGATCTTGCTCTGTCACCCAGGCTGGAGTGCAGTGGCACCATCTCTGCTCACTGCAACCTCCGCCTCCCAGGTTCAAGTGATTCTCATGCCTCAGCCTCCCGAATAGCTGGGATTACAGGTGTGTACCACCATGCCCGGCTCATTTTTGTGTTTTTAGTAGAGACAAGGTTTCACCATGTTGGCCAGGCTGGTCTCAAACTCCCGATCTCAAATGATCTGTCCACCTCAGCCTCCCAAATTGCTGGTGTTACAGGCATGAGCCACCGCACTCAGCCCCCCATATTTTCTCATGTTTGCTATGGCTTCAAATTTACTAGTACAGAGTTATTTGTATGATTGCCTTATGTTTGTAATCTTGGCTGTATCCAAAGTTATGTCCCCCTTTTTATATGTAATATTGTTTATTTGTGCTTTCTCTCTGTTATAGCTGGTCAATCTTGGCAGAAGGTCATCATTAGTCTTTTCTAAGCACCAGCTTTTTGTTGTCATTCTTTGTCATTGGTATTTCATTAATTGCTGCTCTTACCGTATTTCCCACTTATACTCCCTTTGTTTTTTGTTTGTTTTTGTTTTTCTCTCATAACCAATGGGAAACAAACCAATCCCTCTGGGTTTATCCTGTAGTTCTTTTTCTTTTTCTTTTCTTTTGTTTTGTTTCTGAGATGGAGTCTTGCTCTGTCACCCAGGCTGGAGTTCAGTGGTGTGATCTCAGCTCACTGCAACCCCTGCTTCCCAGGTTCAAGGAATTCTCCTACCTCAGCCTCCCGAGTAGCTGGGATTACAGGCGTCCGCCACTACACCGGCTAATTTTTGTATTTTTAGTAGAGACAGGGTTTCACCATGTTGGCCAGCTGGTCTCGAACTCCAACCTCAGGTGATCTGCCCACCTCGGCCTCCCAAAGTGCTGACATTACAGGCGTGAGCCACCGTGCCCAACCCCTATAGTTCTTTTTCTAACCCTTTCGGTTACTTTTCAGCTTTACCTCTCCCTCACCCCAAACTATTTTAGAGAATTTTCAAACCTAAAGAAAAAGGTGAAAGAATTGTGAAATAAGTCTTGTTTGCCTTTCAGCAGGGTCACCAGTCGAACATTTTGCCATGTTCTATTTCTCTACACATGCACACATGCATACGGTTTTTACTTTTTTTGTTGTTGTTGTTGTTGAGATGGAGTTTTGCTCTAGTTGCCCAGGCTGGAGTACAGTGGTGCAATCTCAGTTCACTGCAAACTCTGCCTCCTGGGTTCAAGTGATTTTGCTTCCTCAGCCTCCTGATTAGCTGGGATTACAGGCGCCTGCCACCATGCCCGGCTAATTTTTTGTATTTTTAGTAGAAACAGGGTTTTACTGTGTTGGCCAAGCTGGTCTCAAACTCCTGACCTCATGATCCGCTGGCTTCAGCCTCCCAAAGTGCTAGGATTACAGACATGAGCCACTGCGCCCAGCCAATTTTTGTATTTTTAGTAGAGACGGGGTATCTCACCTGTGGCTAGGCTGATCTCAAACTCCTGAATTCAGGTAATCCACCCGCCTTGGCTTCCCAAAGTGCTGGAATTACAGGTATGAGCTACTGCACCTGGCCTCCTTTCTTTTTAAGGCTGAATAATTCATATAGACCACATCTTGTTTATCCATTTATCCACTGATAGATGTTGGGGTGGCCTCCACCTTTTGGCTGTTGGGAATAATGCTGCTGTGAACATGGGTGTATGACTCTCTCTGAGACCCTACCTTCAGTTCATGTGGGTATATATCCAGAAGTGGAATTGCTAGCTCATATAGTAATTCTATTTTTACTTTTTTCAGGAATCACCATTCTGTTTTCCATGACAATTGCACCGCTTTACATTCCCACCAACAGCGCACGAGGGTTCCAGTTTCTCCCCATCCGAGGGTTCCAGTTCCTCCCCATCCGAGGGTTCCAGTTCCTCCCCATCCGAGGGTTCCAGTTCCTCCCCATCCCAGGGTTCCAGTTCCTCCCCATCCCAGGGTTCCAGTTCCTCCCCATCCTTGCTGACACTTGCTGTTTTCTGTTTTTTGTTTTCACAATAGCCATTCTGATGTGTATGGAGTATCTAGTATTTTACTTATAGCTTAGTTTTGAATATTTTCTAATTTTGATTATGGTTCCTGTTTTGGTCTATAAATTATTTACTTTTTTTTTTTTTTTTGAGAGTCTTGCTCTTGTTGCCCAGCTGGAGTGCAATGGTGCGATCTTGGCTCACTGTAACCTCTGCCTCACAGGTTCAAGCCATTCTTCTGCCTCAGCCTCCTGAGTAGCTGGGATTACAGGCACCCACCACCATGCCTGGCTAATTTTTTTATTTAGTAGAGACGGGGTTTCGAGACCAGGCTGGTCTCGAACTCCTGACCTCAGGTGATCCACCCGCCTTGGCCTACCAAAGTGTTGGGATTACAGGCATGAACCGCTGAGTCTGGCCTATATTTAAACATTTTGGTTGGGCGTGGTGGCACATGCCTGTAATCCCAGCTACTTGAGAGGCTGAAGGGAAAGGATTGCTTAAGCCCTTGAGGAGTTTAAAGCCAGCCTGGGTGACATAGTGAGACTCCATTTCTATAAAAAATTAAAAGTCAAGAATAATTAAATATTTAGTTGGTTATTTTTAATAATGTGAGCAGCTTCAAACCCACCACCACAAAATAAAAGCTAGGACTTTAACAATAACCCAAGCAACATACTCTGCCTCCCATCCTACCCTGACTATCCCATTCTCTGCTGTCCCACCCAAGGCAACCATCGTCCGAGTTCCATGTGCACTTGTTTTCTTTTTACATGGTTTGCTTTATTTTTCCTTATTTTATTTATTTGTTTGTTTATTTATTTACTTTTTGAGATGGAGTCCTGCTCTTGTCGCCCAGGCTGGAGTGCAATTGTGCGATCTTGGCTCACTACAACCTCCACCTACTGGATTCAAGCGATTCTCCTGCCTCAGCCTCCCAAGTAGCTGGGATTACAGGTGCGCACCACTACGCTTGACTAATTTTTTTGTATTTTTAGTAGAGACAGGATTTCACCATGTTGGTCAGGCTGGTCTCAAACTTCTGCCCTCAGGTGATCCACCCGCCTTGGCCTCCCACAGTGCTGGGATGACAGGTGTGAGCTGCCGTGCCCGGCCTGGTGCTTCATCTTCAGTAGTTGCCCAGCTGTCCCCCAGGAAAGTGACTTGAGTCACAGAACCCTGGATTTTGTCTTCATTCAAGGCCCAACCATCTCTACTGACCTGTGTCTGAGAAGCATGCAGAGAAGTTTGGGTGGTTTCCTCAGTGGGAGCTGCTCTCAGAAAATCATTGATAAAGCAAGAAGTCAGGACACCATGGACACCACCAGCGGTTCATGCTGTGCATGTGTTTGATCCACTGGCGACATTTGCAAGAGAATCCAAAAGTCCCTGTGGGAGGTGTGGAGGCATGCCGCATGCCTCACTTGGTGACACTGAAGAATGAAGAATTAGCAGTAGAGGCCGGGCGCGGTGGCTCACGCCTGTAATCCCAGCACTTTGGGAGGCCAAGGCAGGTGGATCACCTGAGGTCAGGAGTTTGAGACCAGCCTGCCCAACTGGTAAAACCCTGTCTCTACTAAAAAGAATACAAAAATTAGCAGGTGTGGTGGTGCACGCCTGTAATCCCAGCTACTCGGGTGGCTGAGATTGGAGAATCACTTGAACCCAGGAAGGGAGGCAGAGGTTGCAGTGAACCGGGATGGCACCACTGCACTCCAGACTGGGCAAGAGCAAGAATCCATCAAAAAAAAAAAAAAAAAAAAATTAGCAGTGCCCAGGGCTGTATACCAGGTGCCAGTACTGGCAGCAATTCTTTCAGTTATTATGATAGATTCTCATGACGATAAAATACTCACTTTGTTATTTAACCCTTGCTAATCCACAAAAAGTTGCCAAGTACCAGAATCCTTTGTTACTAACCAGACCAGGCTGTTCATTCTTGAACAGCATTGGGGCATCACTTTGTTTTAATAACTCTTGTATGAGAAGAGCACTGTCTTTTCCTCCTGGTAGCAATGTGGCTCCAACTACTGGCTGATGTAAGAAGGTACAGGCAGTTGCTGGCTGTGTATTCAACTGACATTTAGAGAAGCCATCAGCAGAGGTCACCCTAAGCACGTAAAACCAGCAAGTCAGCACCTTGCCTCGGGGCTACAGAACCCTAAAACATCGAACCTAGTAACACAGTCTCCTAAAGGAACTGCATTCTTGGTCCAATCAAAAGGTCCACATGCCCCAACAGCAGTTAGGACGCTGGTGGACCACTGTGAACACAAGCTCCATGCCCACAAAGATGGATTCACTCACCAGGCATGGTCAGAAGTGGCCTTCCTCCCCAGCAGCATTTATAAGCTGGAGTACAGTGCTTGGAGGGTGGTGGGGAACTGCCCTGGTTTGTTTTTTTTGTTTTTTGGGGGATTGTCACTCTTGTTGCCCAGGCTGGAGTGCAGTGGCGCGATGGCTCACCGCAACCTCCGCCTACTGGATTCAAGCGATTCTCCTGCCTCAGCCTCCCGAGTAGCTGGGATTACAGGCATGTGCCACCACGCCTGGCTAATTTTGTATTTTTAGTAGAGAGAGGGTTTCTCCATGTTGGTCATGCTGGTCTTGAACTCCCAACGTCAGGTGATCTGCCCGCCTCGGCCTCCCAAAGTGCTGGGATTACAGGCGTGAGCCACCACGCCTGGCTGCCCTGGTTCTTTCAGTTAGAAAGCACCCAAATAGAGGTGCAGGAGGACTCACATGGCGGTATCGGTATCTGGACAAGGATGAGGTACCCCTGTAGTTATTGTCTGAGGATTCAGGGAGCCTGGGACCTGGTAGGTTGGCAGCAAGGAGGGGCTGGTGAGACCTAAGAACTGTGGCCTCTGAAGGGGTCCTCTCCCCAGCGCCCCTCAGCACATGTATTCAGCTCCCCTTCTAGTGACTGCTGAAGCTTTCAGGCCTTTGGGGGTTTTGCCTCCCTGCATTCTTCTCTGAAGGCTCCAAGTGCCTTCTTTCATGTGGGTCCCCCAGCCACCTCATGTCTGCCATAATTTAGCTTTTGGGAATGGAGGTTTGTCTTACTGATCCTACTCATGATCTGTGGCCACACCCTTCCTTCCTCCTGCCCTCCCTTCCTTCCTTGCTTCGCAATCTCGGCTCACTGCAACCTCCAGCTCCTGGGTTCAAGAGATTCTCCTTCTCCAGCCTCCTGAGTAGCTGGGATTACAGGCACCCGCCACCACGCCTAGCTAATTTTTTGTATTTTTAGTAGAGACGGGGTTTCACCATGTTGGTCAGGCTGGTCTTGAACCCTTGACCTCAGGTGATCCACCCACCTCAGCCTCCCAAAGTGCTGGGATTACAGGCATGAGCCACTGCACCCAGCCCACACATTCCTTTTGTGGGGGCGGGGCCGCAGGGAGACCTGTCCATCTGTCCTGCTTCTTGCTTCTCCCTTTCATTTTGTCCAGGGTTGACAAATCAGCCGTTTCTGAGGACCCCTCCTCTCTGCCTCCTCCCCCAGGTGGAGTGTGCATTGGCACAGAAGGGCTATGTTGCTTCTCTCACTCCCCTTGAACAGGTGCCTGGGGAGGGAAAGGTCTGGGACCCGAGGCAGAGCAGGTGGCATGCTGTGTCTGTTGGGCAGTGGTGAGGTGGGGAGAACACTGGCAAGGCTCGTTAAGGCCAGGAGGTACGGGGCTCAGGGACTCAGAGAATCAACATGCAATGACAGCATTGGTGTGTCTGGGGCTCAGGGAGAGGGAAGTGGGACCCAGCCTGGCCTGAGTGGAGACCCTGAGTAGGGCCAACTCCGTCTTCCCAGTGTGTTTGGGCTTTGGAGACATGCCCAGGGCAGGACAGCACTGATTCTCACCATAGCCGTGGGGGCCAGGATGGCTGTCTCCTCCCTACACCACAGTGAAGACATTCAGACCAACAGAATATAGGAGTTTATCACCAACAGACAGAAGGGAACAAACTTCAGAAACAATGAAAAGATTTGACTATCAGTATTTTATTAATATCACAAAATATGTTAAGAGCGCTTACCATCTTTCTATCTGATCTGGAGTAGTTTAAACAGAATTTGAATGGTGTATTATCTAAAGGTAAAGCCTTTAGATAATAAACTTTTTTTTTTTTTTTTTTTTTGAGACAGTCTCGCTCTGTTGCCCAGGCTGGAGTGCAGTGGCGCAATCTCAGCTCACTGCAAGCTCCGCCTCCCGGGTTCACGCCATTCTCCTGCCTCAGCCTCCCGAGTAGCTGGGACTACAGGCGCCCGCCACTGCGCCCGGCTAATTTTTTCTATTTTTAGTAGAGACGGGGTTTCACCATGGTCTCGATCTCCTGACCTTGTGATCCGCCCGCCTCGGCCTCCCAAAGTGCTGGGATTACAGGTGTGAGCCACCGCGCCTGGCCTTTTTTTTTTTTTTTTTGGTATGGAGTCTCACTCTGTCACCCAGGCTGAAGTGCAATGGCACAATCTCAGTTCACTGTAGCCTTCGCCTCCCAGACCCCAAGTGATTCTCCTGCCTCAGCCTCCTGAGTAACTGGGATTACAGGCACCTGCCACCATGCCCGGCTAATTTTTGTATTTTTAGTACAGACAGGGTTTCGCCGTGTTGGCCAGGCTGGTCTCGAACTGCTGACCTCAGGTGATCTGCCCACTTTTGCCTCCAAAAGTGCTGGGATTAAAGGTGTGAGCCACCGTGCCGGTCAATAAACTTGTGAAGTTTTAAAAACATCTAGGCTTGGTGCCTTTTTTGATGTGTCAAAAAATAACCACAGCAAAGATTTACATTGTTTTTAGCTTTGGAAAATGGATAGCTCTTTATTAGAAGGCACCCTAGTGGGAAGACAGCAAGTTACAGGCCTAGGAAATGAAGAACTTTAGAGAAGAGAGGAAGGAGAAGGCAAAACCAGTGAGCTAGTTCCTTATGCCATATGTGAGTCACCATAGGAAGAGTTTATGAACTTTCACTCATTCTCATGTTGGCCTTTTTTTTTTTCCCCCGAGACGGAGTCTTGCTCTGTCGCCCAGGCTGGAGTGCAGTGGCGCAATCTCGGCTCACTGTAAGCTCCGCCTCCTGGGTTCACAGCATTCTCCTGCTTCAGCCTCCCGAGCAGCTGGGACGACAGGCGCCCGCCACCTCACCTGAGTAATTTTTTGTAGTTTTAGTAAAGATGGAGTTTCACCGTGTTAACCAGGATGGTCTTGATCTGCTGACCTCAAGATCCGCCCGCCTCAGCCTCCCAAAGTGCTGGGATTACAGGTATGAGCCACTGCGCCCAGCCATGCTGGCCATTTTTTATATTTATGTAATTATGTAAAATGATGCTTGATGTTTTTTTTGAGACAGAGCCTCACTCAGTCGCCCAGGCTGGAGTACAATGGCACCATCTCGGCTCACTGCAACCTCTGCCTCCCAGGTTAAAGTGATTCTTGTGCCTTAGCCTCCTGAGTAGCTGGGACTACAAGTGTATGCCACCAAGCCCGGCTAATTTTTGTATTTTTAGTATAGACGGGGTTTCACCATGTTGGCCAGCCTGGTCTCGAACTCCTGACCTCAAGTGATCTGCCCACCATGGCCTCCCAAAGTGGTGGTATTACAGGCGTGAGCCACTGCACCCAGCCAATGCTTGTTATATCTTAACATGAACTCAACATCAATTTTTTTTTTTCTTGAATACTGTTATGTATACAAGAAAGTGCACAAATAATACATTCTCACAAAGTGAGCACTCCCTTATCCAGCACCCAGATCAAGAGACAAAACAGCCCCCCAAAGAAAGCCCCGTGAGGTTTTGCACTCTCTACTGCCCCGAACCCCTATTATTATTATCATCATCATCATCATCATCATTATTATTATTTTAAGAACTGGGGTCTCTTTCTGTTACCCAGACTGGAGTACAGTGGTGTGATCAGAGCTCACTGCAGCCTCAACCTCCTGGGCTCAGGCAATCCTCCCACCTCAGCCTCCTGAGTAGCTGGGACTATTGGCACACACCACCACGCCCGGTTAATTTTTAGAATTTTTTTTGTAGAGACAAGGTCTTGCTTTGTTACCTAGACTGCTCTAGAACTCCTGGCTTCAAGCAATCCTTCCACCTCAGCCTCTGAAAGTGTCGGAATTACAGGCATGAGTGACTGCACCCGGCCTTCTATACTGCTTCTAACAGAATAAAATAATGTTGCCAGTTTTTGTATTAAATGGAAGCAGACAGGAGGTACAATTTCATGTCTATGAGGTTTATCCATGTTACTCATTCGGTTATATGAATGTCTACCCTTTGTTGATTTTTTTTTTTTAGAGACAGGGTCTCACTCTGTCACCCAGGCTGGAGTGCAGTGGCCATTCACAAGTGTGAGGATAGCTCACTGTAGCCTCAAATTCCCAGGATCAAGCAATCCTTTGCCTCAGCCTCCTGGGTAGCTGGGACTACAGCTACAGGCATGAGCCACCACACCCAGCTAAATTTAAAAAATATTTTTAGAGGTGGTTGCCAGGCTGGTCTTGAACTCCTGACCTCAAGGGATCCTTAGCCTCCCGAGTTGCTGGGATTACAGGCACAAAGAACCATGCCCGGCTATTTCTTCTTCTGTTAATGGACATCTGGGTTGTTTCCAGTTTGGGGCTGTTATAAATAGTGCTGTTAAGAACATTCTTGTTCATGTCTTTGGCTGAACATATGTATACTTTTCTGTTGCTAAGCCAACATGTTCTTGCTCTCTCTTTTTAAACAAAGTTCTATAATGGAAATTTTCAAACATACTCAAAAGTAGATAGAATGGGATAATGAACCACATTGTACCTGTTATGCAGCTTCAGTTTTCTTTTGTTTGTATTTTTTGGGGATTTTTTTGAGACTTGGTCGTGCTCTGTCGTGCAGCCTGGAGTGAGGTGGCATGATCCTAGAACACTGCAGTCTCCAACTCCTCCTGCCTCAACTTCATGAGTAGCTGGGACTGCAGGTGCATGTCACCATGCCTGGCTGATTTTTAAATTTTTTTGTAGAGATGGGGATCTCACAATGTTGCCCAGGCTGGTCTTGAACTCCTGGCCTCAAGCAATCCTCCTGCCTCAGCCTCCCAAAGTGCTGCGATTACATGCACGAGTCGCCATGCCCAGCCAATATCATCATCATTATTACTAACAATAAGACTATTAAATGTGTTTAAGAATTCATTATGTTAATTTAAAAAATTATTTTAAAAGACATCCTACTAGGGATGTGAGGTCAAAATATTCTATAGACATCCTACTAGGGATGTGAGGTCAAAATATTCTATCGTAAAGTCTTTTGAAATAATTCTGGTTGGATGTGGTGGCTCACGGCCAGAACTGCAATGGGTGCAGTTGCCTGAACTGAATCCTTTTGCTAAAACAGACTATTGGCTGGGTGTGGCTTATACTGCAATCCCAGCACTTTGGGAGGCTGAGGTGGGCAGATGTCGAGGTCAGGAGATCGAGACCATCCTGGCTAACACAGTGAAACCCCATCTCTACAAAAATACAAAAAACTAGCTAGGCAAGGTGGCGGGCGCCTGTAGTCCCAGCTACTCGGGAGGCCGAGGCAGGAGAATGGCGTAAACCCGGGAGGCGGAGCTTGTAGTGAGCTGAGATCTGGCCACTGCACTCCAGCCTGGGCGACAGAGCGAGACTCCGTCTCAAATAATAATAATAATAATAATAATTAACAAAAATTAGCCAGACATGACAGCATGTGGCTGTGGTCCCAGCTACTCAGGAGGCTGACGTGGGAGTATCACCTGAGCCAGGAGGTCAAGGCTGCAGCTAGCCATGATCGTACCACTGCATTCCACCCTGGGTGACACAGGGAGACCTTGTCTTAAAAAAAGTAAAAAGAGGCCGGGCGCGGTGGCTCAAGCCTGTAATCCCAGCACTTTGGGAGGTCGAGACGGGCGGATCACGAGGTCAGGAGATCGAGACCAGCCTGGCTAACATGGTGAAACCCCGTCTCTACTAAAAAATACAAAAAAACTAGCCGGGCGAGGTGGCAGGCGCCTGTAGTCCCAGCTACTCGGGAGGCTGAGGCAGGAGAATGGCGTAAACCCGGGAGGCGGAGCTTGCAGTGAGCTGAGATCTGGCCACTGCACCCCAGCCTGGGCCACAGAGCCAGACTCAGACTCCCTCTCAAAAAAAAAAAAAAAAAAAAAAAAAAGTGAAAAGGACATTACTAGGCTGGTGACCTGCTAGTGGTGGCTGCAGATGGAGAGGCTTCCCTCGGCAATGATTAGTGGGGTGGGATGGGGGTGGGGCTGGGCCCAGAGGAACTGACCCTCTTTGTACCATTGAGTGAAGCCAGTAAACCTGCCCCACCCCAGGCATACCCCCTTCTATGAGGTACTGCCCAGCCCGGCGAGCAAGCGTGCCCACTGCTCATCAAGGCGGAAGGCAGGACTCATCAGCTTGTAGTCAATGCAGTGCCTGCAACAAAGCTGCTCCAATCCAGAACGCACCCCGGGGAGAAATATGTCTGAAGTCATCATAGCTGTCTCGTCTGCAAAGTGACTTCCCGAAGGGTTACCTGACCTCGGCTCTACTGCAAAGGAATCATCACTGTGGGGTCCAGAACCTCAGGTGGGTGTCAGGGCCATCCGTGGGCACTGCAGGAGTACTCTTCCGTGGACAGAGTTCACATGTCACCCTCGCTGCAGGAAAGTGTCACCTACGGGTGCAGACATCCATGGAAGTGACATATCTGCTGCCTACTTTGGTGCAAGGAAGCACGTAGGGCGACACAGAGGCCTCCACGCAGCCTGGTGTCTGTCATCTTGCCGGCTGTGCTGTGTTTGGGCCTGGCCCTCTTTTGGACCTGCCTGAAGGTCAGCCACCCTGTCCAGAGCTTCTCCTGAGCCCCCCGAGGACTCACAGACTGTGCCTGGCCCCCTCAAGGGAGCAGGGAGCCAGCAGCTGCCATCCTTTCTGGGTAGAGGTGGGAAGGAGCCGGGCTGTGTTTGGGTCTGGGGTAGGCAGAGCCTCTGCTGGCCAGTGACTCCCTCAAGGCTGCTGTGTTTACAGAGAAGCAAACCAGGTGTTGCTCCTAACACTGGGTCCCACAAGAAGACAGTTCTAACCTCGTCCTTCCCATACACTCCCTGAGAGCCATTCCTGTCCCTTCCACATTTCAGAGCACGACGGGTGGGCACCCCTGGGCCTGCCTCAGCTCCCTCAGGCTCTTCTCCCTACGTCCTGGTGTGGGGGTGGTGACAGCCGTGGCTCTGCAGACCACAGGATCTGGCCTATATGTGACCATTTAACAGAGTACATGTCCCTAGGCCTGTATTTCCCTTAATTCCTCCCTCGAGCCCCCTAGCTCCCAACTGTAGTATTTAACTGGGCTGGGGCTAGGTAGGGTTGCTCTGTCCTGGGGGTGGCCAGGGACTCATCCAGTGCTTATAAATAAATAAGGCCACAACTCAAAGAAAAAAAAATAGACATTAGGACAGCTGGGGTCTAAAATGAGGTGGAAGTGATGCATCAGTGTACTTTTCCCGATGTCCTGGGTGGCATTATGTGGGAGAACGCCCTTGTTTGCACGACACACACACTTAGTTGGGGCAGTACGGAATCCCCTTGTCCAATGATTGTCAAATGCCTCAAGGGGAACACTTTGTATTGCTTGCAACTTTTCCTGTGGGTTCTAAACAGTATCACAGTTTTGGAAACTCTTTTTAGCAATCTCTGCATTTTCAGGGTCCTCAGCCCCACCCTGCTCTCCATTGTCCACATGGCTGCTGGTGGATCTCTCTGGGAACTCCAGCCAATAAGTCCTGCTCCTCCGGGACGCTTACTGCGAAATCCCCACTTTCCTGGGACCAGCCTGTCCCTCCCACCCATGGCACTGAAGCCCAGAGACCCCACACCAGCAGAGCCAGGTCCTCACCCTGGTTGTCACCTTCAGCCACTGCCCAATGTACACCTGGGCTGAGCCCTTCCTCAGGAAGCCAAGGGACAATGACAGGACCAGCTGGGGATGGCAGGGCAGGAAACTAAAGCCCCGGGGCAATCACGGGTTTGGCACTGAGGGGCGCCAGGGACCACGCTGTAGGATGAATGGGGGCGAATCTGCCTACCAGACCGTGCTCCTGAGGCCTGCGTCCACTGCACAGAAGGGCACCTTTTCCCAGGTCCACAGGGAGCCTGTGCTGGCAGGGCCTGCCTGGGCCCTCCAGAGCATCTCTGAACTGTGGAGGAAGAGGCAGGGCCCTGCCTGGGGCTGGGTGGGGCAGGTTTGGGGTCACAGGCTGAGGCTTGGAGGAGCCTGGAGGACCCGGGTAGGATGTGGGCACAGGAAGGGGCAGGCCCGAAGAGCAAGAGGAGGACCCTGTCCTGGCCTTGCTCAAAACCAAGGCCACGCAGCACTGGACCACTGGCCTGTGCGCTGGGGTCAGCATCACCAACCCGGAAGGCCCATCCGGAGGAGAGCCGGGCCTCCTCCCATCCTTCACACCTGGCTATGCCCTTGCGCAGTGGCTGCTTGCTCTTAGGACCAAGCCCCACAGGCCCAGGTAGCCTGTCCGGCTTTGCTTTGGGTTCTTAGACAGTGCTTGCCAATGCTAAGCACATTTTTGTTGAAGTTGTGGAAGGATCAGTCCTCAACTATACAGTAGGGTGGCCCTAGAAGTCTGAGATCATGGCCCCCTCCCCCCGCCATTTTGTAGGTGAGACAGAGACTTGATGACCTGCCCCAGGTCAGGCAGCAGTGAAGGGAAACACAGAGGGCAAACATAAGCACCCTCTCCTCCCTGAGTGCCACCCGCCTGGCTCCTGAGGTCCTGGCTGAGGGCTCACTGACCCTTAGGGCAGCCTTTGAGCCATCACTGCCCTTCAGGTACTTGAGGGCAGGGGAAGCACTGCTGGTGTCTGGCTACTGAGCAGCAGAGCTGGGAAGCCTCCTTGGGTTCTGTCTGCCCCGGGCACTCAGGCCTCCAGGGATTTGGTAGTTCCCAGCCACTCTCAGCCCTGGGCACACGGGCAGGACACAGCTGGGGAGCGGAGTATAGTATGCCAGGGCAGAGAAGGGAAGTCTCTGGGCTGGGACCAAGAGCCAGAGATGCAGAGAGGAAGCAAGATGGTGCGAATGAGGAGGCCCCTGATTCACCACATACTCTGCCCCGTTACCAGCGCCAGAAAGTGAGTCAGCCTCAGAGCTGAAGCCAGCCTGTTCTACCCCAGCTCCACCTGGGCCCTAGTCCAGGCTGCGGTCATTTTCAGCTGTGATAGCAGCTTTGACAGCCTCCTAAAGGACCATTTCCTGCAGATGTCAAGGTGTGACTTGAACACTAGGCCAGGGCCTGAGGTCCATGCCAGGGACAACTGACTGCCCGGTCCCAACCCTGAAAGCACCTCCTAGGCTTCATTTTTTTTTGAAACAAGGTCTTACTCTGTTGCCCAGGCTGCAGTACAGTGGCACCATCTCGGCTCACTGTTACCTCGACATCCTGGGCTCCAGCGATTCTACTGAGTAGGTGGGATTACAGGCACCCGCCATCACACCATGTTCTTTTTTTTTTTTTTTTTTTTTTTTTTTTTGTATTTTTAGTCAAGATGGGGTTTTGCTATTGGCCAGGCTGGTCTCGAACTCCTGGCCTCAAGTGATTCACCCACCTCAGCCTCCCAGAGGGCTGGGATTATAGGCGTGTGCCACTGTTTTCAGCTTCCTCCTAGGCTTTTGAAACTGCCCCAAGTCCTAGTCCCAGCCTAGACGTCCCAGGACACCCTTCCTGAAGAAGCCCAGGAAGCAGCCAAGATGAAAACAGAATCAAGAGTCAGATGTCAAACTACAGAGAATACAGAGCTCGAGGAAGGGCACCTGAAGACTCAGCCCCACAGCTCCAGCCACACAAAAGCAATGGCGTCAGCGCCGACCGTGCATTTTCAGGCTACTGGGTTTTGCACCTTGTCTACAGTTTTCTCACCCCAAGATTATTTTAATTAATTAATTTATTTATTTATTTTTTTTTGAGACAGGGTCTGACTGTCACCCAGGCTGGAGTGCAGTGGCTCAATCAGGGCTCACTGCAGCCTGTCTCCCGGGTTCAAGCGATCCTCCCACCTCAGCATCCCAAGTAGCTGGGACTACAGGCGCTCACCACCACACCTGGCTAATCTTTGTATTTTTGGTAGAGATGGGGTTTTGCCACGTTACTCAGGTTGGTCTCAAATTCCTGGGCTCAAACGATCCTCCTGCCTCAGCCTCCTAAAGTGCTGTGATTACAAGCGTGAGCCACCGTGCCCAGCTGATTATTTTTTAAAGTTCACAATTTTCGTCAATTTATTTTTTGGTTTCATTTTTAAAATCTTAAAACGTGGGAGCCACCTGGGAAGTATGTGAGTGTATGTGGGGCCGGGCACCAGTGTCCTGGGCACCCAAGATGGCCATTTGTCTTTCTATGGATTTGAGGCTCGCATGTCCCCCAGCAGCTCGGTCAAGCTCTATCACAGAGTTCAGGCCAAGGATCCCATCTTTCTGGGTCACTGCATGTGGGCAAGTCTCCCAGGAGGCACTGGGCTCAGCCCTCCCCATATCGTGTGCACAAAACACTCCCAGCCCAACCTTGGGAATTTCACTCCTCTAGACACAGACCAGAGCGGCACAGGACAGCCAAGACAGAAGGTGGCACCTGTGCCCTGCCCAAAACCCAATCCCCAGCCCACCAGGCTGGGCAGTCCTGGGCTGCCCCGGGCTCTCTGACAGGGAGAGATTACAGGACAGTGACCTGTGCAGCCCCCGAGGCCAGGAGAGAGCAGGGTGACGAGTTTCTAAAACCGCCTTCCACTTTCTATCAGAGAGCCGGCCCTGCAGACATGTGACCGACAGCCAGAGGAGAAGGAAGGAGCCTCAGAGGACCCTTCTCGCTCTTCTGTCGTTTAGTTGTGTCATCTGATGGCTGGGTCTCACCTAGCAGGAGCCAGACTCTGTGCCACACCCAACCAAGGATCTAACCCTGGAATCTGTACCACGACCAGGGAGGAAAAAATAAGGAGGGAGCTTTATTTAATATGAAGGTTGCAGCGGGGCCGGGGAGGGAGGGCGCTGTCACTTGGTGATGGTGTTCCTGCAGAGAAGAACAGGCCGTGAGGCTGCAGACGTGGGCACAGGTCACGCCACCCTTCCCCTCCCCACCCCACACACCCCACCCCACCAGCCTCGAGTCACTCACGCGTTCATGCTCTTGCCGCTGCCGCTGAGCACGATGTAGGGGGTCTTCTGAGCCTTCTGCTTCTCCTGGAGCAGGGCCACAGTGCCCAGGGGCGTGTCGCTGGAGCTCATCTTCTTCAGGAGCTGCGGGGTCAGGGCCACTCAACAAGGGCTGCAGCAGGCCCCACACACCAGCCACCCCTGCCCCAGCAGGCGCAAGGCCCCCCACGTCCCCAAGAGGACCCACCGCCTCCTCATCCAGCTTCTTCATCCGCCGCTCTGTCTTCATCTTGCCTGAGCCCTTGCCATGGAAGCGGTGGGACAGCTGCCGGAAAGCCTGGGGACACAGGGCATGAGGGGAGCTGCAGAGCCCTGGCTGGGGCCGGAGCCACCTGTGCCCACAAGGTGTGCAGTAACAGGGCGGGTGTTGATTCACCCCAATGCCAGGCCTGGGGTGGTGGGAAGGGGATAGGAAAAGGGCACAGACCCTGGCACTCTGCAGGGCCCCAGCAGAGGCCGGGAGACCAGCTTGGCTAGCAGATGTGCTGCCATGGTGGCAGAGTACAGGGAACCTGGAGACCTGCCACGCAGGGGCAGGGCCTGGACGCTGGGGCTGGAGGGAGACAAACCCCAGAAAGCACGGGGGCAGCTGAGTGGTGGGGCAGGAGGGTCGGGCAGCCTACGAGAGTGATGGAAGGGTCTGGATGCTGGAATGGCCCTGCGGGCCAGGAAAGCTGTTGAAGGGTTCACATGGGTGAGGACAGGAGGGCAGAGGTCCCAAGTGCCTGTTGGACCCTCCTGCCTGGCCTGCGAAAGGACTGCTGTGCCCACTAGAGACAAACTGAGGCACAGCCCTTCTCAGCCCTGAGGGCCCCTCCCCACCTGTGGCACTTCACCAGGCCCCCGGCCAGAGGCTGGGGCATTGCACGGCCCTGGGCTTGGCCTCCGCCTGCAAAAGGCCCTGCTCACCTCCTTGGGTGTGAGTTTCCGGCCCGTCTCATCCACGTATTCAATCTTAACATCAGGTTTGTAGCCGTCCTTCTCCTTGAAGTCCTGCGTGAAGCCTCGGTACTCCTCCCGCCGGCTGTACTTGTCATCGATGGCCCTGGCCCGAGACAGAGGGGGCCTTGGTGTGAGGAGCTGCTGCCTGCTGTGTTCCTGCAGCTCCGAGCTGGCACAGGCCCATCAGCCCTGCACACACCCCGCCACACTCACATCTTATCCTCGATGCAGTACACGGCTGAGGGCAGCGACTTGTTGGGGGCCTTCACCCGGGCCACCTTCTGCACTGTGGTCTCCAGCAGCCCTAGGGACGGAGGGGTTGTGAGACTCCCAACCCCTTGAGGGCCACAGCTCCAGGGCCGCCTGAGAACGTAGAGCAGGCCCTGCGGGGGCACCTCCCTTTCCTTGTCTCTGGAAAGCCATCAGGCCTGTTCTACGGGCAAAGCAAAGATGCCAGAAACGCGCCCCATGCCAAGGGCCACTGGCCAGGGAAATGCAGAGCTGGGGTCCTAACACCAGGGCTCTCTGTGCCACAGCTGGACCAGTTTCAACTCCCCTCTCCTTCCTGGAGCAGGTGTGGAGCCTCAAAGGCAGAGCAGACAGACAGACGCCGGGGTGGAGGGGAAGGAGTGGCTCTGGGCCAGGGAGTTGGCTCCAGCATTGGGACTGAAAGGGGCAGCAGAGGGGACCGGAGGGGACCCTGCCTGCACCTGCCACACCGCAGGCCCTCACCAGCCCTTTTCCTGCTGCAGCACCCAGGCCCACCCAAGTCAGGGCTGCCCTGAGCTCCCTACCTTTGTTCTGACACAGGAGTAGGGCAGCCGCCAGCCCCCTATTCACGATCGGTTCCTCATCCAGGATGGTGGTGGAGGAGGCAGAGAACTAGGGGACACGTGACAGGGGTGGTTAGCAGGCCATACCGGCTCTTCTCAGCCCCACCCACTGGTCACCACCCACCAGGCACCAGGCCTCCACAATATTTAGTTTCCTCATTTACTCCTCAGATTGCCCTGAGAGGTCTGCAGAGCCCACTCTGGATGAGGAGGCTGAGGCTCTGGACACTGAGCCCAGTGCTCATCTCCAGTTTGAGCGCCACCCCCACGCCCACCCGCCAGCGGCGCAGCCCTCACATCCTGCTGCTGCTTCTCCTCGTCCAGGTTCACTGTGCTCCAGCCGATGTTCTCCTCCCCGTCAGATTCGGAGCCGCCGTTGGCCGAGCGCTCCTCATCCCGTTCAAAGTCCTGGGGCACAAAAGGCCAGGGTTGGTGCAGGCACCCAGCCAGCCCAGGGAAGCGCAGGGTGGGGCCGCCCCAGACGCACCATGAGCTCCTCCTGTTCCTCGCGGTTGCCGGCCAGCCCGTAGGTGGGGATCTCCCCCAAGGTGCGGCAGAACTCGGACGTGGCGTTGAACACGATGGCCCCCTTCCGCTCAGGATCCTCATCCTCCTCCCAGCCCCGCTGGCGAGACTCCAGCTTCTTCACAATCTCCACCACCTGGGGGAGGGAGCGGCTGTGGGCAAACCCAGCAGTTTCTGGGGTGATGCCATTGAGACCCAGGAACCCAAGGGTCCTCCCTGGCAGCAGCAAGACAGGCCACGCCCACAGCCCATGCAGGCCCAGCTGCTCTCTGCCTCCTGACTCCACTCTGCACCTCTTTCACTGGGGTCACTGTTCTGCTCCAAACCCATCAATGGGTTTGGATGCCCTTTAAATGAACACCCAACATCCTACAGGGCCTTCCTGACCAGGCCTGTGCCGATCCCCCTCCAAAGCCCCTCGCACACTACCTCAGCCTTAAGCTCCTTCCTCCAGGGTCCCTCCTGCCACTCGCCCCTCCCCCAGCAAACTCATTTCAGGACTCTGTAGACAGCACTTCTAGAACCCGCAGGGCGGTGAGGTGGCCCACTCTTTTGACTTCCCACAGCCTAGCTTCTCGCTTCCTGCTTCACCAAGAAAGCAGGTTCCATGACACGGGAAGATAACTCGGTCCTGCTGCCAGCACTGAATCCAGCGACCCCCACACAGGCACCAGCACCCTCTGCTTTCCCTCCTGTCGCAGATGCCCAGCCACACACAATGATTACCCACTATCTCCCCTCTTAAAAAAACTCCTCCCTCAACCCTGCAGCCCCAACAGCAAACTCCTCACTCCTTAGTGAAGGTTCCAGTCACTACGTCCACTTCTGCATCCCTCTTCCATTTTATATTACATTCATTTTTTTAAAAAATCTTCTGAGGCGGGTGGATTGCTTGAGTTTGGGAGATCGAGACTAGCCTGGGCAACATGCCCAAATCCCATCTCTACAAAAAATATAAAAATCAGCCATTGTGGTCGCACACGCCTATAGTCTCAGCTACTGGGAGGCTGAAGTGGGAGGACTGCTTGGGCTTGGGAGATCAAGGCTGCCAAGATCACACCACTGCACTCAAGAGTGGGCAACAGAGTGAAACCCTGTCTCAAAAAAAAAAAAAAAAATCTCCCAGGGGCTGGGTGTGGTCGCTTACATCTGTAATCCTAGCACTTTGGGAGGCCAAGGCTAGAGCATCACTTGAGCCCAAGAGTTCGAGACCAGCCTGGGCAATAAGGTGAAACACAGTCTCTACAAAAAATACAAAGATCAACCAGGCATTGTGGTGTATGCCTGTAGTCTCAGCACTTGGGAGGCTGGGGTGGGTGGATCGCTTGATCCTGGACGTCGAAGCTAGGGTGAGCCGTGATGTTGCCACTGCACTCAAGCCTGGGCTGAGCAATACCCTGTCTCAAAAAAAAAAAAAAATCTTCCACGACATCCAGGAACATTTATTTTTTAAATGAATTTCATTGTAAACATAAAAGGGGGTATATCTAATGCATCATATGCTATTTATTTATTGAGATCATCTCACTCTGTCACCCATGCTGGAGTGCAATGGCGTGATCTCGGCTCACTGTAATCTCCACCTCCCAGGTTCAAGTGATTCTCCTGCCTCAGCCTCCTGAGTAGCTAGGACTACAGGTACATGCCTCCACGACCAGCTGATTTTTGTATTTTTAGTAGACACAGGGTTTCACCATGTTGCCCAGGCTGGTCCCAAAACCAACTTCCAGTGATCCACCCACCTTGGCCTCCCAAAGTGCTGGGGTTACAGGTATGAACCACCACACCCAGCTGCTATGTTTTTTTTTTTTTTTTTTTTTTGAGACAGAGTCTCGCTGTTGGCCAGGCTGGAGTGAAGTGGCACCATCTTGACTCACTGCAACCTCTGCCTCTCGGGTTCAAGTGATTCTTCTGCCTCAGCCTCCTGAGTAGCTGGGATTACAGGCATGCGCCACCATGCCCAGCTAATTTTTTTTTGTATTTTTAGTAGAGATGGGGTTTCACCATGTTGGCCAGGATGGTCTCCATCTCCTGTCTCATGATCCACCTGCCTCGGCCTCCCAAAGTGCTGGGATTACAGGCATGAGCCACCGCGCCCGGTCGCTGATGTGCTTTTTAAAACAGTAACTAAACACACACCCATGTCCCTCTGCCTTGCGCTGGGGCAGCATCACTAACGCCCTGCTCAGACCTGAGCGTCCCCTCCCCATCTGTGGTCATGACTCATCAGCTTGTCTTCATGGCTTTGGCACATAAGGACCTGCCCCTGAACAGTTATTTTGTTGTGTATTAAGTATTCTACAACCTGAGCCACACTGTACGACTCTTCTATAATTTGTTTTGTAAAAAAATCTGTGCCTCCGAGAGTAACCCTGATGCACATGGCTGTAGCTCATCACTTTCCACTATGGAATCACAGCCCGTGAGCTGGATGCTCTTCGATGTCCAGCCCACTAAGGACGGACTTTTTTTGTCACAAGTACTGCAGCTGCAGGCCCACTGACACTGTCTCCTGGTGCAGGTGGGCACACTCAGGAGAGGTGTGGGGTGAGCCCGGGGCACACACACGTTACCTCTCTTGTCTGATTAGACTCCTGCCCACGGCTGTGAGCAGCGTGGCTGAGGATTCTGGCCGCTCCACGTCTTTACTCATATTCGCTACTGTTTCAGGCTTGGACCTTTCTGCAGAATTGTTTGGGGGTGGCAGGTGCCTCACTGTTTTAGCTCAGCTTTCCGTGATCCCTCCTGAAGCTGGGTTCACCGGGTATTTTTCTGGTCAGTTAGGCTTTCTCTTCTGTGAACTGCCTGTCTTACCTACATCTTTCGCCTATTTTCTGTTTTGTTGATTTGTTTTGTCTGTTGGTATACTCTTGACACCAACCCATTCTTGGTTGTATATATGGGCAAATATCTTTTTTTGGTCTGTGTTTTTATATTCTTCATATGTTTTGTAAAAAAAAAAAAACAAACAAACTTATGTTCCAATTTCTTTTTTTTTTGAGACGGAATCTCGCTCTGTTGCCCAGGCTGGAGTGCAGTGGCACGATCTTGGCTCACTGCAAGCTCCGCCTCCTGGGTTCACACTACTCTCCTGCCTCAGCCTCCCTAGTAGGTGGGACTACAGGCGCCCACCACCATGCCCAGCTATTTTTTTTTTTTTTTTTTGACAGAGTTTCAATCTTGTCACCCAGACTGGAGTGCAATGGCACCATCTCGGCTCACTGCAACCTCTGCCTCCCAGGTTCAAGTGATTCTCCTGCCTCAGCCTCCCGAAGTAGCTGGGATTACAGGCGCCCACCACCACGCCCAGCTAATTTTTTTGTATTTTTAGTTGAGATGGGGTTTCACCATGTTGGCCAGGTTGGTCTTGAACTCCTGACCTCCGGTGATCCAACCACCCGCCTCGGCCTCCCAAAGTGCTAAGATTACAGGAGTGAGCCACCACGCCTGACCTTTTTTGTATTTTTTTTTAGTAGAGATGGGGTTTTACCATGTTAGCCAGGATGGTCTCGATCTGCTGACCTCGTGATCTGCCCGCCTCCGCCTCCCAAAAAGCGTTGGGATTACAGGCCACCGTGCCCGGCCATACATTTTCAATTTCTATGTAGTTATATGTTCACTTTTTTCTTCATGGTTTCTTGAAGAAACCCACCCATGGAACCTGTTTTGTTTTGTTTTGTTTTTTTTGAGACAGGATCTTGTTCTATCACCCAGGGTGGAGTGCAGTGGCCCAGTCATAGCTGACTGTAACCTCGAAGTCCTAGATTCAAGCAATTCTCCTGCCATAGCCTCCGGCATAGCTGAGGCTTCAGACACATGCCACCATGCCCAGCTAATTTAAAAACACATTTTTAGAGATGGATTTGGCGGGGGGGGGGGGGGGGGGGTCTTGCTATGTTGCCCAGGCTGGTCTCGAACTCCTGGCCTCAAGCAATTCTCCTGCCTTGGCTTTGCTAACAACTTAAACAAATCTTTTCTACCAAAAAGTTAGAAATGTAATTTCCTTAGTTTGATTCCGAAATGTTATGTTTTTACTTTGAAGTTCTTAATCTATCTGCAAGGTGTGAGGTACAAACCCAATTTCACTTTTTCCCCAAATAGATAGATAACTGACTGTCCCAAGCCCACTCACTGCACTGATAAGCATCTCTTTCCACTGGGACACGGTTCTGTCTCGGGGCCCCTCTGTCTGGTCTCTGTCCTATTAGTCTATCCTTATGCAATCCCACACTGCCACAATGCCCCTACTTTATCCAGTTTCAGAATCAGCTTCGAAAACAGTCCCTACTGGGAGTTTTACTGGAATTGCATTTAACCTAGAAACGAACTACATGATATGGACATCTTGACGACATGCTGTCCTATCTAGGAACTGTGTACCCCCTAAATTCATATGGGGAAGCCCTAACCCCCAATGACTGTATGTGGACAGAGTACCTTTAGGGAGGTGGAGATTGCAGTGAGCTGATAGGAGCCACTGCGCCCCAACCTGGGCGACAAAGTGAGACGATGTCACAAAACAAAACAATCAAGGATTCTCTCTGTCTTCTCCATCCTTTCTTTCTAGCTCATTGACTGTATTAACCTCAATCTAGTAATTCTTCAACCACATCACGACTCCAGGCCCTGTCCTCACACCCATCACTTTCTGTTATGTCCCTCAGCACCCAGTTTAGACTCGGGGGAAATCAACAGAACCTCTCCTTTGTGAAACGCTTAACTGCCTTGTTCCTCCTCCCTAGAAAACCCAATCCTCAATCCCACCATCTACTGCTTCAGGGCATTAATCCCACCATCCCCCTCCTCAGCTCATTAATCCCACCATCCTCCTCCTCAGCAGCCCATTAATCTCACCATCCCCCTCCTCAGCCCATTAATCCCACCATCTTCCTCCTCAACTCATTAATCCCACCATCCCCCTCCTCAGATCATTAATCCCACCATCCCCCTCCTCAGCCCATTAATCCCACCATCTTCCTCCTCAGCTCATTAATCCCACCATCCTCCTCCTCAGCAGCCCATTAATCTCACCATCTTCCTCCTCAACTCATTAATCCCACCATCCCCCTCCTCAGATCATTAATCCCACCATCCCCCTCCTCAGCCCATTAATCTCACCATCCTCCTCCTCAGCTCATTAATCCCACCATCCTTCTCCTCAGCTCATTAATCCCACTATCCTCCTCCTCAGCAGCCCATTAATCTCACCATCTTCCTCCTCAACTCATTAATCCCACCATCCCCCTCCTCAGATCGTTAATCCCACCATCCCCCTCCTCAGCCCATTAATCCCACCATCCCCCTCCTCAGCTCATTAATCCCACCATCCCCCTCCTCAGCTCATTAATCCCACCATCCCCCTCCTCAGCTCATTAATCCCACCATCCCCCTCCTCAGCTCATTAATCCCACCATCCCCCTCCTCAGCTCATTAATCCCACCATCCCCCTCCTCAGCTCATTAATCCCACCATCCTCCTCCTCAGCTCATTAATCCCACCATCCCCCTCCAAAGCTCATTAATCCCACCATCCACACTGCCTGGCAGGCCTGCTCTTCTCCAATGGTATGTCTGCCCACCACTCTCCAGAACAGCATCTCCCGTCTCTTTGCACCACCACCCCTGCCACCTCGTCACTCGAAAACACCGGAACAATCGGACATGGGCTGCCTTGACTTCCCCTAACCAAGGTCACCACAGCTGCTCTGCCCTCCCCACCTTCCCTCCCGAAATACAAGACGACACGAGCTGGCTTCACTCAAGCCCACCCTCCATTTGTACTCTAGGCTCCACCACTGCCTGCCAAAATCTTTTTCCTCTTCCATCATAAATTTGTCTCCCCCACATACTCTAGAATCTCCATTAGTCAGAAAAAGGCTCCTTTGCGGGTGTGAAACTTGACTGGATGCTGCTTACAACAAAAAATTAAAAAGACATTTTGGGGGATAACTGGAAAGTCTGGGCATGCGAGCTGCTGTTTTACAGCATTTATGGGCTTGTTAGGGCAGTGTGCTTATGTGGGAGAAGGCCCTGATTTCGCGAGATGCCTGCTGAAGTAGTTAAGGATGCAGTGTCATGATATCTGCAACTTGCAGTGGTCAGCAAAAAAAGAAGAGAAAGAAAAGAACTGTAACAATATTTATAATTACTGACTCTAGAAGACAAAGGTGTTCACTGTGATAGGCTTTCCACTTTTCTGCCCGCACAGTGTGTGGGGTGTGGCTCATATGTTTAAAAAACCTTCTAGGCGGCCACGCGCAGTGGCTCACGCCTGTAATCCCAGCACTTTGGGAGGCTGAGGCAGGTGTATCATGAGGTCAGGAGTTTGAGACCAGCCTGACCAACATGGTGAAACCCCGTTCCTTCTAAAAATACAAAAATCAGCTGGGTGTAGCGGTGTGCACCTGTAGTTCCAGCTACTCAGGAGGCTGAGACAGGAGAATTGCTTGAGCCCGGGAGGTGGAGGTTGCAGTGAGCCGAGATTATGCTACTGCACTCCAGCCTGGCAACAGAGCAAGACTCCATCTCAAAAAACAACAACAACAAAAACTTTCTAGGCTAGACCGGGCCTGGTGGCTCAAGCCTATAACCCCAGTACTTTGGGAGGTGGAGGCGAGAGGATCGTTTGAGCTCAGGAATTTAAGACCAGCCTGAGCAACACACTGAGACCCTCTACAAAAATTTTACAAATTTGCCAGGTGTGGTGGTGCATGTCTGTGCTCTCAGCTACTTGAGAGGCTGAGGCAAGAAGATCCCTTGAGCTCGGGACTTCAAGGCTGCAGTGAACTATGATCACGCCACTGCACTCCAGCCTGGGCAACAGAACGAGACCTTGTTTCTTAAAACAACAACAGAAACAACTTCCTAGGTGAGTCTAATGTTCAGGCAGGCTAAGCTCCATGGGACTAATAACCCTTATGTTCATTTCAGTCATAAAACAGCCCTGTCAGCCTATCACCCCATTTATCTGTTCCTTTTTAGAGCCAGGCCATGCAAACTATGTCCCACCACCTGTTCTTAGAAATAAAGTGTTACTGGAACCCAGTCATGCCCACTCACTTAGAGACTGTCTTGGCTGTTTTCCCTACAACAGCAGAGCACCCAAGGTGCCGGACAGAAACCATACGCCCTTAAACCTCAAATACGTCCTCTCCAGCCCTTTAAACCTCAAATACGTCCTCTCCAGTCCGGACCAGCCTCCGTCCCGGGTGCAGCCCTCACTTCCTCAACTCCCCTGTCCTCCCGGTCCTGAATCCACTGCAACTGTCCCCTCTTTGCCTGCCAGTGGTATCAGAAGCCTCCCTCCCTTGCTCCCTCTCCTAGACACCCTTTCTTGGCTTCTTCCTAGGTGAGAAGTGTGGCGTTGGGCTAAAAATGTGGCCTCTGGAATGACGGAGGTGACAAAACCTCCCTCATAGGGTGTTGCTGGGAGGATGGAATGAATCAGCAAACACAGAGCATGCGGGCAGTGCCTGGCACACTGTGCCTGTGGGGCAGCGATGACCATGGGCTCAAGGCTCCCCCTGCATTGGCCTCCTCACCTCTCCGTCTCAGCTCACACCACCCCCTCACTCTCTGCTCTGCTCCGGTCTCCCTGGCCCTCAGGCACTCTAAGGTCTCTTCTCTTGAGATACCTGCTGGTTGATCTACCACCTAAACGCCAGCCTGTCACCTGCTGCCACTCCTAATCCCCCGCAAGGCTGGCTCTTCTGTGTGACTCAAGTTTCAGCTGAACTAGTACCTTGGAAAGGTCTTCCCCGCACTCCCCTGTCTAAGATCCCAACCCCCAGCACATTATATTGGCCTACTGAGTGCCCAGCTCCTGGCACCATCAGAAATCACCGTTCCTGCCTTCACCAGGTCACTGCTGCTCCCTAAGCTCTCCCCCACACACTAGAAAGCCACTTCCCTGAGTCCAGGGCCCCGTGGCTGTCCTGTTCACCAATGACCTTCTCAGCCCAAGAACAATGCACTACTCACAGTAGGCATTCAACAAACATGCACAGGAAGAGAGAGGCGAGGAAAGGATCCCCTACTAAAGCAGGCATCTAAAAACTTTTGCAAAACATGACTTTTAAACAGAAAACATGACTTTAACCAGGGCTGGTCGCAGTGGCTCACACCTGTAATCTCAGCATTTTTGGAGGCCGAGGCAGGCAGATCATGAGGTCAGGAGTTGGAGACCAGCCTGGCCAACACGGTGAAACCCCGTCTCTACTAAAAATACAAAAATTAGCCGGGTGTGGTGGCGGGTGCCTATAATCCCAGCCACTCAGGAGGCTGAGGAATGAGAATCACTTGAACCAGGGAGGCAGAGGCTGCAGTGAGCCGAGGCCACACCATTGCACTCCAGCCTGGGCAACAGAGCAAAACACTGTCTCAAAAAAAAAACAAAACCCAGAAAACAAAAAACAAATGGAAAAGAGGCTTCAGACAGTAATGTGGCTGTTGCCTATGACACACGTGCTCGTGAGGACAGGTGACTGCTGACGCACTGGTAGCCCCAGGCCTGCCCATGCCCAGCCTCACCTTCTCGCCACTGTCTCGCAGCTGCTGCAGCTGCTGTAACTGTCGCAGCCGGCGTCCCTTCTCCAGCTGCTTCTGCAGCTCCAGCTCCGCCTCGTCCTCCTCCAGCACCTGCGGGGACCCCAGCTGTGGAGCTCCACCTTCCTCTGGGGGAAACACAGGGGATGCCTGCTCAGACCATCTCCTCCAACCCGGGGCTCCTGTCCCTGCCCCCTCCCATCCCCTGGCCAGGCCCTCACCCTCATCACTGATGTCCATGTTCTCCACTCGGGTGTCATCCGATGGCAGGGGCTGAGGCATGGGCTCCTTCTCCTCCTCCACCTCGGACACTCGGCGGCGACCCCGTCCCCGCAGTCTGAGGGAAGGAGGCCTCTCTGGTGAGCACCGGCCCCCGGGACACCCCAGCCCTGCCCTCTCGCCCCACCATGGTGTCCAAGCCCACCTGGAACCAAAGTCCCCATCCTGAGTCTGGTCCCCGAGAGGCAACAGGTCATCCGCCCGCACTACGACCTCCTTCTCCTTCTTGCGGATTTTCTTCACCCTCCGCTTGGTCCTTTTAAAGGCCACCTGAGGGGAAGAGGGAGGCGTGGGGCGGGGCGGGGAAAGGCAGGCCGCCACAAGCCCGCGAGGATGAACGCTTCTTTGGTGTTCTTCTGTGCTAGCCAGTGTCCTGAGCACTTCTCACACATGAGCAACACGTGGGGTGGTTACTATCTCCATTCCACTGGTGAGCTAGGGAAACTGGGGCACAGAGAGGTGAAGTACCTTCCCCAAGGTCACCCAGCTCCTAGGTGGGAAAGCCGGGCAGTCTGGCTCCAGAGTCCTGCTCTTACCCACTGAGCAAGATGCCTACTACACCAGCTGACTACCTCACGTTCACACAGGCACTCTGCGGACAGAATCCACACACACCTTTCCAGTCACCCCTCACCCACACTGTCACTCATCCTCACAGCAACCTCAGGAGGTGGCTCCTATCACTGCCACTCCAGATGGGGCACCCCAGGCTCACAGTTAAATGGCTTACCCAAGGCACAAGCTGGCAGTATGGCAGAGCAGAAACACCAACTGGGGCCCATCTGGCTCAGCAGCCCTGACCTGTCAACACCTGGTGCCTCCCCAGGTTGCCATTTACTGCTTGCCCACGAAGCCAAGCGCTTTGTGAACACAAATACTTGCCCTCTCTTCCCAGTGCCTGCGGGCAGCGCAGGAGCCCCAAGGGGAGGGAGAATCATGACCCCGAGTACAAGGCGCAAGAGGGCTCACCATCTCCTCGGGTGTGAGGTACTCGGAGGCCAGCCGGGGCCCCACCGTGCTCAGGGACTGAGCCTGCAGCCGCAGCTTGGCCCGGATCTCCTCCAACTCCCGTTCCCGCAGGCCATCGGCCATGCCCCCCTGCTCCAAGCGGAAGGAATGCGGCTGCTCCCCCTCAAGCTCTTCGTCGTACTTGGACAGGATAGAGCGAGGTTTTTGCTGCAAGGTAAGAGGTACAGGTTGGGACCCAGGGTGGCTCCTGAAAAGCCACTGAGCCACCACCTCCTCAGAGCCTCTATTCCCGACATTCTCCACCCCAGCTCCCGCCGCCCAGCCTGCTTGGGCCGTGCCTGCGCCAAGTCATCCACACTCTCGTCCTCGGCATAAGGCAGGTAGTCGGGCTTCTTCTTCCGCAGCTCCACATTTTTCTCTGCCCGCTCCTTATCCACCAGGTTCACGTTCACCAGCACGTCCTCCTCCTCCTGCAGCACGCCTGCGGGCAGCACAGAGCAGTGGCCATTCACACTTGTCCGCAACTCAGCAGAGGCTGTGCCCCAACCCAAGGCACCCAGCTCGCGTCACCTTTGTCCTTAAGGGTGAGGATCATGGTCTCCCCTTCTCGGAAGGAATCAATGGCATGCTCCACGGTGAGGCCCTGCAGGTCCCGGGCACTGTACAGGTCCTAACAGAAGAATCAGGCGAGTAAGGAACCTCCCTCCATGCGCCCAACCTTGGGATTCCAGCATCAAGGCCGCCAGTGCGCCCTGCACCACCCACCCTGGCTGCTGCAGCCTCACCTGCCGTCTCTGCCCGAACTCCTCCTCCACCAGAGTGCTGACACCAAACTCTTGGTCCATCTCCTCCAGTAACTTTGCCTATGGGACAGGGAGGGGTGACCTAGGACCTCAGGCCACTCAGCACCACCAGAAAACACTCAGGGCTCTACCAAGCGGAGTGCAAAAAGAGCAGGCCTTGCAGGAAAGTTGCTGAGAATCCAAAGCGGATGCTACCGACCACAGCCCATCCCCTCTCCGAACCCCGTCTCACCTCTCTGGAGTCGACCCCTGCCTCAGTGCCCAGTCAGGCCACCAGAAGCACTGGGCAACCACCCCATGCTGCCCAGGTGCTCACCCTCTTCTCTGCCAGGTCTTTCTCCTTCTGCAGCTGCCGGCTCCTCTCGATCCAGGCTGCAGTGTCGTCCAGCCAGGGATCATCCTCTCCTAGGGTCTTTATCTTCCTGAAGAAGGAAGTGATGCTCGAGGAGCCCAGCTCCTGCTCCCAACCCCACTCAAAAGGCAGCCAAGGATGGTGGCCTCCCCAGCCCTTCCCTTGCCTGCCCTGGCCAGGACCCCTCACCCCAGCTTTTGGTTCAGCAGGCGCTTCTCCTTGGCAGCCGCCAGCTTCTCCCGCAGCTCCTCTCGCTGTCGCAAGGCCATAGGATTGATGACATCGGCTGTCACGGGCTCCTCCTTGGTGCCCGCCTCTGGAAGGGGGGCCCAGACGTGAGGCTATGCCCGCCCATGGCTGGTGGGGAGAGGAGGGAGCCACTCACCCTGCCCCCTTCCAGCTCAGGGGGCCAGAAGGGGTCAGGACAGGAAGGAACAATCCTTCACCTCCCTGCTCCCACTTCGTCCCCACACTCCTGGCCAACCCATGCAGCACGACAGGACCCTCAGTGGCTTCCAAAGCTCCTCAAATCGTGCTTAAAACAACAGACCCACCCCCGCACAGCCCAGTTTGCAGCAAGCGTGCACATCTTCCAGTCCATCTAACAACACCTCACAGCCAGAGTGAGTATGCGACGGCCACGGCTCTAACTCAGAGAACAAGCAGAGCCCCAGGTCCACATTATAACAGCAAGAAGGGACCTCGTGCCTTCCGGCAAATATGCATGTGTAAGACCACTAAACCGTGCTGAACCTGCCCTCTAATCCCACCTTCTTCAAAGACCCCTTCAGATGGCCCTCTCCCCTAAACCCCATCCTCAGCCCCATACTCACCCTTCTTGATGGCATTGACCTCCAAGGGTTTCAGCCCCAACTTTGCCCGGAGTTTACTGAGAACAAGAGATACAAGTGTTAGGGGCTATCAAAGACACAGGGCGCAATGTGCATTTCCAAAGAGACAGGAGGAGAAACAGGGTGGGAGTGAGCGGTCCCAAACACACGGTCTGCCCCAGGAAGCCTAGGACACTGGGAAGGGCCCTGGCCTCCAAAGCAGGAAACATGGGCGCCAGCCTGGTCTGCATCTAACCGGTAAATGCCACTTTACTTTTAGGTATTAGTTTCCTCTTCTATAACTCTACTGTTGGCTAAGATGATTTATACAACCTTTCCAACTCCAATTAGCACACTTTCATGTGAGAAAGCCTCCCCAGGGCTGGCCCCAGAGCCACCTATCTTAGAAAAACAAAGTGGAAACAAGGGAGACAGTACTCACTTGGTCTCCTCGATGCTGAGTGAGGAGGCATCGCCTGAGCTAGTTTTGGAGCTGGCAGCTGGAAGAAGAAGAAGCATGGCTCAGGAGCTGAACATAGGGCCAACAAGCCAGCATCATTGGCTCCAACTGCAGGATCAAAGATGAGGGCCCCTCACCAGCACCTGGGCCTGATGAAACACCAGCAAACAGCAGCTTCTTCCACCCAAGCTCCCCAGCAGCTCCTCTGCCCGAGTCCAGTCTCAGAGCCCTGCCTCTTCTGCGCACCTTCCTATCCTGACCCAAGAGATCGAAACTGCTACAGTCACCATTCTGCCCTCTCCTTTTTTCTTTCATTTTTTTTTTTAAGAGACAAGGTCTCTTAAAGAGATGGAGCAAGACTTTGTCTCAAAAAAAAAAAAACCTCTTCCTTTCCTGCATTCCCATCCTGTATCTTAAAGGCTCCACTCTCCACCTGGGCCCTGGATCCCAATCTCTCCAGGCTCCCCAAAGTCACCAGTCTCCTTCGTTTTTAATCTAACGGGTTCTTTTCAGTTCTGGTTTTGCTTGATCTCCTGTGGTATATGGGACTGCTGATCACTCCCTCCTTCTAACAATACTCTGTTTCCAAAGTTCCCATGACGCAAACGTTTTCCTGCCTCTTTGGTTACTCTATCTCCTTTTTTTGCTAACATCCTTCTCTGCCTACTACTAACATAAGGGCATTTCTCAGGTTCTATTCCTGACCCCGGCTTCTCACGTCGCATTCTTTCAGGGGCTTCACTGGCCACCCAGATACTGACTCCCAATGGCTTTATCCAGTCCAAACTCTGGATTTCCCTATGCACATAAACCTTGACAACCCCAAAAGTGAATTATCTTCCCCCACCCTGCTCCAAATCTCCTTCTCTTCCCTACTCCTCAATTTCAGTAGAAATGACACCCACTACCTATCTGGCTGCTCAAGCCAAAATTCAAGGAGTCATCCTCAATTCCTTCTCCTTCCCACCCTCATACAAGTGCTGAGTTCTGTTCATTCCTCTTCCAAAACACCTCTCCAACCTGTCCACTTCTCTCCACTCCACTGCTGCTGCCTTGGTGCAGGCCACCATCAGCCCTCACCTGGTCTGTAGCCCTCCTGATTTCCTGGTCTCCAATCCTGACTACCTTTGACTAAGTTCTCAATCCAGTAATGTTTACAAAATACGGATCTGAGCAACTCACTCCTCAACTCACAACCAAGGCTCCCTATTACCTTGTCAAGACAATCTACATTTCTTAACAGAACCTACAGTACAGAGTCCTTTGTGTTCACAACCCTGCCTATCTTACTCCTTCACTTCTCTACCATGAGCCCTACACGATTCGTCCAATACGATTCGTCAAATACCAGGTTTTTCTTGCCTCTGCATATGCTGACACTACTTCATTCATTCATTCATTCAACACATTTATTGAGAATCTGTGACTGTACCAGACAACTGAGGAAAACGGAAGCCCTCTGTCCTCAAGGAGCCAGGTGGAGACAGTCTACCTCTAATCCCAAACAATCGTAGAAAAGCTTTTTTGAGACAGAGTCTCGCTTTGTTGCCCAGGCTGGAGTGCACTGGCGGGATCGCAGCACACTGCAGCCTCTAACTCCTGGGCTCATGGGATCCCGTAGAAAGACTATTTAATAAGAGTTGATATAGACTGGGGGTTTCCTGGTCCGGAGAGCTTCGCTGACACTGTGCGCACACCAAGACGCGCACGTTCCGGGACCCCTGCCCGACCCGCCCCCTGCGCAGGCCCCGCCTCCTCACCGGCCTCATAGCCGTCATCGCGTTTCTCCCGCTTCACGCGCCGCTCCGAGGGCTCTGCCTGGCTGCGCTCCCGCCCGTGCGTGCTGCTCCGGGCCTCAGCTTCGGCCCCGCGCCGCCCGCTCCCGCGCTCGCCCCCACGTTCCCGGCTCCGCTTCCGTCGTTCGCCACCGCTACCGCCACTGCCGCCACTCCGGTGCTTGTGTTTTTTGTGTTCCCGGTGCCGCGGCGGCTGCTCGGTGGCGCCCCCGGTGCCGGCCGCCGCCGTCGTCCCGGTCGCCTCCTTCTCTCCGCGGTGCTTCTTGGACGACCCCATAGTGGCACGTCCACTACAAGCCCGGCTGCCGCCGAGCCCAGACAACGCAAAATGGGAATACTTCCGGGTCGCTCGGCAGCAGCTGTCGTGTTGCCGGAAACTAAGAGCGGCTGCTTCCGTCGCTCGCCGTGGAGCCGGCCCCAGAGGCTCATGGGAAGACCGGGATCACAGCTCCACTGCACATTCGTGCCGTCGCGGGCCGGGTGCGTTCTTTGAGCCAGTGGTCCCGTTGTGCATGCGCTCCTCAAGGGAAGCGGAATTAACCCGGAGATGGGATCCCAGAACTGGAAGGACTTAGAGGGCATTAAGCCAGTGTCTTCGTGGCTGAAAGTTCCTCCCCGGCATCCCTGCGCTTGCACTTCACCGGCAACGGGGTGTTCACTACCTCACGGCCTTTCTGTAGACACCTCCCTCCTACAATGGGCGCTCGCTTAGTGGACTTCTAGGGTCGTGGCTTCAACGGGTGTTGTTTTCCCGTTATCTCCAATTCCACAGCCCAGTTTCCGACCCGCTGTAACTAGTATCGTTAGGGAACGCTTCCTTCCCACGTTCCCTGGTTTTTTTGTTTTGTTTTGTTTTTTTCCCTTGAGATAGGATCTCACTCTTGCTCAGGCTGGAGTGCAGTGGCGCGATCACGGCGCACTGCACCCTTGACCTCCCGGGCTCAAGTGATCCTACCCCCTCAGCCTTCCCAGTAGCTGGGACTACTACGAGTGAATGCTACCACGCCCCTTTAATTTTTGTATTTTTTTGTAGATGGGAGGGGGGTGTCTCGAACTCCTGAAGCCAGGCTATCCACCCGCCTTGGCCTCCCGAAGTGCTGAGATTACAGGCATGCGCCGCTGCGCCCAGCCCTGGATTGGATTTTTTAAACCCGCGCCCCGTGAACTGTTAAGACTGAAGGAGCGCCACATGAGCGTCAGTGTATCCGTGGAACCCCTGAAATTGAATGCAAAATGTGGCACATCTGTGTGTGAGTTTTTTTCTTGAGGAGAGGAGCCCTAACTTAAAACTACTGGGACTTAAAACCCCAGTGCAGGCCGGGCGCGGTGGCTAACGCCTGTAATCCTAGCACTTTGGGAGGCCGAGGCAGGCGAATCACAAGGTCAAGAGATCGAGACTATCCTGGCTAATCCGGTGAAACCCCGTCTCTACTAAAAAATACAAAAAACTAGCCGGGTGAGGTGGCAGGCGCCTGTAGTCCCAGCTACTCCGGGAGGCTGAGGCAGGAGAATGGCATAAACCCAGGAGGCGGGGCTTGCAGTGAGCTGAGATCTGGCCACTGCACTCCAGCCTGGGCGACAGTGCGAGACTCCGTCTCAAAAAAAAAAAAAAAAAAAAAAAGAGATTGAGACCATCCTGGCCAATGTGGTAAAACCCCGTCTTTACTAAAAATACAAAAATTAGCTGGGTGAGGTGGCAGGCGCCTGTAGTCCCAGGTACTCAGGAGGCTGAGGCAGGAGAATGGCGTGAACCCGGGAGGCGGAGCTTGCAGTGAGCCGAGATCACGCCACTGCACTCCAGCCTGGGCAGCAGAGCGAGACTCCGTCTCAAAAAAAAAAAAAAAAAAGCCCAGTGCACACAATCCCAATCGGTCCTGAAACCCCTCCCCTCACGCAATGGTTGCTCAGTCTGCGGCTCCCTGCCTTGCACAACTCAACATGTGTTAGGATATGAGCGTGTGTTAGGATGTGAGCGTGTGTTGGGATATGAGTATGTGTTAAGATATAAGCGTGTGTTGGGATGTGAGCGTGGGTTGGGATATGTATGCACCCGTTTAAGGGCCCACTCCCTCTCCCACTCACTGGGCGTCCTCAGAGGCAGGAGTCATTCCATCTTATTCACGCTTGCATTTATAGGACCCAACATACACATTGAAGATGGGGTGGAGAAGTTACAGCTCTTGCTCTTCGAGATGTCCCCACTCCTCAGGAGCAGAGAAGGGGCTGTGTGTGCTGGGTGGAGGGAACCAAAAGAGCCAGAGCTCCTGGAGGGGAGGGGGTGTGGGGACAGAGCTAAGCCTGCTGCCCACCCACCTGCCCCCTCCCACTTCCAACCCATAGCCTCCACCACCACCACCAGCAGAAATCCCACACTGTGTTTCCCATAAAGCCTTTAATTTTATCTCAGAAACTGCACTCCGGGTCCAGGCTGGGCTTGTAGTGCCTGTCAGGCTGGCTGCCGGTGGGTTCTGTCCTTGGGGGCCTCTGAGGAGAGTGCTCCATTCTCACCCCCATTGACCTGTGGCTCCTTCAAGACACAGATAGAGGCCCCTGGCTCTGCAGTTCTCACCCCCATGCCCAAGGAAACCACTGACAATGTGGCTTCAAACCCTGCTCCTGTACTGGCTTGCTGTGTGATCCTGAGCAAAGTGACTCTCCCTTCTCGAGTCTCACTTTCCTTATTGCCAAGTGGGCCTCATAATCCCTGCTCTGTACCAGGTTATTCTAAGACATGGGGTGACCAGCGTGGTGGTGCCAGCCCCTAATGAGAGCTTGGTGTGTGGCTGCTCACGTGGTTGCAGAGTCCCAGACTAGCTCTGCTGCTTGTTCGCTCCTGTGTCCTTAAACATGGCCCTGCCCCTCAGGTCCTTAGTTTCCTCGTTGAGAAGTAGGAATGACAACCCTGGCCTTGCCTTCCTCTGGGCTCTCTGCCTGTCCTGGGGGAGGCCCTCCAGAGCCCAGAGTGCTGGTGTGGCCGCCCCTTCCCACAGCAGCATGGCAGGGCCAGTTCTTGACCTGCCGGGGAGACTCACCTGGGTTTCCTGGGGGTGCCATCTCTGTCCACCTTTCCTGCCTCAGACAGCAGCTGCTCTTCATCCAGCCCTAGTGCTGACAGCACCTGGGAGAAGCGCCGAGTGACAGTGAGCCGGGCATTGGCCTGAGGAGAGAGAAGAGGGTTTCTCGCTCTGCACCAGGGCTGCCAAGGGCAAGGTGGGGCTCTGCTTACTGAGGGAGTCCCAGGGATTCCAGAGGGCAGCAGCCCTGGGATCCTATCTGCAGGGACCTACTCGCATCCTGCTTCCCTGACCCACTCAGCCAGTTATTCACAGGGGGCAGCTGTGTGCTTGTCCAGGTGCCAGCCTCACCTGCATGGCCTGCTGGAACAGGAAGGGCCGGGCCTGCACCCTGTGCTGGATGCCTTGCAGCTCCGCTTGGTACTCAGCAAAGCGTTGTCGCTCCTGGCGCCTGCAGGGGAGACAGGCCTTTGTGCAGCTAACCATGGACACAACTGTTGATCTCCACTCCTGAGCCGGCTCATCTTCACTAAAGATTTGATATTCACGTCCTCACCCTCACCTTTACAAAGCTATTTCATTCCCATTCTGGCCTGGATTGCTTGTGAAGTCAGCCAGGGTGGAAATTATTCACCCAGTTTACTGATGGCTCAGGAGGGTTGAGGGACTTGTTCAAAGTTGTGCAGCTGGGAAATGAGGGGCCGAGCCCTGGGCAGCTGGGCCTTGCCAATCTTCCTGTGCCACCCCCATGGGAAAGGGACCAGTACTAGCTTCTGAGCTTCCAGACACCTGCTTACATAGCCTTCCCTCCCCATCCTCTTCCCCTTGAGGGGGAGCTGTGGTTGTTGGTTGTGTGACTTTGGGCGAGGCCTCTCTCTGGGCTCTTGGCTCTGGGCTCAGTTTATTTCACTGTGCTATATAGCAGGGATCAGACAAGCTTGCCAGCATTCTCTCTGGTTCTTATAAGCAGACAGCTTGGAAAATGGGACAGAGAAACTAAAAAATATATATATTTCAAATTTAAAAAACACACCCTGGAGAGATCAGGGTTCCACTGGGGAAGCACAGTTTTCATTTCTAAAAACCCAGCATGGCTGGGCGCGGCAGCTCGCACCTGCCATCCCAGCACTTTGGAAGGCCAAAGAGGGTGGATCACTTGAGCCCAAGAGTTTGAGACCAGCCTGGGCAACATGGTGAAATCCTGTCTCTACAAAAATTAGCCAGGCGTGGTGGTGTGCCCCTGTAGTCCTGGCTAGTTAGGAGGCCAAGGTGGGAGGATTGCTTGAGCCTGGGAGGTCTAGGCTACAGAGAGCTGAGATTGTGCCACTGCACTCCAGCCTGGGCAACAGAGCAGAGACCCTGTCTCAAAAAACCCAAAACCCAGTTTGTGCACTTGTCACAAATGTGTCTGCTTGACAAACTTGAGTGTCACTGCCACTCCTGAAGAGAGCACCCTAGCAGCAAGAAGGGCCTTTGGGCCACAGCCCACGTGGGACCAGGCATCCATCTGTGAAGCACATAAGAGAGGCCTTGAGGTATGGAGGCAGCACCCATGGACAGGAAGGGAGGGGAGACGCAGACAAGACCCCAAGACCTGTGCTGGGACCTCAGCAAGTGTGCTGGGCCCTGTGGAAAAACGCAGCCTTGCTGGGCCATGCCCCTTGGCCCTGTGCCAGGGAGGGAACCGTCCTCCATTGAGAAAAAGACACAGATTTGAAAACCCATGGCCAGAAACGCAAGTTACTGCAAAAAAGGGCTTTCACTATTTAGGGAGGAATTTATGGCAGTTACAAGGGGAGGTGGGAAATGAGTTGGCAGTCCCTATCTTTTCTGTGATAGTTTGTGCACTTTTCCTGCTGGATGCTTTATGCTATTTCTGTTAGAGGTGACAGGAGCCAGCCAAAGCAGGCAGATATCGAGGTCAGGAGATTGAGACCCTCCTGGCCAACATGGTGAAACCCCGTCTACCAAAAATACAAAAATTATCTGGGAGTGGTGGCGTGCGCCTGTAATCCCAGCTACTCAGGAGGCTGAGGCAGGAGAATCGCTTAAACCAGGGAGTTGGAGGTTGTGAGGCGAGGTCGCACTGCTGCACTCCAGCCTGGCGACAGAGTGAGACTTTGTCTCAAAAAAACAATGACAGGAGCCCAGAGCAGAAAGGGAAGTGGTGTCTGTGGGTGTCAGCCCGTGCATCATCTCAGAATGGAAGGAAGACACATGCCTCCCTCCCACAGGACAATCTCTTTTGTGCCCGCCCTTCCTAGGCAAGACATAGTCTCCTGTTCCACTCAGACAGTGAAGTTCACAGGCTGTAAGGGCTGAGAGACTGCATGGGAGATATCTACTTATGCCTTAACCCTCTCAAATAGAAAGTAAAAGAAGTGAGGTTGAATAACTCTTTTTGCTGCACCTGCCACTTGGAGTTCTGAACCTTACACTTCCTGCCTTACTATGAAAACAAAACACTTGGCTGGGCGCGGTGGCTCATGCATGTAATCCCAAAACTTTGGGAGGCCGAGGCAGCCAGATCACTTGAGGTCAGGAGTTTGAGACAGCTGGGGCAATATGGTGAAACCCTGTCTCTACCAAAAATAGAAAAAAATTGACCAGGTGTGGTGGTCTGCACCTGTGGTCCCAGCTACTCAGGATGCTGAGGCAGGAGAATCACTTCAGCCCGGGAGATGGAGGTTTCTTTTTTTTTTTTTTTTTTTTGAGACGGAGTCTTGCTCTGCCGCCCAGGCTGGAGTGCAGTGGCCGGATCTCAGCTCACTGCAAGCTCCGCCTCCCGGGTTTACGCCATTCTCCTGCCTCAGCCTCCCGAGTAGCTGGGACTACAGGCGCCCGCCACCTCGCCCAGCTAGTTTTTTGTATTTCTTAGTAGAGACGGGGTTTCACCGTGTTAGCCAGGATGGTCTCGATCTCCTGACCTCGTGATCCACCCGTCTCGGCCTCCCAAAGTGCTGGGATTACAGGCTTGAGCCACCGCGCCCGGCCGAGATGGAGGTTTCAGTGAACTGAGATCACGCCACTGCACTCCAGCCTGGGCAACAGAGCGAGATTGGGAAGGAGAAAGGGTCCCCCTCAACATTGGCCCAAGCAGTCCCCAAAACACACTTGACCTCTCAGAGCCTCTGTTTCCAAATCTGTAAAATTGGAGTGATTAAGACTGAGCCTTGGCTGGGCGCAGTGGCTCATGCCTGTAATCCTAGCACTTTGGGAGGCTGAGGTGGGTGGATCACCTGAGGTCAGGAGTTCGAGACCAGCCTGACCAACATGGAGGAACCCTGTCTCTACTAAACATACAAAATTAGCCGGGCGTGTAGGCACACGCCCGTAATCCCAGCTACTCAGGAGGCTGAGGCAGGAGAATCACTTGAACCTGGGAGACAGAGGTTGCAGTAAGCCGAGATCACGCCATTGCACTCTAGCTTGGGCAACAAGAGTGAAATTCCATCTCAAAAAAAAAAACAAAAAAAACTGAGCCTCAAAGAGTAGATGATAAGAACCCTGCTGAGCCATCAGTGGCCCTATGGCAGGGCAGGACCCTCGCCCCACTTGCCATGGACCAAAGGAGACAGGGTGCAGAAAAATATGCCCTGCGCCCACTGCACCCAGGAGGTACTCAAATCAGTGGCACTAGTTTTGGTCATATTTATTTGTGTTACCTGTTTCACTAGTTTGGGCTCTTGGGGGAAGGTCCTGGTGCCTTTCGTCTAAAGGCTGAGCATTTGAGCACTCAGACAGGGCAGCAATGTGGCTGGAACCCAATTCTGCTGCCCACGCATGACCTGTGGCAAATTATTTAAGATCTCTGAGCCTTCGGTTCCTCACCAGTGAGGTTATGCAGGTGGAGATACCGAGGTAGGATAGTAAGGTAAGCGGGCCACACTGACTTGTCCCCTTGTGTGAGGCCCCAGGGGCTCCTTTCGCAGTAGCTCTGTATCCCCTGTGCCCTCGTGCATCAGCACCTAACTCTTTTTTTTTTTTTTTTTTTTTTTTGAGACTAAGTCTCTCTCCGTCACCCAGGCTGGAGTGCAATGGTGCAATCTCGGCTCACTGCAACCTCCGCCTCCCGGATTCAAGCGATTCTCCCAAGTATCTGGGATTAACAGTCGTGTTCCACTACCCCTGGCTAATTTTTGTATTATTATTATTATTTTTTTTTTTTAGTAGAGACGGGGTTTCACCATGTTGGCCAGGCTGGCCTCGAAATCCTGACCTCAGGTGATCCAACTGCCTTAGCCTCCCAAAGTGTTGGGATTACAGGCCGGAGACACAGGGCCCAGCTGAGCACCTAAGGCTTTTGCAAGATAAGCAGTCCTAGGGGATACAGATGGCTACAAGTTCCCTGATAGCACAGCCCAGGAAAGAAAACAAAAGCCCCTTATTCAGAATGTAGCTTCCCCAATCTCCAGCCAATCAGCACCAAAAGCCTGAGAAGCTGTTAGCTACAAATTCCTGCCTTGGAGGGAGCTAAGGACTTCTCGGGGTTCCGCATACACAGCTAGGCTCAAGGTTGTGGTTATAGCAACATTTTCCTTATTTTAATAGTAAAAAACACACCCCTAGGTAGAGATTTTATATGCTAATGTTTCATGTGATGCACGTTAGAGTATGCAGATGTTGAGCGCATGAGCCAACCACAGGTCCACTTTTACATACCTGACCTCACCAGTATTTTGTGACTAGGTATAAACAACTCCCATAAAAGGAAATCCTCTTAAGGCACAAGCTGCCGTCTCTCCCTCTGAGCAGTCCTCAGGGTGGGCCTTTTTTTTTTTTTTTTTTTTTTTTTTTTTTGAGTCGGAGTTTTCGCTCTGTCACCCAGGCTGGAGTGTAGTGGCGCAATTTCAGCTCACTGCAACCTCCACCTCCTGGGTTCAAGCGATTCTCCTGCCTCAGCCTCCCGAATAGCTGGGATTACAGGTATGTGCCACCACACCCTGCTAAGTTTTGTATTTTTCGTAGAGATGAGGTTTCACCATGTTGGTCAGGGCGGCCTTTGCTTTGCAATAAACTTTTTGCCTGCTCTTCCTTTGGACTTGCTCTCAAATTATTTTGTGTGGCCAAAGGAAGAACCTGACCTGGCCCACTGGCAGCAATACTGCCTGTTTCACGGACCTGTTAGGAGTCCAAAAAGGTTTGCCCACAAATTTGCTTATTAGGAAAATGGTCACGGCCAGGCGCAGTGTCTCACACCTGTAATCCCTGCACTTTGGGAGGCCAAGGCGGGTGGATCACGAGGTCAGGAGATTGAGACCATCCTGGCTAACACGGTGAAACCCCGTCTCTACTAAAAATAAAAAATGAAATAAAAATTTTTAAAAAAATTAGCCGGGCTTGGTGGTGGGCACCTGTAGTCTCAGCTACTTGGGAAGCTGAGACAGGAGAATGCCGTGAACCCGGGAGGTAGAGATTGCAGTGAGTCGAGATCGTGCTACTGCACTCCAGCCTGGGTAACAGAGCGAGACTCCGTCTGAAAAAAACAAACAAACAAAAAAAAGAAAATGGTCACAATATAGGAAGAGAACAAAATGCGACTCTTCAGCTGACTGTGAACAATGGCTGTCTCCCAGAGTGGAGTCACAGGGCTGTTCGCCTTCTCCAGGCATTATTTCTGTAATCTTTGAAATTTTATAACAAGCATGTCTGGCATTGGAAATCAGGAAATGAAGGTTTGAAAAAGGGTAATCATACATGATGCATATTTTAACCTTGACCATTCAACAGCTGCAGAGATTGTCATTATTAACTGGGTGGCCTTCCATGGACCCCTTCTCCCCATGACTCAGCGTCCTTATCTGGAAGCGCAGTGAAGTGGCCTGGCCAGCCCCAGGGAAGGCAAGGACTGGTGCTCCCCAGTCCTATAGACTGAGACTTGGCACGGCCTCCCTGCCTTCTCCCAACCAGGCCTCCCCAAGCCCAGGCTCCCTACCTCAGCTCCTCCAGCTTGTGCTGGGCCGCCCCAGGGCCCCGGCTCCCTCTGGGTGCGTAGGCTGCCAGGCAGCGGGCCACTTGCCGCTGTACATGCTGCGTTCGGGCCCGCCGCAGCTCGGCCTGCTGCCGCTCCTCCTGCCGCTGCCGCTCCCAGGCCTGCAGCAGGCTCCTTGGGTGAGAAAAGGAAGGGGAATGAGAGGTTTATGGGCAGCAGGAGCCTCACAGAGGGCCAGGGGCTGGATAAGGGAATATGGGAGCCTGTGGGGAGGGGCTGCAGGGTCCACAGCCAGTGTCCTGGGAGTAGGGTTTGTCATGGAAGTCCACGACAGAGACTGCCCTGGAGGCTCAGCCCTCGGGCCCAGCTCAAGGCCTTTCCCTACTCATTCTAGAAGTCTCCTGCTTGCAGGCCAGGCGCGGTGGTTCATGCCTGTAATCCCAGCACTTTGGGTGGTGGAGGCAGGTGGATCACCTGAGATCAGGAGTTCGAGACCAGTTTGGCCATCATGGTGACAGCCCGTTTCTGCTAAAAATGCAAAAATTAGCCAGGCGTGGTGGCACATGCCTGTAATCCCAGCTACTCAGGAGGCTGAGGCAGAAGAATCGTTTGAACCCGGGAAGCAGAGGTTGCAGTGAGCCGAGACCCCGCAATTGTAATCCAGCCTGGGCAAAAACAGCAAAACTCCATCTCAAAAAAAAAAAAAAAAAAAAGAAAAAAGAAAAAAAAAAAGAAGAAAAAAAAAGAAATGAAGGGTGTTTTGGAAAAATTAATAATGTTAAAATGTCCATATTATCCAAAGCAATTTACAGATTCAGTGCAAGCCTATCAAAATTCTAATGACATTTTTCACAGAAATAGAAAAAAATAATTTTAAATTAATATAGAACCATGGAATACTCCAAACAACCAAAGCAATCTTGAGCCAAAAAAAATAGGCTGGGCATGGTGGCTCACACCTGTAACCCCAGCACTTTGGGAGGCTGATGCAGGTGGATCGCTTGAGCCCAGGAGTTTGAGACCAGCTTCAGCAACATGATGAAACCCCGTCTGTACTACACATACAAAAAATTAGCCAGGCGTGGTGACCCAGACCTGTAGTCCTAGCTACTTGGGAGGTTAAGGTGGGAGAATTACCTGAGCCCAGGAAATCAAGACTGCAGTGAGCCATGATTGAGCCACTGCACTCCAGCCTGGGCGACAGATTGAGACCCTGCCCCCCCCACACACACACACACACACACACACACACACAGAAAGAAAGCTTAATGACACTTGTCTGGGCAATGGTTTTTTGGATATGACCCAGAAAGCACAGGCAACAGAAGCAAAAATAGACAAATAAAGTTGCCTCAAACCGAAAAGCTTCTGCACAGCAATGGCAACAATCAACAGATATGACATATAGAATGGGAAAAAATATTTGCAAACCATACATCTGAAAAGGGGTTAATATCGAAAATATGTGAACTCAAATAACTCAGTAACGAGAAAGCAAATAACTCAATTAAAAAATGGGCAAAGGCTAGCCACAATGGCTCATGCCTGAAATTCCAGCACTTTGGGAGGCCAAGGCGGGCGGATCATTTAAGGTCTGGAGTTTGAGACTAGTCTGGCCAACATGTCGAAACCCTGTCTCTACTAAAAAATACAAAAACGTTAGCCAGACCTGGTGGTGCCTGTCTGTAATCCCAGCTACTCAGGAGGCTGAGGCAAGAGAATCGCTTGAACCTGGGAGGTAGAGGTTGCAGCAAGCCAAGATTATGCCACTGCACTCCATCCTGGGTGATGAAGTGAGGCTCCATCTCAAAAAAAAAAAAAAAGGCAAAGAGGCAGGGCATGGTGGCTCATACCTGTAATCTTGACACCTTGGGAGATGGAGGCAGCAGGATTGCTTGGAGCCAGGGGTTGGAGACCAGCCCGGGCAACATAGCAAGACACCATCTCTACAAATAAAAAGTTAAAAAATAAGTCAGCTGGGCTGGGCACGGTGGCTCAAGCCTGTAATCCCAGCACTTTGGGAGGCCAAGACGGGCGGATCACGAGGTCAGGAGATCGAGACCATCCTGGCTAACACAGTGAAACCCCATCTCTACCAAAAAAATACAAAAAACTAGCCGGGCAAGGTGGCGGGCGCCTGTAGTCCCAGCTACTCAGGAGGCTGAGGCAGGAGAATGGCGTAAACCTGGGAGGCGGAGCTTGCAGTGAGCTGAGATCTGGCCACTGCACTCCAGCCTGGGCGACAGAGCGAGACTCCGTCTCAAAAAAAAATAAAAAAGAAAAAAGAAAAGGTAGCTGCACTCCTATGTTCATTGCAGGAATATTCACAGTAGCAAAGATCTGAAATCAACCTCAGATTCCATCAACAGATGAACAGATAAAGAAAAGGTGGTATATATACACAATGACATTCTTCAGCCTTAAAAAGAAGAAACTCCCGTCATTTGCAACAACATGAATAAACCTGGAGGACACTATGTTAAGTTAAATAAGTCAGGCACAGAAAGACAAATACCATATAATCTCCCTTATGTGTCAAATCTTTAAAAAGTCAAACTCAGCATAACGGGACCCTCTCTCTCCAAAAAATTTAAAAATTAGCCAGCGGCCGGGCGCGGTGGCTCATGCCTGTAATTCCAGCACAATGGGAGGCTGAGGTGGGCAAATCACAAGGTCAAGAGATAGAGACCGTCCTGGCTAACACGGTGAAACCCCGTCTCTACTACAAATACAAAAAATTAGCCGGGCGTGGTGGCGGGTGCCTGTAGTCCCAGATACTCGGGAGGCTGAGGCAGGAGAATGGCGTAAACCTGGTGAAATCCTAGTGAAACATAGTGAAACCTCGTCTCTACTAAAAATACAGAAATTAGCCAGGTGTGGCGGTGCGTGCCTGGAGTCCCAGCTACTCAGGAGGCTGAGACATGAGAATCACTTGAACCCGGGAGGCAGAGGTTGCAGTGAGCCGAGATTGCACCACTGTAGTCCAGTCTGGGTGACACAGTAAGACTCTGTCTCAAAAAAAAAAAAAAAGAATTGTGGGGTGCATAAGAATGCTGAATGAGGCTGGGCGCGGTGGTTCACGCCTGTAATTCCAGCACTTTGGGAGGCCGAGACGGGCGGATCACGAGGTCAGGAGATCGAGACCATCCTGGCTAACCCGGTGAAACCCCGTCTTTACTAAAAATACAAAAAAAAAAATTAGCCGGGCGCAGTGGCGGGCGCCTGTAGTCCCAGCTACACGGGAGGCTGAGGCAGGAGAATGGTGTGAACCCAGGAAGCGGAGCTTGCAGTGAGTGGAGATTGCACCACTGCACTCCAGCCCGGGCAACAGAGCAAGACTCCATCTCAAAAAAAAAAAAAAAAAAAAGAATGCTGAATAAACTCTCCCCTGCCCTCACATGCCACCTGTCACCAGTCACCAAGGCCTATTGAACCAGCCTCTAAGTGTCTCTTAAATGGATCCCCTTCCTCCATCCACAGGGCCTCCTTTTTCAGGGCCTTATGGTTCCTCACCTCAGTGTTGCCAACAGTCTCCTCACGGCCTCCAGTCTCCCCTTCAGCTCCCACTATCTCCTTTGCTTTAGAAACAGAATCTTGCTCTGTTGTTCAGACTTGAATGCAGTGATGTGATCATGACTCACTGCAGCCTTGAACTCCTGGGCTCAAGAGATCCTCCTGACTCAGCCTCTAGAGTAGCTGGGGCTACAGGCACTTTCCACCAAGCCAGGCTAATCTTTTTTTCCTTTGTAGACACAGGGGTCTCGCCATGTTGACCAGACTGGGTTTTTGTTTGTTTGTTCGTTTGAGACAGTCTCACTCTGTCACCCAGGCGGGAGTGTAGCGGTGCAATCTCGGCTCACTGCAACCTCCACCTCCCAGGTTCAAGTGACTCTCATGCCCCAGCCTCCTGAGTAGCTGGGACTCCAAGCACGCACCACCATACTTGGATAATTTTTTTATATTTTCAGTAGAGACAGGGTTTCACCATGTTGCCCAGGCTGGTCTCAAACTCTTGAATTCAGACAATCTGCACGCCTTGGCCTTCCAAAGTGCTAGGATTATAGGCGTGAGCCATCGCACCCGGCCCCTTAACTTACTTTTTAGAGACAGTGTCTCACTCTGTTGCCCATGCTGAGTGCAGTGGCTGGATCATAGCTCGCTGCAGTCTTGATCTCCTGAGCTCAAGAGATCCTCCTGCCCCCGCCTGCTGAGTGGCTGGGACTACAAGCATGTGTCACCATGTCCAGCTAGTTCCAAGTCTTTTAATAGTTACATCCTAAGGGCCCAGGAGTAGATAATAAATATTGTATTAATCACTTAGTTAATAGTTTAATGGATGGATAGAAGAAAAGATGGGAAAAAAACGTGGCTGTATCAGTAGATAATTGGCCAGGTATTCAGAGAGATGGGTGAACGGTTGAGTGGATGTTATCAGTAGTTGGATGGATGGATGGATGGATGGATGGATGGATGGATGGATGGATGATCCAAAAGTTTGGTGAATGGATAAATAAAGAAATGAATGAGAGTTCAAATGCCTAAGCATCTCTTGGAGAACCAGCTCCATCTCTACTTCTCACCGTGGGCTCCCACTCCCTTCTCTTCCCTCTTACCTGGTGGCTTCCTGTCGTTTGTGGAAGGTGCGATTGGGGAGGTTGGCAGACAGGAAAGTTTCATTGTCTTCCGAGGCATAGGTCTTTCCATTCTGCTTGGAGGCCTGGAAGGCAGCCCTCAAAGCCTTCCAGGGCTGCTTTTGGGGGCCTGCCCACAGTGGGACCAAGTCAGGGGTTGCCTCTCTCTCCCAGGCTGCTGGGCAATCCCCGCAGCACCCAGAACACAGCCCAGCCTGCCTGAGCCCAGCCTCCCTGACTGCTCCCTGTTCCCCACAGTGTAGCTTCGGGGGAACCCGGGCCCCGAGTTGCACGCTCACCACAGTCCAGGTCTCTCTGTAGCTGCCTGTGCAGCTTCTCCAGGTCCCATGGCCCCTGCAGCTCCCTGGCCCTTGTCTTCCTCCTCTGTGGCCTTTGGAGGTTGTTGAAGCTGGGGCTGCTCCCCTGGCTCTGGCCCTGCAGTTCCCCTTCATCCGAGGCCTCCTCTCCGGAAATCTGCCCCTTTTTCTGACAACCAGCCCTCCTTCTGCAGGGAGCGCTGTGCTCTCCCTCCTCAGCCTCCTCTGTGGCCTCTGAGAATTGCTCCTCCTCTGAAATGGACCCCCTCCTGGGGCGCTGGGGCGGCTCCCCAGAACTCAGACCCCTCTCAGCCTCCTCAGCACCCGGGCCTTGCAGCTGGACCTGCTTGTCGGACGCCGATCCTGATCCTGGCCTCCTCCCAGGCGGCTGGAGGCCACACTCACTGGTGGGCTCTGGTCCTAGCTCCCCTTTGCCAGGAGGCATGGAGACACCACCCCAGGCTCCCAGTTGTTGTCTCGCCTTCAGGTTTTGCGCCTCTGTCTTCCGGCAGCAGCCATAGGCCTCTGGGAGGTTGGCCGTGGACTTGCGCCTGGACTGGCGCTGGGAGGATGAGGAGGGCATGGGCAGGGCTTGGTGGCCTGGGGTTGGGGAACTTGGCTGAAGCACAGCCCGGACATCTGTGGCGATGCTCTCCCAGGCCCACTGGAAGGGGAAGGAGGGCTTCCGAGGAGGAAGGCGAAAGAGACTGAGGAAGGACAGGGTGGGGGTCAGGGTCAGCACCAGCCCCCAGAGGGCCCTGACCCCCAGCACCCTCCTGACCCATCCCACTGCTCCTTACTCTTCAGCCTCTTCAGAGCCCTGTCCTTTCTTGCTCTGGCCCCTGGGCTTGCGGTCCTTCTTTGCTGTCTGCCTTGAGCTCTGAGACCTCCGCTGCAGGTCCTGATTTGGCACACCATCACCACTCCCCAGGCGGCCCTGGGCAGAGACATTAGGGGAGGAGCAGCCAGCTCAAGCAGCCTCCTGGACTGTGTTGCACCTCACTCGGGTGCCCTCCTCTTCTGTGCACCTGGCTGGCCCTGGCTGGGCCCCTCTGGGCCCTCGTTACCGTAAAAACCAACCAAACAGGGCAGGGTGCGGTGCTCACGCCTGTAATCCCAGCACTTTTGGGAGGCAAAGGGGGGCGGATCACCTGAGGCTGGGAGTTTGAGACCAGCTTGGCCAACATAGTGAAACTAAGTCTCTACTAAAAATACAAAAAAAAAAAAAAAAAATTAGCCGGGTATGGTGGCCTGCACCTGTAATCCCAGCTACTTGGGAGGCTGAGGCAGGAGAATCGCTTGCACCTGGGAGGTGGAGGCTGCAGTGAGCTGAGATTACGTCACTGCATTCCAGCCTGGGCAACAAGAGCAAAACTCAGTGTCAAAAAAACAAAAAACAAAACAAAAAAACCTGACTGAACACCACCTCCATTCTGCATATTAAAATAGCAACAGCCACCACCTGCTGAGCACCTACTGTGCGTTCAGGACTTTCATGCATAAACACACCTTCCCAAGGACCCTAGGAGGCTGGTACTCATCATCACCCCCATCACTTAGAGGAGAAAGCTGAGGCTCAGAGAGGCTGAGTAACTGAGGTCACACAGCTGGGAAGTGGTGGCGCCCAGGTTTGTTACCATTGCACTAGGCCGCCTCTGGGCCCTGGACTGCACTCCCAAATGTCCCATTGGGCCCTGGACCTGCTACAGCCAAGGTAGAAACCAAGGTGATTTTCTTTTTTTTTCTTTTTTTTTTTTTTTTTTTGAGACGGAGTCTCGCTCTGCCACCCAGGCTGGAGTGCAGTGGCCGGATCTCAGCTCACTGCAAGCTCCGCCTCCCGGGTTCACGCCATTCTCCTGCCTCAGCCTCCTGAGTAGCTGGGACTACAGGTGCCCACCACCTTGCCCGGCTAGTTTTTTCGTATTTTTTAGTAGAGACGGGGTTTCACCGTGTCAGCCAGGATGGTCTCGATCTCCTGACCTCGTGATCCGCCCGTCTCGGCCTCCCAAAGTGCTGGGATTACAGGCTTGAGCCACCGCGCCCGGCCTTCCAAGGTGATTTTCATCAAGGTGGTCTTAATCTTTCCTGAAACGCTGCTCCTCCCACAGTGTTCCCTGAATCACCCCATCATCCCGGGGAGTCACCCACAGGCGTCATCCCTCAGCTTCTCCCAAGATCTTTAGGCCTCCATGTGGTCCCTGTTCCACTCCTGCCTCCCTGACTTTCACCTGGATCTCAGCTCAGGTCTCGTGGCTTCTCAAGGGCCTCCCCAGCCCAGGCCTCCCTGACCCAAGGCAGCCCACCTGGCTCTGGGCAGCTGGAAGTGCCCCCACTGGGCCTACCTCACCTGCTTGTCCTGAGAGATGGTCGACAGCAGCTTGAGCAGCCTGGTGCTGGTTCCCGGAGCCTGAAGCCGCATGTCCTGCCCTGGTCGTGCCAACGGGGTCCTAACCAACTGTTGGTAGGTATTTAGCATATTGGTGTCCTGCCCCATCCTGCCCCATCCCCCATCCCCACCGTGGAACTGCCCAACAGGCCATCTCTATGGCAACCAGTCCTCAGCCAGTCTCAAGGGGTCTGGCAAAAAGCATACTAGGAAGGGGTCAGTGGGGTATGTGAGGCCAATCTCCTTCTAAGGGAGAGCTCAGCAGGGTGCCCAGGAGTCGTTCAGTGCAGAGACCCAGGCCCAAGTCCTGCCTCTGCTCCTGCCTCATCCACAGGCTCCCCATGTAACCTGGTGTAAGTCCTCTGTCCCCACTCCACCTGTGTTTCCCCATCCATCTGTACAGGGGAGTCAGTCTGTCTCCTGTGCTGCCCCCCAGGCCCGGCAAAGTCCCTGAAGGAGCCAAACTGAGATATGGCTCCTTCAGGGACTTGATTCACAAGATTTTTCACAAGATTTTGTTTCAATCCTTGCACTCCCAGGTTGGGAGCGGTGGCTCATGCCTGTAATCCCAGCACTCTGGGGGGCTGAGGCAGGTGGATCACTCGAGGCCAGGAGTTCAAGACCAGCCTGGCCAAAATGGCAAAACCCCATCTCTACCAAAAATGCAAAAAAAAATTAGCCAGGCATGGTGGCGCATACCTGTAATCCCAGCTACTCAGGAGGCTGAGGCACAAGAATCGCTTGAACCCGGGAGGCAGAGGCTGCATCAAGCCCAGATTGCACCACTGCACTCCAGCCGGGGCGACAGAATGAGACTCTGCCTCAAGAAAAAAAAAACAAATAAACAAATCTTTGCACTCCCAGCCCCAGCCAGGAAGTCGAACGCTGTATCCAGGAGAGAGGCAGCAGGCCATTCAGAGCCTGGGCCCAGGCCCACCTAGCCATCTTCATAGGCCATGAGGTTCTGGAGGGAGTTAAAACATTGAACGCAGGGCCGGGCGCGGTGGCTCAAGCCTGTAATCCCAGCACTTTGGGAGGCCGAGACGGGCGGATCACGAGGTCAGGAGATCGAGACCATCCTGGCTAACACGGTGAAACCCCGTCTCTACTAAAATACAAAAATCTAGCCAGGCGAGGTGGCGGGCGCCTGTAGTCCCAGCTACTCAGGAGGCTGAGGCAGGAGAATGGCGGGAACCCGGGAGGCGGAGCTTGCAGTGAGCTGAGATCCGGCCACTGCACTCCAGCCTGGGTGACAGAGCAAGACTCCATCTCAAAAAAAAATAAATAAATAAATAAATAAAATAAAATAAAAAAATAAAACATTGAACGCTTACTCCAGGCCAGGCGGTGGCTATAATCCCAGCACTTTGGGAGGCCGAGGTAGGTGGAGTGCCTGAGGTCCGGAGTTCGAGACCAGTCTGGTCAACATGGTGAAACTCCATCTCCCACCTGGACTGAAACTCCATCTCACTAAAAATACAAAAATTAGCTGGGTGTGGTGGTGGGCATCTGTAATCCCAGCTACTCGGGAGGCTGAAGCACGAGAATCTCTTGAACCTGGGAGGCGGAGGTTGCAGTGAGCCGCCAGCCTGGGCAAAAGAGTGAGCCTCCATTTCAAAAATATATATATATTTTAATATAAAAAAATTAAAAGATCTTACCCCAAACTTCTAAGCAGTGCTCAAAAGCCTTGGAATCTTAAGTCCCCATGGGACGCCTGGTGCTGACCACTGAGGCCTGCAGTACAGGGATATGGTACTGAACTGAGGCCCTGGAGACGGACCAGCTGGGCTGGAGGCCTGGTGTGGCCTCTCACTAGCTCTGTGACCAACTCCTCACTCTGCAAAACTGGAATCACGGGCCCAGCTCATAGGTCTGTTGCAAGGACTACATGAAACCCCAAATGATGAAATCGGTAAATGTTATTATTATTACTAACACTAGCTGACCATTCTTTTGAGGCAGCAGAGCATCATGGCTAAGAGCACAGAGGAAGCACTTGGGTGCAAATTCCAGCTCCTCCACTTGTCCTGTACCCTCTCGGTGCCCGTTTTCGCATAGGCAATCGGGGGCTGGTTATAATCATATCTACTCCCAGGGTAGTGGTAAGGATTAAATCACTATGCAGATACAAACAGAACATCCTCATGGCTCATGGGAACTGCTATGCTAGCGTTGCTGTTATTCTTATTATCTTTTTTTTTTTTTTTTTTTTTTTTTTTTTTGCGATGGAGTCTTGCTCTGTTGCCCAGGCTGGAGTGCAGTGACGTGATCTCAGCTCACTGCAACCTCCGCCTCCTGGGTTCAAGCAATTCTCCCACCTCAACCTCCCAGGTAACTAGGATTACAGGAATATGCCACCATGCCCAGCTAATTTTTTGTATTTTTAGTAGAGAGAGGGTTTCACCATGTTGGCCAGGCTGGTCTTGAACTCCTGACCTCAAGTGATCCACCCGCCTTGGCCTCCCAAAGTGCTGGGATTACAGGTTTGAGCCACCACACCCAACCTCCCAGTTTTCGATTTTGTCCTGATACCATTCTCTACTCAGCAACCAGTGTGAACCTGTGAAGAACAGAGCCTGGCTGGACGCAGTGGCTCACCCCGTAATAATAATCCCAGCTACTCAGGAGACTGAGGCAGGAGAATTGCTTGAACCCAGGAGGCAGAGGTTGCAGTGAGCTGAGAACATGCCACTGCATTCCAGCCTGGGCAACAGAGCAAGACTCCAAAAAAAAAAGCAAGAGAGGAAGAAAGAGAGAGAAGGGAAGGAAGGAAGGAAGGAAGGAAGGAAGGAAGGAAGGAAGGAAGGAAGGAAGGAAGGAAGGAAGGAGTTAATGGATCATTGTGAAGCATTTATCATTTTGTGTATATGTATTTTTTGTTTATGTAAGTGGTATTGTAGTCTGGGTACAGTGGCTCACGCCTATAATCCCAGCACTTTGGGAGGCCAAGGCGGGAATATCACTGGAGCTCAGGAGTTGGAGACCATCCTGAGAAACATGGTGAAACCCCAGCTCCACAAAAAAATACAAAGAAAATTAGCTGGGCATGATGGTGTGTCCCTGTAGTCCCAGCTACTTTGGAGGCTGAGGCGGGAGGATCACCTGTGCCCAGGAGGTTGAGGATGTAATGAGCTATGATCGCACCACTGCACTCCAGCCTGGGTGACAAAGTGAAACCCTGTCTCAAGAAAAACATACAAAATAAAACTGAGTACAAAAATAAATAAATGGTATTGTATATATGTAATTTGCATAAGCAGTGTTGATCTCACTTTTGTTCCTTACTCATTTCTTTCAAAACTGTGTTTTAGGATTTTTAAAATTTATTTTATTTTCTAGAGATAGAGTCTCACTCTGTCACCAAGGCTGGAGTGCAGTGGCATGATCATAGCTCACTACAGCCTCGAGCTCCTGGGCTCAGGTGATCCTCCTACCACAACCACAACCTCCTGAGTACCTTGGACTACAGGCATGTGCCACCACACCTGGCTACTTTTAAAATATATATATTTTTTTGGAGAGACAGAGGTCTCACTATGCTGCCTAGGCTAATCTTAAAGTCCTGGCCTCAAGGACTCCTCCCGCTTAAGCCTTCTCAAAATTCTGGAATTAGGCTGGGCAAGATGGCTCACGCCTGTAATCCCAGCACTTTGGGAGGCCGAGGCAGGTGGATTACTGAGGTCAGGAGTTCAAGACCAGCCTGGCCATCATGGTGAAATCCCATCTCTACTAAAAATACAAAAATTAGCCAGGTGTGGTGGCACACACCTGTAGTCCCAGCTACTCAGGAGGCTGAGGCAGGAGAATCGCTTGAACCCAGGAGGCAGAGGTTGCAGCGAGCTGAGATCACACCACTGCACTCCAGCCTGGGCGACAGAACAAGACTCCATCTCAAAAATAAATAAATAAATAAATAAAAGCTGGAATTAGGCCGGGCGCAGTGGCTCATGCCTATAATCCCAGCGCTTTGGGAGGCCGTGGCGGGAGGATCACGAGGTCAGGAGATCAAGACCATCCTGGCTAACACGGTGAAACCCCATCTCTACTTAAAATACAAAAAATTAGCCGGCTGTGGTGGCAGGCACCTGTAGTCCCAGCTACTCAGGAGGCTGAGGCAGGAGAATGGTGTGAACCCGAGAGGCGGAGCTTGCAGTGAGCCGAGATAGTGCCACTGCACTCCAGCCTGGGTGACAAAGCGAGACTCCATCTCAAAAAAAAAAAAAAAAAAAAAAAAAAAAAACACAGCTGGAATTATAGGCATGAACTACCATGCCCCATCTGTTTTGTTTTTAGAGACGAGGTCTCATATTGCCCAGGCTGGCCTCAAACTCCTGGGGTCAAGAGATCCTCCCGCCTTAGCATCCCGAGTATCTGGGATTGTAGGCACATGCTACCCTCCCCTGCTAGCACTTTTTGTTTTTTGTTTTTTGTTTTTGAGACAAAGTCTCACTCTGTTGCCCAGGCTGGAGTGTAGTGGTGCAATCTTAGCTTGCTGCAAACTCCACCTCCCGGGCTCAAGCAATTCTTCTGCCTCAACCTCCCAAGTAGCTGGGATTGCAGGTTTGCATCACCACGCCCAGCTAATTTTTGTATTTTTTTTTTTTTAGTAGAGAGTGGGTTTCACCATATTGGCCAGGCTGGTCTTGAACTCCTGACCTCAGGTGATCTGCTGGTCTCAGCCTCCTAAAGTGCTGGGATTACAGGCGTGAGCCACTGTGCCCAGCCTGCACTGTGTTTTAAAAGCCTTGTATATCCTGACCGTTGCATAGTGTTCTGTAGTTTCCCTTTGTATGCTTTACTTAATTCATCCTTCTGACAGGGGATGCCAAACTGGCTCCCAACTCCTGTTCTCACAAAGAACACCCCAGTCAATGCCCCTGCACATGCCTCTTTGTACACCTGCATGAGAATCTCTGTGGCCTACTTATCCAGGACTGAGAGTGTAAGGTCTTGGCATAAACATACACCTAATTTCAGATTGCTTGAGAGAAGGGCTGTGTCAGTTTACGTGCCTACAGAGGACCAAGGATTTCTGTCTGCCCACATTCTCACCAAACATTGACATTATTCACCTTATGAATTTTGACTAAACGTGTGGTCATAAAATGATGTCTGGTTTTTGTTTTTGTTTTTGTTTTGAGACGAATTCTCGCTCTGTCACCCAGACTGGAGTACAGTGGTGTGATCTCAGCTCACTGCAACCTCCGCCTCCCAGGTTCAAAACAATTATCCTGCCTCAGCCTCTGGAGTCGCTGGGATTACAGGTATGTGCCACCACGACCGGCTAGTTTTTGTAGAGACAGGGTTTCACCATGGTGGTCAGGCTGGCCTCAAACTCCTGATCTCAAATGATTCACCCACCTCGGCCTCCCAAAGTGCTGGAATTACAGGTGTGAGCCACGGTGCCTGACCAGAAATCCTTAATTTTTTTTAAGGCTGGTAAAAAAAAAAAATCTGGCCGGGCGCGGTGGCTCAATCCTGTAATCCCAGCACTTTGGGAGGCCGAGACGGGCGGATCACGAGGTCAGGAGATCGAGACCATCCTGGCTAACCCGCTGAAACCCCGTCTCTACTAAAAAATACAAAAAACTAGCCGGGTGAGGTGGTGGGCGCCTGTAGTCCCAGCTACTCGGGAGGCTGAGGCAGGAGAATGCTATAAACCTGGGAGGCGGAGCTTGCAGTGAGCTGAGATCCGGCCACTTCACTCCAGCCTGGGCGACAGAGTGAGACTCTGTCTCAAAAAAAAAAAAAAAAAAAAAAAAAAAATCTTTAATTTTGATGGAGTTAGATTCATAAATGTTCTGAATAGAGCTTTGTAGTTTGGGAGTCTTAAGATGCCTTTTTCCTACCCCTAGGTGGGGGATTTTCCTATATTCTATTCTATTAGTTTATGCTTAACATCTGTGTCCACAATGAAATGCTCTGTACAGACTTTCTTTTTCTGATACTGTCCTTACCTGGCTTGGGGGGGGTCATACAAGAAATTGGGGCTGGGAGCGGTGGCTCACGCCTGTAATCCCAGCACTTTAGGAGGCCGAGGCGGACGGACCACGAGGTCAGGAGATGGAGAGCATCCTGGCTAACACGGTGAAACCCCGTCTCTACTAAAAATACAAAAAATTAGCCGGGTGTGGTGGTGGGCGCCTGTAGCTACTCGGGAGGCTGAGGCACGAGAATAGCGTGAACCCAGGAGGTGGAGCTGGCAGTGAGCCAAGATCGCGCCACTGCACTCCAGCCTGGGCAACAGCGCAAGACTCCATCTCAAAAAAAAAAAAAAAAAAAAGAAAGAAAGAAAGAAAAGAAAAAAAAAATAAATTGGGCAGCCTTCTGTCTTTCTGTAACAACTGGTATGAGATAAGGACCATCTGTTCCTCCAAAGGCTGGTAGAACCGCCCTATAAAAACATTTCTGTTGGGTTCTTTCACGTTGGAGTCTCAGATTACAAGTTTCTTTTTCTTTCAGTTTTGTTTTGTTTTGTTTTGTTCTGTTTGAGACGGAGTCTCGCTCTGTCGCCCAGGCTGGAGTGCAGTGGCCAGATCTCAGCTCACTGCAAGCTCTGCCTCCCGGGTTTACGCCATTCTCCTGCCTCAGCCTCCGGAGTAGCTGGGACTACAGGCGCCCGGCACCTCGCCCGGCTAGTTTTTTGTATTTTTTTAGTAGAGACGGGGTGTTAGCCAGAATGGTCTCGATCCCCTGACCTCGTGATCCGTCCGTCTCGGCCTCCCAAAGTGCTAGGATTACAGGCTTGAGCCACTGCGCCCGGCCTTTGTGCCAATTTTGACATTTCACATTCTCCCAGAAAGGTATTTACTTTGCTTAAGTTTCTACATTTACCAACGTACAATTATTTGTAATATTTTTTTGGTATTTTGATATTTTATGTTATTTGGAAATGGGGTTTTGCTATGTTGCTCAGACTGGACTCAAATTCCTGGACTAGAACAATCCTATTGAGTAGCTGGGACTACAGGTGTGTGCCACTGTGCGTAGGTTGGTATTTTGATATTTTAAAACTCCATGGGAGACTGGGCACAGTGGCTCACACCTGTAATCCTAGCACTTTGGGAGGCCGAGTTGGGCAAATCGCTTGAGGTCAGGAGTTTGAGATCAGCCTGGCCACACGGTGAAACCCCGTCTCTACTAAAAAATACAAAAAAATTAGCCGAGTATGGTGGCGTACACCTGTAGTCCCAGCTACTCCGAAAGCTGAGGCTCAAGAATTGCTTGAACCCGGGAGGTGGAGGTTGCGGCAAACCGAGATTGAGTCACTGTACTCCATCCTGACTGAGACTCCGTCTCAAATAAATAAATAAATAAACCTCCATGGGGGCTCAAAAGTCAGATCACGTGGGGCCTGGTAGCTAGGGAAAGGATTCTGGGTTTGTCCTAAGGATGAACAGCATGAAAGAATATTCGACTGAGGCTCCAGAATGGAACAGATAATGAAATGCCGAAGTGAAGTGCTTGCTCCTGGCCAAATTGCAGAATTTTAAAGAAAGCAGAAATCCACGTTGCCACTCTCGAAACCCCTCATCTACCTCAAGAGTATAAAGGGATCAAGGGTGGATTTGAAAGGGGCAGTGATTTGATTTGGAAAGAGCTGCTATGGCACTGAGTCTGCAGGGGTGGAGCTGGGGAGCTGCCTTCTAACCCCAAATCTGGTGAGAAGTGCTTCAAGGAAGCCCCCCAGAGAGCTCAAGGTGGGCTCCCTGCAGTCATGGCACCCCAGTGGGTCATTGGTAGGGAAGGCCTTCAGAAAGGAGGTGAACTGCAATGGGCACTGGACAGCGGGAAAGGAAAAAGGGGTCTGGTCCCATGGACTTGTTTTCTCTGGCACAGGGTATGCAACAGAGTGGGTTAGTGCATGCCACTTGAAAGAAAACCAGAGCTAGTCAACAGAGAGGCGCTGCCCCTTTCCCAGGAGTTTCAGTCAAGGGGGTAGTGCATAACGGAGCTCATAAAACCCTCAGAGGGCAGGAGCCAGCTTTAGACAGCTGCCATCCAGAGAGTGAGATGCCATCTTACACCAGTGTCAATCCAGCATGCACTGTCTGCACCCACTGCCCTCCCTCCCTGTTCTCCAAAGGCAGCATCTTCTCAAGCCTGGGAGTGGGGCCAGGGAGAGGCGCAGACCCGACTTCCCCCACTCCTTATCAGTGGGGGCTGCAATGGCCAGAAGTGGAAAACGCTTTGTTCTTTTTTTTTTTTGAGACAAACTCTCGCTCTATTGCCCAGGCTTGAGTGCAGTGGTGCCATCTCGGGTCCCTGCAGCCTCAAACTCAAGCGATCCCTGCAGCCTCAGCCTCAGGAACAGCTGGGACTACAGGTGCGTACCACCACGCCCAGCCCAAGAATACTTCATTCTAAATCAAGTTCTGGGATTTGGCTACTACACAAAACTGGGCACTCTAATAGAGATTTGTTTAGTAACTTTAGGTGATCACAGGACAGTGAGGAAACGGCATAAAAAATGTAATGGCTGCATTCCCTCTGGCTGCAAGTAGAAACTAGACTGGAGGGCCTGGGGTGGAAACAGTGGTCTGTCATCCCAGAAGACGACTGGAGGACTTGGGCCAGGAAGGAAAGGGAGGGGAGGAGAAAGGAGGGGAGGGGAGGGGAAGGGAGGGCAGGGAAGGGGAGGGGAGGGGAGGGGTCTGAGCCTGGGCCCATCACCATTCAGAGGTCAAGAGAGGTCAGGGACATGTGGCCATGGAGACAAGACCAGAGCCCACAGTGGGGAAGATTGCCAAGAGAGTGAGGGCCCCCATCCAAGTGAAGAAAGTGTTTCAAAGAGGAAGAAAGCGACCAACTATAACAAGAGCCACTGAGAGGTCAAGGCGAGCCCGAATGAGAACAACTGAATCGCCTGGACCCATTCTCCAAGGACTCATTGTGGGAGGCTCATTACAGGCTTTGGCTGTACGAATGGGGCTGGGATTGGCCTTCGTTACATCACACTGTGGGCCCCATCTGAAACTGTTCCTTTGCAGCTAAAGTCTAGGAAAAAATTTCTTTCCACTGAAGAAGTTTTCTCTGGGAAAAAAAAATAAAAGCTTTTTACTTTGGCTGCCAGAAAGCTCAGAACTAAATTTAATATTGAATCAATAAAGCACCTTTATGGGCCTTTATGGGTTGCATATTTACATATTTATGCTATTGTTTCTGATCCTTATTTTCTCTTTTAATTAAATTTTACTATTTTATTTTAAACATTTTTTAATAATTTTTTTAGAGACAGGGTCTCACTATGTTGCCTAGGCTGGTATCAAACTCCTGGCCTCAAGTGATCCTCCTGTCTTGGCCTCCTAAAGTGCTGGGATTAAAGAGCCTTCCCATGTGGCCTAAATTTTTTTCTTTTTTTTTTTTTTTTTGAGACGGAGTCTTGCTGTGCCACCAGGCTGGAGTGCAGTGGTGCAATCTTGGCTCACTGCAACCTCCACCTCCCGGGTTCAAGAGATTCTCCTGCCTCAGTCTGCCAAGTACCTGGGACTACAGGTGTGCACCACCACACCCAGCTAATTTTTGTATTTTTAGTAGAGACAGGGTTTCACCATGTTGGTCAGAATGGTCTCAATTTCTTTTTTTTTTTTTTTTTTTTTTTTTTGAGACGGAGTCTTGCTCTGTAGCCCGGGCTGGACTGCAGTGGCCGGATCTCAGCTCACTGCAAGCTCCGCCTCCCGGGTTCACGCCATTCTCCTGCCTCAGCCTCCGGAGTAGCTGGGACTACAGGCGCCCGCCACCTCGCCCGGCTAGTTTTTTGTATTTTTAGTAGAGACGGGGTTTCACCGTGTTAGCCAGGATGGTCTCGATCTCCTGACCTCGTGATCCGCCTGTCTCGGCCTCCCAAAGTGCTGGGATTACAGGCTTGAGCCACCGCGCCCGGCCTGGTCTCAATTTCTTGACCTCATAATCCATCCACCTCAGCCTCCCAAAGTGCTGGGATTACAGGCTTGAGCCACCACACCCGGCCTAAAATTTTTTTGTTTTTAGAGATAAGATCTTGCTATGTTGCCCAGTTTGGACTCACATTCCTGGGCTCAAGTGATCCTCCCTCCTCAGGCCTCCAGAGTAGCTGGGAGTGCACCACTGGTAGCACAGGTGTATACCACTGTACCCATCCACATTCTTGAATCTCCATTTCTGTTTTTTAAATTTTACCTTCCTTGTTCTTTTTGGAAGCCACCTCAGGTGCACTGGGAATGTGGTTTGCAAATTAATCAATACTATTTCATTTATTCAGCAAGTATACAGATGTCTTGTAGTAGCCAGGTCTCTCTGGCATGCAATTGGCCGAAATAAATTAATGAAGATAAAAATAAATGTCTTCATCCATTTTCTATTGCTTATAACAGAAAACCTGGAACTGGGTAATTTATTTAAAAACCGGAGCTCACTCTATCGCCCAGGCTGGAGTGCAGTGGTGCGATCTCGGCTCACTGCAACCTCCACTACCCAGGTTCTAGCAATTCTCCCTGCCTCAGCCTCCTGAGTAGCTGGGATTACAGGCGCCCACCACCACATCCAGCTAATTTTTGTATTTTTGATAGAGTTTTGCCATGTTGGCCAGGCTAGTCTTGAACTCCTGACCTCAGGTGATCTGCCTGCCTCAGCGTCCCAAAGTGCTGGGATTACAGGCATGAGCCATTGCGCCCAGCCACATGTGCTGTCTTGAGTCTCATGGCCACCCCTGAACCAATGGCCATGGAGAGGGTATCTTGACCAGCGGTCCTGGAGGTGCCACCTGGTTGGAGTGGGGTGGGCGGCAGTTCTCTAGGGATACAGATATGATTTGGGGTGGCCTGAAGGAAGAAGGGCGGGGCAGAGCCATGCACAAAAAAAACATGCACCCCACATACCTACCACGTGCCAGGCCCTGCGAGACATCCTGGAGACACAGACGTGAATCTGACAGGCCCTGTGCCCCCGAGAGGGGCACTTTCCAGAAGTGGAGGTGGAACCTGCACGCACAGTTACGATCCCAGCCAGAGCATGGGAAGAAACTTGGACAGGTGACAGGTGAAGGATTTGGGGAGTTCAAAGGATGAGGAGGGACTCTGGGTTCTGGCCTTGAGGAAGAAAGATGAACTGAAATCGCCCTTTCTCTACAAACAGTTAAGAAACTGGACAAAGCACAGGAAACAAGTGTTTTCAGATATTAGGCAAAGGGCAGCTCAGGGCTGTGATCCCTGAGCAACAGAAGATAAAGGAGAGGATCTCTGACATTGCCTGGGTCCCACCGCCTGCCTAAGGTGATTCTCCTACCCCTGCGCTGGGAGGGGGACCATTGTTCTCACCGAGTTAAGAAGAGGAGACCAGAGTTTGGGAAGGCTCATCTTCAGGGCTTCTGATCTAACTGAAGACCAGCCCAGATATGGGTATTTTAAAGCTCCCCAGGGTTGGCCGGGCACAGTGGCTCACGCCTGTAATTCCAGCACTTTGGAAGGCTGAGGCGGGTGGAACAGTTAAGGTCAGGAGTTTGAGACCAGCCTGGTCAACATGGTGAAACCTTGTCTCTACTAAAAATACAAAAAAATAGCTGGGCATGGTGGCGAGTGCCTGTAATTCCAGCTACTGGGGATACTGAGGCAGAATGGAGAATCACTTGAACCTGAGAGGCAGAGTTTGCAGTGAGCCGAGATCACGCCACTCCACTCCAGTCTGGGAGACAGAATTAGACTGTCTCAAAAAGAAAAAAAAAAGAAAAAAAAAAGCTCCCCAGGGTTCTAAGGTGTAGCCAGGGTTGAGAACCACTAGGCTAATCTGCAACTCTAGGCAAAGGCGGAAGGGGGGCAGGGAACCCACAAAACAGAAACCAAACTCTAAGAAAAGGAGTAAAGGGAAAGTGAAACCGACCCTGGGCACCAGGCTGGGATGGAAGAGCATCTGTGGCTAAACACAGGGCAGCCACCACCCCGGAGGAACCAGGACCCTGCCCACCCACTTGCTTACTGCGGCTTCAACACCCTGGCCTCCTTGGGGTCCCCTCTCCCCGCTACCCCTGTAGAGGCGTGTGTGTGCCTATTTGTTTACCATCAGCCTGCTGCCCCTTCCCCCAGCTGGACCGAGCTTGGGAGCAGAGGCTCTGTGTGTTTTCTCTGAGTTCATCTTCCCCAAGCCCAGAGCAGAGCCTGGCACAGAGTAGGTGCTCAGCAAATACTTCTTGAGTGACTGAATGAAGACAGTGTATGATCCCATGAATCCTGTAGGGCCATGCTTTACCCTGCCCTATGTGATGCTGTCCCCTAAGGTTGGGCCCATTCTGACAATATCTTTTCTGTTTCTTGAACACAGGGTGCATAGAATCAAGCAGACATGTGCCTCAGTTTGGTACACTCCATGTAGCCATAGGGCCCTGAAAAGCTTCCCTGTTCTTTGTTTGTTTGTTTGTTTGTTTGTTTGTTTGTTTGAGATGGAGTTTTGCTCCTGCTGCCCAGGCTGGAGTGCAATGGCGCGATCTCAACTCACCGCAACCTCCACCTCCCGGGTTCAAGCAATTCTCCTGCTCAGCCTCCCGAGTAGCTGGGATTACAGGCATGCGCCACCACGCCTGGCTAATTTTGTATTTTTAGTAGAGACGGGGTGTCTCCATGATGGTCAGGCTGGTCTGAAACTCCCAACCTCAGGTGATCCACCTGCCTCGGCCGCCCAAAGTGCTGGGATTACAGGCGTGAGTCACTGTGCCCGGCCTAAAGCTTCCCTTTTCAATGGACTTTCCCCTTCCCTGCATCCCAGTCTTATTCCTGCTGCCCTGAGCCACGACGCCCCCTTGTCTGTTTGGCACATGCCCTTCCAATCTGCTTTCCAGGATCTTATTTCTGTAAATGTCTGTAACAGCAGGCACCAGTTATTGGGTACTTACTCTATGCCAGGCACTATGCTGAGCAACTTACATATCATATCTCATGAAACCATCACATGTCCCTGAAGGAGGTGCTATTATGATCCCCATTTTACAGATTAGAAAACAGAGGTAGGCTGGGCACGGTGACTCACACCTGTAATCCCAGCACTTTGGGAGGCCGAGGCAGGCAGATCACCTGAGGTCGGGAGTTTGAAACCAGCCTGACCAACATGAAGAAACCCTGTCTCTACTAAAAACAGTACAAAATTAGCCAGGCGTGGTGTCGCATGCCTGTAATCCCAGCTACTCAGGAGGCTGAAGCAGGAGAATCGCTTGAACCTGAGAGGCGGAGGTTGTGGTGAGCCAAGATAGTGCCATTGCACTCCAGCCTGGGTGACAAGAAAGTCCGTCTCAAAAAAAAAAAGAAAAGAAAAGAAAAGAAAAGAAAAGAAAAGAAAGAAAACAGAGGTAGAGGCCGGCGGGGGTGCACATGCCTGTAATCCCAGCACTTTGGGAAGCTGAGGCGGGTGGATCACTTGAGGTCAGGAGTTTGGGGCAACAAAGTGAGATCCCATCTCTCAAAAAATATATGTATACATATATATACACACACACACATATAGGCACACACATATGCATATAAATATGTATATATTTGTGTATAGAGAGACATATACATATATATTTGTATCTATATGGTCTCATCCATGTCCTGGAGCTGAGCATCCCTGCAACCTGGAAGGAATGGCCTCAGGTGTGGCAGGATAGGTTGTTAACTTCACCTCTCCATGCCCTGTTCCACGCACACACCTGTGTATAAGTCCAGACCCACTCTCATCAAAGGCTCTGTACCAAAAAGGGGAGGGACCACACCCCTGGTGGAGGGCCTGGATCACAAGTGCCATTCCCTTGTCTTTCTTTTATTTATTTATAAAAGAAAATAGGCCAGGCGCGGTGGCTCACACCTGTAATCCCAGTACTTTGGAAGGCCGCAGCGGGCAGATCACCTGAGGTCAGGAGTTCCAGACCAGGCTGGCCAACATGGCGAAACCCTGTCTCTACTAAAAATACAAAAATTAGCCAGGCATGGCGGCACGCGCCTGTTGTCACAGCTACTCAGGAGGTTGAGGCAGGGAAATCGCTTGAACCTGGGAGGTGGAGGTTGCAGTGAGCCAAGACTGCTCCACTGCACTCCAGCCTGGGCGACAGAGAGAGAGACTGTCTCAAAAAAAGAAAAAGAAAAAAGAAAACAGAGGTAGAGACAGCTTAAAGTCACTTGTGCAAGGTAACAGAGTAAGTGGCAGAAATGCTGTATAGAGGATTCTTGTGTATGTCTGTATTTTTTGTTTCTGGTTCTCTATTTGACTATTTTTCACTCAGCACTCTGCATTTAAGCTCCATCCCTGTTGCTCTCTGCCCAGGCAGTTGCCCAGTGATGGACACTGATTTTTCTGCCACCTCAAACCATGCCTGGGATACATCTGTCTGCTTGTGAGAGGTTTAACCCAGGAGTGGACCTGCCAGGGGACACACAACTGCCAAAATGCCCTTTCAAACATCCCCACTAACTTACACGCCCACCAAATAACAGAATTCCATTCACTGGCAGCCTTACTAGCAACAGGTTTTATCTGATTTTCTGTTTTATCTGATGGGCATCGTGTGGGATCCTGTTTTTCTTTGCAGCTCTCTGATTACTGGCAAAAATCTTAGTCCTTATTCCATTTTTTAAAACGACATTTGAACACACACAATAGGAAAAATGGGATTTCAGAATAATGATAGTTCACTGCGATGATGGGAAGTAGTCACACAGCCCTGTCACTTCCTGGCTACAAGGAGCTCCCGAGAAAGTCTAGACCCACTCTCATCAAAGGCCCTGCCCCAAAGAGGGGAGGGACCAGGCCCCTGGTAGATTGCCCAGATCATGGGCGCCAGTCCCCTGCCTCGGGGCCTGTAGCCTAGTTGAGTGGGAATTTGGTCGTGTCTATGTCCTGGAGCCAACTGTCCGTGTGCCAGAGAAAGCGATGGCCTTTGGGTGTGTATTGGGGGTTAGGCTGTTAACTCCACCTCTCCATGTCCTAGACGACACATATGCCTAGATCAAGCTCCTGCCTACCTCTGGGCCATTACCTCACTTCTAGAACCTCAGTCTCCTCATCCATAAGGTGGGGGTATGAGGACATCTCTCCTAGAGGAGGGCTCAGGGGTGCAGAGAAACTGACAGTGGCCTCAGACCTGACAAGCACAGAGCAACGCACTGCTGCAACGCCTCCTGCCTCTCATGAACCACGGGGGAGGCATCTGCAGCCCTATTTCATGGCTGTGGAGGGCAAAGCCCAGAGAGGGAAAGGGAAAGTCAACAGATCCCACAGCACGTCAGCTCCTTGACCAGGCCAGGGATGAGGCTGGGAGAGGACGAGCAGATTCACTCAGTCATTCAACTCTCCTTACCCCTCTGCCTCCTTCCCCGGCCTCTGGGGCCCCAAGTTCAGCAGCACCCAGGGCAGGGGTGTGGTAGGTTCCCCATGCCTCTTCCTTCTCCCTTTGCACCAAGCTTCTCAGGCCCAAGGGGCTGCCAGTGCCACAAGGACACCTCTCAGCTAAGGCGGGCTGAGTCCAGAGCTGGTGGCCCCTGAGTCAGGCCCTGAGTGGTGGTTGAGGCAGTGGGAGCAGAGGAGACCACAAGGAAACTAACAGATGAAATCCAGTCCTCCCAGCCTTTGCCCTTGCTGTTACCTCTGCCTGGAGCCCTCTCCCCACAGAGGGCTGTGAGCCCATGCACTCCATACTCACTGTCACCAGAGTCTTCCCCAAACCCAGTAAAGAATGCTGGCCCCGCCGGGCGCGGTAGCTCAAGCCTGTAAGCCCAGCACTTGGGGAGGCCGAGATGGGCGGATCACGAGGTCAGGAGATCAAGACCATCCTAGCTAACACGGTGAAACCCCATCTCTACTGAAAAATACAAAAAACTAGCCGGGCGAGGTGGCGGGCGCCTGTAGTCCCAGCTACTTGGGAGGCTGAGGCAGGAGAATGGCGTAAACCCGGGAGGCGGAGCTTGCAGTGAGCCAAGATCGTGCCACTGCACTCTAGCCTGGGCGACAGAGTGAGACTCCGTCTCAAAAAAAAAAAAAGAAAAAAAAGACTATTAAAAAAAACAAACAAAAACAAACAAACAAAAGAAAGCTGGCCCCTCAAGGTCAGGCGTCATGGCTCATGCCTATAATCCCAGCACTTTGGGAGGCCAAGGCAGGCAAATCACAAGGTCAGGAGTTTGAGAACAGCCTGGCCAACATGGTGAAACCTGTCTCTACTAAAAATACAAAAAATTAGCTGGGCGTGGTGGGCACCTGTAATCCCAGATACTCGGGAGGCTGAGGCAGGAGAATCGCTTGAACCCCGGAGGCAGATGTTTCAGTGAGCTGAGATTGTGCCACTGCACTCCAGCCTGGGAGACAGAGTGAGACTCTGTCTCCGGAAAAAAAAAAAAAAAAAGAATGCAGGCCTCCCTTCTCACCCTGGACTGCCTGTTATGCTTTATTTATTTTCCCCAGAGCATGGATCACCATCTGACATGCGATTCTTTTTTTTTTTTTTTTTTTTTTTTGAGACCAAGTTTCATTCTTGTTGCCCAGGCTAGAGTGCAATGGCACAATCTTGGCTCACTACAACCTCTGCCTCCCGGGTTCAAGCGATTCTCCTGCCCCAGCCTCCCTTGTAGCTGAGATTATAGGCATCTGCCACCATACCCGGCCAGTTTTTTGTATTTTTAGTACAGACAAGGTTTTACCATGTTGGCCAGGCTGGTCTTGAACTCTTGACCTCAGGTGATCCACCCACCTCACCCTCCCAAAGTGCTGGGATTATGGGCGTGAGCCACCGTGCCTGGCACGATCCATCTTTATTGTCTGTCTCACTGCTTCAGAAATAAACTCCAAGAACATTTTGTTCACTTAATCGCCACTACCTAGAACAGTGTCTGGCGTGCAATAGGGTCTAAATAGATAAAGATTAAGTAAAACTTTTATGAAGATATCAGAGAAGTGCACCAATCTTAAGTGTACAGCTTAATCGTTTTATATGTAACCCAGTTCAAGTTGAAGAACACTTCCAGAGGCTCCCTGTACCCGACCCCCAGCCAATCCCCACCCCTTACCGATGTACTGACTTCCATCACCGTTGATTAGTTTTTCCTGTTCCTGAGCGTGGCTTAAATGAATTACTTCAGTGTGTACTCTTTTTCATTTTAACTAATTAATTTTTGAGGCAGAGTCTCACTCTGTCGCCCAGGCTGGAGTGCAGTGGAGCAATCTCAGCTCACTGCAGCCTCTACCTCCTGGGTTAAATCTATCCTCCCACCTCAGCCTCCTGAGTGGCTGGGATTATAGGCGGGCGCCACTATGCCCAGCTAATGTCTGTATTTTTCTGTAGAGACAGGGTCTCACTATGTTACCTAAGCTGTCTTGAACTCCTGAACTCAAGCCATCTGCCCACCTTGGCTTCCAGAAGTGCTGGTACTACAAGTGTGAGCCACTGCACCTGGCCCATGTCCTTTTTTGTTTGGCTTCTTTTGCTCCACGTAAGGTCTACAAGATCTACGCATGGTGTTGCATTGACAGTGGTTCCTTTTACTGCTGTTCTATCATACAACATTCCACCATTTACGTATTCACGCTCTTGCTGACGGGCATTTGAGCTGTTTCCAGTTTGGGGCTACAGTCTTGTACATGTCTTCCGGTAGCCCTATGCCCCCATCTCTCTTGGGTACCTACCTAGGAGTGCAATTGCTGGGTCATAGGGGAAGTGTGTGTGTTAATAAGAAACTGCTGAATGGTTTTCCAAAGTGGTTGTACCTACTGACATTTCCACCAGCCATGTATGAGTGTTGTGTAGCCTCTTCCTCTCTAGTACTTGGGGATGTCAGACACTTTTTTTTTTTTTTTTTTTTTTTTTGAGATGGAGTTTTGCTCCTGTCGCCCAGGCTGGAGTGCAATGGTGCAATCTCAGCTCACTGCAGCCTCCGCCTCCTGGGTTCAAGCGATTCTCCTGCCTCAGCCTCCCGCGTAGCTGGGATTACAGGCACCCACCACCACACCCAGCTAATTTTTTGTATTTTTAGTAAAGATGGGGTTTCACTATGTTTGCCAGACTAGTCTCCAACTCCTGGCCTCAGGTGATCTGCCCGCCTCGGCCTCCCAAACTGCTAGGATTATAGGTATGAGCCACCGCGCCTGGCCAGGGATGTCAGACTCTTAATGGGTGGGTGACTGGTATCTCATTTCCCTGCTGAATAATGATGTTGGGTGCTCAGGAAACATCTGCTGATTGAACCCTGTGGTGGGCTATAGAGAGCGGCTCTTCAACTGGCAGGGAGTATCACTGTTGGCTGCCATGCTGGCCTCAGAAGCTGCTCTCCATTCCACATACTGGTCACACCTGCACCCTGGGTGCAGTTGAGATCAGAGCAAGACATTCAGACGGACTAGGCTAAAGGTGTCCCACGGCTAGAAAAAAGAGAAAATCATTGGTTCCCCAGCAGAGCTCTGCAGACAGGACACTGATAGGCTGCCCCTTCCCGGTGTCCAGTGGCACCCATTGGGCAGAGGCCATCTTTCACCACTCCTAGGAGGCACCCAGAGGCCACGTGACCCAGGCAGGAACACCATCTCCCCTGGGCCCCTGCCCTCTGTCTCAGGAGGCTGCATCCTAACACTTGGCAAAGGCTGGGCGTGGCCTGTGAGGTCAGCAGAAATTACCAGCCAGTGGGAGGTGGGCAGAGGCACTGGGCTACTTCCCATCCTAGTCCATAAAAACCTCCATGGGCTCTGAGCTGTCTCCTTCCACAGTGACTTTGGAAATCATGGGCTAAGATGGTACCACAAGAGCCAAGGCCCTGAAGTCCCTCTTAGAGAAGTACTGCCCACTGATCAGATAAATCCCATTATGAAACTTACGTAAGCAAGATACAAACTTCCATTGCATTTGAACCTGTATGTTTGGGCTTTGTGACATCAGCAAGCTTTGCCCTCATACAGGTATATACAGTACAGTTGGCCCTCCACACCCGCGGGTCCTACGTCTGTGGATTCAACCAACCACAGTTCAAAAATACAATATTCACAGGATGTGAAACCCGTGGATATGAAAGGCTGGCTTTTCCTATTGGCAGGTTCTGCAGAGCCAACTTCGGGACTTGGGCATCCACGGATTTTGGTATCCATGGGGGTCCTGGAACCAATCCCCCAGATACTGAGGAGTGACTATGAAATATACAGTACGTATGTTTTAAAAAAGAAAATATATAGTACATATAATTAACATAGGTAACAACTAGCCTGATGAGAAAACTGATGCATAGAGAAGTTGGAGAATTTGTCTGAGGTTAGTAAGTGGAGGAGTCAGGATTTGAACCCTGGGCCTGGCTCCAGAGGTTCCAGTCTTAAGTGCTCCACCTCAAGGCTGAACCAGCAGGCCAAGAATACAGAGGTGCAGGCCAGCTGCCCAGGCAGCTCCTCCTGCCCACCTAGGCCTCCTCGGGCCTTTTGCCTGGACGCAGTGAGGGTCGCACCCTGCACCCCGGCCTCCTCGCCTTCCCAGGCGTTACCCTGAACCCTGCCCATTCTGACCCTCACCTCTTGGATGGACCCAGCCAATAGGCTTCAGGGGTTTTTCCCTCTCCCACTCCTCACACGCACTTGGCACAACCTCTGCTCTGGTGACCCCAAGTGTCTACCTTCCCTGGGTCCACCCCCAATCTGTTTTGAGAGAAAGCTGCCTCTGGGCCAGGGGGATCCACCTCCTGTCCACAGGCCCTATGTCAACCAGAGCTCTTTCAATGACAAGTGACAGAAACCCAACTGGCTTAGAGGAGGGAAATGTTTATTGGCTCATGAGACTTAAGAAGTCCAAGGTCCACAGGCCTCGAGCCAGCTCAGCCCCAGGTGCCCAGATGGCATCAGGAAGCTCTTGTCTCTGGACCTCTTGGCTCGGCTCTCTGTGCTGGTTTTGTTCTCAGGCAGGATGGTTCCCTCAGGGTAATAAGTTGCTTCCAACAGCTCCCGGCAGCCCACACTCATTCCACCAGCTCTGCTGCCCCAATGTGGTCGCTGTCATCTTGCCAGCGATCCTGTCAAAACCCTTTCCTGATGGTCCCACTTGAAGTCCCAGGGCTCAGGACCCCACCCCTGTACCAATCAGTGGTGGAGTGTGGGTGGCTCTGTGATGGGCTAGCCTGGAGTGCCATTCCCACCCCTCAGCCCCAGGGAGGGCGCTCAACTGCACAAAGCACAGGTCCCAGCAGAGGAGAGATGGTTCCTGAAAGGAAACCAAAAAAGGCACTGCTACCAAAGCGGGGCACCTAGAGGCAGGCAGGGCCTGCAGACGCCCGTTTCCAGCTCCCCGGGGCCGTCCCCTCTCCATGTCTCAAATCATTGACCCTCCCATCAACCTTGGGTGTTTTTTTTGTTTTGGTTTGGTTTGGTTTTTTTTGAGACGGAGTCTTACTCTGTCACCCAGGCTGGAGTGCAGTGGTTGGATCTCGGCTCACTGCAAGCTCCGCCTCCCGGGTTTACGCCATTCTCCTGCCTCAGCCTCCCGAGTAGCTGGGACTACAGGTGTCTGCCACCTCGCCTGGCTAATTTTTTGTATTTTTTAGTAGAGACAGGGTTTCACTGTGTTAGGCAGGATGGTCTTGATCTCCTGACCTTGTGATCCGCCCGTCTCGGCCTCCCAAAGTGCTGGGATTACAGGCTTGAGCCACCGCACCCAGCCCAGCCTTGGGTGTTTTAACCCACCTTCTCCTTCTTTGGGTCTCTCACTCAGGGAAGGAGACCCACCCCCTGCTTCACAGAGAAGTCAGACACCATCAGATAAAAGCTGTGAAGACCAGCCAGGTGTGGCGGCTCACGTCTGAAAGCCCAGCACATTGGGAGGCCAAGGTGGGAGGATCACTTGAGCCCAGGAGTTCGAGTCCAGCCAGAACAACATAGTGAGACCTCATCTTTACACACACACACACACACAACACACACACACAACACACACACACACACTATACGCCTATAATCCCAACTACTCCAGAGGACGAGGCGGGAGGATCCCTTGAGCCCAGAAGGCTGCAGTGAGCCGTGATCGTGCCACTGCTCTCCAGGCCAGGCAACAAAGAGAGGCCCTGGCTCCAAAACAAAACAAAACAAAAAAGTTAAAATTTAAAAAAAAATTGTTACCTCTGGTTGGACGCAGTGGCCAATGCCTGTAATCCCAGCGCTTTGGGAGGCCAGGTCAGGCAGATCACTTGAGGTCAGGAGTTTGAGACCAGCCTGGCCAATGTGGTGAAACCATGTCTCTACTAAAAATACAAAACTTAGCTGGGCATGGTGGTGGGCACCCATAATCCCAGCTACTCAGGAGGCTGAGGCAGGAGAATTGCTTGAACCTGGGAGGTGGAGGTTGCAGTGAGCTGAGATCACGCCACTGCACTCTAGCCTGGGTGAAAGAGTAACTCCGTCTCAAAAAACAAACAAACAAACAAACAAAAAGTTACCTCAATCCTCCCCGCAAAACCCACTCACTGCCCTGTCCCTTGGCAGGTTGAGGTTGGCCTGAGGTTCCCCCACCTCACCCCATCAATTCTCTCCCATCCCATCCCTGTAGATCCTCTCTAAAGCTTGCTTTCTCGCCATCTAAAAACCGCCCCATGCGTCCATATAGTGTGAAAAATTTATATATATACAATATATAATGTAAATATGTATGTAAATAAACAAACCACTCCCCACTCCTGTGCCCCTCACTCTGAGTGGTCTCTGGTTGGCATCCCTAAGTGCTGCTTCCACACGCCTCAGGGTCTCTCACCTCCAGCCCACTCACCCCCTACAACCACCACCAAGGCCCAAGCAGCACTGGTGGAGTCGCCAGGAAAGCTGAGGGTCGCCTTGCAGGCACCACCTCCTGTCCACGGTGTCTGACACTTGACCTTCCCCTGCTTCCAGATGTACCTGTATGGGCACCACCATGGATCCTGGGTGGCACGGGTTCTGGGCTCTCTCATCTCCTTTGGTGGTCTGCCCCAGCACCCCATGCTCGGCGAGGTCACCTGCTTTTGAGGCTCACACGTGTCTTTGTCCCCCTACATTCACACATCCACTCAGCACCTTCCCTCAGCAGCCTCACAGGCACCCCCAATTCATCACAGCCACACTGTGACCTTCAGGCTGAACCTGTTCTTCCTGTGTCCCCCAGCAGGGAAGGAGCCCTTGACCACCAAAGCGGCTGCAGAAAGAAACCTGGGGGTCGCCCTTAACAATCCCCTGCCGGGCGCGGTGGCTCAAGCCTGTAATCCCAGCACTTTGGGAGGCCGAGACGGGCGGATCACAAGGTCAGAAGATCAAGACCATCCTGGCTAACACGGTGAAACCCCGTCTCTACTAAAAATACAAAAAAATTAGCCGGGCGTGGTAGCGGGCGCCTGTAGTCCCAGCTACTCGGGAGGCTGAGGCAGGAGAATGGCGTGAACCCAGGAGGCGGAGCTTGCAGTGAGCTAAGATCGCGCCACTGCACTCCAGCCTGGGTGACAGAGCAAAGACTCCGTCTCAAAAAAAAAAAAAAAAAAAAAAAAACAATCCCCTCAGCCTCCATGTGCAGTTGGCCATCTCCATGCTGAAGGCTGAGGCCAGCACAGACCCAAGTCTGCCCACTGCTCACTGTGCCCCTACCTCGTCCTGCTCCAGCTGCCATCACCTCACCCAGACTTCCGAGTCAGTTCCCTGCTGCCACCAGTGCCCACAAGAAAGCCACTGAGCTTGTTAAGAAACAGACTACATGTATACGTTTTCTTTTTGACATTTTTTTTTTTTTGAGACGGGGTCTTGCTCTGTTGCCCAGGCTGGAGTGCAGTGGTGCAATCATGGCTCACTGCTGCCTCGAACTCCTGTCCCAGCCTCCTAAGCAGCTGGGACCACAGGCATATGCCACCATTTAGACCTTTAAAACTGAATGCCTTGCGGGCCCCAGGAGGGCCCACGTGGGCTGCCTGCGCCTTCCCCAACCTCACTGAGTGCCTCTGCTTTACACGCAACACAGCTCCTGGGTCTGCTCTGAAAGGTTATCTGGATGAACATACTGTGTCACCGCCCTGCTCAAAAACCACCTTCAAGACCCTTCACAATCTTGCTATGTCTGCTCCTTTCCACGTGCCCTTCACTACACCGGGCACAGGACTCTATAGTTTCCAAGACCTGTTCCTGCTCCCTGTCCCACTTATCCCTTCACAGCAGCCCACAGGGGGCAGAACAGTCTCCATCAGAGAGACAAGAGGCTGCTGAGAGCAGGGCAGCAGCCCACGAGGACTCAGCAGCACCACGGGGCAGGTGTCCCCCACGTGCCCAGCACTTGCGAGCTCTCCCACCTCCCTTCTGTCGGCAGCCCTGGCGCGCTCAGCAGAGCCAGGGCCTCCAGCCTCCCCAGATGATCCCTCTCTCCCCTCACTGCCACCTCACCTGCCACTGACGCGGCCCCAGCTCCCAGTTTTTTTTTTTTGAGATGGAGTCTCACTCCGTCACCCAGGTTGGAGTGTGGTGGTGTGATCTCAGCTCACTGCAACCTCCACCTCCCAGGTTCAAGCGACTCTCCTGCCTCAGCCTCCCTAGCAGCTGGGATTACAGGGGCACACCACCACGCCCAGCTAATTTTTGTAGTTTTAGTAGAGACGGGGTTTCACCATGTTGGCCAGGCTGGTCTTGAACTCTTGACCTCAGGGGATACATCCACCTCAGCCTCCCAAAGTGCTGGCATTACAGGAGTGAGCCACCGCGCCCGGCCCCAGCTCCCAGTTTCATGTGGGGAAGGCAGGTGGGTGGATGGGATGGCAACCATGATGTCCTGCACAGAGCCTGGAACAGACACTGAGATTCCCTTTTATTATTATTTTTTAATAAATTTAAGAACAGCTCTACCTTCTCTCTTCCCCCCAGAGCAACTAAAACCAACTAAAAGGGGCTATGGCCTGGGGGGCAGAAGGCGCTAGGAGTCATAATCCTCTTCGTCCTCTTCATCAGGTGCTGAGGGGCCCGGGGGCGCTGGGGGCAAAGGCAGAGTAGAGGCGAAGGGCAGGAAGGGCGTCGGGGGGCTGCAGAGCAGAAGGCAGGGGGGAGTCAGGCCTAAGCCCCACCACGCCCTCCACGGGGGCAGCTGCCAAGCCCCTCCCTCCCCCACCTGACCCTCCCACCACCACCCTCCAGATCCATGGGGCCAAGGCCCAGCGCAGCTCACGCAGGGCAGGCCCAGGGCCCACCCACGGGCCCTGGCAGGGTGGAGCAGGATCTTTCAGGAGAACAGTCTCCTGCCTTCAAGCCCTCCTCAGTCTCCTCAGTTATTCTCCTCCCACCCCCCAAATATGCCACAATCAACAAGACCAAGGGGCCAGGGAGAACAGGAAGAGTAAATTGGCTCTAGGGAGTCTGCCAGCACCCTTTCATGCCCCTGGGCTGCTCACCTCTGAAAGTGGGCAGGGGGGTGGCTGGCCTGGGGTGGGGGTTGTGATGTCTCCTCTTCCCCATCAGTATCTGTGTCCTCAGATTCATCCTGTGAGCACCACAGAGGTCAGAGTTGACAAGAAAAGACACAAGCCCATCACTGGGAGTGGCAGGGACAGCAGTAGACTCTCACAGCCCCAGTTTACAAATAAACCAGCTGCAAAGAGGTCGCAGAAAAGGATGAGCGCTGGCCTCCTGCCAGTTCAGCTTGGGGCGAGGCGGTCTGTCCCATCATCAAGGGCAGAGCGAAGAGCTGGGGCCTCACTCACCTCCTGCTCCGAGTCTGTCCCCGACAACTTCTTGTCCTTGCTTTTCGTTCCCATTCCACCGTTCTTCCGGCTGCCGCTGCCTGGTTTCCGGCCCCTTTGGGAAGGTACAGTCCATCTGCCCGGAGGTCTCCCTACCCTTGGCCACCCCCAAGCCCTGTGGCCTTGGCCTTCCCCACTGTATGCCAGCCCCTGGCCCCACCTGCGGGCGCCCTTGTCCCCATCCATGTGGTTGTCCTCCCCGTCCCCCTGCATGTCGGGAACAGATGCCACCAAGTCCTTCAAGAAGTCAAACTGCTGCTCCAGCTCGATGCACTGCTTCCTGGAAGAGGTGAGGAGGGGCTGGCACTCAAGACGGGCCCAGACACCCAAACCCTCAGTGGGTGGCAGCAAGGGGCTCCGGATGTCAGACTGGAGCTCGGGCTGATCTCTGCCCCCGAGCCTGCCCTCCTTTACTCAAGTGGCTCCCTCTGCCTGGACGCCCAGCCCCTCCTCTGCCAGTCTGTGGCCTTGCTGGTGTCCCGGCCGCCGCCCACCTCCCTCGCCATCCAAGCTCTGCCTCCCTCAGTGTGTGAACTCCCCGCGCCAGCCCCGCCGGCCCCTCCCGGCTCCTCGCCGCTCACAGGTGGGATGTGGTCATGGTCTTGGCGTTCCGGGACTGGGTCACCTGGCAGGCCTTCTTCAACAGCGATTCTAGGAAGAGCTCAAGCGCCCGGGCTGAGGGGCGTCAAGGAGAACGCCAGGGCGGGAGAGGGCGACCCGCTGCCTCCCTCCCCGACGCCCCTCGACCCGGTCCGCCCCCGGCAGGATACAGATGATGACAGGCACCGCCGCCGCCACCTTCCCAATCTCTTCGTCCGTCTGCATGATCTTCTTGATCCGCGCCTTCGGGTGGGGGAGCAGAGTTCAGACCCCGTCGCCTCCGTCCCCTAAGGGGGTGCTGGGGGAGGAAGGGGCATCCCCGGAGAAAGGGGGCGGAGGACGCGGACGCGGGGAGGGCACGGAGGGGGCGGGGCGTCCAGGGCCCCGAACACCGCGGCGCGCCTGCCTTTCCAGCGGGAACTGGGCCCAAGCTTCCTGGGAGCCGGGCCCACTCCCTGCCGGGCTCTGCCATGTGCTCACCGGCGGGAACCGCGCGTTGTACTTCTTCTTCTTGCTCGGCATCTCGGGGCCTCTCTCGCCGCGTCGGGTCCAGCGCCGCCGCCCGCAGCCTCCCGGCTCCCGGGCCTGCTCGCCGCCAGCCCGCCTCGGTTCCCCCGGGTCCTGGTGCCGCCCGCTCCGCCCCCGCCGCTTCCCGTGGAGTCCTAGCGCCGCCGGTTAAGACGCCGCTCACAGGGCCCTAGTGCCCTCCTCTTGGAGCCGCCCGGGCCGTGCGCGTCCCTCCCCGGTCTGTACCGCTGCTCCCGCCCGCCCCCAAGACCAGAAGAGCGAACGTTGGCCCCGCCCCCCGCGGCCCGCCCCTCCCGGGGTTCCCGCGATGGCCCCGCCCCTCGAGTCAGCACCTCCCCGTCGGTCCCGCCCCTTCCCCTGCCAGCCCCGCCCCACAGCGCGGCCGCTGCGGCCGCTGAGGCCGGCGGCTCCGCCCCGTGGCTGCGCTTGTCTATAAAGTTGTTGTTGAGGTGGCACGGCGCTAAGATGGCGGCGGCGGCGGCGGCGGCCGTGGCCGGGGTGGGGCGCGGCGGCGGTGGCACGGAGCCCCGGCAGGAGCGGAACCGGGCCCGGGGCTGGGCCGGCGTCGAACGCAGCGAAGGCCGGAGGTGACTGCGGGCGGCGGGAGGGGCAGGGCAGGGCCGGGGCGGGAGCACCGCTCGGGCCGTGGGCGTTAATGGCGGCGGGCGCGGCACGGCCGGAGCCTGGCGCTCCTGCAGGCTCTAACAAGCCCAGGTTCGAGTCCGGGCACCGCCCCATTGGGTTCGGAACGGCCTGTGCCCTCTCTGGACCTCAGTGTCCTCGTCTTTAAGTGGGCCCGATAACGCCTTCTCGGGAGGCCTGGCCCTACAGAGCCGGCCTTGGGAGCTGCGCGAACGTGCGCTTCTTTGCCTTCCTCTATTAAATGCCAGCGCTCCAGATACCTGCCAGGAAAAGGAGGCCTTGGCAGGGCCGGGAGGTGTAGCTGGGGCCGGTTGCTCCCACGCCTGGATTCACCCTTCGGCTCTGCCACGCACTACAGGTGTGACCTTGGGCAAGTCCTTTCTCTCTGAGCCTCAGTTTCCTTGTCTGTAAGTCAGGGAGAATAGTAATAACTGCAGCAACCCTTCTGGAGCGCTTACTCCTCAGGCATCTAATTTTCACAGCGGATCTACAGGACAGGAACAGTTGTTATCCCATTGTAAAGATGAGGCAACTGAGGCGCATCGACAATAACTCTTACCCAAGGCCACAGTTTAATCCAGTGCCTGGCACCTGTAGTTATTGTCTCAGACCCTGCCCTGACTCGGTTCCCTCACAGCAGGATGGAACCAGGTGAGGAGCTGGAAGAGGAGGACTCTCCAGGTGGCCGTGAGGATGGCTTCACTGCTGAGCACCTGGCTGCAGAGGCCATGGCAGCTGACATGGACCCCTGGCTAGTGTTTGATGCCCACACGACACCTGCCACTGAGCTGGATGCCTGGCTGGCCAAGTACCCACCATCCCAAGTTACCCGCTATGGGGACCCCGGTTCACCCAACTCAGAGCCTGTGGGCTGGATTGCAGTGTATGGGCAGGGCTACAGCCCCAACTCCGGGGATGTGCAGGGCCTGCAGGCAGCCTGGGAAGCTCTGCAGACCAGTGGGCGGCCCATCACACCGGGCACCCTGCGCCAGCTCGCCATCACCCACCACGTGCTCTCAGGCAAGTGGCTTATGCATCTGGCACCAGGCTTTAAGCTGGACCATGCCTGGGCTGGCATTGCCCGGGCCGTGGTTGAAGGCCGGCTTCAGGTGGCCAAGGTGAGCCCACGGGCCAAGGAGGGTGGGCGCCAGGTCATCTGTGTTTACACGGACGACTTCACGGACCGCTTGGGTGTACTGGAGGCGGATTCAGCCATCCGTGCAGCAGGCATTAAGTGCCTGCTCACCTACAAGCCTGATGTCTACACCTACCTGGGCATCTACCGGGCCAACCGCTGGCACCTCTGCCCCACTCTCTATGAGAGTCGTTTCCAGCTTGGGGGCAGTGCCCGTGGCTCCCGAGTGCTTGACCGTGCCAACAACGTGGAACTGACCTAGAGGGGCCAAACTGGGGAGACTGCCCTCTCCCCACTCCATGCTGGGGATGGATCCTCCTGTCTTCCTCCTTGTCCCATGAAGGACAAGCCCCCCAACTCTGGGGACTACTAGGTCACTTGGGAACTACCTGCATCTTCAGTCCCCTTGAACTTCTGCCCTCTGTTCAGGGCTGATGCAAGCCCCACAGGCTGGGGGAATCCGGTTCTCTGAGGGATGAGCCTTCAGCCTCCCTTTGTAATGCTGCTCCTCTCCACTGCCCAGGACCGTGGGTTGGGTGCAGACACCTAAGAGGAGAGACTTCCTTGGGACGCTCATCCCCTGCTATACCTCCCCTTCCTCCTGCATCTCCCCTTCTTTCCTTCCCCCTCACAAGGGAGAAAACTTAGTGCTTCCAGCCCCTCTCCTTGGAGCCTTCATGGTCCAGGGGTAGGGGCCCCACTGGCCTGAGCATGCCATTTTGGGGGGAGGGTAGTTGTGCCTACTTGTCCTTTGGCAGAGGGGATGCCAGGACCATGGACGTGAGGCCTGCGCATCCCTGCCAACTCACACAGCCTGTCCCACCATCCCCCCTTCCTTGGCTACTTTGACATGTGCCTGCTCCTGGCATTTCAATAAAACCCGGCTTGGGTCTGTGTCTTGAGTGTTTTTTAAAATACTGTCTTGGTGGTTACCTGCTTTGGTTGCTAGGGAGAGGCAGGGCCAGGAGAGACTACCCCGTTGACCCGGCCAGGCCCCCATAGCTGCCCCTAGCAATAAGTTGTGCCTCACTGCTGAGGCTAGGCCCTGTCTCTAAGAACCTCTGTAAAACCAGCCCCACTTCCCCTCCATCCCAAATCAGTTTCTCAGAGATTTCCCATAATTCCAGGGGTTGATCCCTCCAGGAACGTCGAACGGGCCACTGCTAGCCCTCAAGGTACATTTGTGCATATTAGAGAAAGGTACCAAGCCTAGGCAGTCCTAGGCCACGGTACGTGGTTTGGGGAGCAGAGGATGGGATGGGCTGGATTTCGGCACCCTAGGCTGGACATCCTTGTGCAGTGAACAACCTGCGCAACCCTAGGTAGTCTCTCTGGAAGCCCCGCCATTCATACTGTCCTCTTCTACCATCCTGACGGTCATAGGGCCCACTGGACAGTTTGCAAAGCGCTTTCATATGTATTAAATTTAATTCTCACAACCTCTTTAGGAGATGTTGGCCCCATTCTGCGGTCAAGGTAATTGAAGCCAAGAGGGGAAAGGAGTTTTCTCAGTGTCATGCGATGAGGTGGGCAGAGCTAGGACTTGCATCCCAGTCCCTTCCTCAGGCAATGAGGTCCCTGAGCCCACCGAGGAAAACAGCTTTTCATAACTCACGAAGCATGTTTCACTTATGTGATCTCACTAGACTGCCCTGCTCTGCTGGGACTTGCTGTAGCCTCGGAGCCTGGTTCCCGCACCCCTCCATCTCTCCAGCCCCGTGCCTGGCCCTGGCCTTGATTGGAGGCCAGGGTGTCTGGCAGGGAGCCCCTTGGGACACAGCTCTCGTGCCGTGCGGAGACTGACTCAGCCTCCAGCAGTCTCACCAAATCGGAATTTAGAGCAGGGGAGCGGAGATGCCACCAGGCTGACTGGGTGGAAGTGGCTGAGTCATGAGATGCTGGCTCAGTCCTCTCTCCAGCTTCCTCCCCACCCTGAGCTTCCCCAGGGCTGAGTCCCCCTCTGCCCAGCCTTGGGAAGTCCCCAGAGCTGGGTGGTCTCCAAGTTGGAGCCTGGTGCTCTGCCTCCCTTGGGCCGCCAGGGCTTTGCACTCCACCAAAGTGGGCCAAGGCACCTCATGGGTCCCGCAGAGATGCCCAGGTGGGGTCAATGGCACTGGCTTCTTCCATAGCTGAGTGTGTCACACACACAGCCCCTCTCCATCGCTGTGCCCTGCCCCACCCCACAACCCACTGTCTCCCAAGCCACTTCCACTGTCCTCTTGTCGCTCCTCCATTCTCCACAGCCAGGTCAACAGATCCCTCCTGCAGAGTGGCCATGTCCTTCTGCCAAAAGCCCTTCCATGGCTCCCCACAGTCTGCAGGATAGAGTCCGCTCTCCTGCACTGGCCGTGACCTGGTGCCCATCGACTGTCCCCGCTTCCCTCGGGCACCCCTTTCTGCCCATGCTCACTCTGCTGGAGCCATCTGTTACTTCCTTCACCCACTGGCGCACAACCCTGGGCCTCGAGCTGTTCCTTCTGCCTGAGCACCTGCCTTGCAGCCCTGATGGCCAGAGTGTGTGGTGACTTGTGTAATGGCTTGATTGATGTCCGCCTCCTGCTGGCCCCTAAGCCCCATGCCCATACTGTGCTCTGTGAAGGCAGGAACAGTGGCTAGATCTCAGCCCTGTCCCCAGAGCCTACCACAGTGCTCGGCCAGAACAATGACTCCATAAGTTATTATATGAATGAATGAGGTAATTGGCGACTCCAGCCCCTGCTGGACCCATCTGCCTCATCCTGTCTCCACTCCCTGCTTCGCACTCCTTGTCCAAGAACGTTGAGCTGCGTGCAACTTTCTTGCATACATGGTGGCCTTTCTCACTTTCATGCCTTTGCTGGTGCTGTAGCCTCTGCTTGGCTTACCCTCGCCCACTTCCCTGGCTGGCGCCATGTTGCAGACCTACTGGCTCAGGTGTAATTCTTCAGGATCCTTCCGCATCCTTCCTCACCCCAACTGTTGCAGGCATGTCCCCTAGGCTCCCACAGCTCCCGCCCGCCTGCTGCTCTCATCTGTGTGTAAGATCCCTTCAGAACAGTGGCAATGCTTTATCCTCCAGCATCCGGCATAGGGCCCAGCCTAGTGCAGATGCCAAATTAACTTTCTTTTTTGAGATAGGGTCTTGCTCTGCTGCCCAGGCTGGAGTGCAGTGGCATGATCATGGCTCACTGCAGCTTTGAACTCCTGGGCTCAAGCAATCCTACCACCTCATCCTCCCAAAGTGCTGGAATTACAAATATGAGCCCCTGCACTCAGCCAAACATTGTTGAATAAATGAGAGAGTGAATGAAAGCCACTCTGCCTCTCTGGGTCTCAGTTTCCTCATTCTATTCATAACAAGAGCCAGGCACAGTGTGAAGCGTTTACCTACATGATTTCATCTAAGTTTTACCTGGCTCTATTATTATTGCCATTTTGCAGAAGAGGAAACTGAGACCCAGACAAGTTCAATAATTGGCTCAAGTCATGGAGCAAGTAAGTGGCAGAGCCAGGATTCAAACCCAGTTCATCCAACTCCAAGGCATCTTATGCACTGTTGAACCCCCACTTTATCAAAGTGCTGTTGGGGTGGGGACTGCAAAGACAGATGAGACCCAGCAAGGACTCAGGATCTCGTTTCTAAAGCACACAGGAGGTTGGGTCTTCAGAACCACCTGGGAGAGAATCTGGGTCAAAACTGAGAGTCTCTCTCTTTTTTTTTTTTTTTAACAGAGTTTCACTCTGTCACCCAGGCTGGAGTACAGTGGCATGATCTCAGTTCACTACAACCTCCTCCTCCTGGGTTGCTATGTTGGCCATGCTGGTCTTGAACGCCTGACCTCAGGTGATCCACCCACCTTGGCCTCCCAAAGTGCTGGGATTAGAGGCATGAGCCACCATGCCCAGCAGAAAGTCCCTTTTTTACCGATGAAGAAACTGAGGCCTAGACAGTGCAATGACCAAACCTACTGGGCAAGAAGGGTCTCCAGGTCTACAGTGGGAACTGGTCCCCTGCCAGGTCAATGGCCCTCCAAAACCCACCCCCTCAGGCTAGCAGTGGATTCTGCCCTGTTTGGCCCCTTGCTACCTTGGAGCAGGGAAGTGCCTTCAGCTCAGAGGGTGCTGGGAAAACTTGGACAAGTCCTGTGCTCCGCTCCTTTTATAAAACCAGGGGGTCTGGGCGCAGTGGCTCACGCCTGTAATCCCAGCACTTTGGGAGGCCAAGGCAGGTGGATCACGAGGTCAGGAGATCGAGACCATCCTGGCTAACATGGTGAAACACCATCTCTACTAAAAATACAAAAAATTAGCCGGGCGTGGTGGCGGGCGCCTGTAGTCCCAGCTACTCGGGAGGCTGAGGCAGGAGAATGGCATGAACCCGGGAGGCGGGGCTTAGAGTAAGCCGAGATCGTGCCACTGCACTCCAGCCTGGGCGACAGAGCCAGACTCTGTCTAAAAAAAAAAAAAAAAACCAGGGGAAGGGTGACTGAAGCCAGGTAAAGAACCCCCGCCCCAACTCCTTTTCCTCCCACTCTCACGTACTGCAAACCCCAGGTCCCAGGGAGGAGGCTCCAGAGGGTCTGTCCAGGGAAGGAGAGAATCTGCCCGACTTGTACTTCTGTTGGAACTCAGGCAGACTCAAAGAGGACTGAATCAGCTGAGTCGGGAGAACGCTTCAGCAGGAGCTTTGGCAGGATTTGGGGGATTTTCCCAGTGGGGCAGCTGCGCCCCACTCTTGCCGGCTGGGAGGGGCTCTGGCAGGGATGAGGATCGGGTCACACAGCTGATTCATCTGAGGAGGGAAACTCCCCGCTCCTCTGACACACATCCCCCAGGCACCCAGGGGTAAACCTGAGGACACCCAACTGAGAAGCCCACCAACCCCATCCTCCTTTGCTTACTGGGAAAATGCCAGGGAGATAGAGTCAGGCAGGGTGACAGGGCTTAGGGGGCAACTTCCCAGGGAATAAAACCAGAGACTGGGACCAGAGAGAAAGCTGGACAAGGGCCACCTCAGGGGTCCTTTCTCACCCATTTTATAGATGAGAAAACAGGCTCAAATAGTAAAAGTAAACAAGGGCTAGGTGTGGTGGCTCATGTGTATAATAACAGCAGTCTGGGAGGCCGAGGCAAAAGGATTGCTTGAGCCCAGGAGTTCAAGACCAGCCTGGGCAACACAGTGAGACCCCCATCTCTACCAAAAACAAAACAAAACAAAACAAAGCCAGGCATGGTGGCACATTCCTATACTCCCAGCACTCAGGAGGCTAAGGGAGGAAGGTCGGTTGAGCCTGGGAGGGCAAGCCTTCGGCGAGCCACGATCCAGCAACTGCACTCCAGCCTGGCAAACCTGTCTGGAAAAAGAAAAAAAATCAAACCTGTATATAGACCTACTCTGTGTAGGCACACCCTAAGCAGTTCAGATGCATTAACTTATTATGGTCCTCACAGACCTCCTCCTTTTACTGATGAGGAAACTGAGGCAGAAAGAGGTTAAGTAACTTGGCAACTTGGCCAAGGTCAAGGCTAGAAATGCTCTGGGGACTGCACAACTCCCAGGAGTCCTTGTACACCCGCGTCGCAGGGAGCTCTGTCCCTGGTCCCTGAGCAGCTCTGGCCCCGAGGGGAAAGACCTTTCTGGGATGAAGTCTAAATTGGCTTCTGGGGATCTTCCCTCCTCCGACCGACTCTGCCCTCTGTATACCCTAGAGGACACGGAGGTCACCCACCGGGCCCCAGCTCCTCTTCCTCCCTCCCCTAAAGGGAGAAAGCTGGTTCAGGCAGGAAAATCAGCCCAACCCTCAGAGGCCAGGAGAGGGCAGCGAAGCATTCCCGCCAAAATCTCTCCAGGGCTTTGACTCTTTTCCAAACCCCAATCCATCCTTTCCTCCCGAGTCAGAGCCTCCCTTTCCGGTCTGCCACCCGCCCCTCACAACACATGACACAAACTCACACACAGACACACGTGTGCATGCTGGGAGTCCAGCCTCCAGGCTCCTGTCCTCTGGGAACCTGGTCTGGCCCCGCTCACCTCTGCGGTGGGCCAGGGGCCTGATGGGTGTCGGAGGTGGGCTGAGAGTTGTGGCTGTTTGAGACGGGGCCAGGGACCCCACACAGGCAAGCTCTGTCCCATTTGGCTCCCACTTCCAGGCTGTGTGACTCACCCCCTCACCCCCCATGACTCAGTTTACACTGGTGCCCAGAGGTCCTCCCAGGATGGGTGGGGTGGTTTATTGGCCCAGCCCAGGCCTGCCAGCCTTTCATCCAGGACGGGTGTTTCATACCACTCCTGGCCCAGAGCAGGAGCTGGCACCCATGGGGTACTGGGTTTGGGGTATGGCCCAGGTCTGAGGAGTTAGGGGGAACCTGAGAACTGGGTGACAGGCTCCAACTGTCTGAGCCTGGGTCTGCAGGAAGCAGGAGCCACTCCAAGAAACTTAAGGGGCCAGGTGGAGTGGGCAGATCCATCCTGGGCACTGACAGCAGCGCCCCTGACATCGCCCTTCAGAAGAAATTGCCCATAAAGCACAAAATAAAACAGCAAGAAAATTGTCACTAACATTTATCCATCCCTTACTGTACAGGTGCCATGCTCAGCACTGTCCATGCCATGGCTCAGTCACTCTCCAACAACCGTGAAAAGCGGGTAAGATTATTAGCATCCTCTTTTTTTTTTTTTTTTTTTTTTTCTTTTTTTGAGACAGAGTTTCGCTCTTGTCACCCAGGCTGGAGTGCAATGGCGTGATCTTGGCTCACTGCAACCTCTGCCTCCCGGGTTCAAACAATTCTCCTGCCTCAGTCTCTTGAGTAGCTGGGATTACAGGTATGCGCCACCACGCCTGGCTAATTTTGTATTTTTAGTAGACACAGGGTTTCTCCATGTTAGTCAGGCTGGTCTCAAACTCGCTATCTCAGGTGACCCGCCCGCCTCATCCTCCCAAACTGCTGGGATTACAGGCGAGAGCCTCTGCGCCCGGCCAGCATCCTCTTTACAAGGGAGGAAACTGAGGCATTGAGAAGTTAAGAAATTGCCCAGCTTCCCCAGCTTGCCCAGCCAGGAAGTGGCTGAACTGAAATTCAAACCCAAGACGTCCACTGCCAGAGCCCCTCCTGCCTGCTGAATGGCGCTTACTGAAGCAAGGATGAGAGGCCCAAAACCCCATCCCAGCCCCTGCCGTCTCCATGGAAACCTCTAGTTTCAGGGTCCACAGTATGTAAACCTCATCTGCAGGAAGGGGAAACTGAGGTTCCCAGAGGGAAAGAGACTGACCCGAAGTCACATAATGACGTCATTTAACGAACTACTAGAGACCCAGCCAGGCTGGAGCTGTGTCTTTGATGTTCGTCCCACAGTCCTGGGCTGGAGAGGTGGCTGGTGAGGGAAAGGGAGCCCTACTTTTTATAAATGTTTCTCCCCAATTCTCCTCTGCCAGGAAGGCTTCTCCCACCCCCACCACAGTTGGAAACCACAGTCCTTCCTGGGCTCCAGTAATGGCCCTGGCACTCTCTGGCTCCTCCCCGCAGCACCGTCTCCTTAGCACCAGGACTAGTCTGAGTGTCTGACCACCTCTCTGGACTGAATGAAAGTGCCTTGTGGCCAGGAGGACCAAGTCGCTGTTTTGTTTTTCTGTTTGTTTGTGTGTGTGCGTGTGTGTGTATGTGTGTTTTTTTTTTTTTTTGAGACGGAGTCTTGCTCTGTAGCCCGGGCTGGACTGCAGTGGCCGGATCTCAGCTCACTGCAAGCTCCGTCTCCCGGGTTTACGCCATTCTCCTGCCTCAGCCTCCCGAGTAGCTGGGACTACAGGCGCCCGCCACCTCGCCCGGCTAGTTTTTTGTATTTTTAGTAGAGACGGGGTTTCACCGTGTTAGCCAGGATGGTCTCGATCTCCTGACCTCGTGATCCGCCCGTCTCGGCCTCCCAAAGTGCTGGGATTACAGGCTTGAGCCACCGCGCCCGGCCTTTTTTTTTTTTTTCTGGAGTCAGAGTCTCACTCTATCACCCAGGCTGGAGTACAATGGTGCGATCTCAGCTCACTGCAACCTCTGCCTCCTGGGTTCAAGTGATTCTCCTGCCTCAGCCTCTTAAGTAGCTGGGATTACAAGAGTGCGCTGCCACACCCAGCTAATGTTTGTATTTTTAGTAGAGACAGGATTTCACCATGTTGACCAGGCTGGTCTTGAACTCCTGACCTCCAGTGATTGGCCCCCTTTGGCCTCCCAAAGTGCTGGGATTACAGGCGTGAGCCACCGCCCCTGGCCTGGGACCAAGTCTTTTATTTTTTTGAGATGGAATCTCGCTCTGTTGCCCAGGTTGGAGTGCAATGGCACCATCTCGGCTCACTGCAAGCTCCGCTTCCTGTGTTCACGCCATTCTCCTGCCTCAGCCTCCTGAGTAGCTGGAACTACAGGCACCCGCCACCATGCGCCTGGGACTAAGTCTTTAATCATCCCTACCTCCCCAACATCTGACTCCATTCAACTTTTAGTTCAGTTAATTCAGAAGAATGGATAAAGAAACTGTGGTACATCTGTGCAGTGGGAGACAAGCCAGGCACAAAAGAGCATGTGGTCAACGATTCAATTGATATGAAATTCTGCAAGAGACAAAACTAATCAATGACAACATAAATGAGTTAAGTGATTTCCTGGGGTGGAGGAATCGACTGCAGAGAGGCAGGAGAGAACTTTCTAGGGGGACGGAAATGTTCTGTATCTGGATTGGAACGTGGCTACACAGATGTATACACATAACCGGCACATTAACAAAGCGTGCATTCTACTGAATGTAAGATAAACCTCGACGAGGTAGCTTTTGTTTTTGTTTTCGTGAGACAGGGTCTCACTCTTGCCCAGGCTGGAGTGCAGTGGCCTGATCACAGCTCACTGCAGCTTCCAACTTCTGGGCTTAAGTGATCCTCCTGCCTCAGCCTCTCAAAATGCTAGGATTATAAGCGTGTGCCACAGTGCTCGGCCAGATTTTTCTTTTCAGCAAGACAGATCTATATATACTCAGTGAAAGATCTTCCAAGATAATAAGAAAACCAAAAAGCAAGAAATGATACGGGATGTAGATAGGCTACCCTCTTGGTAAAAAAAATACACAAGAAACTGGTTACTGCGGAGGGGAGGCTTCTCACTCTACCCCTTTTGTAACTTTTGAATTTTAAAATATCTTAATGTATTACCTAGTCGAAAAAGAAATACAATTAAATGTTTTTAGTGTAAAGCAACATACAATATAAAAACGACGTTTTAAAATAATTTCTTCTCCAGGCCAGGTGTGGTGGCTCACTCCTATAATCCTAGCAGTTTGGGAGGCCAAGGTGGACTGATTGCCTGAGCTCAGGAGTTCAAGACCACCCTGGGCAACATGGTGAAACCCTGTCTCTACTAAAATACAAAAAAAAAAAAAAAAAAAAAATAGCCGGGCATGATGGCAGGTGCCTGTAGTCCCAGCTACTCATGAGGCTGAGGCAGGAGAACTGCTTGAACCCAGGAGGAAGTGGTTGTAGTAAGCCAAGGTCGCACCACTGCTCCCTAGCCTGGGCAACAGAGCAAGACTTCATCTCAAATAATAAGTAAATAAAATATGATAAAATAATTTCTTTTCCACACCCCCTTTTTATGGCCATCAACTTGGTAGATGCAGATATAGATATATATACAGAAACACGCATATCCATCTCCAAAATGCAATACCTTCAAACATTATTCCGAACAGGGAGAATAAAAGGTAATGTCCTAGCTGGGTGTGGTGGTTCACGCCTGTAATCCCTGCACTCTGGGAGGCTGAGGCGGGCGGATCACGAGGTCAGGAGATCGAGACCATCCTGGCAAACACAGTGAAACCCCGTCTCTACTAAAAATACAAAAAAATTAGCCGGGCGTGGTGGCAGGCGCCTGTAGTCCCAGCTACTCGGGAGGCTGAGGCAGGAGAATGGTGTGAACCCGGGAGGCGGCGGAGCTTGCAGTGAGTGGAAATCGCACCACTGCACTCCAGCCTGGGCGACAGAGCGAGACTCCGTCTCAAAAAAAAAACAAAAAACAAAAACAAAAACAAAAACAAAAGGTAATGTCCTTCATTGCACGAGGGAACTGTATTGCTCATTGCATAAGGGATTAAAGGATTTCACCTGGGTTGGAGTGGTGGGGAAACTGAAAGCTGCAGCATAAAAGTCAGCCAGGTTAGGGGACAAGGGAGGTTCCTTGGGCAGAGGGAGTCATCTGTGCAAAGGTGAGGGGCTCGGTCTGGTAGCCTGGGGCGGAGAGTAAGCAGGTACCTATGAAGGAAAAGCCTGTGAATTTGGCCAAGCCCCACCAGATTTGCGAGGGTCTGGATTCCGCACACTTTCCTTCCTCACTGTGTGGCTTTTAGCAAGTTGCTTAATTTCTCTGTGCTTCCATTTCCTGATCTGTAAAATGGGTGTATTATACCATCTCTCTCACAGGGTTGCTGTGAGGATTAAACATGTTACTTGGAATGGCGTCTGGTTCATCAGAGTTCAATGAGCAAGAGCCACTAGTGTTATCCTCTTAGCCCCTCAAGCCTCCCAAGCAGCATGTAACCTAAAAGAACATGGGGTATGCCAAGTACCCCTAGCCCACCCCTTCCCAGGCTTCAAGCCTTCCTGGGTAGCAATTCCAAAGGTGCCACAGCTGGGGTAGGTCCAAGTCTGATGGTGAAATGCTCAGACTCTTAAAATTTTTCATGATTAAAACAATCCCTCAGGCTGCTGGGTGGGAAGTGCTGAGCTGGAAGCTGTGGAGAGCATTCAGGGAAGAGAGGATGGGGCCAGGACCAAGGAAAATAAATCTTTGTAGAAGTGAATTAACATGTCATCTCCAGGCCAGGTGCCGCGGCTCATGCCTGTAATCCCAGCACTTTGGGAGGCCAGGGTGGGCAGATGACCTGAGGTCAGGAGTTCGAGACCAGCCTGCCCAACATGGTGAAAACCCGTCTCTACAATTTATAAAAATTAGACAGGCGTGGTGGCAGGTGCCTGTACAGCTACTTGGGAGGCTGAGGTAGGAGAATCGCTTGAGCCTGGGGGGCAGAGGTTGTAGTAAGCTGAGATTACACCACTGCACTCCAGCCTAGGTGACAGAGCAAGACCCTGTCTCAAAAAAAAAAAAAAAAAAAGGCCGGGCGCGGTGGCATAAGCCTGTAATCCCAGCACTTTGGGAGGCCGAGACGGATGGATCACGAGGTCAGGAGATCAAGACCATCCTGGCTAACCCGGTGAAACCCCGTCTCTACTAAAAAATACAAAAAACTAGCCGGGCAAGGTGGCGAGCGTCTGTAGTTCCAGCTACTCGGGAGGCTGAGGCAGGAGAATGGCGTGAACCCGGGAGGCGGAGCTTGCAGTGAGCCGAGATCCGGCCACTGCACTCCAGCCTGGGCGACAGAGCGAGACTCCGTCTAAAAAAAAAAAAAAGTCATCTCCAGATGTGGAGCAACTGGAACTGTTACCCACTGAACAACATGGGTGGGATGTAAAATGGTACATCCACATTGGAGCATTGGTGGAGAGAATCAATTCAAGCTGAATGTACACCAACCATATGACCCAACAATTCCTCCCAACCCGGGCACATAGCCAAGAGAAATGAATACAGCTGACTCCCAAAAGGATATTCATGGCAGCCTTATTCATAATAGTCCAAAACTAGAAGGCCCCCAAGTCATCAGCAGGGGAATGGAGAATGGAGAGACCGATTGTGGAATATTTGTGCCATGGGACGCAGCAACAGAAAAGTCCAAGCTACCAGGTCACTCAATAACACAGATGAATCCCAAAGACACGTTGAGTAAAAGAAGCCAGACCCAAAAGAGTACACGCCATATGGTCAAATGTATAAGTTGAAGAACAGGCAAAACTAATCTATGATGACAGAAGTCAGAATAGTGGCTACCTATGGGTGGGAAGTGTGACTCAGAGGAGCCTTCTGAGTTGCTAAAAACGTCATCCTGATAAGGGTGGTAATTACATGGGTTTATATACATGCAGAAGTCATTGAGGCTGGGCTTGGTGGCTCATACTTGTAATCCCAATACTTTGGGAGGCCAAGGCGGGAGGATCACTGAAGCTCAGGAGTTTGAGATTAGCTTGGGCAACAGCTTCCTCTCTACTAATAAATAGATAAAGACATAAATAAGTAATTGGCATGGTGGCAGACCTGCAGACCCAGCTACTTGGGAGGCTGAGGTGGGGGGATAGCTTGAGCCCAGGAGTTCAAGGTTGCACTGAGCTGTGATAGCACCACCGTGCTCCAACCTGGGAGATAGAGTGAGACCTTGTCTTAAAAATAAATAAGGCGGGGTGTGGAGGCTTACGTTGGTAATCCCAGCACTTTGGGAGGCCAAGGCGAGTGGATCACCTGAAGTCAGGAGTTTGAGACCGCTTGACCAATGTGGTGAAACCCCATCTCTACTAAAAATGCAAAAATTAGCCGGGCGTGGTGGCGTGTGCCTGTAGTCCCAGCTACTCAGGATGCTGAGACAGGAGTATTTTTTGAACCCAAGAGGTGGAGGTTGCAGTGAGCTGAGTTGCCACTACGCTCTAGCCTGGGCAACAGAGCAAGACTCTGTCTCAAAATAATAATAATAATACATAATGACTTATTTTAGTCATTAAGCTGAACACACTGATGTGTGCACTTTACTGTATGTGTACTTGACTTCAATTTAATCAACAATTTAAATCTAAGAGCTAAAACTATAAACTCTTAGAAGAAATCATAGGAGTAAATCTTCATGACCTCAAATTTGGTAATGGATTTTTACATTAGACACCCAAAGCATGAGCAACAACAACAAAAAGATACACTGGACTTCATAAAAAGTAGTAATGCATCATTTTGTGCATCAAAGAACATTTTTCCATCTCATAAAAAAAGAGAACATTTTCAAGAATGTGAAAAGACAACTTACAAAATAAAATAAAATGTTTGAAGATCTTATAACTGATAAAGGTTTAGTATCCAGAATATAAAAAGAACTCTGTAATCCCAGCACTTTGGGAGGCCGAGACGGGCGGATCACGAGGTCAGGAGATCGAGACCATCCTGGCCTACACGGTGAAACCCTGTCTCTACTAAAAAATACAAAAAAAAAAACTAGCCGGGCGAGGTGGCGGGCGCCTGTAGTCCCAGCTACTCGGGAGGCTGAGGCAGGAGAATGGTGTGAACCCGGGAGGCGGAGCTTGCAGTGAGCTGAGATCCGGCCACTGCACTCCAGCCTGGGCGACAGAGTGAGACTCCGTCTTTAAAAAAAAAAAAAAAAGAACTCAACGTGAAAAAAAAAAAAAAAACCAATTGGCCGGGTGTGGTGGCTCATGCCTGTAATCCCAGCACTTTCGTAGGCCGAGGTGGCCGGATCACCTGAGGTCTAGAGTTCGAGACCAGCCTGACCAACATGGAGAAACCTCGTCTCTACTAAAATTACAAAATTAGCCAGGTGTGGTGGCGCATTCCTGTAATCCCAGCTACTCAGGAGGCTGAGGCAAGAGAATCGCTTGAACCAGGAAGGGAGAGGTTGCGGTGAGCTGAGATTGTGCCATTGTACTCTAGCCTGGGTGACAAGAGCAAAACTCCGTCTCAAAAAAAAAAAAAAAAAAAAAATTAAGAATGGGCAATGGGCCGGGTGTGGTGGCTGGTGCCTGTAATTCCAGCACTTTGGGAGGCCGAGGTGGGTGGATCACTTGAGGTCAGGGGTTCGAGACCAGCCTGGCCAACATGGTGAAACCCCGTCTCTACTAAAAATACAAGAATTACCTGGGCATGGTGGCACATGCCTGTAATCCCGGCTACTCAGGAAGCTGAGGCAGGAGAATCACTTGAACCCAGGAGGTGGAGGCTGCAGTGAGCTGAGATTGCACCACTGCACGCCAGCCTGGGCAATGGTTGGGAGCAGTGGCTCCCGCCTGTCATTTCAGCATGAAGAGGGGTGAAGGCAGGCGAAGTACTTGAGGCCAGAAATTTGAGATTAGCTTGGGCAATATATTAAGACCTCATTTCTACAGAAAAAAAAAAGAAAAAGAAAAAAAGTGGCCGGGCGCGGTGGCTCAAGCCTGTAATCCCAGCACTTTGGGAGGCCGAGACGGGCGGATCACGAGGTCAGGAGATCGAGACCATCCTGGCTAACACGGTGAAACCCCGTCTCTACTAAAAAATACAAAAAACTAGCCGGGCGAGGTGGCGGGCGCCTGTAGTCCCAGCTACTGGGGAGGCTGAGGCAGGAGAATGGTGGAAACCCGGGAGGCGGAGCTTGCAGTGAGCTGAGATCCGGCCACTGCACTCCAGCCTGGGTGACAGAGCGAGACTCTGTCTCAAAAAAAAAAAAAAAAAAAAAAAAAAGAAAAAAAGTAAAGGCTTGAATAGATATCTGTCAAAAAAACGTACAGATGAAACCAAAGACACAGGAAAAGATGTTCATTGGTCATTAAGGATATGCAAATCAAATCAAAACTCAATGAGATACCACTGCATACCCTCTAGGATGTCTTTTTTTTTTTTCTGAGACGGAGTCTCGCTCTGTCACCCAGGCTAGAGTGCAGTGGCGCAATCTTGGCTCACTGCAAGCTCCGCCTCCCAGGTTCACGCCATTCCCCTGCCTCAGCCTCCTGAGTAGCTGGGACTACAGGCACCCGCCACCACGCCTGGCTAATTTTTTGTATTTTTAGTAGAGACGGGGTTTCACCGTGTTAACCAGGATGGTCTCGATCTGCTGACCTCATGATCCTCCCGCCTCGGCCTCCCAAAGTGCTGGGATTATAGGCGTGAGCCACCGCACCCGGCCTAGGATGTCTTTAATATAAAAAATGGAAAATAGGCCGGGCGCGGTGGCTCACGCCTGTAATCCCAGCACTTTGGGAGGCCGAGGCGGGCGGATCACAAGGTCAGAAGATCGAGACCATCCTGGCTAACACGGTGAAACCCCGTCTCTACTAAAAATAGAAAAAATTAGCCAGGCGCGGTGGCGGGCGCCTGTAGTCCCAGCTACTCGGGAGGCTGAGGCAGGAGAATGGCGTGAACCCGGGAGGCGGAGCTTGCAGTGAGCCGAGATTACGCCACTGCACTCCAGCCTGGGCGACAGAGCGAGACTCCGTCTCAAAAAAAAAAAAAAAAAAAAAAAAAAAAAAAAAAAAAAAAAAAGGAAAATAACAAGAATTGAGAAGGGTTTGGAGAAATTAGATCCCTCGTGCATTGCTGGTGGAAACGTAGAATGGTATAGTCACTTTGTAAAACAGTCTGGCAGTTCCTCAGAAGATTACCATGTAACCCAGTAATTCCACTCTTAGGTATATATTCAAGAGAAATGAAAACATATATCCACACAATAACTTGTACAGAAATGTACATAACCACATTATTCATAATCATCAAACAGTGGAAATATCTCATGTCCATCAACTTATGAATAAATAAATGGTTATATATAGTCAGCCATAAAAATGAGCAAAGTACTGACGCATATTATAACATGAATGAGCCTTGAAAATGTTATGCTGGCCGGGTGCGGTGGCTCACACCTCGAATCCCAGCAGTTTGGGAGGCTGAGGCAGGCAGATAACTTGACGTCAGCAGTTTGAGACCAGCCTGGCCAACCTGATGAAACCCTCTCTCTACTAAAAATACACAAATTAGCCAGGTGTGGTGGCAGGTGCCTGTAATCCCAGCTACTTGGGAGGCTGAGGCAGGAGGATCACTTGAGGAGTGCAGGAGGCAGAGGGTGCAGTGAGCCAAGATAGGGCCACTGCACTCCAGTATGGGTGACAGAACAGGACTCCATCTAAAAAAGAAGACTCCATCTAAAAAAAGAAGAAAGAAAGAAAGGAAGGAAGGAAGGAAGGGAGGGAGGGAGGGAGGGAGGGAGGGAAAAAAAGAGAAAATGTTATGCTAAGTAAAGAAATCAGACAAAAGACCACATAATATATGCGTCCATTTACTTGAAATGCCCAGAATGAGCAAATCCATAGAGACAGGAAGCAAATTAGTGGTACCAGGGGATGAGGGAAGGGGAAAATAGGGAGTCATTACTTCATAGGTGTGGGTGCTTCCTGGAGTGATGAAGTTTTGAAACTAAAGAAAGGTGGTGGTTGTACAACATTGTGAATGTAATAAATGGCACTGCAGTGTACACTTTAAAGTAGTTAATTGTTTGTTACATGAATTTAATCTCAAGTAAAAATGTAAACTTCAAAGGCCAGGTGCGGTGGCTCATGCCTGTAATCCCAGCAATTTGTGAGACCAAGGCAGGCAGATTGCTTGAGCCAAAAAAAATTAGCTGGGCGTGGTGGCACGCGCCTGTAGCCCCAGCTACTCGGGAGGCTGAGAAGGGAGGATTGCTTGAGCCCAGCAGGTTGAGGCTGCAGTGAGCTGTGATCTTGCCACTGCACTCCAGCCTAGGCATCAGAGTGAGACCCTACCTCAAACCAACCAACCAAACAAACAAAAACAACATAAACTTCAATTAAAGAGTGAATAGAAACTGATAAACATAAATATCACCTCCAATGCCCTGGCCTCACTGAGAACCCACTGGGTGCCAAGCCTCCTTTCCTTCACTGCAGTCCCAAAAGGTGGGGATTCTCTGGGACTTAGAGAGGGGAAGGGACTGAGCCAGTCTTACAGAGCCACCAAGGCACAGTGGCAGAGTCTGTCAGGCCTCCCTGCCCCCAAACTTCCAGTGATGGCTGTGGCCCCCTGGGGTTCTCTCCCGGCCTCCCTCAGTGGAAGCTGGTGAGGTCAGAGGCCAGGAACGTTTCTACGGCCACAAGGCTGGGGTTAGTGATTGAGGAGGTTGGAATGTGCTCCCTCTGAAAGGACCTCCTTGTGGCTCCAGCGACGGTTAGAGCAGGAAGAGACTTTCAAAGTCATGTAATCACACACACACACACACACACACACACACACACACCCCAGACCTGAAACCCTGCTCCCTCAGTTGCCCCAGTGGCCCCAGCATCCACTGCTTGGGGGCGGTGGGGTCGGGTGCAGGGTGATGTTTCTGGAGCAGGCAAGGGAACACAGTCAAGGCTGACCTGTGTCATCCCTCCCTGGTTACCTGTGTCACACTTGACCTGTCCAGGTTGGGCTCTGCCAAGAAGTTGAGGTATCAGTGTATGTGCATGTGCGGGCACATGTGCTGTATGAGTGCCTTCACGTGTGATCAGTCCCAAAGGTTCCCACCCCTGGGGCTTTTTATTAACGTGTGAATTCATCTTCACTGCTATTTGTCAATTTTTTTTTTTTTTTTTTTTTTTTTGATGGAGCTTCACTCTGTCACCCAGGCTGGAGTGCAGTGGCGCAATCTTGGCTCACTGCAACTTCCGCCTCCCGGGTTCAAGCGATTCTCCTGCCTCAGCCTCCCAAGCAGCTGGGAATACAGGCATAGGCCACGATGCCCAGCTAATTTTTGTATTTTTAGTAGAGACAGGGTTTCACCATATTGGCCAGGTTGGTCTCTAAATCCTGACCTCATGATCCACCCGCCTCAGCCTCCCAAAGTGCTGGGATTACAGGCGTGAGCCACAGCACCCAGCCTATGTGTCAAATTCTTACTATGTGTTGTGCTAAGCATGTGACATTATTTGTGTCCTCCAACAACCCTTGAGATAGTTATCATTATGTCTCCATTTCACAGATAAAGAAAGAGGCTCTGAGAGCTTGTGTGCCTCATCTAGGTCACACACATTCGAACCCAGACCCCAGAGCTGTCTGACCCCAGCACGGGTGTTCTGTCCACGGATCACACTGCCTCAGAAACACTCTCCTCTCCTTTCTGTCTGTCTCTCTCTTTCTCTCTCTGTCTTTGTCTTTCTCTCTCTGTCTCTGTCTTTCTGTCTCTGTCTCTGTCTTTCTCCCTCTCTCTGTCTTTCTCTCTCTCTCTCTCTCACACACACACACACACAGATCATGATGACCAGAGGATGACAAACATTGGGTCGTTCAAAGGCAAAGGAGAGGCACCAGGTTGGTAACGACTTTCTGAGTGCACAACACTTTACAGCTTACAAAGCACTTTCACATCTGTGATCTCATTTGATCCCACAACAGCTCCATGAGATCAGCAGCGAGGCCCAATTGAGGGAAGGTGACCTGCCCAGTGTCACACAGACAGAAAATGGTAGCTCTGGGACTAGAACCCCAGGGTCAAACTGGCCTTCCTGGCTCTAAGTACCGAGTGCACCCACAGACTGCTGGCCTGTGTTCCCAAGGAAAGTAGCCCAGAGGGAAAAGCTAGAGCTGATGAAATGGAAGGACCGATGGAGAAGCAGGAGAGCCCAGCCCTCTTGATCTATTTACTTTGAGTCTTGCTCTGTCCCCCAGGCTGGAGTGCAGTGGCACAGTCACAGCTCACCGCAGCCTCAACCTCCCTGGCTCAAGCCATCCTCCCTCCTCAGCCTCCAGAATAGCTGGGACCACAAGGCAGGAGTACCACCATGTCCGGAAAAATTTTTTAATTTTTTGTAGAGATGGGGTCTCAAATGGTTTTTCTGCCTTGGCCTCCCAAAGTGCTAGGATTACAGGCATGAGCCACCACGCCTGGCCCAGCCCTCTTTCTGTAGTCGTGTGACAGCTGGCAGCTCAGTACTCCATCTGGACCTCAGTTTCCTCACCTATAGATGTAAGTAATCAGAGAAGAAGCTTTGGGATGGTACCTAGCACTGACATTCTGGATGTGCAACAAGGTGTCTGTAAAAGTGTAAGGGCTGTGAAAAATCTTGGCTAAGCCTGGGCTTGAAGCGCCCATGGCTGTGACTTGGCAACCTGTGCCAGCTACTCACTTAGCAACCTTGAGCAATTCATTTCAGCATCTCCCAGCCTCAGTTTCCCCATCTGTAAAACAGGGATGAGGATGATACCTGCCTCCCAAGCACGTTTGGCTATGGCCTCACATTCACTCGCCTTTGACATACTCTCCAAACAAGACTGGTGGCCGAAAGGCACTGACAGTAAAGAAGATGGCTTTTATCAGACCTCAGGACACCTGTAGTGGCCCTGAATTTAAACTCGTTATGGTTCCTGAAATTATCCTGAGTAATACAATTATATTGCATTGTATGTGTGGTTAGTTCAGAGCATTACCTTATCGTAAACATTTAAAATATACCACCCAGCCTGGGCAACACGGCAAGACCCAATCTCTACAAAAAACAAAAATTCCCCGGGCGTGGTGACGCGCGCCTGTAGTCCCACTTACTTGGAGGGGGCGCTGAGGCAGGAGAATCCCTTGAGTTCAGGAAGTTGAGCCTGCAGTGCGCCGAGATTGGGCCACTGCACTCCAGCATGGGTGACAGAGACCCTGTCTCAAAAATATAAAGTAAAGCCGGGCGCGGTGGCTCACGCCTGTAATCCCAGCACTTTGAGAGGCCGAGGTGGGCGGATCACAAGGTGAGGAGATCGAGACCATGGTGAAACCCCGTCTCTACTAAAAATAGAAAAAATTAGCCGAGCGCAGTGGCGGGCGCCTGTAGTCCCAGCTACTCGGGAGGCTGAGGCAGGAGAATGGTGTGAACCCGGGAGGCGGAGCTTGCAGTGAGCCGAGATTGCGCCACTGCACTCCAGCCTGGGCGACAGAGCGAGACTCCGTCTCAAAAAATATATATATATACACATACATATATATATATATATATGTATATATATATATATATATAAAGTAAAATAAAATAAAATATGCCACCATTTTTGTAACCCTGGTTTGTCATTTATTCTCTTTTCATATACTCGAAGCCTTAAAACAAGGCCAGCGGAAAGATCTCACTCCACGAAGCTTTGGGTGGCGGTTGGCGTGGCTCCTGAAGATGTGATTCTTTCGCGCTATTTTGTGGGAGCAGAAACGGAGACTAGCCCAGGCCGCGAGAGGGCTGGGGCGGTGCGCGGGCTCGGGCAGGTGCGTCAGTCCGCGGGGGAACCCGGGGCTCCACCTGGGCGCGGCGAGGAAGTTGCACCATGTATGGGCAGCTACGTCAGGGGGGCGGGCCCGCAGCCACAGGGGAACGCCGAGCCGGGCCCATCCCAGTGAAAAGGCTGCCGCCGGACTGGGGGAGGCGTCGCCAAGTTCGGGACCGACGGGCCAAGGCTGCGCGTCTCGCGGGTGGAGCCTGGAGGTGACCGCGCCGCTGCAACGCCCCCACCCCCCGCGGTCGCAGTGGTTCAGCCCGAGAACTTTTCATTCATAAAAAGAAAAGACTCCGCACGGCGCGGGTGAGTCAGAACCCAGCAGCCGTGGACCCCGCGAAGCCGCCAGCCCCGGGCATGTTCCGAGACTTCGGGGAACCAGGCCCGAGCTCCGGGAACGGCGGCGGGTATGGTGGCCCCGCGCAGCACCCGGCCGCAGCGCAGGCAGCCCAGCAGGTGAGAGGGGCCCGACGCCGGGGGGTCCCCCGGGAGGACGGCGCGCGGGAGGCCGGGTCAATTGGCGCGCGGGAGGCCGGGTCAATTGCCGCACACTCCGGGACTGGAGCCGGGAAGCGGAGTCAGGGCCGGGCTGGGGGCCGGGGCGAGGATCCTGCCCCTCGGCGTCCGGGGCCAGTTGCCCCCACTGCGCAGCGGGCGGCAGAGACCCGCGAACTCCCCTTCTCCCAGCCGCCTCCTTCTCCCTTGCAGTCCGCGTCTGTCCCTCTGTCTCCTTGCCCGCTTTCTCTCTCCTCCTGCCCACCTCTGACTTCTGCGTCCACCCTGCTTCAGAAGGGGCGTGGGCGCCTGGGTTGGCCGCCCCGACGGCTCGGAGGGTCTCTTCGCCTTGGGCTGAATTCCTGGGATCTGGAGTCTGGGCCAGGGTGAGATGTCCCAGCACGGGAGGGAGGCGGGATCCGTCGGGAGAGCAGCTGGGCCAGGGTGGGAGTCCCGGCCCGGTCTGCGACCGTCCGCGTGTCCGTCCGTTTGTCCTTCGCCCCTCCGTCGCCAAGTCCCTATCGTTTCTCCGCCTGGGGAGCCCCGGGGGGTCCGGGCAGTGGAATCTGCCAGGTCCCCGGAGACCGGCCCTCGACCCCTTTGCTGAATGCGGCGAATAGAGACCTCGAGGTTCCGGGACGTGCGCGGGGTCAGGCTGCGGGCGACTCTCGCGACCCCGCTCCCAGCCCTTAACGGCGCCCGCTGCCCGCTGGGGGCACCCGGGAGGCTGCAGGTGCCCGTTTCCTGTCGAGGGGCTGCGAGCACGTGTCGGCAGGGGAGGGAAGGAGGGGCGTCCGTTCCGCCGAGTCACGGCGGCCGAGTCACGGCGGCTGAGTCACTGGGGCGCCCCTCCCTTCCTGGCCCGGAGCGGCCCGGGCCCGGACAACCTCGGGAGTGGGAGATGCCGCCGGCGGTGCCTTGGACCCGGAACTGGGGTCACTGGGCCGCCGGGCCCGCAGCGCTTGGGCTCGGGCCACTGCTGTCGGGACTTGCCTGGGCTTGTGGGGCGCTTCCCGGATGATTGGGCGCCCACACCCAGGGCCCAGCGGCAGAGCTCGAACCCACTTCTCCCAGAACACTGAGCTCCATCCCAACCCACTCCTCAGATAGCTGGTTGATAGAATGGGAACAGGGACGTCGTGCTGAGCGCTTGCCACATCATTTACCGTATTTCACAGAGTCGAAGACCTCATCGATTGAAAAAAACCCACCATAACTTTATGCCACTAATTTTCTTTCTTTCTTTTCTTCCTTCCTTCCTTCCTTTCCTTCTCTCCCTCCCTCCTTCTTTCTTTCTCTTTCTTTCTTTCTCTTTCTTTCTTTCTTTCTTTCTTTCTTCTTTCTTTCCTTCTCTTCTCTTCTCTTCTCTTCTCTTCTCTTCTCTTCTTTCTCTTCTTTTTTGAGACAGGGTCTCCCTCTGTTGCCCAGGCTGTAGTGCAGTTGCACAAACTCAGCTCACTGTAGCCTCAACCTCCTGGGCTCAAGCAATCCTACTGAGATCCTAGCTGGGAAGCGACCTGGCCACAGGCATGCACCACCACACCCAGCTACTTTTTTAAATTTTTTTTTTGTAGAAATGAAGTCTCACTGTGTTGCCCAGTGTGACCTCGAACTCCTGAGCTCAAGTGATCCTAGACACAGCCTCCCAAAATGCTGGTGTGAGTCACCATGCCCAGTCCACTAAAATTTTTTAAATTGCCAATTAAACTATGATTTCAGAGGTATTAAATGGTACTTCTTAACATCAATGAAATCCTGTAATCTTCACCTGTAACAATATTAAAAATGAGGAAACTGAGGCACATGGAGGTTAAATAACTTGCCCATGGTCACACAAGCAGTAAGTAGCTGAGAGCTGAGATTAGAATTGGGACAGCCTGCCATGCCAGGTGGCTAAAGCCTGTCATCTCAACACTTTGGGAGGCTGAGGTAGGTGGACTGCTTCATCTCAGGAATTTGAGACCACCCTGGGGCAACCTAGTGAGACCCTGTCTCTACAAAAAATTTACAAAAAAATTAGCCAGGCTGTGTGCGGTGGCTCATGCTTGTAATCCCAGCACTGTGGGAGGCCAAGGCGGGTGGATCACCTGAGGTCAGGAGTTTGAGACCAGCCTGGCCAACATAGTGAAACCCCATCTCTACTAAAAATACAAAAATTAGCCGGGCACGGTTGTGGGCGACTGTAGTCCCAGCTACTTGGGAGGCTGAGGCAGGAGAATTGCTTGAACCAGGGAGGTGGAGGTTGCAGTGAGCCAAGATCAAGCCACTGCATTCCAACCTAGGCAACAAAGGAAGACTCTGTCTCCAAAAAAAAAAAAAAAAAAAAAGCCACATGTGGTGGTGCACATCGGTAGTCCTAGCTACTTAGGAGGCTGAAGTGGAAGGATTGCTTGACCCCACAGGTCACTGCACTCCAGCCTGGGCAACAGAGTGAGTCCCTGTCTCAAGAAAAAAAAAAGCACTGGGATGGCCTGAACCCACAGCAGTGACTCTTTCCTGCCTCAGCCCCTCTGCACTGGGCACCTGCCACTTACCAGACTGTCGCACACATTCTCTCACTTGATTCTCACAGCCTCCCCGTGAGATGGGAGCTGTAATTATCCTCTTCGTGCAAACAGGTGCAGGAGTGGGTAAGAGACCAGCTGCTGGGCTCAAATACTGTTTCCTACTCACTGGCTCTGCGTCTGTGGACAACTGTTCTGTGTGAAAATGAAGATACTAGGCTGGGTGTGGTGGCTCAAGCCTGTAATCCCAGCACTTTGGGAGGCCAAGGTGGGTGGATCACCTGAGGTTGGGGGTTGGAGACCAGCCTGGCAAACATGGTAAAACCCTGTCTCTACTAAAAATACAAAAATTAGCCGGGCATGGTGGTGCACACCTGTAATTCCAGCTACTCGGGAGGCTGGGGCAGGAGGATCACTCGAACCTGGGAGGCACAGGTTGCAGTGAGCCAACATCATGCCACTACACTCCAGCCTGGGCAACAGAGTGAGACTCCATCTCAAAAAAAAAGAAAAAAGGAAAGAAAATGAAGATACTACTGTGCCAATGATATGAGTCAGTATTTGTAAAGTGGTTAGAACAGTTCCTGGCAGTTTATACTTTATAAATGTTAGCTCTAATGGGGAAATGGGGGCACAGAAAGGTTATGTGACCTGCCCAAAACCACACAGCTTATGAGCAGGGATTTGCCACCAGGTCAGTCTCTGACTGCCAGGCTGTGTTCTTTCTGTTCTCAGAGCTAGCCTGTACATTGAAGGTAGACAGCAGTGTAGCCTCTGCCCAGTGGAAGCCCCTCAGTCCACATGGACCTCATCTGTGGCCTTCCATTTCTTATTCCTTAGAAGTTCCACCTCGTGCCAAGCATCAACACCATGAGTGGCAGTCAGGAGCTGCAGTGGATGGTACAGCCTCATTTCCTGGGGCCCAGCAGTTACCCCAGGCCTCTGACCTACCCTCAGTACAGCCCCCCACAACCCCGGCCAGGAGTCATTCGGGCCCTGGGGCCGCCTCCAGGGGTGCGTCGAAGACCTTGTGAACAGGTAAGGCACAGAGGCATCACAGTGGTTCCGACTCCACCCAGGAGTGCTAGGGTGCAGAGAAGCTCCTGCCAGAAAGGAGAACATAGGGTTAGGAGAGAGTAAGGTAGGCTATACATGACTACTGCCCAAGGCTGAAAGCGATAGGAGCCCCACGGGAGGCCCAGAGGATACAACAGTCACTTCTGGATCAGGGAAAGCTTCCTGGAAAAGGTGGCATATTCGCCTAGAAGGATGGGTAGGACTGGCAGAGGCACAGAGGAAGGAAAGGACATTCCAGGTAGAGAGGGATGGCAGGAGCAAGGATGGAGGTGGAGGCAAGAGCACGTAACGTGCGCACATGTAATGGCGAGGGGGTCTCCACCTACCAACATGCATAGAAGGGACGCTTATGTTGTCTGGGAGAGAACAGGAACAAGAGGGTTCCCTTCAGCTACTCCCTCAGTCTCAGTTTCCCTGTCTCATTTAATCCTCAAGAAATCTCTCTGGGGAATGTACCCTGGTTTTCCCCATCTTCCACCAAGGAAATGAAGGCACAGAGGGGTAGTCACTTGCCCAAGATCACACAAGTAGTGAGTAATGGCACAGAACTGGCCTTGGCTCCAGGTCTATCCAACTCTGAAGTCAGATCCTAACCACCAAGCCAAGGCCAGGTGCAGTAGCTCATGCCTGTAATCCCAGCACTTCGAGAGACCTAGGCAGGAGGATCACTTGAGGCCAGGAGTTAAAGACTAGGCTGGGCAACGTAGAGAGACCCTGTCTCTACCGAAAAAAACAAAATAAAATAAAATCCCCAAAACTAATCACCAAGCCACTCTGTCTCACTGGGAGCTAACAGAAGGCTCAGAGTAGAGGGAACTGAGAATTCTCGGCTCCCCAAGGCCCTTACCAAAATAAGTGAATAAGAGATGGCGAGTCTTTAAAGGAGTGGCTCTCTTTCCTCTCCGTGGGGCATTTTGGTGTGGGAGACTACAGGGGATGAGTTTAAAAAGCTTGGTTGGCAGGTAGAGGATGGGGAGAGAGGTTAGGGCCCTGGGAAAGATGAGAGATAGCCAGGGATAGGTTTCCCAGAACAGGATGTCTGGCCTTTGTGGTGAGGAGGGACTGTGGTGTGAGCCACAGAAGCGGGCCAGGGGTAAACCCTCTTGTGCATCCTTCCTTCAGCCTGGTTCTGCGGGTGACCCGTTGATCCTGGGTTCTCCAGGTAGGGCTGTGAGCTGTGAGTTGGATCCTTTTGGCGAAATGGTCTCTCTCATCTGGCCTGTCACTCAATGTGGAATAGAGTGAGTGGGTTCTATGGGTTCTAAGTCCTACTCTGGAACCATAAGCAAGTTATCCTCCGTGGGCTTCAGTTTTTCATGGAAAGTTGGGTTAAGAATCTATGTTTAAGGCCAGGTGTGGTGGCTCACGCCTGTAATCCTAGCACTTTGGGAGGCCGAGGCGGGCAGGTCATGAGGTCAGGAGATCAAGACCGTCCTGGCTAACATGGTGAAACCCTGTCTCTACTAAAAAATACAAAAAGCTGGGTGTGGTGGTGAGCGCCTGTAGTCCCAGCTACACGGGAGGCTGAGGCAGGAGAATGGTGTGAACCCAGGAGGCGGAGCTTGCAGTGAGCTGAGATCTGGCCACTGCACTCCAGCCTGGGCGACAGAGCGAGACTCTGTCTCAAAAACAAAAACAAACAAACAACAACAACAACAGGCCGGGCGCGGTGGCTCACGCCTGTAATCCCAGCACTTTGGGAGGCCAAGGAGGGGGATCACCTGAGGTCAGGAGTTTGAGACCAGTCTGACCAACATGGAGAAACGTCGTCTCTATTAAAAATACAAAAAAATTAGCTGGGCGTGGTGGCACATGCCTGTAATCCCAGCTCCAGCTACTAGGGAGGCTGAGACAGGATAATCGCTTGAACCTGGGAGGTGGAGGTTGCGGTGAGCCAAGATCACACCATTGCACTCCAGCCTGGGCAACAAGAGTGAAACTGTCTCAAAAAAAAAAAAAAAAAAAAAAAAAAAATCTATGTTTAAAAAAAAAAAAAAAAAGAGGCCAGGTGTGGTGGCTCCCGCTGGTAATCCAAGCTTTCTAGGAGGCCAATGCAGGAGGATCCCTTGAGCCCAGGAGTTCCAGACCAGCCCAGGCAACATAGCGAGACCCCATCACTACAAAAAAAAAAAAAAAAAAAAAGGCCAAGCACAGTGGCTCATGCCTGTAATCTCAGCACTTTGGGAGGCTGAGGAGGGGGGATCACCTGAGGTTAGGTGATCAAGACCAGCCCGGCCAACATGGTGAAACCTCATCTCTACTAAAAATACAAAAATTAGCCAGGTGTGGTGGTGTATGCCTGTAATCCCAGCTACTTGGGAGGCTGAGGCATGAGAATCACTCAAATCTAGTAGATGGAGGTTGCAGTGAGTCGAGATCAGGCCAATGCACTCCAGCTTGGGAAAGAGTGAGACTCTGTCAAAAAAAAAAAAAAAAAAAAAAGGGCCGGGCATGGTGGCTCATGCCTGTAATCCCAGCACTTTGGGAGGCCGAGGTGGGCAGATCATGAGGTCAGGTGATCGAGACCATCTTGGCTAACACGGTGAAACCCCATCTCTACTAAAAATACAAAAAATTAGTTGGGTGTGGTGGCAGGCACGTGTAGTCCCAGCTACTCAGGAGGCTGAGGCAGGAGAATGGCGCGAACCCGGGAGGCGGAACTTGCAGTGAGCCAAGATCAGGCCACCGCCCTCCAGCCTGGGCGACAGAGCCAGACTCCGTTTCAAAAAAAAAAAAAGGCCGGGCGTGGTGGCTCACGCCTGTAATCCCAGCACTTTGGGAGGCCGAGGTGAGCGGATCAGGCGGTCAGATCGAGACCATCCTGGCTAACATGGTGAAACCCCATCTCTACTAAATATACAAAAAATTAGCCAAGTGAGGTGGCGGGTGCCTGTAGTCCCAGCTACTTGGAAGGCTGAGGCAGGAGAATGGCGTGAACCCGGGAGGCGGAGCTTGCAGTGAGCCGAGATCACGCCACTGCACTCCAGCCTGGGGGACAGAGCGAGACTCCATCTCAAAAAAAAAAAAAAAATTATTTGCATATTCTCAGTGAAAAAACAAGAATCTATATAAAGTACTTGGCTGGCACATAGTAGGTTTCCAACACATTGCAACTTAATCAGCAGCACTCATTATCGCCTCCTAGTGCTTACAGCTCTTGGAAGAGGAGACTTGGTTGTCCAGAGATCCAGAAGGATGAGGGTCCTGCAAAGGGGGTGCTGAGGGGGAAAGGTCACTTCTGGCTGGGGAATAAGAGGGATTCCTGGAGGCAGGAACATCTTAGTTGAGTCCTGAGAGATAAGGAGGGTTAGGGTTTGTGGAAGGGGAGGGCATTATGGGAGAGGAATGTGCACTAAAGCTAGGTGCGAGGAGGAAATTTTACCAATCCAAGCAGACAGTTGCCTCAGTGCAGAGAACTGGTTGGGTGCAGTGATCCCTAAATCACAGGCTGAGGGGGCCCTGCCATGACCTCTGCCAGGGTCCTACCACTGGGCCACTGTGAGGGGCGAGTTCCAGGCAACCAGTGGCCCAGGGTCCTCCTCACTGCCAGTCTCACCCCCAGATCAGCCCTGAGGAAGAGGAGCGCCGACGAGTAAGGCGCGAGCGGAACAAGCTGGCTGCGGCCAAGTGCAGGAACCGGAGGAAGGAACTGACCGACTTCCTGCAGGCGGTGAGCACCAGCCCTGGTCCACCGAACTCTGAGGGACCCTGTCTCCCAGGAGCCCCCAAAGCCCCAGTATATGTAGCCCCTTCCCCACCATCCTAGCTCCTCGTCCGAGGGGCAGTCCTGGGAAAATGATGAGGAAAAATTGATTTAAAATTGGCTGCAGCATGGCTCACTGGCAGCAGAGCAGAGCTGAAGCTCAGCCAGCAATCTCTTTGTTTTTTTTTGAGACAGAGTCTTGCTCTGTCACCCAGGTTGGAGTGCAGTGGTGAGATCTCGGCTCATGGCTTACTGTGACATTTGTCTCCCAGGCTCAAGCAATTCTCATGCCTCAGCCTCCTGAGTACTGGGACTACAGGCACCTGCCACCCTACCCGGCTAATTTTTATATTTTTAGTAGAGACAGGGTTTCGCCATGTTGGCCAGGCTGGTCTCAAACTCCTGACCTCAAGTGATCCACCCGCCTCAGCCTCCCAAAGTGCTGGGATTACAGGCCTGAGCCACCGCCCGGTGCCAGCAATCTCCTAAAACGCCTGGGCCTGATGGGAGTCGTGCCCATTTTGTCCCAGGGGCTCATGGGAATTGCAGTCCAGACTTGCTGGGGACTCTCCACTGCCCCCCCGTCCCCACCCAACCCCAGCTCCTCAGAACCCTGAGTCCAAACATCTGAGGCTCCAGGGTATTCAGCCCTCACCTTCCTGACTCCTCTCCTGATCTACAGGAGACTGACAAACTGGAAGATGAGAAATCTGGGCTGCAGCGAGAGATTGAGGAGCTGCAGAAGCAGAAGGAGCGCCTGGAGCTGGTGCTGGAAGCCCACCGACCCATCTGCAAAATCCCCGAAGGAGCCAAGGAGGGGGACACAGGCAGTACCAGTGGCACGAGCAGCCCGCCAGCCCCCTGCCGCCCTGTACCTTGTATCTCCCTTTCCCCGGGGCCTGTGCTTGAACCTGAGGCACTGCACACCCCCACGCTCATGACCACACCCTCCCTAACTCCTTTTACCCCCAGCCTAGTCTTCACCTATCCCAGCACTCCTGAGCCCTGTGCCTCAGCTCATCGCAAGAGTAGCAGCAGCAGCGGAGACCCATCCTCTGACCCCCTTGGCTCTCCAACCCTCCTCGCTCTGTGAGGCACCCGAGCCCTACACCCTGTAGGTGCCACCCTAACCAACGTCTCCTCCCCTTCCCCCACCGGTCCAGCCGGCCTGGACAGTATCCCACATCCAACTCCAGCAGCTTCTTCTCCATCCCTCTAATGAGACTGACCATATTGTGTTTCACAGTAGAGCCAGCTTGGGGCCACCAAAGCTGCCCACTTTCTCTAGAGCTGGCCTCTCTAGCACAATTTGCACTAAATCAGAGACAAAATATTCCCCATTTGTGCCAGAGAATTCCTGGCAGCCCAGAGACTTTGTAGATCCTTAGAGGTCCTCTGGAGCCCTAACCCCTTCCAGGTCACTGCCACACTATCCATCACCCTCTTCCTGTGATCCACCCAACCCTACCCCCTGACAGAAGGTGCCACTTTGCCCACCTAGAACACTAACTCACCAGCCCCACTGCCAGCAGCAGCAGGTGATTGGACCAGGCCATTCTGCCGCCCCCTCCTGAACCGCACAACTCAGGAGGTGCCCACGGCTTCTGTGATGAGCAGATCTGCGGATCTCAGCTTTGAGAAGCCTTCAGCTCCAGGGAATCCAAGCCTCCACAGCGAGGGCAGCTGCTATTTATTTTCCTAAAGAGAGTATTTTTATACAAACCTACCAAAATGGAATAAAAGGCTTGAAGCTGTGGCCTGAGCGCCTCACCGGACCCCAAGGCCAATGGGAGAGTATTTGAGCCCTAGGTCCCAGCCTTAGCTCTACAGACTGACTGCATGACCTTGGACAAATTCTTTGATATTTTTGGACTTTGTCTTATCTGACAACTGGGGCTACATCCGCTCGGCCTCATCTCCAGGACTGAGAGGAGAGAGTCCTCTGGGGTAAAAGCGAAGAGGTTTACCGTCCCTCTTCCCGTGGGGGCCCACAGTGCTGTTGCGTGTGCCACGGTGGGGCGCTGTTATGCCCCCTTCCAGCCTCAGAGGAGGGGGCCGAGTGGTTCTAAGCCCCCAGCAGCTGCTTCCTGCCCCATTGTCTTGAACAGGAAGGAGCCGGGAAGGGAGCTGGAGCCACTTCAGGGGCTGGATTCTGGCCGGTCCCGGCGCCCGATGGGGGAAGTCTGGTTTACCGCTGCCCCGCATCCCACCCCAGGCTCGAAGTAATGGGGGAATCATTAGTTCTGCAGTCCTTCTGGATGGGAATAGTACCCTGTTTCAGCACCCCACCCTCGCCCCAACCCCGGCGAGTACCAAACAGACGCTGCCCAGGCCGCGGGCTCCGCTTCCGTCCGGGTTTATTACCCCCAATCCAACCCCCAGCAAGTCCCTCCGCTCCAGCCTTCAGTCCCCCTGCTGCCCTGCCAGCAAGAGCGAGGGGCCCTTATCGGTGTCAGGATTTCTTAGTCCATGCCAGCGGCCCCTCTTGCGCAGCCAGGACGGCGTCCAGGTCCCGAGGTCCACAGCGGTCCTGGGGCTCGGGGAGCAATCCAGGCGGGCATCGGCGTGGAGGAGGCAGTGCCTTCAGTCATCGGGGGAACAGGCCAGGGGCAACTGATCCGGACTGCCCACGCTGCCGGTGCTGGAGCTTCCATCGCCTAGGTCGCGGGGCCCACACGGGGGCAGAGCAAGCTCGGGTGCCGGCCCGGCGCCTGAGCCCCCCGCGCCACCGGGGCCGCCGCGGGGGCCCCATTCTTCGCCCAGCGCCAGGCAGAGCTCCTTAAGCGCCAGGTTCTCCCGCAGCAGCTCCTCCTGGCGGCCCTCCAGCTCGGCCAGCTTCTGCCAACAGCCGCCCAGGTCCTCGCGCACTGCCCGGGATGCTTGGGTCCCGAAGAGCTGCCACTGGCGCGCGGCGCGCCGCCCGCGCTGGCGCTCCGAGTCCAGGAAGCAGCAGAGGTCGCGCAGCTCACGGTTTTCTGCCTGCAGACGCCGGTTGAGCTGCTTGAGTTCGCGGATCTCGCCCAGGTGGCCCTGCAGCTGCCGATTCACCTCCTGCATGAGGCGGCCACGCTGCACCAGTGCCGCCAGGCGCGCCGCCTCCTCCCTCCGCAGGCGCCGCACTAGCTCTTCCTTGCCCAGCGCCGCCATCTCTTCGTCCGTCAGCTCCTCCAGGCCGCCTGCCTCGGCCTCCATGGCTGGTCAGGCCGCTGGAGCATCGCCCGCCCGCCGCCGCGACCCAGGAGCCCCACGTCGGGCCCGGCGCCACTCAGGGTCGGGCTCCGGCTCCGCGCGCGGCAGGCAGTGGCCGAGGCAGCGTAGGCTGCAGCGGCTACCCCGGCTGGGCACGCGGCGGGGCGCGCGCCGGGGCGGGGCCGCACGACGTTATGGAAGGACAGCCAATCTGGTGAAACGTCCCCGGAAAGGGGCGGGGCCTGAGTTCAGGGGGCCCCTTCCCCACCCACTCCTAGTGTTACTTATCCTCGATGTCAAGGAAGGCCCGCGTCATCGCCCTCCGCACCGGTCTCAACCCGAAACTAGGAGCTTCGAACCTCCAAGTACCGGATCGCCCTAAGCTCGAGCCTAGGCCTCTCGGCTTTTCTGAGAACCAAGATTCAGGCGTCCACCCCGGACTCCTGCCCATCCCCGACGGAAGTCAGATGGACCGCTCTCCAGTCCCTCTTTACCTTTGATCAAATTCGGAAGTCTGGGCTCACTAAGGATTGCTCCCGGTTCCTTGGAACCCTAAGTCCAAACGTTCTAGCTCACCGTTAGACTACTATCCCTCCCAGGGAGCGTTTCTTGCCTGGGGGGGAGGAACATACAGGATTCGTTTGTTCAATAAACGTTTTTTATGTGCAAGGCCCATGCAGAAATAAATTTAACCAAAATACTGATTCCATCCTCAAGGAGGACGCAGTCTGTCCGGGAAGACAAGCTGTGTTAAACAAGAAACAAATCGGGGAGAAGTATGGTCTGAGGGTCCTTAAGAGGATTCCCAAAAGGGATGTTATCCAAGAGGCTCTGGTAGATCCATAGGACTTTGCCCAGTAAAGAGCTATTTCAGGGAGAGAGAATAACAAGGTGAAAGACACTGGTGCCCAAAAGAGCTTAGTTGCTTTAGGAACAATGAGGATAGCTTGGTGGTTTTTGAAAAACAGATGTGTCCAGAAAACGCGAGAGAGACAGCGAGGCTTCAAGGGTAGGTAAAAGCCAGATTCTTAAGAACTTCCAGTACTAGGTTGGAGCATTTCCAAAGGCCAGTAAGGATGTTAAGCAAGGGAGTAACATTTGTAAGGATGTTAAGCAAGGGAGTAACATTCTAAGATGTGCATTTGGCCGGGCGCGGTGGCTCACGCCTGTAATCCCAGCACTTTGGGAAGCCGAGGCGGGCGGATCACGAGGTCAGGAGATCGAGACCATCCTGGCTAACACAGTGAAACCCCATCTTTACTAAAAATACAAAAAAGAAATTAGCTGGGCTTGGTGGCGGGCGCCTGTAGTCCCAGCTACTGGGGAGGCTGAGGCAAGAGAATGGCGTGAACCCAGGAGGCGGAGCTTGCAGTGAGCTGAGATCGCGCCACTGCACTCCAGCCTGGGCGACAGAGCTAGACTCCGTCTCAAAAAAAAAAAAACCAAAAAACCAAAAAACAAATATATATATACACACACACACATATACACACACACATATATACACACACACATATACACACACACACACACACACACACACACACACATATATATATGCATTTAACTGGCCAAGATGGTGAAACCCCGTTTCTACTAAAAATACAAAAATTAGCCGGGCGTGGTGGGAGGAGCCTGTAATCCCAGCTACTCCATAGGCTGAGGCAGAGAATTGCTTGAACCCAGGAGGCGGAGGTTGCAGTGAGCCAAGATCGCGCTACTGCACTCCAGCCTGGGCGACAGAGCGAGAAGGCTCTGTCTTAAAAAAAAAAAAAAAAAAAAAAAGTATTTAAAAAAGATTGGGCCGAACCCTACGGGGAGGGGGACATAAACAGGGAGATTGGTAACTGTGCAAGGAGCAAGGAGAGCTAAGCAGAAAAACGGCTGGGGCAGCGTCAGTGGGGGTGGAGAGGACAAACAGATACTAGAAATATTCGGGAGGCAAATCAGCCGAACTGAATGTGGGGAGAGAGGAGTCTGGGAGAACGCCCAGGTTTCTCGTATGAGAACTGGTGGATGTTAGGGTTATCACTGAGATAGCGACGCAGGAAAGAAACAAATGGGGAGAGCGAGAGGTCTGTCTAGAATATGTTGAGCTTTTGAGGGGCTTACAGGAAGAGTGTGGACAGACTTGGCCAATAGGCGGCCCCTCCGGATGTGAACTTCCAGGCAGAGCTCAGAAGGGCAGAATTAGCGACGTCAGTAGCTCGTGGGGATGGGGGTGTGGTTAAAACCAAGGTGGGAGCAGGCGCCCCAGGCCCAGGAGAGGTGCTCATGCGCAGGATGGACAAAGGGGTCTCCAGCAAGAGCCCGAGGAAGTCGGGCCATACCCCATTTTTGCGGAGAAGAGATTTAGTACAGAGCCCTGTGAAACCCCCTAAGTTTAGGATACAGGTCAAACTTAGGAGGTCCCGAAGAGGGCAGAGAAGGTGGGAGAAAAGCCAGGAGGAAGTGAGGGGAGAGGTTGCGGGGCCCGTGGAGACGAAAGGAGGAACTCCCTTCGCGCTCCTGCAGACCGCCGCGGGGAGACAGGACGCAGGAGCCCGGGACTCCCCCTCCCGGCGGGAGGAAGCGTTGCTCCTCCGCGTAGTCCTCCTTCTCTCTTCCCTCGCCGCTCCCGCCCCGTCCCCGCCCCCACTGGCTGTGTCCCGGAAGTGGTCCTATGCTGGGTCCGGATGCCGGGAGCGGAATCTCGGCACTCCCGGAAGTGGCCTGGAGGCGGTGGGCCAGGCCCGAGCGGTGCTCCCTCCTGCTCGGGCCGCCTCGGCCCCGGGCGTCGCCATGACCAGCGAGCTGGACATCTTCGTGGGGAACACTACCCTTATCGACGAAGACGTGTATCGCCTCTGGCTCGATGGTTACTCGGGTCCGTCAGGGACGTGTGGGGAAGCCCGTCAGCGGAGCGGTTGTTTTGAATGGGAGAGGGGGCGGGGCTAGGACTTGGTCATCCTTTAGGGAAGTGGGCGAGCGCCTGGGAATAAGGGGTGTTATAGGGGTCGGGGATGGAATCCCTTAAGGGCTTCTGGCGTCGGCGGGGCGGGACCTGATGCTAGCGCCCACTTTCCAGTGACCGACGCGGTGGCCCTGCGGGTGCGCTCGGGAATCCTGGAGCAGACGGGCGCCACGGCAGCGGTGCTGCAGAGCGACACCATGGACCATTACCGCACCTTCCACATGCTCGAGCGGCTGCTGCACGCACCACCCAAGCTACTGCACCAGCTCATCTTCCAGATTCCGCCCTCCCGGCAGGCACTACTCATCGAGAGGTGCTCACCCTGTGGGATGGTGGAGGCATCAACCAGTCTGACTGTATACCCATTTTCCCGGCTGAAACAGGCCCAGGGAGGGATGGGACTTACCCAGCCATCTGAAAGTTGAGAGCTGAAGGGGTCAGACCCAGGCTCTGCCAGGCCCCTCCAGGCCCCCTTTCCTCTTTTATGGGGGGGTCAATGGTGTTGTCTGACTTCACAAGGTACTATGCCTTTGATGAGGCCTTTGTTCGGGAGGTGCTGGGCAAGAAGCTGTCCAAAGGCACCAAGAAAGACCTGGATGACATCAGCACCAAAACAGGCATCACCCTCAAGAGCTGCCGGAGACAGGTGGGCACTGCACCCACACAGACACAGCATCCCATTTGCACTTCACTCCCTCCCTTTGACCACTGCCCCAGCTCCAGCCTCTGACTGTGGCAGCAGCTTCATACCTAGTCTTCTCCTCCCTTCCCCTTTCCCCTCCTTTTTTTTTTTTTTTTTTTTCTTTTTGAGACAGAGTCTTGCTCTGTGCCCCAGGCTGGAATGCAGTGGTGTGATCTCGGCTCACTGCAACCTCCACCTACTGGGTTCAGGCGATTCTTGTGCCTCAGCCTCTGCAGTAGCTGAGATTACAGGCGCCTACCACCACACCCGGCTAATTTTTGTATTGTTAGTAAAGACGGGGTTTCACCATGTTGGCCAGGCTTGTCTTGAACTCCTGGCCTCAAGTGATCATCTGCCTTGGCCTTGCAAAATGCTGGGATTACAGGCGTGAGCCACTGTGCCTGGCTCCCTGTTGCTCCTTCCAAGCTATCCTGTACTGTATGGCCAGAGTGACCTTTCAGAAGCCCAGATCTGACTTTGGGCTCCCACTGCGTCCTGGGTAGCAGCTGCACTTCTTGGCTTTGACCTATGGACTGTCCTGTGATCTCGTCCCTGCAGACCTCTCTAGGCTTACATTTCTCCAGCCCCCAGGCTTTCCTTTACTCATGTTGCTCTACCTGGAGGGTACTGTTGGCAGTATCTACCTCTTGAAATCCAAGACAGGAGATGAGATGCCACCTTCTCCACAAGCCTTTTTGGTGCGCCAGGAAGAAGTAACCCTTCTGGGCCTTTGATGCCTTTCTTTTGTATCTCCTGTGAGCTTTCTGTTTATAGCTTAGCATTTGTTTTTTATTTTTTAGTTCCTGGGGCTTAGCCAGGAAAGTCTGTTCCAACTCAAACTTGTGAAGATCTGGAGAGCATGGTGCTAAAATGGGGTTGGATTTAGAGATAAGATTGAGTAAACATTTATCCAAGGCAAGATACGGCAGGAGCTGCTAAGCATTTGAGTTGATAACAAGTACTAATAACCAATAGTTGGTTGAAGGAATAACAGATGCTAAATCAGCACTTGCCAACTGGATAGGTGGATGGGGAAGGGAGGGTTCAGTAAGCGGTTTATTGGGTGAGCGACATGGTGGATACTCTGACCAGTCTTCTCTTCTATCTACCCTAACTGCCCTGCAGTTTGACAACTTTAAGCGAGTCTTCAAGGTGGTAGAGGAAATGCGGGGCTCCCTGGTGGACAATATTCAGCAACACTTTCTCCTCTCTGACCGGTTGGCCAGGTGAGGAGCTAGCCACCTCCCCATCCTGCACACTACTTCCCTGGGCTCTGAGGCTCGTCCACCTTCCCTACCCCAACCCTTCTGACCTCCTTAGTATGCTGGGGGAATGATTATCCCACTTTTGGTCTGTACTTTTTTTTCTTTTTTTTTTTGAGACGGAGTTTCACTCTTGTTGCCCAGGCTGGAATGCAATGGTGCAGTCTCGGCTCACTGCAACCTCTGCCTCCCAGTTCAAGCAATTCTCCTGCCTCAGCCTCCCGAGTAGCTGGGATTACAGGCTTGAGCCACCGCACCCAACTTGGTCTGTACTTTGGACCAGACTGACCTGGATGCAAAGCACAGTCCAGCGATTTCCAGTTGGGCTGTTGAGAGATGCCATATGTAAAGCCATGGCACAGCCCTGGCACTTAGGAAGTGCTCAGTAAATAGTAACTGTTACCCTTATGGTCTCCCACTGTATCCACTAGGAAACTTGGGCTGGAACCTTCTTTTCGCACAGATGGGGAAAGGGCATAGAGAAGTGACTTGAGACATCTCACACAGCAACTTGAGGCGGAGAGAGGCCAGAACTCGGACACCCAGCTGAGGTTGCAGCTGCTTCCTAAGAAGGAATTTCAAGCCCTGAGGACCCTCCTCTCTTCTGTGCAGGGACTATGCAGCCATCGTCTTCTTTGCTAACAACCGCTTTGAGACAGGGAAGAAAAAACTGCAGTATCTGAGCTTCGGTGACTTTGCCTTCTGTGCTGAGCTCATGATCCAAAACTGGACCCTTGGAGCCGTCGGTGAGGCCCCCATCGACCCAAGTGCCTGGATGCCTCCCCATCCTCAGGATCTGATTCCCCACCAGTAGTTTCTCCCACAGGCCCCCAGTTCCCAGCATTCGCTCCTGTTCACGGCCCACACCCAGGCTACCCTGCCCATAGAATGTTTTCCCACACACAGCTTGTCTGCAGACAGAGGGCCTATTGCCTGTCTGTGGCCCGGGACATGTCCCTGCATCTCTCTGACACTCCATTTCCTCTTCTGTCCCTGGGGGGAAATGAGGTATTGGGTGAGGAAAGGCTTAGGCTATCCCAGGAGGGGATTTTGTCACCCACCGCAGCCCCCTTCATGGCCTCGTAGACTCGCAGATGGATGACATGGACATGGACTTAGACAAGGAATTTCTCCAGGACTTGAAGGAACTCAAGGTGCTAGTGGCTGACAAGGACCTTCTGGACCTGCACAAGAGGTGACCTTGTAGGGGGCCATGGGGCAGGGCCTGCAGTAGGGGCCCAGGTGGCTATAGGTGTGACCCTGTCTCTGCAGCCTGGTGTGCACTGCTCTCCGGGGAAAGCTGGGTGTCTTCTCTGAGATGGAAGCCAACTTCAAGGTCTGTGGTCCCATCCAGCCTCTGGCCTTTGGCATCGTCAGCCTCCAGTTCGCCACCTCTACTGGGCAGCTCTGCCCCTCCCAGAGACTGGCCGGCAGGTGGCGCTGCTGCTCCCTCTGGTGGCTGCTGATGGCGGCCGCTGACGGGAGCAGCTCATAAACAATGGGGACTTGGTTGATGGAGGGAGGTGGATGGATCTGGGGAGGGACCTACTCCTCCCCCAGCTTCTGTGCTCAGCTCCCAACTTCTGGGGCAGAAAGCAGAACTCCAAGGATCCCTGCCCCACAGAACCTGTCCCGGGGGCTGGTGAACGTGGCCGCCAAGCTGACTCACAATAAAGATGTCAGAGACCTGTTTGTGGACCTCGTGGAGAAGGTGAGCTGTCGTGCCCTCTGACGCCCAACCTGGCCTGTTCCCAGCCTAGACGAGTGCTAAGTATTCTCTTGGGCCCACAGTTTGTGGAACCCTGCCGCTCCGACCACTGGCCACTCAGCGACGTGCGGTTCTTCCTGAATCAGTATTCAGCGTCTGTCCACTCCCTCGATGGCTTCCGGTGAGCAGTCCTGTCCTCCTGTCTAGCTTGGCCTTGCCCCAGCCTGCCACCTGCCAGGACCTCACCTCCTGCAGACTCAAGGTTCCTCATTCTGCTACCCTGGGGGTAGGACCAAAGCTCTGGCTCCCCTAGAAGCTGTGTGATTTGGGGCAGGTTTCTTAACCTCTCCTTGCCTCAGTTTCCTCATATACAAACTGGGGTTCATCATGAGAAGAACTGTAAGAATTTTCTAAGGGCAAAATGAGTGACGGTGTAGAAAGCACTCAGGGCAGGGCCTCCACCATGGTGAGTGTTGTGAAAACTCAGCTGTCACTGTTCATGTTCTTACAGACACCAGGCCCTCTGGGACCGCTACATGGGCACCCTCCGCGGCTGCCTCCTGCGCCTCTATCATGACTGAGGCCCCTCCCAATGTCCCGCCCACACTGACAATAAAGTTGCCCTGAGTTTGGAGACTGGTCCTCGCTACGGGGAGCAGGTGGGGGGCGTGCAGATGTGCCTGTGTCTGTCTCTGAGCACCTGGTGTCCGTGTACAAGGATGGACATTTACAGTGGCCTCTTGGGAACTGGGACATATCTCAGGGAATGGTGACTGTGCTCCGCCCATCCACCAGAAGAGTCCACTCACAAGCCAGAGGTCTTGTCTTGGTTTATTCAGGCTGTATTGAGATTGGGAAGATGGGCAAAAACCTGGGGGTAGGGCTGGCGAGGAGGCAGCTGGCCTAACAGGACAGAGCTGAGGGGGCCAGGTGGGTTCAGGAAGGGCAGGAGACTCGGGGCTTCACATCCGGTTTCTGCACACGGGCAGTGAGCGGGAACCTGGTGATGCCACAGGTATTGCTCCCTCGGTGCAGCCGGAAGTAGCCCTAGGAGGTTAGGGGACACAGGGGTGGGAAGGTGGGAAGAGGCCTGTTCTGCCTTGCCCCTCCCCCAATAGATCACACTCACCTTCTCTCCCCACTGGGCCCCCCAGGAGTTCTTCAGGATCCAGTATGGGGTGGGGTGTGGAGGCTGAGGCTGAGACTGCGATGAGACTGTCTCTGCCCATATCCCCTCTGACTTGACGCTGCCAAAACCCACCAGCAGGACAGAGTGGTCCACAAGCTGGGGGTCACAGGTGGTGGGTGTGGCCTTGATCACACCTTTCTGGTATAGCTGCAGGGGGTGGGGGCCGAGGGGCTGAGTGTAGGGCCAAGTCCCCTGTGTTCCCCTCCCCCGCCAGCTCCCCCATCCCACCTGCAGGGGCTTCATGTTGATGGTCACGGTGATGGGGCCGTAAGTGGCCAGGTACTGGGCAATTCCTGGGGACGGGAGCATCATCAGACCCTTGGCATGTGGGCGTGTCAGTTTCTCTCTCGCTCCTTCGCTCCTCCCACCCCCTCTTGTCTTCTAGCCCAGTCACCCAGTATGTCTGCCTCTGCCCCGGTGTCTGTCCCTGCTGTCCGCCCACGTCCCTGCCCTGCCCGCACTGTGCTCGCTGTTCTGCAGCATGATGAAGTCCTGGATCCAGGCCACCTTGTGGTACTTCTTGGCGTGGCACCCTTGGGCTCTGACTTTACCCTGGAACGGGTAGTCCTTTTCACTGGCCAGGCCGCCTGCAGATAAGCAAGACAAGGGAGGAGGCTCCGCTCCTGCCCACCCTGTCCCCCTGCAGATGCACAGAGTGGCAGGGCAGCGCACTCACTGTTGTTGAGGACAGTTATGAACGCGTCCCAGACGAAGCCACCACGGCAGCCATCCCCACAGCGACCACAGTCCAGCAGTTCTGGTGCAAGAAGGGACAGTGTGGGTGACCAGGCCCCTAGGCCTCCCTCCCCTGTCACACCCGCACCCTCTGTCAGCCCTACCCTGCACGGAGACATCCACGAAATCCAAGAAATTGATGCGCCACAGGGCCTCTATGTTGCCTGCCGCTGCCATGGCCCAGCAGCAGTTGCAGTTTTTCTGGAGGGTGAGAGGGTGAGGCAGGGCTAGGTGTTCGGGCCAGGCCCCTCTCTTTCCCACCACTTAGCTGAATTAGAGCGAGCTGGGTGGGGCAGATACCTGGTCCTTGATAGATGAGATGGCACCGGCCACCTTCCGCCAGTCACAGGTGAAAGGCACTGACTCCTCTGGCTCTTCGGACCCTATCTCTCTGCCCATGCCGGGGACCCTTCCAGCTGCCCTCCGATACCCGTAGAGCTGGCCAAACTCCTCCTCTGGGGAACAGACAGGGCCACTGAGGTCTCTGTTTTGACCCCTTCTCCCTGTTCTGCCTCTCCCACTCCAGCCGTTGGTCCCATAATGCCCTGAGGGGCAAAAAGGCCAGGATAGGCCGGGTGTGGTGGCTCATGCCTATAATCCCAGCACCTTGGGAGGCCAAGGCAGATGGATCACTTGAGGTCAGGAGTCTGAGACCCCATCTCCACAAAAAGTAGAAAAATTAGCTGGGTATGGTTGTGCGGGCTTGTAGTCCCAGCTACTTAGAAGGCTGAGAGGTTGGGGAAATTGCTTGAGTGTAGGAGGTAGAGGCTGAGTGAGCTATGATTGCACCATTGTACTGCAGCCTGGACAACAGAGCAAGACCCCGTCTCAAAAGGCAGGGGTGCCGAGCCTAGAGAGGCCAGACTCCCTGCTGGGTGCTTCCGTGCAGCTGCTGTGCTGGCCCCTAGGCTGGGCTAGGACACAGGACTGCAGAGATTCTGCCCCTGCACTGGGTGATTTGATACCAGCACCCAAGCCCCTGGTCCTCAGGGAAATGAATTTCCTTCCCTGGGAAGTGAAAATTGAAGGTCCACTGGGTCCAGCTGCCAGTGTCCCTGGAGAGACCGCTTCCCCAACCACCACCTACAGGCCAGAAGGGTTAATGGTACCTGTGAGGTCACTGAATGGAGTCACCCCAAACTCAGCTGTGCCCAAGTCCTCCTCCTGCAGCCGCTGAGCCTGGGCCAGGTTGTGGGCAAAGATGTCCAGGCGGCGAGCATGCTCTGGACCAAGAGGGAGTTGTCCCAGGCTGACTCCCAAACCCTCAGGGGCAGGAAGTAGCCCTGGCTGGGCACCCTTCCACCCACACCCACCCAGCTGAGCACTGGCTGCTTTCGTGTAGCCCCTACAAGTCCCCACTGCAAATACCCAGGCCCAGGAAGTGGTTACCCAGCCCACCTAGGTTTGGGTTTTCCCCAGAGGCAGCAAGAGGACCATCTCTGGCCACCCTGGGTGGGAAGCCAGGCAAGGGGTCTGGTGGCGGTGACTCAAGGAAAGGATGCGCAACCAGAGACCAGCTTCCTGCCAGTCCACCTCCTTTACACCTCTGACCACAGGAGGAGAGCTGGAACATGACGGGGAGAGGAGACGACAGCATGGGCAGCCTGGGCTAAAAGGCACACGCAGACCAGCCCCCTAGAAAGATCAGTACAGTGAGAGGGCAGGGGCAGGGGTTAGTTCATGGGCTAGAGAAGAAGTCCCCAACGTGGGGACAAAATGGATGTCCTTGGGTGTTTGCTGAATGAACAAAGGACTAGGTGGTGGGCCCCTGCCCACTGCCTGGAATCGCAGGGAAGTGACTGTGGAGCCAGGGGATCATGTAGGACTAGGGCAGGACCTCACCCCCTGCCACTGCCCTCCAGATCCATAGCAAAGAATGATCCTGGACCCACTCATGCTTTCAGGAAACCAGGGAGCACATGCCCAGCCCTGCCCTGTCCTGCTGAGTGGCCTTGGCCATGCCTGTTCCCCACCCTGAGCTTCAATTTTTTCATCTATTACAAAGTGGGATGGCTGGGCTCGGTGGCTCACACCTATAATCCCAGTCCTTTGGGAGGCTGAGGCAGGTGGATCACCTGAGGTCAGGAGTTCAAGACCAGCCTGGCCAACATGGTAAAACCCCGTCTCTACTAAAAATGTAAAAGTCAAGTGTGGTGGTGCATGCCTGTAATCCCAGCTACTTAGAGGCTGAAGCAGGAGAATCGCTTGAACCTGGGAGGTGGAGGTTGCAGTGAGCCAAGATGACACCATTGCACTCCAGCCTGGTCAACAAGAGTGAAACTCCGTCTCAAAAAAAAATGGGGGCTTGGAGTGGAGATGTATGTGCCCTGTGATACCTTCTGGGCTCAAGTAACTCCGGTTGAACTGGATCTGGAACAGCTTGAAGGCCTCTTTCAGCTCCAGCGGCTGGGGACCGAGGTCCTGGCAAGGAACCAAGGGTAGAGAGGGGCAGTGGGCAGAGGAATCATTGCTGGGGCCCCACCTTAGCTCCTAGCTGTGCAAGGACTGGGCTAGGGGTCAGCCAGTTAGCCTTCTCTGTCTTCCCATGTGCACTTGGGCACGTCAGCCCCCTCTCCAGCCTCAGTGACTCCCTCTGAAAAATGAGAATGACAGGCCAGCTGTTTCTGAAGGGGTGACCCCAGGTGTGGGACTGGCAGCGGTAAGATTTTGGGAGCACTTACCTGGGCCCTAAGGGAGCCTCTGATGCCTTGGGCTAGGCCTGCCACCAACAGGGCCAGGAGGCAGGAAGGGTGCGCAGTCAGTGCCATGCTGGTGCAGTCTGGAGTGGCATGGAGGCAGGAAGCCGTGCAGATTGAGGAGGAGGGTGTGAGGGCAGGGCTGGAGAAACCACGAAGGGGAAGACAGGTTTGGTGGGTGAGGGGTGGAACCCTAGAACCCACAACTTATTCAGGCCTTCAGGCTTTCAGTCCTCTGCCTGTCTGCTCCCCAACCCACCCCTTTATCTTTCTTTCTTTCTTTCTTTCTTTTTTCTACCCAGGGTGGAGTGCGGTGGCACAATCTGGGCTCGCTGCAACCTCCACCTCCTGGGTTCAAGCAATTCTCCTGCCTCAGCCTTCCGAGTAGCTGGGACTACAGGCGTACACCACCATGCCCAGCAATTTTTTTGTATTTTCAGTAGATACAGGGTTTCACCATGTTGGTCAGGCTGGTCTTGAACTCCTGACCTCAGGTGATCCACCCGCCTCAGCCTCCCAAAGTGCTGGGATAACATGCGTGAGCCACTGCACCTGGCCAAAGGAACCATTCTTGCTCCTACTATGAAGCTCAGTCACCTCAATGGCTGCCTCTTTCAAGAAGCCTTCCCTGCTTCCCCAACCTCTGGTAGAAGCTTTGCAGCCCCTTCAGCCCAGCTGCACCTGTGCCCATTGGGCATCTGCCTCCAGCCACACCAGAAGTGTTTGGTTTGCTTGTGTCCTCGGTGCCCAGGATAGGGCTAGGCATGGGGCAGGCTCGCTAGGTGTTTGTTGACTGAACAATTGATCATCATAAGTTGTAAACAAGAAAGCAGGTTGGGCACAATGGCTCATGCCTGTAATCCCATCACTTTGGGAGGCCAAGGTAAGAGAATCATTTGAGCTCAGGAGTTGGAGACAAACCTGGGCAACTGAGCAAGACTTCATCTCTACTAAAAAAATAATTTAAAAAAGTTAGCCAAGCATGGTGGTGCCCTCCTGTAGTCCCAGCTACTGGGGAGGCTGAGGCCAGTGGGATTGCTTGAGCCTGGAAGATCAAGGCTGCAGTGAGCAATGATCATGCCACGGCACTCCAGCCTGGGTCCAAGATCCTGTGTCAAAAAAACAAAACCAGGCCAGGCACGGTGGCTCACGCTTGTAATCCCAGCACTTTCGGAGGCCGAGGCGGGTGGATCACCTGAGGTCAGGAGTTCAAGACCAGCCTGGCCAACATGGTGAAACCCTGTTTCTACTAAAAATACAAAAAAGTAGGTGGGTGTGGTGGCGGGTATCTATAATCCCAGTTACTCGGGAGGCTGAGGCACGAGAATGACTTGAACCTGGGAGGTGGAGGTTGCAGTGAGCCGAGATCGTGCCATTGCACTCCAGCCTGGGCAACAAGAGTGAAACTCCATGTCAACAAAACAAAACAGGAAAGCGCAGAGTCAGAGTCCAGGAGCAGCCATTGCTGCTAGTGCCTCCCGTTCCTCATCCCTCCCATGGTCTAGGGATGAGGATAAGGGGGCTGAAAAGCCAGAAGGATAACTGTGAGCATCACAGACAGAGGGAGGCCAAAATCTAACTTGTGAGGTCAAGGGCTGGGCAGCAGTATTAACACCCATTACTGCTGTCTGTGTTCTAAGTGGGTCCTTGGGCTGGAGACCTCCCCTCTAGGGGTTCAGGCTGAGAACTGGTGACCAAGACCAGAGAAGGATGTGAAGAGCTGGCTCTCTAGGGTTCCACGGGGCGGGAGACAGGACAGCTCTAATCCTGGGATTTATTCACTTACATGCTCACTACTGCATTTCTTTATTAGGATTCCTCCCAAAGTCATGAGGCCACACTGTATCGCCCTGCCCAGAGAGTAAGCCAAGGGGCTTCTCTATTTGAAAAGCATGCTGCTGCCTTTATTGAAATGCCATGGATAGACCATCCCCAGAGTGGTGCCTAGCCCTGTGGTTCTAGAGCCCAGTTACGGGCCCCAGCCAGGCTTGTCCTGTTGTGTGACTGATGGTTAAGGCTCCGTGTCAGCCCTCAGAGGTGGAGGTCCCAATGCGGGTCTGTTGTGATGGTAGGATGTGGGAGGCCATGGGGAGGAGGGACTGGAGGTGTGCGGCCCAGTGGCCTTCCTCTTTGATCCTCTCTTTCCTTCCCTTGAACGAGAGCTCCCAAGGCCAGGAGGTTTGGGTCTGTTTTTAGTCAGTGCTGTGTCCCTGGTGCCTAGCACCACAGCGTCTGCTTCACAGTGGCCACTCAGTAAACATTTTTTGTTTTGTTTTGTTTTTTTGAGACGGAGTCTCACTCTGTCACCCAGGCTGGAGTACAGTGTCATGATCTCTGCTCACTGCAACCTCTGCCTCCCGTGTTCCAGCGATTCTCCTGCCTCAGCCTCCCAAGTAACTGGGACTACAGGTGCACGCCACCATACTCAGGTAATTTTTTTGTATTTTTAGTAGAGACAGGGTTTCACCATGTTGGTCAGGCTGGTCTCAAACTCCTGACCTCAAGCAATCCACCTGTCTCAGCCTCCCAAAGTGCTGAGATGACAGGCATGAGCCACTGCGCCTGGCCGAGTAAACTTGTTGAGTGGATCAGTGAACTTCCTCCCTCCACCCACTCACTCATTTGTCCATTCACCTGCTGACCCTGCAGATCCCTGCTGGCACACAGTAAGGGGTGGGCCACGGGCACAGGGGCCTCACTGCCTGAGAGGAGCTCACTACTTGGTCGGAGAGAGACACTGATCCAGTGGTGTCTGGGACCTTGAAAGGGACCCAGTGCAGAGCAGGCCAAGGCAGGGAAAGTCACTGAGGGTGCAGAGGACCGGGGAGGCATTCTGAGGAGGCAACTCCAAGTGGGAGGCTCATTCAGGCTGGATAGTGCAAAGATGGAGGTTCAGGTCCAGGTTGTGCACCAGCCGTGCACTAAGTCATCCCCCCGGGCCTCATGTCTTCATCTCTAATTGGCAATGACAATTCTCAGGCTGAGGCTCGAGTGGAAAGATACTTAGTGGAGCACCCAACACTGTGGCACAGAGTCAGTGTTCGCAGGGCGGGTGCTTCATGCTCTAATATGGGGCAAGGAGTTCAGCGGGTCTTGAAGTCCATGGGACATGAGTGCAAGTCCCATCCTTCACCTGGGACAAGTCTCTCAGCCTCCCTATCTGTGAAACGGGGTGATAGCAGCACCTCTTTCCTGCCTTTTTTTATTTTTTTATTTTTATTTTTATTTTTATTTTTTTTTTGAGACGGAGTCTCGCTCTGTCGCCCGGGCTGGAGTGCAGTGGCTGGATCTCAGCTCACTGCAAGCTCCACCTCCCGGGTTTACGCCATTCTCCTGCCTCAGCCTCCTGTGTAGCTGGGACTACAGGCGCCCGCCACCATGCCCGGCTAGTTTTTTGTATTTTTTAGTAGAGACGGGGTTTTACCGTGTTAGCCAGGATGGTCTCGATCTCCTGACCTCGTCATCCACCCGTCTCGGCCTCCCAAAGTGCTGGGATTACAGGCTTGAGCCACCGCGCCCGGCCTCCTGCCTTTTTTTATATTTCCTTTTTTTGAGACAGGGTCTTGCTCTGTCGCCCAGGCTGGAGTGCAGTGGCACGATCTCGGCTTACTGCAACCTCCACCTCTCAGGTTCAGGTGATTCTCCTGCCCCAGCCTCCTGAGTAGCTTACAGGTGTTCACCACCATAGCCAGCTAATTTTTGTCGTTTTAGTAGAGTTGGGGTTTTGCCATGTTGGCCAGGCTGGTCTGGAATTCCTGACCTCAGGTGATCCACCCACCTTGGCCTCCTAAAATGCTGGGATTACAGGCATGAGCCACCATGCCCGGCCTATTGTGATATTATTACAGACTATAAACTTCACTTTTTTTTTTAAGATGGAGTCTCGCTCTGTTGCCCAGGCTGGAGTGCAGTGGAGTGATCTCGGCTCACTGCAAGCTCTGCCTACCAGGTTCACGCCATTCTACCGCCGCCTCAGCCTTCCAAGTAGCTGGGATTACAGGTGCCCACCACCATGCCTGGCTAATTTTTTTGTAGAGATGGGGTTTCGCTGTGTTAGCCAGGATGGTCTTGATGTCCTAACCTCGTGATCTACCCGCCTTGGCCTCCTAAAGAAACTTCACTTTTTTGAAGTGTACAATTCAGTGGGTTTTAGTATGTTTGCATAGTTATGTGACCATCACTACTATCTAGTTTTAGAATATTTTCATTATCCCAAAGAAAACCCAGACCCATTAGCAGTCACTCCCCATTCCCCACCTTCCTCTGGCAACTATTAATCTACTTTCTGTTTTTCTGGGTTTGCCTATTCTGGTTATTTCATATAAATGTAATATGTGTGCTGGGCACGGTGGCTTACGCCTATAATCCAAGCACTGTAGGAGGTTGAGGTGGGTGGATCACCTGAGATCCGGAGTTCGAGACCAGCCTAACCAATATGGTGAAACCCCGTGTCTACTAAAAACACAAAATTAGCCGGGCGTGGTGGCAGGCACCTGTAATCCCAGCTACTTGGGAGCCTGAGGCAGGAGAATTGCTTGAACCCGGCAGGCAGAGATTGTGGTGAGCCGAGATCATGCCATTTCACTCCAGCCTGAGCAACAAGAGCAAAACTCCACCTAAAAAAAAATAAAAAATAAATAGAATATGTGGCTTTTTGTGTCTGGCTTCTTTCACTTCACATAATATTTTCAAGAATTCACCTATATTGTGGCATGCATCCGTACTTCATTCCTTTTTATGGCTGAAAAATGTTCCACTGTATGGATGTACTGCATCTTGTTATTCATCAGTTGACAGATTGTGTGTTGTTTCTGCATTTGGCTCTTATATATAATGCAGCTGTAAACGCTGTGTACAGATGTGTGTGTGTGTGTACATATCTTTTCAATTATCCTAGGTTTGTGTCCCTAGGAGTGAAATTGCCAGGTCATCTGATAACATTTTGAGGAACTGCCAAACCATTTTCCACCAACAGTGCATGAGGGCTCCAGTTTCTCCATATCTTTGCCAACACTTGTTATTGTCTTTCTCGTTTTAAAGAGCTATTATTATTATTATTATTATTATTATTTTGAGACGGACTCGCTCTGTCACCCAGGCTGGAGTGCAATGGCACAATCTCGGCTCATTGCAACCTCTGCCTCCCAGCTTCAAGAGATACTTCTGCCTCAACCTCCGGAGTAGCTGGGATTAGAGGCAGTACCACCACACCGGCTAATTTGTGTTTTTGTTGGCCAGGCTGGTCTTGAACTCCTGACCTTGTGATCTGCCCACCTCGGGCTCCCAAAGTGTTGGGGTTACAGGCGTGAGCCACTGCGTCTGGCCTATTATTATTATTATTTTATTTATTTATTTTTGAGATGGAGTCTTGCTTTGTCACCCAGGCTGGAGTGCAGTGGTGTGATCTGGGCTCACTGCAAGCTCTACCTCCCGAGTTCAAGCGATTCTCCTGCCTCAAGTTCCCGAGTAGCTGCGACCACAGGCACGCGCAACCACGCCTGGCTAATTTTTATATTTTTAGTAGAGATGGTGTTCCAGACTGGTCTCGAACTCCTGACCCCAGGTGATCCACCCGCCTCGGCCTCTCAAAGTGCTGGGATTACAGGCGTGAGCCACTGCGCCCGGCCCCTGAAGAACTATCATTTAACCTTCTGGCCCCAGCGGCTGGGAGGGATGGTGGTGGTAGAGTGGCGAGGAGCGGGAACTGCGCAGTTAACCTGAACCCCAGGCGCTCGCCTCGGGACCCACCAGCACGTCCCCTCCTTGGCAGGCTGGGGTCACGTGGAGGGCGACTGTAGGGATAAGCAGGGATGGCAAAGGGAAAGGAAGGGCGGGCCCCAGGCGGGGGATCCCCGGACACGCAGCGATTTCCCGCCTGGCTCCGCCCGGAGACGTGGGCAAACAGAGGCCACTCCCCTTCCTGGGAGCCAGCACCGCCCATACTCCGCCTCCAAGGACACGCCACTTGGGGCGGAGGCGGAAACCGGGCGGGGGACGCGGGTGCGAGGAGGTCGAGGAGGCACGTTGGCACCCGACCCTGGCATCCTGCACGTCCGACATCAGCCCTGCCCTCCTTCTCAGGGGCTTCCATTCATTTTGTGCCACAAGGGAACTGCCGCCCTCGCCCCCAAACTTGTAGCTTTGTGGATGGAGGGTGTGGGTGACGCCGTGTGCAGTGAAGACCACCTGGCTGAAGACGGTCCTGGGGGTGGAGGGCAGGAGGGAGCGAGAAGGACAATTCTGCACCTGGGAGCCTCTCGTTCCTGGGCGAGGGTCTGGGGACCCTGGATGAAGTTTTAGGATGTTTTAGAATGACGGTCTGGGGCAGAGAATAAAATTTTGAAGGGAGCAGATTGAGGGTCTGGAGGACTGGGTGAGGTGGGCTCTGAGTACCCAGGACGATCTCGGGAGGCGCAGAATGAGAATCTGGGGGCTCCAGGATTACAGTGTGGATGCACAGGATGAAATTCTGGGGGCGCAGATTAGGTAGGATCTAGGCGAGCAGCATGACATTTTTGGTGAGCGTCTGGGGGTCCCCGGGTGAGTCTGGGTGCCTGGCATCAAGGTCAGGGCCCCAGGATCGAGCGCTGGGGGACCCTGGACCAGCGTCGGGAGGTGGCTCCGGGCGGCGCCGCGGGGGACCGGGTGGGGGCCTGTGGCTGGCCGGGGGCGGAGAAGCTGGGGGTCGGGGTCCCTCCCCCTGGCGCGGGCTCAGGAATCCGCCGAAGGGCGGGCGGAGGCGCCGGGGTGGGCCGCGTCGCGGCAGGCGGGCGGGCGGGCGGGGGGCGCTTCCTGGGGCCGCGCGTCCAGGGAGCTGTGCCGTCCGCCCGTCCGTCTGCCCGCAGGCATTGCCGGAGCCAGCCGAGCCGCCAGAGCCGCGGGCCGCGGGGGCGTCGCGGGCCCAAGTGAGTGGCTGTGACCGTCCGTGGGGGAGAGCGCGGGCCGGAGTCTCGGCCGAATCCGCGGCAGCGTAGCGCCCACAGAGGCCCGCGCTCCTCGGCCTTCGCCGCAGGGGCGCGGGGCGGGGTGGCCGGGGCGGGTGGGCCTGGGGCCCGGGGCCCGGGACCTGGGCCTGTGAGGAGTCGGCCCCCAGCCCTGGGAGGCCCCGAGACCCAAGCACGTTCCTGAGCGGGCAGTGGCGGGGGCTGGGCTCGGACTCCCGACACAAGGAGCGGGGTGCCGCGGCAGAGGCCCTTGACCGGTGTCCACCATCTCGCAGCCCCAGGATGCTCCCCTGCGCCTCCTGCCTACCCGGGTCTCTACTGCTCTGGGCGCTGCTGCTGTTGCTCTTGGGATCAGCTTCTCCTCAGGATTCCGAAGAGCCCGACAGCTACACGGTGGGGACAGTGAGGGCCGCTGGCCTGGGATGGGGAGGGTAGGGAGGAAGAGACCCGGACCCCGGGGTGGCTGCTGCCGGGGAAGTCTCCTTCTCCTGGCTGGTGGAGGGCTGGGGGCCATTGTTTGGAGCAGGCCGGAGGGTGGCCAGGCTCAGGCCATAGTGTTGGCCTGGTCAGTTGGAGGAGATCTTTGGGTGACCACTGGCCACTTCTGGTTCCCTTCCAGGAATGCACAGATGGCTATGAGTGGGACCCAGACAGCCAGCACTGCCGGGGTGTGTGTGCCTGGGGGACCAAACACCCCCAGGAACCCAGAAAGGGATTGATAGCTGCTTTCCAAGGGACAGCCCCACATCCGAGAGCTGCCACGGGAGCCCAGCAGCTCGTCCTATGCCCAGCTCTGCTACACCGAGGCCAGCTCTGGTTCTCTGGAGGCCAGTTCAGCTAGGGGTGGCCTTGCCCTCTCCCAGAAACCCAGGAAACCTTGCCCCTACCCCTCAGAAGAGCTGGATCCTGTACGCCTTATCTGAACCACTCTCCTGTCCCAGCTCTTTGTCTCATCACAACCTGGGAGGGTAGTGTCCCCAGGGGTGGGTAAGGAGGCCCCCGCTCTTGGGCTGAGCTAGGGCTAGGGCTGTGGGGAGGGATAGAGACCCACTTGCAGGCCAAGAATGAGGGCAACAGTGGGAACAGCTGCCCCACCTCCAGCCTTGACCAACCCTGGGGAGGGGTCCCGGGCAGGCAGACTTAGCTTGTTGAGCAGAGTGGGAAGGCTTTGCTGGGGCCACACATCTCGGAGAAGGCCGAGCTGGGCTCCTGCCTCCGCTCCCTCCAGGGCCAGCCTAGGAGACTGGCTGTGCCCAGCAGGCCCCTCTCTGCAGATGTCAACGAGTGTCTGACCATCCCTGAGGCCTGCAAGGGAGAAATGAAGTGCATCAACCACTACGGGGGCTACTTGTGCCTGCCCCGCTCCGCTGCCGTCATCAACGACCTACATGGCGAGGGACCCCCACCACCAGTGCCTCCCGCTCAACACCCCAACCCCTGCCCACCAGGCTATGAGCCCGACGATCAGGAGAGCTGTGTGGGTGAGTGGGGACTGCTCTGGTGCCTGGCTTCCAGTCCTCTCACCAAGCGTCTTAAACTCAGACCTCATGTTCCTTCCCGGCTCAAAAGGGCCGCTGGTGACGTCCACACCCTCATCCAGACACTCATGTTGTTTGCGACCTGCCACAGGTGGCCCCAGCTTGTGCGCCACTGCTCCAGCCAGCTCCGGCCACCTCCCCTTGGTTGCTGCAGAGATACTGCAGGAACTCTGACTTCCAGTGTCTGTCCCCTGGGAGCCACAGGCCTTGGAGGAAGGACAGTCCAGGAATCAGTGCTTCTGGGGGTGTGTGGACAGGACCTTATTTCCTATGCAACCCCCAACATGCGGTTTTAGAGGTTAGGGGTGCCTTTCCTGTTGGCTCCAGGCTGGTGAACTCTTACGTGTGCTGTTGAGAGAACTGAATTCAAGTGTTGGATCTATGTGTCATGTTGGGTGGTGTGCGGGATCCCAGGCAGGGGCTGAGTGGTGTCTCTCGCAGATGTGGACGAGTGTGCCCAGGCCCTGCACGACTGTCGCCCCAGCCAGGACTGCCATAACTTGCCTGGCTCCTATCAGTGCACCTGTCCTGATGGTTACCGCAAGATCGGGCCCGAGTGTGTGGGTGAGTCCAGGGAGCAGCTTCTCTAGGCTCTGTGACCCTGGTCTGGCCCTTGCCCTAGCACCTGACCCCCATTCAACCCACGCTTCACCCCCAGCCCCTGCCACCTCACCCTCCTGTCATCAGACACAGAGGACTGTATGGGGGTGTATTTGGGAGGTGTCCTGGCTGACCCTGCCCAATTCAGCTCCCCGGACACAGGCAGGATTATGGGTGGTTAAGCCTTGAGTCCCAACTGGCTCGAGCCCACCTGCCCTCTGCCCTCTGCCCTCCTTCTTCTGCCTCTATCCCAGACATAGACGAGTGCCGCTACCGCTACTGCCAGCATCGCTGCGTGAACCTGCCTGGCTCCTTCCGTTGCCAGTGCGAGCCGGGCTTCCAGCTGGGGCCTAACAACCGCTCCTGTGTGGGTGAGGCTGGGCCGGGCCAGGCTCCTGGGTCCTGGGCAGGGAGGTGTGAGGTGGGGGCGCTCCCTCCCTGACCAGCCCAGGTAGAGTGGAGGCTCTGGGCTGCTCCTCCGCTTTCATCCCTGTTTTACCTGGCACCCCCAGATGTGAACGAGTGTGATATGGGGGCCCCATGCGAGCAGCGCTGCTTCAACTCCTATGGGACTTTCCTGTGTCGCTGCCACCAGGGCTATGAGCTGCACCGGGATGGCTTCTCCTGCAGTGGTGAGAGCTCCACCCCTGCTGCGTACTCCTCCATGAGCCCCCAGGCCCTACCTATGCTGTGCTTCCTGCCACACAGTTCTCCATTTGAGGCCTCCGCGTCCCGTCACTGTGCACCCAGCTGCCTCCCGGTACTCCACTCCGGCTGGCTGTGGAGCACTGCCAGACCAGTGGGGAAGGCACAAGAAGAGGCAGCTAGGTCCCTACTGAAGCCTACTGGGGAGACTGAGGATGTGGGTGCCACTTGTCCCACGTGTCAGGCTCACCTGCATTTACCTGCATTTGAATTTTGCACTAGGACAAGTCGCTTCTCTCTGAGCCTGTTTCTGCTTCTGTAGTGGGTTGTGTTGAGGATTAGGTGAGAGTGTCATAGATGGGCTCCAGCCTGTCTCAAGCTGCAGTGCTTTAAAGTGAATTGACTGCCACTTAATGAGAACCTGCCCTTGTAGTGTGTTCCCTGACACACTTGGCCTCCTTCCTCTCAAGAATCCTAGGAGGTATGATTTTCTCCTTCCTCTACAAAATGAGGACATTCAGATCTCCCTCCAGGTTTGTTGAGAGGATTACATTAAAATAAGCACAAAGTCCTGGGTAAATGGTGACTTTCATTATTCAGCTAAAAGAGGTTAAGTGACCTGCCCGAGTTCATACAGCCAGGATGAGATGGGGCCAGGGCTCGATCCTAGACTTCTCACACACACCCTGTCAACTGGCACATACCCTCTATGTTATGCTTCGCTGCGGGATGAGGCCTCACTGCTACCTGGCAGCATGAGTGGAACAAGAGAAGGGAAATGGTCTGCCTGTGAAGCTCAGTTAGCTGGAGGTGACCACTGGGTGCTCGGGCTGACTGTGGGTTGCAGGAATTAGGCAGGTTACAGCACAGGGCGGACCCATGAGACTCATCTAGTCTAACACACTCATTTTACTGATTGGGAAAATAAGATTCCCCTAAATCAGCCGGTGGGATTCACACCCAAGCCTCTAGATTCCCACTAACTTTATTCAGTGTTTCCTCCAGTTCTGGGCAGAGAGAAGTCTGAGCTGGGGCAGCCTGGGCAGAACTTTGTTTGAACCCTCCATCTCCCGGCTGAGCTTGTGGCTTGTCTCATCCCCCTGTCTTCCTACATTCAGCCTAACACGGGGCTGGGCCTTCTTAGGAAATGTTTGTGGGACTGAATGGTAAAGACTGCCCTTGACCCGGGGTCCCCATCCCCATGCTTCCTCAGATATTGATGAGTGTAGCTACTCCAGCTACCTCTGCCAGTACCGCTGCGTCAATGAGCCAGGCCGTTTCTCCTGCCACTGCCCACAGGGGTACCAGCTGCTGGCCACACGCCTCTGCCAAGGTACAGGTTGCCTGGGTGGGATGGGCAGGATGGTGTCAGGAGCTGGCAGCCTGACGCCCCCGATTCTAGCCCCTCTCCCCTGGCACAGACATTGACGAGTGTGAGTCTGGTGCACACCAGTGCTCCGAGGCCCAAACCTGTGTCAACTTTCATGGGGGCTACCGCTGCGTGGACACCAACCGCTGTGTGGAGCCCTACATCCAGGTCTCTGACAAGTGAGTCAATTTGATGCCAGGCCCCGAGAGAAACTACGTCTCCCAGGGGGCTTTGGGGCTGACTGGCATCTATTCGGACAAGTGAGTGCCCCTGAGGGCTGATGGGAACCATAGTCCTTCATGACAACCAGTCACAGGGGTGGGAGGGTCCTTTTGGAATTCCCTTCCTTTGTAGGGTAGGAGAAATTGGGGGGACAGGCACGGAGCTCATTCATGTCCCCCACCTCGGGGTCTCTAGCCGCTGCCTCTGCCCAGCCTCCAACCCTCTGTGTCGAGAGCAGCCTTCATCCATTGTGCACCGGTACATGACCATCACCTCAGAGCGGAGCGTGCCCGCCGACGTATTCCAGATCCAGGCGACATCTGTCTACCCCGGTGCCTACAATGCCTTTCAGATCCGTGCTGGAAACTCGCAGGGGGACTTCTACATTAGGGTAAGGTTTCTGCAACCCTCAACTGACATGCACAATCTAAAACTGAACTCCAGGACACCTTAAGGGGGAACTCGGCCAGGCTGCTATGCCCCGCCCCTCCCCAAAGCCCCACCCCCGGGAGGCGGGATTTCTGTAGGACGACAAGGGTATTCTAAATTCCCATGGTGCAAAGGGCAGATGGTTAAACGCAATTCTAACGAAGCACTCGGACATGGGAGTTTGAGTCCTGGTACTGGTTTTCCATATCTGATCTCAATTTCACCCACAAACCAAGGGAATGGCGTGTGCAGGGGCCTGGGGTCAGAAAGTCCACTCCTTGCTGGTGGATGTGTTAGGTGGGAGGGGGCCAGGGGTGGCTCACAGTGAGCTGCTCATGGTGAGTGGCAGCAGCATGCATGGGTCTCACCAGGAGAAGGGGTTTGTCTAGAACCAGCGCTTCTCTTTCATTTTGAAACTGAATGCTCTGAAGGGAGTCTGCTGACTTTGGATCACCAAAGGTCCCACCACTCCCAAGAGCCACATGGTGACCTTGAATCATCAGTTAGCCTGGGTCAGAGAGAACGAGCTGGAAAGGGTGGGAAGAGCCCCAGCAGGAGATTTCTGAAGGCAGGAGCCTGGGTTGGGGAGTAGAGATGTTGAGGGTGTCAAAGAGCTGGATGAGAGTCTGGGGTCGCAGCCTGACCAGGGCTGTCCCTCCACCTCACAGCCACGGGGCAGGGAGGTGACGCTGGGGCAGGGGCCTAGCACACAGGCTGACACAACATATATCCCTCCACCCACTGCCCTGCAGCAAATCAACAACGTCAGCGCCATGCTGGTCCTCGCCCGGCCGGTGACAGGCCCCCGGGAGTACGTGCTGGACCTGGAGATGGTCACCATGAATTCCCTCATGAGCTACCGGGCCAGCTCTGTACTGAGGCTCACCGTCTTTGTGGGGGCCTACACCTTCTGAGGAGCAGGAGGGAGCCACCCTCCCTGCAGCTACCCTAGCTGAGGAGCCTGTTACGAGGGGCAGAACGAGAAAGGCAATAAAGGGAGAAAGAAGGAGTCCTGGTGGCTGAGGTGGGCGGGTCACACTGCAGCAAGCCTCAGGCTGGGGCAGGGTGGGACTTGGGGGGGCAGGCCAAGTTCACCTAAATGGGGGTCTCTATATGCTCAGGCCCAGAGGGCCCCATTGACAGGAGCTGGGAGCTCTGTACCATGAGCTGCAGCCACCCTGAGAGGAGAGGAGGTAACGAGGAGGGTGGACTCCAGGCCCTGGCCCAGAGATGTGGACTTGGCTGGCTTGCAGGGGTCCTAAGAAACTCTACTCCGGAGAGCGTTAGGAGGCTCTGGGTTCCAGTCCTAACTCTGCCTCAAACTGTACATTTGGATAAGCCCTAGTAGTTCCCTGGGCCTGTTTTTCTATAAAAAGAGGCAACTGGACTGTTAGTGGTTTTCAAGCTTTTCTTTTAGGAAGTTTTATTTATTTTTATTATTTGTATTTTCCCAATGAGCCCTCTGCACTCCTAAGGAAGTTTTATTGGATGAGGACCAACTGATGACATAAAATCGATTCAAAGCTGCAGTGCCCCACTGACTCCATCTCCCTGACCAGGCAATCCCAGGTCCTAAGCAGCTTTGTTTAAAAACCACTGGTCCAGACAGTATCCCTGGTTCCTGCGTATTTCACGAGGTCCCCAGGGCCAGGCATCTTCTACCTAACACATATGGCTGCAAACACTTAGATTCTAATTTTACTCCAAAAGATGCTGTTAAAAGGCTGGCTAGCCTGCGTGGGGGTACAGATGGGGGTTGGAGGCTGTTTCACAGCATAAGCTCAGGTCAGGGGGCTGTAGCTGCAGTAGAGCTGGGATAAGGTCCTGCTCAGAGCAGGCCCCAGATTCCTGCAGGAAGAGAGGCAGCGAGGGTCACACCCTGGGCCTAGGGCAGCCCCAGTCCCCACCACTCCCTCCAGGTTCCGTCTCTTGCCCTCACCTCTGTAGACGACCACACTTGATGGTGCTTAGCAGTGTCTCTTGTTCCTTGGGGGTGGCACAGGCATCATAGGCGGCCAGGAGGCTGGGGGACAGGGGCTTGAGTTTCTGAGGCTGACAGTGGTCCACTCTAGGCCAGCACCATGAGGAGCCAGGCAGAGGGGTCAGCATGGGATAAAAGAGTTGGGACACTGCCCCACTTCCTGAGCCTGGCACTCAAGGCCCCAGGCCAGCCTGGCTGTCCTCCCTCCCTGTGGGAACCCTGGGGCAAAACCAGCAAAGGCTCCAAACCATCACCTCACTCCCCTTAATGGCCCAGCCCCCTTCTCCAAGAAGCCTCTTCGCCACCACGTGGGACATCTCCCTCCCTCCTGTGGCCTCCAATGCCTGGGACACTGTGTGGGTCTGCTGGCTTCCTCCCCGCTTGACCTCCACGAGCACCCTGGGATCTGTCCATCTCTGGTCTGCACAGCCCACACAAGGCCAAGCTCCTCCACGAAGCATGGATTAAGGTGAATTCCATGCACGGAGGGCAGGGGCTGAGGACACCTAAGGGCCCTCTAGGGCCTACCTGGCAGGGGTGCTGTATCGATCCACCAGGGCTGCTGCTTTCTCCCCACTCACTCCGCGCACCTGCATCAGCTGCCGGGCAAACACTTCTCGAACTGACTGGGCCTGGGTTTGGGGAAGGGCTGGATCAGTGGGGGTCTGGGCCAGGCCACGTCCGAGAAACTGGGCAGAGACAGTACCTTATTTTTGATGGCTCCTGCGTTGAAGTCACTGAAGGTGAGGAGTGAGCAGAGAGGGTTTGGAGAGGGCATGGCCCCTGATTCAGGGTTCCCAGGGGTTCCCCAGGGGCGGCTGCGTAGGGTGTGGCCCTGAGGGAAGAAGGGACTGAGGCCAGGCTGGAGCTCGAAGGGACAACTCCAGCCAGCCCCTGCCCAGTCCTCAGCCTCGGGGGGCCAGCCTGAGAAATGAGGATCTCACCCACCTTGCTTCTTTTGGGGATGCACAGGGCCCAGGCAAGGTGAATTCCTTGTGGGCTGTGTCCCGACACTGGGACAGGGGCCTCTGCTCACCTGGTAGAGTCTCTGCAAGCCCCGCGTCAAGAGGGCCAGATAGGCAGCTGACTCCTTAATGTCTGCTGTGCGCTTCACAAAAAAGCCATCAATGACCTGGGGAAAAGGACCCAAGAGAGGGAAGGTGGTTCCTGGCCCAGACCATGAACCACGGACCACAGTGGCCCCTGCCTGCCTGGCCCTGCCCTCCCCACTCACCTGAGTGTTAGTGACAGCCTGCAGCAGCGTACTCTCAGGAAGGCTGAGATTGTGGACCGAGCCATGCTCTTCCACCAGGTATACCCGGCGCTCCAGGCCACAGCGCTTCAGGCGGAACTGGGGAAGTGGACAGAGTGGGCAGGGAGGGTCAGGCTGGATGACCACATGCCTGGGCGTCCATGATGTCACACTCAAAATGGTGCTATGACCCTGTTCCCACCAGTTAGCCTCTGCATCCTCCCTAGCCTCTCCACCTGCCTCAGAGGGGCCTCCACAGCTTTGCTCATGCTGACACTCTTGTCTAGAAAGCCCTTCCTCCATCTCTCAACGTCCTTCAAGCCTCCCCTGGGCCGGTACATGGCCTCTGTGACTAGGGGGTCCACCCAGCAGCAAGTACCAAGGTACAGCTTCTGTATTTCCAATTCTGGAGGTTTAAGCCTTGTTTATCCAAGACTGCAGGGGCTCGGTACCCAAGAGGTCTTTAATATGCTCCTGAGCTCAGCCCAAAAATGCAGGTACCTGGCTTCCTACTGTGCGCCTGGACAGGCCTGTGGGGGTCTGATCCTGGAGCAACCACAGGGTGGATGTGGCTGGATTCCAAAGGGCTCTGCCTCAAGGAGGCTGCCAGAAGTGCCCCTGGATTGCTCTGGGCTGAAAAGGGCGGCCTCAGAGCAGTCAGGGAAGCCTGGCAAAGCCAGCAAAATTACCTTCTGCTCCCGGAAGCGGCCGTCAATGATGCTGCTGCAAAGGTCATCCAGCCGCTTGCGCTCTACAATGTGGTCCAGTACCAACTCCCCAGGGCTCGCTGCTGACAAGCCGGCCATTAGCTTGTGATCCCCACCCACCAGGCCCTGCCCCTGGCGCCAGCCTGCCCACGGCCCTTCACCTGGGTCTCTAGGATTGGTTTCCTGTGCCACCCATACAAAATCCCCAACGTGCAGCTTGCGCACTGTGTGGGTCACGTGCAGCCGCTGTAGTTCTCGGAGCAGCTCTGGCCTGTGCCCGCCCCTGGAGTGGCAAGGAGGGAATCCTAGATCAGGGCAGGGCAGTGCCTACCCCCCAGCCTCCCCCGATCGTCTACCTCATTTCTCCCCACCTCACTCACCCCCGGGTCTCGCCAATGTCCACACACAACAGCACCCTGTACTCTCCAGGCCTCAGCTCCAGTGGTGGCTGCTGGACGCCTGCTTCACTGGCACTAAGTGGGGGGTATCGATATGTGAGACCAGAACCCCTTGTGCTAGGGCAGTTGCCCCACACCCATACCACCTGACACCCACCACCCACCTGCAGTAGGGAAGCAGCCACAGCTCAGCTACAGGTGATGGATAGAGGTGGGGTTTTGGCCTCATTTCCCATCCCCTCCCTGTTTTCCCCCCTCCTCCGCCCTCCTTCTCACAGCTCTGCTGAAGCTGCTCCTGGCACTGCTGTCTCCTCCCCAGGGGGCTCCTTAGGCCCGATGCCCACATTCAGCAAGCTCAGGCCTTCTGACTCGGCTAACTTCTGGGCCAGCTCCAGGCCCTCTGGGGTCAATGAGTACCTGGGAGGCAGAGGGGAAAAATACAGCTCTCCCTTCTTCACTCATTCCTGGCAGGCTCTCCTGCCTGCCCCCAGCTGGGCTGGCCTCACCGCCCCCTTGGCGCCCTGCACAAATGACCCCAGTGGCTCCTGCTGCTCCTGGTCTTCTTGGCTCTTAGAGCAGTTCCTTGGACCTGCTCAGCTCCATTCTCAGGTCTGCAAGAAGTGTGTCTCAGACAATTTCCTTCCTTCTATCTTCACTAATGCTGTTTTCTCCTCCTCGAAATACTTATCCTGAATCTCTACCTGCCAAATCCTAAAACGTGTCAAATGCTATCTCCTCTGAAAAGTCTTTCTACTCCTCCAATAACCACGGCACCTTCCCACCCCCGTGCCTGCGGTTTCACACCCTCCAGGTACTCCAACAGTGGGGGCTCCTGAGGAAAGGCCCCCAACCTCAACAGCATCAGCTCTGGGAGTTGTTGAGTGACTCTAAGGCCCCACTAAGAAGTTCACGTGTGCTTTCCTGTATCTCCTGCAGTTGGCCCCACCTGGCTGGCTGGTGTGTCCTGAGGACCAGGTTCCTGTGGAGGAGAGAGCGGAGGGCTGGCCAGGGTCGAGCACTCCCAGGGGCTACCTGTGGATCAGAAAAGAGACCATCAGAGAGCACCTGGTACCACCACAAGTCCATGTTCCCTGTGTCCCCAGCCACGGGCCACACAGGGGCCCACTGCAAGAAAAGGCAGTCTTTGGTGGGCTCCAGAGCCACTTGGGCCTGTCTTCTCCAATCCCTGTGCTCACCCTGGGGGCCTTCTGAGCACACCTCTGCAGCAGCTCCTCCTTGGTTAAGAAGTGGTAGCCATTAGGATTCTGAAACCAAGGTAGAAGAGACAGGGTAGGCTCAGTGCCAGCGACCCTCCTCATCCCGCTCAGGTGGCTGGGATAATCTTTGCCTGCCTTGCCAGGGCTAGGCACCTCTGGGAACCTCCCACCCCACTGCCATGGTTCCGCCCAGTGCTCACCAGGTGCTCTCGGTAGAGCATCAGCAGTATCACTCGGGCTCCTGAGTGCCGAGCTGGCCAGTAGTTGCCAGAGCCTCCCGCTTTGGACTGGGCAGGAACCTGAAAGGTACAGAGGAGCTCTGAACGTGAACGCCAGCCAGTCATCTTCGAATAAGTCCCCAACAGGCTTTGTGGCCCTGGGTAAGTCACTCAGTTATCTCTCAGTTTCCTTCTCTGTAAAACGGGCCAGGTGATGGGATGGCCCACTGCAAATGTGGGATGAGACAGCAGGCAGTTTCCGGGCAGCGGGTGGGGGTGTCTGCCCAGCCTGGCCTCAGTTCTACCACGCGCTGCAGAACAGGTGTGATTAGACAGGGAAACTCAATAATGGTGACCCTGTAACTAACTGAGCTGGGCTCCCTAAGTAGCTTGATCATGGAATTCTCTCGTTGGCTGTTACCAATATTCCTATTCACAGATTAAAATACTAAGTCAAAAAGAGGGTAAGTCATTTGCTCAAGGCCAGGAATCACTGGTGAGATTTGGACTCAGGCTTGCCAAATCCCCCAAGCCAGAAAATCATACTCCCGCACTCCCACTTTGCCTTCCGCTCCCCTAGCCCCTTCCTCACTGGCATGGAAGAGTCCTGGACTTCCGCAGGTCGCCCCTGCGGGGCTGGACTGTTCTCTCCAGACGGCGAGCCCGGGGCATGGTCACCTGCGGGAGCAGAAGAGAGTTAACTCCACACTCCACGGAATCCGGCAGCTGCGAAGGTCTGGGATGCACCCTGCTCAGATGATAAGTGAAACTGGTGAGGGAGGCTCAGGGAGCGCCAGCCACTAGCCCGAGGCCGAACGGCAACTTGGACAGGAGTGGGGAGCTTAAAGCCAAGGGCCTCCAGGTGAGTACAGACTGTAAGCTGTACCTGGGGGAGGCAGGGGATCACCGACCCTTTTCCCAGACGCTCACCGCCCGATGTTCGGTGCCGCTGCAGCCGCTCGTCCAGCATCCGGCAGAGCCCGTCTCCGAAGTGCTGTAGGATCTTAGCTTCCTTCCCGCTGCGCAGAGGCAGTGGGTACCGTCGGAGGGACCGCAGCGCCTGGCCGGGCAGGGGTAGGGTACCTGGTCAGGGCAGGCCCGACCTGGCCAGCAGCTTTTCCCATCGGGCCACGCCAGGACCCACCTTCTGAAACACGAAGCGTGTGCGGCGCCCGCTGCGGGTCGCCTCGTCCCGCCACTCGGTCAGCCAGCGAACGAAGAGCGGATTGGGACAGGCAGGCAGCGGGCGCTTCCGGCCCAGGCGGACCGGGGCCGCCATGAACCCGAGGGCGGGTCCTCCGGCGCCCCACGCCCGCGGGACTGGGACGCCGCCAGTTCTGGAATGGGGATTCGAACACCTGGTCCGGGGCGGGGCAGGGGAAGAGGGAGGCCGAGGGCAGGACCGCTGAGATCACGGGGCCCCAAACACACGCGGCACTAACGAGAGGAGAGCCTGCCGCACTCCCGCCCCTGCGCTTCTCTAAGTGGTTGGTGAGGGGCGCTGTCTCTGAACGATCCTTCCCCGCGGCCCCACTCCAGCCAGCCTTTGGGACGTGCCCAATCCCAGCCCCCGGAGCCTGGACCGGCTCCTTCCTGTCACCCCAGATTCGAGAGCGGGGTCATCTTTGTGTAGGCGAGAGGAAGGCGGACAGCGCCCCCTGTGACGGGGAGGACTGGCTGGGCGGCGCTAAACGGACTAACCTGAACTTGGCCGCTCTAAGTCTCTTAAGATTGCCAGTTTCAGCCTCAAGCTTGAAGGAGGCTGGAGATGGAGACTGGTCTTGAAAAGAGTCCAGGAGAGGCGAGGGCTGGGAGACAAACGGGTGCAAACGTATTGGTGGGAAGGACACCCAGAAATGGGTGCTGGGGATGAGGACACAAAGGTAAGGCAGGAGGAGCTGCAGGATCCTTGGAGGAAATGGTCATCCTCATCCCCGGGATACAGGGCAAAGAGTGTATGGTGGAAAGGAAGTCGGGGACGTGCAGAGAAGGCCTAAAATAGGACTCCGAAGGTCGGGGGTCAGAGGCCTAGAGGAAGGAGGACTGTAAGTAAGAGGTGCTTGGGCACCCCGGCAGTTGGGGAGGCCTGAGATGGGCACGTGGTTGGGTTCCGGGGCGGAGGAGCAGGCTGCGTGTTAAGAAGCCCAGACACAGGTAAAGGGGAGAACAGTTCGTCATTTTTGTGGCTAATCGGAAGTGGGAGACCCCCAGGGAGGCTGAAGATGGAAACCCTACAAAGGGTTTCAACCTGAGAAGCCTCAAGGACACGTATAATTGAGTTGGACACAGGCCACCCGCCAGGGTTCGAAGCAGCACCCGGCATCTAGCTGCTATACCGGAAGTCGCGAGACGCAGGTCTCCAGGCTGTGAGGAAGGGAGAGGTGGGCGCCGGAGCTCCAGGCCCGCCCCTCAGGACTGTGCCTAGCCCACGGCGCAGTAGCCCCACCCGGGCTAAATTGGACCAATGGGCTCCGGCTCCCGCCTCCTGCCCGCCGCGGCCTTATAAGGAGCCTGAAACCGGCGGTCGGGCCGACCCCGCCTCCTCGAGTCTCATGTCCTAATAAGGACATCTAGGGCATCCCGCGGCTGGGGGCGGGCGGGAGCGCGTCTCCAGGGTAATTGCGAAGCCCCCTCCCTCTCCCCGTTGCTCTTGGAAACTCTAAGGCTCGGAAAAGGGGGCGCTAGCCTCTTCATGCAGGGCCGCTCGCGGGAGGCGGGGGTCAAGCTGCTGTCTCCACCTGGAGCGCCGGGAGCCCAGGCGGGGGCGGTGCAGTGGAACGTCCCCGACTACAACCCCCGGCATGCTCTGCAAGGTACTCCACTCCCTGGCATCGCTCTCCGTTTACACCCTTAATTCCGTTTATAGGATTAAAGTCCCCAGTTCCCTTTCTGGGGTTGCCTCTGGCTTGTTTGCGACCCAGTCTTCTCTTCCTGCAGAGTGTGAGGCTGTGGTCACTGTTCTAGGACAACAAAATCATCCCGGAGTCCCCCGCTCGTTTTTTTTTTTTTTTAAGGCATATACTACCATAGATCTTGTCTCAGTTTTTCAGGTGTTAGAATAACCACGTACCTGGCTATTAACTCGAGAGCTGGGTGCAAGTCCGGCTTAATATCTATTTTTTCTCAGTGGCACGTAAAAGGCACATAAAGAAGCTTTGAATTGAATGCATAAAGCCTCGTCTTTACCCTTTATCGCCTCATGACTTTGCCAAACATCTTTAAACAAGAACAAAGCTCTCAGAGATTTGCTTGTACCTTTCCCCTGTGCCTTTTCCTCCTATTCTTATTTTACTGACGTTGCACATGGCCTTTTTTTTCAGGAGACGAGTGGCTTTGCACATGTGGAGTACTAGTGTTATCCGACCGATGACGCCTTCATACTTGTGATTTTCTTTGCTTTAGGTCGGGATTCCAGGCTAATCAATAGTTGCTTCGATTCAGAAAAGCAAAACCCTAACCTCACTCAAGAATTTCAGGCCAACGGATCCAGATAATACCAGATGGGTCTTAAGAAAGCCGTTTTGCTGCGGAATAAACAGCCGCTTAGTCGGGGATCGTTTTCGGGTCATTTTACTGAGCGCCACCTCGCCGGGTTCAGAGCGGTTCCTGGGAAATTGGACCAATGGGCTCGCGCTGCGCGGTGCGGTGCCGCCCGGAGCCCGGGCCTACATTTCCCCGCATGCACTGCAGCTCCCGGCTGGCCGGCGGGAAGACTCCGTTACCCAGCGAGCGAGCGAGGCGGCGGCGCAGGGCCCGCGGACTCCATTTCCCGTCGGCCCGCGGAGGGAGCGCCGGAAGCCCGCCCCGCCCCTCATTGTGCGGCTCCTACTAAACGGAAGGGGCCGGGAGAGGCCGCGTTCAGTCGGGTCCCGGCAGCGTCTGCAGCGCTCTTGTCTACTGCGGCTCTCGGTGCCCGTTCCTTTTCGTTTCCGGAAACATGGTGAGCGGCAAGCCACGACGCCCGAGGGAGGCGGCTGCGGGTCGGTCGCCAGCGCGCGGGAGGCGATGGGGGAGCGATGTCCGCAACCCCTCCCCCAGCGCCCCGGGCGGGATGAGGGTCTCGCACGGAGGGGCGGGCGGTGCCGGAATGCGCGTGCGCGCCCGTGGGCGCCGGGGAGGGCCGTTCTGGACGTCGCTCGCGCGCCCCCTGGGCTCCCCTCCCCCACCCGCTGGTGCGCCCGCGCGGAAACCGGCCGTGGGGGGAGGGGTCCGGGGCGCGCGCTGGCGCGCCCCTCGCGGAACGACCGGCGTCGTGCGTTTCTTAGGGGCGCGCTCTCGACTGCAGCACGCGGCGTCCAAACCCGGCCCGGGGGCGGCGAGGGAAAAGCGCGCGAGAGGTCTCGGCGCGCGCGCCCCACCCAAGGCTGTTCCTGTCTGCGCGTCACCCTCCCTCGGCAGCCGGGTCCGTCTCGGGAGCAGGTGGCAGGGATGCCTGCGCCCGGGAGGGGCGGGCGCTGGCGCGGCGAGGGGGGATGCTGGGAAGACGGGGTCCCGGTTGGGGCGTGGGTGCCTGCGATTAGGGCTTTGCACCGCAAGGCTTGGAGGGGGCATCGCAGAGACCGCGGCGCCTTCGGGAGCACATCTAACGAGCTGCGTTCTCACCCGTGCATTGGGCGAGGGCTGGAACGGCGCTGTCTTTCGGCGCGTGCGCGCACGCTCAGGCCCGGCCGCGGCTGCCAAAGCCCTGGGCCAGCCGGACCTTCCCGGATGGGCCTGAGGGTGGAGCCGAGTTTAGGGAAGTGACCCAGTCGGGCACCGCCCGGAAACCACCCCGCCCCCTGTATACGGCCCGAGGGCTGAGAAAACCGAAGGTTATGTAGCGTGCCCAGGCTCCTGCCTGCAGCAGATAGGTCTGATACATCCGTTGTTTTAAGGTGATTCCACAGGGTTAGGAACCTGGAGATGCTGCTGCCTCTCAGTTACGCCGTTCTCTATTGGGGAGGGGGGCCGGACCTAGCCGATCTCCTTTCCCCGCCTACTCCGGAAGCTACCGAGTCACGTGGCCGGCTTCCTCTGCAGTTCCGGGGAGTTTGGGGGACCAGATTTACCGTGGATTGCCCCCCCTCTCCTGGCTCGGGCACTGCCAAGCACGACGCGGAGTAGGAGTTTAAAGATCTCGAGGCTTCTGGGCACTTGAGTTTGGCATGTTAGTTTTTACCAACGACTTGTGGGGTCTAGCACTATTCCCGGAAGAAGGGAGTTGTCGGGCAGGGTCCTTATTCGGGGTTGTGATTCTTGTTTTGGTTGCGAAAGACCCTAGGAGGGAACAGGGGTCGTTTGTGTAGTAACACTGCATCAAGCAGTTCTGGTGGGTTTGTTGTAACTGTTACTGTCCTTGGGGTCCCATCTAGCATTGTGGGGTTTTGGCTCTTTCTGAAGAGGAGTCTTGAGTCAGGTGTTTGGGTCCTCCATATCTGAAGTTGTAAGTCACCAGTTTTATCCAAAGGCTGAGAGCAAATACGGTGAGTAGCAAGTGAGTCAATAGCCGGTGGATCTTTTAATTCTGGGTTCACATTTTGGTCAAGGCTCTGCTTTTCACGAGTTTTCCATTTCTGTCCTGTAAAATGAGGGAAGGGGTTGGTTGTTGAACTAGGTGATCAGAGGCCATGGCTGCCATTCTGAGGTTGTGTCCCATCTGGTTCTTTGACAGTGGCTTGGGTGGAAAAACTAGTGACTTGCCTTGGGAAGGGCACTAGTGACCACTCAAGACGCGGACTGGGATCTTCTGAGAAAACAAGGGGCAGTTCCCTAGGGTCCTTTTCTTGATGAGGTGTACGTGGCGTGTCTCCCAGGCCTCCGGTGTGGCTGTCTCTGATGGTGTCATCAAGGTGTTCAACGACATGAAGGTGCGTAAGTCTTCAACGCCAGAGGAGGTGAAGAAGCGCAAGAAGGCCGTGCTCTTCTGCCTGAGTGAGGACAAGAAGAACATCATCCTGGAGGAGGGCAAGGAGATCTTGGTGGGCGATGTGGGCCAGACTGTCGACGACCCCTATGCCACCTTTGTCAAGATGCTGCCAGACAAGGACTGCCGCTACGCCCTCTATGACGCAACCTATGAGACCAAGGAGAGCAAGAAGGAGGACCTGGTGTTTATCTTCTGGTGAGCTCATTCTGGCACCACTTCTTGTCACCTATCCTCTTTCTCATGATGGGAACTTCTGTGGATCCTGGTCGACCCAGAGGTGTGGGTTTGGATGGGGAGGGGGTTGTAACAAAAGACTCCTCACTGCCAGCCCAAGGGTTTCTCAAAGTCACCTATGGCTTTGCTGTTGCTGCGAGTTGCCTGACTCATGTTTCTGTTCAGGGCTCCTGAGTGTGCGCCCCTTAAGAGCAAAATGATCTATGCCAGTTCCAAGGATGCCATCAAGAAGAAGCTGACAGGTAAGGGCCAGCATTGGTGCTGAGTGCCTTTCTGCTGTGACCTTGGCTGCAGGGTAGGGTGAATAGCACCCAGAGGGGGTCCGCCCCCTTCACTGCCTGCTTGTTCCTTCCATCTGCTTTGATTGGCTCCTTCCCAGCCACAGAAACTACCCCCACCCCAGTGCTTACTGCTCACAGATGCTCCCCTTTCTTCCGTACAGGGATCAAGCATGAATTGCAAGCAAACTGCTACGAGGAAGTCAAGGACCGCTGCACCCTGGCAGAGAAGTTGGGGGGCAGTGCTGTCATCTCCCTGGAGGGCAAGCCTTTGTGAGCCCCTTCTGGCCCCCTGCCTGGAGCATCTGGCAGCCCCACACCTGCCCTCGGGGGTTGCAGGCTGCCCCCTTCCTGCCAGACCGGAGGGGCTGGGGGGATCCCAGCAGGGGGAGGGCAATCCCTTCACCCCAGTTGCCAAACAGACCCCCCACCCCCTGGATTTTCCTTCTCCCTCCATCCCTGACGGTTCTGGCTTTCCCAAACTGCTTTTGATCTTCTGATTCCTCTTGGGTTGAAGCAGACCAAGTTCCCCCCAGGTACCCCAGTTGTGGGGGAGCCTGTATTTTTTTTAACAACATCCCCATTCCCCACCTGGTCCTCCCCCTTCCCATGCTGCCAACTTCTAACCGCAATAGTGACTCTGTGCTTGTCTGTTTAGTTCTGTGTATAAATGGAATGTTGTGGAGATGACCCCTCCCTGTGCCGGCTGGTTCCTCTCCCTTTTCCCCTGGTCACTGCTACTCATGGAAGCAGGACCAGTAAGGGACCTTCGATTAAAAAAGACAATAATAAAAAGGCTCATTAATGGGATGTGTGTTTCAAGGTTGGGGCCCAGGAGACTTTGGGGGGTGGTGCACTGGGAGAATGGTGCTCTCTCTCTTCTCTGTACCCCATACCCAACCAGTCCCTGCACACCCTTATCTGGCTCCAGTGATTGGCTGAGACACCTTTCTGATGGTCACCATTATTCTGTTGGTGGGGCTGTGATTGACACTGGACTGGCTGTTTAAGGAGTGGTGCTGGCCACAGGGGTGTTCCAGCGGAAGTGGTTTATGCCTGAACTGGGTGCTCTGTAGCCTTGCCTGGATGGGCAGTGAGGTCCATCTGATAGTCTTTTCTGTCCCTGCCTAGCTGTGGGCTGATAGGCAAGTCACAGGTAGCTTAAAGGGTCGGTTTGGTTTGCTGTCTTCCCTGCATGGCTGACTCAGGTTTATGAGGGTCAGGTTCAGTGGTTGCTGTGAGTCAGCCCAAGTTGAGCCTTTGACCTCCTCTAGATGTGTCTGGAGTCCTTTCAGGGTGGGGCCAGCCAGGTGGAGCCCAGGACTTCAGACCCAGGTGTCTTGAGCACCGCCTCCCTATGTTTAACCGAAAGGGTGTTGCCGGTACCCTGAGCCTTTTGCCAGCATTGCTATGGGTTGTTTCCAGCCTGTACTTTGGGCTTTCACTTGCCCAGCAGGCAAAGACATCCAAGAAATCTGGCCCTAGGGTGAGGTGAATTGGGAGTGGTAATGGGGCATCTATATCTCCTCCCTAATTAACTGAGCCGAGAAGGGAAGAGGCCTCCTGGTGTTACAGTTGGCTCCTTAACTGAGGAGCTTGTGAGTGGTTCTGGGAGGAAGGGCTAGATCCCTTTTCTGGTTGGGAAATAACGTGTGGAGAACTTGCGATTCATTCTTGTGCTAGGGTTTATGGGGGTGGGGGCAAACCTGGAAGACTATTCTGGGGTTCCTAGGTCCCAACTTCTGGGTGTCGCACCTTCCCACAGGAGCTTGCTGTCACTGGAGAGAGGGCTGAGGATACTGCGGGGTGCCCTCCTTGGCGTCCCCAGGATCTGATCATACTGCCTTGGCAGAAGGTGTGCCTGGTGGACCCTTGAGCTGTGGGAAGGGAAGCAAGGACAATAGACCTCCTTGCTACAAAACCAGGGTTTTTATTTGTGAAGGAGAACAGGCTGGGATCAAGAGAGCTATGATTCCTTCAAGGCCCTGGGTGAGAGAGGAGGCTGTTCCTCAGCTTCCTGGGGAGGGGTGTCGGGGTCCCTGGGGCTCTGCTGACCTGTGGCCAATCATGATGCCTATGCTGCCCTGTGTCTTGCAGGGCCTGGCACCTTTGGTGGTGGTAGTGGTAGGGGGTTTGGGCTTTCCTTGGGAGGATGTGGGGCAGAGTGAGGGTGTGGCTAGTGGCACTGTGCTAGAGAAGGAGACATCTTGCCAGAGAGAGGGGTCTGGGATACCCTGGTCACTGGAGATCCCAGAGCAGGGTCTGGCTGAGCTCTGGCTGCTCTAAGGCTCCCCCTTTAGGGCGACAAGGGTGTTCCGGAGAATCAGGGTGCTGGCCTGCAGAGGAGAAACAGGTCCTTGAAGTACTCTGCTCCTTGAGTCAGGCTGCCATTCTTTCTGCACTGTAGATACCCCCTTGCTCCCCACACCCCTGCTCTCTGCAATAACAGTTGCTGTTAATTGGGTCTTCCTACTGAGAAGGCACGGGTCGTGAGCCAGGGAAGCATGACCCCAAGCTTTAGCTGAGGCTGCTCTCATCCACACACGCACACATGTACATGTAGACACCCACATATGCACATACACGTGTGCACATCCACACGTGCACACACACCCTGGTGCCTGCGGGAGGGAGGGTGGGAGGTGGGAGGGCTCACCTTGGCGTGTTTGAGCTCCAGCTCTGCCAGCTCAATGAGATTCTTTCGAAAAGAGGAGACCCGGCGGGACTTGAAGTCCATGAGCTCTGGAGAGGAGGGGAAGAGGCATGGGGACCTGGGCAGGGCATGTGGCCCCAGGCTGGGGCCAGGGGGCTGCGGGCTCACCTTGCTTGGCGGAGTCGGAGAGGCGCTCGAAGCGTTGGCAGCACAGCTGCTGGTGGCTCTCGGCGGGCCGCACCTCCCGGTTCCTGGTTCGAGCCTTGTCCAGCGCCTTGTTGGCATTCTCGTAGTCGGCCAGTGCCCGCAGCCGCCGGTACAGCAGGTCCTAGGACCACGGGCACAGGGTCACTGCTGCCCTGTCCTGGCTTCTAGGCCTGAGCGTTGCTCTGGGGCTGCCTCTCACCTTTGCTGCCTGTGAGTCGCGCATGTAATACCTCAGCATGTCTGACAGCTTCAGGTCCTCGTCGGAAGCCACTCGGCCCTCCAGCTTCTGCATCAGAAAGGTGGGCACTGGGAAGGGAGCTTGTCAGAGGGGCAGCTAAGGGGTGGGAGGCACCGTTTCATGTAAATATCCAGCAAAGAGGCCTTAGGTAACTGTTCAGGTCAGGCCTGGTGTTGAGGGGTGCAGGCCAGGGAAGGCTTCACAGAGGAAGTGGGATCTAATCTGGATCTCAGGGACTAAGTAAGAGCCAGACAGGGAGCCGAGGGCTTGGCAGCTGTGCAAACGCAGCTATGTGTTCAGGGAACCTTTAGTTCAGGGAGGACACTTGGGCAAAGCAGGGAAGGGAGGCAGTGGCTGGAGCACAAGAGGCTGAAAGTGGAAGCTCAGGACTTTGGGAGCTTCCAGAAGGGGCAAGGTCTCTGAAGGGCCTTGAGCAGGGAAGAGATGCAGTCCAATAGACGTTTCAGGAAGACGGCAACACTCCAGTGATTTCTTGGGGAAGAGTGGGGGATGTGTGTACCCAGGCAGTGTGCTGGCAGCTGGGTGCAGCTTGCCAGAGATACATCCTTGTGCCTCCCAACTGTCCCCTGCTGCACACACTCATGTACACGCGCGCGCACCCCCCCCCCACACACACACACGAAGCTGGATCCTTGTCTTCAGCCCAGCTCTCGTTAAACTAGTCTGGAGTGTGAGCCCAACTTGCCACTGGGCCCAAGTTATCACTGAACCCAAGATGATCCTGGAGCTCTTCCCTCTGCCAGGACTCATCTTCCCTGCGAAGATCACCAGGAAAGCTTTTGAGCACAGAAGGCAGTACTCACCCTCAGCCTTTCAAAGAGCTCTGCCAATTTGAGGAAGCTCCTAGGAAGTAGTAGGGAGGAGTTAGGGTAGGGGGCTGAGGAACAGCTCAAAGCCTATCTGTCTCAGCCCCTCCTTGGGAGTCTCCCTCTCGCCTTTCCCTCCCAACACCCTCCCCCAACAGGAGAGCCTACACCTCCCACCTAGAGCTGACAGTAGACATCTACAGAGTGACCCTTCATGGGAAGACATGGTATTACAAGCATAGGGAGAGGGTAGGGGTGGAGGGAGTCCTCACGTCCTTAGCTGGTTGACTTCCTGTGTTCCCAGACTGCTCAGCGCAGCTGAGATAGGGATATAATCATCTGCCAGGCCTGTTGGGGGAACAGCCCCCATCAGAGCCCCTACATCTGCACGTCAAGCCCTGGTGCCTGTGGCCACAGACAGACAAGGCATGCCCTGCTCTCTTCTCTCCCCCAAGGAGTTGAACCACTGGGGAGAGGGGCTGTGGGATCCAGGACCCCTTGGACCTTGCATACACTTGTGGGCACGCATGACGCGGTCGGCCCGCAGGCAGGCATCTCGGATACGGGTGTGATACTCCAACAGGAAGGTCCTCTCATGCTCAAAGAAGTCATCCACCTCCTAAGGGAGCCAGGCAGGACCCCATTTACACTGGGTCACCAAGGAGCTTGGCAGCACAGGCACGCAGGGTTGGCAAAATCTCCTTCCAATCCAGGCCAGGCCCCACCAGTGGCTTCCTTCCCACACCCAGCCTGGGCCTCAATCCGTACTGTGGACTTGAGGTGCTGGATTGAATCTGGAGAGGAGCTCCAGGGGTTACCTTGAGCCCTGACATGCCCGTGATGAGGGCTTCATCCGCAGACTTCACGATATTCCTCAGAAATCCTCCGAGGAGCTCCTTCCTGTTCTTCCCCCGGACACTCAGCTGAGGCACACAGGGAGGGTATGATGCTGGGGTGGGCGTTCTCGCCTCCCATGCCGAGTCGCAAGCCACTCACGGAGCTGTGACACAGGCTTGGGCCCACTGGGGCCCCTTCTCCAGCCCTGCCACCCCTGGGTGCCTCCCCACCCAAGCTAGACTCCGGCCCCAGGGCCAGGGATTTGGCCCAGCTCACATCCTGTCCATATTCCAAAAACACAAAGAAGTTGTGGTCTCGACGCAGGGTGGGGTGGGCCGCCAGGCGCTGCAGAAAGACTTCGTGCATCGCGACTGTCTTCTTAAAGATGGCCAGGTACTCCCTGCGAGAGTGGCAGCGGCTCACGGGCCCTCCTCAGCCCCCATCATCCTGCCTGCCCCCCTTTCTGGGGTCAGAGGTCAGGGTCTCTAAACATTCATGGGGGGATAGCTGGGGAAGATAGCTGGGGAAGGCTGGGAAAGGAGGGGGCACTCACGCTTCCAGCTCCTGCTTCATCTTGGCAAACTCTTCCCGAGTGACAGAGCTGTCCCCCTCGCCCAATTTCTGTAGCTTTTCCCTTGAAGCCTCAAAGTCTGGCCTCGGAGGGGCTGGGGGGATCTGCTCAAAGGAGGGACGGAGCTGGGAGACCTCTCACGGCCGAGACGGCCGCCATAGCCTTTGGTCCTCACCCAAGTGCTCTGCCTGTCCCTCCCAGCCCCTGCCCGGCCCCTCCTCACGATGAGGCCGGCGTACTCCTCGTTCTCCACGTAGGCGTCATGCAGCCAGATGAACTCCTCGTGCTGCCGCACGACTGAGAACTCGGTCTGGGCGAAGTGAGGGAGGCAGCTCTGGAAGCAGGAAGGCCGTCTGAGGTACCCTCTCTGCCCCAAGCCCTGCCTCAGCAAGTCTCCTGGGCACCCACTTTTAGGCCCCCCTCATCCCACATCCCAGGGAGGACCAAGTTAGAGCTCAGGTGTGCGTGATTTCATTTAGAATCGTGGATGGGGATGATTAGGACTCGGGGCCTCAGGAAGAGGCACCCAGAGCCTAGTTAAGATGCTTGCTTTCCAGGAGGGGCTGAGGGCAAGTGCCAGGTGGAGGAACAGTGCCCACAGGCTGTGTTGGCACATGCCTACCACCCCTGGGGGAGGCCTCCTGCGGGCAGCCACCAGGACCTTTCTTCGAGCCCCGCACTGCCTCACCTTGGTTTGAACAGTGAATTTCACCTTGTCCCGCTCACTCACTGCGTCAGAGATCTCCACCTGTAAGGAGCTGTCTCCCTGCAGATCCACCGATGCACAGGAAGGCTGCGGAGGAGGGGAGGTCTCTAGCCTAGCTGAGCATGGCCCCTTTGCCCTTCCTTGCCCTGCAGGCCTTCTGGTCCACCTGCAGAACCTCTTTAGCAGCACTGCTTCAGCAATGCCCCAGGTCACCAGAGAGGGGTCCTGATAAGGCACTGACCTGAGCTTTGCAACTGCCAAAACATTTTAACCCTCCCATCCTTGGAGGCAGGCAGAAAGCTTCCCATTTGACAGATATTGAAGCTGAGACAACCAGAGATGGTGGCCCATTTGCAGCTGGTCTAGTGATGTCTCCTTCCCGGATGGAGATCCCTGCATCTATCCCCTCCTCCTGGCTATCCGGCATGAAGGAATTGACCCTGAGGTCACTGGTCACTGTTTACAGGGTTATCTCTACATTGTTTCTCCCTTTTTTCTTTTTTTTTTTTTTTTGATAGTGTCTTGCTCTGTCACCCAGGTTGGAGTGCAGTGCCGTGAGGGGAAGTAAATTGTCTAAGGTTATGCAGCTGCAAAGCGACAGTGCCAGGTCGAAACCCAGTTGTTGTTTTTGTTTGTTTGCTTGTTTTTTTTAGACGGAGTCTTACGCTGCCCAGGCTGGAGTGCAGTGGAGCGATCTCCGCTCACTGCAACCTCCATCTCCCGGGTTCAAGCGATTCTCCTGCCTCAGCCTCCCAAATAGCTGGGACCACAGGCGTGCACCACCATGCCCAGCTAACTTTTGTATTTTTTTTTTTTTCTTCTTTTTTTTTTTTTTTTTGAGACGGAGTCTCGCTCTGTCGCCCAGGCTGGAGTGCAGTGGCCGAATCTCAGCTCACTGCAAGCTCCGCCTCCCGGGTTTACGCCATTCTCCTGCCTCAGCCTCCCGAGTAGCTGGGACTACAGGCGCCCACCACCTCGCCCGGCTAATTTTTTGTATTTTTAGTAGAGACGAGGTTTCACCGTGTTCGCCAGGATGGTCTCGATCTCCTGACCTCGTGATCCGCCCGTCTCGGCCTCCCAAAGTGCTGGGATTACAGGCTTGAGCCACCGCGCCCGGCAACTTTTGTATTTTTAGTAGAGATGGGGTTTCACCATGTTGGTCAGGCTGGTCTCAAACTCCTGACCTCAAGTGATCCACCTGCCTCGGCCTCCCAAAGTCCTGGGATTACAGGCATGAGCCACTGTGCCCAGCAAAACCCAGTTTCTTAATTTCCAACCCCATGTACTTTCTCAGTTACTTGCCCACCCCTTCCCCAGCCGGCTACTCAGGCATCCCTTAACCAGGGCTTCAAGTGAGTTGGGTGAGACATTTTCACCTCTTTTGGGGGAGGGTTGCCAAAACCATTCCATTTACTACTTTTGATGCCAAGAGGCAACAGCTTACATGCAAAGCACGTGTATTTCTTCAAGTGAAAAGATCAACAAGACACCAAGCTACCAGCTCATTCTTGCATTGAGTTATTCAATATGTATTTATTTATTTTTGAGATAGGGTCTCGCTCTGTCACTCAGGCTGTAATGCAGTGGTGTCATCATAGCTCACTGCAGCCTCCAACTCCTGGGCTCAAGTAATCCTCCTGCCTCTGCCTCCCAGGTACCTGGGACTACAGGCATGTACCACCATGCCAAGGTTTTTTTTCTTTTAGGAACGGGGTCTTGCTATGTTTCCCAGGCTGGTCTCAAACTCCTGGGCTCAAGCAATCCTCCCACCTCAGCCTCCCAAAGGGCCGGAAGCAACTTGCATTTATTGAATACCTACTGTGTCCACACCATAGTGCCAAGTGATATTAGGGGGAAGAGAAGAGGCTTAAGAATCACTCTGCCTTTCAGCATTGCTCACCAGTATACAAGAGGCACCTGTCCCACCTCTCAATCTGGAGGCCTCCTCACTCTCTCCTCTCTCTGATTTTGGCACACTTTGGAGATGGTCCCTGAGATGGGGCTTGGTGATATGTGGGTCCAGAAACAGGCAAGACCTTGCCTGATGGTGGCCCATCTGCAGCTGGTCTAGTGATGTCTCCTTCCCGGATGGAGATCCCTGCATCTATCCCCTCCTCCTGGCTGTCCGGCATGAAGGAATTGACCCTGAGGTCACTGGTCACTGTTTACAGGGTTATCTCTACATGGTTTCTCCCTCTTCTTTTTTTTGATAGTGTCTTGCTCTGTCACCCAGGTTGGAGTGCGGTGCCGTGATCTCGGTGCACTGCAAACTCTGCCTCCCGAGTTCAAGAGATTCTCTTGCCTCAGCCTCCTGAGTAGCTGGGATTACAGGTGCGTGCCACCACTCCCACCTAAATTTTGCTTGAGCCCAGGAGTCTGAGACCAGCCTGGGCAACATGGTGAGACACCCTTCGATGCCCACCTCCACAAAAAAACTTTGAAAATTAGCTGGGCATGGTGGCACATGCCTATGGTTCCAGCTACTTGGGGGGCTGAGGTGGGAAGACTGAGCTTGGGAGGTGCAGGCTGCAGTGAGCCAGGATCTTGCCACTGCACTCTAACCTAGGTGACAGAGTGAGGAACTGTCTAAAGAAAACAAAAACAAAAACAAAAACAAAAACAAAAAAAACTAAAGCTAATTTTTTTGTTTGTTTGTTTTTGAAATGGAGTTTCGCTCTTGTTCCCCAGGCTGGAGTGCAATGGTGCAATCTCGGCTCACTGCAACCTCGGCCTCCCTGGTTCAAGCAATTCTCCTGCCTCAGCCTCCCGAGTAGCTGGGATTACAGGCATCCACCACCACGCCTGGCTAATTTTGTATTTTTAGTAGACATGGGGTTTCTCCATGTTGAGGCTGGTCTCGAACTCCTGACCTCAGGTGATCTACCCACCTCCGCCTCCCAAAGTGCTGGGATTACAGGTGTGAGCCACCGTGCCCGGCCTGGCCTAGTCTTGTCTTTTTTTTTTTTTTTTTCCCCTTTTGTGGAGAACGGGGTCTTGCTATATTACCCAGGCAGGTCTCGAACTCCTGGGCTCAAGCTATCCTCCCGCCTCTGCCTCCCTGAGAGCTGGGATTACAGGCGTGAGCTACCGCGCCCGGCCAGGCCTGGCCTATTCTTTTTTTTGAGACGAAGTCTCACTCTGTCACCCAGGTTGGAGTGCAGTGACGTGATCTCAACTCACTGCAACCTCTACCACCCAGGCTCACGGGATTCTCTTGCTTCAGCCTCCTGAGTAGCTGGGATTACAGGCGCACACCACCACTTCCAGCTAATTTTTGTATTTTAGCAGAGACAGGGCTTCACCATGTTGGCCAGGCTGGTCTTGAACTCCTGACCTCAGGTGATCCACCCGCCTTGGCCTCCCAAAGAGCTGGGATTACAGGTGTGAGCCACTGAACCCAGCCTATTCTGGCCTGCCTATTCTTGAACTTCACAGAAATGCAGTTATGCATTGTGTATTCTTTTGTGCCCCGTTCTTTAGAGAGCTCTCTCTATGTTGTTGAGTGGAGAAGTAGTTGTTTTCATTGCTGTGTCTTTTTTTTTTTTTTTTTGAGACGGAGTCTTGCTCTGTAGCCCGGGCTGGACTGCAGTGGCCCGATCTCAGCTCACTGCAAGCTCCGCCTCCCAGGTTTACGCCATTCTCCTGCCTCAGCCTCCGGAGTAGCTGGGACTACAGGCGCCCGCCACCTCGCCCAGCTAGTTTTTTGTATTTTTAGTAGAGACGGGGTTTCACCGTGTTAGCCAGGATGGTCTCGATCTCCTGACCTCGTGATCCGCCCGTCTCGGCCTCCCAAAGTGCTGGGATTACAGGCTTGAGCCACCGCGCCCGGCCATTGCTGTGTCTTATTTCATTACATGATTATATCATAATGCATGTATCTACTGTTGATTATCATTTGGATTATTTCAAGTTTTTGGCTATTATGAATAAAGCTGCCATGAACAATTCTTTTTTTTTTTTTTTGAGACGGAGTTTTGCTCTTGTTACCCAGGCTGGAGTGCAACGGCGAGATCTCAGCTCACTGCAACCTCTGCCTCCTGGGTTCAAGCAATTCTCCTGCCTCAGCTTCCCGAGTAGCTGGGATTACAAGCACGCGCCACCATGCCTGGCTAATTTTTTGCATTTTTAGTAGAAACAAGGTTTCATTATGTTAGCTGGGCTGGTCTCAAACTCCTGACTTCAGGTGATCCGCCTGCCTCAGCCTCCCAAAGTGTTGGGATTACAGGCCTGAGCCACTGCACCTGGTTACTTTTTTTTTTAAGCAGGGGGGTGTTCTCACTATGCTGCCCAGGCTGGTTTGAACTCGTGGCCTCAAGCCATCCTTCCACTTCAGCCTCCCAAGTAGCTGGGATTACAGGTGTGCACCACCACATCTGGCTTCCATGAACATTCTTTTTTTTTTTTTTTGAGACGGAGTCTCGCTCTGTCCCCCTGGTTAGAGTGCAGTGGCACGATCTTGGCTCACTGCAAGCTCCGCCTCCCGGGTTCATGCCATTCTCCTGCCTCAGCCTCCCGAGTAGCTGGGACTACAGGCGCCCGCCACTGCGCCTGGCTAATTTTTTGTATTTTTAGTAGAGATGGGGTTTCACTGTGGTCTCGATTTCCTGACCTTGTGATCCGCCCATCTCGGCCTCCCAAAGTGCTGGGATTATAGGCGTGAGCCACCGCACCCGGCCGACTTTATTTATTTATTTATTGAGACAGAGTCTCGATCTGTCACCCAGGCTGGAGTATAGTGACGCGATCTTAGCTCACGGCAACCTCCACCTCCCAGGTTCAAGTGATTCTCCTGCCTCAGCCTCCTGAGTAGCTGGGGTTACAGGCGCCTGCCACCATGCCTAGATAATTTTTGTAATTTAGTAGAGATGGGGTTTTGCCATGTTGGCCAGGCTGCTCTTGAACTCCTGACCTCAAGTGATTCGCCCGCTTCGGCCTCCCAAAGCGCTAGCATTACAGGTGTGAGCCACCGCATCCAGCCATCTTTTGAGGACTTTTGACCTAAGTCCCCATTTCTGTTGGGTATGAGAAGTGCTTGTTCACAGGGAAGGCATATTATATGTTTAAAACACTTTAGTAAATACTGCCAAACAATTTTCTAAGGTGACTAAACCAATGTACACTGCCAGCAGCACTGTGTATGAAAGTTCCAGTTGCACTACATCCTTGCCAATACTTAAGAGTTGTTAGTCATTTTATCTTTCTCTCGCTCTCTCTCTCTCTTTTTTTTTTTTTTTAAAGAAATAGGGTCCCACTAGTGTTGTCCAGGCTGGCCTTGAACTGGGCTCAGGCAATCCTCTGGAGTAGCTGAGAGTTGCTTCTGTGTACACGTATCAATTGACCTATTAAGTATGATAAACTTTGTACTCTCTGTTCCATTGGTCTATGTTTGTCCTTATGATAATATCTCACTGGCCTGATTACTGTAATCTGACAGGTGAGACTGGAAATCAGACAGTGTAAGGCTTCCACCTTTATTCTTTTTTTTCAAAATCATTTTGGCAATTATAGGTCCTTTACATTTCTACACATACTCGGCTTGTTGATTTCTACCCCTAAAAAACGTACTGGGATTTTTATTGTGATTGCATCGAATATACAGATCAGTCTGGGCACAAACCACTGTGACGGCTCAGAATTGTTAGTCTTTTTTACTTCCACCCTGTTAGTCGAGGCATGGTAATTGTGCATGGGAGTGTAACTGGTATTACCTGGTGAGGAATGATGTTGAGCGGCATTTTCTGTATTTATCAGTCATCTGCATATCTTCTTTTGTAAAGTGCCTGTTCAGTTCTCTGATTCTTTCCAGTCACCTCTTTGAAAGATCAGATTATCTGTTTTTTCAGTAATTTGTAGGAACTCTGTTCCTGGGGACAAGTCCATTGTTGATTATACGTTTTGTCAGTATCTTTTCCTAGTCTATAGTTTGCCTTTGACTCTCTTAATGGTTCAAATGTTACAAGCTCAACATAAGAGTCCTTTATTTCTATGGGTAAGGCTTTTTATGTCCTGTTGAAGAAATCTTTGCCTACCCCAAGGTCATGAAGATATTCTATTTATTTTTCTAGAGGTATTACAGTTTAAGCTTACACTTGAGTCTATAATCCATTTTCTTTTTTCTTTTTCTTTTTTTTTTTTTTTTGAGACAGGGTCTTGCTCTGTCGCCCAGGCTGGAGTGCAAATGATTCTCCTGCCTCAGCCTCCTGAGTAGCTGCGATTACAGGCGCCCGCCACAATGCCCAGCTAATTTCTGTATTTTTAATAGAGATGGGGTTTCACTCTTTTGGCCAGGCTGGTCTCAAACTCCTGACCTCAAGTGATCCACCCTCCTCGGCCTCCCAAAGTGCTGGTATTACATGTGTGAGCCACCCCACCTGGCTATGATCTATTTTCAATTCATTCTCTTCATTTTAATTTTAATTTCTTTCTTTCTTTCTTTCTTTCTTTCTTTTTTTTTTTTGAGATGGAGTTTCACTCTTGTTGCTCAGGCTAGAGTGCAATGGCAGATCTCAGTTCATTGCAACCTCGGCCTCCCAGGTTCAAGCAATTCTCCTGCCTCAGCCTCCTGAGTAGCTCAGATTACAGGTGCCCACCACCACGCCCAGCTCATTTTTGTATTTTTAGTAGAGATGGGGTTTTACTATGTTGGCCAGGCTGGTCTCGAACTCCTGACCTCAGGTGATCCACTTGCCTTGTTCTTCCAAAGTGCTTGGATTACAGGCATAAGCCACCGTGCCTGGCCTAATTTTAATTTCTTGAGATGGAGTCTCGCTTTGTCACCCAGGCTGGAGTGCAGTGGCGTGATCTTGGCTCACTGCAGCCTCCGCCTCCTGGGTTCACACGATTCTCTTGCCTCAGCCTCCCAAGTAGCTGGGATTACAGGTGTGCATCACACGCCTGGCTAATTTTTGTATTTTTAGTAGAGATGGGGTTTCACCATGTTGGCCAGGCTGGTCTCAAACTCCTGACCTCATATGATCCACCTGCCTCAACCTCCCAAAGTGCTGGGATTACAGGCATGAGCCACCACGCCCGGGGATTTTCAATTTGTTTTGAATATGCAGTGTCAGGTATGGGTTGTGATTCATTGTGCCATGTGGCCAGCTATTTGAGCACTATTTGTTATAAACATTTTCCTTTTGCTATTGAATTGCTTTGGTGTACATATATCAATTGACCTATTAAAAGTGACAGGCCGGGCGCAGTGGCTCATGCCTGTAATCCCAGCACTTTGGAAGGCTGAGGTGGATGGATCACGAGATCAGGAGATTGAGACCATCCTGGTTAACACGGTGAAACCCCGTCTCTACTAAAAATACAAAAAAAAAATTAGCCAGGTGCGGTGGCGGGTGCCTGTAGGGCCAGCTACTCGGGAGGCTGAGGCAGGAGAATGGCATGAACCCGGGAGGTGGAGCTTGCAGTCAGCCAAGATCTTGCCACTGCACTCTTGCCTGGGTGACAGCACGAGACTCCGTCTCAAAAAAAAAAAAAAGAGTGTCACTCTTTGGACTCTCTGCTGTGTTCCATTGGTCTAAATGTTTATCCTTATGATAATATCTCACTGTCTTGATTACCGTAACTTGACAGGCAAGACTTGAAATCACATAGTGCAAAGCCTCCAACTTTATCCTTTCTTTTCAAAATAATTTTGGCTATTATAAGTCCTTTACATTTCTACAGATATTCTGCTTGTTAATTTCTACCCCTAAAAAACGTACTGGGATTTTGATTGTGGTTGTATCAAATATATAGATCAATCTGGGAAGACTAGATCTCTTTGTAATTTTATAGTTTATAATTTTTAATCTTCCAATCTAAAAACATGTAATATCTTTCCAATGATTTAGGTCATCTTTAATGTTTTGTAGTTTTCTGTGTAAAGGTCTTGCATGTCTTCTGTGAGATTTATTCCTAGGTATTTGATGATTCTCTTTTTTCTTTGCTTTTTATTTTTATTTATTTTATTTATTTTTTTGAGACAGAGTCTTGTTCTTGTTGCCCAGGCCAGAGTGCGATGGCATGGTCTCGACTCACTGCAACCTCTGCCTCCTGGGTTCAAGCGATTCTCCTGCCTCAGCCTCCCAAGCAGCTGGGATTATAGGCGCCCTTTCTTTGCTTTTTAAATTATATTTTTTAAAGTTTCATCTTCTAATTGTATACAGAAAAACAATAGGCTGGGCATGGTGGCTCATGCCTGTGAACCCAGCACTTTGGAAGGCTGAGGCAGGAGAATCACTTGAGCCAAGGAGTTCAAGGCCAACCAGGGCAACATGGCGAAACCCCATGTCTACAAAAAAATACGAAAATTAGCCTGGTGTGGTGGCAAACACATGTAGTCCCAGCTACTTAGGAGGCTGAGGCAGGAGGATCACTTGAGCCCAGAAGGTCAAGGCTGCAGTGAGCCATGATCACACCATCACACCACTGCACTCCAGCCTGGATGACAGTGCGGGTCCCTGCCTCAAAACAAAAAAAACAAAAAAAAAAAAAAAAGAAAGGAAAAAAGGCCGGGCGAGGTGGCTCATGCACTTTGGGAAGCCGAGGCGGGTAGATCACTTGAGGTCAGGAGTTTGAGACCAGCCTCGTCAACATGGTGAAACCCCGTCTCTACTAAAAACACAAAAATTAGCCAAGTGTGGTGGGGGGGCGCTTGTAATCCCAACTACTCAGGAGGCTGAGGCAGAAAAAACCCTTGAACCCAGAGGCAGAGGTTGTGGTGAGCTGAGATCGCCCCATTGCACTCCAGCCTGGGTGACAAGAGTGAAACTCCATCTCAAAAAAAAATGAAAGAACAAAAGAAAAAAAATCATATATTTTTATATATTTACTTTGTGTCCACGCAAATTTACTTGTTAATTTTAATAAATTTTTTAACTATCTTGCTGAACTCACTCACTTATTAATTTAATTGTTTGTGGATCCTTTTTTTTTTTTTTTGAGACAGGGTCTTGCTCTGTCATCCAGGATGGAGTGTGGTAATGCCACCGTGGCTCATGACAGCCTTGAACTTCCAGGCTCAAGGGATCCTCCCACTTCAGCCTCCTGAGTAGCTGGGACTACAGGCATCTGCCACCATGCCTGGATAATTTTATTTTTCGTAGAGATAGGGTCTCACTATGTTGCCCAGGTTGGTCTCGAACTCCTGGGCTCAAGAGATCTCCTAAATTAGGCCTCCCAAAGTGCAGGGATTACAGGTCTGAGCCACCTTCCTGGCCAGTTCTTTTGGATTTCCTACAGATACAGTCCTATAATCTAAAATGATGACAGTTTTAGTTCTTCCTTTCCAACCTTTATTTCTTTTTACCACCTTATTATACTCGCCAGGACCTCCAGTACAATGTAGAAGTGATGATATGATGACATGTTCCTAATCTCAGAGGGACTGCATTTAAAATTTAACCCCAAAGTGTTTTTAGATATATATTTTTTAATCAAGGGTATCTTAATGAAGCTTAATGGAACTCCCTGCTATGCCTAATTTGATGAGAGTGTTGATTTTTATCAATCGTTTTTCCTTTGATTGAGATAATCATATGGATGTTCTTGTCATCTGTTTATGTGCTGAATTTCATTTGATTGATTTGCAAATGTTAAACTACCTTGCATTCCTGGAAGAAGGCCTTGTTCATGAAGTGTTATCCTTTTGTATATTGCTTATTCAGCTTGATAATTTTTTTTTTTTGAGACAGGGCCTTGCTCTGTCGCCCAGGCTGGAGTGCAGTGGTGTGATTATGGCTCACCGTAGGCTCAAACTCCAGGGCTCAAGCAATCTTCCTGTCTCAGTCTTCCAAAGTGCTGGGACTATGAGCATGAGCCACTGTGGCCAGCCTCAACCTTTTTCTTTTTTTAATTTTTGAGACAGAGTCTCACTCTGTTGCCCAGGCTAGAGTGCAGTGTTTATGATCACAGCTCATTGCAGCCTCAACCTGCTGAGCTCAAGTGATCCTCCTGCCTCAGCCTTCCAAGGAGCTGGGACTACAGGCATGTGCCACTATGCCTGGCTAATTTTTTTTTTTTTTTTTTTTTTTGAGACAGAGTCGCACTCTGTCACCCAGGCTGGAGTGTAGTGGCACGATCTCGGCTCACTGCAAACTCTGCCTCCCAGGTTCACACCATTCTCCTGCCTCAGCCTCCCGAGTAGCTGGGACTACAGGCGCTGGCCACCACACCCAGATAATTTTTTGTATTTTTAGTAGAGATGGGGTTTCACCGTGTTAGCCAGGATGGTCTCGATCTCCTGACCTCATGATCTACCCGCCTTGGCCTCCCAAAGTGCTGGGGTTACAGGGATGAGCCACCACGCCCGGCCAACACCTGGCTAATTCTTAATTTTTCTGTAGAGATGGGGGTCTCTCTATGTTGCCCAGGCTGGTCTTGAACTCCGGGGTTCAAGCAATCCTCCCGCTTCAACCTCCCAAAGTGCTAGGATTATAATCATGAGCCACTATGCCTGGCCCCCAGCTGCAACTTGATATTGTATGATTTTTGTATCTATGTTCATGAGAGATATTAACATGTATTTTTCCTTTCTTGTAATGTTCCTAACAATTTTTTTATTGTGATAAAATATACATAATATAAAATTTACCATTTTAATCATTTTTTTTTTTTGAGATGGATCCTCACTCTGTTGCCCCAGCTAGAGTGCAGTGGTACAATCTTGGCTCACTGCAACCTCTGCCTCCTGGGTTCAAGTGATTCTCATGCCTCAGCCTGCAGAGTAGCTGGCATTACAGGCACCCGCCACCATGCCCAGCTAATTTTTGTATTTTTAGTAGAGATGGGGTTTCGCCATGTTGGCCAGGCTGGTCTTGAACTCCTGACCTCAGGTGATCCACCTGCTTCAACCTCCCCAAATGTTGGGATTACAGGTGTGAGCCACCGTGCCCGGCCCCATTTTAACCATTCTTAAGCACACAATTCAGTGGCATTAAGTGCATTCACATTGTTGTGCAATCCTCACCATCTGTATCTCCTCTTGACAGATATTTGTATCAAGGTTATGCTGTCCTCCTAAAATAAGACAGCAACTGTGCCTTCTATTTCTGTTTTTTGGAATAATTTATATAAAAATGATATTTTCCCCCATAATATTTTGAAGAATTTACATGTGATTTTATTTGTGCTAGAAAGATATTTTTGGAAATATTTTAAATTACAGATTAAATGTCTATAATATGTATAGGACTACATAGATTTTCTATTCTTGCTTCAGGTTTGGTAAGTTGCCTTTTTCAATAAATTTGTCCATTGCATCTAAATTACCTAATTTGTTTGCCAAAAACTTGTTCATATCTACTCCTTTTTTTTTTGTCTGTAGTATTTCTAGTGATGTCCCCTTTATAATTCCTGAGAATGGTAATTAGTATTCTTCTCCTTCCTCTCCATCTCTCTCCTGCTCTCTCAATCTCTCTTTTGTCAGTCTTGCTAGTTTATTAATTTTATTAACATTTTCATAAAACCACTTTTGGCATTATTGATTTATTTATTTTCCCTATTTGTATGTTTATTTTCTGTTTGTTGACTTCTTCTTCTTTTTTTTTTTTTTTTTTGGTTTGTTTGTTTAGTAGAGAGGAGGTCTCACTATGTTGCCCTGGCTGGTCTCAAACTCCTACTCTCAAGTGATCCTCCCCTTTTCACATTGGCCTCCCAAAGGGCTGGGATTACAGGCGTGAGACACTACAACCGGCCTTTGTTGATTTGTGTGCTTATCCTCTTATCCTTCTGTTTTCTTAGGGTTTAACTTGCTCTTCTTTTTCTGACTTGTTGAGAATGAATGTATCATTAATTTCTCAGCCTTTCTTGTTTTCTTTAATTTTTTTTTTTTTTTTTTTTTTTTTTTTTTTTTGAGACAGAGTCTCACTTTGTTGCCTAAGCTGGAGTGCAGTGGCACAATCTCGGCTTACTGCAACCTCCACCACCCAGGTTCAAGAGATTCTCCTGCCTCAGCCTCTAGAGTAGCTGGGACTACAGGCGTGTGCCACCACGCCCAGCTAATTTTTTTTTTTTTTTTTTTGATAGGGAGTCTCACTCTGTCTCCCAGGCTGGAGTGCAGTGGCGCAATCTCCGCTCACTGCAAGCTCCGTTGCTTCCCGGGTTCACACCATTCTCCTGCCTCAGCCTCCCGAGAAGCTGAGACTACAGGAGCCTGCCACCACGCCCAGATAATTTTTTGTATTTTTAGTAGAGATGGGGTTTCACCATGTTCGCCAGTATGGTCTCGATCTCCTGACCTTGTGATGCGACTGCCTTGGCCTCCCAAAGTGCTGGGATTACAGGCGTGAGCCACCGCGCCTGGCCATTTTTTTGTATTTTTAATAGAGACAGTGTTTCACCGTGGTGGCCAGGCTGGTCTCAAACTCCTGACCTCAGATGATCCACCTGAGCCTCAGCTGCTTCTTCTTTTTTTTTTTTTTTTTGGAGACAGAGATCTCGCTCTGTCTCCTAGACTGGAGTGCAATGGCGCGATCTCCGCTCACTGCGAGCTCCGCCTCCCAGGTTCACGCCATTCTCCTGCCTCAGCCTCCCAAGTAGCTGGGACTACAGGTGCCCGCCACCACGCCTGGCTAATTCTTTGTATTTTTAGTAGACATGGGGTTTCACCATGTTAGCCAGGATGGTCTCAATCTCCTGACCTCGTGATCTGCCCACCTTGGCCTCCCAAAGTACTGAGATTACAGGCGTGAGCCACTGCGCCGGGCCCACCTCAGCTTCTTAAAGTGCTGGAATTACAGGCATGATCCACCACGCCTGGCCAAAAAATTTTTTTTTAGTTACTTATTTTCCAGCTGGGTGCGGTGGCTATAATCCCAGCACTTTGGGAGGCGGAGGCTAATGGATCACCTAAGGTCAGGAGTTCAAGACCAGCCTGGCCAACATGGTGAAACACTGTCTCTACTAAAAATACAAAAAAATTAGCCAGGTGTGGTGGCGCACAGCTGTAGTTCAGCTACTTGGGAGACTGAGGCAAGAGAATCGCTTAAACTTGGGAGGTGGAGGTTGCAATGAGTTGAAATTACACCACTGCACTCCAGCCTGGGCAAGGAAGTGAGACTCCCTCTCAAAAAAAAAATAATAATAATAATAATTACTTATTTTCTTTAGTGTTGTATACTCAAGGCTTTCTTCTTTTCTTTTTTTTCTTTTTTTTTTTTTTGAGACGGAGTCTTGCTCTGTCGCCCAGGCTGGAGTGCAGTGCTGAAATCTCAGCTTGCTGCAAGCTCCGCCTCCCAAGTTCACGCCATTCTCCTGCCTCAGCCTCCCGAGTAGCTGGGACTACAGGCGCCCGCCACCACGCCCAGCTAAGTTTTTGTATTTTTAATAGAGATGGGGTTTCACCGTGTTAGTCAGGATGGTGTTGATCTCCTGACCTCGTGATCCGCCCGCCTCAGCCTCCCAAAGGGCTGGGATTACAGGCGTGAGCCACCGCACCCAGCCGGCTTTCTTCTTTTCTAAAATATGCATGTAGTGGTATACATCTCCCTCTGGAAACTGTGTATCTTATGAGTTTTGATATGTCATATTTTTATAATCATCAATTTAAAAATATTTTCTAATTTCCATTATAATTTCTTCTTTGATCTATGGGTTATCTAGAAGCATGTTGCTTAATTTCCAATAGTTTGGAATCTAGTTATGTTTTTGTTTTGATTCCACATTAATTCTGGGTCAGAGTGTACAATCTATATGATTTCAGTCTTTTAAAATTTATTTATACTTGCATTATAGCTCAAGGTATCATTTATTTTGGTAAATGTTTCACGTGCATTTGAAACAATGTATTTTCTGCAGTTGTTGGGTACACAGCTCTACATAAGTCAATTAGATCAAGTTGATTACTCATGTTATTTAAATCTTCTAAATCCTTACTGATATTTTTGTCTGCTTGTTGTAACAGTTGTTGAGAATTGTGTTAAAATTTCTAACTGGGCTGGGCATGGTGACTCATGCCTATAATTCCAGCACTTTGGGAGGCCGGGGTGGGAGGATCACTTGAACTTAGGAATTGGAGACCAGCTTGGCCAACATAAAAGACCCCATTTCTAAAAAAAAAAATACAATTACTTACTATTTAATTGTAGGTTTGCCTATTATTCCTTTTAGTTCTGTCATCTTTTATTTTGCATATTTTGATGCTATATTATTAGGTTCATATAAATTTAGGATTATTTTTCTGTGGAATGAAATCTTTCATCATTATAAAATGTCCCTTTTTATTTTATTTTATTTATTTATTTTTTGAGACGGAGTCTCGCTCTGTTACCCAGGCTGGAGTGCAGTGGCCGGATCTCAGCTCACTGCAAGCTCCGCCTCCTGGGTTTACGACATTCTCCTGCCTCAGCCTCCCGAGTAGCTGGGACTACAGGAGCCCACCACCTCACCCAGCTAGTTTTTTGAATTTTTTTTAGTAGAGATGGGGTTTCACTGTGTTAGCCAGGATGGTCTCGATCTCCTGACCTCATGATCCGCCCGTCTCGGGCTCCCAAAGTGCTGGGATTACAGGCTTGAGCCACCGCTCCCGGCCAAAATGTCCCTCTTTATTTCTCTTTTCTTCCTCCCTTCTTTCCTCCCTCCCTCTCCTCCTCTCCCCTTCCTTCCCTCCCTCCCTCCCTCCCTTCCTTCCTTCCTTCTTTCCTTCCTTTGACAGAGTTTCACTCTCATCACCCAGGCTGGAGTGAAATGGCGTGATCTTGGCTCACTGTAACCTCTGCATCCCGGGTTCCAGTGATTCTCCTGCCTCAGCCTCCCGAGTAGCTGGGATTACAGGTGCCTGCCACTACGCCTGGCTAATTTTTGTATTTTTAGTAGAGACAGGGTTTCACCACGTTGGCCAGGCTGGTCTCAAACTCCTGACCTCAGGTGATCTACCCACCTTGGCCTCTCAAAGTGCTGGCATTACAGGCATGAGCCACTGCACCTGGCCATCCTTCTTTATTTCTACTATACTTTTTCTTCTTCTTCTTCTTCTTCTTTTTTTTTTTGAGAGAGAGAGTCTTGCCCTGTTGCCCAGGATGGAGTGCAGTGGCGTGATTTTGGCTCACTGGAACCTCCACCTCCTGGGCTCAAGACATTCTCCTGCCTCAGCCTCCTGAGTAGCAGGGATTACAGGTGCATGCCACCAGGCCCAGCTAATTTTTGTATTTTTAGTAGAGATGGGGTTCCACTGTGTTGGCCAGGCTGCTCTCGAACTCCTGACCTCAAGTGATCAGCCTAACTTGACCTCCCAAAGTGCTGGGATTACAGGTGTGAGCCACTGGGCCTGACCTTTTTTTTTTTTTTTTTTTTTTTAAGACAAGGTCTTACTCTGTGTCCCAGGTTGGAGTGCAGGGACACAATCACAGCTCACTGTAACCTCAAACAATCCTGAGCTCAAGCAATTCTCCCACCTCTGCCTCCCACATAGCTGGGACCACAGGTGTGCCTCACTATGCCCAGCTCTCACCCATTTATGTCAACCTTTCTGTGTCCTTATATTTAAAATATGTCTCTTTTAACAGACTCTAGTTGTTTTTTTTCCAAAATACAATCTGACGATTTTTTTTTATATTGGAGAATTTAGTCCATTCATAATTATTGTAATTACTGATGTAGCAGGCTAGCAACTTGTCATCTTGCTTGTTGCTTTCTCTTTGTCCCATCTGTTTTTATTCCTGTATTCTTTCTTTCTTGTCTTCTTTTGAATTATTTAAATAGTATTTTATATTATTTCTTTTATTTATTTATTTTATTTTATTTTTTAAATTTAACTTTAAGTTCTGGGATACATGTACAGAATGTGCAGGTTTGTTACATAGGTATACATATGCCATGGTGGTTTGCTGCACCTATCAACCCGTCATCTAGATTTTAAGCCCCACATGTATTAGGTATTTGTCCTAATGCTGTCCCTCCCCTTGCCCCTCAGTCCCCCACAGGCCCCAGTGTGTGTTGTTCCCCTCCCTGTGTCCATGTGTTCTCATTATTCAACTCCCGCTTATGAGTAAGAACATGTGGTATTTGGTTTTCTGTTCCTGTATTAGTGTGCTGAGAATGATGGCTTCCAGATTCATCTACGTCCCTGGAAAGGACATGATATCATTCTTTTTTATGGCTACATAATATTCCATGGTGTATATGTGCCACATTTTCTTTATCCAGTCTATCATTGATGGGCATTTGAGTTGGTTCCAAGTCTTTCCTGTTGTAAATAGTGTTGCAACAAACATACGTGTGCATGTATCTTTATAGTAGAATTATTTATAATCCTTTGGGTTTATTTATTTATTTTTGAGACAGAGTCTCGATCTGTTGCCCAGGCTGGAGTTCAATGGCGTGATCTCGTTTCACTGCAACCTTTGCCTCCCGGGTTCAAGTGGTTCTCCTGTCTCAGACTCCCAAGCAATTGTGATTACAGTGCACACCACTATGTCTGGCCAATTTTCTGGATTTTTAGTAGAGATGGGGTTTCACCATGTTGGCCAGGCTAGTCTCAAATTCCTGACCGCAAGTGATTTGCCTGCTTTGGCCTCCCAGAGTGCTACGATTACAGGCTTGAGCCACCATGCTTGGCTAGTATTTTATATTATTTCATTTTCTCCTCTATTATATTTTTGTTTATATATTCTTTTAATGTCTCTATATTTAAAGGAAGATCTTAGAGAAGGCAATACCTAACCTAGAGGATAAATATTGGTAGTGAACTTTCAGAGAGTATGGCTCCTGCAAAGGCCGGGGGGTGCATCCATCTGTTCAATAGCTCAGCACATCCTCAGAACATACAGCAATAATAATATAACAGTAATAATAATATAATGGCTAACGCTTATGTTGGTCCTTACAATATGCTAGGCACGACTCTAACCATTTCATATATATGCCCTAAGCATTTTATATATGTTAACTCCTTTAACCATGAAGATGAACATAAACATTGAAGCAGACCATTCTGTTCCATGCTTTGTGTCTCTCAGCCCCTCTTGTCCCTCCAAACCACTTGAACCTCACTCCTCATTTCTTGGCTTCTCTGACACTCCCAAGGCAGCCTCTCCCACTTGCCCCAGAACCCAAACACATGCAGTTTGGCTAACTGGTGCAGCAGGTTCCCTAGTCCCCAGCCTCCTTCCTGCTGCCTTAGTATCTCTGCTCTGACCTACACTGCTTGGTAGCTGCTTGAGGGAGATGGGCCTCAAAGGTGGACCACAGCTGCTCCATCCTCATCCTTAGCCATGGCCCACTGTGCATATGCCTCCATCTCCCAAAAGGGTGCACCTCTCCATGCTCTAACCATCCTTGGCACAACGTGGATACTCAACAACTCTTTGCTGAATGAAGTCAAAAGGAAGAAATAGTCTTATGATTATATGAACTCAGAACACAAATGAAGCCATTAGGGCTGAACAGGATTCTCTCGCCTTGGGAAAGGAGAAGAGGATGCCAGCCTCTGCTCAATCCCTAACATCCTGCCCATCTCCCTGCCCCCACTTCCCACCCCCTACCCCCATCAAGCCAGCATGAGTTGGTCCTGGGGAGGGTAAGAGTGACAGTGATGGTCCCTTTCCATCTGTCAGGACAAAGGCAAAACCCCGCCTGCCTTGGCATCCTCATCAGTCCCCACACAGGTGCCACAGAGGCTACCCACTCCCTTGCTCAAGTCTCCCTTCTCTCATTTGCACAGACACACACATACACACAGAGACACATGGGCACACACACACGCAGACACGCGAGACAAACACAGACACAGGCACACAGACATATAGAAACACACACAGATACACAGACACACACCAACACACAGACACACAGACATAGACACACACAGATACACAGAGACACACAGACACAAACACACACAGACACACAGAGACACCCACAGACACATGCAAACACACACACAGACCCAGAACTACACAGACACACACACAGACACACGCAGACCATACACACACACACACAGACACCCACAGAGACACACACACACAGACATAAAGATGCACGCAGACCATACACAGACACAGAGACAGACACACACACACTCAGACACAAAGAGACACAGACATGCGCAGACACACACAGACACACAGACACATGCGTGCACACACAGACACACACACATGCACACGTGCACACACACAGACCATACACACAGACACACAGAGACACAAAGACACACGCATACCATACACAGACACAGACACACACAGACACGTACACGCAGACACACACAGACATGCACAGACACACACAGAGACAGACATGCGCGCACACATACAGACCCACCCACGGACGCACACGTGCACACACACAGACACACGTAGGCCATACACACATACACAGACACGCAGACACACAGACACACACAGAGACACACAGACACAAAGACATACACAGATACACACAGACACACACAGACATATGCAGACACATCGACATACACACAGACACACAGAGACACACACATGCAGACTATACACACACACACACACAAACACACAGAGACAGCCAACCACACACACAGACATACACACACCACCGCATGATTGGGCATCACGGGCTCTCATGGAGAGAGGGGAGGCTGGGGGTGGGGGTGTTCTTCATCCTTTCTCTACCTTGCCCTCCTTCCCAGCCTCCGCATGCGTCTCCATCGCTCTCCTGGGCTGCAGCACACACGGCTTCAGCGTCCGGCCACTGCCCGCGTGCTCCCGCAGGTCGTCCCCGTAACTCGCCCAAGGAACCGACCGAGTGAGCGTGCTCTCAGCTGACGAGGCCGCTCTCTCCCCCGCCCGGCCAAGGAGTCGCCTGGAGTCGGGGGCGGTTCCCACCGCCTTTCCCTCAGCCGCGCCTTTCGATTGGGTACCGGGGCACCGTGCGTGACACCATTGGCTGCAATGTCTGTCGTTCTTGTCCCGGGCCCCAGCTTTTAAGGGGCACGCGGCACGGAGCGTGGTCCGGTGATAGGCTACAGTGTGAGAGCTGGGGTCAGAGCTCATAGGGTCGCAGAGGCCGCGTGCCGCGTCTCCCTCCAGTCCCCGGCGGACTGAACCCCCACAACCCTGTGCCGCCGTTCCGGGCCCCTCCTTCCAACGGCCACGTGCGGCCTGCGCGTGCGCACTCGCCCAGTTTGGCGCCCACCAGGCAGTGGGGAAGGGGAAGGGGAAGAGGGTGAGGGTGGCAGGGTGGGGACGGGAAATGGGGAGCAGTGGTGGGGATGTGGGTGGTAGACCAGGGGCGAGGGCAGGGGACAGTGTCTGTGGAGAAGGGGGGTCTGTTAAGGTTTCCGCCCTTGGGCGGGAGGGAGCGGCGGGGTAAGCAGCCTAGGAGGACTAGGGGGCTCCACAAGGCCTGCGGCCAGGGCGCCCCAAGCGAGGCCGCAGTCCACGGACGGTCGCCAATGGAGCGGGGCTGCAAGGGGGTGCCGTTGCTGCGAGAGAAAACCTGGGAACCTTGGAATGAGCTTATAGTGATTGGGAAAAGAGTGGAGCTCCTGAGTAGAAACACTCAAAAACCGAAGCTGGAGTCTGAGTACTGGAGACTGGAAGATGTGGAAAAGACGGTCTTGAAAGGGAAGTCAGGCCCGAGTCAGGAAAGGACGGATGTGAAGCTGCTGCACCGTGGAGCAAGTGCATCACATGCTTCAGTAGATTTGGGGAAAGACAGCCCAAGGGAGATTTGGGGAAAGCAAGGGGTCAAACACGAAATAAGGGCTAAATCTAAGAGTGCAGGGATGACAGCAGGGCCTATGAAGGGGTCTGGGTTTGAAGAGAGGTTGAGGTCTGCTGGGGAAAAGGTAGGGACCACTGGAGAGGACTTGAGATCCAGTGGATATAAACTGGGGCAGAATGAGGAGTTGAGGTCGAGTGTAGACAAGATAAGATCAAGTGTAGAGAAGCTGAGGTCTAGTAGTGAGAAGCTGGTGTCCGGGGGAGAGATGCAGGGGTCCAGTGGAGTGAAGCTGAGGTCCAGTGGCAGAAAGCTGAGATCAAGTGGAGAGAATCTGAGATCAAGTGGAGAGAAGCTAAGATGGAGTGGAGAGAAGCTGGGAACCAGTGATGAGAAGCTGAAGTTGAGTGGAGAGATGCTGAGATCAAATGGAGAGAAGCTGGGAACCAGTGGAGAGAAGCTAAGATCAAGCAGAGAGAAGCTGAGGTTGAGTGGAGAAAAGCTGGGAACCAGTGATGAGAAGCTGAGGTTGAGTGGAGAGAAGCTGAGGTCAAGCAGAGAGAAGCTGGGAACCAGTGAAGAGAAGCTGAGATCAAGCAGAGAGAAGCTGAGGTTGAGTGGAGAGAAGCTGAGATCAAGCAGAGAGAAGCTGGGAACCAGTGAAGAGAAGCTGAGATCAAGCAGAGAGAAGCTGAGGTTGAGTGGAGAGAAGCTGAGATCAAGCAGAGAGAAGCTGGGAACCAGTGAAGAGAAGCTGAGATCAAGCAGAGAGAAGCTGAGGTTGAGTGGAGAGAAGTTGGGGTCAAGTGCAGAGAAGCTGAGATCTAGCGAGGAGAAGTTGGGGACCAGTGGGGAGAAATTGGAGGTTTCAAGAATGGGGAGCATAAATGAGGATAACATTGAAAAAGTGGTAGAAGTTACTGGTGATGAAAGAGTGATGGCATTTACTGATGATGAGATGGAAATTCCTTTTGAAAGTGTCAAAGGGAGTGAGGAACTACAAGGGACTGAGAAAGGAGTGGGAATTGACGGGGGCGTCTTGCGTGAAGTGAAAGATATCACTGATGAATCTGTTTCTATGGAAAATAAAGATATTATAGGTGAAGGTACCAGTGAATGAGGCAGATGAAGGACTGACACCAAACAAGGAAAGAGGCAGACAAGGGAAGTACTGGAAGTCAGAGGAGAAATTAGAGCCAGGCAACTTTACACTGAAGGGGTAAAGTTGAGAGAGGAAAGGAGAGAGGCTGAGCCTAAAATAAAAGAGAGTGGAAGTGAGGAAGAAAAGCTATTGGGGCTGAAGGCGGAGGCCAGGATCAAAGGAAGTAAAGAGGAGTGGCTGGTTCAGAGGGAGTGGGAACATATGGAGGAGAAAGAGAACGTGTTGGTAACGTGTTGACAGAGGAAACTTGGGTATTGGGAGAAAACCTGACTGGGAGCTCATAGGGAAATGTTTGAGAAAAGGATGGAGGATGGGCTAGAAGGATTTTGTCTGACACATGATGGGGTGTATGAGATGGAGGATAATTGCAGTAGGATAAAGGGTAGATTTTGAGGGTTGTGGAAGAAGGTGCAGGCTGAAGTGCGCAAAATTTCTGAAAGAGGAGCCTGAAGAATGAAGGGGTCCCAAGTGACAAAAGCAGGAGAGGAGATAAGAAAGAAGTGAGAAAAAACATAAGAAGCCACATGCCATAATGGTGATTGTGTTTGTTGGTAGGTATGTCCTTCTTTTCTTTTCTTTTTTCTTTTCCTTTCTCTTCTCTTCTCTTTTCTTTCTTTCTTCCTTTCTTTCTTTTTTTTTTGAGACTGTCTTGCTCTGTTGCCCAGACTGGAGTGCAGTGGCACAATCTTGGCTCACTGCAACCTCTGCCTCCCAGGTGCAAGCGATTCTCCTGCCTCAGCCTCCCGAGTAGCTGGGATTACAAGCTCCCGCCACCATGCCCGGCTAATTTTTGTATTTTTAGTAGAGATGGGATTTCAGCATGTTGGCCAGGCTGGTCCCAAACTCCTGATCTCAAGTGATCTTCCTGCCTTGACCTCCCAAAGTGCTGGGATTACAAGCGTGAGCCACCACCTGACCTGCTGTATCCTTTTTTATTAGTGGGGTCTTGTGACCTGTGTCTTGGGAAACTAGGCTTGCTCTTTTTCTTGGGAAACTAGTCCTACAAAATCCGTATGTCAATACCACCTCTTTTTGCTCTTCTGTGTTGCAGCTTCTACTGCCTGGATCTTAGATCTTCCTGTTTCTTGTTTTACTCCCTCACTTTGGTCAACTGCATCATTTAATAGCTCCTAGAGAAAGTGACTATGGAAGGTAAACTTTGGGACACTATCTGTCTGAAAATCTCAATTCTTTGTTCATAATTGACTGATAGTTTAGCTAGGTATAGAACTCTAGGCTGGAAATATTTTTCCCTTAGATTTTTAAAGGCATTTCCTCACTATGTTGTTCTTCTTTTTTTCCTTTTAATTAATTTTTTTTTTGAGACAAAGTCTCACTCTGTCACTCAGGCTGGAGAGCAGTGGCATGAGCTTGGGTCACTGCAACTTCCACCTCCTGGTTCAAGCAATTATCGTGCCTCAGCCTCCCAAGTAGCTGGGATTACAGACATATGCCACCTTGCCTGGCTAATTCCCTCACTATCTTCTAACTTCCAAGTATTGCTATTTATAAGTCGTTTTGTTCTTTTCTTTTAATTGTATAGAGAGCATTTTTCTTTTCTATGTAAATTACCTGTTTGCTACCACTCCCTAACTCAACCTATATCCTCATCCCATTTTCTCTGGCTTTACTAGAGGATGTTGGACCCAGAATTATAGCTGTTATCTTTTTTTCTCCTTTTGTCTGTCTCTTTTTATTCTACTCTCTGGACAATTTCATTAACTTTAAAACAACTGATGTATAATAGATGTACCTTTTGGGGGGTACATGTAATATTTTGATACAGTCATATAATGTGTAAAGATCAAATCAGGGTAATTGGGATATCCATCATCTTCAATATTTATCTTCTCTTTATGCCAGGAACATTCGAATCATTCTCTTCTAGCGATTTTGAAATGTACAGTAGATTATTGTTTACTACAGTCACCCTACTGCTCTATAGAACACTGGGTCCCATTTCTTCCATCTACCTGTACATTTCTACTCATTAGCATGTCTTTATTTCCTCCACCCTTCCTGGCCTCCAGTAACCACCAATCTCATCTCTATTTTCATGAGATCCACTTTCAACTTTATTAACTATATCTTTCTATCCTTTCTATTGAAATTTTACATTTTAACTGTCTTGTTCATTGGTTGCTTTTTTTTTTTTTTTTTTTTTTTTTTTTGAGATGGAATCTCACTCTGTCACCCAGGCTGGAATGTAATGGTGTGATCTTGGCTTATTGCAACCTCCACCTCCCCGATTCAAGCAGTTCTCCTGCCTCAGCCTCCTGTGCGCCCTGCACGAGCTGGGATTATAGGCATGCATCACCACGCCTGGCTAATTTTTTTGTATTTTTAGTAGAAATGGGGTTTTGCCATGTTGGTCAGGCTGGTTTTGAACTCCTGACCTCAGGTGATCCACCTGTCTCGGCCTCCCAAAGACTGGGATTACAGGCATGAGCCACCACACCTGGCCATGCTTCTTTTTGTATATATAGTATTTCTGTTCTTGTTTCATGAGTCTGTTCTCTTAACTTTCCAAGGATTTTTCCAGTTTTTGAGTTTTCTTCTGCTTTTCTTATTGTTTCCCCCTGAGTTCCCCTCCCCTGCTTCCCCTCCACCCCCTGGCTTCCCCCCCACCCCCCTGCTCCCCCCAATCCCCCCGCTTCTTTGTGTGTGTGTGTGTGTGTGTGTGTGTGTGTGTGTATTGTTGGAAGTTTTCGTCAAATGTTTGATCTTCGACTGTCCATATTTAAGAATGAGGCATTAAGCAGAGGCAACTGGAAGCACAATCTGGGGCTTGTTGATCTATGGGCTCCACTCTGTGGTGACTGAAGCAAGCAGGATATTTTGCTGGGTACACCCAAATATCAGAATCTGTAAATCTCACTGAAGGGACCATCTGGTTTCTCCAGAGAATTCTCCAATCTGTCTGGGGGATATCTGCATGGCCCCTGCTATAGAGGTTATAGCAGCAGGGTGGGGAGAGAGGGTTGTGGAGCCACCACTTGGTACACATGTTTTCACCCAGTCCCTTGTTTTCAGCTCAGTGCTCACTCCATCTTCAGCTGTGCCTGGTGTCCCTGAGTTGGTGCTTCTGAGATTCAATTTCCCCAGAGAGGAAACCCTCTACTGTGCTACGGGAGTTGGTGCCCAGCTAAAAAAGGTTGGGGAGGGGATTTGTGAGCTTAACTGCTTTATATACAGATGCTTAAACAATTTCTCTGTTCTCAGATCTATGCCTTTTTCCTTCCATCTGAGGTATCTGGTCCCTCAGTGTCCTGAACTTTTTTTGGGATAAGTAGAGTGAACTGTTAACTTTTTGTTTCTATTATCTTTAAGTACTTAAGTGCCAGCTACCTCCACTCTGCCAAGTTGGTCCCCGCTCCATCTCCAAACGTTTTTGTTGTTGTTGTTGTTGTTGTTCTGGTTTTTTTTTGTCGTTGTTGTTTTTGAGATAGGGTCTCACTCTGTCACTCAGGCTGGAGTGCAGTGGCATGATCATGGCTCACTGCAGCCTCAACCTCCTGGGCTGAAGCAATCTCCTCAGCCTCCCAAATAGCTGAGACTACGGGTGCACACACCACCATACCAGGTTAGTTTTTTTTTTTTTTTTTTTTTTTTTAAGTAGAGATGAGATCTCTCTATGTTGCTCAGGCTGGTCTTGAACTTATGCGCTCAAGCGATCCTCCTGCCTCTACCTCAAAGTACTGAGATTACCGACGTGAGCCACTGCACACTGCCAACTTTTCCCATCTTAAAAAACAAAAACAAAAAACCTCTCTGTACCCTACATTTCCCTCCAGTGACTGCCCCATTTTTCTTGCTCCTTATGGTAGGCACAAAAGTGGTCCACCAAACATATATTCACTTCCTAATCCCAGGAACCTGTGAATATTACCTTAAAATGGCAAAAGATGTAATTAAGTTAAAGATCTCGAGAGAAGGGCCCACTTTAGAGGTGAGTCATAAATGCCATTATAAGTGTCCTTATAAGAGAGAGGAAGAGAAGGAGAACAGACACACAGAGAGCAGGAGGCGGTGTGATCTCCCAGGCACAGGCTGGAGTGATGCAGCTATGAGGCAAGGAGTGCCAATGGTCACCTGAAGTTGGAAAAGGCACAGAATGGATTCTTCCCCAGAGCCTCTGTAGAGAGTGTGGCCTCCGCCAACACCTTGGTTTTAGCGTCTGACCTCTAGAGCTGCGAGAGAATAAACCTCTGTTGTTTTAAGCCATCAGTTGCTGGTAATTTTTTTTTTTTTTTTTTTGAGATGGAGTCTCACACTGTTGCCCAGGCTGGTGTGCAGTGGCACGATCTCAGGTCACTGCAAGCTCCACCTTCTGGGTTCATGCCATTCTCCTGCCTCAGCCGCCTGAGTAGCTGGGACTCCAGGCACCCCCCACCATCCCCAGCTAATTTTTGTATTTATTAGTAGAGACTGTGTTTCACCATGTTGGCCAGGCTGGTCTCGAACTCCTAACCTCATGATTTGCCTTCCTCGGCCTCCCAAAGTGCTGGGATTACAGACATGAGCCACTGCGCCCGGCCGTAGTTCGTTCTTCTGTCTGCTGTAGTTCCTGTAGTTCTGTAGTTCCAGTTCCTGGAAGTTGAGACTAGAGGCCCTGACTTCTCTTTCTCCATCACATTCATCACCTTCTGACTCAGAGCTTTCCTACTGTAGCTGTTTACATTTGTCTGTCCCCACTAGGATGTAAATGAGCTCTATGAGGGGAGCCATATGTGTCTGTCTGGTTACCCTCTCTAGTCCAGTGTGTAACCAGCACATAGTAGCACTCAGCATGTGTTTGCAGAATGAATCAACCCGTCATATTCAGTGACTTTATCAGTCTCAGTACTATTTAATATCTATTGAGAAATTGCTATAATAATTTACCCCGTTTCTTTGAACGTCACATTTTTTGAAGCCTCAAAAGCCTGAAACTGTCTTTGTTCCCTACTTGTACTTGAGGTTTTTCTGGGTATAGAATTTCCCTCAGCAGCCTGAAGACTTGCGCCTTTGTTTTCTTCCTTCCTGCATGGCCATTGAGAGACCAGATCTATTTTTACGCCAAGCCAGTTGCACAACCAGGCGTTCTGTGTATGAGACCTGTTTGCTTCTCCACAGCTCCGCTATTTCTGCTTCTTTATTGGGCAGAAGCTGATAACTTGTTCTTCCATTTTCTAGGAATTCTGATCCCATTGTTAGACAATAAAGTGGAGATATTAATAAGGTGTGGGCAGAGTTGTAAAGATAAGCTATAGATGGCTCAAGCCTCATGGTAGGATCTTTTTGACAAATGATTATGATAGCTAACGTTTACTGAATTCTTGTAATAACCAGAGTAGTTTAATCAGCACCATGCTAAGCACTTTACATGTTCTCTATAATTTAGTCCAATAGCTCTTTGAGACAGGAACTATTACTCTATTGACTCTACCCACTAGACACTGCCAGAGCCAGGCAGCCTGACTCCAGAGCTGAGCTGGAAACAGCTCTGTCTGCTGAATGGCCTCCTCTATTCCTACCAGACAAGCCCTGAACCTCGGCTTCTTCACCTGCCAAAGCAAGGCCTGGGATCCTGCATGGGGGTAGGGAATGAGGCTGTGTAGCAACCTTTCCATTCATTTGGCTCATGCTTGCTGGATGAGCACTTCAGTGGCAAGTATTTAAGAATATAAATTTTGGTGGGGTGTGGTGGCTCACACCTGTACTCCCAGCACTTTGGGAGGCCTAGGCGGGCAGATCACCTGAGGTCAAGAGTTTAAGACCAGCCTGGCCAACATGGTGAAACCCCGTCTGTACTGAAAATACAAAAATTAGCCAGATATGGTGGCGCACACCTGTAATCCCAGCTACTTGGGAAGCTGAGGCACAATAATCACTTGAATCCTGGAGTTGGAGGTTCAGTGAGCCAAGATCACGCCACTGCACTCCAACCTAAGTGACAGAGTGAGACTCTGTCTCCAATAATAATAATAATAAATATATATATATGTCAAAAAGAATGAAGTTTATTTTCTTTCCTAGATCTCTGCCATCCTGAGATCATCACTCCTCGCCTCCTCTGGAAACTCTCTGAGAGCCAGGGAATCGTCTCTTTTTGTAAGAGGCCTGCACAGGCACAAGGTCATACCTGGGCACTTTTTGGCTTTGTGAAAATCTCTCAGATTGCACTGCACAGTATACAAATGATAAACCAGACAACCACATTCATTCTTTGGATTACATTTTCTCCTGAGATATCAGACGCATTTCACCAGGGCCACAGAAAGAGAAATGAAGACCAAGATACCGAGACAAACGCCGACAACCTGGTAAGTGCAGATATTTTCAGTTATCTAGGCAACTAGAGCTTTGCATAGTTAATACCCTTTTCTACTAAAATTAACCAAAACACACACATTCCAGGGCTCCTGAGTGATTTTATATACATATATGTATATTTATATATACATATATGTATGTATATTTTATATGTGTATGTATACATTTATATATGTATATAAATAAACATATATTTTAAAATATGTATATCGTGTGTGTGTGTATATACATATGTATATTTTTTTAAATAGAGATGGAGTCTCACTATGTTGCCCAAGCTGGTCTCAAACTCCTGGGCTCAAGCCTGGATGATTTAAAAATTTTTATTATTTTATTCTTTGTGTAGTCCCAGTCTTGTTTCTTGTAACATAATGTGTTAAAGTAACATTAACTTTTGGCTGGGTGCCGTGGCTCATGCCTGTAATCCCAGCACTTTGGGAGGCTGAGGCGGGCAGATTACTGGAGGTCAGGCATTTGAGACCAGCCTGGCCAACATGGTGAAACCCCATCTCTACTAAAAATACAAAACTTAAGCAGGTGTGGTGGTGCTCACCTGTAACCCCAGCTACTAGGGAGGCTGAGGCAGGAGAATCGATAGAGCCTGGGAGGTGGAGGTTGCAGTGAGGAGAGATCATGCCACTGCACTCCAGCCTGGGTGACAGAGGGAGACTCCGTCTCAGACAAAAAACAAAACAAACGAACAAAGAAATAAGTAACATTAACTTTTGGCTAAAATGCATTCTTAGTTGGTCCAATTAATTCATTCAGCAAACAGTGAGCACTTACCGTATGCCCTCTGGGAATGCAAAAAATGTGTAAAACCAGGCTCTTGGCCTTGGCCTTTTTTTTTTTTTTTTTCTTTTTGAGACAGGGTCTCACTCTGTCACCCAGGCTGGAATGTAGTGGCACAGTCTTGGCTTATTGCAGCCTCCGTCTCTGGGGTTCAAGCAATTCTGCCTCTGCCTCCCAAGTTGCTGGGATTACAGGCATGTGCCACTACACCTGGCTAATTTTTGTATTTTTAGTGGAGACAGGGTTTCACCATGTTGGCCAGGCTCATCTCAAACTCCTGACCTCAGGTGATCCACCTGAGCCTCGGCCTCCCAAAGTGTTTGCATTACAGGTGTTAGCCACCACGCCCGGCCCAGAGCAGAGGGAAAAGAAACTAGCAGGATATGAACCTAGGGCTAGACTTGGGAGGGAGCCTCAAAGGCAGGAGGAATTGTGACTCTTTTCTGTAGGTGACAGGGAAGATGATGCCATCAGATCTGTGCTTCACATAGAGAAGTCTGGCTCAGAGATGGAGTCACTGGGCCGTGGTGTGCGGGCACTCAGTAAAGTGGAGATACGATTACTAGATCATCATGGTAAGTAGTTCAGGCCTGGCAAGGTGGCTCAAGCCTGAAATCCCAACACTTTGAGAGGCCGAGGCAGGAGGATTGCTTGAGTCCGGGAGTTTCAGACTGGCCTGAGCAACAGAGTGAGATCCCATCTCTACAAAAATAAACAAAATTAGCTGGGCATGGTGGCATATGCCAGTAGTTCCAGCTACTCAGGGGGCTGAGGTGGGAGGATCACTTGAGCCTGGGAGGTTGAGGCTGTAGCTAGCCTTGATCTCACCACTGCACTCCAGCCTGGGTGACAGAGCAAAACCCTGTCTCAAACACACACACACACACACACACACACACACCCCAACACAAATAAATAGTTCAAGGTAGAGAGGATGAGGTTATGAATTACAGCAGAGAGAGGAGGAATAAAAACAAGACTTGAGAGAGTATTAAAAGTCCGATTTAACAGAATTGGCTGATTAATGTGAATGGATGGTGAGGAAGGAGGTGCCAGGGGCATGGATAGCAGTAGTTGATGTGAAATGTTTACTCTGCATTAGGCATGTTGCCCATATTATCTAACTTAATCCCACAACCGCCCTATAAGCAGGATTGTATTACTGTCTGCGGTGGCACTGAAGCCCATCAGAGTGGTCAATCGAAATGACATAGCTAGTATGTGTTGGTAGTAAGTGGTGGTGTGAGGAGGGTTTGGACCTATGTGGTAGCTCTACCAGCTGGCTGGGTCTTCAGTGCCATGTGATTGGGAGGTGAAGCAACCGCCCTAGTCAGCAGTGAACGAATGAACGGTCCAGAAGCCTGCTGGAACCATCTTCTGCTCTGGAGAGCTCACAGTCAGGTGGCTTTGATGCCACATCAGCCATAGACGTGTTGTGTTTGCCCCAAAGAATATTTTAACACCATGTTTAGAATTAATTGCTACCTTTATAAAATGCAGAGATTCACATTAAAAAGTATGTTTCTGGCTTTTCTTGGAAAATGAAAAGATCTGGCCACACTGGGCCCATATAGGACCTGGAGTTGCCTCTCTCTGTTTCCTTCAACTGAGGCCTGTGCCCCACTGCCTGGGGCCCCTGACACCTCCCAGCCACCTGGGTCTGCTTTTCTGTTGTTCCGTCACGAGGTGTGCCACTCAGCTTGGCTTTGACGCCAGGCTGTGTTTGTGCATTTAATGCCTGCCAAGCCCAGGCCTCCACTGATGGCTAAATACCTTTTCTGAATTTTAGGGAATATAAGATAAAAACATGCTGTGGGAATTGAGAAAAGCTAAATGCCCACCCATGCTCGAGTTCCCACAGGGAGGAGGGTTCTGCACAGGTAGTGCAGGGAAACAGCAAATGGCCAGAGTTCCTGAAACCAGCATAAATGAAAACAAAATACAAATCATACCCTGGCAAATGGCAAGTAACAGTCTATTGCCAGTATGCAAATCACGTTGTGATTTTTTAAAAATTTGTTTTGTAATAAATAATTTGCTTGAATTTCGAGCTGCGTACTTTGGACGTATGATAAGGAAGCTTTGGGGGAAGATTGTGTGTGTGTGTGTGTGTGCACGTGCGGGCGTGGGCGCGCACCTGTACATGTTTGTTTATGGGGGCGTGGACCACAGTTTACAAAGCTTGGAGTTTTCTTTTTTTTTTTTTTTTTTTTTTTTTTGAGACGCTCTGGCTCTGTCGCCCAGGCTGCAGTGCAGTGGCCGGATCTCAGCTCACTCCAAGCTCCGCCTCCCGGGTTCACACCATTCTCCTGCCTCAGCCTCCCGAGTAGCTGGGACTACAGGCGCCCGCCACCATGCCTGGCTAGTTTTTTGTATTTTTTAGTAGAGACGGGGTTTCACCGTGTTAGTCAGGATGGTCTCGATCTCCTGACCTCGTCATCCGCCCGTCTCGGCCTCCCAAAGTGCTGGGATTACAGGCTTGAGCCACCGCGCCCGGCCACAAAGCTTGGAGTTTTCTACAGAAATTCAGTTTCAGGCCAGGTGCAGTGGCTCACGCCTGTAATCCCTGCACTTTGGGAGGCCGAGGCAGGCGGATCATGAGGTCAGGAGATCGAGACTATCCTGGCTAGCACAGTGAAACCCCGTCTCTACTAAAAATACAAAAAATTAGCCAGGCGTGGTGGTGGGCGCCTGTAGTCCCAGCTACTCGGGAGGCTGAGGCAGGAGAATGGCGGGAACCCGGCAGGCAGAGCTTGCAGTGAGCCGAGATCGCACCACTGCACTCCAGCCTGCAGCGAGACTCTGTCTCAAAAAAAAAACGAAAGAAAGAAATTCCGTTTCAGTGTCTGCGTGCAGTGGCTCACACCTATAATCCCAGCACTTTAGGACACCGAGGTGGGCAGGTTGCTCGAGTCCAGGAGTTTGAGAGCAGCCGAGGCAAATGGCGAAACCCCGTCTCTACAAAAGATACAAAAATTAGACGGTCCTGGTGGCCCACACCTGTAGTCCCAGCTACTGGGGAAACTGCTGTGGGAGGATCACTTGAGCCTGGGAGGTGGAGGTTGCAGTGAGCCGAGATTGTGCCACTAGGCTCCAGCCTGGGTGATAGAGCGAGACCATGAAAAAGAAAGAAAGAAAAGAAAGAAAGAGAGAGAGAGAGAAAGAGAGAAAAAGAAAGAAAGAAAGAAAAAGAGAAAGAAAGAAAGAAAGAAAGAAAGAAAGAAAGAAAGAAAGAAAGAAAGAAAGAAAGAAAGAAAGAAAGAAAGAAAGAAAAAGAAAGAAAGAAAGAGAGAAAGAAAAAGAAAGAAAGAAAAGGAAGGAAAGGAAGGAAAGAAAGGAAGAAAGAAAGGAGGAGGAGGGGAGGGAGGGAGGGAAGGAAACTTCACTTTCAGAACATTTTTTCAAGACTAGCCTGGCCAACATGGTGAGATCCCATCTCTACTAAAAATACAAAAATTAGCCAGGCATGGTGGCGGGTGCCTGAGGCAGGAGAATCACTTGAACTCAGGAAGTGGAGGTTGCAGTAAGCCAAGATTGCGCCTTTGCACTCCAGCCTGGGTGACAAGAGTGAAATTCGGTCTCAAAAAAAAAAAAAAAAGAACATTTTAATAAACTTTTATGATTTTTTAAGGATGAAAACCTGTTTCTGTACCATAACGTTCAAATGTGAGGCCCACACTGGCAAACAGGTATTATCTGTATTAAATATTTTGTTCCATTTATTTTTTTATTATTATTATTTTTTTTGAGACGGAATCTTGCTCTATCACCCAGGCTGGAGTGCAGTGGCGCGATCTTGGCTCACTGCAAGCTCCGTCTCCCGGGTTCACGCCATTCTCCTGCCTCAGCCTCCCTAGTAGCTGGGACTACAGGCGCCCGCCACCAGGCCTGGCTAAGTTTTTGTATTTTTAGTAGAGACGGGGTTTCACCGTGTTAGCCAGAATGGTCTCGATCTCCTGACCTCGTGATCCGCCCGCCTCGGCCTCCCAAAGTGCTGGGATTACAGGCGTGAGCCACCGCGCCCGGCCTATTTTGTTCCATTTAAAGTATAACAGTAATCCCCTATGTCCATGGTCAGGTTGGACAAATGACCACATTTCATGCTTGTGTGAGTTTTTGTTTGCAATCTGTAAACTGCCCTTAGAGATATAGGTTCAAACAGGTGCAGGAAGCAGAGCTGCCAGCAAAGCACAGGAGTCGACTCTTTTTCTTTTTTCTTTTCTTTTCTTTTTTTTTTTTTTTTTTGAGCCAGCATCTCGCTCTGTCGCCCAGGCTGGAGTGCAGTGGCTTGATCTCAGCTCACTGCAACCTCTGTCTCCCGGGTTCAAGCAATTCTCCTGCCTCAGCCTCCCAAGTAGCTGGGAATACAGGTGTCTGCCACCGTGCCCGGCTAATTTTTGTATTTTTAGTAGAGATGGGGTTTCACCATGTTGTCTGGGCTAATCTCAAACTCCTGACCTCAGGTGATCCACCTGCCTTGGCCTCCCAAAGTGCTGGGGTTACGGGTGTGAGCCACTGTGCTCAGCCTCTAGACTCTTAATCTATGTTCTTTGAGTTATACCTGACAACTTTCCATCACATGTGGCTGCCTGGCTCAGGAACTGGAGGAAGGCGGCCACTGCTGGCCAGGAATTTCTCAGAGGCCACTGGACAGATTATGGAGTGGCCACTGCCTCTCAGAGGCTCACTGTCCATAGCACAGGGGTCATCCATCCTGTCAGACCACACCAACCCCACTCATGAGATGCTAGCCCTGCAAGCTCTCTCCTGGGAACAAGAAGTAATCGTGCAAGGTTTGCATGGCAGATCAGCTTGGTCTTGGTAGCCATTTCTACACAGATCACGTGGGGCTCACAAGGCCATGCTCTGCTGCTCCCTGGACTCTGACCCCTGTCCTGCATGTCCTCCTTCCTCCTTCTTCTGATCCTCAGAGACTCCCCGTTCCCTGCCATGTGCACACCTAGGGTGGGACTGGGACGTGCATTGTGGCCAGTTCTGTTCTTGTCTATGTTGCTCAGAATCCATTGTTTCTTACTGATGCAGACCAATGCCTAATACTATGTGTCTAGCACCGTGCTGGAAGCCAGGGATACAACAGACAGGTGCCTCCCTGGGGGATAAGGGGAGCACACGCAGGGAATCATCAGTGAACTGGGTAGCGCTTCGTTACAGGCCTCTCACAACTGGTATTTTATCTCCGTCACATTGTAATTTCGTTTTTGTGATGTGACCTAAAAAGCCTTGGCTCCTCAAAAAATCTGGCCAATTAACAAATGCATTCATTTAACAGTATTTATTAAGCACCTATTATTTGTCAGGTACCATTCCAGATGTCAGGATTATAACAGAGAACAAAACTCACAAATAGCCCTGTTCTCTTGGTGCGTACATTATCATGGAAGGAGACAAAAAGAAATAATGTCAATATAATATGTCTGAAGAATTTTAAAGAAAAACTCAAGCCGGGTAAGGGAGAGAGAATGATGGTGGGGAGGAGGGCCGCTCTTTGAGGAAGGCCCTTCTGGTGACTCTTGAAGCAGAGCCCAGCAAGAGGGCAGGGGGAAGCTGTGGTTTGGAGGAAGTCTTTTCATAGCGGGGAGCCTCAAGGGCAGAGCCCCCGAGTGGGAGTGTGCCCTACCTGTTGGAAGGAAGCCACTGATCTGCAATCCTGTTTTCCTCGTCTGTAAGTTCATGGGCTTGTTGGGAGGGACAAATGAAATCATTTATATGAAACATTTATGTCAACTGTAGAACACTCTATAAAAGTTATTCTCTTTATGTTGACTTCATCAAGTATTTGCAGGGTCTAAATCAGGAAGGATCATAATGATTGTATTACAATTCTGCCCTTTCATTTTTATTGAGGTGAAATGCATATAACATATAATTAATCATTTTTTAGCATACCATTCAGTGGCATCTGATGCATTCACAATGTTGTACAGCCACCACGTCTTTCTATTTAAAAACCTTTTTCATCATCCCCACATTTTCTTTCTTTTTTCTTTTTAAAATAGAGATGGCTACATTCCCCACACTGGATCAGAACACCTGGGCTCAAGTGAGCCTCCAACCTGTCTCCTGAGTAGCTGGGATTATAGGCACTCACCACTGTGCCTGGCCTTTCATTTTTATTTTATTTTATTTTATTTTATTAATTATTATTATTATTTAGAGACAGGATCTCACTCTGTTGCCCAGGCTGGAGTGCAGTGGTGTGATCATGGTTCACTGCGGCTTCCACCTCCTGGGCTCAAGCAATCCTCCCACCTCAGCCTCCCAAATAGCTGAGACTACAGACATGTGCCACAGTGCCTGGCTAATTTTTGTATTTTTTGCAGAGATGTGGTTTCACCTTGTTGCCCAGGCTGGTCTTGAACTCCTGGGTTCAAGTGATCCTCCTACCTTGGCTTCCTCCAGTGCTGGTATTATAGGCGTGAGTCACTGTATCTGGCCTTTTTTATTTTTATTTTTTGACACAGAGTCTCACTCTGTCACCAGGCAGGAGTGCAGTGGTGCAATCTCGGCTCACTGCAACCTCTGCCTCCCATGAAGAGATTCTCATGCCTCATCTCCTCAGTAGCTGGGATTACAGATGCGCACCACCACGCCCAGTTAATTTTTTCTTTTCTTTCTTTTTTTTTTTTTTTTGAGATGGAGTCTCGCTCTGTCGCCCAGGTTGGAGTGCAGTGGCCGGATCTCAGCTCACTGCAAGCTCTGCCTTCCGAGTTTATGCCATTCTCCTGCCTCAGCCTCCCAAGTAGCTGGGACTACAGGCGCCCGCCACCTCGCCCGGCTAGTTTTTTGTATTTTTTTTTTTTAGTAGAGACGGGGTTTCACCGCATTAGCCAGGATGGTCTCGATCTCCTGACCTCGTGATCCACCCATCTCAGCCTCCCAAAGTGCTGGGATTACAGGCTTGAGCCACCGCGCCCGGCCAATTTTTTCTATTTTTAGTAGAGACAGGGTTTTACCATGTTAGCCCCATTGGTCTCGAACTCCTGGGGCCTCAAGTGATTCACCCACATCGGCCTCACAAAGTGCTAGGATTACAGAAATGAGCCACCGCACCCGGCCTTTGGCCTCATTTTAAATATTAACTTGAGTTACCATTCTGGAAATAGGATTTCCCCCCATATCTGACTTTGTCCTTTCTGTTTCTGACTAGCCTCCAGCTCCTAGGCTTCATCCATGTATTTTTCCAACAGTGATTTATTGAGCACCTACTGTGTGGGAGGCACTATGCTAGGCAGATTCTGGAGACACAACAGTGACAGTGGCAGGGAGATCCCTGCATCCCCAGGACTCACAGTGTGGTGGGGGATTTAGACAGTGAATGGCTAATTGCCAGAAAACTAATTTAAATTATGATACATGCTTATAAGAAAAAATGTTTTGAAAATCATGCTAAATACATTTGTGTAGTTATTGAAGCTACTAGAAGAGAGACGCCACTCTTAGAACAACATGACTGTGGTTTTATAACTGTGCTCCTAGTTCAGACAAGGGGAGAAAGATGACCTCAGGGAGGCGACTTGGATTTTGTTAGGGCCTAAGCAGCGAGGCAGGACTAAGCAGTGAGGCCAGCCCAGGGAGAAACAGCGGCTCTTCCTTCATTTGTTCCTGGTCATCCTCCGAGGTGTGCAAGGGTAGCTGGTGTTGCCATCGCGCCCATTTGAGAGAAGTAGAAACTGAGGCTTGGCCAGGCGTGCTTGCCACCTGGAGGAGCTGACGTCTGATACTTGCTTTAGCCAACTGTCAAAGCGTTTGTCCGATAGGGGGCAGCGGCGCGCCGGGCTGGAAGGAGAGCGGCACCCGAGCGCGCGGCGCTCCCGGCGTTCCAGGAGGGGGCGCTGCTGATCCGGCCTCGGATGGCCGCTCCCGCCCCGTCCCTGCCCCGCCGCCCTGCCCCCACCTCCCGCCCGGAGCCCGGCACTCGTGACTTCGCCAGCTCTCAGCTCCCTCGGGCATTTTCGTGCACGCTAATGGGCGCCTCTGTGTTTTCCTAGATGCTGGTTTCTTCATCAAGCGGCGGAATAACGCATCAGTGCAGGTGACCCACGTCACCGGGGTGATGCACTGGTGCTCGCCGGGGCGGGCGCTGTGCCTGCGGGAGCCGCGCGGCCGGCGGGGTGTCGGGGCGCCTCGTGGGGGCCGAGCCGCGCCCGCACGTCCCTCAGGTAGGCGCGACCCGAGTTTCTTTAGACAGGATGACCTGGCAGCGTTTCCACCCCACCCACGACGAGTTTCGCTTTCCTAATGTGGTTAAAAAGTGCATACTAACTATAGTAGGGTGGTTGAACAGGTTTCAACATTTTATTTAATTTTTTTGTTTTAGATTTCTTCCTTCTGGTGGATCTCTTTTTTTGTCAAGGTGTTCATAACTGTCCTCTTTGGCATTTGTTCAAAGTCTGGTTCTAATAGCGTTTGGACTGTGGTTTAATTTTAACCATAAAGCATTCTTTTGGAATGATTACTTTTGAATCTAGGAAGAGCCAGCTGGATACAGGGCCATAAACAACCCCCTGCGGGGAATGTGCAGGCTTTAAGTTAGGTTTTTTTGTTTGTTTTTACCGCTAGCATTTCTGTCTCTCTTTTTTCTTTCTTTTTTTGGAGACAGGGTCTGGCTCTGTTGCCCAGGCTGGAGTTCAGTGTTACAATCACAGCTTACTGCAGCCTCATCCTCCTGGGCTCCAGCAATCCTCCCATCTCAGCCTCCCGAGTAGCTGGGACCACAGGCACGCATCACTGGCTTATTTTTTTATTTTGATTTTTTGTAGAGACAGGGTCTTGCTGTGTTGCCCAGGTTGGTCTCAAATTCCTGGTCTCAAGTGATCTCCTGCCTCAGCTTCCCAAAGTGCTGGAATTACAGGCCTGAGCCACCACGCCTGGCTTAACATATCTCTTTTTTAAAAAAAGGAGACTGATGGGGGTTGGGGGGATGCAAATTGTGAGTAGATAGGTGGGTTTGGAGAGTTTGAACATCTGCTTTAATGAGCTAAATGGTGTCAGAACTGTCCTGCAGGTAACCATGTGGCCTCAGATTTCTGGGACAATCTCAATTTCTGGGACAGAGACACACTGGCCCTTTGTCAGGCTACATATCAGGCCACCACCAATTTCCAGTTCTGAAAGTGTGGTCACCAGAGAGACCTGTCAGCAGCCATAGACATTATCTCTTTGGGAATGACGACCCAGGCAGCCAGGCAGAGCTGGGGTCCCCAGAGCTCCTGGCACTAGCCAGAATATTTCCAGTTCCTCTTCTTCCCTTACAGCACAAGTCATTTAGTGATCATTGCTCGTATTTGTAGAACTTTAGAGAATTTTGGATGTAGCAGGACAGAAATTGGTTGTCTACCATTTTGTGGCTTGGGTGGCATACATCTTGTTTGGCAATTTAAAAAAAAAAAAAAAAGATGAAAAGGAAATGGGGGATATGCAATGCAGACCAATTCAAGAAAAAGTGATTTATGCCCGTCCTAGCTGAGGCAGATGAATTTGGGAAGACTTACTCGTTTTCTAGAAATAGTCTTCACTTGACCAGAGATTCATACTTGGGCATATTTAAATACAGAGCTCTTCTGGAGCATTTGAGTAGAAGGAGGACAGAAAACCAGAGACTAATTAACCAGTCGTTACCAGCGGGAGATCCTTTTTGTTTTTGTTTTTGTTTTTTTTTGAGACAGAGTCTCACTCTGTTGCCAGGCTGGAGTGGAGTGGCATGATTTTGGCTCACTGTGCAATCTCTGCCTCCCAGGTTCAAACCATTCTCCTGCCTCAGCCTTCCAAGTAGCTGAGTTTACAGGTGCACGCCACCACACCCAGCTAATTTTTGTATTTTTAGTAGAGACAGGGCTTCACCATATTGGCCAGGATGGTCTCAATCTCCTGAACTGGTGATCTGCCTGCCTTGGGCTCCCAAAGTGCTGGGATTATAGGCGTGAGCCACTGCGCCAGGCCAAGAGATCGGTCTTACATAAAAATAAAGGGTTCTGCCTGGGTGCGGTGGCTTATGCCTGTAATCCCAGCACTTTGGGAGGCCAAGGTGGGCAGATCACCTGAGGTCGGGAGTTCGAGACCAGCCTGACCAACATGGAGAAACCCCATCTCTACTAAAAATACAAAATTAGCTGAATGTGGTGGCGCATGCCTGTAATTCCAGCTACTCAGGAAGGCTGAGGCAGGAGAATCGCTTGAACCCATGAGGCGGAGGTTGCAGTGAGCTGAGATCGCGCCATTGCACTCCAGCCTGGGCAACAAAAGTGAAACTCCGTCTCAAAAAAAAAAAAAAAAAAAAAAAAAAAAATCAAGGGTTCCGTTACCCAGTGGGTCAGTAAGAGATGAGGCTTCCATTTAGAAAAATCGGAGCCTGAGACTGGGCGCGGTGGCTCACGCCTATAATTCCAACACTTTTGGAGGCCAAGGCGGGTAGATCACGAGGTCGGGAGTTCAAGACCAGCCTGGCCAAGATGGTGAAACCCTGTCTCTACTAAAAATACAGAAATTAGCTGGGCGCAGTGGCAGGCGCCTGTAATCCCAGCTACTTGGGAGGCTGAGGCAGGAGAATCGCTTGGACTTGGGGGGCAGAGATCGTGCCACTGTACTCTAGCCTGGATAACAGAGTGAGACTCCATCTCAAAAAATAAATAAATAAAAATAAAAGTAGAAAAATCGGAGCTTGTACCGCTCTCCTGAGAGCAGATGCATAAAGCTGGGTGCGCCCCACCAGCTTGCTGGGTCCCACAGAAGCTCGAGAGGCAGGGGCCGTGTCTTTCGCCACTTGTCACTGCTATGATTCCCTGTTTAGAACTCTCAATGAGTGTCAGATCAACACATTCATCCACCATATCCTGTGTGTATAAGAACAATCCATCACTCCTGACCTAATCCGGCACAGAACAGAACCTGTGGAAGAGGACCAAAGAAGGGAAAAAGTGGAAGTGTCACATGCCCAGAGGAAAACAGATGCTACAGAGATGAATAAAACAAAACAAAACAAAACAAAACAAAAGGAAGAAAGCTGAGCTAATCTGGGAGTTCCATCACGGCTAAGAACGCATCGTTGTTTTGTCACGCGGTTTCTAGCCCGGCTCAGACCTGGGCTGCGGCACCTCAGGCATCTCCTTTCATCTCTCGGCTCTTCTCCTGGCTCCCGGACACTTCTCGAGACTTTTTGGACCTGGACTGGTCCGTGGCAGAACACCTCTTTCCTGAGTCCTCCCCATGCACCTGCCCAAAGCGGAGGATTGGGGTGGCACTCTCGGAGATGCCAGGCTCCTGAAATGGATCCGTCACCCCTTAGGCTGTACTTGGCGTTGTCTCCAAGGAGCCTGGGGAGGTAACCAGTTGAAGACTGATTCACTTGGGAGGGAGGGAGCGAGTGTAGATTGCAGATGCTATCTACTTGGGCCAAGTCAACCTGGGGAAGGGCAGGTCTGTGTCTCAACTGGTTTAGGGGTGGGAGAGTGGGATCGGAACTTTTACACCTTGCATTCTTAGGACGTCACAATGGTTTTCCCAAGGCCTCCTTATCTGAGGGTGTTTACCTATTCAACCAGCATACGCAGGATCAGGACTCCCACTTTGTCCGGGTTCTGTCCTCACAGGCACAGGAAGACTAATGCGAACAACAGGGTCTGACAAACCAAAGCTCACAGATAAGAGACTTGGGTTATTGGGGCAGATGCCAGAAGTCATGGGATTTTCACAGGGTGGCTGTAGGCTGAGCAATCTCCCTCGGGATGTGTGTGGGGGGGGCACTTCTGCGTTATTGGTCGTTGAGAAATTCCCTAATCTTAGAGAGAAAAGGAATGGAACCAAGGGCTTGAATCGGAGTATACGTAGTTGACCTAATTATAAGGTTGTCCATCCGTCTGTTTAATAAACAGTTCCATGATGTGGGACGGCAAGGTCACTCATAGCCCTGGATATTAACAACGTTTTCCTAAGGTTCTGGAAAAAAAGTAGTAACAATGTGTTCAGCTGCAGGCTTATTCTGTCTCAGGCCCCAGGCTGGCATGAATCAAAAATAGAGGGAAATGTGGAAGTAGCACTGCAAATATTAGTTCTAAAAACGGACTGGGAAGAGAGAGTGCCTCTAGACCCAGCCATGGCCTAGCCAAGCCCCAGAAGAATGACATCACCCATTGTGACTCGTGGGGAACCCTGAGGCTGTCATGGATTTGTAGTCCTATGTGGGACAGCGCTGCTGACGGGGTTATTTCCTGCACTAGACCTACCCTGTCAGCAACACACTGTTTACATGAGCTGAGTGCCAAGTTGCGGCACATTATGCACAGTCGCTTTTAAGTTCAATTAAATTAACGTTTAGAAACATTGTAGATAGAAAAAACTAAAGACCATTATAGCAAACAATGATTACCTAGAGATGCAAGTGCTTTGAACTTGAGCATTAGAGAATCTTGTGAATTTGTAGGAGTTAACCAGGACAAGTACCCGTCTCATGAACATTGGTAAGGGAAGCACGTGTTTAGGAGGCATTTCAGGTAGTCCAGGGCAGACCAAGAAGGGAAGGAAAGAGATAAGATGTCAGAAAACATCTTTGAATACCCAGAGTTGTTATCCCCTCCACAAAACATTGGAGGGCAAATTGTTTGTGTCAGTAAAATAGAATCATAAAGTGTGAGGAAGAAACCTGTCGAACATTCTGGAAGAATTGGTCAGAGATGGGCCGGGCATGGTGGCTTACGCCTGTAATCCCAGCACTTTGGGCCGAGGTGGGTGGATCATCTGAGGTCAGGAGTTCAAGACCAGACTGGCCAACATGGTGAAACCCCATCTCTACTAAAAATACAAAAAATTAGCCAGGCGTGGTGGTGGGCGCCTGTAATCCCAGCTACTCAGGAGGCGGAGGCAGGAGAATTGCTTGAACCCAGGAGACAGAGGTTGTAGTGAGCTGAGATTGTGCCACTGCACTCCAGCCTGGGCAACAAGAGCGAAACGCCATCTCAAAAAAAAAAAGAAGTGGTCAGAGATGAATACTCCATAGCAACCCCTTTGATTTCAGAGGTGAAATAGTTGAACCCCAGACCTCACTGTCAGATGTAAAGAGTCACTCCAAATTTATAAGCTTATTAAACTAGTATTTCTGACTATTTATACATTTGGCTATAGAGAAAATACACAGAATGCTTCCAGCCACACCTATGCCTACTCAAGCCACTTAGCTGACAAGCCACTTAGCTTTTTCTTCTAATTACTGAGGTGCGCGTCTCTGTTGTTTACAGTTTGGTGAAGTCAGGGCAGGGGGAATTTATGGTTTGATACCCTTCCTTTCCAGCACAGAGGAGTGAAATTCAGCCCGTCTTTTGAAATCAGTCTGAACTGTCAAACTCCCAGTTGAGGACTCCTCTACCCAAATCGGGAATTTTTTTGTTTTTTTCTGGCTATGGGCCAGTCAGGGCTTTGGAGTTCATTTGTGTGCCCTTCCTCCTCCCCGTTAGTGTTATTGTGTATATTTGAGATACCTGTTCTTCACTGACCATGAGTGAATAGGAGCTGGTTCACCTAAAAGCTCCCACTCCCCATTCACTTTTTTGTTGTTGTTTTTTATTTTTTGTTTTTCGTTTTTTGAGATGGAGTCTTGCTCTGTTGCCCAGGCTGGAGTGCAGTGGTGAGATCTTGGCTCAATGCAACCTCCGCCTCTCAGGTTCAAGTAATTCTCCTGTCTCAGCCTCCTGGGTAACTGGAATTACATGTGCCCACCACCATGCCCGGCTAAGTTTTTGTATTTTTAGTAGAGACGGGGTTTCATCATATTGGTCAGGCTGGTCTTAAACTCCTGACGTCAGCTGATCCACCTGCCTCGGCCTCCCAAAGTGCTGGGATCACATGTGTGAGCCACTGCACCCATCCCTCATTCACTTTTATGAAATGAGAAAGCTTCTCTCTTTTTTCTTTCCTTCCTTCCTTGGATGTTGGTGAGATCGGTGAGGTAATGGTGATAAAGTACTTTGAACTACCTCAAGGAGAGTGCAGCCCGACTTGTTATTATTTACCTAGGTCAGTTCACAAACCCCCACGATCTAGGGTTCCTGTCTCCTGCCCTGGGGACGGTGCCTGGGAGAAAGGAGATGCCACAGACCCAGTTCCACAGGGCGCTGTTGGCTGGAGTTGGTCATTCCTGACTTTGACATCAACAGGCTTATCTCCAGAAATAGGCTAAATGGTAGTTCAGGCGCCAGTGTTGCCTCATCCTGCAAACTCTCAGGGAGGCTGCCTACCCCCAGCCCCTGTTCTGGGAACTAATGATAGGTGGGATGAAAAGACTGTTTTCTCTGATGCGCTTTTATGAGATGTTTTCAAAGATGAGGTGGCAAGGACATGGTTAACCCGCTCCCTTGTGCAGGGAGATGTCAGAATGACAGGGCACAGGGAATCTCCCCGACCCGTTCCCAGGAGAGCTCTTGCTGAGGACAGCCCAGCTGTTGGCTAGAAATCAGGACAGCCTCAAGCCCTGTAACCCAGATGTCACTGGGCTTTTTCGGCTGACAGTGCTGTGGCCTGTGGCAGGCGGCAGTGTGGGTAGAGGACAGCTGTGGCTGAGGCCGGCAGCCCTTTCCACACTGACTTCTTGGGTAATGGCTCTTCTTAAGCTGGTGATATTTAGGGATTGTCAAACTTCTCTTTCATCCTGAGCCACCTTCCCTCATGGGTAGCAGAGGAGTTTTCTTTTCTTTTCTTTTTTTTTTTTTTTTTTGAGATGGAGTCTTGCTCTTGCCTAGGCTGGAGGGCAGTGGTGTGATCTCTGCTCACTGCAACCTCCGCCTCCCGGGTTCAAGTGATTCTTCTGCCTCAGCCTCCCGACTCGCTGGGATTATAGGCACGCACCCCCATGCCCAGCTAATTTTTGTATTTTTAGTAGAGATGGGGTTTCACCATGTTGGGTCAGGCTGGTCTCAAACTCCTGACCTCAGGTGATCCACCTGCCTTGACCTCCCAAAGTGCTGGGTTATAGGCGTGAGCCACCGTGCCCGGTCAAGTTGGATTTCTTATGAGAAGAATATTATGGCTGTGTGTCCCAGAGGAGGCACTGTGTCCCCATGAGGGTCCTTCACTGAAAGGAGAGCCTCCAGGACAAAGGAATCTTCTAGAGACAACGTTGGGAGGGAGGAGCGGAGTTTGCAGGTGATTCTGGAGGACCCCAAAGTCCAGTGGGAGCTTATTACCGCCTCGCTAGGAGGAACCTGTTGTTGTCTGAGTGAGGAAAAGTGACAGAACTGAGGCTGAGAGAAGCTGCGAAGAGGCAGCAGCGCTGAAGCCTGAGAGGAGGACATGTTCTATTACGCCAATTAATTCTATTCACCGAAAGGGCACATCACATTTTTGGGGTTTCCAAAAGCCGTTCTTAGCAGAAAAAAAGTCTGTGAACTGCTGCACTGGGGACTGGCAAAGGCTTGGTAGCCAGCGCATTGAAGAGGGAGGGGCAGCAAGCCCCACACCTGGAATGGATCCTTTCTGTGCTTCTGCCACCACAGTTTGCCAATTTGATGGCAACGAACTCTTACTGTTTATGTGTGCATGTTTGTGCTGTTAGATTATCTTCTGAGCAATTTCGAGTTTTAAGAATATGCTGATGAAGTCAACAATGAGCAATCGCAGAAGACTTGGTTCCACCCGGGGCCCTGCTCAGGGAAGATGAGGACCCCCTCCCAACCCCACCTTGCCTGTCCACATGGCCCTTCCTCCCCACCATCCGCCATGGGGCCCTCCTGTGCCACAACATGGCTCTCATCCTTCTGTCTGGACACTTGCCCTGTCTCCTGGAGAGCCAGGCTCCTGCCCTGGCGGGCGTGTGTGTGTGTGTGTGAATGTGCATGTGGAGTGTGCGTGTGTGCAATTGTGCACTTGTGTGAATGTGCGTGTGTGCAAGTGTGCGTGTGCGTGCGTATGTGAGTGCGTGTGTGAGTGCATGTGTGTGCAATTGTGCGCGTGTGTGGGCAAGTGTGCATGTGTGTGCAATTGTGCGCATATGTGAGTATACTTGTGTGAGTGTGCATGTGTGTGCATGTGGCGCGGAGGGGGAAGAAGAGAGTTCTCTGTGGTGATCGCCACCACTCTGTTGAAGGGTATAAGCTGAGCCAAGATGAAGCAAGAGTGACACCAAGTGCCAAGAACAAGTGCTTGCTGTGGTATCAGGTGTGCTTGCTCCTCAAATCAGAGGAGCAGAGAGAGGCTCAGTTACAGTCTGCGGTGTTCACCCCTGTGAGAGGGTGCCGACCCTCCAGAGGTGGCTCAGTGCTGGCATGCCACTCTGTGCATTTGGATGAGGGGATGGGCTCTCTGGGAATTGGATGCAGAACCGAAGCTTTGAATAGATTTTAAAAATAAAATCCAAGGCGGGATGTTTTGTTGGCTAGAACATGATGCACAGACCCAGGCTGCCTTTCTGGCTCTATTGCTGTCCTTCAGCCCCATTCAGAGAATGACCGGACCCCGAGGCTGCAGTAGGACAAAGAGGAAGACTGACCCAGTTCTCTGTGTTTGCTCTAGACTCTGCTGCCATGTCTGGGCCCCTGCTGCCGGAATTCTTCCCCATGAAGCCATAGGTGGGGAACTAAAAGGCATATTCCTGTGGGGTGGCCCCGAGAGAGACTGGGCATGGTTTCCACCGAGACACTGGTGGGGGCAGAGAATTCTTTGGCTGCCCAAGAGGACCACCTGGTGCAGGCCAGACCTGCAGCTGTGGCTCCAGGGGAGGAGCGTGGCTGCCTTGGTGTCCCCATCTGGCCAGTCCTTGTTCCTACAGTTCCACTCCCAGCCTTGCCCTCAGCTTGTACCCACTTGTTTTTCTCCTTCATGGAAGCTAAGGAGGGAACTAGGTTTGTTTGTCCAGATGCCACCAGTCGGATGACTGTTGCGGGCACAGGAGTGTCTTCGGGGCACAGTGCCAGGCCAGGTCACACCTCACATCTCTATTCCTCATCTGGGAGTGCTGGCATCAGCGGGTTGATTCAAAACTGGGAGGTGTTGGGAAACCCCTTGGGCTGGAGATTTCAAAATGAGATTCAGATGAGAAAAAACACAGTGGGTGGGGTTCTGAGGCAGGAAGGAGACAGCAAAAGCTCGTGTCCTGACGCTCCGCTCGATAGCGGGGATCAACAGAACGGCCGCGTGGACAGGGGCAGCCGCGCTGGCTGAACCCAAGCGCAAGGCCGCCCCTGAACAGCCTCTCCCACCTCTGGACATAGAGCTGCCCCGTGCCTCTCCATTCACCAGGCGAAACCACACCTGGAGCGGCGCTTTCAGTCTAGGGCATGTCAGCACCAGCAGGTGTGGATAAATCCAAGGGCTCCTGTGGAGGGAGGGCAGGGGAGGAGGGCTGGCAGAGAAGGGGTGAGTGATGAAGGGAGGACCACGCAGCTCAGGAGCCCCAGCCTGAATGGCCTAGGCGGCAAGGGCAGCCCCCATTCTGCTGCTGAATGGCTGTCTTGCCATCTGCACTCCCTCATCACACAGTCCTCCCTGTGCGTTGGCTCAGGACAGCCTGGCATCAGTGGCTCCTGGTGACAGGTGCCTGTGACATGAAGAGCACAGAGGAAGACGCTGGCTGGATCCAGAGGCAGAGAGAGGAGGACATGAGGAGAAGGCGAGGGAAACTGAGGAACAAGGAGAGGAAGAACAATTAAAATGATTCCTTGAAAGAAAAGGAGGTAAAACAGAAAACGTGGCGAGGGGTATCCTAGAAGGAGCAGAAAAGGAAGGAAAAAAAAGGGCGAACGTTGTCTTTCATTTGAAGGACTTGGAGTGGCACAGTCAAGAACAAATCTCCAAACACAGTCAATACTCAGAAAGCTCATCATTGGATTTGTAAATCCATTTCATCTGGGTGGACTGAAGAACATGGTACCCTCTGAGAATGTCTGGGCCCATATTGTGGGAAAGTCAAGAGTGGTGCTGCGACAAACTAGTTAATGGGTTATGAACACAAGGGGCTCATGATTCATGAGCCTGCCCATCTATCTCGTGCAGGGTGGAGACCCATCTAACCAGAACCACCACCCAGCCTCTCCCAGCCTCCTTAGATGACAAGCTCTGGCATCCTCGGTCCACCCAACTCAGCTCCCAAGCATTTCGCCAAAACATCAGTAAGCAGGTATAGGTGAAGGAGGTAACAGGTGTCTGCATTTTATGCCATTTTCTCTCCTTCCCAGTGCTCAGCACACGACTAACCAGGGGTTCTCATCAGGGGTCATATATTCACTCCTCAAAGAGTAGTCAGCAGGTCACCAAACACCTTCCTCTGAGCTCTGAATAAGTTTATTTTTATTTAATTTTTTTAATGAAAAAAAATTTTTTTAGGCTGGATGCAGTGGCTCACACCTGTAATCCCAGCACTTGGGGAGGCTGAGGCGGGTGGATCACAAGGTCAGGAGTTCGAGACCAGCCTGGCCAATATAGTGAAACCCCATCTCTACAAATACAAAAAAAAAAATTACCCAGGCATGGTTGCGCATGCCTGTAATCCCAGTTACTCGGGAGGCTGAGGCAGGAGAGTTTCTTGAACCTGGGAGGCAGAGGTTGCAGTGAACCGAGATCCTGCCACTGCACTCCAGCCTGGGCAAGAGTAGGAATCTATCTCCAAAAAAAAAAAAAATTCTGGGATAGAGTCTCGTTCTGTTCACACAGGCTGACATGCAATGGTGTCATCATCGCTCACTATAACCTCAAATTCCTGGGCTCGAGTGATCCTCCCACCTCAGCCTCCCAAGTAGCTGGGACTATAGGCCCTACCACTGTATCTGGCTAATTTTTAAACTTTTTGCAGAAACAAGATCTCACAGTGTTGGTCTCAAACTCCTGAGCTCATGTGATTCTCCTGCCTCAGCCTCCCCAGTTGGTGGGATTACAGGCATGAGCCGCCATGCCCAGCTAGTTTATTTTTATATTCTATAGTACCATGGACCAGAAAATTCAAGAGTTTGCCCTGAACCCTATGGGAAAATTGTCTCTCACCCGCAACATGCCCAGTGTTCTCAGCAGTCAGGGCAAATTCAACCACAGCAGCCGCTGTCCAGCTTGCCAAAGCTAAACCAGACATAGATGTTATTATCTGCTGCATCCATCATTAGTTTAGAGCTTTCTGCTTCACAAAGCAACTCATTATCTTATTTAATCTTCACCATCATCCTACATTGCTCTTACTTCCACTTTATGGACAGTGAGTCTCAGAAAGCTAAGGCGTCTTCCTCAAAGCAGCTGTAAGATTCAAATTCAGTGTCTGGGGACTCCAGATTCTTTGTGCTTTCTACACATTTAGATTTCATGGTAACATCAAATTCGGGATTCCTGGATCTGGAGCAGTTTATCCCCTTGGCCTTCCTCCCAGCCATTGCCATCCCAGCGCATTTCTATAACCATCAAATGGGCAATTTTTTTTTTTTTTTTTTTTTTTTTTGAGACATGGTCTCACTCTGTCACCCAGGCTGGAGGGCGGTGGCGCAAACCCAGCTCACTGCAACCTCTGCCTCCCAGGTTCAAGCGATTCTCCTGCCTCGGCCTCCTGAGTAGCTGGGACTACAGGCGCCGGCCACCACGCCCTGCTAATTTTTTTGTATTTTTAGTAGAGATGGGGTTTCGCCATGTTGGCCAGGCTGGTCTCAAACTCCTGACCTCAAGTAATCCACCCGCGTCGGCCTCCCAAAGTGCTGGGATTACAGGCGTGAGCCACCGCAGCTGGCCTAAATTGGCAAGAATTTTCACTGTTCAGTGAAGAACATCCTTGTGCAGCCAATTATTCCAACATTGCCTTCCTGAAGGACTCTTTCAAAATCATCAAGAAGGTTTCATTACAAAAGCAATATGGGAACATTGTAGAAAAAAGTACAAAATATAGAAAAACAAAAGAAAAGTCATAATTCTGCCATTGAACAAGAATTTAAGATTGTATGGCCGGGCGCGGTGGCTCACGCCTGTAATCCCAGCACTTTGGGAGGCGGAGGCGGGCGGATCACAAGGTCAGGAGATCGAGACCATGGTGAAACCCCGTCTCTACTAAAAATACAAAAAAGTAGCCGGGCGCGGTGGCGGGCGCCTGTAGTCCCAGCTACTCAGGAGGCTGAGGCAGGAGAATGGCGTAAACCCGGGAGGCGAAGCTCGCAGTGAGCCGAGATCGCGCCACTGCACTCCAGCCTGGGGGACACAGCCAGACTCCGTCTCAAAAAAAAAAAAAAAAAGATTGTAAACACTGTAGTGTTTACTATTCCATGATTTTTACTACAGACATGTGGACTGACCGATGCTTATAAAAATGACAAATGTGCCTACCCCATAATACTGTTTTGGAACCTGCTTTTTTTTTTTTTTTTTTTTGAGACGGAGTCTTGCTCTGTCGCCCAGGCTGGAGTGCAGTGACGCTATCTCGGCTCACTGCAAGCTCTGCCTCCCGGGTTCACGCCATTCTCCTGCCTCAGCCTCTCGAGTAGCTGGGACTACAGGTGCCCGCCACCACGCCTGACTAATTGTTTGTATTTTTTTTAGTAGAGATGGGGTTTCACTGTGTTAGCCAGGATGGTCTCGATCTCCTGACCTCGTGTTCCGCCTGCCTTGGACTCCCAAAGTGCTGGGATTACAGGCGCGAGCCACTATGCCCAGCTGGAACCTGCTTTTAAACTTAATATATTGTAAGCATTTTCCTGAAATATTTTTATGTCATCATATTTAAGAGCTACACACATTTCATTATAGTTTTTTGTTTGTTTGTTTTTTTGAGACAGGGTCTCACTGTGTTGCCCAGGCTAGGGTGCAGTGGTGTGATCTCAGCTCACTGCAACCTCTGTCTCCCAGGTTCAAGTGATTCTTGTGCCTCAGTTTCCCAAGTAGCTGGGACTACAGGAGCATACAACCACACCCGGCTAATTTTTTTGTATTTTTTGGTAGAGAGAGGGTTTCACCATGTTGGCCAGGCTGATCTTGAACTCTTGACCTCAAGTGATCCGCCTGCCTCGCCCTCCCAGAGTGCTGGGATTACAGGCGTGAGCCACTACACATAGCTTATTTCATTATAATTTTTAATGTACTCAGGTTAAATATTTAGATTGTTTCTACTTTTTCAATATTAAAACTAGTTTTATGATAGGCTTTTTTTTTTTTTTTTTTTTTTTTGAGACAGTCTGTAGCTCTGTTGCCTAGGTGGAGTGCAATGGCATGATCTTGGATCACTGCAACCTCTGCCTCCCGGGTTCAAGCGATTTTCCTGCCTCAGCCTCCTGAGTAGCTGGGATTATAGGCCCATGCCACTACACCGGGCTAGTTTTTGTATTTTTAGTAGAGATGGGGTTTCACCATGTTGGTCAGGGTGGTCTCGAACTCCTGACCTCGTGATCCGCCTGCCTCGGCCTCCCAAAGTGCTGGATTACAGGTGTGACCCACTGCGCTCTTTTTTTTTTAAAGAGATGGCGGTCTCACCATGTTGGCCAGGTTGGTCTTGAATTCCTGGCCTCAAGCAATCCGCCTGCCTCAGCCTCCCAAAGTGCTAGGATTACAAGCGTGAGCCATGACACTGGGCCTTGATAGACTTGTTTATAGGTAAAACATACCTAATTTTCATTTTTATTCCTTGGATTATGAATGAAGTTGAATTTTTTCTTTTTTTCTTTTTTTTTTTTTTTTTTTGAGACGGAGTCTGGCTCTGTTGCCCAGGCTGGAGTGCAGTGGCCGGATCTCAGCTCACTGCAAGCTCCGCCTCCCGGGTTTACGCCATTCTCCTGCCTCAGCCTCCCGAGTAGCTGGGACTACAGGCGCCGCCACCACGCCCGGCTAGTTTTTTGTATTTTTTAGTAGAGACGGGGTTTCACCGTGTTAGCCAGGATGGTCTCGATCTCCTGACCTCGTGATCCGCCCGTCTCAGCCTCCCAAAGTGCTGGGATTACAGGCTTGAGCCACCGCGCCCGGCCTTCAGCTAGTTTTTTTAATTATTTTTATTTTATTTTATTTTTTTAGTAGAGACGGGGTTTTACCATGTTAACCAGGATGGTCTCGATCTCCTGACTTCGTGATTCGCCCGTCTCAGCCTCCCAAAACTTTTTTCATATAATTGTTATCATTTGAAGCTCTTTTATGAATAGTTAATCCATACTGTTTGCCAGCTTCCCATGGTACACATTTTATTTTTTTTAAATTTTCTATTTTATTTTTATTTTTTGAGATGGAGCCTTGCTCTGTTGCCCAGGGTGGAGTGCAGTGGTGCAATCTTGGCTCACTGCAACATTCACCTCTTGGGTTCAAGCAATTCTTGTGCCTTAGCCTCCTGAGTAGCTGGGGTTAGAGGTGCACACCACCACACCCGGCTAATTTTTTGTGGGTTTTTTTTTAGTAGAGACAGGGTTTTGCCTTGTTAGCCATGCTGGTCTCGAACTCCTGGGCTCAAGTGATCTGCCTGCCTCTGCCTACCAAAGTGCTGGGATTACAGGCGTGAGCCGCCATGCGTGCCTCCCTCCCTCCCGACTTTCTGCCTGCCTGCCTTCCCCCTCCCTCCCTCCCTCCCTCCCTCCCTCCCTCCCTCCCTCCCTCCCTCCCTTCCTTCCTTCCTTCCTTCCTTCCTTCCTTCCTTCCTTCCTTCCTTCCTTCCTTCCTTCCTTCCTTCCTTCCTTTTTCTTTCTTTTCTTTCTTTCTTAGATGGAGTTTCGCTTTCGTTGCCCAGGTTGGAGTACAATGGTGCGATCTTGGCTCTCCATAACCTCTGCCTCCCGGGTTAAGGCAATTCTGCTGCCTCAGCCTCCCGAATAGCTGGGATTACAGGTATGTGCCACCAGGCTCAGCTAATTTTTTGTATTTTTAGTAGAGACGGGGTTTCTCCATGTTCTCCCGACCTCAGGTGATCCACCCTCCTTGGCCTCCCAAAGTGCTGGGATTACAAGTGTGAGCCACTACGCCCGGCCGCATTTTATTTTTCTTACAGATATATAGGAACTCTTTATATTAAGGCTGAAATTTCAAACCCCAAGCAAATCAAACTTCTTAGAGGGCTCCTGCTTCCTTAGGGAATGCTTCCTCCTCACCTGGGCACGAAACTTAGCCAGAGCAGCTCTCAGCAGCCCCTCTGCCCAGACTCCAGCACCCACCGCCTCCCTTACAGGGCTGTGGCCTGAGGGCTGTGGTGGCCCCACAGAGGTCCCTACTCAAGGCTTCAGAGAACCCTGGCAGGAACCTCTTAGAACTCCCAGGAAGGGAGTGAAGGGGAGCAAACGCCTAGGGGGCATTTGAGTCAGAGGAGAGTGCGCTGGTTGGGGAGGGCAGGAGGCACCAGTCTGGCACGCAGGGAACCCCACTCCTCCAGGGCCCGTGCTCTAGCAAGGCCTGAGAGCTGGTGAGCGCGCCCTTGCCCTGTTATTATCGCTGGCAGCTTCATTTGTGCGACTGGTGACAGGGACGCAAGTCCTTCCAGTCCTGGTCTCGTCTGTCCGCTGTGCCTGGGGAGGGAGGCGCTCAGGCCTGTTACCTGCCTGGAGTCCTCAAGGGGAAGAGGTGGAGGGAGCCGGCTGGACTAGTCCTGCCAAGGCCGAGGCGGTGAGGACAGGATGAGTTTCTTACCCACCAAGATCATTACTTTGGAAAATTGGAACTGCAGGGAGGAGTTAGGGCATGGCGGGGGCGGACGTTGGGAGTTCCTTCCAGAGCTCCTGTGGGTTTGGAATGTCCTCGCTCACTCCGGATCCCCCAGCATCTTCCTTCCTGTACTTCCGTCTCACCCTTCCTCCAGGTCTGGGACATTTAAGAGACAGCTATGACTGAGACATTAGCAGGAGCAAACACACCTGGCAGTGGTGTGGCGGGGCCAGCCCTGGGCACCTGTGGTCTCCCTCCGGGTCTTGGGTTTAGTTCCCTGCAGTCGGGCTTCGGGGTGTCCCCACTCTCTTTCCTTCTACTTCCACACATTCTTGGGAAGACAGTGGCATGCTCTAGAGAAAGCCCAGGCTGCCGGGACGCTCTGCTCTGCAGGGAACGTGGGCTGACCATGGCTTTTTCTTCACTTCTTTAGGTTTGACTGCCCTTGTCTAGAAAGTGACAGTGACAGTAACAGTGCCAGCCTCTCAGGGTTGCTGAAAGATTAAATGAGATGCCATGTGCAGTATACCAGACAGATGTCAGGTAGGTGCCCACCCAGGTTAGTATTTCTTCCTCCTTTGTCTTTTCTCAACTCTCTTGACATGGGGTGTACATTCGGGAGCTTAAGAGATTCCTGCTGGAGGGTGGAGTCTGTGGTGGTGGAGTCTCTGCGCCCTGGGGCAACCTGGCCCCCTCCAGTCTGCACTTCTCACCCTCCTCTTCCGCTGCCTGGACTGGGCCGTGTTTGTTTCCCAACTCGAAGGTGACCTTCTGGACGGAGGTCATCTTAGGCATCTTGCATCCTCAAAACCTGAGCACTGCCCCTGGCACAGGGTGGGTGCACAGACCGGATGTTTGGAGACAAAATGAAGAACTGAATGGGAAGGAGTTTCATAAGCACTTGAGGACCTGAGAGACAAGAGCCCAAACTTTAGAGTCTAGCAGGCGTCAGGTCAGAGCCCAGCTTCATCACTTGCTCACCATATGACCTTGAGCAAGATCGTTAATTTCCCTGAGCCTCAGTTTTTTTTGCCTAAAAATAGCAGCAATAATAGCTACCTCCTAGGGTTGTTTTGGGGACTAGAGATGATGTCAGCGGCTTCGGCCTGACGCGTAGTAGGAGCTCAGGTAGTGCAAGTCATGATTAGCTGCTATTACAGGACTATTTACTTCTGCCCCCAAAGCCAAATCTTGCCCCAAGAACTCTTGGTCTTTTTTTTTCTTTTCTTTTTTGAGATGGAGTCTCACACTGTTACCCAGGCTGGAGTGCGGTGGCACAATCTCGGCTCACTGCACCTCCACCTCCGGGGTTTAAGCGATTCTCTGCCCTCAGCCTCCCGAGTAGCTGGGATTACAGGCGCGTGCCACCATGCCTGGCTAATTTTTGTGTTTTTAATAGAGATGAGGTTTCACCATGTGGGCCAGGCTGGTCTTGAACCCCTGATCTCAGGTGATCCTCCTGCCTCTGCCTCCCAAAGTGCTGGGATTACAAGCGCGAGCCACTGCACCCGGCCTCTGAACACATTTTAAATGACCTGTTTTCTTTGTGTTTTACTCTGTTTTATTTTATTTTTATTTATTTATTTTATTTTTTGAGACAGAGTCTTGCTCTGTCACCCAGACTGGAGTGCAGTGGCGCGATCTCGGCTTACTACAACCTCTGCTTCCTGGGTTCAAGTGATTCTCCTGCCTCACCCTCCTGAGTAGCTAGGACTGCAGGCACGTGCCACCATGTCTGGCTAATTTTTTTTGTTTTTTGTTTTTGTTTTTTTGAGACGGAGTCTTGCTCTGTTGCCCAGGCTGGAGTGCAGTGGTGCGATCTCGGCTCACTGCAAGCTCCGCCTCCCAGGTTCACGCCATTCTCCTGCCTCAGCCTCCCGAGTAGCTGTGACTACAGGCGCCCGCCACCACGCCTGGCTAATTTATTTTTATTTTTTTTAGTAGAGACAGGGTTTCACCATGTTAGCCAGGATGGTCTTGATCTCCTGACCTCGTGTTCCGCCCGCCTCGGCCTCCCAAAGTGCTGAGATTACAGGCGTGAGCCACGGCGCCCGACCAATTTTTTTTGTATTTTTAGTAGATACGCGGTTTCACCATGTTAGCCAGGATGGTCTGGATCTCCTGACCTCGTGATCTGCCCGCCTTGACCTCCCAAAAGGCTGAGATTACAGGCGTGAGCCACCATGCCTGGCCTTTATTCTATTTTAAAAGATTGATCAAAGTAGGATTATATGGAATCATTTCACAGAGAGACAGAAAGTGAGGAATAGAGGAAATCAGGCACTGATACCCAGCTCTTACAATCAGGAAACAGAACCTGGAAGATCTAAGGAGGGAGCGGCCTTGCCCAAGACCCTGATCTCCACACTTGAGTCAACCTACCCCCAGCATCGGCCCCACAGGGGTGAGGTGCCTGAGCCCCCACATGCAGCCTGCCTGCCGCCCCCGCTGTCCCCATGCCACCTCCACAGGGGAGAGCTGGGGTGTTGGGGGAGGGTGGTGAACTGGGAGCTGACTGGTTGGTTGCAGGGACTGAAAGAGCCAGGCCCTGGAGCCTAAGGTGGGAGAGCAGGAGCCAAAGAGACTCCAGAACTCAGGAGGAGAGCTTTGGCTGTGAAAAGAGTGGGACATCCTGGGTCAGGTGGCTGCCATCGCCTGAGGGAGTGGACCCAGAGGACAGTGAGAGGGTGAGAGGAGAGCCCCTGCCCACAGCGAGTCCAGGTTCAGCTCAGGGAGCCACCTTGCTGCAGGTCTTGCTGTCCGCTGGGCTGTCTTTTCCATCCCACTCGGCTCACCAGCGTTTTTTCCCTAGCTCTACCTTCTTGGATCTGATGAGCAGGCCTGGAAGTCACGGCCAGTGTACTTTGACCGTAGAGGATTTTGTGGCTGTGTCCCACCTGTAGCGCCAGAATTAGGTCCCTTTAGTGAGTCCCAGCAAATGACCCCCAGCCAGGCCAGCAGCCCTGCAGCCCTTCCCAGCAGCTGGGGCTTGGGGCGCTTGGAAGAGTCTCCCGCTGCCTGCACCGCTCTCTTGGTCTCTCCGCCCTTGGACCCTCCTGCAGGGCAACCTCCCAGCCTTTAGCCTTCTCACCTCTGCCAGTTTGCCAGCAAGTGCCTTCAAGAGTTTTTATGAGGCCCAGCATGGTGGCTCATGCCTGTAATCCCAGCACTTTGGGAGGCCAAGGCGGGCAGATCACCTGAGGTCAGGAGTTCGAGACCACCCTGGCCAACATGACGAAACCCCATCTCTCCTAAAAGTACAAAAATTATCCGGGCATGGTGGCGGGCGCCTGTAATCCCAGCTACTCAGGAGGCTGAGGCAGGAGAATCACTTGAACCTGGGAGGCAGAGGTTGCAGTGAGCCGAGATTGTGCCATTGCACTCCAGCCTGGGTGACAAGAGCGAGTGAGACTCTGTCTCAAAAAAAAAAAAAAGGTTTTGTGGAGTCTTTAGAGAGGAACTGGAACTTTTGGATTTAGGAGCCCACCTCATTTTATAGATGAGGAAACAGAGGTAGTTACTCGCCCGGGATCACGCAGACAGTGACAGAGGGGCTAGGCTCAGACCAGGCTCCTGATGTGAGGCCCTGCTCTTCCCCTGCACCACTGATGGGTGCCTGACCAAGCAGAGGGAGGCAGCCTTGGCTGTTGGTGCCACACTTCTGATATTGTCCAAAATCACATTAGCTCTTCTTTTTTTCTGGGAGATAGGGTCTCGCTCTGTCACCCAGGCTGGAATGCAGTGGTGCAATCTCGGTTTACTGCAGTCTTGACCACCCAGGCTGAAGCGATTTTCCCACCTTAGCCCTGGGAGTAGCTGAGACTAGAGGAACATGCTACCATGCCCAGCTTTTTTTTTTTTTTTTTTTTTTGAGACAGAGTCTTGCTCTGTCACCCTGACTAGAGTGCAATGGCTCGATCTCAGCTCACTGCAGCCTCTGTCTCCAGGTTCAAGCGATTCTCCTGCCTCAGCCTCCTGAGTAGCTGGGATTACAGGAGTGTGCCACCATGCCCGGCAGATTTCTGTATTTTTCGTAGAGACAGGGTTTCGTCATGTTGGCCAGGCTGGTCTGGAACTCCTGACCTCAGGAGATCCACCCGCCTCAGCCTCCCAAAGTGCTGGGATTACAGGCATGAGCCACCACACCCTGCCTAACTGTAATTTTTTTTTTTGTAGAGACAGGAGCTCCCTATGTTGCCCAGGCTTGCCTCTAACTCCTGGGCTCAAGCGATCCTCCTGCCTTGGCTTCTGAGAGTTTTGGGATTACAGCTGTGAGCCACCACTCTCAGCCATCATTAGCTCTTTTTTGGGTGGTAGGGGAAGGGACTTCCCCATTTTCCTGTTGACCTGTTGAACTTCAAGTCACTGAAAAAACCTAAATTGTTTTATAACTTTTTGTTCTGATTGTAAAAATAATATATATTCACTATTAAAAAAAAATGGAGCGGGGAACAGTGGCTCACACCTGTAATCCCAGCACTTTGGGAGGCCAAGATGGGTGGATCACCTGAGGTCAGGAGTTCGAGACCAGCCTGGCGAACATGGTGAAACCCTGTCTCTACTAAAAATACAAAAAATTAACCCGGCGTGGTGGTGGGTGCCTGTAATCCCTGCTACTCGGGAGGCTGAGGCAGGAGAATAACTTGAACCCTGGGAGCCAGAGGTTGGAGTAAGTTGAGATCACGCCACTGCACTCCAGCCTGGGCGACATGAGCGAAACTCCATCTCAAAAAATATATATATTGGAAAATATTCCAAGATATAATATAAATCTTTTTTTTTTTTTTGAGACGGAGTCTCGCTCTGTCGCCCGGGCTGGAGTGCAGTGGCCAGATCTCAGCTCACTGCAAGCTCCGCCTCCTGGGTTCACACCACTCTCCTGCCTCAGCCTCCGAGTAGCTGGGATTACAGGCGCCCGCTGACTCACCCGGCTAGTTTTTTGTATTTTTTAGTAGAGACAGGGTTTCACCGTGTTCGCCAGGATGGTCTCCATCTCCTGACCTCATGATCCACCCGTCTCGGCCTCCCAAAGTGCTGGGATTACAGGCTTGAGCCACCGCGCCCGGCCAGAATATAAATCTTAATGGCACTTACTGTTGTTTTTCCCACCCTGCACTTGGTTGTTTTGTTTTTAGGTATAAAAATAGGACTCTCCGTTCATCCTTGATAAGGCCGTCTGGCTACGTCCCCCAGCTCTCCTGTGTCTCAGAATCTTGTATAGTTACCAGTTCTCGCTGGCACCTAGGCAGGACTCAAAAAATGCCTACGGTGTGACTGGCTGAATGAAGAGGCATCGGCTTTAGTGGAAACAGGGACGCCTTCCACCCCGCTCCTGGCTTCACTCCTCTCTCCCTGGTGTCTGAGCCCACTTTCCTTCCCTGAAACACCTCCTCCTCTGTTCTACTCACATCCTCCTGCTCTTCCAGCCCAGCTGCAGACCCACCTCTTCCAGGAAGCCTTTGTTCTTTCTGATGCAAAAGACTGCTTTTGGGTTCCATAGTGTTTGTAGTTTGGCCACACCATTTGTTCTGGGTTAGATAATCTCCTCTCTTTTTCCCAGTCAGCAGAGCCCTGTACACTTCTCGTTTCCCTCACAGCCGCCATCCAACAGAGCCTGGAGAATATTCTGGGCCGGAAATGTGACTGGCCCCGCCCTGCTAGGGAAGAGTTCGTCTGGGTGACACAGGGCACAGCACCCACCTGAGCTCATCTGAGGCGTGGGAGGAAGTGCAGAGGCTCAGAGGGAGCCTCTTCCACCCCTCCACTGCCCCGGCTTCCTGGAGGCATGTGCTGCCTCCTGAAGTTCATGTGGTGGGCAGTCCCCTGGGCTCCCAACAGCAGGGCTGCATGTCTTGGGATAGGAAATGGGATTTAGTTGGCCTTTCACAGAGAGTTCTCTCTAGATAAGATAAATCCTTCATGCCCAGCTATTTAGAGACAGAAGATGGGTTAGGGCCCTTTTTAGTCCTGTGGGCTGACTACAGGGAGCCTTGGAAAAGGCACCTCACAGCGCCTGGTACCAACCCTTCTCACGCCTCCTGGAACAAGACCAGTGTCCCAGGCCTGTAGCTTTCTTATCCATCTGGCCAGGTCATGATGGAAAAGCACAAATTGGGACTTAGGGACCAGGGGCCCCAAAGAGATCAGTCTCCCAGAGCAATCATGGTAAGCAACAGGGAAAGCCAGGCAAACTCCAGATTTCCTCCTAGTTTGAATTTCCTAGAGGGACCCTACGTCCCCTCCTGCTTTCTCCATCCATAGCATGAGCAGTGTTACTGAGCAGACCCTGGGCCAGGCCGGGCGGGTAGCATCCTAGCTGCACTGCTGATCAGTCGTGAGACACTGTGTCAGCTGCCCAAATTCACTCTACCAGGGTGGGGGTGGCCACAGAACCCGCCTCCGAAGCGAGTTGAGTCAAGTGAGCCAATACACATAACACACTTCTGAGTGTGCCTGGCACAGCACAAGTGCTGTGCAGGTGCGGCCGTCCCTAGGTGCATGGACATAGGTGTGGCCGTCCCTAGATGCATGGACACAGGTGTGGCTGTCCCTAGGTGCCTGGACATAGGTGTGGCCATCCCTTGGTGCATGGACACAGGTGTGGCTGTCCCTAGGTGCATGGACACAGGTGTGGCCGTCCCTTGGTGCATGGACATAGGTGTGGCCGTCCCTAGGTGCATGGACACAGGTGTGGCCATTCCTAGGTGTGTGGATGCAGAGCGTGGCTGTCCCTAGGTGCCTGGATGCAGTGTGTGGCTGTCCCTAGGTGCGTGGGCAGAGGTGTGGCCATCCCTAGGTGTGTGGACACAGAGTGTGGCTGTCCCTAAGTGTCTGACCACAAGTGATGTGAGCTTTGCACCCTCTTTTTGGGACTGTGGCTCCTCCTGTGGTCTAACCCTGGGGGGCGGTTCCTGGTAGGCCAAGACTGGATCCCTGGGTGATTACATAAAGCCTGGTGGTCTCAGCCTGGCAGAGGCCACCAGTCAGGATGCAGGGTGGTATGAGGCAGATGGACGGAGCCCAGGGGACCCCGCTGCTGCCACAGCCGAGAGCAGTGAATGCTGAACCAGGACTCAGCAGGCAGTGACTGTCCAAGGCCCTGGGCAGGTCACTTAAGCTATCTGGGCCAGACTCTTGTCTTGACCAGGGCGCCCCCAGTGACCGAAACGAGGAAAGGTTTGGATAAGAATGCGTCAGTCGTTTCGATTACTTCTCTGCATGGGGAAAAAGGGACCCATAAGACAAAAACATCCAAAACACAGAAAACATTAGATCTCTAATTTTAATAGTTGAGAGGAAGGTTATAAAATAAAACAGACAACACAGAGCTTCATGATGGCCTCGGATTGGCAGTCAACCCAGGGATACAGAAATGTAAACAAAAACAGAGCTTCCAGATAACATTATTGTGTGCTATGTAACTTTCAGAATACGGCAGCTCCCCAGACACTCTAAAGTCAAGTGAAACAAGAGTTTTTAGAATCAATCTATACACATTTCAGAGGGCAGTCCAGGAAGGCGCTTTCCTCTTAGGTCAGCCCAGGGCTGGGCCTGAGCCTGAGCTCAGGGAGGTGTAGACACTACCCATTTTGGGCAGGGGAGGCCAAAGTGGTTCTGCTTCGGGCGGGGTTTGGCTTTAAGGGGCTGCCCCGCTGGCTGTGTTCTGGGGACCACTTTTGCCTTTGCCTCTGGCAGGCTGGCTCTGACCCTGCCTGTCTTTCTGTTTGGCCCACAAGACACACACCCCTTTATACCCAGAATCCCTTTCCCAGCTGCAGCAAGGGAGCCAGCCAGCCAGCCAGGATGGCTCTCCCCACAGGCACTCCAAACGCCAGCCTGGCCAGGTGAAAAAGTCAGAAAAAAGGCAACAGATACAATTTGATAGCCATCAAATCCTCTCCTCCCTCTGGAAGTTTCTGAGGTGCTGGTTGTCATTCTGTCCCATTTTTTGCCACTGTGCTAGGGCTTTTGACTCAACCAAGAAAAGGGCCGGCCTTCCAGCCTGGCCCTGCAAGAGTGTCCTAGTGCTTCAGGTAGTGGATGGGCATCGTCATTCGTCCCACCTGCTGCCCCCTAAAGCCCCAGAAGGCCACACCCTCAGCATCAGGCCAGCTCTCCAGGTCACTGGGGCTTGCCTTGACAGGATGTGCAGGGCAGAGCCTGGAGGGAAGAGCAGAAGATGCCACGTGCTGTTTGCAGGAGCAGCCATCCAGGGCACCGCTGGAGGAAGATCTTCCAGTGACTGTCTCAGCATGTACAAAGAATGGGGGTGGGCTGGGGCAGCCCCTGCCCAGAGCCAAGGCACAGAGGAGGTTTGAAATGTCCAGGATAAATAGAAGCGCATGGGAATGGAGAAAAGCCAGCTCCGTCCCGCTCTTAAAAACATCGCCATTGGCACCAAAAATATATTAACATCTGTACATTTGTCATCTTTAAAAAAAAAAAAAAGGAAATAAAACCTTCTTGGCACCTTGCAGTTTATTTCTTAGAAATGAGGTGATATGCGGAAAGGCCTCCTGTGCGTGCACATGCACGCACACACAGAGTAGTGCACACACACAAGCACACGCACACACACGGCTGGGCACACGTGTGCCTCTCCTTGCCGGAAGGACAGAGCCCTCCAGAACCCTGAGCATTAGAGGAAGCCCTGCCAGGTGGGGGGTTCGCTGCCAGCCCCCACCGAGGTTGTTTGCAGAGGTGCCCTTTGCCAGTGCTTTTGACTCTGCTGTCCACTGGGGACCTGCAGCCCCTGCCCTGTGCTGAGAGGCGGGGGCAGTGGGATCCTAGCTCGAATTTCCTCTGGGTAGGAAGTCCTGCTGCCAGGCACACAGTGCCTATCTCTGTGGGCGGCTGCTTCTAATTGAAGGCAGCCTTGGCCTCATCCCTTCTCCAGACATAGGCACATCTTCTCAGGCTCAGAGCAGCCTCAGATCATAAGTCAAAAATGCAAAAATGAGCAGAGGTCATTGCTGGGCCTGAGTGAGCACGTGTGCCCAGAAGGGAGACCAAGGCACGGGGGCTCCAGTCCTGATCACTGGTGTTCGGGTGAGAGGTCGCAGGAGGGTGGGCTGGCCAGGCAGCTGGGAGGCAATCCTGGACCCTCTCAGGGCCTCTGGGAGCACCCCCAGGGCTCGAGCCACTCACAGGTGGGGGCTGCCCTGCAGCAGGGAAGTGACAGTGTTCTGTAGTGCCACGGCCACCTTCTTGGAGGTCTTGCGCAGCAGTGGGCTGTCAGGGTGGTGCTCCTTCAGGTGCAGGACGTGGCCCTCCTGGCTCTCAGATGTGCAGCCACACTCCTCACACACGTACAGCTTGGCCCGCCGCTCCTTGTACGCGTACTTCTGCTGCACGCCGTGGATCTTCTTGAGGTGAGACTCCAGAGAGCAGCGCTGCGTGAAGGCCTTGTCACACAGGCTGCACTTGTAGGGCCGCACGCCTGCGGGGAGGACAGGAGCCAGCATCAGAGACCTGGCAGGGACTTGGGAGGCTGTCAGATGCTTCTGGACACAGAAAGGACAGGACCCCTGCCTCTCGGGCCAAGGGATAGACGGAGGCCTGTCCAACACCAATTTCCCGAGTGACTCTCAAATCAAAACTCCTAACTGATGAGCTCAGGACTTGGGCCCTGAGCTCTGGGATGCCCTCCCAGGCTGCCCGTCACCAAGGGAGAGCAGGGGGTGCTGGGCTTTTCCCGCACGGCCGCAGCCAGGCGGATCTGGCGTGCTTCTCCCAGCCATGGGCTTCTGCTTACCAGTGTGAGTTCGGACGTGTCTCTTGAGGTCGAAAGTGTCATTGAAGCCCTTCCCGCAGTATGTGCAGAGGTGCCTCTTGACGTCGTTGTGACACTTCATGTGGCGGTTCAGCATGCGCTGGTAGGTGAAGGCCTTCTGGCAGATGTGGCAGGTGAACAGGTCTCCACTGGGACTGTCCCCAAGGGTCACCTGTGGGTGAGGACAGCATTGCTGACAGACATCCAGAAGTTGGGGCCACAGGCTGGCAGATTGGGAAGACGTGGATGCCAGCCCCCAGTGCCCCAAGGAGGGTGGTGCCCACCTCCCAGAGGCCACAGCTCTGTGCCATCTGCCCGGAGATCGGCACTCCTCTGCAGAAACCTTGGCCCAGGTCCCAGGTCAGTCTCTGCCTACATCTCATTTGTGCCATGTCTTACGAGCTGGACGCAGGTCTACATGCACGCCCCTGGCCCTCAGAGACAGCGTGAGTGGCATTACCTTCATCTTGGTGCGCAGGAAGCCATGGTCTCTGCTCTGGGGGTCTGTCAAGTGTCCCATGTCTTCAGAGGGCAGCTGGGCCACCACACAGGGCCCAGGGGCCACACTGTAGCTAGAGTCTCGAAGGCTCATGTTCAAAGCCAGGGGGCAGGAAGGGGGTTCGGCCACAGAGGGCTCCGGCTCCCGGTAGGGTTGTGGTGGGCAGAAGCCCAGGCTGACTGGGGAGAGAACAGACAGGTGAGGGGCTTGGTAGAGAAGAGAGGATCCAGCGGGGTTTCTGGAAGCTTCCCTAGCCATGAGACGGCTGGAACCTGGAGACTCCGTCCCTCCCATCGCAGACATGTGGCAGAGCGGGGCTGCCCCGACCACCACTGCTGTACCGCCCTCCTGCCCTATTAAGGTAATTGCAGGTGATGCCAGCCAAGCGCCACTGCCCGCTGAGTAATTTGTGTCTTAGCGGAACTGGGAGGACCGAATTGCCCTGCCAATTATCCCTCTGGAGTTGTCTGCCTGCCCCACCTGGGCCAGTCCCTCTGAATTCCAGGCCTCATCCACTCTCCTACAGGGACAAAGGGCACTGGGAGCCGGAGCCGTCTGTGGCCGAACCCCCTTCCTGCACCTTGGCTTTGAACATGAGCCAGTGGAGACCTTCTGCCCAGGGACAGCTCTTGGAGCCACATCAGAATGGTCCCCGGTGGTCTGGGCCGCTCCAGGCCTCTCCTCCGAGATTTGGCTGCTGGTCTTGGGGGTGTGGGTGGTCCTAGCCCTGCCTCCCACCCCCACCCCAGCAGGCCGGCCCCTGCTGTTGTAGCCCAGGGCTCCAGGCTCTCCACTCCCAGCTGGTCCCAGCTCTGCAGGAAACAGGCCAGGTGGGTGGAACAGGGAGGAGGTCAGGGAGCTGCAGGTGGATGCAGCCTAACAGTCTCGGCGGCCTGCCCAGGCTTATGCAACCCTCCCCCTCGGCAGGACCGCTCGCTGGGGCATGTCGGGCTGGGCTCCCTCAGCAGCGGCAGCACCGATACCTGGCAGCCCTTGGATGCAGCCACGCCCCACGGCAGGCACCTCACACCGAACGGGCCAGGAGGCTTGGCTTCAGACCCTAAGCCCAGTGCTGACTACAGAGGACCAGAAAGAGAGCACTCTTGAGGGACACAGAGACACAATTCTCAAAGCCAACAGAGCTGGGGCAAATTTTTCAACTTAATATTTTTCTTCCAAAGAGCCTGAGCTCAGTACTTGAAACCTGTAAGCTAAGGACATCCTCCAAGCTTCAGAAGGAAAAATCACCAGGGGCCTATGACCTAAAGGATGAGTGAGCTTCTGAGGGAGGCTGATGTGGGATTGCAGAAGCAGGAGCATGGCCCTGTGCACCCTGCCACCCTGCAGTCGGCGAGGCAGAGAACGGGCAAGGGCCCAGGCAGGAGGGCTGCTGCCCTCACCTCTTCTCCCAGAGGACAGGGACGTGGGGGAAGCAGAGGAATGTGGTTGTGGAGCAAGGGTGCGTTTGACAGTGCTGAAGTTTCGGGAGAGGCCCCAGTCCTCGCCCCCTCAAAACACAACAAAGGTCTGAGAGAGAAGAACGCGCCCGCCGCCGCCCAGAACCCGTCCTGCAGGCACTGGCGTCCGTCTGTCCGGGGGCCTTTAATGGGCCACCTCATTCCTAGGGTTGATTCACCAGCGCCTGGCCCAGGCCTGGCCTCTGGGCTGGCATTGCACCTCTCTCTGAGCCTGAGTGTCGGGGTCTGGCTGTCTACCCCGGCTTGTTCCCCTGCCACAGGAGCTGTCTGGCTGGGGGTGGGCAGGGGCGATGGTGAGCTGCTCATGCAGGCTCACCAGCTATTGGAGACCTTGGCTGAGAATTCAAAGCTGGATGACATTTTCCATTTCTCAATCCAGGTGGAGACAAACAGGAACCCCTACCCTCCTCTGCCTGTCAGTACTGGATGGTGTGAGCAAGGTCCCCCAGCCGCACCACAGCAGGAGACAGCAGGTGAAGGACAGGCTGAGCCCACAACGGTGGCTGCTCTGGGCTGTCCTGCTCCACCAGAGGGGAGGCTTATGGTCAGGGTCCTGAGATCCATGCATTTGGGAGGAGACCTGTGTCCTTTGCCCGCCTCTGCTGTTCCACACAAACCTGGCCGAGCTGGTGCGGGGAGACTGGGGCCAGAGTGGGCCTGCCTGCTTTGGCTCTCTGGTCCACCTCCACCCTGAGTGAGGGGCAGAGGAGGCTGGACGGGCGGCCACCCGCCGCCAGGGTGGGGATGTTTGCCTCATCCCACCCACCCTGCCAAACCTGTCTCCCTGCCACCCCCATGAGCATGTCCCTCCTGCGGCCACACGCACAGGGAGTGCGCACTGGCGTGCCACCTGGCACTGAGTGTCACTGAGTGGCAGGAGGCAGGAAGCAGAACTGGTTGGGCCCTGCTTGTGGTGCTCTCTGTCCCTAATTAGATGTTTCCGGCAAGGCGGTGGCGCTGTGACCACTCATCACCCGCCCACAGCTGTGGAGTATGGCAAGGCCAAACTAGCCTGGCCCTCTTCCTACTGCCTGGGGGCTTATGGGTCCCCTCCTGCTAGCCCAACTTGCCTCTACCTGGACAATGTTTAGGGCCAGGCCCAGAGCAGAGGCATGGACACCGAGGAACCGTGTCCAGGGCAGTTGCCCATCGAGGCCTGTCTCCTGCCTTAGCCTCTGTAAGTCCTCCATCTCTTGGATGGAAAGCTGTTGGCCCAGATGTTGGGCATGAGGCCTGTCCCTGGCTCTCTGGAGAGAGCAAATGAAGCAGATGCAAGGATGACCCCCTCCTGGGCCCCGCTGACCACATGGGTGCTGCCCCGGAACATGGGGGTCAGCCCAGTTCTGAAGGTGAGACGGGGGCCCAGCCTGTCAGCACAGTGCAGCTGGTTTTCAGCAGCCTTACACCCTTCTCAGGAAGGGCTGGTGCCCCCGTGCCCATCTCCTCTGTTCCCTGTAGGTCAGCTAGCAAATCATCCAAAAGGACCCAGCACCAGCCAGAGGCAGGCCAGCCCAGAAACGCATGGGCCAGTCTCTGCTCTTTCTGTTCCCACTGTGAACTTCCAGAAGTTCCTTCAGACAGTATATTTTCCCTCTTTCCCAACCACTTTTCACTGGGTATCCACAAAGAAGTTAAAACTGTGCCTTGGACCTCCTACCAGGGTGCCCGCCCAGAACAGTGGGGGCAGTGCTTCCTGTTGCAGCCCCCACCCAGCCGGGCACAGGCCCAGTGTCCCTGTGGGACTCCATCCAGGACTTGCTGAAATGGCCAATGATACAAAGGAGCCCCGACTTCACCCATGGCCAGCTTCCCTCGCCATCCTCCCTGCGGCCAAAGGACTTGCCCTCACCTGTTCTTTCCAGGACAAATCCTCTGCCAGGTTCCGCCTCAGGACACCCAAGTTCAGCACAGACAGCCTAGCAGCCTGGGTGACAGGATCCCGGCGGACAGGTAGGAGTCTCAGCTAGCTGGCTGCCTAGGCCCATCCTGCTCTTCTGTCTCTCTCCACTGTGTGGCTGTCCACTCTCCCAGCCCCGCTCCCTGGCAAGCACAGCAAACATCTCCTTCGCTGCCAAACACGGCCAAGGAACTGCTACAGGGTAACCATCCCATTGGAGACTGGAGCTCTCCCCATCCTCACCCCCGACGCATCCTCAGGCCCCAAAGCTCACTCTCAGCCTTCCTGACCAGCTGGAAAGAGACCTGCCCAAGTGCCCACACTACCTAGCGGTAGAGCCAGGCTGGGCCGCATTCCTTGAAGGAAGCTCCAGTGTCCCACTGCCCAGCCTGCTGGCCTCCCTGAGCTCGAGTGTCCACCAGGCTAGTGGCAGAGCAGACCGTGGCCAGCCCAGTGACAGAGGGGAGGCTGGGAAGCCTGGAAGAGGCCCTGGGATGCTCCTGGACTCCAGCTTCCAGTCTGTCCTCAGGTGCCTTCCTGACCTGGAGATTTCACTCAGCTGGGGGTGGGGCTCTGCTGGGGGGTTGTGAGAACCAGCTTCAACCCTGTTCCTGGAGCCCTTCCCTGGTCAGTCCAGGAGGTAGAATTTACCCCCTGGGTACAGGTGCCTGGCTTTATCCTCAAGGAACCAGGCATTACTCCCTGTCACTCCAAGTCAATATTGACATAACAAAGGAAGGCGAGGGGAGGGCAGTTGTGGGGGGGGGCAGCGGTTCAAGGTGGCTTCCTAGCCAGTAATCCTTTCAAGTCTCCAGGGTGCATGCATGGAGCCGTCTTCACCTCTTCCCAGGGGAAAGATTCTGCTCTGGGAGTGAGAAGCTCTAGAACTCTACCTGGGGGAGAGAGGCTGATGTGATTGTCAAACTGGGGCCCTGGAATCAGTGCTGTCGGGCTGGGGCCCAGCACCTCTGGCCAGTAAAACCTTCACCTTCCAGGTGGTCTCTGGGAGGCTTTGAGGGTCTCAGAGGAACCTGGCAGCATGGTCAGAACTCAAACACTCCCACGTTCCTGGGCCCTCCACTGGAAATAGGGTCAACGCTTAGCTGGTCACAACGTTCCAGGAATCTGTGAGGCGAACGGAAACGTGCCCAGCTGGCTCTGGGGTCATGGTTGGCTGGTGATGGAATGGCCCAGCCAGGGGACAGGCCAGCACAAAACACACCCCCACTCTCCAGCCATCTGAGGCACCCGAGCGTGGACTGCGGACATTCCCTTTCTCATTGCCAAAAACTGTGGGAAAACTCTTCAGTGGGCCACATGGCTTTCAGAGGTAAAATTAAGTTCTCTATCTTCTACCCTTTACTTGACCCACAGGATTCTCTCCTTGCCAGAGAGATGAGGACAAATTCTCCCTTCATCCTTGAGATTGGACTCCCGTCACACATCCTGGAGGAGCCTACAGAGAAGCCAGCAGGTCTCCCTCACCTGGACGGTGGCAGCCGGTGGCCCGGACCACCCAGAGGCCCTCCCCTGCACCTGATGGGACAGCCCCTGGGACATAAGTCTCCCCTGCCACTTCCACTGTGGCCACTAGAACTGTGGTGGAGAAAATCGCTAGGACACAAAGAAGTCAATGATTTCAACAAACGGAATTTCTTTGTCCTTTGTAAAAGTCAACACATGATCTGTTACTGATTGGGGATGTGAAATAAAACTAAAAATAACAGCACACTGAGCCTGGTTCAGAGCTCAGCTCACCTTTACCACGGTCCAAGTTCAGTTTATCAGATCCCAAGGAGCAGCTAAGCAGCAAGTCAAACACAGGTGAGGGCGGAGGGCCGAGCGGGGAGGGGGCTCCAGCTCTGTGCATGCCCCCACAAACCCCCAGGTAGAGAACCAGCCAGTTCACCAGGGATGGTGGCCAAGCAAGAAGCTATAAACAGAATCCTGAGCCCACACCCTAATCTGCCACAGGTGAGAAGGCCACTCACGTCCCTTTTTGCCTCAGTTTCCCCAATGGGGTTATCAGGGTCTTCCGGCACATTCCCTTGTTTTAAGGAACTGTGAAAGAGGGGTCCCCTTGAGATCAGGTTAAGCTGTGAAACATCCTGCCAGCACCACAGGCCACAAAGACCTCACCACACTGTCTTCAACAGCTGATTCAGGAGGGAAACTGAGCAAGAGCCCTCACAGGGCCCCTCACTGCTGCCCTCATTTCCCCACTTTCCTACAAGGCCTGGGGCGGTGCCAGGGAGTCTGCAGATCAAGGGTCAAAGTCAGTTGGTTAATTACTCCCCCCTCCCCCCTCGGAGGGGCTGGGCTGGGCATTCAGAGCGTCCCTGCCCCGCCCCCAAGGCCTGGGGAGGGGGCGTTCGGAAGGAAGCAGGCTTTCTCCAGACCAAAGACTTTGTTGGGGGTTGGGGAGGACAGAAGGGATAGGAGTGTTCTTGGGGCGTTCAGGGGAAGATGCCGCTGGAGGAAGAAGCAACTCGGGTTACTCATTCACAGTCGACGCTGTCTAGGCGTTTGCCAAAAATAACTGGGTACACCAGCTTCCCAGGGCCTGGCCCCCCGCTGTGGGGTGGGCTCCCTTTAGCTGCTTTCTATGCAATTGTGTCCTCCGCCAAGGTGAAGGAAGTGCGTTTCTAGCAGACGTGAGACCCGATCCCACCTCTACTTTAAGGGCAAGAGGGGCGCAGCGGGCGCCTGCCCTACCGTCTCGGCGCACTGCGCGGGACCAGGAGCCGGAGCCCCACGAAAATTTGGGGGCCCACACCCCCCACCGGCTCGACCCTCACTCCGACCCGCCCACCAGTGTTGTCGGGGAGGAGGAAGGACCTGTGCGAGCGGCTGGAGCTCAGAGTCTTTTAACACAAATCTCGGCCGAAACTCCAGCTCGCTCCCCGCCCCCCAAAGTGGCATCGCTCCAGTGCCCTCCTCCCGCCTCCTGCAAATCCCGGTTTTCTGGATTTACGACGTCGGAGCCGAGGGTCACCTGAGCGGTGACACACCCCGCTGCCTCCACTGTGCCGCGGTTCAGGGGGTGGGGGTAAGCGGTTCCGCGCCCCCTAGGCCCTGGGAGCGGCTCCGCTTCCACCATGCAGCCCCCGCCCCCACCGGCGCTCTTCCGCCGGCCCCGCCCCAGCCCCCTGTGCCCCGGGTCGGGAGCCGCGGGCCCACCCAGCCTGGGCCGCGGCCGCATTCAGCCCCGGAGCCCACACCGCGCCTGCCGTCCGGCTCCGCAGACCTACTTGCGCCCGCCCGCAGCCTCGACGCCGCCGCGGGCGTCCCAGGCCGGAGGGCGGCTGCCTCACCTGGCACGTAGATCTCGCCGCGCTCCTCGTCTGGGAGCTCGCTCCAGTTCCTCTTGCACGTGGAGACGCACGGCTTCTTCACCAGGAACGCGCGGGGCATTTTCGAACCCTCGTCGCTGGACACGGGCCGCTTCCGTAACTGAAGCCGGGAACCGTCCCACCTTTGCGGGGCCGGGCTGAACGCCGGGAACGGGGCACAGCAGGGAAGGAGTCGCTAAGGCGCCCCTACGTTCCGGGGAAGGTCCGAGCCCGGACGGCGCGCGCCGGTTCCAACTCCGCAGAGTGTCGCCGTCCTCCCTGCAAACGAGGTCCCTTGAGGCCAGGTGCACCGGGCAGCGCGGGGAAGCAGCAGGTAAGCGTCTCCCGGCTCGACTGGCGTCCCCGCGGCCGCTCGGGAAGTCTTAAAGTGCGAGCCGGACGGACGGGTTGACGCTTTATTGGCTCGCGGCGGTGTGTGTTGGTGGCTGGGGCGGGGGGGTGGGGGGCGGTGATCTGATCTAATTAGCTTGGAGTGGCCTGGGGAGCGACGGCGCATGCGTTGGGAAATAACGGTGACAACCCACCTATTTGTTACCTGTCGAACCGGTTTCCATTCCGCTGCGGGTGAGGTGGCCTCGCGGCCCGGGCGGGGCGGCCGGGCAGGGCGGGGGGCGGGCGTCGGGCACTCTGCCCCTGGCTGCCCAGCGGGCCCGGCTCCAGCGGGACCTCCCAGCCGGGCGTACCGGCGTTTGCAAACAGGGGTTTCGGAGGGAGCGGAGCAGGGAGGGAGGGGGCAACGTTATTTGCACCGGCGCTGGCACGCTCCGCGGGTGATGATACGAAACTCGTCCAACTGGGGCCGGCCCAACCCGGCGCGCCCGAGGCTCCTGGGTAGGCGCGAAGCCGCCGGGCGGGAACGGGCGGCCCGGTCCGCACTTGTTGAACCGGGCCTGGGCCCAGGCGGCGTGGGATCCCAAAGGCCTGGCTGAGCAACTCGTGGCTCAGCCGGTGGGTGTTTGCTGGGCGCCGGCTTCGTGCGAAAAGGCACGCAGGGCCGCAGGAGCGTCCCCGGCCGGTGTGTGGGGAGGCGCGGACCGCGCGACCGAGTACCCGGCAGAGAACCCGCGTTCTGCCCTGAAGCCTTCACGGAGGAAGTGGCTTCAACTGCGCGGAGTGCGCCGACAGCCCGACAGACCCCCACGCCTTGGCCACTGGGACTTATGCACTCTCAAAAACTCTCTTTGTCCCAAATGGGTGGATTTCAGGTGCAGCCAGGCTGGTGGAATGCGGAGGGCTGGGGACCTCAGACCGGGAAAGGCCCAGCCGCCTTTGCCCTGCTACGGCCACCACGGAGAGCTTCCTACCCACGGCCTGCCCTGGGCTGAGGTTCAGCCTGGGACCCGCGCCCCCAGCCACTCTTCATACTCTCCTCAGGCCCCAGGTCCATGTGGAGGGATGCCCCCGATCCTCAGAGGCCTCCATGAAGCCCACGCTCCCATCCCATCGTGACACTTTGGCGTTGGCTGGGCTTCCCTCACTCGCTGACCTACTTAAGGGCAGGGATGGGGCGTTCGCGTTTGCCTCTTCCCCTGCCTTTCCAAGGGCTGTGACCTCCACTCTGATCCCAGCCAGACCTTTGAGTTCAACTGACATTAAGTGAACACCTGGTATGTGCCTATCTTTTGAGGTGAATCCAGGAGAAACAACCTTAAACCACTCTCTGTCCAGGAGAAAGGTGCAGTTAGTTCATTCATTCAACAAATATTGATTGAGCAGTTTTGTTGTGCCACCCCCGATGGGCTGGTACACAGTGGGTGCTCGGTGGATACTATGGTGAAGTCTTCACAGATGTCCCTAGACACAAGGTGCAGTCTTCCCCATCAGGGGAGCAACTCCAGTGTCCAGAAGGACAGGACACTGGGTAAATAAAGTGAAGCCGGCCAAGGGAACCCCTCCCTGCACAAGGTGTGGTTACAGGGTGTGGAATGGGGCCCGAGGTGGGAGGCAGTGTTGTCTACTGCTGTATCCCCAGCTGTGCCTGGCACAAAGTGGGTTATCAATAAATGTTTGTTGAATGAATGAATATCCTCTTTTCTTGATTCCCGTGACCCATTCACCTTTCATAGTCCAACTTTTGGTAGAGACACAGATACAGGAAGACAATACTACAAATTCAGTGACAAAAGACAACTGACCCTGGCAGTCAGGGGGAAAACAGAGTGGGGGGGAACTGGAGAGAATGTGCCTATCTGAAAGGCAGCCACAATCCTGTCATTCAGGTGCACAAACCCCACATGGCCACAGCTTTCCATTTTCCAAGAGAAGCCAGAAGTCCAGATTTGTAAGTGAAACTGACTAATTTTTAAATGTTAGCTCAATTTTTTTATTTTTAAAATAATTTTAAGAGTTGGGGTCTCACTAGGTCACCTGGGCTGGAGCACAGTGGTGCAATCTTGAATTACTGGGCTCAAGTGATCCTCCTGCCTCAGCCTCCTGAGTAGCTGGGACTACAGGTGTTTGCTACCACACCCAGCTAATCAAAAAAATTTAAAACATGGAATGGGTCCAACAAAACATCTTTGTGGGTTAGGTTTGACCCACAGGCCGCAGTGTGTGGTGTGGCTGTCTTCTTGGGTAGCTCAGGAGACAGACGATGTATGTGACGGCGGGGAAACGTGTAGTTGAACTGTGAGTACCATGAAGGCTGGCGCCCTCTGCTCCGTTCACATCTAGCAGCATATCTCTGTTCATGTAGCAGCACAGTGCCAGCTACATGGCATTCATTCATCCCTAAATTCATCCCTTCATTTCTGAGAACCTGCTGTGCCAGGCACTGAGATTCTACAAAGCAAGGCAAACAAATAAGGAAACAAGTAAGCATAAGCATAAGACGCAAACAAAACATTTGGCAAGAGAATGTGATGGTGGCAGGTAGGGGTGCTGAGGCCTGAATGAGAGGGAGGAGCCAGCTGTGCAGAGTAGAGAAGACAATGACCAGCAGAAGGAACAGCTGATGCCAAGGCCGCAAAGCAGGAGTGAGTCTAGTGTGTGTGCCACGAACCCAAATGCAACTTGGCTGTGCGGTGAGGGGAAGAAAGGGCAGGGGAGCTGAGGTTGGAGAGGCAGGTGGGCCACATGAGGTGCTGTTAAAACCCAGGCCAGGCCTCTCCTTGGCTCATACCCTCCAGTGGCCGCCCCTGACCTCCCAATTCCCTTCCAGCTGGGTCCCTGTATGCCAGCCACACTGCTGTCTCCTGTGTCCCCTGAACAAGCCTTGGCCTGTTCCCAGATCTGGCCCTCCTCCTGATGCTCCTTCTGCCTGGAACACTTTTCCCTACTGGATTACTGGCCACCTTTCTTCATTCAGGTTTCAACCAAATGTCCCCTCTTCTGAGGGGCCTCTCCATCCACCCCAGCTAAATCCTTGTCCCCCGCCACCTCTGTCCCACTATCCTATTTTCTTTGCCACAACTTTCACTCTGTGGCATTTTGTTTTGTCTTCCTTGTTTATTGTTGGTTCTCCTCCCCACCACTGCAAGTTCTGAACTTGAGGGACCCCTTTGTATTTTTTTTATTTTTACTTTTTGTGCCTCTGCTGGTCTGGGGTGGGACCCCTTTTTAAATGCCATTTTAAATAGCTTTATGTAGATAGAATTCATATACCATCAAATTCACCCTTTTATAAAATGTACAATTCACTGGTTTTTAGTAACCTCACAGAACTGTACAACCATCACCCCAAAGAAAACCCTGTACTCATTAGCTGTCACTGTGTCTCCCCTCTCCATGGCCCGGCACCCACTATCTGCTCTATCTCCATGACTCTGCCTATGGACTCGTTCTTTCCTAAGCCTTCCTGTGTCTCCAGCAGCCAGGGCCGCGAGGGTGTGTTTGTTGTAGCCCGATTCTACAGATGAGAAAACTGAGGCTCAGAACCCTTGGGAAACTGACTTTCCCTTTTCCAAGCCTTGTGTCTAGTGTCTGCCCATAACTGGGCTGCATGGGGAGGACAGAAACTCAGCAGGAGGAGAAATGAGAGAGGGCATGGAGTGGGGAATTCCCAGCTCAGCATCCGGCAGTGGCCCACACCTGGGCCCTCGTCTGGCATGTTGCTGTCACGGGTGAGTCTGATGACAGTCTGAGCTCAGCTCCATGCTTGGCTTTGCCAGGGACAGAGCCAGTACCACCCGCCCATAGGGGAACAGACAGGTGAGAACAGGGCCCACCCAGGGACCTGGACACCCAAGAGGGCCAAGGGTACCTGGTATAGGGGGAGGACCAGGTCAGATGCAACAAGGGGCTGTTTGTGAAAGTCGAGGCTCCACCTCTGAGGGGCTCTGTGACTGAGTGACCGCACCTCTGTGCACCTTCCCTTCCTCATCTGGTACCCACCCTCGGTACTTGGGTTGCTGTGAGCCTCAGTAAGTCCATGCAGATTCGTCCACTGCAGCATTGGAGACCACAAGTGGGTTCCCTCCCTCCAGACCCTCAGCCTCAAGGAGCCAACACTCAGGCAGGAGGTGTGCAAAGGCCACGCTGTCAGAGGCTGAGCCGGGGCCAGAGCCAGTGTCAGGCCTCCTGACCCTTGGAAGCCTGTCTCCTCAACTCTGCGAGGGGTTTAATAATCATTCCTGCCTCACCGTGAGGGTGGTGAGGGCCAGGGATGTGCAGTTACCAGCACCCTCTGGGCTCAGACAGGGAAACCAGACTGGCTCCTACTGCAGGCTGCCTCCCCTCCCCAGGGCTGCTCTCATCCTGCCCTCTTTCATCTTGGGTTTAATTAGCCAGGCTGCCTCACCCCACAGCCTCTTGGGTGGGAGTTATCACTCACATTTTATAGATGGGGAAACTGAGGCACCTAGAGGGAAGTGGTTTGGGGCTGCCGCCTGTGAGTCAACTGTGGAACCAGGGCCTAGAGGAGCCGGGACCGGGCCTTCTGGCTGGACCTGTCCCTCCGGGTGGGTCCCTATCTCTCCATCCCCAAGGGCACCCAGACAGCCTCCTTTTTGGCACTCTCCACCCCTCAACTCTCCACCACCTCCCATCTGGAGCAGGATGGGGTAGGGAGAGGCCAGTTGGCAGTGGCTTGCATGGGGGCTCAGGCCTGTTTCATCTTCAAAGCGGCTAATTAGAGCTAGAGGTGGGTGGTGGGGTTTGGGCGCCGGCGGTTCTGTGCCCTGGAAAACCGGTGGTCTGTGGGGCACCTGTAACCTGGGCCTCTGGCCTAGGAGAGGCGGCGGCCCAGACCCCCGAATGGCCCCAAACAGCCAGAATCCAGCCCACTGAAGTCGAGAGTGCTGAGTTCCGGCCCTGCTTGGCCCCAGGTCTCGGTTGGCAAGGCTGCCCTCCTCCCGGGCCTGTTTTCCCCATCGCTAGGCATGCCTCGAGCCCCGTGACCGGCCAGGCCCTGACAGCCCGCACTTCCCGAGTATGGATCCCGTTGTTTTCGACTTAGGGCCCTGCCCCACCCTCGCCGTCACGACCCCTGCGGGCCGCCAGCGCGGCCTCGGGCAAACAAAGGTCAGCAGCTCCTGGCGGGCCGCAACCGCGGCGCCGGCTCCTCGCCCCCAAGCCGAGCGGGCGGGGGGCCCAGGCAGGCGTCAGGGAAGCGAAGCCAAGCCCTGCGGCGCCCGCCGGACCGGTTCAGCTGGGGCGCTCTTCCTGCGGGCGCCCTGCGACCGCAGCTCGCTCACTCCCAGCGGCCACTCCGGGAGCCCCAGGACCCGCACCCGCGCCCCCCGGGGCCGCGCATCTGGCGCAGGGTGCGGTGCGCCCGGGCGCCGGCGGGGGGCGCGCTGGCCGCCGCCCTGCGCGGCTTGGCGGGCGCTGGTGGGGCCGGGCCGCTGTCAGCCGAGGGCCGCGGGATCGCAGCCCTGCGCCGCGGGACCTGGCATCGGGGGCCCAGGCCCACCCCGCTCCGCCGCCCCTACCCACTCCCCTCCGCCTTTCCTGCCTGGGCCTGAGGCGGTTTCGGGGAAGGGGGCCTACACGGCGGGACAGTTAGTCAGCCCCCGCGAAACCGGCGAGTCGGCACCTGCGGGAGGCGGTGGCCCCGTTACGCCCCGCCCGGCCTTGGCCGCCCCCGCGCTGCGCCCCGCCCCGCGCCGCCAGCCCGGAAGGAGCCGGCCTGCCTGAGCGCCCGCGGCGGCTGAGTCAGGCGGCGAGCGCGGCCCGTTACCGCGGGCGCCGGGGGCCGGGGTGGCGCTGTGGTTTCGGTGCGGGCCGCGGGCTGGAGGGCGGCGGCCTAACGAGCTCTCGGCACGCACCCTCCCTCGCCCTGCTTCTGTCCTGTCCCGCGGGGGCCCCGGCGGGACACCTGAGAGCCCTGGTGTCACTGTGGGAGCCGGGCGCGGGTCCTGTCGGCATCTGCGCGGCGGCCAGGGGTGACCGTAGCCCCTCGGGGTCGGCGGCGGGCCCGCGCTCCTGGTGGCTGCGGCCTGAGGATCCCTCTCCCTGTGCAGGGGCCCGCGCGCCTCACGATGGGGCCCCTGAGCCGGGACGCCTGGGCCCAGCGCTTGGGGGCCTTCCGGGCCAGCCCGTCCGCCTTCATGGCAGGTCCCGAGGGGGAGGATTTGGGTCGCGACCTGCTGGGCGACCTGAGGAGTGAGAAGCTGAACGAGCAGACCAAGGTAGGCCCCCACGTGTCCCCTGCCCCGGCCCGCAGAGTCACCCCAGCCCGCCGCGTCCTGAACCTCATCTTCGTGATTGCCTCCTAATCCCCTATCCAGGTTTCCCTGCTGGCCCTGAGCTTGGAGTACCCTGCCCAGCTGTGGCCCGACGTCTCTGCGGCCGAGGTGGCCGCCACCTCCTTGTTGGACACCTTGGTCCTCCTACCCCCGCGGCCCTCAGCTCTCCGTCGGCCCCTGCTGCTGGCGGCCACCACAGCCCTGGCGGCGGGCGGCGCGCTGGGCCCCACCTCGGGCGCCTCCTGCCGGCTCCTGCCCCTACTGCTCGGCCTGGCTGCAGGCAGCGATCTGGGGCGAGGCTTTGTCCCCGCCTCGGAACAGCGCCCCTTGCAGGCCACCGCCTGCGAGTGCCTGCGAGAGCTAGAGAGCTGCAAGCCCGGGCTGCTGGGGGGCTCCCTGGGGCTGCTGCGGGGCCTGCTGGGGCAGGAAGGCCCCGTCCAGCCGCTCAGCCTGCTGCTGGCCCTTGCTTTGCGCAACACCTTGGTGCTCCAGTCCCGGGTTGGGGCTGGCCTAGGGGGACTGCTCACGGATAAGGTCTCCCCAACTGGGGGTGGTCCCTGGGATTGGACACTAGTGGAGGAGGGCGATGGACGCCTTCAGCCCCAAGCACCCAGCTGGCCGGCAGCTGAGGAGGGAGAGGGGGAGCGTAGTCTTACAGCACGAGAGCACAGCCCTGAGGAGGCGCGGGAGCTGCGGGCTGCGGTGATCCAGCTTCTGGACACCTCCTATCTGCTCACTCCTGTGGCCCAGGCCCAGCTCCTGTGGCTGCTGGGCTGGGCCCTGCGGGGTCTGCAGGGACAGCCACCCGCACTCTTCAAGCCGCAGCTGGTACGGCTGCTAGGCACAGCACAGCTGACACTGCTGCACGCCGTGCTTGCCCTCAAGGCGGCCTTTGGTGAGGCCCTGTTCACAGCCCAGGATGAAGCGCTGCTGCTCCGCCGGCTCACCTTGGCTGCCCAGCACCCTGCTCTGCCTCCGCCCACCCATCTCTTTTACCTGCACTGCCTCCTGAGCTTCCCTGAGAACTGGCCGCTGGGCCCCGAAGGTGAGGAGGCTGCCCCACTGCTGCTAGGGCCTCAGCTATGCCGTGGTCTCCTGCCCAGTCTCCTGCATGACCCGATGGCTCTCCTGGCCCGCCTGCATTTGCTGTGCCTGCTCTGTGCTGAGGATGAAGAAGAGGAGAAAGGCCAGCTTCCAAGCCCACGGCACTACCTGGAAGAGCTGCTGGCTGGCTTGCGGCAGCGGGCAGCCCTGGATGAGGGACCCCGGGCCTTGGCCACTGTCTGCTTCCAGGCCTCATATTTGGTGACCCGCTGCCTGGCTGGGCAACCTACAGTGCTGACCCCCTTGATCCACGGACTGGCCCAGCTATACCGAGTCCGGCCCATGCTGGCTTCCCACTTTGTGGACTTCTTGGATCAGGTGGACTCTGTGCTGAGGGAGCCCCTGAAGGTGGTGTTGCGGCAGGAGGTGGTGTCCAGGCCGGGCAGGGATGAAGCTCTTTGCTGGCACCTGAAAATGCTGGCAAAGGTGGCAGATGGAGATGCCCAGAGTGCTACTCTCAACTTTCTACAGGCCGCAGCTGCCCACTGCACGAACTGGGACCTACAGCAGGGCCTACTGCGGGTCTGCCGGGCGCTGCTGCGGGCAGGGGTGAGGGGTGGCCTGGTTGACTTGCTGCAGGTGCTGGCCAGGCAGCTGGAGGACCCTGATGGGCGTGACCACGCCCGTCTCTACTACATCCTCCTGGCACACCTGGCTGGACCCAAGTTGGGGGTGGCCCTGGGCCCCTCGCTTGCCCCACCTGCACTGGCCTCTTCACTGGTGGCCGAGAACCAGGGCTTTGTGGCAGCACTGATGGTGCAGGAGGCCCCGGCCCTGGTACGGCTGAGCGTGGGGTCCCATGGGGGCAAGGGCCCACTCCCAGTGCTGAAGCTGCAGCCGGAGGCGCTGGAGCCCATCTACTCTCTGGAGCTGCGCTTCTGTGTAGAAGGGCAGCTGTATGCACCCCTGGAGGCTGTCCATGTGCCCTGCCTGTGTCCTGGTCGCCCTGCCCGCCCTCTGCTCCTGCCGCTGCAGCCCCGATGCCCGGCCCCCGCACGGCTGGATGTCCACGCCCTTTATACCACATCCACTGGTCTCACGTGCCATGCCCACTTGCCACCCCTGTTCGTCAACTTTGCCGACCTCTTTCTGCCTTTCCCGAAGCCCCCAGGGGGTGCTGGGCTGGGTTTCTTTGAGGAGCTCTGGGATTCCTGCCTGCCAGAGGGTGCCGAGAGTCGTGTGTGGTGTCCACTTGGGCCACAGGGCCTGGAGGGCTTGGTGTCCCACCACCTGGAGCCTTTCGTGGTGGTGGCCCAGCCCCCTACCAGCTACTATGTAGCGATCCACCTGCCCCCGAACTCAAAGCTGCTGCTGCGGCTAGAGGCGGCCCTGGCAGATGGAGTGCCTGTGGCCCTGCGGACTGATGACTGGGCTGTGCTGCCCCTGGCGGGGGACTACCTCCGTGGGCTGGCGGCTGCTCTCTGAGCCCCGGGAGACCAGGTGGGGGCAGGACTGTGGCCCTTGTGGGGGCCAAGGCACACTCCTGTAGCTCTTTCCCCAAAACCCTGCATTCCCCAGTGCCCTCGCTGGCTTTTCTTTTGGGCCCCGGTTGGGAGCAGGCTCATGGGGGTGAGGGTCTGTCTTAGTCTGTTTTTGCTGCTTTAGCAAGATACCTGAGACTGGGTAAGTTATAATAAACAGGAATGTATTGGCTCAGAGCTCTGGAGGCTGGGAAGTCCACAGTTGAGGGCCCAGAGCCCAGTGAGGACCCTTCTGCATCATCCCATGACATTGGACAGAATAGCAGGAGTAAGGGGAGAGAGCGAACCCACTCCCAAGATAACAGCCTGAGTTCACACAGGAGGGCAGAGTCCTTGTGGCCTGACCACCTCTTAGGGTCTAATCTTACACTGTTACAGTGGCAATTACATTTCAACATGAGTGTGGGAGGGGACAAACATTCAAACCGTAGCAGGGTCATAGGCCCTGAGAAGGCTTCCAGACAGAACCCAGCACTGCAGAGCTGCAGAGTGCCTTCTCACCTAGACACACTAGCGTTCTCCGCAATCCCTGCCCAGGAGGCAGGGGGAAAATCTCCTTTCTGCTTCCCAGAGAGGGTCTGGCCTTGCCCAAGGCCGCCCAGTGATTTAGGAAGGAGGCTGGAGCTAGTGTGGACCTCCTGACCTATCAGACAGTACTTTTCTTTCTTTGTTTTTGGGGGAGGTTAAAGACAGGATCTCACTCTGGCGCTCTGGAGTGCAGTGGTGCGATTAGGGATCATTGCAGCCTCTGCCTCCCAGGCTCAGGTGATCCTCCCATCTCAGCCGGCCTCCTGAGTAGCTGGGACTACAGGTGTGAGTCACCACTGTATTGTTTGCAGACAGGATCTCCCCGTTTCCTAGGCTGGTCTCAAACTCCTGGGCTTAAGCAACTCTCCTGCCTCAGCCTCACCCAAGTGTTGGGATTACTGGTGTGAGCCACCACACTGGGCCAAGCCAGCGCTTCTCCACTCCCAAGGTTTGCAGGCTCCCTGCCCCAGGGAGCTCACGCCAGGCAGGCCAGTGGACCTAAGCCAGAAACAGGCTGCAGTGGCTAGGTGGTTTCTTCCCCAGGAAGAGAGCTTCCCAAGCTATGCCGATTAGAGCCAGCTCTAGGAAGGGCCTGCTAATAAGGTCTAGGAGCTGAGACTAAGCTTTTTCTAATCTCAGCCCCTAAGAAATCTAATTTGTGCTTAGGAATCTTCCCAGGTAAGAAGAACTAGTTCCTCTAGTTGTTTTTTTTTCCCCAAACATGCAAACACTGATAATTGAGCTGTGTGGGGTCAGCTCTGCTGCCAGGCACATGTACGTTGCCTCATTTCATCCTTGCAACAGCTCTGCAGGGCCCCGCAGGTGAGGAAATCTGTAGGCAGGAGCGGTTGAGTGATTTTCCTAAGGTCACCCAGCTGTTTGGTAATAGTGTTTTGTCATCTGGTAGCAGGTTTCCATTATCATGCCATCAGAGCAGACAGCCAGGGCCACAGAGGTCCAACCCTCTCTGCCGCCTTCTGCTGCCCCTGCCTCATGGGCTCCCAGCCACAGGTTCCCCATGGGCCAGCTTTACCCCTCCTGATCCTTCTGACTGAGGCAGGCTAGGAGAGGAAAGACGGGCCTGAGCTGGGTGTGGTGGCTCATGCCTGTAATCTCAGCACTTTGAGAGGCTGAGGTGAGTGGATCACCTGAGGCCAGGAGTTCGAGATCAATCTGGCCAACATGGCGAAACCCTGTCTCTAATAAAAATACAAAAATCAGCCAGGCATGGTGATGGGCACCTATAATTCCAGCTACTTGGGAGGGTGAGGCAGGGGAATTGCTTGAACCCGGGAGGCGGAAGTTGCAGTGAGCCAAGATCACGCCACTGCACTCCAGCCTGGGCGACAGCGAGGCTCTGTCTCAAAAAAAAAAAAAAAAAAAAAAAAAACCCAAAAAACAAAAAACCGGCCTGGGACAGTGGACTGTTAATAGGTAGAGTCGGGAGGCCTGTCTCAAATTTGAGATGTGGCAGTAACTTGCTTTGTCACCTTGGCAAGTCATTTCCCAATCAGGAAGGGGTCAGTTTCAGGAAACAGAAACTTCTCCAGCTGTTTTTGGCAGAAGGGAATTTAAGAGAATCAGGGTACTTAACAAAGTACATGGGAAGGCTGGAGAAGTCGCCTCCAGGAGGCTCCCACTGGAGCTGAGATCAGAACATACTCTCCTGCCTGCCATCCACCCCCTCTAAGCACCCCGGAAGCTGTGCTTGGGCCCTGGGACTTGGGGTGCAACTGCCACTCCTGCCTCCTGACACCCACAAAGCCAGAAGCTTGATGCTGCTGCAGAAGGACTGAATATCCCCAAGGCTGGGCCCGCAGGGCAAACTTGCTTGGCCCTGTTTCCTCCATCCACATCCTTCAAAGGGCATCTCATTAGTGGACTCCATTTCTCTCTTCCACAGAACTCCAGCGGCAAGGGAATCCAGAAACGTTTTCATTTTGCCTGGAGATGCTAATTGTTAGCCTAAGAGTAAGGTAACTAGTCCACGTGAGGACTGACCATCCTTTCACCCATCTGCCCACCTGTGCATCCATCCCATTTTATCCATCCATTCCTCCAGTGGTGGACACCACATGACCTTCAGCTCCCCCGACCCCAACCAGAACTGTGCTGCAATGGCTGTTCTTATATGCCCTTGTGGACCCATGGGACAATTTCTCTGTGATACATACTAGGAGCAGAATTGTTAAATCATAGGGAATGCATGTGTTTAGCTTGGCTAAGCAATTTTGGAGTAAAAGCTTTTGGTTTTGCATCTTCTCAGCACTCCTAGGGAGGCACCAAGAGGGAGGATGGCACTGAGTGAGCCCACCTGAGGTAGCTCCTAGACCCCAGCCCTCTGTGTTCTCAGAATCACACACTGCTGCTCATCACTTCAGCTTCCCGAAGATCATGGCAATAGCAGCATGCCTGTAACTGTCCCAAGTACATCCAAAAATTCTTCCTAAAGAGAGGGAACCAAAGTCACATGGGTCACTTTGTCCACCTGTGTGGATGTTGCTCATGTTCACATACCTTTCCTTGCCTCCTTCAAGGCAGGTCTGGCCACAAGTCCAGCTCTGGCTAATGAAATGTGAAGGGGGTCAAGGGCTGGGCGGGGTGGCTCATGCCTGTAATCCCAGCACTTTGGGAGGCCAAGGCGGGTTGATCACCTGAGGTGAGGAGTTCGAGACCAGCCTGGCCAACGTAGTGAAACCCATCTCTACTAAAAATACAAAAATTAGCGGGGCGTGGTGGCGTGCCCATAATCCCAGCTACTCAGGAGGCTGAGGCAGGAGAATCGCTTGAACCTGGGAGGTGGAGGTTGCAGTGAACTGAGATCGGGCCACCGCATTCCAGCCTGAATGACAGAGCGAGACTTCTCTCAAAAAGAAAAAGAAAAATGTGAAGGGGGTCAGTTTTGGGGCACAGTATGTCATTGCCAGTGCTCATTTTTCCAGCCCTCTCTTCCTCTGCCATGACAGTGGGGAAGTACATGTTGCCATGGAGGTGCTAAATAGCTGAGTCATAATCTCACCTTGATACGCAGTAACAAATGCCCTGGATTATCAAATTAGTTATGTAAACTAAAAATCCTAAAACCCCACCGACTGAACAGACGCCACCTCGTGGCCAAGGGGACCTCAGAAAAAACCTAATTCCTGGCCCTGACAGGCTGGGAGGTCAGATGCAACTTGTTATACCCCATCCCTTTATGGTTTAGACACAACTGCCCAGCATGAATGAACAAAATAGGGATCATGAGATGGACAGAATAGACTCTGTGGCATAAGATACCAAATTGTAAACAGTATCTTGCTTGGCCATGCCAAGCAAGGGTTAAGTCATGTAGGGCCCCCCTTCACACTCTGCTTCCCCTGCCCCCCACTTATGAATAAACTATGTTCTAACTGCACAAGGGTTTTTTGGGTTTTTTTTTTTTTCTGTAGCAGCTAAAAAGCTTAAAAACAAACACTTTTGTGTGTGTGTTTTTGTTTTTTTTTTTTTGTTTGAGACGGAGTCTTACTTTGTCACCCAGGCAGGAGTACAGTGGCGTGATCTTGGCCCACTGCAACCTCTGCCTTCTGGGTTCAAGTGATTCTCCCGCCTCAGCCTCCTGAGTAACTGGGATTACAGGTGTCCGCCACCACGCCCGGCCAATTTTTGTATTTTTAGTAGAGATGGAGTTTCACCACATTGGCCAGGCTGGTCTTGAACTCATGACCTCACGTGATCTGCCCACCTTGGCCTTCCAAAGTGTTGGGATAACAGTCGTGAGCCACCGCACTCGGCCCAAGCACTGGCTTTGAGATAAACAATATTAAAAACATTTTCAGCTCCACCAGATGCTGACTAACTGACCTCCAGCCACTGTTTCACCAGCCGTAACTACAGCTTTGGTTGGACAAGACTGATTTCAGTAATTTCTTCCTGACAAGATGACCACCCACCATGGACTGGTTCTGGCTGGCTTACAGAGCTCCTGCACTTGCATGTCTTTGTGTCCTGAAAAGACATTTTGCCATATGGGGCCTAATTATAATACATTTAAATGTTAAGTCTTCACCCCAGAGTGACCATGGGTTGTATGTTACATGCATGTTTGTTCAATATGCGTGTGTCAGAACCACCTTCATGAATATTCATAGCTCCTCATGTAACCTATTGAATAGGTATGTTTAGTCAATCCACTGAGCATGAAGCTCCTACCCTAACCCCTCCTCCTTTGAAGTTCCTGTCTCTGGTCTTGACTGGAGGCATGCTTCCCAGCGGGTCTCACTCCCTTTCTGAGGCTGGAGTGCAGCGGTGCGATCATAGCTCACTGCACCCTCAAACTCCTGGGCCAAAGTGATCCTCCTGCCTCAGCCTCCAGGTACCTAAGCCTACAGGTGCATGCCACCACACCCGGCTAATTTTTTAAATTTTGTGTAGAGATGGGGTCTCACTATGTTGTCCAGGCTGGTTAAGGCCTCCTGGGTTCAAGTGATCCTCCTGCCTTGGCCTCCCAAAGTGCCGGGATTATAGGTGTGAGCCACCAAGCCCAGCCTAACCCTTTATAAGAAATAAAGTCTCCTCCTTTCAAAATTTATAAACTCTGTATATTGAGTTTCTTTTTTTAGTTAACAATTATCAGTAATACACTTTATATGAAACAGGGGGAAAGATATTGCTTAATCTCTATTTTACATGGAAGGAAGAAAGTATGAATCGTTTGTGCAATGGGTTACAAGGCCCTAATTAGGGTTGCTAGGTTTAGCAAATAAAAATATTATATAGGATTTGCATTTAAATTTGAATTTTGGAGAAACAATGAATTTTTTTAGTTGTTAATAGGACATACTTACACTAAGAAACCAGTAGGTGTTTCTCCAAGGTTCAGATATAATTGGTGGGTTTTTGTTTTGTTTTTGTTTTTGTTTTTGAGACAGTCTTGCTCTGTTGCCCAGCCTGGAGTGCAGTGGCGTGATCTTGGCTCACTGCAACCTCCTTCTTCTGGGTTTAACCCATTCTCGTGCCTCAACGTCCTGAGTAGCTGAGATTATAAGTGCGTGCCACCACACCTGGCTAATTTTTGTATTTTTAGTAAAGACAAGGTTTTGCCATAATGGCCAGACTGGTCTCCAACTCCTGGCCTCAAGTGATCCACCCACCTCAGCCTCCCAAGGTGCTGGGGTTACAGGTGTGAGCCACTGTGCCTGGGCTATCACCAGTGTTAAATCATGTTTAGCCTAAAGCTGCCTTCTTACATATTTTAAGTCTGGCTTAAAGGTTTCTCTGTACATTGTGAACTATAACCTAAATGGACTTGTAAGCAGACTGTAGCCAACACTTGTGGCAGTCACTGAGTTTTGGCTAATCAAAGGTGGCCAACTGTTCAAACTGTGTTCAGATAAGGGAAACACCAATCTGTAACCAATCTGGCTGGTTTCTGTATCTCACTTATGTTTTCTGTACTTCATTTTCCTTTCTGTCCATAAATCTTCCACCACGTGGCTACACTGGCATTTCTGAGCCCACTCTGGCATGAGAGGCTGCCCAATTCTTGAATTGTTCTTTCCTCAGTTAAACACTGTGAAACTTACCTGGGCTAAAGTTTTCCTTTTTGACACTGAGCATCCTGTATTTTATCTGTTAACCCTGGATTGATATTTACACCTTCTTTCTTCCATACCCATTTATGTTCCTTTAGTTCCTTTACTTAATAAGGTGACCCAAACTTCATTCCTGAAGGGTCTTGAGTCCTTGATTATTCTGCTTGTATTGGGTCACTTGAGGCTTTCATTAACACTGTCACTGAACCCAGCAATCCTCAGAGATGTCTTGGGGATCCCCTGGGTACGACGGACTCCTTGTCTCTGTTGTGTGGTAGCAGCAGCTCCTTGGTGGACAGTCAGGGTCAGTCTTCCTCTTAGAACTCTTGGCCCCAGGCAAAGCGGCAGGGGGGCAGCCTTCCAGTTCAAAAAAACCATGCAGTGTCAATTCCTGGCAGCATTCTCCCTTGGACACTGAGGCCTCTAAACCTTCGATGGAATGGGAAGACAATATTTTATCAGAGGCTTTCAGGTAGGAGGACAATGGTAGCAGCGTAGGTCTCCAGTGTCGCCTAGAGAAACAATATGGAATGAGGAGAAAAGATAAAATTATGCAACAGCAAGCCCTCAGGATAACTTGGAGACAAGAATGCTCAAACTTAAAAAGAACAAGAAAAACAAATAACATAGAAATTACCCGACCGGGGCCGGGCGCGGTGGCTCAAGCCTGTAATCCCAGCACTTTGGGAGGCCGAGAGGGGCGGATCACGAGGTCAGGAGATCGAGACCATCCTGGCTAACACGGTGAAACCCCGTCTCTACTAAAAACACAAAAAATGAGCCGGGCATGGTGGCAGGCGCCTGTAATCCCAGCTACTCGGGAGGCTGAGGCAGGAGAATGGCGTGAACCCGGGAGGCGGAGCTTGCAGTGAGCTGAGATCCGGCCACTGCACTCTAGCCTGGGCGACAGAGCGAGACTCCGTCACAAAAAAAAAAAAAAAAAGAAATTACCCGACCGGGCGTGGTGACTCAACGTTTGTAATCCCAGCACTTCGGGAGGCTAAGGTGGACAGATTCCTTGAGCCCAGGAGTTTGAAACTAGCCAGGGCAACATGGCGAAAACCTGTCTTTACAAAAAATACAAAAATTAGCTGGGTGTGGTGGTGTGCACCTGTAGTTCTAGCTACTTGGGAGGCTGAGATAGGAGGATTATTTGAGCCCTGGAGGTCCAGGCTGCACTCCAACCTGGGTGACAGAGTGAGACAAGAAAGAAACGAAAGAAAGAGAGAGAGAGGAAGAAGAAGGAGGAGGAGGAGGAGGAAGAGGAAGAGGAAGGAGAAGGAGAAGAAAAGAGAGAAAAAGGAAAAACAAGTGACAGCTCAGACTTTCCTTCCCACATGCCCATTCCAGCCCCACCTGCCACAAGACTGGCTGAGGAAAACTGGGGCAAAGGAGAGGAGGGAGTTGTAAAGGGCTTAAGCTTGATCTAAGACCTCACCAAAAACACTAAGTACACCTTGAGCCTGAAAATGTTCAAAAGTGTCTGTAGTAGTGTCAGAGCTGGGACAATATGTGGAGGATTTAAAAGTACACATGAGGCCAGGCACGGTGGCTCATGCCTGTAATCCCAGCACTTTGGGAGGCCGAGGCGGGTGGATCGCCTGAGGTCAGGAGTTCGAGACCAGCCTGGCCAACATGGTGAAATCCCATCTCTACTAAAAATACAAAATTAGCCAGGTGTGGTGGCACGTGCCAGCTACTCGGGAGGCGGAGGAAGGAGAATCGCTTGAACCCAGGAGGTGGAGGTTGCAGTGAGCTGAGATCGTGTCACTGCACTCCGGCCTGGGTGACAGAGCAAAAACTTTGTCTCAGAAAAAAAGTTACAGGTGAAATGTGAAGCCACAGTCTTGGAAACACATAGATCCTTGGGGAGCAACTACCCACAAAAGAAGGGAAAAGTGTCCTTTGGCATTTGACTGTGACTAGGGAAGCAAATGGAGAAGTTTAATTGCCCTCCAAGACAAAAAAAAAAAAAAAAAGAAAGAAGACCCACAACCCCCACCCCTGCAAAACAGATTCACTAAAGCATCTGGACTTCATGATGTTGCCAGAAGAGGGCGCATTATCTAGGGATCTTGTAAAACATCCAATACCACAAAAATGAATAATGAAGATAGGTTCATACAGTTATTGCAAAATATCAGAAAATGAATTTCATCACATATGAACCAAGGAAAATTCACACAAACCTCTGAAACAACAGCCATGAGGAAGAAGAAAGCTGTAATATAACACTAAACAGAACCAAATATATGCAAAACAAGCATTTGAAGACATGCAAAACCACTTTGGGTGGGAAATTTAAAAACAAAGAACAGAAATAGACAAAATAGAGGAAGAAATGAAAATAGATTTGATTGAACTCTGGAAAGAAATGGAATAAACAGACAAAATTATCTAGAAGTAAAGATTAAATTACAAAATGCCTAAGGGAGAATAAATTCAAATAAAAATTTAATAAGGGGCATTAAAGGAACATAGGAAACCAAGCAAGAGAATGAAAATGAGATAAAGAAGTAGGCTGGGTCCAAAGAAAGTAATGGAAACAGAATATACTCAAAGAAGGAATCACATGTGTGTTATTGGAGTCCCTGAAGAAAAAATAAACAACTAAACTAGAACTAATATTTAACACTGTAAGAAAACTGTCCAGGCGCAAAAAATCTGCACATTGGAAGAGCCCACTGGGAATGTGGGAAGATTCACTCAGTGTGATCAACTTTGAAACATATCCTAGTAAAACTCTAATTTTAAAGACTTTTATTTTTTATTTTTTTTGAAACGGAGTCCCACTCTGTCACCCACTCTGGAATGCAGTGGCATGATCTCGGCTCACTGCAACCTCCGCCTCCTGGATCCAAGTGATTGTCCTGCCTCAGCCTTCCGAGTAACTGGGATTACAGTCACCTGCCACCACGCCCGGCTAATTTTTGTATTTTTGGTAGAGACGAGGTTTCGCCACGTTGGCCAGGCTGGTCTGGAACTCCTGACGTCAGGTAATCCGCCCACCTTGGCCTCCCAAAGTGCTGGGATTACAGGTGTGAGCCACCATGCCTCGCCTCAAAGACTCTTTAAAAAAGAAAAACCCTCAAGGACTCCACTTTGTTGCCCAGGCTGGAGTGCAGTGGCGTGATTTCAGCTCACTGCAAGCTCCGCCTCCCTGGTTCATGCCATTCTCCTGCCTCAGCCTCCTGAGTAGCTGGGAATACAGGTGCCCGCCACCACGCCTGGCTAATTTTTTGTATTTTTTTAGTAGAGATGGGGTTTCACCATGTTAGCCAGGATGGCCTCGATCTCCTGACCTCATGATTCACCCGCCTCGGCCTCCCAAAGTGCCGGGATTACAGGTGTGAGCCACCGTGCCTGGCCGACAGCAGACTTTTTAAACCAGCATACAAAGCAAGACAGCAACAGAGCAGCAGGTTTTAGACATTACACCTTTACAAGTGTGAGCCAGGATTTTATATTCAGACAAACTATCCTTCAAGTATCATGGTTATAGGAAACAATTTTCCGTTTTTCAATAAGTACCAATGGAATTCTGCACCCATGAGCCAGTCTGATAGAGATGTGTTTTATCCACACCAAAGAGAACAATTATAAATACTATATATAGGCTGAGCGTGGTGGCTCACATCTGTAATTCCAGCACTTGGGGAGGCCAAGGCAGGAAGATTGCTTGAGGCCAGCTGTTTCAGAACAGACTGGGTAACATAGTGAGACCCTGTCTCTACAAAAATTAAAAAAAAAAAAACCACGAAAACACAGCAGCCAAGTGTGGTGGCACATGTGTGCAGTCCTAGCTGCCTCCTGAGGCGGGAGGATGGCAGCTTGAGCCCAGGAGTTCAAGGTTGCAGTGAGCCATGATCACACCACTGCACTCCAGCCTGGGTGACAGAGTGAGGCCTTGTCTCAAAAAAAAAAAGAAAAAAGAAGGCCGGGCACGGTGACTCATGCCTGTAATCCCAGCACTTTGGGAGGGCAAGGCGGGCAGATCACTTGAGGTCAGGAGTTTAAGACCAGCCTGCCCAACATGATGAAACCCCGTCTCTACTAAAGATAAAAAAAATTAGCTGGGTATTGTGGTGGGCGCCTATAATCCCAGCTACTCAGGAGGCTGAGGCAGGAGAATCGCTTGAACCTGGAAGGTGGAGGTTTCAGTGACCCGAGATTGTGCTATTGCACTCCAGCCTGGGTGACAAGAGGGAGACTCCATCTCAAAAGAAATAACAACAACAAAAAAGAACACGTTTTGCATGCCTTGGCAAATTGTCATACTCCTTTCTAAGTTTGGATCAACTTTCAACATCTTATCCTTTGTACTTCCAATGTTGTGAAATATCTCCAAGTTCTTTTAAACTTTTTGCCAGCGGCATTTCTTCTAGGACATCATTATCTTTTTTGTGACCACTGCCTGCTTTAATAATTATCCTTGATCCTCGTTAGTATAGTGGTTAGTTAAAAAAACAAAATCAGCTGGATATGGTGGTTCATGCCTATAGTCTTAACACTTTGGGAGGTTAAGGCCGGAGGATTGCCTGAGCTCAGGCGTTCAAGACCAGCCTGGGCAATACAGTGAGACCCCATCTCTAGAAAAAAAATTTTTTTTGGTATTCTTAGTAGAGATGGGGTTTCACTATGTTGGCCAGGCTGGTCTTGAACTCCTGACCTGGTGATCCACCCTCTTTGGCCTCCCAAAGTGTTGGGATTACAGGTGTGAGCCACCATGCCTGGCCTAATTTTTGTATTTTTAGTAGAGATGGGGTTTCACCATGTTGGCTAGGCTGGTCTCGAACTCCTAACCTTGGGTGATCCACCAGCCACGGCCTCCCAAAGTGCTGGGATTACAGGCATGAGCCACCACCCCTGGCCTCTAAAAAAATGCAGAAACCTAGCTGGGTGTGGTGGCACATGCCTATCATCTAAGCTACTTGGGAGGCTGAGGCTGGAGGATTGCTTGAGCTCAGGAGTTTGAGGCTGCAGTGAGCCATAATCGTGCCACTTCAGTACAGTTTGGGCAACAGAACGAGACCCTGACCAAAAAAAAAAAAAAAATCCTTGACATCTGAATCCTTGCAGAATTCACAGCAACATCCTCATCTGTGCTTGACAGTTTCACATTAATCAATTCATGCCAACTTTTGGAATGATGAAACAAACCACCCTTTACCGTTGGTAAAAGTTTCTACAGTCTCCTTGAAATTACTGTTTTCTGTCAATGTGGCAATTAACTTCAATGCTTCAGCCTGAATGCTGGCCAAACCGATGGGGATTGTTAACAAATTACAGTCTTCAGTTCAACATAGAAGTAAACATTCCATTTCAACCACAAACGACTTCTGTTTCCAGTGCAATTTAAACTAAAAGATGTTGAAGCAGCCTGGACATGTTGGCTCATGCCTGTAATCCCAGCACTTTGGGAGGCTGAGGTGGGAGGATCGCTTGAGCTCAGGAGTTCAAGACTAGCCTGGACAACAAAGAAAAAAAAAATTAAAAGAAAAAATTTTAAAAATATGTTGAAGCAACTTTACCTCGTCTATTATATGTATTAGTTTATTTCGTGTTGCTCTGAAGGAACACTGGAGACTAGGTAATTTATAAAGAAAAGAGGTTTATTTGGGTCACAGTTCTACAGTCTGTATGAGAAGCATGGAACCAGCACCTGCTTCTGGTGAGGCCTCGGGAAGCTTACAACCATGGCAGAGGGCAAAGGGGGAGCAGTGTATCACATGGCAGGAGAGGGAGCAAGAGAGAGGGATGGGGAGCTGCCACACTTTTAAATAATCAGTTCTCATGTGAACTTACTACCACTCATTACCTTGAAGAGGGCACCAAGCCATTCCTGAGGGATCCACTCCCATGGCCCAACCCCTCCCACTAAGCCCCACTTCCAACATTGGGGGGGTCACACTTCAACATGAGAATTGGAGGAGATAAGCATCCAAACTATATCATGATATTCATCAGACTTTCAATATAGTTCGTGCCACAGCTTCATATACAATTTCACTTCCAGTCTTATCCTCATTTTTTTGGCTGTACTTTTATATTTGTTAGCCATTCCCCCTTCCAGTTATTCATCCAATTTTTTAAATTATTATTATTATTATTATTATTATTTTGAGAAGGAGTCTCGCTCTGTCACCCAGGCTGGAGTGCAGTGGCACAATCTTGGCTCACGGCAACCTCTGCCTCCCAGGTTTAAGTGATTCTTCTGCCTCAGCCTCCGAGTAGCTGGGATTATAGGCGCCTACCACCATGCCTGGCTAATTTTTGTATTTTTAGTAGAGACGGAGTTTCACCAGGTTGGCCAGGATGGTCTTCAACTCCTGACCTCAAGTGATCCATCCACCTTGGCCTCCCAAAGCGCTGGGATTACAGGTGTGAGTCACCGCGCCCGGCCCAATCATTGAATTTCATAAAATGTTATATCTGTTGATCACTGAGAGACAAGGAGACAACCCAACTATACACTTGTCTGGCGTCTGCATAAGCTGAATGACAGACCGGCACTGACCAGCCAATCACCACTAGTCTTCGAAAGCAGTGATGTCCTAATCATGATGCCCATCTGCTATTTATGTCATGTTTTTTGGACTAACGAGCCAGCAGCAAGGTTTGCACCTTACAGAATTTGTTAAAATTCCATCGTAAATGAAGTTTGAACCATGCTGGTGGGGAGGATTGGAGTTATTTAACTAAAATGTGGTAACCAAAATATGTCCATATGGGGACTGGGCAAAGCAAAGCCTGCCCACATACAGCACCTTAGCCTCTGTATGAATTGGGAAACAATGCAGTTTTTCCTTCTACATTCACACTCAACACAGAATGCTTCTGATCACCAAAATGTGTGGGTGATCAAACCCACACACCAAACAGTTCTCTAGTGGACACTAACAGGGTGTCTTATAATGTAATTCAATTCTGACACCATCTATCTGGAGTTAGAGTCAGAACCCACAGGTTAAGGGCTCAGTCCCACAAGACAGCTCACACCTCAGAGGCCAATCAGAAGCCGCAGGCTGTGACCTGTGCTTTTGTCCAATGAGCTATAAATAGGGGTTCCCACAACCCCGTCCTAGGGTTTGATAATTTCTAGGACAGCTCACAGAACTCAGGGAAACTTTACTTATGTTTACCCATTTATTCTAAAGACTATTACACAGGATACAGATGAAATGGATGCACAGGGCAAGGCACACAGGAGGAGCTGCTGAGCTTCCCTGCCCTCTCTGGGATGTGCCACCATCCAGGCACCTTCACGTGTTCAGCAGCCCAATAGCTCTCCAGACTCTGTAGTTCAAGGATTTTTATGGAGGCTTCATCACACAGGCATGGTTGTTGATTATTAACTCAATCTCCAGCCTCTCTCCCCTTCCTGGAGGATGGGGGGTGGGACTGAAAGGTCCAAGCTTCTCATTCTGGCTTGATCTTTCTGGTGACCAGGCCTCATCCAGGAGCCACCAAGAATCAATCCCCTTGTTAGGACAGAAGATGCTCCTACTCCCACAATAATATTGCCATCTGGGGGAAAAAGGACTTGTTAGCAGTCCATGTTTGTACTCCTAGAAGTACTTTCAAGAAGTATAAAAATGAATACACAGATATTTAAATGTTAAACATTTGTGTTTGTGGTCAGTCAAGTTTCTACATAAGAGAGAGGTGCAGAGTGGTAAACCAACTTTAAATAACATGACCATTCTCCTTTGATGTAATGTTGCCCATTCTAACAAGGTGTTTATGAAACCTTAATTACTTGCCCTATTTGGTGAGAATTAGACAATGAACAGAGACTCACATTTAACATGGACATAGAAAATTTTTCAACCAGGCGTGTGACTCACACCTGTAATCCCAGCACTTTGGGAGGCTGAGGCGGGCGGATTATGAGGTCAGGAGTTTGAGATCAGCCTGACCAATATGGTGAAACCCTATCTCTACTAAAAATACAAAAAGTAGCCGGGTGTGGTGGCATGCACCTGTAATCCCAGCTATTCGGGAGGCTGAGGCAGGAGAATTGCTTGAACCCGGAAGGCGGAGGTTGCAGTGAGCCAAGATCATGCCACTGCACTCCAACCTGGGTGACAGAGCAAGACTCCATCTAAAAAAAAAAAAGAAAATTTTTCTGTAGCCACTATATAACTATTAACTTTCAGATTGGTTTTGCATAATAGAGATTCCTTTCTGCCACTTAGTGGAAAATAAAAGATTTAAAAGTCAGAAAATCATGTCTTGGCCTCTGAAAGATATGAACAAATGATATTTTTCATTTTACTATCATTGTTGATTTGGAGGTCAACTTCTTATAACACTGAGACAATAGATCAAGGCTATGAGAATTCTGTCTGATACTTCTGTACTATGACTTGCTACTAGAATTATGAAAATTCATTCTTCCTAATAAATAGATTTTAGGGGAAAATAGATGCTCCTATGGCTCAGGAAATTCCAAAGGATTAGAAGCTCTATGCCGGAAAATGGGACAGAATCTCTTATTATATCCCAACATCACAGCTTTAGCCAGCATCTTACTTAATAGGGAAATACTAAAAGCATTTTTCACTTAGCTCAGGAAGAAGGCAAAGATGCTGACCATCTCTGCTACTATTCAACATTGTCTAGAGGTATTAGCCATTGCAATTCAACATGATAAATCAATTCAAAGCATAAGATTGGTAAAGAGGAAGTAAAATTATCTCTATTTGCTAACAATGCTGGAAAAATTCAAATCAAAAATAAAATTTAAAAATTCAGTAAAGTGACAGCATATAAAGCTAACATACAAAAATCAATAGCTTTCATACAAACAATAAAATAGTATTGAAGAAGATTGAATGCTTAGAAATAAAAGTATCAGGAAATGTGCAAAACTTATATGAGGAATTTTTTTTTTTTTTTTTTTTTTGAGATGGAGTCTCACTCTGTCGCCCAGGCTGGAGTGCAGTGGCGCGATCTCCACTCACTGCAAGCTCTGCCTCCCGGGTTCAAGCCATTCTCCTGCCTCAGCCTCCCGTGTAGCTGGGACTACAGGCGCCCGCCACTGCGACTGGATAATTTTTGTATTTTTAGTAGAGACAGGGTTTCACCGTGTTAGCCAGGATGGTCTCGACCTCCTGACCTTGTGATCCACCCGTCTCAGCCTCCCAAAGTGCTGGGATTACAGGTGTGAGCCACAGCGCCCGGCCTATATGAGGAAATTTAAAAATTCTCCTGAAAGTCACAAAGATAGACTTACATAAACAGATAGAACTCAACATTATACAGATGTTGGCTTTTCTTGTTACTTTATAAATTTAATGCAATCCCAATAAAAATATCAATAAGCTTTTATATGGTATTACATAATTGATAACTAATATTTACCTAGAAAAAAATGCAAGAATTTTTCTATCAGAAAAAATTTTCTATCAGAAAAATACCAAAAAAAGGAATACCTATGGTGAAGACTAGCTCTGTCAGACATTAAAACAAAATATATCCACTGAATTTCTGACTGCTTAAAACGAATAGGTCAGATGCAGTGGCTGACGCCTGTAATCCCAGCACTTTGGAAGGCTGAGGTGGGAGGATCACTTAAGGTCAAGAGGTCAGGATCTGGCCACAAAGCCAGACCTGTCTCTACAAAAAATTAAAAAGTTATTCGGGCATGGTGGCCCATGTCAGTAGTCCTAGCTATTTGGGAGGCAGAGGCATGAGGATTGCTTGAGCCCAGAAGTTCAAAGTTGCAGTGAGCTAAAATTACACTACTGCATTTCAGTCTGGCCAACAGAGTAAGACTTCGTGTTAAAAAATAAAATCCACTAGGCACAGTGGCACACACCTGTAGTCCCAGAACTTTGGGAGGCTGAGGTGGACAGATCACTTGAGGCCAGGAGTTGGAGGCCTGGGTAACACAGTGAAACAGCTTATCTACAAAAAGTACAAAAATCAGCTGAGCATAGTGGTGCCTGCCTGTGGTCCCAGCTACTCAGGAGGCTGAGGTGGGAGGATCCCTTGAGCTTAGGGGGCAAAGGTTGCAGTCAGCCAAGATTACACCACTGCACTCCAGCCTGGGTGATAGAGGGAAACCCTGTCTCAAAAAAAAAAAAAAAAAAAAAAAAAAAAAAAAAAAAAAAACAGGGACAATAAAATAAAAGAATGATAGCTTGACTATATTTTTTAAATTGCATGGCAAAAATCACCATAAACAAACTAAAAAGACAACAGAAAACCTCCTAGAACTAATTGAGTTCAGCAAAGTTGCAGATGAAGACTAACATAAAAATCATTCACATTTTTATATACTAACAATGAACATATGGAAACCAAAATGTAAAACACAAAACCATGTACAATCATTCCAAAGACAATGAAATGCTCAGGTATAAGCTTAACAAAATACATGTAGGATATGTGTGCTGAAAATTATAAAGTGCTAATGAAAGAAAATATTTAAATAAATGGAGAGGCATATTGTGTTCCTGTATTTGAAGATGTAACATAGCAATTATCAATTCTCCCTAAATTGATCTATAGGTTTTTTGTTTTGTTTTAGAGTCGGGGTCTCGCTGTGTCACCTAGGCTGGAGTGCAGTGGTACAATCTCAGCTCACTGCAACCTGAGCCTCCCAGGCTCAAGCAATCCTCCTACCTCAGCCTTCTGAGTAGCTGGGACCACAGGCATGCAGCACAATGCCTGGTTAATTTTTGTATTTTCAGTAGATACAGGATTTTGCCAAGTTGCCCAGGCTGGACTCAAACTCCTGAGCTCAAGTGATCTACCCACTTCGGCCTCCCAAAGCGCTAGGATTACAGGTCTGAGCCATCGCTCCTGGCTGAGCTTGGCAGTTTTTTATAAAGCTAAACATGCAACCACCATACAACCAACCAGTTACACTCTTGGGCATTTATCCCAGAGAAATGAAAACGTATTCACGCAAAACCCACACATGAATGCTCATAGCATCCTTGGTCATAATAGCTAAAAACTGGAAACAAATCAGATGTCCTTCAGTGGGTGAATGATTAACAAATTTTGTACATCCGCACCATGGAATACTACTAAGCAATAAAAAAGGAACAAACTGCTGATACACATGACAACCTGAATGAATCTCCAGGGGATTATGATGAGTGAAAAAAGGTAACCCTACAGTATTACAAACTATATGATTCCATTTATAGTCCATTCTCAAAATGACAAAAATTGTAGACATGGAGAACAGATTAGTGATTGCCAGAGGTTAAGGAGTGGGTGTGAGTGAGGGGGAAGTGATCATGGAAATGATCAGTATCTTGACTGTATCAGTACAAATCTCCTGGTTATGATATCATACCGTGGTTTCACAAGATATTATTATTGGGGGAAACCGGTTTAAGGGTAAAGAGATCTGTATTATTACTTACAATTACATGTGAATAAAAAGACAACTGATGAAATGGGAGAAAATATTTACAGCACACTAAGGGCTAAAGAACTCTTAAAACTTAAGGAAAAAAAGCAATGATCATCTCAACTGATGCAGAAAAAGCATTTGATAAACTCCAACCCCCTTTCATGATAAAAAATTTTTACAAATTAGAAATTGAAATCTTCAGAGTAAATATCCATGAGCCCATGTTGATGTAAATAAATAGTTGAATAAACAAATTTGGGAGAAAGAACAGCCCCAGAATGCAAATTTTAAAATGTACAGCCTGGGCAATATAATGAGACCTCATCTCTACAAAAAATTTTAAAAATTACCTGGGCATGGTAGTGTGTGCCTGTAGTCCTAGTTACTTGGGAGGCTGAGGCAGGAGGATTGCTTGAGCCCAGAAGGTCAAGGCTGAGGTGAGCCATGATTGCACTACTGCACTCCAGCTTGTGCAGCAAAGTGAAACCCTATCTCAAAAAAGAAAAGAAATGTAGACAGAATGATGGAAATAGAAAATCACCATTAGGCAAACACCATAATAATAATTGTTTCAGGCAAGAATCATGAATCAATGCTCAAATATGTGGGCAAAAGCATGGTAAGGAACAGGTTATTTGCTTAGTTTCAAAATAGTTCCCTACAAGACACTTACGATTACAAAATAAAGACTAGTAACTTCACAGTGGAGAACTCTGACAGAAGACAGACACCACTTTAAGCAAGTGATCAGAGCAAAGCACCAGGAATAGGAGCAGTAATGTGCTGCCACTGTGCCTGGCATTTTTTTTTTTTTTTTTTTCTTCCACGACGGAGTCTCCCTCTGTCACCCAGGCTGGAGTGCAGTGGTGCGATCTCAACTCACTGCAACTTCCGCCTCCTGGGTTTAAGCAATTCTCCTGCCTCAGCCTCCAGAGTAGCTTGGATTACAGGTGCTCACCACCACAGCCAGCTGAATTTTTGTATTTTTAGTAGACATGGGGTTTCACAATGTTGGCCACAATGGTCTGGAACTCCTGACCTCAAGTGATCCGCCTGCCTTGGCCTCCCAAAGTGCTGGAATTATAGGTGTGAGCCACCATGCCTGGCCGAACCCATACATTTCTTACCGCCAATGAGTTAGTCATGGTCTGCAAGGAGCAGCACCATTCGGTTGCTGTTGTCTAACACCACTGGCTCATCCTTGAATTCTTTCCTGGGTGAAGCCAAGAACTCACCCAAGCTCAGTCCCAATTTGGGGGCTTACCTGTCCTGTATCATCTGGTGACCACAAAGACGACAAAGACAGCAGAGATGGCAGCGATTGGTGACTGGTGAAGTGGCAGTGAGACAGCGGTGATCAGCGATCAGCAGAGAAGTCATGTGACAGCAGAGACGGCAATCAGTGGACACATGGTGAGAAACAGTGACTGACAGTGAGACTGGTGATCCGCGATTGGCAGAGAGGTGAGACGATGAGAGACAGAAATGGCAATCAGTCAGGCAGAGATTGGCAAGGCGGTGGACAGTGAAGAGGCAGCAATAAGAGAGAGGCAATGAGAAGCAGCAAGACAGCAATGAATGAGAGTAGGTGAGATGGTGATTGGTGCTACAGCAATAAAAGCTGCAGAACTGTAAGACTAGCCAAAAGCTCTTTTAAGAGCCATTACCTTTCCTGGCAGGCAGTGGAGCCTGCCACAGAGCCACTGCCTTGTGTGGGACACGCCACTCTGACCAGCAGATCACTGGCCTGTGCATACCCCCCATGGTAGCTGAGCCCGTTCAAGCTGGGGAAACTTGGGGAGGAGACCTTCACCCAGGCCCCAAGTTGGAGACTGACTGGTCCATTTTGGCTCCTGCAGATGGGTGACTGTCCCCTCTGCCCCTTGATATCGAGTAAGCCAGGAAATAAGGCTTTGGGCTAGATTGTCATTTCAAAGTCTCCCATGGCATACCTTACCAACTATGTCCTTGTCACTCCTTCTCTCCGTCCTTTCCCTAACATCTTTTCATTTTTCCATTGCCATTTCATTTATTTTTTATTTTAAATATTTTTCTTTTTATTTTTATTTATGTATTCATTGTTTGAGATGGAGTCTCGCTCTGTGTTCCAAGCTGGACTGCACTGGCATGATCTTGGCTCACTGCAACCTCTACCTCATGGGCTCAAGCGATCCTCCCACTTCAGCCTCCTGAGTAGCTGGGACCACAGGTGCATGCCACCATACCTGGTTAATTTTTTGTATTTGTGGTAGAGACAGAGTTTCACCATGTTGCCCAGGCTGGTCTTGAACTCCTGAGCTTAAGTAATCCACCTGCCTCAGCCTCTCAAAGATGCAAAGATTACAGGCATAAGCCACCATGGCCAGCCTTTTATTTCATTTTAATTTTTTCTCTGAAATGTATGTTTCATTTGTAGTTTTCACTTTAGTTCCCTGATAAACTGTTATTTGGGCAGTTGTTTAAGGTAGAACACTTGTCTTTGAGAGGTCCCCTGTTGTGTTGACCCTGGGACACTAGAGTCATGTTGTTCTGTGGCCCCAACCAAGCCTTTGGGGTTCACTGTTGGCTGCCCCCTGGGCACTCCAAGGATTTTGGCATTGGCACTTTCTCTCAGGATTCTGGGATGGGGCCCACCCTAGGGGAATCTTGGTCTTGCCTTTTCTTGTTTTCTGCCTTAAAGTTAAAGTTATCATTTTCTGTAACAGCATTTTCTTTTCTTATTGTCACTTCATTTACACTTTTCCTTCTACATTTTGCTTGATAAAAACACTTTCTCTGTCATACTTCATCCACTGGAAAACGCCTATAATTCACTTTCATAATGCCTTGCTTACACCTCTGTGGGAAGGGAGAATCTAAAAGGGAAAAACAATGAGAGCCCAGTTGCTTTCCCTCTCACTAGTCTTAGAAAAACTTCTGGCCAGGCGCAGTGGCTCACGCCTGTAATCCCAACACTTTGGGAGGCCAAGGCGGGTGGATCACTTGAGGTCAGGAGTTCAAGACCAGCCTGACCAACATGGTGAAACCCCATCTCTAGTAAAAAATTACAACATTCCTGTAATCCCAGCACTTTGGGAGGCTGAGACGGGCAGATCACGAGGTCAGGAGATCCAGACCATCCTGGCGAACAGGGTGAAACCCCGTCTCTACTAAAAAAAAATACAAAAAAACTAGCCGGGCGAGGTGGCGGGCGCCTGTAGTCCCAGCCACTCGGGAGGCTGAGGCAGGAGAATGGCATGAACCCGGGAGGCGGAGCTTGCAGTGAGCTGAGATCCAGCCACTGCACTCCAGCCTGGGTGACAGAGCAAGACTCCGCCTCAAAAAAAAAAAAAAAAAATTACAAAATTAGCCAGGCGTGGTAGTGCACGCCTGTAATCCCAGCTACTCAGGAGGTTGAGGCAGGAGAACTGCTTGAACCCAGGAAATGGAGGTGGCGGTGAGCCAACATCATGCCATTGCACTCCAGCCTGGGCAACAAGAGCGAAACTCCATCTCATGATTAAGCTGACCATGACTGAAGGAAAACTGTTTGTGGAAGACTTTCTAGAGAATGGTCTATATATTGGAAACAGGTTTTCTTAAGGCATTGATTTGCTAAATTACAGGAAATTTTGCTTTTAATGCTCTAGCTGGTTTCTTTTAAAATGTCTTGGATTCATGTCTCAGAGATTCAACTGTTGTCGTGTCTCACTGCTTTCAGCTCTTTCTCCCTTTAAGAAGGCCTGGGATGATGATGGCTCTCTCCATCAACCTTTTCATCAACTATTGTGACTTTTTTCCTCTGGTTCTGACTGTTGTTGGGCCCTGGTGCTAAAATGTTTTGTCTTAGAGGTCTGTGAAAACAGTGTTTTCCCCCAATATAGCTTGACTCTATGCTGTTGGTTTTTCTTGACATATAACCTTATTATTGGCCTCTAGTTTTCATTTTTGACTCTTATATTGCTTTAAAAGATTTTAAGGGCAAATGAGGGCCTGCTCACCTCTATTTCCTTCTGACTTAGGATGTTTAATTGGCTGTAAGTCTTTTGAATCTAAGTCCCTTAGCCAAAGGGAATTCCAAAGAAGCCTTCAAAAAAAAAGAAGTCAGACCATGATGGGAAACGGGGCCAAACATGCCTCACTGTGCCACCCCTCAGAATTTAGGCTAGGCATAAAGGCCCTTCCAAAGTAAAAACAAAGTACTTCCCTTTCCCACACAGGCAAGAAATAGCTCCTCTGTTCAACCTGAACACCTAGTCTTATGAAAAACTCTTTTTCAAAAAGGATCCCCAGAGGATCAATTACAACCCAAATGGAAGAGCCCCTATCAGGTATTGTTAAGTACCTTCCCTGCTGTTAAACTTCAGGGAATCACTAGTTGCGTACACCTGGCCAAGGTGTTTCCTATGAATTCATAGAAACTCTGTTTCCTATGAATCCCTGATGGCATAGGAGGAGGACACCAGGATTTACACTTATGAGATCCTATAAGACTTAAAGCTGTTGTTTCACAAACACAAAGATAAATAACATGATGCTGTGGGCATAGATGCATTAATTTTTCTCCTACTCCAAATTATAATTTCGCTGTTTACCTCCTACTTAAGTTTATGTCTTCTAAATTCCACATAAAGATGATGCTGGCACAAAGTTTCAACCCATCCCATCTTATGACCTGGAAAATGAAAATATCCTACTGTTGGAGCCCTTAGATCAGGTATCCAGAGATTACCAGAGGCTAGGGGCATGGGAGAGCAGGAAATGGGAAGATATTGCTCAAAAGGTACAAAGTTTCAGTTAGAAAGGTGGATTAGTCAGAGTTCTCTAAAGGGACAGAACTGATAGGATAGATATATATATGAAGGGGAGTTTATTAAGGAGTATTGATTCACATGATCACAAGGTGAAGTCCCACAATAGGCCGTCTGCAAGCTGAGGATCAGGGAAGCCAGTCCAAGACCCAAAGGCTCAAAAGTAGGGAAGCCAACAGTGCAGCCTTCAGTCTGCGAACAAAGGCCCGAGAGCTGCAAACCACTGGTGTAAGTCCAAGAGTCCAAAAGCTGAAGAACTTGGAGTCTGATTTTGAGGGCAGGAAACACCCAGCATGGGAGAAAGATGAAAGCCAGAAGACTCAACAAGTCAAGTCTTTCCATGTTCTTCTGCCTGCTTTAATCTAGCTGGCCTGGCAGCTGATTAGATGGTGCCAAGCCAAATTGAGGGTGGGTCTGCCTCTCCCAGGCCACTGACTCAAATGTTAATCTCCTTTGGCAACACTCTCACAGACACACCCAGGAACAATACTTTGCATTCTACAACATTTTTATATTATTGTATTGTATTAGAGATGGGATCTTACTCTGCCCCCAGGCTGGAGTGTAGTGGCACAATCATGGCTCACTGTAGTCTCGAACTCCTGGGCTCAAGTGATCCTCCTGCATCAGCCTCTCCAGTAGTTGGAGCTACAGGTGTGCATCACTACACCTGACTAATTTTTTTGGGGGGCGTTAGAGATGGGGTCTCACTATGTTGCCCAGGCTGGTCTCAAACTATCCGCCTCAAGAAATCCTCTCACGACTGGGCACAATGGCTCACACCTATAATCCCAGCACTTTGGGAGGCCAAGGCAGGCGGATCATGAGGTCAAGAGATTGAAACCATCCTGGCCAACATGGAGAAACCCCGTCTCTACTGAAAATACAAAACTTAGCTGGGTGTGGTGGCGCATGCCTATAGTCCCAGCTACTCAGGAAACTGAGGCAGAAGAGTTGCTTTAACCCGGGAGGTGGAGGTTGCAGTGAGCCAAGATCACACCATTGCATTCCAGCCTGGCATCAGAGCAAGATTCCATCTCAAAAAAAAAAAAAAAAAGAAAGAAATTCTCTCACTTTAGCCTCCCAAAGCACTGGGATTACAGGCATGAGCCACTGCAGCTGGCCGTGAGTTGGACATTTTTAGATATTGCATGTAAGTGAGATCATGTAGTATTTGTCTCTCTGTGCCTAGCTTATTTCACTGAACATAATGTTCTCCAGGTTCATCCCTGTTGTTGCAAATAATAGAATTTCCTTTCATTTATTTATTTATTTTTTGAGACACAATTTCACTCTGCCTCCCAGAATGGAGTGCAGTGGTATGGTCTTGGCTCACTGCAATGTCCACCTCCTGGGTTCAAGTGATTCTCGTGCCTCAACCTCCGAGTAGCTGGGATTACAGTTGCATGCCACCACACCCAACTAAGTTTTGTATTTTTAGTAGAGACAGGGTTTCACCACGTTGGCCAGGCTGGTCTCAAACTCCTGACCTCAAGTGATCCAGCCACCTCGGCTTCCCAAAGTGCTGGGATTACAGGCATGAGCCAGAATTCCCTTTTTTCAAAAAAAAAAAAAAAAAAAAAAAAAGGCTGAATAGTATTCTGTTCCGTATTTACACCACATTTTCCTTATTCTTTCATCCACTGATGGACACTTAGATTGATTCCATATCTTGGCTATTGTGAATAATGTGGTGATGAATATGAGATTGTAGATGTCTCTTCAACATATTCATTTCAGTTGCTTTAAATATATACCCAGCAGTGGGATTGCTGGATCATATGGTAGTTCTATTTTGAGTATTTTAGGAACCTTCATACTCTTTTATATAAGAGCTGCACTAATTTACATTTCTACCAACAGTGTACGAGTGTGCCCTTCTCTCCACATCTTCGCCAACACTTTTTCTTTCATCTTTTTATTTTCTTATATTTATTTATTTGTTTGTTTGTTTGAGACAGAGTTTTACTCTGTCACCCAGGCTGGAGTTCAGTGGCAAGATCTTGGTTCACTGCAACGTCCACCTCCCAGGTTCAAGCGATTCTCCTGCGTTAGCCTCCCGATTAGCTGGGACTACATGTGTGCACCACTATCCTAGGCTAAATTTTTTTTTTTTAGTTTTTAGTAGAGATGGGCGTCCACCATGTCAGGCTGGTCTCGAACTCTTTTTTTTTTTTTTTTTTTGAGACAGGGTCTTGCTCTGTCGCCCAGGCTGGAGTGCAGTGGCCGGATCTCAGCTCACTGCAAGCTCCGCCTCCCGGGTTTTCGCCATTCTCCTGCCTCAGCCTCCCAAGTAGCTGGGACTACAGGCGCCCGCCACCTCGCCCGGCTATTTTTTTTTTGTATTTTTTAGTAGAGACGGGGTTTCACTGTGTTAGCCAGGATGGTCTCGATCTCCTGACCTCGTGATCCGCCCGTCTCAGCCTCCCAAAGTGCTGGGATTACAGGCTTGAGCCACCGCGCCCGGCCTGGTCTCGAACTCTTGACCTCAGGTGATCTGCTTGCCTTGGCCTCCCAGAATGCTAGGATTATAGGCATGAGCCACCATGCCCAGCCTCATCTTTTTAATAATAGCCATCCTAACACATGTGATATGATTTCTCTTTGTGGTTTGCATTTCCCTAATGATTAGTCATGTTGAGCATTTTTCATATACCTTTGGCCATTCCTATGTATTTTGAGAAATGTCTTTTCAGGTCCTTTGCCCATTACTTCATTGGGTTATTTGTTTTCTTGCCATTGAGTTGTTTGAGCCACATATTTTGGATGTTAACTGCTTATCAGATATATGGTTGCAAATATTTTCTCCCATTCTGTTCTTGTCTCCACTCTGTTAATTGATTCCTTTGCTGCCCAGTGGCTTTTTAGTTTGATACCATCCCATTTGTTTATATTTGCTTTTGTTACCTGTGCTTTCAGGGTCATTTTCAAAAATTCATTGCTCAGACCAATGTCAAGGATCTTTTCCTCTATGTTTTTTCTAGTAGTTTTACAGTTTGTTTTATATTTAAGTCTTTAATCCATTTTGAGTTGATTTTTGTATGTAGTGTAAGATAAGAGTCTAGTTTCATCTTCTGCATTCTCAATACCATTTATTGAAGAGACTGTCCTTTTCAAATTGTATATTCTTGGCATATTTGTCAAAAATCAATTTGCCATAAATGTATGGGTTTATTTTGGGGGCATTATATCCTGGTCCAGGTGTTGATATATCTTTTTTTTTAATGCCAGTACCATGCTATTTTGATTATAGTAACTTTATAATATATTTTGAAATCAGGGAATATGATGCCTCCAGATTTGTTCATTTTGCTCAAGATTGCTTTGACTATTTGGGGTCTTTTGTGATTCCATGTGGATTTGAGGATTGTTTTTTCTTTTTTATAAAAAAGACTTTGGAATTTTGATAAACATTGCATTGAATCTGTGGCTTTGGGTAGTTTGGTTATTATGAACATTTTAACAATACTAATTATTCCAATCCATGAACACGGGATATCTTTCCATTTATTTGTGTTTCCTTCCATTTCTTTTTTCTTTTATTTTCTTTTTTTTTTTTTTTTTTTTTGAGACAGAGTCTTGCTCTGTTACCCAGGCTGGAGTGCAGTGGCACGATCTCAGCTCACTACAACCTCCACCTCCCGGGTCCAAGTGATTCTTCTGCCTCAGCCTCCTGAGCAGCTGGGACCACAGGCATGTGCCACCACGCCTGGTTACTTTTTGTATTTTTAGTAGAGACGGGGTTTCACCATATTAGCCAGGCTGGTCTCAAACTCCTGACCTCGTGATCCACCTGCCTCGCCCTCCCAAAGTGCTGGGATTACAGGCATGAGCCACTGTGCCTGGCCTCCTTCCATTTCTTTCATCAGTGTTTTATAGTTTTCAGTATACAGACCCTTCCCCTTCTAACAGCAAAAGCATTTTACAAAATTCAACACCTTTTCATGATAAACACTCAACAAACTAGGAATAGAAGTACACCCCCTCACCATAATAAAAAACCATATATAAAACACCCACAGTGAATACCATAATCAATGGTGACACATTGAAAACATTTCCTCTAATATCAGGAACAAAGCAAGGATGCTTGCTTTCACTATTTCCATTCATCATAGCACTGGACAATCTAGCCAGAGCAATTAGGCAAGAAAAAGAAATAAAAGGCATCCACATTGGAACGGAAGAAGTAAAATCATCTCTCTTCACTGATTATATTGATTCTTTTTCTTTAACTGGGGTCTTACTCTATTACCCAGGCTAGAGTGCAGTGGCACAATCATGGCTCACTGCATCCTGAAACTCCTGGCCTCCCAATTTGCGTGATTACTGGTATGAGCCACCAGGCTCAGGCCTGATATGATCTTTTATGTAGAAAATTCTAAAGGTTCCACACACCAAAAAAAACCTGTTAGAGGGCCGGGCGCGGTGGCTAAAGCCTGTAATCCTGGCACTTTGGGAGGCCGAGGCGGGCGGATCACAAGGTCAGGAGATGGAGACCATCCTGGTGAACACGGTGAAACCCCGTCTCTACTAAAAAATACAAAAAACTAGCCGGGCGAGGTGGCAGGCGCCTGTAGTCCCAGCTACTCGGGAGGCTGAGGCAGGAGAATGACGTAAACACGGGAGGCGGAGCTTGCAGTGAGCTGAGATCCGGCCACTGCACTCTAGCCTGGCCGACAGAGCGAGACTCCGTCTCAAAAAAAAAAAAACAAAAACAAAAACAAAACTTGTTAGAATTAATAAATGGTTTCAGCGAAGTAGCATATACAAAGTAAACACACAAAAAGTCACATTTCTGTATGCTAAGAATCTGAAAAGGAAATTTAAAAACAATTCCATTTATAATGCATTAAAAATAATTAAATATTGGCTGGGTGCGGTGGTTTTCGCCTGTAATCCCAGCACTTTGGGAGGCTGAGGCGGGATCACCTGAGGTCAGGAGTTCAAGGCCAGCCTGGCCAACATGGCAAAACCCCGTCTCTACTAAAAATACAAAAATTAGCCAGGCATGGTGGCAGGCGCCTTTAATCCCAGCTACTTGGGAGGGTGAGGCAGGAGAATCGCTTGAACCCGGGAGGCAGAGGTTGCAGTGAGCTGAGATCGTGCCACTGCACTCCAGCCTGGGTGACAAGAGGGAAACTCCGTCTCAAAATATAAAATAAAATAATTAATAAATAAAAATAAAATTAAATATTTAGGAATTAACTAAGAGGTAAAAGACTTATACAATAGAAACTACAAAACATTGCTGAAAAAAATTAAAGAAGATATAAATTAATAGAAATACATCCCATGTTTGTGGATTGGAAGAGTTAATATTGCTAAGATGTGAATACTACCCAAAGCAATCTGCATATTCAATGCAATCCCTATCAAAATCACAATGATGTTTCTCACCAACATTTCTTAAATAACCCTCCTAAAATGTATATAGGTATCTCAAGGTGGCGCAGGGCAAGTTCTTGGCTTCACTCAGGAAGGAATTCAAGAGCAAGCCGGGGGTAGAAGAAAACAGCTTTATTGAAGCAGTGGTGACATTACAGCTCCGTGACGGCTCCTGCCATGCAGGGCTACCACATAGGCAGTGTGCTGAGAGTAGCAGCCTAGGGGCAGTTTTGCTGTTATATTCATACCCACTTTTAATGGTATGCTAATTAAGAGGTCAGTTATTTTAAAACAGCTCGAAAGTGGGCAGTGACTTTCAGGTGTTGCCATGGCAATGTAAACAGTCATGGCATTAGTGGGCATGTCTTATGGAAAGGTGACTTCAGAGTCTCTTCCCAGTTTCTTTTTTTTTTTCTTGAGATGGAGCCAGGCTGGAGCGCAGTGGTGAAATCTCAGCTCACTGCAACCTCCGTCTCCCAGGTTCAAGTGATTCTCCTGTGTCACCTTCCTGAGTAGCTGGGACTACCGGTGCCCGCCACCACACCTGGCTAATTTTTGTATAATTTTTTAATATTTTTAGTAGAGACGGTATTTCACCATGTTCTCCTGGCCCAGTGTACAGCTGCTGCCCAAGGTTGTGGATATGGCTCTCGAACACGCTGTCCGTGTTGCTCCCAGCTGTCTTCTGCTGCTGCTGGAGGCTCCACTTAGTCTCCAGCATTTGTTCTGCTCCTCTAGAAACTGCACCTTGTTGATGAAGGAGGCAAACTTGTTGAGCGTCTTGATCTGCCCCTTCTCCTGGGTGTGCACGGCCCAGATGTTGGGGTCCAGGTCCAGTTTAAGGGGGCTCAGCAGACTCTGGTTTACCATGATGGCTGTGTCACCCACCCCCACCCCATACCACTGCCCCACCATAGCCTCCACCCAGACGCATGCTGGTGCCTAGGCCACTCTAGAAACTGCTTCTGCTGCTGCTTGCTCAGGAGAAGCTCAAGGAGCTGATGTGGGCACCAGGACCACTGGTGTAGGAGTGGCTGCTGAAGGCCCAGGGGCCAGAGATGGATGCCTTGTAGGGCTTCTGTGTCACCCTGATGGACATGATGGAGGCAGGAGTGGAGGTAGGCAGGCCGAACCAGATGTAGATTCAAGGAGTGGAGAAGCTGCCTCTAGGTCAACCCTTGTTTTCCAGAAGAGGGTGGTAATCCCACCTTCCCAGATTAGGCAGCTGTTTTTTTTTTCTGTATGTTCCAATCTGGGAGAAGGCACTGTATATGCGCTCCTTGCTCACGAATGGAACCTTACTTATCTTCCTGTGGCCTTGGGAACTTGGCAACTAGAGTTGTGTCACAGCATAGTGGGGAAACTTCCACTTTTGTGTCATTAACACCACAGTGGGTACAAAAGATAGAATCATTAGTGCCGTAGAGATCTAGACACACGCCTTCCCAGGTCCAGGTAATAGTGGTGGGGGATTTCAGGTAGAATCCGTCAAGTGCGGGAAAGTTCCACCTAATGGTAGGGGTCTGGGTACTTTGAGTTTGCTGTGGTTGGTGAAGAGGGTCAGGGAGTTAGCCATGAGAGTTTTTGGATCCGCCAGAAGGTGGAATTCTCTATCCTGGGGATGTTGATGACAAATCCAGCAACCATGAAGATGATTTCCTAAAGCTTTAATGTTTGAAATATTTACCGTAAAGTTTTGTTCCCACTTACACGGGATTAGGTTAATTGGGAGAACAAACAGGATTAATGGTGGCACATGGTATCCACTTGGGCCTTAGAGTGGCCTCTATACCCAACAAGGACAAAAGAGGTGTTTCCTCGGAGGAGGTAGTTGCCCAAAGCGACAGAAAAGAAGTATTACAATCAGGAAGAAGAGAAAAACATTCCCACCCACGGCGTCACGTTACCACTTGTGGCTAAGTATTGATTCTTTTAAATAGGTAGCAGAGTTCCTCCAAAGGTTTACAGATGTAGGTCATGGTATCCTGCTTTTGTGCCTGTGACTCATAAGAAACAGGTTTAATCCTAGACAGGTGTATCCAACAACTTATTCCCTGAAGTTTAGCAGCAGAGGGGATACTCAACAACACCTGATAGAGGCTCTGTCATTTCGGTTGTAATGGATCCTCAAGGGAATCTTTCTTTCCAAGTTTTTATTAAGACTAAGCCTCCTGGCCGGGCGCGGTGGCTCATGCCTGTAATCCCAGCACTTTGGGAGGCCGAGGCAGGCAGATCACGAGGTCAGGAGATCGAGACCATCCTGACTAACACAGTGAAACCCCATTCTACTAAAAAATACAAAAAATTAGCCAGGCGTGGTGGTGGGCGCCTGTAGTCCCAGCTATTCGGGAGGCTGAGGCAGGAGAATGGCGTGGACCCGGGAGGCGGAGTTTGCAGTGAGCCGAGATCACGCCACTGCACTCCAGCCTGGGAGACAGAGCAAGACTCCATCTGAAAAAAAAAAAAAAAAAAAAAAAAAAAAAAAGACTAAGCCTCCTGGTTGAATGGTGGAGTAAATTTCTTCTCTTGTGAGATGAGCCAATATTGTATTTCCATACGCTTGAAGGGCTCAACCTGGCCTAAGTTGATAATATGAGTGAGCATTCTATGTGCCTCTTCATCAAACAAGAGATCTGAAATTCAGAAGTCATTTCAAATGCACTAAGCTTTAAGGCTCCCCGTGGAGCCATCCTCATGTGCAGAGGAGCTAGTGTAGGAGAGAAATCCGGGCCTCTGAGGGCTCCTGACAGGATTTTGCTAATGTCCTCTTATTTTTTATTTTATTTTTATTTTTTGAGACAGAGTATCGCTCTGTTGCCCAGGCTGGAGTGCAGTGGCGCAATCTCAGCTCACTGCAACCTCCGTCTCCCGGGTTCACGCCATTCTCCTGCCTCAGCCTCCCGAGTAGCTGGGATTACAGGCGCCTGCCACCATGCCTGGCTAATTTTTGAATTTTTAGTAGAGACACGGTTTTGCCATGTTGGCCAGGCTGGTCTCAAACTCCTGATCTCAGGTGATCCACCCACCTCATCCTCCCAAAGTGTGGTATTACAGGCATGAGCCACTGCACCCGGCCTGCTCGTGTCCTTTTAAAAACATGGTTGGGTTTTTCTACTTTACCTGAGGCTTGAGATCTCCAGGAGGAGTGAAGATGATAGGTAATGCCTGAGCGTAAGGAAACCTGCTGGGTCACCCTAGCAGTGAAAGAGGGTCTGTTATCACTGTGCAGGCTTTTTGGTAATCCAAACCTTGGGATGATTCTGTATTCAAATTGGTTTCTCAAATCTTGTTTGTAAAGAAACTATTTCAGACTGTAAAAAGCATCACCAGTGCCTGTGAACTTTGTGCCCATAATGACCCAGGAAGCCACCCCATACCCCCAACCCTACTCAAACCTGTACAACACCAAGGGACATACCCTGGGGAAGACTGGCAAATCGATTTCATCCAGACGCCACCTTACTGGGGACTAAATTATTTGCTAGCATTTCTAGACACTTTCAGCTGGTGGCTAGAAGCTTTTCCCGTAAGACCAGAAAAAGCATTAGAAGTATCCAAATTCCTACTGAACTACTTAAAGTATTTCCTATTGTGGAAATACTTAACTATTTCCCATTGCTCAGCCTCAGGGAAAAAGAGTTTGTGGCTTTGTGGTAATCACCCTGAGTGATCCTTTTGTGAGTCTTTCTGCTCTGCCCGTTTCCGTTCCTTGGGGGTATAGTATGGTGTCACTGACATGGGCAGAGCATTAGGTATTAGTATAGCAGCCTGTAGTACTGGTCTTTCCCTCCCTCCCTCCCTTCCTTCCTTCCTTTTCTTTTTCTTTCTTTCTTTTCTTTCTCTCTCTCTCTCTCTGTCTCTCCTCTCTCTCTCTCTCTCCCTCCTTTATTTTCTTCCTTTCTTCTTCTTTTTTTTTTTTTTTTTTTTGAGATAAGAGTCTCGCTCTGTCACCCAGGCTGGAGTGCAGTGGTGCCATCTCGGCTCACTGCAACCTCCGCCTCCCAGGTTCAAGTGATTCTCCTGCCTCAGCCTCCCAAGTAGCTGGTACTACAGGCGCCCGCCACCACACCCGGCTGATTTTTGTATTTTTAGTAGAGACAGTGTTTCAACATGTTGGCCAGGCTGGCAGTACTGGGGTTTCTTTAGCTGTAGCTCTGGCTGCTCTGTCTGCCAGAGCATTTCCTCTGATGACAGAGGTATCTCCTTTTTGGTAACTCCAGCTGTGAGTAACTGCTACCCACTTTGGGAGTTGGACAGCACCTAACAGTTCTAAGCTTTCAGAATGTTGTTGTGTGGGGGGTCCCCTGGCTGTCAGTAGTAGCCATTCTTTCCCTATGGCTGCATGAACATGGAGCACCCACAACCCATATTTGGAGCCAGTAAATATATTGATTCTTAAGTCTTTTCCCAACTGAAGGGCACTAATTAGAGCAATTAATTCTGCTTTTTGAGCGGGAGTTTGAGGAAGTAAAACTTTTGCCTCAGTGACTTCTTGTTGGCTGACCTCTACATACAGTGTCGTTCTTACTCCCTCATGAATAAAGCTGTTTCCATCTCTAAACCACTAGACATCTGGATCAGGTACGGGCTCATCTCTGAGGTCAGGCCTGCTGGAGAAAGTCTGTTCTATGATTTCCACACAGGAGTAATTGAGTTGGGAATGCTTCTTGGGGCAAGAAATATGGCTACAGAGTAGCATGGTCTAAAACCTGACATACTTTTAAGGGTAAAATCTGGGGTGAAGGCTGGGTGCGGTGATGCACGCCTGTAATCCCAGCACTTTGGGAGGCTGAGGCGGTGAGGCGGGTGGATCACTTGAGGTCAGGAGTTTGAGACCCGCTTGGCCAACATGGTGAAACCCCCATCTCTACTAAAAACACAAAAATTAGCTGAGTATAGTGGTGGGTGCCTGTAATCCCAGCTACTCAGGAGACTGAGGCAGGAGAATCGCTTGAATCTGGGATGCAGAGGTTGCAGTGAGCCAAGATCATTCCACTGCACTCCAGCCTGGACAACACAGCGAGACTCTGTATCAAAAAAAAAAAAAAAAATCTAGGGTGTTAAGCAGAAGGGCTTGATATTTAAGTAAGCAACCTCCTATTAGTCATTGGTGTCCTTTGACCTCTAGGACCCTCTGCACTGGGTCAGGGGGATGGGTCATGATATCTAATTTTTGTCCTAAAGTAAGCTTACTGGCTTCTTCTGCCAATAGACTGGTAGGGGCCACAGTTCCACAGCTCACAAGCATCCCGGCCACCCAGCTGCCACCTGCTCTAGCTGTTTAGAAAAGTAAGCCACTGATCTAGGATTCTTCCCAAGCCTTTGAGTGAGGATGCCCAAAGCCATCCCTTGTTTTTCAGCCACTCCTCTCACCATCTCTTCTTCACCCCTGGCTCACTCACCACTGATACAAGGCAGGTTCTTGGCTTCACCCAGGAAAGAATTCAAAAGCAAGCCAGTGGTAAAAGAAAACGGCTTTGTGGAAGTGGTGGCAGCATTAAAGCTCTGTGACTGCTCCTATGGAGTAGGGCTACCCAACAGACAGTGTGCTGAGAGTAGCAGCCTTGCGGCAGTTTTCCAGTCCTATTTATACCCACTTTTTTTTTCTTTTGAGACGGAGTCTCGCTCTGTCACCCAGGCTGGAGTGCAGTGGCATGATCTTGGCTCACTGCAAACTCTGTCTCCCGGGTTCACGCCATTCTCCGGCCTCAGCCTCCCAAGTAGCTGGGACTACAGGCGCCCGCCACTACGTCCAGCTAATTTTTTGTATTTTTAGTAGAGATGGGGTTTCACCGTGTTAGCCAGGATGGTCTTGATCTCCTGACCTCGTGATCCGCCTGCCTCTGCCTCCCAAAGTGCTGGGATTACAGACGTGAGGCGGTCTATACCCACTTTTAATGATATGCTAATTCAGGTGTGGGTTATTCAAAAACAGCTAGAAATTTTTTTTTTTTTTTTTTAAACACAGCTCTTTGTCACCCAGGCTGAAGTGCAGTGGCGTGGTCTAGGCTCACTGCAACCTCTGCCTCCCAGGTTCAAATGATTCTCATGTCTCAGCCTCCCAAGTAGCTGGGATTACAGGTGTGCACCACCACACTCTGCTAATTTTTGTATTTTTAGTAGAGACAGGGTTTCACCATATTTGCTAAGCTGGTCTTAAACTCCTGACCTTAGGCGATCCGCCCATCTCAGCCTCCCAAAGTGCTGGGATTACAGGCGTGACCCACTGCACCCAGCCTAAAAATAGCTAGAAACTTCTGAGTGTTGCCATGGCAAGGGGCAGTAACTTCCAGGTGTTGCCAAGGCAAGAGGTGATAACTTCTGGGTGTTGCCATGGCAATGGTAAACTGTTATGGTGCTCATAGGTGTGTCTTATGGGGAGGTGCTTTTGGTGCCTCTTCTTGGTTTCAGTCAGTCTTCATTCAAGTCTGGAGTTGATTCCCGCCTGCCTCTACCCCAAAGAGACCCCTAATAGCCAAAACAATTCTGAAAAAGAACTGGAAGACAAACACTTCCTGATTTCAAAATTTATGACAAAGCTACAGTAATTAAAACAATGTGGTACTGGCATAAAGACAGACACATAGACCAATGGAATAGAGAGCCCAGAAATAAACCCTCTAATGGATGGTCCAGTGATTTTTGACAAGGGTATACAGACTACCCAATAGGAAAAGGGCGGTCTTTGGAACAAATGGTGCTGGGAAAACTGGATCTTGACATGCAGAAGAATGAAGTTGGACCATATACAAAACACCACATACAAAAATAAACTCAAAATGGATTAAATACCTAAATGTAAGACCTAAAACTATAAAATTATTAGAAAAGAACTAAGGGCAGGGCCAGGTGCGGTAGCTCACACCTGTAATCCTAGCACTTTGAGGGACTGAGGCAGGTGGATTGTCTGAGCTCAGGAGTTTGAGACAAACCTGGGCAACATGGTGAAACCCCTCTACTAAAAACACAAAAAATTAGCTGGGTGTGGTGGTGCACACCTGTAGTCCCAGCTACTTGGGAGGCTGAGCCGGTAGAATCACTTGAACCCTGAAAGTGGAGGTTGCAGTGAGCCGAGATTGTACCATTACACTCTAGTCTGGGTGACAGAGTGAGACCCTGTCTCAAAAAAAAAAAAAAAAACAAACATAAGGTCAAAACATCATCGCATTAAATTTGGCAATGATTTCTTGGATATGATACCAAAGGCACAGGCAACAAATTTTAGACACAGACATCAAATTTTATGAAAATTAAAAATTTTGTGCAACAAAACACAATATTAATGAAGTAAAAAGGCAATCCGTATAATGGGAGAAAATACTTGAAAATTACATATCTCCAAATTGCTATGCAAAATATAGAGAGAACTCCTAAAACTCAACAACAAAAAGCTAACTTGATTCAAAAATGGGCAAAAGACTTTAATAGACATTTTTCCAAATAAGATATAGAAATGGCCAATGAGCCCATGAAAAGAGGCTCAGTATCACTAATCATTGTGGAAATTCAAATCAACCACAATGATATACTATCTCACACCTATTAGAATGGCTATTATCAAAAACAAAATAACAAGTGTTGGCAAGGATGTAGAGAAATTAGAACCCTTGTGTACTGTTGGTGGGAATGTAAAATTGTACAGCCAGTGGGTAAAACTGTATGGCTGTTCCTCAAAATATTAAATATACAGTTATCATATGATCTAGCAATTCCACTTATTGATATATAGTCCCTAAGGAATTGAAAGCAAGGGTCTTAAAGAGATATGTGTACACTCATGTATATAGCAGCATTATTCACAATAGCTAAAACATGAAAACAACACAAGTGTCCCTTGACAGATGAATAGAAAAGCAAATGTGATGTATACACAATGCAATGTAATATTATATAAATTTTAAAAGGAAGGAAATTCTGACATATGCTACAACATGGATGAACCTTGAGGACATTATGCTAAGTAAAATAAGCTTGTCACAAAAAGACAAATACTGTATGATTCCACTCATATGAGGTTCTTAGAGTCGTCAAAGTCATGGAGAGAGAAAGTAGAATGGTACTTGCCAAGGCCTATGGAGAGGGGTAATGGAGAGGGGTAATGGAGAGTTGTTGTTTAATGAGTATAGAGTTTCAGTTCTACAAAATGATAAGAGTTATAGAGATGGATGGTGGGGATGGTTGCACGACATTGCAAATGTATTTAATATCACTGCATTGTACACTTAAAATTGGTTAAAGTGGCTGGTTGCAGTGTCTCATGCCTGTAATGCCAGCACTTTGGGAGCCTGAGGCAGGCAGATCACCTGAGGTCGGGAGTTCAAGAACAGCCTGGCCAACATGGTGAAACCCTGTGTCTACTAAAAATACAAAAATTAGCCAGGTATGGTGGCAGACGCCTGTAATCCCAGCTACTCAGGAGGTTGAGGCAGGAGAATTGCTTGAGCCTGGGAGGCAGAGGTTGCAGTAAGCCAAGATTACTCCATTGCACTCCAGCCTGGGTGGCAGAGCAAGACTCCGTCCCAAAAGAAAAAGAAAAAAAAAATTGATTGAAGCTGGGCATAGTGGTGTGTACCTATAGTCCCAGCTACTTGAGAGGCTGAAGTAAGAGTATCACTTGAGGCCAGGAATTCAAGGCTGTAGTATGCTATGATTGTGCCTGCAAATAGCCACTGTACTCCAGCCTGGGCAACCTAGTGAGGCTCCCATCTTTTAAAAAATGGGTAAGATGGTAAATTTTATGTTATGTCAATTTTAACACAATTATTTTAATTGAAAAAACAATTAAAAATCTATGTCTAGGCTGGGGCAGTAGCGCCTGTAATCCCAGCACTTTGGGAGGCTGAGGTGGTGGATCACGAGGTCAAGAGATGGAGACTATCCTGGCCAAAATGGTGAAACCCCGTCTCTACTAAAAATACAAAAATTAGCTGGGTGTGGTGGCACATGCCTGTAGTCCCAGATACTCGGGAGGTTGAGGCAGAAGAATCGCTCGAACCTGGGAGACAGAGGTTGCAGTGAGCCAAGATTGTGCCACTGTACTCCAGCATGGTGACAGAGCAAAACTCTGTCTTAAAAAAATAAATAAATAAATAAAAATAAAAATCTATATTTAGGCACATTAATATTCAAACTCCAGAAAACCAAAGACAAAGAGAAATTCTTCACAGAAACCATGGTGGGAGAATGCCTTAATTACAGAAGAACAAGGAAAAGAATTACATCAGACTTTTCATCAGAAGCCATGCAAGCAAGAAAAGAGTGGAGGGAAACATTTAAAATGTTGAATGAAAAACCTAGAATTCTGTAGCCAGTGAAACTGTCTTTCAAAAGTGAAGGAGGCTTACTCAGACAAACAAAAACTGAGGGTATTTGTGGTTTTTTTTTTTTTTTTTTTTTTTTTGAGACGGAGTCTCGCTCTGTCGCCCAGGCTGGAGTGCAGTGGCGCAATCTCGGCTCACTGCAAGCTCCGCCACCCGGGTTTACGCCATTCTCCTGCCTCAGCCTCCCGAGTAGCTGGGACTACAGGCGCCCGCCACCTCGCCCGGCTAGTTTTTTGTATTTTTTAGTAGAGACGGGGTTTCACGAGGGTATTTGTTATTAGTAGACCAGCCTTGCAAGAAATGTTAGAAGTTCTTCTGAGGGAAGGAAAATTATAGTGTCCAGAAGTTCAGATCTGTATGAATAAAGGAAGATCATTAGAGAAGGAATAAATTAAAGTAAAACAAATCTCATTTATTTTTTATTATTCATAATTGATCTAATAGGTAACTGTTTATGCAAAGTAATAATAGTGAAAATGGGTCCCCAGCACCTAAGCCCACACATTGCCCTATACCCCAGGGAACAGGTGGTCCAGTATATCAGAGAGACTGTACTCAGGACATATGGAGCCAAAATGTGTGCTCCCTAAATCTAAGAGCTGTCTGTTCAGGGCCATAGCCACAGACAACAACCCCACTCCCTCCAGCAGCAGGGCTACCATGCACCAATATGCACTGCCCGAGGACCTAAAATCTGGTCCACTGCTACCACCACTAGTGCCCTCATGAGATGCCTGGAGTCCTGAAGACCAGTCACCCTGGGGCTCACTATCACAACAGCTAGTGCCTTCATGTGCTACCTGGAGGCCTGATGACCAGCCTACCTGGTGCCCCAGGCCCCAGCAAAGCCTCACCAAAGCCTCCACAAACAACTATGGCCTAAGCTACTCAGGAATTCACAGATACCACTGACATTGATTACAACTGAATAAATCATATAAAGACTACACTATGGCACCCACTCAGAACCAAAGCCAAAGTGCCCTAATCAACCAACACTATAGATACATCTACAGAAAAAAGACTTCCCTGTGAAAGCCACTCCATAAAACTGGAAGGATGGACTATTACACCCAATGTGCAGATATGAATATAAATGCACAAGAAACATGAGAATGCAGGAAATACAACTCCTCCAAAGAAATACAGTAATTCTCCAGTAACAGGCCCCAAAGAAGAGTAAATCTATGAAATGCCTGAAAAGGAATTCAAAATAATGATCTTAAGGAAACTCAGTGAGGCCAGGCACAGTGGCTCACACCTATAATCTCAGCACTTTGGGAGGCCAAGGTGGGCGGATCACTTGAGCCCAGATGTTCAAGACCAGCCTGGGCAACATAGGGAGACCCTGTTTCTACAAAAAGGTTTTTAAAAAATTACCTGGGTATGGTGGCACATGCCTGTGTTCCCAGCTTCATGGGAGGCTAAAGTAGAGGATCACTTGAGCCAGGAAGGTTGAAGTAGGAATGAGCCATGATTGTGCCACTCATTCTGACCTGGGTAACAGAGCAAGGCCCTGTCATAAATGAATGAACGAATGAATAAATAAATAAATCCAAACAGAAAGCCTAAAATTGAAATAGTCTAGGAATAAAATAAAAAATACAATCAAGAGCTTCAACAATAGACTAGATAAGGCAGAAAGATGAATTTCTGAACTTGAAGATAGTTCTTTTGAAAAAAGTTCAGTCAGAACAAAGGGAAAAAAAGAATTTAAAAAATGAAGAAAGCCTATGTGACATTTGGGACACCGTAAGGTGGACAAATAATGAAATTTTTGGAATTCCAGAAGTAGAGATGGCAAAAGGTACAGAAAATCTATCTAATGAAATAATTGCTGGAAACTTCCCAAGTCTTGAAAGAGATATAGATATCTAGGTATAGGAAGTTCAATGATTTCCCAATAGATTCAACCCAAAAATGTCTTCTCTGTGGCACATTATAGTCAAACTGCCAAAAGTCAAAGAGAAGGAAGGAATTCTAAAAACAAAGAGAAAAGTATTAAGTTACATATAAGGTAATCTTCATCAGACTAATGACAGATTTCTCAGCAGAAATCTTACAGACCAGGCCAAAAGCACTCACCAAGAATACTATACCAAACAAAGCTAGCCTTCAGAAATGTATGATAAATAAAGTCTTTCCCAGATAAGCAGTAACTGAGGGAATTTATTACTACTAGACTGAACTTGCAAGAAATGCTCAAGGTAGTCCTACATCTGGAAGCAAAATAATGATATCTATCATCATGAAAACACACAAAAGTATAAAAATCACTGGTAGAGCAGGTACACAAAGGAGAAAGAGAAAGGAATCAAACATTACCACCACAGAAAAACACCAAATTGCAAAGATAAACAATAAAAAAGGAAAAAAGAAACAAAGGATAAACAAAAAAGTCAGAAACCCATTAACAAAATGGCGGAACTAAGTCCACATCTCTCAATAACCTTAAATGTAAATGGTTTCAATTTCCCAGTTAAAAGATACAGACTGGCTGACTGGGTACCAAAAACAAGACCCAACTATATGCTGCCTACAAGAGACTCACTCATCTGTAAAGACACACAGACTGAAAGTGAAGGGATAAATATATATATATATATATATTCCATGCAAATGAAAAGCATGAAAGAGAAGGAGTAACTATACTTAGACAAAATAGACTAAGCCAAAAAACATAAAAGGAGACCAAAAAGTTCATTATATAATGACAAAGGGATCAATTCAGAAGAGGAAATAATGAATGCACCCAACACTGGAGCACCCAGGTTCATAAATCAAATATTATTAGAGCTAAACAGAGAAACAGACCCCAATTCAATAATAACTGGATACTCTAACACCGCACAGTCAGCCCTGAACAGATCATGTAGACTGAAAACAAACAAAGAAACATCAGACTTAAACTGCACTATAGACCAAATAGACATACATAACATTTCACCCAACAGCTGCAGAATACACATTCTTCTTATCAGCTCATGGACTATTCCCCAGGATAGACCATATGTTAGGTCACAAAACAAATCTTAACCAATATAAAAAATTGAAATCATATCAAATTTATTCTCATACTACAATGGAATAAAAATAGAAATCAATAATAAGAGGAACTCTGGAAGCTACACAAATACATGAAAATTAAGTAACATAATCCTGAATGACCACTGGGTCAATGATCAAATTTAATAGAAAATTTAAAAATTTTGAAACTAATGAAAATGGAAACATAACATACCACACAACCTGTAGATACAGCAAAAGCAGTACTAAGAGAAAAGTTTATAGCAATAAACATCTACAACAAAAAAGTAAAAAGATTTTAACAACTTAACAGTATACCTCAAGGAATCAGAAACACAAGAACAAATTACATCCAAAATTAGTTGAAGGAAAGAAATAATAAATAAGGATATCATCATTGCACTCCAGCCTGGGCGACAGAGCGAGACTCCATCTCAAAAATAAATAAATAAATAAATAAATTAATTAATTAATAAAATCAGCCGGGCATGGTGGTGGGCACCTGTAATCCCAGCTACTTGGGAGGCTGAGGCAGGAGAATTGCTTGAGCCCGGGAGATGGAGGTTGCAGTGAGCCAAGATCGTGCCACTGCACTCCAGCCTCGGCTACCAGGTGAGACTCTGGCCCAAAAATATCTCTGTGTGTGTGTGTGTGTTTGTGTGTGTGTGTGCGCGTGCGCACGTGTTTTAACCTCTAATGAATTAAAAGATCGAGGCAATGATCATCTATGGCTGTTAACCTCACAAAAAGAGGGAAAAATACAAAACCACCCATGAAGTAGTCTTGACCCCTCCCCTCCCCAAAGAATCGAATTAAGCTTCTAGGTGTAATTACAGAAAATACAGGTATAGATTACCTTGACACTATAGGAATGCAATTACTAATATCCAGACTATGGGAAACTTGCAAAACCAAAAACATAAAAATAAAAAGTAAGATCAAACATCTACTCCCAATTTTTAAAAGCTTAGTACAGCTTTAATGAAACATATATAACAAGTCAAAAGGCAGTTTCATGATTATTGGTGAAACAGCAGAAGCACTCCCATGAAAGTTTCAGGAAAAAGACAACATTGTCCTCTGATAGCAGTAACATTTGAGAGACTGTTCTGCAAGTACTGGCCAAGGCAATTAGAAAAGAAAACGAAGGCTGGGCGCGGTGGCTCAAGCCTGTAATCCCAGCACTTTGGGAGGCTGAGGCGGGCGGATCACGAGGTCAGGAGATCGAGACCATCCTGGCTAACACGGTGAAACCCCGTCTCTACTAAAAAATACAAAAAACTAGCCGGGCGAGGTGGCGGGTGCCTGTAGTCCCAGCTACTCGGGAGGCTGAGGCAGGAGAATGGCGTAAATCCAGGAAGCGGAGCTTGCAGTGAGCTGAGATCTGGCCACTGCACTCCAGCCTGGGCAACAGAGTGAGACTCTGTCTCAAAAAAAAAAAAAAAAAAAGAAAAGAAAAGAAAAGAAAACAAATTACAAGGTGTAATGAAAACAAACAAACAAAAAAGAAGATGTAATGATGAGGTGAAATTATCATTATTTGAAAGAGAGGTGGCTAATTCTGGCTAATATTTTATTTTCTTAAGAAAATAAAATAAAAATCATTAGGAACAAAAGAATTCAGTAGATATCTAGTTTGAAAATTAACATATAAGGCCGGGCGCGGTGGCTCACGCCTGTAATCCCAGCACTTTGGGAGGCCGAGATGGGCGGATCACGAGGTCAGGAGATCGAGACCATCCTGACTAACACGGTGAAACCCCGTCCCTACTAAAAATACAAAAATTAGCCGGGCGCGGTGGCGGGTGCCTGTAGTCCCAGCCACACGGGAGGCTGAGGCAGGAGAATGGCGTGAACCCGGGAGGCGGAGCTTGCAGTGAGTGGAGATCGCGCCACCGCACTCCAGCCTGGGAGACAGAGCGAGACTCCATCTCAAAAAAAAAAAAAAAAAGAAAGAAAGAAAAAAGAAAATTAACATATAAAAATCAACAGGTTTGCTACAGATGAGGGGTCTGAAAAATATGGCCTGTGGTTCAAATCCAACCCACTGTCTGTTTTTGCAAAGATTTACTGGAACACAACAATGCTTATTCATGTAGGTATTGTCTATGGCTGTTTCCATGCTATAATGGTGAAGCTGAGTAGCTGTGACAGAGACTATAAGGTCCATAAAACCTAAAATATTTACTATTTGACCCCTTACAGAAAAAGTTTGCCACCCCCTGCTATAGATTAAAAAAAAAAAAAAATCAGTCAGAAAATAAAATGAAAAAATAAAAACCCCAATTTTGGTTTTTAGAGACAGGGTCTTCCTCTGTAACCCAGGCTGGTGTGCAGCAGTGCAATTGTGACTCGAATGGTAGCCTCAAACTCCTAGGCTTAGGTGATCTTCCCACCTCAGCTTCTTGAGTAGCTGGGACTACAGGCACATGCCGCCGTGCCCCACTTCTGTTTAAAACATTTTTTTCTTTGTAGAAACGGAGTCTTGCCATGTTTCCCAGGCTGGTCTAGAACTCCTGGCCTCAAGCAATCCTTCCCCATCTTGGCCTCCTAAAGCACTGGAATTACAGCTGTGAACCAGTCATGCCCAGCCCCTCAGTTTTTAATACAAACAATTATTAATATAACCTAGGAAGAAATAAACTTTACATTATGTATTAATAACTATTATATATGAACAAAACCTCACAACTGTATGGATATCCAAGGAGATGTGAATAAATGGAATTATGTATTTCGTGATAGAAAACTAAAGCAAGCCTTTTTCTAAATTAATCTGCCACTCTAGCCAAAGACCACCAGGAATACATCTGCGGTTGAACAAATTGGGCATATTACTCCTGCACTCTGGGGCATTTCAGTAAGAAGGTGCTAGAAAGGACTTAAAGGAGGATTTGTGCCAATGTTCAGTGATTTCAGTCAGGGTTTAGGGAAGCCAGGCTTCTCTCTGGCTTGGATGCTGTCAGAGGTGGGGGTATGTCTGTGACGGACTATCTTAATGAATCTTGCCCAGGAGAGAAGATTAGTTGGAGGCTAGTGCTGTAATTGGTAAAAAAACAAGTCACTTTCCTGTGGGAGAAAGAGGGATGTTTCATGCCTTTTGTGGTTTGGACAGTGTTCACCTTTGCCAGCGTTCAGATGTGATGATGGAGGGGTTCTGTTTCTGTCTTGCTCCCTCATGGTCACAGAGCGACCTTGTCCGACGCTGATGTTCTCTGAAATTTATGTTCCACAGAATACCAAGGCCAGCTCCCAAGATGTCCAGGGATGTATAAATTAAACGCAATTTAAATCTAAATTTCCAGTTTTGTGTTTATGTGAGAACTTGAAAGAATATATCTAAGTTGGGTGTCTGAACAAATAAACATTAGAGAAAAGTTGAGAAACCAAAAAGAAAATTGTGAAATCTAAAAGACTGAAAAATGTTGATAAATTTGACTACAAAAAATAAGTCTTTATCCTGGGTACAGTGGCTCACGCCTGTAATTCCAGCGTGATTTGGAAGGCCAAAGAGGGCAGATAGCTTGAGTCCAGGAGTTCAAGACCTGGGCAACATGGCAAAACTCTGCCTCTACCAAAAATACAAAAATTAGCCGCGTGGTGGCGCAGGCCTGTGGTTCTAGCTACAGGGGAGGCTGAGGTTGGGGGATGGATTAAGCCTGGGAGGTCGAGGCTGCAGTTAGCCAATCAAACCACTGCACTCCAGCCTAGGTGAGTGAGACCTTGTCTAAAAAACCAAACAACAACAAAAATAAGTCTTTGTCCACCAAAAATCACCTTTACACAGGTTTGCAAGACAGACCACAGATAAAACATTTTCAGTGCATTTGAGAAAAGGGTTGATGTCCCTAATAAACTAAAAATGAAGAACCCATCCACCAACCAATATAAAGAGATTAGAATCGTTTTAGATTTTTACAACGATCATGTCCCATTAAAAACAATACAAGAAAAAAACCTGCTGGGCGCGGTGGCTCACGCCTGTAATCCAAGCACCCCGGGAGGCCAAGGCTGGAGGACCACCTGAGGTCAGTAGTTCGAGACCAGCCTGGCCAACATGGCAAAACCCCGTCTCTACTAAAAATACAAAAATTAGGTGGGCGTGGTGGTGCGCGCCTGTAATTCCAGCTACTCCGGAGGCTGAGGCAGGAGAATCGCTTGAACCTGGGAGGCGTAGGTTGCAGTGAAGCTGAGATCGCGACACTGCACTCCAGCCTGGGCGACAGAATGAGACTCTAAAAAATAAAAAATAAGAAAAAGAAAGAAAGAGGGAAGGAAGGGAAGGAAAGGAAGGAAGGGAAGGGAAGGGAAGGGGAAAGAGGGGAGGAAGGGAGGAAGGGAGGAAGGGAGGAAGGGAGGGGAGGGGAAGGTAGGGGAGGGGAGGGGAGGGGAGGGGAGGGGAGGGGCGGGGCGGGGAGGGGAGGGGAGGGGCGGGGAGGGGCGGGGAGGCGAGGGGCGGGGTGGGGTGGGGAGGGGAGGGGAGGGACTGGGCGGGGCGGGGAAGGGAAGGGAAGGGCGGGGAAGGGGAGGGAGGGGAGTCCTGGGACTTGGACCCAGGGAAAGCGTTAGGGGTAAGGGGACTACACTTCCCGTGCAGCTCCGCGGCGGCTTCCCGTGAGGCTCTGCGGGGGCTTCCTGAGAGGCCCTGCGCGCTTTCCGCACCAGCTTCAGCGCCAACCCGCGAGCCCTTGCGTCGCGTAGAAGCGAGGATGGAGAGCGGCGACGAGGCGGCCATCGAGAGGCACCGCGTCCACTTGCGCTCCGCCACGCTGCGCGACGCCGCCCCCATCACACTGCACCTGCTGCCCTGCGAGGTCGCGGTGGACGGGCCCGCCCCGGTGGGGCGCTTCTTCACGCCCGCCATCCGCCAGGGCCCCGAGGGTGAGCATCGCGGCCGTACTACAGCTCCCGGCAGCCCCCGCGCCGCTCCGCGCGCCCCTCATCTCCTGGGCTCCCGGGGATCGTGGTGCGTCCGGAAGTGGCGGGAGGGCAGCTCCGGGCTCGCTCCGCAGGGCTCAGGTCCTGGGCCCAGTGTGGGTCCTACCTGAGGCTCTTTGCGCCTCCCGCTCCAGGACTCGAAGTGTCATTTCGGGGCCGCTGTCTACGGGGCGAGGAGGTGGCGGTGCCGCCTGGCCTCGTGGGATACGTGATGGTGACGGAAGAGAAGGAAGTGTCCATGGGGAAGCCAGACCCCTTGCGGGATTCCGGGACTGACGACCAAGAAGAGTCGCCGCTGGAACGGGACTTTGTGAGCAAAGGGATAGGGTTGAAAGGGGGTGCGGGCGGGAGCTGTAGTCCCCATGCTGAGCCAGGCCCCTTCCTCAGGACCGCTTCATTGGAGCCACTGCCAGCTTCAGCCACTTCACCCTGTGGGGTCTGGAGACCATCCCTGGCCCGGATGCCAAAGTGCGTGGGGCCCTAACTTGGCCCAGTCTTGCGGCAGCGGTGAGTAGATGAGGAGTTCCGTCTTGTCCCCGGGTGGATGGGCTGGGGAGCACAATTGGGCAGACGGAGTCTGGAGGATTCTACTGGGTGGTGCGTGGGAAGCGTAGCTCCCTGACCACTCTTCTAGCATGTCTAGAAGGGGTTATTCTGAACAGCTGAGTCCTTCCCCGGCTCTGGGGGCCAGCCTGCCGCCCTGCCTTACAAGTCCAACAGTAGAGGCGACTCCTCTTGCAGATTCACGCACAGGTGCCCGAGGACTGAGAACCAGAGCTTGAAATTCAAAGCTGCAATCCCTTCACAGCAGTAAACCAGCTCTTTGGAACCACTGATTCCATCACCCCAATAAAGGAGCTCTTTACAGCACCTGTGAGTCCGGGCACCTTAGAGCCCCTAAGCCAGCATGGACCCCTTTCCCCCAAGAACCTTGCATGGCTCTGGCATATAGAAACAATTTATTGCCGTGGGCAATGGGGATAAGAGAAGCCAGAATTTTTTGCAGCCAGCACCCACCCCACCCCCAACTTCTACTTTACAAAAGAAATTTTTACAACCACCAGCCCTCTGTACAGAGCTCCCCCATCCCCCATCCCACTGTACACAGCTGCCTGGCTCCCTCTGGTCCCTGGTTCAGAGCAGGCCTGGGCCTGTGGCCAGCTGACCTTGGAGTTAGCCTGAGCCCTGAGCTCACCTTGGTGCCGGGCACCAATGGGCCCTGCCAGGCCTGTCCCCTCCTTTTCGAGCTTTTCAGCCCCATCTCCCTTAGAGTGCTTTGTGGGAGCTGCAGTGGGGGCGGGGTAGGCTATCAGCCCCAGTCCTGCTGTCTTAGCACTGCAGTGGGCAGTGCCTGGTCACCACTTCCCCCTCTTGCTCCAGTCCTTGGGAGTGAAGTGCAGACACTTGGAGTCGATCCGCAGGAGCCGCTTGAGCATGGCCCGCTCATGGCCATCCACGATGTCCTCTGACAGTGTGAGGATGTACTGGCCCTGGGCAGAGGAGATGGGTTCAGCAAGTGGCCTGCCCACAGGGGCCTGCACTCTGCATCCCACACACCTGTCTCCACCCTGCCTGCCTCCCTACCTTGTAGTAGTTGATGAGATTGAGGTACTGCAGAGTGGAGATGACATCCTCCTTCTTGATGCTGGTGATTTCACTGATCTCACTGTAGGAGAGCAAAGGTCAGGTCCCCTGAGGACCTTCATCTGTCCCCAGGAGCCCCAGGAGGGAGTGAGAAAGCCCAGGAACAGACAGGCCATGCCATGTACCCCCAGGTAGGCAGTGCCAGGCTCACTTGATGGTGATCTGTGGCCTCTCCCCGCTCTCCGACTTCAGCCCCATCAGAATCTCCAGGATGGTCTGGGACCAGTAACTTCGATAGGATAGGAGGCCAAGGTCTGAGAGGGGCTTCTCAGGGGTCCCTGTTTTCCCTTCCACTTTGGAGAGTTCATAGCCTAAAGCAATGGAGCAGGAGAGGGTGAGTAAGAGGTCACAGATGAACATAAGCAACATTTAAAAATACAGGTCACCAAGGCAGGCTGCCTAGTTCCCATCATGGCCCTGCCACTTGGCAGTTCTGTGGCCTCCACCTCTCTGCGCCTCAGTTCCCTCAGGAAGAACTAACGAGTATTCACTCTTCCCCTGGGAGTTGAGCACAGTGGAGGGCATGAGAGCACTGAGAGGAGCAGCTGCACTCAACCACGAGGGTGATCAGAGGCCAGTGAAGGCTTATGGGCAGGGGATGCAGGGAAAATGGCTCAGGGGAAGAAAGTGCCTCCAATTTTCCTTTGCCATCCCAGGCTCCATGTCTGGGCATGTAAGGAAGGAAGTGGGGACAGATTCCTGTCTCTAATCCAGGCCTGAGAATGCTTGAATTCTCAGTCAAATCAGTCCTCCTAGCTGGGATCTTGGGAGTGTCAGCTGCTGTTAAGACATGAGTGGCCTGACTGGGTGGTTGTGAGGATGCAAGGAGAAAAGGTGCACCAAGGTGCTTCCCAAGTTGGGGAGACCATTCCTGAGAGCCAGGTGACTGGCCCCCACCATGGCTGTTTCCCTCCAACTCATGCTGGTAGCTGGGCACTGGGAGGCAGTCCCCAGTGAGATCCTGACCCTGCACAGCCCTGAGTGGCTTCACATCTCTTGGGCAGTGTCTTCATTCTCCCCACCAGGGACCTGGGATGTTTGTGACTTCTAGAAGCCCTTCCTCACCCTCACAATGGACCTTAGCCCCTTGGTAGTCCCACCCACATCCCATCTCCATTGCAGTCTGAGCTCCAAGACTGAGTTTCTTCAAGCATCCACTTGTGCTACCAGGCTGAGAAGTTCTGAGGATGAGACCCCATCTGGGCATCACTTAACCAATAAATTTCTCGAATGGACCATAACCTTGATCAAGTAAAGCCTCTGTGTCTTCACCAGGCAAACAGCTAGAACTTCCTCTTCTTTTCTCAGGTCAGAGCTTAGTTATTCCAAGTGAGTGGTGAGATAGAACGCGGGGTGATAGGGAAGAGGCTGAGAAGGAGAAGGAGCCTCAGGGTTGGGGAGGGCACTGAAGAGCTCATGTGTGATGAAGGTCAGAGTCCCTTCTGGCTTTAAGAGACTGACCTCACTGGACACGAGGAGCAAGGGACAATTCCATGCTTACGTGTATCTGTTGATAGCATTTTGGACACCTGCCTGCACGGCTCAGGGGACAACTGGGGACATTAACCACTGGTCCTTGCCCAAGGACTTGTATCATGGGACACCCGTTACCAGATACATGAGCACCAGCGGCTCACTAACCTGCCCATGGCCCCAGGCAGGAGCATGTAAGTCAGACTTGGGGAAAGCTGAGTGGCACTTAGAACCCTGGCCAAGGAGCAAACTGTGGGGCTGAGAACCTACCCCAGATAAGCAGGGCAGTCAGCCTGAATGGAGAGAACTCTGGGAGAGTGCCACTGTTATTTCTGGCTGGCTCCCCTAGAGACCGGGCTGCACAGCCACGGTTGAGAATCACGGTAGCCTGGCACATCTGCCTATGAGGCACCGATGATGGGTGCACTGCCCCCTGGCCGCAGCACACATACTCACTGAACTCGATCAGCAGCTTGCCATAGCCCCGGCGCTGGTAGGGAGGCAGGGTTAGGATGCAGGCCACATTGTAGTCTTCTGTCGATTCTTTCTCCTGGAAAAGGGGGGCAGGTGAGTGTCAGGGAAGGGACCTGGCTCAGGATAGGGCACAGGGACAGCCTGAACAGGCACTGACCTTGGAGAAGTAGCCCACGATGTGGAAGCCCTTACAGTCATACTCCGTCATGACGTAGAAGAGGAAAGGGTCTGTGTCATAGTATAGTGTCTTATGGTCAAGGAAACACTTGGCCAAAAGACACAGGTTCTGGGAATAACTCTGCAAGAGAAAAGGCTTGTCACCATTCTGGGTATCCTGCCTTGAGCCTGGCCAGTGGTTCAGGGTCAACCAGTTTGTGCTATGCCCCAGACTGATAGGTGATGACTATTCTTCCCTGGCTGGGCCTGACCCACCCCACCAGCCCGCAGCTTACGCAGGGCTGCTCCTCAGTGTTGAAAAGCCTGTGTGCCAGATGTGTGATGGGTCTGAATGCCTCCCTGCTCAGTCGGGCAAGTTTCCCGACTTGCTCTGCACACCTCCATCTAAGCCTGGCCGGGAGACTCCACCACCCTGTAATGTTTTTAACAGCAATCAACAAACTAATGTGTCCAAAGTCAGACTCCGACCACCGCTCCTCAGAGAAGCTCTCTCCAACAGTTTTGGGAGTCTAGCTGTTAAAAAACCTAACATTCTGCCGGGCGCGGTGGCTCACGCCTGTAATCCCAGCACTATGGGAGGCCGAGGCGGGCGGATCACGAGGTCAGGAGATTGAGACCATCCTGGCTAACACGGTGAAACCCCATCTCTACTAAAAATACAAAAAAATTAGCCAGGCGAGGTGGCGGCGCCTGTAGTCCCAGCTACTCGGGAGGCTGAGGCAGGAGAAGGGCGTGAACCCAGGAGGCGGAGCTTGCAGCCTGGGCAACAGAGACTCCGTCTCAAAAAAAAAACACAAAAACCTAACATTCTACATCCACAGTCACATCTCCTGGGAACTGATCTGCTACTCTATGACAGAGTTAAGGAATTATGTAATTTAACAAAATAACTGCCTTAGGGGTTACCCCAGCAAAATTATGAATCATGCTGCTTAACCTTATCTCTGCACATGATTTCTCCTGCATTTCAGACATTGCGGGGTTTTTTTTTTTTGAGACAAGGTCTCATTCCTGTCGCCCAGGCTGGAGTGCAGTGGTGCAATCACGCAGTCATGGCTCACTGCAGCCTTGACTTGCGAGGCTCAGGTGATTATCCCAACTCAGCCTCCTGAGTAAGTACCTGGGACTACAGATGTGTACCACCACACCCAGCTAAATTAATTAATTGTTTATTTAGAGACAGTGTCTCGCTCTGTCACCCAGGCTGGAGTGCAGTGGCGCTATCTCGGCTCACTGCAAGCTCCGCCTTCCGGGTTCATGCCATTCTCCTGCCTCAGCCTCCCGAGTAGCTGGGACTACAGGCGCCCACCACCACGCCCGGCTAATTCTTTTGTATATTTAGTAGAGATGGGGTTTCACCGTGTTAGCCAGGATGGTCTCAATCTCCTGACCTCATGATCTGCCTGCCTTGGCCTCCCAAAGTGCTGGGATTGCAGGCATGAGCCACCGTGCCTGGCCAAATTTTTTATTTTTAGTAGAGACGGGGTTTCTCCATGTTGCCCAGGCGTCTTGAAATTCTGGACTCAAGTGATTGGCCCACCTCAGCCTCCCAAAGTGCTGGGGTTACAGGTATGAGCCACTGTGCCCAGCCAGAAACTGCTTTTTGTTTTATTTATTTTTTTAGACAAAGTCTCACTCTGTTGCCCAGGCTGGAGTGAAGTGGCACAATCTTGGCTCACTGCAAGCTCCGCCTCCCGGGTTCACGCCATTCTCCTGCCTCAGACTCCTGAGTAGCTGGGACTACAGGCGCCTGCCACCACGCCCGGCTTATTTTTTGTATTTTTTAGTAGAAACGGGGTTTCACCGTGTTTGGATGGTCTCGATCTCCCGACCTCGTGATCCACCCACCTCGGCATCCCATAGTGCTGGGATTACAGACGTGAAATTGCCCAGCCCAGAAATTGCTTTTTAACTACCTACTGCTGGGTACTGCCACTTGGATGCCCAGGTCCACGTTAATAATTACAGAATGGTGGTTAACACAGCATCTTCATCACCTGAGCTCTGTCCCCTGTTAAGAGCCTTCCCTTTTCCTCCCTTTTTTGCCTCCCAGCCAGAATGATCTGTGCCTTTCACAAAGACCATCTCTGTGCATCCATGCCTCCTCCTCAGCACCACTGCGAGAAACTGCCTCAGCCACTGTCATCCACCAAGGCTCCAAAGTAACCCTCTGTGAAGCTTTGCCAACCACCTCCTTTGGGTCCTGCTAACCTGCCCTCTGTTTCATGACACTTAAGACACTGGGAGCTAAGAGGTCATTGGTATGTCTGTCTCTCCCATGGACTAAGCTGTCAGAGAACAGACTGTCTCATTCCTGGCTACCAACACCTGCCAGACAGCAGGAACTCAATAAAAATGGGGTGAACTGATCTGCTGGCTTGACTGGTCAGTGTTTACCTCAGCAAGATGTCATTTGACTCACCCCAGCGCCCCACTGCCTCTCAGGCACTAACCTTGTTCTTACGTCCATCAATTTCAAAGAAGGAGATGGTGCCCTTGCGGTAAATCTCATTGCCTGGAGGATGTCGTAGGTCGCACTTGGTCTGGGGAAGAGAGGACGGTCAGGAACAAGGGCAATGTGGAGGGTGCTGGGAAGGCAGCCTCCCTGGACCCCTCATACCAAGTGACGCTGAAGACACTTGAGGCTACGGCCGTACTTGAGGCAGAACTCGCACAGGTAGAGAACAGGCAATGTGGTGAGCTCCTGTGGGTATGGGGAGAAGTACCACGGCTTGAGGCGGTGCCGGCCCAGCTCAATGCACTCGATGTTCTTCATCCGGGTGACGATGTCGTCGTGGCTTCGGTCAGACACCAGGCTGCCAGTCATGCGTGGTGCTGATGGTATTCCATCTGAGCTGTCCTGGGAGTCCTGCCCAGGGCCAGTGGAAAATACCAGGTTAGAAGAGACAGCTCAGCAGGACACCACAGCTCACAGCCCTTTGACAGGTTTCCTGCAAGCCTAACAGCAACCCTATGGGGGAGGTACCATGATCCCCAATTTCTGGATAAAAAACCTGAAATCCTAAGGGATTGATGATGTGGAAAAGATCACCGAATGACCCTTGTTTTTGAAATGGAGTCTCACTCTGTCACCCAGGCTGGAGTGCAGTGGCATGACCTTGGCTCACTGCAACCTCTACCTCCGGGATTCAAGCAATTCTCCTGCCTCAGCTTTCTGAGTAGCTGGGATTATAGGTGCCTGCCACTACGCCTGGCTAATTGTTGTATTTTTAGTAGAGACAAGGTTTCACCATGTTGGTCAGGCTGGTCTCGAACTTCTGACCTCAGGTGATCTGCCCGCCTTGGTTGGCCTCCCAAAGTGCTGAGATTACAGGTATGAGCCATGGCACCCAGCCCCAATGACTCATTTGAACCATGTTCTGCCTGGCTCCTAATCCCACCAACACTAGCCCCTCCTACCACCCCTTCTTTATTTTTAAACTCATCACTAACTCTCCACCCTGCCTGCATCCGTTCCTTTTCACCCAGCTCCTTCTGTTGCTCCCCAGACCCACCTCATCAGTGCCCAAACAATTCGATTTTCGCTTCCGTCCTGGCTGGGCTGCCACCGCCCTACGGGCTGCTCCATTCTGCAGATATAGTAGTAAAAGAAGGGAATGAGCCTGAAAAAGGCCACCAGAGAGTAGAAGAGAAAAAGGGAACAAGAAATGGTTTGGGAAACTCACCTGGGGAAAAACCGAGGCCGGGGCTGTCTCGCTGGGCACTGGAGTTGCTGGTGAAACCACCTCCACCTTCCGTTTCTGCAGAGAGAAACCAACAAAGGTGGGTCAGAAGGTAGAGAAGGTGGGACCTGAGAAGAAAGCAAGGTCCCTGGAATTGCTGAGGGTACCGTTGAGCGGTGGTTGGGCTGCAGGCAGGAGCTGGAGGAGAGCGGCTGGTCAGGCTCGCCACCGGGAATGGCCTCCCGCTCCTTGGGCAGGTTGAAGCGGAGTGTGATCTGGACCGGGATTGGCAAGGTCTTCCCGCTGGCCTGGGCCGAGGCCGGCTGTAGAGATAGGTCCAGGGTCTTCCTCTGGGGCGGGGATGGCAGTGGAATGGGGAAGGGGAACAGGGGTCCCTCAGCTCAAAATTATCAAACCCCACCCTCGCCTTCTGAAGGACACAGGACTAGCTACTGGACTCTGGGAGCTACATGTGCAATTCGGCCCCCATCCTTTGCAAGATGAAGTCAGGGTGAGAGGGAGCCGCCTACTGCCCATCCAGGAGCCCCTAATGCCAACAGATAAGAGAAACAGGAGGCAGGAGAGAAGAGGTGAAGTGGGGGACCTACTCACCACCTCTCTCTCTGGAGAGCCGGGACGGGACCCAGGAAGTCCGTTCTTGGTGGGGGTCTTGGCCTCTTTCTTCGGGAACTGGATCTTCTTTAGGTCCAGCCGCTCGTGCGTCACCCATTCATCCAGACGTTTGTTGACTGCAGCAGTGGGGATGGCTCAGGACAGAATGCCAAAGACTGTTCCCCAACCCTACCCTGATGCCCCACCTCAGGCCCAGAACTCACAGTCAATGTAATGGACGTAGAAAAGCTTCCGGCCACTGATGTCCTTCACGCTCAGGATCTCGGCCAGGGCTATGGGAATAGCATAGGCAGGGGCCTTAGACGGGCCGGGCCAGGCTATGAGACTCCACCTTTCCACGACCTGAACTCCACCCCAAGGCCGGATCCCTAAGCTCCAGCACTTAGAAGGTCTCTCCTAAGCCTCCTTCAGTCACTACTGCCACCCCTTTCCAGGCCCCGCCCTGTACCTCTCGGAGCAGCTAAGAGCCACGCCCCTTCATGGGAGTATCTGCGCCCCGACCGCCCCATAATTCCAGAGGCCCCTCCCCATCCCGGGGGTTCAGTTGACTTCCTCCCGCCCCTCGCCCTCAGGTTCCTTAGCCCCGCCCCCCAACGTCACTCACGCCACTCATCTTCGTTGTCCTGGTTCCGCCGCAGCACGGGTAGGCGGCAGCCCTCGATTATCTCCCCCTGGGGAGACAGCGCGGCGCCAGGGTCGGCTACTGGGGGGCCTCGGGCTCTACCCACCTCCCCTGGCTCCCTCCGCCCCGCCCCGGGCACCGGACTCACCACCTCCGCCATCTTCCCTCCCTCCACTGCCCCTTCCGGCCCCTGTGGGAGACGTCACTTCCGGGACCGAGCCCGCTGTAGGCCCGGGCCTCACGAAGCCCCTGTAGAGGGGGACCTTTGAGAGATACCGCGACCCAGCTGCAAGGGGCAAGACTGCCCCTGTGACTCCTGGGAAAACGGAGTGTTACAAGCCTCAGGCCGAGCCCTAGGTGGAAACCCCACAACGTGCACAGCGATTGGAGAACTACTGAGTCTGTCACGTGACGCCCACCGGGTGCGACGCTGTTCACGTGGATGCGGAGCGGGTCACGTGGCAATACCGTTTGGGGTTTGACTGAGGGCAGTCCTCGGGCGTCTCCTTGTGGCGGCGGGAGGTGTTGTCGGCAGTGAACTGCGCGCGAGAGGCTGGAGAAAGGAAGTGGGCTTAGAGGGGCTCGAACGCTCCCCCAGGTCTGTGTACTTCATTCCGTAGGCAGGAGGACTCAGGGAAGATTCCTAGCTTTATTTTGTGTATTAGGCTTCTTTTATTTTTGAGACGGAGTCTCGTTCTGTCGCCAGGCTGGAGTGCAGTGGCGCCATCTCGGCTCCCTGCAACCTCCGCCTCCCGGGTTCAAGCGATTCTCCTGCCTCAGCCTCCGGAGTACCCAGCTAATATTTGTGTTTTCAATAGAGGCGGAGTTTCACCATGTTGGCCAGGATGGTCTGGATCTCTTGACCTCGTGATCCGCCCGCCTCGGCCTTCCAAAGTGCTGGGATTACAGGCGTGAGCCACGGCGCCCATCCATATTAGGCTTTTTTTTTGAAACAAGGTCTGTGTCGCCCAGGCTGGAGTGCAGCCAGGGAGGCATAATCTCCGCTTACTGCAGTCTCCGCCTCCCTGGATCAAGTGATCCACCTCAGGCTCCCGAGTAGCTGGGACTACAGGCGCGCACTACCGAGGCTGGCTAATTTTTTAAAATTTTTGCGTAAACAGGATTTGGAGACTGGGCATGGTGGCTCACACCTGAAATCCCAGCTATCTCCAGCCTAATCATGAGAAAAAGATCAGACAAATACCAATTGAGAAACATTCTACAAAAGACCCCATGAATACTCCTCAGAACTGTGAAGATGTCACCGGTGGAGGGTGTCCAGATTCTTGGCATCTTAAAGAATTGGACAAAACGGCTGGGCGCGGTGGCTCACGCCTGTAATCCCAGCACTTTGGGAGGCCGAGGCGGGCGGATCACGAAGTCAGGAGATGGAGATCATCCTGGCCAACACGGTGAAACCCTGTCTCTACCAAAAAAAAAAAAAAAAGATACAAAAAATTAGCCGGGCGTTTTGGCGGGCATCTGTGGTCCCAGCTACTCGGGAGGCTGAGGCAGGAGAATGGCCTGAACCCGGGAGGCGGAGTGTGCAGTGAGCCGAGATCATGCCACTGCACTCCAGCCTGGCTGACAGAGCGAGACTCTGTCTCAAAAAAGAAAAAAAAAAAGAATTGGTCAAAACGCACAAAGCAAGGAAGGAATGAACGATTTATTGAAAATGAAAGTACACTCCAGTGTGGGGGCCGGCTGAGCATAGGAGCCAGTTACAGGATTTGTTGGAGTTTAAATACTCTTGGTTACTTGGGATACGCCCTGTGTAAATGAAGAGGATGAAGTAAAGTTACAAAGTCATTTAGGGTGTATGCCCTAAGGAGAGGATATTTCCTGTCATAACTGAAATGTGAGTCGGCCTTATATGTTGCCTGCCTCCAGACCCTATTTTCCTGCCTCAAAGGTGGCTGAACATGGTGGCTTACGCCTGCAATCCCAGTGTTAACAGGAAAGGGCCTATCCAGACCCCAAGAGAGGGTCCTTGGATCTCACACAATAGAGAATTCAGGGCGAGTCCAGCACTTTAGGAGGCCGAGGCAGGTGGATAACCTGAGGTCAGGAGTTCAAGACCAGCCTGACCAACATGATGAAACCCCATCTCTACTAAAAATACAAAAATTAGGCAGGCGTGGTGGTGCCCTCCTGTAATCCCAGCTACTCGGGAAGCTGAGGCAGGAGAATCGCTTGAACCCAGGAGGTGGAGGTTGCAGTGAGCATGATCGCACCACCAGCACTCCAGCCTGGGAACAGAGCAAGACTCCGTCTCAAAAAAAAAAAAAAAAAAAAAAAAAGGAATTCAGGGCAAGTCCATAAAGTGAAAGCAAGTTTGTTAGGAAAGTAAAGGAACTCAATGCTGATTGTTCATTTTTATGGTTATTTCTTTTTTTTTTTTTCTTTTTTTTTTTTTTTTTGAGATGGAGTCTCCCTCTGTCGCCCAGGCTGGAGTTCAGTGGCACTATCTCGGCTCACTGCAAGCTCCACCTCCCAGGTTCACGCTATTCTCCTGGCTCAGCCTCCCAAGTAGCTGGGACTACAGGCACCCGCCACCATGCCCGGCTGATTTTTTGTATTTTTAGTAGAGACAGGGTTTCACCTTGTTAGCCAGGATGGTCTCAATCTCCTGACCTTGTGATCCGCCCGCCTCAGCCTCCCAAAGTGCTGGGATTACAGGCGGGAGCCACTGCACCCAGCCCATTTTTATGGTTATTTCTTGATGATATGCTAAGCAAGGGGTGGATTATTCATGTCTCTTCTTTTTAGACCATACACAGTAACTTCCTGACACTACCATGGCACTGGTAAACTGTCATGGCACTGGTAGGAGTGCGGCAGTGAGGACGACCAGAGGTCGCTCTAGTGGCCATGTTGGTTTTGGTGGGTTTTAGTTGGCTTCCGTACTGCAACCTGTTTTATCAGCAAGGTCTTTGTGACCTGTATCTCGTACCACCTATCTTATCCTGTGACTTAGAATGTCTTAACCCTCTGGGAACGCAGCCCAGTAGGTCTCAGCCTCATTTTACCCAGCTCCTGTTTTAGATAGAATTGCTCTGGTTCATGCACCTCTGACACCAGCATTTTGGGAGGCCAAGGCGGGCGGATCACTTGAGGTCAGGCATTCGAGACCAGCCTGGCCAACATGTTAAAACCCCATCTCTACTAAAAATACGAAAGTTAGCTGGGCATTTGTGGCATCCACCCATAATCCCAGCTACTCAGGAGGCTGAGGCTAGAGAATCTCTTGAACCCAGGAGGCAGAGGTTGCAGTCAGCCAAGATGGTGCCACTGCACTCCAGCCTGGGCGACAGAACAAGACTCTGTCTCAGAAGAAAAAAAGAGGCCGGGCACGGTGGCTCGCACCTGTAATCCCAGCACTTTGGGAGGCCAAGGCAGGTGGATCACAGGGTCAGGAGTTCGAAACCAGCCTGGCCAATATGGTGAAACCACGTCTCTACTGAAAATACAAAAATTAGCCGGGCTTGGTGGCAGGCGCCTGTAGTCCCAGCTACTCAGGAGGCTGAGGCGGGAGAATCGATTGAACCCAGGAGGCAGAGGTTGCAGTGAGCCAAGATCACGCCACTGCACTCCAGCCTGGGCGACAAAGAGAGACTCAGTCCCAAAAAATAAAGAAAGAAAGAAAGAAAAGAAAAAGATGTTGCTCAGGCTGGCCTCAAACTCCTGAGCTCAAGCAATCTGCCTACCTCAGCCTCCCAAAGTGCTAGGGCCACCGCACCCAGCCGTTGTTTTGTATATTAGGTTTCTTTTTTTTTTTTTTTTGGTCCAGTGGCTCACGGCTGTGATCCCAACACTGGGAGGCAGAGGTGGGAGGATCGCTTGAGCCCAGGAGTTACAGACCAGCCTTGGCAACAGAGTGAGACTCCGTCCCTACAAAAAAAATTTTTTTTAATTAGCCAGACGTGGCAGTGTGTTCCCAGCTACTTGGGAGGCAGAGAAGGGAGGATCGCTTGAGCCTAGGAGTTCCAGGCTGCAGTGAGCCGAGATCATGCCACTGCACTCCACCCTGGGTGACAGAGACAGACCAGCCTGGGACAGACAGACTCAGCACTTTGGGAGGCCGAGGCGGGCGGATTGCCTGACACCGTTCTGTCAATCCAGCTGCTTCAGGATGTTGCCTTGGTCAGACAATGCTGTGTGGAATACCATGAGGGTGCATTCTATGAGTTCACAGATGGTAGTCTTGGCAGAAGCATTGCGTGCTGGATAGGCAAACCCATATTCGGGGTAAGCGTCTATTCCAGTGAGGACAAACCTCTGACCTTTCCATGATGGAAGAGGTCAAATATAATCAACCTGCCACCAGCTAGCTGGCTGATCACCCCAAGGAATGGTGCCATATTGAGAGCTGAGTGTTGGTCTCTGCTGCCGGCAAATTGGGCACTCAGCAGTGGCCGTAGCCAGGTCAGCATTGGTGAGTGGAAGTCCAGGTTGCTGAGCCCATGTGTAGCCTCCATCCCTGCCACCATGGCCACTTTGTTCATGGGCCCATTGGGCGATGACAGGGGTGGTTGGGGAAAAAGGCTGAGTGGTGTCCACAGAACAGGTCATCCTATCCACTTGATTATTAAAATCCTTCTCTGCTGAGGTCACCCATTGGTGAGCACTCACATGGGGTACAAATAGTTTCACAGTTTTTGACCACTCAGAGAGGTCCATCCACATACTTCCACATATTTCTTTGTCACCAATTTTCCAATTATGCTTCTTCCAAGTCTCTGACCATCCAGCCAAACCATTGGCTACAGCCCATGAATCAGTATATAATCCCACATCTGGCCATTTCTCCTTCCATTTGAAGTTCACAACTAGGTGCACTGCTCAAAGTTTTGCCCACTGGGAAGATTTCCCTTCACCGCTGTCCTTCAGGGATGTCCTAGGAAGGGGCTGTAGCACTGCAGCTGTCCACTTTTGGGTGGTGCCTGCATATCGTGCAGAACTATCTGTCTTCTGCACAGGCCAAATGGGAGAGTTGAACGGGGATGTGGTGGGAATCACCACCCCTGCGTCTTTCAAGTCCTTGATGGTGGCATTAATCTCTGCAGTCCCTCCAGGGATGCGATATTGTTTCTGATTTACTATTTGTCTAGGTAAAGACAGCTCTAATGGCTTCCATTTGGCCTTTCCCAGAATAATAGCCCTCACCCTACCAGTCAGGGAGCCAATGTGGGGGTTCTGTCAGCTGCTAAGTATGTCTACAGCAATTATGCATTCTAGCACCGGAGAAATGACCACAGGATGAGTCTAGGGACCCACCGGAACCACTGGAAGTCGGACCTGAGGAAAACTCCATTAATTACCTGACCTCCATAAGCCCCTACTTTAAATTATCTTTTTTTTTTGAGACGGAGTCTCGCTCTGTCGCCCAGGCTGGAGTGCAGTGGCCGGATCTCAGCTCACTGCAAGCTCCGCCTCCTGGGTTCACGCCATTCTCCTGCCTCAGCCTCCCGAGTAGCTGGGACTACAGGCGCCCGCCACCTCGCCCGGCTAGTTTTTTGTATTTTTTAGTAGAGACGGGGTTTCACCGTGTTAGCCAGGATGGTCTCGATCTCCTGACCTCGTGATCCACCCGTCTCGGCCTCCCAAAGTGCTGGGATTACAGGCTTGAGCCACCGCGCCCGGCCCATAGGCCCCTACTTTAACTGGAAGACCAAAATGACATTTATAGTCCCCCGGAATCAGTGTCAGCTCAGAGCCAGTGTCCAGTAGTCCCTGAAATGTCTGATCATTTCCCTTTTCCCAGTGGACAGTTACCCTGGTAAAATGCCAGATGTGTGCTTGGGGAAGGATGGGTGAGCGATTCAGTGCATAAATTGTCAATAATCTAGTGGGGTCCTTCCTCAAGGGGACCCGGTCTCCCCTTCATTCAAGGAGTTTTGGGTCTATAAACTGGCTCAAGTCTGGAAATTGATTGAAGGGCCCTGATTCTCTATTTTTATATTTCAAATTAGTCTTTTGTCCATTTGACCTAGAAGTTTTCTGCTTGTATAAATTAAGTAGGAATGAAGTAGGCTTCCTATCAGTTTCACTTCTAGGAACACTATGATTAATTAGCCAATGCCAGAACTCTACACGAGTCAGACTATTCTGGTTGCCACTTTGCCTCTGCTGTCCATTACAGTAGCTACTCCCACCTTGCCTTTGACCGTTGAATGCCTCCACTTGCCGCTGCCACCTCAAGACCCAATTACTCCCATTGTATTTAAATTTTGTAGTTGAGTGACTGTGGTTCCTGCCATTAGATCTGACATACAGAGAAGAACAATTACAGGGCTCTTCGAAGATGCAGGAGCTGTCCTCACAAATCTATTTTGTAAGGCATAGGTTAAGGATATAGGTTCTGGACCCTCACAGCTGGGATGAGTAGGTCTAATTTGACTAATCCACTCCACCATCGCAATCTCCCTAAGCGTTTGGATACCTTCCTCTACATTAAACAAAGAGATCAGGCATTTCCAGCTTGCTCACAATGGGCCATCTTTTAATTCATATTTAACTAACCAAGCAAATAAACAATTAGAAACTTTTTAACTCCCAGAGCTGCAACATTAATTGCAGAGTCCCTACTTAGTGGGCCCAAATTAATAAATTCAGCCTGATCCAACTCTATGTTTCTTCCACCATTATCCCATACCCTTAATATCCATTTGTATGCTTGTTCTCCAGATTTCTGTTTATATAAATTAGAGAACTCAAACAGTTCTTTTTGAGTATAGCTCACTCTCAACCTCACCTCTAGGGGCCTGCTGGGATTGGAGTCTAGTCATAGGTCTAAAGCAAACAGGTGTTGGGGGTGGCTCCTGAGGAGAATCAACATTATCTTGCCTGGCAACTGCCTCAGGCAGAACAGGTTTTATCTTCTCAGACAAAGATGGAAAGGCTAATGATAGCATGGGTTGGGGAGAGGATGTTGCTGCTACTGGGGATGGGCAAGTTGTGTCTTCTGGAAAAAAAGATTCATCAGAGTTTACAAGCTCAGTGCCCCTAGCTTCAGCAGGGTCCTCCCACACATCCCCATTCCAAGTCACAGGATCCCATTCTTTTCCAATCAATGCCCTCACCTTAACAGTAGACACCTGGTGAGGCTGTGCATGCCTCTTTCGTTGCAGGTCAGCCACTTGCATGATAAGAGCTTGTGTCTGTTTTTCCACAATTTCAGCTCTTTCTCTACAGGAGATAAGACTCTCACTCAGGGCAGTCTTAGCAGATTTGAGGCTCAGTATCTGCCTCTGAAGCAGACAGATAGAATCCCTAAGTTCATAATTTTCTTTCTTTCTTTTTTTAAACAGAGTCTCACTCTGTTGCCCAGGCTGGAGTGCAGTGGCACGATCTCGGCTCACAGCAAACTCTGCCTTCCAGGTTCACACCATTCTCCTGCCTCAGCCTCCTGAGTAGCTGGGACTACAGGCGCCTGCCACCACGCCTGGACAATTTTTTGTATTTTTAGTAGAGATGGGGTTTCACTGTGTTAGTCAGGATGGTCTGGATCTCCTGGCCTTGTGATCCACCTGCCTTGGCCTCCCAAAGTGCTGGGATTACAGGTGTGAGTCAACGCGCCCTACCCATCGTTTTCTGTAATCACTTTGTCCACTGAACTTAGAAGCAACCAACCAGCGTCATTATGTTCCTTGGTTCTCCATATATGGTCAAAGGTATTATGTATAGAGTCACTAAAATATTTTTAAACAATGAAGTATATTTTGGGTGAAATTAAAATTCTGAAAAGCCTACATGAGCCCTCTATCTTCAGGATGGTCCTCGGCAGAGCACAAGTCAAATTTTCCTTATGCCTCAGAAGACCACTTGACGTGTGAAAGTGTGCTTATTAGGTCAGATGGAGCAAGAACCAATAATGCTCAATCAGACATGTTGCATTTTTGCAACAATGGGCATAAGAAGGATATTTGAAAATACTTAAGCACTCTATTTGTGGTTAAGAGGACTTGATCACAACAAAAGTCTGCTCTTGTAAACTAGAATGATAAACCCCACATTCATATTTAGGATCAAATACAGCACTTACATGGCCTGGCGCGGTGGCTCACGCCTGTAATCCCAGCACTTTGGGAGGCCAAGACAGGTGGATCACTTGAGGCCAGGAGTTCAAGACCAGCCTGGTCAACATGGTGAAACTCTGTCTCTATTAAAAATACAAAAAAATTAGCCAGGTGTGGTGGAAAAGGTCTGTAGTCCCAGCTACTCAGAAGGCTGAGGCATGAGAATCGCTTGAATTCGGGAGGTGGAGGTTTGAGTGAGCTGAGATTGCACCACTGCATTCCAACTTGGGCAATAGAGTGAGACTTTGTCTCCAAAACAAAACAAAACACCCCACAGCACCTACAGGCTGTTTCCTGCCTGCCAGTCACTCTTTCGGCCACTCAGACAGCTCCCCCAGCTTCTTTGCTGAGGTGAGGTCTGTCCTTCCGGGTCTCTGCTGGCTCTGGTCACTCACCTGGAGCAGGCCTAGCAGTGGGTTGAACACTGGGTTGGAAGGAAAGTAGTGTCTGTGTTGGAATGGTGTCTCAGCTCCATTGTTTGGTTAAGTCACCAGAGAGCTGTGCCTTCATGGTTCACTTGTCAAATTGGCAGACCACCTATGCCATTCGCAGGGTGACATGAGGTCAGATCCATTCGTCCAGCAGATGTTCACTAAGAGTCTCCTCTGCGCAGGCACTGGACGGTGCTGGTGCAATTGGATGATGACACAGCCCCGTGAACAGGGGAAACAGACCTGTTGCTGGATATTCAGTTTACAACCCACAAGCAGCTGGGACTGTGAGGTCCGGAGGCTTCCTGGAGGAAGAGGCATCTAAGCCATGAATGAGATTGCTGGGCTGAAAATGTAAGAATGTTCTATTTTACTAGATATTAGCTAAGTTTTTAAAAATTAACATCTCTGGCCGGGTGTGGGAGCTCATGCCTGTAATCCCAGCACTTTCGGAGGCTGAGGCGGGTGGATCACGAGGTCAAGGGATTGAGACCATCCTGGCTAACATGGTGAAACTCTGTCTCTACTAAAAAAATACAAAAAAAATTAGGCGTGGTGGCGGGCGCCTGTAGGAGGCTGAGGCAGGAGAATGGCGTGAACCCGGGAGGCAGAGCTTGCAGTGAGCCAAGATCGCGCCACTGCACTCCAGCCTGGGAGACAGAGCGAGACTCCGTCTCAAAAAAAAAAAAAATTAACATCTCATCCACAAAAAAGCATGAAAATTTCCATCTCCTCATATCCCCATCATTAATAGATGTTAAAGTTTACATATATATGTATATTATATATAAAACATATATATAATATTAGTCAGTTTCCATACTGCTATAAAGAACTGCCTGAGACTGGGTAATTTATAAAGGAAAGAGGTTTAATTGACTCACAGTTCAGGATGGCTGGGGAGGCCTCAGGAAACTTACAATCAAGGCAGAAGGTGAAGGGGAAGCAAGGCATCTTCTTCACAAGGCAGAAGGAAGGAGAAGTGCAGAGCAAAGGGGGAAGAGCCCCTTATAAAATCATCAGATCTCATGAGAACTCACTCACTGTCATGAGAACAGCATGGGGGAAGCTGCCCCGATGATTCAATTACCTCCACCTGGCAATTACAATTCAAGATGAGATTCGTGTGAGAATACAAAGCCTAACCATATTTTATATATATGTTATACAGATAGATATAGTATATATATCATATATAACCATATCTCATATATATATATATAATTTTTTTTTGTTCTGAGGTGCAGTCTCAAGAGGTCCTGAGAATATGTACCCCAACTCCTGGCTTGAGCAACGCTCCTGCTTCGGCCTCCCAAAGTGCTGATATTGCAGGCATGAGCCACCATGCCTGGCCCCAAAGCCTTTTTAATTATTGCCAAACTGATGGGTGTAGTAGTATAACTTTACTTTGCATTTCCCGACTGTTTAGCCTGATTAAGCAGCACCTTTTCTTTTGTTTGTTGGCCACTGGAATTTTTTTCTGTGAATTGCTCCTCTGTATGTTTAGCTCGCTTTTCTGTTGTGTTGTCCACTTCTTGATTTGCAAAAACCCCTTTTATGGGGTGGTATTAAGCTGCTATTGTCTTCAGCTGTGCAGACATTTTTTCTGAGTTTCTCCTTTGTCCCTGTACTTTGTCTCCAGCCTCTTTTGGCATGCATACATTTAAATAGTCACATTTCCTAACTTCTGGGTTTCCAGTCTTGATTGAGAAGGTCTTCTCATATTTTACATTTTCTTACAAGATTCATATTGTGGGTTTTTTTTTTTTCATTTAATAAATCTCTTCTGGAATTTGTTTTGTGGGCTAGTGTAACAGACAGGCCCAGGTGCATTTTCTTCCAGGTGGGGAGTGAGCTGACTGCAGTGCCTCTCATTACATAATTCCACCCTTTCCTGCCGAATTAAAATGCCACATGTGGCTGGGCGTGGTGGCTCACACCTATAATCCCAGCACTTTGGGAGGCTGAGGCAGGTGGATTACTTGAGGTCAGGAGTTCAAGACCAGCCTGGGCAACATGGTGAAACCCCATCTCTACTAAAACTACAAAAATAACTGAGCGTGATGGCGCATGCCTGTAGTCCCAGCTACTCAGGAGGCTGAGGCAGGACAATCACTTGAACCTGGAAGGCGGAGGTTGCAGTGAGCTGAGATCGTGCCACTGTACTCCAGCTTGGGTGACAGAGTGAGACCCTGCCTCAAAAAAAAAAAAAAAGAAAAAAGAAAAGAAAAGAAACAAAGGGACACCATGGGACAAGCTGGCATGCAGGGAGCATGGGAGGAATAGAGTGGCACTTGTCCGTGACATTTAAGAGCACCCAGCCTCCAGCCAGTAGTGACAACAAAGAAGAAAACCTTTACTTTCTTTATTTTATTTCTTTATTTTCTCCATAACTCAACTTAATCTCTGATTTAAGATCCGTCATGCCTAGGAGGGTAGGGAACATAATCTCAGGAACTTTTGAGATGTAGACTCCCATCCAAGGTAGAGCTGGAGGGCAAGGATGGGATGACTTGGAGATACATCAGTCATTTGACTTGGGTGAGCGCCATATGAGAAACAAGGAATACTACTGAGAATTAAAAGAGATATTTTATCATTATAAAGGAGTTACTTCATTAAGAAAACATCAAAGTCATAACAGTATGCATTCAATAATTCAAAATGCATGAAGCAAAAACTGACAGAAGTGAAAGGAGAAATTCCTTTCAGACAGGCAAGAGCCACCGCACCTGGCCTGTCTGACTGATTTTAAGTGTGCAATTCACCGCCATTCAGTATATCTACAATGTCATGCAACTATCACCATTTTCTGTCTCTGGTATTTTTTCATTGTCCCCAACATAAATTCTGTGTCCATTATGCAAAACTTCGCATTCCCCTCACCTCAGCCCCTGGTAATCTCTATCCTACTTTTTGTTTTTATGAATTTGCCTATTCTAGGTACTTCATATAAGTAAAATCACACAATATGTGTCCCTCTGTGTCTGGCTTATGTCACTTGGCATAATGTGACACAGGTTGATCCATGCTGTAGCGTATGCCAAAATTCCATTCCTTCAGATTGCCACAGAATATTCCATCGTATGTGTATACTGCATCTTGTTTCTCCATTCATCTGTGGATAGACATTTGAATTGTTTCCACATTTTGACTATTGTAAATAATGTTGCTCTCAACGTTGGTGTACAAATACCTGTTGAAGTCCTTGACTTCAGATTTTGCTTTTTTGTTTTGTTTTTTGTTTGTTTGTTTGTTTTTTGAGATGGAGTCTCGCTGTGTGGCCCAGGCTGGAGTGCAATGGCACGATCTCGGCTCACTGCAACCTCTGTCTCCCAGGTTCAAGTGATTCTCCTGCCTCAGCCTCCTGAGGAGCTGGGATTACAGGCGTGAGCCACCGCTCCCGGCCCAGTTCTTTTGGATATATACCTAGAATTGGAATTGCTTCATCACAGGATAGTTCTGTGTTTACATTTTTGAAGAATTGCCAGGCTGTTTTCCACAGTGGCTGTACCTTTTTGCATGCCCACCAACAAGGCACTAGGGCTCCAATTTCTTCACATTCACACCAAAGCTTATCTTTCATTTTTTGGAATTAAGGGTTTAATTTTAACAGTTATTCAGATTATATCATATTGCTCCATGGCAACAGTTAATAATGACATATTCTAGACATTTGATTAAAATATGTACTGCTGGCCGGGTGCGGTGGCTCACACTTATAATCCCAGCACTTTAGGAGGCCAAGGCAGGCAGATCACGAGGTCAGGAGATCGAGACCATCCTGGCTAACATGATGAAACCCTGTCTCTACTAAAAATACAAAAAATTAGCCACTCGGGAGGCTGAGCAGGAGAATGGCGTGAACCCAGGAGGCGTAGCTTGCAGTGAACCGAGATCGTACCACTGCAGTCCAGCCTGGGCGACAGAGCGAGACTCCATCTTTAAAAAAAAAAAAACAAAATACACTGCTTCCAAGAAGCCTTTCTCATTTTGAGAATGAGATTCAATTTTATAGATTCAAACAAGAATACCAATCGAAATCTCAGCAGACTGGATTGATAGAAATTGACAAGCTGATTCTAAATGGTATACAGAAATTCCATGGCTCACACCTGTAATCCCAGCACTTTGGGAGGCTGAGACAGGAGGATAACTTGAGGCAGGAATTTGAGAATGGCCTGGACAATGTAGCAAGACCCCATCTCTATGAAAATAAAAATATTAGCTGTGTGTGGTGCCATATGCCTGTAGTTCTAGCTATTCAAGAGGCTGATGCAAGAGGATCACTTGAGCCCAGGAGACACAGACAAAAACCATATAATTATCTCAATTGAAACAATTATTAAATTGCATTTAATAAAATTCCATATCCTTTCATGATAAAACCTCCAAACAAACTAGGAATAGAAGGAACTTACTTCATAACAATTTATTGATATGACAAACCCTCAGCTGACATCACACTAAATGGGGAAAAGCTGAAAGTCTTTTCTCTAAGATCTGGAATAAGACAAGAATGCCCACTCTCATCACCCCTATTCAATACAGTGATGGAAATCCTAGCCAGAGCAATCAGGCAAGAAAAAGAAATGAGAGGCATCCAGATTGAAAAAGTCAAACTCCCTCCTTGCTGATGATGTGATCATATATTTAGGAAAACCAAAAAACTCCTAGAATTAATAATGAATTCAGTAAAGTTGCAGGATACAAAATCAACATACAAAAATCATTAGCATTTCTACACACCAAAAATGAGCTAGCTCAGAAAGAAATGAAGAAGCCCATTTATCTTGCTGAAAAAAAAAAAAAAAAAAAAATCTAGGAATAAATCTAACCAAGAAGGTAAACTATCTCTACAATGAAAACTACAAAACACTGATGAAAGAAATTGAAGAGGACACAAATGGAAAGACATCCCATACACATGAAATCAGAGAATTAATAGTGTTAAAATCGAGAGAGGAGACCAGTAGGACTTGTTGGGAAAGAACCAGCAGATGGTGACAAAAGCAATCCCTAGCTGCCCTCATTGCTCCCTCGCATAAGACACTCCCACCAGCATCATGACAGTTTACAAATGCCATGGCAATGACCCAGAGGTTACCACGCCTTTCCACACCAATGACCCAGAAGTCACCACCCTTTCCTAAAAAGTTCTAAATAATCCCTCCATCAATTTGCATTAACTCACCCTTCTATTTGCATATAATTAAAAATGAGTATAAGCGAATATAAATATGGTTGCCAAGAGTCCATAGGTTGCCTGCTGTACATGCACTGCCCATGAGTTATCCCTGCTCCACAAAGAGCAGTACCATTCAATTAAAAACTGCTCTCTAGGCCGGGCTCGGTGGCTCAAGCCTGTAATCCCAGCACTTTGGGAGGCCGAGACGGGCGGATCACGAGGTCAAGAGATCGAGACCATCCTGGATAATACGGTGAAACCCCGTCTCTACTAAAAAATACAAAAAAAAAACCTAGCCGGGCAAGGTGGCGGGCGCCTGTAGTCCCAGCTACTTGGGAGGCTGAGGCTGGAGAATGGCGTAAGCCCAGGAGGCGGAGCTTGCAGTGAGCTGAGATCCGGCCACTGCACTCCAGCCTGGGCTACAGAGCGAGACTCCGTCTCAAAAAAAAAAAAAAAAACTGCTCTCTAATACCGCTGTCTTGCTCTTGAATTCCTTCCTGTGTGAACCCTAGAACCCTCCCAGGCTAAGCCCCAATTTGGGGGCTCACCTGTTCTGCATCACCTGGTGACCATGAAGACCACAAAGACAGCAGAGATGGCAGTGATTGGCAATTAGCAGACAGGCAGTAAGACAGTAGAGAGGAGAAAATTGGCAATTGGTGGTCAGCAATTGGCAGGATGGTGAGACAGGACAGAAAGACCAATAGATAGCAATTAGAAGTGGTGAGAGCAATTGGCAAGACAGACAACAGAGATAGCAGGAGGTAGCAGTTGGGGAGAGGTGGCAAGAGATGTCAAGATGGTGATCAGCAAGAGACAGCAGGTGATCAGTGCTACAAGCAATCGAAGCTACAGAGCTTCTAATACTGCAGAGGCGTAGCACTAGCCCAAAGGTTCATTTTAAGAGCCACTGTCTTGGCCAGGCGCAGTGGCTCACTCCTGTAATCCCAGCACTTTGGGAGGCCGAGGCCAGTGGATCACCTGAGGTCAGGAGTTTGACACCAACCTGGCCAACATAGTGAAACCCCATCTTTACTAAAAACACAAAAATTATCCTGACATGGTGGTGCACACCTAAAATCTCAGCTACTCAGGAGGTTGAGGCAGAAGAATCACTTGAACCCAGGAGGTGGAGGTTGCAGTGAGCCGAGATTGCGCCACTGCACTCTAGCCTGGGCAACAGAATGAGACTCCATCTCAAAATAAATAAATGAATAAATAAGAGCCACTGTCTTTCCTGGCAGCCAGTGGAGCCAAGCAGATGGGTGAGCAGCCATAGCAGAACTGCCTTGTGTGGGACTCACTACTGCAGCTGGCATGCTGTTGGTACACCTGTTGATCCCCCTTTGGCAGCCAAGCTTGCCCAAGCTGGGGAAATCTGGGGAGGAGATCTTCACTGGGCCCCAGTTAGAGACTGGCCAGCACCATTTTGGCTCCTGTGGACAGGTGACTGTCCCCTTTGCCTCCTCCCTTCCATATCAGGTGAGCCAGGAAATAAGACTGTCGGCTAAATAGTCAATTCAAAGTCCCTCGAAGCATGCCTGACCAATTGCATCCTTGTTGCCCCTTCTCTTGGTCCCTTCTCCTCTCATGCCATTTAATTTTTCTGTTGGCCATTTTATTTCATTTTATTTTCCACTCTGAAATATATATTTCTTTTGTAGTTTTTGCTTTAAATCCCCACTAACTATATTTGGGCAATTGTTTAAGGCAGGACACTTGCTTGTGAGAGGTCCCTGTCGTATTGACCCTGGAAAAAGTTGTTCTATGCCCCCGACTTGGTCTTTGGGGTTCGCTGTTGGCCACCCCCGATATGGTCCAGGGTTTTCCACATTTGGTGTGAGGACTCTCGTTGGCCAGTTCTCAGATACTCTGGGGTTTTAGGCATTTGGTATTGTTGGCCACCCTCCAGGTGCTCAGGGGATGTTGGCATTAGCATTCTTTCTAGGACTGTGGCTTGGGTGCCCACCCCAGGAGAGTCTTGGCCTTGCGTTTTCTTGTTTTCTGCCCTAAAGTTATCATTTCTGTAACAACATCTTTTTTTTTTTTTTTTTTTTTTTTTTTTTTGGTGAGATGGAGTCTCGCTCTGTTGCCCAGGCTAGAGGGCAATGGTGCAATCTCAGCTCACTGCAACCTCCACCTCCTGGGTTCAAGCGATTCTCCTGCCTCAGTCTCCTGAGTAGCTGGGACTACAAGCACACACCACCACACCCAGCTAATCTTTGTATTTTTAGTAAAGATGGATTTTCCATGTTGGCCAGGCTGGTCTCGAACTCCTGACTCGTGATTTGCCCATTTCGGCCTCCCAAAGTTCTGGGATTATAGGCATGAGCCACCGCGCCTGGCCTGTAACAACATTTTCTTTTGGTTTATTTACACTTTTCCTTCTACATTTCATTTAATAAAAATATGTCTTTAGTCATATTTCATTCACTGGCAAACGCTTATAATCCACTTTCACAATGCCTTGCTACCTATACTTATGCCTTCTCTGCAAGAGGTAAAAATCTAAAAGCGAAAAATAGCAAGAGCCCAGTTTTCGCTAGACTTAGAAAAACTTGTGCGTCTAGTGTCAATCCTTCTAGTCATGGGGACAATAACAAGTATTTCAGAGGACTCACCACTAGGGTGTCTTTGGACTATCAGTGCAAATTCAAATTCTGCTTAAAGGAAAACAAAACAAAACAAAACAAAAACCCCTCACTTTCTAGTGCAGCACCATTTGGGTCCAATACAAATTTTTAAAAAGAAGAAATTTGGCTTAAATATGATTCACTATAATGCTATTTTACAATTAGAGTTATTCTGTAAAAAAAAGAATAAGAAAAATTGGAGAAGGCCCTTTATATACAGAGTTTATAGCCCTTTACTGGCTCATGTCACTTCCAGGCACCAGAAGCTGTGCTTAAGGGATCCCCTCCTAGCTGCTCCCCTTAGAGGGTCTACACCCTCCCTGGAGCCTTCTCAGCCCCCCAGTTATAAGGGGGATCCAGCCAGTTCTCTAATGCAGGATTCCACCCCAGGGTCATTAGACACCATTCCCTCTTATCCAACTAGCCCTACCCTCTACCTCCTGCTGTCTGAGAAGTTAAGCCCAACCAGTACCACCAGCAATGGGGCCCCATTCAACCCTAAAGTTAAACCTGTGTCCATTGCAGGAGCTACCTGACAGAAATGGGAGAAGACTAAAGAGTACATGTGCCATGGCCGGGCGCGGTGGCTCACGCCTGTAATCCCAGCACTTTGGGAAGCGGAGGCGTGTGGATTACCTGAGGTCAGGAGTTCAAGACCAACCTGACCAACATGGTGAAACCCCGTCTCTACTAAAAATACAAAAAATTAGCCAGGCGTGGTGGCGCGTGCCTATAATCCCAGCTATTTGGGAGGCTGAGGTAGGAGAATTGCTTGAACCCGGGAGGCGAATGTTTCAGTGAGCTGAGATCCCACCATTGTACTCCAGCCTGGGCAACGAGAGTGAAACTCCATCTCAAAAAAAAAAAAAAAAAAATTACATGTGCCATTTTCTAAGTCAGATTTGGCTTTATGCAAGAAAAGCGTTGGCCAGTTTTTGAAGGAGCCAAGAAAGTTTCTAGAAAATTGTATTAAATTGACCATATTCTTTAACTTGGCATGACTTGCAAATATTGTTATCCACTTACTGTGCTGTGAAGAAAAAAAAAAAAAAAGCAGAAAAAACTATACCATTAAGCCTGTCAAGATTTTTTAAATAACTAAAAAAAAAAAAGTCCCACTCTGTTTCAGGGTCATTTGGTTAAGACCCTACAAAAACCAAACAAACAAAAACTTAGCCAAGCATGGTGGCAGGCAGTGTAATCCCACTTGGGAGGCTGAGGTGGGAGGATCGCTTGAACCAAGTAGGCGAAAGTTGCAGTGAGCCAAGATCACACCACTGCACTCTAGCCTAAAATAAAAGGAAGAAAGAAAAAGAAAAACATTTACAAAATAAATAAAAAATCTACTTACAGAAAGACATCATTACTATAATGAAAAGGCAAGCCACAGACTGGAAGAAACTATTTGCAATACACATATTGCAAAGTCAAAGTCAAAAGACTTTTATCTAGAATTATTACATAAAGAGCTCTAAAAACTCAATCACAAAACAAACCAAAAAAATTTTTGAATACAGACTTCTCAATAGATGATATACAAAGTCAGACACAAAATAATACATATTGTGTGAGTTATTTTTATGAAATTCTAGGAAAAACAAATTCATAGTATCAGAAAGCAGATCATAGGTCAATGTAGAGGCTGGTGAAGAGCAAAAAAGAAAGAAAGAAGGAAGGAGAGAGTGAAAGGAAGAAAGGAAGGACAAGGAGGAAGGAGGGAGGGAAGGAGGAAGGAAGGAAGAAAGGAAAGGAGGGAGGGGAGAGAGAAAGAAGAAATAAAAGAAAAGAAAAGAAAGAAAAAGAACAAGAAAGAAAGGAAAGAAAGAAAGAAAGAGGAAGGAAGGAAAGAAAGAGAAAAAGAGAAGGAGAGAAAGAAGAGAAAAGAAAGAAAAGGCAGGAAGACAGGAAGGAAAGAAGGAAGGAAAAATCAGTGGTTGTCTGGATTATAGGGTGGGCATGGGGCTTGATTAGGAAGGAGCACAAGGGGTAGTTTTAGGTGTGATTTAAATGTTCTAAATATTTTTCTTCTTCTTCTTTCTTCTTTCTTCTTCTTCTTTTTTGTTTGAGACAGGGTCTTCACTCCAAAGCCCAGGCTGAAGTGCAATGACACTACCACAGCTCACTGCAGCCTCAACCTCCTAGGCTCAGGTGATCCTCCCACCTCGTCCTCCTGAGTAGCTGAGACTACAGGCGTGTGCCACCACACCCGACTAATATTTGTATTTTTAGTAGAGACAAGGTCTCACTATGTTGACCAGGCTAGTCTCAAACTCCTGGGTTCAAGAGATCCTTCAGTCTCAGCCTCCTGAAGTGTTGGGATTACAGGCGTGAGCCACTGTGCCCGACCGAAAATGTTCTGTATGTTTTTTCTTTTTTTTTTTTTTTTTGAGACGAAGTCTTGCTCTGTCACCCAGGCTGGAGTGCAGTGGCGCGATCTCGGCTTACTGAAAGCTCCGCCTCCTGGGTTCACGCCATTCTCCTGCCTCAGCCTCCTGAGTAGCTGGGACTACAGTCGCCCGCCACCACGCCCGGCTAATTTTTTTGTATTTTTAGTAGAGACGGGGTTTCACCATGTTAACCAGGATGGTCTCGATCTCCTAACCTCGTGATCCACCCGCCTTGGTGTCCCAAAGTGCTGGGATTACAGGTGTAAGCCACCGTGCCCAGCCTCTGGGGGTCTCTTTTCATTTTCACTCCTCAGCCAGGGTGGGGGGTGGTGGGGGGTGGTGGGGCCTGGGACATGGGCTCTTCCCGGGGACATCCCAACTCCTCTGCTCCTTTCTACAACCTCTGCTGTTCCTCTCTTCCCCTCTCCTCATGCTTTCATAATTGCCTTGGTAGGCAGTGGTAAGGTGACCGGCTCAATATCAGAGCATTTATTCTTCCAAACCTTTTTGAGTTTGGGGGAGTTTTTGTTTTGTTCTGTTTTTTAGACAGCATCTCACTCTGTCTCCCAGGCTGGAGTGCAGTGGTATGATCATGGCTCACTGCAGCCTCAACCTTCGGGGCTCAGGTGATCCTCCCCAGTCAGCCTTCCAAGTAGCTGGGACCACAGGTACAAGTCACCACACCTGGCTAATCTTTGTATTTTTTCTTTTCTTTTTTTTTTTTTTGAGATGGAGTCTTGCTCTGTCACCCAGGCTGGAGTGTAGTGGCGCGATCTTGGCTCACTGCAAGCTCCACCTCCCAGGTTCACGCCATTCTCCTCCCTCAGCCTCCTGAGTAGGTGGGACTACAGGCACCCACCACCACACCCGGCTAATTTTTTTGTATTTTTAGTAGAGACAGGGTTTCACCGTGTTAGCCAGGATGGTTTCGATCTCCTGACCTTGTGATCCGCCCGCCTCGGCCTCCGAAAGTGCTGGGATTATAGGTGAGAGCCACCACACCCGGCCAATCTTTATATTTTTTGTAGAGACAGAGTTTGACCACGCTACCTAGGTTGGTCTGGAACTCCTGGCCTCAAGCCATCCACCCGCCTCGGCCTCCCAAAGTGCCAAGATTACAGACGTGAGCCACTGTGCCAGCCCATATCTATCGTTTATGACACTGAAACTGGTATTGTGAGTTCTTTTGTTGTATGGTGTCCTGAGTCAGGGACTGGAGTGGGAGGGTCACAGGACAACAGGAAATGTGTGTGTGTGTCTGTGTGTGTGTGTGTGTCTGTGTGTGTCTCTGTGTGTGTGTGTCTGTGTGTCTGTGTGTGTGTGTCTGTGTGTGTGTGTCTGTGTGTGTGTGTCTCTGTGTGTGTGTGTGTGTCTCTGTGTGTCTGTGACCTGTGATATGATCTCACACTGTGTTCTCCTGTTCAGGTGTCTGTTAGAATCGAGTTGAGGGGAGTGAGGGAGGGTGGAAGTCTGGCGGGGAGCAGTGCTGATTCTTGATTTTGGACCCTGGCAGGGCTGGAGAGAGATCTTGGAGATAAAAGAGACCCGAGATAGGGGGAGAGTCTGAGAGTGGGGAGGAAGATGTCTTGAGAATAGGTAAGCCAGATTTCAGGCTGGAGAAGGCAGAATGTGAGTTTGGTCAGAAATGTCCATGGGCGCTGGCTGGAGGAGGCAGCAGACAGTTAGGGAGGGAGCTCTGGAGTTTAGGAGGGGGTGGGGAGGCCAGTGGATTGGGCCTGTCTTGCTGCCTGCTTATTTAGTGTTTGGTGATGGGGAAGCAGGATTTTATTTTTTCCTTTTTACTGGAATTTGGCCAGATTAAGCTCTAGGACTGCCCTGGACATATAGCCTCTCCAAACCCTGGGACTAGCCAAGGCCTCTTATGTGGGGTCACCCCAGCCAGCCCCATGGCCCTGTTCTTCACGCGGCTACCTTATCTGGGATTACATTTCCAATGGGTCTCCGATCTAGAAAGCTGGAATTATCCAGAGAGGCTCTGGATCAAGGGGGTAGGGCATGTCTCTGCCAACATGGGACTTACTTTCTGCCTCTTTAAAACATTAGCTCCACCAGGCCTCATGACTTCTTCTTGTCCACTCCTCTATCCTGGGCACATTGTGGACACACGGTAAATATCTGCTGAGTGAATGAGCCAAGATCTGAGGGGATTCCCTGGGGTGGGAAAAGCCATGCATCTTCTCTACAGCCCCAAGGGCAGAAGGCTGACCGTCCCACGGAAGCTAAAGGGGGATGGATTTGACCCTACATTAGAAAGGGCCTTGACCAGCCAGAGCTCCTGAGAGCATCCTGTCACCTGAGCTGACCATGCTGGGGCCAGGGGTGGACCCAGAATAACCATGTGGAAAAATGATTTGCTTCAAGGCAGAACTGAAGGGCCCCTGAGGGTCCTTGCAGCCACCGTGTCCAGAACCAGGCTTCTGGGTCCCATTGTGGTAGGTAATGGCAGTTGAGATGGTAGCTCTCAGCCAAGAGCAGTGGCTCACACCTGTAATCCCAACACTTTGGGAGGCCAAGGCGGGAGGATCGCTTGAGCCCAGAAGTTCAGGACCAGCCTGGGCAACATGGTAAAAACCCCCATCTCTACAGAAATACATAAATTAGCCAGGGGTGGTGGTGCAGGCCTGTAGTCCCAGCTACCTGGGAGGCTGACGTGGGAGGATCGCTTGAGCTCAGGAGTTCAGGATCAACCTGGGCAACATAGCCATCCCCCGTCTCCATTTTTTTTTTAAAGTAAAAGAGAGAGAGAGAGAGAGATGGCAGTCAGACAAATCTAGGTTTAAATCCTGGGTCCTCCATTAATCTGCGTGATTTAGGCATGTTACTCAATGTCTCTAAACCTGTTACCTCATTTACAATGTGAAGATACTAATGGTATCACCTCAAAGGCTGGTTGTAAGCATTAGATTCAAACAATAACCTTTTTTTTCCCCTTGAGTCCGGGTCTTGCTCTGTAACCCAAGCTGGAGTGCAGTGGCTCACTGCAACCTCGACCTCCTGGGTTCAGGCAATCCTCCCGCCGCAGTCTCCCGAGTAGCTGGGAGCACAGATGTGCACCACCACGCCCTGCTCATTTCTGGTTTTGTTTGTTTGTTTCTTTTTGTATAAACAGGGTCTCAGTTTGTTGCCCCAGCTGGTCTCAAACTCCTGACCTGAAGCAATCCTACTGCTGCGACCTCCAAAGTGCTGGGATTACAGGCATCACCCACCGCACTCAGCCTCAAACAATAGCCTATTACATATTTAGCTCAACATTTGGCACACAGCCTAGACTCAATAAACATTGGCTATTGTTACTGTGCTGGAGATGGGCCAGAGGGGGCTGGTTCCCAGGGCCCAGTGAACCAGGACGGACCACATGTAAAGTAAACAAACTGGTTGGCAGACAGAAAGGTGCATGCAGTGCTTCCTTTAGATCCAAAGTGCACTTTTCTAGTATGATACAATCTTTTCTTTTTTTTTTTTTTTTTTTTTTTAATTTTTTTTTTTTTATTGAGACGGAGTCTCGCTCTGTCGCCCAGGCTGGAGTGCAGTGGCGCAATCTCAGCTCACTGCAAGCTCCGCCTCCCGGGTTCACGCCATTCTCCTGCCTCAGCCTCCCGAGTAGCTGGGACTACAGGCGCCCGCCACTGCGCCCGGCTAATTTTTTTCTATTTTTTAGTAGAGACGGGGTTTCACCATGGTCTCGATCTCCTGACCTTGTGATCCGCCCGCCTCGGCCTCCCAAAGTGCTGGGATTACAGGCGTGAGCCACCGCGCCCGGCCGATACAATCTTTTCTTAAGAGACAGGGTCTTGCTATGTTCCCCAGGCTGGAGTACTGTGACTGTTCACAGGCACAATCCCACTACTTGATCAGCCCAGGAGTTTGGATTCACTCCTTTCCGATTTGGACAGTCTCACCCTTCTCAGGCAACGTGGTGGTCCTGCTCCCAGAAGGTCACCATACTGAAGCTGAACTTAGCGCAGACACCCGATGGGCATAGTGCACTGTGGCCTAGAACTCCAGGGCTGAAGCGATCCTCCCGCCTCAGGCTTCCCAGTAGCTAGAACTACAATTTCATACAATTTGGATTCATATAGTTCCAAATAATCATGGGTATTAGGGAGTAATATCTAGAGATGCAAAAGGTGGTGTTTTTAAAAGAGCTACAGAAACAGATATTAAATCCATAACTGGTACCGACGTTTCTCATTTGTGTTAAACACAAAATGACAGATATCTTGATTCTAAGTCGCTTATGCACACAGAAAGACTTCAGGCCTAGTTTCTTCTCTCTTAGAACAAACAACTGCAGCAAAAACTATCTAGGGCTGGGCGCAGTGGCTCACGACTGTAGTCCCAGCACTTTGGGAGGCTGAGGCAGGCAGATCACTTGAGGTTAGGAGGTCCAGACCAGCCTGGCCAACATGGTGAAACCCCATCTCTACTAAAAATACAAAAATTATTAAAAAAAAAAATACAAAAATTAGCCAGGCATGGTGGCACACGCCTGTAATCCCAGCTACTAGGGTGGCTGAGGCAAGAGAATCGCTTCAACCCAGGAGGCGGAGGTTGCGGTGAGCCAAGATCATACCACGGCACTCCAGCCTGGGCAACAGAGCAGGACTCTGTCTCAAAAACAAACAAACAAAAAAGCTATCTAGATTGTGCTACTGACAATATTTATATTGTTTTGTTAACCTAAACTCTGTGTTAAACTGGATCATTTGTGGAAACAGTAAGCATATCAATAACGACAATAAACTTTCAGGATTTTTTTGTTATTTTATTTTTTGAGATAGGGTCTCACTCTGTCACCCAGGCTGGGGTGTAGTGGCACAATCACAGCTCGTTGGAGCCCCAACTTCCCAAGCTCAAGTGATTCTCCCACCTCAGCCTCCTGAGTAGCTGGGATTACAGCTGCATGCCACCAAGCCTAGTTAATTTTTTTTTAGAGACAAGGTTTCACTATGTTACCCAGGCTGGTGTCAAACTCCTGGACTCAAACTATCTTCCAGCCTCAGTCTCCCAAAAAAGTGCTGTGATTTTAACTAAGTATTCCCATTTTTCTTAGAAAAAGAGAATAAGTTACTATTATTTTTTTCTTCTTTTCTCTTATTTTCTTTTCTCCATTTCTCCTATTCCCCACTTCCTAATTAACCAATGCAATTATAACCTTTCAGCTCCCCTTCACCAGACACTCCCCACAGGGAAAGTTCATCTACCCATGTGCTTAGAGGCTCCAGGGCAGAACTCTCTCCCACCAAGCGACTGTCTCAGAGATATCAGTCAATTTGCAACCCAAAGTATGCCCACTACGAAACTCTCTCCCACCAGGAAGTTGCCTCAAGAGACAACAGTCCCTCTACGACCTCAAATATGCCCGCTACAAGACTCTCTCCCACCTGGAAAGTTTTTGGCCACTTTTACAACCCATAAAGGTGCCAGCAGTCACCAACTTGACTGCCCAGTAGATAAGGCACCAAAGGGAGTAAGCAGATCCCCCACCTGCTTGCTTCCTCTCCCATGTGCCATGCATGCCAGTATGCCAGCCTCCCCCACATTAAAAGCACCCACTTTCTGCTCCAAAGCCAAAGCAGCACCCTTAAGGCAGGAAGCCTATACTTCTTCCCCTAAGTTAGCTTTGGAATAAAAAGTCTCTTTCTTTATACCAGACATTACTCTCATTAACTGGACTCTGCAAGCAGCAAGCGACCGAACCTGCATTTCAGTTACAATTTTGGTGACCCATAGGGGGAAGTGCTGTCCGCTCTAGGTGAGTCTGAGATGGACAGCCCTGTTATGCTCCTGGGTGAGGCATGGGGTCACCTGTGAGTGCCAGCTGCTCATAGATAGCGGATCCCCTGACAGGAACATTATGGAACTTTCCGGCAGCTGCCAAAAGTGCTTTTGTTTTTGGAGGAGGCTTCCTTTCACCTCCCGGTATGACATCTGCCATCTTCAGTGTTTCACTGGTACAAAGCAAGTGACCTCTGAAGAAGACAGCAAACTTTGAAACTGGGTAAGTTATTTGGAGTGCACCTGACCCCTGACCACCCTCTACTTTTTTTTTTTTTTTCTGAGACGGGGTCTCACTCTTTCGCCCAGGCTGGAGTGCAGTGGCGTGATCTCGGCTCACTGAAAGCTCCGCCTCCCGGGTTCATGCCATTCTCCTGCCTCAGCCTCCTGAGTAGCTGGGACTACAGACGCCCGCCACCACGCCGGGCTAATTTTTTATATTTTTAGTAGAGACGGAGTTTCACCATGTTAGCCAGGATGGTCTCAATCTTCTGACCTCGTGATCCACCCGTCTCAGCCTCCCAAAGTGCTGGGATTACAGGCATGAGCCACCATACCCGGCCCACCCTCTACCTCTTTTGGGGTGTCACTGGGGGGCCCTGCTCTACTTAAGATTTGGCTGCTATTGACACCATTTGAGCATTTTATGCATTTATATTTGTTTGCACATGTGGAACCAGTAGAGCTTTGCTCAGCTCAAACTGCCTATAGAGGCATTTGGATCTGAGGAGGGGGATTCAGGACCTCACCCAGCCCCTCAATTGGAGACTCATTGGGAAGCACACTGTTTGTTTGCACATGCGAATGTATGACTGTGTGTGGGCCCTGGCCCTTTTCTAGACTCTCTACCTTCAATTTCACCCTCCTGACTATCCAGGAGAGCTGCCCACATGGGCTACTGAGACTCTCCCTGATGGAAGACAAACAAGAATGGTGGGGTTTTTGTTTTGTTTTGTTTGTTTTGTTTTGTTTTCCAAGAAGACTCACCATTTTTATTTTTATTTTTATTTTTATTTTTTTTGAGACAGAGTCTTACTCTGTCACCCAGGCTGGAATGCAGTGGCACGATCTTGGCTCACTGCAACCTCCACCTCCTAGATTCAAGCAATTCTCCCATCTCAGCCTCCTGAGTAGCTGGGATTACAGGCATGCACCACCATACCTGGCTAATTTTTGTATTTTTAGTAGAGACAGGGACTCACCATGTTGGCCAGCCTGGTTTCGAACTCCTGACCTCAGGTGATCCGCCCTCCTCGGCCTCCCAAAGCCCTAGGATTACAGGCGTGAGCCACCTTGCCCAGCCTCATCTATTTATCAGTATTACTATTTAGCCACTTCCCAGCAGTGTGACTGTTGTAACAAGAACAGGACTTACTTTCTAAAGGTAATAAAATAACAAGGCCATCGTAGACGGTACACTGGGAACACTCCTTATAGGGAACTGGCTTTTCTTTTCCAGCCAGGTGCCAGGTAGCATTCCTGAACACACACCTCCTGGTCCCAAACAGAGGAACATCTTCGCTCATCTCAGCCTCAGGGTTGGGGGGCAGTGGTATTCTGGACGGCCATCTCCCTGCCCCTCCTCACAGCACCTGACCTTCTCAGTTCATCTGGATAAACCTGCTGTGCTTCCTGTCCAGGGAGTGAGAAGTGAGGCGCTCCTGAAAGGCTGAGCCAAAGTCTAGTAACTGTGGCTGGAAGGCTCGTGAGTTTCCTTTTGGTCACTTTACCTTTTTTTCTTCCTCTCCTTTCTTTCTCGTGCCCCGCTTGTGGATCCCGGCTCCTATGCAGAGGCCTGCCAGCTTGGCTTTCTCTCTCTTCTTTTCTGCCTTCTTCACGTCTGCTGTTACTAAGCTGCCTGTGCTGAGATAAGACTCATTGTTTGCGGACTAGCTAGAATGTGAACACTGGAAACAAATTTGAAACTGAAGAAAAAATGGGCAAAAGAGGTGTTTTTAAAAACCAAACTGCCATAGGCACTGCTTTACCAAAATTTTTTTTTTTTTTTTTTTTTTTTTTTTTTTTTTTTGAGACGGAGTCTCGCTCTGTCACCCAGGCTGGAGTGCAGTGGTCGGATCTCAGCTCACTACAAGCTCCGCCTCCCGGCTTCACTCCATTCTCCTGCCTCAGCCTCCCGAGTAGCTGGGACTACAAGCGCCTGCCACCACGCCCGGCTAATTTTTTGTATTTTTAGTAGAGACGGGGTTTCACCGTGTTAGCCAGGGTGGTCTTGATCTCCTGACCTCGTGATCCGCCCACCTCGGCCTCCCAAAGTGGTGGGATTACAGGCGTGAGCCACCACACCCGGCCAAAATTTTTTTTTAAATTAATTATTATTATTATTATTTTTGAGACAGAGTCTCACTGTGCCACCAGGCTGGAGCGCAGTGGCGCGATCTCACTCACTGCAATCTCCACCTTCCAGGTTCACGCCATTCTCCTGCCTCAGCCTCATGAGTAGCTGGGACTACAGGCGCCCACCACCATACTCAGCTAATATTTTTGTATTTTTAGTAGAAACGGGGTTTCACCGTGTCGGTCAGGATGGTCTCGATCTCCTGACCTCGTGATCTGCCCACCTTGGCCTCCCAAAGTGCTGGGATTACAGGCGTGAGCCACCGCGCCCAGCCTGAGTCAAGTTCTTTAGGGTTGACTCGTGGTAGGCAAAGCTGCCCCGGGGTGCCACTAGTCATATTGCCGCCCGATTCCTACCAGAATTCATCCTATGCTCATTTATTTCCGGTGTTCCTAGGTCTCGTGGGCCTATAGACTGTGACCCCTGGAGGGGCAGGGGGCGCCAACATACATTCATCTCTCCTCCAAGTTTTTGATATACAAGGGAAAGCTACTCCTAAAAGAACAGATGACTCCCTGGGAATCAGGAGTGGTTACAGGATTGATTTCTTCCCAGTCATTGACACACAAAAATGAAACCAGTTGGGTCACAAACAGAAGCCCTATGGGGTGTGATGTTAATCCTTTGCTGCCCAGTGGGTCTATAGGGATATTCTGCTGCTGCGATAGGAGTGGCCAAAAAATTTCTGTTTTCCGGAAAGGGCAGTACTCCCCTCTTTTTTATTTATTTATTATTATTATTTTTTGAGACGGAGTCTTGCTCTGTTGCCAAGCTGGAGTGTAGTGGCACGATCTCAGCTTACTGCAACCTCCGCCTCCCAGGTTCAAGCGATTCCCCTGCCTCAGCCTCCTGAGCAGCTGGGATTACAGGCACACACTAGCACACCTGGCTAATTTTTTGTATTTTAGTAGAGATGGGGTTTCACCTGTTAGCCAGGATGGTCTCGAATTCCTGACCTCGTGATCCGCCCACCTCAGCCTCCCAAAGTGCTGGGATTACAGGCGTGAGCCACCGCGCCTGGCCAGTACTCCCCCTTCCTAGAGTAGGCAGTTGCTTTTGCCCTGTGTGGTCTCATCTGAGAGAAGGCACCATATATGGTTTCCTCACTTACAAGTGGAATCCCATTTATCTCACTGAGGCCTTGGGAACTTGGGAACTTGGCAACTACAGTTGGATCAGAGCATTGCAGGGAAACTTCTGCTTTTATGTCATTAACACAACAGTGAGTGCAAAAGACAGAATCATGAGTGCACTGGAGATATAGACACCCAACTTCCCAGGTCCAGGCAACAGTGGTAGGGGGATTCAGGTGAAATCTGTCAAGTGGGGGAGAGGTCCACCTAACAAGTTGGGGTTCTGGGTACCTTAGGATTGCTGTGGTTAGTTAGGAAGCCTAGGGAGATGACAGTGAGATTTTCTGGATGGTATAGAAGGTATAACTCTCTCTCCTGGGGATATTGATGACAAATCCATAAACTGTGAAGATGATTCCCTGATGCTATAACTTTTGAAATATTTACTATGGAGTTTTGTTCCCAGCCACAGTCAATCAGGGTAACTAGGAGATCAAAGCCTTAGAGTAGTGTCTAACACCCAATGAAGACAAAATAGGTGTTTCCTAGGAGGAGGCAGTTGGCAAAAGCAGTAGAAAATAAGTATTACAGTCAGGAAGAAGAGAAAAATGAATGCTCCTATTCCCACCCACAGCATCACATTACCATTTCTGGCTGAGGGTTGATTCTTTTTTCCTTTTTTTCCATTTTTTGGGGGAGGGGGATGGAGTCTCGCTCTGTCACCCAGGCTGGAGTGCAGTAGCATGATCTCGGCTCACTGCAACATCTGCGTCCCGGGTTCAAGCAATTCTCCTGCCAAAGCTTCCCGAGTAGCTGGGATTACAGGCACCTGCCACCACACCCAGCTAATTTTTGTATTTTTAGTAGAGATGGGGTTTCACCATGTTGGCCAGGCTGGTCTTGAACTCTTTACCTCAGATGATCTGCCCACCTCAGCCTCTCAAAGTGCTGGGATGACAGGTGTGAGCCACTGCACCCGGCTGAATGTTGATTCTTTTAAACAGGTGGCATAGGTTCACAGATGTAGGTCATGGTGTCCTTTTGTGCCTGCAACTCATAAAGAACAAGTTTAGGCCAGGCATGGTGGCTCATGCCTGTAATCCCAGCACTTTGGGAGGCCGAGGCAGGTGGGTCATTTGAGGTCAGGAGTTTGAGACCCGTCTGGCCACCATGGTGAAACCTCATCTCTACTAAAAAATACAAAAATTAGCCGGGCGTGGTGGCATGTGCCTACAGTTCTAGTTACTTGGGAAGGGTGAGGCAGGAGAATCACTTGAACCCGGGAGGCGGAGGTTGCAGTGAGCCAAGATTGCACCACTGCACTCCAGCCTGGGTGACAGAGGGAGACTCCATCTTAAACAACAACAACAAAAAAAAGTAAGAAAAAGAAGTCCAACATTTATCTTTTTTTTTTTTTGAGACGGAGTCTCGCTCTGTCACCCAGGCTGGAGTGCAGTGGTGCAATCTCTGCTCACTGCAACCTCCGCCTCCTGGGCTCAAGCGATTCTCCTGCCTTAGCCTCCCAAGTATCTGGGATTACAGGCACACACCACCACACCCAGCTAATCTTTTTGTATTTTTAATAGAGACAGGGTTTCACCGTGTTGGCCAGACTTGTCTTGAACTCCTGACCTTAGGTGATCTAATCGCCTTGGTCTCCCAAAGTGTTGAGATTACAGATATGAGACACTGCTCATGGCCTTTGTTTTTTGTTTTGTTTTGTTTTTAAGATGGAATCTTGCTCTGTTGCCCAGGATGGAGTGCAATGGCCCAATTTCAGCTCCCTGCAACCTCTGCCTCCTGGGTTCCAGCAATTATCCTGCCTCAGCCTCCCAGGTAGCTGGAATTACAGGCATGTGCCACCACACCCATCTAATTTTTGTATTTTTAGTAGAGACGGGGTTTCACCATGTCAGCCGGGCTGGTATCAAACTCCTGACCTCAGGTGATCCGCCTACCTCTGCCTCCCAAAGTGCTAGGATTACAGGCATGAGCCACCACGCCCAACCACATTTAGCTTTTAAATAAATTTTGAAATTAAATAATGAAATTTCTCTAACTTTGTTCTTTTTCAAAAATGTTTTGGGGGAGGCTAGGCGCGGTGGCTCACGCAGGTGGCAGATTGTGGCGCTTCTCAGCCTCCATAAACTTGTCAACCAATTCCCATAATAAATCGCCTCTTATATGTCTATACCTGTTTAGTTCTGTTCTGGAGACCCCGGACTAACGCAAATCGATTAATAAACTGTAGGCCAGGTGCAGCCCACAAAAATTCATTTAACATTGAATAATTTTACCATATTAAAACTCAGGATTTCTGTTCATCAGAAGACATCCTCATACTACAATTTATCTAAGAAACTCTAGATATAAAATACATTTTTTAAGAAGAAAGAAGAGGCTGAGTGTGATGACTCACACCTGTAATCCCAGCACTTTCGGAGGCTGAGGCAGGCAGATCACCTGAGGTCAGCAGTTCAAGACCAGCCTAGTCAACATGGTGAAACCCCACCTCTACTAAAAATACAAAAATTAGCTGGGGCCGGGCGCAGTGGCTCAAACCTGTAATCCCAGCACTTTGGGAGGCCGAGACGGGCAGATCACGAGGTCAGGAGATCGAGACCATCCTGGCTAACACAGTGAAACCCCGTCTCCACTAGAAAATACAAAAAAATAGCCAGGCGAGGTGGCAGGTGCCTGTAGTCCCAGCTACTCAGGAGGCTGAGGCAGGAGAATGGCGTAAACCCGGGAGGCGGAGCTTGCAGTGCACTGAGATCCGGCCACTGCATTCCATCCCAGGCGGCAGAGCGAGACTCCGTCTCAAAAAAAAAAAAGAAAAAAAAAAATTAGCTGGGCGCGGTGGTGCACACCTGTAATCCCAGCTACTTGGGAGGCTGAGGCAGGAGCGATTATTGCTTGAACTCAGGAGGAGGAGGTTGCAATGAGACAAGATCATGCCACTGTGCTCCTGCCTGGGCCACAGAGTGAGACTCCATCTAAAAAAAAAGAAAAAAGAAGGAGAAGGAAGAAAACACATGATGAAATAGAAAAAAGTGGGCTGGGCGCAGTGGCTCATGCCTGTAATCCCAGCACTTTGGAAGCCCGAGGCAGGCAGATCACGAGGTCAGGAGATGAAGACCATCCTGGCTAACATGATGAAACTCCATCTCTGCCAAAAATATAAAAAAATTGTCGGGTGTGGTGGCGGGCACCTGTCCCAGCTACTCGGGAGGCTGCGGCAGGAGAATGGCGTGAACCTGGGAGGCGGAGCTTGCAGTGAGCCAAGATCATGCCACTGCACTTCAGCCTGGGTGACTGAGCAAGACTCCATCTCAAAAAATAAAAATAAAAATAAATATAAATATAAATAATTAGTGGGGTGTTGTAGTGAGTGCCCATAATGTCAGGCCTCAGTCTCCTCAGTCTCCTCTGAAGACTGAAGGGTGAGGATCCCTTGGGACCTGAAGTTTGGGGCTACAGTAAACTATGATTGCACTATTGCCCCAGCCTGGGCAACAAAACAAGATCCCATCTCAAAAAAAAATTAGTTACCTATAGGGGGAGGGAGACTGCAGGTTGGAGAGGACAGGGATAGAAGTAAGACTTCTTTTGACATAACTTGTTATATAGATTTGACTTTGGAACGATATATCTCACATCATTATGAAGAAAAATAAAACTTCAAAAAGCAATTCCTAAAAATGGAAAATAAAACTATGTATCAATTTGCTGGTATAACTTTATGGAGATTAACTATTCAAAGAGATTCAAAACAAAGTTATCTGACTATCATCCCTAGTGGGCTATAACCTAAGGACAAGAACTACAAAAATATATTTTCAGAAGTCATATTATGTTGAGTCATAAGTTTTATGAAAAATAAAGAAAAAAAAAGAAATCATTATGGAGGTAGAGTTGGTGTCATTATTCTGTTTTGTTTTGTTTTGTATTTTTTTTTTTTTTTTTTTTGAGACGGAGTCTCGCTCTGTCATCCAGGCTGGAGCGCAGTGCTGAAACTGTTTTGTATACAGTGTGAGATAAAGCAAATGAGTAATGGGTTGGTGTCATTGAGAACTGAGGCTGGGCACAGTAGCTCATATCTATAATCCCAGCACTTTGGGAGGCTGAGGTAGGAGGACTGCTTGAGCCCAGAGCCCAGGAGTTCAAGACCAGCCTAGGCAACGGAGCAAGACCCCATTTCTAAAATAAAAGTAAAAAAAAAAAAAGAAGAAAGAACTGAGATTTTTAAAATTGTGGTTATAGATATATAACCTAAAATCTGCCATGTTACCCATTTATAAGTGTGCCACTGAATGGCACTTAGTACATTCACACTGTGTGCAACCATCAGTCACCACTATCCTGCTCCAGAATGTTTTCATCATCCCCAACACAAACTCTGCATCCGTTAAGCATTAACTCCCCATTTCCCCTTCTCTCCAGCTTCTTGTAACGGGTATTCTACTTTCTTTCCCTATGAATTTGACTATTGTAGGTATCTCACATAAGTAGAATCATACAACATTTGTCCTTTTGTGTCTGGATTCTTTGACTTAGCATGCTGTCTTCAAGTTTCCTCAATGCAGCATGTATCAGAATTCCCTTCCTTAAGGGTGAATAATATTCCCTTCCATGTATATACCATATTTTGGGGTTTTTGTTTTGTTTTGTTTTTGAGACGGAGTCTCACTCTGTCACCCAAGCTGGAGTGCCGTGGTGTGATCTCGGCTCACTGCAACCTCTGTCTCCTGGGTTCACGCAATCCTCCTGCCTCAGCCCTCCAAGTAGCTGGGATTACAGGCATGCGCCACCACACCCAGCTAATTTTGTATTTTTTTTTTTTTTTGAGACGGAGTCTCGCTCTGTCACCCAGGCTGGAGTGCAGTGGCCGGATCTCAGCTCACTGCAAGCTCCGCCTCCCGGGTTTACGCCATTCTCCTGCCTCAGCCTCCCGAGTAGCTGGGACTACAGGCGCCCGCCATCTCGCCCGGCTAGTTTTTTGTATTTTTTTAGTAGAGACGGGGTTTCACTGGGTTAGCCAGGATGGTCTCGATCTCCTGACCTCGTGATCCACCCGTCTCGGCCTCCCAAAGTGCTGGGATTACAGGCTTGAGCCACCGCGCCCGGCCAATTTTGTATTTTTTTAAGTAGAGACAGGGTTTCGTGGGGTTTCACCATGTTGGCCAGGCTGGTCTTGAACTCCTGGCCTCAAGTGATCCACTCGCCTCGGCCTCCCAAAGTGCTGGGATTATAAGCATGAGCCACCATGCCCAGCCCACATTTTGTTAATCCATTTGCATTAGTCCGGGGTCTCCAGAACAGAACCAAACAGATATAGATATATAAGAGGCGATTTATTATGGGAATTGGATGACAAAGTTATGGAGGCTGAGAAGTCTCACAATCTGCCATCTGCAAACTGGAAGACCCAGAAAGCCAGTGGTGTAATTCAGTCCAAGTCCAAAGACGAGAGGACCAGGCAAGCCAATGGTGTAATGTCTCAGAGTCTGAAGGCCTCTAGGAGCTCTGATGTCTGAGAAGATGGATGTTGCAGCTCAAGACAGCAGAGAATTCACCTTTTCTCCACCTTTTTGTTCTATTCGCGCCCTCAGTGGATTCGATGATGGCCACCTACGTTGGATAGGATGGATCCTTTTACTTAGTCTGATTAAAATACCTCTTCCAGAAACATTCTCACAGACGTACCCAGAAATAATATTCTACCAGCTATCCGGGTATTACTTGGGCTGGTGAAGTTGACACATGAAATTAACTATCACACTGGTCATGCATCAATGGACATTTAGGTTGTTTCCGCCTTTTGGCTATTGTGAATAATGCCGCTATGAACATTGGTGTACAGATATCAGTTTGAGTTCCTGCTTTCAGTAGTTTTGAGTACTATGAAATTTCTGGATCATGTGTTAATTCTGGTTTAATTCTTTTTTTTTTTTTTTTTTTGAGACGGAATCTCGCTCTGTTGCCCACGCTGGAGTGCAGTGGCCGGATCTCAGCTCACTGCAAGCTCCGCCTCCCGGGTTCACGCCATTCTCCTGGCTCAGCCTCCCGAGTAGCTGGGACTACAGGCGCCCGCCACCTCGCCCGGCTAGTTTTTTGTATTTTTTAGTAGAGACGGGGTTTCACCGTGTTAGCCGAGATGGTCTCGATCTCCTGACCTCATGATCCACCCGTCTCGGCCTCCCAAAGTGCTGGGATTACAGGCTTGAGCCACCGCGCCCGGCCTATTCTGGTTTAATTCTTTTGAGGAACTGCCATACTGTTTTCCAGAGTGACTGCACCATTTTACATTCCCACCAGCAATTCACAAGTGTTGCAATTTCTCCACATGTTCTCCACATCTCCACATTTCTCAGCAAACAGCTGTTATCTTGTTTTTCTGATAACAGCCATCCTAATGGGTGTGAAGTGGTATCTCTTTGTTTTTTTGTTTTTGTTTTTGTTTTGATACAGATTCTCTCTCTGTCGCCCAGGCTGGAGTGCAGTGGCACGATCTCAGCTCACTGCAAGCTCCGCCACCCGGGTTCACGCCATTCTCCTGTCTCAGCCTCCCGAGTAGCTGGCACTACAAGGCACCCACCACCACACCTAGCTAATTTTTTTGTATTTTTAGTAGAGACGGGGTTTCACCGTGTTAGCCAGGATGGTTTCGATCTCCTGACCTCGTGATCTGCCTGCCTTGGCCTCCCAAAGTGCTGGGATTACAGGCGTGAGCTACCGTGCCTGGCCTATTATTAGTTCTTTATATGTTCTGGGTATTAATCCTTATCAGATATGTAATTTGCAAATGTTTCCTACCATTCTGTGGGTTGATTTTTTACTCCAGTATATTGTATTTGATGTACAAACGTTTTTAATTTTTATAAGCCTCATTTATTTTTTCTTTTGTGGCCTGTGCTTTTATGTTGTATCCAATAAATCACTGCCAAATTCAATGTCATGAATATTATACAACATAAATAACATAATAAAAATGTAAATAATAACATATAAACAATAAAAAACATACGGTACTATGTCTTTTTCTGAGTTTATAGTTTTAGGTCCTACATTTAGGTATTTGGTCTCTTTTTAGTTATTTTTTTGAGACAAGCTCACACTCTGTCGCTTAGGCTGGAGTGCAGTGGCACAGCTCACTGCCGTGAACTTGAACTCCTGGGCTCAAGTGATCCCCTGTCTCAACCTCCTGAGTAGCTGGGACTACAGGCATGCACCACCATGCCCAGCTAATTTTTTTCTTTTTCTTTTTTTCTTTTTTTTTTTTTTGGCTTTTGTAAAGATAGGATCTTGCTATGTTGACCAGGCTGGTTTCGAATGCCCACGTTCAAGTGATCCTCCCGCCTTGGCTTCCCAAAGTGTGGGAATTACTGATGTGAGTCACCAGGTCAAGCATTTGATCCATTTTGAGTTAATTTTTGTATATAGTGTTAGGTAAGGGTTAACTTCATTCTTTTGCATGTGGATACCCAGTTTTCCCAAAACCATTTGTTGAAAAGATTGTCCTTTCCCCCGTTGAATGGTCTTGGCACTCTTGTTGGAAATAATTCAGCTGTATATGGAAAGGTTTTATTTATTTATTTATTTATTTATTTTTTGAGACAGAGTCTCACGCTGTCACCCAGGCTAGAGTGCCATGGCATGATCTCGGCTCACTGCAACCTCCGCCTCGTGGGTTCACACCATTCTCCTGCCTCAGCCTCCCAAGTAGCTGGGACTACAGGCGCCTGCCACCACGCCCGGCTAATTTTTTTTTTTTTTGTAGTTTTAGTAGAGACGGGGTTTCACCGTGTTAGCTAGGATGGTCTCGATCTCCTGACCTTGTGATCCACCTGCCTTGGCCTCCCAAAGTGCTGGGATTACAGGCATGAGCCACTGTGCCTGGCCAAGGAAAGGTTTTATTTTTATGGGCTCTCTATTCTGTACTATCGGTCATAGTGTCTATCTTTTTTTTTTTCCCCCCCGAGACAGAATTTTGCTCTTGTTGCCCAGGCTGGAGTGTAATGGCTCGATCTTGGCTCACCACAACCTCCACCTCCCGGGTTCAAGTGATTCTCCTACCTCAGCCTCCCAAGTAGCTGGGATTACAGTCATGAGCCACCATGCCTGGCTAATTTTGTATTTTAGTAGAGATGGGGTTTCTCCATGTCAGTTAGGCTGGTCTTGAACACCTGACCTCAAGTGATCCACCCGCCTCAGCCTCCCAAAGTGCTGGGATTACAAGCGTGAGCCACCGCAGCTGGCCTGTATGTCTGCCTTTATGCTAGTATAATGCTGTTTCGATTACTGTAGCTTTGTAGTAAGTTTTGGAATCAGAAAATATGAGTCCTCCACCTTTGTTTCTCTTTTTTAAGATTGTTTTGGTTATTTGGGTCCCTTGAGACTCCGTATGGACTTAAGAGTGGACTTTTCTATTTCCTCAAAAGAGAATCAAGATTTTTGACATGGGAGAAATATGTAAAGTGACTAAGGTTAAGTTAAAACACTGGTAATTCTAGCCAGGCACGGTGGCTCACACCCATAATCCCAGCACTTTGGGAGGCCAAGGCAGGTGGATCACAAGGTCAGGAGTGCAAGATCAGCCTGGCAAGATGGTGAAACCCTGTCTCTACTAAAAATACAAAAATTAGCCAGGCATGGTGGCGGGCACCTGTAACCCCAGCTACTCAGGAGGCTGAGGCAGAGAATTGCTTGAACCCAGGAGGCAGAGGTTACAGTCAGCCTGGGCAACAGAGCGAGACTCCATTTAGAAAATAATAATAATCATAATAATAATTAATAAATAAATAAAAATTTTAAAACCCTGTAATTCTAAATTTGAATAGGAAACATTAGTATGAACTCCTGATGCATTTCATATTTTTAAAAAATTACAGTCAGGCGCGGTGGCTCACGCCTGTAATCCCAGCACTTTGGGAGGCCGAGGCGGGGAGATGACAAGGTCAGGAGATCAAGACCATCCTGGCCAACATGGTGAAACCCCGTCTCTACTAAAATACAAAAAATTAGCCAGGCATGGTGGCACGCGCCTGTAGTCCCAGCTACTCGGGAGGCTGAGGCAGGGGAATCACTTGAACCTGGGAGGCAGAGGTTGCAGTGAGCCGAGATCATGCCACTGCACTCCAGCCTGGTGAATGAGCAAGACTCCATCTCAAAAAAAAAAAAAAAAAAAAAATTACTAACTATTCACCGAAAACATCTACAATGACTGACTCAGTAGCAATAAATATCTGAAGTACTCAAGCTGTAGTCTCTAAATAACATTTCCTACTAAGAAAAATCAGGACTCCTTGTAAAGCTGTCGGATTTCAGATCTGGGGCAGAAAATTTACTAGATGAGTCTAGAAACATCTTTTCAGGCTGGGCGCTGTGGCTCATGCCTGTAATCCAGCGCCGTGGGAGGCCGAGGCAGGTGGATCACCTGAGGTCAGGAGTTCGAGACCAACCTGACTGACATGGAAACCCCATCTCTACTAAAAATACAAAAATTAGCTGGGCGTGGTGGCATACCCCTGTAATCCCAGCTACTTGGGAAACTGAGGCAGGAGAATTGCTTGAACCCGGGAGGCAGAGGTTGCAGTGAGCCGAGATTGCACCATTACACTCCAGCGTGAGCAACAAGAGCAAAACTCCGTCTCAAAAAAAAAAAAAAGAAGAAAAGAAATATTTTTTCATATCAGATAGCAAGGAAGCTATCACAGGCTACTGCAATTGCTTTTTATTATTATTATTATTTTTTTTTTTTTTTTGAGACGGAGTCTCGCTCTGTCGCCCAGGCTGGAGTGCAGTGGCCGGATCGCAGCTCACTGCAAGCTCCGCCTCCCGGGTTCACGCCATTCTCCTGTCTCAGCCTCCCGAGTAGCTGGGACTACAGGCGCCCGCCACCTCGCCCGGCTAGGTTTTTTGGTACTTTTTAATAGAGACGGGGTTTCACCGTGTTTGCCAGGATGGTCTCGATCTCCTGACCTCGTGATCCACCCGTCTCGGCCTCCCAAAGTGCTGGGATTACAGGCTTGAGCCACCGCGCCCGGCCTTTATTATTATTTTTAATAGACATAGGGATCGTGCCATTTTGAACAGGCTGGTCTTAAACTCCTGGCCTCAATAAATCTTCCCCATTCAGCCTTCCAAAGTGCTAGGATTAGACGTATGAGCCACCAAGACTCATATATTGGAATTGTGTCAAAAGGACTGAAGAACTAACATGAAGAGGTTCTCCCTAACCAAAGATGAATAATTTGAATTTCAATAAGAATAACTATAATTGATTAAAACACAGCTAATATATTTAAATCCATGCATTCATTAAGATTTTTTTAAAACTCAGCCAGGTTTGGTAGTTCATGCCTGTAATTCTAACACTTTGGGAGGCTGAGACAGGAGGATCGCCTGAGTTCAGAGGTTCAGGACCAGCCTTGGCAACACAGCAAGACCTTGTGTCTACTAAAAATTAAAAAAAAAAGAAATTAACTGAGTGTGGTGGTGCACGCTGTTAGTCCTAGCTACTTGGGAGGCTAAGGTGGGAGGACTGCTTGAGCCCAGGAGTTTGAGGCTGCAGTGTCATGCCACAGCATTCCAGCATGGCGACAGAGTGAGACTCTGCCTCAAAAAATTGTTTTCTTTTTAATTAGCTGGGTGTGGTGGTGAGTGCTTATAGTCCCAGCTATTTGGGAGGCCTAGGTAAGAGGATCCCAACTGATAGGGGGGTTGGTGGGAGAAATAGTAGGTTTATTGGTTTATTCTGAAAGCCAGCAAGACTGAGAGGATGGTGCACTAGCGTTCTAAAGTACCATTTTAAGTCAGTACAATCTTAGGCTCTTTCTATGTTAAGGGCAGGGAAGAGGAGGAGGGTGTGACCAAGAGGTACCCCACGGCAGACATCTGGGCAGCAGCGAGGGGCCGAGGAGGTTGGGAACTTCTTTGTCCTTGGTCCAGTCACAATGCTCCTATAAATGTTTAAGAAAACATAGTTGTTTACATACTTCTTTAACCCCAGACTAAGTTTTAAAAACTACATGATTGCTGTTTTTGCATATTAGCTCAGTGCTCTAAAGCTTACGGTAGCAAAAAATTAGAAGTCCAAATGCCCATGGCCAGGCGCGGTGGCTCACGCCTGTAATAGCACTTTGGGAGGCCGAGACAGGCAGATCACCTGAGGTCTGGAGTTAGAGACCACCCTGGCCAACATGGTGAAACCCTGTCTCTACTAAAAATACAAAATTAGCCAGGCGCAGTGGCTCATGCCTGTAATCCCAACATTTTTGGAGGCTGAGGCAGGTGGATCACCTAAGGTCAGGAGTTTGAGACCAGCTTGGCCAACATGGTAAAACCCCGTCTCTACTAAAAATACAAAAAATTAGCCAGGCGTGGTGGCAGGCACCTGTAATCCCAGTTACTCACGAGGCTGAGGTAGGAGAATCACTTGAACTTGGGAGGCAGAGGTTGCAGTGAGCCGAGATTGTGCCATTGCACTCCTGCCTGGGCAACAAGAGCAAAACTCTGTCTCAAAAGAAAAAAAAATACAAAATTAGCCGAGCATGGTGACACATACCTGTAGTCCCAGCTACTCATGAGGCTGAGGCAGGAGAATCGCTTGAACCCGGGAGGCGGAGGTTACAGTGAGCCGAGATGGCACCATTGCACTCAAGCCTGGGCGACAAGAGAGAAACTCCATCTGAAAAAAATGAAAATAAAAATGTCCGTCTTCAGGATGACTAGATAAACAAACAGTGGTATATTTACACAACAAAACAGTATACAGCAGTGAAAAGTGAATTAACTGTGAAACAGATGAATCATAGTAATATGTTGAGTGAAAAAAGCAAGTAACAAAGGACAACAAATCATATGATGCCCTCTACATAAAAGTTCAAAACTGGCCGGGCGCGGTGGCTCACGCTTGTAATCCCAGCACTTTGGGAGGCCGAGGCTGAGGTCAGGAGTTCGAGACCAGCCTGGCCAACATGGTAAAACCCCGTCTCTACTAAAAAAATACAAAAATTAGCCAGGAGTGGTGGTTGGCCCCTTTAATCCCAGCTACTTGGGAGGCTGAGGGAGGAGAATCACTTGAACCCGGGAGGCGGAGGTTGCAGTGAGCCGAATGACACTGCACTCCAGCCTGGGCGACAGAGCGAGACTTCATCTCAAAAAAAAAAAAAAAAAAAAGTTCAAAACTAAGGAAAACCAAAAAATATATTGTGTAGGCATGCAGATACGAGTAATTTTTTTTTCTTTAAAATACAGAATTCTGGCCCAGGCGTGGTGGCTCATGCCTGTAATTCCACTTTGGGAGGCTGAGGTGTGAGCATCGCTTGAGCCCAGGAGTTTGAGACCAGCCTGGGCAACACAGGAAGACCCATCTCTAGTTATAATTAATTAATTAATTTAAGAAAATACAGAATTCTGGCCCAGCATGGTGACTCATTCCTGTAATCCCAGCACTTTGTGAGGCCAAGGTGGAAGGAAAGTTGAGCTCAGGAGTTCAAGGACAGCCTAGACAACAAGGTTAAACTACTTCTCTACAAAAAAATACAAAAACTTAGCCAGGCATGCTGGTGCGCTCCCATAGTCCCAGCTATGCAGGAGGCTGAAGTGGGAGGATTGCTTGATCCTAGGTGGTAGAGGCTGCAGTGAGCCACTACACTCCAGCCTGGGCGACAGAGCACGAGCCTGTCTCAAAAAATAAATACATACAATACAATACAATACAATGCAATGCAGAATTCTGCACGGTGGTGGTCCCTTAAGTTTTGCAATGCGTACACGGGTGTTTATGGTATTAATTTAAGTTATAAATATACATGAATTTTAAGAAGAGGATCCATGCAAGGTTTAATGATAATTGTATGTCATCCATTCGGTCAACTGAAGTCGGCCTTCCCCGCCCCCTGCCGAAAGTAAATACTTTTCTAATCAGGGCCAGCCACTGGAGAAACTGAAATGAGTGGGCGGGGTGCTAACTCTATTTTCACTTTTCTCTTCCTGTTTCTTCAGAGCCTGGGAAACAAGTCAGAATTTCCAATCTTTTCCAATTCCCACATGATTTCCTAATTTAAGACGAATTCAGAGAAAATAAGTCTTTCTCCATCTGGAGAAGACTCCGCCCCCTGGAGCATCCTCCTTCGGGGATGAGGCCTGAGGTGGGGCTGCGCCAGCCCCAGCCCCCACAAGGACGCGCCTTGGGCTTGGTCTTGGGGGAGCTACCCGCACTGTGGGGTCACATGACAGAATTAGTGGTCAGCCCTATCTGGAGGTCCAGGGCAAACACAGGCGGGGGCAGTGGGGTTGGGGGTTGTGGCCCTGCTGATTCGAGTGTCCCCTGTGGGTCCCGGACCTTCTGAGACACAAGCGCCAGGCTTCAGAGACGAAGCTCTGGGGTGTACCCCTGGGGACCCCCTGCTCCCATAGCCGCTGAGGGCCGGCAGTTTGGCTGCATCGTAAGCTGGCGCTTTAGCTGGAGAGGGACGAGCTCTCGGCCAACTCGCCAGCGGGAGGGCCTCAAGTCGTCCCATCCCGGCTCCGCAAAGCTCCCTGATGCACTGTCAGGCGGGGAGGTCCGGCCGCTCCCCTTCCCCTACAGCCGCATCTAGAGTGGGGTAGTTGGACATTTTAACGTGCTTCTGAGACAGTGACCACCGAAAGGCACCTTTAGCGATTAGGAAACCCGCGTGGAGTTCAACCACCCGGCCTCTGCGGAGCAGAAGGCCGGGCTGGGCCTTTCCCTGCGCAGGGCGGGCGGCCGCAGCCCCGTAGCCCGGGCTTTGCTCCAGACCCGGCCCAGAGTGACATCACCAAACTCCGCCGATCGGTGGGAGGGGGCCCTGAAATCCCCTAAAAACAAAGTGAGTAATCGGCGGACCCGCCCTCCAGGCGGGGCCGGGACCCGGGAGCTAGCCGAGCCACCGGGCACACCAGCCTCTTCGTCCCCGGCGACGCGCGCACTTGGCCCCGGCCCCCGGCAGCGACTGTGCGCGCGGCCTCTTCGTCCTCCGCGCGGCGCGCACTTGCTCCCGGCCCCTTCGCCGGGCGGCGGCGGGGCAGCGCGCAGGCGCGGCCGGATTCCGGGCAGTGACGCGACGGCGGGCGCGCGCGGCGCATTTCCGCCTCTGGCGAATGGCTCGGCTGTAGTGCACGCCGCGGGCCCAGCTGCGACCCCGGCCCCGCCCCCGGGACCCCGGCCATGGACGGTGAGGTCGCCCTCTGACCCCGCGGGGTGGCCGCGCCGGGGCCGCCCCGGCTGTGGCGGGAGCCCCCGCGCCGCTTTCCGCCCCTTCCTGCGCCGACAGGCGCTGCGCAGGGAGCGGTCGGCCTGCCGGATGGTGGCGCGGGGCGGGGCAGGCGGGGAGGGGTCTGACTCAGTTTCCCCTCTGGGTGGAGGGGGGCCCTTGACTCAGCATCCTCCCTGGGTGGGGGAGCAGAGGGAGCCTTGACTCAGTTTCCCTCCACACCGTCCATGGGGGCAGCTCTGGCTTCGTTTCCCTATTAGGGGAGAACGCATCTGATTCAGTTTCCTCTCTGGATGGAGGTGGGGCGTGCCCTCCCTCAGTTTTCCTTATGAAAGTACAACAGGCCCTGATTCGGCTTCCCTTGGGAGAAGGATTCCTTACCCCCTTTTCCCTCAAGAAGCAGGTGTTTCTGGTTCCTTTCCTCCACTCCTTAGTTTCACCGCAGGTTCTAGGAAGCAGGTCCTTACTCAGTTCCCCTGGGAGGGAGCCTGGCTTCTCTACTCTGTGGAAAGCAGATACCCCCTTGTGAGGATGGGCAGTGGGTGTGTGCTGACCCTGATCTCTCTCCCCTTTCAGAACTGTTCCCCCTCATCTTCCCGGCAGGTAAGTGGCCCCCGCAGCGGTCGGGGAGGTGTTCCCTGGGGTAGGGCAGCGGGGGCAGCTGTCTAATGGGCCTGCGGTGTCCCCTGGCAGAGCCAGCCCAGGCCTCTGGCCCCTATGTGGAGATCATTGAGCAGCCCAAGCAGCGGGGCATGCGCTTCCGCTACAAGTGCGAGGGGCGCTCCGCGGGCAGCATCCCAGGCGAGAGGAGCACAGATACCACCAAGACCCACCCCACCATCAAGGTCAGCACTGCACCAGGGTGTGCGGGGAAGGGACTGTGGAACCCTAGCCCTCTGTGTTTGGGAGTCAGGTTTGGATGTCTGGGCCTCTGTACTTTGGACAGATCAATGGCTACACAGGACCAGGGACAGTACGCATCTCCCTAGTCACCAAGGACCCTCCTCACCGGCCTCACCCCCACGAGCTTGTAGGAAAGGACTGCCGGGATGGCTTCTATGAGGCTGAGCTCTGCCCGGACCGCTGCATCCACAGGTGAGCTCCCTGCAGGCTAGGAGGCCCAGCATGAGGGGACAGGAGGCGGGCTATGAAGCAGCCGCTACAGTGTTACTCCTTTCTGGACACAGGGCAGAGTTGCTTACTCCTTGCTCTGACTCAGCTCTGCAAGTAAACTCCCTTTGTCTTGAAATTATCTATTTGTATGTCTACTGTAGCACAGATAAGAGCTCCAGGGGATATGGATGGGTCCCTAATCACTTCTGAATCCCTGACCCCTGTAGCTGGAAGGACAAGTCCCTCAGAGTCACGTCTCTTGTTTGAGAAAGAAAACCACTGAACCAACACTCTCCCCTGGAGGTGACATTGCAGTTGACAGAGACAGGCCTTAAAAAAATATACAGGCCAGGCATAGTGGCTCATGCTTATAATTCTAGCACTTCCGGAGGCCAAGGCAGGAAGATCTCTTGAGCCTGGGAGTTCAAGACCAACCAAGGCAACATAGTGAGACCCCATCTCTACAAAAAAATAAGAAATTAGCTGGGTATGGTGACTTGTGCCTATAGTCCCAGCTACTTGGGAGGCTGAGGTGGGAGGATCACCTGAGCCCAGGAGGTCACCGCTACGGCAAGCTATGATTGTACCACGACACTTGGGTAGCAGAGCGACACCTTGCCTTTTTTTTTTTTTTGAAATGGAGTCTTGCTCTGTCCCCAGGCTGGAGTGCAGTGGCGCAATCTCAGCTCACTGCAACCTCTATCTGCCGGGTTTAGGCCATTCTCCTGCCTCAGCTTCCTGAGTAGCTGGGGCTACAGGTGCCCGCCACCATGCCCGGCTAATTTTTTTGCGTTTTTTTTTTAGTAGAGAAGGGGTTTCACCATGTTAGCCAGGATGTTCTCAATCTCCTGACCTCATGATCTGCCTGTCTCAGCCTCCCAAAGTGCTGGGATTACAGGTGTGAGCCACCGCACCCGGCCCAACACCCTATCTCTTAAATAAATACACAGATAAATAAACAAGGTGCTGTCAGAGTAACAATTTCAGTCCTGAAAATAAAACAAAGTCATAGGATAGAAGGATAACCTGGGGTGGGGGAGTTACGGGAGCTGGTGTGATGACTTTAGATTGGGAGGTCAGGGAAGGCCTCCCTCAGCTAAGACTTGAATGGTGAGAAGGAGGAGAGAAGTAGGAAAAGAACATTCCAAGCCGACCAAACAAGTGCAGAGGCCTTGAGGTGGGAATGAGTGTCCTGTGTTTAGAGAATGGAAAAGAAGTCCCTGTGGTTGTAAGCAGGGAGCCCACAGGGAGGCTGGCAGAGGCGGGGGCACGGAGGTGCTTGTCAGCTGAGGGAAGGGACAGGGTTCATTGCAGCACAGTAGGAAGCCACTGGAGGGGGTTAAGCATGGAGCGATGGTCTGGGGGTGGGTGGGGGAGGAAGGAGCAGGCTGGGCAAGGCAGGAAGGTCCGGGCTGTGTGAGAGACAGTGGGACAGATGGCTGGGGGTGCTCAGTTTCCAGAACCTGGGAATCCAGTGTGTGAAGAAGCGGGACCTGGAGCAGGCTATCACTCAGCGCATCCAGACGAACAACAATCCCTTCCAAGGTGAGGGCTACCCTGCCTGCCGCCCCCACACCCTCTGCCACCCTCCCTGGCCCGCCTTTCCTGCATCTCCCTCATTGGCCAGTACACGGTAAAGATGGACTCTTGGTGCCCATTCAGTACTCTCCCACTTTGCCATTGGGAAACTGAGGCCCAGGAGGGGACATGACATTCAGGTCACAGTGGTGTCACTGCTGGGTTCTGCCTCCTCTAGGACTTGTGTTTTACACACTCGCCAGCGGCCCTCCCAGAGCAGAGCTCCCTGCCCCCACTGGTCACACCTATATCCCCACTTCCCCTGCTCTCCTGATCACCTGTTTTCTTGCCAGTTCCTATAGAAGAACAGCGTGGGGACTACGACCTGAATGCTGTGCGGCTCTGCTTCCAGGTGACAGTGCGGGATCCATCAGGCAGGCCCCTCCGCCTGCCGCCTGTCCTTTCTCATCCCATCTTTGACAACCGTGAGTAGTGAGGGAAACACAGGAAGGGGAGAGGGTGGGCCTGGATAGGAGGAAGGAGGTTGGGGTGAGTGTGGCCTGCAAGAGGTGCTCTGGCTTCATCAATCATCTTGTGTATTCATCTTCTCTTCTGTGCCCAGCTCTTTGTTGGCTGGGGAGAGAAGGCAAAGAAGACCCAGAGCTGTCCTTGAGGTGTAGCTCCGGCCTGGCAGGGAGTTTAGCAGGGAGTCTGATGGGAAATGGGCATTCAGTATCGTGTGATGAGAAGGTGGTGTGCCCACAACTGTGATAATGACTCTAGGAAATGAACTCCCAGGAACAAGATAGTGTTCGAGAATGATGCTTCAGTGATGGAAGCCCGCAGATGAATTGGGCTGACTGATCAGCTGCAGTCTTTAATTAAGTAACCAGCAGGATGAATGGAAATAAAACGACTCTGGAACCCCAAAGATGGGAAACCAGGATAAACTGGGGGTCAGGAGGGAAGGGCTCATTGCCAAGGTGGGTATGGACTGACCTTAAAGATTGCTTTGGTCAGGTGGAGAAACAGTGTGATCAGATTGGCACTCACTGGACTATAAGCTCCGTGGGAGCAGAGGTTTAGGTTTTGTATGTGGTTGTATTCTCCTTGCTTAGATCAGTGTTGAGCGCCCAGTAGGCAAATACTTGCTGAATCGGTTGGGGTGAGGAGCTAATAAGAAGGTCTGACTTTGGCTGCAAAGGTGTAGGTGGCAAGCTCTGGGCAACCTTGACTTGGGGCTAGGCAGGGAAGTTGCATCTCCTGCAGGCCGCCCCGGGGACCTCTGGTGGCTCAGGTCATCCTTCCTTGTTCTCACTGCCTTAGGTGCCCCCAACACTGCCGAACTCAAGATCTGCCGAGTGAACCGAAACTCTGGCAGCTGCCTCGGTGGGGATGAGATCTTCCTACTGTGTGACAAGGTGCAGAAAGGTATACATCAGGAGACAGGGGTGGGCTCTTGGGAGCAAGGGGTGAAGCTGAGCAGAGACGGGGCGTGTCAGGCAACTGGCTTTGGATACTTCCTCCTATGCCTCAGGGGCCTCAGGTGGGCCGAAGGGTGATATTAGAAGACAAGCATCAGAAGTTGAGGGGGAGACCGTGGAGGGTTAGACACACTGACCCACACTGCCACCCCATCTCCTGCAGAGGACATTGAGGTGTATTTCACGGGACCAGGCTGGGAGGCCCGAGGCTCCTTTTCGCAAGCTGATGTGCACCGACAAGTGGCCATTGTGTTCCGGACCCCTCCCTACGCAGACCCCAGCCTGCAGGCTCCCGTGCGTGTCTCCATGCAGCTGCGGCGGCCTTCCGACCGGGAGCTCAGTGAGCCCATGGAATTCCAGTACCTGCCAGATACAGGTACACAGCTGGGATGGCAGCATCAGGGCAGCTGGGCTCTGCCATGAGAGAGGCCAAGACTGCATGTCTGGGGCTGTAGTTGAGGGCCAGAAGCTGGAGTCAGAGCTTGGGATTTATATGGTAATTGGAATCCATTTCTTGCCTCATTTAATGATAAGGATACCTCAGGCGTTGAGCTAGTACTACACATCTGCCCCATTCCAGGCATTTCACTGGATTACCTGATTTTAATCTCATGACCATTTTGAAGTAGGAGATAGTGTCCGACTTGCCTGGGTTCACGTGGCTAGTAAGTAGCAGAGTCAGCATTGGAACCCAGGCCATCTGGCTTCAAGGTCCTTTTGCCACACTGGTTGTCTTGTCACTACCATAGAGCTCAGCCACATTTTGGTCAAGGTTTGAATATCTACTTGGTACCAGGGCCTGTGCCAGGTATTGTGAATACAAAAAATGAGTAAGACATGCTCCCTGCCCTCAGAATCTCAGTCACTTGAGGAAGACAAATGTGCAAAACAGATCCTTAAGTCACAGAATGACATGTGAAACAGAGGTATGTGCAGAGCAGCTCGGGGGCACGGTGGCCTCCGGGGAGCTGGAGACGGCTGCATGGAGAAGGTGGCGTTGAAGCTGGAGAAAGACACGGAAGTGTGTTCTCTAGGCAGGTGGCCCAGCACCTGGAAGGGAAGGGGTATTGGCAACTGCATGGCCTGTTCGGGGGCATCTTCGTGGTTTGAGCTGATGTTGGGCAGTGAGCAGGCTCAGAGAGAGGCGGGCGTGATTAAGCTGAACGCCTCTAAGCAGAGAAGTGACAGGAGCAGATTTGGAAGTTGACTCAGGGGGCCACATGTAGAAGATCAGAGACGAACAGACTCAAAGCGGGGAGGCCATTCTGGAAGATGTTGCTGTAGTCCAGGAAAAGAAGATGCGGCACAAACCTTGCAGAAGGAATAGCAAAGCAAGATCACATCTCCGCCACTGTCCTCAGTTACCCTTCAGCCCTGCAGCCGTTTTGCATCTTATAGACCAAGCTCAGTCTCACCTCAGGACCTGTGTCTAGCTATTGCCTCTGCTTGGAATGCCTGGCCCAAGGTTTTAATGCAGGTGGCTTATGCCAGTCCTTCTCTGACCTCTAAATTAGTCCTTCCTTCTAAATTTAGACTGCCCCGACCTCACTTCTGGTATTGTTCCCTCACCGTATCTTCCCTGGACCACTGTCACTTGAGATTTTCTGGTTTGTATATATGGTGGTGTCCCTCTCACTTTTTCACTAGGATGCCAACTTTTTGGGAGCAGACACCTTGTGTGCTTATGGCCACATCCCCAGTGTCTAGAAGGGAGGCTGGCACATAGTAGGTGCTTGATAAATATGTGTCAAGTTAGTGGTGGGGAGTGAGAGAAAAGAAGGTAATCATTCCAAGGTTTCTAGCTTTGGTGACAGGGCAGATGGCAGATGGATGGTCAGGAAATACAGGAGAAAGAACCCAGTTTTTGAGGGATGATGAGGTTGTCTTTGAATTAATGGAATTGAGGTGCTTTGGAGCTACTGAAGTACCATTGTAATTAGAAAGACAGTTCTGAAAGCTCCGACTAAAATACGAAACCATTACAGATAAGAATAAGAGTCTGCTGAAGTCTTAAGGCAGTTGTGCCCCAGCTGCCCCAGAGTGGCAAGAAATTCTCACCGCCTTGGGTGGAGGCTGACAGTGAGCCAGGACGTGAGCAGTGCAGGAAGGCATGAGCTGGAGGCTGGGACCCCCCAGGGCTCCTCTTTCCCCAGAGCACGGCCCCTGTACTCGGCCTCGCCATGTGGCCGTAGAGGGGCAGATTCAGCCAACAGAGGCCTCCAAAAGCTGTGGGATTCTCAGAACTGCTGGGTGTCATACATCCCTTCTCACTGGCAGAGGAGGTTGGGAGAACGGGTCTTGGGAAAGCCTGGCTCCTTGCTTTCCTCCTGAGGGTCCTTTGAGAGCGTTGGGGGCCCACCTGAGGAGAGCAAGTCCTACTTCTCCTCCTTACTTTCCCAGATGATCGTCACCGGATCGAGGAGAAACGCAAAAGGACATATGAGACCTTCAAGAGCATCATGAAGAAGAGTCCTTTCAGCGGTGAGATGGGGACCGGGAAGGACAGAGAGAAAGGCAGCGGGCAGGGAGGGGACACCTTAGGGCTGAGAACTGACCCAGCCCTTGCCCTACAGGACCCACTGACCCCCGGCCTCCACCTCGGCGCATTGCTGTGCCTTCCCGCACCTCAGCTTCTGTTCCCAAGCCAGGTAAGGATTTCCTTTTGTCCTGCTGGAACGACAGGTTCAGCTGAGGAGCAGTGGAGATGCAGACTCTTGGGCCCCATTACAGACCTACTGAATCAGAGGCTTTGAAAGGATGGCACAGGAACCAGCGACTTCTGGGATGCTAATGCACGCTTGAAGCCTGGGAACCACTGTGCCAGTTAAATCCTGTACTGGGTATCTTGGGATTCAGAAGTTAAAAATGCAGAATCGGCCAGGCACGGTGGCTCACGCCTACAATCCCAGCACTTTGGGAGGCCGAGACGGGCAGATGACGAGGTCAGGAGATCGAGACCATCCTGGCTAACACGGTGAAATGCTGTCTCTACAAAAAATACAAAAAATTAGCCAGGTGTGGTGGCGGGCGCCTGTAGTCGGGAGGTGTGGTGGCGGGAGGCTGAGGCAGGAGAATGGCGTGAACCTGGGAGGCGGAGCTTGCAATGAGCCGAGATCGCGCCACTGCACTCCAGCCTGGGCGACAGAGCGAGACTCCGTCTGAAAAAAAAAAAAAAATGCAGAATCTCTGCTTTCATCTCTCACTTGAATTAGGGGGAACAAAAATCACTTCTGAATTAGCAAGACGTATGTGCCGGTGCGAGGCTCAAAAACTGACAAGCTGTCCACCTGAGGCCGCTGCTCACTTGGTACTCCATGGGCTCATTGCCTCTCAGGACTTAGTTTTTCAGCTGTAAACCGAGGAGTCCAGCTTGTCTCTCAAAGTGTCCCTTCCTTTAAAAGGCTGGGAGAGTTTTGTGGGCTTGAGTAGTCAGGGAGGACTCCAACGTGGAGGTGTGGCTAGAACTGGACCCTACAGGCTGGGTCAGATGGGGTAAGAGGAAGGAGATAGGGTGTTGGCAGTGACTTCCTAGAGAGGGATTGAGCCTAGGCGCCATCAGGAGGGGCTGGGGTAAGAGGACAGGGTGGATCTCTAGGGTTTTCTCTGACCCCTGCCTCTCTGTCTCTCTCCTCCAGCACCCCAGCCCTATCCCTTTACGTCATCCCTGAGCACCATCAACTATGATGAGTTTCCCACCATGGTGTTTCCTTCTGGGCAGATAAGCCAGGCCTCAGCCTTGGCCTCGGCCCCTCCCCAAGTCCTGCCCCAGGCTCCAGCCCCTGCCCCTGCTCCAGCCATGGTATCAGCTCTGGCCCAGGCCCCAGTCCCTGTCCCAGTCCTAGCCCCAGGCCCTCCTCAGGCTGTGGCCCCACCTGCCCCCAAGCCCACCCAGGCTGGGGAAGGAACGCTGTCAGAGGCCTTGCTGCAGCTGCAGTTTGATGATGAAGACCTGGGGGCCTTGCTTGGCAACAGCACAGACCCAACCGTGTTCACAGACCTGGCATCAGTCGACAACTCCGAGTTTCAGCAGCTGCTGAACCAGGGCGTACCTGTGGCCCCCCACACAACTGAGCCCATGCTCATGGAGTACCCTGAGGCTATAACTCGCCTAGTGACAGGGGCCCAGAGGCCCCCTGACCCAGCTCCTGCTCCACTGGGGGCCCCGGGGCTCCCCAACGGCCTCCTTTCAGGAGATGAAGACTTCTCCTCCATTGCGGACATGGACTTCTCAGCCCTGCTGAGTCAGATCAGCTCCTAAGGGGTGATACCTACCCTCCCCAGAGCACTGGGTTGCAGGGGATTGAAGCCCTCCCAGAGCACTTACGGATTCTGGTGGGGTGTGTTCCAGCTGCCCCCAACTTTGGTGATGTCTTCCTTGGAGGGGGAAGGCATATTTTATTCTTTTATTGGCAATATCTGTATCTATCTCTCTTTTTGGAGGTGCTTAAGCAGAAGCATTAACTTCTCTGGAAAGGGGGAAGCTGGGGAAACTCAAACTCTTCCCCTATCCTGATGGTCAGCTCCCTTCTCTGTAGGGAACTATGGGGTCCCCCATCCCCATCCTGCAGCTTCTAGTACTCTCCTAGAGAGAGAAGCAGGCTAGAGGTAAGGCCTTTGAGCCCACACAGCCTTATTATCAAGTGTCTTCCATCATGGATTCATTACACCTTAAAATAACGCCCCAGGTACCAGCCCTTATATGGCACTGGCATTGTCGCTGTGCCTAACACCAGCGTTTGAGGGGCTGGCCTTCATGCCCTACAGAGGTCTCTGCCGGCTCTTTCCTTGTTCAGCTGTGGCTGACGGAAACCAGTGGAACAGCGCTGGCTCTCAAGGATCCAGAGGGGGTTTGGTCTGGGACTTCCCTGCTCTCCCTCTTCTCAAGTGCCTTAATTGAGGGCAAGTTGTTAAAGAGAGTCGGGGAGAGCAGGCTGGCAGCTCTCCAGTCAGGAGGCATAGTTTTCACCGAAGAATCAAAGCACTTGGACTCTTGCTCTTTCTACTCTGAATTAATAAATCTGTTGCCAAGCTGGCTAGAGATTCGCTTTTTTTCAGCAGACACTGAGCACACACTTCGCTAGTCACATCAGGCCGGACATTGGTGGTAGAGAGCTGGGTGAATGCGTGCACTGTCCTCTGAGAGCCTGCAGTCTGAGAATGCCCTTGGAAACCCCGAGTTACTGTCCAGTGGATGAAAACGGGCAACTAAGGCAGGAGTCCTAACACACCGAGAGCCTAGTAGGGCGCAGTGACTGTGGGGATTGAGCAATTTCAGGAGTCTTCCAAGAGGCCCCATTTGCTCCAGGTCTTAGATCGGCTGAGAGTGGATCTCGCAGAGGGACTAGCCAGCGTCAGAGGTAAGAGAAACGATGTTCGAAAGATTTGATGGGGCCAGGAAATTTGGACTTAATTCCTTGGGTGGCCCAGGGAGTGTGTGCTTCTCTTGGGGAATGTGTAGTGCCAGGTAAAGATCTAGCCTGCCCCACCGATGCTTTGATACTCTGTTCTGGGAGGAACGGTGAAAGCTTCAATCCACAGCCTCAGGAAGCCAAAACAAAGGCCCAGCCGCAGCCCACAGGGCTACAGCTGGACGTACTTCCGCTTTGCCCCAGCGCAAGCTCAGAGCAAATAGCGCTGGCCGGCTTGGTACCCCCCGTTCTCGAGTGCGCAGGCGCACAAGGCGCCCTCAGCGACCGGAGGCCGAGTCCCGCATCTGGGGGAAATCCGCGCCGAAGCCGATGGCGTTTCCTCTGGGCTTCGCACTGTTGCGGGAGTACAACAGCAGGGGAAAAGGAGTTATCGTCAGCAGGACGCATCCCAAAAGTCAGCGAGTCTCCTAGGAACACAAAAGGCACTGGGTGCAGGCTCCCATGGGCAGCGTCTGCGAGACTGCAGGCCGACTGCGTCGATGAAGTAGAGCTTGCCCCGGGGCTCTGGCTCGCTGGGGACGGCCAGGGGTGGGGCCTGGAGCGAGGGCGGGCCTCGGCGGAACTCCTACGCGAGGGGCGGAGCCCGGGCTCGCGGTGGCCCGGTCAGGACCCGGGCGAAGCTGCCGGGTAGTCTCTGGGAGGCGGGGCCGGGGAGGAAGCGGGCGGGGTGAGAAGGCTCCTAAGCTGAGGAAGCCGACTGCTGAGCTGCGCAGGGACCCCGACTGGAGGTCCCCGACCCGAGGCCCAGAGGGAAACCAGGGAGCCCAGGCCATGCAGCCCAGGCTGCGCCTCCCTCGCCTTGGCTTTCTCGGTGCCGCTTCCTCCCGTTACCCACGGAAGACCTCTCCTGGTCCTTCTCTCATTCCTGAATGATCCCATCATGCTCATGGCTCACCAGCTCCAAGTCCTCGTATCCAGCCCAGACCTCTCTCCTCTGCGCGCCAGCCCCTGGACATCTCCACTCTGACGTCCTCAGGCCTCTCAAACACCCTGTTCCAAATGACCTCAGCCATCCCCAGTCTGCCTCTCCTTTTCCCTGTGTCAGCCCTGGCCCTGCCACCTTCCAGGGGCTCCAGCCGGAAACCTGGCCACTACTGTAGATGCCACAACTCTTCTCTTAGTAACTTGCATCCAGTCTTTCCACGAGGTCCTGGAAAATCTGCCCACTTCTCCCCACTGTCACTGCTATCACTGAGTTTAAGTCACCACTATACCTCCCACTGGACTGTGGCTACAGCCGCCTCCCTGCAGCCAAAGAGCTCCAACATCCAGATCTCACCTCATCAATCTCCCTTTGAACATCAACCATATGACCAGATCCTAGTTTTCTGCACACCCTCAGTGACCAGAGCCTTCCACACTAGTCCACAACCAGGAAGAACTGGCAGTCTTGGGAACTGCTAATCCACGATCCCTAGTGCACCTTCACAACCCTTTCTGATCCGGCTTCTTTGACCATGGGTTCCTGTGTGTGCCTTGGCTCTAGTCCAACAGGCCCCAGCCAGACTGGTCCTACCAGGATACCTCTGACGTCTCTGCCTGGTGAACTCCTACCCAACCTTCAAAACTCAGCCCTCGTTACCTCCTCCATGAAGCCTTCCTGATCCTCAGATGCTGTGTTTCTCAGAGCCTAGCTCATCCTGCCAGCACCTAACTTAACAGACCCAGGGCCTAGGTCTCACCATGGAGCTTCAGCCAGCCTAGGGAAGGGACTGGAATAGGCATGAGATGCTGGGCAAGTCTGCCCTGTCTGGGCCTCAGGTCCAGAAAACATAGGATTTAGACAAAGTCCAAGTTTGGACTTGATGATGCCACTTAGAGGACCATAGGCTGGTGAGGAGAGAAGCAGGTCAAGGGCCCATTTCCTCCAGGACATGGAAACAGCCCCAGTCAACTGAGGCGGAGATGCCACCACCTCTGGAATTGGGCCCTGCAAGAAGTGGCCAGGTGGGTGGAGAGAGGACGAGGCCTGGGGGCTCAGTGGCTTCAGAGAGAAGAATGAGGCCTGCACCGAGGTGCAGGGCCTTGTGATGCATGGCCAGGGTACGTATGGGCTGTGGCCACCTGCTTCCCTGCAGAACCAAATAAATGTTATGGGAGAGAAGCCAAGCAGTGGCCTGGCCGCAGGGACCCCTCAGCGAGTGCCAGCCCATCTCTGAGCCAGTGTTCCCAGGGCCTGTCCTGACTGCTCCGAGGAGTCTGGCTGGGGCCTCTGGAGGCAAAGCCCCGGCCCTGCCCTGTCTTGGACACATATTCAGACGCAGACAGCAGTGGCTTCTTTACTCCCTGAAGTCCTCTTTTCTCCACAGAATATTTACAAACAGGGAAGGGGTGGAGGCCACCAAATAAAGGGCTGGGGAGGGGGGCAGTGCTAAGATGCGCCTCTGCGCAGGGAGAGTTCCTGAGAAGGGCCCAGTGTGACCACGGTGCCCTCAGGGGCCCAGGTGGTCCCAGGTGGCTCAGGCCAGGTCAGCGGTGGGAGAGCCCAGCTGCTTGGAGGCCAGGAGCAGGCGTGTGGCTGCGCTCTCAGACTCTGCCTGCAGCCGTCGGTTGTTGTGTCTCAGGCTCCGCACCTCCTCCTCCAGGGCTGCCCTGTCCGCCTTCTCCTGGGGTGGCCGGGGAAGACAAGAGTCAGAGCCGCCAGCCCCTTTCCTGGGGCAGCCTTGTGACTCCCCCCAAGCCCAGCCCACCCCTCACCTTCTGCAGGTCCTCCTGCAGCTTCCTGAGCATGGACTCCAAGTGAGAGACCTTCTCTGAGAGGTTCCCAGGCTCTGGCCTGAGGACATGGGGGTCAAGACTCAGCAAGAACAAGGCAGGGCGCAGCGCACCAGCTGACTCTCAGCCCCACCTAATGAGAGGGCCCCGCCGGTCTTTTAGGCATATGTGGCAGCAGAGCCGGGACAGAGCTCCACCCCAGAGGACAGGCATGAAGTGGGGGGTCATGTGGGCAGGTAAAGCGGCTGTGGGGAGTTGGGGAGCTTACTCAGCATCAGACTTTGGAGTTCCCTTAGGGTCTCCGCTCTCTGGGATGGGCTGTCCTGTGGGGACAGAGGGACCAGGTGGGCAGTCAGAAAGGGGGCAAGAGCACTGCCCAGGCTTACTGCAGCACCCTGGTGGCCTCACCCTCTCGGGACAGCGACTCCAGAATGGTGTTGCAAGTGGAGGCGATCTCCGAGATGGCCTGCCACTCATCCTCCAGGGTCCCACTGCCTGCCTCCGACATGACTGTGGGCACAAGGAGCAGGCTGAGCTGGGGAAGCCCAGAAGCACCCCCCGACCCATCCCCTGCTCTCCTGGGTCCAGACTCACTCCTGCTGATGGAGTTCCGCAGAGACAAGGTACGTGGCAGAAAGGAGGCCCTCAGCTCTGGAGCCGGGTTGCCCTTGTCCTCAGAGCCACTGGGACTGCCTGGCCCGTCCTGTGCGACAGAAGTGGATACCGATTCAGTGATGCCCACTGTTACCACTGTGCCACTGGGCTCCAGAGCCTGGTTTCTGCTCACCTGGGTCAGGGGTGCCTCACTGTCAGCACTGGGTACTGATGGCTTGGCCGTGGTGGCCAGGAGGAGGTCCGGGGTGGTGTTGGGCAGGACTGGGGCCTCATCTGACAGGGAGCTGGGGAGAGCAGGGGTGGCTCAGAAAGGGAAGCCGCTTTCCCAGAGGCCTGGAGGAGAGGGAAGGCCAAGAGTGTGCACCTGCGTGGTGACAACGAGTTCTGGCTGTGCAGGAACTCAGTCCTCTCCTCGGCCAGATTCCCAGGCGCTGGAGGACTGCCACCATCTTGCAGGCACAGGTGCAGCAGCTGTTTTGTGGTGGGCAGCAGGGTCACCCCCTGGACCTCATCCTGCACAGGCTCTGGGGCCCCCCGCCGGCTGGGCTCCTGCAGAGACAGCATGTACAGCTCCGAAAAACTCCTGTGGAGGGGGACAGGGTTAGGCAGGACTTCCCCAGTCCCCAGTGTCCTGCATCACCAGCCCCACCCCCAGCCCAGCTCACTACCAGAAGCAGGAGAGCTCCCCAGCTTCCAGACAACAGTGAAAAATGTCTGCCTGGTTACTGGCCATTCTTCCAGACCATGGTTCAAATTCCAGTGCTGCCCCTGGATATCCCAAGCAAATCACTCTGAACATCAATCTCTCCATCTGTGAAATGGGGATAATAGTACCAACCTCATAGTGTGCTGTGAGGGTTTAAATAAGACGTTTAAATTGCATAAATCCCAAAACTACTGTCTGTAGCCAAATCCAACCTGTGCCTTTTCCTTTTCTTTTCTAAAGCAGATGTGCCAGCTGCTGTACTGCAAGCTAAGCATGGATTTTACTTTTTTTTTTTTTGGTTTTTTTTTTTTGAGATGGAGTTTTGCTCTTGTTGCCCAAGCTGGAGTGCAGTGGCATGATCACAGCTCACTGCAACCTCCTCCGCCTCCTGGGTTCAAGTGATTCTCCTGCCTCAGCCTCCCGAGTAGCTGGGATTACAGGCGTCTGCCATCATGCCTGGCTAATTTTTGTATTTTTAGTAGAGACGGGTTTCACCATGTTGGCCAGGCTGGTCTCGAACTCCTGACCTCAGGTGATCCACTTGCCTCAGCCTCCCAAAGTGCTGGGATTACAGGTGTGAGCCACTACACGCAGTCCGGATTTTACATTTTTAACTAGTAGAAAAATCAAAATAATATTTCATGATAAGTGAAAATCATATAAAATCCAAATTTCAGTGTCTGTAAAGTTTTAGCGAGATACAGGCACATTTATTTTTCATTTACCTACAACGACAGAGTAGCTGCGGCAGAGACCAGATGGTCCAGAAAGCCTAAAATATTTATTATTTGGGCATTTACAGAAAATGTTTGCCTACCCCTGGCTTAGCACAGGAAATTATCAATAGTGTGTAATGTGTGTGGTGGTGGCAGGGGGGCGGGTGTCAACACTTTAAAAAAAAAAAAAGAAAAAACAGATAGTCGGGGCTATTTGATCTTTTAAGCAGTGGGAGCAATGCGCTTAACTGGTCCCATTCTACATATGAAGAAAGAGGTTCAGGGCATGGTGGCTCACGCCTTTAATCCCAGAACTTTGGGAGGGCGAGGCGGGTGGAGCACCTGAGGTCAGGAGTTCAAGACCAGCCTGACCAACATGGTGAAACCCCGTCTCTACTACAAGTACAAAAAATTAGCCGGCTGTGATGGTACGTGCCTGTAATCCCAGCTACAAGACAGGCTGAGGCAGGGGAATTGCTTGAATCCGGGAGGCGGAGATTGCAATAAGCCAAGATCACACCATTGCACTCCAGCTTGGGCAACAAGAGTGAAACTTCGTCTCAAAAAAAAAAAAAATTAAGAGAGAGGAACGAGAGAGAGGAGAGAGAAGAGAGGAAGAGAGGGGAGAGAGAGAGAAGAAGGAAGGAGAGAGAGAGAGAGAGAAGAAGGAAGGGGGGAGAGAGAGAGAGAAAAAGTAAAGGGGGGGGGAAGAGAGGGGGAGGGAGGGAGGGGGAGAGAGAGAGAGAGAGAGAGAGAGAGAGAGAGAGAGAGAGAGAGAGACTGAGACTGAGACTGAGACTGAGACTCAGGCGGGCTAAGAGACCAGAGATTATTTCTAAAAGGAAAGGTATCCACAAGGGGTTCCTGAAACTGCTGATGGCGACCCGAGAGGCACAGACTGTGCGGTGGCCAACTGCCGGCCTTCCCACCTCCCCGCGTCCCCGGCACCCTGACCTGCGGGGCCGGCCGCTCTCGTCGGGGGGCAGGACGGTGACGCAGACCTTGGGCGCCGAGCGCAGCAGCTGGGCAGCGGCCTCGGGCCGGAGGCTGGGCAGCGTCTGGCCGCACACGCGCAGCAGGCGTGCCCCGGGCCGCAGCCCCGCCGTCTCGGCGAACGTGAAGCGCTCCACGTGCGTGACGAAGCCCTCGGCGTCCACCTCGAAGCCCAGGCGGCCTTGACCGTCGCGGGGCAGCGCCAGCTCGCGGGTCTCGCAGCCGCGGCTCACCAGCTGAGGGCGGGGCGGGGCGAGTGGGCGGGGCTGCCGGGAGGTGGGGCTGCCCCAGCGCCCGCCCCCGTGCCCGCCCCCTGGACTGCGTCCCAGGCCACATGGAAAGTTCCACAGCCCCCGAGGGTCGCGTGCGCCACCGCCCGAGGGATGAGGACCAGAAGTCGCTTACTCGAGGGCACCAGTTCCGGCCTTGCCAAGCCCCAGGGCTAGCTCTGCCCTCCTCGACTTTCCCTTCCGCAGGAGTGGGGGACAAAGACGGAGGGAAGGATCCAAAGCAGGCCCCGCCCCGCCGCGCGCAGGTGCCCCAGTTTCCCGCTCAGGCTCACCTGCAGGCGCGCCACCACCTCGCCCACGGCTTGGCTGGGGGACCCGTCGAAGCGCAGCGTGATCGCCTCCCCGCGGCCGTGGTACAGGTCCAGCTGCTGCTCGGAGAAGGTCCAGGCCAGCACGTCGCGACAGGCGCAATTGAACACTACACGGCCGTCGCGCGGCGCCACTAGCACCAGAGCCTCGGCCGAGATGCCCAGCAGGCAGGGCACCTCGGCGCCTTCGGGGCCACTCGCCTGAGCTCCGGCGGCGACCCGCGCCCCAGACGCAGCGCGCACGCCCCACACCAGTGAGCCAGCTGCCTGCAGCTCGGCGCCTGGGCCCCGAGGGGCTGCCCGGCGCCTCCCCCCTAGGGAAGGCAGGCCGAAGCGTGAAGCCGAGTCCAGCGACGTAGTGGTCACTTCGTTGGTGGCCAGGTCTTGCAGGTACTGCTGGCGGGTGCGTGTGGCCATGGCGTGGAACTGGCGTGCGTGGCCGGCCGCCTGCTCGCCATTCAGCGCCTTGGCCAGCAGGAAGGCGCGGAAGTCGGCGTTGGCCGCGAAGGGGCCTCCGCCAGCAGGCAGAGCTGGCCCAAAGGCCGGGGTGTCCTGGGTGCGGCTGACGGCCACCCTGCGGGGAGGGAGGTGGAAGTGAGGGGCAGCAGGACGCCATGCCCACGGGAGACCTGGGACCACACCGGTGCCTACCTGTAGGAGGTGTGCGGTGTGCAGGGTGCGTGTGCCCGCACCACTAGGAACACGTGCTGGAAGTGTGAGCGGATGGTGGCGGGGCAGAAGGGCTTGCTGCCAGGCTCCTGGAACACGATGGTCACAATGTCGTTGCCAATGTGACGCTTCCGCAGGAGCTGGGGGTTGGATAGTTGGGGCTCATGATGAGGCCTGCCATGCCCCAAACCCCTCCTCATTCAAGCAGGAGAAAGCCAAGACACCAATGGCTCCCCACTGCCCCTGGTGAAGACCTAGGGTGTTTGCCTTTGGGAAGGGGCCACCAGAGGGGCCGGTTGTTGGGGCCAACAGAGCTCCCGCCAAAGCTCAAATGTCATGGACCATGCAGGGCCCTCCATGGTTCCTGGAAGCCCCACCCCCACGCTGGTCCCCCTCACACCTGCTGCTGGTTGTTGGGGGTGTAAGGCAGCATTGTGGACACGTGGAACATGATCTCGTGGTCCTGGTACGTGGTGTAGAGGGAGTGTGTGCCTGTGGAATCCGCTGTGGCCAGGGAGTTAGGGATACAGAAGGAGAAAACAAGGGGAATCTGAGTGACTTGAACTTGCCATTCCTGTCTGCACACAGGAGCCTCTGTGCCCCAAACAGCAGGTGGACAACCAGTCATGCCACCAGCCAATGCCCAGCCAGTGAGATCCAAGGGCCTCATCCCTGGGTGCCCCTCCTCCCCTCCCTCCACAGGCTCCAGCCCCATGCCAGAGTGAAGGGGGGTCAGGATGGGAGCGTTGAAATAGGATGAAGACAGAAATGAGAAGGGGTCTCAGAGAGAGGCCAGGGTCAGGTGTCCTAGGAGAACAGGTGTCACTCCAGGCCCAAGCATGTGTGGTATGCTGGGAAAGTGAAAGGCAGGCAGGGGGTGCTCAGTACAACACCTCCCAGGGGTCCTGGGGCCCCTTCCACCGGGGAGGCAGGGGCACCTCTCTTCCATGAGGCTGAGCTGCTGGAATGTGTTTGGTGGAGGGGTAGTGCCCCCAAACCACTTTAGCCCTAGCTCAGGCAGTAGGGTACTTGGGCCTTGAGGGACAGTCCCAGCCCCTCCTCTCAGCCCATAGCTTGGCCCTTATAGCCATGACTCAGATCCTCAGCTTACACAAAGAACTCTCCAGCCCCCAGCCCCAGGACTGTATGGACAAAGGAGTGACAAGGCAATTCGTGCTCACCCCTTCAGCACAGATTTGCTCCCACCCCTCCCGCCCCTGGGCCTCACTTTTGGTGTCTAGTTGGGCCCGGTAACTCTCAAAGCCTTTGAGCCGCACTACATCGCCCAGCAAGGTGAGAAACTGCATGAAGGCTGGTCCCGCCTCCTGGTTGTTGTACATCTCCTCCTCTGAGCCCTGGCCCGCCCGGCAGTACAGGATGCCCACCTTGCGCTGGAAACTCAGCTGTGGGTAGGAGACAGAAGGCATAGGTCTCAGTCCCCCACAGCCCCACCCCACCAGCTCTTAGGGAATGGATGGGACGCTGGCCTGGGGGCTGAGCACCAGCCCTCTCTGAGCCACTTGTGTCCTTGCCTGTCAGGTGAGTAGTTTGTTGTGCTCCTCGTGCTTGGGAGGGCACAAGTAGGAAGGGATGGGAGGAGGCTGGTTCCCATGTGGCAGTAGAGAAGGTAATTCACGGAAAGAACCCTTCCAATAAACATACACATTATCATCCTCCTTATCTCAAGGCTGGACTGTCCTCTCCACCCCTGAATCCAAAGCACCCCCACCCCAGCCCCTTTAGGCCTTGAGCCAGGCGCCACCTCTGCCACCCATGCCCTCGTTTCTGTGCCCTCTGTTCCCGGCTCTTCCCTCTGCGGATAACTGGATAACCGTGCCCAGCTCAAGGTGCTCTGAGCTCCTCCGAACAGCACAGGCTACCACCAGCAGTCACCTCCCTTTTCTACAACTAAACTTGTCTGCACTCACAGTCCCTACTTCCATTTCATTCCTCCCAACCCCCTGCACCTCCCACTCCCCATATGGACCGCAGATGTGGCCTCATCCTGGCGGCCTCCCGGCCACAGTTGGCACTGAGGATAGCTGGAAACTCACCTTGCCTAGGGCCCCAGGGACCCCGTCCTCTTCTGCCTGGGCCTCTTCTCCACCCATGCTCCTCCCACTCCCTGGCTGCAGCAGGCATGACACCCCCATCTCTGCCTCCCACTCAGACCAGCCTACCAAACCCAGGCCCTTTTCTCCAGCTGCCTAATGTCTCACCTTGCTGTGGCTCCTCCTCCTTAAAGCACCACTCCTGGGGGCCAAGAAGCTGGGCAGTCCTAGCACTTCACCTCTTCCAGTCAGCCACATGACTACCCAGTCCCTCTTGGACTGTCACCTCCTCTTCACCTCCACTATCGATGCCATTGTGTCCAGCCTGGGCAACTGCAACAGGCTTCAGCCTGGCCTCCCCGCCCCATACAGTCTAGTCCTCATGCTGCAGCCAGAGAGTTGCCCCTCTCAGATCTGCACTGGATCCCTCCATGGCTCCCCAGTGCCCATGGTAACAAATGCAAGCTTCTCCCCAGCCCCTCCCCACAATCCCGACCCCAGCCACGCTGAACTGACTGCCTACTGTGCCATGCTCTCATTCTCCAAGCCTTTGCACAAGTTACTCCTTCTGACTGGAAAACACCTGCTTATCCAGGCTGGAGCGCTTTTATGTTCTCTCTCCTGGAAAACCCTGGCCAAGGAAGGGCTCTCAGCACTACCCTTGTGGCCCACGGAGCCCTCAACATTCCCCTTTCAGTGTTATCCTGCTCGTGTATTTCAGCAGTTCTCTGTGGGTCTCCTTCTCCCACCCAGCTGTGAGCTACTCAAGCAAAGCACCTGGTCTAGACCTGTCCCCAGCATCCAGTCTGAGGCCTGGCACCAAAAAGGTCTAAGAAATGTTTGTTGAATGACTGATGGGTTGAATGACACAGAGAAGACTCAGCCAATAGGCAGCTTTCAGCATGGAGTGGGGGCTGGAAGGAGCCACTCCAGGAAGCTGGAGCACCACATGTGAGAGGAAACCCAGCAGGGGCTGTGGGGGAAATTGGCCAGGAATGATGCGGGAACTGCAGGACCAGTGGGGTGAGTCAGACCAGGGCGTCTAGGGCTGTAAAGATCTTTTTAAAATGCAGACTCTGGGCCGAGTGCAGTGGCTCATGCCTGTAATCCCAGCACTTTGGGAGGCGGAGGTTGGCAGATCACAAGGTCAGGAGTTCGAAACCAGCGTGGCCAACGTGGTAAAACCCCGTCTCTACTGCAAATACAAAACTTAGCTGGGCATGGTGGTGCACACCTGTAATCCCAGCTACTCGGGAGGCTGAGGCAGGAGAATCACTTGAACCCGGGAGGTGGAGGTTGCAGTGAGCTGAGATTGCACCATTGCACTCCAGCCTGGGTGACAGAGCGAGACTCCATCTCTAAATAAATACATAAATAAATAAAGAGCAGACTCTGATTCAGATGGTCTGGGGTGGAGCCCCAGAATCTGCATTTCTAGATGATGTGGATACTGCTGGTCTACAGAGCTCACTTTTGAGAATCAAGGCTCCAGATGACCTCTGATACTTTCTCTCTGAAAATCTAGCTCTCCTGGGGTCACCACCCAGCCCAGGGTCAGGGTCAAGGCTAGGGGTTTGGGAGCTGAGCAGGCTGGGTTCAGACTGGGGCCAGTTGTGGGCTCCGCGGCCGGTCACTCACCACTTGCTCATCCAGTGTGAGCAGCGTCCGTGGTACCTTGGGTGAAGCTGAGCCCAGGCGCAGGCAGCTGGGGCTCAGCTGCGGCGCCACGTGCTCCAGAAGTTTCCTTGGGGACAGACCCCGTGGGGGCCCTGGCGGCAACGCGTCCTCCGAGATGGTGCCACGGAGGGTCCGGAGCTGAGGAAAGGGTGTAGGGGAACTCAGGATGCATACAGGGTGTCGGGGAGGCAACCCACGTCCTGATTCCGCGATCCCGGCCCACCTGCGTAGTCCGCACGATGACGCGGTAGCTGTGCAGGGTGCCCCCTCCGCTGCCCTCCTTCTCCTCCCGCCGCAGGCTCACTGCCACCGGGCCCAGCGACTCGTCCATCCCGAAGAAGTTCTGATGTTCTGGGGGAACGCGCCGAAGAAAATGATTGGTCCCGCCCGCTGGCAGCCCCGCCCCCGCTCGACCACGCGCATCACTAAGCTCCGCCCTCGGCTTCATCTCACCACCAAATGCTGACCCTAGACTAAGTCCCGCCCCTCTGTAGCCCCGAGCTCAACATCTTGATCTCAACCCTGATCCAGAGGTGGACCCAGACCCAGACCTAGATCCACGCAGCCAGCTCCCAGGCCTAAATCCTGCCTTGGCCCCGCCCACCACGCCCCCATTCTGTCTTCTGTGTCCTGGAGCCCTCTCCGCAGTGCAGGTGAGAACAAGGTTCACGGATGCAGGGCTTTGGGGCCTGAGTTTTCACCCCACAGAAGTGCCCATAGGGAATCTCTCCCCAGCCCGGCAGGCTGAACCAGATGGAGGCAGAGGGACCAGTGCTGGCTGGGGGTGAGGGGCCAGGGATTAGCCTTAAGAAGGTGGTTGAAAGTGGGTCCAGGAGGACCCCAGCTCAGCTCTTGAGCCCTCTCAGGGCCAGGGACTTTACAGGAAATGGACAGTTCATGAGCCCTACTGTGTGCACTGCAGGTGACAGGGACCTCTTCTTCAGCACCCCTCCTCCCCTCCCTGGAACTGCCTTTCCTCACCTTTGCCATAGAAGTACTTGCGGTAGTAGCCAGCACCCAGGTCTGCGTGCTCCAGGCTGTAGGCCGAGGTTCTGTTCTGTGGCTCCTCCAGGATGGACACGGCCGCGTTGGGCAGTGCAGGGGGCACAGGTGGGGATGCTGGTCCACCCAGGCCTAGCTCACCCTCACCCCCGAGCTCACACACAAAGCCAGGTGCCCCATGCAGCAGGTCCGAGCTGGCAGCCTGGTGGTCCGCTGAAGCCAGGGTCCCAGAGCTGGCCTCTGAGTGGCTCCCCGTCCCCTGAGACCTCGGAGCCCAGTCAAAGAGCAGGCTTTGCACGTCATAGTGGGCAAACCATCGAGGCTCAAGCACTGGCGGGAAGGCAGGCTCTGGTTCCTCGGCTGGCAGCCCCAGCAGTGCCAGCGGGTCAGTGAAGAGCCGGGTGGAAGTGGCTGCAGGGCGGCTGGCCTCTTCGTGGCTGTGGGCACGGGCACGGGGGCTGGCTGGCGTGGGGGGTCTGGCCTCGCCTGCATCACTGCCGCTGCGCAGGAGCGGGCCCCGGACTGGCCTCGGATCGAAGGTGTGCGGTGTCAGCGGGGGCCGTGCTGGCTGGCGCAGCTTGCGGGCAAAGAGGTCATCCGTGGACGCAGGGGTCATGCCCCGCCGAGGGCTCCCCACACCGCCAGCCCACATGGGCATGTTCTGTGGGCCTGACTCTCCGGGGGCTGGGCCGCATTGGCGGGCACGGGTGTTTGGTGCCCAGCCGGAGGTTGCGGCAGCAGTTCCTGCCCTGAAGGAGGAGGGGGCTGTTCAGAGGGGCCTGGGCAGAAAACAGGAACCCAGGCCCCCAGCCTGGTCCTCCACCACCCGCGTTGGCTTCCGGCCCCCTCCGAGACCATCAAAGCTGCTTCCGCTTTCCAGGCCACTTCCTTTTCTGCCTAGGGCTGAGGTTTTCAGCCCCCTCCCCGGCTTAGCTGGGCAGGGCTAGAGGCTGGGCTGTTGGGTCTTGGCCCTGAGGGTCCTGGAGCCTGGGCAGTCCTGGGGCTTCCAGGGTCCCCCAATTGCCACCCACACACCTTAGCTTTGGCCTGGGCCCAGAGTAAGGGTCCCACCAGGACCTAGCCCAACTGGACAGATGACTTGTATTGGCTGGGATGGGAAACCCAGGGGCCACTGGTGTCTGGGTCCTGCCCACTTAACAAAGGGAGGACGTCCTGTCCCCAGAGACCTTCCTCCCTGCCCCTCCCACTTCCTTCAGGGTCCCTGGAGAGCTGATCACCCAGAGAGGTCTGATCTCAGTGCCCTGGACCTCAAGGCCTCAATACCACAAGGACACATGGGTTCCCAGGGGGGCAACGGCAGGGCAGCAGGAATGGCAAGAGGACTTCCTTCAGCACAGGAAGTAGCCCCAACTGTGGGCCCAGCCCTCTGCCAGGCCCCTACATCCTGAGGAAGGTGCTGGGGTCACAGCAGCCGTCATGGGACCCCAGTCACCCTGGCCTGAAGGACAGGCCAGCTCATCTTCTTGCAGGCTACTGTGCCCAGGCTTGGGCACAAGAGGAGTCACAATGACAGGGACCCATAGGGACCTCTGCCTACCTGGTCTCACTGATGCAGACAGGGAGGTCTGAACCCCATGTGACAGATGGTCAAATGAGGTCCAGAGGAGATGCTCTTGCCTGAAGCAATTCCATGTCAGAGCTAGGATTTGAGCCTGGGTCTGTTCATCTTCAGGGCCTAAGCAGGGCTGCACCTGCCCACTGCTGTCTGTGTGCGTAGGTGTTGGGGGGGTGGGTGTTGGGCTGAGGTTCAAGGTCTCACAGGATGCAAGATTGAGACACCCAAAGCCCCAGGGACCTGCTAAGTGCGGAAATGTGACGCCAGAGGCAGGTGCAAATGTTGGTGGGAGAACTTCAGGGAAGCCACGCCCAGGCAAGACCTGGATGGACTAGGCAGTGAGGACAGGGAGCTGGGGACCTTCCACTGGGGGTACAGGCATCTAATGGTGGGTCTTCCTGCAGCACCCAGCGACATCATGCAGGGCTGGGCCGGTGGAGAAGGGGCTCCACACACCCCCTCACCTGGGGCCTCCAGAACCAAGCAAGGGTCTGTTCCCCAGCCCAGGTGCCTTCTACCTTATTTCTCCTGAATAAACTTCCATGCTGACCTTGAGCTTCTGTTTTCTCATCTCTAAAATGGGGTTAACTGGCTGGGCGCAGTGGCTCAGGCCTGTAAGCCCAGCACTTTGGGAGGCCAAGGTGGGGGCGGGGGGGGATCACCGGAGGTCAGGAGTTCGAGACCAGCCTGGCCAACACGGTGAAACTCTGTCTCTACTAAAAATGCAAAAATTAGCCAGCTGTGGTGGTGCGTGCCTGTAGTCCCAGCTACTCGGGAGGCTGAGGCAGGAGAATCGCTTAAACCTGGGAGGCGGAGGTTGCAGTGAGTCGAGATCACACCACGGAACTCCAGCCTGGGCGACAGAGCGAGACTCTGTCTCAAAAACAAAACAAAACAAAACAAAAAACCTGGGGTTAACTATTTCTGTCCCCTCCCAAGGCTGTTGAGAGACTGAGAAGAGTGAAGTGAGTGTCGCTAGCTATCTGTATGTGTGACGGGTGTAGCCCCTGGCTCCATGAGCCAAGCTCTGGGCATATCCAGCGCTCGGGCCTGGGCTATAGTGTGTGAAGGAGTAGGAGGGCATGAGGGAGGGGGTTGCAAGCCCCGCTCCGTGTGGGCTGAGCTCTGCACGCTTGGAAGTGAGCTCTGTGCATGTGTGCACCCAGCCTGTGGGCTGCCTCTTGCTGTGGCTCAGTGCCAGGCTCTGGCGCTGCCTTGAGGGGTGTTCTTGGGCTCTGCCCCCCACCCTGAAGCTTCACACAGGGTCCATTGAGGCCAGGACATTCCTCCGGGTCTGTGTCACTAGGGGTGGGGGGAAAGGGCCGGCCCCGCCCCCACAGATCCGGAAGGCCTGGCTGCCCCAGGAGGAGGAGCTGGCCACTTCCCAGCACATCTGGAGGTCATGACCCCATTTCGGCTGCCAGGGGGCGCGACAGATGTTTCCTCCCAGGCCAGGCGAGGGACTGGGGTGGAGGCCGCCTAAGGAGAAAAGGAGCCTCAGAATAAGGGGGAGCCCCGCACACACTTGCAGTGTTGAGGGGGAGGGGGGGTCACAGCACCGCCACCAGGAGTCAGGAGCCGCCGCCTCCACTCACCGGTTTGCTAGCCAGGCTAAGCCGTCACACAGAGGAAGTAGGAACGGCTGGTCAGAGACAGGGGGCTGGACATATTGACTCGGGACTGAACTGGAGCCCGGAGGGAAGTTGGGAGGGTGCTGGCGGCGAACGTGGCGAGGACCCCACTCCCATACACATCACCCGGGCCCACGGCTAGGCCCTCTCCCCTGACGGGCCCGACAGCAGTGCCTCCCGTCCCTTGCTCCCGCCAGTACCTCTGGGGCTCCCGCCCAGCCGCCGCCGCCCGCGCTGGGGTCCCGCTGACGCTCTCCCGCTACAGCTCCCGGCGCCGGCTCCGCCTGGGGGCGGGGCCATGTCGGGGGCGGGGCCATGTCGGGGGCGGGACCGGCCCGGAGCTGTCTGCGGCGGGAAGCGCAGCAGCGGGGATTTCAGGCCTGGGGGCGGTCAGCCCTGAGCAGTGCTGATTCTAAGGCTATTTCCTCGGCTAGGAAAACTGTGCCTGCCTTCCAGACCAACCGGGGGTAGCCCCACCTAGCATCCAGTTCTCTGTCAGTATGCAGCAGATGCTCGAGTCTGCCACTACTTTATGGAGCACTTGCTAAGCACTGGGCCCTGGGCAACTGTTCCACTAGTGCGCTCTCATTTATTCATAAAACACCTTAGACAGGTGTCATCTCTTTACGCCTTGGAGCAACTGAGGTCCAGAGAAAGGCTTTTGCCAAGGACAAGCCTGATAAATGTAGGAGCCACCAGACCTGGAAGTCTCTGACCATATGGTGGGAAATGGCAGACACTACCCTTCAGATGAAGGCTTGAAAAGGGAGCAGTCCTGCAGGGAAGAGGACCCGGTTCTACCTGAACCCCACCTTGGTCTGCCCTTGATATCTACCAGACTTCAGCCTCACATTCTTCACCCCTCTGTGTGCTTGTCCATCCCAACATGGCCACCCATACTATCGTACCCATTCCCAGGTAGAAAAAGAAACTGCCAACCAAAATCAAAAATAGTGTTATTAATTCTGATGTCTCCGAAGCACAAAAAAAAAAAAAAAGAACCAAAAAAAAAAAAAAGGAAATAAAGAAACCACCCTTCCCACACTTCAGGCCCCAGGTCCAGGCCAAGGGGGCCACCCCTGCAGTCAGTGCAGGCCCAGGGGCTGAGGTGGTCCTGACCACGGGTTCCAAGAGGGACCAGCCCATGGTTTGGCTCTTAGGGTCTGGCTGGGAGGCTCACTGCCTCCATCTGGGGAGCCCAGGCCCTGGACTGGGGATGAGAGAGATCAGGGGTCAAGGTCAGAGGTCTGGGTCATTCAGTTTTGGTACTCTGGCCAAGGCAGCCAGAGGTCAGGGTTCAGACATGGAGGCCAAAGCCACTCAGTTCTGTGGTCCAGCAGAGAGGCAGCAGAGCAGGTCCGTTACTGAGTCCTAGGAGGAGGTCCAGTGGGCGCCACGTAGCTCAGTACTGGTGTTCCAGCAGGGGCTGGGCAGCCGGGCTCTCACGCTCCTCGACAGGGGCAGGCCAGTCGCCCGGGGCACCCGTAGGGGTGCCACTCTCAGGGGCACTGCTGTCCAAGCAAGGAATGTCCTGGGCAGCTCTGGGGGGTGAGGCCTCAGTGCTGACATCCGGGCTGAGGCTGAGGCTGAGGTCTAGAGGCGCCTGGGGGAGGGGAGAGAGGTTGGCAGATGAGCAGGCCTTAGCCTTCTGTGACCCAACCCTCCCACAGGTGCCTTACCTGAGATTTGGGGGTACCTCCTTTGGGGCTACCTGAGGCTGGCTCCCCATCAGATCCTCCTAGCCCCTTCCGGCCCCCCAGGCTCCACTTCCCACTGGGGCCCTCAGAACTGAGGAGACCAGGACCAGGGGGCCGTGAGGTCCGGGGACCCTCTGTGGGGGTAGGCGATGCAGGGGGTGGTCCAGGGAGCCGAGGGGGAGGCCACTGCAGCAGAGGTGGGGGCCGCCCATCACCAGAGCCACTCAGGGAGGGCCGCGGCCCCCAGCCAGGGCCTGGTGGGAGGGGTTGGTCACCATTGCCTGTAGGAGACAGATAAGACAGCAGAGACCTCAGCTGGGCTGCACTTCTCACCCACGGGTTCAGCCCAGCCTCGCCTGCTCACCTGCCGTGTTCTCAGGCGTGGGGTGTGCCATGGGAGGGTTATTGCTGAGGGAAGTCAGGCCACCGCCCCCGCTACAGTCTGAATCATCCACGTTCCCGCCACTATTGCAGCCGGCACCACAGCCCTTGTGAAGCCTGGGGGTGGGGAGGTAGAAAAAGGATCAGGAGGGACATGGCTGAGGCCAGAGTCCTCACAAGCATGAATCCTCAGCCCCAGGACAAGTCATCTAATACCTCTGAGCCCCAGGATCCTCCCCTCTAAGAAGCTGCCACCTACTTTGCAGAGTCTTTTGAGGGTGCGTTGTCAACAGTGCTTGACGGCTAAAGGCCACTGTTAGCTCTGGGGCTAAGCTGACATCTAGGAGGGGCAGGTCAGCTCTGGGAGGGGGTCATCTCTCGGGATTCAAGCCCTGGCTCCAGCACGTCCTCCCTCTGAGACCCAGGAAGGAGGTACTGCACCTCAGCTTCCTCCCGTGCCACACGTCACCCCTTCCCGAGGCCTCACCTCTCCCAGCTGCGCAGGAGCCAGCGGGCAATGGCACCCAGGCTGATGGGGCCACCCCACAGCGCCCGTAGCTGGGGGTGGCTGCCAGCCAGCGAGGTGGTGAGAGGCGACACGTAGATGGGGTAGCCCAGCGGCTGGTCACAGGAGGAGTTGATCATGTTGCGAAGCGCCTGCTTGGCATTCTGGATGCTGCCACGCTCAGGGTTGCGGTTGCGCAGGAACACCAGCTCCTGCTGCTGCCCGGCCCACAGGCCGCGCACGCACTCCCGGTTCACCTGAGAGCCACATGCCAGGGTCAGGGGACTGGCCCAAGGGGTTTTGGGGGCAGGGCTTAGGGCAGGTGGAGCCGGCCCAACCTTGATGACTCGGAAGCTGAGGTGGCGCCGGTTGAGCATGATGATCTTGTACTCATCAGAGGCATCATCCAGGACGTGGCGCAGCGCCAGCAGGGAGGGCGTGTTGCTGAGGATGGCGCTGCGCCATGCTGGGTCACCCTCATGTGAGATGACCAGCCGCTCCTCGTTGGCCGCAATGGCATCGTATAGGGCTGCTGGCTCCTCATATTCATCTGGGGACGTGAAGTGGTCCTGGTAGGGAGGACGGGGGACCGGGGTCAGTGGCCCCTGCCCTAGAGACAGGCTTCATTCCCCACCTGCCCATGCTGCTGGGCACACCCCTCCCCCACCTGGTGAAGCTTGAGGGCCATGCGAACCCCAGGCGCCACAACGCGGTGAAGCAGGTCCATGTCGGCAAAGACCCACTCGTCGCGTGGGGAGGTGATGCGAAAATCCCCCTTGAACAGGGCGTGCAGGCCGTAGAGGAAGGGCTCCAGGCTAAGTGGGAGGAAGAACAGGGAGGGGAAAGAGAGAGGTGTCGAAGACCCAGGGGTAAGGCTTCAGAGTGATCCAAGCAGAGGCCTTTCCTCACGCTGGGCCTCAGTTTCCCCATCTTGACAAAGAGGCCAATCTCTGCCCATGTCTCTCACAGAGCGCTGAGGAGCAGGCAAGGTCATGACCCGGAAGTGCCCTGCCCATGGGAGAAGAGGTACCCCAATAGGAAGGGCCACTGCAGTTTCTGTGGCCACTGCGGCCAGAGACCACAAGGCTCTTCGTGGAAGAGGTGGGGTGGGGACGGCAGTAGGCCCAGTGGGACACCCAAGCACTCACCTTGCAGACATGCTGTGAGAGGCTGTCCCCAGGGCCCGGCGGCCCAGCACACATAGGCCAAAACACAGCGTGACCAGCGGGGAGTTCCAATCCTGGTCCACGGGCTGTGGCATAAGGACCCCCGTCCCAGAGCCCAGCTCAGACCTGGGACAGGGAACTTGGAGTGGGGGCTGGGGCCCAGGCCAAGGGAGGCTCAGAGTGAGAGGAAACCAAATAGGGAGAAGGGAGGCAGGGAAGCCCAGGTCCCACAGCCCCAGGTGGCAGCCTCAGGTAGTGGAGCCTGACCTGGCTGCGCCGGGAGGCACAGTACTGGATCCACTCGAGGTGCACTGCGCAGAAGGAGGGCAGCGAGAGGCCAGACAGGCGGAGGTCATAGTCCTCATCCACACTCAGAGAGAAGGTAGGATCTGAGTCGGCATAGCCGGGCGCCCGCACAGGCCTCAGGGCTGCCGCGATGCCCTCGTGGCTGAGCCACGCCTCCAGCTTTGGTGAGCGGCTCACGTAGTAGATGATGCTCTGGGAGAGGAGGGGCAGGCGTTAGGCCGGGGTCCCAGCCCTGGCCACTGGAGAAGAAAGCATGGAGGTTCAGAGGCTCTTCCCCAAGACTGAGCTGAAGTCTGCTTTCTGGGATGCCCCGCTCCTAAAGCCATCTCAGCTCTCAAGAGCAACCAGGCAAGTTGGCTCCTTCCCCTAAGCCAGGGAGGAGGAGCAACAAAGTCACCAGGAAGCACCCACTTACAGAGTGGTAAGTCCTGTGCTGGAACCAGCACTCACAGGAAGCATCTGCCTGCCTCTGGCCAGAATATGCCGTTTATATGAGAAATATGAGGCTCAGACAGATGGCAGCCCCTGAGAACAAGATCATCATGCTCAACCTTTACCACCTCAGCTTCCAAGTCATCAAGGTGGGGACGGCCCCACCTGCCCTGAACCCTGTCCCCCACCCGCCTCGGGCCGGCCTCGACCCTGGGGTGAGGCCTTCAGGTGAACCTTCAGTGCCTGTGTAGCCTGTGGGTGGGGCAACAGCAGGGGCTGGTGTTCCTGCACAAACAGAACCCCGAGCGAAGGAGCATCCAAACATCACATGGGCGGGGGGCGGGGAGCAAAGCGGGCAGGACAGACGAACTGCAATCTGAACACCAGACCTTCCCCATCATGACATTGTGGGATCCAGATCTCGGGCCCGGAAGGGCAGGCTGTAGTATTGGGCCTACCTCAGAGTGCCTGGGTCACAGATCCCTTTAGGCAGCTGAAGCATGACAGACATCAGGCCTTGCCTCAGAAAGAAGCCACGGGCACACCTGGTACCCAAAGCTGGGGGCTCCTGGACCTCTTGTTAAAAGGCCCTGTTGGTTATAAGCAGGGGTTTGGGCAAATGTACAGGAGCTTTGAAAGGCAGGTAGCTGGCATGACCAGGATGCATGGGCAGGTTAAGGCTGGCAGGGCAGGCAGTGAGGTGACGAAGATTCCATGTGCCACCCTGAGATGGAGCTAATGGGGCAGGCCCTTTGCCAGGGCAGACCCGCTCCAGACTGACCTTCTTGCCCACAGCTTGCCTCTACAATCCAGCTTTTTACCAGAGCTGCTAAAAAGACCCAGAAAAGAAAAGCTTTGGCCAGGCAGGGTGGCTCACACCTGTAATCCCAGCACTTCGGGAGGCGGAGGTAGGAGGATCGCTTGAACCCAGGAGTTCAAGACCAGACTGGACAACATGGCGAAACCCCATCTCTACAAAAAATACAAACATTAGCCAGACGTGGTGGTGCACGCCTGTAGTCCCAGCTACCTGGGAGGTTGAGATGGGAGGATTGCTTGAACCTGGGAGGTGGACATTGCAGTGAGCCCAGATGGCGCCACTGCACTCCAGCCTGGACAACAGAATGAGACCTTGTTTCAACAAAAAAAAAAAAAAAAAGAAAAAAGAAAAGTTTCGGGTACAGGGGGAGGAGCTGCCTGGCACATATCAGGTGCTCAGGTGCTTGGTTAACCTTCACCAGCGCCATCCTTTTCTCTGACACACTCACAGTCATCTCGGGAGGAAACTGAAGACGGGGACAATACTAGCAGCGGCTCCGCCCGTGAGCGCTCACTGCAAGCTGGGCTCTGCCCAAGGTGCTTCCCTGGAAGCACTGCCCGGACTCCGTGCAGCCTCAAGCCATGGTGCCTTTTCCGACTCTTGTGGTTTCCCAGCTGCAGGAGCAGGTCTGAGAGCCCAGTGACTCCCACGAGAAGGGCAAAGCTAACAGGAGGGGCTCTGCCCTGACTGGCCAACCTCGAAGGCTGGAAAGGACCTATCCCTGCAGCTGTGACACTTCCCCAAATGCACCAAGCTCTCCAGCACACCCGCCTCCCCCTGCCCCACCCCCGGCAGCCCTGACTTGTCCTTCCAAGTTTCACCCTCAGTCCACATCCTCAGCGGAGCCACCCCAGGTCCTCCAAGCATTTCCCCCAGACTCAAATTCTGCCCAGCCTTTGAGGCAGCCTTAGATGTGGCAAGTCAGCTTCCCCATGGGACAAGAGACCCGGCCGGGCGCATCTCAACCTGCTGGCCCTGGCCTGGCAGGCACAGCGGGGCAACCTGGGCAAGGGCACCTCTCTCAAGATGGGACCGGAAGGTAGACTGGGCCATCACCTCTGGGTGACCTGGGACTGGGAATATCCCTCTCTAGACACAGCCTCCTTCTTTTTTTTTTTTTTTTTTTTTTTTTTTTGAGGCGGAGTTTTGCTCTGTCGCCCAGGCTGGAGTGCAGTGGCCGGATCTCAGCTCACTGCAAGCTCCGCCTCCCGGGTTCACGCCATTCTCCTGCCTCAGCCTCCCGAGTAGCTGGGACTACAGGCGCCCGCCACCTCGCCCGGCTAGATTTTTGTATTTTTTAGTAGAGACGGGGTTTCACCGGGTTAGCCAGGATGGTCTTGATCTCCTGACCTTGTGATCCGCCCATCTCGGCCTCCCAAAGTGCTGGGATTACAGGCTTGAGCCACCGCGCCCGGCCTCACAGCCTCCTTCTTGATGAAAGGGGGGTGGTCTCACAAATCCTTGCCTAGGAGTGGCTGGGAGGGCAGAAGGAATGACAAAGAAATGACAGCTCCTCTGATACGTGGTGTGGACAGGATGTCCTTTAGAGAAGGCCAGCCATCAGCGCGTGAAACTGCTGCAGAGAGAACCAGGTGGCAGGTGGCAGGCTCACCTGGGCCCCAATAGGCCACCCCCCGAGCCCAACATAGGGAGTGCCAAGGCAGATCCTAAGAAGGCGTGTGGGACCCTGGACTGTGACCAGCAGGACACCCCACTCCCAGTACCCTTATTCTGGGCACCACAAGCCTGAAATTTTCTTTTTTTCTTTTCTTTCTTTTTTTTTAGACAGTCTTGCTCTGTCGCCCAGGCTGGAGTACAGTAGCACGATCTTGGCTCACTGCAACCTCTGCCTCCCAGGTTCAAGCGATTCTTCTGTCTCAGCCTCCTGAGTAGCTGGGATTACAGGCACCCACCATCACACACACCTAATTTTTTTGTATTTTTAGTAGAGATGGGGTTTCGCCACACTGGACAGGCTAGGCTCAAACTCTTGACCTCAAGAGATCCACCTGCCTCGGCCTCCCAAAGTGCTGAGATTACAGGCATGAGCCACCATGCCTGGGGAAGCCTCAACATTTCTGCCGTCTCAGAGAACTGCAATAACCCCCACTTCCCAAGGGGTAAGCTGAGGCACACAGGGAAGAAACATTCCAGGCTGATCAAAACCCATTCCAGGGCTCCTTATGCACCTCACATTGCCTCAGCAACTCCCACCATCCCCAAGAGGTAGCTCAAGATCCTCAGGCCTGGCTCAGAGCCCCGAGGCTGAGGCAGGAAAGCTCCATGGCTCAGAGGGCTGGCCTGGGTTCAAAGCCTGGCTTGGCCACTTTCTTCAGATTCTGGAACCTCTGCAAGCCAACTTCCACATCTGTGAGACAGCAGGGCCCCTCTCAAAGAGTAGGGGGACTCTACCCAGCTCAGGAGAGATGTCCAGCATAGCGCCCACCCAAGGCAAATGCTACTGCTCAGGCAGCCGCTCCCATGATGATCATTAACGCGACAACTGCTAGCTCTACCACTGCTCTGTGCTGGGTGAGCTGGGGGCAGGGGGCAGGTGGTTTCAAAGGCTGGCCTCTGCAACTGCCCACCTGCCCCATACTCACTGCCCAAAGCAAGCCTTCCTTGCCTGGGAACCTATCAGAGCCATATGGCCATAGAAGCCCCTGTAACCTGAGGTCTGGCAGTGGCACCTCAGGGGACACTTAAACTCTGAGGCCTTGGCTTCCCTTGGACAAAACAGGTTCCCAACAACCCAGAAAGGGGTACTGGGGCCTCTGGTCAGCGAGCGCTCACCAGCAGGGGCCCTGCTGCCTGGCCGCGCCTGCCCGCCATACCTTGACGTAGTAGGTGATGAGGATCTTGCGGAGGTCGAAAACCTGCAGCATGGAGGCAGCATTGTTGTCACTAATGCTATAGCCCTCCAGCACGTACTTGCTGGCTGTCACCTCCCAGGCCAGCCAGCGCTGCCCGAAGGCGGCATTGAAGGACAGGACCCGTGGCAGGTGGCCGGGTTCGCAGCAGCAACAGCCCTCGTCCTCCTCCACACCCTCGGTGATGGCCTCCACCTCGCGCTGCTGGCAGTAAGTGCCTGTTGGGGAGGGGTGTGCAGTCAGGAGCCGCAAGAACAATCCCTACCTGCCCCGTCCTGGGAGAGTGACCAACATGGCATCAGAGGCCTGTTGCCATTCCCCCCCTGGACGCCAGGGGAGTCAACCTTATTGGATGCCAACATTCACAAAGGAGCGCCTGCCTGTCCCCTTCCAACTCCCAGCATCCAAGGGCAGGGCAGGAGGGAGCAGGGACACTGGGTCTGGCCCCTCTGCACTCTTCGGGCATTCAACACACGTCTTCCTGAGAGGAAGGAGCTGGCTCGCTCATGGCGCCCAATCCGTGGGCCAAGCCTGAGACCACAGAGCAGGCTGGGCATGAGAACTCAGACCTCCAGGCCCAGGCCCTTACTGCAGTGACCTGTAGAGTCACTGGGACCTAAAGCTGGGGCAGGCACAGGGCTTGGCCAAGAGACCCTGCCACCTCATTGCTCAGACTGGGAAACGCGGCCCAGGGAGGAGGAGTGCCTTGCCCAAGGCCACCTGCCAGCCTGGGCAGAGCTGGACTGGACCTCACTCGCATGTGCTATTGAACACAGCTCCCATGTCAGGCCCGAGCCGTGCCTGCCCACCCGAGCCTGGTCCTGCGGCTCACCCCGGAACTCAAGGCCACGCAGCTGGAAGGTGACGAGGCCATTGCCAACCTCGATGAGGTGCACCAGGGCGTTGAGGTAGTCGGAGGCCAGGACGAAGCAGTCGCCAGGGCCGTAGTTGCCCCAGCGGCCCAGCGCCAGGTCCCCACACAGCGTGTGCTGCAGCGAACGCGCCAGGTGCTCGTAGAAGATGGAGTTGAGGTTGTTGTCATCAGCGCCTAGGACCCAGGACAGGCAAACGGACAACGTGACAAGTTAGCGAGGCTCCCTCCCCAGGGAGGCCCTGCCCTAAAGCCCCTTGGATGGCTGGGTACACACCAGGGTTCCGGTCCAGCTGTGTGACCAGGCGGGTGTTGGAATGATCCACACGTTTAGTGCTGTTCAGAGAGAGAGCAACAAGGCGGTTGGCCAAGAAGGTGAAGAGAGGGTGCACCCTGCTCATGCTCTCCCTGTGCCACAAGGCCAACGCCATCCAGGACAGCCCCGTTATGCAGGCAGATGAGGAGACTAAGGCTCAGGGACATGAAGGGACTCACGCAGGACACACAGCCAGGAAGCAGGGAGGCTGGGCTCATCCCCAGACCCCACCATCCCCAAGCTGTGAGCCCGAGGCCTTAGCCTGGTGCAGGCTCTGCCCGCATCAGATCCACCACCTCAAGTGTCCCCACTGTGCCCAAGTCCTCCCATACCTGCTGTGGGCCCCTCTGTGGGTGGCCTCCAGCCTGGGCTCCACACCCCTCCCTTCCTGTCCTGCTGGGCGTGCTCCCGCCTCCTGTGAGACTCACTTGTAGTCACGCTCCCAGAACTTGAGGGGCCGTGCATAGGACATGATGAAGACGGCGCTGCCCAGCAGCGGGTTGAGAGGTGTGGAGAAGAGCCCCGAGAGCAGGGCCTGGACGAACAGCATGGCCGAGTCTGAGCTACAGTCAAGGAGGCAGCGGGCAACAGGACCTCCCAGCCCCCGACCACCCCCCACTGCCCCAGGCCACAGCCCTCCCTGCACAACCCCACCCAAACACAGGCCGGATGCGTGGCACGGCAAAGGGCTGGGCAAAGGCGTGGAAAGCCGAGCCCCAGGTGATCTGCCAGGGCGCGATGTAGGTCAGCACGAAACGCAGCTTGTACAGCAAGTCCCACAGCTGGCAGGGCCAACAGGGAGAAGAAAAAAGACATGCAGGGTCACTCATGGAAGCCCCTGGATGCCAGGCCCCATTCAGAGGCTTGGGTCATCCCACTGGGGCCAAGCTCAAGATTACTATCAGCCCTTGTGCTCTGGACATGGCTCAAGGCACCTGACACCATTAGCAACCCCTGCCTGAGCTCTAAGAGGGCAGTGACCATTTAGTTCATACAAGTACCCTGTGAGCTTCTTATTCCTATTGCTGGCCCCATTTCACAAATGGGAAAGTTGAAGTTCAGAGAAGATACAGAAGGTAAATGACCTCCTCAGGTCATGCCACTAAGTCACCGGTGAGGCTGAAGCTGGACTATAGTACTGAAAGTCGAGGAGAGCCACAGGCCCTGCCCTCAGAGGGTACGCAGTGTGGATGCCCACCAGCCTGGGCCAGGCCAGAAAACAAGAACAGAATGTTCACGTGAGGGAGAAAAAGGCTCAGGCCTGCCTTTTTCTCCAGTAGACTACAAGAGGCCTTTGGCCTCCAGTAGAGTGCAGGAGAATGGTCCTTAGTTCAAAGAGCCCCCCAAGCCCTGGCAACGTCACAGCCAGCAGAGCACCTGTACACGCCAAGGCACTAGGAGCTTCCGAAACTCAGCTCTGACTGCTCTGGATCCAGGGTGGCAAAGGGGTGCAGAACTCAGAGGTTTGCATCCAGAGGGTAAGGCCAGGTCCTGATTACCCTAACCATTTCTGAGAAGGTGGTCGTGGGGTCAGACAGGCCTGGGTTCAAATCCTGGCTGACCGCCAATTCTCTGAAAACCTGAGGCAAGTGCCTCAACCTCCTTCAGCCTCAGCTTCCTCTCTGTAGAGGATGGAAGTAACCCCTTCCTTGAGAAGCTGCTGCAAAGACCCATGGGGCTGATAGAGCGGTGGCCACAGGCCCTCAGGAAATTCTCTTCCCAGCCAGGCAGAAGTTGGCTCTGCTCCCATTGGGCAGCCTGGCGTCTGGGCCACAGCCACCAGCTCACCTTGCTGCAAAGCAGGGACATGAGGAAGTAGTCAAGCAGAAAGCCCTGGGAGAGGCGCGGGTAGTCGAAGTGGAAGAGCAGGACAGTGAAGGCCAACGTCAGGTACTGCTGCGGAGGGCAGCAGAAGGCTGAGCGCAGCAGCTTCAGCCCAGCCACGGTCATCAGCAGCGCCCGGCAGCTGTGGGTGAGGGGCAGGCATCAGGTGCTTGGTAGGGGACCAGGGGCAGTGGGTATAGGTGTCCCATCCCTTGCCTACTCTGGCCGGAGAGCAACCCCTGGCCTCTGCTCTACCAGGTTGACCCCTGCTCTTTTGGCCCCGTGACTCTTAGTCCCTTCCCTTCCAAAGGGAGTGGTGGGAACACATTTGCTTTTGAAGAGGCAACACTTCTGCTTTAGCTTGCTGAGCAACCTTAGACGTGACTCATTTCCTCTTAGGCCTCAGTTTCCCCATGGATCAGAAGGGAAAGTGGGTGATGGGATCGTTGAGGGTGGGGTGGTCCTCACTAGAGGCAGTACTTGTCCGGGTGGCTGACGACTGTGTGGGCATCCACCGTGAGGGCGTTGAGCACCACGGCTGGGTAGATGAGGTACTTCTCTACGCACTGCAGGCCAGCATACAGCTTCTCAAACCACATCACCTGGGCGGCACCTGTGTGCAGAGGCCAGGACTCAGTACCTGGCTTCCACACGCCCACCTTCCCTGTGGAAGTCCTTCCCTAGGAGGGCAGGCTGTGCTGTCCTGAGTCCTCAGAGACTCTGGGGGGAGGGCTGATCTGTGGCAGCTCAAACGAGAGCAACGAGCCTCAGCAGGGAAAGGGCTCCACATGCCACTTAGCACATCGAGGCTTGCTTTATGGTGGGTGCTCTGCCCTGCTTTGCTGTCTGCAAAAACAAGGCCAATGATGAAATCCCAAACACCCACGTACAGCAGGCTGGCTAGGGCCTGATTGCACAGTAAGCCCGTGAGCTGGGCCCTTGTAAAGGGCAGATCCCTCGGTTCAGGCTGGTTGTAGCCACAGACGGATGCTAGTCCGGGAGGCAGAATCTTCTGTCGTTTAAGAAAAACTCAAGAAACGTGGATCTTCATATCTCAGATCAAGATGCTAAAATACAGGCTCCAGGATTTTTAAAAAAATGTTACGCAGCCCAGTAACAATGTGCTCCAGGCAGCTCTGGTCCATTGATGACCAATGTTTAATTCTGGACAAGAGATCCCTTCAGGGCCTTGGGGTTCTAATTCTTCCGTCTCCTCACAGACAGCAAGGAGGGCAGGACCAGGGCAATGCAGGCAAGGGAAGGGCACAGCAGGGCATGGGGAGGAGAGTAGGTGGAGAGCGCAGCAGGGCAACATGGACACAGAGGGCAGGGAGGGTGCAGAAAGGGTAGTGTGGCCAGTGAGTGCCCCCTGCTGGCACTCCTGAGCTGAGAGGACCACAGCTCTCACCAGCCAGGCTGCAGCCTGAACCACTGCCCAGGCCTGACCATCAGGGGCAGGAACTCACCACGCACTTCATACTGGCTGTACTCCAGCGGCTTCAGCACGGGCTGTGACAGGCAGAACCAGGGCAGCTGTTTGCGGAGTTGTGGCAGCAAGTAATGTGTGAAGAAGCCCACGGCCCCAGCCAGTGCATACAACACGAAACCCAGCACCGACTGCAGGAGGGAGAGGCCAGAGGCTCAGCCGACGGGAGCAGACCAAGGGGCCACAGAGGGCCACCTGGCACAAGCCGGGGAGGGGCTGCCCAGGGTGCTCAGATCGAGCAGGCTCCCACCAAGACAGTGAGAGGCAGCGGCGGCCCATGCCACACAAACCTTCAGGGCAATAAAGACGGTGCTGGCACTGATGGCGAAGGTGAGCACGGCGATAACCACACACATCACCAGGTCGGAGTGCAAGACCTCACGCTGCAGGGCCAGGAGAGACATTCAGCTGCCCGGCCAGGAGAGACACTCAGCTGCCCAGCAGCCCAGGTTGGACATGCCCCTCCCAGTACCCCCAGAACTTGTCACCACCTCCCCACAGAACCCCACCCCCCGCCCCCTCACCACTGACTGGCGCATCTTGTCCGGCAAGGGGTCCGGGGGCTCGGCCCGGGCTGTCTCCAAGCTGCGCTCCTCCAGCTCAGGGAAGAGCTTGCTCCGGATCAGAGACCTGGAGGTGAGGAAGAGTCAGGAGGAGGACGCCCCTTCTTCCCCCCAGCCCCAGTCACAGGCACATGCACAGACCACAAACCCCTACTGTGCAGACACAAACACACGACCCGGAGTACACACACCAGCGCGAGCACAGGCGCGTGCGGGAACCCACCAGAGCACGGTGGGGTCGCTGCTCTGCCGGCTCAGGTGGTAGGACAGCGCCACCAGGAGACCACAGAAGACTGAGAAGAGGACAGGGACGTGCTGCTCTGGCCACGGAGTCTGGGGAGAGAATCCATGCTGGTCAGGGGAGGTGAGGTAAGCATGGAGTCCGGGCTGCCCCCATGTGAGAAGCCACTGCTGAGCCCAGTTCACAGCCCCACCCCAACCATCCCTACGCACTGCAGCATGCCCCCACCTCGAAAGCCACCCCTACCTTGATGGCTCCAAAGCAGAAGCCGTAGAGCAGGGCAGCGGCCAGCAGGCTGCGGGAGAGGCTGAAGACTGCTGTGAGCGGGCTGGTGGCAGCTGTGTGGAAGGGAGAAGTACAGCCCAGCTCTCACCTGCAGGTACCCACCTCAACCCTAGCCCCACTTCCCCTCAACTCCCAGAGGCTGGCCTCCCTGGAACGGCACCCCCAGTCCATTGTTCTCTGTTGCTCCAAGCCCCAAGGGGCCTTCAGAGCTTCCAAGATTCTCAGATTTAAACCACTTGCCTGGGGAGGGAAGGAGAGAGGAGAGGGCGGAAACCCTGAGTCTGCAGTACAGACGAGGGAGAAGGTTCCGCAAGGGTGGAGCCAAGGACCCAATCGGAGGGCCCTCCGGGGCCTCCGCACGGACCCCACCCCGGAGCCACCTGTGGGCATCATACCTGTGCCCCCGAAGCCATGCATATCTATTTGCTCCAGCAGGTACATGAGGCAGGTGTTGACCTGGGGCAGGAGGCCCAGGAGGAAGACGAAGGGGAAGCACAGAGTGAACACTGGTAGGGAGGGGACACGAAGGCCCAGTCAGCCTGCTGGCTTCCCGCGGCCCACCCTCAGGGACTCACTCTCCTGGGCCACCTCATCCCTGCCCCAGCCTCACCAGTGGCCACGTCTCGGGCACAGAAGAAGAAGGAGGCGGAGAAAAGCGTGAGGCCATAGAGGGAGACAGGTGGGAAGGGCTGAGCTGAGCCCAGGGCGTCCAGCAGCCAGATGAGCAGACAGCAGATGCAGAAGTAGACAGGCCGGCTGTACGCGATCACCCAGTTGTGGCCCTGAGGGGTCAGCGCATGAGGAGCTGGGTCTCCCCCACTGGCCACGCCTCTGGCACATGCACACACTCAAGGGTCCCAGGCCTGGCCCTGGGTCCAAGCCGGAGAGCCTGGCCAGGTGGGGGCGATGGAGGTGAGGGACGAGGGAGCCCCAGCCCTCCATGCCCTACCCTCCTCCCCACCTGGTCTCAGCCCCTCCCGGGGCCTCCTGGCCAGAGGCGCTGCTCCATGGGTACTCACGTGCATGGGGGATGCCGCATCAGGCTGGACGCTCTGGAAGAGACAGGGCTACGTTGGCAACTAGAGCCGATGCCCACGGGATGGTCAGAGGCCCCGGACCTGTTCAGCTCCACCACTAGGCAGTTATGAGTGACCAGGTCAGGCCCCCGAACTGTCCTGAGCCTCAGTTTTCTTGCTTGTAAAAGAGCTGGCCGGCTCTAAGGAATCTTAGGCAAATTATCTACCTTTTAGCTTATACCCCTTAAAACTGAAGTGGTGGGAAGGGCAATCTCGGGGAAAAGCTGGGTGCGGAAGGAAACACAGGGAGCCCAGCCTGACCTTCAGCAGGGAGTACTGGCAGGAGGCGATGACCAGGCAGAACTGGAAGACCCAGATGTCGGTGAAGAAGCCCTTGAGCAGCAGCAGGTAGCCCAGGAAGGCCACAAGGCTGCTCAGGCCCACGCCGAAGATGTTCTCCAGCACTCCCCGCGTCCTGCAGGGACAGCCAAGTCAGGGCATGCCCATCCGGCCTCACCTTCCAGTGGGGCAGTGGGGGAGATGGACCTTGCCCTAAAGGCCCAGCTCTGGGACCCTGCCCATGCCAGACCCTTGTACTCTGACGATGCAAACACCTATAACTTTGAGGATGCGGCCTGGCAGCACCTGTTCCAGAGACCATTGTATTGCTCTCTCCTTCCCAATCTTTGCCCACTCTGGACATCGAGGGCTGAGAGCTCAGGGTGCCATCACTCCCGGGATTCCCCCATCCCCAGCTGAGGCTGAGTTAACTGCACGCAGCTACATCGTGCATGCTATCTCGGGCGTGCAACGCTATGCACGTGGGACCAGCACCCAGTCGCTGTATCTAGAGAAACCCAAACGGATGGGAAGGCACACGGGCTCTCGGCCCAAGTTCTCTACAATGGGCAAGTCATCTGACTTCTCTATCAGATTTTCTGGGACTCGGTGTCCCCTCTGAGAAATGGGAAAGGTGAGATAACTGGTCTGTGAGCTTTTCTAGGTTACAGCACTCGATTTTCAAATCAACAGAAGCTAATACAAAAAAGTGAATAGGATGGCTGGGAGTGGGGTCTCACGCCTGTAATCCCAGCACTTTGGGAGGCAGATGCAGGTGGATCACGAGGTCAGGAGATTGAGACCATCCTGGCTAACACTGTGAAACCCCACCTCTACTTTAAAAAAAAAAAAAAAAAAAATTTAGCCAGGCGTGGTGGTGGGTGCCTATAGTCCCAGCTACTTGGGAGGCTAAGGCAGGAGAATGGCGTGAACCCGGGAGGCGGAGCTTGCAGTGAGCCAAGGTCATGCCACTGCATTCCAGCCTGGGCAACAGAGAGAGACTCCGTCTCAAAAAAAGAGTTTTTTTCAGCAGGACTTTGGAATAGACAGATTTAATACAGCACCACCCACCTGGCCACCCCTTTACACCACAAATGAACCATAGGAACCACCACTACAGACTCCAGCCAACAACACGCCCTCAGCTTCCCCCGAGTCAGGCTCTCTGCTGCCTGCCTTCCTCCACAGGTAGAGAGTCTGGGGAGCCAAGGTCCAGGGGCTTTCCAAGAATTGGGGGCCAAGGCCGCAGGACACTCACCGGTCCAGCAGAGCCAGCAGGGCAAGCCGCTCGTAGCGCACAGAGGTCCAGCGGCCAGGGAGAAGCCAGTACTTATAGCTATGCTGGGCCCGGGGTGGCGCTTCCTCCATCAGCGTCTGCTCCTGGGATTCGTGCAGGGAGTCCTGGTCCAGCAGGTCAAACTGCAGTCCCCACAGCCGCGGCCATCAGCCCCGCCACCCCACACACCGTCTACTGTTACCCCCCTTCAGCACACCAGCCTGGCTGACCATTTCCATCAGCACATAAAGGCCCCCATCTAGCGGCCCCAGACTCCACCCGAACCCTTCATCCCAAAGGGCTCCTCCTCTCTCCAGGTTTCCAGGATGTGGCCCGACAGCTGCAGGGGCTGCCTAGAGTCACCAGTTCCCACGCCTGTCTTCCCCAGTCAGGCAGACTCTGCCACCTCTGCTGAAGCTCAAGGAAATCCACTTGTCCTTTGGGACCTGGCACAAATGCTACCCTCCTCCCAGACAGGGCCTGTCACTGTCACTCTGACTACCCCATCCAAGAGTGCATACAGAGCTCAGCCTTGAGGACAGGCCTAGGTGCCAACGCCAGCCCTGAGGCCCTGGGCACATGACTTGACCTCTCTCATTTGTTGTATCCTTCACTCAACAAGCACTTGTGGGGCCCCAGCTATGGGCCCGGCCCTGTACTGGGCTCCAAGGATAAAACAGAGAGCCAGAGGTGCACAGCCCTTCCCTCTGGAGGTGGCCGCCAGCCACGATTCCACTTGACATGGTTACGAGGAAGAAATGAACCAGAAGGGAACAGATGGGAGCTTCTGGGGGTTGCTCAACCTATCTGTGGCCTTGAGGGTCAGGTGCCGGGTACGCTTTCATAATCATTTTTTAAACTCTGAGATGGTGTTTTATGCATTCTTAGCACTTCTGGTATTAATAGATTAAGCACATAAATTTACTGTCCAAATTGTGATGTCCTTAAGAGCAACAGAGAACACTGTTTATGACTATACTGGGACAAGAAATGTTAACAGAGAGCACTCCAGCATCCACATGTGCACAGTGCACGCAGCAGCAGAGTCACCACGGGGTCCCTGTTTGCCAACAGAACACCGCCACTTCCACAAGTATCATCATTAACACCCATAGCCCCTGTTTACCGTGGGCCCCTCCAGAGTTAGGAATATACTCCAGAGATATTCAAAGAATAAACAAATAATTGACTTCTCCAGCCATTCAGACTCAGAGCCTCTGCCAGCATCAAAGGTCAGGATAGAATAGGGCCCCTGGAGCCCTCACTCAGCACAGCCCATTCCTCCTGGGGCACCTGGACAAGCTCTCTATACAGGCCAGACTCAGTGATCTGCCCACCCCATCATGCCCCACTGGCACGGCCCTTCCCCGGCCGCTCCTCACCTCCGGGATCTCCAGGGGCACCCGGCGCACCTGCATGCCCTGCAGAACCACAGGCCTCGGCTGCAGCAGGTTCAGGCCGCCTGTGGCCTCAGGGACATCAGCTGAGTGGAAGCTGGAGGAATGTGAATGTCTGTCCCTGTGAGAACAGCAGCCATCAGGATCCCATGAGAGGCAAGCCCTGGGGCTGGGTGGGGTCAAAGTCAAGGCCAGGCAGGAGGGGCAGTCTGTGCCCGAGACCAACCAGGACCCAAGGGACAAAAGTGCTGGGGTCAGGTGGCAGAAGTGCCTCCCTCCCAGGCCCTGGCCCGAGTGTTGAGGCTGTGCCCTGAGCTTCCTAGAAACTTCCTGCCTGGAGTGTCATGGAGCCAGGGACCCGAGGAGGTCTGTCCTTTGTTGCTCCCCATCCTCCCCCTGCAGGTCTGAGCTGCCTCTGCCAACCCAGCAGGAAGAGAGCTAACTCCAGGCTCAGGGAACTGCCCAGAGATGCAGGCCACCAAGACAATGGCCTGGGAGGCCAGGCTTGGGAACTCACCAGACTCCATTAGCTGCCTGCTCCCCTTGCTGCCCTACAGGGTTCTCGTAGCCGCCTCCAGCCAGACCAAAGGTATAGGAACGCCGCACACCTGGGGCAGGGTATGGGAGATGATGCAGCGTGGCAGAGACAGGAGCACCAAGGCCCGGCTCATGTGGGCACCAGACCCATCAAATGAGGCAGAACCCTATGCTGTGTCCTCTGAGAGGGCAGCCCAGCCTCTGGACAGGAAAGGGCCTACAGGTCAAGAGCCTGGGCGCAGCAATCACCTGCCCTGGCCTTAGATCTCCCCTGTACTGCAGGCTGAGCCTCCATTTCCTCATCAGCAGAGAAAAAGATGACAAAGACACCGTGCCTCAGAGAGGCTGCAAGGATGATGTCTGGCAGAATTAGCAGAGTACCCGCCACAGGGCTGAGGAAGCACCACTGCTGGGAGGACTCAGGTTGTTGGGGGAGGGCGGGGAGGCACCGGGCCAACGGGCTTGGGGAAGGCTCACCGCTCTCATCGTAGAAATAGTGCACAGCACCCTCAGAGGTGTCATCAAAGGTGCAGGCCTCATGCACATTGGCACCGGCCCGGGTGAGCAACAGTGAAGAGGCGAAATGCAGCGCAGAGGGCAGCGTCAGCGCCCGGGAGTGAGAGGCAGCCCGGCCCCGCTGAGCCTCCTGCAGGCTGCTGGAGAGGGTCAGCCCCAGGTCAGCGCCAGTTAGAGCTCGTGGGCCCTCCCCGGCCCCTGGTGCCCCTCGGCCCAGCCGGCAGGGTGCTCACCTGGGAGGCGAGCCCATGACAGAGGCTGGAGGGGTGGGGTTGCTGCCTGCATTGTGGCGTCTCCGAATGGCCTGGGTCCGCCTCACACTGCTTGAGCGGTCCCGCCTGCCAGTCTCCTCAGCTGCTGCCCAGAGAGAGGTCCCCAAGGGTAAGTGACAGATGCTCAGACAGGGCTGGGGGAGTAAGGCTGGAGATGGTGCTCCGCCAGGAAGCTAAAAGCCTGGTACAACCATGCCCCGGCTCTGGGGCCCAGCCAGGTCACATAGCCCCTTGCTCAGTTTCCTTACTTGCAAACAAGGATGACACTGATCTGCCCTGCCCCACCCCGCTGGTGGTGGGAGGATGAGTGTGGATGATGAGAGTCCTCAGGGAACAAAGACTCAGGTGCTAACCAAGGATGTGAAGGCAGGTAGCTGAACCCATGTCTAAGAGATTTGGCAGACAATGTCAATCATCACCAGGCCCACATCCATCTGCTGCCTACGACAGAGGCTGAGCTGACACTGACCAGGTCCACTCTTACCTGCCCTTTGCCCAAACCCAAGCCCGTAACTCACGTCCCCCAGCCCGCCTCTACAGCCAGTACTCACCTCCCCCCACGGCACCTTCCTCCTGCAGCTCCCCCCGCCAGCCGGGCTGGTTGGCAGCAGGTCCCCTTCGGGCCTCAGCAGGCAGCGCAGCAGGCTCACCAGCAGCCTGCTCCACCCCAACCTGGGCCTCCAGCTCAGCCTTGGAGCCAGCCAGTGGGGGCCTCAGAACATCACCCCCAGCCCCATCCATGCTCAGCACTCGGGCATGTGTTTTAGCGCTGGCGGTACTAGGCGTCCGCTGGGTCCCATATGGCCGCTTGGGGGGCACAGCAGTTCCCTCCTCAGCCCCATGGGGGGCCCTCCGCTTCCGGGGTCCCCCTGCTGCACCCCGGGAGCTCTCAGGGGAGTAGCAGGAAGTAGAAGAGGAGCTGTCAGTACTGTAGCGGCGCTGCGATCGGAGACTGGAGGCCGGACTCAGTTCACTGCCCTCGCTGGTGTCTTCATCCTCAAAGAAGGCCCCACCTTCAAGCAGGGGCCGTCGAGGGGCACGGCCAGGTGGAGAGTGTCTTCGCAGGGATGGCTGCTGTTTGCTAGGCCGTAGCAGGGCCAAGTCCTTGGGCCGCACAACCAGGAGCGGCTCAGCCAGGCCCGGTGGTGTCCCTGCTCCAATGACCGTGTCAAAGGAACGCAGCGTGTCATCTGAGGGGACCCCGGCGTCTGGCGAGGCAGGCAGTTCAGCCTCAGAGGGTGGGTCTGTGTCGCTGCCCTCAGGGGCTGGCCCCCCTGGGGGGCTGTCCAGATGGGTGGAGTTGGTCTTCTCACTCTTGAAGCTGCTCAATGTCTCCCTATCAGTGCCGCTGAAGCAAGAGTCTGAGGAGCCCGCTTTCTGGGGCGTGGGCTCCCCTGAGCCCCGCCGGTCAAGGGGCTGATAGCCACCTGCCCCCCTGCGTTGCTCCCGTCGACTGCTGGTCCTCACCAGGGCCCGGTCAGGCCGGGTCAGGGTCAGGAAGCTCTTGCTCAGCTCCTGGCTGAGGCTCCCCTTCAGGAGGGGGCTCATGGGAGTGTCAGCCATGCTGCTCCCACTCCAGGGCGCTCCATCTCCAGCCAGGGGGGAAGGCTCTGAAGAGTCTGTACTGGGAAGAGAGGGGTCTGGGACAGCCCCTGGAGGCGTCTGGGGAAGGTCTCCAACTGCCAGAAGAATGGGAGACAGAAAATGAGAAAAAGGGTTTTCTGCAAAAGAAACTGGTGCTAAGGGGGCTCTTACGCTCTGTACTTTTCCTGAGAGCCCAGCCACAGCAGCACACTGGGGAGGTCCCACAGAGGAATACAGAGCAGACCCGAAATGGAGCCAAAGTTGAGGGGATTCAATGACAAAACAGCTGGTCTAGCCCACAAGCCTCAGCCCCATAAGGCCCACGCACTCAGTTTCTCCTGCGAGCTGAGCTTCAGCATCTCTCGGTCGGCAGAGGTCACGATCACATTGTTGCTGCCCTGCTCCCGCACCAGCTCCTTGATGTCTGCAACCACGGCCCCAGAGGTGTCAGCAGGACCCCCTGGCACAGCATGCCAGCCCCTGTTCCACAGCACTATGCTCCAACCCTAAAGAGCAGCCACCTACCTCTGAGGGGCCCAGAGTCCTCCATTCGGGGCAGCAGCTCCTGAGTAGACAGAGAGAGGCGTGAAGGAGCAAACAAGGCAAGAAGTAGGCTCAGGACGCACCCACAGTGGGGACTGGCTCGCGGAGGAACAGCAGGACAAGCTGAAGTCCAGGCCCACTCACCGAGACCTGGTTGAAGCCAAACACAGAGTGCTGGGAGCTGCAGCGCACTGGGGGTGTGGAACTGACTTTCCGGAACACTGTCATCTCCACTCCGGGGTCCCTGGCAGTGAAAAAGAACAGCAGCTTTGAGCTAACCTCTCCTCTGTGTATGCTACTTCCATCTTTGTCACTGCTTCTTCTTCAGAAGTCACTTTACAATTCCTAGGCTAACACGAGACAAGTGTTCACATTCACTCAGAGAGCCAATGTTCCCTAAGTCCCTACTCCACCCTGCGAGGTTCAGGCCCAGGCACCAAAACCCCTCAATCCCCAGCACAGTCCCTACCCCACCCACCTGGGCGGATTGCTGTCCCCCTGGGCAGGCTCTTCCTCCAGCTCCCCCACGGTAGAGCTGCGCTTCTCCACGATCTCGCCCTGGTCAAACATGGCATGCAACCGATAGTTGACGGTCTTGATGGCAGCAAAGATGATAGCCACCACGAGGCAGTACACGCCGGCCACCATCAAGCTGGGAGGCAGGACCTGAAGATGAAAGTAAACCAGGTCCCTTTTCACAAAGCCTTGCCACTACAGGACGTAGCTGCCATCGTCGTCATAGCTAGGATTCACAGACTCACTAGAAAACTTCATCACCTCTGCACACAACCACTACACAGCCCTCGGCAAGGAGCTCTGTCTTCTGTTTAGCTGGATAAGATTAAGTGTGGGGTTCAAGGTCACTCGATCCAAGAAAGGTAGACTTTGGCCTCTTCCACGCAGACCCAAACTCTGCAGTGATTCCTCTCTCTCCACGTCCCAGAGCCCAGGGCACGGCCCCGAATCCCTGCCAGGCTGCCCTCCCTCTCCCGGCTGGAGTTACAGGTGGCCGTGGCGTCTCACCATGTACAGCAAGAAGGGAAAGATGAGCAGGAAGATCCAGACATAGAGGTGGAAGCAGTTGGAGAAGGTGCTCTGGTGCGGGTCGAAGAACCAACCGCCGGTGAGCGAGGCCCACACCCCCTGGCGCAGGATCTGCAACACCTGCGACCCCATGGCCCCGCCGCTGCTGCGCGCGCCCCACTCCCGGGACCCTCATGGGGGCGGCCCCCGGCCCATGCCCCGTCTGGCGCCTGAGGGCCCCGGGGCCCGGCCTCACGCTCACGCCATGGCCTCCCCCAGCGGGGGAGGGGGGGCTCAGCCGCGCGAGGGTGCGGGCAGGGGGCGGGGCCGACCGGGACAGTCAGCGGTGCAAGGCCCAGACGCGGGGGTGGGGCTGCATCAGGGGCGGGGTCCGCGTCCCCACTCGTGGCCCAGAATTGCTCCGAGGGGCCGAGCCGTCAGGCAGGCGCGGGGCACGGGCCGGGCACCCGTCGGCGGCATCCAGAGGTGGGCGTGGGGTGGATGCTCCCGGGGTGCAGGCGACAGCTCTCTAGCCTCCGGACCAGGGAGAACCCCAGGATCTGGGGTCCACTTCCGGGGTCGCAGGTCACTCGCTTGGGGCTCCGCGCTCGCCCGGCTTCTGCCGGTGCCGGCCTAAGGAGGAGGCCGGAAGAAGGAGCCGCGAGCCGCCAGCCTGCAGTGGCGCATGCGCCCAACGGTTCCAATTGGGACCCGGAAAAGGAAAACTTGACGGCATGAATGCGCAAGCGCAGAGAGGTGGTGGCGCGGTAGGACGCGAGGGGTGCCATTTGGGCGTGCGCAGAGTCCAGAACTAAAGCAAGTTCATGCGAAAAAGCGTTTGGGCGCATGCGTAGACCCAGGCGTCGCCAAGCCAGGGTAGACCACTGGGCGGAACCAAAGAGAGAGTTGAGTAGCCATTGGGTAACGGCAAGTAATTGGCGCACAGCTCTTCCAATGAGTTACAGGAGACGGGGAAAAGATGGAGGCGTGGACTCCCCTAGTTGCAGCGAGTGTTCTGCACTAACGAAGCACGCCCCTCTCGGTCCGCCCCCTTTAATGCTGGACCTCCTACGTCCTGATCGTTTCTCGTCTCCCAGCGGCGTCTACTTCCGGGTCAGAGCTCAGACCTAGGGTGTAGAGAACAACCTTCCGGAACAGGCAGGAATAGTCGAAAAAGGATAGCGTCGTCTTTCTTAAAGTGACAGACTCAAAGCAATTGGGGCAGCCCTATCCAGAGGTTGTGAGGGCGACTCAGCTATTCTGAATCCAATCGTGGGCAAAGTTCTGGACAAGTCTCAGGATTCTGCCAATGGGGAAGGGATATGAAGAAGCGGATTGTTTCCCAGGTGAGAAGAGCAGAACCTTAGACAATCCACTCCAAGAGCTTGAGGTGCAGCCAGTTCCGACTGTCCTCCAGTCTTCCCCACCCCATCCCACTAGCTCTGAGAGGCAGAGCTTTCTTGTTCTCATATCATATATGAAAAGAATGGTCAGGCGCGGTGGCTCACGCCTGTAATCCCAGCAATTTGGGAGGTCGAGGCGGGCGGATCACGAGGTCAGGGGTTTGAGAACAGCATGGTCAACGTGGTGAAACCCGTCTCTACCAAAAATACAAAAATTAGCCGGCCGCCCGGCTACTCGGGAGGCTGAGGCAGGAGAATCGCTTGAACCCGGGAGGCAGAGGTTGCAGTGAGCTTAGACTGCGCCATTGCATACCAGCCTGGGCGACAGAGAAAGACTCCGTCTCAAAAAAATAAAAAAGAAAGAAAGAAAGAAAATAATGAGGCTCAGAATGGATGGATCGCACAGTCCCACAACTTCGCAGCCAAGACCAGACTCGGGTTCACCCCCTTCCCAAGTGTGGTTCTGTAACCCCGTTTTGCTGACGCCAGTGCGGATGCAGAGGACAGAGATGGCCCATCCTTAGCAGAGACCAACCTGCACCCTGGCCAGCAGAGCACGCAGCTGGAGGTTTTTCTTTCTATATCTCAAAGCCTGCTGTGATGGGGAATCTGGTTCTGCCCTTTCCCTCCTCTGCCTCTCCTGGCCCGCCTACCCGGGAACTCCCCTGCTGGAGCCTCTGGGAGGGGAGCGGTGCAGGCCGCCCGCGTCATCTGATGCTGTTTCCTGCAGGAGGGAGAAGAGCGGAAAAAAGTGAAACTCCACCCTCCACCTCTGCCTCCCGCCCCCGAGGCCAAAGTACAAAGGGAGGAGGAAGAAGGGAGCGGGGTCGGAGCCGTCGGGACCAAAGGAGCCGGGGCCAGGAACAGGCAGTCTGGGCCCAACTGTGAACGCTCCCTCCACCCCCGCGCAAAAAGACCCAACCGGAGTTGAGGCGCTGCCCCTGGAGGCCCCACCCTACGCTTGGCGGGGGCCGAAGCCAGGCTCCCAGGACTGCTCCAGGACCGAGGGAAGCTCGGGCCCCTCCAAGCTAGCCATGGTGAGGCGTCGGAGGCCCCGGGGCCCCACCCCCCCGGCCTGACCACACTGCCCTGGGTGCCCTCCTCCAGAAGCCCGAGATGCGGGGGGCCGGGAGGCGACACTCCTGGCTCCCCAGAGAGGCGTGGGTCTGGGGCTGAGGGCCGGGGCCCGGATGCCCAGGTTCCGGGACTAGGACCTCGGCAGCCAGCGGGGGTGGGGACCACGGGCACCCAGAGAAGGTCCTCCACACATCCCAACGCCGGCTCCCGGCCATGGAGCCCTTGAAGAGCCTCTTCCTCAAGAGCCCTCTAGGGTCATGGAATGGCAGTGGCAGCGGGGGTGGTGGGGGCAGTGGAGGAGGCCGGCCTGAGGGGTCTCCAAAGGCAGCGGGTTATGCCAACCCAGTGTGGACAGCCCTGTTCGACTATGAGCCCAGTGGGCAGGACGAGCTGGCCCTGAGGAAGGGTGACCGTGTGGAGGTGCTGTCCCGGGACGCAGCCATCTCAGGAGACGAGGGCTGGTGGGCAGGCCAGGTGGGTGGCCAGGTGGGCATCTTCCCATCCAACTATGTGTCTCGGGGTGGCGGCCCGCCCCCCTGCGAGGTGGCCAGCTTCCAGGAGCTGCGGCTGGAGGAGGTGATCGGCATTGGAGGCTTCGGCAAGGTGTACCGGGGCAGCTGGCGAGGTGAGCTGGTGGCTGTGAAGGCAGCTCGCCAGGACCCCGATGAGGACATCAGTGTGACAGCTGAGAGTGTTCGCCAGGAGGCCCGGCTCTTCGCCATGCTAGCACACCCCAACATCATTGCCCTCAAGGCTGTGTGCCTGGAGGAGCCCAACCTGTGCCTGGTGATGGAGTATGCAGCTGGTGGACCCCTCAGCCGAGCTCTGGCAGGGCGGCGCGTGCCTCCCCATGTGCTGGTTAACTGGGCTGTGCAGATTGCCCGTGGGATGCACTACCTGCACTGCGAGGCCCTGGTGCCCGTCATCCACCGCGACCTCAAGTCCAACAACAGTGAGTTTCTGGCGGCATGGTTGCGGGTGGCATGGCTCTGGCACACACCTGCTCCCAACCTTCCACTGAGCCTAGCTTAGGGTCTGCTGCAGGTAGGAGCACTCGCCCTAGGGGGTCCCAGCTGACCAGGTACCCATGGGCTCAAGCTAGCCCCCAAACAGAGCTCCAGGCACCCAGAAGAGTCTTCCTGTCCCAGCCTCAGAAGTCCTTGACCCCAGCCTGCAGCTGAGGTTTGGACAAGTTAAGAAATTGGGATTTCTCAGGCGGGCCATAAGCATCCTGCCCAGCTCTGGCTCCCACCTCAAGGAAGTCCTCTGGAAGCTCGCGCTCCCCATCTTCTCCTCCCCTAAATTCATATTCGTGGAGTTGGTGCTCTGTCCTCTCCTGTCATCATGGGCAGCTCCTCCAGAACAGATATCTCAGAGGGGGAAGCCCTCCTTGGCCGTCAAGGCCAAGGCCAGGGCTGGAATTCTGGCCTAGCCCTCCCTGGCTGCATGACCTCTAGCTCATTACTCCAACTCGGAGCCTCAATTTCAGACTCTGTAAAAAGGCAGAGTGAAACAGCTCAACAGCCTGGGCAAGCCTGACCTGCGATCCCCAACCCGCAGCAGGTCTTCAGCCGTGGAGATGGACATTTGAGGGCTGGATCCCCAAGAGGGCCTAGCCTGGAATCAGTGCTTGGGGTGGGAGTGCTGGGCTAAGGGAGACTCCATCTCCCACCATTTTAAGCCCCCAACACGCTTTCCATCACGGCCCAAGAGAAGCAAGTGGTAGCTTCAGAGGGCTTCCTGGTGCACGCAGCATTTAGAGAACGAAGGCATGGAAGCAGGACCTAGCACACAGCAGGGACCAGAAGCAGGGGCCTCCTAGAGCCCAGGGTGCAGGCTGGAGAGCAGCAGTAGGAAATGCAGGAGGGGCCAGGCTCAGTGGGGTCATTGGAAAAGCATGAGACATTCTTAGAGGGGGGTCCATGTGGATATTTTGAGCCTCCTGGCCTGGGCTGACCATGGACAAGGGGCTTGCAGGAAACAGAGTGCTGAGCCCCAGATATCCAAGTTCTTGCCAGGGCCGGAGGAGCCAGGGCAGGCCTGCCAACCACCCCACCCACTCTTCTCATCCCTAGTAAGGTGCAGTTCCCACCTCTCAGCCTCAACGCTGGGCTCTATCTAGGGACCCCCACTACCTGCCCCAGTCTGAGGGGGATTCCCCGAAGGCGCAGGGGGAGGGGACTCCCATCTTCTGTTTTTCCTCCGTTTTCTTTCCAGAAAAAATGGAACAATAGCCCAGGCCCCTGCTCCCCACCCTCCCCACTGCTTCCTGCATTTCCTGCTGCCCTGAGCCGGCTTCCTGTCCCTGCTCCAGCCCCTGCTCCCTCCCTAGCCCAGCTGCCTGCAGGGGAGGAAAGAGCTGGGGGTGGAGGGCTTGCGGGAGGAAGGAGCCTGGAACTGCTGCCCCACTCCCCTCTAGTTCCCCTGCTTCCCTCTCAGAGTCTGGGAGTTGGTGGTAAAGGGCAGGCAAGGTGCCCTCAGCCTCCCTGAGCCTGGCATTTAACCTCGGAGACCCCAGTCTTAGGCCCAAGTTGCTGTCTGTGGGATTGGGGTGGGGGGAGTCCCTGGGCTTGGGGGGGCACAGGCAGGAAACAATGGCATGATTTTCCTGGACAATGGGGGCCTTGTGAGGAAGCCTGGCGGGGAGAGGAGGGGGAATTCTCCAGGCCCACGAGTCACAGGACTGACCAGCCAGCTCGGCCTGGGCCTGACCTCCCCCAGTTCTCCCCAAAAGGACTCCCCCTCCCAAGTGGGAGACCTGGCCCAGGCCTCCCAGAAAGGAGAAGTAGGGACCACAGGAGGGAAGAGGAAGAGGCGTGAGCTGCCCAGGCCACTCCCAAGCCCCACAGAGGCCAGCCTAGGGAGGGAGCTGGTGGCCAGGTCCCTGTCAGAGGCCAGGGAGCCCTAAAGGGGCACTGAGAGCTTCCCCTAGCTTCGGGGTCTCTGGCCCATTCTCCTCTGGGTGACCCCTGACCTCCCATGCCTGGGGTCTACATCAGACACCAGAACAGCAGCTGGAGTTGGGACAATTCAAAGCACAGAGAGGCAGCTTGGAGAGAAAGCAGAGGATGGGGCTTAGCAGCTGGCAGAGCCGGGAGCGGGGAGGTAGCAGAAAGGCCACAAGCACAAAGAAGTCCTGAAACTTTGGGTGAGTTGCTGCCCCTCTCTGGGCCTCAGATTCCCCACCTGAAAAAGGTGGAGAGTGGCTACTCGGCCTGAGATACTGGAACAGCACTTTGCCAGTCTCGGATGCCACAAGTGGCTGGAGACCGGGCCAAGCAGCAGCAAGTGTTGGTCTTCAAAGGGGGAGTTGGGCCCTGGCACCAGGGGAAGTGCCCATTTCCACTCCACCCACTGCCCCAGCCTGCTGCGTTTCCCCTTTGGAATGAGCTTGTGCGGGGCTTGCTAAACGGTCAGGTCCCCAGCCTCCAGCAGCCAGACCGGAGGCTATTGTGAAGCTGGCAGTAAGGAGTGACAGAGGAGGGAGAGGAGGGTGGAGATACGATAGGAGCTTTAGGACAACTGGCCTTTAGGATGCTTCTGCCAGGTGGCAGCCCCCATGCAAAAGCTTTAAAAGTGTGGTCTTGTTTCGTGCTCGTGACAGCCGTCTGAGGAGGGTTTTGTTGTCATCCTCGGCTTGATGAAGTGTTCAGGATTTGGCTCCAGGGTCTGGCTCAGAGGAGTCGGTGGATTTTGAGACCATTCTCTGGATTAGGAAAAGTTGCAGGAAAACCTACTGGGCATGCCGGGATAGTAAAGGTGGTCATGGAGGGCACCTGGACATTAGGTAGAGCTGCTGAGGGGTAGCTGAACCAATTTGTCTGGCCTGGAGTTACAAATGTGGAAGATGCCAGTAGGGAGAGGGAGCTGGTACCTGGAAGAGGCTGAGTCAGCCAGGGGCTGTGGGCAGAGGTTGAGGAGAGGCCATGCTCTGAGAAGCACCAGCGCTGAAATGGCTGAAGGTGGAGGATGCAGAAACAGCCAAGCAGCCAGGGGCTGTGGGGGCTGAGGACGGTGGGGCAGCGGGGACGGCTGGCGGCAGTGCGAGATGCCTCCTCAAGGCCCAGGTGGGCTGGCCAGCAGCAGGATCAGGGCTTGTGGCTTTAAGCCCTGAAAAATGAGCACCCTGGTTCTGCCACCTCCTCTGGGAAGTCTTCCCTGACTCACCAGGCTGTATGAGGTGCCCTTCCCATCTGCTCCACCCTGTGCCCTATGCTGCCCCCATGACAGTCGTGTCACATGGGGCAGGAGAGCTGAGAGGTGTGCCCTGACACGGGTCCAGAAACATGGTTGACTTGATATCGCTTCTCTTCCACAGTGCAGTTGGCTGTAACCAGCAAAGTAGAGGGGCCTTCAGACCCTTCGTGACTCTATGACTTTGTCCTCTTTCTATTCCTCGAAAACTTCTCTCACTTGAGTCATTCCTGTCCTGGTGAGAGATTTGCAAGTTGCTGTTTCTCCTCTTTGTACCAAGTACGGTGGCCCCATTTGGGTTAAAGCCACGAGCCCCTGCCACGTCTGACCATCCACGCCTACATTTACCCCAGGCTCCTCCTTTGTGGCCAAGAACCATCACTTTCTTGGACCCCACCCTTTCTCTTCCCTTCCAACTGCATCGGTAGGTATCTTTTGGAATCTTTGCCTTGGAAGTGGCTGTACTTGCCACAGTGTGATGTGGGCACTAGGGGCCTGTGGTACCTGCTGGGCTGCTTTTCTCACCAAGAACTTCCCTCTTGCTCCCCACTCCAAGGGGGGTTCTCATTCACGCTCCTTCCTCAACAAAGTGACAGGACACTCACAGACCTCTCTTGAAATCAAAGCCATAAATGCCCAGGCCAGGCGCGGTGGCTCACATCTGTAATCCCAGCACTTTGGAAGGCCAAGGCAGGTGGATCACAAGGTCAGGAAATCAAGACCATCCTGGCTAACATGGTGAAACCCCATCTCTGCTAAAAATACAAAAAATTAGCCGGGCGCGGTGGGTGGCAGGCACCTATAGTCCCAGCTACTCGCAAGGTGAGGCAGGAAAATGTCATGAACCCGGGAGGCGGAGCTTGCAGTGAGTGGAGATCACACCACTGCACTCCAGCCTGGGTGACAGAGCGAGACTCCATCTCAAAAAAAAAAAAAAAAGCCCAGAGTTGCTACCTTGCCAATTTTGTTTCAGTGTAGTCTTAGGGAAAAGCTAGAACACTGGTTTCAGAGCCACACAGACCAGGTTGTAATCTCTGCTGTATTTGTTGTATGACCTCTGCCAAGTCATTTCCCTGCTTGGTTTCCTCATCTGTGAAATGTGAAAAATATTATCTAGCTCATAAATGGTTTTGAGTGCTAGGGCTGAGTGTGAAATGTCTGTCGTCGACCAGGTGCGGTGGCTCACGCCTATAATCCTAGCACTTTGGGAGGCGAGGCGGGCAGATCACCTGAGGTTGGGAGATCGAGACCAGCCTGATCCATGGAGAAATCCTGTCTCTACTAAAAATACAAAATTAGCCGGGCATGGTGGCACATGCCTGTAATCCCACTACTTGGGAGACTGAGGCGGGAGAATCGCTTGAACCCGGGGGGTGGAGGTTGCAGTGAGCCAAGATGTTGCCACTGCACTCAGCCTGGGCAACAAGAGCGAAACTCCATCTCAAAAAAAAAAAAAAAAAAAAATGTCTGACTTCAAGTAGGTCCTCAAGATCTAGACCAAGTCACCTCTGTGCCCCCAGGACCCAGCCAGGATGTCCATCAGATGAGTTTGCTCCCAGCTCTTACCCTGTCCCCACCACCTGATCCTGGAGCATCCACAATCTAGCCCCTCTTCTCTAGTTTTGCTGCTGCAGCCCATTGAGGGTGACGACATGGAGCACAAGACCCTGAAGATCACCGATTTTGGTCTGGCCCGAGAGTGGCACAAAACCACACAAATGAGTGCCGCGGGCACCTACGCCTGGATGGCTCCTGAGGTTATCAAGGCCTCCACCTTCTCTAAGGGCAGTGACGTCTGGAGGTGCGGCCCTCGGTGGGGCTGGACAGGGGCTGCTACGGGGCTGCAGAGGGCAGAGGTGGCTGCCTAAGTCTAGGGCTGGGCCAAGTCCAGAGACAGGGATCCAAACCACTTAGCTCCTAGTTGCTTTTGGGTGAAGTGGCAGTAAGGGGGTATGGGTTGGGAGAGAAAAGGGAACACAGACCTGTTGTCTCGCCCACAGTTTTGGGGTGCTGCTGTGGGAACTGCTGACCGGGGAGGTGCCGTACCGTGGCATTGACTGCCTTGCTGTGGCCTATGGCGTAGCTGTTAACAAGCTCACACTGCCCATCCCATCCACTTGCCCCGAGCCCTTCGCACAGCTTATGGCAGGTAAGAGGACGGGGCGGGGGGAGCAGGTGAGGGGCAGAGCTCCCTGGTCCAGGACATATCCACCCACAGACCCCTTCTTATTCTGTTCCCGCTGCACGCCGTGCCCCTAGACTGCTGGGCGCAGGACCCTCACCGCAGGCCCGACTTCGCCTCCATCCTGCAGCAGTTGGAGGCGCTGGAGGCACAGGTCCTACGGGAAATGCCGCGAGACTCCTTCCATTCCATGCAGGAAGGCTGGAAGCGCGAGATCCAGGGTCTCTTCGACGAGCTGCGAGCCAAGGAAAAGGTGTGAGGAATCAGGGGACCCAGCGTTGGAAGGAGTGTCTCCCTGATCTTCCTGGGGCAGAGTCGGGACGGGCTCCGCCGGGATCGGTGCCAGGTGCCAGGCTGACCTCTTCTTCGCTGTCTCGGGCGCAGGAACTACTGAGCCGCGAGGAGGAGCTGACGCGAGCAGCGCGCGAGCAGAGGTCACAGGCGGAGCAGCTGCGGCGGCGCGAGCACCTGCTGGCCCAGTGGGAGCTAGAAGTGTTCGAGCGCGAGCTGACGCTGCTGCTGCAGCAGGTGGACCGCGAGCGACCGCACGTGCGCCGCCGCCGCGGCACATTCAAGCGCAGCAAGCTCCGGGCGCGCGACGGCGGCGAGCGCATCAGCATGCCACTCGGTGAGGGGCGGGCCCCGGGGCATCCCCCGCCATTGGCTGCGAGGGCGGGGGGGTGGAGCCAGATCTGTGTGCTGACCGCGCTGGGATTGGTTTAGGGTGTTGTGGGTGGGCCCGAGAGGTGAAGGCTGGGAGGGGTGGGGCCAGGAGTGTTTTTTTCTGTCTGTGGGCGGGTTCTGGCGGAAGTATTTGCATGTCGGTCGGGGAGTAGCTGCGACCGGGAAGGGGTGGGGTTCACGAAAGTTCTGGGAAGGTCTAGGGGGCGGGGCGGGCCGGCGCCCGGGCATCTCCGACGCAGACGAGTAGCTTTCCTTATCCAGAACCAGCGGCCCAAGAAAGCAGTGAGGCTGGCAACAGTCTCATAGCCACCGTGCCGCTTCCTGTGCGGCCTGGGAGCCGGCCTTGGGCCCCTGCAAGTTGGGGTCCTGGCTCTCCTTCATCGCAAACCTGAACCCTGCTCCCCCCAACCTAAACCGCAGACTTCAAGCACCGCATCACCGTGCAGGCCTCACCCGGCCTTGACCGGAGGAGAAACGTCTTCGAGGTCGGGCCTGGGGATTCGCCCACCTTCCCCCGGTTCCGGGCCATCCAGTGTAAGAAACCTCGCCTCTCATGCCCCTTTCCGTATCCCAGCCCCTTATTCTCTTTCAGACCTTATCCTTGGAGGTGGATCCCACTCACTATCCCCTCTTTCCGTCTGCCCCCAGGCTCCCTGCCCTAGGTCTAGACTGTTATCTCTGAACTTCCCAGGCAGCATTAATTGTACTTATTTTTTTAGTCAAATAATTGTATGACACTGTACTACTAATTTTTTAAATGCTTTACTAATATTAATATCTTGCAATAATTTTATTAGGTTGCTATTTTTATTGTTAATCTAAGTTTTACGGATGAGAAAAGTGAAAAAAGTAACTTGCTACACAGTTAATAAGTGGAAGAGCCAGAATCAAACCCAGGCAGTTGGTGTCCTTGTCTGTACTAATTACTAACTAGCAAATGTCAGCTGAAGGGCTAGATGAGATGCCCCACCCCACTGTGGGGTGATAAACCCAAACCTATCTATCTTGCCCAAAGCTCACCCTGGGAATGGTACAGGGCCCACCCTGCTCCCCATACTGTAAAGGTTACCCCTGAAGACTGACTCTGATGATGGAAGGAGGATAAAGATTATCTCCAATTCCATTGGTTTCCCCTGTAGTGGAGCCTGCAGAGCCAGGCCAGGCATGGGGCCGCCAGTCCCCCCGACGTCTGGAGGACTCAAGCAATGGAGAGCGGCGAGCATGCTGGGCTTGGGGTCCCAGTTCCCCCAAGCCTGGGGAAGCCCAGAATGGGAGGTGAGTACCTGAGTGCCCCCCAAACCCAGCATCATCTGCTTTCTCCAAGTCCTGGAATTCCTAAAGCACCCCTCCTTGTCCTCCCATCACCAGGAGAAGGTCCCGCATGGACGAAGCCACATGGTACCTGGATTCAGATGACTCATCCCCCTTAGGATCTCCTTCCACACCCCCAGCACTCAATGGTGAGTGGCCTTCCTCCCTCGGCAGAATCTGACTGAGTTCCTTCCGTGGGCACCTTGGGGAGGCCATGAGAGGTGAGCAGGCAAAGCAGGAATCCTGCCCTGGTTGCTCTCATTCTAGAGACTAGGAAACCAAGGCTGAGACAGGACAGAACTGATCTTGGAACCCAGGTCTGACCTACAGGCCCACGATCAAGCGGCATACAGCCCAGGCCTCGGCTCGGGGCCCAGAGTCTCATCCCCTTGTTCAGAGCTGGCCTGTAAGAAGGCTCTTCCCTGTCCCTGTGGCAGCCCCTGTACCCTTAGCAGGCTCCAGGGAGAAAAGAAGACAGGAAGCCCACCCAGCATTTGGTACTAAGGCAAGCTGAGCCCAGAGACAGGAAGGAATCAGCCTGTGTTAGGTGGAGCCAGACTAGTGTCAGCCACACTGTGCTGCTCAGAGTCCCTTCTGGGAGCCCCTAGGTGAAGAAGAGAATGAGAAGGCTGAGCAGGCAGGATCCAGGACCCATTCTCACCACATCCAGGAGAGCTCAGGGCCTTTCTGTTCTCCGTGATGGTAACTGCCCTACTGTGCCAGGCATTCCCTTCAAGCATTGATGAAGAGGGGCTACTATTACCCCATTTTACAGATAAGGAAACTGAGGCTCTGAGAGGTGAAGTAACCTACCTTAAACCCCCAGCTGAGGATTTGAACCCAGAGAGATTTCAGCTCCCGTGCTTGTAGTGAGCTCAGAAGCTTTCACTTGAAGAAAGGGCTTCTCACATACAGACTGCTTAGGAACCCAGAGGGTCAGGCAGAGAGCAGGGCTCACTCAGCCCAACACTGCCCAGCTCTGACTGAGGCCAGAAAGTTACGGCCTCCCTTGCCTGTGAGTCCCTGTGCCAACCTAGGGACCATCCTCAGAGCCCCCACACCTGCTGCTCACAGCCAGAATGTAGGACCCGCTTAGCCGCTCTCAGAAGAGTCGAGTTCAGCAAGCTGTTTAAACTCCTCCCATCCCACCCAGCCCATCACTATCATTCCCTGAGCTACATTTGATAGTCATAACAACAGCTAACCTTTGTTGGGTCTCTTCTATGTGCCAAGCAGTTTTGTGAGGGGAGTAGTAGTATTGGCCTCATTTTACAATGAGGAAACTGAGGCACAGAGCGATGAAGTGGTTTGATGTAAGGCACCCAGTAGAGCAGAGATTTGAACCGAAGTCCGTCTGTCTGTCTGACCACAGAGGCAGAGCCCCAGGCCTCCATCCGCCCCGCCATTTGCTGCTCCAGCAGCTGCAGTGCCCCCAGCATCTGTCCTGCAGGGACTGAACTGAGAACTGGAAGGCCAAGGGGGCTTCCTGAACTCACTTGCTCTAAAATGTACCAGGCCAGATGGGCCAAAGGAGAACTTGAGGGCCTGTCAACCCAGGTGTGTAGGTTGAAGCAGGTCCTGACTATTCCGCAGAACCGTCTGGCCCTGAGCTCCCAGAAGCAGGGGCACAAGGGGTCTGGACCCCATCGTTCTCAAGGTTGCCCCATGTTTTTTTATCCAAAGAATTTGTTAATTATTTATCAAGAGAAACTGTTAGCTCATGTATTCATGAATAGTTCAGGTCAGTGACAAACTTCTAAGTAATTCAACCCAAAGAAATTCTTCATATTCCAAAATCACTTTGCATTCTGAGAGATACCAGCCTTCCTCATCTCCTCGAAATATTTCATGGCATCATAACTTCGTAGAAGTCTGTGCCCGTAGATATCTGAAATGCCTTCTTTCTTGGTTCAGCCACAGCAAACTGAGAGAGCCGCAGCCCCCAGGGATACAACGAATGCTCCCACAATATGAAATTGCAGATGTGTGGCCAGAAGGCCACCTGCCTGAGGTTTCGTGAAAGCACTGGAAACCATGGTAGTTACCGTTCTTGATAAGGGTCTGTCAGCCTGAACACCAATGCCCTTCCTGGCTGAGGAAGAAATGGATTGCCACTTGCCCCGAAAGGATGTCAGCTGCCGCAGCTCAGTGGCTGGCTGAGCACATGGTTCCCCAGCCCAATTCCACACTCCACACACCATCTGGGTCCGTGAAAATAAATGACATTGACCTCACAGCCACCCACAGAAACCCAGTTAAGAATCAAAGAATGGAACCTCACAGAGATCCCAGACCCTGTGAGATGGTCCCAGGCATAAGCCACACCCCATCACCCTGTCCCCAGCGGGCTGTTCTGGCCCCTGGAGAGCTGGTTGCAAGGAGTGGCACATTGGCAGGGTACACTCAGCTACACTGATAGCAACTGCCCTGTGAAGCTTGTTGCCTTGGAGTCAATAACTATGTGGCCGTGTCCTCCCTATGAGGCCCCACAGAAGCAGTTTCACCTCTGTCTATCTTTGGGTCAAGAAGAGTCACGCAGCTTTCTCCTAAACAACAGAGTTGCTAACTCTTGCTGCCAGGAAGTTTAGAGGCAGATTCAAATCCTAGCTGGATTATGTTGACCAAGTCACTTACCCTTCAGAACCTCAGTTTCTCAGGCCATTGACTGCAGGAACTTCTGTTCATTCTCATTTTGTCTGCTGGACCCTATCTTCTCTTCCCTTTGTCTCATTTCTCTCTTCTATTAGTTAAGACACAGTCTATTTCTATCACCCAGGCTGGAGTGCAGTGGCACAATCATGACTCTCTGCAAACTCTGCCTGCCAGGCTCAAGTGATCCTCCCACCTCAGCTTCCTGAGTAGCTGGGACTCACAGATGCATGCCGTGTTTGGCTAATTTTTGTATTTTTTGTAGAGATGGGGTTTTGCCATGTTGCCCAGGCTGGGCTGGGCTTAAGCAGTTCACCCACCTCAGCCTCCCAAAGTGCTGGCATTACAGGTGTGAGCCACCACACCCGGCTTTCTCTTGCTATTTTTGTTTTGTTTTATTTTTTGAGGAGTCTTGTTCTGTCGCCCAGGCTGGAGTGCAGTGCTGCGACCTCAGCTCACTTCAGCCTCCACCTCCCAGGTTCAAGCAGTTCTCCTCCCTCAGCCTCCCCAGTAGCTAGGATTACAGGTACGTGCCACCATGCCCAGCTAATTTTTTGTTGTTGTTGTTTTTGAGATGAAGTGGTGTTCTGTTGCCCAGGCTGGAGTGCAGTGGTACAATCTCAGCTCACTAGAACCTCCACCTCCTGGGTTCAAATGATTCTCCTGCCTCAGCCTCCCACGTAGCTGGGATTACAGGCATGTGCCACAATGCCCAGCTACTTTTTGTATTTTTAGTAGAGACGAGGTTTCGCCATGTTGGCCAGGCTGGTCCCGAACTCCTGACCTCAAGTGAGCTGCCTGCTTCATCTTCCCAAAGTGCTGGGGTTACAAGTGTGAACCACCGGCCTAATTTTTGTATTTAGTAGAGACAGGGTTTCACCATGTTGGCCAGGCTAGTCTCGAACTCCTGACTTCAAATGATCTGCCCTACTTGGCCTCCCAAAGTGCTGGGATTATAGGCATGCGCCACTGCTCCCAGCCTCTCTTGCTTTTTTTCTTTGTTGAGGTGGAGTCTTGCTCTGTCACCCAGACTGGAGTGCAGTGGCGGGGTCTCGGCTCACTGCAACCTCCGCCTCCTGGGTTCAAGTGATTCTGCTGCCTCAGCCTCCCAAGTAGCTGAGACTATAGGTGTGTGCCACCATGCCCTGCTAATTTTTGTATTTTTTAGTAGAGACAGGGTTTCACCATGTTGGCGAGGATGGTCTCGATTTCTTTTTTTTTTTTTTTTTTTTTGAGACGGAGTCTCGCTCTGTCACCCAGGCTGGAGTGTGGTGGCCGGATCTCTGCTCACTGCAAGCTCCGCCTCCCGGGTCTACGCCATTCTCCTGCCTCAGCCTCCCGAGTAGCTGGGACTACAGGCGCTCACCACCTCGCCCGGCTAGTTTTTTGTATTGTTTTAGTAGAGACGGGGTTTCACCGTGTTAGCCAGGATGGTCTCGATCTCCTGACCTCGTGATCCGCCCGTCTCGGCCTCCCAAAGTGCTGGGATTACAGGCTTGAGCCACCGCGCCCGGCCAGTCTCGATTTCTTGACCTCGTGATCCGCCTGCCTTGGCCTCCCAAAGTGCTGGGATTACAGGTGTGAGCCACCGCATCCAGCCAGCCCTTGCTTTTTTTAAACATGATTTCCCCTCTTCTGTTTAAACTCACTGTAAATGATCAGTTCTTCACCAGCGAAGTGGGGGTGATAACAATAACCTCATGTGGTTGGTGCAAGGATTATAAAAATGGATTCTTCATCAAACAAGGATTTGCATTTTTTTTTTTTTTTTTTTTTTTTGAGACGGAATCTCGCTCTGTCACCCAGGCTGGAGTGCAGTGGCGCGATTTTGCCTCACTGCAAGCTCCGCCTCCTGGGTTCATGCCATTCTCCTGCCTCAGCCTCCCAAGTAGCTGGTACTACAGGCACCGGCCATCACGCCAGGCTAATTTTTTTGTATTTTTAGTAGAGATGGGGTTTCACTATGTTAGCCAGGATGGGCTTGATCTCCTGACCTCGTGAACACCTGCCTAGGCCTCCCAAAGTGCTGGGATTACAGGCGTGAGCCACTGCGCCAGGCCCAGGGATTTGCATTTTAAGAGCCAGGCATCAACATGTTAAACACTGCCTTGACCTCATCTGATGAAGGAGGCAGACTCACAAGTCCAGTAGCACCTGTATGAGGCATAACATGAGCAATAACTGTGCAGGTTCAGGGAGATTTTGGGAAGGCTTCACAGAGGAAGTGACATCCCAGTGGGTCTTGAATGGTACGTAAGAAGTCACTGAAAGCTGAGGTGGGAAAGGTCAGCCAACCAGAGCAAACAGTGTGTGCACAGGCATGCAGCTCACCAGACCCAAGGAAAAGGCAACCTGGCTGAACTCTGAGAAGAGTTGAGAGCCAAGGAGTCTCAGGACTGGGGCTGTGGACAGGGGCCAAGGCACATGGGTCAGTAGATGTTGATTGAATGAATGAGTGAATGAAGCTGGAAGTGATGGGTAGTTTTTAAGCAGAGACCTGTCTTTTAACAGGTTTGCATTTTAGAAGGATTCCCTTGTTCCTTCAGTGGTAGTGGCCGGGGTGGGAGTTGGGTGAGGTAAGAGGCAGAGAGTCTGAGTAAGGGTTGTGGCTGACAGAAGGGACTGTCAGCTGAGTCCTGGTTCGTAGTAGAAGCTCACTTTTCCCAGCCTTATATTTCTTCCTCCCGACATCCAACCTGCTTTTGCACTCCAGGCAGGAGCGGAAAGGCAGAAAAGGCAGAGGGAGGAGGCCAGACTTTCTTCTAGTGGCAGTGGAGAGCCATAGCAGATTCTAGAGCCAAAATCAGTGCTTGTGAGAGCCCATCCTAGAGGCCCTTCTCCTTAATGAGTGGTTTCCCCATCCCTGCCCAAGTGATCTAGAATGGAGTCAGGCCAACCCTAGACTGGAAAGTGGGACACTAGTGTCTTGCAATCTAGGGCAGAGTCTGGTTGGGAAATGGTGGAGAGCAAAAGCTCTACTGCCCTTGCCTGGGGTGAAGCCAGCTCCACCTTTCACTGGCTGTACAGCTCCGTGCAAGCCCTCAACCTCTAAGCCTGGAACCCCCGGGCATGAGGATCAGACAACATAATGCTCCTATGTTATTCAGCTCAGGCCTGGCACAAATACCTACTCTGTAAATTAGCCGTGACCTTGGGCAAGGTATTGACCCCTCTGAACCTCATTTTCCTCCTTTCTAGAATAGGGACAGGGATTTTATGTTCCTCAAGGCGGCCATGTATGTTAGAGTTGACTGTGTGTATCTTACAAGCTACAGCTGGAGTGGGGGTGGGTGGGCAGAAGGGGCAGGGCTGCCAAGCCAGGAAGCGGGTGGGCACAGAGCACAGGGCGCCGGTCCCAGTCAGTGGGACCTGCCATGGCCCTGGACCTGGAGGTTGCCCCTGGCAGACCACGGAGGCCCACCGTGACCTGGCCTCAGCCCTGCCTCCACTGGGACTGCCCATCCATCTTTGGGGTCTGGGTCACTGGCTGCCATCAGGCTTTGCCGTCGCTTCCTCCGCCTGCATTGCCCTCCCCTCCCAGCACCCATCTTGTGAAAGGCCGGAGTGTGGTGCATGGTAGGGAGGCCGTGGGACCTGTGGGACCAGGGAAGATGCTAGTAGAGGGCAGAACTCAGTTCCAAGACCGCAGAGAGGTCCTGGGCCCTCATCCGGAAGGTGCATCAGCCACGCCCTCACCTGTGCCGCCTCCGCCCCGCAGGTAACCCCCTACGGCCTAGCCTGGAGCCCGAAGAACCCAAGAGGCCTCTTCCCGCAGAGCGCGGTAGCAGCTCTGGGACGCCCAAGCTGATCCAGCGTGCGCTACTGCGTGGCACCGCCCTGCTTGCCTCCCTGGGCCTCGGCCGCGACCTGCAGCCACCGGGAGGCCAAGGACGTGAGCGTGGGGATCCCCCCACAACACCCCCAACGCCAATGTCCGCGCCCTGCCCGACCGAGCCGCCCCCTTCCCCGCTCATTCGCTTCTCACCCAAGACGCCGGACTCCCCGCCCACTCCTGCACCCCTGTTGCTGGACCTGGGTATTCCTGCAGGCCAGCGGTCAGCCAAGAGCCCCCGACGTGAGGAGGAGCCCCGAGGTGAGTGGCCTGAGGCCGCCTGCTTCGCGGATGAGAGATGAGGGTCCCCAGGGAGGGAGGAGTGGCTGGGGACATGCAGGGAGGCAAGGCCAACACCACAGTCATCTACTGGACCCTGAACCAGGCGCTTGGGATACTGAAGACCATGTAGGGAGCAGAGTTCTAAATTCAGCTATCAGGTGGTCCAGGCAGGTGGGGGCGATGCCTGCTGTGAAATAACAGAAGTAATCAAGGCCAGGCAGTGGTGCACGCCTGTGATCCCAGCACTTTGGGAGGATCACGTGAGCCTTGAAAGGTTGAGGCTGCAGTGAGCCGTGATCATGACACTGCACTCCAGCCTGGGCGACAGAGCATATATGTAGTCATAATAGTAGCAAACTCCTGGTTCCTTACTTGTGTCAAGTACTCTTTACAAGGCTTTCCCGAGATGGTCTCATTCAGTCATAACAACCACAGAACTAAGTGCTCTTAGAGGCCCATTTTTAGATGAGGAAATTTAAGGCACAGAGATGAAGGGACCCAGAGCTCCCACAGCTGGTAAGTGGCAGGGCCGGGATCCACATCCAGGCCGGCCTGCTCCAGAGGCCTCACTCCTAACCATTACGAAAAAACAGAGGCACCGCAGAGCAGGAAGGGCCGTAGAAGTTGAGTCAAGTAGCTCACTGTGCAGATGGGGAAACTGAGGCCCAGAGCAGGGCAGTGTATCTTGGGGACCTCAGGAGTTGTTAGTTGCCTGACCTTGTGCCCCTCCTATATCTCACAGGAGGCACTGTCTCACCCCCACCCGGGACATCACGCTCTGCTCCTGGCACCCCAGGCACCCCACGTTCACCACCCCTGGGCCTCATCAGCCGACCTCGGCCCTCACCCCTTCGCAGCCGCATTGATCCCTGGAGCTTTGTGTCGGCTGGGCCACGGCCTTCTCCCCTGCCTTCGCCACAGCCTGCACCCCGCCGGGCACCCTGGACCTTGTTCCCAGACTCAGACCCCTTCTGGGACTCCCCACCTGCCAACCCCTTCCGGGGAGGCCCCCAGGACTGCAAGGCACAGACCAAAGACATGGGTGCCCAGGCCCCTTGGGTGCCGGAGGCGGGACCTTGAGTGGGCCAGGCCACTCCCCCGAGCTCCAGCTGCCTTAGAGGAGTCACAGCATACACTGGAACAGAAGCTGGGCCAGCCTCTGCAGCTGCCTCAGTTTCCCCAGGGACCCCACCCCCGCTTTGGGGGTCAGAACACTACACTGCACAGGAAGCCTTCACACTGGATGGGGGGCCTGTGCCCCCATACCTGAAACCTCCCAGCTCACCTGCCCTACTGGGGCCCGACACTGTACCCAGCTGGTTGGGAGGACCAGAGCCTGTCTCAGGGAATTGCCCGCAGGGGTGATGCAGGGAGGAGGGGAGGTGCAGGGAAGAGGGGCCGGCCTCAGCTGTCACCAGCACTTTTGACCAAGTCCTGCTACTGCGGCCCCTGCCCTAGGGCTTAGAGCATGGGCCTCCTGCCCTGGGGGTCATCTGGGGCCGGGGCTCTCTGGGTGCCTTCCTGCTGCCCCAGCCAGGGTTGGAGTATTAGCCTCGGGATCCAATGAAGCCAGAAGCCAAATAAACTCAAAAGCTGTCTCCCCACATGTAGCCTGTCACCTTTCTTGGAGGTAACCAGGTGACCCAACCTATCATGCAACCCTGGTGTCCTGATGTCCCAACAATAGGCAGTTCCTTGCCTTGCACTGCATCCCTCTCCTGGGACCAAATCCACCAGCCTTGGTGAGTCATTCAAGGCTTTTCTCTGCCAGGTGTGGTGGCTCACTCCTGTAATCACAGCACTTTGGGAGGCCAAGGCCGGTGGATCACATGAGGTCAGGAGTTCAAGACCAACCTGGCAACATAGTGAAACCCCATCTCTACTAAAAATACAAAAATTAGCCAGGTTTGGGGGTGCATGCCTGTAGTCCCAGCTACTCTGGAGGCTGAGGCAGGAGAATTGCTTGAACCTGGAAGGTAGAGGTTGCAGTGAGCCAAAATCACGCCACTGCACTCCAGCCTGGGCAACAGAGCAAGACTCCATCTCAAAAAAAAAAAAAGTGTAGGCTGGGCACGGTGACTCATGCCTGTAATCCCAGCACCTTGGGAGGCCGAGGCGGACGGATCACAAGGTCAGGATTTTCGAGACCAGCCTGGCCAATATGGTGAAACCCCGTCTCCACCTAAAAAAAAAAAAAAAAAAAAAAAAAAAATGCTCGGTGTGGTGGCGGGTGCCTGTAGTCCCAGCTACTTGGGAGGCTGAGGCAGGAGAATAGCTTGAACCCAGGAGGCAAAGGTTGAGTTAACCAAGATTGTTCCACTGCACTCCAGCCTGGGCGACAGAGCAAGACTGTCTCAAAAAAGATAAAAAGTAGTAACTTCCAGCCACCTTCAAGCATCGTGACTTGCCATGGCATTTGGCACCCCTGACAGTTCTCTTCACACTGCCATGGGGGCTCTGGCACTCCCACACCATATCCAAGGGCAGGGTCCCTTCCTCGGCCTCTGTCCTCAGCCCCTCTGAGGTTAGAGGAGTTGGAACCCAGGCCCCGCTTGCCCTCTCCCAGGTGCCCCATGGCAGCCAGACTCTGTCTCTACAGTTCAGGGGCAGGGAGTCAGGAGGGCAGGCACAAAGGGTTCTCGGGAAGAACTGGCAATCAGGCTCAAGGGTATCATCTGCCCGGGTACTCTGGGCACCCTGGAGTCCTCTCCCTACCTCCTACCCCTGCCCTCACCTGATCCTTCCCAGCTGCCACCATTCCTCTCCCACCATACTACCCAGGCCAAAATCACTCCATCCAGGACGCCTACAGTAGCCCAGCGTAGGTCTCCCTGGACCACGTTTGTCATGTGTCCTTATCCCCCTTTCACCCCCAACTCTCCCCCGCCACAGCCAGCCCTCTGTTCCTTTCACACCCCAAGCTCATTCCTACCTTCACCGGCCTCTTACTCCCCAGCTGAAATGTCACCTCCTTAGCGGAGCTTTCCCAGTGAGATAACCCCCGCTCCCTACAAGCTCTCCCATCACCTAGGGCATTTCCTTCATGGAACTCATGACAATGAGAGGTTGCCAGTTTCTTTGCTAAGAGGTTTCTTGTGTAAACACCAGGAAGGAAAGGACCTGTGCCTGTCCTCCTCCCTAAGCACTTGCTGAATGAATGAATGAATGCAGTATGGGTGCCTGAGTGAGCAGGACCTTGAATAAGTGTGAGGTCCTGTCTAGGCCTCAGCTTCCTCCGCCTCCTCCCCTCACTGCAGCCACCTTCCTCCACCCATCCCCACCGTCCCAGCTGCTGTGAAATGGGCAAATGTCTTGCCTCCAGAACCTGGGAGGGGTGAGGCAGCTCACCTCCCTCTGTTCACACCCCAGCCCCCCCAGCCGGGTCCCAGCTACCCACAGAGCACCTCTTCCTGGCCCAGCCCTGCCCAGCCCTTCCCAGGTGCCTGAGGTGGAGCCACCAGCTCCCACAGCACCCCAGCAGCCTGCCATGGGGTGTCTAAGGCCCTGGGCCCGATATGGGCTCCTGGTTGTGGCCCACTTACCCTGGGGCTTGGGGCTGTGTTGTTCCAGGCCTGGAGGGGCCTCCTGCATGCAGGCTTCAGGCTGAGCTCAGGGCAGAGCTGGCAGCATTCCAGGCAGAGCATAGGGCCTGCCTGCCACCTGGAGCACTGGAAGAACTGCTGGGCACTGCCCTGGCCACCCAGGCCCATGGGGTCTCCAGCCTGGGCAACAGTTCAGAGGCCAGGAACTGGAACCTTTCCTCAGCCCTGCTCTTCACTGCCAGCATCCTCACCACCACAGGTAAGAGAGCCTGGCAGCCAAGTCAGGGGGCACAGCTCTTGAGGCCATCGCTCCCTGGGGTCCCTGGGGTTCATGCAGCCCTTCCTTCAGCCCCAAAGAGCCAGACGGAGCCCAGGCACTGTGAGGCCCGACATCACAGCTGGGGCTCCCCATCAACACACCCCAACTGGTGCCTCCACTTCAGCTGCCAGGAAGGGTGTGGCCTCCCCAGTCCCACCCCAGGCACCCTTTGAGACCCAGGAGAGCTGCCCAGATGCCACAGCCTGTGGCCAGGTAGGGGATACAAGACAGTGGGATGGATTCTCAGATGGAAGCAAATAGAAGGAACCTGGGAAGGACAGATGAGGACCATGGCCTCCAGTGGAGGAGTGAGGGAAGATAGGGGAGGAAGCTGGCATGAGATGCTCGCAGAGCAGGAGGGCACAGACAGGGATGAGGGAGTTCTGCAGAGAAATCGTGCCCAGGGAAAAGCAGCAACAGGACCCACAACCCTGGGTTTTCGTATTTTTTGCCCCACAAAGTGTCTCAGTGTTTTTTGAATTGGAACTTGTATTTCCAACTTTTTTTTTTTTTTTTTTTGGAAACAGAGTCTGGCCCTGTCACCCAGGCTGGAGTGCAGTGGTGCGATCTCGGCTCACTGCAACCTCCACCTCCTGGGTTCTAGCAATTCTCCTGCCTCAGCCTCCTGAGTAGCTGGGATTACAGACGTGCACCATCATGCCCGGCTACTTTTTGTATTTCTAGTAGAGATGGGGTTTTTCCATGTTGGCCAGGCTGGTCTCAAACTCCTGACCTCAAGCGATCCACCCACCTCAACCTCCCAAAGTGCTGAGATTACAGGTGTGAGCTACTGTGCCCAGCCTGTATTTCCAACTTCTTTTGGAAAATCAGGAAACCTACTCACACTGAGCCAGAATCCCTGCAAGGCAACATCCTGCCAGGAGCAGAATGGGGCCTGCCCTTTGGAAATAGCTCACACTCTGCAGTGCACCCCTGTCCCCACCACTCCTGTTTGTCTCCCATCTGGCTCCAATAGGCATGTGCGTTTGCAGCTCTGTATTAGCTGATGCTTTTCTCCCAGCACACCCCACACTCCCACCCCTCCCCACCTGGCACATGCTCTCTCCCCGCCATGCTGCCTCTTTGCAGCCCTTCGTGATTTTCCTGCCCAACTCCCCCACCAGAGCTGGCAGGGCCTGGCCTGACTCAGATACCAGCACAAAGCCTGGCACACAGGACATGACACACATTTGGGGAAAGAGTGGATGATATTCCACCAGCTGTGGAATCAGGAGTATCTGTTAAAGGCAGTGCAGTTCTCAGAATTGTCCCAGCTACAAAAGGCTTGAGGAACTGTCTTCTTTCATCCTTTCATTTCCCAAAAAAGAAAAATGGCCCAGAGAGGGTAAGGGATCCCCTGACCGAGGAGGAGCAGAGTCAGCTAGAACCTGGACCTGGCCAATTCAAGGCCACCAGAGGGCAGCCTTCTGCAGAAGGCTGTATTGGGGTAGGCAGGGACCCCAGCAGACATGGCACTCAGAGCTCTCACTGTCCACTGACTGTCTCTTCTCCAGGTTATGGCCACATGGCTCCACTATCACCAGGCGGAAAGGCCTTCTGCATGGTCTATGCAGCCCTGGGGCTGCCAGCCTCCCTGGCTCTCATGGCCACCCTGCGCCACTGCCTGCTGCCTGCACTCAGCCGCCCAGGTGCCTGGGTAGCGGTCCACTGGCAGCTGTCGCCCGCCAGGGCTGCGCTGCTGCAGGCAGTTGCACTGGGCCTGCTGGTGGCCAGCAGCTTTGTGCTGCTGCCAGCGCTGGTGCTGTGGGGCCTTCAGGGTGACTGCAGCCTGCTGGGGGCTGTCTACTTCTGCTTCAGCTCACTCAGCACCATTGGCCTGGGGGACCTGCTGCCCAGCCACAGCCGCGGCCTGCACCCTGTGATTTACCACCTGGGCCAGCTCGCACTTCTTGGTAAGTCCAGCCACCTAAGAGCGTGTGGGGGAAGGGGGAAGAGGAGCCTGGTCTAGGACTCCCATAAATCACTGGAGGGACTGGGCCTTGCAGGTGGAGGGACCCCACTCCTGGGCACGATGTGGGAGGGGTAGTTGAAGAGCTCTGGGAGGTGGTGAGTGGTGCCAGCTGCCAGGGCAGGTCACCGTGTGGGCAGGGAGTATCACCAGCACCCAGGCGCTGCCCCAGCACCTTCTCCTCCCCAGGTTACTTGCTTCTAGGACTCTTGGCCATGCTGCTGGCCGTGGAGACCTTCTCTGAGCTGCCACAGGTCCGTGCCATGGGGAAGTTCTTCAGGCCCAGTGGTCCTGTGACTGCTGAGAACCAAGGTGGCATCCTAGGGCAGGATGAACTGGCTCTGAGCACCCTGCCCCCCGCGGCCCCAGCTTCAGGACAAGCCCCTGCCTGCTGAAGCGTCAGGTGACCGAGTTCAGCTCCCATAAGGTGGCGGCACCTAAGGAGGAAGCAGCCAAGAGTGGCTGGGGAAGAATCAGGAGATGGGGCCGTGGTGGGGGTGGGCGGGAGGCCTTGGGGAATACTGTGTTAATCATAAAATGAGCAACCACTTCGGCTGTTTTCAAGTATTTCTAATGGGACTTCTCTGAGCCCCTGGCCACCATCCGGGGAAGGCCGAGGTCCAGCCTCCGCTGGCCCTGGGAACCTCGAAGCCGCACCAACCGGCTTAGGATGGCAGAGCCACCCTCCTCAGCCTCGGCCCACTCTCCTCCGCCTATTGAGAGCCCAGGTGGAGCGGAGAAAATGCCGGTGCTGGGGTAGCCTCGTCCAGCTTTATTGCTCTGGAGAACAGGAGGGCAAGCCGGCGCGGGGCGGCAGTGCCCAGGCATCCCTCTCCCCGAGGCTGCCGGCCCGGCCGTGCAGTCGGGGAGGACCCCGCACCGCCTCAAGCGCGCGCACACACTCGGTGACAAATAAATACGGCGGCCGCCCCGCCCGTGGGGTCGAGGATCCGCCCTGCCCCGTCCAGGGAAGCGCGCTGGCGGCCCCTAGCGGACACGCGCGCGGTATCCAGGACGGCCGGGTCCTCCGCAGCGCAGTCCCAGGGTAGCGGCGGACTCCGGGGGCGCGAGAAGTTATGGACCAGCCAGGCCGGTGGCCTCAGCTCAGCACGCAGCGTTCCCGCCGGCTCAACTGCCGGCTCAGCTTGCGGCGCCGCTGTTCCAGGCCGCGTTCCAGGCGCTCGTCCTCCTCCAGGGCGCTGAGGGGAATGGGTTCGAGTCAGTGCAGCGTTGGGCGGGGTCCACACCAACCCTCTGCGGGAGCATGTCCTGGACCCTCCCAACTCCCAGCGCCGCCCAGCGCCACTCACATCCGTTCCTTGTGGTCCAGGTCCCGGACCAGCTCGTCACGCTGGTTCACCAGCGACACCAGCTCCTCCAGCAGGAGCTGCTCTCGGTGCTGCTGTGCGGACGTTTTCTTCCAGTCTGAGGGTCGAAGCGGCTAAGCGTCAGGAGGCGCGGGCCCGGCCCTGTGCCACCTCTACCCTGGCTCTGTCCTGCCTCCTGCCCCCTGAGCCCATGTCCCACCTTCGATGGCCAGCATGGCCCGCAGCTCGCGGCTCAGCAGCTCAAACCTTCGCTCCAAGTCCTGCTCCTCGATGCTGGACGGTGCAGGGGGGTGACAGGTCAGGAAAAGCGGCATAGGGAGAGAGTGCCCAGGGCTCTGGCCACTCCCTGACCCCATCCCACCTCCCCAGCAGTTCCCAGGGAGGGCAGGGCTGACCTCCAGTCTCCAGACCACATTATCTCTTTTCTTCTGTTTTCTCCAATTGCTGGGTGTTTATGTTGCCCCCCAACCCTGAAGGACCCCTGAAGGATTATTTGGATGAACACTCATAAACAGGAAGTATTGGCTACAGTTATTCTGAAAAATGATCCCAAACGCAAAAGGGAGGCAAAGCTGTTCCCACCCAGCAGGATGACAAAGGCAATGGCCGCAGAGTGGCTTTGGACCCCACATGGGAACCAGATCATATCTCTCTGGGCTTCTGTTTTCCTTACTGTAAAGGAACAGGGTCACACTGGGAAATTCAGCCCTCAACTTCCTGGGCCTCGGTTTTCTTTTTCTTTTCTTTCTTTTTTTTTGAGACGGAGTCTCCCTCTGTTGCCCATGCTGGAGTGCAGTGGCACAATCTCGGCTCACCACAATCTCTGAACCCCGGGAGGGTTCAAGCTATTCTCCTGCCTCAGCCTTCCCATTAGCTGGAACTACAGGCGCCCGCCACCACACCGGGCTAATGTTTTGTATTTTTAGTGAAGACGGGGTTTCACTGTGTTAGCCAGATGGTCTCCATCTCCTGACCTTGTGATCTGCCCACCTCGGCCTCCCAAAGTGATGGGATTACAGGCGTGAGCCACCGCGCCCAGCCGGTTTTCTTATTAGTAAAAATAGTTCTAATTTAAGAGTTTTATCCTTAATTTTTTTTTAATTTTTATTTTTTGAGGCAGAGTCTCACTCTGTTGCCCAGACTGGAGTGCAATGGTCTGATCTCAGCTCACTGCAACCTCCGCCTCCCGGGTTCAAGCGATTCTCCTGCCTCAGCCTTCCAAGTTACCGGGATTACAGGCACATGCCACCACACTTGGCTAATTTTTGTATTTTTAGTAGAGATGGGGTTTCACCATGTTGGCTGGTCTTGAACTGACCTCAGGTGATCCGCCTGCCTCGGCCTCCCCAAGTACTGGGATTACAGGTGGGAGCCACCGCACCCGGCCAGTGTTACACTTTAAGCAGCAAATTGGTTAGGACAAAAACAGTCAGATGGAGGAGGAATCATTTGTCAAAAAGATCTCTGTAGGAAGAAGAAAGTAGTGAAGAACCCTAACCAAAGTAGCTGAGAGTCCCTCTGCTCTCCTGGCCCGGGGCCAGCACTCACAGTAGCTGCAGCTGGTCCTGCCTCCGGATAAGAGCGTTCTTCTTGTTGACCAGGGTGAACCACTCCTGGATCAGCACCTCCTCCTGCAGTTTGTTGGCACCTGCATTGGACAGGGACAGTCACCAGGCCTGCCCCCTGCCCCCGGTATCAGTGTAGGGCAGCTGGGGGTTGGGGGAGGGGGTTTGCTCCCTTGTGACATCCCAGAAGCCAGAACTGGGTGCCTCAAGGAAGCCACTTCAGGGCCTCAGCATGCCTGGCTGTAAAATGGGAACGCTGACGCCAGCCGTGCCTCTTCCCAGCTCCTCCCAAGGTCAGGAACAGCTGCAGGGCCGGGCAGACCTAGTGACGTGTTGGGGAAGGGACCCCCAGATGCATGCCCCACCTGACTCCATAAGGCTCCTCAGCTGTGTCTCCACCTCAGACGCCCGCCCATCTATCTGCCTCTGCTCCTGTTCCAGAGCCTGCAGCTCTGCACACACATACTGACTTGTGTCCTGGAACCGTTGCTGGGGTGGAAAAGGCAGAGAACAGGGTGGACTCAGCCCAGGCCCTGAATAGGAGGTGCTCAACCATCAGCTCCTCCCACTTAGCCCTCCTTACCAGCCCAGCCTCCTCCCCTGGGCTTGGGGGTGGCTCCTCCGAGAGGGGACTCCCACCTGCAGACAGAGATGATGATAAGGTACCCCTTAACCACCACCCATCCCCAGGAAGTCCCCAGTCCAGGCTTTGTGAACAGCCTGAACTGAGATGGTCACCACTCCTGCTACTCACCAGGGGGCTGTTGAGAGGCTGCAGCTGTGGGTGGGCCCGGGGCAGGGCTGGGGTCAGGGGCCTGGCCTTCCTGTGGAAGAAGGGGCCAGTGAGGGCTGGGAGGGGTTTCCCGCCAGCCTGGGCCTGGGGCCAGCCAGAGCCACTCACACAGAGGGGAGGAGGGGTCCTTGACCCCAGCCCTTGCCCGACCCTGCCCCTCCTCTAGTCCTGCATGCACACAACCCCTGGGCCCACCTCCTTCCAGGGAAAATGCCTCCTCAAGCAAAGGCCATGGCCTTCATCCTTCCTGGCTCTGTGGCCCTGGGCCTATCCACACCCAGGCTCCGAGCCTCCCAATTCCCCTCCTGGGGCTGGGCTGACCTCCAGCCTCACAGGGTGAGAGCCTTTGAAGGGCCCAGCCCAGGCCTCTCCTCCCCACTCTCTTTTTTTTTTTTTTTTTTTTTTTTTTGAGATGGAGTCTCGCTCTGTAACCCTGGCTGGAGTGCAGTGGCAGGATCATGGCTCACTGCAACCTCCACCTCCTGGTTCAGGTGATTCTCCTGCCTCAGCTTCCCAAGTAGCCACCTGCCACCACGCCCCGGGGATTTTTGTATTTTCAGTAGAGATGGAGCTTCACCATGTTGGCCAGGCTGGGCTCGAACTCCTGACCTCAGGTGATCTGCCCACTTCAGCCTCCCAAAGTGCTAGGATTACAGGTGTGAGCCACCACGCCCAGCCTCGAGGACTCCTTCATGGAACTCCCTCAGGCCACTTCTGACTTCTGTCAGCTAGTGCTGGCTTCCCATCATGGCCAGGGCCCCATGCAGTGACCATTGCACTCCCCCGATATGGCCCCATCTGTGTGATCCAGCCCAGCCCTGCCTCCTGCAGAGGCCCCACCCAGGCTCCCTCCCCTTCTGTCCTCAGGGCTTCCCAGACCCGGACCCTCCTGAGCCAGCACCTCCACCTCCTGGCCAAAAGGGGGTGCCCTGCTGCATTTTCAGTTCCCACACCCAGGAGCAGCTGCTGCACGCGCACACACACAGGCTGGCTGGATCCAGGCTGGCTGGATCTCCGAATTTTAGCCTGGAAGGGCAGGGCTGACCCCATGTGCCTACCCGCCCCTAGTGACTTGCTGGGACTGTTAGTGCTGGGGGTCCCCAACTTGCAGCTCAGCTGACAGCCTGGCCCCTCAACTGCTCCTGACCTGGCCCCCCAAGTCTGGGTCATCTGACCTGTGTCAGGGTCATGGGGCAGGGACAGTGGTTGAGCCACCCATGTCCACTCCCACCTGTACCTCTCCGAGAGGCAGCCCTGGACATCCCTGGCTCAGGGGCCATCCTCTCTGGCCTGGGGCAGTGGTGGCTTCCCACCAGCCACCATCATGGCCTGCCTGCTGACTCAAGCTGAAACCGAGGCCTCTCTGACACTCTCCCCCACCTTTTAGGTGTAACTGTTTCACACCTCTCCTCAGTCCCCCAGCCTCATGCCAAAGCCTCAGGCAGCTCCAGCCTCAATGTTCCTACCACCCTGAGCCACGCCTAGACACCGCCCCCTGGCCACAGTGACCGACTTTCAGTTCCCAAAATAGCTTTCTCAGCCTGGAGTCAGCCTCCATCTTGGGCTGCCTGGTACCAACGTGACCTCCATGACCCAGCCCAGCCCTACTTCCTCCAGAGACCCCCCTGCTGGGGCCCCCATGCTCTTCCCACTGCCCTCCCTGACTTCCATGTCTCCAGAAGCCTCCTCTGATCCCCAGGCTGGGTAGATGCTGCTCCCATGGCCTCTCCCATCACAGCTCCAACCCCCACTCACCCCGTCACAGCTGCTGGTTTCCCATGTCTCCCCCTCATACAGAGCTGGGCCCAGAAAATACACCCGGGGTACACTGACTAATAACAACAGCTCATATCTACCAAGTGTTTCTGTGCCCGGCACTTAAAGCACTTTATGTGCATTGACTCACCGGATCCTCCCAACAGCCCCGGGAGGCAGGGACCATGACCCTCTCCGCTTTACAGATGAGGAAACTGAGGGTCAGAGATGAGGCTCCTAAAGGGTCTGGTCTAGGACCCAGGGTTGTCTAACCCAAAACTTTTTTTCCGAGCTTGGCCACCAACTTGCTGTGTGCCTCGGGGCCAGTCACACCCATGGGGCCATTGTTTGTGTCCTTGTATGTAAAATGGGAGAAAGCCCAGCCCTGTGTGACCTGGGAGCTGCAGGGCTTCTAGAAAGGAATCTAAGGAAACACACAGCTCCCCTCTTTTTGACAGCAATCTGCAGAGAACCTCAATGCCACCTTGCAAAAGGCTTTCACACACACTGTAAGAGCCCATGGGCAGGCCAGGCACATAGAGAGTGCTGAGCTGACGGGACAGGCAAAGGCAGGAGAGTGGAGAAATCCAGCCTCAGCAGCAGCGGAGCTTCCTCATGCCAGGCCTCATGGGAATTTCAGTGCTTCCTCATGTCTAACTCAAATTCCTTTTTTTTTTTTTTTTTTTTTTTTGAGACAGAGTCATGCTGTGTCACCAGGCTGAAGTGCAGTGGCACGATCTCGGCTCACTGAGACCTCCGCCTCCAGGGTTCAAATGATTCCCCTGCCTCAGCGTCCTGAGTAGCTGGGATTACAGGCCTGTACCACCATGCCCGGCTAATTTTTTGTATTTTTAGTAGAGACAGGGTTTCACCATGTTGGCCAGGATGGTCTCAATCTCCTGACCTCGTGATCTGCCCGCCTTTGCCTCCCAAAGCGCTGGGATTACAGGCATGAGCCACGGTACCCGGCCTCAAATTCCTCTTTCAATACCCTCATGTCTGGCCCCTCCTCGAGGAAGACCAGGACTTTGGGAGCTCCCAAGGGCCGGGCCAGGTCAGACCACCTCCCACTGCACACAATGGGCATGAGGGATGGGGGTGGTGGGTCAGACATCTCCTGTGAGACAAGAGTTGAGGGAAGGCCTGACTTGGAAAGACCAGATGCTGGAACTGGGACCCAGAGGGGCATAGGTTGGCACCTCCCCTTTAAGATTTAAAGAACCACTGACACACATTAATGGGGGTGTGGCCAGAGGCCAACAGATGGGCCAAAGCTGGCCTCATCCTCTTGACTCCTGCGTATCATATCTCCTACAGGCGGGCATCACCCGTGCCCTCTGTCTCTCACTCACAGGCTCAATGCTGTGCCTCTGACCCTACACCCAGGACTCCTGCTCTCAGCCTAGCCTCATTGCCACTTATGGACCTTCTGGGAGATGGCTGGCAGTTCCCTAAACGAGACCTGAACTTTCCTGCTGCCACGTTTTTGCTAATGCAGGTCCCACCATTTGAGAACCCCCCTCATTTTTCACCTGGGAAAAACCTGGCCATCTTATCAACCTAGCACCTAGCTCAAATGGTGGCTTCTTCCAGAAAGGCTTTCCCAATGAATTCACTCCTTTCCTTCAAACGCAGGGGTCATTCCTGGACAGCTGAAGGTTTGCAGCAGCCTGGCAGAGCTGCCCCTTGGTTCACAGGCAGGATGGGGCAGTGCTGGGACCCCAGCTGGAAAACCCGTGTCCTGGACTCCAGCAGCTGTGGGTCACTGAGCAAGTCCCTGCTCTTTCTGGGACCATGCCCCTTTCAGCACAGTGACATGACACTCTAGGAGATGACCTGCAACCCATAGGGGATGACAGCAGGGACATGGGCCCTCAGGATCTCCCATCTCCAACCTTCCATTGTAAGAAAAGAGGAGACTGGTCTCCAGCATCTGGGGTTAAAGATGCATGCCAGAGTCCTGGGGCTGGGAAGCCCTGGAGAATCCCTCGAGTACAGATAGTCTGCACCCAGCTTACGGGGCAGGGTGGCTGCTGGTTGATGATGAGCCACCTGCAGGGAAAGAAATGCCCAAACCCACCTTCCAGCCTCCCAAGCGCTGGGCTGAGGGCCAGGAATGTGGATCCTGCGGGAGCCTGTGATTCCCCACACCAAGTGCCAAGCACTAAAAACCCTCAACACTTATCCCAGGCTGGCGGCAACGCCTGGGACCCTGCCTGGCGGGCTTGAATGCGTCCCCTAACAGGGAACTCACTACCACACCAGAGGACTTTTCCACAGCACCAGGGTCCCTCTGATCAGAAAGCCCCTCCCAGGTCCAGCCAAGCCCCGCCACTCTGAAACCGTCACCTTCGCGCCAGCTCTGTCCTTGGGGCCCCTAGGGACTCGCCCCGTTCTCTGCCCAGCTTCCCGGGGAGGAAAGAAGGAGCCCTGACACTCACTGCAGCCACAGCTCCCGCAGCTCCGGCAGCTCCCGCAGCTCCGGCGTCCGGATCGTCCACCGAGAAGGAGCTGCTGTTCCGCAGCCTTGAGCGCCTCTTCTTGAGCAGGTCGGCGTCGCGCACGTGGGAGAAGGAGCCGTGCGCGCGGGGCGGGGGCACCGGCCCGGGCTCCCCATTGACCGAGGGCCGTCGCAGCCTCACGCCGCCACCGCCCGGCGCCCCCGCCCCGTTCACCAGCCCCTCGACCGGGACCTCTGCGGGTCGCGCCTCTCGGGGGACCTCGGCCCCGCTGTCCCTGCAGGCGCGGCCCGTGTCCGCGTTCCTGGAGGCCGCCCCCGGGGCCGCCCCGTCCGCGCGGTCTTCGGCTTCCTTGGTCTCCTGGGGCGCCTCGGCCCCGTGACCGCGCAGCCGCTGCGCCAGGCCTCCGGCGTCCAGGTCGTCGGGCGGGCTGGACTGGGCGCTGCCCACGCGGTACGTGCCGGCGCCGCCGCCGCCCTCCAGCTGTACCAGCTGCAGCTCCTGCCCGGTGCAGAAGGCGCGGATCTGGCATAGGTACGTCATGACGATGAGCTTGTCGGGCACCGACAGCAGCACCATGTCCGCTGGCTCCAGCAGCCGCGACACGCCCAGAGCCGCGAAGCCATCGAAGGCCTGGGGGAAGGGTGCGCTCGGGGTCAGCGGCGGTGGTGGCCCGCGCCACCCAGCAACGCTGCAGTGCCGCCCCGCGGAGGGGGTCCCCGGGATTGGCACCCCAGGCTTTGCCTAGCAACACCGCCCCCTCCTAACAAGGGAAATCCAGCAACAGGGCCCGCCCTCACGTTGCTTAGCAACGGCACACCGTCCGCCCCGTTACCAAAGTGCGGTTTTGGAAAAACCATCTAAGGGAGGAAAAACGCTTTAAAACAAACAAACAAAAATAAGGAAAACAAACAATTTAATGACGAAAGGGGTAAAAAGTGGCAGAACTTCCAGAAGCCACTGCTGGACCCAGCAGCCCACCTTATCCAAATCTGAGACTGAAAGCCTGGCTCTCTAGACCCTCCTTCCCTCCAGGCAGCCCCCCATCCCATCTCACCTGCTTGTTGTTCTGCTTGATGTTGAGTGGGTCTAGGGAGGCATAATCACTGCAGAGAGAGTGCTGGTCAGAGACTGGGTCCACATTGCCCTCCCTGATGGCTCCGCCATCCATTCCCACCCCTCTGGCAGCTCACATCTTGTCTGGGTAGAATCGGTGCAGGATGGCACAGAAGGCCAAGCCGTTGCGCCAGGATGTGGTGAAGTTGGTGATGCGGACGCCACGGTAGCCAGCGGTGACTGCCTGGCACCACTCCAGCAGGGACTGGCTGGAGCTGACCACGGCAGGTGTTGCCTGGGGACACAGGGGTGGGCTTAGGGAATGTATAAATGGGATCTGTGCCCTCTGCCTCTTGGGGAAGCTCATGCCTGGCACAAAACAGCCCCATCTCTGAGCTTGCAGGGGTCACCACAGACCACTGGCCAGAGCCTTGGGGCCAGGTAAAAGGGTTTCCAGATGCAGGGTTATCTGCCAAGGTCACCTAAAAGGTCACCAGCAGCCAGACCTCAAGGTCAGCCCAGAAAATCAGCTTAAAGGTGTCCAGCTCCATGCGGCCCAGGGAAGATGGGGTAGGAGAACCAGGGCATCCTGAGAAAGGAAGGGATGAGGGGGCTCCTTCAAGCTGAGCCCCGCACCCCACCCGATCCCATTCCACCAGGTGGGTCCATGCAGAGCCGCCGTTCGCTCAGCCCCAGGTTAGTGGGAAGCAGCAGACTGGGCCCTCGGCGGCCCCCATCCCTACCTGGCTGCCCAGCAGCCTCCTGTCCTCTTCAGCCTTCTCTGGGGAAGAGGCCCTGGGTGCCCCAGCCCCTGCCCCACTGGCCACCTGTGCTTCGGGCGGGCTGGCCTCTGCGAGGCTTCCCTCAGCTTCTTTCCCCTTCTTATTTCCCAAGACCCCAGCCTCCGCTTCCTGGGCCTTAAAAGTACCAGATTCGTTCTCTGGAGACTCTAAAACCTTCATCCCTGCTTCCTGGGCCCCCCAAGCCCCAGATTTTCCCTCTGACATCCTCCAAACCCCAGCCTCTTCCTCCTGGACTCTCAGAACTTGACTCTCTGACCCTTGTACTCCTGAAATCTCTGTTTTTGCTTCCTGGGATCCTAAAACTCTTGGCTGAGTGACTGGGGCCCTTAAAGCCTCATATTTGAGAGCACTCCCAACTTCAGTCTCTGCTTCCTGGACCCCTGAAATCTGAGCCTCTTCCTTCTCAGCCTCTGGAACTATAATTTCTGTCTTTTGAGTCATCAGTACTTGGGCCTCTGCCATTCCAGCCTCTGCCTCTGAGGTCCCTGAACCCCCCACCTTTGTCTCCTGGGCCCCAGCTACCTCAGATTCTAGCCCTGGGACCCCCAAACTCCTAGATGCTATCTCTCGAGTCCCCAATATCTCAGTTTCTACTGTCCCAGTCTCTGTCTCTGGAACCTCTGAACCCCCAACCTCTTTCCCCTGAATCCCTGTTATATCAGTTTCTATCTCTGGGACCCCTGAATCCCTAGATGCTATCTCTTGGGTCCCCAATATCGCACCTTCTGCTGCCCCAGTCTCTATTCCCGGAACCCCCAAAAGCCCCACCTCTATCTCCTGGACTACCAATATATCAGACTCTGCTATCTCAGCTTCTATCTCTGGGACCCCTGAATCCCTAGCTGTTATCTCCTGGGTCCCTAATATTTTAGCCTCTGTCCCCTTAGCCTCTGTCTCCGGTACCCTAGAAGCTTCCACCTCTGTCTCCTGGGTCCCCAGCATCTCAGATTCTGCTATCGTATCTTCTATCTTCAGTGGCCCCAAATCCCTAGCTATCTCCTGGGTCCCCAGTACCTCAGTCTCTGCTATCTTAGTTCTTGTCTGCAAAACTCCTGAACCCCCAGCCTCTGTTTTCTGAGTCCCCAGTACCTCAGATTCTGACGCCCCAGTCTCTGTCCCTGGGGTCTCTATGACCCCCACCTCTGTTTCCTGGGTCTCCAGTCCCTCACACTGTCCTGTCCCAGCAACCTCTGACTCCAGGACCCTTGATCTTGCTGCTTCTATCTCCAAGGCCCCCAGTATCTCAATTTCTAGTGTCCTAGTCTCTGGGAACCCTGACCCCTCAACTTCTTTCTCCCGGGTTCCCAGCACCTCCAACCCTACCACCTCAGTCTCTGTTTCCAGGACCGCTGAAGCCCCAGCTTCTGCCTCCCAGCCTCCCAGACCCCTGGATATTGCCCCCTGGGCAGGTGATAACAGGGCCCCCTGCCAGCTGCTCACCTGGGGCCTGGTGCTTACTGCTCCAACAGAGGGGCCCTGCTCCAGGCCTGTCCCCTCAATACCAGGGGCTCCGCCCCTCACTTCTACACCCTCTCTCTCCTGGCCTGCAGCAGCCCTGGCCCCCTTCAGGTCACCAAGTTTCCCAGAGTACCCTACAGTCTGATCCATCGTCCTGACTCCCACCCTCCCCTGAGAGCCCCTTGGAGGAGCCTCAGGGGTCCCCCTGAATCTTGCCTCAGGCATCAACCCTGTTGCCTCTGGTCCCTTAGTGTCCACATGTCTCACCTTTGACCTGTGCTCAGCATCCACTTGACAAACTGCTGAACTCTCTTCAGCCTCCCCAGCTCTGACTCCTGACCTCTTAGTGTTTGCCTCTCTGCCTCCTGACCTCTTAGTGTCCACCCCACTGGCCTCTGGCCTGTCCCCAGTGCCCATCTCTTCAGCCGTGACTCTCTGCCCTCCAAAAGGGTCTCCAGAGCCTTTATCCTCAATGCTCAGGCCCAGCCTAGCTCCATGGGCTTCTGTCCCTTCCTGAGGGCATGCCTGGGCCTGGGTCTCCCTAGCAGAGCCCAATCCTGCTGGAGGAGCCCCTGAAGCTTTGGGGACCTCATCTTCCCCTTGGGGGACTGGGGGCCGGAGGGCATCAGAGCCTTTCCGGAGCCGAGGGGCCGGGGTTGGGGCCGTGTCCTGGCCTGGCTGCCTTGAAGACCTGAGAAGAAAGCAGGAGGGCGAGTTGGGGGGCTGCTGTGGCCCCAAATCTCAGCACCATCCCCCACCCCTCAGACTGTTGGGGCCCTGGAGAGGCAGGTTGGTGGGGTGAGGACTGCGGCTCCTATCAGGGGGCAATGGGGGTGGGGCTGGTTCCAAAGCTCACCTCATCTCTGGTGAGGTTTCCGGGGGCCTTGGGGCCTCAGGGCCCACCTGGCCCCCGGCTTCAGTAGCTCGTTCTGGCCCCTGGCCTCGGGAGGCTCTGGCCGGGGGTGCAGGAGCACTCACAGGGGCTGGGCTGGTATCCTCAGCATTAGAAGGGCTGGCAACTGAGAAGAAAGTGGGGGATGCTGTGGCCTGGGCCCAGTGACCTGGGGTCCGGTCTCTACCCCCAACCCCAGCCTGGGTCTCACCTGTCTGCCGGGGTCGTCCTTGACCTTCCTCCTCCTCCTCACAAAGCGTCTTCAGCTCTCGAGAGGGATCTGGGGGTGGTAGGAGAGGGCAGAAGGGCAGAGTCAGCCCAGGGCAGGGCCCTGCAGGCCTGACCCCCTCCCCCAACTAGGGTGCAGGGCCTACCTGGGAAACGCCCCAGCCTCAGGGCACCGCCCCGGCCTGTGAGAAGAGACAGGCCCACAGATGTGGAGAGAAAGAGAGAGAGAACCACAATAGTGGACAGAGAAAAAGCCTGGACAAGCAGCGGGGAGGGATGAGGAAGCCCCAGCTGGCCCAGGAGGGCTGGGGGTGAGGGATCAGGAGCCGGGCTTCTGACCCAGCTGTCCTGGGTCAGGTACGGGCCTGGCAAGCACCACACAGGGATGAGAAGAGGACCCAGGAGCCCAGGGAGACACTGGGAACCCATCCTCCAGGACTCAGTTGAAGACTAAGGCCATCATGGAACCAGCAGCCAGGTTGGGACGATTGAGGCTGCCGGGTTGGTTGGAACTGCCTGGGCAGTTATGAGTTCCCATCACACGGCGGGCACAGCAAGTGGCTGGTGGCCCGGGAAACCCTCCCTCCCCAGGTCTTGGCAGTCTGGATCCACAGCAGGCTGTGAGCCCACCTGGCTGGGTGACTTGAGCCCGGGCCTCGGGGGCTCCTGGGCCATGAGCCTCGTCTTCATCACTCTCAGCAAAATCATCCAAGTTGCCCACATCACTAGGCTTCACACTCATGAGGCTTGCAAGACTCTGCATGTCATCGTCCCTGGGGGGCAGAGGTTAAAGGTGAGGGTGGCGGTTAGAGGTCACAGGCCAGGGTCAAGGAGGGCAGGTAGGCACTCACGTGGCACGGCCCTCCCGCAGCAACACCCCGGAAAGAGTGAGGCTCAGCTCAGCCTGCACCACCTTCACTGACTTCGGCTTCAGCCGCAGCTTCATCGGGACTTGGGCAGGCACGGGCCCTGCATGGCGGGCCAGGTCCACCTCGGCCGTCGCCAGCACCTTCCGCTGCCCCTTAGACTCCTGTGGGCCAGAGGAGAGACCAGGGGAAGGAGCATCAGTGCTGTCCCAGGGTCCCCAAGATTCCAGACCCAAGCCCACTCCAGACACTCACATTTTCAATAATAAATGTCCACTCTTTGGCCTCATACTGGTCCACGTGGGGGTCCTGGGAAGGAGTGCTGGTGAGTACACGGCTGCTGGGGCGGCAGCAAAGGGAGCAGAGCCTGTGCTGGCTCAGGAGGTGCTTGGTGGTGGTGGCTTTTTTTTTTTTTTTTTTTTTTGAGACGGAGTCTTGCTCTGTTGTCCAGGCTAGGGTGCGATCTTGGCTCTCTGCAACCTCTGCCTCCCAGGTTCAAGCAGTTCTCGTGCCTTACCCTCCCAAGTAGCTGGGATTACAGGTGCGTGCGGTGGTGGCTTTTACACATGCTGCTACCTCCTGGGATGCACCCCAGGTTGTGGTCCCAGCTGCCTCTCATGCTGCATGTGTTGGGTAAATGCTGCCTCCTCCAAGGAGACCTCCTGGGCCAGTCATTCTTAGCAGGCCCCCCTAATTCTTGGCCTCACCCCCCGCATCCTCTTCTATCTGGATGAACAACCTACCAGGAGACCCGGGTGACTGCCCGTGTTGCAATTGCCTGCCCTGTTGCCATTCATGCTGGAGGGCTAGAGACTCACCCTGTAGAGGGTCACGGAGATGTCCACATTCTCAGGTACCATCCACACCACGGTGCCCCGGTATGGGTTCTGGATGCCCGGCTGCCAGCTGTGGGCCTACAAGGGGCAATCTGAGTCCTCCCCCGATCTTAACTCTTCCCTCCCACACCCACCCTATCACCAACCTTGACACCATCTTCCTCTCTCCTCTGTGGATTCTGATCTGAACTTGAACCTGACTCCACTCCCCCATCAGCCCCCATCAGCTTCCCACTGGCCCCCATCCCTAACCTGGATCACCAGTTGCCATCCTTCCCCACCTTGGAGCAGATGCGTCGGTTCCGCCGGGTCCACACTACCACCAGCTTATCTGGCTGCCTGGGGGAGGGGGAGGGAGAGGGGGAAAGAGAGTGGGCTGCCTGGTCAGGCTCACCTGCCTCCCCATCTCCTCTTTCTCCTCCTCCCCCAGCTCCCTCAGGGTCTTCCTTCTGCCCACCTCTCCCTCCTCCAGGAGAGGGCCTGGGCAGCCCTTTATCTGGGGCCACAGGGTGCAGGGTGGAGCTGCTAAGGCAGGGTGGGGCCACAGCAGAAGGGCAAAGGCCCAGACAGTGTGGGCAGGCAGGGACTATGAGGAAAGACAGCAAGAGAGACAGGGACAGGCACATTCAGAGACCAAGACACACAGAAACACAAGGACCTGGCAAGAGATGCCAGACACAGATGCGCACTTGAGCATTGTGTACACACGCAGACTCCGACACAGGGAGAGACAAAGACGAGGGATAAAAGAAGTCCCTTCTCGCAAAGATGTTTGTGGAGCGCCCACCATAAACCCAGCCCAGTTTTGGGGACAGAGGCGGGCAAAAGAGGGGCAAGACCTTTCCGATGAGGACAATGGAGGTGGGGGCAGACTACCAGTCAAGAAAGAAAATAAATTAACAAGCGAACTTCAGGGTGATGTGAGGGAACCCCTTGGGGGTCTCCTTGAGGTTGGGTGTCTGAGCAGAGACATGAGTGGCAGGGGGATGGGCTGTGTGAGGATCTGGAGAAAGAGGGAATGGCAAGTCCAAGGGTCTGCGGCTGGAGGGTGACGTCAGAGAGAGGGGCAGAGAGTTGGGGGTGAGGCCAGAGAGGCAGTAGAGGGTCAGCTTGTCATTAACCAACACTGCCATCCCTTGCCCACCATGTCCAGCCCTTTGCTGGGCCCAGGGGTCCCAAGGAGGATCAGTTTTCAGCGAGATGTTGACAGTGGAGCCTGGGGGGCAATCAGGGAAGACTTCCAGGGGTGACATCTAAACTGAACAGCATATATGCCAGGTCAGAGGAGAGGCAGAGGCAAAGCAAGAGGACAGAGATGGCTGCGCAGGGCCCATTCTCAGGCACTGAGTGTACTCATGGCTGGGCCTGGGGGCAGAAGGCCCCTTTGGGTTAGATGTTCAACTGCTGCCCAGGAGGGGTGATGCTTGAGGGGACAATCCGGCCGAGGGCAGCACACAATCTTGCCTTGCCTGTACCCAGCCCCATGCCAGACGCTTGGGTTTGCCCAGCTCATTGTTCCTCTAGGGGCCAAGCCAGGATAACTGGCTCTCTGTTAACCCTGAGGATGCTGAGGCCCAGACAGGTTTGGAGCCAAACAAGGTTACACGGTTGAGCCTAGAGCCCTCCAGCCCAGAGCCAAGTTCCCTTCCCCAAGCCCAGATTGCTGGCGATGGCAGAGCAAGGGTAACTAAGGGGCCTTCCCAGAAAGGGGAAGCGGACAGGGGGTGCCTAGGGAGGGCGGGGCTTGGCTGGGCAGCCTGACTCAGGCTGCTCACGCCCTCCTGGGAAGCTGCAACCTGGGCAGGGGCAGCTTCCCGGCCTGGGCTCCAGGCTAAGCAGCCCAGGAGGCCCTACCCACAGCCGCCTGTGACTCAGCTGCGTTGACACTGCAGGCACCCTCAGCCTGCTGTGCCCAGTGTTTCCCTGGCCTCCCGCAGGATGCTGGAGCAGGAGCCAGAGGCCAGAGTTCAAGTGCCAGCCCCCAGGTTCTCCCGGGCTCTGCTGAAAGATGTGAATAGCCCTCTAGCAGGCCCAGTGTGGGCAAGGCCAGGGATATGGCAGCTGCCCAAGGGACCCCAGCCTCCTGCTCACTCCCCTCCCCCTGGACCCTATGGTCCCTTCCTGCCCCAGTTCTTCCCCTGGGGAGCCTAAATTTAGCCCCGTCTGGGGGGTGAGGCCCCCACAGCTGTGCCCTAATCCAGCCAAGGGAAGCTGACACCAGCAAGCACGTATATTTAGGGTGTGACGCAGGGGCCTGGGCAGCTATGGGTGGCGGCATGTGAACGAAATGCCCCTGAGCCTGCTGGTAGTCCGGGCTGGGGCCTGCACCCTCTCGTGAATCACCCCTCACCCTTCCACCTTGCCCTCCACAACCCTCTCATCCCGGACACACAACCTCCTAGGTCCTCAGGCCCCTTTAAGCTGCTCCCCGCCTCCCTCCTCATTCCTCCCAGCACTCAGTTTCCCCTTTTAAGGACATTGTGGAGATGTTTCCAGCCTCCCAGCACTCTAGCTGAAGAGGCGGGAGTTGGAGGGGTTCTTCTGGCTCAACAAGATGACAGGGGAGGAGGGGGCAACATCTCTGTTCTTAGCTGGACTAAGTAAGGCCAGGGAGGTTCCTGCCCCAGCCCTAGCCACCTGCAGACCTCAAAACTTCATCCCTTTTCTAATGCCACCCTGAATCACCTTTCTGGCACAAGACACGCGGCCTCCCTCCCCCAACCCTGACCGCAGCTGAGGAAGGAGTGGACACAGGCAGAACCTCAGGCCTGAAAGTCCTGACCCCCGCGCAGGGAAGGCTGCCCACACCCCCAACGCCAGGGGTCCCACAAATTGCAAGGGCACTTCTGAATCTCCAAGCCTGGGAACAGAAATAGGGCCCAAGCTGGGGTGGGGGCCCATTTGGTCATTGGGCTGGGGGGCAGAATCCTCTCAGGCTCAAAGGGCTGGATGAAGTCCCAGTTCGGAGGAGACCCCCGGCCTCCCTCCCACTCACCATTTCTTGGTGCACTCCAACACCAGCTCGTGGTAACAGGCCACGAACTGGAACTTGGCCGCCCGCTTGCCCACGCGCTGCAGGCGCTTCCACACCGAGGTCATGGCCCCCGCCGCCCCGCCGCCCACTTCTCAGGCCCGGGGCTCCCGCTGGCCCGCCACTGCTGGCCCGGCCCGGGTCCCCATGGCCTGTCCACGCCGCCCACCCCGTCCGTGCGGAGGTGTCCCAGACTCCGACCCGGGACCGCACTCTCCGCTGCCGCCGCTGGGGCCCACCGGGTGGTCTGGCTGAATCGGCGGGTCGTCTGGGGCGCGTCGGGTGGCCAAGCGCGGAGCTGGGAGCGCGCCGTTTCCTGGAGCCGCACCCCCGTCGGAAGGCGGGCGGGGCTCCGGCGCGGGGCGGGGGCCGGGGCAGGAGCGCGGGGGGCGGGGCGACCCGGCTTCCGGGGCCTCGCGCAGCGACCCGGGAGAGAGAGCAGGAGCGGGGGCCGGGGGGGGACTTGGAGGGGGTGTCACCCGACCACAGTGCCCCCTCGGGGCGCGCAGAGGCTGCGTGGACCCCGAGAGAGGGCAACCAGCAACTTCGTGCCACCCTAGAGAGCGCTACCCGGGCCACCTCCCTTCCTGTCCGCAGCCCTGGGAGGTATGTACTGCTGGCCCCCTTTCACGGGCTGGGAAAACTGAGACCCAGAAAGGGGAAGGGACTTGCTCAGTCATACTGTGAATCTGGGCGAGGACCAGCTCTCCTCTACTCCATGGTGCAGCCACCCACGTCTTAACCAGAGCAGGAAGGCGTCGAGTCAGGACTAACCTCGGGGGCCCAACCTCAGAACCTGACTGCTGTCGAGTGGGAAGATAATCCCAAACCCCGACAAGTAGCTGCAGATTCACAACTGACTTCCAACCAAGTGTGACCTTGGGCAAAGCGCTAACACTCTGAGCCTCAGTTTCAATGTCTATTAAATGGGGATAATTATAGTTCCGCCTTTTACGGAATCACTGAGAGCACGAACCTCAGAAAGCATTTAGCAGAAAGCCTGGCTGATTTTGCTGTACCTTACTAAATGGGATGCGCTATCATGGATGGGGAAAACTTGTCATTTCTGTGTGTGTTTACTCTCCCTCCCCACGAAAGCCTGCCTGGGGCGTTAGCGGCTCTGTGAACCCCTAGATTAGAGCCTTTATCGCTTACCCACCCGCCCTGCATGGTAATGAGCCTATGCAGGTGTCAGCTGCCCTGGGGCAACAGGTCAGTTTGCTCCCTCCCACTGCTCTGCAAGGTGTGTGAATGAACAGGAGCCCGGTGCGTGACAGCTACTTGGTTTAACGGGATGTCAGAGTGCCAGGACTGCCAGCTGGGCTGCATCTCCAGGAGGCACCACACTCCTCGGTGTGCGGCTTCGCCTCTTTTCAGGAGGTTGTGGGGTGTCGTGTGCGCGTGTGCGGGGCTGAGTACCCACTGTCTCCGAACGTGCTGACTTCTTCCGGTGGGCTTGACACCTGGGTTTGGTTCCCAGTCCCAGCGGTGTGGGTCCCCGGTTTCCTGAGAAGAAACCTTTAACAGATAACTGTAAAGACCGCTAGTGCTGTGGGGAGAGCCGGCGTTTCTTCATAGACTAAGCGGGGAATACGGGTCCCTGGGACCCCATCAACCTTCATCGCCGCGGATTCTCACGCCTGGCCTCTGGGAAAGCCCGAGGTGCCGCGACTTCACACCGCTCTGCCTCTGCCGCCCCTCCCTCCCACCCGCGGGTTGTGAGCTCCCAAACCGTTCCAGGAGGCGCCTCCCCCGCCCCCGCCGGGGCCCCTTGCTCAGCCGACTCCGGCCACCCATTTCCTGCGCCGCCCCAACCCCGCCCCGCGCGGGGTGGAAAGTTTCCCTCCTCAAGGTGGGCGGCTCCTTCTCCTTCCTTCCCGGCCGGCAGGGAAAGCCCGAAGCGAACTGGGAGGAGGACTCGGAGGTCGCGGGCGAGAGAGGGGAAGTGACTCGACCGACCGCAGCCAAGCTCGGCTAGCCGGGAGCGCCCCCAGCCCCGCCCGGGCGGGACGGCAGGACCTTCTCACTCGGGGGTTTCGGGCGCCACCCGCCGGCAGAGCGCGGGGACGCACCTGCCAGAACGCCGCGGTCTTCCCGCCCCAGAGCCAGCCAGGCAGAGTACAACGACGCTGAGAGTATTTATTTATCTACGCGCCCTGGAGGCCGGCCCCTAAATTTAAATATCCAGCACGGGGCCTTGGCCCTCCTGGCCATGGGTGGGTATTGGGACGGGTCCTGGAGCCCTTCCAGGGCAGAGGAACCCAGAGCCCGGAGGTGGGATGCCCCTGAGCCAGCAGCTGCCGATAGCAACAAAAGGTGAGGAGGAGATGGGAGCGAGGCACTCATCCCAATCCCAGAGATGCCAATGGGAGGGGAAGATGCTTCTTCGGGCCCCACTGCAAGGCTGAGGGTTGGCCAAGCTGGGGGTGCACACATGTGGAAGAAGTGGAGGCCCAGTACCATGGGCAGAGGCTGTACCCTAGGTACCCGCCCCAGTGCCAGTCAACCCAAGACAAGAGAAAGGGTTTGGCAGTTTCGCCTCTGAGGAATACATGCCTGGCCCTCCTGTGAGGTGAGGTGGTATGGGGGAAGGCGCAGGCTCCGCAGTCTGAGGGCTTGCCAGAGGGGGAGTTTCTGAGCCTTTTGCATGGGTGCGTGCCCCCTGCCCCCCAGCTCTTCAGAGGCTGATGTGGAAGGCATCCTGCAGCCACTGGTCACGGGCATTGTGCGTCTGGGGCACAGTGAGGGGTGGCGGGTCAGGAGGCAGGCTGGCATCGGGAGGCTCCTCATCGTCAGACAGGCCCGCATCCGGTGGGTAGGAGCTGTCCGAATGGAGGGAGGATGACAGGTCCTGACAGAAGCTCAGGTCTTGACACAGGTGTTTGTAGTCCTGGATTGACTCATACAGGCCCCACAGCTGGCACAACAGGGACATGTCCAACTGCCGCAGCCCCACCTGCAGACAACTGAGGGTGGGCTGGAGTTGGGGTCTAGGCCACCCCAGCCCAGCTCCTGCCCCCTGGAACAGTGGGCCCCAGCCCATCTTCCCCGCACCTTCCTAAACAAAGTTTTTTTTTTGTTTGGCAGTGCAACTTTAGTCACGACCCAAAAAATGGGGTTATTATCCATTTAGCAGGATGAAATGAAGTAACATCAGCAGATCATTTGAAAATATATGGTAACTACTGCCATAATTTTTAACTATCACTAATTATTGTTACCATAACCCTTGGAACCCAACTGGTGCCTGCAAGTCCTGAGACCCAGGCCGCCTGTCCCAGTCCCCTGCGTTCCGCATCAGCCCCCCGCCCAGCTGGCCCGGCACCCACCCACTTACCATCTCCTTGCGCAGCGCGGCCAGCGCCGAGTCGAGGTTGACAGGACGACGCGGGCCGACTGCGGGTCCCGCGTTGGCGGCGCCGGCGGCGTGGCGGGGCCCGTCCGGTGCGCGGGCGGCGCGGCTCAGCTCGTCGTGGATGCGGCTGCGCTGGCTGTAGACGCGCTCCAGCTCCCGCCACGAGCCCCCGCTCGCATTAAGGAGGCCGCTGAGGCCGCGCGGCAGCGGTGGGAGCCCGGCCAAGGCGCAGCTTGCCCCGCCCGGCGCCTCTGCCGAGGGCAGCCCGTTCATGGCCACCGACGGCGATGCCACCTCCTTCTCCCCAACACTCCGCCCAGGACGCTGCCCGCAGGCCCCGCACCCCGCGGCCCCGCCGGAGCCCAGCCGCCGCCCGCAGGCCGCGCTTTGTTCCTTCCCCAGCTCCTCAGACTCCGCCTCTGCCCCACCCCCTCCGCATGGGCCGGGCCTCTCTTAAAAAGGCAACGGCTGTGGGACCACGTCGCGTAAAGCTGAGAAAAAGACAGCGGGGCACCCACTCACTCAAGGGGAGATGGAAAAATGCGGCGGAGGGGGGAAAAGGCCGAAGGGGGCAGGCGTGGTTTCTTCGCGGTTCTTTTCGCTACCCCGTCTGCCCGCCGCGCCCCGCCCCCACACACTGTGTTCTGCCCATTACCCTCCCAAGGAAAATGATCCTAACAGTGGAATCAGGAGACTGGCAAGTCCACAGTTGGTGCCTAACGTGCCACCTGACGCTGAGGTCACCACAAACTCCTGTCGCTGAGTACCTGGGGTGGCCATGAGATGGAATAGGCTGATAGGGTCAGGATGCTCAGGGAAAGGAGCGGAATCTATCAAGGGGATTGGAACCCAAAATCTCACTTCCAGGTGGGGAATGGGCACCGCATGGCAGAGAAACTGCAGATGTGCTGCCAGACACAAGGCTAGGGTCCACCCCTCTGGCTGCTACCTTTGAAAAGGCTATCACCTCTTCCTTAGAAAAGGTGCATCACATAGTCCTCTACCTACTCCCGCATCCTGACGAGAAACTGAGCAGAAACAAGTTCAACTCATCTCAGGGCGTCAGGGAGAGCAGAGAGTGGAGAGGTGAGAGGCCAAAAGTAGGAAAAACGTGAGTGGAGCTGGGGCTGGCATGCACACTCGGAACCAGGAAAAGAACAAACCACACAGAGGAACAGCTGTTTTTCTAGAGGGTTTTTCTCAGGGGCTTCTCTTAGTGCTGCAGCTGCTGCAGGCTGCGCAGGGCCTCCGCACATGCGCGGATAAGGCCACACAGCTGGATGCTAGTCTCCAGGGAGGTGCTAGAGCCCAGTTCAGCAGAGGCCCAGGTCAGCTTCTGCAAGAGGGCTGTCTCTGTGCAGGCCATGGCATCTGTATTTGGAGGCACAGCAGGAGTGGGTGGCCCCTGGGCTGCCTTGAGTCCTGCTGCAGCTCCCTCACAGTGCTCCGGACGAGGTACTGGGGGCTGCGGCACAGGTCGAGAGCCCAAGGGGAGCTCTGAGGTAGAGGCCAGCTGGTGCTCCCGAGCTTGGGAGAGGGCAGCCTGGGCATTCAGAGCTAAAAAGAGGAGAAAGTGGGTAGAATGGTCAGGATGCCTGGCCCACCTCAGCCGTGAGCCATCTCCTTTCCTGCTCTGCTCTTTCTGTGCTTGAGGTGTTTTCCCTGTCCCTCTATAAGGCACTTCATCCACTTTCTACTTTGTATCACATTTATGCCTTAGCTTCAACTCTCCATCAGTACTGGGCCTGATTAAGCTCAGACTCTCGCGCAGTGGCTGGCACACAGGAGGTGCTTAGTTCTCTTACTGAGTTAATGGTCCTCTTTAGAGCCTAACGGAGAAACCATTTTACCTCTGCCCCACCCAGAGACTCCACTGTCGCCCCCCAGGCCTACTGTTCTCGGCCCTCTATCACCACTTTTTTTTTTTTTTTTTTTTTTTTTTTTTTTTTTTTTTTGAGACGGAGTCTCGCTCTGCCGCCCAGGCTGGAGTACAGTGACCGGATCTCGGCTCACTGCAAGCTCCGCCTCCCGGGTTCACGCCATTCTCCTGCCTCAGCCTCCCGAGTAGCTGGGACTACAGGCGCCCGCCACCTCGCCCGGCTAGGTTTTTGTATTTTTTAGTAGAGACGGGGTTTCACTGTGTTCGCCAGGATGGTCTTGATCTCCTGACCTCGTGATCCGCCCATCTCGGCCTCCCAAAGTGCTGGGATTACAGGCTTGAGCCACCGCGCCCGGCCCCTCTATCACCACTTACCACGCTTCCCCCCTAAGCACATCCGGCCCCTCTCCCGGATTATTTTTTACCCTCACCGGGATTATCTTTATCCACGTCTGAGTCGAGTTCCTGACAAGCCACGCAGTAGATTTTCCGCTGTTTGTCTTGGAGGAGAATCGTCTACGGACCAAAAAGCACATGGGGCCGGAATGAGACGCCAGCGATGGGGTCCAGAGGGGAGGACTGAGGAAGAGCTGAGTGGCCTGACCCGCAGACCCATCCCTGCTCACTCGCCCGAGTCTCGCCTCACCCCGCAGTCCGCGCACGTCTCGCCCAGCATGCGGTAACCGCGCAGTAGATAGTCGCCCATGAGCCGGGAGATGCGATCTTGCCGCTCCCGTCGCGCCTGCAGCACCTTCGTCTCTGCCTCAGTCGGGGGCTCCCAGGAGAAGTCGTCGACTTCTGGGGAAGAGAAGCATAGGGACTGGGGGTCTTGCCGGAGCGGGCTGCCTCCCGTACCTCACAGCCACAAGCCCCTGCCACCCAAGTCCTCACCGGCTCCGTTCAGGGCCATGTTGCCGTTGTCGCTGCCGGGCTCACCGGAAATGACGTCCAAGCGGCGCGCCCTCCGCTACGGCTCCGCCCCTTCTATAGCGGCCGCGAATCAGGGCGGAAATGACGCCTCAGCGTGGTCCTCAGATCTCGCTGTGCCCGGAGTGGGGCGTGTCGGCTGCTACCGAGAACCTGCCCTGGGGACGCGTCAGTCAGCCGGAATCCAGGGGACAGAACCTTCCGACGCGTGAGGCCTCGGGAGGAGCGTCTCCGTGGTAGCTCTGCTCCGGTCGCAAGACCTGAAAGTGGCCTCGGGAGGTCGCCCTTCCTGTCCGTCGTGGATGAAGGGGACCACCTGGCTTGAGAAATCCCCGCTGGCCTCCGCCTCCCCTGGGGTTTCCCTTTCGGCGCAGGCGGGGCAGCGGCATCATCACGACCATCGCCACCCGAGTAATCACAGCGAGCGGCCCTTTGCGCATTCGTGGAGCCTCCTCAGGCCTCAGTGCTTCTCACTTCGCCCAGCAAGGCTGGCCAGGAGGGGAGCCTTCTCGCATTCCGTCTATTTCAAGACCCCTCCCCTTCTGCATGCTTGGTGTCCCAGTCTGTCTCCCCGCTGCCTCCCGAGGCCTGGGACTGAAGCAAAGTCGGCCCCGAAACCGACCCTTCTTTGAAATTGAAATCCTCAAAAAGCCTGCGGACTGAATAGCGCTGTACTCGGCACGCGCATTGCGCTTCCAGCCGCCCTTGGGTGCTATGTACTGGGCAGGGTCGGGTTGGGGCCTTCCTACATACTCTTGCGACCGTTAGGCTCTTCTTAGGTGAGTTGCAAGTTAAAATTACCAGGGCTCTCTGAACTTGGACCTTGGTGCTTTTTTTTTCTCTCTCTCTCTCTGTTCCGTGTTCTTTTTCCATATGCATCCTCTCCCTTATTAGATTCAGAGAAGCCAGACAGGGCAGGCAGGGGTCCTCAGATGTGCAGTCTGCAGGGCCTGAGGTTGTACACCAGGGCAGTGGAAAAGCAGCCAGGACTTGGACTTTCATAATTACATCGACAGTCTCCTCCTCCGGATGGCACATGCCTCCTCAATCTGACCTGAAGTCCCCTCCTCCTGGCCTCCTCTTCCTTCCACGTAAAACCCCTGGAACTGTCATTCTTGCTGCCTCCTGCTTACCTAGAGAGCCCTGTGCCCCTTTCGCATCTCCATCTACCAGTCAGGCTCTTGGGCAGCAGCGTACCTGACTTAGGGCCTGTACCCCAAGTCGTTTATATCAGGCACTAGAGCCACCGTTTTTTGTGTTTTGTTTTGTTTGTATTTTTTGTAGCGATTGGGTTTCGCTGGTCTCCAACTCCTGGACTCAACTGATCCTCCCACCTCAGCCTCCCAAAGTGCTGGGATTACAGTGAAGTGCACCCAGACTTAGGCTGACTAGTGGAACTATCTCTATACCATCTCTTGGACGCACAGACCCCCAGGTTATTACTGTCTCCAGCTCCCAGCCCTACCCTGAATTCCTCAGTGCGCCGACTATGTTACCATTATGGCCGATATCCACTCAACTGTCTATTCTGCCTCGCACCTACAAAGACCCTTATATGAGTCCTCTCACTTAATCTCTCCAATTTACTCCTCATGATAACCTTATATGGGGTATTATCCCCATATAAGCAGGAAACTGAATAATTCTTTTAAAATACAGTGTCATTCTTGTACTAAAAACCATCTGGTGGCTGGGAATGGTGGCTCACGCCTGTAACCCCAGCACTTTGGAGGCCGAGGCAGGCAGATCACTTGAGTTCAGGAGTTCGAGACCAGCCTGGCCAACATAGTGAAACCCTGTCTCTACTAAAAATACAAAAATTAGCCAGGTGTGGTGGCAGGCACCTGTAATCCCAGCTACTTGGGAGGCTGAGGCAGGAGAATTGCTTGAACCGGGAGGCAGAAGTGAGCCGAGAGCACACGACTACACTCCAGCCTGGGCAACAGAGTGAGACTCTGTCTCAAAAAAATTTTTAAAAAATCTGGCATCTCCCCATCATACTTAGACAAAATCCAAAGTCCTTGTTATGGTCTCCAGGGTCCTACAAATCTGGCCTTGGCCCCCCACATCCAGACAACACATACAGAGATGCACACACATCTCCCATCCTCCCTGCATCCCTCTTCTCTCACTGCTCAAGAAGATTCTTGTCACTTTTCTCCTCTCAGGGCCCCTCACCATCTTAAGTTCCACTGTAGGGTAGACAAGACACAGAACTGGAATGAGGCAGGACTGGGTTTGATCCTGGATCTGCTATTTACTATATCACCTGGAGTAATTTACTTAATCACTCTGGACTTCAATTTCTCATCTGTAAAACAGGGACAGTAGACCAGGTGCGGTGGCTCATGCCTATAATCCCAGCATTCTGGGAGGACATGTAAGAGGATTGCTTGAGACCAGCCTGGACAGCATAGTAAGACCCCATCTCTAAAAAATATATATATATTTTTTTAATTAGCGGGTGCAGTGGCATGCACTTGTAGTCCCAGCTACTCAGGAGGCTGAGTGGGAGGATTGCTCCCAGCCCAGGAGATCCAGACTGCAGTAAGCCATGATCTGGCTTCTGCACTGCAACTTGGGTGATAGAGCAAGACCCTGACTCAAAACAAAAATGGGGCCACTTATGCCTGTTTGGTGCTTGTTTGTTTTTTGAGATGGAGTCTTGCTCTGTCACCCAACCAAGTGGTGTGATCTTGGCTCACTGTCACCTCTACCCTCCAGGTTTAAGCGATTTCTTGTGCCTCACCCACCTGAGTGGGATTACAGGCATGCACCACCACACCTGGCTACTTTTTTTTTTTCTTTCTTTCTTTTTGAAATGGAGTCTCACTCTGTCATCCAGGCTGGAGTGCAGTGGTGTAATCTTGACTCACTGCAAGCTCCACCTCCCGGGTTCACAACATTCTCCTGCCTCAACCTCCCAAGTAGCTGTGACTACAGGCACCTGCCACCATGCCTGGCTAATTTTTTGTATTTTTAGTAGAGACAAGGTTTCACTGTGTTAGCCAGAATGGTCTCGATCTCCTGACCTTGTGATCCACCCTCCTCAGCCTCCCAAAGTGCTGGGATTACAGGCGTGAGCCACCACACCTGGCCGTCCAGCTAATTTGTTTTTTGCATTTTTAGTAGAGACAGGATTTTACCGTGTTAGCCAGGATGGTCTCGATCTCCTGACCTCATGAGCTGCCCGTCTTGGCCTCCCAAAGTGTTGGGATTACAGGCGTGAGCCACTGTGCCCGGCCAATTTTTTAATTTAGTAGCAGTAGCCGTAGCAGTAGCAGAGACGGGATTTCACCATGTTGGCCAGACTGATCTCAAGCTCCCGACTTCAGGTGATCTGCCCACCTCAGCCTCCCAAAGTGGTAGGATTACAGGCGTGAGCCACTGCGCCCAGCTTCAAAGATGTTTATCCAGGGAACAGCCATGGAAGATGGAGTTGGTGTCTCCCTCCAGAGCAAAGGACAGCCATGCTTACTGGCTTTGAGTTTCCTAAGCTTAGGGTCCTTTCCCACAATGCAGTTCACTCTGTGTGTCCGCACTAACCTGAGCCCATGAGCATCACCTCCATGGGACTTAGGGTGAAAAGGAACTGACGGAAATGTGCTGGTGCTCATGCTGTTTGCTGCACAGTGATGAAGTCCTTTGTCTCTGACCCAGGACTCTCTTGTATTTTGCCAGCATCCTTGAACCTGACGGGCTACCTTGGCAGCTTGCAAATTGGATAAGATCTCAGATGCTTCATAGTCTTTGACATAGAAGGTGCTTACAGGTGTTGGTGGTAAAACCTATTCGCAGCAGTCGCAGTGGACAGGCCAGTGTCTATGGAACAGTGGGCTTGGACTCTTTCACACCCTTCCCTTGCCAACAGAATGTACCACACCTTCGGCCAGGCATGGTGGCTCACAACTGTAATCCCAGCACTTTGGGAGGTCAAGATGGGCAGATCACTTGAGGTCAGGAGTTTGAGACCAGCCTGGCCAACGTGGTGAAACCCCGTCTCTACTAAAAATACAAAAACTAGCTGGGCATGGTGGTGCGAGCCTGTAGTTCCAGCTACTTGTGAGGCTGAGACAGGAGAATCGCTTGAACCAGGAGGCGGAGGTTGCAGTGAGTGGAGATCCTGCCACTGCACTCCAGCCTGGGCAACAGAGCATGCAGTCAGGGGAGGGAAAGGAGGGAAAGGAGGAGCGGGAGGGGACGGGAAGGGGGAAGGGAATCACACCTTCATGTGAGCCAGTCCAAATTGGTCCCTCCTTGTGGCACTGATGACATGGCTGTAGTTAGGCTCTTTTCTGGGTGATAGTGCACGCCACGGCAGCTCAGTCACACACAGCTCAATTATAGCTCTCCCTGGGCTGGCTGATTTCGTGGGGATGGTTTACATGGCAACAAGTTGCCTATGCCACATTGCTGTGCCTCTGAAAAACATAACTCACATCATTTGTATATTCACACAGGCACTGAAAAGGGGTCAGCTATTCTTTTTGTTTTGTTTTGTTTTTCACTGCAATGTGAATCACCTTGACATGTCTGTGAAACAGGAAGTGGCTGGATGATACAGCAATAAAAATAATCACACTCAACTTGGTGTGTGTATTTTCTTTGGGCCAGGCACTGTGTTAAGAGCTGTTTATGAAGTATTTCACTTATTCCTTAGGACAACACTGGCAGCTGGGTCTTATTATCATTCCCAATTTGCAAATGAGGAGGCTGAGGCCTGGAGTAGTAAGAGATGTATTCACAGTCACCCAGTTGGGAGTGGCAGGTGGCAGCCAGTGTACCTCTTGAGCCTGAGCTCTTACCAGTAGATTTCTCCTGTGCTCAAAAAGCAGGGAAGAGTGGCAGGGCAGAAGAGCACCCTATTTATCAAGTGTGAAGATAGTTTCATTTCATTTCCAATCCCAACTCTCAGTGTCCATCGTTTTACTACTCACAGTAAGTGGCACATCAGAGGGGTTTAATAACAGCCACTTTCAGTAAAGTGTCTTTGGAGAGAGATGCATTAGGGCAACATTGCCCCCTCCAGGCCTTCATCACTTCCATCCCTCATCTTCAAAACTGATGAGCGAGGCCGGGCGCAGTGGTTCATGTCTGTAATCCCACACTTTGGGAGGATAAGGCAGGCAGATCACCTGAGGCCAGGAGTTCAAGATCAGCCTGACCAACGTGCTGAAACCCCATATCTACTAAAAATACAAAAATTAGCTGGGAGTGGTGGTGGTGGCTGCCTATAATCGTAGCTACTCAGGAGGCCGAGGCACAAGAGTCGCTTGAACCCAGGAAGTGGAGGTTGCAGTGAGCTGAGATTGTGCCATTGCACTCCAGCCTGGCAACAGAGTGAGACTCTGTCTCAAAAAAAAATAAAACTGGGCCGGGCGCGGTGGCTCAAGCCTGTAATCCCAGCACTTTGGGAGGCCGAGACGGGCGGATCACGAGGTCAGGAGCTCGAGACCATCCTGGCTAACTCGGTGAAACCCCGCCTCTGCTAAAAAAAAAAAAAAAAAAAATACAAAAAACTAGCCGGGCGAGGTGGCGGGTGCCTGTAGTCCCAGCTACTCGGGAGGCTGAGGCAGGAGAATGGCGTAAACCCGGGAGGCGGAGCTTGCAGTGAGCTGAGATCCGGCCACTGCACTCCAGCCTGGGCGACAGAGCGAGACTCCGTCTCAAAAAAAAAAAAATAAATAAATAAATAAATAAAAAAATTAAAAAAAAAAATAAAACTGATGAGTGTGGCCCCCTTGCCTTCTACCCACCCACCCCCTCCCCAAGAGCCATTTCTTTCTTCCCAAAGACATTCAGAACTCAGAAGGACAACACGTAGAGGCGGCACAGCACCTGATACACAGCCCTCATGGCACAGTAGCTTTCCTCCTCCCCATCAGCAGCCCATCTCTCGCCACCCTGCCCATCTTGGCTTGCAGATGCAGACAATGATGAAAAGGTCTCACATATCCTGAGTGCTTACTATGTGGCAGGCATCTGCTAAGGGCCTCATAAATATCAGCCCACTGATTCCCTGCTTATTTTTATTTTTATTTTGAGAGAGAGTCTCGTTCTATCACCCAGGCTGGAGTGCAGTGGCACAATCTTGGCTCACTGCAACCTCTACCTCCTCAGTAGCTGGGATTACAGGCATGTACCACCACGTCTGGCTAATTTTTGTATTTTTGGCAGATGGAGTTTCACCATGTTGGCCAGGCTGGTCTCGAACTCCTGACCTCAAGTGATCCACTCGCCTTGGCCTCCCAAAGTGCTGGGATGACAGGTGTGAGCCACCATGCCCCAACTTCCCTGTTAATCTGTTGATTTTTTTTTTTTTTTTTTTTTTTTTTTTTTTTTTTTTTTTTGAGAAGGCGTCTTGCTCTGTCACCAGGCTGGAGTGCAGTGGCGCAATCTTGGCTCACTGCAACCTCTGCCTCCCAGGTTCAAGAGATTCTCCTGCCTCAGTCTCCCGAGGACTAAGGTGCGTGCCACCACATACGGCTAATTTTTGCATTTTTAATGTTGGTCAGAATGGTCTCAATCTCCTGACCTCGTGATCCATCCGCCTCGGCCTCCCAAAGTGCTAGGATTACAGGCGTGAGCCGCTGTGCCTGGCCAATTTTTTTTATTTTTTTACTTTTATTTTTTGAGACAGAGCCCCACTCTATCACCCAGGCTGGAGTGCAGTGGCGCCATCTCGGCTCACTGCAGCCTCTGCCTCCTGGGTTCAAGCGATTCCCATGCCTCAGCCTCCCAAGTAGCTGGAATACAGGCATGCGCCACCACACCTGGCTAATTTTTTGTATTTTTAGCAGAGACAGGGTTTCACCATGTTGGCCAGGCCGGTCTGGAACTCCTGGCCTCAAGCAATCTGCTCGCCTCGGTCTCCCAAGTGCTGGGATTACAGGCATGAGCCACTGAGACTGGCCTCATTCCCTGTTTAAAAATGAGGAAAGCCGGCCGGGCGCGGTGGCTCAACCCTGTAATCCCAGCACTTTGGGAGGCCGAGACGGGCGGATCACGAGGTCAGGAGATCGAGACCATCTTGGCTAACACGGTGAAACCCCGTCTCTACTAAAAATACAAAAAACTAGCCGGGCGAGGTGGCGGGTGCCTGTAGTCCCAGCTACTCGGGAGGCTGAGGCAGGAGAATGGCGTAAACGCGGGAGGCGGAGCTTGCAGTGAGCTGAGATCCGGCCACTGCACTCCAGCCTGGGCGACAGAGTGAGACTCCGTCTCAAAAAAAAAAAAAAAAAAAAAAAAAATGAGGAAAGCCAGGTGCAGGGTCATGTGCCTATAATCTCAGCTACTCAGAAGGCTGAATGGGGAGGATTACTTGAGGCCAAGAGTTTGACTCTATATTGACTGGGCAATATAGAGAGACTGTCTCTAAAAAAAAAAAAAAAAAAAAAAAAAAGGAGGGGTAGGGGGTCGAGGACTGAGGCATAGAGAAGTTGAAGGATTTTCCCAGTTCACTTAGCTGATGCGTGACACAGCCAGTATGATCTCATGCTAGAAAACAACCATTGCGATGCTGCCTCCTGAGACAGAACTTTCATCATGCAGCTGCTGTCACCCTGTCCAGCCAATCCCTTAGCACGGCATCAGGAGCCCTGAGTTCAGGTTCTGGCTCTGCTAATGGCTGGTTGTGTAACCTCAGTCAAGTCCCATTTCTTCTCTGGGCTTCAAAAACCCAAGAACCTCAAGAACATTTGAGCAGCCTGAACATTCCCTGGGCCTGGGTCCTATGCCTCCTCCTTGTCCCATTCCAGCAAAGCCCCTCGTTGCCCTCAGGGTCCTACCTACCTATCTTCAGGACATTTGTGAACAAATGTCAGGTCTCCTGACGCCTTCGGGACACCTCCCATTCCTCTCCCCAGGATCATTGTATATATAGGTTCTGGATCAGGCAGGCTTCGGTTCAATCACCAGGTGACCTGAGTCTAGTTGCTTTTTGTTTGCTTTCTTGTTTTTGTTTTTTGACACAGAGTCTCGCTCTGTCGCCCAGGCTGGAGTGCAGTGGTGCTATTTTGGCTCACTGTTAGCCCCGCCTCCTGGGTTCACGCCATTCTCTAGCCTCAGCCTCCCGAGTAGCTGGGACTACAGGTGCCCACCACCATGCCTGGCTACTTTTTTTGTTTTTTTGGGTTTTTTTTTTAGTAGTAGAGACGGAGTTTCACCGTATTAGCCAGGATGGTCTTGATCTCCTGATCTCGTGATCCGCCTGCCTCAGCCTCCCAAAGTGCTAGGATTACAGGCGGGAGCCACCGCACCCGGCCTAGTCTAGTTGTTTCATCATCAGAGCCTTGGTTTCCCCTTTGCAGGGTCGCTGGGAGGAGGATGTGGCCCCACAGTGTAGAGTGCATGGTAGATGGCAGGCACTCTCGTGGCCTCTCTGTGTAGTCAATCAACAAACTTCAGCACCCTCTCTGTGCCAAGCCTTGTTCTGAGATCTGGAGACAAGGTTGTCCCTCCCTCAGAGGGTGGCAAGATGAACAATAAGCAAGTCAACAAATCCACAAAGAAGAATGCTTCAGATTTTGTGGAGTACCAGGGAAAAACACAGGTATGGTGGCATGACCCTGTAGTCCCAACTAATTGGGGATGCTGAGGCATGAGAATTGCTTGAACCCGGGAAATGAAGGCTGCAGAGTGGAGCCGAGATCGTACCACTGCACTCCAGCAGAGCAAGAGCTTGTCTCCAAAAAAAAATCAAAAAAACCAAAAAACAAAAAACCCTAACATTAGTGAAGCTTGGTTGTGCACCTATAGTTCCACCTGCTGAGGTGGGGGTGGGAGGGGGTGGATTTAGGTGGGAGGATCCCTTGAGTCTGGGATGTTGAGGCTGCAGCGAGCCAAGATCATGCTGCTGCACTCCAGCCCTGGCATGGAGTGAGACCCTGTCTCAAAAAAAAAAAAAAAAAAAAAAAAGGTGTGCTGGCAGATTCTAGGCAAATGAGGTGCCACATGTGGTGATGAGGTTAGAAAAGATGTTCAGGCCAAAGAGACCATGTGTGTTGGGCTTTGTCAGCTTGCCCTGCAGACCCCGTCTGCATTCCTGACCTCCCTGCTGCGCCAGGAAGCTAAGCTCCACCCGCTGCACCCCCAGGCCCCTCAGTCCATAGGCTTTCTTCTGGGTTCAGCCCACAGGAGGCCCAGCTGGAGACCCGTGACCAGGAGGAGATTAGGATGATATTTTTTTCCCCAACACCCTCCCTGCAGGCTGCAGGAGGCCAGGGGCTGCTGCTTTGCTTCAGGCCATACCTCTCAGGCAGCCCTCCCTGGTTATGCCAATGGAGCAATGTGCACTGGAGTGATGTCCCTCTGTTGCTAGCCCCAGCGGTTTCAGCTATTTCCTGCGGAGGCCCTGAGAGCTGAAGGAATTTGGTTGGGTATCATTTGAGTTGGGCATCATGACTGGGCTGGACACTTTCATTGCTCCTTCTCACTGAGTCCCCTCATCAGCCCCTGAAGAAAGGCTGTCATCCCCTCATCCTACTGGCAGCAGCTTTAGACACAAGGGCCACACCCTCCTCCTGGCTCTTCCCCACCACACTCCTGGTTTTCCCCTCTGCTCCCTCCAGCTGCTCTTTCTGGTCTTTTGCCTGACTCCATCTCCTCTCCCCGCCTGACTCCGCCTCCTCTCCCTGACCTGGGAATGGTGACCTCCCTGGGGCACCCTGGGCCCTCTTCTCTCCATAGTAAGCCCACCCTTTCCCACTGTCGTAGACACCCCTGTGTAACCCCAGGCCTCTGTCTCCAGGTCAGAGGTCCTGTCTGAGCTGCAGACTCCCGGTTTTGGGCGCCTCCACTTGGATGACTCACAAGCATCTCAAATTAAGCAGGGCCAGAACAGAGCTATGGACCCTGCCCCGTGTTTCCAGCTTCTCTGCCTCCCCTCTTCTTTGCCCATCCAGGGATCAGACCAGGATTCTGGGGACCATTCGTGCCACCTGCCTCTCCAGCAGCCCCACTTCACACAGTCTTTACATCTCCCCTCCCAAATACATCTCTCCTGGGGCCAAGTGAGATCTGTCTCCTGGGATGAAGGCAGGGTGCTCGTTCTTGCCCTGACACAGTCCCACTGCAGTGAAAATAAAAGCAAATTCCTCACCACGGCTGGCCCCTCCCACCACCACTACCACCTTCAGCTCTCCCTCTCCACCACCTCCTGTTGTTCACTGGCCGTTTCTCAGTTCTCTGAATAGGCTCCCCCTGCAGCCTTCCCTGAGGTCAGATGCCCACAGGTGTGACTCACTCCTACTCATCTTCCAGCTTCCAGTGGAAGAGTCCCTTTGTCTTCCAGGTCCCAGCCCTCTCCTGTCCTGCTTCTCTGCTCTTCTCTGTCACGGTACCAGCCTCTGTTGTAGCCACAGTGCTGTGTGAATTGATTTGGCACATATCCAGTTCCCCTAGTACAGCAGCTCCAGGAGGGCAGGACTGGTTCTAGGGCAGGACTGGTTCTATTTGTGGCCAAGAGGTTAGGACGTGGTGGAGTCTCAGTTTGTTGAGTGAATTTTTTACATTTATTTTTTAATTTTTTATTACCACTAGTTGGACATAGATGTTGAGTGAACAGATCCCCATCTCACAAGCAACGAAACTGAGGCTTAGAGACAGTAAGAATCCAACCCTGGACTGTTTGGCTGTGCTGTGCTCCACGGTGAGCCACAGCCAGCTCTAGGCAGGGTCGGGACAGATTCAGATGAGTGTTAGGAAAAAATGAGTATTCAATGCTCAGCTCTGTGCCTGGCAGGTGGTCAGCACCTAGCATTATTCCCTGCCTCAGTGTGGACCAGGGCCCCAAGAAGCAGGGGCTTGCCCCTCACACCCCCTCCTGGATTCCAGCAGCAGGGATCCCTGGGGACCTGTGATTTCCCCTCCTAGCCCTGCACCACCAGACTGGACTTACTAAGGGTCCTCCTGAAGCTACCCACATCGACTTATGCTCACAGTAAAAACTGAGAGTTCCTTGGACAGGTGTGCCTGAAAGTGAGTCCCTGAACCTCCTCTCCCCAATTAGACTGCTGCCCCCTGCTGCCCTGGGTGCTGTCCGGGAGAGGGTCTGGTGCCGCCCTGACTTGGCATTGGCAGCGCTCTTCCTGGATGTGCCCTAGCCGTCCCCACCTCCTGCTGAGTTCTGTGAGTCAGAGACTGAACCCTGGGGTCTCCTGGCAGGCCCCACAGTAAGTCCTGGGCCCCCAGACGTTGCAGCCTTTCCTTCCAGACCAGTGGACAAGCCTGGTCTGGAACTATGCTCCTCTCCAGCCATGGCCAAACTCAAGACCCCCACCCCCAGCCGCTGCCAGCCTCTGCCCTGGGGCTCTGCTGTGCGCCTCTCCAGCCCCTGGGCCCTCGAACAGCGCCCCCCTCCTCGCGGCTGTTAGCCTGGGAAGGGGGCCAGGCCCTGAGCTCAGACCTTGGCGATTCCAGAGTGTCTGAGGCCCAGAGCCAGCCCCGCCAGCACAGCCAGACGAAGGGAAAGGGGGGAGGTGGCAGGGTGGGCACCAGGAAGCCATTCAGAGGGGGCTGGCAGGGAAGCTGGGTTCTAGCTTTGTTCTTTCTGCTCCTCTTCTGGACCCCACAGACTTCTTCCTGGGACCTCCGTGAGCCCTGGCCAAAGGCTGTCCCCACCCTTGAGCCCTTTCCTCAGAGGGGATTGGATCAGCACTAATAAGAAGTGACTTTGGGGCCCTGAGACCCCGACGTTTGCAAGGGAGGCTGGGAAAGAGCTGGAAGGCCTGGGCTCCGGCCCCACCCGGCCTCCATCGTCAGTGTGACCCGGCAGGGCCACCTCTCTCCCTCAGCCACGGTATCTCGCCCTACACAGGCCTCCCCGCCCCGCCCGGAGGAATCCGCTGCCGGCCCGACAGTCCCAGGTGAGGGCCCTCTGGAAAGGGCCCAGCGCGGCCGCGGGTTCCGGCGGGGGCGGGCATCTAGGGTGGGGACGGTCCCCGCCCCGCCCCCCCAGCCTCCGCCCGCCTGCACACCCTCGCTTCTCCAGGAGGCAGCGACGACGCTTTAAACAAAAAAAAAAACTGTGTCCCTGGCCCGGGGCCAGCGTCCCAGCCCCCCTCGCCGCCGCCGCGCAGCTCTCCAGCCAGGGAAAACAACTGCTCACTTCTCCCTGCGCCCTCCCCGCGCGCTCCCTGCCTCCCGGCGGCCGCGGGAGAGGAGCCCGGCCAGGGGGAGGCGCGGAGCGGGCCGGCCGCCCGGCCTTCCTCTCCCTCGCTCCTCCTCTCCACCTCAACTTGCTCCGGCCTCCTCGCTCCTGCCTGAGTTCGGGGCCTGGGCTAGGCTTCGTCCCGGGGCTAGGAAGTTTCTGCGCTCCCCGCGGTCCAGTCTCCATCTCCGCGCCTCCCGCCGGGCCCCCGCGGTCCCCTCCTGCCCGCTTCCTTCGCTGCCCTCCCTCGCTGCCCCCTACCCTCTCCCGGGGCTCCCGGCCCTCTAACTCCTTCGGGCGCGGGCCCCTCGCCCTGCCCGGGTGCGCCCCCCCTCCCCCGGGTCCTGCGGCCCCGGATGCCCGGGCCCCGAGGGGCTGCTGGCGGCCTGGCCCCTGAGATGCGCGGGGCGGGGGCGGCGGGGCTGCTGGCGCTGCTGCTGCTGCTGGGCCTGGGCGGCAGGGTCGAGGGGGGGCCGGCCGGCGAGCGGGGCGCAGGCGGGGGCGGGGCGCTGGCCCGCGAGCGCTTCAAGGTGGTCTTTGCGCCGGTGATCTGCAAGCGGACCTGTCTCAAGGGCCAGTGTCGGGACAGTTGTCAGCAGGGCTCCAACATGACGCTCATCGGAGAGAACGGCCACAGCACAGACACGCTCACGGGCTCCGGCTTCCGCGTGGGTGAGGGCCGGGGGCACGACTGGGGGCAGGGGAAGAACAGGCACCAGGCTCGATGGGAGAGCTAGTGGGGTCTTGGCCTTAAGAGACTGGGGGCTGAGGGTTTAAAGGGCAGAGATCCGGGCACCTGGGGGTCCAGGGGCCTCAGAGAACTTGGGAGGCTGGAACTCTGGGGGCCAGAGTTGAAGGGCTGCATGGAGGCCTGGACTTTGAAGCTTCGCATTAGGTTTGGGGCCTAAGGGGTGGGGAAATGCAGAGGTCCTGGATGACACTGGCTTCCCAGAAGGTGCTGAGTTCTGAACAGGAGCACACAGGGTTTTTGAGGAATGTGAGCCGGAGACTGGAAGCCTCAGAGAAGGGATAAATATTCCCCCAAGAAGCAGACTTGCTGGAAGAAACAAGAAAAGTCTTTACAAAATGTCTAAAGTAGGGCCTGCCAGAGTAGACACCTGCATTCCTTGGGAGGAGGAGCTAAGGTCAGGGCTGGGGATGGGAGCTGGTTACTGGCAAGGTCTGAGAAGGCAGGGTGTTGGGGCCTAAAAGTAGAGTGCAGGCCTGAATGTGGGGACTAGTTTGGGGTTTTTAGCCTTTCCTTTTCCAATGCCTCCCCATAAGCTCCTGACATCCTGCCTTGGAGGCCCTCAGGGTCCCCCTCATCCTCCCCCAAGCCCCTACAACCTCCCCAGTTCAGTTTGGAGCCCACCCCTTCCATGGCATCTCTCTTCAAAGGGTCAGGCCTGGGGCTCAGTCATCCTCCTGCTAGGCCCTGTGGGCCAGGCTCAGGGAGGTGTCCCAGCAGTAATTACCCTCCCGGACAGGGTAATTAGGCCAGGCCCATGATGGCACCAGCAAAACAGCCCCTCTTACACATTCCTATATTCACTCGCCCACTCACAGAGCTAAGGAACCCCACTCATGTGGTTCACATTTGTCATGAGATGGGGTGTGCATGCATGTGTCTGTGCGCATATTGGCCGTGTCTGGAGTCATGCCATGGGCATGGCGTGGCACTCTGTGAAGTACCCATCTTTGTGTTGTCTTGGGTTGTATCTCTAGTCGCTGTTAGAGAGTGTGTGGGAGTGTTTTTGTTTTTGTGTTTTTAAGATGGAGTTTTGCTCTTGTTGCCCAGGCTAGAGTGCAATGGTGCAATCTTGGCTCACTGCAACCTCCACCTCCCGAGTTCAAGTGATTCTCCTGCCTCAGCCTCCCAAGTAGCTGGGATTACAGGCATGCACCAACATGCCTGGCCAATTTTTTGTATTTAGTAGAGATGGAGTTTCACCATGTTGGTCAGCCTGGTCTCAAACTCCTGTTCTCAAGTGATCTACCTGTCTCGGCCTCCCAAAGTGCTGGGATTACAGGCGTGAGCCACTGCGCCCGGCCAAGTGTATGAGGATGTTTATGTGAACCTGTGTTAGTGTCAGGATGAGTCTGTGTGTGTGATGAGGACTGTGGGTGTGAGTGTATGTGTGTCCATCTCCCAGGCTCCCTGGCCATCCTGCCCAGGCTGCTGTCTCCATCTGTGCTGCCCACATCCCCCAGGCTCGGTGCCCAGGCCACAGTGGGCGGGTGTCATTGGGAGGTCACTCTCACCGCTATGAGTGACTCACTGGGAGACAGGAAAAAGAGAATCCTACCTCCCCCAGCCCAGACACACCCCTCTGCTCTGTGAGGTCTGGCCCCAGGAGGCCAGGCAGGATGGGCTGGGCTGGGATGTGCTTAGCCTGACCCTGAGGGCCATGGATGTGGGCTGTCCCTGTGAGGCCCTTCTGGCATCCAGGAGAACAGTACCCCTGCCCTCCTGCCCTCCTGCCCTGGGAAGTGAGGGCAGCCATGGGGTGGGCAGGAGAGCCATGGGGTGGGCAGGGTTTTGGGATGAGTCAGAGTCCCAAGGCTGGTAGTAGCATGGGTCGAAGGTGAGTATGGGACAGAAACAGACAAAGGTCCCATCCTCTCCCTCCCTTAGTCACTCCTTCATTCATTCCCCCAAATCCCCTGTAGGACCCAGAGCTGAGGCCAGCCTGGCCCTGCCTTCCAGAGTACCCTCTATAAGGAGGCAGACAGACAAGCAGGTGCCAGGCAGTGCTGGCAAGTGGGTGGTAAGGCAGGAGAGGGAGCTCAGGTGGGCAGGATAGGAGGAAAGGCTCCCTCCTGGTGGAGACACTGAGCTGGGAAGGATGAAATCTGCATATGTAGAGCGGGGGACATGGGGCCCTGTTGTGGAGGGAAGGGCAAGAATGAGGCCAGGAGGCAGGAGGCAGGCACATTTGCAAGAGGGAGATGGGTCCTGGGGTGTGCGGTGCACAGGGAAGGAGCAGAGGGGGATGGGCTGAAAAGGTTCTGGGCCATGGAGTGAGCTTCTGCCTGAGGCAAGTTTCTTTGGGACACTGAGACTGTGGACCAGCAGGAGAGGCTGGAAGCCAAGGAGGGATCTGGGTGGCCAGGCCTGAGCCAGGGCAGGAGCAGTGACCCTAGGGAAGAGGGGAGGCAGGTTCATGGGACATTAGAGGCTGTAACTGGGCAGGGGAGAGCAGGAGGGATGGATCCATGGGGGCTCAGCTGTGGATGCCTGGTGGCCAGGTGAAGAGGAGGTGGGGAGGCAGGATACTGACTTCTGACAGTATGTCCTGGACAGCAGTGCCCGAGAGAGCCCTGGAAAGGTTGGGGGCTGTGTCTGTGTCTTGAGATGTGGACATCTTTGCCAGTGATGAGGTGGGGGCCCCAGGATGGTGAAGAGGGAGAGGGTGGAGAGCAGGCAGAGAGGGCTGAGGCCTGAAGAAGGGAAGCGTTTAGGGGAGAAGAGGAGGAGGTGCCAGGGACAGAGCCAATACCTTTGGAAGGCCCAAGGGGAAAGCCAGATCACCATAATTGTTTGCCACCACTTATTAAGCACCCTTTGTGTACCAGGCCCTAGGGTAAGCATTTGTACAGCCCTTACCTCATCTAATCCACACATCTCTACAGATGAGGACGCTGGGGCACAGGGAGGAGACGTGAGTTGCTCAGGGTCGCACAGCTGGCACATGGCTTAGCAAGGATTCAAGTCCTTGACTTGAGACTCCAGAACCCAACATGGGTGTAAGGATGTGGGGGGAGCTAGAGAGGGCAGCTTGCCTGTGTAGGATGTATCTCAAAACCTGACTTCCCAAGAGGACAGAGCCAGTGGGTGGCAAGGAAGTAGGGAGGAGGGGAAAGAGACAGGATGTGGATGAGGGCCTGACCCCCCTCTTCTCCCCAGTGGTGTGCCCTCTCCCCTGCATGAACGGCGGCCAGTGCTCCTCGCGAAACCAGTGCCTGTGTCCCCCAGACTTCACCGGGCGCTTCTGCCAGGTGCCCGCAGGAGGAGCCGGCGGGGGGTACCGGTGGCTCAGGTCCCGGCCTGAGCAGGGCGGGGGCCCTGTCCACGGGGGCGCTGCCGCCCCTGGCTCCGGAGGGCGACTCTGTGGCCAGCAAGCACGCCATCTACGCCGTCCAGGTGATCGCCGACCCTCCTGGGCCCGGGGAGGGGCCCCCTGCCCAGCACGCAGCCTTCCTGGTGCCCCTAGGCCCGGGACAGATCTCAGCAGAAGGTACCAGGCGACTAGCAAACCCGGGAAGGTCGCCAGTGGGTGGGCACTAGGGTGGCCGGGGCAGGGCATGGTCAGCCCTGGAGAGCTCAGCGCGGTGACCCGCGGCGCGGTGCGGACAGCCCTGAGGCCACCGCGCCCGCCCCCAGTGCAGGCCCCGCCCCCCGTGGTGAATGTGCGCGTCCATCACCCGCCCGAGGCCTCGGTCCAAGTGCACCGCATTGAGAGCTCGAACGCCGAGGGTGCGGCCCCCTCCCAGCACCTGCTGCCGCACCCCAAGCCCTCGCATCCCCGGCCGCCCACTCAGAAGCCCCTGGGCCGCTGCTTCCAGGACACTCTGCCCAAGCAGCCCGTGAGTGAATTCGCAGTCTCGTTCGGCCTTTCCTTCTCTCAGGGTTGCTCTGCCCCAACTCACCCGGATAGCGGAAAACTGAGGGGCAGGGGAAGAGGAAAAGACCCAACCCCAACAGGCGGCGCGGGGGTGGGGTGCTCTGTGACCCCACCTCCCCTCCCCCTCCTTCCCCTAGTGTGGCAGCAACCCCCTCCCCGGCCTCACCAAGCAGGAAGACTGCTGCGGTAGCATCGGCACCGCCTGGGGCCAGAGCAAGTGCCACAAGTGCCCCCAGCTGCAGTGTGAGTGCTTGGGCTCAGAGGGGCGTTCCCCATCTGGTGGCCCCTCCCCATCCACCCCACCCATCCCTGCAGTGGGAGTCCCCAGGTCACCAGATTCCTCTCTACATCTGCTGTGCGCCTCCCCAGTTCCCTTCTCACCCTCCCATGCCAAGCTATCGTCTCTCTGCAGACACAGGAGTGCAGAAGCCAGGGCCTGTACGTGGGGAAGTGGGCGCTGACTGCCCCCAGGGCTACAAGAGGCTCAATAGCACCCACTGCCAGGGTATGGCCGGCTAGGAGATTCTGTGGGCTGGAGGGGCAGGCCAACCATTATTGGGGGTGGGGAGGTTCCCAAGGTGGGTGAGAGAGGAGGCGGGGCTGGGGCAAGACCCTGAGTTTCTCGGAGCAGCCTGCTGTCACCCCATGGCCCCAGACCAGAGGAGCCAAACTTCCACTTACCACAGACATCAACGAGTGTGCAATGCCGGGCGTGTGTCGCCATGGTGACTGCCTCAACAACCCTGGCTCCTATCGCTGTGTCTGCCCACCTGGCCATAGTTTAGGCCCCTCCCGTACACAGTGCATTGGTGAGACTGGGGCTCAGATTCCTGGGAGGTCACAAGGCATGGGTGGGAGCAAGGATCAGAGATCACAAGAGATCAGAGTGGGGTTAAAGGTTGACTGCAGGAGGAACAAGGGCCAGAGCCAATAGGATCAGGGGTCAGTGGGGTCTGGGGTCACATGAGATCTGCCATTAGCAGTCACATGGGGTCAGGGATTACACAGAGCCAGGGTCATGCAGATCATAGGCTTGGTGAGTAGGAGTGGTGAAGTCCAGGATAGCTAGAATCGGGAGTCAGTGGGGTCAGTGGTCACATAAGTTTCAGGGGTCACATGAGTTCAGGGTCATATGGGGTCAGAGACCACATGGGGATCAAGGGTTGTCTGGGCTGGAGAGGTAAGGTCTGCAGCAGCTGGGCAGAGGGACGTGGGCAATGTGCAGGCTCAGAAGCCCATGCCCCCCACTGCCCCCTGCAGCAGACAAACCGGAGGAGAAGAGCCTGTGTTTCCGCCTGGTGAGCCCTGAGCACCAGTGCCAGCATCCACTGACCACCCGCCTCACCCGCCAGCTCTGCTGCTGCAGTGTCGGCAAGGCCTGGGGCGCGCGGTGTCAGCGCTGCCCGGCAGATGGCACCGGTGAGTCAGGATTACGCAGGGCTAGGGGTTCACAGGTCCATGCACCTGTCCAGGAAATGCTCACTTTTGTGTCTGCTGTCTTGACTGCAGCTGCGTTCAAGGAGATCTGCCCAGCTGGGAAGGGATACCACATTCTCACCTCCCACCAGACGCTCACCATTCAGGGCGAAAGCGACTTTTCCCTTTTCCTGCACCCTGACGGGCCACCCAAGCCCCAGCAGCTTCCGGAGAGCCCTAGCCAGGCTCCACCACCTGAGGACACAGAGGAGGAGAGAGGTCTAGCCTGACACCTTCTGATCCCTGACCCATGCCAAGCCCCTAGGCCTGACCCCTTGACCCCTGATCCACAGATCTGACCTCACAGTCTAACCCCCAATTCCTTATCCCTCACCCATCCACTGACCTCCCACATGACCCTCTGACTCCGACCCAGAGATTTGACCCTGAGCTATAACCTCCTAAGCCTTCTACAGCCTGATCTGTAACCCAAGGCCCATCAACCTGATTATGTGACTATTATGCAAACACACCCTAACCACAGAATCTAACCCCTGACCCTTGACTTGGAGACATGATTGTTGAATTCCCAGAGACCCTAACTACAAATACTCAGCTGCTGATCCCAGATCTGACTCCCTTCTCCCACCCTAACACTTCATGGCCCCATCTTCTTCCCTTTTAGGGGTGACCACGGACTCAGTGAGTATGAGAACCCAGATGGGAGGGGCGGGCAGGCGAGGGACAGGAGGGCTCATGCTGCTGTCACCCGCAGCCAGTGAGTGAGGAGCGGTCAGTGCAGCAGAGCCACCCAACTGCCACCACGTCTCCTGCCCGGCCCTACCCCGGTGAGCTGGGCTCTATAGGGATGAGTCCTCAATGGCTAAATCACTGGGTGGGCGGGGAGTTCGCAGTTTAAGTACTCAGGGACAATCAAGCTGGGGTGGGGCGCCGGGCCAAGACTGAAGTGGAAAGGGAGGCTTCAGTCACTGTCGTCTCTGACCAGAGTGCACTGCCGCCCGCAGAGCTGATCTCCCGTCCCTCGCCCCCGACTATGCGCTGGTTCCTGCCGGACTTGCCTCCTTCCCGCAGCGCCGTCGAGATCGCTCCCACTCAGGTCACAGGTAAGGCCCGCCCAGCAAAGCCACGCCCTGCATAGGCCACGCCCCCAGTTTGGTTTTCTCTCCTCCTCTCCCGCCCCCAGGCATTCCTTAGCGCTCACAGGCTAGCGTTTATCCAGGGCTGAGCACTCGGGTAGCCGGAGCACCAGAGATCCCACTGCCCTAACCAATCCAGGTAGCATGGTGGTGAGCCCATTCTGACGGAGTTCATTCATTCAACAAATACTTATTAGTGTTACAGGTCTTTTAGAATTTGTCTAGCAGGTTTCCCTGTTTGTTTTTGTTGTTGTTATTTTTTTTTTTTGAGACGAAGCCTCGCTCTGTCGCCAGGTGGGAGTGCAGTGGCGCAATCTCGGCTCACTGCAACCTCTGCCTCCCGGGTTCAAGCGATTCTCCTGCCTCAGCCTCCCGAGTAGCTGGGATTACAGGCATGCGCCACCACGCCCAGCTAATTTTTTTTTTTTTTTTTTTTTTTTTTTTTTTTTGTATTTTTGGTAGAGACAGGGTTTCACCATGTTGGCCAGGATGGTCTCGATCTCTTGACCTGTGATCCGCCCACCTCGGCCTCCCAAAGTGCTGGGATTACAGGCGTGAACCACCGTGCCCAGCCCGTAACCATCTTTCAAACTCTGCTCAGAAAGCCTTCTCTCATGGCCACCCTACTTATATTATCACAACCCTCAGAATTCCTTCCTTCTACTCTGATTTATTTTCTCTTTTTCTTTTTTTGAGACGGAGTCTCACTCTGTCGCCCAGGGTGGAGTGCAGTGGCGCGATCTTGGCTCACTGCAAGCTCCGCCTGCCGGGTTCGCGCCATTCTCCTGCCTCAGCCTCTTGAGTAGCTAGGACTACAGGCACCCACCACCTCGCCCGGCTAATTTTTTTTTTTTTTTTTGTATTTTTAGTAGAGACGGTATCACCATGTTAGCCAGGATAGTCTCAATCTCCTGACCTTGTGATCCGCCTGCCTCGGCCTCCCAAAGTGCTGGGATTGCAGGCATGAGCCACCGCGCCCGGCTCTGATTTATTTTTTAATAGCATTTATAAGACATAAGAGATTCTGTTTATTGATTGACTTGTTGCTTGTCTGCTCTGCAAAGACAGGAAATTTTTGTCTGTTTTTGTTCATGCAGTATCCCTAGCACGTCAACAGTGCCTGGCACATAGTAGGTGCTCAAGAACTATTTGGGTTCTTTCTTTTTGTTTGTTTGGTTTGTTTTTTGAGACAGGGTCTCACCTTGTCACCTAGGCTGGAGTCCAGTGGCACGATCATGGCTCACTGCAGCCTTGACCTCCTGGGCTCAAGTGATCCTCCAGCCTTGGTCTCCCAAAGTGCCAGGATTACAGGTGTACACCACCATGGCTGGCTCTCTTTTTTTTTTTTTTTTTTGCCTGGGGAATTTTCCTGTGAAAACTGGGAAACCGTGGCAGGGTGCAGTGGGTCATGGCTGTAATCCCAGCACTTTGGGAGGCTGAGGTGGGCGGATCACAAGGTCAAGAGATCAAGACCATCCTGGCCAACATGGTGAAACCTCATCTCTACTAAAAATACAAAAAAAAAAAAAAATTAGCTGGGCATGGCAATGCACGCCTGTAGTCCCAGCTACTCAGGAGAATCACTTGAATCCAGGAGATGGAGGTTGCAGTGAGCCAAGATCGTGCCACTGCACTCCGGCCTGGCGATAGAGCGAGACTCCATCTCAAAAAAAAAAAAAAAAAGAAAAAAAGAAAGAGGCCAGGCACAGTGGCTAACACCTGTAATCCCAGCACTTTGGGAGGCCGAGGCGGGCAGATCACGAGGTCAGGAGATCAAGACCATCCTGGCTAACATGGTGAAACCCTGTCTCTACTAAAAATACAAAAAATTAGCCGGGCGTGGTGGTGGTCACCTGTAGTCCCAGCTACTCAGGAGGCTGAGGCAGGAGAATGGCATGAACCCGGGAGGCGGAGCTGGCAGTGAGCTGAGATCCGGCCACTGCGCTCCAACCTGGGCGACAGAGCGAGACTCCATCTCAAAAAGAGAGAGAGAGAAGGAAGGAAGGAAGGAAGGAAGGAAGGAAGGAAGGAAGGAAGGAAGGAAGGAAGGAAGGAAGGGAGGGAGGGAGGGAGGGAGGGAGGGAGGGAGAGAAAGAAAGGTTAGAAGTGCCAGAGAAGTGAGGAAGAGAGGGGCATTCATTTTGGGAAAAGGATATCACAAGGGAAATGAAGTTCGGGCAAAGGCATGGAAGCATGAAACACTGGTGGAGGAGGGAGAACCCACACACAGGCCAGTGTCTCTGAACCAGGGGAAGTCCAGTGCATGGAGCCTTGTCAGGAGGCTTGAGTTTGATGCCAGAGGCTGTGGGCGGTGTCTGCAGGATTTTGAGCATCATAATTGCTAGCTCAGACTGAGCAGTCCCTTTGTGCCAGGTACTGTCTGAAGAGTTTTACATTCTACATACCATTTAACTTTCTCATACTCTGTGAAGTGAGCATTGTTAGCCTCATTTTCCAGATGAGAAAACTGAGCCTCAGAGAGGTTCAGTAACCTGCCCCAGGTCACACAACTGAGCCGCGTTCAAGCCCATGCCTGTGTAGGCTTCAAAACCACAAGGGAACTGCCAATCCAACTGAAACCCTGATCCTCCATGAGCTCCTGGGGTGAGGGCTCAGGTGGGAGATGGCTGTTCTTGGGGGAATGTGGACAAGGCCCCTCAAAGGAGGGGCTGTTAAGGAAGCCTAAGGAGAGGTACTCCAGGCAAAGAGAACCGCCTGCAAAGCCCACCGGCCAGGTGGGTTTGGGGTGCAGCAGAGTTCACTGTCATGGCCCAGGCTGCATGGCAGGGGTGAGGGGGAAGGGGGTGTGGGAAATGAAACTGGTGAGCAGTGAGGATCCAAAGGAGGGAGATGTTGGAGGCAGGGAGTCCTGGGCTTGGTGACAAAGAGAGTGAGGGAGGGTTCCTGGATCTGAGCGCCTGTGCACAACTCTGGCACTGATTCCCAGGAAACCAGCTACTGCTAGTCCTGGGAGGGGGGTAATCAACCCTTCTGGAATAGGGGGGTCTGGTCCCTGGGGCAAGGGCTTTTGGAGTCACTGGGCTAGAGGATATTGGTGTGACTGAGGCTATAGAGTTTGAGGTGTTGAGGTGACTGGGGAGAAAGGGGTTTTAGTCCCTTGGGTGGGAGTACTGGGACTGCTGAGGGGCGCTGAGGGGATGTGGCTTGGTTTGAGGTGACTGGGGTCAGGGTCTTGGAGTGAACTAGGAATGGAAGTATGGCGGCCTGGGTGTGGGGTAATAAGGAAGTCAGAGTCCTGGTTTGGAGCTTTCTGGGGTCTTGATATTGGGGTTATCTAACATAGAGAAATAGGACATCCTGGAGTTGGAGTATGGGCATACAGGAACCTGAGGTCATGGTGTGACTAGGGTGTTAAGGTCTGCCCTGGGGATTTGACATAAGGTGAGCGCTCCCTGCTCCGCCCCCTGACCTGGCCATGCCCGCAGAGACTGATGAGTGCCGACTGAACCAGAACATCTGTGGCCACGGAGAGTGCGTCCCGGGCCCCCCAGACTACTCCTGCCACTGCAACCCGGGCTACCGGTCACATCCGCAGCACCGCTACTGCGTGGGTGAGGGCGGGGCAGGCGGCGGGCGTGCAGGTGGGTAGCGGAGGGTGGGTGACCCTAGATAGTGACGCTTCCTTTGACTTTTCTCGGCCTACCGGTTCTTCTCAGATGTGAACGAGTGCGAGGCAGAGCCCTGTGGCCCGGGCAGGGGCATCTGCATGAACACCGGCGGTTCCTACAATTGCCACTGCAACCGCGGCTACCGCCTGCATGTGGGCGCCGGGGGGCGCTCGTGCGTGGGTGAGCGCCGCCAGGGCGGGGGCGGTGGGACCCTGGGTGGGACAGGCTGTCCTCCAGACCGCCGTGTAATCCCCACCCCACGGCCGCCGCCTCCAACACCCGCTTCGTGGCCCCTTCCTCCCGCACAGACCTGAACGAATGCGCCAAGCCTCACCTGTGTGGCGACGGCGGCTTCTGCATCAACTTTCCCGGTCACTACAAGTGCAACTGCTACCCCGGCTACCGGCTCAAAGCCTCCCGGCCTCCTGTGTGCGAAGGTGAGGGGAACCCATTCAGATCAAAGAAGGGGCTCCTTAGCTGTCTCCCCACCTGGGGTGGGCCTGGGGGGCCCGCATTATTATTATTATTATTATTATTTTTTTTTTTTTTTGAGACGGAGTCTGTCTCTGTCGCCCAGGCTGGAGTGCAGTGGTAAGATCTTGGCTCACTGCAACCTCCGCCTCCCGGGTTCAAGCGATTCTCCTGCCTCAGCCTCCCGAGTATCTGGGATTACAGACATCTGCCACCACGCCTGGCTAATTTTTGTATTTTTAGTAGAGACGGGGTTTCACCTTGTTGGCAACGCTGGTCTCGGAACTCCTGACCTCAGGTGATCCACCCGCCTAGGCCTCCCAAAGTGCTGGGATTTACAGGCGTGAGCCACCGCACCCAGCCTGTATGCTCAGCTCTGGGCCTTTCAGAGGTTGCGGTTCCGGGAGCCTCGTAGATTTGTGTAGGAGGAAGGCCCTGCTGTGGACGCTGGGAGCCGGGCCACCCACGTTGTCCGCAGGTGGGTCCTTTTCCTTCTCCCTCCCGTGCAGATATCGACGAGTGCCGGGACCCGAGCTCCTGTCCGGATGGCAAATGCGAGAACAAGCCCGGGAGCTTCAAGTGCATAGCCTGTCAACCTGGCTACCGCAGTCAGGGGGGCGGGGCCTGTCGCGGTGAGGGCGGGGCCTGGATGCGAGTGGGTGGGGCTGTCGGGTGCCTACCCCAGTCTGGCTCCGCTGGGGGCGGGGCGGGGCTAGCGGTGGTGATTGGCGTCTGGGGGCGGAGCCTTCCGAGAGTAGACGCTGTCCGCTCAATCCCGCGTTCCTGGGAAGAAGAGACCCACATCCCCGAGGGGTGCGCGGTTCGCCTTCCGGTGGGGCAGAGTCCGAGGCTAGGTCTTTCTGCCGCAGATGTGAACGAGTGCGCCGAGGGCAGCCCCTGCTCGCCTGGCTGGTGCGAGAACCTCCCGGGCTCCTTCCGCTGCACCTGTGCCCAGGGCTACGCGCCCGCGCCCGACGGCCGCAGTTGCGTGGGTGAGCGCCAGCACCCCAGCCCCGGGCCTCCGCAGCGCTCCACGCGCTGAAGCCAGGGAGCGGGTCACGCTGTAAACAGTGGGTGGAAGGTAGCTCATTCATCCCCACGTGGCTCTGCTCATTCATTTTCTCAACGAACCTTGCAAGAAAGGCACCACTAGGGCGGGGCGCGGTGGCTCACGCCTGTAATCCCAACACTTTGGGAGGCCGAGACGGGCGGATCACGAGGTCAGGAGATCGAGACCATCCTGGCTAACACGGTGAAACCCCGTCTCTACTAAAAATACAAAAAGCCGGGCGTGGTGGCGGGCGCCTGTGGTCCCAGCTACTCGGGAGGCTGAGGCAGGAGAATGGCATGAACCCGGGAGGCGGAGCTTGCAGTGAGCCGAGATCGCACCACTGCACTCCAACCTGGGTGAGAGCGAGACTCTGTCTCAAAAAAAAAAAAAAAAAAAAAAAAAAAAAAAAGGTACCACTAGAATTTCCACATAGCAAGAGTCTTAGGGGGCAGAGCTTGAAGCTGCGTTTGCAAAGCATGTTACTTAAATTTGAAGGAAAAAAGATATCAAAGAATGGGTGGAGAGGATAGTAGTCCCCCCTGCACTCATGTTTATTATACACCAAGAGGCGGGGCTGGGGGCTGGGACTCAGAGAAAACTGAAGGAAAGACACAGACTGTAGTGTGCAGTGCTGGGCCTGGATGCAGTTGGGCTGCTTCCTGGAGACACAGCAGGATGGGAGGAAGGAGGCCTGGGTCGTCTTAAAGAATCACTAGGAATTAGGCAAGAAAGGAGGAGGAGAGGAACAGCATGCCAGGCACAGGGGCTGGCACTGGCAGATCAGAGGTGAGACAGAGGGTGGGGTGTTGGGGAACTGTAAGGAATGACCTGGGTATGGGGGCTGAGGCCAGCTGGGGAGGGGCAGATCCCCATCCCTTGGAGGGTCCCCTAATTCCTGCCTGGGAGGTTGTGCTTCCACCTGAAGCACTTTAAGTGCAAGAGTGACAAGATTTGTCATTTGTTTTAGAACGTTCCCGGCTGCTGATTGTGGAGGGTAGCTGGAGGTCTGTTGGAGAGACTTAGGGCGGAGACAGTGGTGGACAGGATGAGTGGTGGCCCCAGGATGGCCATGGGACGATGGTATTGGAGAAATGTTAGACCTCCTGGGTTTTTTAACTGGATGTCAAGTGAAAGTGAGGGTGGTAACGACCCCTCCCCGTTTCTGGTCTGGGTGAGTGAGGGGGTGGTGCTGCGCCCTGGGAATGGGTCCTCAGAAGTGAGCATATTTGGGAGGGAAAATGCTGAGCTCCACATTGGACAAATTGGGTGGAACGTGCCTCTCAGCAGGAGATGCCAGCATACCCACCTGGAATGATGGACCATGGACCAGGGGAGCGATGGGGTCTTGGGTGGGCCTGCTTAGCCAACCCAAGGTGGGTTGGGTAAGCAGAGCATCTAGCAGAGCCTTGTGGACACTGACAGTTCAGAGGCAGGCTGGGGAAGGAGTTGGAGGACATGGTGGGGGAGGGATAGTAGGGGCACCTGAGGGGCACCATCTGGGAAGCTGCGGAGGACATATTTCCAGGGAAGGAGGAGGATGAGCTAAGTGCAGTAGAGAGGTTCTTGTAAAATAAGAACTGGTGAGACAACAAGTCTTAGAACAAGACTTAGGAGTCTGCCCCCTAATCCTACATGGAAATTCTAGTGATGCCTTCCTTGGCAAGAAGGTCCTTCGTGGCCTTGGCAGGGTAGCTTTTGGGATATGATGGGGACAGAGGCCAGGATATGTGGGCAGCAAGTGAGGAAGAACAAGACCTGGGGACTCTTGCTCTTCCTAAGTAGGGCTTTGGTATAGGCTGAGGAGGTGATGCCAGGAGAGTGGACCAGGAGACAAGGGCATCAGGGTCAGGAGAGGAGGGAGGAGAGCCAGTGGGCAGCTGGCTGTGGACAGGGGAAGGACTTCTCTTCCTGTAACAGGAGCAAGAGGGGAATGGATGTAGATAACGATGTTCAGTGGGTTAAGGGCGATTACCCTTAATTCTCTCAATACACAGTGAAGGGCCTGGGTTGAGTAGGGGACTCAGGAGAACAGTGGCGGTTTGGAAATGCCCCAGGGCATGGGGCTGCCTAGGGGCTTTGTGGAAGTCAAAGCTTGAGAGGAGTCAGAGAGGGAGGTGCCAGCCACACGAGGCTCTGCTGGACTGAGGCTGAGGCATGTGGCTCTGGCCCAGCATGCTCAGCTTGGTGGCTGCTCCAATCCCACCCTACACCCAGGATCCACAGGCCACAGCTCTGACCAGAGACTGGGCATTGCCAGACCAGTGAGGAGGAAGGAGAGGTGTTTATGGATCAGGGACGGGAGTCCTAGGGATGATGAACCCTGGGCTCCAGCTGGGAACTGTCAGAGTTTGAGGGTGTTAGGCAAGCTCAGAGGACTGAGAGGGAGGTACCAGGCCCTGTGAGAGGGAAGGTGGAAGTGAGGACCTGAGAACCGTGGAAAGCAGGCAGCCTCTGAGGGCCCCAGGGTGGAGCAGATCTGAGTGATGAAAATCCCCTTGGGACCCTGAGAGTGAGGGGAAGGTCATGGAAGCCAAGACATCCAGGAATGTGAGGTCAGAGGCTGAACTGTTTGTCCACGCGGATGTTTGAAACTCCCAGGATGGAGACGAAAACAGAGCAGGAGGAGCGAGGAAGGTGGGTGCTGACAGCCACAGGAGGGCTGAGGCTGCAGGAGGCCAGCGGCACCTCAGAGGCAGAGCTGTGGCTTGGAGGGGTCTAGGGTGTGGGCAACAACCGGCTCCACCAAAGAGGCCTCAGGAAAGTGTGTCCCGGGGGAGGGTCAAGTTCCTTTACCTCATGAGCAGGAGAAAGTGGAAAGGACAGGGATAGGGAGTTTATCCACCTGGGAAAAAGGGAGCCATGGCAGGTGAGGGAAGGATGGGAGCAGCAGTGAAAGCGGCTGGGGCAGGGAGAGAGGCTGGGGAGGCTCTTTAGCATCACACCTGGCCTAGGGACCCTGGCAGCACCGGCCTGGTCACCAGGGCACCATGTGCCACCCAAAAGCAGGGTGATACCTGTGCTTCTGAGTGCTGCTGGCCTCAGCTCTGGTGCCCCAGGCCATGCGTAGAAGTGAGAAAAGAGTAGTAGAAACCCAAGACCTCCCAGCCTGGTCCTCTGACACCCCCTATGCCCTTCAGATGTGGATGAGTGTGAGGCTGGGGACGTGTGTGACAATGGCATCTGCACCAACACGCCAGGATCTTTCCAGTGTCAGTGCCTCTCTGGCTACCATCTGTCCAGGGACCGGAGCCACTGCGAGGGTGAGGGATCTTAGAGCTGGGGTGCTGACCTGTGCCTCCCTACCCCAGGACCCCCACCCCCCAGGGTCCAGTCCTAATCCAGATCTCAGTTGGGGCATGGAGGGGTGGGACTGACCTAGGGCTCTGGGGGAAATCTCTGGCTGCCTCAGGCCGGGGGTGGTGATCAGCCCCTGAGAGTCTCCACCCCTTCCATCCCCTACAGACATTGATGAGTGTGACTTCCCTGCAGCCTGCATTGGGGGTGACTGCATCAATACCAATGGCTCCTACAGATGTCTTTGCCCCCAGGGGCATCGGCTGGTGGGTGGCAGGAAATGCCAAGGTATGAGGGACTGGCTGAGAGTTCCTGAGGGATGTGACAGGGAGCAGTAATTCCCTAGATACACTGTGGCCTTTCTCTATTCCTTCCTTCCTTCCTTCCTTCCTTCCCTCCTTCCTTCCTTCCCTCGTTCCTTCCTTCCTTCCTTCTTTCCTTCCTTCCTTCCTTTCTTCCTTCCTCCCTCCCTTCCTTCCTTTTCTTCTTTCCTTCCTTCCTTCCTTCCTTCCTTCCTTCCTTCCTTCCTTCCTTCCTTCCTTCCTTCCTTCCTCCCTCCCTCCCTTCCTCCCTCCCTCCCTTCCTTTTCTTCTTTTCTTCCTTCCTTCCTTCCATCCATCCATCTTTCCATCCATCCTTCCACCCACCCACCCATCCATCTGCTCAGCCTTCCGGTCTTCCACCTGGAATAACAATGATCACAGTAAACATGACAGTTAGTGCTATTGTTGTGCTTACTGTGTGCCAGGCACTCTGTTAAGCTCTTTACAGATATTAATGTATTGGTCTTCCCCATCAACTCACCCATACATGCGTTCATCCAACAAAAGTTTAGGCTGAGTGCAGTGGCTCAGACTGGGGACAGTGGCTCACACCTGTAATCCCAGCACTTTGGGAGGCTGAGGCGGGCAGATCATGAGGTTAGGAGTTCGAGACCAGCCTGGCCAATATGGTGAAACCCTGTCTCTACTAAAAATACAGAAATTAGCCGGGCGTGATGGTGCGCGCCTGTAGTCCCAGCTACTCGGGAGGCTGAGGCAGAAGAATCGCTTGAACACGGGAGGCGGAGGTTGCAGTGAGCCAAGATTGCGCCACTACACTCCAGCCTGGGCAACAGAGTGAGATTCCATCTCAAAAAAAAAAAAAAAAAAGAGTTTATTGAGCACCTACTATTTTCCAGGTTCTGTGCTTTGTACTAGGTAATCAGCAATCACCCAGGGCTCCCAGCTAGGGGAGGCCGACATGTAAACTGATTCTGACAGTTCAGGGTCCTGGGTGTCAAGAAAGGTATGGACTAATGATTAATTGCAATGGGGAGGTGAATGCTGAACTGGACTGAACTGGACCAAAACGTAAGTAGGAGTTCCCTAGGCATGGGAAAGGCAAGGCACGAGAAGTCATTCCAGGACCAAAGAGCAGTAATTGCAAAGCACAGAGATCTGGAAGGAGCTAGTTATGTCTACAGAGGAGGGGAGGGTGCCCTGAGCACAGAGTTGGGGAGTGGAAGGTGGTCTAGAGTAAGGCGTGATGAGACCTAAAGGTATCCGAAGCTCAATTCGAAAAGCCTCAAATGCCAAGCTGAGTTTAGTGGCATTTGAGGCCTTTCCATTTGGGCTTCCGATACCTTTAGGTCTTATAAGGTTAGTGGGAGCCACTGAAGGTGTTATGAAGGACAGCAGTGAATGTCCACATGCACATTCAGACACATGCACTGGCTCAGCAGACTTCCTGCTGTACATACTTTGAAACCAAAGTGGAAATTCAGGTTCTGAACTTGCGTGAGGCCCTTGAGGTGCAGCCCCAGGGAAAGAGGGGCTGGGTTTCCATCTGCGCTACTCTTGCCCCCCAGACATAGATGAGTGCACCCAGGACCCAGGCCTGTGCCTTCCCCACGGGGCCTGCAAGAACCTTCAGGGCTCCTATGTGTGTGTCTGCGATGAGGGCTTCACTCCCACCCAGGACCAGCACGGTTGTGAGGGTGAGTATCCTCCCAGCACCTCCCTTGGACTGGACAACTCCCCTGAGCTGCAGCTGGGGTTCAGAGATGTGTCCTGGCCTCACCCTCCTGAATTTGGGGAACCGGAAGAAATCCTTTTGTCTGGGGGAGTCTGGTGGGGCCAGACCATGAAGGGCCCAGAACACCACGTTGAGAACAGAGCCAGCTCTCAGGAGGAGACTGAGGGTAGCCAGGGAAGGTGGGGGGAAAGAGCTGTGGTGGGTGGGCAGGGTGGACAGGGCCAAGGGGGTCTGTGCACGACCCTGAGCTGCCCTCCACCCCTCAGAGGTGGAGCAGCCCCACCACAAGAAGGAGTGCTACCTGAACTTCGATGACACAGTGTTCTGCGACAGCGTATTGGCCACCAACGTCACCCAGCAGGAGTGCTGCTGCTCGCTGGGGGCCGGCTGGGGCGACCACTGCGAAATCTACCCCTGCCCAGTCTACAGCTCAGGTAAGGAGCCGGGCAGGCCCCTTGCCAGATCTTCAGTTTCTTCCTCTGGGAGCCAAATGTGGGAAATGGCGCCCCCTGGCAGTTGGGAAATAGGCGGCGGGCTGCAGCCCTAAACCCACGCGCGCGCTCAGTCCTGCCCCTTCCCTCCCGACGGCCGCCCTGCCCCCGCAGCCGAGTTCCACAGCCTCTGCCCAGACGGAAAGGGCTACACCCAGGACAACAACATCGTCAACTACGGCATCCCAGCCCACCGTGGTAAGCGCCCCGCCGCTCCGCCCGCCCCGCACTCACTCACCCCGCGCTGGGATCACGCGGATCCCGCCGGGTCACCTGCCCTAGCCGAGTAAGCCCCACCCTTCCTCACCGGCCCCGCCCCTCTGGTAGGCCCCACCCCCAGTCCCGCGGGGATGGCTTCGCTCCAGTGATGAGCCCAGCCCGCACCTCCCGGCCACGGCTGCGGGACCGGAGCGGCCACTGTTTGTCACCCATCAGACATCGACGAGTGCATGTTGTTCGGGGCGGAGATTTGCAAGGAGGGCAAGTGCGTGAACACACAGCCTGGCTACGAGTGCTACTGCAAGCAGGGCTTCTACTATGACGGGAACCTGCTGGAATGCGTGGGTGAGCTCAGCCCCCTGGCGGCCGTGGGGAAGCGGCAGGGAGACACGCGCCACCCCGCCCATCCCGGGCCTGCCCCTACCACCCACGCTTTTCCTCCCTGCAGACGTGGACGAGTGCCTGGACGAGTCCAACTGCCGGAACGGAGTGTGTGAGAACACGCGCGGCGGCTACCGCTGTGCCTGCACACCCCCAGCGGAGTATAGTCCTGCGCAGCGCCAGTGCCTGAGCCCGGAAGAGATGGGTGAGGCCCGGGCCGGGGAGTGGGGTACGCGGGAGGGGCAGGGCCCGGGCCGAGCTGTGACGGCTCCCACCCACCCCCTCGCTGTTCGTAGACGTGGACGAGTGTCAGGACCCGGCAGCCTGCCGCCCTGGCCGCTGCGTCAACCTGCCGGGCTCCTACCGCTGCGAGTGTCGCCCGCCCTGGGTGCCCGGGCCCTCCGGCCGCGATTGCCAGCTCCCCGAGAGCCCGGCTGGTGAGGGCGAGGGTCGGCCAGGGCCCTGTCCGTCATGTCGCTCCCGCGCTGGTGGTGTGGGGCGGAGGCGGGCGGTCCCTGCCTTGGGCCCCTCCCTGATGCCAGGTGCTGTCCACAGAGCGCGCCCCGGAGCGGCGCGACGTGTGCTGGAGTCAGCGCGGAGAGGACGGCATGTGCGCGGGTCCCCAGGCCGGGCCTGCCCTTACCTTCGACGACTGCTGCTGCCGCCAGGGCCGCGGCTGGGGCGCCCAGTGCCGCCCGTGCCCGCCGCGCGGAGCGGGTAAGGCAGTCGGGGAGGAGTTGGCCAGGAGCGAGGATGGGGGCCAGGGCCTGGGGACCCGGCGTCGCTGACCAGCTCTGCTCCTCCCAGGGTCCCAGTGCCCGACATCACAGAGCGAGAGCAATTCCTTCTGGGACACGAGCCCCCTGCTGCTGGGGAAACCCCCGAGAGGTGAGTGCTGCCGGGGCGGGCCGTGGCGGGGTTGGTAGCCTTTGGCCGGGGGTCAGTGTTGAAGGCAGTATTGTCCTGGGCCATGCAGATGAGGACAGTTCAGAGGAGGATTCGGACGAGTGTCGCTGCGTGAGTGGCCGCTGTGTGCCGCGGCCAGGCGGCGCTGTGTGCGAGTGTCCCGGCGGCTTCCAGCTCGACGCCTCCCGCGCCCGCTGCGTGGGTGAGCGGGGCTTTGGGGTGGGGCAGGGGAGGGGCCGGTGGTGAGGAGCCGCCTGGAGGCTCAGCGAAGCCGCACCTGTCGCCCCACCTGCAGACATCGACGAGTGCCGAGAGCTGAACCAGCGTGGGCTGCTGTGCAAGAGCGAGCGCTGCGTGAACACCAGCGGCTCCTTCCGCTGCGTCTGCAAAGCCGGCTTCGCGCGCAGCCGCCCGCACGGGGCCTGCGTTCCCCAGCGCCGACGCTGACACCGCCTTCGGCCCAGACCTCGGTGATCACTGAGGGGCTTCTGCGAGCTCGGCCTCACTTCTGCCCCGACTTGGGGCTCGGACCCAGGGACCTTGGGGCCCGCAGACCCTCCCTGCGCCTTGAGACCCGCGGCGCCCCTACCGGCCCCACCCGGCTGGCGGGCGGTTGTAAGGTCCCCGGCGGGCGCTGTCTGCCTTCCTCCCAGAGGGTGTTTCCTAGAAACTGATAAATCAGATCGTGCCTCTTTATCCTTGGCTTTCGAAGCAAATTGATGTTCACGTCTGACGTGGGCGCGGGCTGCACAGCGCGGCACCAGACCCCAGCCACCTCCCAGGGGCCAGACTGGGCCCGGCACAGGGGGTGTGAAATAGAATTTATTGTGGCTCTGATTATGTACACGTGAGATGGCCTGGCCGGGCCGGCCGGGCTCACATGGTTTGTACAATAAATACATCTGTGGGGCGGGTTCTCCGCAGCCAGGAAGCGCCACCGCCACGGTTCAGTCCAGCTTCCGGGCTCCCAGCTTCATGGGGCCCTTGGCCGCCTTCCTCTCGGCGCGTTTGGCTTCCATCTCCCGCCGCCGCTCCTCGCGCTTCTTCCGGGCCAGCTCAGCCTTGGCCTGTCCTGGGGTTAGGAAGGGAGCTCCGGTCTCAGCTCTCCAGCCAGTGCCTGCCTGGGGCCTGTAGGGACGAGCTGGTCGGGGAGCCCTAGTCTTCGGCCCGCCCAGGGGAAGCACTTACGACTTTCTGTCTCCAGGCCCTCCCAGTTGTCCTCACCCCACGAGTCCGGCCTCGGCTGTAAAGAAAAGTGTGGGCTGCAGTGGGGCCCACTTCGGGCTGAGGCCCACCATCTCTACCCTCTCGCCAGACCCATGCTGGGTACCTGGGTGCTGGGACGTGCAGACAGGGTAGCGAAGGGGTCACCCTTGTCGCTGGACTCTGGGCCACCCCAGTTATACTCGCTGGCCAGCCGCGTACCCTCGAGAGGTGGCTCCTGGGAGCTTGGCTCCTGCCAGCCCTGTTCCCAGGAGCCCTCAGCTTCCCAGCTGCTCCAGTCGGACTCTGGGGATTTGGAGGGTTTGTGGTCGGAGTTGCTGACCTGTAGAAGAGCGGGAAGGGGAAGTAGCCCTGGGCCCAGGGAGGAAAGGGCCCCATACACACACACCCGCCTGACCCAGCTCACCTGACTAGCACGGCTCACTTGGCCCCCAGTGCTCCAGTCATCCTGCTGGGCCAGCACGGACTCAGCCTCCTGCTGCAGTGTGGGAAGGGACCACTGACTCCCACCCCATGCTAAAGGGCAAGTGAGTCAGCCCCAGCACCATCCGAGCCACAGGCCCCACCACTGTCTTTTGCCTTCCTCCTCATTTGCTCCTCAGGCTCTGTTTCCCATATATTTAATGGACGCTGACCCTGGCCTGCCTTCAACCCTCTTTGAGGCCGGGGAATGAGATCTAGATGCCCCTTCCAACAGCCTTGGGGGCCAGAAAATGCTGCTCTCAGTCAGATGGGGAAATTGGGCCCCCAGTTCTGCCCCATTCTGAGGGCAGCCCCAGTCCTCCCTCAGCCCATCCTGAACCCATGCCCCAAGCAGAACTGGTCTGGTTCTAGACCTAGGAGTTGCCTCTCCTTGCTGACCCCAGGGCTGGGTGGGCACTGGAGGAGGGGGAAGAGGGATGGTGTGGGTGAGAGTGAGGAAGTCCAGGGAATGCCCCAGGCACCATCTGCCCAGCCTGCTCCCTGGGGCCACGGGTTGAGTGGGGCCTGCTGCTGGCTCTGGTCTACAATGGCCACTCCATGAAGCCTATGTGCCAGGGATGCTATGCAGATGAGGACAGGCCAACTCCAGCCAGGCCCCACAGAAGCTCCCTGAATGGCAGCCTGTGAATTTGAGCTGGGGTCCCCTGGGGAGGCTCCCTCAGCCCCACACACCTCCAGGCTGCCCCAGTCTTCGTCGTCCCATCTGTCAGCAGCGCTGCTGTCCTCTGCTGTGTCCTTGTCCTCTTCCTGCGTCTCCCAGTGGCCTGAGGTTGTAGGGGTGGCAGGAACAGGGGTGGGAGCCGGGGCAGGAACTCCTGGGGAGCAGAGGCTCACTGAGCTTTCAGGGGAGTCTTGGGACAGGGCAGAGGCTGCTAGGGGAAGGGGGCTACTAGGGAGAAGGGGTGCCAAGGAAGCCCACAGGGTGACTAGAGCCTACCCCAGCCCCTATATTCCCCTCACCATCCCCGGGGGAGTCAGACAGTAACAGTTCCTGGGTGCCTGCAGCTCCCAGCCCTCTCAGCCACTGATGCAGCCAGGCCAGGATGCTCACCTTCAGGTGTGGGTCTTTGGGGAATGTTGGTCTCTGTGGGGGCAGTGGTGGGGTGCACACGGATCAGCTTGGAGGTGAGTGAGGAGACCCCGGTCACAGCCCAGCCTGCCCAGCTGGCTGCGGCTCCTCCCATGCCAGGGCTGGAGGCTGCATGGACATCCTTCTCTGGGCAGTGGCATGAGAGAGAGGTGGGTATGGGCACGTCAGGTACCCATGGGTGACAGGACAGCAGGAATTGACAGTGCCCTGTAGCCGCCCCTCCCTTCTCCAGGCCTGAGTTCTCCCATCTGTGAAGGGGGAGCTGAGTCAAGTCTGCTCACAAGGGCCTTTCAGAAACTCCAGTGGGGGTGGGACACAAACAGGTCACTGTCAAGTACATAGCAGGGAAAGAAGGAACACGAGTGTAGGCCACTCACCCACTTCCTCCAGCTGGGTTGGGTCCTCCGACACAGACTCCAGTTTGGACAGGAAGCTCCGAATGGCCTTGAAGGCCTGTGGGGTAACAAGGGGCAGAGCTGGGGCCTCTGGGGTTCCCAAGAACTTACCAGGCCAGCTAGGGCCTGACATCCCCTACAGCCCCAGCCCAAGGCCAGGCCCAGCTGTGCCTCACCTGGTCCCGCACAGATTTCTCAGGATCTACAGTGAGACCGCAGAGCACAGGCAGGATCTTGTGGGCACAGTCGTTCATTGAGTAGAGATTGTGGGTGGCAGCAAAGCCCAGGACACCCGCAACCCGGGACGGTGCAAACGGGTCCTTAGTGGCTCGGCTGAAGGCGGAGGTAAGGACCCTGTGTCTGGTCTATGATGGGGCAGGAAAGAGGGCTCTTGAGTAGAGGGTCAGTGTTGGGGCCCAGAACCACCAGCCCTTACTTCCCAGAACGGGGCCACACGTAGGCCCCCAGAATCTGAAAAATGTAAATGAATCACTTAAATGGGGAGAGTTTACCTAAAACTCTGGACCTGGGCTTCTCTTCCCAAATCACTGGGCTCCACACTGCCTCAGGGCATGGGACCACAACAGCAGCTGTCCCCAGGGCTCGGACACAGGCTCCCTTCCTCCCTGCCCAGCTGATTGTTCATTCCTGTTAACTGTCTGGGCACGGCAAGCATCTGAACTTACAAACCCTGGCTGAGAGGATGCACACAGGCCGGGAGGCCAAGCAGGCCTGGATTCAGATCCCAGATCCACCCTCCTGGCTGTGTGACCTCGGCCAATTCACTCCACCTCTGGGAACCCAGATATGGGACCAACAGCGTTCAGCGCCTGGGTCTCTGGGAGAATGAAGGCCCACACACACAGGACTCCTGGCCCTGGAGGAGGCCGTGGTCCTGCGACAGGGACCAGGCTCCAGCAGTTGTGCAGGACACTCACGCTGGCACTGAGGTAGGAGCCGATTTTGCCCAGGCAGACCGTGGTGTTGCAGCGGATGGGACCCTGTTCATCCTTGGCCTGTAGCCGTGCAAAGTGCTTCATCAGCTCCACATTGAGGTTGGCCTCATTCAGCTTCGGGGCCAGAAGCAGCATGGACTGTGGGGCAGAAATGAGCAGGGGAACTGTGGGCTTTGGTGGGCAAAGAGTCTTGTGCAGGAACAGCCTCCTGGCAGCCCTCATCCCGGAGCACACCCATCAAAGCCTGCAAGGCCACCTCCCAGCCTGGCCCTGGCCCTGGCCCTGGCCCTATCCAGCATGTTGAGGAAAGGGACCCCATTTCTGTCCCCCCTTACGGCAAAACCTCCAAAGTCTGTCTGTACTCCTGTCGCCCATTTCCTCTGCTCTGCTCTCCTGATGGCACTCCACCTAGACTCATACAAACAGCCCCACACTCTGCCAAACTGGCTCAGGGTGGGGTCACTGACGCCCTCCATGGTACTAATTTCAATGGCCAGTTCTCCATCCTCACCAAACTTGACCCTCAGCAGTTCTGACATCCCTGAGTTTTCCCTCCCTGAAACTCTGGTCTCTGGTCTTCCAGGACACCAGCCCCTCCTGGTTCTCCTGACCCGGCTGGCTGCTCCTCTGGCTGAGATTCTAACGTTCACACGCTCAGAGCCAATCTTGAGGTCTCTTTTATATTTAACACACTTGCCCTAGGTGATCTCAGCCATTTCATGGCTTTAAATGCCTTCTTGTGAGCTGACAACCCCCAGGCACATACCCCTCGCCCAGACTTCCCTAAGTTTCACACATGCACAACCAGTGGCCAACTTGACATCTCCATCCAGCTGCCTAACAGAAACAGCCAAGATGGGGCCCAGGGCCCAACCTGCTTGCGTCAGCTTCTCAGTAAATAGCAACTCCTAACCTTCCAGTTGCCCAGGCCACAAGCCTCAGAGCCATCCTCGTCTTCATATCTTTTTTGTTTTTGAGATGGAGTCTCACTCTGTCACCCAGGCTGGAGTGCAGTGGTGTGATCTATTCACTGCAACCTCCACCTCCTGGGTTCCAGCAATTCTCCTGCCTCAGCCCTCTGAGTGGCTGGGATTACAGGTGCCCACCACCAATGCCCAGCTGATTTTTTGTATTTTTATTTTATTTTATTTTTTTGAGACAGAGTCCTGCTCTGTGGCCCAGGCTAGAGAGCAGTGGCACGATCTCGGCTCACTGCAAGCTTCGTCTCCCGGGTTCACAGCATTCTCCTGCCTCAGCCTCCCGAGTAGCTGGGACTACAGGCGTGCATCACCAAATGCAGCTAACTTTTGTATTTTTTTTAGAGATGGGGTTTGGCCACAATGACCAGGCTGGTCTCAAACTCCTGGGCTCAAGCGATCCTCCCACCTGGGCCTCCCAAAGTGCTGGGATCACAGGCATGAGCCACTGCGCCCAGCCCCTGACCATTGTTTCTAAAACCACAAACTCTTCTCCCCACGCTTTCCAACAATACATATTTTCTTTTCTTTTTTTTGAAACGGAGTTTCGCTCTTGTTGCCCAGGCTGGAGTGCAATGGCATGATCTCGGCTCACTGCAACCTCTACCTCCCAGGTTCAATTAAGTCTCCTGCCGAGTAGCTGGGATTACAGGCATGTGCCACCATGCCCAGTTGGTTTTGTATTTTTTAGTAGAGACAGGGTTTCGCCATGTTGGTCAGGCTGGTCTTGAACTCCTGACCTCAGGTGATCCGCTCGCCTCAGCCTCCCAAAGTGCAGGGATTACAGGCGTGAGCCACCTCGCCCGGCCAACAATACATGTTTTCTAATTCTGTTATATTGTCTGGCAAGTCCACTCTCTGTGCTCTGGAAAGGAAGCTCCATGAGTGCAGGGGGCTGGGCACCGCATGCACGCTGCCTCCCAGCATGGGACTTGGGCCAGGAACAGGCAGGTGCTCATCGTCTGCTGAATGGAGGACCTGCCCCCGCCGCCAGCTATGGAGCTGCACCCACAGCATGAACCCATACAGCAAGGACAGTGCCTGCTTGGACCCATGGGCCAAAGCCAAGGCCTCTGTGTCTAGGGTGAGCCCCTCCAAGCCTTGGAAAACCAGGGGTAGCCACTCTGGGCCTGGTCACACCCACCTTGACCGTCTGCTCCCGGATGGCAGGGTTGGTGTCCAGAAAGCCATGTACGACGTGGGGGAAGATCTGGGTGTTGACCGTTGGCTCATCAAGGTACTGGATGAACTGCTCCATCTGTGGCTCAAGTTAGGATGTGTCAACATGGTCAGCCCCTCCCACTCTATCCCCACAGCCATGGAACCACTCCTGGTTTAGCTTTTCCACCCAGCAGGCACTGGCCAGCCAGGTCAACCTCCTGAGCCCCTACCCAGGTGTTTGGCTTCAGGCCCAAGTGGAGTGAGGAGAGGCCAGGAGGGCGCTAGGAAAGCCTGGCTCATAGGCTGGCTCATCTGGTCACCCTCTCAGAGCCTGTTCTATTTTTTTTTTTTTTTTCTGAGATGGAGTCTCGCTGTGTCACCAAGGCTGGAGTGCAGTGGCACGATGTCGGCTCACTGCAACCTCTGCCTCCCAGGTTCAAGCGATTCTACTGCCTCAGCCTCCCGAGCAGCTGGGATTGCAGGCACCCACCACCATACCCAGCTAATTTTTGTATTTTTAGTAGAGACGGGGTTTCACCATGTTGGCCAGGCTGGTCTTTATCTCCTGACTTCAGGTGATCTGCCCACCTTGGCCTCCCAAAGTGCTGGGATTACAGGCATGAGCCACCACGCCCAGCCTGAGCCTCTTCTATAAACGAGGGTACCACCCCTGCCCTGCTCCTCCCCACCTGCCCACAGCGCCATGAGGAGGACTGGTGGGTTTGGTGGTTGCAGAGGGAATGGCACTGGGAACCACTGGTACTTCCTAGACCCCATCCATCCTGTCTGATGCTCCCAGCTGCCCTGGCGTTGGCAGGAGAGAGACTGTATCCCCACTCTAGAGGGCTCGAGTGATTGAGCCAGGAGAGGAGGGGGCATTAGAGTGCTGCAGCCTGGGCAGTTGGCCATTCCCAAAGCTGCCAAGGAGCCCTGTATGTGGCCAACTTCCTGAGAGCCTGGCCTCAGGGATTCCCTCACTTCTGTATATGTTCAGGGGTGGGGTTTCTGGGGTCCCTGTGCAGCCAGGGCAGGTGCCTCCCTAGCAGCCAGGGTAGGGTCTGGGTGGGGTGGACCACCGTGGAGTCTGGTAGAGGCTTCACCTGCTGCAGGAGGCGGATGCGCATGGCCCGGTCAGTGGATGAGAACATCTTGACCACCACAGGGATGATCTTCTGCTGATACTCCTCAGCGCTCAGGAACTTGCCCACCTGAAAGGGCAGAAAGAAGGATTCGGCCACTCACAGGAATGGGCTGACTTTGCTAGGCTCATCTAAATTCCTGGGGCTGATATCCCAGGATGGGAACGAAGTGATGGCAGAGTGGGAGGCAGGCATTTCTTCAGCAGCTCCTCTGCCCATATTCCATCTCCGCCCTGCCCTTAACCTTTCTGGGCCACGGCCTCTTTCAGGAGGCTGATGAAAGCTCTGGGCCACCCCCTACAAGGAGGTACCTTTATGCCATATGCAGAAATTCTGCCTGCAACTTCTGGGGGTTCTTAGCTATACAGCACTTGCTTGTTGTCTTCTCCCCTCCTGGCAAGACTTTCAGGTGAAAGGGTTCTCCCCAAGGTGAGGAGGGCAGGGACTGGCCGGTGCCCATAAAAAGGTGGGCTGGGGTCTGAGGAAGGGGTGGAAGATCCAGCCCCCAGAAGTCAGGTGAGCTGAGTGCTAAGCAGTCAGGAGGGAGACGGCAAAGTGGGGTGGTGAGTAGGTAATCCCCTGGGCCCTGGGAACCAGGGTGCACAGGTCAGACCCAGGGAAATGGAGGAAGGGCTGAGGGTTGTGAAACCAGAAGTTTGTGGGAAAAGGATTTTAGGGGCAGAGTCTCTCCTCCCCAGGGAATAGCTGGTCAGGTGCCTGTTTATAGACGCTGGCAGGAAGCTCCTGCACATATGGGCTTGGGTCTGCCCTAACCAGGCTGCCCTACCCCAGGGCCTTCTCTTTGGCAGTTCCTGTGCACCTAGCCAGCCTTCTGGGTCCCACAGCTCCACTCACCTTGAAGAGGGGCGTGAGGACAACGGCCCCAGCATTGCCGAACTCGAAGGCGGTCAGCAGCTGGGGCAGCACCTTGTGCCGACAGAAATCCTCAGGGAACGCATCCAGGCTCTTGCTCAGCTCCTGGAAGAACTTTTGCTTCTCGGCTGGCTCTTTGATCTGGTGGAGTGAGGATGGGACCCAGGGAACAGATCAGCCTGGCTGTAGCCCAAACCCAGCCATGGGTGAGGACAAGAACTGACATTTATGGGCTCCGGAGCCTGGCTGCCTGGTTCAAAGCCCAACTGTACCGCTTAAGTGCCGTGTAAAATGGGATAACAGCTCTACTATCTACGGGATTGTTCTGAGAATTCAACCAGAAAATGCACATAAAAGCTGTAGCACAGGCCTGGCACACAGCAGATGCTCAGTCCGTTAGGGACTGTTGCTGTCATTGCGGCCACCTGACCTGTTGCTGGGAGAGCATCACTAGGGGCATCGGGCCCTTTATCAATGTTGCCTCTACTGCTCCCTACCTAGGATGTGAGCACAGAGGAGGAAACTGAAGATCAAAGAGGTGAAGCGGTTTACTTGGTTCCCCTGCCCTGGCTGGGTTGGGCATGAAGTTCCTGGTAGGCCATGGGAAGGCAGGGATTAGGTACACTTTACCCCCAGACCTCATCCTCCCACTGAGCTAAAATGGACCAGGCTATCAGCTCAATGGTCTACTTTTAGTCCTCCTAACCCTCCTTTGAGGCCATGATACCCCAACTCAAATTTCCTGAGCACAGATTATGTGCTAAAACCTTTACACAGATTATCTCAGTCCTCTTCACAACTTTACAAGGTAGGTGCTAATGTAATCCACATTTTACCAACAAGGAAGCTGAGGCACAGAGAGGGCAAGGAGCTTGTCCAAAGTCACACAGCTAAGAAGCAGTCAGAGGAGGGTCTGACTCAGTGGTTTGGCACCTCTCCTGTGCTGTACACTTCAAAAGATGCTGTCACTCCCCCCATTCACAAAGTGGGAGATAGAGGGTCAAGATCAGCAGCCAAGAGTGGCCAGTATTGTGTTCCAAAGTCCGGGTGCTATACCGCCATCCCCACAGCCACGGCTTAGCCTGGGAGAGGCGACCTCTGGCTTGGGACAAGGAGGACCTAGATGTCACTCAAGCAGCTCAGACCAGTGTGGGAGGCAGGCTTGGTGCTCTGATCACATGATTCAGCGGGGCCAAGGCCCAGAGAGGCTAAATCACATCCAAGGTCATACATCGAGAGTCACAGCTGGGTTCTCTCCACCATGCCACCCAGCAATGGGAAGAGGGGCCCCTGGGCACTGCCCTCTCATGTTCTCCGGGAAGCTCCCGAAACCCCATTTCCTATGAGGCACATTTCAGGGAGAAGGGCAGCTTGGCAGAGCCAGCCGTATGAGGAGAACTCCACATAACAAAGTTCCTGCTGCCCCGAAACTGCCCAGGAGGCAACAGGGCCTCAGCGTTTCCAGCAGCTTCTCCTTCCAGGTTCCCACCCTCCAAAGGCCCTCCCCGCCCCGCAGCATCTGAGTCAAGATTCCATGGCATCTGCTGGGTCAGGGTCTGTGGAGTGCCTGCCACTCTCCTCCCTTGCTCCTGATTCTGATTCTCAGCTCCCGCTGTTTTCCTCACACATGGCTGGGTCCAGGCATTGCATAGAGCAGAGCCTCCCTCCCTCCTCCCTACAGCAACCCTGCGGACCAGTGCACCTGGATGCTTCTCACTATATACGTGCGGAAACCAAGGTGCAGAGGCAAAGTAGAGGGCTCCCTCCTCAGCATCTCTCCGTGTGTTGTCGCCCCTGCCTGGAACTCCTCCTCCAGGTACCATCCATCTGGCTCCCACCATCATGTCCTTCAGGCCCCAGCTCAAATGTCACTTCAGAGAGCCCATCCCTGAACACCCACTCCAGTACTTTCTTTCCTGCACTGGTTTTTTCTTTCTTCTTTTTTTTGAGACTGAGTTTTGCTCTTGTGGCCCAGGCTGGAACGCAATGGCACAGTCTCAGCTCACCGCAACCTCCTGCCTCACAGGTTCAAGTGATTCTCCCACCTCAGCCTCCCGAGTAGCTGGGATTACAGGTATGCGCCACCACACCCGGCTAATTTTTTGTATTTTTAGTAGAGACGGGGTTTCTCCATGTTGGTCAGGCTGGTCTCGAACCCCTGACCTCAAATAATCCACCTGCCCCGACCTCCCAAAGTGCTGGGATTACAGGTGTGAGCCACCACACTGGTTGGTTTTCTTATTTATGGTGGGTTTTTTTTTTTTTTTGAGACAGAGATTCGCTCTTGTTGCCCAGGCTAGAATACAATGGCATGATCTTGGCTCACTGCAACCTCCACCTCCCAGGTTCAAGCGATTTTCCTGCCCCAGCCTTCCTGAGTAGCTGGGATTACAGGTATGCGCCACCATGCCCAACTAATTTTTGTACTTTTAGTAGAGATGGGGTTTCTCCATGTTGGTCAGCTGGTATCAAACTCCCGACCTCAGGTAATCCACCCGCCTCAACCTCCCAAAGTGCTGAGATTACAGGCCTGAGCCACCGCGCCCAGCTCTTATTTATGGTTTTTATGTTTTCTGTCTCTCCCCCAGCAAGACTTCCCAAGGGTGGGGATCTGGTCTGTTTACTTGTTGCTAGATCCTTGAGGGCAGGGATCTAGGTCTGCCTCACCTTCCTCCACACTGAGCTGGAGCTGCCCACCCCCCTGCAGCCAGCACAGGGTGTTATACCCCTGAGGACCAGAGCCAGAATGTGCATGTGGAGTGACTGGAGCAACCAGAGCCGGCCCTAAATGCCTGCTGGGCGCAGAACACTACACCATGCACTTTCAATTCTGACTCCTCATTGGGCCTCTCTGAAGTAGGTACAGGTTGAGTCTCCCTTGTCCAAAATATTTGGGACCAGAAGTGTTTCAGATTTCAGATGTTTTCGGATTTTGGAATATGTGCATTATACCAATTCTATATATACATATACATTTTTTTTTTTGAGACAGAGTCTCACACTGTCGCCCAGGCTGGAGTGCAGTGGCGCTATCTCGGCTCAGTGCAAACTTTGTCTCCTGGGTTCAAGTGATTCTCCTACCTCAGCCTCCTGAGTAGCTGGGATTACAGGCGCCCGCCCAGCTGATTTTTTGTATTTTTAGTAGAGATGGGGTTTCTCCATGTTGGTCAGGCTGGTCTTGAATTCCCGACTTCAGATGATTCACCCGCCTCAACCTCCCAAAGAACAGGGATTACAGGCGTGAGCCACTGCACCCAGCCCAAATTCAACATTTGTAATCCAAAAAATGCAAAATACTCCAATGGGCATTTCCTTGGATTGTAATGTTGGTGGTCAAAATGTTTCCAGTTTTGGAGTACTTAGATCATGCATTTTCGGATTAGGGATGCTCAACCTGTACTATTATTGGGACTGAGCTTCAGCCAAGTGAAGTCACAGAGTGAGTATGAGCTGGAGCCTGGGTTTGAACCCCGATTGGCCTAACTCCACAGTCCATGCTTGTCTCCTGAGGGTCAATTGTGAGATACCCTGAAAAACAGGGTAGGGACAGAATGAAAAAGGTAGGGTTGAAGCCCAGGGTGAGTTGGGAGCTCACCTGAATCTCCTCCAGGAAGAGGTTGGTCTCTACAAAGCGGTTGCTCATGAAGCCACCAGGTGCCCGGCAGTTCTGCAGGAAGCGGGCCGGGTTGGGACGCACCTTGGGGTTCGCTCCCACCAGCTCACAGTAATGGGGTACTAGTGATTTGGGGATCTGTAGGGGAGGGGTCAGTGTCAGGGCAGGGGTAGCCAGCTGGCAGAGGGGCCGAGGCAGGGCAAACAGCCAGGGGCAAGAAACTTACCTTCCCAGGGTTGCGTAGGGCTGCTGCCCGAGGTAGGGGCCCATTGAAGACTTCCCAGATGAGGCAGCCCAAGCGCCACATGTCTGCTGACCTGTGACAGTGACCCAGAGCTCTCAGGGCCCCACCAACCACCTGCACAGGCCTCCAGCCTGCCTTGGGCACCAGGCACTCATGGCATGCCAGGGCCTGGCAATGTCCCTCAGCTGAGCCATCAGTCCCAAGGGGCAGGTTTCATTAGCCTCACTTAACAGATTAAAAAAACCGAGGCTCAGAAAAGTAGGCACATCTGCCCAGGTCACAGAGCTTTCAAGTTCAGAATCACCCAACCCCGAAGGCTGCGTCCATCCTGCCCTACCACCCTGAGGACCCTGGGGGCAGAGGAGTGTCCCTCACTCCTGGGACACTGATTCCCTCCCCAGCCAGGCAGCAGGGAACAGGGGAGTACCAACTAGTCTAGGAGTCCTGAGGCTGCAGGGGCCTCCAGGACAGGGCAGCTTGGGGCGTGCTGCCCCTAGTCACCCACCACTTCTCTCTGACCACTCTGCCACTGCTGTCAGCCAACTCCGGGGGGTCATACTGCTCAAGCTCGGGGATCCCCTTGCGGGGAGGTCCCCCACCGTTGCCCTGGGCTGAATACATGTAGTCCAGACCCCCAAGCTTCCACTCGCCAGCTCGGTCCACGAACACGGCGGCCATGCAGACGTTGTTGTGGATGAGGCTGCAGTCGTTCACCAGGAAGCTGAGGGCTTTCTGGGGGCAGAAGGAGCCATCACGCCCCAGTACCTGCAACACCCCATCCCTGCTCTCATCACCACTGCCCCCCACCTCACCACAATCTGGTGTAGCCCCCAGGAGATCTCCAGCTCCTTCAGGCCACCAGCCTCCACTCTCGCCTTGAGGTATATTCCCAACGGAGTCACAGCCTCTGTCACGACGTGGAGACATTTTTCTGTCTGGGGAAGGGGACACGGTTATCAAGGGCAGAGAGGCAGAGAGGAAGGAGAGATAAGCGACTTGAAGTGGGGAGAGATGGGGAAGAGGAAACCAAATCTGGGGGTGCTGGGGCACATAGGGTGGAAACAGGGCAGGAAGGGAGACAGGAGTGGGTAACCAGGATATAGTGAGAGGCAGAGACGGGCAGGCAAGGCAGCGGGTACCTCCAGTCCATCGATGTAAGCCAGGATGTTGGGATGCCGTAGAGTTTTGAGGCGCTTGAAGGCAGCTTTGGCCACCTGGGTCTGCTCTTCCGCGCCAGGCTTCACATCATAGACGAAGATGGACACGAGACAGCCTGTGGCCTGGGGGAGGGCAGCGGGGCCTGAGATGGTCCCAGAGCTGTTGTGTTGCCGGAGACAAGGGCTGGCAGCCCAGGCTGTCCCAGGTCAGCCTTAGGGACACTTCGCCGGGCCCACGTGACCCCGGCCCTGTCCGCCTGTCGGTCCCTCGGTCCCTCCGCCCGCCACGTAGGCACTGCCCGCCCCCTCCCCGGCCCGCTACCCCGAGGCTCCGCCGCCACGTCAGGCCGGGCGCGACACGGCGGGGCCGGCGGCGCGGACTAGGCAAGGCCCAGGTCGGCCGCGGCCTACGGAGCTCGGTCGCACTCACCTTCTTCCGGCCACGGTGCAGGGCCCAGGGCCCGGGCGGGCCGCCCTCTGGGGGCTCCGGGATGAGCTCGAACGGAAAGTCCCGGACCGGGTCCCGAGCAAAGAACCACATCGTACCCACCGCCGCCGCGGGCTCGGGAGCCTTAGCTCCGGGTCCTCCGGCCTCCCGAGCCGGGGCGGGGCGGAGAGGGGGCGGGGCCTGCGTCGGATGGGGGCGGGGCGCGGGGGCGGGGTGGGGCAGAACCCGAGTTGGGGCTGGAAGGGGCGGGGCCAAGTGAGGGGCGGGAGAGGGGAGGGGACGGGACCTAGGGAAGGGTGGGGAGAGGCCGGGGCTAGTCCGGGGCGGCAGGCGGTACTAAGATCAGTACTCCGCCGCCGGGTAAGTCACTTAGAACCCTCCAAGCCTGTGAACCCTTAGGGGCGGGATAATAGAGCCTGCCTTCTAGCGTATTGTAAGAATGAGAGCTTTAGAAGGGACAGACGGATGGGGAAAACGAGGCAAAAAGGGGGAGAAGTAGGGAGACTGACACGCATGAGAGGGCGCAGTGAGGAGTGAGTCAGAGACCCAGAGAGGGAGACTGGCCCCACGCCAGACACTCTCTCCCACCAGCAAGTGGGTGCCTCCAAGCTGCGGGGAGGAGTCGGTACTGATGAAGTGACCAGGAGAGAAGCACGAGGAGACGCCCCAGAGAAAGAGCATGGTGAGAGGCAGAGAGTAAGGTTCCAAGGAGGTCCAGAACCCCGGGGTAGGGGCGGGCACCCAGGAAATGGAGGAAGGAGAGACTGAGGAGGGAAGAAGTGACTCCAGGGAAGGAGGGGTGGAGAAGGAGCAGCTGGGCAAGTCCGGAAGAGGTCAAAGGCCTGGGAGGGGCCCCTGCTCTCCAGGGCTCAGCTGTCCGGCTCTCAGGCAAACAGCTTGCATCTCTCAGTGCCTGTGCGGACAGCCATGGAGTGGTGTTAGCTCAATCAGCACATCACACTGGTGGGGATCCAGCCCCTGAGTTGTGTAGGAGGGGCCGGACAGGCGGTGGTTCCTCTGCAGGTAGGGTCTCAGGACCCAGGTGTGGGCGGCAAGCCACCCAGGTGCCGAGGCAAGAGATCGAGGGCGCGAGCTGTTCCGGTATAATAAAATATACAAAATAATAGTTATACTAGATATAGATAATAGATATGATTATATATGAATATCATTAATCATTAGTCTATAGCAATTACTCTTTAATATTATAATAATCCTTGCTCCACAATCATAACCTAGGAAAAACCAGGCCATACAGAGATAGGAACTGAGGGGACATAGTGAGAAGTGACCAGAAGACAGGAGTGCCAGCTTTCTGTTATGCCCGGGCAGGGCCACCAGAGGGCTCCTTGGTCTAGTGGTAACGCCAGAGTCTGGCGTTACCAAGTGGACGGCGTTACCAAGTGGGCTATGGTCTAGTGGTAGAGTCAGTGTCAAGGAAAAGCACCCGCTACTTAGCAGACCAGGAAAGACCAGGAAAGACTCCCTTTCCCGGGAGGAGTTCAGAAAAGACTCTACTCCTCCACCTTTTGTGGATAACGCCCACAGTTATCCAGAGGCCTAACCATCTCCATGTGATGCTGTGTTTCAGTGGTCACACTCCTAGTCTGCCTTCATGTTCCATCCAGTACACCTGGCTCTGCCTTTTAGATAATAGTAGCAAATTAGTGAAAGGACTAAAAGTCTCTGATACGCAGAAATAATGGCGTAAGCTGTCTCTCTCTCTCTCCTCTCTCTGCCTCAGCTGCCAAACAGGGAAGGGCCCGCTCTCCAGTGGACATGTGACTCGTGACCTTACCTATCATTGAGATGGCTCTCACTCCTTACCCTGCCCCTTTGTCTTGTATCCAATAAATATCAGCGCAGCCAGGCATTCGGGGCCACTACCGGTCTCCACGTCTTGGTGGTAGTGGTTGCCCAGGTCCAGCTGTCTTTTCTTTTATCTCTTTGTCTTGTGTCTTTATTTCTACAATCTCTCATCTCTGCACACGGGGAGAAAATCCCACCGACCCTGTGGGGCTGGACCCTACACCCAGGCTTGGGGACAGTCCCTCAACCACATCCTATGGAGCACTGGTGAGATTCTGGGACCGGTTATGAAAAGTCTGGTTGGGCTGCCTTTGGGAGATAACTCAAGGGCAGTGATGCCACAGAGATGGTGCTGGGTTTCAATCATGGTTCAGCCCCTCATTGGATGTGAGAGCTCCCACAGTTCCCTTTCGAAGCATTAGGTCCCCCGTCTATAAACTGGGGTGAGGGCTGGGCATGGTAGTTCCTGCTTGTAATCTCAGTACTTTGGGAGGCTGAGGCAGGCGGATCCCCCGATGTCAGGAGTTCCAGGTCAGCCTGACCAACATGTTTGAAGGGGGCCTGCCCCTCCACACCTGTGGGTATTTCTCATCAGGTGGAGATGACAAACTGAGAAAAGAAATAAGACACAGGCCGGGCGCGGTGGCTCACGCCTGTAATCCCAGCACTTTGGGAGGCCGAGGCGGGTGGATCACAAGGTCAGGAGATCGAGACCATGGTGAAACCCCGTCTCTACTAAAAAATAGAAAAAAAATTAGCCGGGCGCAGTGGCGGGCGCCTGTAGTCCCAGCTACTCCGGAGGCTGAGGCAGGAGAATGGCGTGAACCCGGGAGGCGGAGCTTGCAGTGAGCCGAGATTGCGCCACTGCACTCCAGCCTGGGCGACAGAGCGAGACTCCGTCTCAAAAAAAAAAAAAAAAGAAAAAAAAAAAAGAAATAAGACACAGAGACAAAGTACAGAGAAAGAACAGTGGGCCCAGGGGACCAGCACACTCAGTGTGCGAGGACCTGCACTGGCACTGGTCTCTGAGTTCCCTCAGTATTTATTGATTACTATTTTCACTACCTCTGCAAGGGGAGTGTGGCAGGAGAATCGGGTGATAGTGGGGAGGAGGTCAGCAGGGAAACACGTGAGTAAAGAAATCTGCATCAGAAATAAGTTCAAGGGAAGGTGCTGTGCCCGGATGTACACAAAGGCTAGATTTATGTTTCTCTTTACCCAAACATCTCAGTGTAGCAAAGGGTAACAGAGCAGTATCACCGCTAGCATATCTCACCTCCAGCCATAGGGCAGTTTTATCCTATGTCAGAATAGAATGAATGGTCGGCTTTGCACCGAGACATTCCATTCCCAGGGACGTGCCGGAAACAGAGGCTGTCCTCTTGTCTCAACCACAAAGGGGCCTTCCTCTTTTACTAATTCTCCTCAGCACAGACCCTTTATGGGTGTTGGGCTGGGGGACGGTAAGGTCTTTCCCTTCCCACGAGGCCATATCTCAGGCTGTCTCAGTAGTGGGGACAATACCCAGGCTTTCTTGGGCAGAGGTCCCTGCGGCTTTCCACAGTGCCTCATGTCCCTGGTTAATAGAGAATGGAGAATGGCGATGACTTTTACCAAGCATACTGCCTGCAAACATATTGCTAACAAGGCACATCCTGCACAGCCCTAAATCCCTTAAATCTTAATTCAATACAGTGCATGTTTCTGTGAGCACAGGGTTGGAACTAAAGTTACAGGTTAACAGCATCTCAAAGCAGAACAATTTTTCTTAGTACAGATCAAAATGGAGTTTCTTTCTTTTTTTTTTTTTTTTTTTTTGAGACGGAGTCTCGCTCTGTCACCCAGGCTGGAGTGCAGTGGCCTGATCTCAGCTCACTGCAAGCTCTGACTCCCAGGTTTACGCCATTCTCCTGCCTCAGCCTCCCGAGTAGCTGGGACTACAGGCGCCCACCACCTCGCCCGGCTAGTTTTTTGTATTTTTTAGTAGAGACGGGGTTTCACCGTATTAGCCAGGATGGTCTCGATCTCCTGACCTCGTGATCCGCCTGTCTCGGCCTCCCAAAGTGCTGGGATTACAGGTTTGAGCCACAGCACCCGGCCCTTTTTTTTTTTTTTTGAGACGGAGTCTCACTCTGTTGCCCAGGCTGGAGTGCAGTGGCGCGATCTCCGCCAGCTGAAGGCTCCACCTCTCGGGTTCAGGCCATTCTCCTGTCTCAGCCTCCAGAGTAGCTGGGACTACAGGCGCCCGCCACCATGCCCATCTAATTTTTTTTGTATTTCAGTAGAGATGGAGTTTCAGCGCATTAGCCAGGATGGTCTCGATCTCCTGACCTCGTGATCCGCCCACCTCAGCCTCCCAAAGTGCTGGGATTACAGGCGTGAGCCACTGCGCCCGGCCAAAATGGAATTTCTTATGTCTTCCTTTTCTACATAGACACAGTAACAGTCTGATCTCTCTTCCTTTCCCCCACATATGTGTGGGCGGAGGATTACCTAGGTGCTGAGGCAAGAGACTGAATGCACAAACTGTTTCAGTATAAAAAAGAAAATAGAATAAGAATAGTCATAATACAAATTAGATATAGAGATGATCATAGACAATTATCAATCATTATTATAAGCGTTATTAATCATTAGCTTTTAATATTACTCTTTGTTGAATTACTAATATAACTTAGGAATAAACGGCGGGTATAGGGTCAAGTGCTGAAGGGACATTGTGAGAAGTGACCTATAAGGCAAGAGGTGAGCCTTCTGTCACACCCGCATAAGGGCCACTTGAGGGCTCTTTGGTCAAGCGGTAACGCCAGTGTCTGTGAAGGCCCCCGTTACTTAGCAGACAGCGAAAGGGAGTCTCCTTTCCTTGGAGGAGTCAGGGAACACTCTGCTCCACCAGCTTCTGGTGGAAGGCTGGATATTATCCAGGCCTGCCCGCAGTCATCCGGAGGCCTAAACCCCTCCCTGTGGTGCTGTGCTTCAGTGGTCACGATCCTTGTCCACTTTCATGCTCCTCCCATACTCCTGGTTCCTCTTTGAAGCTCGTAGTAGATAGCGGTAGAAGGAATAGTGAAAGTCTTAAAGTCTTTGATCTTTCTTATGAGTGCAGAGAAGAAAACACTGACGAATGCTGCCTTCTCTCTCTGCTTCGGCTACCCAAAAGGAGAGGGCCCTCTATCCTGTAATCACGTGACTTGCTTCACTTTGTCAATCACTCACAAGATTCACCCTCCTTACCCTGCCCCCTTGTCTTGTATGCAATAAATACCAGTGAGTCCAGCCATTCGGGGTCGCTACCGGTCTCCGCATCTTGATGGTAGTGGTCCCCTGGGCCCAGCTGTTTTCTCTTTATCTCTTTGTCTTGTGTCTTTATTTATTACAATCTCTCATCTCCACACATGGGGAGAACACCTGCTAAGCCCCATAAGGCTGGACCCTACATCTGGCGCTCCAACGTGGGTTTCTCCCTTGCTCTGTGAAGTTGCGCTTTGAGCCGGGGGCTCAGCGGAGGACTTTCGACCACAGATTCCTGAGGATTGCAGTCAGTGAGCTTGGTCGTAAGCTTGGGCACTCAAGAGTATCCCGGGGACACCATGGGACAAGCCAGTACTAAGTACTCGGCTTATTTAAACTTTATAAAAATCCTCCTGTATTATCTCAATACAGGGCTGTCCCTGTTCAGCCCTGCTGTGGAGCTCTCAACCTTCCGCCTCTTCGGCCTCGATCCCTCTGAAGCCTAGTTTTTCATTTTTCACGCCTGTTTCTCTTTTGGAAACTCAGGCTCCCTTGAAGCCTGGTTCTCTTTAGACAAATCAGGCTCCCTTGAAGCCTGGGTGTCTCTCAGAAAATCAGCCTCCCTTGAAGCCTGGGTCTCTCTCCATAAATCAGGCTCTCTTGAAGCTTGGGTCTCTTTCGACAAATCCAGCTCCCTTGAAGAAGCCTCAGGCTCCCTTGAAGCCTGGTGCGCAGTTACCGTGGCAGCCTGGACTTCAGGCCCATGAAAGATCTGCTCAGCAGGTAATCTCGTCTCATCCTGGTTTACAGGTTCTCAACTCTTTCTCCATTCAAAATTCCAACCTTTTTTCTGCTTCTGATCCAGTGGCTACTACGATTGCCACCACTACCCTTGCCGCTCACAAGCAACAAGTTACATACGTTCCTCAAAATGACACTCCTCTTATGAGAGCTATAACACAGGCAAGAGAATACGGGGATCCTGAAGCCTGGCAATTTCCTGTAATTTTATAACCTCCAATACCTGCCATCCCTGCGACACAAAATCAGCCACAGCCCGCTGATCTTGCTCAGCAGACCGCTGATCTCGCGGCACCTTCACGCTCCGTGTTAATATCTTGTTTTTCTGCAGTACAACAAGCAGTTGCAACAGCCGGTTTGGTTATAGCTCCAGAAGAAAATCCAGACTTCTTCTCCTTATCACTATTTAGGAATGCAGCTAGAAGACAAGGTTATTAAGCCCCCAAAAATCATTGTTCCCCTCACCCAATTACAAGTCCAACAGGTTTTTGCAACCTACATTCCTCGGCAAGTACATTTGGCAGGTTTCCCAGGTATAATAGATAATCATGATCCCCATGTAGAACTATTACAGTTCCTTAAATTCACTTCTTGGATCTTACCTAACATTACTAGAAACACCCCATTAGCTGAAGTTGTCACTGTTTTTATTGATGCTTCCTGTAATGGCCGCGTAGCATATACAGGACCTGTGTTCTCAACACAGGAGCTATTTTAGCACAACAGCTGAGCTGATTACTGTCATGGCTGTTCTTGAAGATTTCCCTGAACCAGTTAACATTGTTTCTGATTCTGCGTATGTAGTTAAGTGTTGCTCACAACATTGAAACTGCCTTAATCAAATTTCTGCCTGATGATAACCTACTTTTTCTTTTCCAAGGGTCTCAGTCTGTACTCAGAGCAAAGTCTTCTCCTTTCTACATTACTCGCGTTCGGGCTCACATACCCCTCCCCGGATCCCTCTTGGCAGCAAATGCCTGAGCTGCCGTTGCAGCTTCCGTTTTTACAGATGCAGAAAATTTTAATGTTTTAACTCATGTCAATGCTGCGGGACTCAGGAAAAAGTTCCCCCTTACATAGAAACAAACTAAAACCATTGTACGTCACTGTCCTACTTGTCAAGTGTTAATGTTACAGCCGCTTACCATCGGGAATTAATCCTCGAGGCCTTTCCCCCAACGCACACTGACAAATGGATGTAACCCACTTTCCAGCTTTTGGGAGACTTTCTTTTGTACATGTAACAGTGGACACCTGCCGGGCGCGGTGGCTCAAGCCTGTAATCCCAGCACTTTGGGAGGCCGAGACGGGCGGATCACGAGGTCAGGAGATCGAGACCATCCTGGCTAACACGGTGAAACCCCGTCTCTACTAAAAAGACACAAAAAAGTAGCCGGGCGAGGTGGCGGGCGCCTGTAGTCCCCGCTACTCGGGAGGCTGAGGCAGGAGAATGGCGTAAACCCGGGAGGCGGAGCTTGCAGTGAGCTGAGATCCGGCAGCCACTGCACTCCAGCCCGGGTGACAGAGCCAGACTCCATCTCAAAAAAAAAAAAAAAAAAAAAAAAAAAAAAAAACAGTGGACACCTTTTCCCACTTCATCTGGGCTACGTGCCAAACAGGAGAAGGTACTGCTCATGTTAAACAACACATGCTTTCCTGTCTCTCAGTTATGGACTGCCCCATTAAGCTTAAAACTGATAATGGTCCCGGCTATACTATCATTGCCTTTAAAAAGTTCACTCAAACATGGGGCATTAATCACACTACTGGAATTCCCTGTAATTCTCAAGGACAAGCACTGGTGGAACAAGCTAATAAATCTCTCAAAGACCAGCTTCGCAAACAAGATAACAAAAAGAAAGGGGATGTCAGTACTCCCCGTGCACAGTTAAATTTTGCTCTGTTCAGATTAAATTTTTTAAATCTGGCTAAAACCCAGCTTTTCACAGCAGCAGAACAACACTTTACTGGTAATAAATTTGACCCACGAAAAGGCAAGAGAGTATGGTGGAAGGACATAACAACTAATAACTAAATGGGAACATAACAACTAAATGGGAATTAGGCACTGTAATAACATGGGGTGGGGGTTTTGCTTGTGTCTCCCCAGGAAAGGACCAACAAGCTGTTTGGCTTCCCTCCAGTCAGTTGAAATTGTACCATGACTCCAGCCTTGAAGAACCGTCAGAAACAAAAGGCGAACAACCGCCAGAAATCGAAGCGCAAGGCTCGTCGCCTGACTAATAAAATTTGTAATCTTAACTTTGCATCACAGCGTCGCCCCACAACTCCCGATACAAAAAATTCCACCCTACTGACGTGGGGTCAGATAAAAGTAATTTCCAAAGAGGTTGAGAGACACCTACAGGACAAAGTGATTCCAAAAACTACAGATAATATTATCTTGGCTGCCTTTAGGGTAGTTACTGCAGTGGTAAGTATACCTGGGGCTGTAGCAACTCAAAATTATACCTACTGGGCATATGTCCCATTTCCCCCTCTTATTGGATATGTTTCATGGATGGATTCCTCAGTGGAGGTTTATACTAATGACAGTGCATTCATGCTGGTCCCTAATGATGACAGATTTCCAGCTCAACCAGATGAAGAAGGAATGCCTTTTAATGTGTCCATTGGATATAGATTTCCACCATTGTGCATAGGAATTGCACCTGGCTGTTTGGCATGCTCTAATCAAAACTGGATGTAGACTGCAGGCCTCTAGTAATGATTCTTATCAGGTGCATGAGTTTTCAGCAGTAATTCTTTTCAGGTCCTGACTATTAAAATAAATTCATTTGAGGAACAGAGAATTCTTGTCTCAATAAAAAACAATGAAACACAAGAATTGCCACACTGTTTAAAGGACACTATAAAGGGAGCTTTAATAATTCAAAATATTCTATGGAGTTATTGCAATGCTCCAAAAGCAGCAGTGCTACAGAGTCCCACCACAGGTATTGCCATTGACTGGGCCCCAAAAGAGTTTATTGACGAGATTGCTCTGGCCAAAATACCCAATGTTCAGAGTTTATTGATTATGAAGAAGAAGGCTGGCACTCCTATAAAAAGAAGGAATAGGTGTCTCCTTACCCGTTCAAATGGTTGGACAAGGGCATCGTTCCTCCTAGACCAAAAATGATTCATCCTGTAGTTACCCCAGAACATCCTGAATTGTGGAGGTTGGCTGCAGCCATGTCCAGAATTAGATTATGGAATGCAGCTTATCAAAAAATTCTTGCAAATACCAAAACAAACATGTATAAGATCACTTTAATGTCTGATAGGATGGTACCCATGAGGAGCTGTGTTAAACCACCATATATGTTATTGGTTGGAAACATGATTATCATCCCTGATAGTCAAACTATTGAATGCAATAATTGCAAATTGTTTATGTATATTGATGCTACATTTGATCCAAAAACAAGTGTTCTCCTGGTCAGAGCCAGAGAAGAGGTATGGATACCAGTTTCTTTACACTGCCCCTGGGAATCTTCTCCCTTCTATTCATATAGTCAATGAAGCCCTAAAAGGAATCCTTAAAATAACTAGGAGATTCATTTTTACACTCATTGCTGTAATTGCAGATTTAATTGCTGTTACCCTTTCACACTATGAATAAAGTCAGTTTCCTCCCTTGGCTTCCAGGGCCCCGCCCACCTATTCCTATTTCCTCTCTCGCCAGAACTGCCGTACAGAACAAAGCTTTGGGTTTAAGCAGACATTGCCCACATTTGTTTCAGATTGTCCCAAGCTATTGTGTTGTGTTAAATGATGAGTGTGTTTTTGCCTGAAACTGTAATGTCAAAATATCACATCTGGCTAGGCGCAGTGGCTCACACCTATAATCCCTGGGAGGCTGAGGCAGGCAGATCACTTGAGGTCAAGAGTTCAAGACCAGCCTGATCAACATGACAAAACACTGTCTCTAGTAAAAATACAAAAATTAGCTGAGCATGGTGGCATGCACCTGTAGTCCCAGCTACTCAGGAGGTTGAGACAGGAGAATCACTTGAACCCAGGAGACGGAGGTTGCAGTGAGCCAAGATTGCACCACTGTACTCCAGCCTGGTTAACAGAGTGAGACTCCATCTCAAAAATAAAAATAAAAATAAAAATTCATGTCTAATAGTGAATTTACTTAGTGTGTTTCTCAGTGAGAAAAAGAAGTTAGCTGGCTGTGATGGCTCACGCCTGTACTCCCAGAACTTTGGGAGGCTGAGGCAGGAGGAGCACTTGAGCCCAGGAGTTTGAGACTAGCCTGGCCAACATAGGGAGACCCCATTTCTACAAAAAATACAAACATTAGCCAGGCGTGGTGGCAGTTACTCAGGAGGCTGAGGTGGGAGGATTACTTGAGCCTGGGAGGTCAAGGATGCAGTGAGCTGTGATCACGGCACTGCACTCCAGCCTGGACAACAGAGCAAGACAGCAAGACCCTGATCAACAACAACAAAAAAGAGGGCCGGGTACAGTGGCTTGCATCTGTAATTTCAGCACTTTCTTTCTTTTTTTTTTTTTTTTGAGACGAAGTCTCACTCTGTCGCTCAGGCTGGAGTGCAGTGGCACGATCTCGGCTCACTGCAAGCTCCGCCTCCCAAGTTCACACCATTCTCCTGCCTCAGCCTCCTGAGTAGCTGGGTCTGCAGGTGCCCGCCACCATGCCCAGCTAATTTTTTTGTATTTTTAGTAGAGACGGGGTTTCACCGTGTTAGCCAGGATGGTCTCGATCTCCTGACCTTGTGATCCACCTGCCTCGGCCTCCCAAAGTGCTGGGATTACAGGCGTGAGCCACTGCGCCCGGCCAATCCCAGCACTTTCAATTTGGGAGACTGAGGTGGGTGGATAGCTTGAGCCCAGGAGCCTGAGACCAGCCTGAGCAACATAGCAAGACCCTGTTTCTACCAAGAAATAGAAAAACTTAGCAGCACATGGTGGTGCGTGCCTGTAAGCCTGGGCAACAGAGCAAGACTCTGTCTGGGAAAAAAAAAAAAAAAAGAAAGGATAGAGGAGTAGGGAACCATTATATGCAAAAAGGAGTCACGTCCAAAACATGGCGTAACTGGGTGAGAGGCGTGCGGTGATGCGGGTTAAGTGTGTAGCAACACCTGGGGGCTGCATCTAGGCCTTTCGCACCCACATGTGTGTACACACAGGTCTTCTCAGGAGGGTATTGTCCTTGTCATTCAGCTGAGTAAACTAGGGCCTGGTCTCAGGTCACAGGGTTAGCGTTGTCGCAGCAGGGATGAGACCAGAAACCAGCAGGCAGGACTCCAGGAGGCTCAGAGAACATTCCAGAGGTGAACAAGGCTCAGGCAGCCCAGCCAGGCAGAGGGCGGTCAGGGAGGGGGCTGCTGAATTGGGCCTTGCAGGAGGAGTGGGCTTTACGTTGGGGAGGTGTGGGGAAAAGAAAGAGAGATCAGCCTGTTACTGTGTCTATATAGAAAGAAGTAGACATAAGAGACTCCATTTTGTTCTGTATTTGAGATGCTGTTAATCTGTGACCCTACCCCCAACCTTGTCCTTGCAAGAGACATGTGCTGTGGTGACTCAAGGTTTAATGGATTTTGGGCGTGCAGGGTGTGTCTTTGTTCCTAGAAAAGCTAGGTATTGTCCAAGGTTTATCCCCACGTGATAGGATGAAACAATGCTGCTAAAAGGTTTATCTCTAGGCACAGGATTTTCCTTTAAACTTATTCATGTCACAGAGATCCTTGTTCTTATGTCTTACTGCTGATTTCCTCCCCAAAAACGATCCTATTGTCCTGCCACTCCCTTATCTTTAAGATGGTAAAGATAATTATCTATAAATACTAAGGGAACTCAGAGGCCGGCGTGGGTCCTCTGGAAGCTGAGCGCCGGTCCCCTGGGCCCCCGCTTTTCTTTCTCTATACTTTGTCTCTGTGTCTTATTTCTTTTCTCAAGTCTCTCGTTCCACCTAACGAGAAACACCCACAGGTGTGGAGGGGCAGGCCACCCCTTCAGGGAGGAAGGAGGGAAAATGTTCCCAGAAGGGGGAAAGGCATAAGGGAAGGCCCAAGATGGGACAGGGAGGGAATGAGTGGGGAGCAGGTGGTTCCTTTAGGGGAAGAAAGGGACGCCAGCGAAGCAAGGGTGTCAGAGGCAGGATGACGGCAGGCGAGGGGGCCCCAGGTGGAAACTGAACGGGAACCCTGGGTGCCGGGGAGGCAATGGAGGTGGATGGCAGGGGAAGGTCTTGATAAGCTCAGCGGGTCTGGAGGACACTCTGGTGGCAGCAACCCCAGGGAGAGGACGTGGAGGGCAGCCTAGTGCCGGGGCCACAGCAGGCAGGGCAGGGGACCCACGGCTGAGGTGAGTGGGGCCTGCAGGACTTCCTGGCTGGAGATGCCACCAGGAGAATGAGCCATTGGGGCCATCCCCTTGGAGAGGTTCCCACCCAGAGTTGAAATGGGGGTTTGAGACTCTCCAGGGAGGAGACGTCACACATCAGAGCTCCTGATGGGGCAGGGAAAAGGGCAGATGAAGTTCCAGAGGCCCCTTCTCTGAGAGGCCTTCCCTGGCCACACCCCTCCTGACACCCCATCAGTATCCCTGCCTCCTCTCCTCCCAGCTCTGGGACCTGGGACACAAGGACAGAAACTCGCTTTGTTTCCTCCTCATCCCTCCAGATGCTGGCTCCATGAGGGCACAGACCCTTACAGGCTGTTTCATGCACTGTGCCCAGCACAGTATTTGCTGAACAAATGAACGAAGGAATGAAGGAGTGAATGCATACATGGAACTGCACTGGAGGGGCAAGAGAAACAACAGAGGCCAAAGCAGACCAGACTACACGAAGAAGCCAGAAAGGCCCTCCCAGCGCCTCCTGCACAGGGGCCCCAGGCATCTAACACACTCCGATGCCGCCTTCCGGATGGTCACTCACAGCTGGCCGGTAGAGCCAAGACCACTCCTGAGCTATAGCCTGAGCTGTAACTTGTCCATTCCAAGCGCCCGCCGACATCTTCACTTAGCCTCAGGCCTCTCACTCAACTCAGCATCCAAAACTCACCTGGTTGCCTTCCCCTGCCCGCTTCACCTCCCAACCTCTCTCTGTCTGAGGGGATGCAGCTCCATTCCCTAGAGCCCTGAAGGCAGAATCAGGAGGCCTTCCTTAAAACCGTTCCCTCTCTCAGTATCTAGCTGGGTACCTGCACCTGTTAAAGAGACCTGCTGCCTCCATGCGCTGGTCTCCAGACCTCTAGGCCTGCCTTGCCCCCACCTTGTAGCCAGAATCATCAGTCTTACCATCTGTTCCCCAGGGGCAAGCCCCTAATTCATCTGCTGTTCCAGGGCCTAACCACCTTCCAACCTACCCCAGCTTCTCTCTCTCTCTCTCTCTCTCTCTCTCCCCCCCCCTACCTCTCTCTGTCTCTCTCTCTCTCTCCTCTGTCTCTCTCCTTTCTCTCCCCTCTGTCTCTCTCCTTTCTCTCCCCTCTGTCTCTCTCTCCTCTCTCTCTGTCTCTCTCTCTACTCTCTCTCCTCTCTCTCTGTCCCTCCTTTCTCTCTCTGTCTCTCTCCTCTCTCTGTCTCTCTCTCCTTTCTCTCTCTCTCTCCTCTCTCTCCTCTCTCTCTGTCCCTCCTCTCTCCCTCTGTCTCTCTCCTCTCTCTGTCTCTCTCTCTCCTCTCTCTGTCTCTCTCTCCTTTGTCTCTCTCTCTACTCTCACTCCCTGTCTCTCTCTCTCCTCTGTCTCTCTTTCTACTCTCACTCCTTTGTTTCTGTCTCTGTCTCCTCTCTCTCCTCTCTCTGTCTCTCTCCTCTCTGTCTCTCTCTCCTCTCTGTCTCTCCTTTGTCTCTCTCTGTCTCTCTCTCTCCTCTCTCTCTCTGCTCTCTCTGTCTCTCTCCTCTCTGTCTCTCCTGTCTCTCTCCTTTGTCTCTCTCCTCTCTGTGTCTCTCTCTCTCTCTCTCTCCTCTCTCTCTCCTCTCTGTCTCTCTCCTTTCTCTGTCTCTCTCCTCTCTCTATCTCACTCTCCTCTATCTCTCTCTCTCTTCTCTCTCTCTCCTCTCCCTGTCTCTCTTCTCTGTCTCTGTCTCTCTCTCTCCCCTCTTTCTCCTCTCTCTCTCTCCTCTCTCTGTCTGTTTCTCTCTATCTCCTTTCTCTCTGTCTCTCTCCTCTCTCTCTCTCTCTCTCTCTCTCTCCCCTTCTCCTCCTCCTCCTCTCTCAGCCTCCCTTCCAGCCACACTGGGTTGCAATGCCCTACACTTCTCACTTCACTTTCAAGCTGTTCTCTCTGGAGGAAGGCTGCCCTGGTCTTCTCTATCCAGCAAATTCCTATTCATTCTTTGAATCTCACTCCAAATGTCCCCTGCTCTGTCTAGCCTTCCCTGAATTATTCAGGTAGAAAGCATTGCTTCTAGCCTGGCAAGATGGCTCACACCCGTAATCCTGGCACTTTGGAAGGCTGAAGTGGGAAGATCGCTTGAGCTCAGGAGTTCAAGACCACCCTAGGCCATATAGTAGGACTCTCATCTCAACAAAATATCAAAAAATTAGCCAGGCATGGTGGGGTGCACCTGTAGTCCCAGCTACTTTGGAGGCCAAGGAAGAAGGATTGCTTGAGCCCAGGAAGTTGAGGCTACAATAAACCGTGATTCAACCACCGCACTCCAGCTTGAGCAACAGGGTGAGATCTTGTCTCAAAATAAGTAAATAAAAATAAATAAATTAATTAAATCAACTTGTTAAAAAGCATTGCTTCTGTGCTTCTCCAGTGCACTTCACAAGAAATGCTCTCAGAGGCCAGGCACGGTGGCTCATGCCTGTAATCCTAGCACTTTGGGAGGCTGAGGAAGGAGGATAGCTTGAGCCCAGGAGTTTGAGACCAGCCTGGGCAACATAGCAAGACCCTGTCTCTATTTTTTTAAAAAATACTCTTGGCCATCTGCAGTGGCTCATACCTGTAATCCCAGCACTTTGGGAGGCCAGAGCAGATGGATCACTTGAGGTCAGGAGTTTGTGACCAGCCTGACCAACAGGGTGAAACCCCATCTCTACTAAAAACACAAATAATTTTCTATAAATTGAATCATGCAGTATGTATTAATGGCAAAAACTGCAATTACTTTTTTTTTTTTTTGAGACAGAGTCTCACTCTGTCACCCAGGCTTGAGTGCAGCAGTGCAGTCACGGCTCACTGCAACCTCTGTCTCCCGGGTTCAAGAGATTCTCATGTCTCAGCCTCCCTGGTAGCTGGGATTACAGGTGTGCCCCACCACACTCGGTTAATTTTTGTATTTTTAGTAGAGATGGGATTTTACCACGTTGGCCAGGCTGGCCTTGAACTCCTGATCTCAGGTAATCTATTTGCCTTGGCCAGGCTGTAATTACTTTTGCACTAAACTAATACTTTTTAAAAACTGGTTTCTTTAATCTCAGTATCTTTTGAAATTCTTCCATATTACTGGTGTATTAGTAGTTCATTCAAGATTTAAAACCTTGGCCGGGCGCGGTGGCTCACGCCTGTAATCCCAGCACTTTGGGAGGCCGAGGCGGGCGGATCACAAGGTCAGGAGATCGAGACCATGGTGAAACACCGTCTCTACTAAAAAATAGAAAAAAATTAACCGGGCGCAGTGGCGGGCGCCTGTAGTCCCAGCTACTCGGGAGGCTGAGGCAGGAGAATGGCGTGAACCCGGGAGGCGGAGCTTGCAGTGAGCCGAGATTGCGCCACTGCACTCCAGTCTGGGCCACAGAGCGAGACTCCGTCTCAAAAAAAAAAAAAAAAAAAAAAAAAGATTTAAAACCTTAAGACACCATGAGCAAAGCTCACCACCCCACAGCATAAAAGGTTATAGATAACGGCCGGGCATGGTGGCTCCCCCATGTAATCCCAGCACTTTGGGAGGCCGAGGCGGGTAGATCACGAGGTCAAGAGATCGAGACCATCCTGGCCAACATGGTGAAACCCCATCTGTACTAAAAATACAAAAATTAACTGGGTGTGGTGGCGCATGCCTGTAATCCCAGCTACTCTGGAGGCTGAGGCAGGAGAATCACTTGAACCAGGGAATCGGAGGTTGCTGTGAGCCAAGATCGAGCCGCTGCACTCCAGCCTGGTGACAGTGTGAGACTCTGTCTCAAAAAAAAAAAAAAAAGAAAAATGATGGTAGATGTATTCAAGGAATATTTTGGGGATTTGATCCTTTTATGAATCTTGTGATAGATGAAAGTGTGAAGTTGGCAACTAGTGGACAAGAGAGCAACCCTGGAATGGCGGTAAGATGAGGGAGAGGTGTCCTCATGTTAGAAACCTTGGAACAACTATAAACAATGACTGCTCTGCAGAGAAATCCAAGTCCCCACTCCAAAGGACTTGTTTTACTATTAAGGAAGGAGACCACTACTACTGCTGCCCTCCTCCCCCACCACGTTGCCTAGTTCATAAGACAAGAGGAAAGAGAGAAAGAAACAAAAGTAAGATAAATAACCAGACAACTTGGGCACCACCACCCGGCCCTAGGAGTTAAACAAAGTAATAATAATAACATCAACCCCTGGCCTAAACTACTTGTGTTATCTGTAAATTCCAGACACTGTATGAAAAAAAGCATTGTAAAACTTTTTGTTCTGTTAGTTGATGCATGTAGGCCCCAGTCACGTTTCCCACCCTCGCTTGATTTATCACGACCCTTTTACATGGATCCCTTAAAGTTGTAAGCCTTTAAAAAGGCCTGGTATTTCTTCTTCAGGGAGCTCGGCTCTTAAGACGCGAGTCTGCCTACGCTCCCGGTCGAATAAAAAACCTCTTCCTTCTTTAATCCGGGGTCTGAGGAGTTTTGTCTGCGGCTTGTCCTGCTACACTATGATGTAAAAATTGGGCCAAGTACATTTTTTTTTTTTGAGACGGAGTTTCCCTTTGTCGCCCAGGCTGTAGTGCAGTGGCGTGACCTCTGCTCACTGCAAGCTCTGCCTCCCGGGTTCACTCCATTCTCCTGCCTCAGCCTCCTGAGTAGCTGGGACTATAGGCACCCGCCACTACACCCAGCTAATTTTTTGTGTTTTTAGTAGAGCCGGGGTTTCACCGTGTTAGCCAGGATGATCTCGATCTCCTGACCACATGATCCGCCCACCTCGGCCTCCCAAAGTGCTGGGATTACAGGCGTGAGCCACTGCGCCCAGCCTGCGCCATGTACATTTTTATATTAAGCTTTCTGTTAAGTAAACATTTGTAATAGTAAAAATAAAAAAGAGAGAGATTTAAAACTTCTACTCCTCAAAGACTTTGTTACAAAAAAATGAAAAAGCAAGACACATACTGGGATAAAACTTTTGCAAAACATATATTTAAACATAAAACAGGCCACTGGCGATGGCTCACGCCTGTAATCCCAACACTTTGGGAGACCAAGGCAGGCAGATCACTTGAGGAGTTTGAGACCAGCCTGGCCAACATGGTGAAACCCTTTCTCTACTAAAAATACAAAAATTAGCCAGGCGTGGTGGCATGCACCTGTAATCCCAGCTACCCGGGAGGCTGAGGCAAGAGAGTCACTTGAACCCAGGAAGTGGAGGTTGCAGTCAGCTGAGATTGCGCGACTGCACTCCAGTCTGGGTGACAGAGCAAGACTCTGTCTCAAAAAATAAAAAATAAATAATAAACATACAACAGAAATAAAAAAAGAAAAAAAAATCTGACAATGGACTTTTATCTAGAATATGTAAAAGCCCTTACAACTCAACAAAAGATAAAAATGCCAACAACAATGGCAAGAAATAAAACACAAAATGGGCCGGGCGCGGTGGCTCAAGCCTGTAATCCCAGCACTTTGGGAGGCCGAGATGGGCGGATCACGAGGTCAGGAGATCAAGACCATCCTAGCTAACACGGTGAAACCCCGTCTCTACTAAAAAATACAAAATATTAGCCGGGCATGGTGGCGGGCGCCTGTAGTCCCAGCTACTCGGGAGGCTGAGGGAGGAGAATGGCATGAACCCGGGAGTCGGAGCTTGCAGTGAGCTGAGATCTGGTCACTGCACTCCAGCCTGGGCCACAGAGCGAGACTCCATCTCAAAAAAAAAAAAAACACAAAATGGCTGGGCACAGTGGCTCATACCTATAATCCCAGCATTTTGGGAGGCCAAGGTGGATGGATCATTTGAGGTCAGGAGTTCGAGACCAACCTGACCAATGTGGTGAAACCTGGTCTCTACTAAAAATACAAAATTTAGCTGGGCATAATGGGGCGCTCCTTCAATCCCAGGTACTTGGGAGGCTGAGGCAAGAGAATCGATTGAACCTGGGAGGTGGAGGTTGCAGTGACCCAAGATGGCAACACTGTACTCTGGTCTGGGCGACAGACAGAGACTCTGTCTTAAAAAGAAAAGAAAAGAAAAAAACACAACGCAAATGAACAGACACTTCACCAAAGAAGATACGCAACTGCAGCCAGGCGGGGTAACTCGCACCTGTAATATCAGCACTTTGGAAGGCTGAGGTGGGAGGATGACTTGAGCTTAGGAGTTCCAGACTATCGTGGGCAACATGGAGAGACCCCATCTCTACTAAAAATAAAAAAATTAAGGCCGAGTGCGGCGGATCACACCTGTAATCCCAGCACTTTGGTAGACCGAGGTGGGAAGACCACCTGAGGTCGGGAGTTTGAGACCAGCCTGACCAAAATGGAGAAACCCCATCTCTACTAAAAATACAAAATTAGCCTAGCATGGTGGTGCACGCCTGTAATCCTAGCTAATCAGGAGGCTGAGGCAAGAGAATTGCTTGAACCCGGGAGGCGGAGGTTGCAGTGAGCCAAAATCGTGCCATTGCACTCCAGCCTGGGCAACAAGAGTGAAACTCCGTCTAAAAATACAATTATCGGCCGGGCGCGGTGGCTCAAGCCTGTAATCCCAGCACTTTGGGAGGCCGAGACGGCGGATCACGAGGTCAGGAGATCAAGACCATCCTAGCTAACACAGTGAAACCCCGTCTCTACTAAAAAATACAAAAAACTAGCCGGGCGAGGTGGCGGGCGCCTGTAGTCCCAGCTACTCGGGAGGCTGAGGCAGGAGAATGGTGTAGACCCGGGAGGCGGAGCTTGCAGTGAGCCGAGAGCCGGCCACTGCACTCCAGCCTGGGCAACAGAGCGAGACTCCGTCTCAAAAATAAATAAATAAATAAATAAATAAATAAATAAATAAAAAACAATTATCTAGGCATGGTGGCATGCATCTATGGTTCCAGCCACTTGGGAGGCCCAGGTGAGAGGATCGCTTGAGACCAGGAGACAGAGGCTGCAGTAGGCTGAGGTCCTGCCACTGCACTCCAGCCCCAGCAACAGTGACAAAGTGAGACCCTGTCCAAAAACACAACAAAACAAAACACACCAGTGCTGCGTGCAGTGGGTCACACCTGTAATTCTACTTTGGGAGGCTGAGGTGGGAGGATCCCTTGAGTCCAGGAGTTCGAGACCAGCCTGGACAACAAAGCAAGACACAATCTATTTTCTGTTGTTGTTTTTTGAGACAGAGTCTCGCTCTGTTGTCCAGGCTGGAGTGCAGTGGTACCATCTCGGCCTAATGCAGCCTCCGCCTCCTAGGTTCGAGCAACGCCTCAGCCTCCCTAATAGCTGGGATTACAGGCGCCAGCCACCACGCCCGGCTAATTTTTGTGTGTTTTTGGTCTTGCTGTGTTGGCCATGTTGGTCTCAAATTCTTGGCCTCAAAAGATCCACTCTCTGCAGCCTTCCAGCGTGCTTGGATTACAGGCGTGAGCCACCATGCCCAGCCACTCTTAATTTTTATTTTAATTTTTTTTTTTTTTTTTTTTTCAGACGGAGTCTTGCTCTGTCACCCGGGCTGGAGTGCAGTGGCCGGATCTCAGCTCACTGCAAGCTCCGCCTCCCGGGTTTACGCCATTCTCCTGCCTCAGCCTCCCGAGTAGCGGGGACTACAGGCGCCCGCCACCTCGCCCGGCTAGTTTTTTGTGTTTTTAGTAGAGACGGGGTTTCACTGTGTTAGCCAGGATGGTCTCGATCTCCTGACCTCGTGATCCGCCTGTCTCGGCCTCCCAAAGTGCTGGGATTACAGGCTTGAGCCACCGCGCCCGGCCTATTTTAATTTTTTTGAGAAAGAGTCTCACTCTGGTACCCAGGCTGGAGTGCAGGGACGTGATCTCTACCTCCTAGGTTCAAGTGATTCTCATGTCTCAGCCTCCTGAATAGCTGTGATTACAGAAATGTGCTACCGCACCCAGCTAATTTTTTTTGTATTTTTAGTAGAGACAAGGTTTTACAATGTTGGCCAGGCTGGTCTCAAACCCCTGACTTCAAGTGTTCTGCCCACCTCGGCCTCCCAAAGTGCTGGGATTACAGGCGTATCCCAGCCTATATACATATAATTTTGTTTGGAGTAGGGGATGGAGTCGCGCTCTGTCGCCAAGGCTGGAGTGCAATGGCACTATCTCGATTAACTGCAAACTCCACCTCCCAGGTTCACATCATTCTCCTGCCTCAGCCTTCCCAGTAGCTGGGACTACAGGCATCTGCCATCACGCCCAGCTAATTTTTTATATTTCTAGTAGAGATGGGGTTTTGCCACGTTAGCCAGGATGGTCTCGATCTCCTGACCTCGTGATCAGCCTGCCTCGGCCTCCCAAAGTGCTGGGATTACAGGCGTGAGCCACTGTGCTCGACCCCCAGCCAATATTTTTAAAAATAATTTCATGGTATATCCATACAAGGGAGTGGATATACTCAGCAATAAAATTATTTACTCAGCAATAAAAATGCTTGTTGAGATGGGTGCGGTGGCTCACACCTGTAATCCCAACACTTTGGTAGGCTGAGGCGGGTGGGTCACCTGAGGTCAGGAGTTCGAGATCAGCCTGGCCAACATGGCGAAACCCCATCTCTACTAAAAATATAAAAATTAGCCGAGAGTGGTGGTGGGCGCTTGTAATCCCAGCTACTTGGGAGGCTGAGGCAGGAGAATTGCTTGAACCCAGGAGGCGGAGTTTGCAGTGAGTGAAGATGGCGCCACTGCACACCAGCCTGGGTGACTGAGTGAGACTCTGTCTCAAACAAACAAACAAACAAACAAACAAAAAAGCTTGTTGAACAAGCGTATTACAATGTATTCCAAAGATAACTCATGCAATGCCTGATTTGTTCACTAGATGACAGCAAGACCCAAGTCATTTCTATTTGCTTCCAGGTGGGTTTACTGTGGCTACTCTTGCTTGTCACAGTAAGCAGACAGCACTATCCCCAGTTAAAGATAGGAAAACAAAGGCGTAAAGAACACTGCTTTGTCAGAGCCAGGATTCTGGTCTCCCAAATCAACAACCCACGAGAACCCTCCCAGATCTCTTCCCCACACTGTCTCCTTCCCCTAAGTGCTCTGGTAATTTCATCCATTTCCTGAAGTCAGAAGTACTCTGCCTGGGCCAGGTGCAGTGGCTCAAGTCTGTAATCCCAGCACTTTGGAAAGCCGAAGCAGGCGGATCACCTGTGGTCAGGAGTTTGAAACCAGCCTGGCCAACATGGCAGAAACCCCCATCTCTACTAAAAATACAAAAATTAGATGGGCACTGTCGTGGGTGCCTGTAATCCCAGCTACTCAAGAGGCTGAGGCAGGAGAATCGCTTGAACCCGGGAGGTAGAGGTTGCAGTGAGCTGAGATCCCGCCATTGCACTCTAGTCTGGGCAACAGAGCGAGACTCCGTCTCAAAAATAAATAAATAAAAATAAAATAAAATAAAAATACAAAAATTAGGCCGTGCATGGTGGCCCATGCCTATAATCCCAGCACTTTGGGAGGTTGAGGCGGGCAGATCACCTGAGGTCGGGAGTTCCAGACCAGCCTGACCAATATGGAGAAACCCCGTCTCTACTAAAAGTACAAAATTAGCCAGGTATGGTGGTGCATGCCTGTAATCCCAGCTGCTCAGGAGGCTGAGGCAGGAGAATTGCTTGAACTCGGGAGGCAGAGGTTGCAGTGAGCGGAGATCGCACCATTGCACTCCAGCCCGGGGAACATGAGCGAAACTCATCTCGAAAAAAAAAGAAAAAAAAAAAAAAAAAACGGCGGATCACGAAGTCAGGAGTTTGAGACCAACCTGGCCAATATGGTGAAACCCCATCTCTACTAAAAATACAAAAAAATTAGCCAGGTGTGGTGGCACACACCTGTAGCCTCAGCTACTCCGGAGGCTGAGGCAGAAGAATCACTTAAACCCAGGAGGTGGAGGTGGCAGTGAGCCGAGATCGCACCATTGCACTCCAGCCTGGGCAACAGAGCAAGACTGCTTCTCAAAAAATAAAAAATAAAAAATTAGCCAGGTGTTCCTATAATCCAGGGGCTAAGATGGGAGGATCCCTTGAGCCTGAGAGGCAGAGGTTGCAGTGAGCTGAGCTGAGATTGTGCCACTGCATTCCAACCTGAGCTACAAAGTGGGACCCTGTCTCAAAAACAAAAACAAAAACAAAACAACAAAAAAAACTCTCACACAGGTCCATACCAACCAGCCCTTGATCCTGGGTCTGAGGGGCTTGAGAGGGAAGGTTTTGGAGGGCTTGGGGAATGGTGGAGCTGCCCCTTGAACTCAGGATTATCAGGATGATGAAGTCCAAAACTGTGGGCCAGGCTCGGTGGCTCACATCTGTAATCTTAGCACTTTGGGAGGGCAAGGCGGGCAAATCACTTGAGGTTGGGAGTTCCAGACTGGCCTGGCCAACATGGTGAAACTCTGTCTCTACTAAAAATACAAAAATTAGCTGGGCGTTGTGGCATGTGCCTGTAGTCCCAGCTACTCAGAAGGCTGAAGCAGGAGAATCTGCTTGAACCAGGAGGTGGAGGTTGCAGTGAGCCGAGATCGCCCCCACTGCACTCCAGCATGGGCGACAGAACAAGACTCTCTCTAAAAAATAAAAATAATAAAAATAAAATTCAAAACTGGCTGGGCGCGGTTGCGCACACCTGTAATCCCAGCACTTTCCAAGGTCAACAGATCGAGACCATCCTGGCTAACATAGTGTAACCCCGTCTCTACTAAAAATATACAAAACTTAGCTGGGTGTGGTGGTGCGTGCCTGTAGTCCCAACTACTCAGGAGTCTGAGGCAGGAGAATCGCTTGAACCCGAGGTGGAGGTTGCAATGAGCCGAGATCCGTCTCAAAAAAAAAAAAAAAAGAAAAGAAAAGAAAAGAAAAAGAAAAAGAAAAGAAAAAAAGAAATCCAAAACTGAAGTCCCTGTGTACAGCAGAAGGAGTACATATGTGGAATGCCTGGAGCTTGTTCATATTATTAAGTGCAGCTGGCCAGGTGCGGTGGCTCATGCCTGCAATCCCAGCACTTTGGGAGGCGGAGTCGGGGGGATCACGAAGTCAAGAGATCGAGACCATCCTGGCCAACATGGTGAAACCCCGCGTCTACTAAATATACAAAAATTAGCTGGGCGTGGTGGCGTGCCTGTAGTCCCAGCTACTCCGAAGGCTGAGGCAAAAGAATCGCTTGAACTCAGGAGGCGGAGGTTGCCGTAAGCGGAAATCACACCACTGCACTACAGCCTGGCGACAGAGGGGACTCTGTTTCAAAAAACAAAAAGAGCAGTCCCCTTGACTTGGACAGGACCTTTTGGGGGAATTTATGCTCTCCATTTTGTGCTCAGAGGGTGGAAATGACTTCCAGCCTACTTTTCTGCCTCCTCCTGTTGCTGTGATCAGTGTCTGATCTTTACATTTTCAATCCTGGAGAACTTCCTCAACACCAGGAACCACGTAGCCCCTGGCTAATGCCCAGCTCCTACTCTTTTCTTTTTCTTTTTTTTTGAGAGGGAGTCTTGCTCTGTCGCCCAGGCTGAAGTGCAGTGGCCCGATCTCAGCTCACTGCAAGCTCCGCCTCCCGGGTTCACGCCATTCTCCTGCCTCAGCCTCCCGAGTAGCTGGGACTACAGGCGCCCGCCATCACGCCCGGCTAATTTTTTTTTTTTTTTTTTTTAGTAGAAAGGGGGTTTCACCGTGTTAGCCAGGATGGTTTTAGTCTCCTGACCTCGTGATCCGCCCGCCTCGGCCTCCCAAAGTGCTGGGATTACAGGCCTGAGCCACTGCGCCCGGCCTTTTTTTTTTTTTTTTTTTTTTGAGACAAGAGTTTCGTTCTTGTTGCCCAGGCTGGAGTTACCCAGGCTGGAGTGCAGTGGTGCAATCTCGGCTCACTGCCATCTCCGCCTCCCGGGTCCAAACGATTCTCCTCCCTCAGCCTCTGGAGCAGCTGGGACTACAGGCGCGTGCCACCACGCCTAGCTAATTTTGTATTTTTAGTAGAGGCGGGGTTTCTCCATGTTGGTCAGCCTGGTCTCGAACTCCTGACCTCAGGTGATCTGCCCACCTTGGCCTCCCAAAGTCCTGGGATTACAGGTGTGAGCCACTGCGCCTGGCCCCCAGCTCCTACTCTTACTCCTTTGGTCTCCAGTGAAGTATTTGTGCCTCCACAGAACCTTCTGCTTTGGAAAAACAGACCTTTCTCCATTCAATACTGACTGGGCATCAATTCAGAAGACACTTAACCAACTTAGGAGAGCACCTAGCTCAGCTTCTTTCATAGCCAGAGAGACAGATACCCGGTCCCCCATTAGATCACTTCAAGGGAAGACAATGCTCATGTGGCCAAGGCCCACGCAGGCTGGGTAGGTTGGGGGTTGGTCTGCTGCTGACCTACCATTGCTTCATCTATCAGAACATTGTACACACTGAAGAAACAGCAACATAGGGGTTGAAGTGTTGACTGACTAGGATTCAAACCCCAGCTCTGCTGTGTTGGCAAAAGGACCCAGAGTCTACCTCCCCATCTGCAAAATGTAATACCATTAAAAAAAAAAAAAAAAAGGTAGTTCTGCTTCTGAGGCCCCCTCCATTAGGCTAAGGGTGTGGCCAGTCACAGGTTCACCAGGCTGGAAGATTCTTCAGATGTGGGTCCCTCTCTCTGGTAAGTCTGGGTTGACTGGAATGCATCTCACACTCCAGGTACCAAGGTCTGACTTTTCAGGGAGATCTTAAGGGTAAGGAGGGCCAGGGAGAGTATTTCACCTGAGATCCTGGCCAGTCCTTCTTCCAGCAGCCAGATGCTGCTACGAATCCAGCAAATTCAAAGGGACAAAAGGGGACCAGTGACAACTGATAAAAATATGATCCTGAGTGACCCGGGACCTTGGGACTCTGAGGGGGAACCAGAGAGCTTAATTGGCTTAAAAACTTGGCTTGGTGGCTCACACCTGTAATCCCAACACTTTCAACAGAGGCCCAGGAGGATCACATGAGGTCAGGAGCTCGAGACCAGCCTGGCCAACATGGTAAAATCACGTCTCTGAAAATACAAAAATTAGCCAGGCATGGTGGTGTGCACCTGTAGTCCCAGCTACAGTGAGGGTGAAGCAGGAGAATCACTTGGACCCCAAAAGTGGAGGTTGCAGTTTGCTGAGATCATGCCACTACACTCCAGCCTGGGTGACAATGACTGTCTCAAAAAAACAAAACTTAAGAGATCTTTCCAATGACACACACACACACCCAGCCCCATTTCTCTCCACCCAGCCCAGCTCACAGCCAATTACTAGTGGAAAGGAGACTTAAGTTCCCCATTTTCTGTGCGGGTTACTGGGGTTTTTAGTAGGCCACTCACCCACTACCTTCACACCAATCCCCCAAGTCCCTACCCTACTTGAAGATGATGCTGTAATTAAGGGAGCTGTGTATTTGTAGACCACAGATTTAACAGGAACAAGCCCACAGAACACCCATCTTTTTTCCCAATCTACTCAGATTTGTTTATACACCAAAGAACCACAATAATTTAGAGCTTCTCCATTTTTATTACATAAAATTGTTAAGTTTTCAACAGTAGGGCTTCTCAAAACGCCAGCTGCATGGTATTACCTGAAAAAGACAAGGCAGTTATGTTAAGTTCTCGTGTAAATATGAATATACAATCAAGCTTCTGACAAATTATACATTAAGGATGTATATAGTTCAAAGATACTGTGCTGTTACCTCCCACCTCCCCAAAACTCCAAGAACTAGCACCTGCAGAGAAAAGGAGAAATATGGAGTCCTGAAGACAGATTAGTAGTCAAAGCAAAGATGCCGCAGGGATTTGAACCCCGTCCTGGAAACCAGGAGTGCCAACCACCAGCATCTTTTGCTTTTTTTTTTTTTAAAGCTAGAAAAAGGCCAAAAAGCAAAACCTGAGAAAACAAAACGTGTTGTTTTCTCAGGAAAAGAAAAACCTTCATGACCCTACTGAAGAGCATTGGAGATCAGGTTCCGCTAAGATGCTAGCTTGGCCAAGTCTGTTATGTTCACCTGAAAGAGTCTTAGCAGAGAATTTTTGCATTCCCACCCAACAGCCCTCTCAGCCACTCAAATACCTATCTTCTCCAGTCTACAAGCTACATGTTCCCACCCAGCATTACAGTTCTTGATGTTATTTCTCCACTTACAGGTTTGAGTTGGTTTTAGTCACTGGATAGGTGTTATATAGAGCTACTTAGCTGTGGTTTTAATATCCTTCTGTTAACAATTTGCAGGCAAATTAATGGCCTTTTCTAATAAAGTGCAACCCACCAAAGACCTCGGCACCATTGTTACCTTGAAACCGATTATGGATCATGCCCACAAGGATCCAAGCTACCGGCTGCATCGAGGTGAGGGGTGAAGGGTCTGTGCTAGATCAAAAGGCACAGGTGGCGATGTGGCAGAGAAGTTGCTTGTGGGGAGACCTTGCTTTTAACAGGCTTCTGGAAAAGCTAGGGAAAACTGGTTGCCCGCTTTCCCCCTTTCCCTCCCCTTCAAGCACCGCTTGAGATTTGGGCTTTATTAAGAGCTGCTATAAAAACAGCTTGCTTAAATGTTAAGAGAAGCCCAGGGGTACTTCAAGCATTCCTTTGGATGCTTCACTCCAGAAAGAGTTGAGGCAAATCCTCATTACTAATAAAAATCAGGTGAGGCTGACACCACTTTTCTTGACCTTAGGATAATAGCGCTTTGTTGTCTCTCTTGCCACAGGAAGGCTCCATGGTTGTCCTACTTTAAGCCTTCGGTGCCTTTAGTGAGGGGTACCTGAAAAATCTTAAAAAAGAGGCTTAGCGCCCACCTCACCCCTCCACCCCCACGACAACACAGCTTGCTCACATGCCAATTACTCCAGCATAAAGCTGAATTCTATTCAGTACTATTGTCCCAAAACTGATCTGACTTTGTATGTAAATACAGAAAAAGCTTGTTCACCTGTTGTCCTCATTTTGTCCACTGGTGAATTCAACTGGAAGCTCCTTCTATAGTCTGAAGAATACCATCTGAAAGAACTAGTGGTTCCCAATCCCCACATTTAAAATGGAATGTTTGGTTTATTTAAAGTAAATAGACTATTTTTTCTTACTGGGTCTGGCTTCTCTGGCCCTTCGCATAGGTTATGTTTGCTGTTCTGAGTGTTCCTGCATGTAAGAATTAAGACCAAGGGAGGGGAGAGAGAAACCCACACAAAAACAATGCACTAAAGATCACTGAACTGTTAAACATTTCCACTTGCCAGTTAAATTTCTTGAAGACTGTTGCTTGTTTGGAATTTGTTTCTTGTCACTGATTTTAAGGTTGCATCTGGAAAAGACTAAAGGCTTCAGTCCCCACCCCCCACCACCAGAAATGAACAAAAAGCATTTTACCTAAAAATGCACGGCAAAATGTACTTAGCTTCAATCACAAACACGACTGCTTAAAACTGCAGAAATTTCCTCAACACTCAGCCTTTATCACTCAGCTGGATTTTTTCCTTCAACATTCACTACTCCAAGCATTGGGGAACACAACTTTTAATCATACTCCAGTCGTTTCACAATGCATTCTAATAGCAGCGGGATCAGAACAGTACTGCATTATTACTTGCCAACAGAACAGACAGACCTGAAGTCAAGACAACTGCATTCTCTGTGAAGTCTGTAAAAAAAAAGCTAAAACAAGTAAGCCCCACCCGCTCCTCCCATCCCTCCAAATTCCAGGAAAAAAATTTTTAGTATGCTGATAAACTCACTGCAAGGTCTCATACACTCACTAGAACAGAAGGAAGAGCCAAGCACTCATATGCAATTCAAAATCCTGAACAGCTTCATGAAGGATGAAATGCCTCTGCAAAGGAAAATTCTTTAAAAACCCACAGGTCCCCCCCACAATGCCTACATAAGGTCAATAGTGTAAAACATTGCCTACCACTCTAAGATTGTAAGCATTTAAAGTTAACATGCAAACTTTGGAAATGTGAAAAAGTACTTTATTAACTCTAGTCACTGTCAATTTATAGACCCTTGACTTTCTGGAAATAAAATGTGTAATTACCTTTTACTCTGATCATTATCTCCCACCTGTCTAAGAGGTTATTTATTCCTTATTTAGAGGGCCTCTATTGCCATGTGCCTGGAATTATTATATGCTCATCACTTTATGAAGAATAAAATTTGTCTTTCCTGCCTTAAGAAAGTTACATTCGTTCTTCCGCTCAAATCCTGATCTTGTCCATTAAAGAGTGTTCGCAGACAAAGTTTCTGAAAGATTAGAGAAGAATCCCCCCCAAGATTGCCCCAACACTAAACTACAAACAGTATTTTATTTAAATAAGGAGACAGCTTTCTAAAAGTATACATTCTCTAATAATAATAGTTTATTATTTTGAATGATTTAATGGTTTTCTACACAATTTACATCACAACATAATTTTAGCAAGAATAACATCTGATTCCAACAGCACATCATGCTATTCCTTTCATAGTCTTCAGAGATTCAATGCTAAACAAATTTCTGTAATTTTGCATAAGGCACTAATCACGTTAGAGGCTTTTAAGAAATTAAAGATGCAAATGCCTCTGAGTGAAGTGTACTATCCCCATCAGGGAAGCCCACAGGAACAAGTCCTTTAATTTTAAAGAGGCTCGATGGGAACATTTACTCAATCCTGAAATCCCCTAGGGAAGGGGTCAGGAAAAAGTGCCATGGTTGATATTTAAGAACTCCACAGCTCTTAAAAATAAGCACTTATCCCTAACATGCAATACTGCAGATGCAAGTTAAACTTATCTGTTAACAGCTGCCTGCTGTTTTCTGCTCCCAGATGAAATGAAGCAACTCTTCTGATAACGAAGAGATACCTGTCTGAGGCAAACGAAAGATTGGCACACAGCACAGCCTCCTCAATCCACTTGATCCCAACTCATCTCTCATTTATTTCGGCTTCTTTCATTCCAGGATTAATGTAGTGTAAGATTTCATTTCATTTCGCTTTTATTCTGCTTTTGTAAAAGCAGTATTTTGAGATGGACATTGGCTCTTCATTGTATTTCTCATCAATTCATTATTTTTGTGGTTATAGCTTGACAAGCACTTAGCTTTAAAATGGTAGATTTCCGTAACTTTAAATTGGTAGCTTTCATTTGCTTAAATTTTTTTTTGGCATACGCAGATAACGTTCTCATCAGTAGTAAGAATCTGAGGGTTATGCTTATTCCCCAGTGGAGGTATGACATATAATCTTTTCTGCCTTTACTTATCATTCACCAAGGAGCTGTTCTCTCTGCATCTAGGCCATCATACTGCCAGGCTGGTTATGACTCAGAAGATGTTATCTGAAAAAAGTCTACAGAAAAAAAAAGTTTCCCCTCCCTCATCAACAAAAGCCCACCCTCTAAGAGACATTCAAGCTGAACTATCACAATTCTTAATTACGATTTACAAACAGACATATTTAAAATACACAATTTACAGAATTTTTGAAGCATACCTTAACATCTTGTTTTGCAGCTGAACAACGGAAAAATATTTCTCCTACGCTAAAAAAAACTTGCTTACACACAACTGAAAATAGAATCTTACTTGATAATACAAAAGCTACCATCAGAAGAAATCCCTTCAGGATCATTAAGCCACTTCCTTTGCTCTGAAGTTTCTATAGTAGTTTTAAGTTATTATTAAACCACCTGAAAAAAATTCCAAAAGAGAACCACACACTACCATATCCAAACAACTTTAGCATTTCCCATAATTGTAGCTAATGTCAGCCCAGTGCTTCAGACCAACCCCCATTCCAATACTTTCCTTCCCCAAGCTCTATACTTTGAGGGAAAACAGATACAGTATCAAATTATGATACTTTCCTTGCCCAAATTAATGCACTGGTACACCCAGTGGCTCCTATTTAACTTCCCCCAGCTTCCCAATTCAAAAATTGGGGGAAACAAACTAAAGGATTGGGAGTTACTTGCCAACTTGGAAGTTGAGATTTCTTTACCTTTTCCATTCTAAGACTTTAAGTTCTCTGGCATGAGTTTATCTGCAATCATAAACTAAACAATTACCTAAACCCACCCCCCCAATCCCAACCATAACAGGCCACTGCCAACTAATTGCCAGTATTTGCCCCTCCCCTTTAATAAAACTTTTAAGAAGTCACATTATTTGAAAACTTAACTTCAACATTTGGCCTACTCAAGCTCTTCTGAAGTTCTCCTGAGATGACTGAATATGAACCAAAGCTGCACTGTGCTGTATTTTTCAGCTTCAACTGGGAATACTCTTCCAAGGATAAAAGCAGCTCCAGTCCCTGAAGGTGTTCGTGCCAACAGTACAGCGGTACACTCCTTCTCTAACCCAGTTTGTCAATAGTACTATAGCATCTGCGGAAAATCTTAGAAAAAAACATTTTCTCCCCCACCCTCTCTCTTCCCTGTTAAGACCATCCCAAAATACTTCAAGTAAGAAATAACAAATTTAAGGGGTTAAGCACTTTTAAAGTCTTATTAAGGAGGGAGGGGGGAAAAAAGAGTAACTACCAGCCATTTCTCCAATGGACATCTCCTCCACAGACCTTAACGTGAGAACTGCTCTAGTTTCTATAAACGGTAAACCTGTGTGGTGTTCTGATTATCCTGATATTGGATTTTCTTGTTTTCTGTAACACCTTGAGTCATTTGCCTTTAGGATTCTAGTCAGACCTATGGGGAAAAGAACTCAAAACATATTTTGCCCCCACCCCACAAAAAAAAATACTTAAAATGCCCCCCCTCGGTTACACATCCAAACTCCACATTTAGAAAACTAATTCAGGATGAGGAAGTAAAAACAGGTCATCTATTCACAAAACTGAAATACTTCATTACCCCAACTAAACATACAAACTGCTTACAGATTTGCTGAAATTTTGTCTCAATTTTGGCTCTATCAACTTCATTTGGTTTTCGAATTGGTATTTAAAAAAAAAAAAAACCCACAAACTTGCCATCTACTATTCCTCCAGGACTTGGCAGTCTGCCCTCAAAAGCTTCAGACAAGAGTCATGAGCATAAGCCTGAAAAAGAGAAACCTACAACACCCGGAAATCGGCCTACATCCCCATATAAATCCCTTTACAACTCAGTACGAAACTCCCCCGGTACATTAGAAAAGTAAATAAAAGGTTACCATACTCAAGTTCCAGAAAAACAACATATTGCCGACCTCACGGATTTTTACCAACCACTCGCTTTCCCTGTGGCCTTGGCACACTGGCATGCTGGTCTAGGATCCTCTATCTACGCACAACGCCCGCTCGCCTCCTCCGTGTGGTTGCCAAGCCAAGCCGCCTGCTAGCTTCATCACAAAACCGCACTCGCTCCTTCCTGGAATCCTTTTTCCTAGCTTCACCACCAAATCGTTAGCGCTCCTTCCTTCTTCCTAGCTTCCTTCACCAAATCGCACTGGCTCCTGGACTCTTTTCCTATCTTCACCACGAACTGCTGCTTGCTCCTCAGTCCTAGCTTCACCAAACACTGGTTCCTGGAATCCTGTCTGCTGCTGTCTTCCTAGATTCACTGAATCCACTTCTGTGTAGCACCTGGGTCAGCTGCCAATTAATGCTAGTCCTCAGGATTTAAAATATCATCTTAGCTCAAAGTCCAATGCAAAAACATTAAGTTGGTAATTACTCTTGATCTTGATTTCCGTTACGAAAGTCCTTCAAAATTTTCAAACTAAGCTACTGTATTTAAGGCCTTCCAAATTCTTCTAACTCTTCCAAAAGCCTTCTGCCTTAAGTTTTTTTAAATTACTCCAGTCCTTTTAGCAGCTTTTTGATGTGATTTTTAACCGACTTCCCCCTTCTAGCTTCAAATATTCTTCTAAATTGGTTCTGGTCTACATAACGTAAAGACCCTCATCTTCTCAAGCTTTACCTTCTAACTTCTGCACCACGAGAATATAAATTGATAGGCTTTTAAAATAAATTACCAATAATTTCATTTTTTCAGTGCTATTTTATCCAATTTTTGGCTTTATATTTTTCTATCTTCTATACTTCTCCAATACTTGTCTTAGCTTCTGTTTTTCGTTTTCTATCTGAAACTCTTGACAATATTTTCATTTTCTATCTTGTTTCTATCTTCCGGTTTTCTTCTAAGTTTGTACATTTTGCCCTTAGTTGCTTTTGTTTCCTAGCGTGTCTAACTTTTTTCTTCGGCTTCCTACTTTTCAGGCTTAAATTTATCTTTTGTCTTCTAAAGGTATGTTTTTATCTTCTAATTTCCCTATCTTCTCTATTCTTTTCTTCGCCTTCCTGTACTTCTGTCTTCGTTTTCCACTTCAAACTTCTAATCTTCTCCAGATTGTTTCATCCTACCACTCCCAATTAATCTTTCCTATTTTTCGTCTGCGTTTAGCAAATGCGTTAAGATTAACTAGGCTTTAAATGACGCAACTCTCCCTGCGACATGGAGTTCAAGGTCTTTTAATCACCTTCGATTTAATCTCATCTTAAATGATCGCCTTCAAATTATTTTAATCACCTACAACTTTTCAAACAACGCTTAAGCTCTGTTTAAATCACCTTCATTTTAATCTAAAAGCATTGCCCTTCTATTGGTATTAATTCAGGGCTCTGGAGTCCCTTCTCTCAATTTTCTTTTAAACACATTTTTTACTTCTTGAAGAAGCTTCATCTCAACCTCCGTCATGTTTTAGAAACCTTTTTTCCTTTTCCTTCCTCACGCTACTCTTTTAACTCTTCATATTTTCTCTTAAAATCTTAAGTTATTCAAACTACGTTAAGAATCTAATGCTAAGCAAAACCTTAGCAAGCTACTGACTACATTTCTTAAGCAGTTGTATTAATCTCTGTCTTTCAAAGAGAAAAAACTTATCTGCGGGTTCCTCAAGCTGCGCCTGCCACCTCAGCAGAAACCCCTGCGCTGGCTGCCTCAATGCCTGCCGCAAAGCCCCGGCGAGGCCTATTTATTGACGGAGGACAGCTCGCATCACCGGAATTCGATCACCTTCCGCCGCCTTTGTGAGGGAGGCAAAAAATAGTTCTTCGGTTAAAAATAGGTTTTAGTTTTACAAGACTTTTCTAGATTTTTTCATAACAGGTTGTGGAACTTGAGTGCAAACTGTACATTCAGAAATATTTAAATTACTGGCATGTGGAAAGATTTGAGCTGAAAACTTTAGACAAAAGAAACGTGGAAATCACATTTTAAACGGGTCATCAAACACTTCACAAAATCCCCGCAACTTTTTAAATGCCTCTTAAAGCGCTTTTTGTGTTCTCTTGAGGGACAGGAGGAATAGTTTACTACCCTTTGAAGGAAGGTAAAGGTGTGATAGCTCAGGGCTTTACTTTCCATTACACAACTGAGCCCCAGCCTTGGAGGGACGGTTGAGAAGTGACAAAATGGCGGACTTTCTCCCCCAACTGCCTGCAGTCCTGCGACTTGCTCCAGACAGCCACACGTTTTGCTTGCTCTTTTATTCGAGAAATCCGAGCAGCACAGGCTATCTTCTTGGGAAGTCTTAGAAACGTGAAAACCCACTTTTGGAAACCGCCTCAATCCCACACCACAGAGCTGCTCCCCGCCTGAGCCCCGAGATCCGCCGGCTGCCAGTGACCCACTCTGATCTGCGGCCCCGAGGTGCCGCCAGCCCCGCACGGCCCGCACGGAAATTTTTCTACCGTTTTTCAGCTTCCAGGCTCTCCTGAAAGTGCTCACAAGGCAAATCGCCATGGAAAGCAAGTTCAAGTGGCCTTTTAAAGTTGCTCAACTAAGCGAACGGCTTTGTCTCCGAAGACACAAGGACCTTGGGCAGCCAGTCAGGGACACACCCTGGAGTGTTTACACTGCTCTGGGTCTGCTTTGCTAGGGGTCTTTGTTTTGCAGATTCTGTCTTATGCCTGGTTAGGTCCGAGCTTCAGACTTCCTGAACCGGAGTAGGAAAAAAAATAAACCTTTCCTCCAAACCCCAAGACCAAACTGCACGGTTTGAGTGGTTTTATCTAAATACCACCACCTGGAATGGCCAACCTAAAAGGACGACTAACCCAAGGACGCAGGGAAACGGGGGCTCCGGGAGGCAGCAGAGAGGACCTGCCTACAGGCGGGCTGAGGCTTCCCGGCGCCCAGCTTCCGCGTTGCTAAAATGGCGTGGCGCCTAAGGGTGCAGGTGAGAGACCAGTGCAGGACCCCAGTGCTTTACAGAAGCCTCGGGCTGCGGCCGAGGAGGAGAAAGCGGGGGCGGGGAGGGACCCGGCGGCCTGCAGGGCTGCGTAAGGGACAAAGGCCGGGGGAGGGGCAAAGGCCGGGGGAGGGGCGGCTCGCGAGCGCCGCGCAGGGATACGCGAGGGCCGTGAGCCGCCCTCCCTTTGTGAGGCGCTGGCTCGTGGGCTGGAGCCACCGGTTCTAACCGGCTCTAGCCGGTCCTGGCCGCCTTCCCGGAGCTGTGGCGGTTGGCGCAGCGCGTGACTGCGCACGCGTGCCCCGCCCTAACGCCTGCGCCTGTCCTAGGGAATGGCATGGGGGCGGGGTGGCAGCTGGGCTGGGAACTTCTTGGTCGTTACTCTGTGGTGTCACAGCACTTGGGGGCTGGTCTTCGTTTCGGGGGGCTGCTGCCCAACTTCCCTTTTCAGTCTAGGTCTTCCTTTCCCACCTCTATCCTGTCCTTTGTCATTTCCTCCATATAGTCTCGATGTCATCCATTAATTGAAAATCAGAACACGATTCTTGTATAGCTATCAAGGGCTATGGCGTTTTTGCAAAATATCTTCGTCGTTTGTATGTCACCAGGTCTTAGAAGTCTAGAATTCTCGGGGCGGAAGTGGTCTCAGGCTGACCTAGCAGTAGCCTAACTTTTTAGAAAAGAGACTGAAGCAATGACCTAAAATGGAGAGCTCCAGGGCACACGAAGCTTGGAGCTGGACGGGGTGGTGAGACCCACCCGCTCTGCTCCCTCACCCCCGGGTCTTTAGAACCTGTATCATGGCTTGTTTTTAGGCAGTCAACTCCGAGGGGAGAGATTAATGACACTGTATAGGTTAAGATGGCAACTACACAATGATACAGCAACTCTATGAAGTTGATTTCTAAAACCCCTTTGGCTCCGGTAAATGATGCAGGTTGTGTAAAGTGTGGGGGAGCTGCCCTGGGGGCTCCAGCAAATGAGGGTCCTGTTTTCTGGGCCAACTCCCTGTCCCCATCTGCCCACATAAAGGAGGGACCGTTGAAGCAGCTCTTCTCAATTGACGCTGGTGAAACTGTTCTTGTTTTCTTTCTTTTTCTTTTTTTTTTTTTAATCTGTAAGAGTGGAATATTACTGAGATGCAGCCGGATCCCTTTAGGCACAGTCCTGATGCTTGCTCTGGGGTTGGAAATTTTTTCGTAGAATTTTATCGCTGGATGGAGGAAAATTGAGGCAGGTCACCTCGTTTCGCAAATGGGGATTTGGGGGCCTGGAGATTTTGTGGTTTGCCTGAAATGACACACAGCTAATTAATAGAAGAAGCTGTTCTTGAATCCCAGATTTTCCACGTCCTGCTGCCTCCCTTCCTCTCCAGCTCTTCTGTAAGTCTCCCCAACTGCGGTTTTTCTATATCTGGGGGAGTACCTAGGACCTAGCACCTGCTCTGTGCTCTCTCCCTCACTCTAGAGCGAGTGAGATGAACCTTAAGAACCCTAAAGTGCGTGTCACTGCATTAATTTCCATTACCTTTACAGATTACAGAATTTTTTTTTTTTGGGATGGCGTCTCTGTTACTGAGGCTGGAGTGCGGTGGCGCGATCTCGGCTCACCGGCTCACGGGAACCTCTGTCTCCTTGGTTCAAGCAATTCTCCTGCCTCAGCCTCCCGAATAGCGGGGACTACAGGCGCCCGCCACCACGCCCGGCTAATTTTTTGTAATTTTGTAGAGACAGGGTTTCATCGTGTTAGCCAGGATGGTCTCGATCTCCTGACCTCGCGATCCACCCGCGTCGGCCTCCCAAAGTGCTGGGATTATAGGCGTGAGCCACCGCGCCCGGCCGCCAGAGTGTTGTACAGTCATACCTTGGTATCCATGGGACATTGGTTCTAGAACCTCTCCTCGGATACCAAAATCTGAAGATGCTCAATTTCTCAACCTACACATACCCTCCCATATCCTTTAAATCATCTCTAGGTTGTTTATAATACCTAATACAACGTAAATAGTTTTTATATTGTATTGATGAGGGAGTAATAACAAGAAATGAAGTCTGTACATGTTCAATACATACTCGAGTTTTAAAAATTTTTCTTTTTTCTTTTCTTTTTTTTTGAGATGGAGTTTCACTCTTATAGCCCAGGCTGGAGTGCAATGGTATAATCTCACCTCACTGCAACCTCCACCTCCTGGGTTCGAGCAATTCTCCTGCCTCAGCCTCCCAGGTAGCTGGGATTACAGGCATGCACCATGACGCCTGGCTAATTTTTGTATTTTTAGTAGAGACAGGGTTTCACCATGTAGGTCAGGCTGGTCTCAAACTCCTGACCTCAGGTGATCTGCCTCGCTTGGCCTCCCAAAGTGCTGGGATTACAGGCGTGACCCACCATGCCTGGCCTTTAAAAATACTTTTGATTCACAGTTGTTTGAATCCACAAATGTGAAAACCCATAAAGGGGCCAAGGCGGTTGGATCATGTGAGGTCAGGAGTTCCAGACCAGCCTGTCCAACTTGGTAAAACCCTGTCTCTACTAAAAATACAAAAATCAGCCAGGTGTGGTGGCACGTGCCTGTAATCCCAGCTACTCAGGAGGCCAAGGCACGAGAATCACTTGAACCCAGGAAGCAGAGGTTGTGGTGAGCCGAAAGTGCGTCACTGCACTCCAGCCTGAGCGACAGAGTGAGACAATGTCAAAAAAAAAAAAAAAAAAAACCTCTAAAAAATGAAATAATAAAAAAAGACAGCCTAAAATTGCCATGTACTTTAGTTAGAAGATTAATGATACATTTGATTATGTGGCCTTCTCACCACTCTTGGAACTAAGGATCTTTTTAACGTAACACTGAATTTTTTCAAGGCACCTTTTCTCTGGACTATATCCGTGCTCCTTTTAACTTCAAAATGTCCGATGGCAGCTGCTCCCTCTACTAGTCCTTTAATATCATGTTTGTTCCCTTTCACTTTAGTCTCAAACCTAGGCTTCATTTGGGCCTAAGGACACAAATATAAAAGGGCAAATTTGTTTAAGCCAGTCATCTCATGCTCCCCTCAAAAAAGCCCAGGCTAAAATTAGGAGGCCCTTGGTTCTGGTTTCTGGCAGTTACTCCACTGACAAACAGCCCTGTGACCTCAGGCACCAACCCAAATAACTTCCCAGTAGCAACTGAGATATGTAAAATGAGAGGATTCGATGCAAGAAGCCATGATGCTGATTCTATAAAATACAGTAAACAAAGGGGTGGGGAGACGACATGAAAGATTTTAGGCTGGGACTGGGCAGGTGTGGGCGCGGTGGCTCACGCCTGTAATCCCAACACTTTGGGAGGCTGAGGTAGGCGGATCACCAGGTCAAGAGATCAAGACCACCCTGGCCAACATGGCGAAACCCGATCTCTACTAAAAATACAAAAATTAGCCGGCCGTGGTAGAGGGAACGTGTAGTCCCAGCTACTCGGGAGACCGAGGCAAGAGAATCGCTTGAACCCTGGAGGCAGAGGTTGCAGTGAGCTGAGATGGTGCCACTGCACTCCAGCCTGGCAACAGAGCGAGACTGTCTCAAAAAACAAAAAATAAAAAAAGGAAAGATTTTAGGCCTCCTGGCTGTACCTCTGAGAAGATGGGGTGCTGGAAAGGACTAAAAGGGCAAAAATTTAGCATCCAGCCTCCCAGCATACAGTCAGCAAGGCTCTACCTTAATCCTCCTGACTCATGCCAGGCCAGAAACCTCCAGAGAATGCCAGAATCCACTCCACCCCTTCCCTGATTGGCAAGTCCAGTCAGGCTTAGTCAAGAGACAAGCTTCTGAGAGGCCCTTCATCCACGGCCCTGGAGCCCAGAGGCTGGGGTGGCTGAGTCTTCATGGCACCTGGATTCCTCCCAGGCCTCCTTTGATTTTTATCTAATCCTATAATTTTTTATTTAATTCTACATTTCCAGAGCTCTCTAGAAATGCATGTCAGAAATGAAGGGCAAAGACAATCCCAAGAAAATAACTTTTTTTTTTTTTCTTGAGACAGTTTTTTGCTTTTGTCGCCCAGGAGAGTGCAGTGACAGGCTCTCAGCTTATTGCAACCTCTGCCTTCCAGGTTCAAGCGATTGTCCTGCCTCAGCCTCCCGAGTAGCTGGGATTGCAAGCGCCCGCCACAATGCCTGGCTAGTTTTTCTATTTTTAGTAGAGATGAGGTTTCACCATGTTGGCCAGGCTGGTCTGGAACTCCTGACCTCAAGTGATTCGCCTGCCTCTGCCTCCAAAAGTGCTGGGATTACAGGCATGAGCAACCATACCCAGCCCAAACTTTCTTGTTTTCTAAAGATTTTAGGAATTTGCAGTTCCCAATCCCCTCCCCTGGCTGCCCACTTTCCCAGAGCCGATTTCTGGAACAATGTGATCTTCCGTTGCTGCTGCACAAACTTAGGCTCCCTCACCTACTGTGACCACCCCCATAGCAGGAAAAAACCTACAGAGATGATGACACAGCTCAGAGCTCTACTATACAGAAGACAGAGCATTGTTTTCTAGGGGATTTGGGACAGCTAATAATTTACCCTGTAGAACATGTAAAATCATCCCTTGAAACCCACCGGACAGGCCCATCACTTCGCAGAGAGCTGAGGGCAATTCGAGCAAGAATGAGTTACAGAAACTAGAAGTGGCTGTGTCATTGACCTTCCCGAAATGATATGCGGAAGAGGCAGCCAGGGCCTCTTCCATCACAGCCCTGAATCATGAGGGCAGGAGGGCAAGGGAAACAGATTCTCTCTTCCTGAGACAAGAAAACATCTTCTAAATGTACCCACCTCTACTTCTAGGAAGGATTCCTTGTTAGATAGAATCTTCTTTTGGGGAGGGGAATAAAGGAGAAAGTGTCTTTTTTGTTGTTGTTGTTCTTTCTTAGGAGAAAGTGTCTTAAGAGAGCAATTCCCCACCCCCCAGCCTGAGAGTTCCAGGCTCCTAGTTCCTTCCTTGGTCTATTCGCTGCATAATGTACTTGGCCCTGGGCCCTGAAGCCTGTTGATGGATCCTTCCGGAAGGCCTGGCTGTGGCAGCCCAGCTGTAGCACTGTGGGCTGTAGGATGACAGATTGACATCGAGGGGCACAACGGGGCTGTCCAGAGGAGATGTTTGGCCCCCTTCCTCCCCTGCTTAAAAACTCTGCAGGACCCCCCTTGACTTCATCCTAACCTCTAGTTTCTAGACTTCCTTCCCAGGCTGCCTGCCCTCTCATGGGCCCCTCCTTCTCAGCCCAGTTAGTCTTGGACAGAGACTTCCTAATTGCCCTCCTCTCCCCCAGCAGAACATAGTCCCCATGCCTTCCTGGGGGCCTCCATTGTCCCTGCTTCGTCTGCAGAACCGTCTATCCATCCCATGTGCATCTTCATTTTCTGTAATGTGTATTGAGTGCTGTGCTCACAACAGCCCTGTGGGGGAGGCGGTGTTGCTCTCCCCTTGGACGGATGAGGAAACTGAGGCAAAGAGCTGTCTTTTTGCCGTATCACCAGAGCCTGGCACACAGTAGAAGCTCCATGTGTGTCTACTGAGTAATGACTCAATGAATACATTGGAATAGTATCTTTTTTGGAATTTATCACTCACACACAGACACACACACAATACTGAAAAGCTCCCACAGGAACAGATCATTCCACAGGAACAGAACGGATTTAGACTTGATGTAAATGTGACTGCCCATCATGATGGAGTGGAATGGCACTGAGCTAGCTGTACTGCGTGGGAAACTGGGAACTGCTTTCCTCTGGAGGTCTGTTCAGAACTTCTGAACCGACTGCCATCCACAGAGTCAGGGGAGAAAACCCGGTGGCAACCTATGGTTTCCATGCAGCTCTGATGGAGGATTCACCCCTCTACCTCCTACCCACCCCCTGCCCAGTGCAGGGTAGTGAGCCGGGCTCAGCCCTTGCTGTCCTTGCCCCATGGTGAGTCACCGCGGGAGACGCCTGCTGAGTGAACCTTCCCAAGTGGCCTGAAGGAACAATGAAGCTCCTAGGGAGTTGCAGCCGCGTTCTTGTGGCCCTGATCTGTTCAGTCACGCTTCAGGTCCCTGGAAGATGTTTGTATTGGCCTGGCACACCCAGCATGAGGCTCACTGAGCCTCCTCCATGAGCATGCTCTCTCACACACACAGATACACACGTATATTCATTCTTCCTCAATGTAAGTGTGCCCCACATCCCACAGACACACATCTCCTGGGACAAGGGGCCAGCAGCCACAAGGTTTCAGGCGCTTTGCTGGGGGTGTTTCTCAACAATGCCAGATTAAAACAGAAGCCCGCAGAATGACAGGGCCTTCTCCTGAACGGTAATAGCTGGTCAGAGCCACCCAGTGTTTGAGTGGAATGCACCTGTAGGTAGCAAGTTCCCATTCCCACAGGTATCCTGCAGAAGCTGGGTGACCTTCCTAGGGTTCTGCAGTATCCCTGCATTGCAAAGAAGCTGGTCAAGATTCAAAACTTGAGATTTTTCTTCCAATCCTGAAAATCCATAATTCTAAGTAGCCCCCTCATGTTACAATTGAAAAATCTAAGACTCAGAAAAGTTACATTCCCACATCACTTTTTAGAGATGCGGGCAGATGGCCTCTGGGGCCTGGACATCTCCCTGAGTTAGCTGTAGGGCCACTCACACCCTGGCTACCCACCCTCTGAGCTTTCTCCTGGAAGCTTATCCAAGGGGTCAGGCTGCATTTGGTCTAGCCATGAGGGGAACAGATTAGTACAGGAAGTGTTACAACAGGAACAGAGCCCAGGAGAGACTGTTCTGGCTAGAAAATTCCAGAAGCCAGGCCGGGCGTGGTGGCTCATGCCTGTAACCCCAGCACTTTGGGAGGCTGAGTTGGGCAGGTCATTTGAGGTCAGGAGTTCGAGACCAGCCTGACCAACATGGTGAAACCCCGTCTCTACTAAAATACAAAAATTAGCGGGGCATGGTGGTAGGCGCCTGTAATCCCAGCTACTCGGGAGACTAAGGCAGGCAGGAGAATCACTTGAACCCAGGAGGCGGAGGTTGCCATGAGCTGAGATTGCACCACTGCCCTCCAGCCTGGGTGACAGTGAGACTCCATCTCAAAAAAAAAAAAAGATGTGTAGGATTTAATAGACTTTCATGAGGGACAGGGGGTGGGGAATATCCCAGACAGAATAGGTGAACAGAGACCCTGCACCTCCACACCTCAAATTGTCAAGGCTTGTGTGAGGAGGAGGAAATGACTGGCCAGGTGGGTGCTGGGTGCGGGTGTTGACAGGAAAGCAAGAGAAGACTGCTTTCTGGGCTGTCGTGGACACCTGGAGAGGGACATGGACATGGCTCTTTGGGCAGAAGGATGGCTTCTGAGCTGGGAGAAGCCCTGGCTTCCGGAAGCATTGTCTGGCTGCTCTGAGCAAGATGGCAGAGCTGGGAGAAGCAGCAGAGGGGAGGGCACTGAGGCCCAGTGCTGCAGCCCAGGCCAGAGGTCATGGGGCCTGGATTGGGGGTTAGGGGAGTGGCCATGGGACAAGAGAAAGGAAAGGCTGTGAAAGAGTGGCCTGAAGCTGCCTGTGCCCCAGTTCGGGCCTCCTCCCTCCTGTCTCTTGGTGCCCCGGCCCTTCCAGACTCCTGGTCTTTGCTGTCTTTGGCCCATCTTCTGGGAATGCCCCTCTGCAGCTCCCCAGAAGGCAGACTTCTCGCCCCCCTGACCTCAGGGCACTCCTTGCACAGGACCCCTCTGGCCAGTGTCTGAAAGTTGACACTTATCACCACCCCATCAGTAGTCTCTGTCCCAAGGCAGCCTACATTTTCCCGGATGACTATGTGTTTGTTAACATGGCTCCCCCACTCCTCTGAGATCAAAGGGGACAGAGGGGATTCCAGAGTTTCCAGTCTGGTTGGCAGGGAGGCCTCAGGCTCACTCCCAGTACAGACATGAGAGGCAGGCAGGTCTGTGCCAACTGAGGGAGGGTCCCTCTCACCCTGGACAAAGGGCAGGGACATCACAGGGATGCCATTTTGCATTCGCAGCTCCTGCTGCTGTTCAGGAAGAGCCTAACAGGAGGTGGGGTGGAGCCTGGAGCCCAGAGTAGGGAAAGGAAGGCCGGGAAAGGGGAAAGAGCTGCCAAGGCCTTCCCAGCTCCTTTGTCTCCTTTAAGTCACCTTTTCCCCTTGGAAGCTTCTAGAGATAGACATATAAAATACTCCCCCTGAGAAAACAGTGGACCCGGATCATTTCTGGAGAGTAGAAGTGCTGAACCCACAATATTTAGGTGCCCCTGGGCTTGTTCCGCCCCTTCTGCTGTTACTCTCGTTACTCTCGGGGAGGCATGCCTGCGATGAGCTGATCTGATCTGACTTGAGTACTGCTGTGACGAGGAGGCTGTAACTCCTCCTCTTTGCCCTCTCACGAGCAGGGACCCTGGGGTGTCTGGGACCTGTCAGGCATGGTGGATGGCTCTGGTATTTCATGGCAGCTCAATGCCCCACATGCCTGAAATTCTGATGCGTCCACACTCCACCGGTCTTCTGTGGCTGTCCCTGTGACCTGGAGGCTGTCCTTGGCCTCTTCAAGCCTGCAGCCTCCACAAGTGGAACTCAGCCCAGCAGGGCCTAGAAGAATGTGGAGCTGGGGACTGAGTGCTGGGAAAGGAATCTGGGTGGAAATTTCCATGACTCTTCTGCTCAAGCAAAGACTGCTGCTGAGGCCCAAGTTGTCAACAGAGACCAGGGCCCAGGTCACAAAGGGTCACTTTTCCTCTCTCTGGGCTCTTTATCACCTACTGCCCCACCCTGAGCCAGGGCCGAAAACCTCACACAGTCCATCCTTCTCTGTTCCTGCCCTTCCCACCCCCGCCCCCACTGTTTGTGGGGGCAAGACCCTTACTTTCCCTACTTGCACTGACCTCCCTCCACTGCTCCCCATGGTCATGGCCACTCTCCCGGGAGTGGGAGCCCCCCAACTTCAGGAGCCATGTCAAGACCCCTTTCCTTCCCCACTGAACAGTCAGTCCATGCTGCAGACTCCTGCGGCCTTCCCTGCCAGTGACGTCACTAGCACGCCTGGGAGTGTGCCCTTGACTTGGTGACTCAGCTGTTTTTATTTTTTTTATTTTTGTTTATTTTCTTCTCATTGTCCAAATCCAACTCAGCTGTTGTTATCCTGAGCTATGGTGTGTGGCTTTTATTGCGGTTTGTCATTGTCACCTGTCTTGAAAACAGAGTTCGTGTTTTCTTATAGTTCTGCCTCAGCTCAGGACGGCTCTGCACATGACTTAGGCAACGTCCGCCCACACAGTCAGTCCCATGCGGCCTTGGGCTGGTGCTGGGACCTCCGAGAGGCTCACCCCCGGCCCGGCTGGTGGTCCCTGTGGATTCCCCAGCCAGATCAGGCAGAAGTGTTCGTGGTTTGCCCTCTCTGCCCCCAGCTGGAATTCCAACCTGGCCAGTTCTAAAGACTGAACCGTGTGGACTCAGCCCTGCCTGGCATAGTCTTCCCTGGAGCCTGGCTGGCTGCACCCAACAGCTGTCAGCTCTGGCCTAGAAATTTGGGGGTCCTGGAGACAGCAGGTCCTGCTGCCTCCCTGTCCTCCATTCAGCCTAAATGTCCACCTCCTCGGGGGCCTTCCTTCAGCTCCCCTGCAGACCACAGAAGTCTCCCCACTGCGCACCCATCCCCTGCTCTTTGGCACTCCCTACTCGGCCCCAGGGTGTCCTGCAACATCAGCATCGGCAGCATGGCAGACGGCTTCGTGGAGAGAGGGTGCCCGTGCCCCCAGGATCCACAGGCTCAGTCCGAGCCTGTTTCCTGTTTGTGGTGCCCCCTTCTCAGGCCTGTGGGGATGTCAGGAACTTAGGACAGCGCCTGGCTCCAGAGATGTGGCTGCCTTCCCTCCCGCTTTCGGTACTCAGCACAGGCAGGGTTCAGTGCAGCAAGTAACAGCTATGGGTTACTGGATCAGTTGCAAGCACTGGCGACTGAGAGATCCTTGCAGCCCTCCTAGACCCCTGATCTGACTGGAGCCAGGCCCACGTGGAGAAAGGGTTAAACGTTGGCAGTGACTTCATCCCTGCATTGGAGCAGGCGGAGGCAGAGTAGGTAAAAAAAAAAATCAGGACAGAGGCTGGGTGGAATTTTCCAACGCTCATAAACAGGACCAGTCAGGGTTGCTAAGGGAGGTCACCATGGAAACAGTCACGTGAACCTGCCTCCTGGTTATTCCACCCTGATCAGGAGGATGATGCAAGCTCCAAGCCTCTTCATTGGCTGCCACCTTCCTCTTGCCACCGAAATCTGGTGGGAGATTGGCCGAGGACAGTTGCTGGGCTGGAGCTAGCCTTTCCCTTTCTCCCCCACCCCTCCCACAGAAACCTGCTGGAAGCTGTTGTTCTGAACCAGAGAAGGATGAAAATAGCTGCCAAAGATGTTGCCATAGTAACTGCTTTCCTTCCTGACCTTCTTGGAAGTTAGTAGTTGACTTTGTAGTTGAAGTACTTTTCTGAAGGCGGATGAGGCTGTCAGCCATTTTACACTGACCTAACTTTCTTCTTTTGAAGGTGAATTCCCTCATTTTCCATAGTCAAGGAATTTCTGTGCCTCTACCCATGGCTTTGGTTACCAACCCGCCCCTGGGGGCCTTGGTTTCTTTCTGTGAAATGGGATATTCATTTCAGCACTCAACTACCTTCTAGGCTGGAGGAAGGCTCCAACTTTGCAAATGCTCTTAGTAAACTGTAAAGCTCCGTGCACTTCCACGTGTCTTTACTTGACCAACACTGACACTCCCTTGGGCTAATGGCTCTATAAACTGGAGAATGGGGGCAGCTGACTTGTTCAACAAGCCCAGAGCCCCAGGACAGAGGACCCTTGTGGAGTTTGATTCCTGTTCTGTCACCAAAAGTCCCTGGGACCTTCAGCAGGTCACGCAGGCCCCCAGGAACTCATTTTCTCCTGTAAGAGGACGCCTTTCTAGTTACCTCAAGAGGCCTCTTCCAGCTCTGACATTCCATGACACTAAGTTAAAGGCCGACCTGCTTTCCATGATAAATCTGTGGAACTTATCATCCATGTAGGAGGTGAAAATACAGACAGCTATCCTGCACTGAGTCCTTTCTACATGGCAGGCACTACGGCACATGCATTCACTCAATTTTCACAGAAGATACCTGTTATGATTACAGCACCTACCCATTTTACAGATGAGGAAATGGAGGCCCAGAGAAGTTAAGTAAACTTGCCCAAGGTTGCACAGCCAGTAAGTAGCAAGGCCAAGACTTAAAGCCTGGTGGTCCAGCAGCTAGTACATACAGCTGTCTTTCTAGGTACTGACTAGAATGACGAAAACAACATGGATCAGTTTGTAGCAGGTAAAACATTCAGTGGAGCAAACCCTGGATGAGGCAACAGCAGCCCTGGGTTCTACCCTAGGCTGTGCCATTAAGTGGCACCCTGTTACCTCCAGCAAGTCACTCTTCCTCTCTTTGTCTCAGTTCTCCCATCTGTAAAAATAAGAAGTTAACCGGCTGGGCATGGTGGCTCACGCCTGTAATCCCAGCACTTTGGGAGGCCAAGGTGGGCAGATCACCTGCGGTTGGGAGTTCTAGACCAGCCTGGACAACATGGCGAAACTCTGTCTCTACTCAAAACACACAAATTAGCTGGGCATGGTGGCATACGCCTGTAATCTCAGCTACTTGGGAGGCTGAAGCAGGAGAATCACTTGAACCTGGGAAGCAGAGGTTGCAGTGACCCAAGATCGTGCCATTGCACTCCAGCCTGGGCGACAGAGTGAGACTCCATCTCAGAAAAACAAAACAAAACAAAAAATAAATAAATAAGAGGTTAACCCAGATCTCTGAGGGCCTTTTCTACACTAAACACTCTCAGTCTTTGAGAGAAAGCAGCCCAGAGAGACAGGTACCAGCTTGTCCGAGTCACGGAGTGAACAAGCACAGCCTCACTGGCTACCCACTAGCTTTGATCTCAACCTTTGAAACAAACAAGGTTTGGGAAGGGTTGTTTGAACCTAGGGCCCATGAACCAGAAACAGTCTGTGGGAGTGTCGGCTGTGACTCTTCCGGGAAAACTAACTACGTTCCATTTTAAGGGGGTCCTTTATTCAGAAATTAAGCCTGTGAAAGGAAAACAAATCTTGGAATCCCAAAATCACTAAGCCACGGGAAAAGTCAAGCTGGGAACTGTCAGGCAAACCTGCTTCTGATTTTATCCCTAAATAAGATAGCTACAAAGATTAAAAAAAAAAAAAGCTATATGCCTCCCTCACAATTTGCCCACAAGGAAATTCCTTGTGCACAAAGGACAGACAGAACTCAGTCATTCCTCAGAGGCTCACGTGAGACTAATGCATATCTGATTGCTTCCCCTGCCCTCTGATTTCACTAAACCAGACTAAGACATAAGTGACTACTGCTCTGCCCTGCTCTCAGATGTAAATTGCATATACCCTGACAGGCTAATCAGAAACTCAAAAGAAAACAGTGCAACCCTTTGTCTCTTATCTACCTCCTGAGGCTGTGTCATGGGTGTGTCCTTTGGCAAAATAAACTTTCTCTTTTTTTTTTTGTTTTTTGAGACAGAATCTTGCACTGTCGTCCGGCCTGGAGTGCAGTGGCGCAATCTCGCCTCACTGCAACCTCCACCTCCCAGGTTCAAGTGATTCTCCTGCCTCAGTCTCCCAAGTAGCTGGGATTACAGGTGCCTGCCACCATGCCCAGCTAATTTTTTGTATTTTTAGTAGAGACGGGGTTTCACTATGTTGGGCACGCTGGTCTCAAACTCCTGACCTCAAGATCCACCCGCCTCGGCCTCTCAAAGTGCTGGAATTACAGCATTGAGCCACCGCGCCCGGCCGGCAAGATAAGCCTTCTAAATTGGCTGAGACCTGTCTCTCATATTTTGGGTTCACAAGCCCTTTTTGTATCTTTGATGTTATAAAGAATTTCTTCTTATGAAACGGTGGTGACAGTGCAGGGTAATTTTGTTATAATTTTTATATTTGGGAAAAGTTGCTCACCGTTTGTCAATATTTCCAATATTTAAAGATGTATTCTCCGTCTCTACTAAAAATACAAAAATTAGCCAGGCATAGTGGTACGCCTGTAGTCCCAGCTATTCGGGAGGCTGAGGCAGGAGAATCGCTTGAACTTGGGAGTTGGAGGCTGCAGTGAGCCAAGATCACGCCACTGCACTCCAGACTGGGTGACAGAGCAAGACTCCATCTCAAAAAAATTCTCAAAAAATAAAATAAAAAGTAAAAATAATAGTTTAGGGCTGGGCACGGTGGTTCACACCTGTAATCCCAGAACTTTGGGAGGCTGAGGCGGGTGGATCACCTGAGGTCCAGAGTTCAAGACCAGCCTGACCAACACGGAGAAACCCCGTCTCTACTAAAAATACAAAATTATCCAGGCGTGGTGGCGCATGCCTGTAATCCCAGTTACTCAGGAGGCTGAGGCAGGAGAATCGCTTGAACCCGGGAGGCAGAGGCTGTGGTGAGCTAGATCGTGCATTGCACTCCAGCTGGGCAACAACAGGGAAACTGTCTCAAAGAGAGAGAGAGAAAAAAAAATAATAGTTTCATGAATTGCCATGGTTATTCATACGCATCTCCAACAGTTACTAACTCCTGCCACTTTCCTTCCATCTAAACTCCCAATCCCCTAAAGGGGATCAGAATATCTTAGCCGCCCCCAATGCCACTTTGGTATAAGGATAATTTTGAACTGAGGCATTTGAGATCAGACAGATGCAGAGATAAGCCTTTCTGGAGCTTTCCTTATCTGACTACAAGCAAAAACTCTTAGAAATGAGGACTGCCATAAATATCCTCTTCTGGGGAAGGTTTATGACCTTGAAGACAGAAAGTCTGGCCGGCACAGTGGCTCACGCCTGTAGTCCCAGTATTTTGGGAGGCCGAGGTGGGCAGATCACGAGGCCAGGAGATCAAGACCCTCTCGGCCAACACGGTGAAACCCCGTCTCTACTAAAAATACAAGGAAAAAAAAAAAAAATAATAGCCGGGCGTGGTGGCGGGCCCCTATAGTCCCAAGGAGACTGAGGCAGGAGAATGGCGTGAACCCGGGAGGCGGAGCTTGCAGCGAGCAGAGGTCGCACCACCGCACTCCAGCCTGGGCAACAGAGCAAGACTTCGTGTCAAAAAAAAAAAAAAAAAAAAAAAAAAAAGCCGGGCGCGGTGGCTCACGCGTGTAATCCCAGCACTTTGGGAAACCGAGGCCGGCGGATCACGAGGTCAGAAGATGGAGACCATCCTGGCTAACACGGTGAAACCAGACTCTGTCTCAAAAAAAAAAAAAAAAAAAAAGGACAGTCGGCACTGAGATGAAACTGCACAAACAAATCTTACTAAATTCAGAGTGATCTTCCACTAGTTTTCCCCATATATTTACCGTCCCATGGTTTTGTAGCCCCCAGATGCTTAAAACCCTTTTCCTTTTGCCTGGTCACATCTTCAGGATGTACTGCTGTCTTGAAAATGATATGTAAGCTCTCAGGCCAGGCAATAAGAGGGTAGAAGAAAGTGTTTCTTCTTTCTTTGTAACCCCCATTACCTGGATTATTTTGAAACAAACCATAACTATTTGTATCAGTTTTTCTTTTTTTTCTTTTTTCTTTCTTTCTTTTTTTTTTTTTTTTGAGACAGAGTCTAGCTCTGCCACCCAGGCTGGAGTGCAGTGGTGCAATCTCAGCTCACTGCAAGCTCCGCCTCCCAGGTTCACGCCATTCTCCTGCCTCAGCCTACCGAGTAGCTGGGACTACAGGTGCCTACTACCACGCCCGGCTAATTTTTTTTTTTTTTTTTTGTATTTTTAGTAGAGGGAGATTCACCGTGTTAGCCAAGATGGTCTCGATCTCCTGACCTTGTGATCCACCTGCCTTGGCTTCCCAAAGTGCTGGGATTACAGCCGTGAGCCACCGTAGCTGGCCTATTTTTATTATTTTTTCAATTTGTAAAACATTTTTTATAAAATTAAAGCCCTATTAGCATTTTCACACCTAAAAAAATTAACCAGGGAGCCTCTCTGAACATATTCTGGTTCAACGACTGCCTGAAACAAACAAACAAACCAACAAACTTTTTTTTAAGTATTAGTCTTCAAATACACAGTTTGCTTCAATATTTTTTGAGAGTTGGTTTGTTCAATCAGGGCCTAAATGGAATCTGCACATTTCATTGGATTTCTATGTCTCTTAAGACTCTAGCATACTCTGTGGGTTTCCTCTCCCCACCTTTTTTCCCCCTGAAATTTATTTGCTGAAGAATCTGGGTGGTTTGGCTTTTCCACATTCTGGAGTTTGCCCATTACATTCCTGCGGTGTGGTGTGACATATATGGTCTTCTGTTCCCTCTGCATTTCCTATAAACAAGTGATTAAATCTAGAGGCTTGATCCAACCTGGGTTCCCCTTTCTTTTTTTTGAGACAGGGTCTTGGTCTATCACCCAGGCTGGAGTGTAGTAGTACAATCATGGCTCACTGCAGCCTCAGTCTTCCAGGGTCAAGCGATCCTCTCACTTACCACAGCCTCTCAAATAGTTGGGACTATAGGCGCACGCCACCACCAAGCCTGGCTAATTTTTTTTTTTTTTTGTATTTTGTGTAGAAATGGGGTTTTACAATGTTGCCAAGATGCTTTTTTTTTTTTTTTTTTGGAGACAGAGTTTTGCTCTCGTAGCCCAGGCTGGAGTGTCATGGTGCGATCTCGGTTTACTGCAACCTCTGCCTCCTGCGTTCAAGCGATTCTCCTGCCTCAGCCTCCTGAGTAGCTGGGATTATAGGCATGCGCCACCATGCCCAGCTAAGTTTTGTATTTTTAGCAGAGACAGGGTTTCTCCATGTTGGTCAGGCTGGTCTCGAACGGCCGACCTCAGGAGATCCACCTGCCTCGGCCTCCCAAAGTGCTGGGATTACAGGCTTAAAAAAAAAAACAAAAAAAAAAACAAGAATATTCTATAGATGGTGGTTGAAGTAATTCGATTAAAAAAATACAATTACTAACCATGTAAACCAGAACAGAAAGCTGGGAGCCACACTTCTCTGATGGGAATTCAGTACATCCATTCCTCTTTGGTTTTAGCCCTCAACCCTGCGTCTGGCCAGAGCCCGCACCAAGCTCTTCTGTGGCCTTGCAGAGCTGCCCTCGCTGAGTCATTCCTTGGCATCCCACTCTCTGCTGATGCTACTGATTTGGATGCTCAGTGAACAATGTCCTTAGGAAAGCTACAGTCTGTTCTCGGCAACCACCACATCCGTATATGGAGACCTAGATGAGAAATTCCTTAGATATTAACTGCCAACAAAAAGTTTCCTTTCTCTGAGGAACTGGGATGCTTTTTCCCTAGAGGCAAGAAGAATCATGCAACTACCTTTGTTCCTCTTCCTTTCTCTTTGGCTCACAGAAGCTCAAAGCAGTAACTGAGGCACAGTTCTGGAAGTCATACAGGACTCTGGCCTTTTTCCTTGGTCTTATCTTTTAGGTCTGCATGCATTTTTCTCTGTTGATTCTTATTTTATTTATTTATTTATTTTTATTTATTTATTTTTGAGACGGAGTCTCGCTCTGTCACCCAGGCTGGAGGGCAGTGGCGCGATCTCGGCTCACTGCAAGCTCCGGCTGCCGGGTTCACACCATTCTCCTGCCTCAGTCTCCACAGTAGCTGGGACTACAGGCGTCCACCACCACGCCTGGCTAATTTTTTGTATTTTTAGTAGAGATGGGGTTACACTCTGTTAGCCAGGATGTTCTCCATCTCCTGACCTCGTGATCCACCCGCCTTGGTCTCCCAAAGTGCTGGGATTACAGGCGTGAGCCACCACGCCCGGCCTATTTTTATTTTTTTTATTATTATTTTTTCAGACAGAGTCTCACGCTGTCACCCAGGCTGGAGTGCAGTGGCACAATCTTGGCTCACTGCAACCTCCGCCTCCTGGGTTTAAGTGATTCTGCTGCCTCAGCCTCCTGAGTAGCTGGAATTATAGGTACACGCCACCTCGCCTGGCTAATTTTTGTATTTTTAGTAGAGATGGGGTTTCACCATGTTGACCAGGCTGTTCTTGAACTCCTGACCTCAGGTGATCTGCCCACTTTGGTCTCCCAAAGTGTTGGGATTATAGGTGTGAGCCACCATGCCGGGCCATCTCTGCTTGAGTTTTACTTCTCTATCTCAATCTCATTGTATGTTGACAAGCTGACTCCAATTATTTGTGTAAATGATTGATATAAAGAATTAAAGGGAGGCTGGGTGTGGTGGCTCACACCTGTAATCCCAGCACTTTGGGAGCACTTTGATTTGCGAAGCAGGCAGATCACCTGAGGTCAGGAGTTTAAAACCAGCCTGACCAACATGGAGAAACCCTACCTCTATAAAAATACAAAATTAGCCGGGCCTGGTGTCAGGTGCCTGTAATCCCAACTACTCAGGAGGCTGAGGCAGGAGAATTGCTTGAACCCAGGAGAAAGAGGGTTCAGCGAGCCAAGATGGCGCCACTGTACTCCAGCCTGGGTGACGGAGTGAGATTCCACCTCAAAACAAAAAACAAACAAAAAACAAAAACAAAAACATAAAAAGAAAAGAAAAATAGAAAAATAGCAGAGCAGGACCTAGTTTTCCTGACTTCTAGCTTCAGTTCCTTACTTGATCTTGGACAGAACTTCATTCACTCAACAAACACCCTTTACGCAAGGTACAGCTGGTAAAAATAAGGCAGGAAAAAGCCAAGAGTTCCGCCTTGCTGGAGCTTACATTCTAGCAGAGGATATGGGAAACAATCCCAGTGAATGGGCACTGTACATGTTCTGAGAAAAGACAGGTGATGGAATAAAGGAACAGAGGAGGGGACCAATTTTGACAAGGGTTGACAAGGAAGGTGACATTTGAGTGGAGAGTTAAAGGATGAGAATACACCAGCTTTGAGAAGAGGGGAAGATTTCAGATGGAGGGAAGAACAAGGGTGGGCAGAGGCACCAGAGTGACAGAGATGTCCCTCTGGGAGGTGGGCTCCCTCCCCCCACCTTCCACAGGGAGAAGGGTGTTCCTTCCCCTTGACCCATGTGGTAAATCTCCCAGTAATAGGTCCCCTGTCCTTTGCTTATGAGTTTGAAATATGTAGCTGTTTTCCCCGCCTCCAGACTTCAGCCACCACCGACTGCCTGGAAACAAATGCCCAGATCCTTCCCAGGGGGTGCAGGTCCCCAGCCTTCCCACCCTTGAGCTGAACTTCAGAGATGCCCAGTAAGGGATCTGGAGGCTGCAGGAGCCCTAGCTCCCTGCTCCAGGCCAAATAAGAGGCGCCACCTTCTCTAGCTCATGGAAGTGGACATTTAGTCAGTGCTGATGTGGGGAATCCCTAAGGGGCCACTAGAGCACAAAAGTCAGTCTTAAGCCAGGGTGGCGTAGCTAGGAGGGCTTCCAGGGAGAAGTGATTCACAACGCAAAAAAGCCTGAGAACATCAACTAAGAGGCTTGGGACTTTGTTTTATGGCAGCTCATTATGTAAACCAGTGGCCAGTCTCCAACACACAGTCCGTGCTCAGTAAACATCTGTTGAATGCATGAGTGAGCCAGGCCTAAGGGGGTGTTAATTTCAAAACGTTTTTAGTAGTAGTAGATAGTGAGCGCCCTATAAGTGGGAGAAGCCAGGAGCTCTTAAACCGCTCCTCCTCTGGACTCTTGTCTTAGGGAGGGGTGAGGGCCTAGGACAGCCTAATCCCTTCCATGCCAGGGCAGTGTGGGGGTCACCCCCTCCGCATCACCCCGGAGGGAGCTCAGCTCGCCCCCGCAGGCGGATCCCTTGCTGCTGCCGGGAGAGAAGGAGGAAAGGAGGTGGCTCATTCTCCTTCCAGCTCTGGACCCCACGGCAGCCCCTGAGGAGAGCAAAGGTCATCTGGTGGCCATCAAGCAGACCAGGCAGGGGCAAAACTCTTTATCTGAGGAATTCAGAAGTAATGAGACTTCCCTAAAGCACTTGGTTCCTAGCTCTGGTCCAACAAAATTTCTAAGTAATTAGAATTTCTATACATCTCTGCAAATGCATGCCCGTCTAAACTCATTGTGTAACCCTTGCTGACGGACATTAGGCACCAAAATGTCTACAAATGTAATCATTTATCATGACCTATGTGGCTACTGTGGTCCAAGTTACCCTTAAGCTCCCTCTTTAAGGTCCATAAATGCCCCTAAGGAAAATCCACCAGCAAGCACTCAGTCCTCTAGCTGAGGCGCCCCTCTGCACTCTTCTGTAGTGGTTTTTCTTTTTCTTTTTTTTCTTCTTTCTTTCTTTATTTATTTTGAGAGGGAGTGTCACTCTGTGGCCCAAGCTGGAGTGCAGTGGCAAGATCTCAGCTCACTGCAAGCTCCGCCTCCTGGGTTCAGCCTCCAGAGTAGCTGGGACTACAGGGTTGAGCCACCACGCCCGGCCATGAAACTCTTTTCAAACCTACACTGTCCTCCGTAAATTCTTCTTACTGCCTGGGAGTCCAGCATTTTCCCATGTTGACTGTGACCCCTTGCCCAGCAGCCCCCATCTAGGACCAGGCAGAGCCCTGGGGCCCCACACCCTGCTTCCCTGGACCCCTGCCCCCAGGACGGTTTTCTCCCTGCAGTCCTTTGACACCCAACTCCCATGGAAGCCAAGGGACCTGCCCAAAGACCCGCCGCTTCAGCCCTGCACTGCTTCTAGCCTTCAAGCCTGGAAGGAAGAGGCAGGGCTTCGGGCACAGTGGTCCCTGGCCTTGTGGAGGCCAGAAAGGAAGCAGGGCCGACCAGGTACTGGGAAAAGGCGTTTCAGAAACGACTGCGCAGGAGCTGGGCCTAGGAGGCCCAGGCGTTCACCAGGGAGAAGAGGGTGTGCGGCCTGGGAGAGGGAACAGGCAGTGCGGAGGCGCACAGACGCCTCAGGCACCAGGTGGGAGCGGGCAGGGAAGGCACGTGTGCGAAAGGGGAGGAAAAGGGGACAGAGAGCGCACTGGCAAGGGGAACGGAGTCGGTGACAGAAAGGGCTGCTGGCCGTGTGGGGCGTGTGGTGTGTGTGTTTTGTGTATTTTTAATAAAGACGGTCTCGCCAGGTTGCCCAGGCTGGTCTCAAACTCCCCTTCCCGTCCTGGAACCCCCTGGACTCCCCCATTCGTAGGCCAGTGCAGAGATCCTGGGGAGGTAGAAGCAGGGCCAGCTACTACCTTCCTTTCGCTCCAGACGGTCCCGCAGATTGGCCAGGCCCGGCCGCCCAGCCAGATGCTTCCCGGTGACTCAGCGCCCGGCGTGTCACGTGACGGCGGGTGGGCGTTCCGCGCTGCCTCCCCTGCCCCCGCGCCGGGGCCGCCTCCTCCAGCCAGGTCCCCTCTCCCTGTCGTGTCCCCAGGCCGGGACCACATTGGAGAGAGTCGGGGAGGAGGCCGCGCTCCCGGGGGCTGGAGACCCGGCGGCGGTGACCACGGCGCGCTGTTCCAGCCTTGAGGGAGGGAACCGCGGGCCTGGGTCCGCCTTGGGATTTGGGAACCGGTTTCCTGCCAAGTTGACTTAACTCTATCCTTAAGTAGTTCCGGGGCGGGTGTTGTGGTCTCCGTTCCGAAGGCGGGAAAACGGTATCTGGGCTGGCGAAGGGCCGCGAGGGTGGTGGGAGGACCCTGTGGCTGCGCCGACCAGACCGCGGGGACCCACACTGAGTGAGGAGGGGCGGGCTGCCACCCCGGCTTTGTCAGCCCCATGCTCCCTTCTCCCGCCATCCCCTGCTCCCTCACTTAGGCTCTAATTCCTCCTGATTTCGTTCTGCTTTTCCCTTCCGGCATCCAAGGCAGACACCTGCCCCGGCCTGGGCCTGTTCAAATACTGTCTTCGCTGTCCTCCCTAGCTCCTTCCTTGAACCTCTACATTGTCTGCATTCAGGAAGTTTTGTGGCTCTTTAGGATGTTTTTTAAACACAGGGTCTGGCTCTGTTGCCCAGGCCGGAGTGCAGGAGTGTGATCGTAGCTCACTGTAACCTCGAACTCCTGGGCTCCAACCATAGGAAACCTTTGATAAAACAACCTTTGCTCCGACCGCACCCTGGCCTTGCTGAATAAAGCCAGGCCTCTCTTGGGTTACAGCAGGCCCTTCAGGACTTGGCGGCCCCTCTCTGCTCCAGCTTCTCCTGATGTCCCTGGCTTACCCCAGAACTCCTTTCCCAAAACTGAGGGAACTCCAGCTTGTCCTTAAGATCTCAGTTCTGCCCAGTGGTCTCCTTAGATTGGGTGTGAGGGTCCTGCTGGGGACTCCCTGAGCTTAGGGAGAGGGCTGATTTATTCCTGCTCACTCAGGCCCAGTTTAGGCCTCAAGACAAGGACCCAGGGTGTCTCCTCAGAGCTCAGAATGCTGCCACCAGGTGTGGGCAGTCCACTGTTGGCCCAGCTCTGACCAGTAACATGGGCAAGGCTCAGGATTGCTGAGAAATATTGGGGGCAGCAGAGTAGCTTCTAAGAAAGGGTTAAATAATAATACTCTGTTTATTGTTGTTGTTTTTGTTTTTTTGAGACAGAGTCTTGCTCTGTCGCCCAGGCTGGAGTGCAGAGGCATGATCTCGGCTCACTGCAACCTCCGCCTCCTGTGTTCAAGCGATTCTCCTGCCTTAGCCTCCCCAGTAGCTGGGACTACAGGCACCCGCCACCACACCCAGCTAAGTTTTGTATTTTTAGTAGCGATGGGATTTCACCATGTTGGCCAGGATCTCAATCTCTTGACCTCGTGATCCGCGCACCTCAACCTCCCAAAGTGCTGGGATTACAGGCATGAGCCACCGTGCCCAGCCAATACTCCTCTATTAAGAAAAAAATATCAGCTGGGCAAGGTGGTTTTCATGACTGTAATCCCAGGACTTTGGGAGGCCGAGGCGGGCAGATCATGAGGTCAGGAGATCGAGACCATCCTGGCTAACATGGTGAAACCCCTTCTCTACTAAAAATACAAAAAAATAGCCAGGCGTGTTGGCGGGTGCCTGTAGTCGCAGCTACTCGGGAGGCTGAGGCAGGAGAATGGTGTGAACCCGGGAGGCGGAGCTTGCAGTGAGCCAAGATCACACCACTACGCTCCAGCCTGGGCGACAGAGTGAGACTCCTTCTCAGAAAGAAAGAAAGAAAGAAATATCAAAAATTTGAAAAAGCAGACTGGGTGCAGTGACTCGCGCCTGTAATCCCAGCACTTTGGGAGGCTGAGGCGGGCGGATCATGAGTTCAGGAGATCGAGACCGTCCTGGCTAACACAGTGAAACCCTGTCTCTAATAAAAAATACAAAAAATTGCCGGGCGCGGTGGCTCACGCCTGTAATCCCAGCACTTTGGGAGGCTGAGGTGGGTGGATCACAAGGTCAGGAGTTCAAGACCAGCCTGGCCAAAATGGTGAAACCCCGTCTCTACTAAATATACAAAAAAAATTAGCCAAGTGATGGTGGACGTCTGTAATCCCAGCTACTCAGGAGGCTGAGGCAGGAGAATTGCTTGAACCCAGGAGGCAGAGGTTGCAGTGAGCCGATATCGTTCCACTGCACTCCAGCCTGGGTGACAAAGTGAGACTCCGTCTCCAAAAAAAAAAAAAAAAAAAAAAAAAAAACAAAAAATTAGCCGGGCGTGGTGGCGGGCACCAGTAGCCCCAGCTACTTGGGAGGCTGAGGCAGGAGAATGACGTGAACCCCGGGAAGTGGAGCTTGCAGTGAGCTGAGATCCGGCCACTGCACTCCAGCCTGCTGGGCAACAGAGTGAAACTCTATCTTAAAAAAAGAAATTGAGGCCGGGCGCGGTGGCTCAAGCCTGTAATCCCAGCACTTTGGGAGGCCGAGACGGGTGGATCACGAGGTCAGGAGATCGAGACCATCCTGGCTAACACGGTGAAACCCCGTCTCTACTAAGAAATACAAAAAACTAGCCGGGCGAGGTGGCGGGCGCCTGTAGTCCCAGCTACTCGGGAGGCTGAGGCCGGAGAATGGCGTGATCCCAGGAGGCGGAGCTTGCAGTGAGCTGAGATCCGGCCACTGCACTCCAGCCTGGGCTACAGAGCAAGACTCCGTCTCAAAAAAAAAAAAAAAAAAAAAAAAAAGAAATTGAAAAGGCAAAATGATGACCAGTCCCCACAGGTGGCCATAGGATGACGTTTGGGATTCTGTAGGCACCTCTCTGACTTACTCACTACTGATGAGGCTGGGCTCTGTGATGAGTAGATTGGTAAGATGTAGGTAGCTTCTGTCAGGTAGAAAAGATGACCCAAGATAATGGGCTTATTACCCTGCAGGGCAGCAGGAACTTCTGTATGTGACTCAGCAATCTTATTCCAGCTTGTTTTTTCAGTGCCTCTGAGTATTTCAGTCTCTCCAATTCCCTTTGAACTAGTGTTTCCACCATTATAGTAGTTTCTTAACACCTAAATAACCTTTGGTACATACTCACATTAAAGACAGTCATGTTTATAACTTTGGAAATTATATCCTGTGACACATTTGGAGACGGTCTCACCAAGATGTCCAATTGGTCTCAGCTGCCAGAGGCAATTACACTTTGTTGCACGTGACATCTGCCTCATAGGTTCACCTGCCTCAGGCTTCCTGGCTCCATCCTGTGACTTATTATTTTTTTAATAATACCCACGTATAGCTGGGTGTGGTCGCTCACAGCTGCAGTCCTAGCACTTTGGGAGGCTGAGGTGGGTGGATCACCTGAGGTCAGGAGTTCGAGACCAGCTGGGCCAACATGGTGAAACCCTGTCTCCACTAAAAATACAAAAATTAGCCAGGTGTGGCGGTGGGCGCCTGAAATCCCAGCTACTTGGGAGGCTGAGGCAGGAGAATCACTTGAACCCAGGAGGCATAGGTTGCAGTGAGCCGAGATCGCACCACTGCACTCTAGCCTAGGTGACAGAGCCAGACTCTATCTCAAAAACAAACAAACAAACAATACCCAAGTACATGGGTACTTCCTTTTAAAATTCAAACAGTAAAGTTAAACTTGGTTAGACAATCACCTCCCATCCTAGGCCTGTTCTAAAGTTGACTGCTGGCTGGGTACGGTGACTCACACCTGTAATCCCAGCACTTTGGGAGGCTGAGGCGGGCAGATCGCTTGAGGTCAGGAGTTTGAGACTAGCCTGGCTAACATGGTGAAACCCCATCTCTACTAAAAATACAGTAATTAGCCAGGTGTGGCATGCACCTGTGGTCTCAGCTACTCGGGAGGCTGAGGTGGGAGGATTGCTTGAGCTGGGGAGGCAGAAGTTGCATTGAGCAGAGATGCCCCACCGCACTCCACCTCAGGCGACAGAACCAGACCCTGTCTCACAAAAACAAAAAATAAACAACAAGAAAAGGTAGTGTATAACCTTATAGGACCACTGTCATATATGTGGTCCATCATTGATGGATGTGTCATTATTCAGTACATGACTATGCATGTATATATACACATACAAACATTTATAATGTGCTTGTGAATGTGTATATATATTCATACCATACACATGTAGATATATCCTAATATATGTATAAATAGAATATAAATAATTGGAACACATCATTTTAATGGTTCAAGAACAGACTGGGCAGCATAGGTAGACTCCATCTTGCCAAGACATTTTTAAAAAATTGGCCTGGCGCAATGGCTCATGCCTGTAATCCCAGCACTTTGGGAGACTGAGGCAGGCAGATTGCCTGAGGTCGGAAGTTCAAGACCAGCCTGGCCAACATGGTGAAACCCCATCTCTACTAAAAATACAAAAATTAGCCAGGCATGGTGGCAGGCGCCTGTAATCCCAGCTACTCGGGAAGCTGAGGCAGGAGAATCACTTGAACCTGGGAGACGGAGGTTGTAGTGAGCCGAGATCATGCCATTGCACTCCAGCCTGGGCAACAGAACGAGACTCCGTTTCAAAAAATAAAAATAAAAATTAGCTGGGCCTGGTGGCGAGGGCGTGTAGTCCCAGCTACTCAGGAGCATGAGGCAGGACGTGAGCATGACCCCTTGAGCACAGGAGTTTCAGGTTACAGTGAGCTATGATTATGCCACTGCCCCCGCAGCCTGGGCAACAGAATGAAACTTTCTCTAAAAATTAAAAATTAAAAAACTAAAAAGGGAGAACTATTTGGGGACATGAATCCTCCCTACCTCACTCTTTTTATTGTTTTGGTGTTTGTTTTCTTTAAAAAAAAAAAAAAAAAGAGAAAAGAAAAAACAGGGTCTCACTCTCTCTCTACCAGGCTGGAATGCAGTGACACCATCATGGCTCACTGAAGCCTCAACCTCCTGAGCTCAAGCAATCCTTCTGCCTCAACCTCCCAAGTAACCGAGACCGCAGGCATGAACCACCATGCCTGGCTAATTTTTTTAATATTTTGTGTAGAGATGGGGGTCTTGCTATGTTGCCCAGGGGGGACCTCACTCTTTTCTTTTTTTTTTTTGAGACAGAGTCTTGCTCTATGACCAGGCTGGAGTGCAGTGACGCAATCTCGGCTCACTGCAACCTCTGCCTCCCGGGTTCAAGCAATTCCCCTGCCTGCCTCAGCCTCCCGAGTAGCTGGGACTACAGCTGCATGCCACCATGCCTGGCTAATTTTTTGTATTTCAGTAGAGATGGGATTTCACCATGTTGGCCAGGATGGTCTTGATCTGCTGACCTCGTGATCCACCTGCCTCAGCGTCCCCAAGTGCTGGGATTACAGGTGTGAGCCACCGCGCCTAGCCACTCTTTTTAACTGCTAACATGGCAACACAAACTATAAAATACCTATGAATAAATTTAAGGAATGTGCAATACTTTGTGTAGAAATTAATTTTTTTTTTTTTTTTTGAGACAGTTTCGGTCTTGTTGCCTAAGCTGGAGTGCAATGGCATGATCTCAACTCACTCCAACCTCTGCCTCCTGGATTTAAGTGATTCCCCTGCCTCAGCCTCCCAAGTAGCTGGAATTACAGGCACCCACCACCACGCCAGGCTAATTTTTTGTATTTTTAGTAGAGACAGAGTTTCACTTTGTTGGCCAGGTTGGTCTCAAACTCCTGACCTCAGGTGATCCACCTGCCTTGGCCTCTCAAAGTGCTGGGATTACAGGTGTGAGTCACGATGCCCGGCCAATTTGTTGTTTTTAAATAACCTAATTTACAACTTTGTAATATTGATAAATTTTATAAACAATGAGATGTATGAGGCAAAAAGTGAAAGCGCACACACACACGCACACGCACACACGCACGCACACACAGGCACACACACAGAGGCACACACACAGGCACACACACACGCACACGCACACGCACACACACACAGACTCTGCCTGAAGCAGCAGCACTGTGTATTTTTCCAGAGCTTTTCTCTGTCTTTATCTTTACGAGCATATTTCTGGAACTTGCGTTTGGGGGTTGTGAAGTGCTTCCTCGCAGGGAGTGAAGCACACCTATAAATAGCTGTGACACATCATGGACTGTGAAAAACACTGCAGCTGAGTCACCTGGTGCTTTGGGAACCTGCGTCAGGGAGAGTCATGAGCATGGGGTAGCTTCAGAGATGGAGTGGGGCCTTAATTAGGCCCGGAAGGATGAGCTGGTGGATAAGTTAGACAGGACATTCCCGGCAGGCACTTGGTCTAGAGGTGGGCTGATCATTTCTAAATGGCAGAACCCTGACAAAGGTGAGACTGAGAGTCCACAGAGGGGCATGTGGGGCTAAGCTGAAAGGTCCCCAGGGCCAGCATCCTGGCCCACGCCTTATGGAAGGCCAGGCTAGAAGCCCTGGACCAGCCCCAGGAAATAGGAAGTTTCCAGGCCATGGACCTCTTGCGCTCCTCAGGGTAGGGGCCATGGAAGAGCTCCTCTTTGTTGCAGGGAGGGGAAGTCTGTACCCCATAAAGGTCTTCCCATAATCCTGGAGGTGGGAGTGTGCTCGATACACCAATGGCAAATGGTGTGCAGCAAACCTGCTCTGTGCCTGGGACTCTTACCACTGTCCAGAGAGGGGTCCCAGAACTCGGGAGGCAGCCAGCAGCAATCAGCCAGGAGCTGGCAGGGGAGGCAGACGGGCCTCCTTTGTCTCTCTCCCGTTTCTTAAATTGGGAGATGAATGTTCTGCAGGGAATGATCTGTCCTGAGTGGCAAGTACCAGACCCTGGGAGTCCTTCCAGGGGTGCACACTGCCCCCTAAGGAGTTGGTACATGAGGTGCAAGCTGGGACCCTGTGGGGAGGGCTTCAGAGTGAGGTAGGACCTTTATCCCTTCAGCCTCTCCAAATCCGGGCTGGCAGCACAGAGTTCCTGGCAGGGGGAGGCAGAGGCCCTGAGACAGCCAGCCCTGGCTCCAGGTCCGGCAGTGAGGAGGTGAAAGCAGGTCTGGAATTGAGAGGTCCTGCCCCTCAGGTCTGGTCTGCCATGGGGCTTTTTCTTTTCCCCTCAAGTACCCAAAGCCAGCCAGGCGCAGTGGCTCACTCCTGTAATTCCGGTACTTTGGGAGGCTCAGGTGGGTGGATCACTTGGGGTCAGGAATTTGAGACCAGCATGGCCAACATGGTGAAACCCTGTCTCTACTAAAAACACAAAAATTAGCCATGTATGGTGGCACACACTTGTAATCCCAACTTCTTGGGTGGCTGAGGCAGGAGAATCGCTTGAACTCAGGGGGCAGAGGTTGCGGTGAGCTGAGATCGCGCCACTGCACTCCAGCCTGGGCAACAGAGCGAGACTCCGTCTCAAAAAGGAAAAACGACAAACCCACATGCAAAAGAACCAAGTGATCTGCAGGAACTGAAGAGGGAGGAAAGGGCAAGCAGATTCTCTGCCCAGCTCGGCCCTAACTCAAAGGTGAGGACAGGCATGACCTGGCCTCATTTCCCATGCTCTGTAACTGGAGGGCTTGTAGCCCACAGGCCGGTGTGTGGCTAACAGGGCCCTTCTGTTTTCCTGCAGTTTGCTCTGTCTCCTGTTGCATGTGTGCCTCATGTTTGCATGGTGTCTCTGCTTTTAGCTCTCTTCTGTTTTCCTGTTGAGCCCTGCCGAGCTCTTCCTGTGTTCCTGGATCCTTCTGGCCCTGTATATTATTGCGAGACAGTCACCCCGGGGCAGGAGTAGCCTGAGTTGGGTATTTTCAATCAGAGGGACTCTCCACATCAGCCTCTGATGGGGCCCAGGAACGTGCTCTTCCACTGAGGCTGCTGCCTGGTCACAGGAGCTGGACCTCTGCAGCCTGTGGACATCTCTCCCCTGGGGGTCTGTGTTGTTGGCTTGGGAGGTGTCAAGCAAAATGTCAGCTTATTGGCCAGGCACAGTGGCTCACACCTTTAATCTCAGCACTTTGGGAAGCATAGGTGGGAGGATCGATCATTTGAGTTCAGGAGTTGAGACCAGCCTAGGCAACATAGGGAGACCCCATCTCTAAAAAATATTTTTAAAAAGTTTAGTCGGCTGGGTGCAGTGGCTCACGCCTGTAATCCCAACAGTTTGGGAGGTCGAGGGTTGGATCACCTGAGGTCACGAGTTCGAGACCAGCCTGGCCAACATGGTAAAACTCCGTCTCTACTAAAAATAACAAAAATTAGCTGGGTGTGGTGGCGGGTGCCTGTAATCCCAGCGTCTTGGGAGGCTGGGGCAGGAGAATCACTTGAACCCAGGAGGCGGAGGTTGCAGTTAGCCAAGATCACACCATTGTGCTCCAGCCTTGGCAACGAGTGAAACTCCGTCTGAAAAAAAATTTTTTTTAGTCAGGCATCCTGGCACATGTCTGTGGTCCCAGCTACTCAGGAGGCTGAGGCAGGAGGGATTGCTTGAGCCTGGAGGTAAAGGCTACAGTGAGCTGTGATAGCACCACTGCACTCCAGCCTGGGTGACACAGTGCAAAACAAAATCAAACCAAACCAAAAACCAACCAAACAAAAAACCCCTCAAACTGTCAGCTCATAAAGGGATGGGGAGGAGATGAGGCCGCAAGATGAGCCTATGAAATCAGGGCTTCCTCAAGCTGGCCTCCCTCTAGGGCGCGGGAGGCTTCCAGTGGTGGGAGAGCAGAGGGCGCCGTGGACCACAGGTGGTTGTGATCAGGACGCCCTGCCTGCAGGTCGACAGGCACTGCAGGAGAAACCGGTTCAGGTCAGCTGAAATTGAGCTGTCATTCAATGCAAACATGGAATGGAATTATCACAGATTCACAGGAAGTTCTAAAATAATACTGAGAGGTTGGTAACCTTTACCCAATTTCCTCCAATGGGAACATCTTACATAACTATAGTATATTTTCAAAACCAGGAAATTTGCATTGGTACAATCCAGAAATCTTAATCTTATTTAGATTTTTTTTTTTTGGACAACGAAGTCTCCCTCTGTTGCCCAGGCTGGAGTGCAACAGTCAACATTGTCTTGACTGTTCTAGGACCTTTGCATTACCACAAGAATTTTGGAAAGAGCTTGTCAATTTGTATTAAAAAGCCTACTGGGATTTTGACTGGTATTGCACTGGATAGTCTATTTTGGAAGAATCATCATATTAACAATATTGAGTTTGGTATATCTCAGCTCAATATTGAGATTGTAAATCTCTATTTATCTGGTAATCTCCCAGTAATGTTTTGTAATTTTCAGAGAACAGGTCATGTCAATTGCTTTTCAAATTCATTACTAAGTATTTCATTTTTAAATGATATTGTAAGTGGTATTATCTTTTTTTTTTTTTTTTTTTTTTGAGAGAGAGAAGGTCTCAGTCTTGTCGCCCAGGCTAGAGTGCAGTGGCTTTATCATAGCTCACTGCAGCCTCAAACTCCTGGGCTCAAGTGATCCTCCTACCTCAGCCTCAGTTCAGGAGCTGGGACTACAGATGCCCGCCACCATACCTGTCTAAATTTATTTTAAAAATATGATTTTGCTGAGAGACAGCATTATATATTTTTTTTTTCTTTTTTTTTTTTTTTGAGATGGAGTCTCGCTCTGTAGCCCAGGCTGGAGTGCAGTGGCCAGATCTCAGCTCACTGCAAGCTCCGCTTCCCGGGTTCACGCCATTCTCCGGCCTCAGCCTCCCGAGTAGCTGGGACTACAGGCACCCGCCACCTCGCCTGGCTAGTTTTTTGTATTTCTTAGTAGAGACGAAGTTTCACCGTGTTAGCCAGGATGGTCTCGATCTCCTGACCTCGTGATCCACCCGTCTTGGCCTCCCAAAGTGCTGGGATTACAGGCTTGAGCCACCGCGCCCGGCCTTTTTTTTTTTTTGAGACGGAGTCTCGCTCTGTCGCCCAGGCTGGGGTGCAGTGGCCGGATCTCAGCTCACTGCAAGCTCCACCTCCCGGGTTTACGCCATTCTCCTGCCTCAGCCTCCCGAGTAGCTGGGACTACAGGCGCCCGCCACCTCGCCCGGCTAGTTTTTTGTATTTTTTAGTAGAGACGGGGTTTCACCATGTTAGCCAGGATGGTCTCGATCTCCTGACCTCGTGATCCACCTGTCTCGGCCTCCCAAAGTGCTGGGATTACAGGCATGAACCACCGCGCTTTGGCCTGCAAGAGCCTTTCTTGTGGTTTCTGAGAGAAGGGGTGGGCAGGACAGGATAAGCAGTTTTAGGACTGGCTAGTTTCAGGATTGGTCAATTTCAGGCTCTGGGGCATAGGGGCTGTCCCTTTAGTGTGGTACCCGGCCCTGGGGTGATTAGGGTAGTGACCAGCAGCCTGAAGTGGGAAAGCATGATAAAGGAGATGGTGCAGGGTGTGCGCTCTGGACTGGTTGGTTTGCATTTGAAAAGCACACTCTCAGGCGAGTTGTTCTCTATCCGTAAGAACTGGAACCTTGGGAGAGGTGGTCCCTCCAGTGGGGTCAGCAAGGCTCCAGACATCAAAGCATCAGAATTAAGAAAATCAAAGCCATGGTTAATACAGTGACCAATAGAATATGAGAGAAGTGATGATGTATCACTTCCAAGACTAGGTTATAAAGACACAGTGCCAATCGGTGTGTTCTCTCCCTTTCTCTGATCCCTTGTTCCAGGCAAAGGCAGCTTCCATGCTGCCAGGAGCTGAGACCTTTTGCCAACAGCTGTGTGAATGCGCTCTTTCTCACGTGGATCCTCTAGCCCCAGTGATGAGGCCACGACCACATGTGTAAGTTATCTATTGCTGCGTAAAAGTTAACTCAAAGCTTTCAAATGACTGCAGTCTCTTAAGAGACCCTGGGCCAGATGCGGTGGCTCATGCCTGTAACCCCAGTACTTTGGGAGGCCAAGGCAGGTGGATCACCTGAGGTCAGGAGTTCGAGACCAGCCTGGCCAGCATGGTGAAACCCTGTCTCTACTAAAAATACAAAAAATTAGCTGGTGTGGTGGCACACGCCTGTAATCCCAGCTACGCGGGAGGCTGAGGTGGGAAAATCACTTGAACTTGGGAGGCGGAGGTTGAAGTAAGCCAAAATCATGCCACTGTATTCCAGCCTGGAGATAGAGCGAGACTCCATCTCAAACACACACACACACACACACACACACACACACACACCCAACATGAATTAACATAGTAACAGCCTGCATGCCTGTTATTGGGCCAGGGACACCTGTTCTCCATTAGGTGCCTTGCTGACCCAGGGAAAGGCAAAGTCCTGTGTATGTGAACATCTGTCCTCCTTGTTGCCCCAAATCCAAATCTTCTTTCAGGGGACTCCCAGGACAGATAAGAAACAGGATCATTATCAGTCTGGGTCCAATCAGCAAAGAAAAAAACCACAGAATAATTTGAACAGGGAGGAATTTTTTTTTTTTTTTTTGAGACAGAGTCTCACTCTGTCGCCCAGGCTGGAGTGCAGTGGTGCTATCTCGGCTCACTGCAACCTCTGCCTCCTAGGTTCAAGTGATTCTCCTGCCTCAACCTCCTGAGTAGCTGGGACTACAGGTGCACACCACCATGCCTGGCTACTTTTTGTATTTTTAGTAAAGATGGGGTTTCTTTCTTTCTTTCTTTTTTCCTTTTTGAGACAGAGTCTCGCTCTTTCGACGAGGCTGGAGTGCAGTGGTGCAATCTCGGCTCACTGCAACCTCCTCCTCCTAGGTTCAAGCAATTCTCCCTGCCTCAGCCTCCAGAGTAGCTGGGATTGCAGGCGCCCGCCACAACGTCTGGCTAATTTTTGGTTTTAGTAGAGATGGGGTTTCGCCATGTTGGCCAGACTGGTCTTAAACTTCTGATCTCAGGTGATCCACCCGCCTTGGCCTCCCAAAGTGCTGAGATTACAGGTGTGAGCCACCGCGCCTGGCTGAACAGGGAAGATTTAGTATAAAATTAACTACAGGTGATTGGAGTAAAGAGTAATTAGCGGCCGGGCGTGGTGGCTCACACCTGTGATCCCAGCACTCTGGGAGGCCGAGGCGGGCGGATCACGAGGTCAGGAGATCGAGACCATCCTGGCTAACACAGTGAAACCCCGTCTCTACTAAAAAATACAAAAAATTAGCCGGGCATAGTGGCGGGCGCCTGTAGTCCCAGCTACTCGGGAGGCTGAGGAAGGAAAATGGTGTGAATCCAGGAGGCGGAGGTTGCAGTGAGCCAAGATCACACCACTGGACTCCAGCACTCCAGCCTGGGCGACAGAGTGAGACTCTGTCTAAAAAAATAATAATAATAAAAGAGAGTAATTGGCTAGTAAGAAGTAAAGAGCCAGACGCGGTGGCTCATGCCTGTAAACCTAGCACTTTGGGAGGCCGAGGCAGGCAGATCACCTGAAGTCCTGAGCTCTGGACCAGCCTGGCCAATATGGTGAAACCCCAGCTCTACTAAAAACACAAAAATTAGCCAGGCGTGGGTGGTGGATGCCTATAATCCCAGCTACTCGGGAGGCTAAGGCAGGAGAATCGCTTGAACCCAAGAGGTGGAGGTTGCAGTGAGCCAAGATAGCGCCACTGCACTCCAGCCTGGCGACAGAGTGAGATTCCATCACATACACACACACACACACACACACACACACACAAAGTAAAGAAACTAAAGTATACCGAAATAGCAGCTGCCACCTGCCTGGAGTGAGATAGGCGCTCAAGGAAGAGACACCCCATTGCAGGACTGTATTCAAACCTTGTTGAATAAGGCCCAGATCCATTTTTTGAAGAGTGGGCAATGAAAGATGAATTTGGAGCTGAGAGGCAATAGATTGATAACTGGCAGACACAACCCAGCAAAAGAATCAACAGAAATTCCGGAGCTCAGGCACGTTTTGCTTGAGGCAGCAGGTGAAAGTCTTTCCCTAGGTTGAGACAGGCAGAGAAACAAAAACAATTATGGTAACTGTGATATTGACAAATACATATGTGGTTTTTCTGGTTTTCTGACGTATAGCTCCTAAAATCCTTGGAATCTCTGAAGTGATGTGTGTCTTTTGTGTGCTAATGAGATGACTGGTGGCTGGGGCTCCCTAGATAGCCTCAGGACTGGGGAGCTGGTTGCCAGGGGAACCAACCAAGTGATTTGTGAGTTGGAACTTTCAGTCCCATTCACCCTCACTTTTGGGAAAGGGAAAAGGAAGAGGGGCTGAAGGTTGAGTTGATAAACCAATGGCTGATGATTTAATCAATCATGCCTACATAACAAAGCTTCCATAAAACCCCAAAAGGGACCAGGTGTGATGGCTCAAGCCTGTAATCCCAGCATTTTGGAGGGTGAGGCAGGAAGATCACTTAATCCTAGGAACTGACGACTGGAGTAAGCTATTATCATGCCACTACACTCTAGCCTGAGCAACACAGTGAGACTCAGTCTCAAAAAATGAAACAAGGCCGGGGGTGGTGGCTCACAACTGTAATGTCAGCACTTTGGGAGGCTGAGGCAGGCGGATCACTTGTGGTCAGAAGTTTGAGACCAGCCTGGCCAATGTGGTGAAACCGTGTCTCTACTAAAAATACAAAAATGAGATAGGCATGGTGGTGCACACTTGTAATTCCAGCTACTTGGGAGACTGAGGCAGGAGAATCGCTTGAACTTGGGAGGCTGAGGTTGCAGTGAGCCAAGATCAGGCCACTGCACTCCAGCCTGGGTGACAAGAGTGAAACTCGGTCTCAAAAACAAAAACAAAAACAACAAAAAAACAAAACAAAAACCGAAGGCCGGGCATGGTGGCTCACGCCTGTAATCCCAGCACTTTGGGAGGCCAAGGCGGGCAGATCACTTGAGGTCAGGAGTTTGACACCAGCCTGGCCAATATGGTGAAGCCCTGTCTCTACTAAAAATACAAAAATTAGCTTGGGCGTGGTGGCACGTGCCTGTAATCCCAGCAACTTGGGAGGCTGAGGCACGAGAATCGCTTGAACCCAGAGATGGAGGTTGCAGTGAGCAGAGATCACACCACTGTACTCCAGCCTGGCCAACAGAGTGAGACTGTGTCTCAATAAATAAATCAATAAATAATAAAAGTATTTAAAAGAAAAAGCTGGCTGGGCGCGGTGGCTCACACCTGTAATCTCAGCACTTTGGGAGGCTGAGGCGGGCAGATCATGAAGTCAGGAGATCAAGACCATCCTGGCTAACCTGGTGAAACCCCATCTCTACTAAAAATATACAAAATTAGCCGGGCATGGTGGCGGGTGCCTGTAGTCCCAGCTGAGAGAGGCTAAGGCAGGAGAATAGCGTGAACCTGGGAGGCAGAGGTTGCAGTGAGCCAAGATTGTGCCACTGCACTCCAGCCTGTGCGACAGAGCGAGACTCCATCTCAAAAAGAAAAAAAAGAAAAAGAAAAGGCTACCCTCACATCTGGGCTTGTGGTTGGGGGGTGCTGGGGAAAGACCTTGAGAAGAGTCGTGTGCACTTTGGGAGCATTGAGGTGGCTTGGCCAGCTGGGTACACCGACCCTCTGCAGACTTTGAGGAGTCAGCTCCTCAGCTGGTGGGGTGAGGCCTCGGGAGAATTAGCTTATAATCCTTACCTTTTGCAGAACCCTCCATCCAATCTGCGCTACTTTCTGTGGGACTCCCAGATGCATATAACATCACCCACCTTGATGAGAAGACGGGGAGACATCTGGGAAGTGGGTGGGCGGGTCAGAATTCTGGTCTTTGCCCTTTTGGGCTGAGGGAGTAAGGGCCTGGGAGGGGCTGCCCTTCTCGTCCTCTGGAGCGATGAGGCCTCTCCTGGGCCCTATTGACCTCCCTTTCTCTGGCCCTGCAGAAAAACATGGAGGGCTTCCTCAGTGCACTGCTGGGTTTGATACCATCGCTCAGATCATTGAGGTGATGGGGACTGCACTGGCTAAGGGCAGCTATGTCCTGATCCCTAGAGAAGGGCTTTTGAAGTGACCAAGCAGCCTGTATCACAGTGTCTCCCATAGACAGGCCCCAGGGGCCTCTGAATAGGGGAGGTGCTGAAACCATCGCTCCTGGAGCATAGTAGGGGGAGATCTTTGAGACCAGGCCTGCCCTGAAAGAGGGGTAGGGGTGGGAACCTGAAGAGGTGTCAGCAGGATGAGGGAAGACAGGGGCGGGGTCAACAGCAAGGCTGCCTGGAAGGACTGGAGTCTGTGGAGCCCCACCAGGAGCAGTCTGGCAACGGACTGGCCCCTTTGTCAATTAGGAGATTGGCTGGCTCCTTTGTCCAGTTCCTTCCTGCTTCATGGGGGTCCCTGGACTCAGCTGTTCAGGCCAGTTAGGGTGACCAGTCCCTCTGTCTGATGGAGTATATATCTCAGCCCTACTCCAGCAGGAGGCAGATTAAACTCTGGCAGTGAGTGTGGTGTGGGGAGGGAGCAGGCCTCACACCCTTTCCTCCTAGACCATCTTGTCCCTGTGATCTCACTTCCATACATGTGACTGAGGCCATGCCCCGCATGGCATGCCTGGAGGACAGCCCCCCTTGAGTGGAGGGGCCCCATTCTGTCTCCAGCAGCAAGGTCCTGCCTCAGGGCAGTGGATGGGTCATGGCGTGCCCCCCACATCTCTTTGACTTCAGGTCCCCTTTCTCTGCCCTGATATGGCACCCTCGAGTGGTTTCCCAGGGCCCTGTGGCTGGCGCCTGATGCAGGGTGAGTTGAGAGCACTTTGGAGACCCAGGACAAGAATGTCCTCCTTCCACGGCTACTCTGGCCTCAGCTCAGGTCCAGGGTGAGGTGCTGCCTTTCACAGGGTGAAGCTCTAAGGAAGGTGTGCTTTTTTCTTCTCTTCTCTTCCCCAGACAGAAGGGGACAAGCCACTTGCTATGGTTTGCATGTGGCGTTCCCTCCAAAAGCCACGTTGAAGCCTAATCACCAAGACGACATACTGGAAAGGGGGCCTCTGAGAGGGGATTGGGTCATGAGGGTTCCTTCTTCACAAATGGCTTGGGGCCCTTATAAAAAGAGCTTGTGGCGGGGCACAGTGGCTCATGCCTGTAATCCCAGCATCTTGGGAGGCTGAGGTGGGTGGATCATGAGGTCAAGAGATCGAGACCAGCCTGGCCAACATGGTGAAACCCTGTCTCTACTAAAAATACAAAAATTAGCTGGGCATGGTGGCGCATGCCTGTAGTCCCAGCTACTTGGGAGGCTGAGGCAGGAGAATCACCTGAGGCTGTAGTCCCAGCTACTCAGGAGGCTGAGGTAGGTGGAGGTTGCATTGAGCCAAGATAGCGCCACTGCACTCCAGCCTGGTGACAGAGTGAGACTCCATCTCTAAATAAATAAATAAATAAATAAATAAATAAATAAATAAATGGAGTTCGTGGGAGTGGGTTCGCTGTCTTCTGCTGTTCCACCATGTGAGGATGCAACAAGAAGGCCCTCCCCAGATGCCCATACCTTGATTTTGGATTTCCCAGCCTCCAGAATTGTGAGACCTAAATTTCAGTATCAGGTATTCTGTTATAGCAGCACAAGACAGACTAAGATACCACCCAAGCACTGAGGGGGCCCGGAGGTGAGAAGGTGCTGGCCCTTCAGCTCTTCCTCCCTCTGCCTTCACAAGCATTACCAGGACCTGAAGCTGAACCACTGTGGGACAGAGGGTTGCAGTCAAGTCCTATAGACCTGGGTTCAAACCAACTTCAGACAGTGAAATCCTCAATCTCCAAGAGAGGACAAACATTTCAGGTTAAAAAAACAAAAAAGCAGGTATCAATTCATATCTCCTAGGATGCTGTTAGAAAAAAGAACACAGAAAATGCCAAGCATTGGTCAGAATGTGGAGAAATTGCTGGTGGGAATGTAAAATGATGCAGCTGCTGTGGTGTGGGCAGCAAGCCACTCCGGTGCCGAGGCAAGAGACCGAGGGCACGAGCTGTTCCACTGTAATAAAATATATAAAATAAGAATGGTTATACTAGATATAGATAATAGATACGATTATATATGAATATCATTAATCATTAGTTTGTAGCAATTACTCTTTATTCCAATATTATAATAATCCTTCCTCTACAATCACAACCTAGGAAAAACCAGGCCATACAGAGATAGGGGCTGAGGAGAGAGAGTGAGAAGTGACCAGAAGACAAGAGTGTGAGCTTTCTGTCATGCCTGGGCAGGGCCACCAGAAGGCTCCTTGGTCTAGCGGTAATGCCAGCGTCTGGGAAGACGCCTGTTGCCAAGTGGACCGTGGTCTAGCGGTAGCGTCAGTGCCAAGGAAAACCACCCGCTACTTAGCAGACGGGGAAGGGGAGTCTCCCTTTCCCCGGAGGAGTTTAGAGAAGACTCTACTCCTCCACCTCTTGTGGAGGGCCTGACATCAGTCAGACCGCCCTGCAGTTATCCGGAGGCCTAACCTTCTCCCTGTGATGCTGTGCTTCAGTGGTCATGCTCCTAGTCTGCTTTCATGTTCCATCCTGTACACCTGGCTCTGCCTTCTAGATAGCAGTAGCAAAATTAGTGAAAGTACTAAAAACCTCTGATATGAAAAAATAACGGCATAGGCTGTGTCCTCTCTCTGTCTCTCTGTCTCTCCGCCTTGGCTGCCAAACAGGGAAGGGCCCCCCGTCCAGTGGACATGTGACTCATGTGGCCTTGTCAATCATTGGAGATGACTCACACTCCTTACCCTGCCCCTTTTGCCTTGTATCCAATAAATATCAGCGCAGCCTGGCAATCGGGCCACTACCGGTCCCCGCGTCTTGATGGTAGTGGTCCCCCAGGCCCAGTTGTCTTTTCTTCTATCTCTTTGTCTTGTGTCTTTATTCCTACAATCTCCTGTCTCTGCACACGGGGAGAAAAACCCACCGACACTGTGGGGCTGGACCCTACACTGTGGAAGACAGTTTGGCAGTTCCTCAGAAAGTGAACCTTAAAAATTACTATCTGACCCAGCAATTCCACTCCTATACATGTACTTGAAGGAACTGAAACAAGGACTTTGAACAAATGCTTGTATCCAAATGTTCATAGCTGTATTATTCACAACAAACTATTGTGAACAGTTTCCAAGAAGCATCCTTAAAAATTAAAAAACAGGAGGAGGCTGGGTGGAGTGGCTCATACCTGTAATCCCAGCACTTTGGGAGGCCAAGGCGTGCAGATTGCTTGAGCTCAGGTATTCAAGCCTAGCCTGGGCAACATGATGAGACCCCCTTTCTACAAAAAGTACAAAGATTAGCCAGGCGTGGTGGCTTGCTCCTGTAGTCCCAGTTGCTAAGGAGACTGAGGTGGGAGGACCACTTGAGCCTGGGAGGTCTAGGCTGCAGCAAGCTGAGATTGCACCACTGCATTCCAGCCTAGGTGACAGAGTGAGACTTTGTCTCTAAAACAAACAAACAACAACAACAACAAAACAGTTAAATAAATGTATTTGTAAAAACCTGTTTGGACCAAGCAAAATGTCTCCTGGTCAAACTCAGCTTCTGCTATGAAATTTTTTGCCACAGGGACTGGGGTCGAAGAAGGGGAGGGGATCTGGGATTCAAAGACCACACAGATGGGAAAGAACTGGCTGAGGGTGGAAGAAGGGGACCACCTGAACCAGCACTGGCCCAAGCCCCTTAGCCCAGTCCGCTCCTCTCTGTCCCCACTCTCCCTGCCTCAGTCCAGTCCTCCTGCTCATGCCTGCCATGGCCACCGCCATCCCCCACCTGGTCTGGGTGGTGTCCTTGCTCAGGTCTAGATCTGACTGCCTGTCTGTCCTGCTCCCACGTCCTTCACCAGCACCCCATCGCCTCAGCGTCAGCCTAGCCATTAAAACGCTTCCCTGCTGGCGCCAGCCTGTGTTCCAGCTTCACAGTTCTGCCCTTCCTGAGCCTCAGTTCCTTTGTCACACATTGTAACCATTTTAATTTTTTTAATTTTATTTTTTTGAGACAGAGTCTCTCGCTTTGTCACTGAGGCTGGACTGCAGTGATGTGATCTCAACCTCCACCTCCCAGGTTCAAGTGATTCTTGTGCCTCAGCCTCCCAAGTAGCTGGGATTACAGGTGCCCCTCACCATGCCCAGCTAACTTTTGTATTTTTAGTAGAGACAGAGTTTCACCATGTTGGCCAGGCTGGTCTCTAACTCCCGACCTCAAGTGATCCTCCCACCTAGGCCTCCCAAAGTGCTGGGATTACAGGCATGAGCCACCGTGCCCACCTGTAACTTTTTAATACTTTCCTTGTGGCAAGCAGTAAATGTTATCCCATATTTTCTCAACAACCCTGTGAGGTAGCTAGCAGTAACTCCATTTTGTTTGTTTTTGTTTTTGAGACAGGGTCTCACTCTGTCACCCAGGCTGGAGTGCAGTGGTACAATCATAGCTCACTACAGCCTCAACCTCTTGGGCTCATGCGATCCTCCCGCCTCAGCCTCCTAACTGGGACTACAAACAGGAGCTACTGCACCTGGCGGACTGCATTTGCGAGATAGAGAAACAGAGTCTCACACAGGCTAGGAGGCACTCAGAGGCCCATACTCTTTTGCCGTGTGGTGGCTCCTCTCTGTCTTCGGTCCTGGGCTCTGTGCCTTGGCTCCTGTATGAGTCTACGCCTGTTGGTCCCCAGCGGCAGGCTGGTCACATCCAAGGACAGCAGATCCTGCAGCTCCTCCCTCCTGCCCTCGCAGCTGCAGGGGTGGACTTGTGGCCTCACCACCCAGGCACGGCCTACCAAGACCTCGGCTTCATGCTGCCTCTTCTCACCCCTTGAATGAGAGAGACACCAGCTCCACAGGGAATTTTTCTGGCACCAGAACTGCCAGGGGCTAAGGGACTAAGGGACTACAAATCGTTGCAAACACTCCTTGACCAGGAGGCCCAAGCCAGGGCTCCTCATGAAGGGTTCTCTCCACCAAAGCTGACTAGCCGGCTTCCTGCCCCTCTGTCTCCTGGCTCCCTTCCTTGGCCCTGCACACGGCATCCCCTCAGCCTTGTTGAGGTTTGGGGCTCCCTCCACCCCATGGGAGCCCAGCTCTCCCTAGTGGACCGGTGCCATCCTGTGACTTGAGTTTGGGCCGGGAAGACATACTGGGGCGTGGTGTTCTGAGTGGGCTCTGCGGGGTCAGGAGAGATGGCCGGCCTCCCAAGGCCAGCTCTGCATACCTCTCTCCTGCTTCTGGCTGTTCCTTTTGGGGCCTCACTTGTTAAAGGAGATTATTGTAGTGATTGGCAGGGGCTCCCTGGAGAGCCTTGTGGTCAGGCAAGCTGCTCCAAGCTGCAGACAGCATCAGTATCATGGCCAGTGAAATGGACTGTGAGCTCCTGGCCTCCCTCTTGGGAATGGGAGGGGGCAGAGACTGAGGGAGGAGGAAACGGCCTGCTCAGGATCACAGCAGCTGCCTCTGTTGGTGCTAAGCCGGGGGATCTCCTGGGTCCTAGGTGCCTGGAGAGCACAGGCTGACTCCCCGTGTCTCACCTGGCACCTTGTGGTCCCAGCTGTTTGCCTTCCTCCACAAGGGCTGGTTCGTTGGGCCCTGTCTGCCCACCCATCTCCAGCCCAGGCGTCAGGATTTCTGGCCTCTCCCGTTGGACCTCATCCCTGCCAGCCTCCCTGGAAGAGCCACCCTGGTCCTCAGATGTGGAGAGGAGGGTGGTGGTGACTTGATCCTGGGAAGAAGAGGGCAGTGGGGGGTGTGCCCTGAGGGGTTGGGCCACTCCAGGTAGGCCCCTCAGCCTTGGGTGCAGAGCCCCCAAGCTGTCCCCCTTCCGCTCCCCCAGGAGTGGCTGAGGAGGCTAAGTTATCAGCTGCCTGTGGCCCCAGGTCCCCTGCTGTATTCCCAGGGCCCCAGGGGATGAAGGAGCAGGGCAGGAGGGCTTCTGGGAGAGGCCTGGGGTGCCCCACCCAATGCCACCCCTCTAGGAGACAAGATATCCCTGGTGGGGTGGGAGGAGAGGCCTGGAGCGGGGAGCTGGAAGGAAGCAGAGACACTGCGGGGACTCGAACCCCGGCCCAGCCGTGCTGGACGTGCCACCACCAGTGCCTTTTGCTTTTTCCTGCTCACTCTTTCACAGATCAGAAGGTGAAAAGCAAAACCTGAGTGCGGCCATGGGCCACACTCAGTAAAAGAAACACCTGCGGCGGCTCCGCGCCTCCCTCCCTCCCTCCCTCCCAGGCTCACCTCCTGCCTTCCTTACTCCCCTTGCAGAGGCACAGCCAGGGGACAGTGTCCCCCAGCTTCACATCCACATCTCCCAGCATGCCACATGTGTATCCTGACTCAGAAGCATGAAGTCAGGCCAGCAAACAACACGAGACACAGTTCTGCATGCTCTGGGACGGTGTACGCAGACACAAGCTTGTGTGTGTGTGTAGACATTTTCAGAAAGAGTCTAGGAAACTTGAGAGGACATCTCTGTGTAGTAGGGTGGGATAGGTGAGGGGACAGGGATTTTACTTGCATTTTGTACCCATGGCTTGAATTTTTGACTCTGTGCAGATCACTTTTATAATTAAAGACACAAATCTTTTCATGTGAACAGGAAATCTAAGACCTGGGGACACTTAAGGCACCCTGGCCTAGTGGAAATGCTTCTCTGGGTCTGCTGGGCCCCAAGCACCTGAGGTCACGCAGACACCTGCCTGCCTCACCTTCCGTTCTCTGATCTGTCATCCACCATCAGCTGTGGATTCCTTCCTGGGAGCTGGCATCACTTGAAGTCAGAAGTAAAGTGCCCCATCAGCCTCTCTCCTGTCACTTGACTCTAACCTGGAGTCCAAGTTCTGGGGAGGACGGGTCCAAGTCACCAGGGCCCCAGGACCCAGAGGTACACGAAGCCCACCTGGACCCTCAGCAGGTACTTGCCCCAGGCCACCCTCAGGATCCGCGGTCCACAGCACCACTGCTCTTGTCCGAGGCTCTGCCTCCCCTGGGCCCACGGCGGGTCCATGGGAGCCTCCCACGAGCTCTGCTGTCCTTGTTTTGAGAGTCCTGTCCTGGCTGCCATGGAGGGAGGGCCCCTGGAGCCCCTCCTGCCAGTGCTGAGGAGCTCAGAAGCCCTCCCCAGCGGGGTCCAGATGAGAAACAGAGGCTCAGAGAGGGCTGTAACCTGCTCAGGGACACACAGGAGGTCAGGCCAGGTTGAGAGCTGGGTGCCTTCTACTCATCCTGATGAATCTGAGCAGGATCACCCCCCCACTTATCCACAACTTCTCTTTCACACAGACACACACACACAACACACCCCCCAAAGTCTGAGGACTACCAGGTGGGCTCCGAGCCCGGCCTGCAGGCCTCAGACCTCTCAAAGGGGTGGCGAACCTGCTGGGCCAACTGCCCTTGCCCCCTCCCCCTCTTTGCTCATGCCCCATCCCTCCTCATACGTCCATCTCCCCTCACAGCCCCGCTTCAACTTCAGCCCCCAAACACACCGCGGTGCGGGCACTTACTTACTGCAGCAGCAGAGAGGAAACGTTCACGGCCATCTAAGTCCCAACCTGCCGATGAAGCAACAAAGCTCTGGCCTAAGAAGGCCTCAGAAATGGGGGCAGTCAAAACACACTCTGTAAGATGAGCAAAGAATTAATTCAGCGTGTTAGCAACAGGACCCTCGGGTGCGTGCTGTGGGACGAGCGAGCTCCGCGGGGAAACGTGCCACCGGCTTCTAGGAACCACTGCACTCAGTCAATGAGAAGTAAAAGCAGTGGTGTTGGCAGGGCCAAGGGGAAACAGCAGCCCTAGAGCTATCTGGGGCGCAGGGCAGTGAGGAGAGCCAAGTGACTGGCCCTTCCCTCTGGCTGGTGGGGTTGCAAACCAAAAGCCGCCTTGAGGTATAGAAGGGGATTTGCCCAAAGATATTTGTGATTGTACAATTTGTAACCACAAAACTCTGGTGCTGGCCCACATGGCCCAGGTGGCAGTGACAACCTCTCACCCTGGAATGCCCCAGAGGACCCCAACCAGAACAGGTGGATTATTTCAGCACAAGTAATTGTGTCCCCACACAGCAACTACTAATCATAACAGTGTAAAATAAATACACGTACAGAGGCAGAAAGCAGAAAAGATATAAAAATCATTCCAAATTCAGCAGCTGAAAATAACCCCATAGATATTTGAGTCCAGTGCAAACAGGAAGACAGCGGAGTGTGTGCGCGCACGTGTGCACACCTTTAGGTCTGCACAGTCAACACTAGACACAGTGAGGCCCGAGCAGCAAGCAGTCCACAGCCGAGGGCCGTGAGCGTTGGGAAAACCAATGCATCCCCGTGCATCAAAACACATGGCGCAGACTGTGGAGCCAGCTCAGGGGACACGGAGAGACCCCAGGAACGACGGTGAGAATGCAACTCCCTTGTTATTACACATGATATGGCAGATCTGGATTTGACCAACAAAATTGGGAGGAACTGATCCAGATGTGGAATGTGACAGAGAATCCCTTCCCATTGCCATGGAACATTTATAAAAATAATCATACGTTAATCAATGAAGAAAGGGAGCCACATTTAAAAAAGGAGAAATTGTACAGACCACGTCCTCAGATAACCATTCTAACTAGGGTCAAATTATACATCAGGATCGAAACCACAAACATATAGGAAATAAGATAAAGTCTTTTGTTTTTTTTTTTGAGACGGAGTCTCACTCTGTCACCCAGGCTGGAATGCGGTGGCACAACCTTGGCTCACTGCAACCTCCGCCTCCCGGGTTCAAGCAGTTCTTCTGCCTCAACCTCCCGAGTAGCTGGGACTATAGGCATGCGCCACCATGCCTGGCTAAATTTTTGTATTTTTAGTAGAGACAGGGTTTCACCATATTGGCCAGGCTGGTCTTGAACTCCTGACCTCGTGATCCACCCACCTTGGCCTCCCAAAGTGCTGAGATTACAGGCTTGAGCCACCTGCTCATCTGATAAAGTATTTTCTTAAATACAGATGGAAGGCCTTCATGTGCCCTGGGGATCACACCCTGAATCATCATGGTGGCCCCCAGGCCAGGAAGTTGGCCCTGTCCCTGCCAGCCCCAGCTTGTACCACTTCAGGCTCCAGCCAGTTCCTTCACAGCCCAGCAGCTTGCTCCTGCCCTCGCAGACAGGAATGCTGTCCTTCCAGCTTCTCCTACCCTTCAGGTTAGAGCCCAAAGGTCCCCACCCCTGGTTAGGGCTGTTTTCCTTCTGGGGGGGCACTACACTCCTTGGTAACTGTCACCACGACTGCCCTTAACTGATGATTTGTGCATTGCCACCTGAGGCCTGTCCCCGCTGAGAACAGCAGCAGCGTGAAGGCGAGGCTGTCAGCTACTGCCTGTGTCTCTGGAGACCAGCTCAGGCTCTGGCCATGGGGGATGTTGATGGAGTGACCATAAAAAAAAAAAAAAAAAAAAAAAAAAAAAAAAAAAATCAAAACTCTGTGGAATGAGCAACAACTGTCCACTGTTTCCCTTTGCTGGGTACCCCACATGCCTGCTAGGCTCTCGCTGCCCACACGAAACCTTACATCTTCCTCGGATGGCATTAGTAGCCCCCCTCACAGACACTGCACACCCCAGCAGTTGAGGAACCAGCGTGGCCACAGCGGGCTGAGGGCGTGGTGGTGCTAGAGCAAGACTGCCTCATACCCTGGACTGCACAGCCACCCTTCACCTCCCCTCTCCCACTGCTAAAAGTACGCAAGTGTGATCATAAGTGAACCAAACACACAATGCAAGCCTCTAGAAAAAGAGTAACACAACAAAATCCAAGGCATGCAGGAGGAAAGGATTAATGAAACAAAAGTAGAAATTAATAAATGATAAAATGAAAGCAGAACTGCTTACTTTATCTAAAGCTGCTTTTTTCAAAAGGCCAATAAAATAGATTTCTTGAAAGTCTTATTAAAGACAAACTAGGAATAAAAAAAGTGAAAAACTATGCATAAGGAGGATATAAAAATATAAAATGATACTCTACACTAATACATATAAAAAAGGTAATTAAGATAATATAACTTTGAAAAACTGACTTGTAATGAAATAGAAATATTTAATAGCCCAATAATCCTAGAAGAACCTGAAAAAGTTTTCAAGGTTGGGCACAGTGGCTCACGCCTGTAATCCCAACACTTTGGGAGGTTGAGCGGGGGAGGATCACTTGAGTCGAGAAGTTTGAGACTAGTCTGGGCAACACAGAAAGACCCCACATCTACTAAAACAAACAAACAAACAAACAAACAAAAGTTTTCAGAACCACTGAAGCTCCTAAAAGAAGTGCCACCCCAGCTGGTGTTACACGACCCTCTGTGCCATGCAGCCTGCAGTGCAGAGGGCTGGGAACTTGTCTAGATATTTCCCATCCTAAAGGGACAGGAAACAGCAGCTCCCCTCACTCACAAGTACCTACATGATACTACTCATATTCAGTTTCACACAAACCAATAGATAGGCTTGAATACTATTTTTATCCCCATTTCATCCACCTGGAAACTTGCTTCATGAATTGAAGAAATCTGGCTACAGTCACACACTACTGAGTGGCAAAGTAGGGAATAGAAACCAAGTCGTTGGGCTCAAAGCCGTGCCCATGACCACTGACCCCGACTGTGTCTCTGCCTCCCCTGCTATCCTACCAAAACCTGCCCGATGATGCCCTTAAGTCCAAGCAGAACTTCTCATTCATTCCTTTTCTTCTCTGTTTTGTTTTTGAGACAGAGTGTCACTCTGTCGCCCAGGCTGGAGTGCAATGGTGTGGTCTCAGCTCACTGCAACCTCCGCCTCCTGGGTTCAAGAGATTCTCCTGCCTCAGCCTCCCAAGTACGTGGGACTACAGGCACCCACCACCATACCCGGCTGATTTTTTTGTATTTTTAGTAAAGATGGGGTTTCACTATGTTGCCCAGGCTGGTCTCAAACTCCTGACCTCATGATTCACCTGCCTTGGCCTCCCAATCTTATTTGCTTTACAAGTTCTGCTTCAGGACTACCTTCCCTGACCACTGCTGCCTCCCTCCCAGCATTTGCCAGGGACTGTCATTGCCTTAGTTCTTTCTTTTCTTTTTTTTTTTTTTTTTTTTTTGAGACGGAGTCTTGCTCTATCACCCTGGCTGGAGTGCAGTGGCGCCATCTCGGCTCACTACAAGCTCCGCCTCCCGGGTTCACGCCATTCTCCTGCCTCAGCCTCCTGAGTAGCTGGGACTACAGGCGCCCGCCACCGCGCCCGGCTAATTTTTTGTATTTTTAGGAGAGACGGGGTTTCACCGTGGTCTCGATCTCCTGACCTTGTGATCCGCCCGCCTCGGCCTCCCAAAGTGCTGGGATCACAGGCGTGAGCCACCGCGCCCGGCTGTTTTTTCTTTTTTGTTTTTTTGAGACGGAGTCTCACTCTGTCGCCCGGGCTGGAGTGCAGTGGCCAGATCTTAGCTCACTGCAAGCTCCGCCTCCCGGGTTCCCGCCATTCTCCTGCCTCAGCCTCCCGAGTAGCTGGGACTACAGGTGCCTGCCACCTCGCCCGGCTAGTTTTTTTTTGTATTTTTTAGTAGAGACGGGGTTTCACCGTGTTAGCCAGGATGGTCTCCATCTCCTGACCTCGTGATCCGCCCGTCTCCGCCTCCCAAAGTGCTGGGATTACAGGCTTGAGCCACCGCGCCTGGCTTTTTTTTTTTTTTTTTTTTTTGAGACAGGGTCTTAGTCTGTCGCCAAGGCTGGAGTCCAGTGGCGCAATCAAAGCTTGCTGCAGCCTTGAACTCCTGGGCCTAAGCAATCCTCCCACCTCAGCAACTAGGATTACAGGCACAGGCCACCACACGTGGCCTTCTAATTTACTTCTGTGCCAACAAAATAAAACTCAGGCCTAGGAACAGGTTGGTTCAGAAATCACAGAGGGACTTAGTATTCCATTAGTACAAATGGAAAAATTAAGTTCATCATCAGATGATAAAAGGAATAAAACCTGATACTCATCTCAAAAGATGCAGAAAAGACATTTGAATAAATCCAGTACCTATTATTATTTCAAATTTAAAAACTACTTTTTTTTTTTTAAGAGATAGAATTGCACTTCTCAGCATTTCACATTAAGAACCCAACTGCACCTTTTTCTCTGCCTCTAAACACCTGTAGTCTGATAGGGGACACCCCCCCAAACCTTAATCATTCACATAACACCTTGAGACTTTCTGCCATATCTGACTGAATATAGCCAGTCATTTTTTCCCCTTAAATCAAGTCACTTTTTTTTTTTTTTTTAAACAAAGTCTCGTTCTGTTGCCCTAGCATGACCTCAGCTCACTGCAACCTCCTCCTCCTGGGTTCAAGTGATCCTTGTGCCTCAGCCTCTCGAGGAACTGGTATTACAGATGTGCACCACCATGCCTGGCTAACTTTTGTATTTTTAGTAGAGACGGGTTTTCGCTATGTTTGCCAGGCTGATGTCGAGCTCCTAGCCTCCTATGATCCGCCTACCTCAGCCTCCCAAAGTGCTGGGATTACAAGCGTGAGTCACCTCACCCAGCCAAATCAAGTCACTTTTAAAATACAAATTTATTCTATGTCTAAGGACATTATCGATAAAGTGAAAACACAACCCACAGAATGGGAGAAAATATTTGCAAACCATATATCTGATAAGGGCCTAGAATCCAGAATACATAAAGAACTCTTACAATTCAGTAATAAAAGGACAAACGCCTAATTAAAAAGTGGACCAAGGCTCAGCACAGACACTTCTCCAGGGAACACACGCATATGGCCAACAGCACCAGCAAAGGTGCTTGACAGCATCACTCATCAGAGAAATGCAAATCCAAATGACAACAGAGGCTACTTCACACTCCATTAGAGTGATTCTAACCAAAAAGTCAGATAATAACTAGCGTTGGCAAGAATGCGCAAAAGTTGGAACCCTCTTACTTACTGGTGGGAATGTAAAATGCTGCATCGACATGGGAAAATAGTCTGGCAGTTCCTCAAAAATACAGAGTTACTATATGACCCAGTAATTCTACTCCTAGGTATTTACTGAATTGAAAACACATGTTCGTACAAAAACTTGTACACAACTGTTCATAGCACCATTGTTCATAGTAGCCCCAAACCAGAAATAATCCAAATGTCCAAATGATGTGTGAATTTAAACAAAATGGGGTCTATCCATACAGTGGAATATTATTCAGTCAGAAAAAGGAATGCAGCACTGTTCTATGCTACAACATGAATGAACCCTGAAAACATGCCAGACCCATGTTTGAAAACAAGAAAACAAGACAGACCCAAAAAGACAAATATTTTATGATTACACTTACATGAGGTCCCTAGAAGAGGCAAACTCACACAGACAGAGAGCACAACAAAGTTTACCAGTACGACAAAGGTTACCAAAGACCAGGGGAAGAGACAGGTAGGAAGTTTGTTTTTTTGTTATGAATACAGAGCTTCTGTTTGGGATGATGAAAAAGTTCTGGACATGGATAGTGTCGACGGCTGCACAACATAGCAAATATACTAAAAGCCGCTGAATAGTACATTTCAAAAGCATGAATTTTATCTTAATATTTAGAAGGAAAAATACTCTTAGAAGAAACAATATTACCATCATAAATGGAAAACCGGTAATAACAAAATACATACATACATATTAAGATTTACAATGTCTATTAGCAAGTCACCCTAACTCATCTTACAGACCACCAGCAGGACAATTACCCCTCTGGGCGACATGAAAAAGGCTGCCGGGGGCTTATGTCCAGTGCCCAGGGTCCAGCATGGCCCTCTTCCTCCATTTGCTGATGGATCCCACTTCTATAGTGGGTCAGGAAGGAATAAGACCACCGTGCTCATGGCTTGATAGTTATTGCAGCCAGTGGGAACAAGACAGGAAGAGAGAAGCATAGAAAATGGAATAAGGTCTGTGAATAATGTAATCATCAAAGGTGACTGTTTTTCACTTGGTATACCCAAGAGACCAGGGCTCACTCCCTGTCAAGAGTGACTAGCATAATGCTTGCATTATTTCATTAACCCCCATCCTACTTCTTACAGATGGGGAAACTGAGGCAGAAAGTAAATAAGTAAATAAGTGGTGGGTCCAGGATCAGATCCCGGCTCTCTGACTTGAAAGCCTGCACTTTTTAGCCAAGACACTATATTGCCTCCCAATTGACCCTAATAGTGAAGTTCAGCATATCTATTTACGAAACAAAGCATAGTTATTTAAAAGTCTTACCATATACTACCATCATTAGAAATTTAAATAGAAAAATATATCCAACTGCAGTATAGACTGTTAAATTTCAAAGGACAAACTTCATAAATGTGCATAACCTATATAAAGCGAAGTTCAATACTCCCAAGAAAACATGAAAATCATCATATCCTAAATGAACAGGGAGCTCAGTTCCTCAGTGGGAAGTCTCAGTATCATAATATGGTTATAAATGTAATGAAATTCCAATACAAATTCAAACACTATTAAAAAGAATGACATGAACCTCTATTACCATATATCAAACTCAGTCAGTAAAAAGCTAAAATAATGAAAACATTGGGTTGGCACAAGGAAAGACAGATCTGATAGAACAGACTAGAAGTCCAAAAGCAGATGTCTATTAAATTATTTATATTTAATTATTTGAGATGGAGTTTTGCTCTGTCTCCCAGGCTGGAGTGCAGTGGTGCGATCTCGGCTCACTGCAAGCTCTGCCTCACGAGTTCACGCCATTCTCCTGCCTCAGCCTCCTGAGTAGCTGGGACTACAGGCTCCCGCCACCATGCCCGGCTAATTTTTTGTATTTTTAGCAGAGACAGGGTTTCACCATGTTAGCCAGGATGGTCTCGATTTCCTGACCTCGTGATCCACCCGCCTCGGCCCCGCAAAGTGCTGGGATTATAGGTGTGAGCCACCACGCCCGGCCCCTATTTATTTATTTTTTGAGCTGTAGTCTCACCCTGTCTCCCAGGATGGAATGCAGTGGCGTGATCTTGGCTCACTGCAACCTCTGCCTCCTGGGTTCAAGTGATTCTCCTGCCTCAGCCTCCCGAGGAGCTGGAATTACAGGCGCACACCACCATGCCCGGCTAATTTTTGTATTTGTATTTTTATTTTTTTGAGATGGAATTTTGCTCTTGTCACCCAGGTTGGAGTGCAATGGGGCAATCTTGGCTCACTGCAGCCTCCACCTCCCAGTTCAAGTGATTCTCCTGTCTCAGTCTCCTGAGTAGCTGGGATTACAGGCACCCACCACCATGCCTGGCTAATTTTTGTATTTTTAGTAGAGACGGGATTTCACCATGTTGGCCAGACTGGTTTCAAAATCCTGACCTTAAGTGATCCACCCACCTTGGCTTCCCAAAGTACTGGGATTACAGGTGCGAGCCACCGCGCCTGGCCTATTAAATTATTTAGTCCATGGTTATCAAGTGGCATTCAAATCAGTAGAGAAAGTAGAATGATTCAGTATATGGTGTTGGGAAAATCAGGTTGCCATTTGAAATAAGTAAATTAGATTCCTACATCTTGTACTATAAACCAAGTAGATGGATTAGAGTTTAATGTCAAAAACAAAACCATAAAGGAACCAGAAGAAAATACGATATAACACCAAAGTATGAAACCATAATAATAAAAATGGATAGGTTTGGTTACAAAATTTAAAACCATTGGCAAGATCCAACACTTAAAAGGCAAACTACAAATGTGAACGATGTTTTGTCTAATAGGTAAGGGTAAATGTTCTCAACACAGTTTTCACAAAGCAATGAAAACATAGGTGAAGTCCAAAGTAGATGCACAGATCAGCTCTAACACACAAAAAATATCCATTCAACCTCACAGAATCCAAAAGTGCAAATTAAAATACTGAGATACCATTTCTTGCCTTCAAATCAGCAAAGATAAAAACAAAGACGGTGAGGGGCCAGACTATGGGGACCCCCCACTGGTCACCTGCTGGGCACATGGGCTCTGCCTGCCTGGGAGGAGGGCGCTCCGCAACAGAAGTCAAACTGCTCACAGCCTCTGGGCCGGTTTCTTTCACTGTTAAGAAACTGCCATAAGGATGTATGCACAACAGTGTCTCAGGAAACAGAGAAACTCACCCCACCCTATTTCAATAAAGTCAGAAAAAATCCTCATCAGAAAACCGAATAGTGTTTCATTTAAAAAAAAAAATTAAAGCCCATACACATCTTTCTGGAGTGGAGGCAGGTGGCCTCTGCCTTATTTGTGAAATAGGAAAGTAGTGGAAGTAAAGACTTTGGCATCTTGCTCCAGGCACCTAACTTGCAGCTCTATTGTAGAACAAGGAGCCTAGTGAAAGAGGAGTGGACTGACCCTGGGGAAACCACGGCAGATCCCTATGCAGAATGGCAGTGCTGCTGAAGACGGTCAGTTAGGGAGGAGACAAAGGGGCCCCCGCTCAGCAGCCTCCAAAAAACCCCCGTGCACCAGACAGGAAGGACAATGTGTTCATGACGGTGGCCTTGAGACTCTGAAGAAATGGCAAGTTCTGGTCTATATAAGCCCTCGTAAGGCAGAAAAGCATGCAATATATTTTGTAAACAGTTCCAGCAGGCTGTGGACACCAGGAATAGGCTGTTCAGGGGTTGGGCACAGGGGTCAGGTGCTAGACACTAGAACAGGACTCCACTCCGACATTCCAGGTACATAGAACTTCCCAGTGAGAAGAGCTAGCCACACAGTAGCACAGAAAGCAACCGACCCCAGCACAACTCTCTCTGAATGTGACCTTGGCTACAAGCTGGGTTTGTATGAACTTACTGGCATTTTTAACAAGACAGTGTGTATAGAAGCATTTCAACTGCAAAGACCACTGAACTGGACACTGTCAGCGTGATGGTAACCACCATTAGGCAGAGCAAAATGTAAATAAAAGTACTCTGTGATGGGGGTAGTCAGTCAGATGGGGAGGGTTTGGCCAGGGGCAGTGGGAACAACTAGAGTGGAGGTAGACAGAAGAAGACCAGCTTTCTGTGAAATGCAAAGTCAAATTAAACAGATGTGAGTGGATGGAAAGATGCACCTTTTTCTTATATAAGAAGACAACGGCATGAAGACATCACAGGGAAGGTTAAGGTAAACATGCAGCCTGGAATAGCCTGGAGAATTCTGGAAAAGTAGAATAATGAGGTAGGGCTTCCCTTTTGCTATTTTAAAGTACAGATTACACTATGTAAAACCATTAGGAACTGGCATGTGAATAGACAGATCAATAGCTAATAGCTGTATTAGCCAAAAAATGGTGTAAGGACAACAGGCTAACTAACCCTGTCACTTGTTACACTAAAATTAATTAAGTCCAGATAGAACCCTCCAAAATAAAAATAAAAAGAGAGTTAGGAGAAAACATGGGGTTTAACAACAAAAAAAACATCTTCAGCCGGATAAACCTTTTCGAACTACTCATAAAATCCAGAAACCATAAAAGAAAATTAGTATGTGTATATATATATACATATATATATATATATATATATATAAACTGAAGAGCAAAATACTACAACAAAACTTAAAGATCAGTGAGAAACAGGAATGTATTTGCAAAGGGTTAATTTCCTTAATATGTAAAGAGCTCTTATTAATCAGTAAGTATACAACCCAATAGAAATGCAAATCAAAACTACAATTAAATACTATTTTCCACTTCTCACATTGACAAATAACCAAGTTTAAGAGCACAGCCTGGGTGAAAGTGTGGGGAAATGTCAATGGGACCCACCTCCCTGCAGTGGAAGCTGGGGGCATCCACCATATTCAGAAATTCACATATGCTGTGCCCAGAATTCCTCCTGAGGAAACTTTCCCTTGCAGAGGTACTTGCCCATGTACATAAACACACATGTACACAGATATGCGGTACAGCCTTACCTATAGTAAAAATTGCTGAAAACAACTTAATGGTTCCCCAAAAAGGGAATGGGTAATTCAAACACAGCTACCACACAGATGACGAAAAGACCAAGGCAGACATGAACATAGACATGCAGTGCTCACCTAGATGCACTAGTAACTCAACAGTCCAAAGTGCAAGACGGCCTACATGGTGTACCCACGCCTGTACAGCTTTATACATACACAGGTTCTCTGGAAAGAAACTACAGCAACTGGCCACGACAGTGGCCTCTGTGGGAAGGGAGGCTGGGGGTTAGAGAAAGATGCCATTGAATCACCCACAGGGTTTGAAGTTCGAACATGTGCAGGTATTGCTTTGAACAGTTTTCACACATCTATTCATAGGTGAAATTAACTGGAAGGAAACCAGCAAAGCATTTGCCTTTGGGGTCAGCACAGGAGCAGGGCCTTGCTTTGACACACAGATGGTGGGTCACACAGTTGTCACCTTGACAGAAAAGTAAGAGGGACAGCACACCAGTCACTCTAGGAGCTGAGGCCAGAGGAACTCAGGTATTACCTTCTAGAGGTAGTAAGTCCACCGGGGCAGATGCCAAGCCGGGTGGTGCCTGGCTGTGTACAATGTTCAGCTCCCTGTGCCCCTATGAGGTAAGAGCCAGAGCCGGGCTCACACCTGAGCTCCTGGCATATGGCGGCCCCTTACAGGACAGAGAGTGTGTACTTAGGCCCTGAAGCTGCCACGCTGTGCCCAGTGGAGGGTAGGTGCAGACAGCACTCCTTCCCAGACAAGGATGCCACGTAAGATTTCAACAAACTAAAGAGACAAGTGAATAAGAGATTATTAAATACCAATTTTTACAAATGTCACAGCTGCTTTCCTAGAATAGTTTGTTTTTTGTTTATTTAATCTGCTTAGGGGAAAGAATGCCAGGAATTAGACTCTGGGACCTGCAGGATCCACTATTGTTTTGTGCTAAGCTAGGCGCCATGTTATACCCCATTCTGGTATAGACAGGCAGTTGTAGCCACTAAGCAGTTTTACCCAAATTCCATGGCACATGAGGAGAGGACCAGCATTATTCTATTTTGGCAGCAGACACTTTCAACCCATCTCACAAAACAGTGTCACCAACCAGATGTGCCAAGAGCCAGAGCAGGTGAAGATGCCTACAGATGCTGCCTCCTCTGGATACTGCCTCTGGGTGCCTCAGCTCTGCACCCAGAGGAATGCAAAAGAGATCCCTGCAGCACTCTTTGCGATGGCTAGAAAACTCTGTAAATAACCTTAAAGCCATCACTAGAAAAATGGTTAAAATAACCACACCAACACGCACAATATTACATGTTATAGAGTCATAAAAATAATGGTACACATTGTATGATTCCATTTTAGCGCAGAGAATAGGATAAATTTTAGTACATCCACAGCCAGAAAATGTCTGAAGGAATATAAATGAAGTTGTCATTAGTAGTTACCTTAGGGGTCGGGGATTACAGAGGAACTTCTATTTTCTACACGGCCTTTTTCTGTAGTGTTTGAATTTTAATTACAAGACTAGTGATTTATAAATTCATACACTCCACAGTCCCATCCATTACGATAGCACATAATATAATAACATTAGCCATGGACTTACCTAAATCTGCATAATTTTGGTCTCTTCAGGACAGTTGCTGCAATGCAGGCATAAGCAGAGGACAAAGCCACAGTGTGACCTGGGTGCAGAGCACTAGGTTGGGGATCCCCAGCAGACACATGACAAGAGCAATTTAAAAAATTATACCTTGACAAAATTATACATGATTATATGTCTTGGACCCTGGGAGTCTTATCAGCATTAAGCCCATGAATGCTAAATTCACACACAGATGACAAGAATCTATTGTACCAATTAAAGTCTTAGTAGGTCACTGCATACATGATAGACCAAAGAAGGCAACCAGCAGAAATTTAAGTTTCATATATAGAGCGTCGTAGAGGATATGAACAACAGATACTCTCATACTTAGGTATGCAAAGCTGGACACCCACTCTGGAGGGCAACAGGGCAGAATGGAGGAAAATGTCGGACTCACGTCCTACGACCCAGGAATTTTGCTTCTTGGTACCTGAGAAACACTCATGCACTGTGCACAAGGGGTTGTGTATGACAATGATCGCACAGTATTGTTTGTAATATCAAAAGATTAGAATACTGTAAATTTCCATTAATAGCAGAAGGGCTAAACTCATAGACATACCGTGCAGCAGTTGAAAACAATGAGGGCAGTTCTCTGTGTACTCCCAGGCATCTCCCTACTGTTATATGAAAAAGTAATCCATAATGTACGATAGTATTTTACCACTTCTATAGAAAAGAAATAATGCAACATCTTTTTCAGATACAAATGGAAGTGAATAAGAAGAGGTATAGCAGGAAACACAGCAAACTGGTAACACTGGTTACCTCTGGAGGGTGGGGGATTGTAGTGTCAACCTTGTCAGTCACCTTTCAACTCTGTATAACAAGAAAACACCCACATATGACTTCTACAAGGACACTAAGAAACAGTGTCGTTGAGAAGCAACCTAGTCGCCATGGATGGGAGAACTGATGAACTAACTGAGGTATAGTCACATGACGAGCTCTATCCAGTAAAGAAAATAAATGATCTACCCCCGGGCAGGGGCTGAACCTTACCATCGTATTAAATGACAATGTTCCATAAGGTTACATGCAAAATAACAACTTTTCTATAAGAATAACTAAAATATAAATATATACTTTGAAAAACACATTTAGATCAGATTCTTTTGCAAAGTTACATAAAAAGAAAGCAAGTGAGAGATAAACCCACGATTCAGGATGATTATTACCTCGGCCTAGTGGGTGGCAGGGGGCGGCAGGTGAAGGCGGGTAGTCTGGGACCACATAAGTGGAAGGGGTTACTGTCTGTATTGTCCTAGTTTTTGCATTGGATAGGAGATTCAGAAATGCTTACCACATTATTAAAAAACAATTAAGGAAAGCAAATAAAAGAGAGCCATGTTATGTCCTGAATCAAGACTAAGATTTACTCAGTTCTGTGTATTTGAGTTCCAACACAGAGAGAATATTCTTGCCTTAGAGGAGTGTTCTAGCCTCCATTTACTAGATTTTAAAGCATAATGAAAAGTGATGATCATTAAATTCCACTGCATTTTATTGAAAACAACAACAAAAACTGGAGCCTAAAATTTCCAGAAATAGATACAGACAAAAAATGTTAAGAACCATTTGATCCAGCAATCCCACTCCTGGGTATCTACCCAAAGGAAAAGAAGTCATTATACCAGAAAGACACTTGATGGCAGCAAAATTCACAATTGCAAAGATATGGACCCAACCCACCAACCAGTGAGTGGATAAATAAAATGTGGTATCACTATACCATGGAATATGACTTAGCAATAAAAAAGAACAAAATAATGGTTTTTTCTGCAGGAATTTGGATGGAGTTGGAGGATATTATTCTAAGTGGAGCAACTCAGGAATAGAAAACCAAACACTGTGTGTTCTCACTTATGAGTGAGAGCTAACTTATGGGTACAAAAAGGTACACAGAGTGACAACGGACACTAGAGACTCAAAGTGGGGAGGTAAGGGGGAGGGACGGATAAAAACCACATATTGGGTACAATGTACACTACTCAGGTGACTGGTGCGGTAAAATCTCAGACTTCACTACTGTAGAATTCATCTATATGACCAAAAGCCATTTATACCCCAAAAGCCACTGAAATTTAAAAATATATATATACACACATACACACGCGCACACACACACATGAAGAAAAAAAAGAAAATTATAAGAAGTTAATATTGACAGACCTGGAACAAAAAAACAAAGACAGTATTTAGTCATTAAAATTTTGCTATTTCAACTTCATCAGTGTAAATAATTAATTTAAATGGAGAGGAGTGTTCATTGTAACCACAGGAATACATACATGTTTAGCTACTAAAGAAAAAGTAATCAGAAGCAAATTCAATGGACTTATCAGTTATTATTAGACTTACCAAAGACTTATCAGACTGATTTTTAAAGTCCTGGTACAATAGATACTTTTTGCACCAACAATAACAGGAACAATGGAGGATAAGGTTTATAATCATAAGTGGCAAATGTGGCCTTCCCAATGATACTAAGAGTTCATGATCATTATAAAGGTCAATATGAAAATTTCACACGGTTAGTGGTCAAAGAGGAAAAATGCAGATAGAAACTGTGGTAAAATAGAAAATTATAAAAACCAATCGATCCAGCAATCCCACTACTGGGTATCTACCCAAAGGAGAATAAGTCATACCAAAAAGACACCTGATCACAGCACAATTCAGAATTGCAAAGATATGGAACCAAGCTACATCCCACCAACTGATGAGGGGATAAAGAAAGGTGAGTACAGAAATATAGACTAAGACAACTAAAATACCTTAAAAAATACCTTATAACGTTGGATTTGGCATGGATTTCTTTGACATGACACCAAAAGCACAGACAACAAAAATAAAAACAGATAAATTAGACTATTTCAAAACTCAAAACTTCTGTACATCAAAGAACACAATCAACAAAGTTAAAAAGTAACCTTATGGAATAAGAGAACGTATTTGCAAATCATATATTTGATAGAGGGTTAATATCCAGAATATAGAAACTCCCACAAGTCAACAATAACCCTAATAACCCAATTTTTAAAACAGTCAAAGGACTTGAAGGGACATTTTTCCAAAGACAACATACAAATGACCAGCAAGCATATGAAAAGATGCTCAGCATCACTCATCATTAGGGAAATGCAAATCAAAACCACAATGAAACGTCACCTCACACCCACTAGGATGGCAGCAATCTAAAAAAGCAGAAAATAACAACCGTTGGGGAGGATGTGCGAAACTCAGAACCCTTTTGCACTCTTGGTGAGGATGTAAAACGGTGCAGTTGCTATGAAAAACATACAGTGGTTCCTCAAGAAATTAAAAATAGAAATAGCGTAAGATTTAGTAATACCACTTCTGGCTATATACCCAAAAGAACTGAAGGTAGGATCTCAAAAAGATGTGTGTACATTACAGCATTATACTTGTAAATGCAATAATATAGGTATTTGTACATAGCACCATTATTTACAATAGCCAAAAGCAACCCAAGTGTCCACTAATGGATGAATGGATAAACAAAATATGATATAAAATACAATATTATTCGGCTTTTAAAAAGGAAGGAAATTCTGGCACATGTTGCAACATAGATGCATCTTGAGGACACTGTGTCCAGCAAAATAAGCCAGTCACAAACAGACAAATACTTCATGATTTAACTGATATGAAGTGCCTGGAGTAGTCAAACTCACAGAAAGTAGAAAGAATGGTGGTTGCCAGGGCTGGAGGGAATGGAATGTTTAATGTTATTTAATGGGTACAGAGTTTCAGTTTTGCAAGATGAAAAAGTTCTGGAGATTGGTTGTACAACAATGGAAACATACTTAATACTACTGAAAGTATACTTAAAAATGATTCAGACGGTAAACTTCCATTATATGTATTTCACTGCAAAAATTTTTACGAGTAGCAACAAATAAATAAAATTGCAAAAACGTGATGTTAGCAGCTATGTAGGGAAATGGATATAATATACTCACAAGAGGAAGTGTAGCTTTCTGGAGTCATTTGAGTCTGTGAAGAGTTATAAAGGTGTAAGTTCTCACTGCCCAGGCAATGCCACTCCGGGGATACATATGTACACTAAATTTACAGAGATGCTCACAGCTGCACGATTTAAAATAGTCAAAACAGTTTAACAACTCAAGAGATGGGCTAAATATCCTTTAGTATAAGCACAATGGCATAAAATCATGCAATCATTCATTCATCATCTTTTTTGAGGATGAACAAGCAGATGAAAGTTATGCTTTCCACAAAAAAATACACACAATTTCAGAGCATTTATAGACTTCTAGAAACCCATCCATGGGACTTCCTTTGGGAAGGTTAAGAATCCTGAGAAAAAGCCTCTTCAAATGTGTTTGTGAACTCTGCCGGTACAGGGAAATATTAGTGGAAACAAAACTAAGTGTAGAAACAGATCAGACCAGAACACGTACACTGATTCTGTTGCATGAAAAGTCCAGCGCCAGGCGGGCGGGCAGCCAGCCACAGAACAGGGACTGGGACCCAGGAGGAAGGGGCTAGACCTGACGCAAGGCACCAGAGGAGGCGGGGAAGGAGGGCAGAGGCAGGAGGGTTCACTGTGGGAGCTCAACAAGGAGTAGCTGCTGCCAAACATCTCCATTCATTTACTCGCATTTCACAGACACAGGCTCGGGGAGGTTAAGTAACTTGCTCCCAGACATAAAGTTGCCAAGTAGTCCAGTCAGGATTCAAACCAGCTCCAGTGCCCTATTAGGTCCAAATCTACTCAGATGGGGAAACAGAGTCAGGGACGAGCAACAACCAGAGGCCCATTCAGGAAACACCAGCCTGCCCTCAAGGTCTTCTGCAGTGAACCCTCCCACTGTGACAACCACCCTCACAGGACAGGGCTCTCTGGTCACAGGAGGTGGGCTCTGAGAGCACCATGCCCCTCCTCACACACAGACTCCACAACACACTCCACAGGGAATAAGGTTTAAACGTAAAAAAACGAAACCATACAAGTTCCACAAGAAAGTATGGATTAAGATTTATATACTCTTGGGGTGGAAAAGATCTATACATAACAAGTTCAGAAACCGCAGTGATGAACTATCCTCAGAAAATCATGTAACTTTTATCTATCTGAAACACAAAATTAAAAGGCAATCTATAAGCTGGAAAAAATATTTGCATCAAATATAACAAAATATTATTAATATCCTTAAGATGTAAATAGCTTTTACAAAACAACCAATAGAAAAATGACTAATTAGGAATTCAAAAATCATACACACACACACATACCCCACAAATGGTCAATCAACATATGGTAGAGATGTTCAATCGCCAGCAGACAAAGCAATGCTCACACCCACAGGGAAAGCAGACTCGATCCACTGGAGGAGCAAAGTTTTCAACGTGATAAAGCCCGTTCTGAGGAAGAGGGGAAGGCATCAGGTTTGCCTCACTAGTGAGAACACTAATTGAAAAAAATCTCTCCCTGGTGGGCAGTTCAGCAATATGAACCTGAAGTTTTAAGAGTTTAACAGAGTCATTTCCTTCTCAAAATGTATTTAGCATTCCCAAAGAGATAACAGACGTGAAAAAGTCTGAGCTACAAAGAAAGTCACCACAAGTATTATTTACTAAGAGGAAAAAAAAAACTAGAAAATACCCTGTATGTCCACTGAATCAAGATTGTTTAAATTGATAAAGCCATGCAAGGGAACATCCTGTCATCATTAAAAGGTGTTCACTATATACTAGTCACAAAATAGAATTTATGGCATAATCCCATTTTTGTATAAAAATGTACTTATCCCATGCATACAAAAGAAATCCTCCAAAAGCAAATATGCCCATAACGATTGTTAATGGTAAGATTACTGAGGACTTTTAAAAAAAATTTCCTTATTTGCAAACTTTACAGTAAACTTTTTTTTTTTTTTTTTTTTTTTTAGCATATTAGAACTCAATGAAGAATTATTTAAAAGAGAGGAAAGGCAGTGAAGGGCTGGGGGTCCTGGAGGATGGTGGCGGGTCATCCTAACCAGCAGGCTGGGAGGTGCTGGAGGGGATGTCCTCACTCAGAGGAAGGTCACAGTCACCTGCCTTGGAACACATACCTGCTCATCTTTTCGTAATGTTAGTGTTCATCTTGCTATCTTCCTGTTGCCATTTCCAAACAGCATCAGTATGTTTTTGTTTGTTAAATATGAACATTTAAAACACATCATGAACATCTGAAAGCCTATTTGGGCATGTCTTCATTTCATGCCAGCACTGCACCGTAACGAGTAGCACACAGAGTCAGAGGGTAACACTTCCTCCAGAGGCCTCACCGTACATGGAGAGTTAGCCCTGGCATTAAGGGTCCTTGGAATCCCTTAAGAGTCACACTCAATAAGATGCACCGAGGACAGCTGAGTCAATCTCCTTTTTGTAACACAGGCTGTTCCTGCAGTTCTCATTGTCGCCAACCTGGGCATACTGACGAGCCTCAACCAATACTGGCTCTCAGGGTCCTTTCCTTTTTAAAAGAAGTTCAAGTTCAACTTTTGCTATTCTTATGCCCCATAACTTTCAATTTGCACAAGATCAGCCATGCCCGCTCACTGAATTCCATTATATTACCCACACCCCTGGAAATTCACAGAAAGTCTGAATTCAGATCTATGCATAAGGATGCAAACTGATTAGCAATAATTGCTGGCACTGCCATCAACACCTCCTGTTGATCTCACTTGATCTGAGGATAATTGAAGGCAAAGAATGTGGCCCCAGCCCCTGGACTGGAGTGGAGGCAAGGAGGGTGGCGAGCTGTCTTCAGCAGTCAGCCTCACCTCTCTGCTCCTGTGTCAACAAGTGCCATTTCATCCCCACCTCCAATTTCCAACATTTAAACCCTGTGAATCAATTTTTTTTTTTTTTTTTTTTTTTTTTAACAGTGTCTCGCTCTGTAGCCCAGGCTGGAGTGCAGTGGCCGGATCTCAGCTCACTGCAAGCTCCGCCTCCCGGGTTTATGCCATTCTCCTGCCTCAGCCTCCCGAGTAGCTGGGACCACAGGCGCCCGCCACCTCGCCTGGCTAGTTTTTTGTATTTTTTAGTAGAGACGGGGTTTCACCGTGTTAGCTAGGATGGTCTCGAACTCCTGACCTCGTGATCCGCCCGTCTCAGCCTCCCAAAGTGCTAGGATTACAGGCTTGAGCCACCGCGCCCGGCCATTTACACAGAGGCATCTATAGCAGTTATCTTCCAGGGTGGAAGCAACAGTTTTGTAATAATCATAAAAAACAAGAGGAGAAACAAGGAGTTCTGAAAAGAAGACAGGGTGGTTATAGAGGTGCTGGGGTAAAAGCAAAGCAAAGGGGTAAGATAGGAAAGGAGGCCTGGATTGTTTCTGGGGCATCCAGGGAAAGGAGTGGCAAGCAGGAAGAGGGCCCTGGACCCTGCACACAGCAGTGCCCCATTCTGGCGGTGCCGTGAGCACAAACAGGTTTACTGGGTGGGTGGCTCAGTGACTTCTTTCCAGCACTCAACCCATTTGTCAGTAGTGTACACGGGGAGGGGTCACCCAGATACAACGGCACAGGCAAATAAGACACAGTTGTAAGGACGGCAGCCAGTCCCGCAGCTCATGAGAAGGAAAGAATCCTTCAGGTCATGATCCCCCACCACTTGTGTTGGTCCCCCTGGCTAGTCCCAGTTCAGCCCTTATCTCCCCTTCTCAGGCCAACAGGCCCAGATGAGTAGAACAAGCCTCCCTTGCTGCTCCCTTTGAAACAAGCACCTTCCTTCTCAGCACAGAGGCTGGCAGTGGCTTCCATTTTATGCCCAATGTTTGTCTCCTGTGAGCATAAACCTTACACCCCAAGAGGTAACACCGAACCGCAGTGCAAGGACAGAACAGTCCCACCCAGGACACAGAGGCAGTTTGCAAGCCAAGATGTACCCGCCAGATTCCATGTGCTTCTGCTCACACCTTTGCACAGCCTCTGCTTGCTTAGTGTAGCGCACACACAGGGAAGCCCAGACGTTTTAGTCACTCACCAAAAGAAAAAAACAAGCCAAATTCTTTAGTGAGATAATAATTACACATATACTTAGACCCAAATCCCAGACACATTCCAGCCTCCCAAAGACTATGGAATATACATATTATGTGTCCATTTCTGTTTTTATTCAGACTTTCCCCTAACCAAACAAAAATACCACTTAGAACTCTAACCAGGTAATGTTTTAAAATAGTATGGCAAAGTACTCCCCACCTACACACACCCACCTTCACTGGCTTGAGTGGTTCATCACATTTCAAACAAATCATTACCAACTCCCAAGAGATACCCTCCCCACCCAGCAGTCTGCAGCCCACTTGGGATAATAGCAGTTCTATCTGTGGTTACCATGCTCTCCTACATGGCCTCAATTACTTGGAGCTAGCAAATCTAGACCTAAATCTACAATATGAAGATACATCCACAACTTCCTTATGAAGGCAATGTGACAGGGGTCGAGAAATGTAACATAGCAATACAACAATTCTCATGAGTTTGGAACTCAAACCTTTATTTGTGCTGTAAAGTGGAAGAAAAATGATTAGTAATTACGTACATGACGTAACAGAATTAGTTCTTACCATACAGAGCAACACACCAGTACTTTTAACCATCTACTTTTACAGTTTCAATTTCACAACAGCATACCGGAGACTATTTCCTCATACATGCATGAGTAATACACTCTAAATCCCAACAACAGGAATTGTTTGCATCATCCCCAAGTCACTGGTTAAGAACTAAACTACCATGTCAACATATTTTTAAACATTTAAAAAACGGAACCCAGAAGACAGAAAGATCCCAAGGATAAAAATAACCGTGATTTTAAAAATTTTAAGTGAAATTTAAAGGGAAGAAGGAAATGATAAAAGGCCATTGGCATTACTTTACCAATTCAATAGCCGCAGCTCAGAACCAAGCAGGTTTTTCAGATCACACATGTAGTAAAGGCACCTCACCCACTCCCTCCCCACAATCCCCATCCCCTTTCCTTTTTAGCTCTTGTTTTCCACATGGATTTTAGGTGATAGTTTCCCCTCTAGTCTTGGATCATTTATAAAGCACAAACATTCAAACTAAAAATACAATAAATTATTCATTCTAACCTTAGCAAAGGTACATGGATTCTGTCTGCTACCAAGTATTAATTTTACAGCGACCACAAAAGGTTATTTGGTTCTTGTTACAAAGACTACGATTTGAAGATACTAGGTAGGTAAAAATTTTGCCATTATTAATATCGACCAAACACAGAAAAGACAACAGAAGTGTTTCTAAGGCACGATTTACATACAAAATTCCCTTGAAATGCACTGCAATTTCACTTCACTCATGATTTTCAATCACAAGGTATCCGTGACAAATGAGTTACAAATCCAGAGCCGCCCATCTAATCTCGTCTTAAGCGGTCCCTTAAAAATGTCAAAAGCCCACAATGTAGGCATTTACAAGGTTTTTCTAAGACTTCCAGCTCCTGAAAAATCACACCTTCACAGCTTCAGGTTGACCACCTAAGTTGCTAAGGGGCAGTGAAGGATGCCGATCTGCTGCCCGATCTGCTGCGTCTACAAGTCTGACACCCATCTTTCTAGTGATTAATTCACTTGATAACACCCACACCCCAAACAAAACAACCCTCTAAAACAGGCTGCCTTGGTCACCGGGAGGAAGCTGGTAAAGACACTTGCCCTGCCTGTGAGATGGCATCATACACCGCTCCCTGTGGTTCTCGGAAAACGGGTGACTCTGTGTCATCTGTTTTCGGTTACACTTTTTCAGTCTTCCCCACCTTGCAGCAAAGCAAAACAATTTTGTTTTGGGTTTTTTTCTTTTCTTTTTTTTTGCACTTAAAGTTCTAAGCTTTGGGAAAGCTTCTAAGCAACTTTTCACTTCCAAGCAACAACTTAACCAACGCTTACTATTATTAATTAGTATTTTCTTGGCTCACCCACCGCACAAAACTCCCCAAAGCCCCAGAGAATTTCCCTTCAACCTGCATTTCCTACCACCCACACTATATACCTAATCAACCCTCTCCTTCACCTTCATCCCTCCCAGTACCAGTGCCAAGCTGCACACCCCCATCCCCCACACTGCAACTCCCACATGACCAGTGCCAAGCTGTCCCCTTCTCCCCATCTCCCACAACTCCCACCTCAGGGTCCTCTTATTAGAATGCCAAAAAAGCATTATGAAATCTAACGAAGTTCAGGTGCAAAAAAACGAAGCAAGAACAAAAGAGCACTACCAGTATACCCATCATTACCTTCTCTTAGTAATCTGCAATGCAATCACAATGCGCAAACTAGACCTGCCATTTTTCACACACAGATTTGGGAATGACCAATTTGTACCCTCCCAGAGTTTAGCATAACACAATGACACTCTTGACAATCTGCTTCCTCTAATACATCCCCCGTCTAAGGCATTTAAAATTAAACAGCTTTCCAACACCCCAAGTTATTTCATCAGGCTAAGAACTTCTCCGAGCAACGCACAGGCAGGCAGGCAAATGGGGGGGTAGGTGAGAGGTCACGGGGCTCCATCTGCAAGCTCCATCTATAAGGCATCAATCTGCGTTGTGGCATCAACGTTAAAATGTTCTACAGCTTAGGGATCTTCTTGAAGCAAGGTTCCAAGCACAGAACTAGTATGACCGGAGGCTCAATTTAGAAGACGCAGCATCTGAAAACCTTTACCCCAGGAAAGAAGGGGTGCCTGCTGGCATTCATGGGCTCTGGAACAAGCATTTATTCAAAGCTGATGGCCCCTCGAGCCGGATGCATCTGCTGTGGATATTTTAAGATTGCCCCCCATAAGCTCATCTGAAAACTTTAAATGGTAGCCTCCTGAATACAGGGCTTCCCCAGCAAGGCCTGGAAACACGACATTGGAGAACTTCCTCCTCCTAAGCCTCTGGAAATTCAATCTGCAGGCATCAATTGAGGCGGGCTGTCTCCTCCATGGTCTCCCCTCCTGCACTGCTAGGACTCACACTGGCCAGGGGCTCCATGTCTCCCGGTTCCATCTGCTCGCCATGAGGAACACTATAGTAACAAACCACGGTCTATGAGGCATTTTTGTAACTTTCAGCTGGATGGCTGCAGGCCCGCCCAGGGGTGCACATTCACTCCCCACCCTCTCTGCAGGCACGCAACACCGATCCGCCCCACCCCAGCCTCAGCGGGAAGGCCTCTCTTTCTCCACCATTACCAACAATACCGACTCCAAAAGCCACTCGGCTACTGTCCCGGGCTTACCAGACGACCAGGTAATGTTTTAAGTGAATGGGTAAGTTAAAGGGAGGAGGAGGGGTGGAGTGAGCTCACAGAAGAGTTTAGCGCCAAACCTAGAGAAAAGTCCAAAAGGAGCACTGCCACCTGGAAAATAAAGCGTTGGTCAATGTCCCAATACCCGAGCAGCGTGCCTCGCAGTCCCCGCCTGTCAAACATGCTAGGTGCTGCACCAGTCACCAGTGAGGATGGCGCCTTAACTCCACATCACGCCTCAGACCACCCCTCACCTCCGCCCAGGGGCCTGGCTTCGCACCCAGACCTGGACGCTCCACCAGGCTGGGCCCGGTCTGGGCCCTGTCCCAGGCCGAGCGAAAATTACATACCACCCCGGGCCAGAGCGGTCAGCCCCGCCGAGCTAAGTTCAGTTCCACAAGACCAGGCCTCATCCCCAGGCGGGTTCACAGCCCTTGGTCTGGAAAAAAAGGGGCTGCTGGCATGGACAAGTTGAAGCTCGGCCCTCCCGGCCCTTCTGCAGCCCTGCACCCACTGCCTGCCTTCCTGATCGTTTCCAGGGCCGCAGCGGCCCATTCATTCCTGCTGGCTCCTCCACCCCTTCTACCTCTCCCTGCCTTCCTCCTTCCACACAGACCAGCGCACGGGGGCTCGCTCAGCCATGCAAGAGCGGCTCCCTCCCAGAGGTCAAGTTCCCCCTCCAGCAGGCAGTAGGGACAGCCTGGCCTGGAGCATGGCAGTCCCCTCTGGGGGCTCCTGCGGGCATTTTCCACGCAGCCTGCCCCACTGTGGTTTCTTCAGACCTAGTCTCCTTGTCAAGCTTCCTTCTTGTACCCCCAGGCCCCCCAGTCTCATCTAACTCAATCATCTCTCCCTGTCTGTCCCGAGGCCCTGAACTGGCCACTTCCTCCCCCACAACTACACCCAAATGCGAATCCCTCCCTATCGCTAACTTCTGCTGGACCGGCCACAACTTTTGCTTTTATAGCCCTCTGCCGCGTCACCGGGGTCACTGTTCAACGGGACGATTCCTCCACGGCCACCGGAAAAAAAGTCCCTCCCCGACCCGGCCCGGGGAGACGACCCAGGCGGTGCATGGTCTCCCAGGCGCCCCCGACGCAAGGACCCCAGTTTATCCCCGCTTCTCCTTAGCAGTGCTTTTTGGGATCGCAGACAGCGCTCAAGGTGACATTTGGAAGGCGGATGCCATGACGGAGAAGACTTTCTTCCTGGGTGTTGGGGTCTGGCAAGGCTCGCTTCCCAGAGAGAGGGGCTCGGAAAGAGGCGGGCGGGGGCGCCCTCCTAAGTGGGCGACGGGAGCCGCCGAGGTCGCCTCAGGTCACCACGCCCCGACGAGGCCCGAAAGAAGGGCCGGCAGGACGTCTGGAAAATTCCAGGCGGCGGCGGAGGGATCTCTGCAGAGGGCGCGTCCCGCCGGGAGGCGCGCGTGACTCTCGGGCGGCGGCTCCGAGTCGGGCTCGGCCAGTGACGTCAGCGTCCGGGCGCGGGGTGGGGGCGGGGCGGCCCAGAAGCCCAGCGGGGCGCTGCGAGGGGACGTGTAACGCCCCGCACCCCAACAGGCGGTTTCTGTGGTCTGGAAACCCTGCTGCGAGCTGATGGCGTCCAGGATCCAGTGGGTGACAACATGGAATCCCATGGAGCCGTGCGGGCGCTTCGGGGACAGGCGTCGTGGTTGTGACTGTTCCCAGGGGCCTGGCGAGGGGACGTGTTTCCTGAGAACGCGCATCCCTGACGGGGTAGAACATTCAAGAAGTGTGTTCAGGATGGATTAAGTGGGAAAAGGCCCTTGCAAAATAATGTAAAACCAAGATTTTGTGCGGAAAGCAGTATCTGTCATAGCCCAGGGACCGGCTGTCGGCTCATTTTACATTTGGGTGGGGATGGGGAGAAAGGTTATTTGTTTATTTATTTATCTGCGGCATTTGCAAGCAGGCACCCCCAGCCTGGCTCTTCTGGAAGCAAACCTGGGGAACTCTTGAGCCCTCCACCAAGGCGGGCAGGACCCGAAAGTCTGGAGAGGACTTTGGACCGTGTAGCGGGCGCCTCACTTGCTAGGGGGTGCAGGGTGATGAGGAAGCCCTGGTCCCTGAGGTAGAGGTAGAAAAAGGACCCCGGTCCAAGTAACCAGAACGGAAAATGGGCTCTGACAGGAACTCCTTGCCAGGAACCTCTCCCTGGTTAACACCCACACCCCATACAAAACAACCCCCTAAAAACAGGCTCCCTTGGCAACCGGGAGGAAGCTGATGACATTTCGCCTGCGTCTGTGAGGTGGCATCAGCAGGCAGGGCTGGGCCCGACATGCACCCCTCCCTGTGCTTCTCGGAAAACTGGTGACTGTGTGTCATCTGACCTTCGGCACAGAAGGTGACGATGTGGCAAGCCCAGGCTTGCTCCCTGGCGGCTGCTTAGCCCTGTTTCTCTGCCAGGGGAAGATTCCGGCAGTGCGGCCTCCTCCAGGATCTGCCCCATCGGTCTCGTCCTGACTATATCTCCCAGGGTGGGTTGGGGGGGGGTGATTTGGCCTGAAAGAACCGTGTGGAAAGAGGGAATTGTCTGTCAGAATGTTCTAGAAAGCTGGGCAGCTTATGAAACCTATGGAGTGACTCCCCTGCTGCTTCACAGTACTGGGCGGTGGAGTCAGCCAGGCCTTTCTTTTATCTCACCAGGCACCTGAGAGGTGGGTCATCCCCACTGTAGTGCTGTTTCCAGGCCCCAGTTGATGTCTTAACTTGCTTTTCTCTATCTCAGGTCTCAAAATCTCTCTAATTCACACACATCATTCCCAAATCCCAAAAACAAATTATGGTAGATTTTATTTTTCAAAAAAGAGTGGGATCCAATTGCTTTTGAAGGCCAAGGTGGGAAGATTGCCTAGAAGCCAGGAGTTTGAAACCAGCCTGGGAAACACAGCAAGACCCTGTCTGGACAAAAAATGAAAAAAAAAAAAAAAAAGCCAGGTGCACATGACTGCCTGTAGTCCCAGCTATCGGGGAGACTGAGGCAGCAGGATCTCTTGAGCCTGGGAGTTTGAGGCTGCAGTGAGCTAGGATTGTGCCACTGTACTCCAGGCTGGCCAATACAGTGAGACCCCTTCTGATATGTGTATATATGTATATATGTATATATTTTCTTTCTTAAGTATAGAGAATTATTGACATACAAAGCATAGGATTCTGTAAAGCATGGGCTTCCCTGTCACAAAGGGAACCAAGGCTCTTTTGTGCCCTTGTGTCTGGAGCTGCCTCTGCCACCCTGGGTTTTCGAGGATAAAAGAGCACTGTTTCAGAGGGTCCTTATGTAGAAGCTTTGCTGGCCTCCAATTTGCACACAGTTCATTTTTCTCAGGAAAGGAACGTATTGAAGGAGAGATGAGCTGAGGGTAGACAACCACATGGGTATCTCTGTCCTGCCTTAAGGGGCCAAAGCTGTGCCCACAGCAAGAAGGGTACACATTGGACCTGGGTTCTGCTCTCTTCTTCTTCAAATAAGTCTAAAAATACCTCTGCCCTGCTGGAGGGCGAGAGCAGGGAGGCTGGTGTCAGCAGATTTCTCTAAATCAAAACAAGTTGTTCCAGAAAGCAGCAGCAAACAGAGGCCCTTGGATTCCGGGGTGGGGCTGGGTGGTGAAGGCCCCACCCTGCCCGGGTGGGTGGCCACCGCCTGCTTCTTCCCAGGCAGGCAGAGAAACAGGAGGGGGCTGCTTTGGCAACATCTGGATTCCAGGGTCAGCGCCCTGTCTCCAAGGCCTTCCTTTCTTTTCTTTTTTTTGATGGAGTCTTACTCTGTTGCCCAGGTTAGAGTGCAGTGGTGTGATCTTGGCTCACTGCACCCTCCACCTCTCGGGTTCAAGCGATTTTCCTGTCTCAGCCTCCCGAGTAGCTGAGATTACAGGCTTACACCACCATGCTAGCTAATATTCTTTTTTGTATTTCTAGTAGAGACAAGGTTTCACCACATTGGCCAGGTTGATCTCAAACTCCTGGCCTCAAGTGATCTGCCTGCCTCGACCTCCGAAAGTGCTGGTATTACGTGGGTAGCCACAGCACCTGGCTCTGTCTCCAAGCCCTTTCTTGCGTCTCTTGCCAGTCAGGATCACTGGTCTCCTGGGTGCCTGGCCCCCACATCTTGTTGTGAAGCCAGGTCAGCTCTGTGGTTTCCAAACATATAGACAGACCAGTCCCAGGAAGTACCTGGGTTTTCCCATAGGAGCCCCTGGAAAAGGGGAGCAGGAGCTGGGTAAGAAAGGGTGGTGCTTCGGGCTTATACCAAGGGCAGGACAATGACAGTGTTGCTACTACTGCTTGAGAATGTGCAGGGCCCCAGCCCTCCATTCTCCATGGGTCCAGTTCTGGAGCTGTGGCCTCCAGGGCCATTTTGGGCTCCCTGCTCACCAGAGATCTGAGGCCTAGGCCCTTTCTGAGCCCTGAGGCCCCTCAGCTCAGGGCCTGGGTCTGGAAACTGCAGTGTCACTGCGTGCTGGCGGGGAGCCCGTCTTTCATGCCTTGTAGCCAAGGCAGGAAACATAAGCTGGGCCCCACCCCCAACTCTAACCGGCCTCTTCCTGTGAGGCTCTGGCCTGCTCTGCCCCCACCTCTCATGTGACCAGGGCAGGCCACCGCACCCAGCCTTGCTTCCCCCATTTTGAGGCTCCTCTCGGCCTTAACATCTCTTGATTCTGACAATGTAGTTTTTCCTGGAACACTCTTCACCCAGTTGCTGCCTAGTCCACCCCCACTGCTCCTTCAGGCTCTGCCCCAAGGTCACCACTCAGCCAGCCAGCCTCCTGACCACGGCTGTAAAGCACCCCCGAACTTGATCTCCTCGAGGGAAGGGTTTCGGTCTGTTTTGCCTGGGATCGCTGTCCCCTGGCACGGGACTCTGCACTTTATGTTTTGTAAAGGTCACTGAGCACAGTGAGGCTCTGGGTAAATATTTGTGGACTGACTGAGGAAGGGAGTTCCCAGGTCAGCTGTGGCCCCACAAATGTGATGACAGGCCCAGCTCTGTGGGTTCCTAGGTCAGGAGGCAGGAGAGGGAAGGGCAACAGCTGCTCTCTGTGGACTGGGACTGCCTGGGGTGGTCAAAGGGAACTGGGGTGCACTCTCAGTCACACGTTGGCAGAGGCAGAGGCATTTGAGGGAGAGGGGACTCCCACGGCCCTGGTTTACAAAGCCGAGGTGAGGTGAGCATGTCCTGGAGCTGCTGCACCCACAGGAGCCACTGTCCCAGCCCCAGCCCCACGGGCCCTTCCTCCTTCCCAATTGTCCTGGGCCCTCCCTCAGCACCCCCCATACCCCCCCCCCCCACATATTGAGCCCTCCAGCTATTTTTAACACTTTGACCTGATGTGGGCTGGTCCACCACCAGTGTGCTGGAAAGCAGGCTGCCCGCCAGGAAGGCGAGGCAGGGGAGGGACCCTCAGGAGAGAGCTTCTCGCTCTTGCATTTGACCCGTCTCCTCGGGCTGTGTGGGGTCTGTGTGTGCCGTTTCCTCACTACTGCCGAGGCACATCTAAGGGGGGCTTCCTCTGCGCAGGGCCAAGCCCCAGGCCTCAGGCTGTACTTTACAGGAAAGAACTTTGTGGTGTCAGCCCCTGTATCTGGATCTCCTGGGACTACCCCGTTCCCTGCCATGCTAGAGTTCCTGGGCGCCTGCCCCTTACCCCAGGCCCTGGTCCCCCGTCCTCCTGAGCACGCACCCACTCCTTGGAGCCTTGCCTGAGCTGGCACCCCAGAACACCCTGCCCTCCTTGCCTCCTCCTGCCTCTTCACTAGCTCACTGTCACCTCTGTCTCCTGTAGCCGCATCCTAATGGTCACAGCACTCACCAGACCTTCCTGTTCCCATCCTGCCATGCTGAGCGCCTGTGTCCTCACTCCTGTTCCCGCAGAGGGAAGGCCTGTGGAATGCGTGTTTGGGCCCCATAGCCCTGCCTCCCCGGGCTGCCCTGCACCTCCAGCGGCCCCTAGACCTCCTCCAACCCTCCCCACCCGCCTTGGCCAAATAAGCAAGCCCAGCTTTCCTAGGCCCGACACTTTTGCCTGTGCCAACCTTTCCAGCCTCCTCCCCAAGCCCACCCACTGGGAATCCTGGCGCCAGCTCCTCTGAGCAGGGAGCCCGGGTGCTGACATCCCACCACCTCCACCCAGGTCTGCAAAGCCCTCTCTCTTCTCCAGGGCCGCCAGCAGCCCCCACTGCCAGAGCCTACCACTTTCTTTTGGGTCCCTGCTGGCGGGAATGGCGCACTGTGCTTGTCCCGGTGGCCCCATCACAGCACCGGTTGTGACTGTCCTTGAATCTCTGAAGGAGGCTTTTCTGCCCCAACCCACCTTGGTCTGATTGAGTGCCCTCTGTGAGCAAGTTGGCCGTGGTGCCAGCGCTTCCGCGGGGGAGTAGAGCGCCCCTGCCCACGAGGCTGCTGACCTTGACGATGCTGTATGGGAAGCCTGGCTGGGAGAACCTGTCAGGGTCACTTCCACCCCCACAACAAAGTGCCAAGGTCAGATGGGCACCGGACAAATAAGTCCTTGGGAAGAGCTGGGACTATTATTATTCTCTCTTTTTCAAATTATGCCAAATAGTTAAAAATAGCAGGAGGACTTAGTGTGTGAGGCGGGGACAGGAGGTGCTGGAAGAGGACCCAGGGCAGCTGGGAAGAAGGAAGGGCCCAGGGGCAGAGGCCAGACAGTCAGCTGCCTCACGAGGGAGGCAACTAGTGCCAGGTTGTGCTCACCCCATCTCTTAGATGTCTCCAAATAGCCCCAGTTTAAATATTTTTACTAAGTTGTCATTTCACAGAAGAACACACATCTAAAGCAGAATCCGTTTCCAGGACATGGATGCTGATCTTTGGAAAACTCAGGACCCATCACGAAGCTGAGGAATGCCCCCCCTTACCACCAGGGAAACAAACCCCTTACCCTGTGTTCTTGAAAGTTGGGGACAACCATCATGGGCCCAGTGGCAGGAAGAAAGAGCAGTCAGGAGCCAGGACTCCCACTCTGAGAGGGGGTGAGCGCGCAGCGCCAGACCCAAGGTCCCCCAGATTCTGCCGTGGGACACGACCCTGGTTCCAGGTTGCCTGGGCGGGCGGTACTGTTCACTGTCCCTGCAGCCCGTCGGGAGAAAAGAGTGGGCTCAGCTGCCCCCTGCTGGCCGCAGTCGAACCAGCAACCTGCAGATGGGCGCAGGCTCCGCCCCACCCACGCGGTCCGCCCAATGGGGGCGAGAGGCACTGGACTTGCTGCTTAAAACTGAAGTCCTCAGACCCAGGCCCAGCCCTGCACCCCCGTTCTGGGTGAAGTTGGGTAGTCTGCCTACTTTTTTTGAAATGTGGGGTGGATTTGGACAGGGAGAAAATGCCAGGTAGCTCTAAAGTCCTCTGCGCCAGGGAGAAGAATGAGCGATGAGAATCTGTCCTGAGGCTTGCACCTCCTTTGGGTCAGGACTGTCAGTGTCCCTTAGGCTCAAAGTCACAGGCTTTGGTTGACTGACCCTGCTCCATCCCATGCCCGCTCACTTTGCTCCATTTACCTGTATCCTACTGAGCCGGTCAGGCCCCCTCCTCCAGGAAGCCTTCTTTGATCACTGCTCCCCCACCAGTCTATTGTCTGTTCGTCTTTGTCTTGTGTTGGGTGGTAGCCGGCACATCTGTTGGGGCATCATGTGTGTGCAAAGTGACCCATTTTCTTGGCCTTTATGTTCTTATCCCCGGTGTCATCTGAAAAACTGCCTGGACTCTGAGCTGATGTCTCCATGGGTAACTCAGTTGCTAATCCTGCAACTCTGTGTGCAGGGAGCAGTTGGAATTCCTGCTCCCTGACAAGTGTCAGAGGCCCCTGGCACATCCTCCCCAGCCCTCTCCTTTCCAGCTTTATCTGTGCCCCTTGCACCTTTGTTTTGTCAGACTGAGCATGACAGTGTCCTGGGTTGCCTTGGTTGCTGTGGCTTTTCTGAGTCCCAGCAGCACCTCTGGCCTCCTGTGGGTCTCTCCATGCACTGCCACTTGGCTGGGGGCTGGCCACATGAAGCCTCAGCTGTGGGTCTGCGCAGGCTTCTTGCTGGGCTTGGGTTGTGGCTGGAGCCTCCTGTGTCTAGCTAGCCCTGGGTTGGGAAGGCCCCAGGAATGCCCCAGCTGCTGCGGTAAGTGGATAATGACCTGGAAACCGCAGCCTCAGAAGGGACAGTAGGATCACATGTGTTGACTGTTCTGGTCACCTCTGCTACCTGCATTCTGAAGAGCTAGGGATCATCTGGGGACTGGGGACTGTGAAGACCTTGTCCCACTGCACTGTCCTCAGGGGCAGTCTGGGTAGAGCCTCTTCAGGTCTTCCGGCCTCTGGATCCAGGTGCTGGCTGAGCCAGGCTGTGTGTGCCAGGCTGGCGGGGTGGGGAGTCACTCCTGCTGCTCCATGCAACCCAAGGGTAGCTAGGATTTGAAAATAACAGCCTTTGCTGCATTAAAGAGCCCCAAAGAAGTCCAAGACAATAATCTGCAGGGTGGTGGTAAGGGTTAAACTGTGTTCCCCCAGAAGGGTATGTTCAAGTCCTAACCCTCAGTGCATCAGAATGTGACATGATGTGGGAGTAGGATCATTGCAGGTGTTATTAGTTAAGATGAGGTCGTGGTGGAGTAGGGTGGGCCCGTAGTCTAATCTGACTGGTGTGCTTGTAAGAAAACAGCCATGTGAAGACACAGACACTAAGGAAGATGCCAGGCGACCACATAGGCAGAGACTGGCTGTGCAGCCGCAAGCCAATGAATGCCTGAGTGGCCGGCAAGGCACTAGAAGCTAGGAGCAGAAAAGGAAGGACTCCCAGGGTTGCAGAGGGAGCACGGCCCTGCTGAAACCTGGATTTTGGGCTTGTAGCCCCCAGAACTGTGAGACAATCTGTTTACTTTTTTTTTTTTTTTTTTTTTTGAGACAGAGTTTTGCTCTGTCACCCAGTGCAATGGCGCTATCTCGGCTCACTGCAACCTCCACCTCCCAGGTTCAAGCGATTCTCCTGCCTCAGCCTCCTGAGTAGCTGGGATTACAAGCATGCTCCACCATGCCCGGCTAATATTGTATTTTTAGTAGAGACGGGGTTTCACCATGTTGTCCAGACTGGTCTCGAACTCCTGACTTCAGATGATCTACCCGCCTCGGCCTCCCAAAGTGCTGGGATTACAGGGGTGAACCATCGTGCTGGGCAAGTTTCCATTGTTTAAAGCCACCCAGTTTGTGGTACTTCATTATGGCAGCCCTGGGACACTAAGACAGGTAGGAACCAAATGACTTTCGGTCACAGTGAGTCTTAAGGATGAGTGAGTGAATGAGCCAGACACGATCACTCACAAATGCAGCCATCACAGGCTGCAGATGCTTTCACATCTGTCACCCATAACCCCCTGGAGCACAGGTGACTGCTCCACTACGCAGATGAAGAACCCAGGGCTCAGAGAGCTGACTTCTGGCCTCACAATGGCATGACCACCTCCCCAGACTCTGGAAGTCCAGCTGCCTGCCTCTCCTTTGCAGATGTGCACAAAACACCGTGCCCTTGTGGGTAGGAACAAACCACTACTCTTGAGCCCAGTACCACCCAGGCACAGCAGGCATCATATCGTATCTCCTTTATAACCTGAGAAAGTAGGTATAGGCTGGGTATGGTGGCTCATGCCTCTAATCTTAATATTTTAGGAGACTGAGAAGGGTGGAGCACCTCAGCTTAGGAGTTCAAGACCAGCCTGGCAACATGGCAAGACACCGTCAATACAAAAAATACAAAAATTAGCTGGGTGTGGTAGTTTGTGCCCGTAGTCCCAGCTACTTGGGAGGCTGAGCTGGAAGGATCTCTTGAGCCCAGGAGGCAGAGGTTGCAGTGAGCTGTGACCCCGACACTGCGCTCCAGCCTGGGCGACAGAGCGAGACCCTCTGTCTCTCTCTCTCTAAATAAATACTCTTAAAAAACAGTGAATAACACAGCATTCTTACTCTGGGCCTGTAGAGTAAGAATAGTCAGTTTCAGCAGGGGACGCAGTCCAGCCAGATAGGCTAGGGGGAGTGGGGCAGGGGACATGGGGTGTTGGGATGCCTAGGGGGGAGGGGGTTGGAGAATGCGTTTTTTTGTTTTTGTTTTTGTTTTTTTTTGGAGACAGGATCTCGCTCTGTCACCCAGGCTGGAGCACAGTGGCATGATCACGGCTCACTACATGACCTCCTGAACCCACGTGATTCTCCCACCTCAGCCTCCTGAGTAGCTGGGAACACAGGCATATGCCACCACACCGGCAAATTTTTTTTTTTTTTTTTTTTTTTGAGACTGAGTCTCACCCTGTCATCCAGGCTGGAGTGCAGTGACATGATCTTGGCTCACTGCAACCTCCAGCTCTCAGATTCAAGCAATTCCCCTGCCTCAGCCTCCTGAGTAGCTGAGATTACAGGCATGCGCCACCACGCCCAGCTAATTTTGTATTTTTAGTAGAGGCGGGGTTTCTCCATGTTGGTCAGGCTGGTCTCAAACTCCTGACCTCAGGTGATCTGCCTTCCTTGGCCTCCCAAAGTGCTGGGATTACAGGTGTGAGCCACTGCGCCCAGCCACCTGGCTATTTTTTGTAGAGACAGGGTCTCTGTTGCCCAGGATGTCCTTGAGCTTCAAGGCTCAGGGGATCCTCCTGCCTTGGCCTTGAGCACACCTAGACTTTCAAAAGGGAGGGGAACCTGCTTAGGCAGAAGCCCTGAGGCCGGAGACTGCAGGGTGTTCTGGAAACAAGTGGAGCCAGTATATCTGGTGAGCCAACGACAATCCAGGACTTGTGGGGCCTGAAACATATTTTTAGAGGCCCTTTTTTAAAATAAATAAATTTTTTTTTTTTTTTTTTTTTTTTTTTGAGACGGAGTCTTGCCTAGGCTGGAGTGCAATGGCACGCTATCTTGGCTCACTGCAAACTCCACCTCCTGGGTTCAAGCGATTCTCCTGCCTCAGCCTCCCGAGTAGCTGGGATTATAGGCATGCACCACCACACCTGACTAATTTTGGTATTTTTAGTAGAGACGGGGTTTATCCATGTTGGTCAGGCTGGTCTCAAATTCCTGGCCTTGGGTAATCCACCTGCCTCGGTCTCCCAAAGTGCTGGGATTACAGGCATGAGCCACCGCGCCCAGTCAAGAAAAATAATTTTTATTATTTTTTGAGATAGAGTTTTGCTCTGTTGCCTAGGCTGGAGTGCAATGGCACAATCTTGGCTTACTACAACCTCTGTTTCCCAGGTTCAAGCGATTCTCCTGCCTCAGCCTCCTGAATACCTGGGATTATAGGTGCCCACCATCACGCCCAGCTAATTTTTTTTTTTTTTTTGAGACAGTCTCGCTTTGTTGCCCAGGCTGGAGTGCTGTGGCACGACCTCAGCTCACTGCAACCTCTGCCTCCCAGGTTCAAGCAATTCTCCTGCCTCAGCCTCCCGAGTAGCTGGGACTACAGGTGCCAGCCACCATGCCTGGCTAATTTTTTTTTTTTTTTGAGACGGAGTCTCGCTCTGTCGCCCAGGCTGGAGTGCAGTGGCACAATCTCGGCTCACTGCAAGCTCCGCCTCCCGGGTTCACGCCATTCTCCTGCCTCAGCCTCCCAAGTAGCTGGGACTACAGGCGCCCGCCACCTCGCCCGGCTAATTTTTTCTGTTTTTAGTAGAGACGGGCTTTCACCATGGTCTCGATCTCCTGACCTTGTGATCCGCCCGCCTCGGCCTCCCAAAGTGCTGGGATTACAGGCGTGAGCCACCGCGCCCGGCCAGCTAATTTTTTGTATTTTGAGTAGAGACAGGGTTTCATCATGTTGGTCAGGCTGGTCTTGAACTCCCGACCTCAGGTGATTTTCTCACCTTGGCCTCCCAAAGTGCTGGGACTACAGGCATGAGCTACCACACCCAGCCTAATTTTTGTATTTTTAGTAGAGACAGGGGTCTCACCAAGTTGGCCAGGCTGGTGTCAAACTCCTGACCTCAAGTGATCCATGTGCCTTGTCCTCCCAGAGTGTTGGGATTATAGGCATGAGCCACTGACCCTGGCCTTCGTCTGCTGAGGGCCCCCAGGTGCCCTCCTTTCACTGGGACATTAGCCTGGATTATGCGAGCGACGCAGTGTAATCAGAGGGTCCTTCAAGAAGAGTCAAAGATGTGAGGACAAAGGTCACTGTGACCTGAGGACTCCACTTGCCTTTGCCAGCTTGGAAGATGAGGAAGGGGCCAGGAGCCAAGGAATGTGGTGGAAAGGGGTTCTCCCCCAGCGCCTCCAGGAAGGAAGGAAGACACTGAGACCTCCACATCTGACTGACAGAGCTTGGGATAATGAACGTGTGTTGTTCTCTCCGAGGCCATGGTCCTGTGTCACAGCAGCAACAGGCAACTGACACAGGTGGCCTGGGCAGACTGGGTTTGGGCAAGAGGGAGGGGCTCTAGGCCCATGAATGGGGGTGTCTCTGCCATTGGCAGCCCTGCCACTCCTGTGGTCCCAGGGCACCCTCCCAGCTTTCCAGACACAGCACTCAGGCGGAGGAGTCTACACCTGTTGAGGGCCTCGGCTGCCCAGACACTAATGCTCCCAACGGTCCAATGAGGTGAGCTCTTTTTTTTTTTTTGAGACAGAGTTTCACTCTTGTTGCCCAGGCTGGAGTGCAATGGCATGATCTTGGCTCACCACAACCTCCGCCTCCCAGGTTCAAGTGATTCTCCTGCCTCAGCTTCCCGAGTAGCTGGAACTACAGGCATGCGCCACCGTACCCAGCTAATTTTGTATTTTTAGTAGAGACAGGGTTTCTCCATGGTCAGGCTGGTCTCGAACTCCCGACCTCAGGTTATCCACCCGCCTTGGCCTCCCAAAGCACTGGGTTTACAGGCATGAGCCACCACATCTGGCTGAGGTGAGTTGTTTTTTTGGGGGATTTTTTGGGGACAGGGTCTTGCTCTGTTGCCCAGGCTGGAGTGCACAGTGGTGCAAACACAGCTCACTGTATCGTCGACCTCCTGGGCCCAGGTGATCCTCTAGTCTCAGCTTCCCAAGCAGTTGGGCATGACACACTTGTGCCACCATGCCTGGCTAATTTTTGTATTTATTTATTTATTTTTGTAGCGATGGGGTTTCGCCATGTTGCCCAGGCTAGGCTCAAGTGACCCTCCCGCCTTGGCCTCTCAAAGTGCTGGGATTACAGTAGTGAGCCACTGTGCCTGGCACTGTTATTCCCACGAAAGGTCACAGGTACCCATGGTCATGGCATTGTGCTGCCTTGCCAGGCAAAGACGATCGCACAGAGGACAAGCCACTCACTGTCATGGACACCCAAGGAGATGGGCCTGTTCCCACGACCACGCTGCCAAAGGGACAGGTGGCATACTCCTCCCGTCTCTGGAAACATTCATTGTGAACCTCAATCTCCCATTGGTGCTCCTCCTGCAGGCCCAGGTCCTGGGCGGCTGCTGCAGGGCTCATAGTCCTTCAGGGGGGTCTGCTGCTGTCCCTTCCCTCCCAGGTAGGTGTTGACAGCAGGATCTGTGGGAAACAAATGGCCTCCTGCCAGGCCTGGAGCATGAGGTGCCCTCAGGAAGGGCATGAGCATCTGCAGTTACCCACCTTGGTCCCCAAAGGAACCCCAGAACCCCTCCTGGGCAACCTGGGCCTGGCAGTACTATAAGCCACCAAGACAGCTTCACACGGGTGCTCCATGGGCATCAAACTGGCCGGCCTGAGGGCTGCACACCTCGACACACGTTTCATGAAAACCAAATATGCAGCCTGTAATCAACTCCTGGACTGTTACGGACACACCCTCATTATTTCATATCATGAGCTACCCCAGAGTTTGTTAGAAACTGATTTTATTAATAAGTCACATGATACAAAAGAATGAGAACATTCAAAGAATGAGTAAAATCCTGCTTTGTCCCAAAGGACAAGCAGAAAATGTTAAGGCACAATGGATGCTCAGAAAACAAGAAGCTGATGGGAAAACACGTCATCTGTGTACTGAGACATACACACTCCAACCCACCACACCGACACACCCTTGCCCACCCATCAGATAAGAATTCACCTAGAATCAGCTGGGGGCGGTGGCTCACGCCTATGATCCCAGCACTTTGGGAGGTCAAGGCAGGCGGATCATGAGGTCAGGAGTTCAAGACCAGCCTGACCAACATGGTGAAACCCTGTTTCTACTAAAAATGCAAAAAGTAGTGGGGCGTGGTGGCACGCACCTGTAATCCCAGCTACTCAGGAGGCAGAGGCAGGAGAATCGCTTGAGGCAGAAGTTGCAGTGAGCCAAGATTGTGCCACTGCACTCCAGCCTGGGCGACAGAGCAAGACTCTGTCTCAAAAAAAAAAAAAAAAAAAAAAAATCACCTGGAATCAAAGCAGTGGGGCTGGGACAACCTGCGCTGGAGCCACCAGAACAGGTGGGCAGGCGGCTTGGTGAGACCGAGCAACTCCGGGAGGGGAGACGAGAACTGGCAGCTGACATGACCCTGTGGCCAGGACATTCCAATAGACTAGGAGCACTTCCCAGGCCTCTTCTTTCCGCCTATTATTTTAACAAAGTCCATGCTGCCAGAAGGCAAGCCCACCTCAAAACACCTGGCACATTCACAAGCTACCAAAGAGTGGAGGGCCAACAGGCTCTGATACTTGGAGTAGCTTCCTCTCCCACGGCTTTCCACCGGGAACAGAAGACAAAGGCAAGCCAAGCCCTGTGCTGCCACAGGAAGTCCCAGGAAGCACCTGTGAGACCCGCACACCCACCTCGGAGGGTCCCAGGGCTGGGAAAGCCCTCCTCTCGGGCTCAGCTCATCTGGGACAAGGCAGAGCCCCTGCTGCCCGGAGGGCAAGCTGGGACCAGAGAAGCCAAGCACCCACAGCAAAGTCATCTTTCCAAGTGTCCTCGAGAAAGAGACTGTCTTGTGTGGCCCAGGCTTTTCTGGGCATGCACTGGCCCCAGAGGAATCCATGGTGCCGCCTGGGAAGGAGCGCGCAGCAGAGGTTACCCAGGGGGCTTCCTGGCGTTGCCCCGGCACAACTCAAATGAACAAAGACCAAACTGAAACCTGAAGACCCAGACACGGGGAGGAGAGGGCAGGTCTGGCCAGTCCACTAGGGGAGCTGCCTGGGCTCCAGGGAGTGCCCACCCGGGGATTTTCAGGAGTTTTTCAGACTGTGAGTGTGGGTCTGGAGGCCAGGTGGTCCACAGGACAGCCACCTCCCAGCAGTGACATCACCAAAGACTACCAAAAAGGCATGCTCCTTCTGGTGTCTCGTGCCTGCAAAGGAGACCCAGAACGAGGGGCATAGGAAACCCAGGTAGGGTTCTGCCTGGCTCCCTCCATTCCTGATTCAACTAGGGAGGTGTGGTGGGGGCCCTCACTGTGTTTCTGTCCTGGTTCAATCCAGAGAGGCCCCTCCCACCCTCCTCAGAGTGGTGGCCCAGCCTGGCAGGTGGCCCTGGTGGCCAGGGGTGGAGCACCAGCAGAAGGCAGGCAGGAAACTGGTCATCCAAGTACAGGGGGTGGAGCACTAGCAGGAGGAAGGCGGGGACTTGTCACCCAAGTTCAGGGAAGAGGTCAAAGGCACACATTGGACCTTCAGGTCCCAAACCTCAATCCTTGGTCCTCTGCCACTGGAGCTGCCACCGGGTACTTCAGAACAGGGACACTGCCCATCTTGAGGTGGGCACAAAGGCATGTTTCTGGTGAGGGTGGCAGCTGCAGCTTGATCAGATGGTCCTGAGATAGCAGCAGGGCCCAGTGTCTGGGGGAAGGGCGGGCAGGCTGCAGAGGGGCCCTGCGGAAAGCCCTGGCCAGCTTCGCACAGCCCGGGGCCAGTCACTTCTCTGTGGTCTGAGAAATCTGCTGAGGCAGCCCACCCCATGTGCATGACCCATGAGACTGCTGCAGCCAGCCCCTGCCCCTCAGGAGGACAGTGCCGGGCCAGGGCCCCCAGTTGCCCTCCTCCTGCCGGGTGCGGTGTCCTCAGCCCTGCTCCAGGCTGTCGCTGGGTTGTACCACGGTGTAGCTCCCCTGGCCCAAGGACAGCTGCCGGCTGAAGAAGGACGTGGTGCGCTTCGGCTTCACTCGCCTGATCCCCTTGCCTGCGAGGGAACAGGAGGGCACACTGAGCAGAGGTGCTGTCCCTGTGTGAGGAGGCTCAGGCCCAGAAAGCCAGGTTCTGGCTCCAGCATGATGGCTTCTTCCAGAGCCTGGTCAGACTGAGCTCTCCTCGTCCGAGTGTCAGCCCCCTCAGCATGCTACAGTGTACCTGAGCAGCGCTCCCTAACACTGCCGACCTAAGGTCATCACAAACAAGGAGGGTCTTCATAGCCAAGAGAAGCCTGGGGAGATGCGACAGCTAATGCAGTGTGGGGTCCTGGTGGGATCCTGGCACAGAGGAACGTCTGGAAAACACTATGGAAATCTGACTTTGGCTAATAATAGCAATACCGGGTCATTAATTAAAACAAAAGTACCATATTGCTGTAAGATGTTAGTTTTTGTTTTTTGTTTTGTTTTGAGATGGAGTCTTGCTCTGTCACCCAGGCTGGAGTGCAGTGGCGCAATCTCAGCTCACTGCAACCTCCGCCTCCCAGGTTCAAGCGATTCTCCTGCCTCAGCCTCCTGAGCAGCTGGGACTATAGATGCATACCACTACGCACACTAATTTTTGTATTTTTAGTAGATATGGGGTTTCACCATGCTGGCCAGGATGGTCTTGATCTCTTGACCTCGTGATCCACCCGCCTCGGCCTCCCAAAGTGCTGGGATTACAGATGTGACAGGACCACTATGCCTGGCTAATTTTTGTATTTTTAGTAGAGATGGAGTTTCACCATATTGGCCAGGCTGGTCTCAAACTCCTGACCTCATGATCCACCTGCCTTGGCCTCCCAAAGTGCTGGGATTACAGGTGTGAGCCACCATGTCCCACCTTTGTGTGTTTGTTTTGTTTTGTTTTGAGACAGGCTGTGTTGCTCAGGCTGGAGTGCAGTGTTACAATCATGGCTCACTGCAGCCTTACCTCCTAAGCCCAACTGATCCTCCCACTTCAGCATCCCCAGTAGCTGGGACTATAGGTGTGAGCCATGGATAATGTTTTTTTAGTTTGTGTAGAGACAGGGTCTTGCTCGATTGCCCAGGCTGGTCTCAAACTCCTGGGCTCAGGTGAGCCTCCTGCCTTTGTCTCCCAAAATACTGAGATTACAGGTGTGAGCCACCGTGTCTGGCCAAGACGTTAGTAATAATTTTTGTTTTTTGTTTTTTTAGACAGGGTCTCACTGTCACCCAGGCTGGACTGCAGTGTTGTGATCATAACTCACTGAAGCCTTAACCCTTCTGGCTCAGGTGATCCTCCCATCTCAGCCTCCCAACTAGCTGGGACTTCAGGTGTGCGCCACCATGCCCTGCTAATCTTTTAAATAGAGATGGGGTCTTGCTATGTTGCACAGGCTGAGACTCCTAGACTCAAGCAATTTGCCTGCCTCGGCCTCCCAAAGTATTGGGATTATAGCCATCTCACCTGGCCAAGATGTTAATTTTAAAGTCAAGCAACAGAAGAAAAATGAGCAAAAGAAATCATCAGTAATTCAGGAAGGAAATCTAAATATGATCAAGCATGTAAAAATTTGCAATCGGCCAGGCGCGGTGGCTCACCTGAGGTCAGGAGTTCGAGACCAGGCTGGCCAACATGGCGGAACCCTGTCTCTACTGAAAATACAAAAATTAGCCGGGCATGGTGGCAGGCGCCTGCAATCCCCACTACTCGGGAGGCTGAGGCAGGGAGAATCGCTTGAACCTGGGAGGCGGAGTTTGCAGTGGGCCGAGATTGCGCCATTGTACTCAAGCCTGGGCGACACAGCGAGACGGTCTCAAAAAAAGAAAAATTTCCAATCTCACTGTGTTCAAACACCAGCCCAGACAAGTTTCCTTTGGCTCAGAATGATTACACTCATTGTGGGTGAGGGCATAGGAGGCAGATGCCATCTTCTCTGCTGTGGAGGGTACACCTGGGTACAACCTCTCTGGAAGGTGGCAGGTATGAAAAGCCTCTTCAAAATCAGCATATTGCCCAGGCATGGTGCTCACATCTGTAATCCTAGCACTTTGGGAGGCCGAGGTGGGAGGATCATTTGATCCCAGGAGTCTGAGACCAGCCTGGGCAACATAGTGAGATACTGTCTTGACAAAGAATTTAAAAATCAGCCGGGAGTAGTGGCTCATGCCTGTAGTCCCACCTACTCAGGAGACTGCAGGAGGAGGATTGCTTGAGCACACAGGAGGTAGAGGCTGCAGTGAGCCTTGACTAGGCCATTGCACTCCAGCCTGGGCACCAGAGTGAAACCCTGTTTAAAAGAAAAATCTGGGGCCGGGCGCTGTGGCTCAAGCCTGTAATCCCAGCACTTTGGGAGGCCGAGACGGGCGGATCACGAGGTCAGGAGATCGAGACCATCCTGGCTAACACGGTGAAACCCCGTCTCTACTAAAAAATACAAAAAACTAGCCAGACGTGGTGGCGGCGCCTGTAGTCCCAGCTACTCGGGAGGCTGAGGCAGGAGAATGGCGGGAACCCGGGAGGCGGAGCTTGCAGTGAGCTGAGATCCGGCCACTGCACTCCAGCCTGGGCGACAGAGCCAGACTCCGTCTCAAAAAAAAAAAAAAAAGAAAAAAAAAGAAAAATCTGCACACTTTTACAACAGCAAGGCCATTTCTAGGAACGTATCCTGAGGAAACAGTTCAGATGCTAAGGAAAGACTTTGCCGTAGATGTGCTGTTTAGAAGAGCCGAACGCTGAAAACTGTAATGCCCACAAGCAGAGGACTGGGTGAAAATGAGCGTGCTAAAACCATGCTAAGGAGTGCCACACAGTGGTCCAAATTATACTAGAGAAAAAGTTTGCTTTTTCTGATTATAAAACTTATTCTAGGGCCGGGCAAGGTGCCTCACACCTGTAATCCCAGCACTTTGGGAGGAAGAGGTGGGTAGATCACCTGAGGTCAGGAGTTCGAGATTAGGATGACCAACATGGAGAAACACCATCTCTACAAAATTAGCTGGACGTGGTGGCACCTGCCTATAATCCCAGATACTCGGGAGGCTGAGGCAGGAGAATTGCTGGAACCACGAGGTGGAGGCTGTGGTGAGCCGAGAGCACGCGACTGCACTCCAGCTTGGGCAACAAGAGTGAAACTCCACCTCCAAAAAAAAGAAAAAACAATTATTCTAAAAATTACAAGACTTGTAAAAGATTTACGTGCTCCAAGAAGTACAAAGAAAAAGTCAAAGCTATAGCCACTGACGGCCACAGCTGGGCCCTCCCGCCTCATGCGCGTGGCTGCACACATGCTGTCCTGTTACTCATTTCTTTTTTTCTTTTGAGACAGAGTCTCGCACTGTCACCCAGGCTGGAGTGCAGTGGCGCGATTGCGGCTCCCTGCAAGCTCCGCCTCCTGGGTTCACGCCATTCTCCTGAGTAGCTGGGACTACAGGCGGCCGCCACCACGTCTGGCTAATTTTTTTTGTATTTTTAGTAGAGACAGGGTTTCACCGTGTTAGCTAGGATGGTCTTCATCTCCTGACCTTGTGATCTGCCCGCCTTGGCCTCCCAAAGTGCTGGGATTACAGGCGTGAGTCAACGTGCCCAGGCTACTCATTTCTTTTTTTTTTTTTTGAGACAGAGTCTCACTCTGTTGCCCAGGCTGGAGTGCAGTGGCGCAATCTCGGCTCACTGCAAGCTCTGCCTCCCAGGTTCACGCCATTCTCCTGCCTCAGCCTCCCGAGTAGCTGGGACTACAGGCACCTACCACTACACCTGGCTACTTTTTTGTATTTTCAGTAGAGACAGGGTTTCACCATGTTAGCCAGGATGGTCTCGATCTCCTGACCTCATGATCTGCCTGCCTCGGCCTCCCAAAGTGCTGGGATTACAGGTGTGAGCCACCGCACCTGGCCTATTTATTTATTTATTTTTTGAGACAGAGTTTCGTTCTTGTTGCCCAGGCTGGAGTGTAGTGGCGTGATCTTGGCTCACCGCAACCTCTGCCTCCTGGGTTCAAGCGATTCTTCTGCCTCAGCCTCCCAAGTAGCTGGGACTACAGGTGCCCACCATCACGCCCAGCTAATTTTGTATTTTTAGTAGAGATAAGGTTTCTCCATGTTGGTCAGGCTGGTCTTGAACTACCGACCTCAGGTGATCCGCCCGCCTTGGCCTCCCAAAATGCTAGGATTACAGGCATGAGCCACTGTGCCCAGCCAGGGTATTCCTTTTTAAAAATAGAGTCTCGGGCCGAGCGTGGTGTTTCACTCCTGTAATCCCAGCACTTTGGGAGGCCAAGGCGGGCAGATCACGAGGACAGGAAATCGAGACCATCCTGGCTAACATGGTGAAAAGCCATCTCTACTAAAAATATAAAAAATTAGCTGGGCATGGTGGCGGGCACCTGTAGTCCCAGCTACTCGTGAGGCTGAGACAGGAGAATCGCTAGAACCGGGGAGGCAGAAGTTGCAGTGAGCCGAGATCACGCCACTGCACTCCAGCCTGGGTGACAGAGCGAGACTCCATCTCAAAAATAAATAAATAAATAAATTAATTAATTAATTAAAAAAATATATAGGGTCTCATCATTGTCACCCAGGCTGCAGTACAGTGGTGCAATCGTAGCTCACTGCAAACCTCCAACTCCTGGGCTCAGAGATACTCCTGCCTCATCAGCCTCCCAAGTAGGTGCACTACAGGCATATACCACCATGCTCAGCTAATTTTATTTTATTTTATTTTATTTTATTTTATTTTTTGAGACGGAGTCTTGCTCTGTAGCCCGGGCTGGACTGCAGTGGCCGGATCTCAGCTCACTGCAAGCTCCGCCTCCCGGGTTTACGCCATTCTCCTGCCTCAGCCTCCGGAGTAGCTGGGACTACAGGCGCCCGCCACCTCGCCCGGCTAGTTTTTTGTATTTTTTTTAGTAGAGACGGGGTTTCACCGTGTTAGCCAGGATGGTCTCGATCTCCTGACCTCGTGATCCGCCCGTCTCGGCCTCCCAAAGTGCTGGGATTACAGGCTTGAGCCACCGCGCCCGGCCGCTCAGCTAATTTTAAGTACATTTTGTAGAGACAGGGTCTCACTCTGTTGTCCAGGCTGGTCTTGAACTTCTGGGCTCAAGCGATCCTCTTTATCTTGGCCTCCCAAAGTACTGGGATTACAGGTGTGAGCCACTGTGCCCTGCCTGGGTACTGTATTTTTACCAGCTGCACTGAACACCCCAGGATGTGGTCACAACACTGATTACCCAACGCTTTATTTATTTATTTATTTATTTATTTATTTATTTATGAATGAGACGGAGTCTTGTTCTGTCTCCCAGGCTAGAGTGCAAAGATGCAATCTCGGCTCATAGCAACCTCTGCCTCCCGGGTTCAAGCGTTTTTCCTGCCGCAGCCTCCCAAGCAGCTGGAATTACAGGTGCCCGTCACACACCTCGCTAACTTTTTTGTATTTTTAGAAGCGACAGGGTTTAACCATGTTGGCCAGCCTGGTCTTGAACTCCTAACCTCAGGTGATCCTCCCGCCTCGGCCTCCCAAAGTGCTGGGATTATAGGCATGGCCACCATGCCCTGCCTACCCAACACTTTTTTTTTTTTTTTTTTTTGAGGCGGAGTCTTGCTCTGTCGCCCAGGCTGGAGTGCAGTGGCACGATCTCGGCTCACTGCAAGCTCTGCCTCCTGGGTTCACGCCATTCTCCTGCCTCAGCCTCCCGAGTAGCTGGGACTACAGGCGCCCGCCACCACGCCCGGCTAATTTTTTTGTATTTTTTTTTTTTTTTTTTTTTTTTTTTTTTTTTTTTGAGACGGAGTCTGGCTCAGTCGCCCAGGCTGGAGTGCAGTGGCGCGATCTCGGCTCACTGCAAGCTCCGCCTCCCGGGTTCACGCCATTCTCCTGCCTCAGCCTCCCGGGTAGCCGGGACTACAGGCGCCCGCCACCTCGCCCGGCTAATTTTTTGCATTTTTTAGTAGAGACGGGGTTTCACCGTGTTAGCCAGGATGGTCTCGATCTCCTGACCTCGTGATCCGCCCGCCTCGGCCTCCCAAAGTGCTGGGATTACAGGCGTGAGCCACCGCGCCCGGCCTTTTTTTGTATTTTTAGTAGAGATGGGGTTTCACCGTGTTAGCCAGGATGGTCTCGATCTCCTGACCTCGTGATCCACCCATCTCGGCCTCCCAAAGTGCTGGGATTACAGGCTTGAGCCACCGCGCCCGGCCTTACCCAACACTTTAATAACAGATGTTGAGTAGTTTCCCGGATCACATCCCAGACAACGCTGCAGAACACGTCTGTGGCGCAGCAGTGAGAAGGGACAGGAAAGGCACTATGGCCAAGACCCAGGCTCGCCCTGCTCACAGTTGGGTCCTGAGATGGAGGCCAGCTCACACTGGGTCTGGAGCTGCTCTGCAATGCCTGTCCTCAGGAACGCCCCCCGGCGTGCGCATGTGCATGCGTGTTTGTGTGTGCATGTGCACAGAAGGGCTGCTCACCGTCCTCCACGTAGTCGATGGTGGAGAGATGCTGGATCCGGCTGGACACCACGCTGCCCTGCCTCCTCAGCTTGGGGCGCTGAACAGGAGCCTGTGAGGAGCTGGGGTCCGAGGGCGGGCCCGTCGCACTGTCCTGGGGGCCTGCGGGCTCCGCCACCTGGCTCAGTTCAATGCAGTACTCAATGAGGCTGCTCATCAGCTCGGCCTGGGGAGGAGGGGGCAGTGTGACGCCTGGCCAGACCCCCCCTTCCATGCCTGTTGCTGAGTCTGCTCTCTGGTTGGGGAAGCAGGGGAGGGGACACACATCGCTCAGGAGGGAGGGAGTGGGGAGGCAGGGGAGCTGTCCCACTCGGATGACTGTGAAGGTGAGTCCTGGTGGATGAGGAGGGGTCCCCAGGTCTGGGAGTTCGGGTGGGAAAGAAAGAACATTCTAGTCAGAAGGTGCAGCCCAGGAAGGCTGACCCAGTGGGCAGAAGAGGTGGGGAGGGAGGGGGAAAGGAGCCCGGCTGCTGCAAAGAGGAGGAAGAGTGGGGAGGCGGGGCGGGGAGGCGGGTAGTGCTGGCTGGGAGGAAAACCTGCAGCCAGGAGGAAGGGGCGAGATGTCACCGGGGCAGGGGCGGGTGGCTCCCCAACAGCACATTCTTCAAAACTGACTCCTACTCAACAGGTGTGAAGCATGAGGCACACTGACAGAAAAGATACAGCAGCCAGGTACCAGCAGGCACAGCTGGGCACCAAGGACAGGGCCCTCAGGGGTCTGAGGGAGTCACAGACAGAGGGCATCAAGAGGGTGGTGCCCCTTAGTCAGGACACAGGTATTTCCTGAGTGCCTCCCACGTGCCAGGCACTGCTGCAGGCCTAGGACAAGGTGAGTCCAAGTAGACAGGAATGGTCACCTGTGCTTCTGACTGGTGGGGCTGGGTCAGACGCTGGGAGTGGCCCTGCGGAGACTGGCCTGGCTCCTGCCTTTCTAAGGGCAGCTACAACCCCCCTGGGTGGGTGAGGGGGGCACTGCTGCCCGGCCCAGAAGGAAGAGCAGAGGCCTGGTGGACTGTCCACCCGCACTCCTCTGCTCACCGAGTGGACTCCACCAGCCAAAGGGCAGTGGGCTGGCGAGGGGACGGCAGCTGGTGGGGACGGAGTCCTGAGCTGCAACCATAACAGGGAAGCCTTCTAAGTCCCCTAGAACAAAAACTGCACAGCAACATGCCTTTGAGGCTCAGGGAGCCTGCCGTTCACATGCAGCTGAAAGAGGAAGTTCCGTTGAACATCCGTCCAAGAAAAAACTCAGCAAGCCAGGGTCAGAAAGGAACTTCCTCAACCTGATTAAACACATCTCGGAAGAACCCACAGCAAAATCCCACTTATTCAGTGAAAGACAATACCTTCTCTCAGGCCGGGTGCGTCAGGGACGCCTGCTCACACCTATCCATCCTACACTGGGGGTCAGAGGCACTGTCAGGCAAGGCAAGCAAGAGGCACAGATAGGAAAGTGAGACCCAGCTTTCCCCACTCACAGACCACATGACTGTCCACATAGAAAGTCCCAGGCCAGGCCAGGCGCCATGGCTCATGCCTGTACTCCGAGCACTTTGGGAGGCTGAGGCGGGTGGATCACCTGAGGTCAAGAGTTTGAGACCAGCCTGGCCAACACGGTGAAATCCCATCTGTACAAAAATACAAAAATTAGCTGGGCGTGGTGGCAGGCTCCTGCAATCCCAGCTACTCAGGAGGCTGAGGTGAGAGAATCGCTCGAACCTAGGAGGCGGAGGTTGCAGTGAGCTAAGATTGTGCCATTGCACTCCAGCCTGAGCGACAGAGCGAGACTCAGTCTCAAAAAAAAAAGACCCAGGCAGACACAGGGGCTCACGCCTGTAATCCTAGCACTTTGGGAGGCCAAGGTGGGAGAATCATTTCAGGCCAGGAGTTCAAGATTAGCCTGGGCAACATAGTGAGACCTTGTCTCTACAAATATAATAAAATAAAGTTAGCCTGGCACGGTGGTGCACACCTGTGGCTTGGGATGACAGCTTGAGCCCAGGAGGTTGAGGATGCAGTGAGCTATGATTGCGCCAGAACGAGAGTGTTTCCAAAAAAACAAAAACAATTGGCCGGGCGCGGTGGCTCACACCTGTAATCCCAGCACTTTGGGAGGCCGAGATGGGCGGATCATGAGGTCAGGAGATTGAGACCATCCTGGCTAACACAGTGAAACCCCATATCTACTAAAAATACAAAAAATAAGCCAGTTGTGGTGGCGGGCGCCTGTAGTCCCAGCTACTCGGGAGGCTGAGGCAGGAGAATGGCGGGAACCCGGGAGGCAGAGCTTGCAGTGAGCCGAGATCGTGCCACTGCACTCCAGCCTGGGCGACAGAGTGAGACTCCGTCTCAAAAAAAACAAAACAAAACAAACAAACAAACAAAAAACAATTATATTTCTATACAAGGAAATGATCAATTGGAAATTGAAATTAAAAACAGTGGCATTTACAGTAGCACCGAAAGAAAAAAAAAACAGGGATAAATCTAACAAAAGAAATAGAAGCTTTGTATGCTGAAAACTATAAAATATTAATGAAACAAATCAGAGACAAATAAATGGAGATACAGAAATAAATGGAATGGAAGACTTAAGAGGTCAGTTACCTCCAAAGTAATCAATGCAATCTCAATAAAAATCCTAGGCAGCCTTTTTTCGGGGGGTGAATCGGGGAGCGTCCTAGAAATCAATAAGCTGATGCTAAAACTTCTATGGAAATGCAAAGGAACTGGAATAGCTGAAACCATTTTGAAAAGAACAAAGTTCTGAACATCTGTCTACCTGATTTCAAGACTTATTATAAAGGTTCAAAAATCAATATATCATGTGATTATTATTGAAAGACACACATAGATCAGTGGTTTAGAAGAGGGAATCCAGAAACAGACCCATATACGCACAGCAAATTGATTTTCAACAAAGAGGTCAGGGCAATTCAATGTGTTTTTCTTTTCTTTCTTTTTTTTTTTTTTTTTATTGAGATAGAGTCTCACTCTGTTGCCTAGGCTGGAGTGCAGTGGTACCATCTCAGCTCACCACAATCTCCACCTCCCGGGTTCAAGTGATTCTCGTGCTTCAGTCCCCCAAGTAGTAGCTGGGATTACAGGCGTGTGCCACCACACCTGGCCAATTTTTCGTATTTTTCGTATTTTTCGTAGAGACGGGGGTTTTGCTATATTGGCCAGGCTGGTCTTGAGCTCCTGGCCTAAAGAGATCCGCCCACCTTGGCTTCCCAAAGTTCTGGGATTACAAGCATGATCCACTGTGCCTGCCAATTCAATGTCTTTTCAACAAATGACACCGAAACAATTGAGAATCTGTAAACACGAACATGAACACTGACCTGTATATCACACCTGATGTAAAATATTGACTGGGATGGCTGGTAGGCTTATATTTACACAACTTCCACAAGAAAACGTGACAAAATCTTTGTGGTCTTGGGTTAGGCAAAATTTCTTAGGAAACAAAAAGCATAAACCAGTCTCCGTCTCAAAAAAAAAAAAAAAGAAAAAAGAAAATTGTGAACTTTGAACATAAAGGTGAGAATATCTTGGAGTTCAAAGCCATGAGGCAGGGACAGGAGTGCCCTCGAGTGGGGGCCAGGAAAATGGGGAGCAGCAAGGGAAGCTGGGGGAGGAGGTGGCTGGTGGGGGCGGAAAGAAGCTTCCAGGAACGTGTGGTTAAGCTGAGAAGGGGGAGGGGCCTCCTGTGGCAAAGCAGAGGCCCATGGGGCTAGGAGCAGCCCCCAGTATGGGAGGCACAGGGGTGGGGTCTGGCTGTGAAGGGAGGGGTGAAGGTGGGGAAGGGCATCAAAAGGAAGCTGGAAAGGTGTGGGATGAAAGATCCAGAGAGACCTAAGATGAAGACAAGACAGGGTGGGAGCAGTCCTGAAAGGGCCCTGCGGCAGGGAGGGGCCTCTGATGTGACCCAAGTGGGAGAGGAAAGGCAGGGGAGGGAGGCTGGGGTGGAAGAGGTGCTCAGTGCTGAGTAAAACACGCCGAATGAAGGGGAAAATCAAACACAGGCTTGGAGAGGCCCAGTGCTTCCACGCCCACCACAGGGGACAGTGAGCAGGGTCACAACAGCACTGCTCTTGGGGACAGGAGGAGAGGGTGCAGGCTGGTCTCAAAGCACTGGGCAAGCCCTCAACAAACAGCTGCCGGAACCCACAGCTGCCACCGCCACCGGCGTGGAGTCCGCAGACCAGGCCTCCTGACCTCCCAGGGCGGCTCTGGGTCAGCAGGAGTCAAGGCACCCCTTGTACCCAGGCCGCTTTCATCCTCAGGCCCAAGGCAGCTTCTCACCTCCTTCCCTGCCAGCCTGGTGCCTCTAATCGTCTGGGACCCAGGGCACCTGGGCCCGGCCTCCCCACCCGTGTGCAGGCACCACCCGCGCTACCTGCTTGGAGTAGATCTTGAGGAGCTTGTTGACAGGCGTGCCCTCGCTGTCTCCGTCGAACTCCAGCCACAGGATGGGCTCCTCCTCCTCGGGGGAGGTGTGGTCCCACGACAGCTCCTGGAAGCGCAGGCCCAGCAGGACGTGCTGGCCAGCAGGAGACACAGAGCCAGGCTTGACCCCTGGGCAGAGGTCTGCTCCCCACCCCATCCCACTCAGACACCACCAGGAGGGGACACCTGGCCAGGGTGTGTGCCTCTCCAAGGCTGACTCTACATTTGTTCGTGTGTTTCTCTAAGGAGAGAGCCTCAGCTTTCATCAGAGTCTCCCGGGGGCTGCGGTCCAGGGAGGCTGAGATCCCCTCTCCCACAAGTCCCACCAGCGGGCCAAGCCCCTGACAGCTGGGGATGCACGTCGGGGAGGAGGCAGGTGGGGAAGGGGAGCCTCTTCTATGAGGTTGGGGGTGGCATCTAGCATGAGGCTGAGCTGGGCCCTGCCTCCCAGGGCACAGATGGCAGGAGGGGCTGAGGTCCCTCTTCCGGGACAACCAGAAGCCAGTCAAAACTCCTCTGCTGGCTTAGGGGTGAATTTCTGCCAGGGACAGGTAATCTGCCCCACGGGGCTGGCTGCTGACGCGGCCCTCTACCCAGGGCTGGCCACCAAACGCAGGGAGAAGAGGACATGGTCAGCCCAAGAGGGCTCCCCAGCAACAGGGTCTTCTGGAGCACCAGGCTGTTCTCTAGCCATCAGCCAGGCAGAACAGAGGGCCCTGCTGCCCTCCCTCCACTCAGGGGTGGAAGTCCCAGCTGCGGCCTCCCCTGCCCCGGCCACGCCACAGCCTAGCATGTTGGGCAAGAGGACCCAGGATCACCCTCAGGGGCTACAAAGACATCTGAGGGAGGCAGGGTCCCTCCCAGATAGTCCACCCACCTTGCCCCCAGACCCCCACAGGCCCAGAGGAACCAGGAAGGCCTGAGTCAGGAGCCCCCTCCCATCCTCTCCACCCTGGAGGAGCTGGGGGCGGTACCTTCTCTCTGCTGTCGATGACGTGCACGCCTTCCAGACTGATGGCCACAGAAACTGGCTTGCGCCCACCCCGGTGCAAAAAGCCTTGGGCTGGCTTGTCAACCTCGCCGTGGAAGAAGGCACATCTAGGGAGCAGACTGGGGTCAGCCTCCGGCCGGCATCAAAAATGCTGAGGGAGGCTGCTCGAGGCCCCAGCCTGGGCCCTGAGAAGCTTCTGCTGTTTGGGTGACTAAACCCGCTCTGGGGAAGGGAGAAACGGAGGTGGGAGGCTTTGTGGGGAGACAGCATCTGAGCTGGCAGTGTGTGACTGGAGGGAGAAAGGCCTGATGGCACACAGAAGGGTGGGCACTGCAGGCGGAGGGAAGCGCGTGGCCCCAGGCGTGGAGCAAACCAGTCATGTGGGCCTGGCACTTGGTCTGGGGGCCAGGGCTGCGGGAGGCGGCCAGGAGAGCCGGCTGGCCACTGTCCGGGCAGACACCTTTCAGTAGCAGGGGCCTGCTGGGAAGTGCGAGGAGGTGAGGGGAGTGGCTCTAGGGCTCAAAACTGAGAAGAGCTGCCGCCTGTCCCTCCTGCAGCCTCGCCTTCTCCCATCCCTCGGGTTCACCCTTGCCCTCACCACCCACTGAGCCAGAGCCCAAGTTAAACCCCGCTCTCTCCACACAACGGGACGGAGCCGGAGACCAGCACGGGCCACCTTGAATTCCTAGGGCCGTCTGCTGGAAGACTTCTGTCCCCCAGGCTCAGCTGATGGCCAGACCTCCGATTTCACTGAGGAAACCGAGCAGCCAGGAGAGGGCCCCCTGCCGGTCAGCACACATGGCTGTCACCTCCCCCTCAAAATCACTACAAGCCCTGTTTTTTCACCCCATTTTACAGCAGGGCTGTGATAGCTGGTCACACTCGCTGTCTCCATCCCTGCTCACGCTTGCCCACCAGGCTGGAGCCCACGTCCCTCGCCGGCTGCCAGGAGGACAAGCGGGACGTGCGCTCGGAGCTACTGCAGCTGGAGCCCTCCTGCCTTGCTAGGGGCCCAGGGCCCCTTCTCACCTGGCCCACACTTGCCTCCCAGCATCTCTCCAGGCTTCAGGTGCCATCCATATGCACAGGATTCACCAAATATGAGCTTCAGTTCAGACTGCACTAGACACCAGATGCCCACTCGAAGTTGCCAGTGGGGCGCCTAACAAGCATCTCAAAATCAACATGTCCAAAGCAAGCTCCCAGCCGGGCACAGTGGCTCACGCCTACAATCCTAGTGCTGTGGGAGGCTGAGGCGGGAGGATCACTTGACCCCAGGAGTTCCAGACCAGCCTGAGCAACAGGCAAAACCCTGTCTCTACACAAAATACAAAAATTAGGCCGGGTGTGCTGGCTCCCAGCACTTTGGGAGGCTGAGGCAGGCGGATCACCTGAGGTTGGGAGTTCGAGGCCAGCCTGGCCAACATGGTGAAACCCCATCTCTACTAAAAATACAAAAATTAGCCAGGCATGGTGGTACGTGCCTATAGTCCCTGCTACTTGGGAGGCTGAGGCAGGAGAATCGCTTGAACCCGGAAGGCAGAGGCTGCAGTGAGCCAAGATATGACACTGCACTCCAGCCTGGGCAACAAGAGCAATACTCCATCTCAAAAAACAAAAACAAAAACAAAAAAAAACCCAGGCATGGTGGTGCACACCTGTGGTCCCAGCTACTCAGGAGGCTTGCTTGAGCCCCGGAGGTCGAGCCTGCAGTGAGCTATGATTGTGCCACTGCACTCCAGTCTGAGTGACAGAGCAAGACCCTGTCTCAAAACAAAAACCACCACATTCCTACACTTCCCCTGACCGCTCCACAGCACCGCCCCCAGCTCAGCTGATGATGAAACCATCTGCCAGGGGCTTAGGCCAGTTCTCTCTGCCTCCTCTCCTTTGCTTCGTCCACTGCACATCCATCTGGCAAATGCTGTCACTCTGCCCTCAGATGCCCTGCATCTGACCATCTCGCCTGTTCTGACCACAGGGCCCGAGCCACACCCCACCCTCTGGTCTCCTGGCTGCCGCCTGTGCCCACTGACAGGCTCTCCTCAACCTCTCTGTTCTTGTCTCTCTCCACTAGAACGTCAGCTTCACTAGGCAGGGGCATGGTGTCTGGCTCACAGGGGCCTCCAGTGCCCAGGGAGCGCGCGTGCAGTAGGTGCACAGAGCTGTTTGTTAGACACCAACTTCGTGACAGACAGAGCCGGCTGAAGGCGAGGTCGGCTGGGCCAGTGACCAGCCGACTGTGCCAGGTAGGAGGAGAGGACCCATCCAAAGGGTCCCAGCCCCTGACAGGGGAAAGGGGAGGAGGACAGGTGCCCAGTTTGGGATGGTGGGGCCTGAGGTGCTCGGGACAAGACACCACTTCATGGGGACATAGCTCAGTTGGGGCAGAAGTGGGCTCACTGGCAGCTGTGTTAGCAAAGCCCAAGGACAGTCTGCAGGGGGGTTGGGGGACCACGGTGCTGTGCCTCTCACCCGTAGAAGGGCAGCTCGTGGCACTTGAAGAGGTAGGCACGGTAGTGGGTGCCCAGGGCAGCCTCGTATCCGCCGTCGCTGCCAACCTCCTGCACCTGGCGGTAGGCGTTCAGCAGGCCCTGCTCGCCCGGCCCGGCCCTGGTCCCGCGGCCCCGAAGGGCAGCAAAGAGACCCTGGCCCCGCTTGCAGAGGTGGGCAGGGAGGAAGGAGTCCAGCTTCTCCCTGTGGAGGAAGGAAGACGGGTGCTAGCAGCCCAACTAGAGGTGCCAGGCTCACAGGGGAGGGCGGGGGAAGCAGGGCTGCCTGGAGGAAGCGGACACACATCTACTTCCAAATCAGACACTAGGTAAGGAGCCCAGGAGGAGACCCAGGCACCAGACAGCGGGGGTTCAGTTCTTGGCCCCTCTCTGAAGGGCAGACTCCAGGGCTGGCCTGCGTCTGCCACGAGCAGCTGTGTAGCTGGTGAGAGGCACCTCCTGTCCTGCTCCCGCTTCCTCTGTAGAGTGGGGATGCTGACGCCCCTACCTGTCCTGGGTGAGCTCCCCTGGCCCTAAAACCTGACAAGCTCTCCAAGTGCAGGCCAAGGACTGTGATGGGGCTCCCTATGAGGCCCACCTGGGGCTGTCCCTCTGCCCATCCAACCTGAGGTCACCGTCTGAAGCCAAAGGCTCAGCCTGCAGCTCCAGATGCCTGCATCTCCAGCTGCATCTCCAACAGGAACCCGGGCCCCCACTTCCTGCACTTCCCACCAGTCCTGCCTTAGCCAGCAGCCTCTGCACTGCAGCCCCATGTGCGCCAGGGTCCCCCACAGGGCCTGGTCCTGTCTCCCAACCCTTCCTGCCTCCTGCCTGGTTGGCTACCACGTACCCACCCAGGAAACTCATAGCAGCCGAAGGGGCAGACTTCGCCCCCAGAAAGGAAGGAACCCACCACTTTGAGCGCCCGCAGTGTGCCCCGCACTGCAGAGGTCCCCCTACCCCCACCTGCAAGGGCACACAGACACACAGGGCCGCCAGGCAAGTGAAGGAGGCCCAGGAGGCGGGCCCAGGTCTGCAGCTCACAGCGAAGGCGAGAGGCTGAGGGAAGATCTGGAGGCCAAGCAAACAGCCCCCACCCGCCTGGAATCAGACTACAGCTGGAGGGTTTCAGAGCAATGTCTGTGTCACCAAGTCAGGACCGCTGGGATTTCTGAACTGGTGGAACTTTTATAACAAAAACCGGTGCAGGGGTTTTAATGCTCTCGATGCTTTGTTCTGCCAGATAAAAACGTGAAAACGCCAATCTATAACCAGCACAGGCTCACAAAAGAAAGGGCATCTCCCCCCGACACACGAAGCAGGAGAGGCCCTGGCATAACCGCAGCTGATTCCCCACCTCAGGCAGCAGGTACTGTGTGGGCTGGGGATCGGCCATCAGATAAGCTGCAGTCAGAGTGCTCAGTTTTTTTTTTTTTTTTTTAAGACAGAGTCTCACTCTGTCGCCCAGGCTGGAGTGCAGTGACACACTCTTGGCTCACTGCAACCTCTACCTCCCGGGTTCAAGTGATTCTCCTGCCTCAGCCTCCCGAACAGCTGGGATTACAGGTGCACACCACCACACCCGGCTACTTGTTGTTTTTAGTAGAGGTGGGGTTTCACCATGTTGGCCAGGTTGGTCTCGTACTCCTGACGTTAAGCGATTTGCCTGCCTTGGCCTCCCAAAATGTTGGGATTACAGGTGTGAGCCACCATGCCCGGCCCCTTCACTGGAATTATTTCTAAACCTCAGGATAATCCTCCATGGAGACCAGAGACTGGCCTGGGCTTTGGCAGGGCAGACTCAATCCTCGCCACCCAAGGCCCTGCTAAGTTACACAGCAGAGAGCTCAGCTCTTGGAGAGAGGGCTGGGAGGCGGACAACCAACGTGCTGACTGCCTGGGGAACATCCCAGGAGTCTGGAACTAAGCTGGCCTGTTACTGGTGACAAAGGGTCAGTATTTGGTTGGTCTCTGGCTGTGACTCCAAAAGCCCAGCTCCTCTGACCTCGGCCGGAGGCAGGGCTCCAGATTCTTCTCCCCGACTTCACCTGAGGCTCCCACCCAGGGCAGGTGAGGAAAAGGAGGCTGAGGGGCAGAGCAACTGCCTAGGGCCAGAGTGAGCACACGGGGCTGAGGCCTCCTGACTCCAGAACCCTGCCCCACTTTGCGAGACCGAAGACTGCTTGTAAGTTCGATACCAGGGACAAACTCCCCTACCCAGCATCCCCGCCTCAGGTCACACAGGCCCTCACCTCAGGGCGCAGGCTGCCGGCTGGCCGGGCTGGTAGGGCCCGAGCTGGACGCGGCACACCAGGGCGCCCAGAGCCTCGCAGTCCTCCACGTCGCACGGGTACCTCGCAGCCAGCACGTTGCCCTTGGCCTCCTCATAGAGCAGCCGCAGGACCTCCTCGTCACGGATCTGCAGGCGGGTGTGGCAGGGAGAGCCGCTCAGCTGGTGCGAGCAGGTGTTCGCAAGGTGCAAACGTCCAGGGGTCTAGAGACAAAGAGGCTGGGCACAAGGGGCCGGGCCTGGTGGGGCCACCAGGGCTCCTGCCTCACCTGGAGCTCCCGCCGCTTTGGGAAGAATACGTTCCTTCGGAACTGCAGGAAAGGCTCATCTGGGGAGACAGGCTAGGTCACTGCCAGGCATCCCCATTCTGCTTAGCCCTCCCCTTTCCCCTGACTGGCCCAGGCCCCAGCCACCAACCTCACCGACCACGGCTGAGAAAACCAGAGGGCTGTGCAGAGGGTGGAGTGCGCAGCTCATCCCAACGTGCCCCAGCAGCTCCCAGCCCACCCCCCCCGGGGCTTCTCTCAGGGACCCCTTCCTCCCCTGCCAGTGGTGGCTGTTGGAGCCTGGGGGAGACGCAGGCCCTGCCCCTCAGTCAGGGCTGCTCCTTGCTGGCAGGGCCCTGGCTGGGCTGGGAGCCAGAGCTGCAGACTCAGGTGGTCCCGAGGCAAGGACGGACAGACAGCAGCACTGACCCATGGCCACGTCGTCGTCCGGGGCACTGGTGAAGCGCAGCAGCAGCTCCGGCCACTGGCGTCCCAGCTTGTAGGGCTGGTGCTTGGGTTTCAGCTGCACCTCTGCAGGACGAGATGGGGAGCAGCCCATGCAGCCTCCGGCCAGTCCAGCGGCTGCCCTCCCACCTATCACACTGCATAGCATGACGACAGTCACAACCAATAGTAACTGAGCAGGTGCCAAGGGTCCAGAGCCATTTACTCTGCAATAACCCTATCCCCCATTTCACCCATGGAGCAAATGAGCCTCAGAGAGGTCAAGTTCCTAGTCCAAAGTCACACAGCAAGTGACGAAGGTCTGGCTCCAGGCACAGCCAGCCGCTACCTGTTCACTGCAGCCCCAGGGCAAGCTGAAGCTGGAGGCTGTGGCCGAAGGAAGGTGCTAGGGCACAAAGGAACCCGCAATGCCATCAGGAAGCAGAACCTGAAATTGGCAACTGGGGCCCAGAGGCCCGAGGGGCTGCCCTGCCGTCCCCCTGGCAGAGCCTGGGCCTCCCCGTCTTCACTTCCCACCCCTGACACCTCCAAGGAGCTCTAGCTGACCTTCCATCCTGCAAGCTCTGCACCTCTGTGGCCCACCCGCAACCCAGCTCCTGCCTGGCCCTCCCACCCTATCTCCTCTCACTGCCTCTCCCGCGCTGCTCCTGCCACCCTGGCCTTCTTAAATCTCCTGACTTGAATCTCAAGTCATCCCCAGCTTGCTTGTGCCAAGGCCTCTGCACCTGCTGTTCCTCTTTTCCTGGACTCCTTTGTCCCAGATCCTCCTGTGGCTAACTGAGGTCTTAGTTCAAGGGCTGCCTTCCCTGGACCCCTAACTACTAAGGCAGCCCCTCCTCAAAATTTACCATCACCCCGATGGCACCACATGTGTTTGCCTTCACAGGCTGATCAGTACCTGACATTCCCTGCTGCTGCCACTCACAGGGCTGCCGACTCGTCCACCGCTGTATCCCTGGGGCGCAGTGACCTCACCAGGGGTTGGCAGAATGACCAAGTGCACCAGTCCAGCCCCTCAAACTCCAGGCTGCCCCATGCCACCACTGCTCTGGACCCAGGACTCAGTGCCTCAGGCCAGGAGGGACAAAGCCTTTCGGCTCACACACCAGCACCCACCAAAAAACAGTGGCCATGGGGGTCTCTGCCTTTGAGAGGTATGAGGCCACTTCCAAGTTCATCTAGAGATGTATGGGGATGTCTGTCACCGGGGTACAGGAGCCAGAGCTTGCTTCAAGCCTCCTGAGCCCTGCCTGATCCACATCTCCCCGCTCTACCCTTCCGTGGTCCCCACTGATGGCCGATCGCCTCTCCTGCTGGCCTGAGGCCAGGGGTCCTCATCTCTGCTCTTTGGGCTATCTGGGCCTTCCACCTGGAAGAGCAGTCACAGCCTCCAATTGGGCCTCCCTGCCCACAGCCCTTCGACTCACCCCTGCATCCAGCCTCTGCAGCCCTTTCTTGTCCCATCAATTCTGGTCCCATCATTTCTGGTCCAGATTTCCCAGAGGCTCCACAGCCCTCCTTTACAACCTAAACCCTGGGCCCCACCCATGTCACCACCTCCAGTAGGGAAACACCATTTATTTACCCCCAATAGTCGCCTCCCTACTGACTGGGTGAAAGGGCTCCATCAACTCCCCTCATGGAGTCCTCATGCTCTCTCTGTCTGGAAACTCAAAGGATGTCAGGGCTGGAGGACACAGAGATCACCCACTTTACAGCGGGGAAACTGAAGCTCGGGAAGGCACAATGCCTCAGGCCACATGGGGCTAGTGGCTAAACCAGGAACAGAGCTCTGCTTCCTAAACCTCCCTTCACCATACTTTAGGCTCTAAAGTTCCAATGGTGGTTGGGCGCGGTGGCTCATGCCTGTAATCCCAGCACTTTGGGAGGCTGAGGCGGGTGGATCACTTGAGGTCAGGAGTTCGAGACCAGCCTGGTCAACATGGCAAAACCCCGTCTCCACTAAAAATACAAAAATTAGCCAGGCGTGGTGTCATATGCTTGTAATCCCAGCTACTCGGGAGGCTGAGGCAGGAGAATCACTTGAACCCAAGAGGCGGAGGTTGCAGTGAGCCAGAATTGCACCACTGCACTCCAACCTGGGCAACAGAGTGAGACTCTGTCTCAAAAAACTAAAAACTAAAAAATAAATAAATAAAAGAAAGTTAAATTAAGTTCCACCAGTGCCTTCCCTCCTGTATTCCCAGCATCTAGAATACCACGTAGCCTGAGAGAGGCTTTGCACGTCCTCGTGGAACGAGCGCAGTAACTGACTAGATGGGGCCTAGGGACACCCTGGAGACAAGGATGCCCTTCCTGCTGTCTATAGCCCAGCCCTGACCAGCCTTAACCCCAAGCCCCAGCAGCTCAAAAGACTCCTTCCTGTCTTCAGTGCAGTCCCAGAGACTTCCAGATGGGGCCTTCCTGCCTGGAGGCTGTTGTCTAAATGGGACGGAAGGTCCCTGGAGCCCTGTTCCATGCAGAGCGACAATGGCATTGAGAAAGCTAAGTCCTGCCAAAACATCCGGCATGAAGGGCAGCTCCAGAAGCCGGCGCCCCTCCCTGCCCTTGCAGGGCACTCACGGCCCTGGAGCATCTGTCACTGGTTCACCCCATCAGGAGTGTGGGGGCAGGGGGGCAAGGGTTCTGGGAGGCCCCAGTCACAGCTGAAGTGGCTTTTCAACCTCCCTGAACCCAGCCTGGGAACAGAGTGGGTGCTGACTTTGTGCCGGGGTCTTCTGCCACCATCCTCCTGCGGGGGCTGGGCAACAAAGCAGCCCATTCATGTTAGTTCCAGCCTCCGGCTGTGGGAGAGCGGGAATGTGGTGAGGAGGGAGCGGGGACGGAGGAGGTGAGAGGAGGAGACAGGCTGCCCAGCAGGCTCTGGGAGCTTCTTGAGCCAAGGCAGGGGCCAACCCATGCAGAACTGTACCCCCAGCTTTCAGACACAAACCAAGGGGCCCACAGTCCTGACCCGAGGCCCGGAGGTGAAGGAGAGGTGACTGGGCTGGGCATGGGGTGGCCGAGGAGCCGGGGCAGCAGGAAGAGGGTGGGCGAGAAGCTCCCAGCAGCAGCTGAGCAGGAAGCTCCTACTGGCAGAGGGGAGGGGGTGGAGGGAAGGATAAGGGTGGGGAACAGGGGTGCCAAATGTTCCCTGTCCCCCCACCAGCAACCTCAGAAGACATAACCCTTGGGCCTGACTCAGGCTGTCCTGGGACTGGTCACCCCCTTCTTGCCTGCGTTCCTCTACAACGAAGGGAATGTGCAAGCTAAGAAAACTCGCCTGGCCATGGCACCAATTTACTAAACAACGACATGGGGCAGCCTCTTCCTCGACCCCCTCCTGTGCGAACCAGCAGGCTCAGAGACCCTGTTCACTGAGGGACCCCGGGCTGAGGGTCTAGAGAGCCACTGCCCCCAGGTCCCTCCATCTTGCAATCTCAGCCTGAAAGGGCAGGATGTGGGTGGTCACGAGGCCAGGCAGGCAGGGCTGGAGGCTCCCCTCCCAGAGAAGTCAAGTCTCTACTCTTCCCACCCTCACTAACAGCCTCAGGGTCAGAGGGGCCTACTTCCTGGGCCATGTCCCTTCTCCTCCCTGTCCCCAAGGAACAGAAACAGTTCAAAGAGGCAGACCGGGAAGCCACTCAGGCCTGAATCTGTCTTGCTCCTGCCACACAGCGGTCTCACCACCTTAACCACAACTTCCTCCCTGCAAGACTGGCCTGGGCCTGAGGATAAGGTGAAATCAAGGCTCCCCAACACCACCCAGGTTGTGGCAAAGGTTATGCTCCGCAGACAAGGCCCCCTTCCTCCCTCCCTCCTGCAGTACCGTCTCCAGACCACCCAGCCCCAGCACGACCTGGGGGGCAGGCGTGGCCACCCCTCCACCACCAGCAGACAGACAGACAGCAGGGCCAGGAGCGGGGGCCTTCTCAGGGCTCTAGGTGCTTAGATGGGTAGACAGCTCAGGATAAACCCAAGTCCCACCTTCCCCCATGTGCAGTGGCCAGCGGCTCCAAACACTGCCCCTCCCTCCTGTACTGGTCAGTGCTCTTCCAACCCTCCAGCCTGGGCTCTTCACTGCCAAGCCTTACCCAGCAGAGGGGAGACCAGCCAGAGCGCGAAGACATCCAGGGCAATGTCTGGGAGCTGCAGGACCTCGCGGACGGCGCGGTGCAGCTCATGGGCACTGAGCGAGGGTAGGTTCTCCACAGCCAGGGGCACCACCGTGTCATCCGCCAGGTATACCAGCACGTCAGCCGCTGTGATGGAGGCCAGGCAGGCTCAGCTGAGGCCTCTGCCTGGCACAACCAGGCCAGGCCAACCAGGTACCCTCGGCCAACCAGGTACCCTCTACCACCCACTGGGGCTGGAGCCCCCACCCTACACTCCTGAGACAAGAGTCCACGCCAGAGGCAGAGCCCCAGCAGCCCCAAAAGACCCTATCATGGCTGCTGTCTATTAGTGTTTCCTTGACGCCCTCAAACCACCCAGAAACCCAGGAACTCCTGCCCAGAGACCAGCCCCGCCCCAATCCCCCAAGATTCAAATTAAGCCTGGCCATTGCAAACCTGCCCCTCACCGCCATAGCTGCCCCAAGGATTCAGCTGTTCTGCCCTGAACAAGAACATTCCACAAATGTGAAACTACGGCACAGAGAGGCTGAAACCATCCTGAGGCTATGGCAGTCTGTCTGTCTGTCTGTCTGGCAGCAGCGAGAGCTGGTAACCCACTGCTGTCCTCAGGCAAGTCTCTCTCTGACTCAGGCTAAGATGGGAAGAGAGGATTCCTTAGGTCACCCAGGTTAAAGCAAGGTCTCAGCTTCCTTAGGACTCTTCAAGTCTTAGGACTCTTTAAGCCTCAGGAGTCAATACTGGGTCTTTCAGGTCAGCCTGAAGCAGCCTGGGGAAGAACAGCCCAAATAGCTGAGAGTTCCCTGTGACAACTTGTGGGTTCCAGAGCCAAACGGAGACACCTAGAAGAGCAACCAGATTCAAATCCCCACCCCTGGGACTGCAGGCAAGGCGAAGGAACGCCGAGCTTTGGGGCCGACATACTTGGGTTCCCATCCCTGCCTGGTCGCTGGCCAACTTCAGCGAGTCAATTTAAGTGTCAGTTGCCTCATCTGTAAAAGTAGAGCTAATACTCCTCCCTCCAAGAGTGTGTGGAAGGGCACAGTTTCTCGTCTACACAAGGGAAGGTGCTTCTTGGACCCCCAGTCTGTTATGCTCCAGCAGCTACTCTCAGAGATCAAAAAATCACTTCCAGGAGGCTCAGGTTCAGATCCACTTCACAGGCAAGGAGAACTGAGGCACTGGAAGCTGCAGGATGTGATCACCTGGAGAGCTTCCATAGCCTGCCTACGACTTAACCTCCCTAGGGCCCAGTTTCCCCCCTATCAAATGAAGATCATGATCCCTGCTTTCTTTTTCTTTTTCTTTTTTTTTTTTTTTTTGAGATGATGGAGTTTCACTGTCGTTGCCCAGGCTGGAGTGCAATGGTGCGATCTCAGCTCACCGCAACCTCCGCCTCTCGGGTTCAAGCGATTCTCCTGCCTCAGCCTCCTGAGTAGCTGGGATTTCAGGCATGCGCCACCATGCCCAGCTAATTTTGCATTTTAAGTAGAGACGGGGTTTCTCCATTGTTGGTCAGGCTGGTCTTGAACTCTCGACCTCAAGTGATCTGCCTGCCTCGGCCTCCCAAAGTGCTGGGATTACAGGCGTGAGCTACTGCGCCGGGCCGACGGATCCCTGCTTTCAAAAGGCTATTTGGGAGAAAGAAATGACACAGCTGGGTGCAGTGGCTCACACCTGTAATTCCAGCACTGTGGGAGGCCAAGGTGAGCAGATCACGAGGTCAGGTGATCAAGACCATCCTGGCTAACACGGTGAAACCCCGTCTTTACTAAAAATACAAAAAATTAGCCGGGAGTGGTGGCGGGTGCCTGTAGTCCCAGCTACTCAGGAGGCAGAGCTTGCAGTGAGCCAAGATCGCGCCACTGCACTCTAGCCTGGGCAACAGAGCGAGACTCGGAAAGAGAGAGAGAGAGAGAGGAAAGGAAAGAACGAACGAACACACACAAAGAAAGGACACACAGAAAGTGAACGTGTCACTTTTCTATGTTGCCCAGGCTGGTCTCGAACTCCTGGGCACATGTGGTCTGCCCACCTTGGCCTCCCAAAGTTCTGGGATTACAGGCGTGAACCACATCAGACCTCACTTTTCATTCATACAATCTCATTTGAATTTCACAGCTATGTTAAATAAGCTCATTTTACAAATGAATGTGAGATTCACGAGGACCCAACCTGGCCAGTAAACTAGTGACAGAGCCTCTGACTTCTGTGAGTTTTCCACATCTGAATGTACCCTATTATTTCTTAGTTGATACATAAATTATCTTTAATGAAAAAGAAGACAAGCCAGAGCCACTTCTCCAGGGCTAGGGTCCCAGGAGGGTGTGGAAGACAGGAGATGCGGGCGGACCCACCTCGGGCTCCCACGGAGGACACGCTGCTTCGGTGGGACCGCTCAGCGGGGCCGGGCTGCCCGGTACTGCCTTCTGTCCCGTCCATCTGCAAAGGCAAAGAGAAACAGCAGTTACCGGGAGCCAGGGATGGGGGGGTTGGAGGTCTCCTCAAGCTCTCAGTGAGGACGGTAAGGGGTCCCGGACTGGGTTCGCAAGGTTGAGCGGCGCTGCTTGGAGGGGCCAAGAGTGCAGACCGGGCACTGGTGGGAGGGGTGCGGGTTGCTACGGTCAAGAACGGAGGTCGACCAGGATGCCCAGGCAGGACAAGGCGCACCGCCAGCCGGGGACGGGGGCCCGGGCCAGACGTCGCCGTGCTCTCACCACGCAGGGACACAGAGCCCGCCACCTGAGAGGCCAGGCTCCTGCCCGGAATCCGGCCCCGCCGCCAAGCCCGCCACCGGCCGCACTCCGGCTCCCGCTAAGGACCCAGCTGACCGGGAAGCTACGCGGAAGCTGAGGCGGGAGGAAGCGCGGCGCGCGAGGCCCCGCCCCTCCGGCCGGCGGGAGCCAATGGGAGCCCAGAGTCGCCCCGCGCGGCCCGCGCATGCCCGGCCGCCCGCCTCGCGTGTCTTGTCACGCCCGTAGGGTGGCGGCGTCACGTACCAGCCCCGCCACCACCCGAGTGATCCAGGGCTAGTTTCCCCTCACAAAGGCCCCGAGTGTTGGCCTGTAAGAGGGTTTGGCGAAGATTCGAGAATCAGGCTAGGGGCGTTGGCATGCCCACGCTGGGACTTCGGGCTAGTTCCTTCCCTGTGAAATGGACACTTCGTGGCACGTGCCAGGGATCCACGCGGCGCTGGCAGTGGCCTGTAACTGGTAGCTCTCTCGACAGTGGTCAGGAGAATGGGTCCTGGCCCATTCTCATCCTGGACAAGTCCCTTCTCCTCTGGGCCTCAGTTTTCCTCATCTGTAAAATGAGAAGGTTGAACTCAAGGACTCCCAAGGACTATCTCTACTCTCAAATGATTATTAATGTATGTCTATGTCAGAAAACCAGGGCAGACACTCTGTTTTTCCAGGGAGCAGTCACGTGAGCCCTTGCAATCTTACATAACAGCCTAGGAGACCTTGAGGTGTTCCCAGGCTGGGAGGAGACTTGGGGCCCCAAAGAGGCAGGTGTGAAACCACCTACCCTCAGGGCCATGTCACTGACATGTCCTGGTAATGCAACGTGTGTGCATCTGAGATGTGGAACTCGGGGAGAAAAATAAGTCCATGGAGCACCTTCTGGGGCCAGAGGAACCAGAAGTTGTCTCAAGTGACAGCAGTGGGCTTGGTGATCACGAACAGAGGGCGGTGGGTTCACTTTGCCCTGGTTCCCTCGGATTGGAAAGCAGCTCTAGCTCCTGGCCGAGTCCTCCTTTCTTCGGCATGTGAAGCAGCTCTGCCTGCCCTCCTGTGTGATCCACACTGCCCCACAGCTGAGCCCCTGACACTACATCTGCCTTGCTGATGTGACCTAAGGACTTGAGGAACTCAGACGTGGCCTGCAGGGAAGGGTGTCCAGTGAGGGCAGGCATCTCCTTCCTGGTTCTCAGCTCTGGGACCCTCAGACCAGGACACACTGTATCTCCATGGCCTCTCGACCCAGCTGGAGTGATGCGGGAGCAGAAGAGTTCAGTGTTGTTTTGAATGCTTGCTGGATGCAGGGCCTGTGCTAGGTCAGGGGATGGAGACTGAGGGGAGACATGGCCCTGCCCTCAGGAAGTGTCTGTTGTGGTTTAATTGGTGAGTTGAGGAAGAGGGGAAAGGGGAAGAAGCCCAGGAGAACAGCACATTTAAAACCACAGCACTTTGGGAGGCCAAGGCAGGAGGGTCACCTGAGGGCAGGAGTTCAAGACCAGCCTGGGGAACATAGTGAGACCCCCATCTGTAAAAAAACCCAAAACTCAGCCAGGTGTGGTGGTACACATCTGTGGTCCTAGCCATTCAGGAGCCTGAGGTGGGAGGATCGCTGGAGCCCAGGAGTTCAAGATCACAGTGAGCTCTGATACTGCCATCCTGCCCCTGTACTCCAGCCTAGACAACAGCGAGACTCTGTCTCCAAAAAAATAAATAAAACCACAGAAGATGACAGCATTGCTTTAAGAACTATGAAATGCTACAAGCAGGAAAAGTCTTGCTGTGTGTGGGGCACTGGGCCAGGCCCTTTCCCCGTTTCCTGTGTCATTCGCACGCTTCCTGAGAGTGGAAATAAGTAATAGCAGTTGCCATTTATGTGCCAGCCACTTTTTAAAGTGCTTTAATCCTTAGAACTCACTAAAAGGTGAGTATCGTATCTCTATTTTATGTCAAAGACTGACACCGGGGAGTCTCTGTGGTGGTGGTGGCGAGGCTAGAACCCGGGTCTAGCCAAGGAAGGTCACTGGGAGAGAGTCCGGGAGGCTGATGGTGGGGAAGGAAAGGCATTCCATGTAGTGGGAACTGCACGAGCATGGTTAGGACCCCAGGAAAGACCCCCGCTGTGTCAGAGCACAGCAGGTGGGTGGCACCGTGGGGGAGGCCTTGAACCCCAGGATGACAGATATGGGGCAGGTGTGTCAGACAGTAAGAACATTTTGGAGGTTGTGAGCTAGAGATTCACAAGATGACGCCATGCGTGGGTGGGCTTCCCTTCAGGAAGTGGGAATGAGGGTCTTGAACTGGGGTGAGGCGGTGAGATTGGAAAAGAGAATGAGACCCATTCTGAAGTGAGGGAGGAGGTGGCTTCCAGCCTTTAGAGCCGAGAGGCTCAGACATCAGTTAGCCCGACTGCTGTCCTACTTTGGCAAACGGTAATAGACCCCAAGGCCCACAGAAGGGGCTGCTTAACATCACTCAGGGAGATCATGTAACCGCCCACTGGGTTCACCTTACCCTCTGCCTAGACAGAGCCAGTTTGTCAAGACAAGGGAATTGCAATAAGGAGAGTTTAATTCATGCAGAGCTGGCTGTACGAGAGACTGGAGTTTTATTGTTACTCACATCAGTCTCCCTGAGAATTCCAGGACGGAGTTTTTGAGGATAATTTGGTGGGTAGGGGCCGGTGAGTTGGGAGTGTTGATTGGTTGGGTCTCAGATGAAATCACAGGGAGTTGAAGCTGTCCTCTTGTGCTGAGTCAGGTCCTGGGTGGGGGCCACAAGACCAGATGAGCCAGTTTATGGATCTGAGTGGTGCCCGCTGATCCATCAAGTGCAGGGTCTGCAAAATATCTCAGGCCCTGATCTGAGCTTTTACAATAGTGATGTTATTCCCGGGAGCAATTTGGGAGGGTTAGAATCTTGCAGTCTCCAGCTGCATGACTCCTAAACCATCATTTCTAATCTTGTGGCTAATTTGTTAGTCCTACAAAGGCAGTCTAGTCCCCAGGCAGGAACAGGTTTTGTTTTGGGAAAGGGCTGTTATCATCTTTGTTTCAAAGCTAAACTATAAACTGAGTTCCTCCCAGTTAGTTCGGCCTATGGCCAGGAGTGAAAAAGGACAGCTTGGAAGTTAGAAGCAAGATGGAGTCAGTTAGGTCAGATCTCTTTCACTGTAATAAATGTATCAGTTATACTTTCCCCCACCCCGAGACGGAGTCTCTCTGTGTCGTCCAGGCTGTAGTGCAGTGGCATGATCTTGGCTCACTGCAACCGCCGCCTCTCGGGTTCAAGCGATTCTTCTGCCTCAGCCCCCCAAGTAGCTGGAACTACAGGCGCCCGCCACCACACCTGGCTAATTTTTGTATTTTTGGAAGAGACGGGGTTTCACTATGTTAGTCAGGCTGGTCTTGAATTCCTGACCTCAGGTGATCCATCTGCCTTGGCCTCCCGAAGTGCTGGGATTACAGGCGTGAGCCACTGCACCCTGAGCCACTGCAGCCGGCCTGTATCAGTTATAGTTTCTGCAAAGGCAGTTTCAGGAATAAGAAGCAGAACCAGGACTGCAGCCCAAGCCACCACGAGAGGCCAGTCTTTGGGGATGGTCTTTCAGGATGATATCTGTGGGTGGCCCAAGGAGCTCCAGGCAGCTCCAGAGGGAGGAGGTGGGAGGTCCTGTTTCCATAATCTGTCTACCCACAAGAAAGCAGCAGGGGTGGCTGGGTTCTGCCTTAGCCACAATGAGAGAAGAGGTGTGAGCAGGACTGGGCCTTGGGCATCTCCCATAGGAGACTAGGAGCTGCAGGGAGATCTGGAGGGGATGATGCAGGTGTCACTGGGCCTTGATGTTCCCCAGGGCCTTTTGGCGGTGAGAAGAGGGAACTGGAGCTCCAAGGCTGCCGCTGATGCTGCTCGCTGACATTTCCGTTCATTCAGTCACTCAGGATTTATTGAGCGCCCACCCCGTGCCACCCGCCGTGAACAGAACACCCAGAGATCCCTGCCCAGACAGACAAGTTCTTCCCGTCACATGTTGGGGTGATAACTGTGATGGAGAAAGAGAGGAAGAGCCTGGGGAGGCGGGTCAGACCTCACCGAGGTGGTGACATTTGAGCCCCAGCTGAAGGGGTGCCAGGGCAAGAGTGCCCAGGAAGAGGGAAGAGCCTGGAGGCAGAAGGCTGACTGAAGAAGAATCTGGAGGCTCCGGTGGCTGCAGCAGAGAAAGCGAGGGGGTGGGTGGCAGGACGTGAGGTCAGAGGAGAATGGGCGGCACCCTGTGGCTCACAGATCCTTGAAAGGATTTTGGTTTTACTGAGCAGAACGGGGCCATTGCAGATCAACACGCACTTTAAATGATCAAAACCCCCATCTTTCCCCTGGGAAGGAGGAGGCCAAGGAAGGCTGTTTCTGACTCACACGGGGGAGTCGGGGGAGTCGTAAACAACCCTGGAGAGAACAGCCAGGCCTGGTGAGTCACTCCTGGGAGTGGCTCCTCCCCACCCTGCCACGCAGCCGGCAGCTGCGGGCTGGGCCTACCCCCTGGTGGCCATGCTCCCTCCGCACCTGGCCTCTCTCTGTGGCATGGGGGCGGCCGTGCCCCTTGGTGGCGATGAATGGGAGTGGAGCTGGGCTGGCTGGGCAGGCAGGGGCTTGCCTCTTGCTGACTAAGGCAGCCCTGGAGGGGCCCGACCATGGGGCAGGGACCCAGTTGCCATCTCCAGAGCCAGGATCATTGCCCGGGCTGGGGAATCAGGGCTCCTGTGGTCCTGGCACGCCTGGCCCGTGAGACTGTACTCTGAACGACTCCTCCAGGTGGCCAGGGTCACCGGAGCTGGCTCGCTCCCCTCTGCCAGTTGCTGGAGGTCCGGGCACCAGGCCACATGTCACCTTCCCGCCAGGGTTAAACATTAGTGGGAGGTTATCAGCGTGGGCCAGGGGAGGGAGGGGGGAAATTCAACTCTGTCTCCTTTGCTGGAGCTGCCAGTTTCTGCAAGCCCAGACAATGCCGGTGGAGGAGTTTGTGGCTGGCTGGATCTCTGGTGAGACATTTTTCTTCCTTCTGTCACATCACACCCAATGGTAGGTCACTTCCTGGGGAAGATGGGTGACACGGGAGGAGTGGAGACCAAAGTCTGAGTTCCGGCCTGGCAGGAGGATCACTTGAGCCTAGGAGTTTGAGACCAGTCTGGGCAACATAGGGAGGCCCCTGTCTCTACAAAAAATCAAAAAACGAATTAGCTGAGCGTGGTGGCTCACACCTGTAGTCCCAGCTACTCAGGAGGATTGCTTGAGCTCAGGAGTTCGAGGCTGCAGTGAGCTATGACTGCACCCTGCACTCCAGCCTGGGTGACAGAATGAGACTCTGCCACAAAAAAAAAAGGCAGGGCATGGTGACTCACATCTGTAATCCCAGCACTTTGGGAGGCTGAGGCAGGAGGATCACTTGGGGTCAGGAGTTTGAGACCAGCCTGGGCAACATAGGAAGACCCTGTCTCTCTAAGAAATGAGAGGCTGGGCCCTGTGGCTCATGCCTGTAATCCCAGCACTTTGGGAGGCTGAGGTGGGTGAATCATAAGGTCAGGAGTTCGAGACCAGCCTGGCCAACATGGTGAAACCCGCAACTCTACTAAAAATACAAAAATTATAGCCAGGTGCAGTAGTGGGCACCTGTAATCCCACCTAGTCGGGAGGCTGAGGCAGGAGAATCGCTTGAACCCGGGAGGTAGAGGTTTGCAGTGAGCTGAGATCACACCACTGCACTCTAGCCTGGGCAACAGAGCGAGACTCCGTCTCAAAGAAAAAAAAAAGAAATAAGAAAAAAATTAGCCAGGCTTGGTGATGCATGCCTGTGGTCCCAACTACTCCAGAGGCTGAGGTGGGAGGAGCCCTTGTGCCCAGGAGGTTGAAGCTGCGATGAGCCATGATCATGCCACTGCTCTCCAGCCGGGATAACAGAGCAAGACCCTGTCTTTAAAAAAAAAAAAAAGTCTGGGTTCCCTGGAGCGCCCCAGAGCCAGCTGTCCCCAGTCCTCCGGGGATTGGCCGATGGGGAGAAGAGAAGGTGCAGGTGGGAGGTGCTGCCTCTGCCTTCCAAGGTCACTCTGCCTGACACCTGCAGAGGGCGGGAGAGCCAGGTGAGCACCCTATACCTTGAGCCCTGCTCTCTAGACCCACCCTGTGGAGCTCACAAAGGAAGCTCTCCTTTGGCCTCACCTGCTGTCCTAAGCGCCCTCTGGGCCTCTGCCCTACCTGGCTGGGGGCCGCAGTCCGGAGCCCTGAGGCCTGTTGTGCTGTGGTCCCAGCCCAGCTTCTGGGTGGCATTCCTCTTAGGAGAAAGAGAGGGACGTTCTGAACCTGCCTCCTGGGAGTGCGACCTCCCCTAAGCTCCAGAACCAGCCTCTGCTGTGGAGGCAGGGCTAGCAGTGGGCAGGTGGAGGGGAGGGGAGAAGCTCTTCTGCAGGTGCCCAGGCATGACCCCCATCAGGGCCCTGCAGTTCTGTGTGGCCAGCTGGCAGCAGGGCCTGCTCTGGATCCTGGCGACAACATTACGAGTTGAAGAAAAAAAAGAGTAAAGCTCTCAGAGAGGCAGGAACCTGGGTGATTCGCCCAGAGTCCCACGTCTCATCGGCAGTGGGATACCTGGGTATGGGCTCCAGAGAGGACACATGCATCTTTGGCTGGCTCTTCCCTCCTGGGTGTGCGTCCTCAGGTGGGGCCTGGGGTCTTACTCCTTGTCCCAGTGCCTTCCTGGCCCAGTGCCTGTGTGGAGCGGGAGTCGGGGCAGCTGGAGTTTCTAGCGCTTGGCAGGAAGGTGGCTGCACGTGTCTGAGACGGCGCTGCTCTCCTTCCTCCTGCCTGAACCCCTCTTTCCTCTTGGCACAGACTTGCTTCCTGGGCCTGGCACGAGGGCCCTCACTCATACCACCTTCTTGTCACCACAGGAGCTCTGGGCTTGGTCCTGGGACACCCCTTTGATACTGTAAAGGTGAGTTTAGGAGAGGCACCAGAGGAATGAAAGCTTGCACCTAACCCAAACGTCAGGGTGCCCTGAGATCAGGCCTGGCTAATCTTGCCTTTCCTGCCTCTCCTGCTGGCTGGCATCCTGCTTGAGGGGGCAGAGGGAAAGGTTGGCCCACCTGCCCATCCCGCCACCCCACCTGCCCCGTTCTCCCACCCAGGTGCGACTGCAGACCCAGACCACCTACCGGGGCATCGTTGACTGCATGGTCAAGATTTACCGCCATGAGTCCGTGAGTGAACCACTCCTTTGGGGTCCTCCCCCTTTGAGAGAGGCATCTGGGGCCATCGGTACCAGCTTCCCGCTCCAGCAGGGTTCTGCCCCTGGAGGAGAGAAGACCATGTCTGGGATGCTTGGGGGGCCTGGGTGGTAGCCTGGCACCCCAATGGCTCAGCCTCAGCCTGTCCCCACCTGTCCCCACCTCCCTGTGGCAGGACTTGGGAGCAGTTTCCAGCCAGAGGCTGCCTTTCCAGGGCTGGAGAGGACAAAGGGGAGGCCCCACGGTGCCTACTCCAGTGCCACTGTGTCTCTCTGCAGCTCCTGGGCTTCTTCAAGGGAATGAGCTTCCCCCTTGCCAGCATAGCTGTGGTCAACTCTGTCCTGTTTGGGGTCTATAGCAACACCCTGCTGGTGCTCACGGCCACCTCCCACCAGGAGCGGCGGGCCCAGCCACCCAGCTACACACACATCTTCCTAGCGGGCTGCACCGGGGGGTTCCTGCAGGTGAGGGGGCAGTGGGTGGGCACACACGAGTGTCATAGGGATGGTCATGTCGATCTGTCCTCTCCCACCCTGCTCTGGTGACCCACAGCTATGGAGGCACAGGCCTCCTGGAGGGGAACAAGAGGCCTGTGCTGTGGCTTTCCAGGCTGCAGGCCTTTGGGGGAACGCTGTGGGGAACGGAAGAGGCAAAAGGCAGACAGAGCTGTTGGGCAGTACCAAGAGGGTGCTGGGAGAAGCAGCCTGGGCCACTCGCTCCAGCTGACAGGGCTTGCCCTCCTCCAGAGGGGTCTGCCAGACTCAGGGCTGTGGGGACCCCACTCCCTAAGGAGACCTTTGACCCTGGAGAACTGCCAGCCCCCCGCAGAGCTGTGAGCCCAGCCCCTCTGGCCAGGTCCTGATGAGGTCCTGACACTCCCCCGGTCCCGCCGGCTCTACCCTTTGCCTGCATGACCTGGAAGCCTCACCTGAGGCCCCGGCCTAGCAGGGCATTAGCCATTAAGTCACTGCCGTCATTTGGGCTTTAGGCTTTAGAGGGGCAGATGAAGGGAAGAGGGACCAGCTGCCGCCAGTGGGAGCCGGTGCTGACAGTTGCCTGCGAACATAAGCAGGCACAGGGTGCGCCCGGTACCCACTCACAGCCCCACCGCGAGTCAGGGTCGCCCTCTCCTGGGCGGCTGCCCCCAGTTCCCTGTCACGCTTCATGGGGCAGAGAGCAAGGACAAAGGACAAAGGCTGCTCCTTCAAATGAATTAATGATTAATGAGACCCCCGGAGGCCCTGGCTTTTCTTCTGCCCCTTCTTGTGCGAGGTGTCACCTATAGGTTTCCTGAGTCCCACGAGCCACATCCCACAAACACAAGGAAGAGAACCGAGGCCCTCAGCTAAGTGGCCAGGCCCAGCTTCTAAGTCACCCTGCCCCCTCCAGCTCTTTGGAAAGCAGAAGTGGGGACTGTGAGGGCCGCTGATGGAGCCTGGGTTTACAGTCAAACCTGTGGCTTCCGTTTACCAGAGTCTTAGAGGAAAAATGTGTTTAGTGTGGAGTGGGAAGAAGAGGCAGGGATTGGCAGCCTCTGACAGGCACAGATGTTGCCCTGGGCTTGGCCAAAGCTGACCTTCTGAAAGAGCATCTGACATTCCACCACCCCGTGGGGCTGTCTGTCACCTGGCATCAGCCTCGCCCTGTCCTCAGCCCCCAGGAGCTCAGGGCTCAGAACACCCCCGAAGCCCTGAGCTCAGCCCTGCCAGCACGCTCTGGAGGGTGGCACAAGGCCCCATCTCCCAAGGGATGGTCCCCAACCTACGACCCTTCCTGCCAGGGCCAAAGTAAACAAGCGAAGACTTGGCCTGCCAAACCCTAAGGACCAGCACCGGAGGTGACCGCCAGCCCCCGTCGCCATCAGCCATTGCCAGGGCTGAAGAACTGAGCCCATGAACCTGTCACAAAACAAACGAGCGAAAAACACATAAGTCCCTCCTAGATAGGCTAGCCTCAACATGGACTCTGACTCTCACCTGGACTCCGAAAGCCATCTTGACCTAGTGGCATCTCTGACCCAAACCTTAACTGCCGCCATCACTCTCTACATCCCCCCAGCACTGACCCTGACCAGGACCCCAGCCCCAATTCCATCCCAAATCTGTGTAGTGTCTGCTTCCACCGATGCTAAGAGCTCTAGCACCTGCCAAGTCCCCCCATTACCCACCTTCCCACACTCAGAAGCCTCTTTGGTGGAATGCTAATGGGAGGGAGTCTTGCCTCTCCAGAGGCAGGAAGGGCTGGCCCCGTGCCCCCCGGGCCTCTGAGAAGTGGGTGCAGGAGAACAACACTCGCGAGGGGACCTCCTTCACCCTGGGAGAGGGTGGCCTCTTTGCTATTTCACAGTCACAGGCTGAATCCTTCACTTGCTTGCCCCTGCTCACTGTACAGGTGTGCTCACTGTGCAGGTGTGCTCACTGTGCAGGTGTGCTCACTGTACAGGTATGTTCACTGTACAGGTGTGCTCACTGTGCAGGTGTGCTCACTGTACAGGTGTGCTCACTGTGCAGGTGTGCTCACTGTGCAGGTGTGCTCACTGTACAGGTGTGCTCACTGTGCAGGTGTGCTCACTGTGCAGGTGTGCTCACTGTACAGGTATGTTCACTGTACAGGTGTGCTCACTGTGCAGGTGTGCTCACTGTACAGGTATGTTCACTGTACAGGTGTGCTCACTGTACAGGTGTGCTCACTGTGCAGGTGTGCTCACTGTGCAGGTATGCTCACTGTGCAGGTGTGCTCACTGTGCAGGTGTGCTCACTGTACAGGTATGTTCACTGTACAGGTGTGCTCACTGTGCAGGTGTGCTCACTGTACAGGTATGCTCACTGTGCAGGTGTGCTCACTGTGCAGGTGTGCTCACTGCCGGCTTTCGGGAGGCCAGAAACCAACCTGCTCCTGCAAAAAGAATCCGGGCTTGTTCTGAGTGCCTGGTGCAGGCCAGGCAAGTTGGTCACTGTTACATGAGGAAAGGGCAGTGCCTCTCGCTCTTGGGCCTGATGCCAAGGGAGGTGGCCTGTCCCCATCGCATGCAGACATCCTGGCCATCCCAGCCACACATGCACGTGAGAGGCTGGGCACTGGCAGGGTTCCTGAGGAACCGGATGATGCGGTCCTCTGCCTGCATCCTTCCTCTTGTGAATGTAAGGGGCCAGTTCCCAGCCCAAAGCCCCACTGGGGGTCTTCATGTTTCATTCCCAACAGGCCTACTGTCTGGCTCCTTTTGACCTCATCAAAGTCCGGCTACAAAACCAGACAGAGCCAGTGGCCCAACCGGGTAGCCCCCAACCCCAGTACCAGGGGCCCGTGCACTGTGCAGCCTCCATCTTCCGGGAGGAGGGGTACCGGGGGCTGTTCCGAGGAGCCTGGGCCCTGATGCTGAGGGACACCCCCACGGTGGGGATCTACTTCATCACCTATGAAGGGCTCTGTCGCCAGTACACACCGGAAGGCCAGAATCCCAGTAAGTAAAGTGGTGTGAGAGGACGGGGGACAGAGACATGTGTAGCAGGCAGAGGCCAGCGGGGACTGGGGAAGGAGATTATGGTCTGGGGAGGATGCTGTGTTCTTGGTCTGACCCCTGCTCTGGGCTCCCTCTGCCCCAGGTTCAGCCACAGTGCTGGTGGCAGGGGGCTTTGCAGGCATTGCTTCCTGGGTGGCAGCCACGCCCTTAGACGTGATCAAGTCCCGGATGCAGATGGATGGGCTGAGACGCAGAGTATACCAGGGGGTGCTGGACTGCATGGTGAGCAGCGTCCGGCAGGAAGGACTGGGGGTCTTCTTCCGGGGGGTCACCATCAACAGTGCCCGCGCCTTTCCCGTCAATGCTGTCACCTTCCTCAGCTACGAATATCTCCTCCGCTGGTGGGGATGAGCCCTGCGGCAATGCCAATAGCTCCCCATCAGGCCCACGGCCCGGAAGCCAGTTTGAGATTGGAGGCCAGGTTGAAAATCTGCAGCTTGCAAATCAGTGCAAGAGGCTCAGCCCTTCCTAACCAAGGCCCCTCCCACCCGAGCAGATCTGGGCTGGGCAGATGCCTGCAGGAGCCAGAAGCCAGGGGGCCTGGACAGCCTCCCTGTGTAGCTGGCCTTGACTCCTTTGCCTCCCACGTCTGTGAAACAGGGAGCATGAGGCACAAGTGAGCTGGCAACATCCCAGCTCCTGTCCTGTGCCATCACCTCTTTTTTTTTTTTTTTATTTTGAGATGGAGTCTTGCTCTGTCGCCCGGGCTAGAGTGTGGTGGAGCGATCTCGGCTCACTGCAACCTCCGCTTTTCCACCTTCCAGGTTCAAGCGATTCTCCTGCCTCAGCCGCCCAAGTAGCTGGGACTACAGGCAGGCACCACCACGCCCAGCTAATTTTTTGTATTTTTGGTAGAGACAGAGTTTCACCATGTTAGCCAGGATGGTCTCAATCTCCTGACCTTGTAATCCACCCACCTCGGCCTCCCAGAGTGCTGGGATTAAAGGTGTGAGCCACCGTGTCCGGCTGCCTTCACCTCTTAAGGAGATCTGAGACTCCACTTCTGAGAGTCCCCGCTGCCTCCCACCTCCCTGCCTTTCAAAGCTCTCTCCCCCATGACGCAGGATAACCCTATGTCTCCTCCAGCCAGAATCCTTCAGTGGCTCTCATCACCTTCAGGGAAAGCCCAAACTCCTTCCACCTTCCAGGTTCCTCCCTCCCCACAAGGCTTTGTTCTCCTGGGGTTGCTTCCTGGACCCTGAACAAGCTGTGCTCTCATTGCCTGGGCCTGGCCAGCAGTGCCCGGCAGGGTGACTCCACCATTCCCTGGGCTGGGCCCACTCTCCTCCGAGACCCAAGCTGAACCTGGTCTCCTGGTCCTTCCTTGACTCGCCCCCCCACCTGAGGCTGACTTTGGGGTTCCCAGACACCCCACCCGCACACCTGCCTTGATCATAGCACTTGCCTGTGCTTCTTCAGAGTCGTTAATTTGCTTCTCGGCTTCCCCACTGGACTGTGAGCTCCCTGAGGTCAGGGATCGCGCTTTGGATGGTTTCCAGCCTGAGCTTGGTACTTGAACAGACGTGTGCAATAAATGCTCATTAAATGATGCAACTGTACTCCTGACCTGTCTCTCCCACGCCAGCCGCCACACCTGCTTTCTTGGTCTTGCCACACAGCTTTCTGTTGAACCTCCCAGCCCCCATTTGCCTGCTCTGACCCGTCTCGAGGTCACTTGCAGTGGAGGATGCTGGGAGCTGGGGGTCTGTCTGCTTTGCCCACTCCCAGCCGATGGCACTTGTTTTCTTTTTCTTTTTTACTCTATTCTTTCTTTTTTTAGATACAGGTCTCACTCTGTTGCCCAGGCTGGAGTGCAGTGGTGCCATCATAGCTCACTGCGACCTTGAACTCCTGGGCTCAAGCGATCTTCCCACCCTAGTCTTCTAAGTAGCTGGGGCTACAGGTGTGTGCCACTGCACCTGGCTAATTTTTTATTTTTATTGTTTGTAGAGAGGAGGTCTCACTATGTTGCCCAGGCTGTCTTGAACTCCTGAGCACAGACAGGCCTCCCACCTTGGCCTCCCAAAGAGCTGAGGTTACCGGTGCGAGCCACTGTCGTTTTCTTTACCCATCTCAGTTGCTCAGTGGGAATTAAAAACTGGCTGAGAGGGTTCTTTTAACTGACAACAAAATTGAGCATCAAGGGCCATTTGTACCTACTAATGTCCCTGTCTGGTCTGAGACCAACGTGAGTGCACCTCATGGTGACCTGAATTCCTGCCATTTACTGGTGCCTCCCTGTAGAAACAATCACAGTGTAATGATCACAGCTGACAGAGAGGCAGCCTCGGCTCAGAGACAGTTTGCAGCTTGTCCTAGGCCACACCACGGGTAAGTCATATGATGTGCTTGGATGCCTCTGAGCTTCCAGCCCCAGCGTCCAGTTACTTAGCTACCCTGCTCCACCTGGGCATATGGGAGTCTTCCATGAGTCACCTAAGTTCACCTGCCCCCACACTACCCTGGGCTAGACCCGCCGGGACCATGCTCCGTCATGTGCTCGTCGGAGCTCTCCTTCACCAGATCCTGTGCTGGCCTCCAGCCATCTGCAGCTAGTTTTTGTATTTTTAGCAGAGACAGGGGTTTCACCATGTTGGCCAGGCTGGCCTCAAACTCCTGGCCTCATGTGATCCACCCGCCTTGGCCTCCCAAAGTGCTGGGATTACAGGCCTGAGCCACCTCGCCGGGCTTTCCTCTGTGATCCCTTCTGAGTGGACAATCTCTGAGTCCACCCAGCAGCACCACAGTGCCAGGGACTCCAGGCTGGACACTGCAGCAACGGTATAGCAGGCGTCAGAACACCACTGGGCAGCCAGAGGCTTGAAGGAAGCAAACAGGACGCATGAGGAGGAGGAGGTGGACTCCTATAAACAGTGCAGGAAGTAGGCAGGAGGGCAGGTAAGAGTGGTCCTCTGTTGTTTGCTATTTCTCATCAAATTACTAGTCAGCGGGAATTCCCATGTGGGCGTCCCTCTGTCTGAGAGAGAGCTGTTCTCTTCTGTCCTTTGCCTATTAAACATCTGCTCCTAAACTAAAAAAAAAAACAAACAAACAAAAACAAAAACAAAAAAACAAACAAAAAAAACCAGTTAGCAAGGGAATAAAACGAAAAACATCTGTTTTTTGGCTTTAGTTAAATGGGCTCCCATTCTCCTTCTCTGGTTCTATCCAGAGGCATCTCCTAAAGAGCCTGGAGTGCCCCTCCTCTAAACTCCACCTTTACAGCCACAGAGAGTGGCCAGAGTGGGGTGGGACCAGGGAGTTCCAGGCCCAGGTTCTTTCCGCCAACCCATAGCAAAGGCTACCCGCTGGGCTGGGAGAACGGTCCTGGAGTGAGTTGAGGGTTTAGTACGGCGTGATTAGTGAGCGAATAACTCACTCCTCCTGCACGGAGGCCCCAGGAGGAGGTGCCACTACTGGAGGGGAGGGCAGAAAGACAAGGCAGGAAGGGACCAGAGAGATTCTAAAAATCTAGATGTTGGCTGGGTGGTGGCTCTCGTCTGTAATCCCAGCACTTTGGGAGGCCAAGGCGTGCAGATCACCTGAGGTCAGCAGTTCGAGACCAGCCTGGCCAATATGGTGAAACCCCATCTCTACTGAAAATACAAAAATGAGCCTGGCGTGGTGGCACATGCCTGTAATCCCAGCTACTAAGGAGGCTGAGGCAGGAGAATCACTTGAACCCGGGTGGTGGAGGTTGAAGTGAGCCAAGATCACCCCACTGCACTCCAGCCTAGGTGACAGAGAAAGACTCCATCTCAAAAAAAAAAAACCATGAAATCTAGCTAGGCGTGGTGGCTCATGCCTGTAATCCCAGCACTTTGGGAGGCTGAAGTGGGCAGATCACGAGGTCAGGAAATCGAGACCATCCTGGCTAACACAGTGAAACACCATCTCTACTAAAAATACAAAAAATTAGCCGGGCGTAGTGGCGGGCGCCTGTAGTACCATCTACACGGGAGGCTGAGGCAGGAGAATTGCCCAAACCAGAGAGGCGGAGGTTGCAGTGAACCGAGATTGCACCATTGCACTCCAGGCTGGGTGACAGAGCGAGACTCCGTCTCAAAAAAAAAAAAAAAAAACCTAGATGTTTTTAATCAGCAGGGTCTCATAAGATGCATGTGAAATTGCTTAGGGATTTAACAGATGGTATTTGAGGTTGCTGTTATTTTTCAGAACTCTTTTAGACAGAAGAAACCCCTAAGAACTAGGAGATAGTCTGTGAACATGCTTTGAGGTTACAAAGGAGGTGGAGTCTGTCGGTCACTTGCAAAGAGCTGATAACTTGAGCAAATATGTTAAACAAAGTCCCACTGGACTCCTGTTGTCCAGCGTCATACTTCTTTTTTTAGCAGTGACCACAGCTGAAGAAATTCCAGAAGACTAACTTCCATGTGTAGTGACACTCCCTGTGGGTTTCCCCACTGCACTCCAGCCTGGGGAAAGCTACATGCGCAGGGAAAGGGGGAGGACACAACCACGAGATGACTCTGCTTAAATCACTTTGACCAGACTCAGGAAACACCTGAGCCAAGGGGGTCCACACTGTGAATGTGACTTAACTGGTGTCTGCAGTCTGCTCAGGATCCTGAGTGCCAGGCCCACACTGCTGTCTCTGGTCACACATCCTGGGGTGTCCCAAAGGCACCTCGAGTTCCCCCAGCCTGCCCTGCTGCCCTCAGCTCCCAGCCCGGGCTGATGCCTCAGAGGAGCTCTCCTTTCCCCACGCCACACCAAAAGAGTCCCTAACTCCTCTTTTTTTTCTTTTTTTTTTTGAGTCAGAGTCTCACTCTGTCACCTAAGTTGGAGTGCAATGGCGCGATCTCTGGCTCGGTACAACCTCCGCCTCCCAGGTTCAAGCAATTCTCCTGCCTCAGCCTCCTGAGTAGCTGGGATTACAGATGCCTGCCACCACGCCTGGCTATTTTTGTGTTTTTAGTAGAGACAGGGTTTCACCATATTGGCCGGGCTGGTCTCAAACTCCTGACCTCGTGATCCGCCCGCCTCAGCCTCCCAAAGTGCTGGGATTACAGGCTTGAGCCACCGTGCCCAGCCCCTAACTCCTCTTAACCCTTTGAAAGATTTCTACTCCTTCCCAATTTTTTAGAGATGGGGTCTCACTATGCTGCCCAAGCTGGTCTCGAATTCGTGGGCTCAAGTGATCCTCCTGTTTCAGCCTCCCAAAGTGCTGCGGTTATAGGCGTGAGCCACCACATCTGGTCTCCACTCCCTCTTTACCAATCTTAATAGCACAGCCCTGGTCCTGTCTCAGATCTGAACAAGTACTTTAACTTTTTTTTTTTTTGAGACGGAGTCGTGCTCTATCGCCGAGACTGGAGTGCAGTGACAAGATCTCGGGTCACTGCAACCTCCACCTCCCGGGTTTAAGCAATTCTCTGCCTCAGCCTCCCGACTAGCTGGGATTACAGGGACCCACCACCACGCCCGGCTAATTTTTTGTATTTTTAGTAGAGACGGGGTTTCACCATCTTGGCCAGGCTAGTCTCGAACTCCTGATCTCGTGATCTGCCAGCCTCAGCCTCCCAAAGTGCTGGGATTACAGACGTGAGCCACCACACCTGGCCCACGTGCTTTAACTTTTGGCAGTACGATTCTCCCCAAGTTTCCCTGCTCCTCGGTGCCTTCCCAGTCCTCTGCAGAACCGGGGCAACCTCCCTCCCGCAGCCTGCAAGGCTCGCAGGCATGCACCTTCTCTTGGTTCTTTAAGCACATCAGGCTCCCTCCCATCACAAGACATTCGCACATGCCCTTCTTCTTCTTTTTTTTTTTTTTTTTTGAGACAGAGTCTCGCTGTGTTGCCCAGGTTGTAGTGCAATGGCACCATCAAAGCTCACTGCAGCCTCAACCTCTCAGGCTTAAGTGATCCCCCCGTTTTGGCCTCCCAAGTAGCTGGCATTACAAGTGTGTGCCACCTTGCCCACCTAATTTTTATTTATATTTTATTTTATTATTATTATTATTTTTGGAGACAGAGTTTCACTCTTGTTGCCCAGGCTGGAATGCAATGGTGCGATCTTGGCTCACCGCAACCTCCACCTCCCGGGTTCAAGTGATTCTCCTGTCTCAGCCTCCAGAGTAGCTGGGATTACAGGTATGTGCCACCATACCCGGCTCATTTTGTATTTTTAGTAGAGATGGGGTTTCTCCGTGTTGGTCAGGCTGGTCTCAAACTCCTGACCTCAGGTGATCCACCTGCCTTGGCCTCCCAAAGTGCTGGGATTACAGGCGTGGGCCACTGCATTCAGCCTAATTATTTATTTATTTATTTATTTATTTATTTTTAGTAGAGACGGGGTTTCACCATATTGGCCAGGCTGGTCTCAAACTCCTGACCTTGTGATCCACCCACCTTGTCTTCCCAAAGTGCTGGGATTACAGACGTGAGCCACTACGCCCAGTCTAATTTTATTTATTTATTTATTTATTTATTTATTTATTTATTTATTTATTTTTGAGACAGTTTTGCTCTTGTTGCCCAGGCTGGAGTGCAGTGGCATGATCATGGCTCATGCAACCTCCACCTCCCTGGTTCAAGAGATTCTGCTGCCTCAACCTCCTCAGTAGCTGGGATTGCAGGCACCCGCCACCACACCTGGCAATTTTTTTGTATTTTTAGTAGAGATAGGGTTTCACCATGTTGACCAGGATGATCTCGAACTCCTGACCTCAGGTGATCTGCCTGCCTCGGGCTCCCAAAGTGCTGGGATTACGGGCATGAGCCATTGCGCCCAGCCTAATTTTTATTTTTTTTTTGTAAAAATGGGGTCTCATTATGTTGCCCAGGCTGTTTTTGAACTCCTGGACTCAAGCTATCCTCTTGCCTCGGCCTCCCACAGTGCTGAGATTGCAGGCATGAGCCACTGTGCCCGGCTGCACATGCCCTCTGCCTGCCTGTGTGCCTCCCACCCAGCCTTCAGCTGTCAGTTCAACCACACTTCCTTAGGGAAACCTTGATCACATTCCTTTGACTTATGCCTGTTGTTTGGAATCCCCTGGGGAATTTGTGAAAATACAGATTGCTGGGTCCCACCCTCGAGTTTCTGATTCAGAAGGCTTGGGGCGGGTCCAAGATTTGCCTTCCATTATGTTAGAGATAGGGTCTCACTATGTTGCCCAGATGCTGCTGCTGTTGCTGCTGCTGAGAGCAACGCCATGAGAACCACTGGCCCATGTCCTCACACTGTCCCCCTTCATCAGTCTATAATGACACACACTCATTCGTGTAACCTTTGGGTTATATCTGTCTCTCCTCTAAACTATGAGGTCAGGGAAGCAAAGACCCCTGTGTTAGCTCTTGTCAAAATTCTAACTGGCATACAGAGGTGCTCAGTAAATAGCTGTTGGCTGGATGCCAACAACTGGGCTCACACCTGTGATCCCAGCACTTTGGGAGGCTGGGATGGGAGGATCACTTGAGCCTAGGGGTTTGAAACCAGCCTGGACAACATAGTGAGACCCCCCATCTCTGCAAAAATACAAAAAAATGGCCAGGCACAGTGGCTTATGCCTGTAATCCCAGCACTTTGGGAGGCCGAGGTGGGCAGATCACCTGAGGTTAGGAGTTTGAGACTAGCCTGGCCAACAGAGTGAAACCCCGTCTCTATTGAAAATATAAAAATTAGCCAGGTATGGTGGTGCATGCCTGTAGTCCTAGCCACTTGGGAGGCTGAGGCAGGAAAATTGCTTGAACCTGGGAACTGGAGGTTGCAGTGAGTCAAGATAGTACCACTGCACTCCAGCCTGGGTGATGGAGTGAGACTCTGTCTCAAAAACAAAACAAAACAAAAAACACCAAAAAATTACCTGGGTATTGGTGGCATGCGCCTGTGGTCTCAGCTCCTCAGGAGGCTGAGATGGGAGGATCGCTTGTGCCTGGGAGGTTGAGGCTGCAGTGAGCCATGATGACGTCACTGCACTCCAGCCTGGGCAACAAGCAAAATACTGTCTCAAAAACAAGTTATTGAACAAATGAGTGAATGAATGAATAAAAGGAAGCAAGCTGGTCTTCCCCACTTCCCCTGTGGCAGGCTGGTGCTCCAGAATTTATGTAGTGCTCTCCTACTGGAATGCAATTAGATTCCCTATCAGTGATAATAAACATAATTTTTAACTTTGGGAAGCTGAGGTGGAACAAGACTTAAAATAAATTTAAAAATGTGTAAGCAGGCCGGGCGCAGTGGCTCACGCCTGTAATCCCAGCACTTTGGGAGGCCGAGGCAGGCGGATCACAAGGACAGGAGATCGAGACCATCCTGGCTAACATGGTGAAACCCCGTTTCTACCAAAAATACAAAAAATTAGCCGGGCGTGGTGGCGGGCACTTGTAGTCTCAGTTACTCAGGAGTCTGAGGCAGGAGAATGGCGTGAACCCGGGAGGCGGAGCTTTCACGCCAAAAGTGTAAGCAAACACTTTCACGCCAAAAATGTAAGCAAAAACTCAGTTGTGTGTAAGAAAAACCAATTATGCCTGAGGAAGAGAAGGAGTTAAAGTCCTGTAAAAATTGACTGCCTGTTTGTCTGTGGCTAGTGAGCCTCATCTCTCGCTTTCCTGGGCATTGTGAACTCTGTTTCTCTAGCTGTGCAGCTGCAAGGTCACCAAACAGATCATCTCAAGTCATAAAACATGTTGTTCCTTGAAAAGTAAGAAATAATGTAATGCATGTCTTAATTAAATAACTGTCTTTGTTTCTCGCCTCTGTAATATGCTTCCCCCTGCACAAATCTCCCCCTGCCGCACGAAATGCTTAAAAGGTAACCAGACTCTTTGTTCGGGGCTCAGTTCTTTGGATGTTAATCTGACTGGGTTTGTGCACCTAAGTAATTAAGTAATTCCTCCTCAACCTCTCAGTCTTTCTGATTCCTTAATTATCCCGCTGGAGAGGCAGGAGGATTGCTTAAGGCCAGGAGTTTGAGACTGCAGTGAGCCATGGTCTCGCGGCTGCACTCCAGCCTGGGCGACAGAATGAGACCCTATCTCAATAAAAAAACAAACATCATTTTAAAACCATTACTGCTGGGTTTGGTGGCTCACGCCTGTAATCCCAGCACTTTGGGAGGCCGAGGTGGGTGGATCACGAGGTCAGGAGATCGAGACCATCCTGGTCAACATGGTGAAACCCCGTCTCTACTAAAAATACAAAAATTAGCTGGGTGTGGTGGTGGGCGCCTGTAATCCCAGCCATTCTGGAGGCTAAGCCACGAGAATGGCTTGAACCCAGGAGGCAGAGGTTACAGTGAGCCAAGATCATGCCACTGCACTCCAGCCTGGTGACAGAGGAAGACTCTATCTCAAAACAAAAACAAAAACAAAACAAAACCATTGCTAACTTTGCAAAAAGTAAGGGAACTTCCCAAGGATCCCTTCAAAACAAGAAAGGGTGTAAATCAGGGTGCTGGAACTGGGGCCTGGCCAAATGTTGATGACTCCATGACCTTGGAGATTAAGGAACCGCGGGGAACAGATTAGACCTTGAGTCCACATATGGTGGGGCAGCCGAAACCAAGGCTCGTAGTAGATTCCTATGGATCCTGGAAGGGGCTACCTATGCAGTGAAAGGTAGACCAGAAAACCTCCACCCACCAGTAAGGGAATTGATCGACAAACTCTGCCCCTTTCCTTTGTGGTGGAAAAAACTTAGGAATACCTGGACCCATGAATTCAGAACCTGTGCCTACTCCCTGTACTCCCTTCAGGTCTGGGATGCCTGCCTCTAGGAAACGAATGTGTCATGCTAGTAGTGTCCCCTTGTGTCTAGTGGGAGTAACTACACATTTTTTCTTTTTTTTTTTCAGAGGAGTTTTGCTCTGTCGCCCAGGCTGGAGTGTAGTGGCGCGATCTTGGCTCACTGCAACCTCTGCCTCCCGGGTTCAAGCCATTCTCCTGCCTCAGCCTCCCGAGTGGCTGGGATTACAGGCGCCCGCCACCACGCCCGGCTAATTTTTGTATTTTTTAGTAGAGGTAGAGTTTCACCATGTGGCTCAAGCTGGTCTCGAACCCCTGACCTCAGGTAATCCACCTGCCTCAGCCTCCCAAAGTGCTGGGATTACAGGCGTGAGCCACTGCACCTGGCAACTACACATTTTTCAAACAGAGCGCATCCTAAATCAGGTTCTTCAGGTTTTCCTGAGATTAAGTCCAACTAATAAAAAATTCCCTTACACAACTCAATAGCAAAAAACAAATCACCCAATTAAAAAAATAAAATAGGCCGGGCGCGGTGGCTCAAGCCTGTAATCCCAGCACTTTGGGAGGCCGAGACGGGCGGATCACGAGGTCAGGAGATCGCGACCATCCTGGCTAACACGGTGAAACCCCGTCTCTACTAAAAATACAAAAAAAAAAAAAAAAAAATAGCCGGGTGAGGTGGCGGGCGCCTGTAGTCCCAGCTACTCGGGAGGCTGAGGCAGGAGAATGGCGTAAACCCGGGAGGCGGAGCTTGCAGTGAGCTGAGATCCGGCCACTGCAGTCCAGCCCGGGCTACAGAGCAAGACTCCGTCTCAAAAAAAAAAAAAAATTAAATAAATAAATAAATAAATAAATAAATAAATAAATAAAATAAACAAACAGGCCAGGTGTGGTGGCTCACGCCTGTAATCCCAGCACTTTGGGAGGCCAAGATAGGCGGATCACGAGGTCAGGAGATCGAGACCATCCTGGCTAACATGGTGAAACCCCGTCTCTACTGAAAATACAAAAAATTTGCCGGGTGTGACAGTGTGCGCCTGTAGTCCCAGCTGCTGGGGAGTCTGAGGCAGGAGAATGGCATGAATCCGGGAGGCGGAGCTTGCAGTGAGCCGAGATTGTGCCACTGCACTCCAGCCTGGGCGACAGAGCGAGATTCCGTCTCAAAAAAAATTAAAATAAAATAAAATAAAATAAAATAAAATAAAATAAAATAAAATAAAATAAAATAAAATAAAAAATAGATGACCGGGTGTAGTGGCTCATTCCCATAATCCCAGCACTTTGGGAGGCCAAGGTAGGCAGATCACCTGAGGTCAGCAGTTCAAGATCAGCCTGGTTAACATGGTGAAACCCCATTTCTACTAAAAATACAAAAAATTAGCTGGGCGTGGTGGCACACACCTGTAATCCCAGCTACTCAGGAGGCTGAGGCAGGAGAATGTCTTAAACCTGAGAGGTGGAGGTTGCAGGAGCCGAGATCGTAACATTGCACTCCAGCTTGGGCAACAAGAGCAAAACTCTGTCTCAAAGAAAAAAAAAAAAAAGGGCAAAGGACCTTCACAGACATTTTTTCAAAGACATACAAATGGCCAACAAATTTACAAAAAGGTGCTCAACATCACCAATCATCAGAGAAATGGAAATCAGAACCACAATATCACCTGCCATTGGCCTAGAAAAGATAGGCTGGGTGCGGTGGCTCACGCCTGCAATCCCAGCACTTTGGGAGGCTGAGGCAGGCGGATCATAAGGTCAGGAGATTGAGACCATCCTGGTTAACATGGTGAAACCCCATCTCTATTAAAAATAAAAAAAATAAAATAAAAAAAAAGATTAGTTGGTCGTGGTGGCAGGCATCTGTAGTCCCAGCTACTCAGGAGACTGAGGCAGGAAAATGGTGTGAACCTGGGAGGTGGAGCTTGCCATGAGCCGAGAATGCACCACTTCTCTCCAGCCTGGGCAACAGGGAGAGACTCCGTCTCAAAAAAAAAAAAAAAAAAAAGATAAGTGTTGGTGAAGGTCCTCACCCTTGCACGCTGTTGGTGAGGACGTACTTGGTTCAGTTGTTATGGAAAACAGCATGGAAGTTCCTCAAAAAATGCAACGTAGAACTACCATATGATCCAGCCATCCCATTTCTGGGTATATATTTAAAGGGACTGGGTCAGGTGTGGTGGCTTATGCCTGAGATTAAGAGAATGGTGATGACTTTTCACAAGCATACTGCCTTCAGGCACTTGTTTAACGAAGCACACCCTGAACAGCCCAAAATCCGTTAAACCTTGAGTCACCACAGCATACGTCTCTTGCAAGGACAGGGTTGGGGGTAGGGTCACAGATTAACAGCATCTCAAATACAGAACAAAATGTAGTCTCTTATGTCTATTTCTTTCTATATAGACACAGTAACAGTCTGATCTCTCTTTTCCCCACGTAGGACGCCATCAGAGGGTTTTAGATAGGCAGAAACAAGTCATTCTTGGGGTTCTAGAAGAACGGAGTCTGTGTAGGGTGTGTCAAAGATGTAAAACCTAGAGGCAGAGAGACTCTGACTGATCCAGGTGCGAGAAGGTGAAGCCTGAGCCAGATCCTGAAAGTAGGATATAAAGAAAATGGTTTACTGACTGGGCATGGTGGCTCACACCTGTAATCCCAGCACTTTGGGAGGCCGAGGTGGGTGAATGACCTGAGGTCAAGAGTTCAAGACCTGCCTGGCCAACATGGTGAAACCCCATCTCTACTAAAAATACAAAACACTAGCCGGGCGCAGTGTCACATGCCTGTAATCCCAGCTACTCAGGAGGCTGAGGCAGGAGAATCGCTTCAACTCGGGAGGTGGAGGTTGCAGTGAGCCAAGATGTTGCCACTGCTCTCCAGCCTGGGCAACAAGAGTGAAACTCAGTCTTAAAAAAAAAAAAAAAAGAAAAAAAGAAAAGAAAATGGTTTTACCTGGAAAGGATATGGGATTTGGACACAGACTCTAGCTCGTAAAAATACAGGCTGCAGGCTGGGCACAGTGGCTCATGCCTGTAATCCCAGCACTTTGGGAAGCCAAGGCTGGTGGATCATTTGAGGTCAGGAGTTCAAGAGCAGCCTGGCCAACATGATGAAACTCTGTCTCTACTAAAAATACAAAAATTAATCACGCATAGTGGCGCCCATCTGTAATCCCAGCTACTTGGGAGACTGAGGCAGGAGAATAGCTTGAACCCACGAGGCAGAGGTTGCAGTGAGCGAATATCGCACCATTGCACTCCAGCCTGGGTGAGAGAATGAGACTCTGTCTCAAAAATAAAAAATAAAAAATAAAAATACTGGCTGGGCACGGTGACTTAGCGCCTGTAATCCCAGCACTTTGGGAGGCTGAGGCAGGTGGATCACCTGAGGTCAGGTGTTCGAGACCACCCTGGCCAACATAGTGAAACCCCCATCTCTGTCAAAAATAAAAAACTAGCCGGGCGTGGTGGTGGGCACCTGTAGTCCCAGCTATTCAGGAGGCTAAGGCAGGAGAATCACTTGAACTGGGAGGTGGAGGTTGCACTGAGCCAAGATCACGCCACTGCACTCCAGCCTGGGAGATAGAGCGAGACTCCCTCTCAAAAACAGAATAAATAAATAAAATAAAAATACAAGCTGCATGCCAAAATCCTAAGGGTGACCTTTCAGTCTCCACCATTGGCAATCACAAGAATTTTGCCTGGCAGGCCTCATGGAGGGAAGCTGCCCTCCCACCCCAGTTTAGTGCATTGCCTGTGCATTGCAGGTTTCCGGAGAGAGTTGCAGTCAAAGACTCCAGGTCCCCAGACTGCCCTGCTCTTAAGCTCACCTGCATTCCTAGCCGGGCACCTCTATTCGGGGACCTGGGCTGAGGCAGTTTCCAACAGCTTCTACCAAGACCTCCTGACTGGAAGCAATGACTGAGATCCTTTCTCCACTTCGACTCGGTACCTCTCATTCCATCCTTTCTCCGCTTCGACTCAGTACCTCTCATTCCAGCCCTTCTCCCCTGCCTCCCTAAAGTCCACTTCAGGTCAGGTCTGTAAAGAGCAAGGAGCTTTTATTCTTTTTATTCTGAAACTCCTTGACGGTGAAACTGTTCCTGGCTGACCCTCGTCCCGTGCTGTTCTGTAAAATGGAACGCTGGGGAGCTGGGGCCTGTTTTTGTCTCTTGCTTGTAGGTTGCAGTGAATGAAAAGAAGCTTTTGTGTTACTTTCAGCTTGCTTCGTTGTCCTAATTGACCACCTCCACACCTGGCAGCTTGAACTAATGATTCCCTTTCAAACACTTACGAAGCCACCTGCCGGCCTTCCATTTTCTAGGCTGAGATCCCAAATCATTTAGCCTTTCCTCATAGGGTCTATTTTTTTCTACCCTGAATTCATATAAATTGTTCTTTTCTGAAACTTTTCCAGTTCTGACATATCTCTTTTTATTTTATTTTATTTATTTTTGAGACAGAGTCTTGCTCTGTCGCCTAGGCTGGAGTGCAGTGGCACGATCTCGGCTCACTGCAGCCTCCACCTCTTGGGTTCAAGCGATTCTCCGGCTTTAGCCTCCCGAGTAGCTGGGATTACAGGTATCCACCACCATGTCCAGATAATTTTTGTATTTTTAGTAGAGACAGGGTTTCACCATGTTGGTCAGGCTGGTCTCAAACTTCTGGCCTCCCAAAGTGCTGGGATTACCCAGGTGTGAGCCACTGCACCCAGCCTATTTATTGTTTGTTTTTGTTTGTTTTTGAGATGGAGTTTTGCTTTTGTTGCCTAGGCTGGAGTGCAATGGCATGATCTCAGCTCACCGCCACCTCCACCTCCCAGGTTCAAGCAATTCTCCTGCCTCAGCCTCCTGAGTAGCTGGGATTACAGGCACCTGCCACCACGTTGGGCTAATTTTGTATTTTTATTAGAGATGGGGTTTCTTCATGTTGGTCAGACTGATCTCAAACTTCCAGCCTCAGGTGATCCACCTGCCTTGGCCTCCCAAAGTGTTGGGAATTACAGGTGTGAGCCACCGCACCCAGCCCATATCTCTCTTTTTTATTTTATTTATTTTTTGAGATGGAGTTTTGCTCTTGTTGCCCAGGCTGGAGTGCAATGGCACGATCTCAGCTCACTGTAACCTTGAAGGGGTGGCCTGCCCCTCCACACCTGTGGGTGTTTCTTGTTAGATGGAACGAGAGACTTGAGAAAAGAAATGAGACACAGAGACAAAGTATAGAGAAAGAAAAAAGTGGGCCCAGGGGACCGGCGCTCAGCTTACAGAGGACCCACGCCGGCACCGGTCTCTGAGTTCCCTTAGTATTTATTGATAATTATCTTTACCATCTTAAAGATAAGGGAGTGGCAGGATAATAGGATCATTTTAGGGAGGAAATTAGTAGTAAGACATATGGATAAAGTTCTCTGTGACATGAATAAGTTCAAAGGAAAATGCTGTGCCTTGATATGCATATGCAAACATCTCCATAAACCTTTCAGCAGCATTGCACCAGCAAGTCCGGCAGCAAGTCCCACCTTATGCCTTAAGGCGGTTTTCTCCTATCTCAGTAAACAGAGCTGTTCCATTGCCCAGGGACGGGCAGGAATTTTAACCAGCAAGCTGCCTTCAGGCACTTGTTTAACAAAGCACACCCTGCACAGCCCAAAATCCATTAAACCTTGAGTCACCACAGCACATGTCTCTTGCAAGGACAAGGTTGGGGGTAGGGTCACAGATTAACAGCATCTCAAATACAGAAACAAATGGAGTCTCTTATGTCTACTTCTTTCTATATAGACACAGTAACAGGCTGATCTCTTTCTTTTCCCCGCAAACCTCTGCCCCCAAGTTCAAGCAATTCTCCTGCCTCAGCCTCCAGCGTAGCTGGGATTACAGGCATGCACCACCACGCCCGCTAATTTCGTATTTTCAGTAGAGACGGGGTTTTTCTATGTTGGTCAGGCTGATCTCAAACTCCTGACCTCAGACGATCTGCCCACCTCAGCCTCCCAAGTGCTAAGATTATAGGTGTGAGCCATGGCGCCTGGCCCTACATCTCTTTTTAAATGTTGAAATCAAAATTACAGGCCAGGCGCGGTGGCTCACACCTGTAATCCCAGCACTTTGGGAGGCCAAGGCTGGTGGATTACCTGAGGTCGGGAGTTTGAGATCAGCCTGACCAACATGGAGAAACCCCGTCTCTACTGAAAATATGAAATTAGCCAGGCGTGGTGGTGCATGCCTGTAATCCCAGCTACTTGGGAGGCTGAGGCAGGAGAATCCCTTGAACCCGGGAGGTGGAGGTTGTGGTGAGTCGAGATTGCGCCATTGCACTTCAGCCTAGGCAACAAGAGCGAAACTCTGTCTAAAAAAAATACACAATCTCTCCGGGTCTTACCAAAGCAACAGAGAGCAGACAGATTAGCTCTCTGTCCTCAGGTGTCCCACTCCTGTCAGAGTAGCAGAATATAACACAACGCTTTACAGCTGGTCTCTTCCCAGAGTTTTTTTTTTTTTAAAGACCCATAATTAATCTCTTTCTTCCTTGAATTGCTGTCATATGGCAGACATTTCCCAATTGCAGATAACTTCATCTGCTCATGCAAGCAATACTCCCCGAACGCTTAGCTTGTGGCTCAGGCCCTGTTCTGGGACTGTAACGTCAATAGTGAATAAGACAGAGAGGATCCCGTCTGTCAAGGCCCTTACTTTTTGTTGTTGTTGTTTGTTTTTTGTCTTGTTTTGTTTTGCTGTGTTTTTTCAGATGGAGTTTTGCTCTCGTTGCCCAGGCTGGAGTGCAGTGGCACCATCTTGGCTCACCACAACCTCTGCCTCCCAGGTTCAAGTCATTCTCCTGCCTCAGCCTCCCGAGTAGCTGGGATTGCAGGCATGTGCCACCACATCTGGCTAATTTTGTATTTTTAGTAGAGACGGGGTTTCTCCAGTGTTGATCAGGCTGGTCTCGAACTCCCAACCTCAGGTGATCCACCTGACTCTGCCTTCCAAAGTGCTGGGATTACAGGCGTGAGCCACCACGCCCGGCCAAGGCCCTTACTTTTTAGAAGAGGGAGAGCAAGAATAGACATTAAATCCATGAGCACAGTCATTTTAGACAGCGAAAGGTATCAAGATGAAAATAAAATAATGATGTCAGAGAGAGTGACAGGGTGCGTAGTCAGGAAAATGACCTGTGAGCTGCGTTGTGAATGATTTCTCTGCAAAGGGAACTGTGGGTACCAATCCAGATGGTTAGAAACAGCTTCACAGGGTTAAGAAACAGAAAGCAGTGCCTATGGCAGCAAGTGAGGGAGGCCAAGGAGGGGAGGAGGTCAGAGAGGTGGACAGGTGCCTTTCACCAGGGAGTGTTTAGATTGCATTCTAAGCAAAATAGGAAGTTGGTTTGCCTTTTCTTTTCTTTTTTCTTTTTTTTTTTTGTGGGGTGGGTTGGAGCTGTGTGGTTTAGATAAAGGAGGAACAAGATATGTTTTTGTTTATTTGAGGCAAAGTCTCACTCTGCCTCCAGGGCTGGAGTGCAGTGGTGTGATCTCGGCTCACTGCAACCTCCGCCGCCTGGGTTCAAGCGATTCTCCTGGCTCAGCCTCCCGAGTAGCTGGGACTAAAGGTGCCCGTCACTACGCCCAGCTAATTTTTTTTTTTTTTTTTAATTTTTAGTAGAGATGGAGTTTCACCATGTTGGTCAGGCTGGTCTCAAACTCCTGACCTCATGATTCATCCGCCTCAGACTCCAAAAGTGCTGGGATTACAGACATGAGCGATTGCGCCTGGCCCCGCAAGATATGTTTTATGTGTGTGTTTCTGGTTTCTTGTTTTTTTTTTTAGAGACAGGGTCTCACTTTCTGGTTTCTTGTGTTTTTTTTTGAGACAGGATCTCACTTGGGTGCCAAGACTGGAGTACAGTGGCATAATCACGGCCCACTACCATCTCAAATTCCTGGGTTTAAGCAACCCTCATGCCTTAGTCTCTTGAGTGGCTGGGACTACAAATATACAAGTGTGCACACCACACCTAGCTAATTTAAAAAAAAAAATTTGTTTATAGAGAGAGTCTCTCTCTATCTTGGCCAGGCCAGTCTCAAAGTCCTGGTCTCAAGCAATCCCTCGGCCTTCCAAAGTGCTGGGATTACAGGTGTGAACCATGGCGCCCAGCCTATGTTTTTGTTTTGTTTTGTTTTGTTTTTGAGGCAGAGTTTCACTCTGCCACCCAGGCTGGAGTGCAGTGGCACAATCTCAGCTCACTGCAACCTCTGCCGATTCTCCAGACTCGGCCTCCCGAATAGCTGGGACTACAGGCACACGCCACCAAGCCCGGCTAATTTTTTTGTATTTTTAGTAGAGACAGAGTTTCATCATGTTGGCCAGGCTGGTCTCAAACTCCTGACCTCAGGTGATCCACTGCCTCAGCCTCGCAAAGTGCTGGGATTACAGGTGTGAGCCACCGTGCCTAGCCTATGTTTTATGTTTTTAAAAAATCTCATTCTAGGCCAGGCGCGGTGGCTCACGCCTGTAAACCCAGCACTTTAGGAGGCCGAGGCAGGTGGATCATGAGGTCAGGAGATCAAGACCATCCTGGTTAACACGGTGAAACCCCATCTCTACTAAAAATACAAAAAATTAGCCGGGCATGGTGGCAGGCACCTGTAGTCCCAGCTACTTGGGAGGCTGAGGCAGGAGAATGGCATGAACCCAGGAGGTGGAGCTTGCAGTGAGCTGAGATCACACCACTATACTCCAGCCTGGGCAACAGAGTGAAATTCCGTCTCAAATCATCATCATCATCATCATCATCTCATTCTAGTTGCTGTGTGAAGAACAGATGGGGAGATGGGGAGCAAATGTGGAAATTCAAGACCAAGTAAGTTAGGAAGCTCCCACAGTTGCTTGGACATCCTAAGAGGCAGGATAGAAAGGAAAGAGAGGCAGCAAAGGCAGCATCTACTATTCCCAACAGACCTCAGCTTTTATCAAGGCCAGGCAATCCTATCCAATTCTGCAAGTGTTGCCACATGTACACCAAGGCAGGGGAGGGAAGGACAAAGATGTCTTATTTCAGTGTATTTCCAAGCCTCTAATGAACACCTTCTATGTTCGGATGGCACCTAAGGCTCCCGGGCAACAAAGATAAGGAAGACACAGTCCTGTTCCTAAGTTGCCTTCAAACTAGAGGGAGAAATAGAAAATTGCTGCAATATAGGTTACAGAACAAGATAGACAGGATCACTCCTCTTAAGGCCCTTTAAACAAATCAATATTTGTTTTATATAATTTTTATATGTCTAGTAGAAATGGGGTTTCACCATGTTAACCAGGCTGGTCTCAAACTCCTGACCTCAGGTGATCCACCTGCCTCTGCCTCCCAGAGTGCTGGGATTACAGGCATGAGCCACGCAGGAAGCCTGGCCCAGTATTTGTCTTTCTGTACTTGGCTTATTTCACTTTGTATAATGCCCTCCCGGCTTATCTACATTGTCACTGTGGGGAAAAGAAAGAGAGATCGGACTGTTACTGTGTCTATACAGAAAGAAGTAGACATAAGAGACTCCATTTTGTTCTGTATTTGAGATGCTGTTAATCTGTGACCCTACCCCCAACCCTGTCCTTGCAAGAGACATGTGCTGTGGTGACTCAAGGTTGAATGGATTTGGGACTGTGCAGGGTGTGCTTTGTTAAACAAGTGCCTGAAGGCAGCTTGCTGGTTAAAAGTCATCACCATTCTCTTAATCTCAAGTACCCAGGGACAAGCACACTGCGGAAGGTCGCAGGGACCTCTGCCTAGGAAAGCTAGGTATTGTCCAAGGTTTCTCCCCATGTGGTAGTCTGAAATATGGCCTCGTGGGAAGGGAAAGACTTGATCGTCCCCCAGCCTGACACCCGTGAAGGGTCTGTGCTGAGGAGGACTAGTACAAGAGGAAAGAAGGCCTCTTGGCAGTTGAGATAGAGAAAAGCATCTGTCTCCTGCCCATCCCTGGGCAATGGAACATCTCGGTGTAAAACCCGATTATATGTTCTGTTTACTGAGAAAGGAGAAAACCGCCTTAGGGCTGAAGGTGGACCGTGCTAGTGGCAATGCTGCTCTTTATGCACTAAAAGGGTTTATGGAGATGTTTGCATATGCATATCAAGGCACAGCACTTTTCCTTAAAATTATTCATGTCACAGAGATCTTTATTCATATGTCTTACTGCTGACTTTCTCCCTATGATGATCCTATTATCCTGCCACTTCTAAGATGGTAAAGATAATGATCAGTAAATACTGAGGGAACTCAGAGACCGGTGCCGGCCTGGGTCCTCTGTATGCTGAGCGTCCCCAGGGCCCACTTTTTCTTTCTCTATACTTTGTGTCTCATTTCTTTTCTCAAGTCTCTCGTTCCACCTAACGAGAAACGCCCACAGGTGTGGAGGAGCAGGCCACCCCTTCAGTCCTACCCCTAAGCTTGGTTGGCTAAAGGCCCTTCCTACTCTCCAGGTCTCTCCTTGCACTCCGCCCCTACCTCCGCAAGTATGCCATGCCCTGGCAGAACTGCCTGCCCCCGCCCCAACACACTGTGCTCCTTCACTCCAGTCAGACTCTGCGCATGCTGTCCCTTGGTCTGGGACACCCTTCAAATTGCAGCTCAAAGCTCGCCTCCCCCTGGAGTCTCCCTAGCTCTGTGGGGCCAGGCACTCTGAACAGCCGTTATCACAGCCTTAATCACACTCCACTGTCATGGGCTGCAAGGTTCTGCCCAGCAGAGACACCATCTTTGCAACTTGTTCACATAGGACGCCTTGCTGAGGTGATATTGTGAATTGAGCAAATGAAAAAAAAAAATGAATGACTATTCCATTCCAATTCCGGCTCCTTTCTGTTTCCCTGACATGTCTGTAGCCTGCCCAACCCCAAACACACACAATCTGAGAGCGAAACTGTTGGAGCTGCAGCTTCTCTGGGGCAGTAGCTGGGATCTATCTGTCCTGGAGCTTCCTTCTCAGGAGGGTAGCCCACAAGCAGTGCCCGTGCCCTGAGAGTCCTTGCTGTTGAATATCCGGAAGAGGAGGATCCCTACTGCTCATGGACAGACAGCTGCACCGCAGCGACTATCAGCAATTGATTTTCTAAATCTGAACGGAAAATGTTTACCCTTCTCCCACGAAAATAACACCCTGGCCTCTTTTCTGATTAAAAACTTTATTTCCAGAAGCAGAACTGTTTTTAACAGAGTTCAAGGAAGAAGTCTGTCCAAAAAGCCCACACTCCAGCTTTCTAAGCGCCCGCCTCTAGACTAACTCCCTTTCTAAGGCTCTATAACTTTCAAGCAAGGAAACTAAGTAGCCTGGATTCCTACCCTTGAAGCCCCATCTTTAGAGCTCTCTTCCTGGGGCCTGGACGACTGCCACTCCAAGTTCAGACTTGGTGTCCCAACTTCTCTCCCTTCTACACCTTTATGACAGTTCTATTTCCACAGGAAAGAGACAGCCCAGATCTGCCTTCTGAAGAGGCCGTTTCCATGGGAAACAGGAGAGGAGGGGGCTCTGGCAAGCAGCAAAGGTGCCTTCATAGGCAGCAAAGCCGCTCCACCTCCTCCTCACAGTCGTAGAATTTTTCAAACAGCTCAGGAGAAGTGCTGTTGCACTCAAACCACCTCCTCAAGGTGCCCACGGCCCGGAGGGCATCAGCTTTTGTGGGCAGGGGCTCAAAGGCACCCTCTCTGTCCCCCTCCTCGTCTTCGGTGCCTGTCTCCTCTTTACACACTCCAGGCCCTGGCTCCTCACCCTCCAGGTCCACAAAGCGGGAAAACTCCTCTAGGCTCAGCCCACCGGGAACTGGTGGCATCTCAGAGGCTTTGTGCGAGGACGGGGGCGCTTTGCCGGGAGCCAGCCCTTCCTGAACGAAGCTGCTGAAAATGAGCTGAGGCGGCACCTTGGCCCAGGCGGCAGACGCCACGTGCAAGGCGTCCAGCACGGTGATGCCTGCCGCGGCCTCAGCCAGCGAGGTGCCATCCCTGTCGCTTTGGATGGCAGCCAGTTTGCCCAACAGCCGTTGTCGGTAATGGGCCTTAAAGGCCCGAACCACTGAGCTGGGCAGGGGAGGCGTGGTGCTAGAGGCGGCCAGAGGCAAGAGCTTCACGTGGTAGAGCCCAGGCAGGCCTGCCAGTCCCTCCACCACTCGGGCAGCCAGCAGCAAAGCCACCTGTCGGCCCTGCTGTCCCATGTCCCGGTCAAACTGTGCCAACCACTCTAACCAGGGGACGCCCAGGTCAGGGTGGTAGGAGGCAGGCAGAGCCTCACTGCGGACCCCAAAGAAGCATCTCGGGGCAGCCTGGAGCCCCCCCAGCAATATCCGCCGCTTCTCGGTGCCCCTGCTGTTGGCACACAGCAGCACCTGTACTTGATCACATGCACCCAAGTTGCCGGGCACTGCCCGATACAGTAAGGGCAATTCAGCACAGCCAAACACGTCCTCTGGAGAGAAGTCTTTTAGGGAAAGAGGCAGCTGAGCCTGGGATGTGAGCCCTGGGGGAGGTGGCTCAGGGGGGAATGAAGGAGCAAGAACATGGCGGGCCCCAAAGCCGACGTTGTTTCGGCGTTTCCAGCGGACCAGCCAGCCGATGCTGGGCACGAAGTCCTGGCCCATGATATCGGCCAGCTCCTTGGCTTTGTGGAGCAGCATGGGCCCCGTCACGTCCCAGGCCTTGGCCCGGGCAATGTGGTACCAGCAGAGCAGAGCCTCGTCGATCCCGCTGTATTTGGACTCCCGCTTGCGCTTGCGCTCTCGGTTGGCTGTGCCGCTGCACCAGTCCGCCAGCAGCTTCTCCTTATTCTTGCAGATGCGCGAGATCTGGGGCTGGGAAACCTGGAAGCGCCGGGCCACCTCCGACTGGGACATCTTGGACTCATCCAGGAGTTCCAGCACCTGGATCTTCTCGGCCAGGGACAGGGCGTGAAGCTTCTTCTTGCTGCTCAGCTCCATGGCCTCTCCAGGGCACCTGTGCGGGGAGGAAAGAATGAGCCGGTAGAGTAAGCTGAGGCCGGGAGGGCTAGGAGGAGCGCAGGAGGGAAAAGAGATTAGATGAGGATGTGCGCACGCACCAGGGGAGACTGGACCCGCCGGAAGAGGCAGGAAAGTGGCTAGGCCGAGTGGAAGCCAGCTGGCCCCGTCCCCAGGATGCCAGGGCAGAGCTGGGGAGGGGGCGTCTCTCCGCTCAGAAGGACAGGGGAGTCTGGGCTGGGGTCTGGCCTCACTGGGGGAGAAGGATGAAGAGTGGAAGGGACAGCTGCAGAGATAACAAAGGCGCACGGACGGGGGAGGGCCTGGGGCTGGAGCCGAGGGGGCAGGTGTGGGCTACGGGGCAGCAGGGGAGGAGCCCCCGGGAGGGAGTGGGAGGCGGCCTGGACTGTATTCAGATGACGCCGCTGGGGGCGGGGAGGTGGGTGGATGCACACAGAGTTGAGGTGACAGGTGTACAGACGACAAAGGGGACAGAGGGGGTCTGAAGGAGCGAGGCTAATTTGGTGCCGGGTCCTGAAAGGGAGGCTGGGCGAGGGTCCGCCCTGAGGGGAGCGAGAGGGCAGGGCCGAGGGCGCAGGTGCATGAGCGACAAAGGGCGGGAGGCCTGAGGAGGCTGCGGGCAGCGGAGGGGCGGTGTGTCCCCGCTGGAAGGGTGGTCGCCTGGGAGGGTCCCAGGGCGCCGGGACTGTCGCCTGAACCCAGGCAGGCCGGCAGCCCGGCTCCGCGCCCTGGCCGGTCACTCCCCCTCGACCCGGAGTCTGTCGGCGGGGTGGCCCCAGGCGCCCGCCCGCCCGGCCTCCCGCTCCGCACCCACCTCAGGCGCTGGTCCCGCGGCTCCAGCCCCTGCCCCCAGCCCGGCTCCCGAGCCCCTGTCCGGGCGGCGACAGCAGAACAGGGGAGGGATGGGCGCCACGACCCCGAGGGCAGAGCGGGCCGAGGGGCTGCGCGGGCGGCGGGCGGGCGCGCGCACAGCAGGGCCCCGTGCGCGCCGCCCGCGCCGGGCTCTCTCCCGGCTCCGAAGTCCGCGGTGCGGCCCTTCTTCACCCACCCGCTGCAGCCCCGCCCCGGTCCAAGCAGATTGGCCCTTAGTGGCGCCCCGTCCCTCCCCCGGCTAAGTTTCAATGGACGCCGCGGAAGTGGCGGTTCGTCGAGCCCCCTGGGGGCGGAGCTTCTAGCGAGGAGGGGCGGGAGGCGGAGCCAGGAACCTGCAGGACATCCCCGGGCGCCTCCAGTAGCCGCGGACCTCGAGGGCCCGACGAGCCTTGTAGGCGGCTTGAGGACCACCGAGCTGACTTGGCGTCCCAAAGGCTCCCTGGCCGTGACCCTAGGCCGCCTCGGCTTCTTCGTCTACCAAGCAGGGCTAACGGCCCTCACGGAGTTGTTTTGGGGAAACGATGAAAGGAGAAAATGGATGCAAGCTTTAAGCCACACAAAAGCTGGTTACCATGGACAGCGCTGGCTCGTCTGTCGGCCACGGAAACACTGCATGCCTGGGCCAGTTCTGATTTAGGACGACTAAGGACTAATTTTTATTAGATTTGGTACTTTACAAGATTCAAGTTCTTAAATTCAAGATCCGGTATCGTTCCCTTACCTGCTAACCTTCAGTCCCTAATTAAAAGCAGACGTCTTGATCCACAGCCCAGCTACCCTCCAGCCTCTCTGCTCCCTGCGCTCACAGCTCCGCATCCTCTGCCTTCCTCACAGGCTTCCGTCTGCAACCCCATCCTACCGGCTAACACTGTCCAACTCTCCAAGACCCATCTCAAATCCCACCTCCCGCAAACCGTAAATTTCCTCAACTTTGGCCTGCTATAGCCTTCTTAATTTGAACATTTCTTTTCTGGCTCTTGGACTACTCAGCCGCCAAAGAGCATTCATTGCTTTACTCCCTCTCCGCCTGGCCTACTTCAGTGGAAAAGCATGAGGACAGGCTGCGCTCTGCTCCTCACACAATTCCCAGCCCAGAGCACCCTGCTTATTTACTGAACATAACAGTGCAGGTAGGCCTAGGCTTTCCATAGGCAAGGATGACTTTCAGAATGTTCTAGAAAAACGGATACTTCAGGGGGCCCATAACTGCTTGATTCAAATATTTCCTTTAAAAACATAAAAACAACAGTTGGACTTCTAAAACACACACTCAGGACATAACATATGCTGCCACGTAAGTTGTCGACACGTTCACTTTGTCTTCAGGGAAACTTACTTTGTGCACATCAACATGCCTGGGAAAGGCTGCAGGGCTGCACTGCGGGCAGTTCAGACCCTGGGGCACTTGCTCTGGCCTGGGAGCACTGCAGGCAACTGAAGCCACACAGACCCTGCTCCTGCAAGAACTTCTGTGTGTCCCATGGTGATGTCATTAGTTTGCTTATTGATTATATAAACTTCTGGTCCTGTTTTAAATGTCTGAGATTGCAAGGTCAACTGTTATAAACCTGTCACCACTTCCATCTATGCATCCAAGACTAACAGAATTTTCTCCAAACCAACTGAAACACAAAAATGGATGTTAAAGTTGATTTTAACCCAAATTTTGTATTGATCAAAACAGCTTCATTGTTCTTTATAACAAATAATTGTTATAAACTTGAATTTATGTAATAAATTAAGACTAACAAAATAACCAATTTTATATTTGCTTTACATATTGGGGTTCCACAAAAAAATTTTAATTTGGGGGGAAAAAAGCTGTATTTCAAAACTTTTTTTTTTAAAAAAAAACACCATCATGGAAATCTTAACATGAAATGGCCTTCTTAATGGAGAGAGGCAGGAGATAAACCATCCAGCAGAGGGCTCTGTGTAAAAACATTTATTTTTACTAATGTTTAGAATACAGGAACTAAAGAAAGAAAAAAAAGACACCTCAACTCCAAAGCGACAGTGAGTTAGGGCCTGCCCGCGGCCAACGGGGAAGGCTACTCCAGGGTGTCCTGGCATGGACTGTCCCCCCACTACTTAATGTCAGTGCCACTAAGCAGAAAACTTGAGGAATCAGGGTGTGAAGACCTTACCAGCTGCTAGCGAGCGTGCAAGGGAAGAAAGGGATGTCTATGTGGCTTCCCCATGAGCTGAGAGTCAGCATACACGGGGCAGGTGGCAGAGGCTCCCAATTCAGTTAAGAGCAGGAGGCTGAATGCCCAGGTCCAGGAAGAACAAAAAGGGGATTTTGGAGGTAGGCTTTTTTGTCGTGTTAAAAAACAGGCACATTATCCATCTCCCTGTAGCCCCCGAGCTGCTGGCCTGGCCCCCTGATCCTTCCCCTCTCCCCACAAAACCAAAAGGAATAAGAAGGGAGACAGAAGATGAGAAATTCCAAGGGTAGGGAATGCTTCAGTCACTGGAGACCGCCCATAAGAGTGAGCCAAGAGAGCACTGGGAGTAACAAGGTGAAGCTGCTGTTCCCCCTGGGGTAGGGTGGAGTGGGACAGGGCAGAGCCAGGAGGGTGACTGAGAACATCCTGACTCCAGCAAAGAACCCTCTGTAGCAGGAACAGAGGGCCGCAGAGAGCCACTCTGCAGGAAAGAGGTGAGGCTACGTGGCACAGGGGCATGGAAAGCTCCTTGTGGACGTGGCCTCGGCTTGCTTGCTCCCAGCTCCCTGGCCTGGCTTGCCTCTGGGGGATGGGAAAACTCTGGAGACCAGAGTGGAGGAAGAACAGAGAGAAGTGAGCTGCTCTCCCACTCTTTCTAGGAGGACACTGTTTGAACCCTGTGATCACCAGGGCCTGGGCCCAAGGCAAGCAGAGTGAATGCACTTAATGGAGAGCACAGAGAAACTGGGCCACACATACGCCTAGGGGCAGTGTGTTGCTCCTTTCTCCCTGAGGGCCTGGGGCCAGAGGTGGTCAGAGCTGCCACCTCAGCTTGCAGCTGCCAAAGGCAGGCTGGCACAACCACCCCAAGGTTCTCTGGACTTGTGAAGGAGAGGAGGAAGAAGGGAAAGATGGGTATGAAATATGAAGTGGAGGAGAGAAACAGCCTTAGATATGTCGGGGAGCAGGGGGGTGGCCACATCAAGAGGAGTTCTGGTTCTGGTAGATGGAAGCTTTCTCCTTCAACAGGTCCAGACATAGATGGCAGCTCCAACTTCCTGCAGAGAAGCAAAATGGGGTCAGGATGGGTCCCACACAATCCCCATCTGCTTGCAATTGCTCTGCTCTTGATACCCCATCTCTACAGCAGGATCAGCTACAGGTAGGATGAGGGATGCTCTGCGGCAGGAAAGTTCCATGGTTTCCTGAGCTGGGATAAACCTCTAAGTCTTCAAATATTGTGAAATATCATCCTCAATGGAGATGAAAGAAATCATCATCTAGAGGACTTCAGAATACCAGTGCCCAGGCCCTCTTGGCCCTGTTAAATCAGAAGTTCTGGGAGTATGAAGAAGGCCTGGGAAGACAGAAGTTTGTCAAGCTACCTCAGTGTTTTTTGTTTTTTTTTGTTTTTTTTTTTTTTTGAGACGGAGTCTCGCTCTGTCACCCAGGCCGGAGTGCAGTGCCCGGATCTCAGCTCACTTCAAGCTCTGCCTCCCGGGTTCACGCCATTCTCCTGCCTCAGCCTCCTGAGTAGCTGGGACTACAGGCGTCCGCCACCTCGCCCGGCTAGTTTTTTTTGTATTTTTTAGTAGAGATGGGGTTTCACCGTGTTAGCCAGGATGGTCTCAATCTCCTGACCTCGTGATCCACCCGTCTTGGCCTCCCAAAGTGCTGGGATTACAGGCTTGAGCCACCGCGCCCAGCCGCTACCTCAGTTTTAAGACTTGTGTAGTTTCACCAAAAAACACAAAATAATTGTCCCTTAAGAAAAACAATTGGTTCATTCATTGTTTATTAATATTTACTATGGCTGAATTCTTCTAATTTTTTTGAATAAAATTAGTCCTTAATGCCTTGAAATGATAAGCAAAATTATACATATGTGCATTTGGACATTATTCTAGGGGAAAGGATCCACAGCTTTTATCCGCTCTTCAGAAACATGTGACTCAAAAATGTAAGTCCTTTCTAACCCAAAAGTCAATAAGGTTGGCAAACTTTTCTGTAAAGAGCCAGAGTGTTACATATTTTAGGGTTTGTGAGCCACATACAGTCTCATGCACATCTTTTTTTTTTTTTTTAAACTCCCTTTATTATTTTTTGTCAAAACAAGAGTTTCCGCTCTGTTGCTCAGGCTGGAGTGCAGTAGGGTGATCTCAGCTTACTTCAACCTCTGCCTCCCAGGTTCAAGCAATTATCCTGCCTCAGCCTCTCTAGTAGATTACAAGTGCACAGCACCACGCCCAGCTAATTTCTGTATTTTTAGTAAAGACAGGGTTTTGCCATCCTGCCCAGGCTGGTCTTGAACTCCTGGGCTCAATAGATCCCAAAGTGCTGGGATTACAGAGGTGAGCCACAGCACCCAGCCAGTTTTTAATTTTTTTTTTTTTTTTGAGACAGAGTCTTGCTCTGTCGCCTGGGCTGGAATGCAGTGGCCGGATCTCAGCTCACTGCAAGCTCCGCCTCCCGGGTTTACGCCATTCTCCTGCCTCAGCCTCCCGAGTAGCTGGGACTACAGGCGCCCGCAACCTCGCCTGGCTAGTTTTTTGTATTTTTTTGGTAGAGACGGGGTTTCACCGTGTTAGCCAGGATGGTCTCGATCTCCTGACCTTGTGATCCGCCCGTCTCGGCCTCCCAAAGTGCTGGGATTACAGGCTTGAGCCAGTGCGCCTGGCCAAGGGGATTTTTTTTTTCAGGCTAGGTGCAGTGGTTCACACCTGTAATCCCAGCACTTTCGGAGGCTGAGGCGGGCAGATCACTTGAGCCCGGGAGTTCGAGACCAGCCTGGGCACCATGGCAAAACACTGTCTCTACTAAAAATACAAAAATTAGCCGGGTGTGGTGGCATGCCTGCAGTCCCAGCTACTCAGAAGGCTGAGGTGGGAGGATTACCAGATTACCTGAGCCCAGGGGAGCGGAGGTTGCAGTGAGCTGAGATCATGCCACTCCACTCCAACATGGGCAACAGAGCAAGACACTGTCTCAAAAAATAAAAATTAAAAAGAAAAGAAAAGGAAAGAAAAGAAAAGAAAATAGCTTGCAAGCTGTTTAAGCTGGCTGTGGCTGGATGTGGCCCATAGGTTGTAGCTTGTAGCTTGTTGACCCTTAGAACCTAGAACATCTGATACTTCCAGGGGTTGCCCCTCAGCTGCCTTAACACTCCAGTGAGGACGCTCGGGCCCGCAGCTCTCCACCCCCTCAATGTCCTGCAGCTCTCCACCCCCTCAATGTCCCACAGCTCTCCACCCCCTCAATGTCCCACAGCTCTCCACCACCTCAATGTCCCACAGCTCTCCACCCGCTCAATGTCCCACAGCTCTCCACCCCCTCAATGTCCCACAGAACTTTAATAGGAAAGCCATTTTGTAATATAGATAGTCTGTTTGATGGTTAAAAACAAAACATAAACACGCGACTTCTCCCCAAAGCAGATTCATAAACTGGGCCCGACAGAAGCTGAGTACTCCCCTGCAGCTGTTAAAGGACTCTTAGACTTTGTCAGTGGCCTCATTCTCTAGAGGGGTGACAGCAGTTTGACCAATATGTTACAAGTCAGCTTACATCACATAATGAAACACTTTCTCTTGACTGTAATGCTGGCCCACATCCTTTGTGCACAGTAACAGCTCCTGGGCATTTGTGTTCTGAGTAAGCTCCTGAATTTCTGTACAGAAAATTCAGCTGGAAGGGGACTTGTGGAGATGCAACCAATTCTTGGTGCCACCACTGGTTTCAGCGAATAGCTTCCATAAACTTGGACCATTATTACTGTAAGTTATGGGAGAAGCAGACTGACCCATTCAGGCTCCAAAGTCAAGTCCCCTCCCAATTCAGAAGGGGAAGGGATAGGAAATAAATGCTCAAATCTATCAAATTTCAAGAGGTGACTGTAGAAGCTTCACATCAGATAATCTACCACTTGAGTTTCCGCGACTGGTTGGAAGAAAATAAATCATTCCTCCTGGGTGACTGATCTCGGCTCAGCATCTGCTTTCTTCTGGGCTGTGAATTTTCTGTTGTAAATGTAGCTGATAATGTGCAAACACTAAACTCTTTAAGTTGAAATGTTAGGAAGGCATTCTAAACTGAGCCAAGGCAAGGGGATGATAACATAAAGAACATAGAACTCACTATTTTCCAAGTAACTAATAAAATAATTGTTCTGAGTAAAAGATCTGGGCAACTTACCTTCAGGGGGCTCAGACATGGACGGGGTGAGACAGTACATGTGGTAGCCACGATCGCAGTCATCACAGAAGAGCAGCTGGTCCTGAAGTAGGCAAGAGGGAAGAGGATGGGGATTGAATGACTGATGTGCCTCAGGCCACTACAGGAAGTGGGAGGGCTTCTGTGACAGGGCAGTTTCCAAGAGGGGTAGGTAGCAGGTAACAACAGATGCAGGAATCTTATGTAGGAACCACGCTGTCCCTCTCTACCGCAGATCCAGTCACTGTCATCTCTCATTTGAGTCCTTTCAGAGCTCCTAATCGATCAAATCGCCTCCAGTTTTTTTTTTTTTCCTAAAGCCCAAGCTCTATAGGTATATTTTTTTGAGACGGGGTATTGCTGTCACTCAGGCTGGAGTGCAGTGGTGCAATCACAGCTCACTGCAGCCTTGACGTCCTGGGCCCAAGTGATCCTACCTCAGCCTCAAGTAGCTGGGACTACAGGCACACACAACCACACCAGCTAATTTTTGAATTCTTCTGGAGAGACAAGGTCTCCTTATGTTGCCCAGGCTGGTCCTCAATTCCCAGGCTCAAGCAATCCTCCCACCTCAGCCTCCCCAAGTGCTTGGATTACAGGTGTGAGACGCCGTACCCAGTGACTATTTCTTTTTGAGACAAGGTCTCGCTTTGTTGCCCAGGCTGGAGTGCGGTGGTGTGATTGTGGCTCACTGCAGCCTCAAACTCCAGGGTTCAAGCGATCCTCCCACCTCAGCCTGCCAAGCAGCTGGGGTTAACATGTATGCCACCACACCTGACTAAGTTTTAATTTTTTTTTGTGGAGACAGGGTCTCCCTATGTTGCTCAGGCTGGTCCTGAATTCGTAGACTCAAGTGATCCTCCCGCCTCAGCCTCTCAAGTGTTAGGATTATATGCATAAGCCTCCATCCTTGTCCCTACAGTCTACCCTCCACACAGCAGCCAAAGTCTTCTTTTAAAAATATAAGACAAGGGCCAAGTGCGGTGGCTCATGCCTGTAATACCACCATTTTGGGAGGCTGAGGCAGGTGGATCACCTGAGGTCAGGAGTTAGAGACGAGCTTGGCCAACATGGTGAAACCTGATCTCTACTAAAAATTAGCCAGGTGTGGTGGCGGGCACCTGTAATCCCAGCTACTTGAGAGCTGAGACAGGAGAATTGCTTGAACCTAGAGGCAGAGGTTGCAGTGAGCCGAGATTGTGTCACTGCATTCCAACCTGGGTGACAAGAGTAAAACTCCATCTTGAAATAAATAAATAAATATAAAATAAAATACAAGACAATGCCAGACACAGTGGGTTCACGCCTGTAATCCCAGCACTTTGAGAGGCCAAGGTGGGAGGATTGCTTGAGCTCAGGAGTTTGAGACCAGCTCAGCAATATGGCAAGACCCTGTCTCTATCAAAAATATAAAAAAAGAAGCCAGGCATAGTGGTGTGCATCTGTGGTCCCAGCTACCTGGGAGGCTGAGGTGGGAGGATTGGATTGTTTGAGCCTAAAGGGAGAGGTGGTAGTGAGCTAAGATTGCATCGCTGCACTCCAGCCTGGGTGACAGAGAGACTCTGTCTCAAAATAAATAAATAAATACATAAAGAATAAATAAACAGCCGGGCGCGGTGGTTCACACCTATAATCCCAGCACTTTGGGAGGCTGAGGCAGGCGGATCACCGGACGTCAGGAGTTTGGTACCAGCCTGGCCAACATGAAGAAACCCCATCCCTCTACTAAAAATACAAAATTAGTCAGATGTGGTGGCACGTGTCTGTAATCCCAGCTCCTTGGGAGGCAGAGGTTGCAGTGAGCTGAGATCGTGACACTGTACTCCAGCCTGGGCGACACAGCAAGACTCCCTCTCAAAAAAATAAATAAATACATACATACATACATACATACATACATACATACATACATAACCATGTCACTTCCCTGATTAAAACCCTTTGACAGTGTCCTATTGTACCTAGAATAAAATCCAAGGCCCCACAGATCTGGCAGTGCTTGCCTCTCTCATCTCATCTCCCGCCATCCTCTCCCATGCCCTATCATTTGGCTTGTCCACTATAAGGCCTTGGCGCTGGCTGCTCCTTTCCTGGGACTGCTCTACCTCCAAATCTTCTTGACTGGCTCCTTGGTATCACCAAAATTTCAACACCAGCATCCCCCTCCCAGAAGAGCCATACCTCACCATCAAAATAAATCACTTATGCAATTATTCTCTGCCACATTACTGGTTTCATTTTTTTCATGGCACATTATACAAATCTCACATCCTTGCTTATTGTTGTTCCTGTAAGAATATAAATCTCATGAGGGAGGGACCTTGTTTGTCTTTAGTATCTTTAGTGCCTAGAACAGTGTCTGACATAAAATCAGCACTCAATATATATCTGGCAACAAATCAGAGTTCTGACTGAGATGCTAGGGAGGGGCATGTGGCATGTAGGAGGGATCTTGCTCCCTTTTTAAAAAAAGAAAGCTCACTTTAGAGGGAACTGTGCAAACAGCAGTAAAAGCCCAGAAGGAGCCATGCTGAGGAGGGGGCGGGGATACACACATCATTCTCAGAGGTGCCGCAGATGTTACAACATTTGCACTCGATGCACTGCCAGCGGTATGTCTTCACTGCCGCCATCATCACGGGGGTAAACTGGAGGCAAGATGGATGCCCTGTAGTGGGGGAAGTGAGTGAGACAGACAGTTGGAAATGCAGGGGGAAGAGAGGAGCTCCTGCCTGTGGCTACATCTTCTCTTGGTTAGGTAAAGCAAGGTGGGCTGGTTATGACAGCACTAGAGGCCAGCAAGCCAAGAGCCCCTTGGGGACTGGGCACAGCAGCAGCCTTCACGGGAAGCAGTACCTGAGCGGCCACAGTCAGAACAGGACACCAGCTCCTCGGGTTGTCCCGTCTTCTTGTTAATCTTTGAGTCCCCCAGGCAGAAGTCACAGTAGTTGTTGGGCAAGGCCAATCCATCAGGACCCTTTTTGGCTGCAGAGAGAAAGAGTTTTGATGACGCCCATGGGGTCCCTGAGCCACTCAACACCCATGCAAGGAGTGGTTTTCATAACCAGGCTAACTTCTGCTTGCCCACCACTTCTGACACCTCAGCTTACATTTCTGCTCCTCAGACCTCTGGGAAACAGGAGTGGGTGGCTGGGAGTCTTCCTTGTCCTCGCCCTCCTCCTCAGCCAAGTGGGAGTGGGCATAGTGGTAACTGAGGCCTGGTCGGTTCTTGTAACGTTTTCCACAAACTGAGTGGGGAGAAGATTGCAGAGAAAGGTGTTAGGATACAAGAGTGCCATGTCCCCACCCCTGCAAACTGTGGGGGCGCCACCTGAGGCAGAGGGCAACCATCCCTTCCCCTAGCAGCTCTACTCTGGGACAGGCCTTGAGTGATGGCCCCTTTCCCTCAGCCACAAGCATCAAGCCCTGGGGCTCTCTAGCCTCTGGGACGCTTTTACCTCCTAAACTCCAACCCCATGGCCACCACTGCTCTTCCATGTTGACTTCTGGAGGCTTAGCCCTCGGCCCATCACCAGTTAGTTGCTCTGGGATATAGTAACAGTCTGGGACGCTCCAGGTCAGGAAAGGGAAGGATATTCCTATAAGTCTTTGGTGTGGCAGGAAGGGGGAAAAGCGGATAAAACTCCAAACGTTTTTACCCCTCAGTAAATGTGGGAGGCTCATGCCACCCCACACAGACCATGGAGCCATCTCCTCTGAGTGTGGGGAAACGAGCAGGGGTGGGTTTCTTGGGGATATCCTATCAATGAAGCCAGCTGGGCAGTTGTCCCCAGAGAAATTCAAACACACTCCCACATAATTGCCCTGTCCAGGCCTGCCAATCAGCAAGGAAAGCAGATCCCCACGAAGCATTTTGTCATATTGACAGGTAATACCAAGAAGGGCAAGGGGGCCAGCAGGAAAGGAATGGGGAGAGAGGATGGCAGGAGGTAGTGGGGCAGTGGGGAACATGAGCTGACCACCAGGTGCCTGATCTGGGAAGGGAGCGGAAGGGTCTGATTGTAATGGGCTCCTGATAATGCTTCTGAAGCCACCCCATGCACCGGGCTGAGCAGCTCTAGAAGTAGGTTTGTGGGAGACAAGCAGTGGTAAAGGCAGCCTCCAGGACTTTGAGGAGTAGAGCACAGCAGAAGTTCCACTGCTCCTACCCCCATGCCATTCCAGAGATTTTAAAGCTAGCATCCCAGGAAATGAGAAAGGCAGGAGGAACAAGGGAAGAGGGAAAAAGGGACAGGAAAACCACAAGTCTGAAAAGTTGAGAGAGCTACCTCTCTGGGGCGCTTTCGAGGTATGCTTTTGTTTGAAACTATCTGAAAGACAGAAAGAAAAGTCATGAGAAGAAGGCCTTGACACACTTGAGACAGGAGCAGCATCAGCAGGAAAGCGGAGCAAACGAGAGAGAAACCCCAGCGGCGATGGTGCTCCCAGGGTGGAGGGACAGAAGCGGGGCAAGGCAGAGAGAAAGAAAAAGAGAACAGACGTTGAAAAACTCAGTGTCAGACCCCTGGGGCCCTGGCTTAACTGAGGCCAGGAGACCTGCAGGCCGTCTGTTGAGAGGCCAACCCTGCCTGCTGTGGCCCCCACAAGCAACCCCACCCCAGAGGATGGCAGAAATCTTTCCCAGAGCATGCAGGTCCCACCCGTCATATAGCAGGGCCCCAGGCCTCCCAGGGGTCTCATAGGGAAGCAGTCAGCAGGCAGGACAAGAACCCAGGTTTGTTTTAATACTCTGGGCAAAAACATAACCCTCCCTCCTCTCATAGCCTGAGCAGGAGCTGGGTCCAAGGCAAGGTCTACCCACCCACTTGTGAGGCACTCACTGTCACAGGCATACGGTTTATCCCGGTCCTCCAGGATGGAAGCATCCAGCTTCTTACGGGCACTGCCCACACCCTTACCCTGCCAAGAAGAGCAAAGAGACACCCTTATTGCAGTAGCTGGGCCTGAGGAGTTAGACTCTTTGGGAAGTGGCTGCTAATCTCACTTGAAATAAAACAAGGAATTCCCTAGGCCACCCTGTCCCAAGATGCAGGTAGCACGCTGGCCCCTCACCTTGGATTTCCCCTTTCCCCGACGCTTGGGAGTATCTTCTTCATAGTCTTCATCATCGAGGTCATCCAGGAAGTCATCTGGTTCTAGGATCCGCTGAGTGGACAGCAGGGTTAGCATGGGTAGAAATATGTGCATCCAAAAGCTCCCCTATGATGAGATTGGCCAAGGCCACCCAGAACCTCCTCTGTGACCTGGTCCCACCCACAGGTGAATGAGCCTCATTTCTCACCAATGCCCTTCAAGCACCCTACAATCCTGCTCCTGCTCCCTTCCATACTTTGGGATTTCTTTCCCCTGTGCTTCACATTATTTCCTTAGCCTGAAATGCTTTCCCTACCATGCCACAGGGCCAAATCAAATAGCATGCTTCCAAAAGGTTGCCCCAATGCCACAAGCAGCCATGCCCTCTCCTGCCTCTGATTGGCCACCCTGGGAGCACATTATTGGTGGTTCTGTCCTGACACTCGCCTCCTAGTTTAAATGAAAATGTTGTTGCCTGTTTGTGTGACTTTGTGGGAAGTTTTTTTTTTGAGACGGAGTTTCACTCTTGTTGCCCAGGCTGAAGTGCAATGGTGCAATACTGGCTTACCGCACCCTCCGTCTCCTGCATTCAAGTGATCCTCCTGCCTCAGCCTCCCAAGTAGCTGGGATTACAGGCATGCGCCAGCATGCCCGGTTAATACTATATTTTTAGTAGAGACGGGGTTTCTCCATGTTGGTCAGGCTGGTTTTGAATTCCCAACCTCAGGTGATCCACCTACTTCGGCCTCTCAAAGTGCTGGGATTACAGGCATGAGCCACTGTGGCCGGCCATGGGAAGTTTTTTTTTTGAGACAGAGTCTCATTCTGTCACCCAGGCTGGAGTGCAGTGTGGTGCGATCTCAGCTCACTGCAAGCACTACCTCCCGGGTTCACGCCTGAGTAGCTGGGACTACAGGTGCCCACCACCACGCCTGGCTAATTTTTTTGTATCTTTAGTAGAGACGGGGTTTCACCGTGTTAGCCAGGATGGTCTTGATCTCCTGACCTCATGATTCGCCTGCCTTGGCCTCCCAAAGGGATTACAGGCGTAAGCCACCGTGCCCAGCCCATGGGAAGTTTTTAAACCGCTTTGTTTCAGCTTGTCTGTGAAATGGGGAACACAGGACCTCCCCCATAAGGTTGTACAGACTAAAGGAGAAAGAGCATGAGAAAGCACTTAGCCCAATGCTGGCATATTTATAGCTCTTATTTTTATATATAGTCTTATCTTCTCTGTTGGCAGAGACCAAGTGTGTTTCACTGTGCAACCTCAGGGACCAAAAAACTTTGTGACACAAACTTTTGTGATAAAAGAGTAAAGTATTTAGGGATAAAAGTTTGTTTCCCTCCCTCCCCAGACAGGGTCTCCCTCTGTTACTCAGGCTGGAGTGCAGTGGCATGAGCAGAGCTACAGCCTCAATCTCCTGGGCTCAAGCAACCCTCCCACCTCAGCCTCCTGAGTAGCTGGGACTGCAGGCGTGTGCCACCATGCCCAGCTAATTTTTTATTTTTATTTTTAGTAGAGACAAGGTCCTGCTATGTTGCCTAGACTGAAAAGTTTTTTTTTTTTTTTTAAACGGAGTCTTGCTCTGTCGCCCAGGCTAGAGTGCAGTGGCCGGATCTCAGCTCACTGCAAGCTCCGCCTCCCGGGTTCCCGCCATCCTCCTGCCTCAGCCTCCTGAGTAGCTGGGACTGCAGGCGCCGCCACCTCGCCCGGCTAGTTTTTTGTATTTTTAGTAGAGATGGGGTTTCACCGTGTTAGCCAGGATGGTCTCGATCTCCTGACCCCGTGATCCGCCCGCCTCGGCCTCCCAAAGTGCTGGGATTACAGGCGTGAGCCACCGCGCCCGGCTGAAAAGTTTTTGATATATGAATCTTCCTCTCAAACGGTTTAGCAAAGACAGATAAGGCAAATGTGGCAAAATGTGAAACTGATAAATCTAGGTAAAGAGTATATGGTATTTCTTTGTACTATTCTTGTACCTTCTGGTTTTAAATTTTTTTTGTTGCCCAGGCTAGAGTGCAGTGGCATGATCCCGGCTTACTGAAGCCTCCAACTCCCAGGCTCAAGCGATTCTCCCACCTCAGCTTCCCTAGTAGCTGGGACAACAGGCACATGCCGCTATGCCCGGGTAATTTTTTTTATTATTACTTTTTGTAGATATCGGGTCTCACTTTGTTGCCCAGGCTGGTCTCGAGCTCTTGGGCTCAAGCAATCCTCCTGCCTTGGCCTCCCAAAGTGCTGGGATTATAGGCATGAGCCACTGCACCTGGCCTCTTTTAATTTTTTAAATGAAAATTATATATGTGTATAATAATAACGTTCTGTGATAAAAGTGGATGAATGAGTGAGAGTCTATACTTAGAAGCAAGCAAAAGAGAAGCCAGTCAGTACCTGACAATAACCAGGGATTGAAGTAAGAACAGAACTGCAGGGGCCTGCTTCCTGGACCCCAGCTTCTGTTTCAGTTCTAGAAACTGCATGGCCCCAGTGAAGAGGAGGCTGATTTCCATCAAAGCTCCCTTAGCCACAGGGATAATCTTGTACCTTTCGCGCTCGACTGTTGGTCACAGGAAACTCGCCCAGGCTGTCATCATCAACTCGGGGATCCGGGGCGCCTCGCTTCTCCAGGGGGTCAGTGCGCAACAGAGCCTCTAAACTACTGCCATCCTGAGAGATCAGCCCCTCCTTCTTCAGGGTTTGGTCTGTGTCTGCAAGCAAGATCAGGATGAAGCAAAGCTCAGAATGGCTGAAAGCAGACTGCTCTGAGTCCACATAATGCTAGGGCTTACCAAAGGTCTGTCACTGTCTTTTGTTCTCTGGATGCCCAGGAATTAAGACCCCCTAGTTCACTTGGCACCATAACTTATCTGTTTACCTGTCTCCCCTTCTAGACTAAGCTCTTTAAAGGAAAGAATCACATCATATTCATTTGAGTATATTTGGGATCTAGTACTGGGCCTGGTATATCGTAGTGATTAGCAGGCTCTCACCATGCAGCAGGCCACGCCTCTGCGCAGGAAGTATGTGCCTTACCTGGCTTAATAGATGGGAATGAAAGTCGTGGATCCTCAGGGGGATGGGCTCGCCGCTTTTTCCGCCAGCGCCGGGCAGGGTAGGAGTACAGCTGTCCAGAGGCCAATCCTACGGCAGGAAGAAAGATAGAAGTCAGGCCCTAACCCAGTATTAGAAAATAATACCAAACACTTTCTAATTACGTAGTCCCCCTTTTGAGTTCTAGAGCAAGGGAGGAATTCTGACAGTGAGGGCCTAGGGGGTTAGATGGAACAGTCTGTGGAAAAGAAAAATCGATATATAAGCTTAGGGGCCTTGGCTAATACATAGTTCTCCAGACATACAATGGCCTCAGCAGGGTAGAAAACAAAGATGCTGGTATCAACCTATCTGCTTCATCCTCCCTGCGTTTCTAACCACACGAAGACCATATTCATCCATAGGTGGAAGGCAGTAGGGAAAACCTGATCAACTGTCTCATCACCTAAGATGAGGAGGCTTCTTCCTCCTTATGCTCCTGAGTCCCCTTCTCCCAAGTCTGGACCCTCACCTGGACCCCGGTGTCGCTTTTCCATCCAGATGTAACAATTGCTCTGGGCTACTCCGGTCTGTGAGTCCAAGAAAGGCAGGCGCACGCTGCGCTCAGCACAGAGGCGAGCATTGTAATTGTGGCACTGCTCCATGGCATCTTTGTAGTACTGCTCCCCAAGGCTGCAGAGAAGATAGAAACCAGGCGTGTGTGTTGGAGTGGGGAGCATAGGGTGCCGAGCTATTTCTCTCCCCTGTCATCTGCTTCTCTAGAAGGCTCAAGGGACTGGGAGGCTGTCTCTTCCATTCTATTTGCCTCCACTTCTGCCTCACGGGACAGCAAGTCCCTTTTCTAGGCCACCATTAGGAATTACTTTACGAATAAATTACTATCAGGAACACATGATTTCATCATATGTCTAATCAGACTTAAGTCTAACCCCCAAAGAGGGTAAGGAACTAATGTTCACTCCATGTGTCTCACAAGCCCACCCCTGTGCTAGTTAAGATGTTATTTATCTTAACCCTTATGACGCTGAGAAGCAAACGATAGTCCCCTCTAAGTTCCTCCTTATTTCCTCCTTCCTAGAATCACCTCCCAAATAAACTACATGCTCCCACATCCTCGCCCCAGGGTCTGCTCCAGAAGGAAAGAGTTCAAGGTCTAGGGGACTTATTAAAATGTATTCAGCAAACTAGTAAATCCATACAATGAAATTCTATTTAGCCATAAGGAGGAAGCTCTTCACATACTGATATTAAAGCATTTCAAGTTAACTAGGGACAAAAAGCAAAGCAAGGTACACTGCTGAGAAGTGTCAAAGAAAGCTATCATTTATGTAACAAAATGGAAAAGAAACTGCAGGTCAGCAGGAAGAAAAAGTGGGTGACTAGGCCACTTCCTTCCATATGCCTTTTTATATCTTTTGAATTTTGAACTAGGTTTTTAATCAACTAATTAATTTTACATTTATGGAAGATATCTACAAGTACCTGAAGTTCCTTGAAGTTTTTATTGAGCACCATCACTGATAAGAAACTTGTTTGCTCTAAGGCCCATCTTAGGGTGCTTCTCTATTCTCACAAAATAAAATTATATAGGAAAAAATCTCCTTGGTCTCAAAAGACTCAATTTGAAGTCTGAATCAAGGGTAAACCTTTAAGTGGAAAACTGGAAAACTGCACAGTGCCAGGTTCTAAGAAGCATGTACGTAGAACCTATCTTGTTCTCATCTTGCAGGGTTTAACCAGGACTTTGGTAACGGAGTTTTAAACAAACTCTATCAGTTCATATTTATATTCAATCAATTTTTTTTTTTTTTTTTTTTTTAGAGACAAGGTCTCACTATGTTGCCCAAGCTAGACACAAACTCCTGGCTCAAGCGACCCTCCTGCCTTAGCCTCCCAAGTATCCGGGAATAGAAGTATGTGTCTCAGTGCCTGGTGCCAATCAATCTTAAACCAAAGGCAGAACGGATTTCTTTCTCATAGTATCCCCAGTCCTCACGAAGATGTCTGAGATACAGTCAGACCCGACTTGAGAGTAAAAAGACCTGGCTGGCCTGCAAGTCACCACATGAACATGGACATTTAGTCAACCCGGGTGGACCTTGGTTATTCTTCTATAGATTGAGGAGGTTGGACCAAATGAGCTTTGACATATCAGGATTTTACAAGAAACAGCCTGGGGATGAAACAGCAAACAGATTAAGTCTCTGTGGTTTCTGTCCGTAACTCGGGCTACACCAAAAAATCCTGATCTGGAATGTGATGGGGGCCTTCAGCGAGCAGCCACAATAGACCACTGCATAACTTACCATGTGCCCAGCAAGTAAAAAAGACATATAGCACACACAGAGATGGCAACGCCACAAATACGGCCTGGCATGATTCAATGAGCTGTAATGACTGTAATCTGAGGTAGGCACGAATCTCACGTTGGAGAGCAGAATGGAGAAAGCAGCCTCGCCTCTGCGAGCTCGCCTTTAGGAGGCAGCCACGTCTTCACCACACAGAATAAAACTGGATAAACAAGGCTGAGTGCCGCAGCTCCTTTGTTTCTGCTGATGGGAATTGATACTGACACTGGAAGTCAAATGGAAGGCAGGGCCAGGCTGGCGAGGGCGGCAAAGTCAGAGCAAGGAGGCTGGAAACAGTATTGGGAGGAATGAATGAGAGATGTTCTGTCAGGGCTCTTGTGAGCTACATGGGATTTCAAAAGGTAAAGCAAACAGTCTTGGGGGTACAAGGGCTGGGAATGAAACACGGAAGTGTTTGTGAGGGGAGAATCTGATGAAGAGAGAACAGGACAGGATGAGAGTGAGCTCTTAAGAACTTAAGGGAGGCTGGGCACAGTGGCTCATGCTTATAATCCCATCACTTTGGGAGTCCAAGGCCGGTGGATCTCTTGAGACCAAGACTTAGAGACCAGCTTGGGCAACATAGTGAGATCCCATCTCTACAAAACGTTAAAAATAAATAAACCATCAGCTAGGTTTGGTGGTGCAGGCCTGTGGTCCCACGTAGTCCCTGGGGTGGATGAGGTAGGGGAATCATTTGAGCCTAGGAAGTTGAGGGTGCAGTAAACCAAGGTTATACCACTGCACTTCAGCCTGGGGGACAGAGGGAGGCTCTGTCTCTTAAAACAAAACAACAACAACAACAAAAACTTAAGGCTCCAGTACCATGAAATGTCAAGTTAACATTAATTACTGTTCTCTCTCTCTCTCTCTATATATATATATACATATATATCTTTTTGAGACAAGAGACTTGCTTTGCCACCCAGGCTGGAGTGCAGTGGTGCAATCTCGGCTCACTGCAGCTTCTGCCTCCTGGGTTCCAACGATTCTCTTGCCTCAGGCTCCCGAGTGGCATGCGCCACTATGCCCAGCTAATTTTTGTATTCTTAGTAGAGACAGGGTTTCACCATGTTGGCCAAGCTGGTCTCAAACTCCTGACTTCATGATCCACCCACCTCGGCCTCCCAAAGTTCTGGGATTACAGGCGTGAGCCACCGGCCCAGCTTCATTTTTTTCTTTTTTTGAGATGGAGTCTTGCTCTGTCACCCAGGTTGGAGTGCAGTGGCGCAATCTCGGCTTACTACAACCTCCACCTCCTGGGTTCAAGCGATTCCCCTCCCTCAGTACCCCGAGTAGCTGAGATTACAGGCACATGCCACCACGCCCAGCTAATTTTTGTATTTTTAGTAGAGTGGGGTTTCGCCATGCTGGCCAGGATGGTCTCAATCTCCTGACCTTGTGATCCGCCCGTCTCGGCCTCCCAAAGTGCTGGGATTACAGGGGTGAGCCACCACGCCCAGTCGTCTCTTTCTTTTTTTTAAGACAGAGTCTTAAAGTGTCACTCAGGCCGGAGGGCAGTGGTGTGACATCAGCTCACTGCAACCTCCACCTCCTGGGTTCAGGCGATTTTTGTGCCTCAGCCTCCCGAGTAGCTGGGACTACAGGTGTGTGCCACCCCACCTGGCTAATTTTTATAGTTTTAGTAGAGATGGGGTTTCACCATGTGGGCCAGGATGGTCTCGAACTCCTAACCTCAAGCGATCAGCCCGCCTCAGCCTCCCAAAGTGCTGGGATTATAGACGTGAGCCACTGCACCCAGCCAAGACTTTCATTTCTGACATCACATTTGGAAGGGACAGAAACTTACAAATAAGAAAATTCTTAAGGCCGGGCGCGATGGCTCACGCCTGTAATCCTAGCACTTTGGGAGGCCGAGGCGGGTGGATGACCTGAGGTCAGGAGTTCAAGACCAGCCTGGCCAACGTGATGAAACTCCATCTCTACTAAAAATACAAAAATTAGCCAGGTGTGGTGGTGGGCACCTGTAATCTCAGCTACCCGGGAGGCTGAGGCAGGAGAACTGCTGGAACCCAGGAAGTGGAGGTTGCAGTGAGCCAAGATCATGCCACTGCATTCAAGCCCGGGCCGGCAACAGCGAAACTCTAAGAAAATAAAAAAAAAGAAAAGATGAGCCAGTGGTCCTGACCACAACATACTCAATGTATAACATCAGCTGTCAGAAGACTACGTACACTATAATCAAGAGAAGTGACAAAAAATGATCTCCAAATGAACTGGAAGAATGGAAGCCCCTTCTTAAAGGGATAATTCTGCGGGAGTACGTATTAATTGTGATCTGAGGCCCTGTGCAGCTAGAAATGAGGAGGAGAGAGTTGGTTTCTCATTACTGGCATTCAGGAATTAGTGGCCGGTGATGCTCACAATCTCTACAGTTTTTCAAAGAGAAACAAGATGTCATGCTCTGTTTAAACGGGCAACCCCTCACTTATGACACAACTTGAAAGCACTGGCAACCCTATTTCCCCAAGGAAAATCTTCCAACACGAAGAGCCTCACTACGTTTAACTCTCAAAACCTAGGCAAGTCTGATACTCCTCCAGTACAATGAGAATCTTTCTTTTTATTTTTGGAGAAACTTGTGTAAAACATCCCCTTACAATGGGATGAGGGAAGTCAACAAAGACGCAGGGAAACAAAGAAAGAACATCTGAGTCAGGAAGGATAACTGGATAAATGGTAGATCAACAGTGTCATTTCTAAATTGAGAAAAATGTCAGCCTGAAGAGAGAGCTGGGGAAACTGAAGTGGGCAGATCAGAGAGAAAGACAATAGTGTTGGGAGGAGGGGTGGCTGAAAGAGACAGCAGGATAGAGCAGAAAGCAAGTTAAAAAAAAAAAAAAAAACCACAAGAGGAGGAAAGGCACTTAGCTTAATGGAAGTGGGAAAGCATTCTCAAATAAAAGGCTTCAGGCAGGAGGGAGAAGCAACTTACTCTTTAAAAAGGCCCCTAGGAAAAGAGGGGCTCAGGCCACGACAAAAACAGATGAGAAGCTGTGAGTCCCTTAGAATACTTACCAAACCTTTACCTCGTCACCCAGTCAAAATCCAAAAACCCTGACTGGACAGTTAGACACCACTCAATTTTCCCACCCTTGCACCAAGCCCAACATACCCATTAAAAGAAGCTCTATTCGCCCACCGGGCATTAACCCAATCTAAAACTCATTCTGATTCTCCTGTAGGAATAAATCAAGTCAGTCCCAAAGCATCTTTAACTCACAGGAAGCAGTTCATAGGCCAGTGTCCATGGCCCCAACAGCTATTAACTTTAACTTTGCTTGAAATCTGACCAGCACAACGGTATCGCATAATAGGAAGAATGATGCCCCTTTAGATGCCCCTTTAGGCTACTAAGCTGTCCTGAACGGCTTCGGTACAGTTGCAGGTTTTTGATGGTTGCCACTGGAAGGCGCCAAGGCCCACTCCCCTTCTGGATCCGCTCCTCGACAAATGCTTCCCAAGAATATTTGTAGTCTTAGGTGCCTGCCACCCAAGATCCTCCCAAACATCACGGGGCTGCTTGGAACTGAAACAGCCAGCCCCGCAGTGCACCCCACAGGGGCCGCCGAGCCTGTTGCTGCAGCGGACGGGACGGGGCGGGATGGGCGGCGGGTTAGCCGTGGGGCCGCCCGGGCCTCGGCCCCGCTCCTCCGGACTGAGGCGTCTCGGGAGAGGACCGGGACGGTGAGTCTCGCGTGCAGGGAGGGCGCCATGCTCTGGAAACCGTCAGCCCCGAGGAACGCTGAGGCCACACAGCCCAGCAGAGAGGCCGCCCGTCGGGGCTCCAGTGTGCCCCCATCAGGGCCTCCACAAGTTTCCAAAGAAGCGCAACGTCTTCTCCGGAGTCTCCTATTGCCCTCCCCACCAGGAGTCGCAACATGGCCTTCCCGGGGATGTCCCTCTCTCCGCCTAGTCCCTTTCCCCACCGCCCCCTACTCCCAGGCCCTTTACAAAACCTGCCGCCCTAGGAGAGAAAGAAACCACCACTCACAGCTTCACTACATTCTCCACCACAGCCGCCATCTTCCCTGCTCCTCTCCCTCGGGCCGGGAGGCCCCAAAGTCCGCAGCGCGCAGGCGCCGGGACCGCACCGGGGTACCAGGTTCCTCGCCCTCTGCGCAAGCGCCGTCCGGGCGCGCGCACGAGAGCGAGCACCGAAGAAAGAGCTTTACGCCTGTTCCCAGGGGCCGGGTAGGACCCAACGGGAGCCCGACGCGCAGGCGCAACCGGAGACTGGCGTGCGCCCCAGAGCTTCGGTTGGAGGCCCGCCTCTTCTACTTAGAGGAGCAGGAGGCGGGGCAGGGCGCGGTGGTTCACGCCTGTAATCCCAGCACTTCGGGAGGCCGAGGCGGGCGGATCACGAGATCAGAAGATCGAGGCCATCCTGGCTAACACAGTGAAACCCCATCACTACTAAAAATACAAAAAATTATCCGGGCGTGGTGGCGGGCGCCTGTAGTCCCAGCTACTCGGGAGGCTGAGGCAGGAGAATGGCGTGAACCCGGGAGGCGGAGCTTGCAGTGAGCCGATATTGCGCCACCGCACTCCAGCCTGGGCGACGGTCTCAAAAAAAAAAAAAAAAAAAAAAAAAAAAAAGAAGAGCAGGAGCCGGGCGCGGTGGCTCACGCCTGTAATCCTAGTACTTTGGGAGGCCGAGGCGGGTGGATCATCTGAGGTCAGGAGTTCGAGACCAGCCTGGCCAACGTGGTGAAACCCCCATCTCTACTAAAAATACAAAAATTGGCCCGGCATGATGGCAGGTACCTGTAATCCCAGCTACTCGGGAGGCTGAAGGGGGAGAATCGCTTGAACCTGGGAGGCGGAGGTTGCAGTGAACTGAGATCATGCCATTGCACTCCAGCCTGGATGACAGAGCGAGACTCTGTCTCAAAAAAAAAAAAAAAAAAAAGCAGGAGGAGGTCAGTCACGGTGGCTCCCAGCACTGTGGGAGGCGGAGGCAGGAGGATTGCTTTGAGCTCAAGAGTTCGAGACCAGCCTGGGCAACATAGCGAGTCCTCCTCACTACTAAAAATTAAAAAATTACCCGGATGTGCACTTTGGGAGGCCGAGACGGGCGGATCACGAGGTCAGGAGATCGAGACCATCCTGGCTAACACGGCGAAACCCCGTCTCTACTAAAAATACAAAAAACTAGCCGGGCGAGGTGGCGGGCGCCTGTAGTCCCAGCTACTCCGGAGGCTGAGGCAGGAGAATGGCGTAAACCCGGGAGGCGGAGCTTGCAGTGAGCTGAGATCCGGCCACTGCAGTCCAGCCCGGGCTACAGAGCAAGACTCCGTCTCAAAAAAAAAAAAAAAAAAAAAAAAAAAAATTACCCGGATGTGGTGGCGTGCACCTGTGTTCCCAGCTACTCTAGAGGCTGAAGTGACAGGATTGCTTGAGCACAGGAGGGTCGAAGGTGAGTGAGCCATGATTGCGCCACTGACTCCAGCCTGGGCAACAAAGCCAACCCTGTCTCAAAAAAAACAAAAAACAAAAAACAGCCCAAGTCAATCTTCAACTATCACCTCTTTTCACCCTTTAAAAGCAAATAGTATTCCCTATCTCTGTTACTTTGTTTCTAGTTGTTTCTAGGTCCCTCTTTCATCCAGTTTAATGGGAACTTTGTTCCCACCTGTTCACTTGAAACAGCTCCTGTCACCACGACCTCCCTTTCAGCAGATTTAGAGATCTATTTTCTGTCCTCATGGGCCTGTCGACCCCCATTACACCGTTGGCCACTCTCTGCTTTTCAAACTCTTCTCCAGATCTTTGAGACGCCTTTCCCTCCTGGCTGTCCTTCCCCACTGGCATTTCCTTTCACCTTCTTCCTCTGTTCAGCCTCTGTCAGAGTCCTCAGGGCTTGGTCATTGGTACTTGTCATTTTTCTTTTCTTTTCCTTTTTTTTTTGAGAGAGTTTGCTCTTGGTGCCCAGGCTGCAGTGCAGTGGTGCAATCTCAGCTCACTACAACCTCCACCTTCCAGGTTCAAGTGATTCTCCTGCCTCAGCCTCCCGAGTAGCTGGGATAACAGGCTCCCGCCATCATGCCCAGCTAATTTTTGTATTTTTAGTAAAGATGGGGTCTCATCACGTTGGCCAGGCTAGTCTCAAACTCCTGACCTCAAGTGATCCGCCTGCCTCGTCCTCCCAAAGTGCTGGGATTTCAGGCGTGAGCCACCACACTGGCCATCATTTTTCCGATATACCTTATTTCACCAATTCCAAGATGCACATATTCTCCCCCCCCCATTTTAATATTTCAGAAGCAGGACACATGTTACCATTGCTATGTCTTTGTTTGTTTTGTTTGTTTTTGAGGTGGAGTCTCTCTCTGTCGCCCAGGCTGGAGTGCAGTGGCACGATCTTGGCTCACTGCAAGCTCCGCTTCCCGGGTCCACGCCATTCTCCTGCCTCAGCCTCCCGGGTGTCTGGGACTACAGGCGGCTGCCACCACACCCGGCTAATTTTTTGTATTTTTAGTAGAGACAGGGTTTCACCGTGTTAGCCAGGATGGTCTCAAACTCCTGGCCTTGTGATCCGCCTGCGTCGGCCTCCCAAAGTGCTGGGATTACAGGTGTGAGCCACTGTGCCAGGCCTCCTATGTCTTAAAATCATATTTAGCAGATGAGAGTTGTGAAGTATTTGTCATTGCTAACCCTGCACCAGTTTCAAAACATGCAGAATAGGTGTTAGCAGCTTGGAAGAAAAACCCAGAGATGATGCTGGTGTATTCTTTTTTTTTTCCCCCAAGACAAAGTCTTGCTCTGTTGCCCAGGCTGAAGTGCAGCAGTGCGATCTCAGCTCACTGCAACCTCTGCCTCCCGGATTCAAGCAATTCTGCCTCAGCCTCCCGAGTAGCCAGGATTACAGGCATGCACCACCATGCCTGGTTAATTTTTGTATTTTTAGTAGAGAGGGGTTTTCGCCATGTTGGCCAGGCTGGTCTCGAACTCCTGACCTTGTGACCGCCTGCCTTGGCCTCCCAGAGTGCTGGGAATACAGGTGTGAGCCACTGCATGTGGCCTATAAAATTTTTTTTTTTTTAATTAGCTGGACGAGACAGAAAGTAGCATGGTGGTTGCAGGCACTAGGGGGCGGGGAGAATGGGAGCTAATGTTTAATGGAGACACAGCTTCAGTTTGGAAACATGAAAACAATTCTGGAGATGGATGCTGGTGATTGTTGCAAAATAACCTAAATGTAGTTAATACCACTGAAATGTATACTTAAAATGGTAAATTTTATGTTATATATATTTTACCACAATAAAAAAAAATGCGGCTGGCCGGGCGCGGTGGCTCAAGCCTGTAATCCCAGCACTTTGGGAGGCCAAGACGGGTGGATCACGAGGTCAGGAGATCGAGACCATCCTGGCTAACATGGTGAAACCCCGTCTCTACTAAAAAATACAAAAAACTAGCCGGGTGAGGTGGCGGGCGCCTGTAGTCCCAGCTACTCGGGAGGCTGAGGCGGGAGAATGGCGTGAACCCGCGAGGCGGAGCTTGCAGTGAGCTGAGATCCGGCCACTGCACTCCAGCCTGGGCAACAGAGCGAGACTCCGTCTCAAAAAAAAAAAAAAAAAAATGCGGGCTGAGTACAGTGGCTCATACCTGTAATTCCAGCACTTTGGGAGGCCGAGGCAGGAGGATCACTTGAGCTCAGGAGTTTGAGACCAGCCAGAGCAACATAGAAAAACCTCATCTCTACAAAAAATAAAAATAAAAATAAACGGCTGGGCACGGCGACTCACGCCTGTAATCCCAGCACTTTAGGAGGCCGAGGCAGGTGGATCAGGGCTAACACAGTAAAAACCCGTCTCTACTAAAAATACAAAAATTAGCTGAGCATGGTGGCACGCACCTGTAGTCCCAGCTACCAGGGAGGCTGGGGGAGGAGAACCCAGGAGCTAGAGGTTGCAGTGAGCCGAGATCGTGCCCCTGCACTCCAGCCTGGGTGACAGAGTGAGACTCTGTATCAAAAATAATAATAATAATAAAGGCCAGGCACAGTGGCTCACGCCCATAATCCCAGCACTTTGGGAGGCCAAGGTGGGCAGATCACCTGAGGTCAGGAGTTTGAGACCAGCCTGGCCAACGTGGCAAAATCCTGTCTCTACTAAAAATACAAAAATTGTTCTACAAAAATGAGCTGGGCGCCAGGCGCGGTGGCTCACACCTGTAATCCCAGCACTTTTGGAGGCCGAGGCAGGAGGATCACAACATGGCCAACATGGTGAAACCCTGTCTCTACTAAAATACAAAGAATTAGCTGGGCGTGATGTGCGAGCCTACGGTCCCAAATACTTGGGAGGCTGAGGCAGGGGAATCACTTGAACCTGGGAGGCGGAGATTGCAGTGAGCTGAGATAGGTGCCTCTGCACTCCAGCCTGGCACCAGAGCGAGACTCCATCTCAAAACAAAACAAACAAACAAAAATTACCCAGGCATGGTGACAGGCGCCTGTAATCCCAGCTACTTGGGAGACTGAGGCAGGAGAATCACTTGAACCCGGAGGCGGAGGTGGCAGTGAGCCGAGATGGTGCCACTGTACTCTAGCCTGGGCAACAGAGCAAGACTCCATCTCGAAATAAATAAATAAGATGTCCAGAAATAATAACAAGAAAAAATACATTCACACACACACACACACACAGTAATGTCTGTGAAAGGCTGGGGGAGTGTTGGGTGTCTGGGATTCGAGGGTCACACAGGTGGAAAAGAACTGGCTGAGGGTGGAAGAAGGGGCCACTGGGCCCCACCTTAGGCCACCCCCCTCCTCTCTGTCCCCAGCATCCTCACCTGGGTCGACTCCTCCTGGTCACGCCTGCCATGGCCACCTCCATCCCCAACCTGGCCTGGGTGGTGTTCTTCCTCAAGTCTCTATCTGACCACCTACCTCTCCTGCTTTCATGTCCTTCAGCAGTGTCCCATCGTCTCAGCGTCAGCCTGGCCAGCGAAACTCTTCCCCGCTGACGCCAGCCTGTGTTCCAGCTTCACAGTCCTGCCCTTCCCGAGCTCCAGTTTCTTCCTTCATAACACATTGCAACCATTTGTTAACACCTTTCCTGGATGGGCATGGTGGCTCGTGCCTGTAATACCAGCACTTTGGGAGGCCAAGGTGGACGGATCACCTGAGTTCAGGTGTTAGATAGCAGCCTGGCCAACATGGTGAAACCCTGTCTCTACTAAAAATACAAAAAATGAGCCAGGCGTGCCGGTGGGTGCTTGTAGTCCCAGTTACTTGGGAGGCTGAGGCAGGAGAATTGCTTGAATCCAGGAGGCAGAGGTTGCAGTGAGCCAAGATTGTGCCACTGCACTCCAGCCCAGGCAACAGAGTGAGACTCCATCACAAAACAGACAAACAAACAAATGAAAAATTTAGCCAGGCATGGTGGCGTGCACCTGTAATCTCAGTTACTTGGGAGGCTGAGGCAGGAGGGTAGCTTGAACCCGGGAGGCAGAGGTTGCGGCTAGCCAAGATTTCGCCATTGCACTCTAGCCTGGGCAACAGAGTGAGACTCTGTCTCAAAACAAACCAAACCAAAACAAAACAAAAACAAAAACAAAACTTCCCTGTGGCTAGTAGTGTTATCCCTAATTTTCTCAGTAACCTTGTGAGGTAGCTATCAGTGGCTCCATTTAATTTTTTTTTTTTTTTGAGATCGAGTCTCACTCTGTCGCCAGGCTGGAGTGCAGTAGTGCAATGTTGGCTCACTGCAACCTCCGCCTCCCAGGTTCAAGTGATTCTCCTGCCTCAGCCTCCCTAGTAGCTGGGATTACAGGCACGTGCCACCACGCCCAGCTAATTTTTGTATTTTTAGTAGAGACGGGGTTTCACCATGTTGGCCAGGATGGTCTCGATCTCCTGACTTCATGATCTGCCCACCTTGGCCTTCCAAAGTGCTGGGGTTACAGGTGTGAGCCACCATGCCTGGCCTGCTCCATTTTAGAGATGGGGAAACTGGGTCTCAGGCTAAGTGCAACTTGGAGGTCCACACTCTTTTGCTGTGTGGTGGCGGCTCTGTCTTCACTCTGGTTCCTCAGTGCCTGTGCTTACACATGAGTTTTCTAGCTGGTAGCTCTGGTTTGGCTCAGAATCACATCCGATCACATTAATGAGTCCTGACACCCCCTGCCCTCCCTGCTAGGCATTCCTGATCCTGTTGTTTTCTTCGAAGTTTTTACCACTGCTGGAAATCATCTCTTATTTGTTTACCAATTTAATATCCCCCTTCCAACTAGAATTTAAACTCCCAGAGAGCAGGGATGACATCTGCCTTGTATCCCCAGCACCCGGAGCCATGCCTTGTGTACTGGAGATGCTCAGTAAACAGCTGTGGATGGGATGAATCTTGAAGCAGCACCGTGAGACCCTCCCAGCTCCGAGCATCCCTCCTGCATGCTCCCTCGATGCTCTGAAGCTGGAGAAGCTGTTGGTCCCTTGCACACTTTGTGGTTATTCTTTTATTCTTGGGTGTCCCCCACCAGACCCCAGCTGACTGGGCAGGGACTGGCCCCAGGCTTGACACAGTGCTGAGCCTATCCGAGTGCTCAGCCACCTCTTCCCAAACATCTGAATCAATGTTGGAATATCCACAGCAATACTTGGTTTGCTCCTGTTGCATCCTCACAACAGGCTCAGCATCAGGTACGACCTTCCTGAGGGCAAGGCCTGTCCTCCACAAAGCCCTCTGGGGCTGGGGTCTCCAGAGGCGAGCCCTCAGCTCTGGGAGACTGTCTACCTCCATGAGGAAACCTGGGGCAAGGGGACAGGGAGCTCAGCCACCAGCAGCAGCATGTTTTATTGCAACCAGAATCCCCGGTCACGTGGGGAAGGGATGGCGCTGGGGATGAGGCAGGACGCATCTGGTCCCCGACAGGGCACTCCCTGTCCAGGATGCAAAGCCAAAGGCCCGGAACAGCTTGCCCAGTGGCCAAGCCCTGCGGCCAGCTGTGCCCTGTCTCTTCCCCTGCCCCCAGTCAGGGCATCCAACGGGGCTGAGGCAGAAGGAGGGTGAAAATGGGGGTCGGTTTCAGCAAAGCCTTCACCCAGGGACCTGAGGGAAGGAGTATTGTGGTGGGGTCCAGGTGCCCCAAGACGTTCAGGGCGCCCTGGGCTGACTTCAGGACGTGTCCATGTGGTTACTAGAGGAAAGCGATGGGGCCTGCCCTGCCCACGTGGAGAGGGAGGGAGAGGGGAAACACGGCTCAGAAGGAGAATCACTGGCCAGTGACCATACAAGTGGGATCTTGGGACCCTGACTCCGCCACCAGGGCCGTGTCCATACCCCACCTCCTGGCTCGGCCCCACCTGGGCCCCCAGCCTAGTCAGCCTCGGGTCCTATGTGGGGATCTGCATGCTATCTAGGTCCTGATCCATGATCTGTAGGACATCGTCCAGGATGGAAGGCCCCAGGTCCACGTGCAGGGACAGTAGGGAGCTGGCATGGGACAGGAAGGGCTCCTCAGCCCCTGACTCTGGTGTCAACCCACTGTGGGGGGAGCCAGTCTCTGGAATCCTCCAGATGTCCACACTCCCTCCCTCCTGTGGGGAAGGCTGAGGGGTCTCCAGGTGCAGGCGAGGGGGCTTGGGTGGAGCCTGGGCTGTGGGCGGAGCCTGGGCTGTGGGCAGGGTGAGAGCCTGGGGTCCACCAATAACCGGGAGGGAGATGGCGTTCTTAAGCAGAGGTGATGGGCCGTCAGGGAGCTCCCGCCCACACACAGTTGCAGTGCGGGTAAACTGGAAGGGGAGGTCGAAGGTGCCATCCTCCTCAGGCCCCTCCACCACGGTCCCCGGCAGGAGGTGGAACTTGCCCTGCAGGAAGGAGATGTCACCAAACATGTCACTGCCGCCACCACTGCCGATGTGAATGGTGTGGCGGAAGTCCCCCAGCGGCGGGCTGATCATGTCCGAGGACAGCAGGTCCCGAAGCTTCTCCTTCTTGCCCTTGCGACTGCCACGCTTCAGATAGATGGGCACCTTGGTGGACATGGTGACCTCACCACCAGGCCTGGCTGTGAGGCTACAGGCTGCCTGCGGAGACCACGCCTCCTCTCAAACTCTCAGCCAGAGGAAACACCCGTTTCAAGGGGTGGTTTGCTGGTGCCCAAAGCTTGCCAAAGGGCTCCTGGCTACAGGGTGGGGCACAACCAAAGTTGGCCCAAGGAATTAAAAAAGATTAGAGATCAATGAAGTCAGAGGGCTGAGATAACAAAAATCACGTTCTCCCCAAAGGACGGCAAACTCTTCTGAAGAATTGAAGCCAGAAAGGTAGGAGCTGTGTGGGCAGCAGTGCACTTTGGTCTTGTCACCGAGGGTTACTTGTCCCTGGTCCAGGGCTGAGGAGCTGAAACACAAAGGGTGCACACCTGTCAGAGACAGCAGGACCAAAGTCAGACGCAAACATCTTTTTTATTTTTAAGATGGAGTCTCACTCTGTTGCCCAAGCTGGAGTGCAGTGGCGCAATCTCAGCTCAGTGCAGCCTCTGCCTCCTGGGTTCAAGCAATTCTTCTGCCTCAGCCTCCTGAGTAGCTGGGACTACAGGCGTGTGTCACCACGCCTGGCTAGTTTTTGCATTTTTTTTTTTTAGTAGAGATGGGGTTTCACCATGTTGGCCAGGCTGGTCTTGAACTCCTAACCTCAAATGATCTGCCCGTCTCGGCCTCCTAAAGTGCTGGGATCACAGGTGTGAGCCACTGTTCCTGGCCAGAAACATCTGTCTTGTTTCTGGGCCTCTTGTGGTAGCCATGGGAGCCTGAGGGGGTGGGGCACTCCCCTTGCAGGCAGTTGTGCTGGGAGAAGCATGTCTTCACTCTAAGGCCCACTGCATCTTAGAGACTCACCACCAGGGCCAAGCCCCTCCCCTTACAGGTGGGAAACTGAGGTGGAACCTGAATGACAGGTCCAAAGTCACACAGAAAGTCCTATTCTAGTCTCTTGCCCTGGGTCCCCGGCAAGGTAGATCTCATCACCCTTATCCAGGTACTCATGCCATACCCCCCACCTCCATTGCATATCACGTGTGCCCCACAATGTAAGTGCCAGATTGTGGGGTGCCTCACAAATGGCCTTGGCTCCCTACTTGACCAAGGACAGAGAGCTTTGTGACCACTGTCTCTCCTGCCCAGACCTGGCAGGGACCTGGAGCACAGCAGGCGTTTGGCCAAGGGTGCTGGGTGGCTGGCACTTCCCATTTGACCCAATCGTATCCCACCTGGAGGCGGGGTCGCGTTTTCTCCTCTCCCTATTAGGAGCTCCTTATGGGCAGGGGCTGAGTCTAGGATAGTTTCTGGCCCTCCTCCCTACCCTGGCACCTAAAGAGAAGGTGGAGTGGGGAGTACGTATATTTTTTAGGTGAGGGGGGCTCTGCTCTGTACCTGGCATTCTTCTGTGCTCTTTGCAGACACATCTCAATTAATCAACACAACCACCCTATTATCAACCCCATTTAAAAATCAGAGGTGTTGGGGCTGGGCGTGGTGGCTTATGCCTGTAATCCCAGCACTTTGGGAGGCCGAGGCGGGCAGATCACGAAGTCAGGAGATCGAGACCATCCTGGCTAACATGGTGAAATCCTGTCTCCACTAAAAATACAAAAAATTAGCTGGGTGTGGTGGCGCACGCCTGTGGTCCCAGCTACTTGGGAGGTTGAGACAGGAGAATCACTTGAACCCAGGAGGCAGAGGTTGCAGTGAGCTGAGATCACACCACTGCACTCCAGCCTGGGCTACAGAGCAAGACTCCGTCAAAAAAAAAAAAAAAAAAAAAAGAAATAAAAAGAAAAATCAGAGGTGTCAAAATTCAAAATTGAACCTGAGGTGAACCTAGAGGTGAAAAATTTTGGAGGATTCCCACAGGGCATTGCTGAGAGAGAGAAGCAAAATGCAAAAACATGATATAGACGATCCATTTATTGAAAGAATTGACTGCTTGCCTCCCCGCTCTGATACATATGTATGTTATGCACCTGCATGTGTACAGGTCTGTGTAGAATTCTATCATACATACATATATATATATATATATATATATAGAGGCTGGGTGCGGTGGCTCATATCTGTAGTACCAGCACTTTGGGAGGACAAGGCAGGCAGATCATCTGAGATCAGGAGTTCGAGACCAGCCTGGCCAACATAGGGAGACCCTGTGTCTACTAAAAATATGAAAATTAGCCAGGTGTGGTGGCACACGTCTGTAATCCCAGCTACTCAGGAGGCTAAGGCAGAATAATTGGTTGAATCCAGGAGGCAGAGGTTGCAGTGCACCAAGATCACGCCACTGCACTCCAGCCTGGGTGACAGTGAGACTGCCTCAAAACAAAAAACAACAACAAAAAAAAACAGAGAAAAATCTAGAAGGCCAGCCCTAGGTTGCCATATGGGCTACCCTGACTAGGGTACACAGCAGGGATGGGGTGTGGGGTCACTGATATGGGAGGAAAGGAGTCATCAATAAAAATAACATGTAATATTTTGGTCCCATGACTATGACATGATCAATGTGTGTAATATATATAAATATGAAAAGATGGTCATCCAGATGTTAACAATGGTTATCTCAAAGTGGTAGAATTTCAGGTTGATGTTTCCTTTCTTGTTCAGACCTCTATGAATTCAAATTCTTACTAATAAGCAATGTATTATTTATATGCACATAATATTTATGTAGTCAGAAAAAAATTAAGCTATTTTTAACGTAGTAAAATAAATAGCTATGAAGGGGTGTCATACTGATTTAACAGAAAAAAGAAATGAAGCCAGCAGTCCCTCTGCTTGAGGGTGGGGGATGCATGTGGGACCTGATTGGTCCGGTACACACAAGCCCAGATGTAGACTCAGCATAAAAGGCAAAGAGAGAAACTTGTCCAAGGTCACCCAGTGAGTAAGGGCAGGGTGGGAATTCAAGCCAGATGAGCCCACCCTCCTGTACACCCCACCCCCAGCCCCAGCCAGGGCTCACCAAAGGTGGCTCTTGCCAGTTCTTTGCCTCAGTTTTCATTCTGGACAGGGTGAGGGTGGGGGTGAGGGGGTTGGGAGGAGGGAGCAGGAAGGAGGAAGGAGGATGCAGGAGAAGCAGAGTCCAACTGCACCCCCACCACCAGCTGAGGCCCTTGCTCAGGAAACCCCACCCCAGGACCGGACACCCGGGTCAGTCGTACTGAGCCACAGAGGCCGGACATCTTGCCCCTCCCAGAGCACCTGGAGCTTAACAGGAAACAAACGAATAACTTTCCCATGGTAGAAATCCAGCTCAGCTTGCAAGGAGCTGGGGGGAGGGTGGGGACGCATGAGCACCCCGAGGTCTTGGAATCCCGTCACGCATTCATCCTGTGTCAACCATGCCAGGCCTGGGGGCCATGCTGACAAACATGCAACTTGTCGCTCATCAGGAGAGAAGTCCTGGTGGGGCTGACTGGGGGGATGTGCCCAGGGCCTGGGCCAGGTCCTCCCCACACCCCCAACCCCATCACACAGCAATGCCAAGACAGCCTGAGTGTTTCCACAACAAATTGGGCGTCCCTGACAGCTGTCTCACTCACAGCCAGATGTACACACCCAATTCCAGATGTGGGGAGAATTGAGGGTGAGGCCAGCATCAGCGGCCCAGGGGAGAGCTGGGAATTACAACCCTCACACCGGAAGAATTCAGATTTGGCAACCGCAAGACCCTAGGATCCAGCCTGTCACGCACAGTTTCCCATTTTAATACTTCTAGCCACAGCATGGTGGGGTCATTACCGCCCTTTACAGAAGTCAAAGCTGAACCTCAGAGATGTTAAGTAACATTGGCGAGGTCATCCAGTTAGGAAGTGGAAGAGTGGGTACCCAGCCTGGTCCATGTGGCTTCCATGCAGTGGGCCACGCCTACCTCCGTAATATGGTTGGGGAGCGGGAGAGAAACAGCTAGGCTGGGAACAGTGGGTCCCCAGACCTCCTCCATCTACATTCTGACCTTTGGCTGCCCCCATCTGCCCAACTTTCATGTGTCTAGAGATATGAGAATGAGCTCTCCATCAGGACAGGGCTATGCGGGCTGGGAGGGGAGCTCCCTGCAGCAATCGGGGAGCAGATAGGAGCATCCTAGCTCTCTGTGATTGCCCTGGACAGGAGCCCTGGACCTCCCAACGAGAAAATGACTTCCGGCAGGCAGGGATCCTCCAATCATGAGGAATATTAGGCCACCTCACACCCCCCTCCCCCCCAAATCAGGAGACTGTCCTTAAATCCGGCTCCACCTGGGACTTCCTCTGTAACCTTCAGGAAGACGCCTCTCCTCTCTGGGTCTCACCTTTCCCATCTATAAAATGGGCTGACAATGAAGCCACCACTAGAGGGCTACTGGAGATCCCACTGCAATATTGCAAATGAGAGCACCAGTGTACAACAGCGGGGTTCAGCGGGTTACTGTAGGTTCTATCATTCATTCAGCAAATATCTACAAGACCTTCCTTCCTCAAGCACTTCGGTTCTCCGGGGCCAGTGCTTTGAACAATATCAAAAACGAACGGCTGCTGGCCCCAGGCATCCACCTCCTCCCGCCCTCCTAGACCTCGCGGATGCAGAGTCCCTCTAGCCGGCCGCGGGGTCTCCCCGGGTCCCCGTGCCTCTGGAGAGGCGCTCGGCTCCGCGGCCGCCAGGTGGCACGCGTGCTCCCTTGAGCGCCCCGTGTCCCGGAGGATTCCGAGAGCGCACCGGGGTCTCCAACGCCCCTCCCCCCGGGCTCCAGGCAGGCGCTCCCCAAGGAGCTGCGCGTTCAAGTACCAGACGGGGATTGCCTGCGAGATCTTTTTGCTTCGGGGTTTCTGGTCCCACAATCGGTGAAAAAGGAGGCGACTGGAGACCCTGCCCTAGTCTCTAAGCTCTGGGAGGAACCGCCCCCGTGCTTTCCGGCCTGGGCGATGTCCTAGTGTCCGCTTGGCGCACGGCCAGAGCTCGGGCGTGCGGGCCCCCGCTCCTCCCACGGGTCCGGCTCCTTAGCTCCGGCTCGGGTTCCGGCGCCGACCCCTCCCCGCTCCTACCCGGGCGCAGCCCAGCCCAGCACGGATCCGTTTCAGGACACTCGCGGCCGCAGCTAAAGATAGGAGGACACCTCACCATCGGCTAAAAATATGGCCCCCAGCCCCGGTGGGGACGCTGGGCGGCGGGGCACCCCTGAGTCTCGGGAGGGGGGCGGGGGCCCGGGTACAGAATGGAGGGCAGAACGGGGAATTCGGGGTCGGGATGCGCGGCGCCCCACGGACCGTGGCGGGCACGGGCGAGGCTGCGGGCACCCAGATGCGGGCGGGAAACCCATGGAGCCTTAGGCGCCCTCGAAAGGACCTGAGTGAGGTGAGAGGCAGGGCCAGGGCGCGAGCTGGGGCGGGGCGCCACAAAGATGGGCCTCTCGGGGCGGGGGGGGCCGCGGAGTTGCGAAAATCCCAGCCTGAACTCACCGTGAGGCAAGCAGACGGCGGACCGGCGGACAGCAAGGTCTCAGGAGCTGGACAGCGCGGCTGCGGAACCCGACCGGCGGTGAACTTACAGAGCCCACCGCGGCCCCCGCAGCCCCGCCCCGGCCCGCGGAGCCAATGCCTGGGCCGCGCCAGCCAAGCCCCTCCCCATCCCCGCCCAGGCCCCGCCCCACTCCGGGCACCGCCCGGGGCTCCGGGTGTGGGAGGTGCAGCTCCCGGGTCCAGCGGTCGCGCGCGCCCTGGGGTCCTGTCCTGGTTCGGGAGTCTGAGGTCCGTATGGCTCAGGGTGGCCTCCCGGGACTCCGGCTGTGCCCATGGGAACTAAAACCCTCGGTTTTAGAAAGGCCGAGAGACAGACTCCCGGAAGACCGAATTCTTCAGAAATCGCAGAGAGACCTTGGACAGGATCCTTCCCTGCAGGGCTGGATCGGGGAGGCGCCGGCACAAGTATATTCAGTGACTTCCTGGAAATGAATGAGGCCTTGGAAGCGCCTACGTTAGAATACTACAAACTTGGCCGGGCGCGGTAGTTCAAGCCTGTAATCCCAGCACTTTGGGAGGCTGAGACGGGCGGATCACGAGGTCAGGAGATCGAGACCATCCTGGCTAACCCGGTGAAACCCCGTCTTTACTAAAAAATACAAAAAACTAGCCGGGCGAGGTGGCGGGCGCCTGTAGTCCCAGCTACTCGGGAGGCTGAGGCAGGAGAATGGCGTAAACCCGGGAGGCGGAGCTTGCAGTGAGCTGAGATCTGGCCACTGCACTCCAGCCTGGGCGACAGAGCGAGACTACGTCTCAAAAAAAAAAAAAAAAAAAAAAAAAAAAAAAAAGAATACTACAAACTTACAAGCGAGTTGATGAGTTTAACTTCCGCAAGAAAAGAGAATATGGGAAGGCAGAGGCCGCGTGGCCTGGACCCCCGTCTTTGCTGTCAGGCTTCCAGAGTGAAGGTGGGGCTCATACTCAGATTAGTTCCTGGTCCATTCGTTCATTAAGTCAGTCAGTCACTCTTACAGGGTCAGAAACTTTTTTTTTTTTGAGACGGAGTTTCGCTCTTGTTGCGCAGGCTGGAGTGCGATGGCGGGAGGCTCACCGCAACCTCCGTCTCCTGGGTTCAAGAGATTCTCCTGCCTCAGCTTCCTGAGTAGTTGGGATTACAGGCATGTGCCACCACACCTGGCTAATTTTTGTATTCTTAGTAGAGACAGGGTTTCTATATGTTGCCCAGGCTGGTCTCAAACTCCTGACCTCAGGTGATCTGCCCACCTTGGCCTCCCGAAGTGCTGCGATTACAGGCGTGAGCCACCGCGCCCGGCCCAGAAACATGTTTTGAAGGGCAGGCACCCCACAGGGTGCTGGAGACAGACTGAAGGCAACTGCACCGCTCAGTGACTCAAGAGAAATTTATTGAGTATCTACCAAGTGCCCAGCGCTGTTTTTGTCCCTGGAGATTCAGCCTCTGGATTGGGACCTGCAGCCCAAAGAAGGGAAATGGGGAAATCCAAGTTCCCAGGTACATCATGATACCCTTCCAGGTGGGTAAGTGCTAAGAAGAGTGGGGTGGAGGAAGTGGTGGGTAGTGATGGGGTGGACAGACCTCACTTTCTAGAGGATGACAGCTACGCCAGCTCAGTGTGACCAGAATGGTTGGCTTCTATGCCGTCACTGTGGGAAGGGCTTTTAGGGAGGCAGGGCCAGGAAAACCTCAGGGAAGAAGGCAGGATGTTGGTGGTGGGGGAAGATGCCAGACAAGCTGGGAGGTCTGGATAGGAAGAAGGGGATCGTGGTAGGCAAAATAAGCCCCCCTAAATATGTTCACATATGGCCAGGTGCTGTGGCTCATGCCTATAATCCCAGCACTTTGGAAGGCTAAGGTGGGAGGATCGCTTGAGTCCAGGAGTTTGACACCAGCCTAGGCAACATAGTGAGACCCTGTTTCTACAAAAAATAAAGTAGCTGGACATGGTGGCTCAAGCCTGTAGTCCCAGGTACTCTGGAGCCTTAGGTGGGAGAATTGCTTGAACCTGGAGGTTAAGGCTGCAGTGAGCTGTGATCATGCCACTGCACTCCAGCCTGGGCAATAGAGCAAAACCCCATCTCAAAAAAAAAAAAAAGCCCGCATCTGAACCTGTGGAATCTGTGAATATGTTTTGTTACATGGGAAATGGAAATGAAAATTGCCAATGAGGGCTGGGCGCAGTGGCTCACACTTGTAATCCCAGCACTTTGGGAGGCCGAGGTGGGCAGATCATGAGGTCAGGAAATCGAGACCATCCTGGCTAATATGGTGAAACCCCATCTCTGCTAAAAATACAAAAAATTAGCTGGGTGTGGTGGCGGGCGCCTGTAGTCCCAGCTACTCAGCAGGCTTAGGCAGGAGAATGGCGTGAACCCGGAAGGCAGAGCTTGTAGTGAGCCCAGATCGATCCACTGCACTCCAGCCTGGGCGACAGAGCGAGACTCCGTCTCAAAAAAAAAAAAAAAGAAAATTACCAATGAAATTATGGTTGCAAATCAGTTGACTTTAAAACAGAGAGCTTATGCTGAGGTATCTGGGTGGGCCAGTGTCATAACAAGGGTTTTTAAAAGTAGAAGCGGGAGACAGAGAAAGAGATGTGATGGGCCGGGCGCGGTGGCTCATGCCTGTAATCCCAGCACTTTGGGAGGCCGAGACGGGCGGATCAAGAGGTCAGGAGTTCAAGATCATCCTGGCTAACACGGTGAAACCCCGTCTCTACTAAAAATACAAAAAATTAGCCGGGTATGGTGACACGTGCCTGTAGTCCCAGCTACTTGGGGGGACTGAGACAGGAAAATCGCTTGAACCTGGGAGACACAGGTTGCAGTGAGCTGAGATCTCACCATTGCACTCTAGCTGGGGTGACACAGCGAGACTCCGTCTCAAAAAAAAAAAAGAGGGCCGGGCGCGGTGGCTCAAGCCTGTAATCCCAGCACTTTGGGAGGCCGAGACGGGCGGATCACGAGGTCAGGAGTTCGAGACCATCCTGGCTAACACGGTGAAACCCCGTCTCTACTAAAAAATACAAAAAACTAGCCGGGCAAGGTGGTGGACGCCTGTAGTCCCGGCTACTCGGGAGGCTGAGGCAGGAGAATGGCGTAAAAACCCGGGAGGCGGAGCTTGCAGTGAGCTGAGATCCGGCCACTGCACTCCAGCCTGGGCGATACAGCGAGACTCCGTCTCAAAAAAAAAAAAAAAAAAAAAAAAAAAAGAGATATGATGACCGAAGAGCCAGAGAAATGCTGTGCTGCTGCCTTTGAAGATGGAGGCAGAGGCCCCAAACCAAGGAACTCCTTCAGAAGCTGGAAAAGACAAGGAAACAGATTCTACCCTATCTACCCTAGAGGCTCCAGAAGGAACACAGCCCTGCCCTCACCTCCTCACCTTGATCTTAGCTCAGTGAGACTCATGTTGGCCTTTTTTTTTTTTTTTTTTCGAGACAGAGTCTTGCTCTATCGCCCAGGGTGGAGTGCAGTGGCGCAACCTTGGCTCACTGCAACCTCCACCTCCTGGGGGGGTTCAAGCGATTCTCCTGCCTCAGCCTCCTGGATAACAGGAGCCCACCACCATGCCTGGCTAATTTTTGTATTTTTAGTAGAGAGAGGGTTTCACCATGTTGGCCAGGCTGGTCTCGAACTCCTGACCTCAAGTGATCTGCCCACCTTGGCCTCCCAAAGTGCTGGGATTACAGGCATTAGCCGCTGCGCCCAGCCCCACATTGACCTTCTAACCTATAGAACTGTAAGATCACAAATTTCTGTTGTTTTAAGCCACCTAGTCTGATAATTTGTTGTAGCAGTGATAGAAAACGAATCCAGGGAAGTTCAGGTTTTAATCTTGAGCGTGCCCTCAACTCTGCAGGGAGTATTGATCAGGTGGATTCTGCCAGGAATGGCCTGGCAGGTTGGAGGAAAACAGGCCTGGACCATTGAGTAAGTGGGGATGATGGCCCTGGGCCAAGCTGTGGTGGGGGTGGGTAAAGGGTGTGCCTCTCCCCATTCTTGTCATCAGGCTTTGCCAGGCGCCAGTCCACCCAGGCCGCCCTGTGCCCTTTACCCATTGCTTCTTGTTCCTGAATTCCTTACATCCTCCTGGGGGTGCCTAGTGACGTGGCCAGAGCCTGAATCCCGATCCCCATTTTACAGATGGAAACTAAAGCTCAGGGCACTGACAGTGATTTGCTGAGCCTGGAAGTGGCAAGGCATGTGGGCTCTGGCCCCTCCTTCTCTTCTCAGGCTTCTAACCTCACAATCAACATTCCTGCCCATCCCCAGGACGCAGCTCTGAGAGGAGGGGCAGCTCAGTGCCTTGAGTCCTGGCCTCTGAGCCATCAGTCAGGTTCTGAGCTGTCTCTGCTGTTGCTTTGCTCTGTGACCACAGGCAAAGGACTTTCCCTTTCGGAGCCTCCTTGTCTGTAATATGGGGTGGTAGCATCAGCTCAGGCAAGTCCCAAACCAGATAAGGGATGGACGTGCACATATTTTGTTCGTGGGAATACGCAGCCCCTCAGGTGACATGGTTTCACGGAAACATTAGAACAAGAGCTTTGGGGCCTGGCCAGCTGGCTGTGCTGCTTGATCGGAATGGCTGTAATGTTGAAGCCACCTGAGCCTGCGGGAATGAGGCTGAGGCCAAGCCCCCATCCCCTGCCCATCTGCTGAGAGTCCTCCATTGATTGGCGGGGGGGGGGGGTAGGGGTCAGGGAAGGGTCAGATGCTCCATTCAGAGCTGGGGACAAAACAAGTTACAGGGATGGAAGAGGGAGAGACAAAGCCACTCACCCAAGGCCACACACAGCTGGGGACCAACCCGGAGCTCTTTGAAGAAGTTCTGGGCTGGCTGGGTGATTAGGGGACCCTCGAGTAGGGATAGAAAGCAGCGGAGCCCCCAAACCTGGTGCAAGCTCTTGCTTCCTCCCTCAGCCTTCCAACCAGGACTAGAAATGCTACCTGCACTTTGGGGACTGTTTTCAACACACCTGGATGTGAAGTGTTCCGCCCAGTGCCAGTCCCCTTGCCGTTCGATCCACTCCTGCTGTCATTCAGAGCAGGGGCCCTGACCAAGTCCACATCGCAGAAGTGATCGGTGCCTGGCCCCGGGTTCTGCGCTGTGCAAGCACCCAGGGAGGGCGCTTCTTTCTCCCCATTCACAGATGCGGTTGTCACTTGGCTGGGGCCCAGGGAATCCCTGGGGAGGTTCTGCTGAATGGACAGGATCATTGTGTGTACACCCAGCACCGCCATGGGAGCCCTGCAATTCATAAGGCCATGTATAAAACAGGATTTCGTTTCCTAAAATTGGCTTTTTTGTGCAAGTTCTCAGGCTGTATGTAGGGGCCTGGGGTGTGGGTAGGGAGGCTGGAATAGCCTGAGCCACGGGGAAGTGTGGCCTGCATTTTTGACCCAAGAGACGCTCAGGTCAAGCGCTGCATCCCCCAGTCTGGACCCCAGGGTCTGATGCCTCAGCCAGGGCCTGAACTGTCCTAGCCAGAAGGGCTCCTGGACACCCCGGTAGTTCAGGGGAAGGATCCAAAAGGGCATCTGGGGCTGGGTGCAGTGGCTCACACCTGTCATCCCAGCACTTTGGGAGGCCAATGTGGGCAGATCAACTGAGGTCAGGAGTTCAAGACCAGCCTGGCCAACATGGTGAAACCCTGTCTCTACTAAAATTACAAAAATTAGCCAGGCGTGGTGGCACACGCCTATAGTCCCATCTACTTGGGAGGCTGAGGCAGAAGAATTGCTTGAGCCTGGGAGGCGGAAGTTGCAGTGACCAAGATCACACCACTGCACTCCAGCCTGGGTGACAGAGCAGACTCTGTCTCAAAAAAAAAAAAAAAAAAAAAGGCCGGGCACAGTGGCTCACGCCTGTAATCCCAGTACTTTGGGAGGCCGAGGCAGGCCGATCATGAGGTGAGGATGTCGAGACCATCCTGGCTAACACGGTGAAACCCCATCTCTACTAAAAATACAAAAAATTAGCTGGGCGTGGTGGCGGGTGCCTGTAGTCCCAGCTACTCTGAGGCAGGAGAATGGCGTGAACCCGGGAGGTGGAGCTTGCAGTGAGCTGAGATCGCGCCACTGCACTCCAGCCTGGGGGACAGTGTGTGACTCCGTCTAAAAAATAATACAAAAAAAAAAAAAAAAAAGGGTGCATTTGGGCGGGGCAGAGCAGGCCACAATGGAGAAACATCCAGAGTAGGGTATTTGGCTTCCGTCTCCTCAGCCTGGAGCCTCTCCCTTGTCCTGAGATGGGCCCAATAGGCTCCCCCACCGACCCCACAGCCGCCTCCCCCACTGTGATCACTACACAGGGACTGACTCAGCCCTTCCTTCCCCTCCCAGCCTCTCTTTCCTGGAAATTGCCATCATCAGCGGCCATAGCACCCCCATGGGACCTGGGGGATGGAGTTGGAAGCCCCCTCCCGCAACACTGGCCAGATTGGAGGGACCAGCAGGGAAGCTCCCTCCTACCCCCAGGGAGGCTGAAGCCAGCTCTCCATGGCAGCACCACCTGGAACCCAGGACCCTGGGAGGCAGATGAGATAGCAGGGACCTAGGGTCTGGGAGCAGAGTCACAGGGAAGGGTGGTATCTAGGGGAGGCGCATCTTGGGGGTGCATCTAGGGGAAATGCTAAGAGGTGACAGGGGTCTCTGGAGGTGCCCTAGTCCCTCTGCTAGGATGCAGGGTGACAGGGACCTGAGAAGGTGCTCAGCCACCCTCCGGAAGCTTCCGACGTCCCAGCCTGAGCTCAGCCTGCAGGGCCCTGTGGCCTGAGCCAACCCCAGACCTGGGTTGGATTTTTTCCTTGATTGTTTCTTGCTTCCTTCCTCCCCTAGACTCCTGCCAACTCCAGCCCTACCCTCCTGGCTCTTCACCCCACTTCAGAGAACTGTGACCCACTGCAGGCTGGGATTTGAGATGAGAGGTCACCCTCGGAGTTACCTCCAGCTGCTGCCTCTGCCTGGGACCCCTCCTTGGGAGTTGGGTGGCAGGGCCTTGCTGGGGGGACTTTCCTTTGCATCTGGATTTTGGTCTCGGGCCCAGGGCTATGGGGGTTTCCAGTGTGGTGACAGCCTTGTCCTAGCAGGGACCAGCCCAAGCACTTCCTCCCTCTGCGGGGGAGCCCTCTGGGAGTGTCCTAGCCTCAAAGCTGTCATTTTGTCCTAGGGAGTAAATTGTGGAGTCAGCAGAGGCTGTCTTCCACACTTTCTGTGCCTTCCAGGTATCTTGTCCTTACTCATTCTGAAAACCTAGGCTTGCATTTCTCTTGTGCCTAGGGCTATGCTGGACTAGAGAAGGCACAGGTGGCCAAAGCTGGGCCCAGCCCTCAGGGAACAGATAGCCTGCGTGAGAAACAAATAATTGATTCTGCCCTCTGTCCTTCCCAGGCCAGCGTGGAGCAGACTCAGCCAATGACTGGGAATTGAATGAAAAACCAAAGAGGACAGCCATGAAATCTGTCTGCTACAGGTGGGAAAGCAGATGGGAGAGTGAGAAGGGCTTCAAGGAGAAGGTGATATGTGAACAGGTCACAAATGGATGAACAGGAGTTTTCCAGGCACAGAAAAGGAAGGACATTCCAGAGGAAGCAGGCAGAGGCCTGGCAAGGCAAAGGCCAGGAGGATTGCAAGTAAAGTCATGGTATGATCAGAAAACAAGAGATGTCCAGTTGCCCATGGCATAGGAGAGGGGCCAGGCCAAAAGGGTAGTGGGTAAGCACTATATTCCCTGCCCAGCATCCATCTCTCACTCTGATGACTGTCCCTCAGTTTTCTAGTCTCCAGTGTGACTGAACCCACACCCCCAAGCTCTAAAAGTGGGTTTGAGTCCCGTGCCTAGCCCATCTGAGTCATGGGAAAGGCTCTGGCATATGACATCAAAGAGCCCAGGAACTTGCTGGGACTGTTAGGGTCACAAATACCAAGATGCCAGGCCAGAGCTGCTGGTGGCCAGCTCTGACACCCTAAGGGGAGAGCCTACCTAAGAATAAAGCCAAACATAGAAGAATACAGCACCAAGAGAATGAATCTCAATGACATTGCCTGTGCTGCTGGATCCAGTCATGCCTGAAGCAGTTTCCATTCTATGAGTCAACACATTTCAGTTTTGGCTTAATACAATTAGGGTTGGGCTTCTGTCACTTGCCACTGAGAATGAAGGGCCCATTGCAGAGGAGCTAAAGGCAGGTGATCACTCATGAGAATTGCTGAATGCCGTGGGAAAGGCAACGAGGATCTGTGTGTACAGGTACAATGCCATCAGAAATACATTTTCTTTCATTTAAGTTGTTTTTTGAGGCCGGGCGCAGTGGCTCATGCCTGTAATCCCAGCACTTTGGGAGGCCGAGGCGGGTGAATCACCTGAGGTTAAGAGTTCGAGACCAGCACGGGCAACATGGTGAAACCCTGTCTCTACTAAAAATACAAAAATTAGCCAGGCGCGGTGGCACCCACCTGTAGTCCCAGCTACTCGGGAGGTTGAGGCAGGAGAATCACTTGAGCCTGGGAGGTGGAGGTTGCAGTGAGCCAAGACTGTGCCACTGCACTCCAGCCTAGGCGACAGAGCGAGACTCCATCTCAAAAATAAATAAATACATAAAAATAATTACTTTTTGATTAGGTAATGCTCTTTCTTTTCTTTTTCTCTTTTTGAGATAGGGTCTTGCTCTATCGCTGGAACGCAGCGGTGTGATCACTGCTCACTGCAGCCTCAACTTCCTGGGCCCAAGCAATCCTCCTGAGTAGCTGCGACCACAGGCATATGCCACCATGCTCAGCTAAATTTTGCATTTTTTATAGAGACGGGGTTTCGCCATCTTGCCCAGGCTGGTCTTGAACTCCTGGGCTCAAGCAATCCATCTGCCTCGGCCTCCCAAAATGCTGGGATGACAAGGGTGAACCAATGCGCCTGGCTGAGGTAATGCTTTTATGTGATTCAAAATTCAGAAGTTGGCTGGACGCGGTGGCTCACACCTGTAATCCCAACAGTTTGGGAGACCAAGCGGGGGCGCATCACCTGAGGTCAGGAGTTTGAGACCAGCCTGGCCCACATGGTGAAACTCCGTCTCTCCTAAAAATACAGAAATTAGCCAGGCATGGTAGCGGGCGCCTGCAATCCCAGCTACTCAGGAGGCTGAGGAAGGAGAGTCGCTTGAACCTGGGAGGCGAAGGTTGTGGTGAGCCGAGATCACACCACTGCACTCCAGCCTGGGCGACAGAGTGAAACTCTGTCTCAAAAAAAAAAAAAAAAAAAAAAAAAAGGGAAAGAAAAAGAAATTCAGAAGTCCTAAGAGGCAAGAAGTCTCCTCATCCCTGTCCTTAAGGGACAGGTCTCCATTCTCCTATAGCCAATGGGTGTTATCAGTTCCTTGTAAACATTTGTAGGGATATTCTTGCATGTACAAGCAGAGCCCTTCTCATTTTTTTTTAAACACAAATGTCAATATTCAGACAAGTAGAGCCCCAAAGTACTGCAGGCCCTGGTGGGAGCTGGCGGAGGGCAGTCCTGCTGGGGACTGTGAGAAGCCACCTTTCATTGAGCCTCTGCTCTTCATGCTGCTTGACACCTTGCGTTTTCCATTTAACATTATATTTTGGAGGCCACTCTACATCAATACACAGAGTGTGTCCTTATTTTCACAGCCGCATGGTATTCCAGCACAAGGGTGTATGGTAATTTACAAATGCACTTCTCAGAAGAGGGACCTTCAGGTTGCTTCCAGCCCTTTCCCAAGACAGGCAGTGCCATGGTGAGTCGTCTGTACAAAAGCCCTTTCACACACGCGTGAGCGCTGCTGCGGAATACATTCCCAGAAGGGACTTGGGAGGATTGGGGGGCAAAAGATACGTGCAGTAGTGTCTTATTATTGTTATTTTAGAGACAGGGTCTTGCTCTGTCACCTAGGCTGGAGCACAGTGTACAATGGTGTCATCATAGCTCACTGCAGCCTTGACCTCCTGGGCTTAAGCCATCCTCCCGCCTTGGCCTCCACATGGCTGGGACTACAGGCATGCACAACCATGCCCAGCTTGCAGTGGTCATTTTGTCAGCTCTGTCAGCTTGTCCTTCTCGGTGACTGTGCCAGGTACCAGGCCCCCACACAGTCGACAGAGCTGTTTCTCCTCAGCCTCACCAGCCCCTGGTTTCCACCTATTTTGATTTTTGTCCATCTGAAAGGTAAAAACTAAACAAAACAAAGGAATTTGGGTGTGGCTAGAGTTTGTGATTCTCTTACGATTCATGAGGCTGGCCACTTTTTCATTTGCTTAAGAGCCACATGTGTTTCTTTTTGGTGAACGAACTGCAGAATTTCCCTTAGGGAGGTGGTACCGGGCAGCTTTGGAGAGTGGGGCCTGGAGGGAGGCCAGACTAGAGGCAGAGGCCACTTCTGGGGACAGTTAGTGTAGGAGTGAAAGAAAACTTGGCCCTGAGGAGGGGTGTGAGAGCTGGAGATGGAGATAATGAAGTTGGAAGGTGAGATTAGGTGATAGGTTAGCCCTGACTGGGGCCATGGAGGAAGAAGGGGGCGTCAGGCCCAGTTCAGGCTTATAACTTGGGTGACAGGGTGGGGGTGGGGGGACAATGGAGCCCTCAAGGGTTTTGGGGGCCAGGATGATGTGCTGCCTGCCTATTCTCCACTCCACATGGTGATAGACAGAAACACCACTCTGACTGCCACATGCCCTGTTCATGTGCTGCCATGGCCACAAACCTGCAGCAGGGCCCCTGCTAGCCTCTTCAGCCTCCAGCCAGTGCTCCGCACCTGCTGCCCTGAACACGTGCCTGTCAACTGTCGGCCATGCCCAGCCTCCAGGACTAGGTCCCTGCACACGCACCTCCATGAGCCCCGGGATTGGCTCCCTCCACCTCACCTGGCCACCCCCATGCCTCCTGTGGCTCTCAGCTGTGATGTCTCCCCTTAGGGAAGCTTTCTGGACCCCCATCGATGTTGGGTCCCCTTGTGATACCGTGGGAAACTCTGGACCATGGTCCTCTCCATGCCATTGTCATTTGGTTCATGTCCATCTTCCACTGGCCCATAGCCAGTCCCCTAGAGTGTGTGCCATGTGGTAGGCACCCAGTGAATATGGATGAGTGGATGGATGGGTGGGTGGGTGGATGAGTGGATGGATGGATGGATGGATGGATGGATGGATGGATGGATGAAAGGATGGATGGTTACGTGGATGGACAGATGGGTGGGTGGATGGGTGGGTGGATGGATGGATGGATGGATGGAAGAATGGATGGTTAGGTAAATGGATGGGTAGATGGTAGGATGCTGGGGATAGCAAGAAGGGGCTGTATGGAGGCAAATGTTTAGGAAATAAAAGCCGGGAGTCGGTGACCCCTCTGTGCAGCACCCACACCACCAGGTGCCTCTGCCCTTGGCCTGCTCTGGTTTTCTCCATCTGACACATTTGGCTTCATCTGATGCTCTGCAGTGTCCACTGTTTACAGGTTTCTGTGCTGGAGTGGCAGCTCTGGGTGGCAGCAGAGATTCTGTCCGTTCAGTCATCTTTACATCTTGCTGCCAAGAAAAGACCTCCATCCTGCAGGGCCCTTAGTGGGTGTTGTTGTTGTGCTGTCCCCACAGGCGGGCCTCCCACCTCTTTTCTTTCCAAGCTGCCTGCTTCTGGAAGGTGGAGAGGAGGCATGTCATGGGAAGGCACTGCTTCTGCAGGAGTTTCTTTGTGGGCCTACTATGTGCCAAGTACTGTCTAGGGACCAGTGAGACAACAGTGAACATGACAGTCCCTGCCCTCAGGGAGCAGGGATTCTGAGAGCCTGCCTCCCAGGAAGGTGGATGCTACAACAGCTGTCAGGTGTGGGGTGCTTACAGAAAGCTGGATCTACATATAAACATTTGTATGTGTCTATTCCCCCGACCCCATCTCCTCTTTTTTTTTTTTTGAGACAGAATCTTGCTCTATTGCCCAGGCTGGAGTACAATGGCACAATGTCAGCTCACTGCAATCTCTACTGCCTGGACTCAAGCAATCCTCCTGCCTCAACCTCCTAAATTGCTGGGATTATAAGCATGAGCCAGTGTGCCCATCCTATCTTCTTCCTTTTTTTTTTTTTTTTTTTTTTTGGAGAACGGATTCTTGCTCTGTCGCCCAGGCTGGAGTGCAGTGGCACAATCTTGGCTCACTGCAAGCTCTGCCTCCCGGGTTCACGCCATTCTCCTGCCTCAGCCTCCCAAGTAGCTGGGACTACAGGTGCCCGCCACCACGCCTGGCTAATTTTTTGTATTTTGTATTTAATTTTTTGTATTTAGTAGAGACGGGGTTTCACTGTGTTACTCAGGATGGTCTCGATCTCCTGACCTCGCAATCCACCCACCTTGGCCTCCCAAAGTGCTGGGATTACAGGCGTGAGCCACCGCGCCTGGCACCCACCTTCTTTTAAAGTAATCCAGACACATAGTAAAAAATTTCAAACACAGCTAGGTGTGGTGGTTCATGCCTGTAGTCCCAACAATTTAGGATGCTCAGGCAGGAGGATTGCTTGAACCCAGGAGTTTGAGACTGGCCTGGGCAGCATAGCGAAACTCTGTCTCTACCAAAAACTCAAAAATTAGCTGGGTGTGGTGGTGCACACATGTGGTCCCAGCTATTCAGGAGGCAGATGCGAGAGGCTCGTTTGAGCCTGGCAGGTTGAGGCTGCAGTGAGCTGTGATCGCACCACAGCACTTAGACTGGGCGACAGAGTGAGACCCTGTCTCCAAAAAAATTAAAAAAAAAAATTCAAACAGCATATGAGTGTGGACATGACAAATCATTCTCCGAGCCCTCCTGCTTCTGACCTCTAGCCCTTGGACACCCATCCCCAGAGGCAACTACTATTACTAGAAACATTCTAAGGGGCAGACAATTTGAAGGGGCCTCAAGTCCTCAGGGAGAAATTGAACCTTCAAGGGAAGAAGCTGCCAGGAATCAGGAGTGACTGAGCCTTTTCCCCCTATGCGTCAGGAATCAGAAGTGACGGTGCCTTCTCCCTTTGCCCCGTGTCACCCTCATGCCCTGCTCTGTGGTGGGAGGCAGGTGGTGGGAGGGCAGGGTCCCCACCCTGCTGAACAGGGCCCAGCCTGCCTGATGGAGGCAGGTGTACCCCTCATCCACCCCGGAAAGGCACTTCCTCTGGGGCAGGAGCGGGGCTAGGGTTGCCTCTACCCAGCAGCTTTTCTCACTCTTCAGGTGGGGCCTGCTGACTCAGCATGAAATGCTTCAGCCCCTGGGAAGATCTGGGAGCGATGGGAGTAAGCAGAGATGATGGGGCTTGGCTGGGCCCCACTGGCCACTGGGCAGAAACCTGGGATCTCAGGGAGCAGTTCGCAGGGGCCAGGGTCAGAGGGGTCATGGGCAGCAGCTGTTTCTGAGACCTCCCAGTGGCCCCTTGGCCTGGGCAGCTGCAAGGCCTCAGCTGTCAGGCAGGCTCTGGGTGGGGAGGAGCCTAGAGCCCCGGGAAGAGGCGGCGCAGGATGGGGGAATTCAGAGCCGGCAGCGGTCCAGGTGGGTCCGAGGGGAGGCCAGCCCCTAGACCCCTGGGCATTTCCAGGGCTGACCCAAGAAGCAGCAGTAGGCATGGTCGCTCGGGGACTGGAGACCCAGAAAGACCAAGGGCGGTGACGGAAGGGCCCAAATGCCTGAACGCAGCTGGGAGTCTCGCCATGAACAACCATGGGTGTCTTCCGGTGGTCTCTCTAGCCAGAAATCCCAGCACCTCTCTGCTGCCACCCCTCCTCTCCCCTGCCCCCAGGCCAGTCCCACCCTTTGCCTTGTTGATCGGTGATGCTAAGTGCAAGTGCTGGCCAAAGTTCTCTCCATGGCACGATCTTGCCCATCCCTCTCTCGGCCACCCTCCCAGCGCCTCCAGTTCCGAGGCTTTTGACTGCAGTGACTCCCACATCTACCCCTCCAATGCCCATGTCTCACTGGAGTGCTGTTTCCAGTATTCCAATGGCCCACTTGGTGCCCCTCTTCCTCCCAACCTGCCCCAACAGATCCAGGCCCCTCCCCTGAGCCCTTCTCTGCTCAAACCACCCCTTTGCTACGTGCTCCTAGATACTGGGGCTGCACCTGGGACTCCTCTTAAGTTGGTCCTTGTTGGGTGGTCAAGGTGAGGCACAGGGGGTGGGAGGCAAACCCTTCCAAGATTCTCTGGGGCAGAAAGAATCAGGTCCAAACGCCTTAGCAAGACCACGGTCTGGCTCTGAAGCACCATTCCAGGTCCATCACTGCCTCCCTTCCCTCTTTCCCTCTGTCCTTCCCTCTTTTCCTTTACCCGTCTCTCGCCCTCTGTCCCTCCTCCCTCCCTCTCTTTGCCTTGTCTTCCTTCATAAATCTTTTTTTTTTTTTTTTTTTTTGCCGCCACCTCGCCCGGCTAGTTTTTTGTATTTTTTTAGTAGAGACGGGGTTTCACCGTGTTAGCCAGGATGGTCTCGATCTCCTGACCTCGTGATCCGCCCGTCTCGGCCTCCCAAAGTGCTGGGATTACAGGCTTGAGCCACCGCGCCCGGCCCTTCCTTCATAAATCTAAAGCCCCTCCCCATTCCTAGGAACATACCCAAGATAACTGAAAACAGGTGTTCACACAAAGCTTGTACCCAAGCCTCCACTATTCATAATAGTCAACAAGTGGGAAAACCTGACAGTGGATGCACTGATCAACAAAATACCAATACCGTACAGCCACACAGCGGGGTCTCGGCCACAGAAGACAATGGCGGACAGACAGCCACACGGCGGGGTCTCGGCCACAGGAGACAATGGCAGACAGACAGCCACACGGCGGGGTCTCGGCCACAGGAGACAATGGCGGACAGACAGCCACACGGCGGGGTCTCGGCCACAGGAGACAATGGCGGACTGATACGTGCTGCTGCAGGGACAAACCTTGAAAACATCATGCTAAGTGAAACAAACCTGACAGGCTGGGCGCGGTGGCTCATGCCTGTAATCCCAACACTCTGGGAAGCCAAGGTGGGTGGATCACTTGAGGTCAGCCGTTCGAGACCAGCCTGGGCAACATGGTGAAACCCTGTCTCTACGAAAAATACAAAAATCAGTTGGCATGGTGGCGGGCGCCTGTAGTCCCAGCCACACAGGAGGCTGAGGCAGGAGAACCGTTTGAACCCGGGAGGTGGAGGTTGCAGTGAGCAGAGATCATGCCACTGCACTCCAGCCTGAGTGACAGAGCGAGACTGTCTCAAAAACAAACAAAACCTGACAGAAAAGGGCATGGGCCAGGCACAGTGTCTCATGCCTGTAATCCCAACACTTTGGGAGGCTAAGGCAGGTGGATCACCTGAGGTCAGGAGCTCAAGACACACCTGTAATCTCAGCTACTCAGGAGGCTGAACCCTGAGGTCAGAAGTTTGAGACCAGTCTGGCCAATATGGCAAAACCCTGTCTCTACTAAAAATATAAAAATCAGCCAGGTGTGGTGGCAGGCACCTGCAATCCCAGTTACTCAGGAGGCTGAGGCAGGATAATCGATTGAACCCGGGAGGCGGAGGTTGCAGTGAGCCGAGATTGCGCTACTGCACTCCAGCCTGGGTGACAAGAGCGGAACTCCATCTCAAAAACAAGAAGAGGATGTATTGTATGATTCTGTTTATACAAAATGCCCAAAATAGGCAAACCTACAGAAAAGAAATTAGATTAATGATTGCCAGGGGATGGAATTTGACTGCTAATGGGTGCAGGGGTGATGAAAATACTCTGGAATTAGATAGTGGCGAGGTCTGCACAACACCATGAACATACTAAAAACCACTGAATCGTACACTTTAAAATGATGATGTTTATGGCTGGGCACAGTAGCTCATGCCTGCAATCCCAGCACTCTAGGATGCTGAGGCGGGTGGATCACTTGAGGTCAGGAGTTTGAGACCAGACGGGCCAACATGGCGAAACCCCATCTCTACTGAAAATACAAAAATTAGCTGGGCATGGTGGCAGGCGCCTGTAATCTCAGCTACTCGGGAGGTAGAGGCAGGAGAATAGCTTGAACCCGGGAGGCGGAGATTACAGTGAGCCAAGGTTCACGCCACTGCACTCCAGCCAGCTCCGATGGCTACTCCCAGCAGTAGGGAAGCTGCAGGGCCAGGTTGAGCTGGGCCAGGTGCCCTGAGGTCAAAGGAAAGGAAACCCTGAGCCCCAGTGGCTGCTGAAGGTAGAGCTGGATGGAAGATCCGCGCCATGGCCCTGCCAGCCCCCACCCTTGGGGGCCCCTCGAGGTCCTAATTCCCTCGCTTCATTCTTGGCACCCACTTAGGTTCCCAGGCACAGCAACTAGGAGTGGCTTCTGTTCCCTCGGCAGCTCTCCCTCTGAGACTGGAACCCTAAAGGGAAGCCACCAGGTGGGCAAGGGAGGGTGGCTCCTTCTGCCAGGGCAGAGGCAGGGCAAGGTGGGGGCATGGGCATGGGAGGCAAATCCTGGCAAGAGCTCAGGACTGTTTCTTCAAGGCCATCTAGTTGGTGTCTCAAGGGCAGGGACCATGACCAGATCAGGGGGAGGCCACCAAAGGCGGCTGTAAGGCAGATGGGCCTGACCTCCTGGGCACTCTCCACCCTCCATCACCGACACGCCCCCAGAGCCTGCTTGAGATCGTCTGGGATAACAGATGCCTGGGGAAACTGGTGACACAGCTGAAGTGGGGTCTAGGGACGGTCAGCTAGCAGTCACTTGGCACCTTCCTGATAAGAGCAAAAAGGAACTGTCTGGTGGCAGAGGCACGCCTGCCAGACCTGTCTGCTCAGGGGTTCGCATCCTGCTTTCTTTTTGTCTGACTCTTAAATGCCTGCTCCAGCCCTCCCAGCCCTCCTAGATCATTTCCAACAGTCACACTACTGGTATCCAGGCAACCGTTGCCTGGGCTCCCAAAATTCCACATCCAGAGGCTGACAAGTCATGGTGCCCCCATGGAATATGGCTGGCTGCTTCACGTGTGGAGGAGCTGGGGGAGGAGGGAAAAATCCGCTCCCCACGCCGGGATGAGTTTCTAATTCTTGGCCTCAGAGGAGGTGCCTAAAAACCAATGAAATAAAACAGCTGCTCCTTGTGTTTAAAGGGAGACCTTTTACTGTACGCTGGTCAGATCTGGAGCTCAACTCCATTTCACTGTCAGAAAGGTGAGAGGCAAAAGCTGGCCACCGTCAGGTCACCTATTTATCTCTGAGTCAAGGCACAGACACCAGCAGCTGGCTGCCCCCTTGCCCAATTCCTTGCCCTGACAGCTGGGGTTTGCTGGTCTTGGCTCTGGCATGTGAGGCAGGACAGCCTGCCAGCTTAGGGCAGGAAGCCACTCCACGTCTGGCCAGTGACAGCTTTTCCCCAGATGCCAGGACACAGGGGCATGGGATGTGCTGTGAACCTTGGAAGGCCTGACCCTGTCTGAGTGTTCTGGGCTGTAGGCAAGCCCTGGCCACTGCGTGACTTGGCAAAGCAGCTGCCACCAGGACTCCAGCTTTGGAACAGCCCGGCGAGGCCACCCCCTCCAGATGGAGAGGTCAGGCTGGGACCACAGCATGCATGTGAGGAACCGCGCAGGGAGGCCCAGGCATGTGGCCAGCTGCTTGCTCTGCAGCCCAGCTCTAGGGCCCGCCCAGTGCACCTCTGCAGCATAGAGGTCGCTGGGGCCTTTGGGGGATGAGGGGTGGGGCTGAGAGTTACCCACTGGACAAGACCAGGGCTGGACAGAAACCCAGTGTGACCGACACTCTGCCTTCTCTGGTCATAGGTCAAATAGGCAACATTCTCTGTCTACTACCAGGATAAAGAAAATAGAAGAAGGGTCAAACCCAGAAGTCACACTCAGAATTTAATTTCTCCAAAAGTTGTTTCTGCGTTTGATTCATGCAGAAAATCACAAAGCCTTCTCACCTTTTCTGAGTGGGCGGGATCCACAGCTGGCTTACTTCTGTACATGGAGCATGGACTGAGAAGCAACAGCCTCCTTCCAGGAGAGGCTCCACTCACAGGCAGGCCCGGTTGCACGAGCCCTCCCTGCTGGGCCTGGTCCCTGCAGCTGCCCCTCCCTCCTTTCCTACCCAACTGTTCACCTTGTCACAGGACTACATCTTGGCTCTTGGCTAAGACTTTAAGGGCCCACACAGCACAGGACAGAAGCCTCAGATCCTGACGACCTGCGCGGCAACGCACGGACTCTGCCTCTCCACTCCGTCCACCGCTGGCCTCCTGAGGTAGAGTCGTGCGAAGGTGCCTCCCACCTGCCCTTTGGTAAGGCGCCCGGGGTTCACACAGACACAGCCGAGGACATCCTGGGGAGGAGAGAAGGGGAGACAGGTTTGGAGGCCTTAACTAACTGGGAACCAATGTGAAAAAGAAGTGACATCAGATGGCTGGACCCCAAAGAGGGTTTTACAAAATGGAAATGAAGGCAGACAAACAACCAGACACATTTTCATTTTCAGTCTTTTTTTTTTTTTTTTTTGAGACAGAGTCTCGCTCTGTTGCCCAGGCTGGAGTGCAGTGGCAAGATCTCAGCTCACTGTAGCCTCCACCTCCTGGGTTCCAGCGATTCTCCTGCCTCAGCCTCCCAGGTAGCTGGGATTACAGGCGCACACCACCATGCCTGGCTAATTTTTGTATCTGTAGTAGAGATGGGGTTTTACCATGTTGGCCAGGCTGGTCTCAGACTCCTGACCTCAGGTGATCCATCCACTTTGGCCTCCCAAAGTGCTGGGATTACAATCGTCAACCACTGCACCCAGCCTCCATCACATATGTTAACTTGTTACTAGAAAGCTTTGAATTCCTTTTAAATATTTCAAACAGAAGAATGAGGTGATTTGGCAGAATGATAATCAGCCCCCAAACTTGGAGACAAACCTGATCTAGCTGTTTACTGCTTTCCCATGTGAAAAACTTTTTTTTTCCTTTTTTAACCCCTTGAGGTTGAACTAGCTCTTGTTTGGCAAGAGTGGGACTGGTCTGGGCAGATTCCCTGTAAGTGACCTAACTCCAAGGCAGGCAGGGTGAAGGGTGGCAGAGATCAGAATGACCTGACAGCTTCTTCAAGGTATTCCCAGCTGAGCCCACTTGGAGGTCGTATCAGAATTTGGGAGGCACAGGACAGGCAAGTGTACACTGAAATCTTCCCCAGGTCACCTTGATGTGGCCTGGTAAAAGCCCTCAGTTGAGGGCCTTCCTAGTCACCTGGGCTCCTGTTCTCTTGGGAAGGGAGGAGGGGACACTGTTTACTCAAACATTTTACTGACAGAGTTGTTTGTTTTCTGGTCCCACCACCTCCCCACAGAAACAAGGCCACAGGGCAGGGTGCTAGAGGCCCCATCCCCCTCAGCAGACCCACGAGGGGTGAGTGCCAGGTGGTCCAGAAGGGAAAGTCAAAGACTGGGTTCTGGTGTTTCTGGGAAAAAGCAGAGTTCAAACCTACCTTCACGAAGTACCTCAGCTCTGACGGGATGATAAGGACATCTGGGGTGACAGGCAGCTGTGCGTAGACATAGAACGTCTCATAGTCAATGGCCATGTCTTCTTGGGGTGGGTAGAGCGGGTAATAGCTACAGAGACAGAGAGAAATGGTCAGCAGTAGCAGACCGGGGGGCCCCCTTCTCACACAGAGTCCCCGTAGGTACTGGCTTCTGTGCTGCTTGCGTCCGCAGACCGACTTTTTCTCTGTGTGTGGGGGCAGAATGCAGGCTTGTCATCACAGGGTAAAGTTCCCTGCTGGTAGCCTGGTGAAGGCTCTTATAGTCATGCTTGTCATAGCTTCATGATCCCAAGGCACTCTCTCCACAGTCAGGGGTCCCAGCGGCAAGCTCACCTTCTCTGGGTCAGGATGTGCTTGAGTATTCGGCTGAATCTGTCTGAAGTTCCAGAAGAACTGGGAAAGAAAAGAAAGCACGAACACAGAACCCTGTTTTTCAGCCCATTTCTCTTCAGGGAGGACCGGAGAATTTAATAAACCAGAGAGAAGCTAAATGGCCAAGGCCCAGTGACAAGAGGAGGATGCATCTGGGGAAGTTTAAAGACCCACCCACAAGGAGCTTGGTCTGTCCCCACATGAGGAGGGACATAGGACACCGGGTTGAGAAGGGAAAGCACAGGAATCCCTCATAATCAAGATCAAGGAGGGCCATTAGCCAGCACCGTGCTGTGCAAGAGGATGCAAAGTTGGCACCATTGTGAGGCGGGCGTGTAGCCAGGCTGACTCGATCTCAAACCTCAGCCAAGGAGCCACACCCGTCTTGCTTCACACGAGAGTCGCTTCACACGCCCCTTCCCATCAAGGATGACGGCAGAACGGAGCTGCCCAACATCAACTCAACAAATTTGGCAGGGCCTGATTATCTGCAGAGCTGGATGTCGTACTAGTAATGAAGAAAGCCCTTCAGAGAAAATTCCCAGTTTATCCTCCACAAACAGGATGTCCACATTTGTTTTCAGGTCACAAATTTGGGAAATGAAAAAAACAGGAGCAGAAAAGAAAATGTAGATGAATTTCGATGCCTTTAAGTGCAAAGACAGAATGGACGTGGTTCTTTGGGGTCTCAAATGCAGTTTCGAGAGGTGGTAACAGAAACTAATGCATCCAACCAACCCCTCCCCTTGGGTACAGAGAAACTCAGATGGCCAGAGGGTCGGGCACAGCTTGCTGCTTTCAGGACTCTCTGGTCAAGACTGTCAAGCAGCCCCTTGATTTTCTTGGCTGAAGAAAGGGCTGGGACCAGAAAGCCAGTCATCCTGCTTGGGGCCTGGAACATACTTCTTACCTACTGATCTCCTCGGCCCCCAGGTGGAACAGCAGATCCGTAGACGTCAGGCCAAAGATCACTCCATTTATGGACAGGCTGCAGGGCTCGGACACAAACTGTACTTGCTAAAATGAGAACAGATTGGAACAAATATTTGTACGCCAAAGCTAGAAACATCTTCCCATGAAAGTGGGGGTTGTCTGAGGGCTGGGGAGACCACGGAAAAGGGGACCAAACCAACATACATCAAACTTATAGACACATTTGCTTGTTTTAAAAAAAAAAAAAAGGGTTTAAGATTCAGGCTGTACGCATTCTCTAAAGAGGCCTCTCCACCCTCCCCTTCAGGGCCAGGGCCAGAGCCAGTGGCGGAGGCATGCTGCATTCTGGCTGCCTGCTGGTCAAGGAGTGGGTACTGCTACCTTTTTGTCCTCTCGAGACAGATCGGAGTAGCTGAAAGGTGGCTGGGGGTACACAGGCTCATGGTGCACATCTCTCAACGACGGGACAAAGACAAGGTGGGAGCCGGAGCTAGTACGGCAAAAGAACAAACAGAAGAGGGAGAAAAGTGAGTGCGGTTGAGTTAGAACAGCTGCGCAACAGGCAGGATGCCTCAGGGCTGGAGGCAGAGCCCACTTCCAGGCAGGCAGCTCAGAATTGCACTCTGTTATGAACAGAGACGCTGTTTCCCATGGGACACTGGGAGTGAAGGACAATTTGTTCTACTTCACACCCATCCATCTGGACAGGCTCCGATTGCCTGGGACACTTTCTTGTTGCTCTGTGTGGCTTTCTCCCAAGAGGATGGAGACTATTGTTTGGCAGAAAAAGGGGCAAAGAAATGGAGATCTAGAAAATCTAGAAAGACAAGGATGCGAATAAAAAATCACAGCCTCAGAGCCAGAGTTTAAACCACAGCTTGGACTCATTACACCTTCTAAGCAAGTGTAGCTTGCAGGCATTAAACAGTGTCCCTGCCACACCTTGGCAGAGTGCACGGAGCTGGGGCATCTTTCCTAGGGAGAAGGCAGTATACCAAAAAGACCCTGAGACTGCCGTTTTTTTCTTTTCTTTTTGAGACAGAGCCTCACTCTGTCACCCAGGCCAGAATGCAGTGGCATGATGTGGGCTCACTGCAACCTACATTTCCTGGGTTCAAGTGATACCTGTATCTCAGCCTCCCGAGTAGCTGGAACTACAGGTGCACACCACCACACTCAGCTAATTTTGTATTTTTAGTAGAGACAGGGTTGGCCAAGCTGGTCTCGAACTCCTGGCCTCAAGTGATCCACCCACCTTGGCCTCCCAAAGTATTGGGATTACACACGTCAGCCACCACGCCTGGCCTGCCTTCGTATTTAGAAGATCCAGCTGAAACCCTCCGACTGACTGAACACTGGGCCATAATTACTGGACAATCAAGACACAGACATTTCCAGCGGGAGGCGGAAAAGCCCAAGCGGCCTCTCCCTGAGCCATCACATCCCTCCCCTCTCACACATGTAAGTAATGCCCTGAGTTTCTATTTCTCAGCAGGCTATCTTGCAAAAATGAAAGAAATATTTAACAGCAACAGTAAAAGCACAGATGACAGCAGATGTTTCCTTTGATGGAGCAGGAGAATCTCTAGGGTTACAACATACAAGTGAAGAAGAAAGTTGTAACTCTGGGGGCCAACTATTTATTTTTCCCAGCCACACAAAAGAGAAAGAAAGTCTCGTTTCCTTGGTTCCCTTTGCTGACCTTGGCAGAGGGGCCATTTATAAATCAAATAGGCATAAAGTGTTACTTTGCGGGCATGTTTAAAATCCACCAATAGCTCTCACTTCCATCTCCGTCTCCTGCTTAAAATGTGTGGACTTCTCAGGCATACGTACACTTTGACATGTGATAAAGGTGCTGGTGACAGCTGTCACCCTTATCACTGTGGTGTCCTCTCAGAGTGCGAACTGAGACTTTTTTTTTTGGAGACGGAGTCTCGCTCTGTCACCCGGGCTGGAGTGCAGTGGCCGGATCTTCGCTCACTGCAAGCTCCGCCTCCCGGGTTTACGCCATTCTCCTGCCTCAGCCTCCTGAGTAGCTGGGACTACAGGCGCCCACCACCTCGCCCGGCTAGTTTTTTGTATTTTTTTAGTAGAGACGGGGTTTCACCGTATTAGCCAGGATGGTCTTGATCTCCTGACCTCGTGATCCGCCCGTCTCGGCCTCCCAAAGAGTGCTGGGATTACAGGCTTGAGCCACCGCGCCCGGCGCGAACTGAGACTTCTACAACAGAAAATCAGAATCCTGAGACCAAAGGTGTTTACATATTCATTATTGTCCCTTTGACACTGAAAAGCTCACTAGGATGATCCAGTCCACCATTTGGGTGCCAGGGTCTGGTAAACAAGCCACGGGGTAACTTGAATGGGACAATCTGTGCTCCACATCTCAAGGGCTTGACATCTGTGATGAACACAACGAACTGAGGTGCAGCTGGCTGCTCTCAAGGGACAAAACTGCCCTGTTTCAGTAGGCTTTGGAAGGGCAATAGTTAAGGAGGAAATAGCCTTCCTGCTCATGGTTAGAAACCGGCTATAGAAGGAGGGATCAGAAAAAAATTCCAACTATGCTCAGCATTGCACAACCTCATACGTCACAGGGGGAGGGTCCTCCAGCTGCTCCCGCAAACAGGATGAGAACTGCGGGCTCTGCTTGCTTCCTCTGAGGTGCTTTCTCACTGGCTCTTTTTCTTTTTCTTTTTTTTTTTGAGATGGAGTCTTGCTCTGTCACCCAGGCTGGAGTGCAGTGGTGCAATCTCAGCTCACTGCAACCTCCACTTCCTGGGTTCAAGCAATTCTGCCTCAGCCTCCCGACTAGCTGAGATTATAAGCACCCACCGCCACGCCTGGCTAATTTTTGTATTTTTAGTAGAGATGGGGTTTTGCCATATTGGCCAGGTTGGTCTCGAACTCCTGACCTCAAGTGATCTGTCTGCCTCAGTCTCCCAAAGTGTTGGGATTACAGGCGTGAGCCCCTGCGCTTAGCCTGGCTCTGGCTTTTACATGATGACTCAGCTTAATGCTCTGCATTTCTGACCTCTCAGAAATACAAAGAAATTCTCTGCCCAAGAACTGTTTATATACTGTTTCTAGAAGGGTGGGGCAGCTCCCCCTGCCTCGTGGCACACACTGGCCACAGATGAAAGTGCCTGGTGGTGCTGGGTTCTCATCCCCAGTGTAACAATGCCTTATCTGTGCTTTATTTCTATCACTGCTGACAATACCACATGGGGTAAGGAACCAAAAACAGAACCCAACCTCAAACTGAAAGCACCCAGCCAGTGTTAGGGCACTACGACACAGTCCCTGCCTGTCCCCAAGGGCTGACAAAAGGAGAACACAGCCCTGCTCCTGTGTTTTGGGGGCCTATCTCCTGAGGAGTTCTAACCACTCTCCAGGCCTGATGAACTTGACCAGGATCACAGCAAATCTGGGGAAGAGGGAAGGCACCTGTATCACCTTCATTTGAGGGAGGGAGGGAGGAAAGGGCAGAACCAGCCATGGTTGTCACTGGCACAACCCATGTCTCTGATTCTGGGAGTTGGGGGATGTTCTTTATTCCAGCTGTGCCATCTACCATCCTGGCCCACACTGCCGGTACAAGAAGGTAGTGATACAACTTACTGACTCTGGGATCAGTTCTCATGGCTAAAAGGCGGAAGGTTAGATATCTTATTTTAAAAACCACTTTTGTGACAGACTCGTCTTTAAACGCTTAGTCTCAGGAACATTTCTATTTTATTAGCTCAGCTACAGGCACGCAGATCTCATGAGATCTACCACCTATACCAGCTTCTTTCAAACACTGGCACTGGGGGAAAGGGACAGGAATGACAGGAATGGAGGATGTCAGATTTCTGAATAACTTTCCACTCCCGGCTTTAGCCTCTTCCTGGAACAGTGACTTTCCTCTCAAATGAGAACTGCACAGCTCTCTCATCTCTGCTGTGACCTCTCACAGTTCCTTCTGTTTGGTCTGTGGCAAGGATTCAAGGCCCCACCCTCACTGAGAGTGTCTATCACCACCAGCTGTAGCCACTGGCGGCATCCCACGCACCCTGGGGAAGCACTGACTTGGGAGGAAATTGGGCTTACCCAAAACAATCACTTACACAACGAGATGTGTGGGGTCTCACAGGATTTCACTGCGTAAGTCATCAAACACTTCTCAAAGCCATCCTGGGAAGATTCCCGTGGAATATTAGTTTATACAAAAGGGAGAAAAGGAACTAAGTATAGAAGAGAAAGAGCAACCAAACAGTGAAAGCCGATGCAGCCTTGTCCTTTCAAGTATGTTTATCTTTGTGTTTTACAGAGATGCCTCTTAACTTGCACTTGAAGGTCAAGGGTTCTAGCTGATCTCAGTAGTGCAAAAGGAAGAAAAGAATAGGAACTGCCATGATTTTTTTTTTTTTTTTTGAGAAGGAGTTTTGTTTTTGTTGCCCAGGCTGGAGTGCAGTGGTACGATCTCGGCTCACTGCAGCCTCTGCCTCCTGGGTTCAAGTGATTTGCCTGCCTCAGCCTCCCCAGTAGTTGGGATTACAGGAATGTGCCACCACGCCCAGCTCATTTTGTATTTTTAGTAGAGATGGGGTTTCACCATGTTGGTCAGGCTGGTCTTGAACTCCTGACCTCAGGTGATCCACCCGCCTTGGCCTCCCAGAGTACGTGAGCCACCAGGCCCAGCTTTTTTTTTTTTTTTTTTTTGAGATAGAGTTTTGCTCTTTTTGCCTAGGCTGGAGTGCAATGGCACAATCTTGGCTCACTGTAACCTCTGCCTCCCGGGTTCAAGTGATTCTCCTGCCTCAGCCTCCCCAGTAGCTGGGATTACAGGTGCCCACCACCATGCCTGGCTAATTTTGTATTTTTAGTACAGATAGGGTTTTACCATGTTGGCCAGGCTGGTCTCAAACTCCTGACCTCAGGTGATGTACCCACCTCGGCCTCCGAAAGTGCTGGGATTACAGATGTGGATCCACTAAGCCTGGCACTGCCATGACTTTTAAATGGTTTCAGTTTCTTAATGGGAAGCTCTGGAGAAACCTAGGAAGCTTAAGGTTCTGTCCAGTATTTTGAAATCTGACCTTCTTGTGCCTTCAATAATTGTACGTAGACACTGCTTGAAAATGTCTTCAAACGGACTTGTCAGTAGACAGTTCTGCAAGAAAGGAAAGGAGATAAATTTAGACAGCAGATGTTTGGTGTTTACTCACTTAACATTGTTAGGTGACCCATAGATGTCAGCTGTTGGGCTGGAAGCTGAAGGAGACGCAAAGATGAGAAAGATGGGGTCTTTTTCTTAAGGAGTTAAGTCTAGTTGAAGGCAGGAGGGGAGATGTGGGAATTAACTCTCTTGAATGCAGTGTGGGAGAGACTACAAGGAAGAAAGACTGCTTTGAAATATTTTCCATGGAAGGTAAAGTATTGTGAGACAAAGGATCAGAGGTCCCAGACCTCAGCCATGGAGATGTCCCAGGAAGGACCATTTGTGTTTTATGCAAAGGACAGCAAGATGAGTTATAAGCTCGGGGTATTGGCCAGGATAGGTTCTTTCACAGGGCAACCTGTGACTGCCAGACACCTGCATTTGTGCTAGTGCTCTTATGCCTTAGCACCAGGCATCACAAACAAAGGAACATTAAGACTGATATATTTACATGTCCCTCCCCCAGCTTCCAGACAGCCTTGTATTCTGGTGAAAGGAAGCTCTCGGATTCCAGATCTTTATTAATAAAGTGCCTGCTAAAATGATTTCTGATTAGCCACAGGAATTAATGTGTTTGTTATAGATGTGCGATAAAGTGGGATAAACATTAAAAAATGAAAAGAAAAGTGAGAGCCTGACTGAACGCAAGTACCCAGGACCCCTTCCCACCCCAGCCCACTCACCTCCACCTGCTCATGCTTAGCATCCAGGAAAGGGCCAAACTGCGAGGGGAGAAACAAAGACACCAAAAGAACAAATCAGAATCACCTGTGTCTGTGAACGACTTCAGATCACCTCTTCTGGAAGTCCTCTGCCGAGGGCCCATCTGTCCCTCCAAGGCTGCCTGGAGAGCCTGGGGACAGCTAGCAGATGGGCTGGCGGGGGCGCCAAGCCAATTTCACAGGCAGAAGCACGTGTGCCCCGGATGGAGGGAGGCTCCCAGGGCCCCATAACCATTATTAATGCCCACTATAACACTGGGCTTACGCCTGTAATCCTAGCACTTTGGGAGGCCGAGGTGGGCAGATTGCCTGAGCCCAGGAGTTCAAGGCCAGTCTGGGCAATATGGTGAAACCCTCTCTTTACAAAAAAATACAAAAATTAGTTGGGCATGGTGGCATGTGCCTGTAGTCCAAGCTATTCGGAAGATTGAGATAGGGAGGATGGGGAGGATCACTTGAGCCCAGGAGGTGGAGGCTGCAGTGAGCCAAGATCGCGCCACCACACTCCAGCCTAGGTGAGAGTGAGACTCTGTCTCAAAAAAAAAAAAAAAAAAAAAAAAAAAAAAAAAAAAGCACACTGGGCTTTTTTCTGACTTTCCACACCTAGCAAGGGAAATTGATCACCATACTAATAGTAGTATTTTGAGCTTTAAAAAGAGATTAGTTCAGAAGTTGGAGTAATGAGAAAGAGGTAAGAATACTGTAAAATCAACAAAGGGTGGGAAAAAAAAGTTGACCTTTTATTTTTTGAGATGGAGTCTCACTCTGTTGCCCAGGCTGGAGGGCAATGGTGCAATCTCAGCTCACTGCAACCTCTGCCTCCCAGGATCAAGCAATTCTCCTGCCTCAGCCTCCCAAGTAGCTGGGATTACAGGCGCCTGTCACCACACCCAGCTAATTTTTTTTTTTTGTATTTTTAGTAGAGACGGGGTTTCACCACGTTGGCCAGGCTGGCTTAGAACTCCTGCTCTCAAGTGATCCACACACCTTGGCCTCCCAAAGTGTTAGGATTACAGGCGTGAGCCACTGCACCCAGCCAAAGTTGGGCTTTTAAAACTAGCAAAGGCCCATAGATTATGTATACCTCTCCAAAGACGTAGATTAAGAATGAAAAGGTATTTTCCAAAAGGAGGGACTGACATGCTTCCTAAAAATTTAGAACTGCATTAAAGTCAGTTTCCAAGGCTGACTCCTCAGCTTTCGCACTGGTGCCTCTTACCAGGATGCAGACATCTGGCCGGTCATGGTTGATGACAGCAATCAGGTCGAGCAGGGGGTCATATGTGATGCTGTCAGACGTGGTGTATGGCCCACAGGCAACCAGGACCATGCTTTGCTCAAAGTCTAAGACAGAGGTTGTAGGTCTTGATTAGAAGAGGACTAGTATTAGAATGGTGGGAGGAGAAAGGACAATTAGGGGAAATGCCACAGGATTCAACTCAATGAGTCCTTTATGTGTGCAACTCTGGGGACCCAAGGTAAGGAAGACCTCATATCCACCCTCTAAGAACACACCACTAGGTGGTAGAGACAGAGAGACAGGCAGGAACACAAATACCTAGAACACGCACTAGAAACTTTACAAGCAGTGCACATGAAAGATTTGAGGAAAGTGGCAGTCAGTAAAGAATTTACCAAGGTGGAATTTGCTAACACGTTTGAGAATTTTGGGGAATCAAGGGCAAGGCAGGGTACAGGACAGCACTGAGACCTGAGTGTGCTCAGTGTTAGGAAACGTCTGGTGGTCCAGTGTGGCTGGAGAATATGGGGTACTGAAAAGCCCAGAAAGACAGGCTGGGGAACAGGAGACTGGAACGGGAGACTCCCGGGTGACGGGGTGCAGGGGCCACCCATCACGCTTTGCCCTTTTCCTAACAGCAGCTGCTTTCCTTTTGGAGAATCAGCCCTCCTCTCCACAAAGCAGTCTACATGGGCCTGTAAATCGGGTGCTCTGTCTTCCTCTAGCCAAGGGCAGGCACATGACCCAGTTTAGGGAATTCACACTCTCCTCCCAGGGTGTGCAATCGTGAGGTGAACAATCCAAGGAGAGAAAAAAGATTACAGCTAACCTATTCCAGCCGAGATGCCCAGATGAGACAGCTGGGGAATTCCTGCTACCTGGATGCTAGAGTTCCTGGGCTGTCATCCTGGTTCCAAGCCTGGGTTTCTAGCCACTTGTCCAGTCTGTGAGCTACCTGGATCTCCCCTAATAAATTCCTGCTTTCTTGTTAGTCTGAGTCAGTTTCTGTGGCTCACAACAACAAAATCCAAAGATCCCAGGCTTCTTAACATGCTGTTGTGTTAGTTTCCTATTGCTGCTATAAAAAGTTTTCACAAACTTAGTGCCTTAAGACAACACGAATTTGGCCGGGTGTGACGGCTCAACACCTGTAATTTCAGCACTTTGAGAGGCTAAGGCGGGAGGATACCTTCAGCTCAGGAGGTTGAGACCAACCTGGGCAACATGGTGAAACCCTGTTTCCACAAAAAATACAAAAATTAGCTGGACAGGGTGGTGCGTACCTCCTGAGCCTATAGTCCTAGCTACTTGGGAGGCCAAAGTGGGAGGATTGCTTGAGCCCAGGAGGTTGAGGCTGCAGTGAGCTGTGATCACAGCTCATGCCCACTGCACTCCAGTGAGACTGTCTCAAAAAAAAGCCTACGAATTTATTATATTACAGTTCCAGAGGTCAAAAATCCTAAACTGAAGGTGTGGGCAGGGCTGAGTTCCTCCTGTCTGGAGGTTTTAGAGAAGAATCCATTTCCTTGCCTTTTCCAGCTTCCAGAGGCCACCTGCATTCCCTGGTTCATGGCCCCACCTTCAGCGGCAAAGCCAGAAGCCTAAGATTTCTCTATTTTGAAATAAAATTTTTCTTTCGGCTTCCTCAAATCATAGCAGCCTAACATTTCCAAGCTCTGACTCTGATTCTCTTGCCATTCCTCTTATAAGGACCCTTGTGATTACAGTGGGCCCACCTGGATAATCCAGGATAATCCCCCATCTCAACAGCCTTAACTTAATCACACGGGCAAAGTCTCCTTTATGACAAAAGGTAAAATATTCACAGGCTCCAGGGATTCCTGGGGCTATAATTGAGTCTATCATAGTAGTAATACCATGAACTGACAGAGCATTCAAGGGGAAGAGTAGGTTTCATGTGGTGGTGGGGTAAGGACAAAGTTAAGTTTGGCTCTGAGAAGCCTACAGGAGATGTGAGCTCCAGTGTAAGCAGTGAGTCTCTGGACGGCAAGGGCCATGTCTTATTCTGTATCTCCATGAGTGCCTCTTTTAATTCCTTATAAAAAAGTTCATTAACAACCTGTTAAACTGTTTCCAAAGGCTTCCCTGGTACACAGCTCAGGCTCCTGGTATCTCAGCCAGGTTGATTTCATTACCTGAAGTTGACCTAATACCAGCATGCCACCCTTGCCCCTATAAATTTGTATTTTCTTTTTTGAGATAGGGTCTCACTCTGACTCCTAGGCTGGAGTGCAGTGGTGGTATGATCATGGCTCAAGGCAGCCTTGACCTCCTGGACTCAGGAGAGTGATCCTCCCACCTTAGCCTTCCGAGTTGCTGGGACTATAGGCACATGCCACCATGCCCACACCCAGCTGAATTTTTTTTTTTTTTGAGACAGAGTCTAGCTCTGCCGCCAGGCTGGAGTTCAGTGGCGATCTCCACTCACTATAACCTCTACCTCCCAGGTTCAAGTGATTCTCCTGTCTCAGCCTCCTGAGTAGCTGGGATTATAGGCACACGCTGCCACGCCCAGCTAATTTTTGTATTTTTAGTAGAGATGGAGTTTCAGCTTGTTGGCCAGAATGGTCTCTATCTCCTGACCTTGTCATCCGCCCACGTCGGCCTCCCAAAGTGGTGAGATTACAGGTGTGAACCACCGCGCCCGGCCTAATTTTTTGTACTTTTTGTAGACACGAGGTTCCACCATGTTGCCCAGGCTGGTCTCAAACTCCTGTGGTCAAGCAATCCTCCTGCCCCAGCGTGAGCCACCACGCCCGGCCAAACTTGTATTTTCTGATAAAATGTGCACTATAACAGAGTCCTAAATTTCACTCCTGATTCTAGGTCATCTCCAAGAATGGCTCTGGCCACTGTTACATGCATGGGGTGATGACAACATGCTAGTGTCAGTGATCTGGTTGTTAATCCTGAACAGTGCTCCACTGTGCTTACAAACATGCCTTGAGAGTTGGGTGTGGTAACTCATGCCTGTAATCCCAGCACTTTGGGAGGCCAAGGCGGGCAGATCACCTGAGTTTGGGAGTTTGAGACCAGCCTGACCAACATGGAGAAACCCTATCTCTACTAAAAATGCAAAATTAGCCAGGCATGGTGGCACATACCTGTAATCCCAGCTACTTGGGAGGCTAAGGCAGGAGAATCGCTTGAACCCAGGAGGCAGAGCTTGCAGCGAGCCGAGATCTTGCCACTGCACTCCAGCCTGGGGGACAGAGCGAGACTCCATTTCAAAAAAAAAAAAAAAAAAAAAAAAACCAAAAAGGAAAAAAAAGAAATTATTTTTAAGTTTTCACTTTAGAACAAATTTAGAATTGTAGAAAAGTTACAAAGATAGTACAGAGTTCCTGTGTGTCTTTCACCAGAGGGCCCTCAATCTTAACATGTTAGGTAACCATGAATATTTGTCAAAATTAAGGCATTAATGCTGGTATATCACTGTTAACCAAATTCTTGGATTTTCGAGGTTCAGTGTTAGAACCAGAAAAATAGGCCGGGCGCGGTGGCTCAAGCCTGTAATCCCAGCACTTTGGGAGGCCGAGACGGGCGGATCACGAGGTCAGGAGATCGAAACCATCCTGGCTAACACGGTGAAACCCCGTCTCTACTAAAAAATACAAAAAACTGGCCGGGCGTGGTGGCGGGCGCCTGTAGTCCCAGCTACTCGGGAGGCTGAGGCAGGAGAATGGCGAGAACCCGGGAGGCGGAGCTTGCAGTGAGCTGAGATCCGGCCACTGCACTCCAGCCTGGGCGACAGAGCGAGACTCCGTCTCAAAAAAAAAAAAAAAAAAAAAAGAACCAGAAAAATAAAAAAGTAAATTCCTGGCTTTACTCAGACGTTGCTAGTTGTTCCACTGATGTTCCCTTTCTCTTCAAGGATTCAATCCAGGATGCCACATTACATTTTCAAAAAATTAATTAATTTTAATTTTTTTTTAAGAGCCAGTCTTGCTCTGTTACCCAGGCTGGAGTGCAGTGGTGTCACCATAGCTCACTGCAACCTTGAACTCCTGGGCTTAGGCAATTCTCCTGTTTCAGCCTCTGATTAGGTAGGACTACAGGCACGCACCACCAGCCCAGCTAAATTTTATAATTTTTAGTAGAGACAGGGTCTCCCTATATTGCCCAGGCTAGTCTCCAACTCCTGGCCTCAGGTGATCCTCCCACCTTGGCCCCCCAAAGTGTTGGGAATACAGGTGTGAGCCACTGCATTTGGCCGACACTGCATGTAAAGAAATTCTTCTTGAAATTGTACATCTTTTTCCTTTCCAAGGCAACCTTCAAAAATACCTGTTTAAACATTAGTCTTTAAACAACATGCTTCATGTAGGCAGAACTCAGGTGATAGCATGACCAACGCTCACTGGGCTCAGATCAGGGGTCTTGTGACAAAAAACCTACGAACTCACTGATGGTGGTACCCTCACCGCTTGGTCACATTGCTCTTCAGCAGCTTCTGCAGCTTTCCTGGGCTCGGGAAACTGCACTCCTGGACTCATGTCTACCACCCTCACTGTTTGCAAAAACAATATTTGAACTGAAACTCACCTCCATCCTCTTCAGTGGGCTGATAAAATGGAAGTGGCACGCCCTAAAAACAGGTGAAAAGCTCAAGTAAGGTCTTGCGCCAGGCATCACCTTGGTAAGGAAAGGGGAGGGCACCGGGTTGGGGGGCGGTGCAGGTGTGATGGGAGGACAGTGGGGAGCAGCGAGGGCAGGGGAAGGATGTGCCTCTGTCTTGCTCCTTGGATCTGATGGGACCTGCCATTTTTCTTTTCTTTCTTTCCTTTTCTTTTTTTTTGAGATGGAGTCTCGCTCTGTCACCCAGGCTGGAGTGCAGTGGTGCCATTTCGGCTCACTGCAAGCTCTGCCTCCCGGGTTCATGCCATTCTCCTGCCTCAGCCTCCTGAGTAGCTGGGACTACAGGCACATGCCGCCACGCCTGGCTAATTTTTTATATTTTTAGTAGAGATGGGGTTTCATTGTGTTAGCCAGGATGGTCTCAATTTCCTGACCTTGTGATCCGCCCGCCTTGGCCTCCCAAAGTGCTGGGATTACAGGTGTGAATTACCGTGCCTGGCCAGGACCCGCCATTTTTCTATACTGCTCAGAGGGTGAAGAAACCCAGGTAATGGGAGGTCACTACTCAATTGTCATAAAACACTCAGCGACAAGTGGGAGCAAAACAGGTACCTAAAGTATCAGTGTACTTCTAGGCAAGAATGGGAGAGTGTCTTGCAACTTTTCCTGGCATTCTATGAAAATCTCTGGAGGATAGTTGCCTAGAGCAGGGATAGGTAAACTTATGGCCTCTGGGCCAAATCTGGCTCTAGCCCACTATTTAAATAAAGTTTTATTGGAACACAGCCACAGTCATCTGTTTAAGAGTTCTCTGTGGCTGCTTTTGTAGACAAAGGCAGAATTGAGTCATTGTGACAGAGACCATGTAGCTACAAAGTCTAAAAGAATTACTGTCTGGCCCTTTACAGAAAGAGTTTGCTGACCCCTGGCCCGGGGTAGATTTCCACTTACAGATGGAGAACTGACTAACAAATAAATGGGCTCCTAAAAAGGACCAGTTTCTAGAACAGACAGCTTCCAGACACACTTTGCCTGAAGCAAACCAAGAGGCAAGTGGGGGTACGCTGTGTACCTCATAGAGTTTGGTGGCAACAAGTTTCCTACCAGTGGTGTTGATTCCTTCCATAATTACAACCTGAAAGACAAAAACAAACAGGATTGCTAAGCAGTGGAGATCAATGAGGTCTGGAATACATTATTTTGAGGCAGTTAAAAGCATTGTCCAACTACTTTTAATCTGTAATCATAAACTTAGGGCATTTTTGCAGAAAACAAATTAAGGGTGTTGCATTAGTAATAATAATTATGCTCTACATAAGTGATCTAATTTTCACAACAATCCTATGAGGTAAGAATTATTATTTCCATGTTGTGAGTGAAGACACTGTGGTTTAGATGGTTAAGTACCTTGCCCACAGGTATGCACCTCGTGGAGTGGGGAGTTAGGATTTGAGGCTGGGCAGTTGGGTCCCAGAGCCTCAGTCAGAGCATGGGGGAAATGGAAATCCCAACAGTGGTGTCTGCTCTGGTGCATGTGCTCCACCCACACCCCATGGCAGCAGAGACAGGAACTAAGGAGCAGCTGCACATGGCACAGCACATACTCTTCAGGAGTAAAGAGTGCACCTGCATCCTGGTGGAACTCCTCCTATCTCACCTGTCCGGGAAACAGAGAATATTCCTTAAGCTCAGATAAATCCACTGGGATTTGAGCACCCGAGGAGTGTTCCCGGTCTCCCTCGAGAATCACTGACTTGTTGTTCAGTTTCCCGTTGCTATCACAGCCAATCTGGCCCAGCAGAGTGACAGGCTCCTACCAAAGGAAGGTCACAGCATAAGAATGACAGTCTTTGGAGCAGGAGCTCAAAATCTGAAGTCAATAGGATGAATAGCAAAACAAACTGCAAACAACAAATACATTTTTTGGCAGGGCATTGCTTTGACCCTGAGGTGACTACAGCATCATCACTGACTCTCAGGATGGAAGAACTCTGAAAGGGCATCTTGTCCACCCACCAACCCAGCACTTGAGCCCTCCAAGGAGGCTGCCTAAGTGTGAGCATCTCTAGTGTAGGGGAACTTGCCCCTGGATGCCCACCCCACCTGGTCCTCACCATCCCAGGGCAGCACACTGCATCTTTGGACAGCTATAACTACTTAATAATAGCTAACATTTCTTGAGCTTACTAAATACCATGCACTATTCTAAAATGTATTCTTAGGCATTTTATATATATTAACTCATTTAATCCTTGCAACAACCATCAGGTGGATATTATTGTACCCATTTTACAGATGAGGAAAACAAGCAACAGAGAAGTTGATAATTTAGTCAAGGTCAAACTGTGGGTGAAGCTTGGGTCTGAGACCAGAAATTTGGCTCTAGAGCCATATCCTTAGCCACATACCATACAACCTCCTAACAGGAAGTTCTTTATTAATTGAGCTAAAATCTCTGTCCCTATGGCTTCCTCTGTTCTGTTCCCACTCTTGGGAGAAAAAAGAGGAAGTCTCATCTTTCCCAGTGATCGTGCTTCCCTGCTTTCCCTCAATTATTTCCTTCCAAGTCCTCCAACACTTCCTTCTATGACACAGTTCTGCATCACTTCCCCAACTGGTCATTCTTTGAATGTAAACATTGACAAAGGTACTTTAAAGAAACTTCTAGAATATATTTCCTCTTAGATTAGAAAACATTCTAGAGAGACAGTATTGGTATATACACCAGATTAAACTATGATATAAAGATAGTATTGGCAGCAGTTTGTCTATAACAAGAGACCAAACCAGGGGAGAGACTGTGAGTCATTGTCCAGAGAACAAGATTCTGAAAACCCCACCCTCGCTGCTGTCCTTTTATCTCGATATGTGAATGCTTCTATTTGTGGGAAATCCCCAGGGAGCTACCTGACTCACCACCAAGGGAAACAAGGCCTTCAGTCTCTGCTTATGTGCAAGACTCTAATCCAAGTGGGAAGAAAATCACTCTCTGGCCACAAAACCAGACAGCACTTACAAATCTTTCTTCAGAAGGGCCTATTTTCCCAAATTCAACCAAGATAGATGTTCAAACTAGAACACAGACAAGAAGTGAAAAAGGAAGCAAGAAGGATGCCTCTTGGTCATCGATTAAAAAATGTAATATTAATTAGTGAGAACTATTAGAACAACTCTTACCTGTGCTGGGGCTAGCAAAGGAGTGAAAGCTTCAATCTTATAATGGTCCTTGAGTTCGCTGCCGAGTTCTTCTATCTTACAGGTCAGAACTGCAATCCCAGAAGTGGAAAAAAAAAATATTATGTTAAGACATTTCACTTGCCAAGAAGAGAAAATACAGCACATTGTAAAATATTAAAGTCAGTCATTTTATAGAAGCAGGAAGGGTGCCTGGACATCTGGCCAGTTTAAACCTTCTAAAACCCTTGCCAATTTTCCGATATTTGGTTGCTGAACCTGGCCTTCCATCTGGCCACAGGAGACCCCACAGCACAATTCCAGGGAATCAGCATGAACCCCACCCCATCCCCAAGTCTGCCCTTTACTCAAGTCCTCATTGAGGTTTTAGGCAAGTCAAGGCCAACCTGAAGAAGGCTTCTAAGGAAGGAGCCATGAATATCTTTAAGTTGAATTCCTTTACATCGTTTGAATTTTTGCTGCTGGGAATGGTTATGTGCTTTTTAGCCAAGTGAAGTAACTTGGGGCAATCACTGATAGTATTGCCAGTGTCCCTCCACTACTAGGGATTCCATGAAGACATTACCAACTCATATATTCAAAGGCAACCTTGGAACTTGTTCTACCAGCATAGCTGAAGCTTTGTTACTCTAGACCCTTCCAGGTGGTTTTATATCCACCAGAATTTCAAAGGGAAAAACAATCACCTTCTCGAATGTCTGGGAGCTTCTGAAACATGGATTTGTAGCTCCCTGTTAGTACCTCTGGACACCCCAAGACCTTCAGGCTGATGTTTCCAGCTCCTCCTCTCCCAGACCAAGATACTCCCTGTGCTGAGCCGAAGGAGGTAACCACTTCTCCTCGGTTACTTCTTGAGTTGTATTTCTGGGAGGGAGTAGCACTAATTGGAAGCAAAAAGGATTAATATTACTGTGTTCATATCTAAAGGGAGAGAGGAATAACATGAGGTTATCTTTGGAAATGGGGACTGGAGAAAAGGAAGGTGGCCTCATAGTTTATAAATCGAATCAGTTTAACGGGGTTGGACATACCCAGACCTTTAAGGAATTTCAGGAATGAAGGGTTGAGGAATACCAGGCTGAGGAATACCAAACATTTTTAAAGAAGTTTAGAGACAGAAACGTATTTTAAAAGGTTGTCGTTCTCTTGGCATTAAAACTAAGCAAGGCAAAAAATCCCCAGATTCTGAATTGATTAAAAGGCAAACTTTAAGTTCCATTTTTCTCTTCTTATGAATTTTTAGCATTTATTGGAACATCATCTGAGCCTGCAACTGTGGATAAGCCAAAACTTGCTGAGCATATATAAAAACGCACAATATGGTTCAAGGTTAGAAACAACAATAAAATGAAGTTAAAATTAATCAACTTTCCCCAGTGTCTATAGAGATGGAGAAGTAATGAATTAACAGTCTGGTGATATGCAAACATTCCCATTTTTCTAGGCTCAACTGCCAAGTTCTCACGTTTCCACTCCCTGACTGGTAAATTACACCTCTAAGAACACACGGATATTGCCGATCTGCTTAGATAACAGTGAAGTCTTCTAATTCTCTGGTTGTAAACACGCCGTACAGAGCTCTATTTAAAACAGGCTTTGTTTAATGCACTGAAACTCTGCAGGAACCAGTTTTATGTGGGGCACCATCGCAATTAATGCCATCATTCTTTCTTCTCACAGAGAGGCTACAGAAAATGAGCTCAATTAATTATCTCAATCTCCAGTGCCACCTCTACCTGAATAATTTAGAAGTTACTTTCATACATTACAAAACCAGTTTCTGCTGTCAGCTTTATTAGTGTGCATTAAAAAATGACTAGGCAGCATTTTGCCAACTTCTCCAAGCTCTTCCCTGGAAAGCTCCATGAGCCATCCATTACAGCAGGCCCTTTAATGCAGCAAGATGCTCACATGAGGACAGCTATAAACAGATCTACAGGTTTCAGAGCATTGTACTGACATTTGGAGAATATAACTCCTGCAATGGTGCTGGCATGTCCATAAGAGCCATCCCTACATACCAGGTTGCAAAGATGCTCTTGTTAAGCCTAGAAAGCTTTCTTCCAAAAAGTCTGAGAACTCCCCAGAGCAGCAGTAGACCACCCTAAAGTAAAACTGTCCTTCAAAATCCAAATACCGCCAGGCACGCTGGCTCATGCCTGTAATCTCAGTACTTTGGGAGGCTAAGGCAGGCAGACTGCTTGAGGCCAGGAGTTCGACACCAGCTTGAGCAACATGGTAAAACCCCATCTCTACAAAAATTAGCTGGGCTTTGTAGCATACACCTGTAGTCCCAGCTACGCAGGCGGCTGAGGTAGAAGGATCACCTGAGCCTGGAAGGCCAGTGAGCTATGATTGTGCCACTGCACTCTAGCCTGGGTAACAGAGTAAAAGCCTATCTTAAAAAAAAAACAAAAGAAAAAAGAAAAAAAAATCCAATAACCACTCACCTTGAATGACTGCAGAGCTTCTATCACCAGCTTTCTAAAGTGACAGAGCTGAAAAGGCTGGGCGCGGTGGCTCATGCTTGACATCCTAGCACTTTGGGAGGCTGAGGCGGGTGGATCACCTGAGGTTAGGAGTGCAAGATCAGCCTGGCCAACAGGTGAAAGAAACCCTGTCTCTACTAAAAATACAAAAATTAGCCAGGCGTGGTGGCGGGCGCCTGTAGACCCAGCTACTCAGGAAGCTGAGGCAGGAGAATCGCTTGAACTGGGGAGGCAGAGGCTGCAGCGAGCCAAGATGGTGCTACTGCACTCCAGCCTGGGTGACAAAGTGAGATTGTCTCAAAAAAAAAAAAAAAGTGACAGAGTTGAAAAATCTTAAGCTCTGGTTCATCTAGAAGTGATCCAAAGTAGACGTAATGACTCCTGGCAGTTGGTGTTTCCCTAAAGGGTTAATACTACTGCTCCTGAGCCTCATCTTGATGTGGAAGCTTCTAAAAACCCATCTACTCAGCAGAGCACTTGCCTATGGAATTCTCTAATATGAGACGTGTCATTTACAGATTTTAAAAAATTACATATGATCTTTGTGGATTTATGTGCAGTGGTGGCAGAGGGACAAAATACCAATTAAGTCAGTGCAGATTCACAGTGACAAGAAAACTCTCAGAAACTAGTTGTAACCTGAGTTTGAAACAATAAACAGGTTACGAAACATTATGAACAAAGATATGTGCTTTTCTTTAAAAACAAAACAAAACAAAAAAACTTTAGATGAAAAGAAAGAAAAAGAAACCCAACAAAACACAAACAGAAGCAGGTGGAAACCTACTTGCCTCTACTGACAAGACCTGTTAAGACTCTTAGACTTCTGAATAGACAGGTTGTTTTCAACAGAAGGTATCAGTTCCTGATCTAGGAAATGAGCCCTAGAAAAGTGGGTGGAAAGTGTTTCCTTAATTACCGTAAGAATCAGTAATTTTCCACAAAGAAAGGGAAAGCAAGGAAGGCAAAGAGCAATAGGCTTTCAAGCCAATTCACTGCAGATGTACATGCCCACCTACAGTTAATAAATAACTCTGCTGTTAGCCTTCCTCAGATAGCCAGAGAAAGGGGAGGGGAAGCCAGCTTTATGGCACTTGAATGAATTATGATCCATACCTTGGAGAGAAACTTGATGGTGAGAGGAGCTGATGGGGGCTACGAGTTGATACACTTCTTTTTGTTAGGGGGGTTTCTGGGGTGGAGATAGTTCGCTTCTGAGAACCCTAGGGAAAAAAAAAGGAAAACAAAATCTCAGTCCTACTAGACCCAATACTAATTAAGTGTATAGTTCCTTGGAAGAAAAGAAAGAGCATGTCCAAATGAAGGCACAAAACAGGACTGGGTGGGTTCTCTTCTTAAGGCCCCATCATCCAAGCATAATCTCAAAAAGAAATCTTCAACAACCGTAACCAACATTCCCTATTTTGAAGGCAATTACGACAAAGCAAACATTTTCCAGAAAGGACCACCAGGCTGGTAATCTGTCCTGTCAAATCCTTCGTATGTTTACTTTCTGTCCCCACCTCTCTGTTTTCAAACAGATCTGAGTTTTACAATGCATAGTTTTGACCTACGTGTACACATTTTCCTGAGAAGGAATGGGACATTACTACTTACTCTGGTAAAGTATACCACACATTTTCAAAGGAAATGACTCCCGGCAGATAACAGATAACAAGGTTGAGCTCATACTAGAAGAGTCAGCAAACATCTCATTGATGGTCACTCCCTTTTTTTTTTTTTTTCCTTTGACTCATCAACAAGAATCCAAAGATAAGCCCAGAATGGAGGCTGAAACCTACAGTTCAGAGACCCATTCCTCCCTAAAGTCTAGGATAATCAACTGTAATAGAGAAAACAAAATCCTTGCCTGGATAGCAGCCAGGAAGCCAGCTAGTCTGCAGCTTTCCTTGCCCTAGGGCTCCTCCTGGCTGCAAGTTTAAGAAGTTATACTGCCGAGTGATCAACTGGTAGCAACTAAAGGACAGAATGCCAGAGAACAGATTCAAAACCATCATTAGGTAGATGCAATGGAAAACAGATTTTAAAAAAAAATCCATTATTCTACCATCCTGATATAATAACCAGTTTTGAATATTCCTTAATAGTATTTTAATATTTTTCTAGGCCAGGGGTGGTGGCTCATGCCTGTAATCCCAGCACTCTGGGAGGTCAAGGTGGGAGGATCACCTGAGCCCAGGAGTTCAACACCAACCTGGGCAACAGCGAGACCTCACATCTGAGGAGAAAAAAAAAAGCCAGGCATGGTGGCTGATAATTTGCATATTAAGATTACAAATATACAAATTATAGTCATAATCTTAGTTTAAATATAAACCTAAGTATTTTATGTGCTGATTTTTTCACTCTATATTAATAATAAATATTTTCCCACACTGTTTTTTTGTTATATATTTTTTTGAGATGGAGTCACTCTGTCACCCAGGCTTAGGCAGTGGCAAGATCTCGGCTCACTACAACCTCTGCCTCCTGGGCTCAAGCGATTCTGCTGCCTCAGCCTCTCAAGTAGCTGGGATTACAGGTGCCCGCCATCACACCCAGCTAATTTTTGTATCTTTAGTAGAGATGGGGTTTTGTCATGTTGGCCAGGCTGGTCTCGAACTCCTGACCTCAAGTGATCCACCTGCCTCGGCCTCCCAAAATGTTGGAATTATACATATGAGCTACTGCACTTGGCCCAATCTTTTTCCTTTTTTTTTTTTTTCTGAGACGGAGTTTCACTTTGCTCTTGTTGCCCAGGCTGGAGTGCAATGCACGATCTCAGCTCACTGCAACCTCGGCTCACCGCAACTCCACCTCCCAGGTTCAAGTCATTCTCCGGCCTCAGCCTCTCGAGTAGCTGGGACTACAGGCATGTGCCACCATGCCCAGCTAATTTTGTATTTCTAGTAGAGATGGGAGTTTTGCCATGTTGGTCAGGCTGCTCTTGAACTCCTGATCTCAGATGATCCACCTGCCTCGGCCTCCCAAAGTGCTGGGATTACAGGTCTTTATCCTTTTTAGTAGCTGTGTTATTTGCTTAAATTGATCTACAATGATTTACATAATTCTCAATTGCTGGATTATGGGTTGCTTGTGATTTTTCAGTGATTACAAATAATGCTGATTCTTATGTGAAAAGTGATTTGGCAAGTTAAGATTTTAAATTTCAAAATAAAATAATGCTAAGGTGCATATCGTCATGCATATAGCTTTTCCCATAATTTGAATTATTTCTTCAGAACAGATTTTTTTTTCTCCTCTAGGGAGAATTACTGGGTCAAAGGATAGAAAAAGATTTTATGAATTTGGCCAGGGATGGTGGCTTATGCCTGTAATCCTAGCATTTTGGGAGGCCGAGGCAGATGGATCACTTGAGCTCAGGAGTTCAAGACCAACCTGAGCCTGAACAACACAGTGACACCGTGTCTTTATTTTTTTTTATAATTAAAAAAGAGATTCTATAATTTGAATATATTTTCTCAAACTATCCCTCCAAAAGATTCTCCTAATATACAGTGGGCTACAACACTCTAGGGCCAATGTTGTGGGGCAGGGATATTTCGAGAGAATGACAGTCTGTCTCGTAGCACGTGGCAAGGTGACAGCACTTTGGTAAACAAGGCACAGTCTGGTGTTCCGGTCCTCAGCCTTAGGGCTGAAATCCAATAGTGTTCACCAACTCCAGTCCCAGTTCTCAAAGATGCACCCCCTTTAACCAAGCTCATAAGATTCATTATTAACACTTAATGCTGGTTTCATCATTTTTTCTTTTTTTTTTGAGACGGAGGGTCGCCCAGGGTGGAGTGCAGAGGCATGATCTCAGCTCACTGCAACCTCCGTCTCCTGGGTTCAGGCAATTCTCCTGCCTCAGCCTCCCGAGTAGCTGGGATTACAGGCATGTGCCACCATGCTGGGATAATTTTTGTATTTTTAGCAGAGATGGGGTTTTGCCATTTTGGCCAGGCTGGTCTCAAACTCCTGACCTCAGGTGATCCACCCACCTCGGCCTCCCAAAGTGCTAGGATTACAGGCATAAGCCACCATGCCTGGCTAGTTTCATCCTTCCTTTCTTTCTCTCTTTTTTTTTTTTTAAATGGAGTTTTGCTCTGATTGCCCAGGCTGGAGTGCAGTGGCGCGATCTCGGCTCACTGCAACTTCCGCCTCCCGGGTTCAAGCAATTCTCCTGCCTCAGCCTCCTGGATAGCCAGGATTATAGGCGCCCGCTGCAACGCCCAGCTAATATTTTTGTATTTTTAGTAGAGACAGGGTTTCACCATGTTGGCCAGGCTGGTCTTGAACTCCTAACCTCAGGTGATCCCCTCTTCTTGGCCTCCCAAAGTGTTGGGATTACTGGCATGAGCCACCGCGGTGGGCGGTTTCATCATTTTTAATGATAAATGTAGTCAGCAATGGTACCATATTTTCATATCCTAGGGTAAGCACATTTTCACACCCACAGAGAAAATAAAATTATAACCGGTTTATTAATTTACTAGAAATATAACTGCCCAGGGTATGGTAACGTCAAGTCACCAGGCTAACACATTCTCTCCCTGTTAGACAGGGACATGGCAGCCAAATCATCAGCAGATTTATGGTGAACACGGAAGCAAAAGAACAGCTGTCAATTGCACAGGAATATTTAATAGTGATAAGCTAAAATCACTGACATATCATATTTACCTTTATAGCAGAAGGACACCTGTTCCTAAGACCTGAGGGTCAGGCAACCTCAGCCTGGCACTGTTTGTATGGAAAGGCCAACCTTCACACTTTGCCTTTTTTTTTTTTTTTTTGAGATGGAGTCTCACTGTCTCACCCAGGCTGGAGTGCAATGGCACAATCTCAGCTCACTGCAACCTCCACCTCCCGGGTTCAAGTGATTCTTCCATCTCAGCCTCTCGAGTAGCTGGGATTACAGGCACCTGCCATCATGCCCAGCTAATTTTTGTACTTTTGTAGAGATGGGGTTTCACCACGGTGGCCAGGCTGGTCTCGAACTCCTGACCTCAGGTGATCTGTCCACCTTGGCCTCCCAAAGTGCTGGGATTACAGGTGTGAGCCACCACGCCTGGCCACACTTTGACTATTTTATCATGCTGCCATTGATGCATGGCCTAACAGTGACTGAACAATTTCCACGTGATGGGTACTGTTCTAAGCATTTTATGTATCTCTAGTCCAGACACATAATGTTTGCTTAACATTTCAATCCAACTCATTTAGCTTGGAATTCAGAGTCACAAACTTTTTTTCTTTCTTTTTTTTTTTTTTTTCTTGAGATGGAGTCTCTCTCTGTCGCCCAGCCTGGAGTGCAGTGGTGTGATCTGGGCTCACTGCAACCTCTGCCTCCCAAGTTCAAGCGATTCTCCTGCCTCAGCCTCCTGAGTAGCTGGGATTATAGGCACCCACCACCATGCCCAGCTAATTTTTTATTTTGAGTAGAGATGGGGTTTCACTGGTCTCAAACTCCTGACCTCAAGTGATCCACCTGCTTCACTCTCCCAGAGTGCTGGGATTACAGGCGTGAGCCACTGCACCCAGCCTCACAGTCACAAACTTTGATTCACAATTTAGTCTCTTAAGTATCTCCATAGCAGGAATGGGATAGCCTAAATATGGGATTTCAGTTATTGGAAGGGTATCTACTTGAACAGTAAAATAAGCAAATTTGTACCTGGCTTACTCATCAGTCTACTGACAGCTGGGTTACCATGAGTCAGACTCCAAGAATATGATCAATTCTGGATACACAGACAAATTAGATAAAATTCTGGATCTGTGAAGCTGACAACCAGATAAAACTGTGGTGGTCCCATTGGTATTGCAATTGAGATCCTATTTGGAGAGTCAACCACACTCCCTTATTCAGAGGTCTTTTAACAACAATTAACGTGTCAGGGTGCTGGGAAAATAGCAGCAAGTAAAAACAAAGTCTCTACTCTCAAGGAGCTTCCATCTAATGGAGGGAAGGCCAACCAAAACAAAAAAGTAAGTATGTAACATGTTTGGTGGTAATAAAGCAAGAGAATAATGAGAAAAATAAAGCAAGAAAATAAAACAGAGGAAGGGTTTTGTTCTTTTAGGCAGGCTTGTTCCCTCTGACGAAGAGACACAGGAAATGGACCCATATTTGGCATGGCAGAAGCAGAGAGCAAGGGGCAGCAGGGAAAGAGGACAGAAGGAGGAGGGGCCAGCTCCTACAGAACCTCACACATGCTGGTTCAAACTTTGGGTATTAGGAGGAAAGATGAAAAGTCAGTGGGAGAGATGTGAGCAGGAAAACCTGACCTTTCATTGGAAAGGAGCACCCTGGCTGCTGGGTGGAGAGCTGGTTAGAGGCAGACACGGCAGAAAGAAGCCAACGGACTAGTTAGGAGGCTGTCCCAATCATTCGGGAGACAATGATGCTGTGGACCTGGTAGTGGCAGTGGAAATGGTGAGAGGTGGCCAGATCCTGGAGATGGATGACAGGACTGGTAGCTAAGTTGGACTTGGGGTGTGAGAGAAAAAGGATTTAAGGAGGTCTCTAAGGTTCTTGGCCTGAGCCAATGGAAGAACAGAGGTGTCCTTCACTGGGATATGGACTCGGAAAACCACTTTAGGGGGAAAATCAAATGAGTTACAGTCTCTCCAATCTTAAGAAACTCTAACAAACACCTCATTATTTCTTTTAATATTATATGCACCTGGTTTTGTGCTAGCAACTTCATGGGGCACATTTTTGACCCTCTTACTCTCCACAGGCAAATCTATTTACCTTCTTTCTTCTTTTTTTTTTTTTTTTTGAGACGGAGTCTCGCTCTGTCACCCGGGCTGGAGTGCAGTGGCCAGATCTCAGCTCACTGCAAGCTCCGCCTCCCAGGTTCACGCTATTCTCCTGCCTCAGCCTCCCGAGTAGCTGGGACTACAGGCGCCCACCACCTCGCCCGGCTAGTTTTTGTATTTTTTAGTAGAGACGGGGTTTCACCGTGTTAGCCAGGATGGTCTCGATCTCCTGACCTCATGATCCGCCCGTCTCGGCCTCCCAAAGTGCTGGGATTACAGGCTTGAGCCACCGTGCCCGGCCCCTTCTTTCTTCTTGAGACAGGGTCTCACTTTGTCACCCAGGCTGTAGAGAAGTGGCATGATCTCTGGTCACTGATCCCCCTGCCTTGGTCTCCCAGAGTGCTGGGATTACAGGCATGAGCCACTGCACCCAGCCCTTACCTTCTTTCTTATGATGTAATTTACTTTGAATAATTAAAGTTCCCTCCATGTTTGTGAATTTCTACAAATTTATTTAGTTAGTATAAAGAATAATTACTGGGCTGGGCACGGTGGCTCACGCCTGTAATCCCAACACTTTGGGAGGCCGAGGCAGATGGATCACCTGAGGTGAGGAGTTCGAGACCAGCCTGGCTGACATGGTGAAACCCCATCTCTACTAAAAATACAAAAATTAGCTGGCCGTAGTGGCGCGCGCCTGTAATCCCAGCTCCTCGGGAGGCTGACGCAGGAGAATTGCTTGAACCTGGGAGGCAGAGATTGCAGTGACCCGAGATCGTGCCATTGCACTCCAGCTGGGCGACAAGAGGAAAACTGTTGCAAAAAAAAAAAAAAGGAATAATTACTATTACTGAATACATTGCGTAGGGCAATGTACATTACATCTTTCTTATGATGTAATTTACTTTGAATAATTAAGGCTCACTCCATGTTTATGAATTTCTATGAACTTATTTAGTTAGTATAAAGAATAATTACTATTACTGAATACATTGCATAGGGCCTGATACTTTACCTATTTATTTCCTCTTCAGGCCCTCCAAGATGGGGGATGTTGTGCACTGGCTGTCAGCTTCTTGAGGGCAGAGCCCATCCATGTCTGTTTCGTTCACCACTGTTTACCCAGTGTCCTAGTGCAGTATATAGTTGTTGCTGGATAACTGAATGAATATCCTGATATTATGGATAAGGAAACTGGCTCAGAGAGATAAAACAACTCACTCCAGGTCACCCAGGTCTTCTGACTCAGACTTTGAAGGCAATGCTTTTCCACTACTCTACTTGACCTTTCACACTGGGATCCAACACAAAACTGAATTATTCAATTATAGTATAAAACTATGCAACTATTTAAAAAGGGCAATTATGGAGAAATTATATTTATAGAAATGTTTTATGTTGTGCTAAGAAAAGCAGGATAACTATATGTTTATAAGGACTGCCATTATGTAAAACATTTAGACATACGATCAGAAAGGAAGATGTATAAGTGGAAATATAGTAGGAAATGCATGAGAGTGGTTGATTTTTTTCCCTCCGATCTTCAAATGTTGCGATAACCTATTTTAAAATGTTACTTGTAAAATGCGATGTCCAAACACTGTTTACTTACCTTTGAGGGTGTGGTGTAAGAGTTCAAGAGGATTTCCTCTTCTTCTTCCACTTCAATTCTAAGAACACTGGTTAAGAAAAACAATAATCGCCAGGCACGGTGGCTAATGCCTGTAATCCCAGCACTTAGGTAGGCTGAGGTGGGCAGATCACGAGGTCAGGAGACAGAGACCATCCTGGTTAACATGGTGAAACCCCGTCTCTACTAAAAAAAAAATACAGAAAATTAGCTGGGCGTGGTGGTTGGTGCCTGTAGTCGCAGCTACTCCAGAGGCTGAGGCAGGAGAATGGCATGAACCTGGGAGACGGAGCTTGCAGTGAGCCGAGATCACGCCACTGCACTCCAGCATGGGTGACAGAGTGAGACTCCATCTCAAAAAAAAAAATAATAATAATAATAATAAACTTTCATATAAGGCAAGGGCTAATTGCTAGAAGAAATCTAAATATTAGGTAATTTTTAAAATTATTATTATTATTGAGATGGGGTTTCCTCTGTCATCCAGGCTGGAGTACAGTGGCCCAATCTCAGCTTACTGCAACTTCCGCCTCCCAGGTTCAAGAGATTCTCCCACCTCAGCCTACCAACTAGCTGGGTCTACAGGCATGCATCACCATGGCCAGATTATTATTATTTTTTTAAATTTGTACTTTGGCCAGGCAGTGACTCACGCCTGTAATCCCAGGACTTTGGGAGGCCTAGGTGGGCGGATCACCTGAGGTCAGGAGTTCGAGACCAGCTGGCCAACATGGTGAAACCCTGTCTCTACTAAAAAAAATTACAAAATTATCCAGGTGTGGTGGCCCGTGCCTATAATCCCAGCTACTCAGGAGGCTGAGGCAGGAGAATCACTTGAGATCGGGAGGCGGAGGTTGCAGTGAGCCAAGATTGCACCATTGCACTTCAGCCTGGGCAAAAAGAGTGAAACCAACTCACACACACATAAAAAATTTTGTACTTTTGGTAGAGACAGGGTTTCACCTTGTTGCCCAGGTTGGTCACAAATTCCTAGCTAGGCTCAAGTGATATGCTTGCCTCGGCCTCCCAAAGTGCTGGGATTACAGGTCTGAGCCACCATGCCCGGCCTTATTATTGTGTTTAAATTACACATGCAACTACAGACAAATTATAAAATGCAACATGCAGCTGGGTGAAAAAGACCTTCAGCAGAAAAGGATACAGCTCTTGAATGGAAACAATGTCTCTAGCTCCCGCATGGCCACTGTCCTTGCAGGCACTGTGCCGGGCTTTTGATAATCTTTTGCTTAGAAACTGAAAAAGAAAAGATAGTGAATACTGTACTTCATAGTCAAGTAATAGCAGAGGTGTTTTCCAAAGCCTTGAGATAATAAAATGTATTCAAAATATAATCAAAGATCTAACATTCCTCAAAGAATTAAGATACATACAGACTAAAAACAAAGACATCCCATTACTGTCTATAACACATAACAATCCTAACAATACCAACTATTTGGTGAAGACTTATCACCTGCTGGGTGATAGTTTTAAGTGCTGTATGTCCATTCTCATCTCTTTCTTTTTTTTTTTTTTTCTTTGAGATGGAGTCTCGCTCCGTCCCAGGCTGGAGTGCGGTGGTGCGATCTCAGCTCACTGCAACCTCTGCCTCCTCTAGGTTCAAGCGATTCTCCTTCCTCAGCCTTCCAAGTAGCTGGGATTACAGGCGCCCACCACCATGCCCAACTAATTTTTGTATTTTCAGTAGAGACAGGGTTTCACCATGTTGGCCAGGCTGGTCTTGAACTCCTGACCTTGTGATCTGCCTGCCTCGGCCTCCCAAAGTCCTGGGATTACAAGCGTGAGCCACAGCGCCTGGCCCCATTTAATTCTTATAACAATCATAAAAAATACAGATTATTAGCCCCAATGACAGAAGAGGAAACTGAGGCTCAGGAACATAAAGTAGTTTGTCCAAGTTCACACTGGGACTGGAATCCGGGCCTGACTTGAAAGCCCACACTCCTCTCAATAGATCACAATGCCTCCCCTGTAGAGCAGAAATGGAGAATTACATTATTAGTTTGCTTTCATTCTGTTCTTACCTCATGCTCAAAAGAGTTCAGGATCTCTGAGGTAAGGCCAACTTTATGTGTGCTGGTGCAGAAGGCTATAAGCTCGCCTACCATTCCCTCCTCATTCTGTCCATACTGAACACAAAGCTCTACCACTGTAGAAAGGAAAATTGGACAAGTAAAAACTTAGTTCATTTGTCGAAGCTTTCACCTAGAAAAGCAAAAATAATCCTGGTTTACTCAATCAGTGTTTACTCATAATCTATTAGTGCCAGGCACTGTTTTGGGCAATGAGAAAACAGAAGCATCCTTGTCCTCACAAAGCTCGCTATTGGGGGGAAACAGAGGGGGACAAAGGAAGAATCAGTGGGACCAAATAAAGAATCATGGAAAGGCCCAGGTGAGAAATGATGGTAGCTTGGATCAAGGTGGTGGCAGTGGAGATGGTGAGAAGTGGTTGGACTCTGGATAGGACTTTACATACTGGAAGTGAAGCCAGTGGGATCTGCTAACTGAAGGTATAAGAAAAACAAAGAAGGCAAGGATGATGCTGATATTTTTAGCCTGCGCCACAGGAAGAGTGGTGTCCCTATTAACTGAGATGGGGAAAAGAGCCGGAGGCACTACTCTGAGGAGAGAGAGGAGATACCAGGAGCTTAGTTTTAGACATGCAGAGTCTGAGGTGCCATTTAGACATTCAACTGAAGACAGTAGGCTGTTGAACAAGCCAGCCTGTAGTTCAGGCAAGCGGTGTGGGCAGAGGTATAAATTTGGGAACCATCAGTAAATACATGGGATACTAAAGCTATGAGATCCCAGGTGAGATCACCAAGGGAGCAAGCGTATCTAGAAGGGAGAAAAGATCCCAGGCTTGAGTCTTGGGGTGCCTTAGGGCCTCTGAGGATGAATCCGCAAAGCCTGAGAAGTGGTGACACAAGCAAAGCTTAAGAAAAACTAGCAGTAAGCCAGGCGCAGTGGCTCATGCCTGTAATCCCAGCACTTTGTGAGGTTGAGGTGGGCATATTGCCCAGGAGTTCGAGATCAGACTGGGCAACACAGTGAAACCCTGTTTTTATAAAAAATACAAAACTTAGCTGGGCTTGGTGGCATGTGCCTGTAGTTCCGGCTACTCGGGGGCTGAGGTGGAAGGATTGCTTGAGCCAAGGAGGTTGAGGCTGCAGTGAGCTGTGATTTGCCCATTATACTCCAGCCTGGGTAACAGAGCAAGACCCTGTCTCAGAAAAAAAAAAGAAAAAGAAAAACTAGTAGTGTCTAAGAAGCTAAGAGAAAAATGTGTTTTAAAAAAAGAAAAAATGATAGTGTCAAGTGCTGGTGCTAATTGCTAATTCAAGATGAGGACTGAAAATTTATCACTGGTTTTAGCAAGGTGAAGGTTACTGGTAACTTTGAGTAGAGAAGCTTCAGTGAAGTGGTGGCAACAAAAGAACTTACTGAAATGGATTTAAGGAGGAAACATTTAAAGATGGCAAGCAAAATTTTTTTCAGCAAAAAAAAAATAGAAGTTTGTCAGCTGAGAGTGAAGGTGGAAGAGAAGGATGTTACAGGAGTAGGTGGAAAACAGTCATCTGGAAGACTCTGAAGAGACCAGGGGCCTGGCACAATGGCTCACGCCTGTAATCCCAACACTTTTGGAGGCCAGGGTGGGTGGATCACCTGAGGTCAGGAGTTCAAGACCAGCCTGGCCAACAACGTGAAACCCTGTCTCTACTAAAAATACAAAAAGTAGGCCAGGCGCGGTGGCTTACGCTTGTAATCCCAGCACTTTGGGAGGCCGAGGCGGGATGATCACTTGAGGTCAGGAGTTCAAGACTAGCCTGCCCAACATGGCGAAACTCTGTCTCTACTAAAAATACAAAAAATTAGCCGGGTGTGGTGGCTGGTGCCTGTAATCCCAGTTACTGAGGAGGCTGAGGCAGGAGAATTTCTTGAACCCAGGAGGTGGAGGTTGCAGTGAGCCAAGACTGCGCCACTGCACTCCAGCCTGGGTGACAAGAGAGAAACTCCATCTCAAAAAAACAAAACAACAACAAAAAGTAGCCGGGTGTGGTGGCGTGTACTTGTAATCCCAGCTACCCGGGAGGCTGTGGCAGGAGAATCACTGGAACGCGGGAGGCAGAGGCTGCAGTGGCTGAGATCAAGCCACTGCACTCCAGCCTGGGTGACAGAGCAAGACTCCATCTCAAAAAAAAAAAAAAAAAAAGGGCCAGGCACTGTGGCTCACATTTGTAATCCCAGCACTTTGGGAGACCCAGGCAGGCGGATCATGAGGTCAGGAGATCGAGAGCATCCTGGCCAACATGGCAAAACCCCGTCTCTACTAAAAATACAAAAAAATTAGCCAGGCATGGTGGTGCGTGCTTGTAGTCCCAGCTACTCGGGAGGCTGAAGCAGGAGAATCGCTTGAACCCAGGAGGCGGAAGTTGCAGTGAGCTGAGATCACACCACTGCACTCCAGCCTGGCGACAGAGCAAGATTCCGTCTGGGGCGGGGGGAAGAGACCAGGGAAATATGGTTTACTTTCAGGAAACATTAAGGTGCCATTGAGGTTACTGATGATCCAAAGTCCACAATTCCAAAGCCATTGCCAATTTCGCTCTACACGAGATGAAAGCAATTGGCATCTTGGCCTGAAGCCTTTACAAATCTGGTTCACATAACTAATTTCTCACAAATCTGGTTCACATAACTAATTTCTCTCATGCTGATTTCATGCTTACCACATAAATTTCTGACTATGATCAGGTTTTCCACTTAAGTCTTCTTTTTTTTTTTTTGAGACAGGAGTCTCGCTCTTGTTGCCCAGGCTAGAGTGCAATGGCGTGATCTCAGCTCACCACAACCTCCACCTCGCAGGTTCAAGCGATTCTCCTGCCTCAGCCTCCTGAGTAGCTGGGATTACAGGCATGTGCCATTACGCCTGGCTAATTTTGTATTTTTAGTAGAGACAGGGTTTCTCCATGTTGGTCAGGCTGGTCTCGAACTCCTGACCTCAGGTTATCCGCCTGCCTCAGCCTCCCAAAGTGCTGGGATTACAGGCGTGTGCCACTGCGCCTGGCTAGTCTTCTTTTAAAAAGAGAAGGACGGAGTGCGGTGGCTCAGGCCTGTAATCCCAGCACTTTGGGAGGCCAAGGTGGGTGGATCACTTGAAGTCAGGAGTTTGAGAGCAGTCTGGCCAACATTGTGAAACCTCTTCTCTACTAAAAATACAAAAAAAAAAAAAAAAAAAAAAATTAGCCGGGTCTGGTGGTGGGCGCCTGTATTCCCGGCTACTTGGGAATATGAGGCAGGAGAGTCGCTTGAACCTGGGAGGTGGAGGCTGCAGTGAGCCAAGCTCACGCCACTGCACTCCAGTCTGGGTGATAAAGCAAGACTGTCTCAAAAAAAAAAAAAAAAAAAAAAGAGAGAGAGAGAAGGCACTGGGCATGAAGACAAAGTATTCTGGTTTCTGAAACGAATTTCTCACCATAAATTAACATGTTTCATTCTCTTTTTATATATAAGAAGTTCAAAGTGTTGAGTGGTTAAGGCAGGTGCACATTCACACGGATTCCAGAACTTCCACATCTCCCGGGCTTTGCTTCAAATGACTCCTTACACTGATCTACAGCTTGACCAACACGATGGACCCGTATGATGCAGCCCAGGACTCCACGGCAGGACACCTGGCTTCACAGACAGCTCAGGCAATTAGCTTTCCTTGTCTGTTTCTCCATCTGTAAACAGAGGGAGCCAACAAGCTCCCTAAAGCCCCTTCCACAGCTCAAATTCAATTTTAGGAATCCACCTCAAGGGATTCATATTTGCACAGACCACCAACAGCTCCGATAAGAGAACTGATGGATCAGCAGAGGTTTAAGGTATAGGCTGGAAAGGGAGGAGCCAAGAATAAAAAGCTACATTTCAAAACCCCCACATCTCTTGCTTCGTTACCCGTTACCTGGGCCTCAACAATTCCCAAACTCAGGTGCCACCGGGGCCTAGTCTCGATCTAGCACATCCCAATTCCGCCTTTCGAGAACTTCGAGTTGGTTTAAAATCGTGCTGCATATTCGTATTTTTGATTTGGCATCCAAGCGGCACCCGGTGGGCATTTCAAAGTGCCCACATCCTAAATCTCAAAACTCAGTCTGATTCTTCATCTCACAGCCACCGAGAACTCCGCTCCAGGGGAGGGGGAAATTGGAAGCGCTCCCCTTTCGGTTCTAAGCGCCGAGGAACTCGGGCGAGAGCGTGGAACACGGCTGCGGGGCGGGAAGGGGTGCCGGACTCACATTTCTCAATTAGAGCGTCCTCGCAGTCTAGGCCGAAGATCTGCAGCTCCTCCGCCAGCTGCTGGGGGGATGCGGACATGGTCGCCCAAGCCAGGGGCCGGGGAGCCGGCCCACCCAGCTCCGACCTGTGCCCAAGAAACCCACGGGCCTGGCGAGCGATGAGCGCCTCGCCCTCTTATCCTTCCACCCTCCGCGGACCGTGACAGGAGGTGACTGGCCCAAGCAAGACCTCGGACCGTCAGAGGGCCCCGGCCGTCGGTCACAGAGAAATATGTTTTTTAAAAAATGAAGGGGTGGCTCCCAAACGCCCTGAATGGAGGGAGCAGAAATCTCGAGAGGACGCTTTCCTGGAGAGAACGTCCTGCTTCCTAAAAGCTACCGCTGAGTTTCTCAGCGACGGCGGCAGAACAGAGTGGCCGGGAAAAACCCGCCAAATGGTTTGTGCAGCGCACGCATGCGCGAAACCGGGAGCCAACCCCAACCCTTCCGCTTGCTTTCCCCGGCTCATTCCGGGACCCGACGCGCGCACGCGCGGCCCAGGGCGCGTGCGCATCACCGGGCGTGTGGGCGTCTCTACGCACGCGCCTGGCGGCCAGCCAGTCGGCAGCTGCGCAGTTTTTTCTCACTGGGCGAGAAAGCCGGGTGCGACCCGCAACGCCCCGGGGTTACCTACACGGAAACTGAGTCTGTGTGCGGATACCTGTTTTCTGGGCATCGGCTGCTCGGTGAAGCTCAGTGGCGCATGTTCGTCACCCTTTTGCCCTGTTCCGTGGTGCGCAGGCGCTGTCGTGCGCGTGCCTTCAACTGTCTCAAACTTACTGTACCCCCTTCTCCATTCCCCTTGTCATCTCTGCCTGTTGTGCCCTTGGTTCATCCTAAAAGAATGGCTTCAGTGAGGAATCTGGTTGCCATGGTTATTATCGTGATTATCACCGTGGTGCCAGCCACAGTGATGGGTATGTTTTCTGAATCTGGGGCATTTTGGGGGATATGTGGTGGGAAGGTGACAGATAATAATTTAGTTGTGGACACGTTAAGTTTGAGTGCCTCTGGGATTTCCAGGTAGAGATTCCCAGTGGGTGACTGGAGGCTTGGGAGTGAAGGTAGGTCACTCAAGGATAGAGGTTAGGGGTAAGATGAGAAGAGGGTTCTCCCCTTAAAATACATCCTAATTCTTTGAGCCAAAAATCTCTACCGTAGGAGTCATACTTTGCTGGTTGGATGGTAGAGCGTTTCTAGAAAACAATTTAGCAATATGTATCAGGAGCCTTAAAAATGCCCGTCCCAGGCCGGGTGCGGTGGCTCACGCCTGTAATCCCAGCACTTCAGGAGGCTGAGGCGGGCAGATCACTTGAGCCCAGGAGTTCAAGTTCATTCTGGGCAACACGGTGAAACCCCTTCTCTACAAAAAATGAGCCGGCGGTGGTGGCGGGTTCCTGTGATCTCAGCTACTCCAGGGGCTGAGGCAGAAGGATTGCTTGAGTTCGGGAGGTCGAGGCTGCAGTGAGTCATGATCGCCTCACTGCACTCCAGCCTGGGCAACAGAGCAAGATCATGTCTCAGAAAGCAAACAAAACTGAAGTACTTGTGACCTCTAGTCAGCCAATGGCTGCTTGGCTGTATTTTGAATTTAGGCCTAGTTAGCCATTCCGGATCCATCATGAACCTCTTTTAGGGTTCACACCCTTAAGCCTCAAATGTTTACTATCTGGCTCTTTATGGAAAATGTTTGCAGTTTCCCACCATCAGCAGTAACTAATGGATAGCAAATGTGTTACATACGTATTTTTCCCAACCTGTCTTTTAGCTTTGTGTATGTGTTTTTTTTTTTCTACACAACATTGTACAATTATTTTCCTGTATGGGTTTTAGGTTTCCTGCTTTGTATAATAAGGTATCCTCGACCTAAAGTTATGAAAATATTCTTCTAATTTTTGTTTATTAATTTTACTTACGTTTTGCCTTTAGTTTGCTAATCCACCTAGAACTAATCTTATTTGTGATGTGAGGAAGGATTTAGCTTTTTTTTATTCCTGACAAACAGCCAGCATGTCAGCAGTTATACTTAGTAAATAAAACATTCTTCTCCAACTGACTTGAATTGTGATCTTTCATGTATCCAGTCCCCATAAATACTTGAATCTGTTTCTGGATTTTCTGTTTTATCCCACTGATTTATTTGTTGTCTTTTCTGTGTCAATATAATATTTTGATTGCAGGAGTAAATTAAGTGGGTTTTAGATCTGTGACATAGCCAAGTCCTAAAACAATAGTAGCTGAGACAAAACAGAATTTTATTTTTCTGTCAGGTAAAATAATTTCAGAGATAGGTAGCCCAGGGCTAAAATGATGGCTTCACGTTCATCAGGCCTCCATCTTTCTGCTCCACTGTCCTCGAATTAATCTCCATCCTTACAGTCACCTCATAGTACAAGATGGCTTCTGGAATTCCAGCCATCAGATTCACATTCCATTCCAGGTAGCAGAAAGTAGGAAGAAGAAATGGCAAATAAAACTTAAATAAACAAGAAAAGAGAGTGAAAAGAGGAATGAAACGAAAATGGAAAAAAGAAACAAAAAAATGACTTTTGCAAACCGTTGTCTATCCATTTTTGAAGAGGAGTCTTTCTAGAAATCCTTCTCAACCACTTTTGCTTAGACTTTAGCCACATAGCCATATCTTTATTTATTTATTTATTTATTTGTTTGTTTTTATTATTTTTTATAATAGCCATATCTTTAAAGGAGGCTGGGAAAGCCTTCTTATAAGTTACATTGTAATATTATTGAGGAAACACATTGCTACCCCATCAATATACAAATTTTGTTACTCAGAAAGGAGTTAATACTAAGTAAGCACTTAGTAGTGTTTGCCCCAAGTAGCTTTACAGTAACTTCCCAAAACTGTTGAAGCATTTTACTTTTTTTTTTTTTTTCGAGACAGGATCTTGCTTTGTTGCCCAGGCTGGAGTGCAGTGGTGTGATCAAGCTCTTTGCAGCCTCAGTCTCCTGGGTTCAAGTGATCCCCCAACCTCACTCTTCTAAGTAGCGGGGACTACAGGCATGCACTACCACACCTGGCTTGTTTTTGTTTTTGTTTTTGTTTTTGAGACAGTATCTCACTCTGTTGCCCAGGCTAGAGTGCAGTAGAGTGATTTCAGCTCACTGCAACCTCTGCCTCCCAGATTCAAGCGATTCTTGTGCCTCAGCCTCCCGAGTAGCTGGGATTACAAGTGCCCACCACCACACCCAGCTAATTTTGTATTTTTAGTAGAGATGGGGTTTCGCCATGTTGGCCAGGCTGGTCTCAAGCTTCTGACCTCAGGTGATCCACCAACAGGCATGAGCCACAACTCCCAGCCTTGGACATATTTCTTGCAACCAGTCACTTTGACCAAATTCTCTTATTAATATTAATGTTTTAGGAGAATCTCAGATTTCCTAGGTTATAATAACATTTACAAATAAAAATATATTTTTCCCTTCTTCTCAAATATTGATACTAATCATTTTATTTTCCTGTCTTGGTGCATTGAACCAAACTTTGGAATCGTTGTTGAATCACAGTAGGCATCCTTGCCTTCTTCCTGTTTCTGATGGCACTGGCTTCAGCATGGCCTCCTTTGGTGTGATGAGTGTTATTGGGTTGTGTTAAGAGTGCATAATCTGCACTTTCGGAGGCTGAGGCGGGTGGATCACGAGGTCAGGAGTTCGAGACCAGCCTGGCCAACATAGTGAAACCCTGTCTCTCCTAAAAATACAAAAATTAGCCGGGTACGATGGCGGTTGCCTGTAATCACAGCTACTCGGGAGGCTGAGGCAGGAGCATCACTTGAACCAGGAAGGCAGAGGTTGCAGTTAGCCAAGATTATGCCACTACACTCCAGCCTGAGCAACAGAGTGAGATTCTGTCTCCAAAAAAAAAAAAAAAAAAAAAAAAAAAAAAAAATTAGCCAGGCGTTGTGGCAGTTGCCTGTAATCCCAGCTACTCAAGAGGCTGAGGCAGGAGAATCACTTGAACCCGGGAGGTGGAGATTACAGTGAACCGAGGTTACGCCACTGCACTCCAACCTGGACAACAGAACAAGACTCTGTCTCAAAAAAAAAAAAAAAAAAAAAGAGTTCCCTTTTCTTCACATCCTTGCCAACATCAATATTATTGTTATTCAAATTTTCTTCCTCCCAAATTTTCCTTCTTCCCCATGCTGTTATCTGAAACTAAGGCTTTCTGCATTGTGGGAGGCAAGATTTAAAAAAACAAAGCTTGGGCTGGGCACGGTGACTCACGCCTGTAATCCCAGCACTTTGGGAGGCCGAGGCAGGCAGATCGCCTGAGGTCAGGAGTTCAAGACCAGCCTGGCCAACATGGGAAACCCCATCTCTACTAAAAACACAAAAATTAGCTGGGCATGGTGGCGGGTGCCTGTAATCACAGCTTACTTAGGAGGCTGAGGCAGGAGAATCGCTTGAACCCAAGAGGTGGAGGTTGCAGTGAGCCAAGACTGCACCACTGTACTACAGCCTGGGTGACAGAGCAAGATTCTATCTGAAAAAAAAATCCAAAGCTCTGAACTTTGAACCTATTAGCAACTGTTTATTGAGTTACTACTATGTCTGAGGCACTGAGTTAGACCCGTGGTGAAGGTGGTGGGAGCTCAGAGGGAATAACAACAGCAGCTGGGATGGGCACCTTGTTGGCCACCTCCCCCAAGTTATCTTTACTCCTTAGGCAGCCCTGTGTGCCATGACTGTTCCCACCCTCCCATAGTTCTCCCTATGGAGGCCACTGTCATCTGCTTAAAATTTAAATCCGATCATGTCAGCATTCCTCGTCCCCTTAGAACCCTGTCAGTGAGTTCCTCTTTCTTTTAGGATGAAGATTAAGCCTCTCAACCTGACCCAAGAGGCCTTTTTCTTGTTCTTTTTTTTTTTTTTGAAACGGAGTCTCGCTCTGTTGCCCAGCCTGGAGTGCAGTAATGCGATCTCGGCTCACTGCAAACTTCCCCTCCCAAGCTCAAGCAATTCTCCTGCCTCACCCTCCCTAGTAGCTGGGACTGTAGGTGCCCACTGCCACGCCCAGCTATTTTTGTAGTTTTAGCAGAGATGGGGTTTCACCACATTGGCCAGGCTGGTCTTGAACTGCTGACCTCAAGTGATCTGTCCGCCTCGGCCTCCCAAAGTGCTGGGATTACAGGTGTGAACCACTGCACCCGGCCATTGAAGAGATGTTTTTAATTTTGATGAAATCCAGTTTATCATTTTTTCTTTTATGGTTTATGCTTTTTGTTTCCAAGAAATTTTGCATAACCCAAGATCACAAAGATTTTTTCCTTTTTTCTTCTAGGCTGAGGTGGGTGGATCACTTGAGGCCAGGAGTTCAAGCAGAACATGAACGAAGTGTGGGACTCTTCTGAACTCGGGGCTCTATGCAGTTGCACAGGTTGCACGCCCATGAAGCCGGCTGTGTTCACAGTTGTTCCCAGCTAATGCCAGAGGGCCCCTTTGCTTGAAGCCAGCAGCAGGTTGGGACCACTCTGGTGAACTGCCCTTCTTTGGACTTGGGCGTCTCAGTTGCTCCATTTCTGCTCAATGGGGCTGTATTATAATCCTCACCATAGCCTTCTGAGACCTGCTGACGGCTGTGAGAAGGGAGGAGTGTGCTAGGAACAGACCTGGCTGGGTTTCCTCTCCTGAGTGAGCTGGGTGTGGGCTAGGATTGTATGACAACCGACCTTGGCTTGCCCTTGAATGAGTGCTTGCTAAGAGAGAAGTAGTCCTGGGAACCCAAGAAGGGTGGCCCCGAGGAGATAACAATGGACACATTATTTAAACTTTTTTCCTTCTTTTGCAATTCTGCATAGTCATCCTCTCTTGCACAGAACTTCCGTCTAGAATGGTAGGACATCACCCATAACAGTCATATTCATCATGCATTACCTTATGTGTTAAAAGCATTTAGGACTCTTTAGGAGTGGGGCTCCTCTTGCAAATGAGGGAGTCTTTGTGCCAGTGCCTCAGTGGGACCAACGCTGGAGCAGAAACCGTGAGAGGAGGGCATGGTGGAAATGTTCTAGATGTGTGCCGCTGGATTCGGTAGCTGCCCGCCCCACGTGGCTACTGAACACTTGGAGTGGGGCTAGAGAAGCTGAGGAATTACATTTTAAATTTCATGTAGTTTTAACTAATTAAAAAAATTTCTGTAGCTACATGTGGCAGTGACAACCTGGTTAGACAGTAGAGACTAAATCTAGAGCCTAGAACCACGTGATCTGCCCGCCTCAGCCTCGCAAAGTGCTAGGATTACAGGCATGAGCCACAGCACCTGGCCCTGCTAAATCTTTTTAAACCCACTGTTGACACCTGTTGCTCAGAAAAAAAAGATTCCTTTCAAACATTACTGCTCATTGACAATGGACCTGGTCACCGAGACATCTGATGGAGATGTGCACGGAGATGAATGTTTTCACGCCTGTGAACACAACATCCATTCTGCAGCAGGTGAAGGAATAATTTCAACTCTTAAGTTTTATTATTTAAGAAATACATTTTGTGGCCGTGCGCAGTGGCTCACGCCTGTAATCCCAGAACTTTGGGAGACTGAGGCAGGCGGATCACTTGAGGTCAGGAGCTCGAAGCCATCCTGGCCAACATGGTGAAACCCTGTCTCTATTAAAAATACAAAAATTATCCGGATGTGGTGGGCGCCTGTAATCCCACCTGCTTGGGAGGCTGAGGCAGGAGAATTGCCTGAACCTGGGAGGCGGAGGTTGCAGCGAGCTGAGATCGTGCCACTGCACTCCAGCCTCGGCAACAGAACAAGACTCCATCTCAAAAAAAAAAAAAAAAAAAAAAAAAAAGACCTTTTTGTAAGGCTGTAGCTGCCGTGGAAAGTGATTCCTCTGATGGATCTGGGCAAAGTAAATTGAAAACCTTCTGGAAAGGATTCACCTGACTGATTTGACCTGCAAGGCACGATGAACCACTCTTAGATTTAGGGTTTATTCTTTTTTTTTTTTTTAAGACGGAGTCTCGATCTGTCACCCAGGCTGGAGTGCAGTGGCCGGATCTCGGCTCACTGCAAGCTCCGCCTCCCGGGTTTACGCCATTCTCCTGCCTCAGCCTCCCGAGTAGCTGGGACTACAGGCACCTGCCACCTCGCCCGGCTAGTTTTTTGTATTTTTTAGTAGAGATGGGGTTTCACCGTGTTAGCCAGAATGGTCTCAATCTCCTGACCTCGTGATCCACCTGTCTCGGCCTCCCAAAGTGCTGGGATTACAGGCTTGAGCCACCGCGCCCGGCCTAGGGTTAATTCTTTACATAGACAGCAAAAAGGAGGACAAGCCTAAGATGCCAGCCCCTGCGGTCCTTGTCCCCTACACCAAAAAGGATGACCCTGAAAGAGAAGGGGCTGGTGGCTGAAAGGGGAGTTAGGGGATGCCCCGTAGCTGAGGAGCCTATTCCAGATACAGCTGAGTAATTTTATCTTCTGCAGCTCTATTTAGAGGAGGGCAGGGCAGAGAGCCTCAGATCTCACAGAACCTGGAGGTGATGCAGAACCGTCTCATGACAGCCTCCAGGGGAAATGGGGAGGCCAATGGGAGGTGGCCTGGTAGCAGCTACTATAGGCCTTTCACCCTCTGGATGATGGCAAGATGCCCTGCCAAGACTCAGATGAGCTGCAGCTGAAGCCTTTGCCACCTAGCCTAAGTATTTTGGTCTCTGGCCTTTCTTTCCCTCTCTTTCTTTCTTTCTTTTCTTTCTTTCTTTCCTTCCTTCCTTCCTTCCTTCCTTCCTTCCTTCCTTCCTTCCTTCCTTCCTTCCTTCCTTCCTTCCTTTCTCTCTCTCTCTCTCTCTCTCTCTCTCTCTTTCTTTCTTTCTTTCTTTCTTTTTGAGATGAAGTCTCACTCTGTTGTTCAGGCTGGAGTGCAGTGGTACAATCTCGGCTCACTGCAACCTCCACCTCCCAGGTTCAAGCAATTCTCCTGCCTCAGCCTCCCGAGTAGCTGGGATTACAGGCGTGCACCACCACACCCAGCTAATTTTTGTATTTTTAGTAGAGACAGGGTTTCACCATGTTGGCCAGGCTGGTCTTGAACTCCTGACCTCAGGTGATTCACCTGCCTTGGCCTCCCAAAGTGCTGGGGTTACAGTTGTTAGCCACCGCATCTGACTGGTCTCTGGTCTTTCATATATCCAGCTAAGGGGTATAGCTGCACCATCAGATACTCTAGCTGTTTGCACTGATAGGGACTTTACCAAAAACTTTTTTAAAAAAACAAAAAACAGCCGGGCGCGGTGGCTCACGCCTGTAATCCCAGCACTTTGGGAGGCCGAGGCGGGCGGATCACGAGGTCAGGAGATCGAGACCATCCTGGCTAACACGGTGAAACCCCGTCTCTACTAAAAATGCAAAAAATTAGCCGGGCGAGGTGGCGGGCGCCTGTAGTCCCGGCTACCCGGGAGGCTGAGGCAGGAGAATGGCGTGAACCCGGGAGGCGGAGCTTGCAGTGAGCCGAGATCGCGCCACTGCACTCCAGCCTGGGCGACTGAGCCAGACTCCGTCTCAAAAAAAAAATAAAATAAAAATAAAATAAAATAAAAATAAAAAAACAAAAAACAAAAAAACAAGGTCTTACTCTGTCACCCAGGCTGGAGTACAGTGGTCTGATCTTGGCTCACTGTAACCTCTGCCTCCCAGGCTCAAGTGATCCTCCTGCTTCAGCTTCCCAAGTAGCTGGGAAGTACAGACCCATGCCACCACATTTTTTTTTCTTTAAGATAGGGTCTTTCTCTGTTGCCTAGGCTGGAGTGCAGTGGCGCAATCTCAGCTCATTGCAACTTCTGCCTCCTAGGTTCAAGCGATTCTCGTGCTTCAGCCTCTCAAGTAGCTGGGATTATAGGTGTGTACCACCATGCCTGGCTAATTTTTGTTTTTTTAGTAGAGATGGGATTTCCCCAAGTTGGCCAGGCTGGTCTCGAACTGCTGGTCTCAGGTGATCCACCTGCCTCGGCCTCCCAAAGTGCTGGGATTACAAGCCCGAGCCACTGCACCTAGAAATACCATAATTAAACAATTATTTTAAAATTTTTGTATCTTTTTTTTTGTAGAAACGAGTTCCCCATGTTGGTTTGGCTGGTCTCGAACTCGTGGACTCAAGTGATCCAACCGCCTTTGCCTCCCAAAGCACTGGGATTACAAGCGTGAGCCACTGCCTGGCCTCAAAATCATTTTTTTCTTTTTGAATTAGAGACAGGGTTTCACCATGTTGCCCAGGCTGGCCTCAAACTCTTGAGCTCAAGCGATCTGCCTGCCTCATCCTCTCAAAATGCTGAGATTATAGGTATGAGCCACCATGCCCGGCCCCAAAACTATTTTATTTTATTTTATTTTATTTTATTTTATTTATGTTTATTTTTATTTTATTTTTTGAGATGGAGTCTTGCTCTGTCACCCAGGCTGGAGTACAGTGGTGCAATCTCGGCTCACTGCAGCCTGTGCCCCTGGGGTTCCAGCGATTCTCCTGCCTCAGCCTCCTGGGTGGCTAGGATTACAGGTGCACGCCACCATGCCTGGCTAATTTTTTTTTTTTTTTTTTTTTTTTGAGGCGGAGTCTCGCTCTGTCGCCCAGGCTGGAGTGCAGTGGCCGGATCTCAGCTCACTGCAAGCTCTGCCTCCCGGGTTCACGCCATTCTCCTGCCTCAAGACTCCCGAGTAGCTGGGACTACAGGCGCCCGCCACTGCGCCCGGCTAGATTTTTGTATTTTTTAGTAGAGACGGGGTTTCACCGGGTTAGCCAGGATGGTCTTGATCTCCTGACCTCGTGATCCGCCCGTCTCGGCCTCCCAAAGTGCTGGGATTACAGGCTTGAGCCACCGCGCCCGGCCGCCTGGCTAATTTTTGTATTTTTAGTAGAGACGGGGTTTCGCCATGTTGGCCAGGTTGGTCTCGAACTCCTGACCTCAGATGATCTACCCGCCTCAGCCTCCCAAAGTGCTGAGATTACAGGCTTGAGCCACAGCGCCTTGCCATGAATGACTATTATTTTATTTATTCATTTATTTTTGAGACAGGTTCTCACTACATCACCCGAGGCGGAGTTGCAGTGGTATGATCTCGGCTCACTGCAGCCTCAACTTCCCTGGCTCAAACAATTATCCCACCTCAATCTCCCAAGCAGCTAGGACTACAGGTGTCTACCACCATGCCTGGCTAATTTTTAAAGTTTTTGAAGAGACAGGGTCTTGCTATTTTGTCCAGGCTGGTCTCATACTCCTGGACTCAAGTAATCCTTTTGCGTTGGCCTCCCAAAGTGCTGGGATTACAGGCATGAGCCACCACACCCAGCCTTTACTTTTATTTTTGAAGAAAATAGAATATCTCTCTTTCTCCTGCCAGCCATGTGAAGACGTGCTTGCTTCCCCTTTGCCTTCTGCAATGACTGTACATTTCCTGAGGCCTCCCAGCCATGCTTCCTGTACAATCTGCAGAACTGTGAGTCAATTAAACCACTTTTCCTCATAAATGACCCAATCTCAGGTACTTCTTTATAGGAGTGCAAGAATGGACTAATACAGAGACATTTTAAGGGGCAGATTGGGGATGGGAAAGGAAAACAGTCTCTCCTTTGGTCCTTGGGACTGGCTTCTCCTGGCTTTCTATGCATCTGTAACGCAGATTGGCTGTTTCTGGTGGGGGTTTCCCTCCAAGCAGCCCTGGCTTGTGGGTGGCTCTCTATAGGAGCCAAGATGTTTTCAGCGACCTTTCCTCCAGTTCAGTACCAGTATCCCCAGGGGCTTCCAGGAGAAGCCCCCAGGGGGCCGTCTGGACATCGGCTCAGGTGCTACTAGCAAGTACCAGGCTCCGGGCAGCTTAGATGGTTTCTCTGAGGGGAGATGTTCTCAGCTGCTGAAGAGAAATTTTTTCACTCTTCTCTTCTACATGTTTCTTGGAAGAGGCTTCTTTGGCCCTGTAGAAATGAAAAGGCAGAAGGCAGTGGTGAGGGGCAGGCGGTGTGCATGTCTTGGGGAGAGTGGTGCCATATGCACGGGGTGCAGCTCCACCCTCCTGAAGCCAGAAGGGAGGCGGACGCTGCAGCGGCCCCTCCTCCGGATTCTCTCAGGCACCCTGGTGGCCACCCTCCTATTGTCCCTCCAGCTCCCTCCTTGCTCTATCCCTGGGGTCTCGCAGCTGGCAGAGGCTGGCGTGTCTGGAGACAGACTTGAAAGAGCTGCAGGGTCAAGGAGTTCAATGAAGAGTCTTACAGATGAGGACCTAGAGGCTGGACACGTGCCCGAGGTCACTTGGCTGGAGAACAGGGGCCAGCAGACACCCCCAGGGACTGGGCACTATTAGCGCCCTTCTTCTCCCACCCCAGGAGGCAGGGAGGGGCAAAGGTTGGGGCTCTGAGCCACTCCTGCCCTTCCCTCTTTGGCTTTTCAAGAAGTCAGGGCAGGTTGAGGGTGGTGGAGGGGCTTGCCTGGACTTTGAGGCCCCCTCAGTCCCAGATAGTCCAAGGCTACCCCACTGGCTTTCTATTATTTGACCAGGTCCAATTTTGCCTTTTTTTGGTGGGTGGGGGATAGAAATGAGGGTCTTGCTATGTTACCCAGGCTGGTCTTGAACTCCTAGGCTCAAGCGATCCTCCCGCCTCGACCTCTCAAAGTGCTGGGATTACAGGTTTGAGCCACTATGCCTGGCCTATTGCCTTAAAAAAGAACCCTCTAGTCTTTGAAATGATTTATGTTCTAATTCCTTCTATTTATTTTTATCTTTGCATCGTGGACACTGATAACTGCTTTCCCACTGAATTATCTTAGGTTTTTTTAACCTTTTTTTTTTTCTTTTTTTTGAGACAAAGTCTTGCTCTGTCGCCCAAGCTGGAGTGCAGTGGTGCGATCTCGGCTCACTGCAACCTCCACCTCCCGGGTTCAAGCAATTCTCCTGCCTCAGCCTCCCAAGTAGCTGGGACTACAGGCACCCACCACCACACCTGGCTAATTTTTGTATTTTTAGTAGAGACGGGGTTTTGCAATGTTGGCCAGGTTGGTCTCAAACTCCTGACCTCAGGTGATCCACCCGCCTCAGTCTCCCAAAGTGCTGGGATTACAGGTGTGAGCCACTGCACCTGGCTCATGCACGCACTTTACCCCTCCGCTTCCCACACCCTCATCCTCTTCAAGCCCTGCTCAGCGCCCAGATGAAGCCTGTCTTCCCCCGCTTGGCCTGCAGGGAATAAAGTGGACAGGGACAGGGGAGGATATGAGGCTCTCATAGTTGTCCAGACAAGAGACAATACATGGTGGCTTGATGTAGGGCCATGGACACAGGGCTGGAGAGAGAATGACAGATTTAAGTCTATTCTGGAGGCAGAAATGATAGGACTTGGGCTGGGCGCAATGGCTCATGCCTGTAATCCCAGCACTTTGGGAGGCCGAGGTGGGTGGATCATGAGGTCAGGAGTTCAAGACCAGCCTGGCCAAGATGGTGAAACTCCATCTCTACTAAAAATACAAAAATTAGCCAGGCGCAAGGGTGCACGCCTGTAATCCCAGCTACTCGGGAGGCTGAGGCAGGACAATCACTTGAACCTGGGAGGTGGAGGTTGCAGTGAGTCGCGATCGTGCCACCGCACTCCAGCCTGGGCGACGGAGTGAAACTCCATCTCAAAAAAAAAAAAAAAAAAGAAGAAGAAGAAAAGAAATGATAGGACTTGCCAAAGAATATATCCTTCATTTCTTGCAGTGCAACCTTGGCCCATGGCTCAGGTTAGAGATGGGATGTTGATGGGAGTTATTTCAGGGTTGCAAACACAGCACCTATACAGGCCACTGGGTACAGATGGGTCCACCTTTGGGATCAAGCTGACCTTCAGAGAGGGTTATAGACGGGCCCTGCTACTGTCCCTGTCACCATTCCTGCAAACTAAAGGTCCTCCCTGAGCCCACTGTTGCTAAGAAATGCTGCAAGCAGCAGCCAGATCAAATCCCCTGCTGTGTTTGTTTTAGAAACATTGTCCAGGACATTGCTGTTACCTTAGTGACTTTTCTAATGAGACCCACACTTGAAACCAAGATGATCTCAAAAAAAAAAGAGGCCAAAAAGAGAAGAGAAACCTCTCCTAGTGCTAAATGCTGAGGAAAGCGGAAAGCTTCGCTCTCCTGAGGGGCTGGTATTCGTTTTCCTCTCCAAGAGTAGTCGTGAATGGGGTCTCCCTTTCTGTTGGGAGGAAGCCCAGAACCAAATTTGAAGCCTGCACAGCAACCACGGGGGCCTTTGTTTGCTTCAGTTTCCCCTGCTGTCCTCTCCCCACTTCTCTGCCAGTTCTCACTTCCAACCCACGTGTTTCCTGGTTCACAGTTTATTCTTTTTAAAACCTTCATGATTGGGTCCGTTCTTGGGGAAAGCTAAGCCATTGTAGATAGAGGTGGGGGACGCATCTCACAGCTCTGGTGCATCCAGCCAAGATGTTTCTGATGCACAGGAGTGAGGAGAGCACCCCATTTGCCCCCCAGTTATTTCCTGTAACTTTCGACCTATTGGTGCTGGAGGACCCTCACCTTCTCTCCATCGCTGCGATCGTCTCCACCAGGGGTGCCTTGCGGGTCTCGGTCAGGAAGCAGACGGCCATCCTAGCCAGGACTGCGGTGGCCCCGAAGCTCACAGGCAGCAGGATGGTGCTGTACTCCCCAAGTGTGGTAACCAGGGGTGCCACCAGGCCCCTGAGGCGGGCGTAGACCGAGGCAAAGCCCATCCCCATCTGCCTGTGGGAGGTGTGTGGATGGGTCAGTGTAGCGACCTGCACCCCTAGGGGCCCAAGAGAGCCGTACCCTGAGTGTCAGAGGACAGGAGGGACCGGGGATCCTGCCTCAGTGAGCCCAGCAGGTCTCAACCTGCAGTGTCTCCCCCCATGCACCCACCTGATCTCTGTGGGGTACAGTTCGCCCGTAAACAGGTACACGCAGATGAAGGAGCTGGCCAGGCAGCCTTTGCCCAGCGCTGCCTAGGCCATGTGCAGGCTCTGCATGCCTAGACGGGAGTGGGGTGGAGCTGAGGAGGGAGGGAGGAGGGGGAGGCCCAGGGTGCAGTGGAGGGGGCGGAGCCTCAGGAGGGGATAGGCCCCGGGGAAGAGGCAGAGCCCACTCAGAACCCAGAGGAGAACCAGGATTTCCACCATCTCCCCTTCCCAACTGTTTCTGGGACCCAGGAGTCCCCCAACTGCCCTTCTCTGACTTCTGCCTCCTTGCTCCCTTATTTGCATCTGCTGCCAAGTCCTGCTGGGTAGGCAGGTGCTTTAGAGTCAGGCCTGGATTCAAATCGCAGCTCTCACCCCGCTGGCTGACCTTGGTCACTGTTTCTTACCCCCTTTGCACCTCCCTGTCCTCATCAGTAAAATGAGGAAAATTGGCCAGGCGCAGTGGCTTACGCCTGTAATCCCAGCACTTTGGGAGGCCGAGACGGGCGGATCACAAGGTCAGGAGATCGAGACCATCCTGGCTAACACGGTGAAACTCCGTCTCTACTAAAAATACAAAAAATTAGCTGGGCGTGGTGGCGGGCGCCTGTAGTCCCAGCTACTCAGGAGGCTGAGGCAGGAGAATGGCGTGAACCCAGGAGGCGGAGTTTGCAGTGAGCCGAGATTGCGCCACTGCACTCCAGCCTGGGCGACAGAGCGAGACTCCATCTCCAAAAAAAAAAAAAAAAAAATGAGGAAAATAGCAGCACCTGCTTCGTGGGGTTGGTGTAAGCTGGACATGATGCTAGGGGTGCAAAGTGTCCATTAAATGTTTGCCATTGCCTTCATTTTCTTTCTTTTCCTTTTTTTTTTTCTTTTTTTTTTTTGAGATAGAGTCTCACTCTGTCACTGAGGCTGGAGTGCAGTGGCACAATCTCGGCTCACTGCAACCTCTGCCTCCTGGGTTCAAGCGATTCTCCTGCCTCAGCCTCCTGAGTAGCTGGAATTACAGGTGTGCACCACCATGCCCAGCTAATTTTTTTATTTTTAGTAGAGACAGGGTTTCACCATGTTGGCCAGGCTGGTCTCGAACTCCTGACCTCAGGTGATCCACCTGCCTCGGCCTCCCAAAGTATTGGGATTACAAGCATGAGCCACCGCGCCCAGCCCTTTGCCCTGATTTTCAATATGCTTATCCTGCTGTTGTTTATAAATAGCAAAACCCCTATTCAGACATCCAACATTAGGGCAGCAGTCAAGGAAATGATGGTGCCTTCTCTGGCTGGGTGGCAGCACTGGCTGCTGCACACTGGAATCAGGTGGGGAGATTTATAAAACACTCACACCTGGGTCTTACTCAATACCCACTCTAGCAAGACCGACTGCAGATAGGCTTGAATTTGGGTATTTTTTAAAGGTTCCCAAGAGATTCTATTGTGAAGCCAGAGTTAGAAACACCAATCCAGATGAAACATTATCTAGGCTGGGTGCAGTGGCTCACGTCTATAACCCCAGCACTTTGGGAGACCAAGGCAGCCAGATCGCTTGAGCCCAGGAGTTTGAGACCAGCCTAGGCAACATGGCAAAACCCTGTCTCTACACAAAAATACAGAAAATTAGCCAGGTGTGGTGGACTGCACCTGTAGTCCCAGCTACTCAGGAGGCTAAGGTGGGAGGATTGCTTGAGCCTGGGAGGTTGAGGCTGCAGTGAGCCATGATTGTGCCACTGTACTCCAGCCTGAGCCACAGAGTGAGACTCTGTCTCAAAAAAGAAAAGAAAGAAAAAGGTAGGAAGAAACGGAGGGAGGGAGGAAAGGAGGAAGGGAGGAAGGGAGAGAAGGAGGGAAGAAGGAAGAAAGGAAGGAAGGAAGGAAGGAAGGAAGGAAGGAAGGAAGGAAGGAAGGAAGGAAGGAAGGATCATATAGTAATAAAAAATCAGGTCCATGAGGCCAGGCACAGTGGCTTATGACTGTAATCCCAGCACTTTGGGAGGCCGAGGTGGGCAGATCACTTGAGGTCATGAGTTCGAGACCACCCTGGCCAAAATGATGAAACCCTGTCTCTACTAAAAATACAAAAATTAGCCAGGCATGGTGGCACACATCTCTAATCCCAGTTACTCTGCAGGCTAAGGCAGGGGAATCACTTGAACCTAGGAGGCAGAGGTTGCAGTGAGCACCACAGCACTCCAGTCTGGGCGATGAGTGATCATCAGGTCCATGAAACATTTGTGCTAACATGGAAAAGCATGTGTATGTTTCAACATATAATGAAATAAGGGCACATTATATATATGTACATATGCACATATATACATATAGATGTATGTATCCTATTTATATTTTTGTATGTATAAACATATAAAATATCTCAACTATGCTAAATACAAATCTATAAATAGGAAAAAAAGATTGGAAGAAAATAGATCAAGATACCAATAATAACATTTATCCACTTTTACAGGTAAAGAGCCAAGGCACAGAGAAGTTGGACAACCTGCCCACAGCCAAGGCTGCAGTCACAATGGGCAAAGGGTTTATCACATGCTCTATGTCGCTGCTATTCAACACTGGCATCTTGCTGGACTCACTGGACAGTTTGTAAAATACTGAGGGTTGAGTCCCACTCCTTGAGATTCCCAGGGCACTGGCATGGAGCACCTGGGCCCTGGGAGTTTTCAAAGTGCTCCTGGTGAAGGTCATTTTAGCCAGGTTTGCAAACCACTGTTCCAGGGCCAGTCCAGCTGAGGTTTGAATCCTAACTTCTCAACCCTTGGACATGCTGCCTGCTCAGACTTTGGGGGGCTGCACACACTGCTGGCCACACGGAGCCAGCTCCTGTGCTCTCCAGCTGCTTAGATGCACCTGTCTAACCTCCCTGGCCACACAGTAGAAGCTCTGAGGGCCACGGCTCAAGGCCTCCACCTGCCCCTAATTGCCACTGGGCACTAAGTGCTTAATACAAACTCTAGTAATCAACAGTCGCTTTCTTTTTCTTTTTCTTTCTTTCTTTCTTTTTTCTTTTTTTTTTTTTTTGAGGTGGAGTCTTGCTTTGTCACCCATGCTGGAGTGCAATGGCACGATCTTGGCTCACTGCAACCTCCACCTTCCAGGTTCAAGTGATTCTCCTGCCTCGGCCTCCCAAGTAGCTGGGATTACAGGTGCACACCGCCACACCCACCTAATTTTTTTGTATTTTTAGTAGAGACGGGGTTTCACCATGTTGGCCAGGCTGGTCTGGAACTCCTAACCTCAGGTGATCTGCCCACCTTGGCCTCCCAAAGTGCTGGGATTACAGGTGTGAGCCACCGTTCTCAGCCTAACAGTTGCTTTCTTTTCAGATCCGGAGACACACCCCTCAGCATTGTTGCCACGTGAAATTTGTTGTCTATCAGACCCCAGAGGCTCCCAGTTCTTGGTGGGCAGCAAGGGCAGAAGTGGGTGACTCACCTTCTGGCACAAACATGTTGGCGATCACCATGAGCCCGGCCAGGATGAGGAAGGAGGCCACCGTGGCCCGGCAACCCATGTAAATCATGGTGGCGGTGGCCACCAGCATGGCCGGGATGTCGATGATTCCAAACGGCCTGCACCAGGTAAAGGCTGAGCCCAAACTTCTGCAGGTTCATGGCCAGGCCATAGTAAGCCACAGAGTTGGAGAACCTGGGAGAGGCAGTGGAATGGTCCTTGTTGACCCCGTGGTTTACTGTTCTGAGCCCAGGGGAGGGGACTCAAAGATGGATGACACAGGATTCCTCCCCTCGGGGAGTAAAATTCCCTGACTTTCCATAAACACCCCTTCTCGGTCTCCTAAGTCTCTGTCTTTAGTATTAGAGCTCAGACCCCTCCCTCCACATCCCTTTCCACCACCCACTCCTGGATCCAGTGCAAGGGTTCTGGAGTGTGTTTGCTTTTCTCTGCAGTACCACCTCAGTGCCGAAATTAAGGCAGTGCTAAAAAATAAAAAGAGAAGAAGATGGAGGAAGGTCAAAGGACACAGGAGGCAATGTGGAAGAGCTCCCAATAGCCAAAGTTGGAGCAATTTGGGAAATAAGGTAAAGAATGTAGTATCTGCTAAATAAAGGAAAAACGTCGTTGAATTATAACCCAAAGTATAAACTACATGATTATACATGAGCCTATATAAATAAATGATTTAATAAAAAAGGCTTTCTTACAGAAGAACTCCAAACAATATGTGTAAATATTCCATTCCTTGGCTGGGAGCAGTGACTCACACCTGTAATCCCAGCACTTTGGGAGGCCAAGGTGGGTGGATCACGAGGTCAGGAGTTCAAGACCAGCCTGGCCAAGATGGTGAAACCCCCATCTCTACTAAAAATACAAAAATTAGCCAGGCACCTGTAATCCCAGCTACTCAGGAGGCTGAGGCAGAGAATTGCTTGAACCCAGGAGGCGGAGGTTGCAGTAAGCCGAGATCACGCTGCTGCACTCCAGCCTGGGTGACAGAGGGAGACTCCATCTCAAACAAAACAAAACAAACAAACAAAAAAATCCATTCCTTCAGGAGATGAAAGTTAGTTTCCCTCCCCTTGAGTGCGGACTGGACTCACTTTCAAATAATAGTGTATGGAAAGAGGCTGCTCACAGTGGCTCACACTTTTAATCCCAGCACTTTGGGAGGCTGAGGTGGGTGGATCGCTTCAGCCCAGGAGTTCAAGACTCGCCTTGGCAACATGGTGAAACCCCATTTCTACCAAAAGTACAAAAATGAGCCAGTCTCATAACCTGTCTCAAAATAAATAAATAGATTAAAATTTAAAAGTAAAAAAAGAATATGGAAAGAGAACATTATTTTTTACAGTGGAGAAACGTGATAGACACTACCTTAACCAAGGGATTAACTTCAATATCACCAGTAATCAGTCATGTTGACATCACATATGCCCTCATATGGTATGATATGATATGATGAGAAGCTCATATCACCTCCATGGTTCTCCTTTCCCAAATCCACAATCCCAGTTTAATCATGAGAAAACCATCAGACAAATCCAAACTGAGGCCAGGCACAGTGGCTCACGCTTGTAATCCCAGAACCTTGGGAGGCCAGGCTGGTGGATCATCTGAGGTCAGGAGTTCAAAACCAGCCAGACCAACATGGTGAAACCCCATCGCTACTAAAAATGCAAAAATTAGCCAGGCGTTACGGTGCATGCCTGTAATCCCAGTTACTTGGGAGGCTGAGGCAGGAGAATCACTTGAACCCGGGACGCAGAGGTTGCAGTGAGCCAAGATCATGCCATTGCACTCCAGCCTGGGCCAAAAAGAAAAAAAAATCCAAATTGAGGGACATTCTACAAAATACCTTACCAATACTTTTCAGAACTGTCAAGGTCATGAAAAACAAGGAAAGACTAACAAACAGCCACAGATCAAAGGAGACCAGGAAGATATAATGACTAAATGTAATGGGATATACCAACTGGTGAAATCCAAATAAATCTCTAGTTTAGTTAATAGTAAATTACCAATCTTAAATTATTACTTTTGACAAATGTACTAAGGTAATTTAAGATGATAATATGGCCGGGCGCGGTGGCTCAAGCCTGTAATCCCAGCACTTTGGGAGGCCGAGACGGGCGGATCACGAGGTCAGGAGATCGAGACCATCCTGGCTAACCCGGTGAAACCCCGTCTCTACTAAAAAAATACAAAAAACTAGCCGGGCGAGGTGGCGGGCACCTGTAGTCCCAGCTACTCGGGAGGCTGAGGCAGGAGAATGGCGTGAACCCGGGAGGCGGAGCTTGCAGTGAGCCGAGATCCGGCCACTGCACTCCAGCCTGGGCAACAGAGCAAGACTCCGTCTCAAAAAAAAAAAAAAAAGATGATAATATGAGGGGAAACTGGGTGAAGTGGATACAGGAACTGTCTGTACTATCTTTGCAACTTTTCTATAATTATACATTTATAGAAGAATAAATATACATTTATTTCAAAATTTTATGAAGATAAGCTAACAGAATATATTTGTGAAAACTAATATTCAGAAAATAAATTTTATCCAGAAAAAAATATATACATGGGTATATATATATAATTTTTTTTTTTTTTTTTTTTGAGATGGAGTCTCACTCTTTTTGCCCAGGCTGGAGTGCCGTGGCATAATCTCGGCTCACTGCAACCTCTGCCTCCAAGGTTCAAACAATTCTCCTGCATCAGCTTTCCAAGTAGCTGGGATTACAGGTGCACACCACCACACCCAGCTAATTTTGTATTTTTAGTAGAGACGGGGTTTTACCGTGCTGACCAGGCTGGTCTCAAACTCCTGACCTCAAGTTATCTGCCCGCCTCAGCCTCCGAAAGTGCTAGGATTACAGGCATGAGCCATCGCGCCTGGCCAGGAAAAAAAAAAAAATTCTTATGTAAGGCAATAAGAAAAAAGATAATCCTGTAGAAAAATTGGCAGAAGTCTTGGATAAGCATTTCACAAAAAACAAGCTATCCAAGGCCGGGCACGGTGGCTCAAGCCTGTAATCCCAGCACTTTGGGAGGCCGAGACGGGTGGATCACAAGGTCAGGAGATCGAGACCATCCTGGCTAACCCGGTGAAACCCCGTCTCTACTAAAAAATACAAAAAACTAGCCGGGCGAGATTGCTGGCGCCTGTAGTCCCAGCTACTCGGGAGGCTGAGGCAGGAGAATGGCGTAAACCCGGGAGGCGGAGCTTGCAGTGAGCTGAGATCTGGCCACTGCACTCCAGCCTGGGCGACAGAGCGAGACGCCGTCTCAAAAAAAAAAAAAAAAAAAAAAAAAAAACAAGCTATCCAAAATACCAGTAAGTTCATGCAAATATTTTTCATTCCTTAAGACATCAGAGAATTGGAAATCACAGTACAGTATCACTACACACTCACTATAACGGCTAAAATTAAATTACAGATAATACCAAGTGTTACTAGGGATGTGAAACAAGCTGAACTCATATGCTTCTGATAAGGGTGTGAATTGGCATAACCACTTTGGAAAACTGCTTGCTTCTATTACAGAGAAGCACACCCATACTTTATGATCCAGCAATGCCAATCCTAGGTATGTATCTGACAGAAATGCAAGCGTGGGCCCAGCACAGTGGCTCACATCTGTAATTCCAGCACTTTGGGAGGCTGAGGTGGGAGAATCGCTTGAGCTTAGGAATTCAAGATCAGCCTGGGCAACATAGTGAGATACTGTCTCCATACAAAGGAAGGAGGGAAGGAAGGAAGGAAGAAAAGGAAGGAAGGAAGGAAGGAAGGAAGAAAGGAAGGAAGGAAGGAAGGAAGGAAGGAAGGAAAAGAAAGGGGAGGGAGGGAGGGAAAGAAAGAAAGAGAAAGAAAGAAAGAAAGAGAAAGGAAGGAAGGAAGAAAGAAAGAAAGAGAAAGAAAGAAAGAAAGAAAGAAAGAAAGAAAGAAAGAAAGAAAGAAAGAAAGAAAGAAAGAAAGAAAAAGAAAAGAAAGAAAGGAAAGACAGGTGTGTTTTCTCACCAAGAGAAATGTACAAGAATATGTATAGCAGCACTATTTGTAACAACCCAACCTGGGAAAAGCCCAGTGTCCTTCAGCAGTAGAATAGGTAGGCCGGGCGCGGTGGCTCACGACTGTAATCCCAGCACTTTAGGAGGCCAGGCTCTGCGGATCACAAGGTCAGGAGATTGAGACCATCCTGGCTAACACGGTGAAACCCTGCCTTTACTAAAGATACAAAAAATTAGCTGGGCATGGTGGCACACGCCTGTACTCCCAGCTACTTGGGAGGCTGAGGCAGAGAATCGCTTGAACCCAGGAGGTGGAGGAGGTTGCAGTGAGCTGAGATTGCGCCACTGGATTCCAGCCTGGGCAACAGGGCGAGAGTCTGTCTCAAAAAAAAAAAAATTGGTAAAGTTTCTGTATTAGTTTCCAATTGCTGCTGTAACAGATTACCACAAATTTAGTGCCATAAAACAACACAAATGTATTATCTCACACTTCTGGAAGTAAGAAGCCCAACATGTGTGTTACTAAGCTAATGTCAGAGTGTGGGCAGGGCTGTGTTCCTTCGGAAGCTCCATAGGAGAATCTGTTTGCTTGCCTTTGCCAGCTTCTAGAGGCTGCCTGCATTCCTTAGCTTGTGGCTTCTTCCTCTGTCTTCAAAGCCAGCAGCACACAGCATCTCCAAAGGTCTCTCTCTCTGACCTTCTTCTGCCACTTAAAGGGACCCTTGTGATTGGACTGGGCCCACTCAGATAATCCAGGGTAATCCTCCGTCAAGATCCTTACTTACATCTGCAAAGTCCCTTCTGCCATAGAAGGTAACACATTTACAGATTCCAGGGATTACTTACCGATTTCTAGTAATATCTATATTATATATAGATATAGATATATTTTCTGGGTATGGTTTTTTGTTGGATATTGGTTTCTGCAAGTATCTGATTCTACTGCATACCTTGCTTTTTAAAAATAATTTTAATTTTGGAATAAATACATATTTACAGAAAAGCTGTAAAGATTCAGACATCTTTGGGGGTCATTATTCCGTCTACCACAAGTAGTATATTCATACCATGGATTGTTATACACAAAGAAAGAACGAACCAAATTACATATGACAACATGAGTGCATCTCACAAACAGTATAAATTACAAAACTATGTAGCTCTAGTTATATAAAGCTCAAAAACAGGCTCATGTAATCTGTGGCATTAGAAATAAGGATAGTGATTCCCTTAGGGGAGGGTAATGAGTGAAGAAGACACGGTGGGGCGGGCTTCTGGAGGCTGATCATGTTCTGTTTCTTGACCAGTATGTCAGTATGTCATTAATGGGTGTGTAGAGTTTGTGAGAATTTGTTAAGCTGAGCCTTGTACATTTTTGCATGTGTGTGATACTTCAACAAAAAGTATATGTGGGCCAGGTGCAGTGACTCATGCCTGTAATCCCAGCATTTTGGGAGGCTGAGGTGGGCAGATCCCTTCAGGTCAGGAGTTCAAGACCAGCCTGGCCCACATAGAGAAAACCTGTCTCTACTAAAAGTACAAAAATTAGCCAGGTGTGGTGGCACACACCTGTAGTCCCAGCTACTCGGGAGGCTGAGGCAGGAGAATTGCTTGAACACAGGTGACAGAGGTTGCAGTGAGCTGAGGTGGCACTACTGCACTCCAGCCTGGGCGACAGAGTAAGACTCTGCCTCGGAAAAAGATAAATAAATAAAACTATATGTGGGAAGAAGAACTCCAAGATGATCCGTCAAATTCCTGGCCTGGGTGAACACAAACCTTCTCCCAGTTATTCGAACACTAATCTAGGTGTTGTGAAAGGATTTTTCAGATGTAATTCCGGTCCCAAATCACTTGACTTTAAAACGGAGCGATTTTTCTGGGAGGGCCTGGTCTAATTACATGAGATTTAAATCTGGGTCTAGAGCTCAAAGACCGGGAGTTGGAGATGCAAAGCATGGGAGAGATTTGATGTGAGGAAGATGTTCCTTTGAGATGGAGGAGGCCACTTAGCCAGCAATATAGATGGCTTCTAGGATCTGAGGGTGTCCCTTGACTAACAGCCTGTAAGGAAATGGAGACATAAATCCTACAGCTGTAAGCAGTTAAATCAAACCAACAATTGAAATGAACTTGGCTGTGATTTCTTCCCCAGAGCCTCCAGAAAGGAGGCTTCGTTTCAGCCTCCTAAGAGCCTGAGCAGAGAACCCAGCTGGCACTTCTGGCCTGCAGAATTGTAAGCTCATAAATGGGTGTCATTTTAAGCCACTAAATTATAGTGATTTGTTACATAGCAATGTAAGACTAAAACATTACACAAAAAATAAAGTGACCATTGAGAAATTTGAGGGACACTCAGTCAAAAACCACCAGGTTTACATTCAGATCTTTTGCTTGTTAACATGTCTGCTAACCTAGGAGGAAAGAAGGCGGAAAGGCTCCTGAGAATGTGAGCTCCAGAAACGGAGTCTTCCCAGAGAGACTGGACCATGACCAGCCAGCACTGCCACTGAGGAGAGACTGGCAGTGGCAGGGAGAATGCACAAGACATTCTCTAAGATTCCTTTTCATCTTATAATTCTGTGGCTCACAGTATTCTAAAATTCATTCATTCATTCATTGGTTCATTCACTCATCAAATATTTATTGCAAAGCTATCACACGCCAGGAGCTGGTTACATGTAATGTTGTAAAAGTTTTTTACAGATGTGATTAAGTTATTTAAAAAAACAAAAGCAGAATAGGTAGAGTATTAATCCTGTTTTTTTTTCTCTTGAGACACTCTGCCTTACTCTGTCGCCCAGGCTGGAGTGCAGTGGCAAGATCTTGGCTTGCTGCAGCCTCCGTCTCCTGGGTTCAAGTGATTCTCCTGCCTCAGCCTCCCAAGTAGCTGGGACTACAGGTGCGCGCCACCACACGTGGCTAATTTTCATATTTTCAGTAGAGATGGAGTTTCACCATGTTGGACAGGCTGGTCTCGAACTCCTGACTCAGGTGATCCACCCACCTCGGCCTCCCAAAGTGCTGGGATTACAGGCATGAGCCACCACACCCAGCCACTATTAAATCCATTTCTATAAGAACGTGTGTATGTGTGTGTGTGTATGTGCGTGTGTAAGTATGTGGGTGTCATGGATGTACCTTAGTACATGTATCTTCAAGGGTACAAATTCATGCCTGACAGAAATGGGAGATGGGAGATGTTCAGAGGTGGAAGGGAGAGTAGGTTGAGAGGAATATTCACTTGTATATCTGATAACAGAAAACAACTCGCATTCAGGCATTGTTCCACCTCCTTTGCAGACTAATTTTCACACCAACCTTATGTGGTAGGTTCTATTATGATGCCCATGTTACAAATGGAGAAACTGAGGCACAGAGCGGTTAAGTAACTTGCCCAGGATCACAAAGTCAGTAAGTGGCAGAGCTGAGATTCAAACCGAAGGAGCAGGTTCCACAGTCCTGCTTCTTAACCAATGCGCACACTGCCTATCTGTTTCTGGATTCTTTAGGGAAAAAAAAAGTTTTTAACAATGAATATGCATGCTTTTCAGAATTTAGAAAAAAAACCACAAGGTGGCTCAAGCCTGTTATTCCAGCACTTTGCGAGACCAAGGGGGAGGATCTCTTCAGTCCAGGAGTTCTAGACCAGCCTGGGCGACAGTGCAAGACCTCACCCCATCTCTATTTTTAAAAATTAGCCCAGGCTTGGTGGCAGGCACCTGTAGTCCTAGCTACTACAGAGGCTGCGGTGGGAGGATCGTTTGAGCCCAGGAGGTCGAGGCTGCAGTGAGCTACGATTGTGCCGCTGCACTCCAGCCTGGGTGCCAGAGCAAGACCTTGTCTCAATCAAATCAACCAACCAGTAAAGAAAAAAATCCCAGTTAATTGAAGGCATTTACAATAGGGTTTGTGGAAGTTTGTGAAAGTTCACCAGTTCCTAACAATTCCTCTTTCTCCTCCTTCATCCTTTTTCGAACCCCAGGACTCCCCATCCCCACCTCAACCCAGACACACTGGCGAGGAAGGGGTAGGGGAGCACGCTCGCCGCCTCCCGCTCCTCAAAGCCAGGACTGTGCAATTGATCCCAGGCGCGAGCCTGGCGTGGCTCCCAGCCGGCAGCGAAGCGAAACATTGGGAAATGGCCCCGATTTTCCGGCTGCGGTTGGTAAGTCCCAGCGTGCACAAACCAAACCTGCAGTGCCTGGGGCAGCTTTGAGCGGGTCGGGTCGGCTCCATGGGAGAATGGCCCCACCTGCAGGCAGAAAGCTCCGGATGGCTGCCGAGTCACTTTCTCAACAAAAACGGGCTTTTGCTTACTCTTTCCAGAAGGATCCAAGACAGGACTTTCTGCTCTGGAGTTTTGAACTCAGGATCCGTTTCTCCTTCGCGGAAAGAGGAAGGTGGAGGAAAGGCAAGCCCAGGCCGGCGGGGCTACCGCAGGAAGACACCCCCTCCTGGACTCGGGTTCGCAGGAGCCCCCTCGCTCCCCAGAGCCAGAACTGCGCTGCCTGCCACGCTGTTGGGGACAGAAGCCCTCACAGCCTCCCAGAGTCGGGGGCCATCCCATCTTCCCAGTACACAGGGGTCACAGCCCCAAATCCAAACCAGAGGAAAGATTCTATACCCCAGAGCTTCCCAAGGGGCCACCTGTGGTTTAAGTGCTTTATGTGCCTTAACTGTTTTTTTTTTCTCCAGACGGGGTCTCCGTCTGTCACCTAGGCTGGAGTGCAGCGGTGAGATCACAGAGCACTGCAGCCTCCAACTCCTGCGTTCAAGCGACTCTCCCACCTCAGTGTCCCAAGTAGCTGGAACCACAGGTACAGCCCTCCATGCCCGGCTGGCGGGGGGTCTCCCTATGTTGACCAGGCTGGTCTGGAACTCCTGGGCTCAAACAGTCCTCCCGCCTCTGCCTGCCATAGTGCTGGGATTACACACATGAGTCACCAGGGCTGGCCTCATGTCTTAACTTTGGATCCTCACAAGGACCTTACAGATGTAGGAAAGAGGCCCCATGAGGCTGGGCTCCCTTACTTGCTCAGGTCACATGGATAGTCTGGCCTCAGAGCCCAGCTGATATCTACTAAAAGCGACTCCCCAGTCTGCTACAGAAAACAGATAGTTGCCCGTCTTTACCAAAAATACAAAAATTAGCTGGGTGTGGTGGCGCGTACCTGTAGTCCTAGCTACTCGGGACGCTGAGGCAGGAGAATCGCTTGAACCCGGGAGGGGGAGGTTACAGTGAGCCAAGATCACACCACTGCACTCCAGCCTGGAGACAGAGGGAGACCCCGTCTCAAAAAAAAAAAAAAAAAAGAAAGAAAGAAAGTAAAAGAAAAAAGAAAGAAACAAAGAGAGAGGGGAAGAAGAAAAAGAAGAAAGAGAAAGAAAGGAAAGGAAAGGAAAGGAAAGGAAAGGAAAGGAAAGGAAGGAAGGAAGGAAGGAAGGAAGGAAGGAAGGAAGGAAGGAAGGAAGGAAGGAAGAAAGAAAGAAAGAAAGAAAGAAAGAAAGAAAGAAAGAAAGAAAGAAAGAAAGAAAGAAAGAAGAAGAAAAGAAAGAAAGAAAACGAATAGTCATTGCCTGCAGTCCCTGTTGGTATCAATACCAATTATTTAAATGTGCAGGAAATCCCGTAGGAATGAAATCAACACGGTTGTTTTTGATCAGCCCTTCCCCTTAGGATTTGTCAGCTTCCAGTAGGTGGCACTACTGCATATGGGCTGCCTTTGTATTTTTGTCCATTTCACATCTTCATGCCTGTGAACCTGTTAGGAATTCCTTCCTGCCCACCTTGCAAACTTGATTAACCATCTTTTAAAACTAGTCTAAATGCTGTCTCCTGCCTGAAGCCCTCAGCAGCCCCAACTAGCAGAAATGCTGTCAAGATACTTGTCTCACTGCATGGAAATTACGATTTTCCTGTCTATTGCCTTCTGGATCCAGAAGTGTTTTTTCCAGAGTGCGACACTTCCCAGAATCCACTGGAGAGCCAGCCCCAGGGGCATATCAGGATGGGACAAGTTACATTCTGGAAAAGCTGCCTTGGTGATTCCAGTAGTCCTCCCACCCAGGTGAGACCCACTGTCCAGAAATGGGGTTCCTGGGTTAGCACGATATCTCATCTGTCACATCTCAGCGTCCAGCAGAGGCCGAGTGCTGGAAAAAGGGTGTGGGAAGAGATTGAGTTCACACGGCTCACCTGCTCATTGCATTAAGAGTATTTCAGAACAGAGTTTTTCAGTGGGGGCAGAGAGCATGCCCCTGCCTTGGGTGAAAGACTTGGGCATGAGCCTGTCACCTACCAGATCACCATGAGACAGCATGTGACCTTGCGGATGGCTGGGGTTCGGAAGAGGTCCAAGATCGAGTTGGAGGTGCGGACACTTGCAAACTCGCTCTGGATGTAGGAGCTCACCGCCTAGGTGAGAAGAGTCTGCTCAGGGGAAGCGAGGGAGCTGGGACCCCACATCCCTGCAGGGAACCCCTTCATCTGTATGGAGGAGAGCTGGGGTTGAGGTCTTTGGTGAGGTGGCTGGCCCTTGTCTCCTCTCCATCCAAAGACTGATGGCACTTGAGGGGCTGTTTCCAGGGTGTTGAGAAGCTCCAACACGAACCCCAACAGTACTGAGGTTCTGTGGTTCTGGAGGGCCTCCCACCCCATTCCTGATATAGACTTGAAGACTGTGTCAGATAAGAGCAGGGGTTCCAAGTGGTTCTGCCACTTCCTACTGTATGTTCTCAGGCAAGTTACCTGACCTGTCCGCACTTCAATTTCCTCATTGGCAAAAATGAGACATGATACGAGGTTATGTACATAAAGCTCTTAGCCTAGTGTCTGGCATGGGGCTTGAGAAATGATGTGTATTGATAATAAATGGTAACTATCTTACAATAAATGGTATTTGTGATAGTACTTTTGTTATTGATTCCCCAGTAATTTTACTTTGTGGTTGCTATTTTAATAATTTTAGTTTATTATTTTATTAAAATTTCAACTGGATGTCAAGGTTAATAGGGTTATTTCCTCGTTGCAAAGATGGATCAGCTGATGAGCAAAGCAGTTAAATTATTTATCCTAAATCACACAGTCATTCAATACCTAGACAACATCTTTCACACATCAGAACTCTGCCTGTACTTGTATTCCCAGCATCTACACCTGGATGGCACGTGAGTCCTGGAAAGTTGCTAAATTCTGGTGCAACTGGAGGTTGCCAGCAAGACTGAAGACTGTTCCCACCCTTCCTTCCTCCCAGCTCGCTTACCTCCTTGGTCAGCCTTTCCCCTTCCTCCTTCCTCCCATTCATTGCAGCCACCTTCTGCAGATTCTGTACAGCTAACTGGGACTTGCCATGCAGGAGGAGCCAGCGGGATGACTCTGGCAGCCACCTGGGATCGAGAGGAGGAAGAAGGATCTGGGGCTGGGTAGAGCTCATTCTGTTCCCCAAACCCAATAGCTCCTTGTCCACCTTCTTTCAGACCCAGAAAAGGTGACCTGTCCTCTTGTCTGTTGCATCAGGAAGTCTGGGGGCCATGCCAGCTTCCCTTTTTTTGCAGCATATCATACAGAGACTCAATGAACAGTATTTACAGACTACAGAGGACTTGGCCAGGCACGGTGGCTCACACCTGTAATCCCAGCACTTTGGGAGGCCCAGGAGGGTGGATCAACTGAGGTCAGGAGTTCAAGACTAGCCTGGCCAACATAATGGAACCCTGTCTCTACTAAAAATACAAAAAACTAGCCAGGCGTGGTGGTGTGTGCCTGTAATCACAGCTACTCGGGAGGCTGAGACAGGAGAATCACTTGAACCTGGGAGGTGGATGTTGCAGAGCCGAGATCGCTCCACTGTACTCTAGCCTGGGCAACAGAGAGAGACTCCATCTCAAAAACAAAAAACAAAACAAAAAACAAACAAACAAAAACTACAGAGGACTTAGGATTTCAACAGACCCGTGGTTTTTCTTTTTTTAGATGGAGTCTCACTCTGTCGCCCAGGCTGGAGTGCAGTGGCGCAATCTCGGCTCACTGCAACTTCCGCCTCCCGGATTGAAGTGATTCGCCTGCCTCAGCCTCCCGAGTAGCTGGGGCACCCGCCACCATGCCCGGCTAATTTTATTTAATTAATTAATTTATTTTTAGAGATGGGGTTTCACCATGTTGGCCAGGCTGGTCTCAAACTCCTGACCTCAAGTGATCTGCCTGCCTCAGTCTCCCAAAGTGCTAGGATTACAGGTGTGAGCCACCACACCTGTCCCAGACTCGGTTTTGAATCTGGTTCTGACCCCAGCTGTGTGGCCTTGAGTGAGTCATGGGCCCTCTCTGTAACGAGGCTGTGCCTCATTACCCTCTTATAAATGCCCCAGTTATATTCTTATAACTTTATAAGTACTTAGAGTACTTATAAAATGTTGAGGGATGTGAAGGAGTTGATGAAGGCAAAAGCTCTTGGGATGTTCCAGGGCCCCACACTAATGCAAGGGATTTTACCAGAGTGTCCCAGTAGCCATTTGTGAGGACTTGAGAGCTTGCTGCCTCCACGAATGCCTGGCATCCTTCGTGTCCCATGTCAAGTCCAACAAGTCCCAGTCACTGCACACCCCAACCTCTCACAGGGCCAGGTGAAGACTCGGCCACACAGGTGCACCCTCCCCCACCCCACTCTGTTCAGGACATACCAAGAATAGAGGAAAAAGATCAGGAAAGGAGCAGAGACGGCAAACTGCAGGCACCGCCAGGGGCGAATCAGGTAGGCTATCCCCACCAGGATGAGCTGGCCCAGGGTGAAGGAGTACCCCAGCAAGATACCTGCCACAGTCCGGCCCCAGGTGGGCATCCACTCCACAACTGGGGAGAAAACAGTGACATGCAGTGGCATTCAGCTACCCATGTGGTTAATTCACCACACCCCCCTTATGATTCTGACAGCTTAAACTCATTCCAGAGACCTGCTGAGACACAGGCAAAGGTGTCCTTACTGCACTCCAGATGAATTCTAAGTGGATCAAAGAACTCAACAAACAATAAAACCACAACAATGCCGGAAGAAATCAGGGGAGATTATTTTACAATCTTAGAGTAGGGAAAGGCTTTTCCAAAGACATCACAAAACCCAGAGGCAATAAAAGGGGAGGTTGACAAACTTGGAGTTGTAAAAATAAAAAATGTCTGCATTGGAATAAAACAAAACAAAACACCATAAGTCAAGCCAAAAAAAGTCAACAAAAAACGTAAAAATATAGTTGTTGTAACCCAACTAACAGATAAACTAACCCAACTAACAGATAAAGGATTAATTTTGGGCTGGGTGCAGTGGCTCACTCCTGTAATCCAGCACTTTGAGAGGCTGAGGCGGGTGGATCACCTGAGGTCAGGAGTTTGAGACAAGCCTGGACAACATGGCGAAACACTGTCTCTACTAAAAATACAAAAATTAGCCGGGCATGGTGGTGTGTGCCTGTAATCTCAGCTACTCGAGTGGCTGAGGCACAAGAATTGCTTGAACCTGGGAGGCGAAAGTTGCAGCGAGCTGAAATTAATTGGACCACTACACTCCAGCCTGGGTGACAGAGCTAGACTCTGTCTCAAAAAACTCTTTTATTTTTCAAAAAATAAAAAAAGAAAGAAAGAAGAAAGACTAATTTCCCTAATACTGGAAGAGTTTTCACAAATCAATTAGAAAACAGCCAACAAGCTAAAAGGAAAATGGGCAGAGGTGCTCAACCCCATGCAAAGACAGAAAACACTAATTTTTGTAAAGAGCAAAACTTGGAACAACCTGAATGTCCATCTACAGGGGACTGGTTAAATAACGACGACACACCCTTACGAGGCAGCTGTAACGAATTAATGAGGAAGCTTCTTCCCAGTGGGCAAGAAGCCTGTGCGTCCAGCCCTTCAGCAAATCCTTCAGAATTGAGCCGGAATCTGAGCTCTCCTCGCTGCCTCCACTGCTGCCACCGTGGCCCAGCTCAACCTGGTCTCTTGCTTGATGACAGCAGTAGCCCCTTAACCGGCCTCCCTGCTTCTGTCCTGGTGTCACATGGCAGCCAGATAAATCTTATCAGATCTCAAATCCTAAATCAGATCGGGTCTCTCCCTGGTCAAAATCCTCCAGTGGCTCTTGTCTCATTCAGAGGCAAAGCCAAGGTCCTAGAACGCTGGCCACAAGGTCCTGCAGAACTGCCCTCCCCGACCTCCCCTGTCGCCCACCTCCCAACTCTGCTTCAGCCACGGGGACCTCCTTGCTCTTCACCCTGGGCACACTTTCCGCGGCAGGGCCTCTGCCTGGCAGTTCCCTCTGCCTGGAATGTTCTACCCCAGAAACCTGCAGGGCTCACTCCCTCAACTCCTCCCAGTTTTGCTCAGAATGACCCCTTTTCAGTGCAGTCTTCCCAAACCACCCTAATTAAAACTGCAGACCCCTCTCCTCCAACCCGGCCATTCTTTGTGGGGTTTTTTGTTTGTTTTATTGAGGCAGAGTCTCACTCTGTCACCGAGGCTGGAGTGCAGTGGTGCGATCTCGGCTCACACCAACCTCCACCTCCCGAGTTAAGCAATTCTCTTGCCTCAGTCTCCCGAGTAGCTGGGATTACAGGCGCCCGCCACTACGCCCGGCTAATTGTATTTGTAGTAGAGATGGGGTTTTACCATGTTGGCCAGGCTGGTCTCAAACTCCTCAGGTGATCTACCCGCCTTGGCCTCCCAAAGTGCTGGGATTACAGGCATGAGCCACCGTGCCTGGGCAACCTGGCCATTTTTCTCCCCTTTCCAGGCTTCGGTTTTCCTCTGTAGCACTTACTGTCTTCGAACAAACGATACGATTCGTTATGTGTGGTGGTGATATCGCCCCTCGCTAGAACATGGACCCCAAGGAGCGGGGCTTTGCTGTGTTCATCGCAACCTCTAGAGCCTCTCCGGGCACTAGGAGGTCCTCTATCAGGCAGTGGACCAGTGACAACTTGGTTAAGTAGAAGAATCAAGATACAGAACAGTGTGCACAGGAACAAACATGAGGGGAGGCATATATATATATATACACACACATAGGTGGGGGGGTCACTACACTTGTGCGGTGTGACCCGAGGCAGGGCATGGCCTGTGGTGGGAGCTCCAGGGCACTTGATAGAATCTCTGCAAAGTCGTCTTTACAGGCTGAGATGTCCTAAGACAGCGCCCGTCCTCTCCAGCCTCAGGAGGTGTTAAGAGGCTGGGCAGTCTCTGATGCGTATGTGTGCATGCGTGTGTGTGTGTGTGTGTGTGTCTGTGTGTGTCTGTATGTGTCTGTGTAGGTGTTAGAGCCCATTCCAGCATGAAGTGGACCTCAGACACCTGTTTCAAGCCATGGCCGGATGCCCACCCTGCAGAGTGAGCTGTGTAGGCTGGGATTTGCTGAGATCCCACTTTGTGCTGGGAGAGGGAGGGGAGGTCAGGTGTGCTGGCCTGGTGCGTCCTGGTTCTCCGGTCCCAAGATTTCTCCCTGACCCCTGATATAAAAGACCCATCCTGTCTTTGCACAGCTGACGGTGGCAGCAGTTTCCGCGCCCAGCGATGTCCCCAGGAGCAAGCTAAGTGTTAAAATGAAGCCTGGGTGGGTGGCAGGCCTGTGTCCTGGGTGGGCTTCCTACTGCCCTGCAAAGCTTTCTCCAAGGACCACCCAGGGACTGCCCAGAACCAGCCCAGAGTGAGGACTGAGTCTGCCATTTATCACTTGGGGGCACAACACTCCAAGCTGGCATTAGGAGCCAGGTCTCCACCATGAAGCTGAAGAATCACCAGCCTTTTTAGAATCACACAATTTCAGGGCTGGCTGCAGCCCTGGGGACCATCATGGCTCACTCCCCTCCTGCGTCCCTGTGGCCTCTGTGTCCCCACACTAAGCCTGGAGACAATAGGTGCTTAGTAAGTGGTTATTGTTGGCTAATTCACAAATAAAATAAATCTAACCCTCTCAGTTTACAGATGAGTACACTAAAGCTCAGATCTGGGAAAGGCCATCCAGGGACTCCCCACCCACAGCCAGCAGGGCCACCACTACCTGGGAGCCCAGGTCCCCCAAGTCCAGAACTCTGGCGGGAGGCTTTGAGATGAGGTTGCTGGATGAGAATCCCAACAAAACAACATGAGAAAAATGTCCAACAACCCTGGACGTTGCCATCCCCGTGTCCCCCTGCCCCCGCCCTCCTGCCCCCCACCCGCCCCACTCTTTCAGGAGCCCCAGTCCTTCTCGGCCTCTCCTCGGCTGGACTCACCCAGGGAGAGGGAGTTGAGGATGATGCCAGAGAAGGTCATGCCCATCAGGAACCGGAAGACGCAGTAGGCACTGAAGGAGCTGAAATACGCTGTGGCGGACCCCGAAGCTGCCAGCTGCAGGTAGGACCAGACCAGGGGGGCCTTGCGGCCCAGCCTGAGTCCAGAGAATGGGCACAGGCATTAGGGTTTTGAGAGGCAGCAGCAGCAGCCCCCAAGGAACAAATTGGCAGCCCACGCCTGCCCCTTCCACCCGAGCAGGGGCGTTATCAAGGCAGTCACGTCACGGGGAAGATGGGGTACCCCGCAAAAGCCACCCCTCCAAAACAGAAACTTGAAACTGCTGGGACCCAGGCTTGGTGGCAGAGGCTGGTCACAGACACAGGGACATGGTGTATTAGGAAGTTGGCAAGGAGATTTAGTCCAGGCTCGAGGAAAGGCAGGGACTCTACAAAGCCCCAGAGGGGCGTGTGGCAGGTGGGGAGAGGTCACCTGAGCACTGCTCTGGCTAGAGGGAGGCCTCGAACCAGAACTCACAGCGGGTGAGCCCTTGGCCAGTCCCCAGTGTGGGAGCAGGAGCCAGGGTTGAGTCTTTACGTGGACTAGAGGGTTGCCATGCCACAGAGGGGCCCGAGGACAGGACGGCAGGGTTATTTGCCCTATTTGCAAATGAAGGTCCATGGCTAGAGCGCACAACCCCAATTTGGCCAGGAGGGAAGCAGGCCAAGAAGGAAAGCAGCTTTTCTTCTCCACACACCCCATGACCCTCTCACTCATTCACTCACTCACTCACCCACCCACTCACTCACTCACCCACCCACCCACCCACCCACCCACTCACCCACTCACTCACTCACTCACCCACCCACCCACCCACTCACTCACCCACCCACTAACCCACTCACTTATCCACCCACTCACTCACCCACCCACTCACCCACTCACTTATCCACCCACTCACTCACCCACATACTCACCCACCCACCCACCCACTCACCCACCCACTCACCCTCTCACCCACCCACTCACCCTCTCACCCACCCACCCACCCACTCACCCACCCACTCACCCACTCACCCACCCACTCACTCACCCACCCACTCACTCACCTACCCACTCACCCACCCACTCCCTCACCCACTCACTCACCCACCCACTCACACCCACCCACTCACCCACCCACCCACTCATCCACCCACTCACCCACCCACTCACTCACCCACTCACACCCACCCACCCACTCATCCACCCACTCACTCACCCACTCACACCCACCCACTCACCCACCCACCCACTCATCCACCCACTCACCCACCCACCCACCCACTCATCCACCCACTCACCCACCCACCCACTCATCCACCCACTCACTCACCCACTCACACCCACCCACTCACCCACCCACCCACTCATCCACCCACTCACCCACTCACCCACCCACTCACTCATCCACCCACTCACACACCCACTCACATGCCCACTCACCCACCCACCCACTCACTCACCCACTCACACACCCACCCACTCATCCACTCACCCACCCACCCACTCACCCACCCACTCACCTACCCACCCACTCACCCACCACCCACCCACTCACCCACCCAGTCACTCACCCACTCACCCACCCACTCACCTACTCACTCACCCACTCACCCACCCACTCACTCACCCACTCACTCACTCACCCACTCACCCACTCACTCACCCACTCACCCACTCACTCACCCACTCACTCATTTCTTCATGCATTCTTTCATTCACTCATTCATTGTGACACAATGTTCATTGATCATTAATCACCTCTAAGTGACAGGCCTGAGTTGAGGGCTGGTGACAAATGAGACAGTGGATAAGACACAAGCTCACATGTAGAAAGACCAGGATGTGTCATGACAGTGTGATGTGGGCCTGAGGTGTGTGGCACAGGGAGCCATCTATACTCCAGAGTGTGGGGTGGAGTCCGGGAGGACCCCCTAAACCTGAACTGAGAGAAGAAGGGCAGAGGAGAAGGGAGAGGGGAGAGAGAGCGAAGAGGAGGAAGGGGAAAGAGGTGCAGAGAGAGAGAGATGTGGGAGCCAACTTCAGAGCCATGAGCTGGCTGCACATCGCCATCTGTCAATAGGGGTCAGTTAGGCTGGGCGCAGTGCTCACACCTGTAATCCCAGCACTGTAGGAGGTAGAGGGAGGAAGATTGCTTGAGCCCAGGAGTTTGAGACCAGCCTGGGCAACATAGTGAGACCCCATCTCTACTAAAAAAAAATTTTTTTTAAATTAGCTGGGTGTGTTGGTGGGTGCCTGTAGTCCCAGCTACTGGGGAGGCTGAAGCAGGAGGATCGTTTGAGCCCAGAAGGTCGAGGCTGCAGAGAGCTATGTTCGTACCTCGGCACTACAGCCTGGGTGACAGAGTGAGACCTCACCCTAAAAAATAAGGAGGAGCAAGTTAGGGTTCGTACTGGCTCATACATACAGTGGGGTGTAGTGTAAAGACTAGGAGGGTGGGACAGCTCTTTCTGAAGGAATAGGAGAGGAGGCCTCCAAAGTGAAGAAAAAGCTGGGTACAGGACCATGTGGGGTGTATGCCAGCATTTGCATAAAAAAAGGATGGCTAGGCCTGTCACCTCAGCTACTTGGGAGACAGAGGCAGGAGAATTGCTTGAGCCTAGAAGTTTGAGACTAGCCTGGGCAACATAGTGAGACTTCATCTCAAAGAAAAAAATGGGGGGACATGAAGAAGAAAACAAATAAAAAACAGGAAAATAAAAATGGGGGAATAGAACATATACACCCACTTGCTTGACTGCATAGAATCATAAAATGTCTCTGGTAAAAGACATAGAAACCAGGCTGCCCTCTGGGGATTACTGCAGGGAGGGGCAGAGGCAGGAAAGGGGTGATCCCCAGCAGGCTCTTCTGTGCCTTTTGGGATTTGAAGCCATGTGAATGTACTATGTGTATTATCTGTTTAAAATGCACAAATCAACTGTAACAAAGAAAAATGAATGCAGAGGCCTAGGCTTTCTGGCCCGCACTGGGTGGCTGGGACACTTATCCCCACGGGCTCACCTGTCTGCCAGGCTGCCAATCACGGCAGCCCCCACCAGCACCCCAGCCGTGTAGACAGACTGCGCCAGGTCTCGGAGAGTGCGGGCCTCACACACCAGATCCCACTGCAGGGAAGACGTGAGCGCTTCAGACTGGGCCTCGGCAGCAGCCCCCCACGCGCCCAGCCCCTTCTGACCTCCATCACGATGGTGGATGGGAAAACACTGTGGGTATAGACCCAGCCATCCTTGCAGCGCTCCGTGGCTGAGTCCGGGCCGGAGGAGTTGGGGCTCAGCAGGGCCCACTGAGGCTTGGTGAAGCGCCGGCAGGGCTCAGGGGCCCCAAGCTGGTCCAGGGGTACAGTGGCCCTCAGCCAGGCCCCCGAGTCGTTGGTGGAGGCCTCAGTGTGGTTGGCAGGGCCTTGGCAGTGGTGCAGGGGGACAGCGGCCGTGAAGTTCTGCAGGAAGTTGTGGCAGGCCAGCAGGCCGCAAGGCAGCAACAGCAGGGCCGTATGGATGAGCTGGAAGCGGCTCATGCCGCCCAGAGTGTCCAGCAGGTCTGTGAAGGCCATGGCCATAGGCCTGACCTGAGGCCCAGCCTGCCTGGCTTTATGTAGAGAGGCTGGGGAGGGGCCCTGGGAGTGGGAGGAACAGGCCAGGGGTGAGGACTGCAGACATCCTGTGCACCCTGTGTCAGAAGGCTCAGGTTACACCCCATAGGAGGGTTCAGGTGTCCCCACATCTGCAGGGCTCCCCTCCCCCATGCCCTTTCTCTAGGTCTCTCCATCTCTCACCCTGAGGGCGGAGTCACAGCCCACCACCCAGATCCGCAGGTCCAGCCGCCCTGCCCACTGCTCTCACCGGCAGGACCCCAGCAGTGAACGGAGCACCGTCACGTTCCTTTTCCTCCAGAGGACACCGAGGCATGTTAGGAAGCCCCGATTCCAGTCTTGGCACTTGGGACACAGTCCCTGTCACTAGGCTCCAAATTGCAGCTGGAGCCTTAAGTGCTGAGAGTTCAGAATAATGGGGTGCAGTGGTTACAGCTGCTTACCCTTCCCCACTTCCCAAGAAGGCAGGGACTTGGCTGCACAGGTGACACTTGGGAAAAAGCCCTTTTAAAATGCCCAAATAGGCCGGGCGTGGTGGCTCATACTTGTAATCCCAGCACTTTGGGAGGCTGAGGCAGGTGGATCACCTGATGTCAGGAGTTCTAGACCAACCTGGCCAACAGGGTAAAACCGTCTCTACTAAAAATACAAAAGTTAGCCAGGCGTGGTGGCGGGCACCTGTAATCCCAGCTGCTTGGGAGGCTGAGGCAGGAGACTCGCTTGAACCTGGGAGGCGGAGGTTGCAGTGAGCCGAGATCACGCCACTGCACTCCAGTCTGGGCAACAAAAGAGAAACTCCGTCAGAAAGAAAGAAAGAGAGAAGGAGAGGAGGAGAGGAAAGAGAAAGGAAAGCAAGCCCAAATAGGGCAGTCAGGAGGAAGCCCTGCTCTTCCCACTCCCACCTCAATGACTCCAAGTTTTTGAGAGGTTAGGGCCCCAGGTCATCCAGACTCTGGTGTTCCCATCCCCTCATCAAATAAAACCCAATCCGGAGAGCAAGTAAGGGTTTGAGCAAGATGGCGGGGCCCTGCACACTCTCCCGCCCTCCAGCCGCTCATACACCCGCCCAGGCTCCAGGAAGAGCTGAGCCACTGCCCTCACTGCTGAAGACCCTGAGTCCAACAGGACCTGGACTCCCAGTGAGGAGGTGACAAGGGCAAAATGCAAGCTCAAGACAGCAGCGTGCGGGCAGCCTGCCCCATGGGGCGCACAGGGGCCTCCACCTCCATCTCTGCCCCAACACTGGGACCCACAGTAGCTGACAGCAGCCCACCCCCCGCCCCCACCTTGGCCTCTGCTCTGCATTTGCGGCTTCGCCCCATCCCCTCTTCCTTCCCCCAAGCCACTCTTATCTCTGGTAAGAAAATCCCGGATCCCGGAAGGGCCTGGAGGGGCCTATATAAGTGCAGGTGTCTGGGTCACAGGGGCTCCCCACAGAAGGACCTGAAGGTGGCTCTGTGCTCCGGGGAGCTCCCTGGGGGACCGGGTGTGTGCTAAGTAGAGGTTTGAGTTTCAGCCAGAGCCTCACCTCAATGGGCTGAAGTGTGCAAGAAAGGTAGGGGTCAGGCCTCCTGGGCGGCGGGGAGGGCATGTAGGATCAGCAGAGTCATGTGGGACCTCAGCTGTGTGGCCCTGTCCCTGCAGCTGGGTCCCCTCCTTCCCAACCTCCCAGGGCCAGGGGTAGCCTGGCCCAGATACCCAGTACTCCAGTAGGGGTTCAGGCTTCAGGTCAAGGGGAAAGAGATGGAAGGGTTGGAGGGGAGGGGTGAGCTGAGGCCACGAGCTGCCCCCATGGGCCAGGGCCTGCAGGTGCCCTCCAGGCAGTAGACTGGGGAGAAACAAGTCACAGACAGATGTGGGGCCTTTTCCTTTATTATTTGGGGTTCCTCTATATGGAACATGGGACCTCCCCACTCCAAGCCTAGTGCCTCTGGCACCCCCATAACCAGTACACAAGTCCCTGAAGAGTCCCCTTTAAAATCACTAATATAAAAAAGGACCGAAGGGGGGAAGGCCGACCGCCCACAGATTGGGCAGCTCCTGGTCGGCAACAGGGCCAGGGAGGGACAGAGGGGGCACTGGCTTTGGCACAGGAAGGCACAGGCGTTCCCAGCCCCGGGGCCTCCCCGAGCCAGGAGGCAGCTCCACACGCCTGGACTGCAGACAGTGTAGAGCTAGTGGTTACAGTTTACAGTCTGCAGGCAAGGCCCGGCCGGTGCTGCTGAGTGGGTGGCCTCTGAAGTAAGGAGAGGGGACACATCAGGATGCTGGGGAAACCTGGGGCTGTCCCGAGGCAGGAACAAGCGAAAGCTGCCTTCCTGGCTTGGCAATGGGAGGGGCCCAGGGAGTCCATCCCGAGCCCACAGCTGGCGCAGGCAGGGGCCACACAGCTCTGCCCAGAGCAGATGAACGATGGTGGCTGGGAGGAGAGGGGACAGGAGGACGAGGCTGCCTCTCTGCTCCAAGGAAGGCACTTGCAGCTGGCGTGGCCTGGTGTGGTGTGGCAGGAGGCATGGCTTGGCAGACGAGGAGGGAGGGGAGCACGGCAAGGGGGACCGAGTCCCTGCCTCATGCAAACATGGTCAGCTGCAACCACTGCGGGAGAGCAGGCAGGTCAGCCGGGGCCACAGAAATGGCTGCCTGGCTTCTTCCCCACCCAAACCCCAGGTCCAGCCCCCAACTCCACGGCTCAGGGACCACCTCAGGGACCTCATGAAGGGGCTACTTTCTTACCTCCTCCACCCCCAGGAAACCAGAGTGCTGCTCCCATAGAGGCCTCCAAAGGCCTGGGTCTCCCCTCCTGCTTCTTTCCCAGAATCCAGACACCCCCACCCCAGCCTTTCAGGACTCAGGTGGCCCGGCCTTCAGGGTTGCCTCTGAGGCTCAGGCTCATTTCCACGAAAGGACAGGGAACACTGGCCAGATAAGAAAACTCGATTGCCTGGACCTCTTCCCCCACCATGGGCCCAGGGAGGTTCCCACCTTAAACAAGTCAAACGTCACGACTCCATCCAGATCTGTGTCCAGAGTCTTGAAAAATCCTGTGTGTTCAAGAAAAGGTGATACAGGGCTGAAAACTCAGTGGGACATTCACGCAGGGCCAGGCCTGGCCCCCTTCCTGCCTGGTCTCTCTCTACGTCCCCACAGTACCCCAAGCTGACACCCCTTGAAGCTGGGAAGCTTCACCCCTTCCTGCTGCTTGAGAAGCTGCCATCAACTCCCTCCCTCCCCAACTCTCCTGGCACTCAGCCAGGGCCCCCCAAACCCAGAACCAGGCCTCTCTGGCACACATCTACAGCACTGGCCTGTATCTGCTAATTTACCCATCTGTCATTCCCCCCAGCTCCTTGGTGACGCGTTTGGGACGGAGCTGGACACTCACGGAACATGGTCTCTAGCCGCACCAGGCAGCACACGAAATTGTCAAAGTCGACCGCCAGGTCGGGCTCCGAGTAGCGGGTGATGATGAGCTCATAAAGCTTTTTGTTGAGCTTGAAGCCTGGTCCAGGAGAGTGAGTGAAGGTCAGGGAGGCGCAGCCCCTGCCCAACAGGATGGGGGAGGGGTTGAGTCCCCAGGAGGGGGCTGGAGCTAGGCAGGGTGCCTGGGGCCTTTTCTTCTCCAGAAGGGGCATGAAGGCCTCCTGGGCAGGGCCAGTAGCTGTGAGGGGCTGGGCAAGTGAGTGCCGGTCTCTGGGCCCAGGTCATGCCAGGGAATCAGGAGCGGGCCAGTGAGGGCTTAGGGGTCCAGCTTAGTTTGTGCTGAATGCCCTGGCCTTGTGCTTAAGCGGGCTGGGGTGGGTGAGCCCTGCGTCTCCCTCACTGGAGGCTCTGCAGCCTGGCTCTGCCCCTGCTGGCTGTGAGGCCTGAGGTCAGTCACTTTCCTTCTCTGAGCTTCTCTTTTGTCATGTGCACGGTGGGGATGGTAAAAGACCCTAGCCTCGTTAGGCTGCAGAGAGGAAGGAAGGAAGGAAACCCAGTAATGCACTTCGCTCAGTAACTGCGGGGAAAAGGACAAGATGGCTGTTACCACGTCACCACCAGCACCGCAGGGACAAGGGCCTGGGGCATAGGAGCAGTGGGGCTACCTGTCCCAGGCCCCACAGGTGCCATCAGCCTTGGGGTCTCACCTGCCGACTCGATGGCCATCCGCATCTCATAGGCACTCATGCTGCCCGATTTGTCCAGGTCAAACTTCCGGAAGATGGACTGGGGTGGGGGCAGAGGGTGAGGGCCAGGCTGAGTCACCCAGCCCTTCCCGCCGGCCCGGCCCGCACCTACACGACTGAGGTGAGTGGGGACAACCTACCAGGTAATTCCGGATGCGGTTCCACAGGATGTTGAACTCCACCAGGCCCAGCTTCCCATTGCCGTCACGCTGGGTGGCCATTAAGAAGGAAATTCCACCACTTAGACCAGGCATGGGAGAGAGTGGGCAACTGTGTGGAAGGGAGACGGCCGCAGAGCCAGCAAGCCGACTTGGGGTTGGGTGAGGAGAAGCAGCAAAAGCCACACACAGTCAGCCCACAGCCGGGCTTGCATTGTTCTGAGCTGGGCTGCAGTGGAGTGGGCTGGGGAGGGGTCAGAAACAGCACCAGCCTCGGGTCAATGGGGACCCAGGTCTTGCTCCGCCTTTCACTTGACACAGGTCTGTGCCTCAGTTTCTCCCTCCCAACAAACAGGAAGATGTCCAGGGAGGCATCTGAGCATGAGGCACTGTGTGTGTGTCCACACTTCACATGGCTCTGTCCTGTTCTCTGCACTGTCCTGGGACAGTTTTCCCAGCATGGATACCTCCACCCAAAACCCCACTCAGGAGACAAAAGCAAATGGAAGGATACATCCATGAGGTTCACCATGCTGCGGCACGACTCTAGGCTGAAGCCCTTGGTCCGCAGGTCTTTGTCTGCAAGAAAAACCAATTCCAACACCTCCACCTAGCGAGACTCCTGCCCCTGCCCCTGCTGGGAGCACTGCGTGGGGCAGAGTCAGGGAAGCACAAATTCTGCCCAGTGGGTGCAATATCTGGCAGAGGCAGTGGGCAGGATTGTTTGTATCATCAGGAAGTACAGGCAAAGCATGTTAGCAATCAAGCCAAAGTCCCAACAGCCACAATTAATCCAAAGTAAAAAGAAACGACTGTGAAACAGAAAAGCGCAAAATTGGGTAGAAAGATGGGGCAGCGCAGGGCTTGCTGCAGGCTAGGAGGGCAGGCAGTGCTTCACTGGCAAGGAGAGGAGGAGAGAGGCTCTGGTTAAGGAAACTGTGTGGATGGAGGTCAGTGGCAACAAAGCCGAGGGGAGGGGAGGGGAGGGGAGGAGAGGGGAGGAGAGGAGAGGGGAAGAGAGGGGAGGGGTTGCCAACAGTTGTCTGCACTGGGAGTGAAGCCAGTCACATGGTGTTCCCCAAGCCACTCAGCCTGGTCCAGGAGGCTTTGAGAGGAAGGGTAGACTTTTCCTTGGTACTAAGGTGCTGCTCCTGCTTTTTTTTTTTTTTTTTTTTTGAGACAGGGTCTTGCTGTGTTGCCCAGACTGGAGTGCACTGATGTGATCACAGCTCACTGCAGCCTCAACCTCCCTGGGCTCAAGCCATCCTCCCAACTCAGCCTCCTGAGTAGCTGGGACTACAGGTGCATGCCACCAGGCCTGGCTAATTTTTGTACTTTTTTGTAGAGACAGGGTCTCTCCATATAGTCCAGGCTGGTCTTGAACCCCTGGGCTGAAGCGACTCCTGCCTCAGCCTCCCAGAGTGTTGGGACTACAGGTGTGAGCCACTGTACCTGGCCAGGCTGTGCGTCTAATCTCACAAAGGCACAGCACCCAAGCACAGGGATTCTCAGGACGGCAGGTCAGGAGGAGGAGTATGGGATGGAAATGGCAGGAAACTGGGCTCAGAAAAACTGGAGGGTTCCTGGATTCATGCAGACCAAGGGATGGGGTTCAGCTCAGTGTGTGGGCAGGGGCCTGGATTCTGATGTGGAAGAAATGGTGGGGTGGTGCGGCAGCCCCGCGGGGACTCACGTTTGCTGATGATCCTGTTGAGGATTGTCCGCAGCTCCTTCACGCTGATCTCCATGTCCTGGGGAGAGAGAGGAGGTGGCACCTGCCCCAGGAAAGGGCTGCCCCTCACAGGCCCCTCCCAACCCTCCATGCCCCAACCTACCTCCCCTGCCAGCTGCCTGAAGAGGGTCTTGAAGTTCTCATCAATCTCCTCTTCTGAGAGCACTTGCTGGACCGAGAAGGGGGGAAAGCAGGTAAGAGAGGCCCAGGCCCTGGCCCTGCCTGTGTGGAGGCGGCTGGAGGGAGGGCTGAGGCCGCATATCTGCTACAAGTCACTTCGCTTCTCTGAGCCTCACTTTTCTTTTCTTTTTGAGATGGAGTCTCACTCTGTCACCCAGGTCGGAGTGCAGTGGCGCGATCTCAGTTCACTGCAACCTCCGCCTCCCGGGTTCAAGCCATTCTCCCTGCCTCAGCCTCCTGAGTAGCTGGGATTACAGGTGCGCACCACCATGCCCGGCTAATTTTTGTATTTTTAGTAGAGACGGGGTTTTGCCATGTTGACCAGACTGGTCTCGAACTCCCGACCTCAGGTGATCTGCCCACTTCAGCCTCCCAAAGTGCTAGGATTGCAGGTGTGAGCCACCGCACCCAGTTTGAGTCTCACTTTTCTAATCTGTGAAAAGGGAATCTTGTCCCTGCCCTGCCCTACTCCATGCCCAGGACTCGTGACCTAAATGAAGGGGGTGCTGTGCAGCTCAGGGAGTAAAAGGCAAGAGTTTGGGCCAGGTGCCATGGCTCATGCCTGTAATCCCAGCACTCTGGGAGGCCAAGGTGGGTAGATCACCTGAGGTCAGGAGTTCGAGACCTGCCTGGCCAATATGGTGAAACCTTGTCTCTACTAAAAATTAGCCGGGCATGGCAGCGTGCGCCTGTAATCCCAGCTACTCCGCAGGCTGAGGCAGGAGAATCACCAGTGAGCCGAGATCACACCATTGCACTCCAGCCTGGGTGACAGAGTGAGACTCTGTCTCAAAAAAAAAAAATAGGTAAGAGTTTGGATCCCTACTGTATGGCCTCAGGCAAGTTCCCTAACCTCTGTGAATCTGAATTTCCCATTCAGAGGAGGTATAGTAACAAGACCCGGACAGGGTTGACATGGGGAGGAAATGAGGTAACACAGATGAAGTGCTCAGCACAAACTCGCCACCAGGCGAGAGCTCAGGGCCTGTGCCATTAGTATCACAGGTCCTCTGCAAACTGTGAAGTGTTGGGTTGATGAGGGATTAGCATTACTCCTATGGCTCCCGCCAGGAGGGGATCTTCCCTGTTAGCAGGAACTCAGGGGACAGAACACCTGGGTCCCCATCACACACCCAGGGCTGAGGAAGAGAGGAGGACAGGGTCTGGTAGGGTGGGACCACGTACCTCGTCGGGGAGATTGGCCTGGATCTGGTCATCCAGCTCCCTGCAGAGAGTGGGGAGGAAAGAAGCCAGTCAGAGGGGGACAGCAGAGGGCCAAGCGGGGGAGGTTGAGAGAGGGGAGAGTGGCAGGGGCTGGTCCATGACTCACGCGGTCCCAGCACTCTTCTCCGAGAAAAAGCGCAGCACGAAGTCGCCCTCCTTGTTGGGTTCGAAGGTGGAGGGCACCACCACATACTCCCCAGGTGGCAGGCGGAAGCGGGTGCTGACCTCTCGAAGGTTGATGAACTGCTCTGAGCGCGCCCGAGACGCATTGGCCAGGAAGAAATCGCGCTTCAAGTGTAGGGCCGGCTGGCCCACCAGCTGGTGGGAGGGAGGAGGGAGCAGGGCTGCAACTGCCCACTCAGCCCACCTTCAGGGGCCGCCCCCAGACCCAGATTCCGGGCTCCTTGTCCTGGCCAAGGGGCTGGAGAGCTAGGACATGACTCACTCACAGCCTGTGTGACCCTAACAAGACATTTTGCCTCAGTTTCCTCATCTGTAAAATGTAACAACCCTACTTACTGCAGAGGAGAGGAGCACCAGATTGCAGATTAGGCATGTGTTTCAATAACGTGGTCATTATTATCACTGGGAGCTTTCCCCAGGTCAGGCATTGCAGGGTACTCAGCACCTCACTTGCTGTTCTGCTGTTATGCCCATTTTACAGACACAAACACAGGCTCGGAGCTGAAGCAACTGCTCAAGGGTACAGAACTCTCAGCTTGTCTAATGCCCTGCTCCTGACATTGCTGGACGGCCCTAGTTGGCACTTACTTGGTGTAGATGGGAAGGCAGGAAGAGCCTCATGTGTACATGTCAGACAGGAGCTCTGAGGACCAGGGCTCAAATCCAGCTCCCTCACTGACTACCTGTGCTGCCCCTTAGGAGGGCAATGTTTGCTCTGCCCACTGAACAGGTGGGGAGAAGCATTTTTCAAGCAGTGAAACAAGGTGACTTCTTAGCTCTCCAGGCCAGGGTGGGTTTGCCACTGGGCTGCTCCCCTGTGGCACCATCAGAGGTGTGTGACTGCAGGTGGGTCAAGTGCCACACCTACCTCCGGAGGGACCTGCAATAGAGAGACACAGGAAGTCAGAGACGTGTGTTTGTCCCAGGACGGGGTCACAGGCAGAGGTCCTGAGTTCTCAGACGGGACTGATGGGATGAGGAGGCAGAAGGCAGGGCCCTGGGGACCCAGATGTGGTCCCTGCACCAGAGCAGGGCCCCAGGAGGAAGGGCTCAGGCAGGGTCCTCTTGGTCCTGGGAATGTCTGCCCTAGGACTCCACTCTTGAGTCAGAGGCTCCAGGCCAGCCCTCGGGGTGGCCAACTGCAATGTTCCAAAGCCCAGGGACAGGAAAGGGCCACCGCAGGCTGCTGCCAGGGGGTCTGGGTGTGGGCCAAGACTGCCACCAGCGAGGTCCAGAAGTTTCTGTCCCTGTCTTGAGGGCAGTGTGTGAAGCAGGGCAGATATAGGGCAAGAGCAAGGAGTTCTAATCACAGAACGACTGGCACAGCCGCACCTTGGCCGACAGGCCCTCCCTATCCCCTGTCTTTCCCCTGCCAGCTTCTGCTCACAGCCTCCAAGACCGAAAGCTCAGTATTTCCGGGCGTCAGTTGAGCCAGCTCCCTCCTCCAAGAGCAGCAGGCCGCCCTCTAAGCAGGAGGTTAATCCCAGAATCTCCCTTCCCTGAGCCAACCCTCTTCCTCTCTTTCGGCCAGAGGGCCTCAGCAGGTGCCTCCTGGAGGCTGAGATCTCCCAGCCCTCAGGATGGTGGCCAGAGTGGAGGGTGGGGGTGTGGGGTGGAATTTGGGGGGAAGGTTACGGCCCCTGGCGCCCCCTGGCGGAAGCCTACGTGCGCTGCGGGTAGGGGGGTGCCAGGTCCTCTGCCTGCTCAGTGAGATCCACCGGGGATCCACCCTGCTCACCTCGTAGACTGCAAAGCCAATAGTCTCCATGTCGCGGCCGAAGCGGCGCTCGCGGCGGCGGTGCTTCTGCATAAGGGCGAGCACGAAGCTGCAGCCTGACTCGCGGTCCCCGTAGTCGTCCGGGTCATCCGTCTCATCCAGCCGGATCTTGAACTGGGGGTTCACCCAGAAGGTGGCTGCGGGCAGGTGAGGAGGTGGGGATCAGAGGCAGGGTGGGGCAGAGCCAAGTGGCCCCCAAGCCTCCCCAGCATGCTCCCGTGTGTGCATTCATTCATTCAACTAATATTACTGAGCGCAGGGAGCAGGCAGGGTGATGGGCAGGCTGGGCCAGGCTCGGTTCGTGCCCTCAAGGCCTGTATTTGGAAACTAGAGGCTTAAGTGTGAGCAAGTCCATTAAGTTAGCGAGCAGAGCAATTGCAAAAAAAAAAAAAAAAGCAAACAGAGTAGATCAGAGTAGGGGGCCTATGCGCTGAGACCCAAAGGGGCTGCCCTGGGAAGCCACTGAGAAGCAGAAGCCAGGCGGAGGGCACCCCAGAGCAGAGGTGGGGAAGGGCCCCACGCATCTGCGGACAGGGAGCACCTTCAGAGGTTCCAGGGAACATGGAGATCCAGGGTGGCTGCAGAGCTCACAGGAGCCGGCCAGGGGCTAGGGGCGTGTGGACTGAAGCAAAGGGTAAGGACCCTCCCACAGCTTGCAGCAAGGAGGGATGTGACTGCATTAGGACTCTAAAAGGTGGCTAGAGTGCTGTGTGGACAAAGACTTAGAAAAGGGCAAGAGAAAAAGCAAGGTCCGACAGGAGGCCACAGCCAGCCAGCAAGGGAAGGCAGGGATTTGCATTTCTGGCAGTTGGGTCATTTTGCTGCCTGAAGAACCCTCTTGACTAAAACAACCCAGTGCGGGATAGAACGGTAAACTGCAAAACTTATTTTTAAAGGTACAGCATCCCCTGCCCTCCATTGACAATAATAATAATAAAGATAATAACAACTTGGGTGAGGATGTGGAGGGATCGAAACCTCACTGGATGCTGGCAGGAATGTAAAATGTTGCAGCTGCTCCGAAGAACCCTTTGGCAGTTTCTCAAAAGGTTAAACACAAAGCTTCATATGACCCAGAAATTCCACTCCCAGCTCTATACCCAAGAGAAATGAAAACATGTGTCCACGCAAAGGCTTGTTCATAAGAGCGTGGCAGGGCGCGGTGGCTCACGCCTGTAATCCCAGCACTTTGGGAGGCCCGCGCGGACGGATCACTTGAGGTCAGGAGTTTTGAAACCAGCCTGGCCAATTTGGTGAAATCCCACCTCTACTAAAAATACAAAAATTAGCCAGGCATAGTGGCCCATGCCTGTAGTCCCAGCTACTTGGGAGGCTGAGGCAGGAGAATCGCTTAAACCCGGGAGGTGGAGGTTGCAGTGAGCTGAGATCGTACCACGGCATACCAGTCTGGGCGACAGAGTGAGACTCAGTCTCAAAAACAAATAAACAACCCATAAAATTAGCTGGGCGTGGTGGTGCATGCCTGTAATCCCAGCTACTCAGGAGGCTGAGGCAAGAGAATCACTTGAACCCAGAGGCAGAGGATACAGTGAGCCAAGATCGTGCCACTGCACTCCAGCCTGGGTGGCGAGCAAGATTCCATCTCAAAAAAAAAAAAAAAAAAAAGAGAGAGAGAGAGAATGTTAATGGCTCCATTATTTATAACAGCTGAGTGGATGAAACTACCCAATTATCCATCAACTGAAAAGTGAATATACAAAATGTAGAGCCCAACAATGGGATACTATTTGGCAACCAAGAGGTACAACATACTGATCCATGCTACAACATGGAGGAACGTTGAAAACATTATGCTAAGTGAAAAAGGCCAGCCACAAAGGACCGTGTATTATATGATCCTGTTCACATGAAATATTCCGAATAGGAAAATCCATAGAGATAAGAAGTAGATTCGTGGTTGCCAGGGCTGCCGGGAGGGCTGGGGAGTCATGGCTAAGGAGTACCTCATTTGTTTTTGGGATAATGAAATGTTCTAAAATTGACATGGTGATGGTTGCACAACTCTGTGAATATACTTTAAATAGTATATTTAAATTGTATATTTAATATTATATTTAAATTGTAATTCATGGCCAGATGTGGTGGCTCATGCCTGTAATCCCTGCACTTTGGGAGGCCGAGGCAGCTGGATCACCTAAGGTCAGGAGTTTGAGACCAGCCTGGCCAACGTGGTGAAACCTTGTCTGTACTAAAAGTGCAAAAATTAGGTGGCCGTGGTGGCAGGCACCTGTAATCCCAGCTACCTAGAAGGCTGAGGTGGGAGAATTGCTTGAACCTAGGAAACAGAGGTTGCAGTGAGCCGAGATCGCACCACTGCACTCCAGCCTGGGTGAGAGAGCGAGACTCCGTCTCAATAAACAAACAAACAAACAAATAAATAAATAAATAAAATCGTAATATACTTCAGTATATTTAAATTGTATATTTAATAGTATATTTAAATTGTAACTTTAAATAGGTGACTTGTATGGTATGTGAATTAACTATCAATAAAGATGTTTTTAAAAAACAGAAAGTAGGAACCCTGCAAGGTAAATAATGCTAAAGGGCTTCTGTAGACCCCTGAGCCCCAGGGTATAGAAGCAGATGATAAAGATCTACGTGAGGTAGAGAATCCAATAGGAGGTTCTTGCAATTAAACTGGAACCCCCTATTCAGGAATGTCAGCAATTAAGTATGACAGAAAATTAGGCTGGGGCGCAGTGGCTCACGCCTGTAATCCCAGCACTGTGGGAGGCTGAGGCGGGTGGATCATTTGAGGTCAGGAGTTTGAGACCAGCCTGGCCAACATGGTAAAACCCAGTCTCTACTGAAAAAATACAGAAATTAGCTAGGCATGGTGGTGGGCACCTGTAGTCCCACTCACTCGGGAGGATGAGGCAGGAGAATCGCTTGAACCCAGGAGGCGGAGGTTCAGTGAGCCAAGATCATGCCACTGCACTCCAGCCAGGGCAACAGACCAAGATTGTGTCTCAAAAAAAAAAAAAAAAAAAAAAGAGAAAGAAAGAAAATTAAACCTCCTTGGAGGGAAGGAAAAATAACCTCAAGCCAGCCTTCATATGACCTTTCAGTTTTAATTCACACTGCCTTTGAAACCTTAAGAAGATAATTTAGTTTTAAAAGTGTCCTGCACCAGGCACAGTGGCTGATGGACTGTAATCCCAGTGTTTTGGGAGACCGAGGTGGGAGGACTGCTTGAGCCCAGGAGTTCAAGACCAGCTTGGGCAACATAGGGAGACCCCATCACTACAAAAAGTAAAAAAATGAGCCAGGCATGGTGACATGGATCTGTAGTCCCAGGTAAATCAGGAGGCTGAGGTGGGAGGATCACTTGAGCCCAGTTCAACACCAGCCTAGGCAACCTAGCAAGACCCCATCTCTACAAAAAATGTAAGAAGTTAGCTGGGTGTGTGGTATGTGTCTCTATCATAGTCCCAGCTACTTGGAGGATAGCTTGAGCCCAGAAGACTGAGGCTGCAGTGAGCTATGATTGCACCACTGCACTCCAGCCTGGGTGACAGAGTGAGACCCTGTCTCTAAAAAAGAACAAGGTGGCCAGGTGCGGTGGCTCACACCTGTAATCCCAGCACTTTGGGAGGCCAAGGCAGGTGGATCACAAAGTCAGGAGTTCAAGACCAGCCTGGCCAAGATAGTGAAACCCCATCTCTACTAAAAATATAAAAATTTAGCTGGGTCTGGTGGCGCACACCTGTAATCCCAGCTACTCAGGAGGTTGAGGCAGAGAACTGCCTAAACCTGGGGACTGGAGGTTGCAGTGAGCTGAGATCACACCACCGCACTCCAGCCTGGGCAACAGAGTGAGACTCTGTCTCAAAAAAAAAAAAAAAGAACAAGGCTGGGTGTGGTGACTCATGCGTGTAATCCTAGCACTTTGGGAGGCTGAAGCAGGCAGCTCGCATGAGTCCTGGAGCTCAAAACCAGCCTGGGTGAGGCGGTAAAACCCCATCTACAAATATTAGCTGGGCGTGGTGCTGTCTGCCAGTAGTCCCAGCTATTGGGGAGCTGAGGTGGAAGGATTCCTTGAGCCTGGGAGATCGAGGCTGAAGTGAGCTGAGATTGTGCCATTGCACTCCAGCCAGAGCAAGACTGTGTCTCAAAAAATAAATAAATAAAAAAGAACGAAAATGGTGTTCTGGATTGGTGGCATTCCAGGTAACTAGCAGAAACACCCTGGAGCAATTTAACTTTATCTGAGGACTCAAAGAACTCTCTCACAGGTGAACTTCTAGGCCAAGCAAGGCAGAGATCTCACAAGCAAACAAGGCGTGATAACTGAGCAGCAGCCACAGTGGACAAAAACTGACCACTAAGACTTCAGATACTGACCTTATCAGACACAGAATATAAGACTATGCTTGCTATATTTAAAGAAATAAATGAAAAGTTTGAAAATTTGAGCAAAAATGAATAGATTTGAAAAGATCCATTATATCTTCTAGAAATAAAATTTTTTAAATTGAAATTAAGTTCTTGGAAGAAATAACCAACAGATTTGACAGAGCAAAAAAGAAAATTAGTGAATTGAGAAAGGAACTGAAGGAACAACCCAGAATGCAATCCAGAGACACTAAGAGATGGGAAATCTAAAAGCAAGATTAAGAGAAAGAGAGGATTGAGTGAGAAGGTCCAGTTTATATTTGATTAGGATATACAGAGAGTGGGAAGGAGGTGATATTCTCAAAGATCATGACTACAAATTTTCTAAAATTGTTAAAAGACATCAATTCATAGCCAGGAAGTTCAATACATTCAAAGCAGAATGAAAAGAAATCCATAGCTCCACGCATCTTGGTGCATCGTATAGTATAAAAGAAAAAAAAGGTCGGGCGCGGTGGCTCAAGCCTGTAATCCCAGCACTTTGGGAGGCCGAGACGGGCGGATCACAAGGTCAGGAGATCGAGTCCATCCTGGCTAACACGGTGAAACCCCGTCTCTACTAAAAAATACAAAAAACTAGCCGCCGAGGTGGCGGGCGCCTGTAGTCCCAGCTACTCTGGAGGCTGAGGCAGGAGAATGGTGTGAACCTGGGAGGCGGAGCTTGCAGTGAGTGGAGATCCCACCACTGCACTCCAGCCTGGGCGACAGAGTGAGACTCCGTCTCAAAAAAAAAAAAAAAAAAAAAAAAAAAAGAAAGAAAAAAAAATTTAAGATTTTTTCCAGAAGGCAAGGTAGACAGACTCCTGGCTTACATAGTGATGATGGAAGCAGAACAAGGAATAATAGTGTCTTTGACAGGCTGAAAATAATGTCAAGCCGGAATTCTATATCCAGAGAACTGTCAAGAATAAGCACACTCTAAAGGCATTTTAGACAAACACTGAGAAAGTTTATAACCCACAGACCCTAGCTGAAAAAAAAAAATACAAAAAGGACCAGGTGTGGTACTTCATGCCTGTAATTCCAGCACGTTGAGAGGCCAAGGAAGGAGTATCACTTGCACCCAGGAGTTCAGGACTAACTTGGGGCTGGGCGTGGTGGCTCACGCCTGTAATCCCAACACTTTGGGAGGCTGAGGCAGGTGGATCACTTGAGGCCAGGAGTTCGAGACCAGCCTGGTCAACATGGTGAAACCCCATCTCTACTAAAAATATAAAAATTGGCTGGGTGTGTTGGTGCACACCTATAATCCCAGCTACTTAGGAGGCTGAGGCAGAAGAATCGCTTGAACTTGGGAGGCAGAGGTTGTGGTGAGTCGAGATCGCGCAACTGCACTCCAGCCCGGGCGACAAAGCAAGACTCCGTCAACTCCCCACCGCAAAAAAAAAAAAAAAAAAAAAAAAAAAAAAAAATCTGGGCATGGTGGCTGTGGTCCTAGCTACTTGAGAGGCTGAGGTGAGAGGCTCACCTGAGACCACGAGATCAAGCCTGCTCAAAAAGAAAACAAAACAAAGGAAATACAAAAGGCTATGTTTCAGGTGGATGGAAAATGATCTCAGATGAAAGGTCTGAGAATGCTGAACAAAAATACTGTTATTCTGTGGGTAATCCAAATAACATGGGCTATCTCAAATCATGATGATATTTGAGATAGCCCATGTTATCTCAAATGATGATGTTTGAGACAAAAAAACACACTTTAGAATTAAAATATTAGCCCACCATAGCATCATAAACAAAGGAAAGGGGTGATTCAGGCTTAATTTCTAAAGTTTTTGCATTGTTCGAGAGGAAGGTAAAGACATTGATTAGGGCTGGGTGAGGTGGCTCATGCCTGTAATCCTAGCACTTTGGAAGGCTGAGGCAGGTGGATGGCTTGAGCTAGGAGTTTGAGACCAGCCTGGGTAACAAAGCAAAACCCCATCTCTACCAAAAAAGTGCAAAAATGAGCCAGGCATGGTGGTGTGTGCCTATAGTACCACTCAGCTACTCGGGAAGCTCAGGTGGGAGGATGGCTTGAGCCCAGAAGATAGAGGTTGCAGTGAGCTGAGATCACGCCACCACACTCCAGCCTGGGTGACGCAGCCAGACCCTGTCTCAGGAAAAAAAAAGAAAGAAACTGATGAACTAATTTCAGTATGTATTAAGCAAACGCTTCTGTCTTTCAAACTCACAGGGAACAAAACTAGTAGAGAGAAAAGCAGGAACTCAATCCAAAGAGCAGCATGACAGGAAAGGCAGGCAGAAAATCAGTAAAAACAGTAAGTCAGCTGAAATCAATACAGCATTAATCACTGTGAGTGTAAACGAACTAAACTCTCTAGTCAAAGGACAAAATTTTCCTTTTTTTTTTTTTTTTTGAGATAGAGTTTTGCTCTTGTCACCCAGGCTGGAGTGCAATGGCACAATCTTGGCTCACTGCACCCTCCACCTCCTGGGTTCAAGTGATTCTTCTGCCTCAGTCTCCCAAGTACCTGGCATTACAGGCACCCACCCCAACCTTGCCCGGCTAATTTTTTTATTTTTGGTAGAGATGGAGTTTCACCATGTTGGCCAGGCTGGTCTTGAACTCCTGACCTCAGGTGATCCGTCTGCCTGGGCCTCCCAAAGTTCTGGGATTACAGGCGTGAGCCGCCGCGCCTGGCCATGGACAAAATTTTTCAAACTGGATTACTAAAAAGTCCGCAAGTGCTGTTTACAAGAAAACAAAACACTGGGCTATAGAAAGATTGGACATCAAAGAGTATAAAAGGATATATTTTAAAAATTCAACAAAAATCCTTCCTGAATTAGCTATAAAAACATTGGCTGACGGGCGAGGTGGCGGGCGCCTGTAGTCCCGGCTACTCGGGAGGCTGAGGCAGGAGAATGGCGTAAACCCGGGAGGCGGAGCTTGCAGTGAGCCGAGATCCGGCCACTGAACTCCAGCCTGGGTGATAGAGCGAGACTCCGTCTCCAAAAAAAAAAAAAAAAAAAAAAAAGAAACATCGGCTGAAATAGACTGGAAACTAAAAATAATTATTAGAGATGAAGGTGGCCACTAGATTTTTAAAAATGTTTAATTCCCTAGGCGCTTATAAGAATTCTAAATGTGATGTACCAAATATCATAGCTCAAAATATATAATGAAAAATAATTGATAGAAATATAGAGAGAAGTTGGCAAAGCCATTAGGATACGATTTTTATCATCTTTCTTTCAGTAATTGATAGATTAAGCAGACAAAATAATAAGTTTGATATAATGGACAATTATAGAACAATCCCCCTAATACTCAGAGAATAGCATACTGGTTGAGAGAACAGGCTTCAGGATCCCTCTGTCTGGGTTCAGATCCCAGTTTTGCCACTTCATAGATCAGTGACTTCAGCAAGTTGCTTAAATATTTCTGTGCTTCAGTTTCTTTATTATCCCTAAGAGAGGGATAATAATAGTACCTGCCTTGTAGGCTCAGTGTGAGTTAAGCTAATTATAATATTTAAAATACTTAGGAGTGCTTCACATACAGTCACAATTTGTTAGCTAGTCTTTTCAAGAATGAAGGAATCTTTTTTTTTTTTTTTTGAGACAGAGTCTCACTCTGTCGCCCAGGCTGGAGTGCAGTGGCCGGATCTCAGCTCACTGCAAGCTCCGCCTCCCAGGTTCACGCCATTCTCCTGCCTCTGCCTCCCGAGTAGCGGAGACTACAGGCGCCCGCCACCTCGCCCAGCTAGTTTTTTGTATTTTTTAGTAGAGACGGGGTTTCACCGCGTTAGCCAGGATGGTCTCGATCTCCTGACCTCGTGATCCACGCGTCTCAGCCTCCCAAAGTGCTGGGATTACAGGTTTGAGCCACTGCGCCCGGCAAACGAAGGAATCTTTACGAAAATTCATCATACACTGAGCCATAGCACTAGCTTCTGTTCACTTCAAAGCTCTGATCTTATGTAGGTCACATTTTTTTGCCACAAGAAAATTAAGTTAGAAATTTTTTTTAAGTTTTAAAAAACATTCTTCTAAAATAACTAGTTTATCAGAAAGAGATGATAATGGTAATGAGAAATTACATAGCATGACCATGAAAAATGTACGTATATTAAAAGAGAGAGCTATCAAATCAATAACCTAAACTTGCACCTTAAGAAACTAGAAAAGGCAGTTAAATAAAAGGAATAAGTTCTAGTATTTGACAGTAAGGCAGGGAAATTATAGTTAACAATAGTTTATTGTATATTTCAAAATAGTTAGAAGAGAAGAATTGTAACGTCTCCAACACAAATAAAAGATCAATGTTTGAGGCGATGGATCGCGATTACCCTGATTTGATCATTACACATTGTATATGTTATCAAAATATCACATGTACCCCAAAAATATGTTCCACTATGATATATCAAATAAAAAAATGGATTTATTAAATTTTAAAAAAGAAAGTAGAAAATGAACATTCACTGGTTCTTGGGATTTAAGAAAAAAGAAAGTGGGCAAATTGAACCCAAAGCAAGCAGAAGAAAAGAACTAATAAAGATTAAAGTCCAAATACATGAAATAGAGAATAAACAATAAAGAAAAATCAATAAAACCAATAGTTCTTTGAAAAACTCAACAAAATTGACAATTCTTTACCTGGCCTAAACAGGAGAAAAGACAGAGGACTCAAATTACTAAAATCAGGAATTAACAAGCAGCATCACTACCAACCTAACAAAAATAAAAAGATTACAAGGAACTACTGTGGACAATTATATGATAATAAATTAGAAAATATAGACAAAAAGAACAAATTCCTAGAAAGAAACAAACCACCAAAACCGACCTAGGAAAAATAGAAAATCTAAATAGACCTATAATAATAAAAAGACTGAATCAACAACAACAAAAAACTTCTCACCAAAGAAACGTCCAGGACCAGATGGCTTCAAAATTCCACCAAACATTTAAAGACAAATTAACACCAATCCTGAAACTCTTCTAAAAAACTGAAGATGAGGGGATACTTCCTAACTCATCCTAGGAGACCAGCATTACCTTAAAGCCAGATAAAGACACCACAAGAAAAGAAGATTACGGACCAATATCACTTATGAATATAGATGCAAAAATCTACTCCCCCCCCAAAAAAGCTACAAACCCAACCAACAGTATATTAAAAGGAATATACACCATGATGAAGTGGGATTTATCCCAGGAATGCAAGGGTAGTTCAACAAAGGAAAATGGATCAATGTAATATACCACATAAATAGAATGAAGGGGAAAAAAACCTCATTCATCTCAATTGATGCACAAAAAGCACATCAGTTCATGATTTTAAAAATTCAGAAAATTGGCTGGGTGCGGTGGTTCGCACCTGTAATCCCAGTACTTTGGGAGGCTGATGTGGGCGGATCACGAGGTCAGCAGTTTGAGACCAGCCTGACCAACACAACTGGTCTGACAGGTGAAACCCCATCTCTACTAAAAATAGAAAAATTAGCTGGGTGTGGCAGTGTGCGCCTATAGTCCCAGCTAGGGACTAAGGGAGGCTGGGGCAGGATAATCACTTGAACCTGGGAGGCAGAGGTTGCAGTGAGCGGAGATCGCGCCAGTGCACTTCAGCCTAGGCGATAGAGCAAGACCCGGTCTCAAAAAAAAAAAAAAAAACACAAAAAACTTCAGTATACCACTTCACACCCAGTAGGATGGCTATAATCAAAAAGAAGGGCAATGACTAGTATTAAAGAGGATATGGAGAAATCGGAACCCTCACACATTGCTGGTGGGGTTATAAAATGGTGCTGCTGCTTTTGAAAACAATTGGCAGTTTCTCAAAAACTTAAACATGGAATTACCCTATGGCCCAACAATTTCACTCCTAGTTACAGGCCCCAGAGAAGTGAAAACATATGTTCAAACACATGCACATGAATGTTCACAGGAACATTCTTCACACAGCCAAAAACTGGAAATAACACAAATGTCCATCAACTGATGAATGAATCAGCAAAGTGTGATAGATCCATATCATGAAAGATTAATCTGTGATAAAAAAGAGATGAGGTACTTCTACACCATAAATGAACCTTAAAAACATTATGCTAAAGCAAAAAAGTCCAGAATAGGTAAATTTATAGAGACAAAAAGTAGATTCGTGGTTGCTAGGGAGAAAGGGATAGAAAGTGATGGCCAGTAGTTACAGGATTTTCGGGGGAGGGGGTGAAGAAACACTCTGGATAACAGTAATGCTTACACAACACTGGTACACTAAAAACCACTACATTTCACACATTAAAAGTGCAAATTTTCTAGTGTGTGAATTATATTCATTCACAATTTTCAAAAACACTATGTATCAAAATTATGTAACTTAAGGATGTACTTAGAAGGAAATTTATCACTTTAGTTGCTTAAATTTTACTTAAACCCAGGAGATGGAGGTTGCAGTGAGCCCAGATCGCACCACTGCAGCCTAGGTGACAGAGTGAGACCCCGTCTCAAAAAAAAAAATAAATAAATAAAAATAAATCCAAAGAAAGTAGAAGGAATGAGATAATAAACAGTAAAGATTAATGATATAGGAAAAAAATACAATACTACGAGGCACAGTGGCACACACGTATAATCCCAGCTACTTGGGAGGCTGAAGTGAGAGGATCACCTGAGCCCAGGAATCTAGCCTGCAGTGACCTAGGATCACAGAGAACTAGGATTGTGCCACTGCACTCCAGCCTGGGCAATAGAGCAAGACCCCATCTCTAAATAAATAAGTAAAAATAATAAAAGAAAAAGAAATACTATACAAAGGACCAACAAAGTCAGAAGTCATTTCTTTTTTTTTTTTTTTTGAGACGGAGTCTCACTCTGTTGCCCAGGCTGGAGTGCAGTGGCACAATCTCGGCTCACTGCAAGCTCCACCTCCCAGGTTCACACCATTCTCCTGCCTCAGCCTCCCAAGGAGCTGGGACTACAGGCGCCCGCCACCACGCCCGGCTAATTTTTTGTATTTTCAGTAGAGACAGGGTTTCACTGTGTCAGCCAGGATGGTCTCGATCTCCTGAGCTCGTGATCCACCCGCCTCGGCCTCCCAAAGTGCTGGGATTATAGGCGTGAGCCACTATGCCCAACCAAAAGTCATTTCTTTGTAAAGATTAATATTGACAAACTTCTTGAAGAATTAATAAAGACAAAAGAGAGTGCAAATGAGCAATCTCATGCATAAAAAGGGGATATTATTACACACGAGACATAAAAGTATATTAAGGATAACTTTGTGCTAATAACTTTGAACACAGATGCAAAGAATATTAGAAAATACAGCTCAGGGCTGGGCACAGTGGCTCATGCCTGTAATCTCAGCACTTTGGGAGGCCAAGGCAGGAGGATCATTTGAGCCCAGGAATTCGAGATAAGCCTGGGCAACATAGTGAGACTCCCATCTCTATAAAAAAAAATTAAGGCCAGGCACGGTGGCTCACGCCTGTAATCCCAGCACTTTGGGAGGCCGAGACGGGCGGATCACAAGGTCAGGAGATCAAGACCATCCTGGCTAACAGAGTGAAACCCCATCTCTACTAAAATACAAAAAAAATTAGCCGGGCGTGGTGGCGGGCCCCTGTAGTCCCAGCTACTCGGGAGGCTGAGGCAGGAGAATGGCGCAAACCCGGGAGGCGGAGCTTGCAGTGAGCCGAGATCACGCCACTGCACTCCAGCCTGGGCGACAGAGCGAGACTCCGTCTCAAAAAAAAAAAAAAAAAATTACCCAGGCATAGAGGCTCACACCTGTGTAGTCCCAGCTACTTAGAAGGCTGAGGCAGGATTTGAGCTCAGGAGTTCGAGACTGCAGTGAGTAACCTGTCTCTAAAAAAACCCTGTCTCTCTTAAGAAAAAAAAAAAAAAAGAAAGAAAAAGAAAAAACAAAAAGAAAAGAAAATACAACTCATCAAAATCGGCTCACGAAACAGAAAATCTGAACAATTCTATATAACCTTTAACTTTCAATACTGAATATCATTAATCTTCATACAAAGAAAAAAGCAAGCCTGACAGCTTTACAGACAAGTTCTACCAATCAATCAAACAACGAATCACTCCCATCTTAGGTAAACTCTTCTAGGAAACAGAAGAAGAGAGGATACTTCCCACCTCACTGTACAGGACGAACATAGCACTGATACCAGTATGGTCAGTATGAGAAAGGAAAATAACAGGCAAATGTCACTCACGACCATGTTGTTTTTATCTCAAGAATGTGAAGTTGATTTAATGTTAGGAAAGCAATAAATGCAATTTACCACTTTATTATTTTTTTAAACGGGGTCACATTCTGTTGCCCAGGGTGGAGTGCAGTTGCTGGCGTAAACATGACTCACTGTAGCCTCCACCTCCCTGGCTAAAATGATTCTCCCTCCTCAGCCTCCTGAGTGGCTGGGACCACAGGCGTGTACCACCATACAAGGCTAATTTTTAAATTTTTTAGTAGAGATGAGGTCTCACTGTATTGCCCAAGTTATTTGCAAACTCCTGGGACCATGTTAATAAATAAAAGTAAAAAGCATACGATCATTATTATATAGACAATTGAAAGTGTTTAACAATATTAAACTTCATTAGTCTGATAAAAGGTATCCACAAAAAAACCTAGATTAGAAAGGTACTTAGTGGTGACAACTTCCCCTTTAAGAGTGAGGCCTAGTTAATAGCGTTGCTCCTAAAAATAAAAATAAAAAAGGGAGGAACAAGAGCAGGAACCTCTACAGTTCTAGGCAGCATATTAGACAAGAAAAGTAACAAAAGTTGTAAGAATTAGAAAAGAAGAAACAATTTGCCATTATTTGCAGATGCTATATTCCTAATTAGAAAGCCAAAAAGGGGCTGGGCGCGGTGGCTCAAGCCTGTAATCCCAGCACTTTGGGAGGCCGAGGCGGGTGGATCACGAGCTCAGGAGATCGAGACCATCCTGGCTAACGCGGTGAAACCCCGTCTCTACTAAAAATACAAGAAACTAGCCGGGCGTGGTGGCGGGCGCCTGTAGTCCCAGCTACTCGGAGGCTGAGGCAGGAGAATGGCGTGAACCCGGGAGGCGTAGCTCGCAGTGAGCCGAGATCGCACCACTGCACACCCCAGCCTGGGCGACACAGTGAGACTCCGTCTCAAAAAAAAAAAAAAAAAAAAAACCACAAAAAAAAAGAAAACCAAAAAGGGCTGGATGCAGTGGCTCATGACTATAATCCCAGCACTTTGGGAAGCCAAGGCAGGCGGATCACCTGAGGTCAGGAGTTCGAGACCACCCTGGCCAACATGGTGAAACACCGTTTCTACTAAAAATACAAAAATTAGCCAGGAGTGGTGCCTGCACGCCTGTAATTCCAGCTACTGGGGAGGCTGAGGCAGGAGAATCGCTTGAACCAGGGAAGCAGAGGTTGCAGTGAGCTAAGATTGTGCCAAAAAATACATACAGATGAATCAGTAAAATTAATTACAGTTTTTAAAAATTTGCTGGATATAAAAAATACATCTAAAAGGTCAAATGCATGTTATTGTATCAGCAACAAGTTCACTTGGGAGCTGTAATTTTAAAGAATATACTATTGTCGGGCGTGGTGGTTCATGCCTGCAATCCCAGAACTTTGGGAGGCTGAGGTGGGCAGATCACGAGGTCAGGAGTTCAAGACCAGCCTGGCCAACATGGTGAAACCCCGTCTCTACTAAAGATACAAAAAAAAATAGCCAGGCATGGTGTCACATGCCCGTAATCCCAGCTACTCATGAGGCTGAGGCAGGAGAATCACTTGAACCCAGGAAGCGGAGGTTGCAGTGAGCTGAGATCGCCCCATTGCATTCCAGCCTGGGTGACAGGGTGAGACTGTCTCAAAAAAAAAAAAAAAAAGAATATACTATTTATAATAGCAACAAAATTATAGTGTACCTAGCATTAAATCTCAAGAGATGTATAAATTCTTTATGACAAAAAAATACAACATTCTATTGAAAGACATTAAAGGCCAAAATAAATGAAGAGATACAACGCATCCTTGGATGAGACTTAAAATTATAAAAATGTCAATTCTCCCCAAATTGGTCTATAGGTTTCATGCAATTCCAAATTAAAACCTCAAAATGGTTTTTCATAGGACTTGGTAAACTGATCCTAAAATTCATCTGGAAAAACAAAGGTCAAGAACAGCTAAGACAGAAGCAGTGGCTCACGCCTGTAATCCCAGCAATCTGGGAGGCCAAGCCAGGTGGATCATTTGAGGTCAGGAGTTCAAGACCAGCCTGGCCAACATAGTGAAACCCCGTCTCTACTAAAAATACAAACGTTAGCTAGGTGTGGTGGCAGGCACCTGTAATCACAGCTACTCAGGGGGCTGAGGCAGAAGAATCACTTGAACCCAGGAAGTGGAGGTTTCAGTGAGCCAAGATCGCGCCACTGCACTCTAGCCTGGGCAACAGAGCAAGACTCCGTCTCAAAAAAAAAAACAAAAACACAGCTAAGAGACTGTTGAAGAAGGACTTTGCCCTGTCCAACAGCAGGACTTACACATCTATAGTAATGGATTCAATGTGCTATTGGCAGAGGGATAGATCCAGGGACAGAATGGTGAGTCCAGACACACACCGACACATACCTGGGGACTAGGTGAGGGCGCTAGTGCTGCTGGGAAGTGAGGAGATGATGTATTTCTCAATAAATGGTACAGGGAACGGTGGTTATCTATTTCGGGAAAGACTGAAATTGGATCCCTACAAGGGAGAAGAATGCTTCAAAACAGAGGGCAGGGAGCCGTGCTGAGAATGAAGCACAGGAGAACAGCACAGCGGCAGATCTGGCAAGGCCAAAGCTGTAAGTGACCTTTGAAAGGGCGGTTTTAGCAGCATGGTAGGGATGAAGCTGGACTGGGAAGGGTTAAGCAATGAAGCAGAAGTGAGAAAGGAAATAGGGAGTATGGTAATTCCCGAGAAATTGTGCTTTGAAGGAGGGCAGAGAAATGAACAGGGAAGTGGGGTCGAGAGGGCTGCTTTGTGTTAAGACAGAGGATTTTCCATAATGACGCTGGAGAGAGGTGACAGATGAAAGAGCAAATGCTTTCAGAGGTCAGGGAGAATGGGATCCAGAGCAGAGGTGGGGGTCCCCATGAGCAGGGACTGTTCTGCCACTGTCGCAGGTGGGGAGGCAGTGAGGACACAGGCACAGGTGCAGAAGGCTGGGGGATTTGGAGGTGGGAACACGAGGTGTCCTGCAGGATGACGTCTATCATTTCAATGATGTGTAAGGCCAGGCCCGAAGGTGAGAGTAACAATGGGGAGAGGTCGAGGTGAGAGTGGAAACGTTACTAACCAGTAGTGGAATTGCTGGAGATCATGGAAAATGCTTATTTGAGATTTGTGGCTATGAATTTACAGGGAAAATATGGCATCAGTTATGTGATTTCTCTCCTGCCATACTCAATGGTTCCCAAGCCGGTGGAGAGCTGGGTTCCACTAGGATGGGTTTTGTGCCAGATGATGGGAGACAGGGGCCAGGGGACAGAAGGTGTTTGTAGGAACAAGATTAAAATGATAGCTCTAACCTAGGTAAGGAGAAAAGGCAAGACGGGAGAGGCAGGATGGTATACAAGTAGTGAGTTCAACGGGCTGGCTTGGTTCAAGGGTTGAAGACTAAGGGAGTAGAAAGAGTCAAAGGTGGAGGTCAGAGAGCGGCTGTTTGCAAGGCAAGGCAGCTGTGGTGCCCTGGTGGTGGGGGCTGAGCTAAGGTACAGGAAAAGCCTGCTGTAGGTGAGAGTGACAAGGAACTGAGAGGCCAGGCTGTGGCCCGTGTCAGCCACATGGATCTAGAAGCCCAGGGAAAGATGGCAAGAGAAGACAGAAGGGACCTAGAGCAGTGGCTCACGCCTGTAATCCCAGCACTTTGGGAGGCCCAGGTGGTTGGATCACCTGAGGTCAGGAGTTCAAGACCAGCCTGGCCAACATGGAGAAACCAGCCTCTACTAAAAATACAAAAATCAGCTGGGTGTGGTAGGTGCCTGTAATCCCAGCTACACAGGAGGCTACGGCAGGAGAATTGCTTGAACCCGGGAGATGGAGGTTGTAGTGAGTCGAGGTCAGGCCACTGTACTCAAGGAGTGAGACTCTGTCTCAAAAAAAAAAAAAAAAAAGAGAAGACAGGAGGGAAGGGCCCAGGAAAGGAGTGACAAAGAGGTGGCTGGATGGCCACAAGGTCTTCTCCCCGCGTGAGCACACTGGGCTCAGGCCCCAGGACGGTGAGTCAAGCTTGCCTCTTTAAAATGTACGAAGACATTTAATATTTTATTCCTCAAAGCAAATTCAAGAGATCAGCCTATATCTTGCAAGTGAGGAAACAGAGGCTCAGTGAGATGACGTGCCTTCTGGAGCCCCTAAGCCAGGAAGCAGCAAGAACGAAAGCCCGCCTGTGTGCAACCTCCGCGTCAGCGAACTCAGGTCACCTGGGTAGTTCCGGCAGCCCCCCGCGGTGCTCCCCCGCCGCCAGGTGCCTTCATAGAGTGTGGTGTTCCATTTGCGGATGGTCCGGCTCTTAAGGGCGTCCGGCGTGAGGTTGCAGATCTCCAGGCGGGTGAACTCCCGCATGAAGTCTCGGAATGACATCCTGAGGGAGGAGGTGCACAGGTGAGGCACAGCCCATCAGGGCACAGAGCTGATGTGTAGGGGTGGAGAGGTGGGGGAGAAGGGGAGGGGGCGCTCACCAGAACTCCCCGTCCTCCATCTTGACCCGGAGCTGCTCCCGTTCATATGGGTCCACGCTGTTCCACTCTGAGGAGCTGTGAGGAGCGGGGCTCTGCCAGGGCTGGTGGCACTGACCTGCCTGGCCTCTGCCCCTGGGGCCTGTCTACCCTGGCCTGTCTTCCCCCAGCCCAACCCAGGTGGCCTCCTCAAGGTCAAACCCCAAAGTTCCGGTTCTAGCGAGTGGTCTCATCAGGGCCAGTCAGATGCCCTGCGCACACCCGACGGCTGGGCACCGGCCCGCATGGCCTGAGCTTTGTTAGGGCAGTCCCCCAGACCCAGCTGCGTGAAGATGGGTCCCTCTGCTCAATCCTGAGTCCAGCCTGGCCTGGTAGAGCCCCGAGCAGAAATGTCGGGGCACCTAACAGTTTCCCCAAGGCACCCCAGACAGTACCCACTGCCCCTCACCTGTCGCTCCAGGCTCCCGTCCACTCTACCTCACCCCAGGGGTTCCGCATCCGGATCAGGTTCACCATCTGGCCTCGGTAGTTCACCTGTTTCCCAGAGCTCCTGTCAGTGCTAGCTTCCAGCAGGCGCTTGTTTTTTTGTTTTTTTGTTGTTTTTTTTTTTGAGACAGTCTTGCTCTGTCACCCAGGCTGGAGTGCAGTGGTGCAATCTCAGCTCACTGCAACCTCTGCCTCCTGGGTTCAAGCAATTCAATTCTTCTGCCTCAGCCTCCCTAGTAGCTGGAATTACAGGCACCTGCCACCATGCCCAGCTCATTTTTGTATTTTTAGTAGAGACAGAGTTTAACCATGTTGGCCAGGCTGGTCTCGAACTCCTGACCTCAGGTGATCCACCCGCCTCAGTCTCCCAAAGTGCTGGGATTACAGGTGTGAGCCACTGCACCTGGCCCATGCATGCACTTTAACACTCCGCCTCCCATACCCTCATCGTCTCCAAGCCCTGCTCAGCACCCAGATGAAGCCTGTCCTCCTGGAATTCATAACCCAGGCAGGCAGCCGCGCACGTGAACTACAGTCAGTCAGGGCAGGACATGATAGGCATCTCAGATGAGTGTCCCCAGAAGAGAGATAAGGTGCTGCAGGAGGGGAAGGGTGGAGCCAGCACCTTCCACAGCCCTGGTCAGGTGCCAGAGAGGCAAGGACAGGCCAGGGGGCAGGAACCGCCCTGCAGGGAAGGCCCCACCCAGGGCAGTACCTGCTTGGCCCCGGTCACAGAGTAGGCGTGGCCCTTCACCAGCTTCTTGAAGGTGATGGCCTCCATGTCTAGAACGCTGGAGATCTGCAGAAAGAGGCACACACTGTGGTCAGTGGCTAGGTCCCTCCACTGTATCAGATGAGCCCCCAGCATTCAGGGTCTTGGATGTTCCCACTTGTACATACAATAGTTCTAGGAGCAGCAAGCAGGGACCCCGATCCCACCTAGTTTGTCACCCCCACCTATAGACACCCCCACATACAGATGCTGCTCTTTTGGCGAGGGGTAGCCTGGATACCCCACCAAAGCTGCCACTGGGATGGGGAAGCCCAGGCACCCTGCTGACACTGCTACTGGCCAGGGCTGACCAGAACCTGTGCGAACATGCCTGTGCACACACACAGCCGTGCACAGCCCACCAGAGCCACACAGCCCTCAGTGGGCCTCACGGAGAAAGATGTGAGGACAGGAGGGTCGGTTAGAAATGGGAATGGGAGCTGGGGTTAGAGCTGCAGATGGCAGTGATATTGGGGTCAAGTCTGGCGTCGAGGACCGGGGAACGGAGCTGAGTGTGGGAACAGAGGAGCAGGGAAGGGTGGGAATGGAGTGAGTGTGGGATTAAGGCCAGGAATGGGTGGGAACTGAGACCAGGAGATGAAATCTGAGGCTGGTGAACTGGACAGAGGATGGCATGGATTGAGATGACAGGAATGAGGGAAACAGCATGGTAGATGGTCGGGAAAACAAGCCCAGGAAAGAGCTGAGGTATGAAGTTTTGGGGAAGGAATGGGGAGGTGAGGACAGGAATGACACCAGGCATGGGGGTGGAAGTGATGGATGAGGCTGGGTATGCATCCAGAGATGGAGCTTAGGTGCAGGACAGGGGTCTGGATCAAAGCCTGGGTGAGGACTTTTGGAAAATGTGACAGGTCAGGATAACAGGGTTCCAGGGTACCCCAAAGCATTGGGGCCGGGTGCACTCACGTCTATGGAGCAGCCCAGCAGGGAGCCCCGCTCCAGCGCCTTGAGGATGATCTGGTAGAGGTCACTCGGAGCCTTTCGCAACTCGTACCACTCGGTGACCCCGCCTGTGAAGTCCTCAAAGCCCTCCGAGGTGCTGCCCCCTGACAGGGACTCGTAGCTGCCATTTACCCTGTGGGCAGCTCCAGGTCAGTGCTCTGACATCAAGCAGGACCCTCTGGAAAGACAGTCAGGAGCCCCCACCCCTGGAGGGGGCTGGAAGCTGGAGCTGTCCCCTCGGCCGCTACTCACTTGGCATAGGCCTTCTCAAGCAGGGCGCTCCAGAACTCATTGCCTTCGGCAGAGTGCACGAACACTAGCTTCCCGTCCTTGATGGGCAGCAGGTCATCCACGACCACGTCCACCCATTCCCCAAATTGCCACAGCTGTAGGGGAGGGGCACGGTGAGTACCTGCTTTGGAATCCCCCAGACCTGAGCTCCACCCTTACCTCTACCTTCCTAGATGCAGGATTCTAGATCCTAGATACATTCTAGGATCTAGATATGTATCTAGATACATAACTTCCTAGATGCGGGATTCTAGATCCCAGATACATAATGGATATATGTAGACTAAATCATATATATTAAATACATACTAGATGTATACTACATCAGGTATACCAGATACATACTAGATGTGTGTATACTTGATCACATATACTAGATACATGCTAGATGCATGTATACCTCTAGATACATGTATGCTACATATACACTAGATACATGTATCTGGGTATTGAACAAATCAAAGCATTTCACCCCAAAATATACTTCTTCAACATATTTTGAGATAGCTGTTCAGAGGGTCTGCAAACAGAAGTAGCCCTGTATACTGTCTTTTGTGGGGGAGATTTGCATCCGTAGAGAAAATCTGCATTGATGATGCCGGGCTTTCTCTAAGGCCTTCCCTTGTCAGACTGAGAGCCTGACACCCTTTAAAGGTCTGAAAGAAATAATTACCATCTATTTTGTCTGAGGGCTGCTACCTGTGAGGTTTCATCTACATAACAAGACCGTCTTTGCTACCCAGCCCCCTTTTTCTCCCCTTCCATAGCCTGTCTTGCCACTATAACCTAATTTACCACCAGAACCTGGTTTTGGCCATTTTCGAGCCCCCATTCTTCCCGTAACCTCGGGATGGTATGTATATACGCTTCTGTACCCACTGTGGGGCTGGGGTGATCACTCTGTGGTTCCCGACCCTACGCTGCAGGCTAATCAATTTGTCTGCCATTTCTCCTACTAACCTCCTTTTGTGAGTTGATTTTTCAGTGAACCCTCAGAGGGCTAAGGGGATGCTTTCCTTTGCCTGTACAGCATATACTAGCTATATGCATATTTGATGTATACTAATACATGCATACCACATATAGACGTGTATATTTGATATGTACATGTATGCTGGAGATACACTAGCTACATGATCCTGGGAAAATTATCGCCTCTGAGCCTCAGTTTCCCTATCAATAAAAAGGAGCAGCAGTGCCTTCTTCACGAAGATTTAAACAGGAGCACACAGGCACAAAGCCTTTAGTGAGTCACTGAACAAACAGGGTTCCTCCTCAGGCACAGAGAGGTGGGAAAGCTCTCGGGCCTGGGCTTTCCAGAACTAGCCCCCTTTTAGGCCATGGCCCCCTAGCTCTTCCCTCCCTATTCTAGGGGGTTAGGGGACATCTATGTCATTGGGTGAGCAGTGAAAATGTGGCATCCAGATCCTACAACCACAAGATGGGCAGATGCTTTGCTTCAGAGATGCCACAAGGGGCAGGTTTCCCAGGGCAGGATCGTGGCCCAAGGCGTCTGGGGTCAGAAACGACCAAGGACTCCAGGTTCCATCTGAGGGGTCGAGGCCAGGACAACGTGGGGAGGGTGGCGGGGAGGAGAGGAGGCGGCCCTAAGAGCCCAGGTTGCGGAGAGTGTGGGTGGCGGGTACTGAACTGGCCAATCGAAGGCCAGGAAGGAGCGGATTGGAGGAGCGAGGGAAGGGGGCGAGGCTGCGCCCCTGCAGACTAGAGCGGGTGGGTGTGGCGCTGAGCCAAAGTGGATCCGCACCGTGGGTTCCGCGGACCACCTCCACCCGCGCAAGGCGGGCAAGGACAGAATAGGGTAAGGGGCTCTCTAACCAGGCAGAAGGAGGGAACACACAGGAGTCCTTCGGGCAGGGCTGGGGCCTCCAAGGCTGGAGGGCTTCATTCCTGGTTGCTGGGCATGTCCCTCCCAAAGGTAGATCATTGAGAATTGATTGGTGTGACTTGAAAAATGGACCCTGGGCACACTGTCAGGAAAAGCTCGTTTACATAGACTTAATCCCGAGTCTTTCTTTTCTGCTCAGTCAGACCTTGCCAAAGCGCAGGATTTGGGGGATAGGAGGCCTGACAGGTGGAGAAGGCCACGCGTGCTGATCTGTTTTCCCCAGCGACCACTCCTTTCTCAGATGGGGCAACTGAGACCGACCTCCGGGAGGATCGGAATTTGTCCCACAGGATATAACATAAACCTCTTTCTGTTCTTTCATGCAGTTTCCACCTGATACATACAACCACCTAGGAAAACTGCCAGCTGAAATACCTGCCCAGCCCAGTCACTTCACACATGACAGACCCGAGATGGCACTGAGAGGTCAAATACCTGCTACAGGGAGGACTGGCCCCACAGGGTGTGGCCCTAACTGCAGGTGCTGTGGGTCATCCTTCCGCATCTCCCCCAGTGCCTGCTCCCCTCCTCCCCAGGGGGGCCCTCACCTGGAAGTGGAAGATGCCAGCATAGCCATTCTGGAAGCTCTGGCCGTGTGGAACCACTCGGTGCAGGAGGGTGTCGTTAAGAGTGAGGGAGGCAATGGCCGCCAGGAGCCAGCAGTCCCCTGGGGAGGGAGGGACGCACATCAGCCTGCTCTACCAACCTGCCCCGGGGGGAAGCAGGTGCTAGGGAGAATCTGGGGTTCCTTGGCCAGGGTGCCACTTAACTCCCCTCAGCTTGCAGAAAAGACCCAGTAATCTGGGCAAACCAGCCCCAGCGCTGATAGCCAGAGCCTGCCTGGGCTTGCAAGAGGGAGGGGTTGGGGCAGAGCCTGAAGGAGCGGGAATGGGGAACTACTGTGGAAAAAACACCCAGGACCCCGCGCCCTGGGGGCCTACCCAGTGCTCCCTGGCAGATGTCTGTGCGGGTGGCTCCATCCACGATGAACTGGGGGTTTGAAAGCAGCTCCTAGGAGAGACCCAGAGTCCTGTTCCTGGGCCAGCCCCTCCCAGAAATAGGCACCAGGCCACCCCGACCCCACTGCCCACCAGAGACATGAAGTCCCATCCCTACTCCTCATCCAGGATCTGGGCTCAGCGGAGTCCCACCCAGGATGGCCCCTCTCACCGTGGGACGCTTCCACTTGATGCCATAGGTCTTGGAGGAATTGGGACCCAGGTCCTTGAAACCCAGGCTCTGGGGCACTGGGGGGAAGGCCTCATCACGGAAGAGGGTCCCACTCTGCAGGCATCGCGCCCGCAGCTGCTCATAATCCTGGCCCAGGTACTTGATGGCATTCTCATGGCGGCCCAGGCCCAGCTCCTTGGCCCGCTGCTTCTGCACTTGGGCTGACACCCCGGTGCAGTACACCGGTGTGATGATCTCCTCAGCCATCCTGCGGGAAAGATGGGCCTGCTCAGAACGCAGGCCTTCCTAAGACTAGAACCTGGGCTCCTGCCTGCAAGCGCTGCTCTCCTGCCCCTGCTTATCCATCCCCAAACCTGGGGTTTCCCTGCCTCACTGCTCCCCTCACAGAAGTAGGGTTCTTAGCCACCTCTCGGTGCTCCCAGTGAATACAGGAAAGGGGTTTCCCAGTTCCCAGGCGTGCCGGCCACCTCTCCTTTCCCGGATCCCATTGTCAGGGGCTTGCAGCTCTGTGGTGAGCCAGCAGGTCAGGTGGGGCAGGGCGGAGCCTCCAGACAGCACAAGGAACTGGGCAGGTGGGACACGGCAGGGAAGGCCTCTTTGATCCTGTTCACGGGCCTGCAACCCCCTTCCCAAATTAACCAAGCTCCTTGCTCACCGGCCCCTTGCCGTGGACTGAAAACCCCAGACAGTCGGGGTCCCCCTCCTCAGGCCCCCTCAGCAGGCTCGATATCAGAGCTGGTGGGCCCTAACCCAGTCCCTGGGAACATCCCGCAGCAGGCTCATATCAGAGCTGGTGGGCCCTAGCCCAGCCCCTGGGGACAGCGGTGAGCCAGGCTGGGACAAGCGCCCGGGCTGTGCAGCTCCTCCAGCCCCCGCCCCTGCCCCAGGCACGCAGAGGGCCCCCAGAAGGGGCCGAACTGGGGCAGCCCCTCAGCCCGGGAGCAGTGGCCAGGGTCAAAGAATCCTGGCTCGGCCACCCAGCTTCTTACCTGGGGGAGGGGTGTTTGGGGGTCGCTGCGGTCCCTGAGACTGGCTTCCCGGTGGCAGCTCAGGGCTGGGCCCAACCAGGAAGAGCGCTCCTCCCCGCCCTCCTCCCGCCGCCCCTCCGCCCTCCGCCCTCCCTTTCTCCTTCTCCTCCTCCTCCTCCTGGGGCTCCTACCCCGCTTCCTCTCGGCTCTCCCTTATCTCTCCGGCACGGTCTCTGACTATCTCTTACCCACGGTGTCTCCCCGCCCCTCCCTCCGCAGGCCGGGGGCCAATTCCGCGAGAGGACAAATTAGTAAAAGGCAGAGCAGTCCCCGGGGAGGGGCCTGCGCGGGTGGGGCGGGGAGGCTCTGGGGCGCGGCGGAAGGGCACCGTGGGGAGAGGAGGGGGAGGGCCGGGCAGGGGGTATTTTTAACCAGGGGCAGCAGCTCGAGTTGCAGGGCCGGACGGCGGCACCCCACGCGCGCCCCGGCGGGCATTCCCGGGCGATCGGGCGGCGGCGCCGCCTCCCGCAGTCCCGGACCCGCCCCGTCCCCAGCTCCCCTCGCTCCGCGCGGCTGCAGCTGCTCCCGCCGCTCCCAGTCCGCCCAGGCACGGGGCTGAGATTACCTCGGGCTGCGGCAGCTGCTCTGAAGAGGGACCGGGCTGGCAGCGAGCAGACCCCTGCCGGACACTCCGCAAACGGCAGCCTCACCCCGCAGGGCCGCGCCGCTCCCCGCCCCCACCCCACCGCCGCGCCCCTGCTCGGCGCTCCCCAGGGGAACCCTGGGGGACCGGGCTCGCTGCGTGACCTTGGGTAAGTCCATGCCCCGCTTGGCCCGGCTTTCCGCATGCGTGCAGCCTATGGGATGGGGATGGGCAATTGCGGGAGCCCATCTTTCTTTAACGTTCTGGGGTTTCTTGAACCTGGAAACTTCGAGAGGTGGACATCCCTGTCCTCTCCCCCAAGCTCTCAGCCCACCCACCTGGAAGCGCCCATGTATCACCTTACCCAGGAGAGGGCGGCAGAGGCCCAAGCAGGACGGCAGCCCCCACTCCCCACCTCCAGGACCCGGAGGTCCTGCTTCACGGGCTGCAAGAAGTTGGGGGGCCAGGCTTCGGCGCGGAGGCCGGGGGTGTGGGTGGGGAGACTGCGGAGACCCCTGAGACCCTCCCAAGTCAGGGCTTTTCGCTGGTCTCGCAGTCCCAGCCCAGCAGCTGCTGCAGCCTTGCAGGTTGTGGATGCAAGCATTTTGCTGAGGAAACTGCATGGCGTTCCCAGGACTCTAGGGCCCATGACCCCTCAAAAGTTAAGAGCCGCTGATCTAATCTGATGAGTGAGGGATGGAACCAGCTCCTAGGCTTTCTGCGCAGGTGTCCAGGGACAGAGAACGGTGGCTTAAACTAGAGAGGTGGCAAGCAGAAGTAGATGGATTGGATAAAAATGGAGACTATCTTAACAATATTGGGTTTAGAAAAGATTTCTTTTTTCTTTTCTAAAGGCAGGGTCTTGCTTTCATTGACCGGGCAGGAGTGCAGTGCCCTGATCACAGCTCACTGTAACCTTAAACTCCTGGGCTCCAGAGATCTCTCACCTCAGCCACCTGAGTAGCTGAGACTACAGGCATGTGCCCCGACACCCAGCTAATTTTTAAGTGTTTTGTAGAAATGGGGTCCTGCTGTGTTACTCAGGCTGGTCATGAACTTCTGGGCTCAAGCAGTCCTCCTGCCTGAGCCTCCCAAAGTGCTGGGATTACAGGTGTGAACTTTGGCACCTGGCCAGATTTCTTAAATATGACACAAAAAGTATAAATGATAGAGGAAATCAATAAATTGAACTTCATCAAAATAAAACCCTTTTGTTCTTCAAAATGCACAAAACTATTAAAAATGAAAAGATAAGCCATAGACTAGGAAGAATATTTGTGAAAATTCTATCTGATATAGGACTTGTGTAAAGAACTTTTACAATTGAATAAAAATCCAGTAAAAATGGACAAAACATTTGTTTTCTGGTGTTTGTGTTTGTTTTTGTTTTTGAGATGGAGTCTTCCTCAGTCACCCAGGGTGGAGTGAAGTGGCATGATCCTGGCTCACTGCAACCTCCGCCTCCCGAGTTCAAGCAATTCTCCTGCCTCAGCCTCCCCAGTAGCTGGGAAACAGGCGCCTGCCATCACGCCAGGCTATTTTTGTATTTTTAGTAGAGATGGTGTTTCACCATGTTAGCCAAGCTGGTCTCAAACTTCCGACCTCAAGTGATCTGCCCGCCTCTGCCTCCCAAGGTGCTGGGATTACAGGGTGAGCCACCATGCCTGTCAAAATATGGACAAAACATTTGAATAGACACTTCATCCAAAAAGATCTCTGGATGGCAAATAAGCACATGAAAAAGCACTGAGTGCATTACTCTTAGGGAAATGTAAACTAAAGTCACTAGAAGGACTGCTTCTCAAAGAACACCTGCTAGAATGGCTAAAATTTAAGATTGACCAAATCAAGTGTTGTCATGTTGTCAAGGATATAGAAGAACTGGAGTTCTCATATACCAAGAGAGGGTAAAATGATCACCACCACTTTGGAAGAATTGCTTGAACCCGGGAGACAGAGGTGGAGGTTGCGCTGAGTGGAGATTGCACCATTGCACTCCAGCCTGGGCAACAAGAGCGAAACTCCATCTCAAAAAAACAAAAAAAACACAGCCAGGACCTAAAGGAGAAACTTTTTATATCATCTCAGTGTGGAAACGGTCTTTTTAACTATGACACAAAACCCAAAAGTCATAAAATTGCATTTTTTACTACATTAAAAATCCATACAGTTATGTCAAAATGATGGACTGAAGAAAACATTTACAATTAACATCTTACAGGAGTATTTTTCTCCATATATATTTTTTTAAAAATCATGGTCTGGGTGTGGTCGCTCATTCCTATTATCCTAACACTTTGGGAGGCCTAGAGAGGAGAATTAATTGAGGCTAGAAGTTTGAGACTAGCCTGGGCAACATAATGAGACAACATAATGAGACTCCATCTATAAAAAAGTTAGAAAATTAGCCAGGTGTGGTGGTGCATGCCTGTCATCCCAGCTACTCCAGAGGCTGAGATGGGAGGATGGCTTGAGGAGTTGGAGGCTGTAGTGAGCTATGATTGTGTCACTTCTCCAGCCTGGGCAATAGAGCAAGACCCTGTCTTTAAGAATAAAGGCTGAGGTGGGCAGATCACCTGAGGTCAGGAGTTCAAGACTAGCCTGGCCAACATGGTGAAACCCCATCTCTACTAAAAATACAAAAAATTAGCCGGGCACGGTGGCATGTGCCTGTGCCTGTAATCCCAGCTACTCGGGAGGCTGAGGCAGGAGAATAGCTTGAACCCAAGAGGCGGAGGTTCCAGTGAGCTGAGATTGTGCCATGCACTCCAGCCTGGGCAACAGAGCAAGACTCCGTCTGGAGGAAAAAAAAAAAGTCTCACACCATGGGATTACCAGAATCCTAGAAACAACTTAAATGGTGACCAATAGGCAATTAGTTACTTTATGGTACATCCATAAACAAGAACACAAGGCCAGGAGCGGTGCCTCATGCCTGTAATCCCAGCACTTTCGGAGGCCAAAGTGGGGGGATCCCTTCAGCTCAGGAGTTCAAGACCAGTCAGGGCAACATGGCAAAACCCCCTTTCTACAAAATATACAAAATTTAGCAGGGCGTGGTGGTGCACACCTGTGGTCCTAGCTATTTGTGTGGCTGAGGCAGGAGAATGTCTTGAGCCCAGGAGGTCGAGGCTGCAGTGAGCCAAGATCGCACCACTACACTCCAGCCTGGGTGATAAAGTGAGACCCATCTCAAAAAAAAAAAAAAAAAAAAAAAAAAAAAAAAAGGATGGCCAGGCGCAGTGGCTCACGCCTGTAATCCCAGCACTTTGGGAGGCCGAGGTGGGCGGATCACGAGGTCTGGAGTCTGAGACCATCCTGGCCAACATGGTGAAACCCTGACTCCACTAAAAATACAAAAAATGAGCCAGGCATGGTGGTGGGTGCCTGTAATCCCAGCTACTCGGGAGGCTGAGGCAGGAGAATCACTGGAACCGTGGAGGCAGAAGTTGTCGCAGTGAGCTGAGATTGCACCACTGCACTCCAGCCTGGCGACAGAGCAAGACTCCGTCTCAAAAAAAAAGATTAGGCCGGGCGCGGTGGCTCAAGTCTGTAATCCCAGCACTTTGGGAGGCTGAGACGGGCGGATCACGAGGTCAGGAGATCGAGACCATCCTGGCTAACACAGTGAAACCCCGTCTCTACTAAAAAATACAAAAAACTAGCTGGGCGAGGTGGCGGGCGCCTGTAGTCCCAGCTACTCGGGAGGCTGAGGCAGGAGAATGGCGTGAACTCGGGAGGCGGAGCTTGCAGTGAGCTGAGATCCGGCCACTGCACTCCAGCCCGGGCGACAGAGCAAGACTCCGTCTCAAAAAAAAAAAAAAAAGATTAATACAACACAGCTGTAGCAAGAAATGTATGAATAAAAGACCATCTTCACCATCCTGGCCAACGTGGTGAAATCCCATTCTGTACTAAAAATACAAAAATTAGCCAGGCATGGTGGCAGATGGCTGTAATCCCAGCTACTCGGGAGACTGAGGCAGGAGAATCGCTTGAACTCTGAAGGCGGAGGCTGCAGTGAGCTGAGATTGTGCCACTGCACTCCAGCCTAGGCAACAGAGCAAAATGCTGTCTCACAAAAAGGAAAAAAAAAATAGCCAGTGCAGTGTCTCATGCCCGTAATCCCAGCACTTTGGGAGGCTGAGGCAGGTAGATCACCTGAGGTCAGGAGTTCGAGACCAGCCTGGCCAACATGGCAAAACCCCATCTCTACTAAAAATATAAAAATTAGCAGGGCATGGTGGTGCGCGCCTGTAATCCCAGCTACCCGGGAGGCTGAGGCAGGAGAATTGCTTGACCCCAGGAAGTGGAAGTTGCGTGAGCCAAGATCGCACTACTGCACTCCATCCTGGGTAACAGAGCAAGACTCCGTCTCAAAAAAAAAAAAAAAACAACTTCATAATGCATTCATAAGTGCACAACAGGATGCAGAGAATTCTGGCATTTAATAAAAATGGTGTGAGAAATATATACATATCAGTGTGTTGTCTTTTTTTCACGAAATACATTTTTCCACACCAATTTTCCAATACCAATGGGGTGTTGAACAATTCAATTCCATTCTGACACTTACTTCTGGAGTTAGCACAGACCCCACAGGTTAAGGCTTCAGTACCCGAAGGTTGCCCCCACTTCAGATACCAGCCACAAAGGGGGTGCCCAGGGAACTGATGCTTCTCTCTGGAGAACTACAAATTCAGAGGTTCCCCCAGCGCCTCCTCAGGTTTGATAATGCAGTAGACAACTCCCAGAACTCAGGAAAGTGCCTCACTTCCTAGGATATTACCTGTTTATTATAAAGGAAACAATTCCAAAACAGCCAGATGGAAGAGATGCATAGGGCAAGGCACTGGGGGTATGGTACACAGAGCTTCCAGGGCCCTCTCTACCCTCCCAGCACATCCACCCGTTTTTTTTGTTGTTGTTATTGTTTGTTTGTTTGTTTGTTTGTTGAGACGGAGTCTCGTTCTGTCGCCCAGGCTGGAGTGCAGTGGCCAGATCTCAGCTCACTGCAAGCTCCGCCTCCCGGGTTTACCCCATTCTCCTGCCTCAGCTTTCCAAGTAGCTGGGACTACAGGCGCCTGCCACCTCGCCCGGCTAGTTTTTTGTATTTTTTAGTAGAGACGGGGTTTCACTGTGTTAGCCAGGATGGTCTCGATCTCCTGACCTCGTGATCCGCCCGTCTCAGCCTCCCAAAGTGCTGGGATTACAGCCACCCGTTTTTATAACCCAGTCTTTAGTCCCCGAGCCCCCGGTTTTGTCACCTCATTAGCATAAACTCAGGTGTGGTCTTATTAGGATTAATAGAGGTGGGAGGGTTGCTATCAAGAAAAGACACTTCTATCACTTAGAAAATTACAAGGGTTAGGGGTGGGCGCGGTGTCTCACGCCTGTAATCCCAGCACTTTGGGAGGCTGAGACGGGCGGATCATGAGGTCAGGAGATCGAGACCATCCTGGCTAACACGATGGAAGCCCATCTCTATTAAAAATACAAATTAGCTGGGCGTGATGCTGGGCGCCTGTAGTCCCAGCTACTCGGGAGGCTGAGGCAGGAGAATGGCATGAACCCAGGAGGCGGAGCTTGCAGTGAGCCGAGATCATGCCACTGCACTCCAGCCTGGGCAACAGAGCGAGAAGAAAAGAAAATTACAAGGGTTTCAGGAGCTCTGTTAGGAACCAAATATACATACATATGTATTTTGAGACTGGCTCTCGCTCCATCGCCCATGCTGGAGCGCCCTGGTGCGATCATAGCTCACTGCAGCCTCCAACTCCTGGAGTCAAGTGATTCTCCCACCCCAGCCTCCCAAGTAGCTGAGACTACAGGCACGCACCACCACACCCAGCTAATTTTTAAATTTTTTGGCACAGATGAGGTCTCACTATGTTGCCCAGGCTGGTCTCGAACTCCTGGGCTCCAGTGATCCTCCCACCTTGGTCTCCCAAAGTTCTGGGATTACAGGTGTAAGCCACCACGCCCAGCAATCTATATATTTTTTAAAAATTTTATTATACCACATGGGCTTCTATAAGTTGAGACTCTTTCTCTGGAAAGACAGGAGAAACATTGCTTTCGTTGATTTCAGGGCAGAGAACCAGGGAGCTGAAGTCAGGGGTAGGAGGGTGGCTCTTGGTTTAAAATGTACATGTGAATATATTATCTATTGGAAAAACATATTAAAAATACTTTTTAGTCCTTGTCTTGGCTTCTAATGTCCTCAGTCTCCAGGCTTTCTTAACTCTGTCTATCCTCTGCTACCCTTCTCCATCTTCACCCCCTAAACACCCTCCTCACCAGCCTTTCTCTAGGCAGTTTCCTCCACTGGAACACCCAGGGTTCACACTTGTTCATGCCAGACATCGTTCTAAACCCTTCCATGGGATTAACCCACTCACATCTCAGAATAACCCATTTTACAGATGAGTCAATGAAGGCACAGGGAGATTAAATAACATGCCAAGCTAACCCAGAGACCTGGAATTTGAATTTAAAAAGCTGGCTCCAAAGACCAAGCCATAATCACTACTCTAGACTGTCCTTCCATGAATATCCAGGTGCAGTCCAATTGCCATCTCCTCTGGGAAGCCTTCCTATCTCCTCCATTAAGAAATTAACCCTTTTTGGGCTGGGCATGGTGGCTCACGCCGGTAATCCCAGCACTTTGGGAGGCCGAGGTGGGTGGATCATGAGGTCAGGAGTTCGAGACCAGCCTGGCCAACATGGTGAAACCCCATCTCTACTAAAGATACAAAAAAAATTAGCCAGGTGCAGTGGTGGTCACCTGTAATCCCAGCTACTCAGGAGGCTGAGGCAGGAGAATCACTTGAACCGGGGAGGCGGAGGTTACAGCCAGCTGAGATCCCACCACTGCACTCCAGCCTGGGCGACAGAGCGAGACTCAGTCTCAAAAAAACAAAAAAAGAAAGAAAGAAATTAACCCTTTTGAGTCCTCATGTCTCTTGGGGGAGAGGGGGTTGTTATAATAATAATATTATATTTGATTGCAGCTCAAGGAAGTGATCAAGTCTTATTCCTAAGTAAATCTGGCCCTGAAGGCATTTCTAGACTAAATAAAGAGCTGTTTTCCATTCAAATTTTGTTTCCCAATATGTTCCTGGCCCCCGCCCCCCCCCCCTTTTTTTTTTTTTTTTTGAGACAGAGCCTCACTCTGTCACCAGACTGGAGCTCAGTGGCATGATCTCAACTTGCTATAACCTCCGCCTCCCCAGTTCAAGCAATTCTTCCACCTTGGTGTTCCGAGTAGCTGGGACTACAGGCACCCACCACCATGCCTGGCTAATTTCTGTATTTTTAGTAGAGAAGGGGTTTCACCATGTTGGCCATGCTGGTTTTGAACTCCTGACCTCAAGTGATCCACCCGGCTCAGCCTCCCAGTGCTGGGATTACAGGTGTGAGCCACCAGGCTTGGCTCCCTGGCCCTCTTCTAAGGGCTGCAGATACCTCATCTCATTTAATCCCATCTAGACTGTGTAGATCTCATCATCCATAGGCGTGGATAGCACAGAGAGGAAACTGAGGCTCAGAATAACTGGCCACCAATGGGAAGGGGCCACGCTGTTACAGAGCCTGTGCTCACATGGTATAACCCTGGTAGACACCTCCTCCCTACCCCAACCCTGGGTCAAGGAACCAGGCCAGGACCTAAGCACAGTTGGTGTCCTGTGGACATGAATTTATTAGAGGGGACCAGGACCAGAGTGGGCACAAGCTGCGGGCTGGGAGGAAGGGGCAGGGGTGGGGGCACAGCCAGTGGTGTGTCGGTCAGTGGGCCAGCAGGCGTGCTGTTCTTCACCCTGCAGGGCTTCAGTGCCCAGGGCGTGCCGGAGGCTTTGGGAAGACTGCGGAGAGGAAAGAGTGAGGCTCAGAGAGGAAGCCTGCCGAGCTCACACAGGAAGGGCGATCCAGGCCCACAGCACTCCCTCTCATACTGTTGGTCCTCACTCCTGCCTCCCAAGCTCCCACACCAGCCCTGTAGCTGCTGACCCATCCTGCACTCACTGTGGAGGGAGTAGGTGCCTGGTTCCAGTTGCATCTGGGGGGGCAAGACGATGAGAAAGTCCCCACCCCAGGCGTTTTTGACCCTTGAGAGATAATTTTGGGAAGGAGGACGATGACACTCCGAGGTCAGAGAAGGGCACTTGGATGACACAGGCTTAAGCTGGTGGTGGCTGCAGTGCTGGGGCAAGCCACAGGGGGAACAGTGGGGCGGCGAGAGGCCAGGACCCCGGGGAAGGTGAACAGGGACCTGTGGACAGACCCTCTGAACCCCACCATGGTGGGGGCGCCGGTCCCGAGTCCAAGCCCAGTGGAATGGCTCCTTTGCCATGACCTGGGAGGAGCAGAGTGGACAGTAAATGGGGCAGGAACCCCAGCCTTCCCCACACCCCAGGCTGCCTCCACAACCTCACCTCCTCACAGCACTGGCGGCTCACAACAGCCCGGAAACCCATCCGTGCCCAAAGCTTATCCCTCTGGTGCAGGAATTTCCCCACTCGTAAACACCAATCTTTTCCCAGGGCCCATGGAAAGATCTCACATTTGGGCCCCTCCAGGTCCTCCTCCATGTCGTTTGCAAGGTACCTAGCCACAGAGGCACAGGGTCAGGGAGCAGAGGCCACACATCTGCCCTGTCCCATACGACACCTCCAGCAAATGCCTCCACTGCCTGCCCCCGCCACTCACAGGGCCAGGAACAGGCTGCTGTGGGTGTACTCGCTGAGCTTCAGGTGGGCGCGCTGGAAATAGACCAGCACCATGGCCAGAAGATACTGCAGAGACAGATCAGGGTCGGGGGGTTAGTTATCCTCTGAGGAGGAGGGGCTTGCACCCAGGTTCATTTGCACCCAAGGAGGTTTTGCTGCAGGGAAAGAAAGTCAGTAAAATGGTGGGAAGGGGTATGCAAAGATGAACTGGTAAGGGTGGAAGGGGAGTGGCTCTCCCGACCAGACCAGGGCACCCAATAAAGCAGCGGCACTCAATTCCCACCAACTCAACCTGAACCTCAAGAGACCCCCAGCCTGTGCTCCCTCACCTTATCTGAAATCTGGAAGCAGGGGTCTTTGGAGAGGAATTCCTGGACAAAACTGTCCTCTGAGGGTACAGAAGAGAAGACAGGATGCAGGTTACTACCACCTCCATGGAGAAGAGTGGCATCAGAAGCTCCAAAGCCCAAGCCACCACTGAACCCTCTCTCTCTCTCTCTCTCTCTTCTCTCTCTCTCTCTTTCTTAATGTAAATAGAGATGAGGTCTCACTATGTTGACCAGGCTGGTCTTGAACTCCTGGCCTCAAGTAATCCTCCCATCTCAGCCTCCCAAAGTGCTGGGATTATAGGTATGAGTCATGGCGCCTGGCCCTGAACCCAGTTTCTTTTTTTTTTTTTTTTTTTTTTTGAGACGGAGTCTGGCTCTGTCGCCCAGGCTGGAGTGTAGTGGCCGGATCTCAGCTCACTGCAAGCTCCGCCTCCCGGGTTCACGCCATTCTCCTGCCTCAGCCTCCCGAGTAGCTGGGACTACAGGCGCCCGCCACCTCGCCCAGCTAGTTTTTTGTATTTTTTAAGTAGAGATGGGGTTTCACCGTGTTAGCCAGGATGGTCTCGATCTCCTGACCTCGTGATCCGCCCGTCTCGGCCTCCCAAAGTGCTGGGATTACAGGCTTGAGCCACCGCGCCCGGCCATGAACCCAGTTTCTGAGAGGACTCCCCTCCTACCTGCCTAAGCTGGGTTACCTTGAGAGGGTGAGGGTCAGAGGCCTCAGTCTGTACAGGCAGGTGAGACCTCACACTTCACGTCTGCTTTCACACTTGGCCTCACAGTCCCTCCCATGCCAGCCCTCCAAACTCACCCAGAAGGCTGAGGAAGGCCTGGACCTCCTGGTGCTGGCGAAAACGGAGGAACCCATTGCCCCCACCTTGCCAGCTGCAGCCACCCAGCTCTACCTGGGTGGTAACTACAGGGGAAGTGGTGGGGTCTTGGGAGTCACTCATCTCATAAGAGATGGAGATGGGGCAGGTTGACCTGTAGAGAAAGGAGGCTCAGGACTTAGCATGTACCCCCATGACGCCCACAAATCAAGAGGGTGGTGACAGGGGCCAGGATGGCGGAGGGGTGGGTGCAGAGACTTAGGGGCTCAGAATAGAAGGCAGTTGGGATGCAAGAGGAGTGGGGAGGTCAGAAAAGAAGCAAAGAGTTGCTATGGGCTGTGGCACCCCCGCCCTCCTCCTGGCACGCCAGGACAGGCCAGAGTAACAGCAGCAACAAGCACGGCTGAGGGCTTCCTAAGTGCCTGGAGCTGTGCTTAAGGGCCTTATCTTATTCCATTCTGGTAAGGAGGTGATTACCTCGGACCCATTTTTAAACGAGGAAACTGAAAACCTCACAGCCAGTTAAAAGTGAAGTCTTTGGTCTCCAAAACCCCAAGAGGTTTTTCGAGTTTCGTTTGTTTGTTTGTTTGTGTGTTTTGAGACAGAGTCTCTCTCTGTCGCCAAGGCTGGAGTGCAGTGGCGCGATATCGGTTCACTGCAACCTCTGCCTCCTGGGTTCAAGTGATTCTCCAGCCTCAGCCTCCCGAGTAGCTGGGATTACAGGCATGCGCCACCACGCCCGGCTAATTTTTTGTATTTTTTGGTAGAGACGGGGTTTCACCGTGTTGGCCAGGCTGCTCTCACACTCCTGACCTCCCAAAGTGCTGGGATTGCAGGCGTGAGCCACTGCGCCTAGCAAAAAAAGAAAAAAAAAAACCCAGAGTTTAACTGCTCCTCCAGGCCCCAACTCACAACCACCCCCGACCCCTCACCAAAGCAGAGTTGAAAGGGCCACTGATCCCTTTACACCGAGGGGAAACTGAGGCCCTCAGGGATGAACGAAATTAGAGAAATACCTGAATTTAGAGCAAGCTGATGGGGCCACTTCAAACATTTCCAGCTCCTGTCCTAAACCCACCCTCATCCCCGAGAGAGTGACGCTAACCACGGGCTGAGGAGAACGTGCGGTCGACCACCCCGGGGCCAATCTCCATCTCGGCGCGCACAAGCAGCCCAGCCTCCTCCTCCAGAGAGCCTTACCCGAGCTCAGAAATTGCCCAGAGCAGAATGCCCGTGCAGACAGCGAGCGGGCTTATATAGCCTGAGGGCGGCCCTGCCCAGAGCAGCCCGCCCACCAATCAGGGCCTTCCTGGGGGGCGGGGCTTGGCCTTCACCTCCTGCCCCTCCGCCTGTGAGCCCAGTCGGCACCCAGCTGTGGCTCCCCAGGGTGAAAACCTCTCCAAAGCTTCATCAACTATAAGAGACGTGAAGGCAGGCCAGCTGGACCCCAGGGCCTGAGACTCCATAGGACAGGCAGGGAGCTAGGATCCTTGTTCCCCTCTTGATAAACGCAGCGCCAAGGTGCTGAGCCGGGAAATGAGGCCTGGACTGCGAGGGCCCGGTGGCGAGTTTTGATTCATTGATTGTACCTTGCTGGGGCAGGGTCTCTGGCTCTCTATGGGTGTCCCTGAATCTATTGGCCTCCCTGAGTCTCTAGGTTTCAGTGAGGCTCCCTGGGTCTCTCTTTTGTTTCTTTTGTTTTTTATTTTATTTTTCCCCTCGTAACACAGAACAAGCTGCCTGGGTCTCAATGGCCCTCTGAGCCTCTCAGTTTCTTGTTGCCTCTGGTGTCTGGATGTCTCTGGATCTCTGGGTCCTTTGGTCTCTCTGATCTCTGGGTCACTGGTCTATCTGCGTTTCATGGTCTCCCCCAAGCCGCCTCACAGGCTCCCTGAGGCCGTGAAGGCCTTTCTAGACCAGCTGGTCTGCATCAGGCCACCCTGTTTGTGTGTGTGCACGCATGTGAAGTCGGCCTCCCCTAGAAAGGAAGCAGTGAGCGGGGCAGCCTCCATAGCCAGCTCCCTAAACACCTACTGCTGCCTACTGAGGAGGCTGTGATGGCATCAGCTCATGTGTTCCTCACAGCAAGCGCGTGAAGTTGATGAGAATGATGAGAAGCCTAATTTTATCAATGAACAAACAACTAACACACAGAGTTTGGGTTGCTCACCAAGAGGCTGAGTAACTTCCTGCCAGCCACTCAGCAGGTAAGTGGAGATAGAGTTCCAGCCTGGCTGCTGGGCCCACACGCTGGGTAGCCTGGCTGTGTGGTCTACAGCTGTTCCCGGACACAGCCTGCACAGAGAAGGTGTTCCATGAAATGGAATGAATCTCCTAGACCAGCTGTGTTTTCAACTCTTCTCCTCTCCCCCCCATAATTAAGGTTAGAGATCAGGAAGGGGTACCAAAAAGAAGCCTGGGAGTGGGCTAGTCACTTTAACCTTGGGAGGGTGTCCAGGCTCATTTCCTTCAGTGCCACCCTTGGAGATCTGACACTGCTCTCCTACACTGGGGAGAATGTCTGTTTTTTATTTTTTTTTTTTTTATTTTTTTATTTTTTTTTTTTTTTTGAGACAGAGTCTCGCTCCGTTGCCCAGGCCGGAGTGCAGCGGCACAATCCTGGCTCTTTGCAACTTCCGCCTCCAGGGTTCAAGCAATTCTCCTGCCTCAGCCTCCTGAGTAGCTGGGACTACAGGCATGTGCCACTACGCCTGGCTATTTTTTTGTTTTGTTTTGTTTTTGAGACAGAGTCTTGCTCTGACACCCAGGCTGGAGCGCAGTGGCATGATCTCAGCTCATTGCAACCTCCGCCTCCCGGGTTCAAGTGATCGTCCCACTTCAGCCTCCTGAGTAGCTGGAATTACAGGTGAGCACCACCACACCTGGCTGATTTTTATATTTTTAGTAGAGACAGCGTTTCACCATGTTGGCCAGGTGGATCTCAAACTCCTGACCTCAAGTAATCTGCCCGCCTCGGCCTCAGCAAGTGGTGGGATTACAGACATGAGCCATGGCGCTCAGCCCACAGTTTGGCTTTCACTCTGCTCCATGTCTTCTGTATCCCAGAACCCTGACAAGAGAGGGCTCTGGGATATAGAAGACATGAAGCAGAGCATCAAAGCACCTCTCTGATGCTTTCAAAGCCCCAATGTGGTTCTGCCATTGTGCTTTTCCATCTGCCCTGAGCCTGGTGTCCCCCTGGTAGGGGCAGCCTCTCCTGCCAGGGGCAGCCTCTCTTGCCAGGGTTCTGGGACACAGAAGACATGGGACAGAGCCAAAGCCAAACTGTGAAGGGCACGTAATATGGGCAAGAAACAAACTTTTGTATTTGAAAACCACTGAGACTGAGGGGTTATTATTGTACTGGATCTCTATTTGTTGCTCTATCAAATGATCATAAAGTTAGTGGATTAAAACAACACTTATTTATTACTTTACTGTTCTAGAGGTCAGAAGTCCAAAATGGGTATCACTAGGCCCAAATCCAGGTGGCAGCAGGATTCCTCGCTCTGGGAGTTCTAGGACCCATTTCGTTGCCTTTTCCAACTTCCAGAGGCTGCTTGCATTCCCAGTGTGACTTCCTTTCTCCCTCTTCAAAGACAATAACTTGGTGTCTTCAAATCTTTCTGACTCTGACCCCTCTTCTGCCTCTCTTTCACTTTTTTTTTTTTTTTTTTGAGACAAAATCTTGCTCTGTCAGCCAGGCTGGAGTGCAGTGGTGCCATCTTAGCTCACTGCAACCTCCGCCTCCCGGGTTCAAGCGATTCTCTCAACTCAGCCTCCCAAGCAGCTGGGACTACAGGCAAGTGCCACCACACCTAGCTAATTTTTGTATTTTTAGTAGAGACGGGGTTTCACCATATTGGCCAGGCTAGTCTCGAACTCCTGACCTCGTGATCCACCCGCCTTGGCCTCCCAGAGTGCTGGGATTACAAATATGAGCCACTGCACCCAGCCTCTCTCTTTCACCTTTAAGAATCACATGATTCATTGGGCTCTTCAATCTGCCCAGATGATCTCCCCATCTCAAGATCCTTAACTTGGCTGGGAGAGGTGGCTCACCCATGTAATCCTAGCACAGTGGGAGGCTGAGGCGGGCAGATCACCTGAGGTCAGGAGTTCAAGACCAACCTGGTCAACATGGCAATACAAAAATTAGCAGGGCAAGGTGGCGCATGCCTGTAATCCTAGCTACTCGGGAGGCTGAGACAGGAGAATTGCTTGAGCCTAGGGTGTGGAGGTTGCAGTGAGCTGAGATCATGCCATTGCACTCCAGCCTGGGTGACAGAGCAAGCCTTGGTCTCAAAAAAGATCCTTAACTTAATCACATCTGCAAAGTCTTTTTTGCCATATGAGATAACATATTCTCAGGTCTGGGAAGTGGAATGTAGCCATCTTTGGGAGTCTATTATTCTGCCTGTTACAATTATCACAGCAAAATTTATTCTATGCTAACTAATATACTATTTATAAAATTTATATTCATGTGAATGTATATATAATTTATAAAATCACACATTAACATTGCATGCTATAAAGGATACACATAAAAGGATATAAAAGGATACACATAAAACATAATAACATACTGCCAGCTCAAAAATATATATATATGGCCAGGTCCATTGGCTCACGCCTATAATCTCAGCACTTTTTGGAGGCCAAGACAGGAGGATCATTTGAGTTCAGGAGTTGGAGACTAAACTGGGCAATACATCAAGGCCCCATCTCTACAAAAAATAAACTAGCCTGGCGTGGTGGCACATGCCTGCAGTCCTAACTACTCAAGAGGCTGAGGTGGGAGGATCACTTGAGCCCAGGAGTTCAAGGTTGCAGTGAGCTATTATCTTGCCACTCTACCCAGCCTGAGTGACACAGCAAGACCCTGTCTCTAAAACATTAATTAATTAATTAATTAATTAAAAATTTGAAAATATAAAGATAGAAAAATAATTTGCAATTACTAAAAGAAAGCTGGGATAACTACACTAGTATATTAAAACAACTTTAGGGCCAGGCGCGGTGGCTCACGCCTGTAATCCCAGCACTTTCGGAGGCCGAGACGGGCGGATCATGAGGTCAGGAGATCGAGACCATCCTGGCTAACACGGTGAAACCCCGTCTCTACTAAAATACAAAAAAAATTAGCTGGGTGTGGCGGCGGGTGCCTGTAGTCCCAGCTACTCCGGAGGTTGAGGCAGGAGAATGGTGTGAACCTGGGACGCGGAGCTTGCAGTGAGTCGAGATCACACCACTGCACTCCAGCCTGGGCGACAGAGTGAGACTCTGTCTCAAAAAAACAAAAAAAAAAAACAAAAAAAAAACAACTTTAGGCCAGGCGCAGTGGCTTACGCCTGTAATCCCAGCACTTTGGGAGGCCGAGGCAGGTAGATCACTTGAGATCAGGAGTTCAAGACCAGCCTGGCCAACATGGTGAAATCCCATTTCTACTAAAAATACAAAAATTAGGTGGGTGGTAGTGGCAAATGCCTGTAATCCCAGCTACTCGGGAGGCTGTGGCAGGAGAATCGCTTGAGTCTGGAAGGCAGCGGTGGCGGTGAGCCGAGATTGCACCACTGCACTCCAGTCTGCTGGGTGACAGAGTAAAACCCTGTCTCAAAAAAAAAAAAAAAAAAAAAAAAAAAAAAAGGAACTCTGGGCAAAAAGCGTAACTAGAAAGAAAGAGAGTTTAAAAATATATAGCTGGATGTGGTGGTGTGCACCCGTAGTGCTGGCCTGGGCAACGTAGGGAGACCCTGTCGGAAAGAAGAGAAGGGGAAGAAGGGGAGGGAAAATAAAGGAAAAGAAATAGGAAGGAAAAGAAAAATAAAAGGAAAAAGGAAGGAGAAGAAAGAAAGAAGGGTGGGAGGAAAGGAAGAAAAAAAAATGTATATAATTACCTAACCAGAATCCAGGTAAAGAAAAAAATATATATATAGTAATTTGTTTACTCCTAAAAATAAAGTCAATAAGCAACAAACCGTGTGTGTGTGTGTGTGTGTGTGGGTGTGTGTGTAAAATCAACAGAACCACACAGAAAAACAAATCACAAACGTAACTGTAGATCTGATGGCACATGCAAGGCAAAAAAGTTAGCAAAGCAGTAAAAGATAGGAAGAATATGATGAACCAATTTGACCTAGTGGACAAATAAGGTAGCACTGCACCCAACAAAGGCAGAAAAGCACGCACAGAACATCTTCCTAAAAATTAATCAAATGCAGCCGGGCGAGGTGGCTCACGCTCGTAATCCCAGTGCTTTGGGAGGCCGAGGCAGGTGGATCACAAGGTCAGGAGTTCGCGACCAGTCTGGCCGACATAGTGAAACCCCGTTTCTAACTAAAAATACAAAAAGCCGGGTGTGGTGGTGTGCGCCTGTAGTCCCAACTACTCAGGCGGCTGAGGTAGGAGAATGGCGTGAACCCGGAAGGGGGAGCTTGCAGTGAGCCGAGGTCGCGCCACTGCTCCAGCCTGGGCAACAGAGCGAGACTCCGTCTCAAAAAAAAAAAAAAAAAAAAAAAAAAAAAAAAAAAAAAAGAAGAAGAAAAAGAAAGCAAATATTGTCTGTCAAAGTTGGAGGACACAACTAGTAATTCTTAGAGAGGAATTTATGACCTCAAATGCGCGTGTTAGAAAATAAGACAAGCTGACGAACTGAACTCCATCTTAAAAAGTCACAAGTGAGCCCGGGGTACTTCGCGGTTCTGAGGCCCAAGGGGCTGCCTGGGTCCCCATCCGCCAACTTTTGCTCCCCACACAGCTCCAGGCAACAAGAAAGAAAAAATAAAACGCTGCCAAAACCACAGTGTCAGCATAACTCGAAAGCAGAGAAGGTCCAAACTTCAAGATAACTGTAAATAAAAAGAAAGCGACAAAATCCCCGCACGCCATCGTGCGCTGCCGCCTCTCCTAGGCACGAGGCTTTGTGCCAAGAAAAGTTGGGGAAGGAGGGGAGACAGGAGTGGCCGGGCTGGGGTTGGTCGAGAGCCACCATCAGAAAGACGGCGACATTCTAAAATCTGAAAATACCAAGAAGACGTCCTGGGAAGTCAGAGCTCAGACCTCAGGGAAGGGGCTCACAAGTGTGTGCGATAGGAAGGGAGGTTGTTAAAGTCCATTGATTCCGCGGGAGCGGTTTTAAAAAAGGTCGGGGGCGGGTGCTAAAACGGGCCAGAAGCATCCGTGGGCATTAAGTGAAGTGAGAAAATGCAGAAGGGAGAAATTGAGGGGCCTACAAGACAAAAGAGAACCAAGCAATGGGAGAACACAAAACCCTACCCACCCCCACACCAAAACAAACAAACAAAAAGCTTCTAAAGCATCTGAACTTTGCTATATTGACCTTACAGTGTGCTATTGAGCTAGGAATCTTGTAAACCATTCAATATCACAAAAACGAATAGAAAGAAGATGAATAGATCTGTACAGAGCTGATATTAAAAAAAAATCTGAAAACAAAATTCAACACACATCAACTAAGAAAAATTGCTCTGGAAAAAAAACAACCATGTTTCCAAAGAAACAAAATATTTACAAAAAAATGATTATATCTTAGGTCACAAAGAAATCATCAGTACATTAAAAAAAGTAGAAATATACAAATATTCTCTGAGCACAGTGTAATAAAATGAGACATCATTATTATTATTATTTTTTGAGACAGAGTCTGTCGCCAGGCTGGAGTGCAGTGGTGTAATCTCGGCTTACTGCAACATCTGCCTCCAGGATTCAAGCAATCCTCCTGCCTCAGCCTCCTGAGTAGCTGGGACTACAGGTGGGTGCCACCACACCCAGCTACTTTTTTTGTATTTTTAGTAGAGATGGGGTTTCACCATGTAGGTCAGGATGGTCTCGATGTCTTGACTTCGTGATCCATCTGCCTCAGCCTCCCAAAGTACTGGCTTTACAGGCGTGAAAGCCACCATGCCCAGCGAAAATGAGACATTATTAACAAAGACAAACACAGCCTGGCACAGTGGCTCACACCTGCAATCCCAGCACTTTGAGATGCCAAGGTGGGAGAGTTGCTTGAACCCAGAAGTTCAAGACCAGCCTAGGCAACATAGAGAGACCCTGTCTCTATGAAACAAAACACACACACACACACACACACACACCAAAAAACCTAGCTGGGCATGCTGGATCGCTTGAGCCTGAGAGGCAGATGTTGCAGTGAGCCATGTTTACGGCACTCCAGCCTGGGCAACAGAGCAAGAATCTGTCTCAAAAAAAAAAAAAAAAAAAAAAGACAAACCACTAGTTACCTTGTTTCAGGGGGAAAAAAGGAGAAAGACAAATATAGCAAATACATGACAAAAGGGAGGGAACCATAGGAACAAGATATTTAAAATAATTTTAATACCAATTCCCAGAATGGTGGTGTAAGGAGCTCAGCAGACCCATTCCCCAACAAAACAACCATTTAACTAGAAAAATTTATTTATTTATTTACTTTTGAGACGGAGTCTCACTCTGTTGCCCAGGCTGAAATGCAGTGGTGTGATCTCTGCTCACTACAACCTCTGCCTGCCAGGTTTAAACAATCCTCCTGCCTCAGCCTCCCGAGTAGCTGGGACTACAGGTGCGCACCACCATGCCCGGCTAATTTTTTGTATTTTTAGTAGAGACAGCGTTTCACCATACTGGCCAGGCTGGTCTCAAACTCCTGACCTCGTGATCCACCCGCCTCGGCCTCCCAAAGTGCTGGGATCACAGGTGTGAGCCACCGTGCCCAGCCTGAAAGATTTATTTTAAGAACCCAATCATTTCAAATCTGTAAATTATCCTAAAGGCACATACAGCAAATGGGGAAGCATATTCCCTGACTGAACATAGACACAAACATAAACTCACTGAAGTGCAGTAGCCAGTCTGCAGGCCACACACATACCTACTAGTAAAGAGAAAAATCTGAAACTTAAGCACGAACTTTGACCAATAAGTGGTTTATGGTCACTTTGACCACAAGTGATTTATGCTGACCGGGGGTGACCCCTAGAGAGCCAAGCTAAAATATGTGTGTGTGTGTATGTGTGTGTGTGTATATATATATATATTTATTTTTTTATTTTTATTTTTGACACAGGGTATTGCTATGTCACCCAGGCTGGAGTGCAATGACATGATTATAGCTCTCTGCTACCTTGAACTCTTGGGCTTAAGCTATTCTCCTGCTTCAACCCTGAAAGTGCTGGGATTACAAGCACGAGCCACCAGGCCCAGTAGCTAGATTTTTTTAAAAGAAAAAAAAAAAATCAGAAAACAGACATTCTAGGCTAAACACTGCAAGGAAAATACACTTCACAAAGTTAATTCAGCCAAGTCACTAAACATAAAAAGAAATGGCCAATCAAATAGTAACAACATTGACTCCTAACAGAGGACTGGCATCCTACAATGTATTATCTAAAATGTACATTTTGGCCAGGCACAGTGGTTCATGCCTGTAATCCCAGCACTTTGAGAGGCCAAGGAGGGCAGATCACCTAAGGTCAGGAGTTTGAGACCAGCCTGGGCAATATGTGAAACCCTGTCTCTACTAAAAATACAACAATTAGCTGAGCGTAGTGGTACACGCCTGTAATCCCAGTTACTTGGGAGGCTGAGGCAGGAGAATCCCTTGACCCCGGGAGGCAGAGGTTGCAGTGAGCCAAGATCATGCCACAGCACTCCAGCCTGGGCGACAGACGGACTCTGTCTCAAAAAACAAACAAACAAAAAAGTACATTGTAATAAAAACATTCGGTTCATTTAAGTATATATTTTTAAATGCACTCCCAAGTTTATTGCAGTACTATTCACAATAGCCAAAATATTGGATCAATCTAAGTGCCTATCAGTGGATAAATGGGTAAAGAAAATGTGGTATATACACACAGTGGAATATTGTTCAGCCATAAAAGGAACAAAATTCTGTCATTCTCAGCAACATGGATGAAACTGGATAAAAGTACATTTTATTGATTGATTGATTGATTGATTGATTGAGAGGGGGGTCTCATTCTGTTGCCCAGGCTGGAGTGCAATGGCACCATCTTGGCTCACTGCAACCTCTACCTCCCAGGTTCAAGCGATTCTTCTGCCTCAGCCTCCCGAGTAGCTGGGATTACGGGCATGTGCCACCACGCCCGGCTAATTTTTTTGTATTTTTACTAGAGACAGGGTTTCACCATGTTGGCCAGGCTGGTCTCGAACTCCTGACCTCAGGTGATCTGCCTGCCTTGGCCTCCCAAAGTGCTGGAATTACAGGCATGTGCCACTGCACTCGGCCTAAAAGTACATTTTTTCAACAGAAATTATGACATGCAAGCAACAAGGAAAGTCTGGTCCATCCACAGGAAAAGAAAAAGCAGCCATAGACATTGCTTTTGAACAGTCCCAGATATTGGACTTAGCACACAATGCCTTCACAGCAGCCGTTATAAATATGTTCAAAAGTGACAAGAGGAAATAAGTAAACAAATAAATAGATTATTCTAAGAGTTGCATAGTTTTAGTTCTTACATTTCAGGCCTATGATCTATTTTGAGATTGGTTCGGTTGTGTTTTTTGCATAGTGTGAGGTAGGTGGCTAACTTCATTATTTTGCCTGTGGATATCCAGTTGTTCTACTATTCTTTTCCCATTAAAAAGTCTTGGCACCCTTACAGAAAATCAGTTAACCAGAAATGTATAGTTTTATTTCTGGACTGTCAATTCTATTCTATTCATCTATTTGTCTATCATGCCAGTAGCACATAGTCTTAATTATTGTAGTTTTGTAGTATGTTTAAAATTGGAGGCCAGGTGTGGTGGCTCATGCCGGTAATTCCAGCATTTTCGGAGGCTGAGGTGGGCACTTGAGGTCAGGCATTTGAGCCTGGCCAACGTGACGAAATCTCATCTCTACCAAAAAAACAAAAATCAACTGGATGTGGTGGCAGGTGACTGTAATACCCGCTTCTTGGGAGGCTGAGGCAGGAGAATCTCTTGAACCCAGGAGGCGGAGGCTGCAGTGAATGGAGATCATGCCACTGCACTCCAGCCTGGGCGACAGAGTGAGACTCCATCTCAAGAAAGAAAAAATAAAAATAAAAATAAATAAATAAACAAATAAATAAAATAGGGAAATGTAAAGGCTGTCAGACTGAAGACCCTGATGATGTTACAATTCAAATCAAAGGCCTCTGCTAGCAGAATTGTCTCTTGCTTGGAGGAGGTCAGTTTTTGTTGTTTTTTTTTTTTTTTTTTTTTGAGACAGAGTCTCGCTCTGTTGCCAGGCTGGAGTGCAGTGGTGTGATCTTGGCTCACTGCAACCTCCGACTCCCAGGTTCAAGCGATTTTCCTGCCTCAACATCCGGAGTGTCTGGGATTACAGGCAAGTGCCACCACGCCCAGCTAATTTTTGTATTTTTTTAGTAGAGACAGGGTTTCACCATGTTGGCCAGGATGGTCTCGATCTCCTGACCTCGTGATCCACTCGCCTTGGCCTCCCAAAGTGCTGGGATTACAGGCGTGAGCCACCGCGCCCGGCCAAGGTCAGTCTTTTGTTCTATTCAGAACCTCAACTGACTGAACAGGGTCCTCCAACATTATGGAAGGCAATCTGCTTTACTCAAAGTTGACCAATTTAAATGTCACTCTTATTCAAAAACGCCATCACCAAAGCATCCAGAATAATGTTTGACCACAAATGTGGGCACTGTGGCCCAGCCAAATAAACACATAAAATGAATCATCAAAATAACTTATGATTTTCATCACTGAATAATATTCTATTGTATGGATATACCACAGTTTTATTATCCATTCTTCTATTGAAGGACATTTTGGTTGCTTCCTGTTTGGGGAGAGTGTGAAAAAGCTATTATACATATTTGTGCAGGGGTTTAGAGGTAGATGTAAGTTTTCAACTCAATTAAACAAATACCTACAAATTTTCAACTCAATTGGGTAAATATCTACGACCTAGCAATGGCTGGATCACATGGTTATAATCTATTTCACTTCGTATCAAACTGCCAAACCATCTTGCAAAGTGATTGTACAGTTTTGCATTTTCACCAGCAATGAGTGAAGGTTGCTGTTGCTCCACATCCTCATCAGCTCTTGGTGTTGTCAGTATTTTGCAAATTAACTGCTTTGATAGATGTGCAGTGATACCTGACTGTTGCTTTAATTTGCAACTCTCTAATGGCATATGACATTGAGTATCTTTTTGTATGCTTTCTCATTTTTATTTCATATTTCTCCAAATATTTCTCTACCTTCCTCTCTCTCTTTTTACCTTCTGTTACTCCAACAGCCAACAGCCAACAACCGTGTATGTGAGCCTCCTGGGAAGGGGATTCTCCAGCCCCACACAAGCCCCACACAAGAAGACGGTAGCCCTGGCCAGAGACAAACAGCAAATACCCTGGAAGATTGATCCTGTGTGCAGAATATTGTCCTCTGTGTCTCCTTGGATGATATGGGAACTGTTGATAACACCCAGCCCAGGGGTTTACCTGAAGGCCGAACCAGGTGACGTCAGGCAGATAAAACTCTTGTTTTGTAAACTTGGGAAACTTCTCATTCATACTCTTACTGTTGTGTGGAGTGAAAACATATGAAGATGTGAATTTGGAAGAGCTGGAGGATCATGTAGATGAATTTAATGAGGAGGATGAACATGCCATTGAAATGTACAGACAGTAGAGACTGGCTGAGTGGAAAGCAACTAAACTGAATAATGAATTTGCAGAAGTTTTGGTGATCTCAGGAAACGATTATGTTCAAGAAGTTAACTACTGACTGAGCACAGTGGCTTACACCCGTAATCCTAGCATTTTAGGAGGCTGAGGCAGGTGGATCACCTGAGGTCAGGAGTTTGAGACTACCCTGGCCAACATGGCAAAACCCCGTCTCTACTAAAAATACAAAAATTAGCCGGGCGTGATGGCCCATGACCGTAAGCCCAGCTACTCAAGAGGCTGAGGCAGGAGAATCACTTGAATCCGGGAGATGGAGGTTGTGGTGAGCTGAGATCACACCATTGCACTGCAGCCTGGGCAAGAAGAGCGAAACTCCGTCTCAAAACAAACAGACAAAAAAAATTAGCCGGGCACGGTGGTGCTCGCCTGTAATCCTAGCTACTGGGGAGGCTGAGGCATGAAAATTGCTTGAACCTGGGAGGCGGAGGTTGCAGTGAGCCAAGATTGCACTACTGCACTCCAGCCTGGGCAATGGAGCGTACTAAGTCCAAAAAAAAAAAAAAAAAAAATTCCATTCTGTAATAAAAGGAATCTAGACTCTTTGGAGAAATAGTTCATTTCAGGGCTGGGGCAGAGATAATACAAGATGAGTCTGGAACATCACGTAGTGACAGAAAGTAAGGAAGTACTCACAAAGTCATGGGGACACTTCAAAAGGACACAAGAGTCAACTCGAAGGAGCTCCCAAGGGCCAAATCTGGGATAATTTGAGCAACAAAATAAGTAATGATATCAATAAATTATTACTCATAGAATAAAATAACTATCCATGAGTTTATACTGATATATGTAAATAACTGAGAGAGAAGAGACAACTCCTCTGTGCAGCAGAACTCTAATAAATAAATGTAGGAGAAGTGATGGAAATAGAAAATCACCATTAGACAAACACCGCAGTCATCATTGTTGCAGGTGCCAATCATTCATTGGTGGATGCTAAAATTAGTGAGTGAAAGTATGATGCAAAAGAAGATATTTGTGTACACTCAAAGTGCACCTCACAACGTTTACTAATCACAAAGGGTGCTATGGTTTGAATGTTTATGTTTCTGTCCCCTCCAAACCTCATGTTGAAACTAATTGCCAATGTGATAGTATGAAGATGTGGGGCCCTTTTTTTTTTTTTTTTTTTTGGAGAAAGGGTCTTGCTCTATCATCCAGGCTGGAGTGAAGTGGCGCAGCAATCTCAGCGCACTGCAGCCTCCGCCTCCCGGGCTCAAGAGATCCTCCCATCTCAGCCTCCCAAGTAGTTGGGACCACAGGCACGTACCACCAGGCACGGCTAATGGGATAAACCTCTTATAAAAGAGGCTTCGTGCATTGTTCTGCCGCTTTTTTGCCCTTCTGGTCCTCTGCTATGTGAGAACACAGTGTTTGTCCCCTTTGGAGGATGCAGCAACAAGGTGCCATCTTAGAGGCAGAGAGCAGCCCTCACCAGAAACCAAACATGCCAGCCGGCACCTTGATCGTGGACTTCCAGCCTCCAGAACTATAACAAATAAGTTTTTATTGTTTATAAATGACCCAATCTTGGGTAGTTTGTTATAGCAGCAGAAACAGACTAAAATAAAGGGGGAAAGAGTAAATCGACAGTGGAGAAGCCTGGGAGACACCACATGATCAAAGTTAGTATCACCAGTATTATAAGGCACGTCAACATCATGTGCACGTACTAGGAGGCTCTGAGAAGGGCACAATTCACTGCTCTAGGATTCTTGCCAAAAATGAATAACTTCAGACGACACATTACAAGCATCACATAAACACAAAATAATTGAGGGATGTTCCACAAAATAATTGGCTGGTACTCTTCAAAAGTGACAAATTCATGGAAGAAGAAGCAACCAGAGGCTGGGTGCAGGGGCTCACGCCTCTAATCCCAGGATTTTGGGAGGGCGAGGCAGGCAGATCGCTTGAACCCAGGAGTTTGAGACCAGCCTGGGCAACATGGCGAAACCTCATCTCTACAAAAAATACAAAAATTAGCCGAGCATGGTGGCGCGTGCCTGCAGTCCCAGCACTTTGGGAGGCCAAGGCAGGTGGATCACGAGGTTGGGAGTTCAAGACCAGCCTGACCAACATGGTGAAACCTCATCTCTACCAAAAATACAAAAATTAGCCAGGCGTGGTGGCGCGCGCCTGTATTCCCAGATACTCAGGAAGCCGAGGCAGGAGAATTGCTTGAACCCGGGAGGCAGAGGTTGCAGTGAGTCAAGATCACGCCATTGCACTCCAGCCTGGGTGACAGAGCGAGACACTGTCTCAAAAAAGAAAGAAAGAAACAAACAAACAAACAAAAATAAGTCAGAAGGAGCCAAATCTGGACTATGAGGCAGATGCCTAATGATTTCCTGTTGAAACTCTCACAAAATTGACCTTCTTTAGTGAGAGGAATGATCAGGAGCATTGTCACGGTGGAGGACTCTCTGGTGAAGCTTTCCTGGGTGTTTTTCTGAGAAAGCTTTTGCTACACCAAACACTCTCAAAATAAGCAGACGTTGCCATTCTTTGGCTGCCCAGAAAGTCTACAAGCAGAATGTTTTGAGCATCCCCATAAACTGATGCCATCGCCTTTCTCTTGACTGGTCTGCTTTTGAGTTGACTGAACCACTTCCACCTCTTGGAAGCCATTGCTTTAATTGTGCCTTGCCTTCGGTATCCTACTGCGAAAGCCATGTTTCATCTGTTACAATTCTTCCAAGAAATGTTTCAGGATCTTGATCCTGCTTGTTTTAAAATTTCCATGGAAAGCTGTGCTCTTGTCTCCAACTGATTTGGATGCAACGGTTTTGGCATCCATTGAGTGGAAAGTTTGCTTCACTTGAATTTTTCAGTCAGAATTGTATAAGCTGGACTAATTAAGGTGGCTTAGTGTTGGCTATCATTTCTACTGTTAATCATTTAGTCCTCTTCAATCAGGGTACCAATAAGATTTTTTTCCTCACAAATTGTTGCGGGTGATCTGTTGCTGCACACTTCATCTTCAACATCATCTTATCCCTTCTTAAAACAAGTTGCCTATTTGTAAACTGCTGATTTCTTTGGAGCATTGTCTCCATAAACTTTTCATAAAGCATCAGTGATCTCTTCATCCTTCCACCAATGCTTCACTATAAATTTCATGTTTGTTCTTGCTTCAATTTTAGCATAATTCATGTTTCTTTCATAGGGACTATTTTAAAACTGATGTCTTATCCTTCTTAGTGTCTCAAACTAGATTCTGTTCATACATTTAACATTTTTTTTTATTTTTTGTATTTCTCTCTCTTTTTTTTTTTGAGACTGAGTCTTGCTCTGTCGCCAGGCTGGAGTGCAGTGGCTCAATCTCGGCTCACTGCAACTTCCGCCTCCCGAGTTCAAGCGAATCTCCTGCCTCAGCCTCCTGAGTAGCTGAGACCACAGATGCGTGCCACCACGCCCAGCTAATTTTTGTATTTTTAGTAGAGACGGGGTTTCACCCTGTTGGCCAGGATGGTCTTGATCTATTGATCTCGTGATCTACCCACCTTGGCCTACGAAAATGCTGGGATTATAGGCGTGAGCCACCGCGCCCGGCCTTTTTTTTTTTTTGAGATGGAGTCTCACTCTGTTGCGCAGGTTGGAGTGCAGTAGTGCAATCTCAACTCACTGTAGCCTGGCCGACAAGAGTGAGAGTCCATCACAAAAAACAAAAAACAAAACCAAACAACAAAGAGCATGATGAGGGTTTGGCAGGGTTAGGGAGGCAGGCTGGAAGCAGATCATGCAGAAATCCAAATGTCCCCTTAGAAAGGCCCTTGTCAGATTAGCAAGCCCACACTGGTCACTGAGCATCTGTCCCAGCCTCCTCCCAGCTGGCTGCCTGGACCATAGAGGCTGGAACGGTTGAAAACAAAAAACAAAAAACAAACAAAAAAAACCACGTGAGTTCCAGATATTCCTTCCACAATTTCTTTCTTTTATTTTTTATTTTTTTTCAAGACAAGAGTTTCACTCTTGTTGCCCAGGCTGGAGTGCAATGGCACAATCTCAGCTCACAACTTCTGCCTCCCATGTTCAAGCGATTCTCCTGCCTCAGCTTCCTGAGTAGCTGGGCTTACAGGCGTGAGCCACCATATCCAGTTAATGTTTGTATTTTTAGTAGAGATGGGGTTTCACCATGTTGGTCAGGCTGGTCTTAAACTCCAGATCTCAGGTGATCCACCCACCTTGGCCCCCCAAACTGCTGGGATTACAGGCATGAGCCACTGCATCCGACCCAGATTCATAAACACAGATGGAAAAATCCTAAGCAAATTATTAGCAAAATGAATCTGGTAATATATAGGAAGAGAACGCACTGTGCCCAAGTTGGATTTATTCTAAAAATGCAAGGTTAGAGATGAGAAAATTGATAAATCTGATTTTCCTCCTTAACAGATTACGGGAGAAAATTGAACAATCTCAAGGATTGCAGAGAGTACATCTTGCCATGTGCAGTGAACTAGACCCCACAAGTACATATCACATCATGTAGTAAGGGACTAGAGGCAAGGAGCAGCAGGAGAGGCAGTGGCTATGCAGAAAGTCTTTTGGTCCAGTTGTTGAGACAGCATCTAGAGTTTGGGAGCCTTATCTGGAATGTGTCAGCTTTGCACTAAATAAATAAAAATTACCCTACACTTTGTGGTTTAAATGAAAAAAAAAAAAAAACCCAATTTATTATCTCACAGTTTCTGTAGATGAGGAATGTGGGAGCATTAACTTGGAAGTTCTGCCTCACAGTCTCTCGTGAAGTTTGCAGTCAAGATGCTGGCCAGGGCTACTGTCTTCTGAGGGTTTGTGTGGGGCTGCAGGATTGCCTTCCCAGGCAGCTCTCTTACACGGCTGTGGGCTGGGAGGCCTTAGTTCCTCACCATGTGAACCTGTCCACAGGGCTGCTGAGTGTCTCATGACAGCTGGCTTCCCCCAGAGCAAGAGATCCAAGAGACAGTGCAGACAGGAAGCCAAAGTGCGTTTGTGCCAGCTCTCCTAGGTCTCTCACCACCACCTTCATTCATTCTATTCTTTAGAAGTGAGTCACTAAGTCCAGTTTACATTCGGGGGAGGGGAGCGAGCCTCCATGTCTTGAAAAGAGGAGTATCAGGCCAGGTGCAGTGGCTCACATCTTTAATCCCAATACTTTGGGAGGCCAAGGCAGGCAGATCACAAGGTCAGGAGTTCAAGACCAGCCTGACCAACATGGTGAAACCCCATCTCTACTAAAAATACAAAAATTAGCCAGGTGTGGTGGCCCACACCTGAAATCCTAGCTACTCAGGAGGCTGAGGCAGGAGAATCACTAGAATCCAGGAGGCGGAGGTTGCAGTGAGCCAAGATCACACCACTGCACTCCAGCCTGGGTGACAGAGCGAGACTCTGTCAAAGAAAAGAAAAGAAAAGAAAGAGAGAGAAAGGAAGGAAGGAAGGAAGTGGCATCTAGAATGCATGGACATTCCTAAAACCACCTCGCCTGGGAGACTCAAGGCCTGGTTGAAACATCCATCCACCTACTTAGTGCCTGTACTGGAAGAAGAGGAAATCAGATAGCCAGAGGATTGTTTCACTTTCTTTTTTTTTTTTTTTTTTTTTTTTTTGAGACGGAGTCTCGCTCTGTCGTCCAGGCTGGAGTGCAGTGGCCAGATCTCAGCTCACTGCAAGCTCCGCCTCCCGGGTTTACACCATTCTCCTGCCTCAGCCTCCCGAGTAGCTGGGACTACAGGCGCCCGCCACCTCGCCTGGCTAGTTTTTTGTATTTTTTAGTAGAGACGGGGTTTCACCGTGTTAGCCAGGATGGTCTCGATCTCCTGACCTCGTGATTCGCCCGTCCCGGCCTCCTAAAGTGCTGGGATTACAGGCTTGAGCCACCGCGCCCGGCCGATTGTTTCACTTTCAATTCAGCTACAAAACTCCTTGGCCATTCATGTTTCCTGGCAATCACACTGCAGATGTCTAGAAACTTCACATTTCCACTTTTTTTTCTTACGAAAATGTCATTCAGAATCACAGTTCCACTTTCTGAGGTAACTAATCACACCCTCTCCTCTCTCTGCAAAGCTCCAACACGCCTTCTTTCCCCTTTGCTTTTTTTGCTTTGAGACAGGGTTTCACTGTCACCGAGGCTGTTTAGTGCAGTGGCTCGATCTCTGCTCACTGCAACCTCTGCCTCCTGGGCTCAAGCCATCCTCCCACCTCAGCCTCCTGAATAACTTGGACCACAGGTGCGTGCCACCAAGCCCAGCTGATTTTTTGTAGATACAGGGTTTCACCATGTTGCCCCGGCTGGTCTTGAACTCCTGGGCTCAAGCAGTCTACCCCCATTGGCCTCCCAAAATGCTGGGATTACAGGTGTGAGCCACTGCGCTCAGCCCCTTTTCCTTTTTCTTCTCCTCTATCTTACCTGAATCTGCACCTGTAAACACTTTCTCTGCCTCCTCTCCTACTAGAATGGAACAGCCATCTTTCTCCTCTTTTCTTTTTTCTTTTTATTTTTTTATACAGACGGGGTCTTGCTATGTTGGCCAGGCTGGTCTCAAACTCCTGGGATCAAGTGATCCTCCTGCCTCAGCCTCCCAAAGTGCTAAAATTATAGGCGTGAGCCACCACGCCCAACCTCTCTCTTCCTTTCAAAGCTTCTGGGTCCTCCTCACCTGCTTGCCTCCCCTCCCTTCTTGATTTCTCAAAGTCGTCACTTCTCTGTGTGCTTCCTGGTTTATTTTTTGTCTTTAATATTCTGTAAGCTTCATAAGGGAAGGGAGGTTTTTCTATTTCATTTGCTAATACATTTACAACACTTAGAACAAGACCTGGTTCAAGGTGGACACTGGATAAATACTTGGGTGAATAATTGAGTGAATGAATGTGAAGAGGAAACCCCACCCATTCTAGCTGGAAGGAAAAATGAGGAGGCAGGAGGACCAAGTGTGAGCAGTAGGAGGAAAGGTGTGTGCCCTGAATCTCCTGCACTAGGCAAAAGTCTCATGAGGGCAGGTGTCTTTTTGCTCACCCTGGAATCCCAGCACCCAGCCCTGCACCTGGCACATAACAGGTAACTGTGTGCTGATTGCCCAGGTGCCAGCTGATTGCCCAACTTGCACCTTAGCGCCCCAGCCCCTTTCCTTATACTAGTCTTGGGTGATCCATGCTGCCCGCGGATCTGTCCCCGCCTGCCCCTCTATCCTACTTCCCTTTCTCAGATGCTCAGGACAGCCTGAGTTGAGTCCTAATGTGGCCTCACTGCCCAGCTGCCCGTGCTCCTGCAGAGGGATGACAGACATCAACCTCCTGTCCCTGGTCTGCCCTCTGAGGACACCCAGACTCGAGACAACTGCCTAGGGTGGCAGCCTGCCAAGGGGCCCGAGGTGGCTGTTCCCTGGCTTTGCACAGAAACTGTTGGAAATGACAGCCCCGAGACACTGCTTCAATAGTAGGAAGAATTCACCACAGGCCCTCACTGGAGGGCCGGCCTGGGCGGCAGAGCGAGACTTCCATCTCAAAAAAACCAAAAACACCAAAGTGCATGATGAGGGCCGGGCACAGTGGCTCACGCCTGTAGTCCCAGCACTTTGGGAGGCTGAGGCGGGTGGATCACCTGAGGTCAGGAGTTCGAGACCAGCCTGGTCAACATATGAAATCCCATCTCTACTAAAAATACAAAAATTAACTGAGCATGGTGGCAGTTGCCTGTAATCCCAGCTACTCAGGAGGCTGAGGCAGGAGAATTGCTTATACTCGGGAGGTGGAAGTTGCAGTGAGTTGAGATCATGCCATTGCACTCTAGCCTGGTCAACAAGAGTGAGACTCCATCTCAAAAATAAATAAATAAATAAATAAATAAATAAACAAACAAAGTGCATGATGAGGATTTGGCAGGGTTAGGGAGGCAGGCTGGAAGCAGATCATGCAGAAATCCAAATATCCCCTTAGAAAGGCCCTTGTCAGATTAGCAAGCCCACGCTGGTCACTGAGCATCTGTCCCAGCCTCCTCCCAGCTGGCTGCCTGGACCACAGAGGCTGGAATGGTATAAATAAATAAATAAATAAAAATAAATAAATAAATAAATAAACACGAGTTGCAGATATTCCTTCTGGTTTTGTTTGTTTGTTTGTTTTAGACTCAGTTTCACTCTTGTCTCCCAGGCTGGAGTGCTGTGGTGCGATCTCGGCTCACCGCAACCTCTGCCTCCTGGGTTCAAGTGATTCTCCTGCCTTAGCCTCCCAAGTAGCTGGGATTACACGCATGTGCCACCATGGGTGGCTAATTTTTTATTTTTAGTAAAGACGGGGTTTCTTCATGTTGGTCAGGCTGGTCTTGAACTCCCGACTTCAGATGATCCGACCCCTTGGCCTCCCAAAGTGCTGGGATTATAGGTGAGAGCCACCGTGCCCAGCCTCCTTCCACAGTTTCAATCATGTGAGACTTACATTTGGAACCAAGTAGAGTCGAGGGAGACAGGTAACAGCCCCCGGGCACTCCTTCTGCTGGTGTGGGTCCAGCAGGGATAGTGAGACTGGGCCTAATGCACTGTGGAGCTTTCCAGATTCTGGGACTGCAGTTAGTGTCTCACTTGAGCAGCTGAGTATGCACTGCCTGTGACATGCCACTCCAAGTAGATCTGCCAGGGGCCCTTCCCAGGAAATTATTTATAACAATTCCAGCAGAGATGGCTTCTCATCCTCCTTGAAGCTGCTGGACTCTGAGTCCCTGGTTCTGCCAGAGCTCATCACTCTAGACCTTTCAGGCCTAACACAATTCACTTATCCAATCATTCAGTCATCCATCATCCACTTAGCCAATCCAATCTTTTTTTTTTTGAGACAGAATCTAACTCTGTCGGCCAGGGGCTGGAGTGCAGTGGCGCTATCTTGGCTCACTGCAACCTCGACTTCCTGGGTTCAAGCGATTCTTCTGCCTCAGCCTCCTGAGTAGCTGGGATTATAGGCGCGTATCACCATACCTGGCTAATTTTTGTATTTCTAGTAGAGATGGGGTTTCATCATGTTGGCCAGGCTGGTCTTGAACTCCTGACCTCACTCAGGTGATCCACCTGCCTTGGCCTCCCAAAGTGCTAGGATTACAGGCGTGAGCCACAGCACTCAGCCCAGTCATTTGTTGACTCACTTCTTCAACACTCCCTGAGTTCTTATTCTGTAGCAGGCCCTGGCTCTGGGGCCGAGAACAGGGAGTCAAATTAGATTAGGGCTGTGAAACAAGCCACTCTCAAACCTGGAGGCTTGTGACAATAACAATCATTTATTTCACCATTACGCAATTTGGGCAAGGCCTGGTTGAGACAGCTCTTCTTGTGCCTCCAGCTTCATCCTTGGAGCTGGAGGACCCTTCAAAGATGGTGCACTCCAATGGCTGGCAAGGTGATGCTGGCTAGAGCTATTTATTTGTTTATTTAAATTCCCCCAGCCAATTGGATGGTAGGGCTAGAGCTTTTTATTCCCTACTTTTTTCATTTTTAAACTTTATCTCTCCTTAGGGGTACACTGTTCCTGGAGGTACTGCAATGCTAGGTCGATGTGTGGAGTGGGTGGGGCAAGCTCCTATTCTATCTCTTAGTTCCAAAAATCTATTTAATATAGATTGTGTCCTCGAGTAGAGGACATATCAGATATTAAACTGATAAAAACAGATACTACTACACTTGATCTTACCCAAAAGGCTGAGAATGGAGCTTTGATTCTCCTCTACATGGACCTCCCCACAGGACGGCCTGGGCTTCCTCACAGCATGGTGGCTGAATTCCAAGAGAAGAAAACAGAAGCTGCCAGTTCTGTCTTAAAGGGTAAGTCCAGAATTGGGCACAGCATCATTTCCACCATATTCTACTGGTTCAAAGCAAGTCATCGGCCAAGTCTAGAATTAAGGAGGTGGAGAAGTAAACCCCACTTTTCCATGAGGGAAAGGATAAGGAATTTATGAGCATTTGTAATCCACAAACCTAACTAGGAGTGCAGTTTCATGCTGCTTGGATTGAGGAATTGACTGATTGGTTGGATAACTGACTGTTTGGGTTTGATTGACACAAACTAAGGATTATTTCTCATTATATCTCTTTCTGCATGGTGGGCCTTTTCTGGAGTAACTAACACTGCAGAAAAGTGGCCTCGTCCCACTTTCTGTCACTCACTCCTCCCAAGAAGTAGAGAAGAGACTTTTCTTGGTGAAGTTGTTAGAAGCAACTAGGTATGGGACCCAAAGTGAGATAGGAGGCAGGTCTCGATTCTGGAGGTGGGGCTGGGTCACCAGATCAAATTGAGGACTTGCTGAAACAGGGATGGGGGTGGAGGCAGCTTTCCATAAGACACACCCACCAGTGTGCCATGTCAGTCTACCATTACCATGGCAACACCTGGAAGTTACTACCCTTTTCTGTGTTAATGACCAAATGACTCAAGAATTTACCACCCTATTTCTAGAAATTTCTGCATAATCTGCTCTCTAATTTGCATATAATTAAAAGTGGCTATAAATAGGACTGCAGAACTGCCTCTGAGCTGCTACTCAGGGTAGCCCTGGTCTGCAAGGAGCAGTACATCTGCTGCTGCTGTGCACTGCCACTTCAATAAAAGTGGCTAACAGCACTGGCTCACAGTGGAATTCTTTCCTGGACAAAGCCAAAAACCCTCCCAGCCTAAGCCCCAATTTGGGGGCTTGCCTACCCTACATCAAAAGGAGGAGAAACCTTTGGGAGCAGAGTGGGTAAGTCTGTGCAACTCTGGGATGGGTACGGGGACATCAAATGGCATTTTCTCAACAACTCTATTGGTTACAGAAGTAACATTTTCATCTCTATCCTATGTGTCTGTTTTTCAGATGGTACTAAACTTGGGCAGGGAAGGACTGGGTGTTACGTTGCATGCCCTGTAAAAACGCTTGGTCTAAATCTGTCACATACTTGGCACTTAAAACACGTTAAGTGTTAACTAAAAGAATGTTGACATCAGGTGTGACAGGTTTTCTGCTCTAGGGAGATTCCTCAAGCGGTCACTATGTTAACAGACACAGATGTTTCCCTTTCTTCATATGATGAAGATCAGGGATCCAAACTTATTCGAAAAGCTAAAGAGGCACTATTCGTACCCGTTGGAATAGCAGGTTTTGCAGCACTTGTTACATATGGATTATACACATTGAAGAGCAGGGGAAATACTCAAATGTCCCTTCATCTGGCTTTGCTGCAGGAGCAACGACTGTTGGTAAGGGCTGTTCCGTGTATCGGGAATTCCAGACAAAACCTAAGCCTTAGAAGAAGAGATGCTGTCTTGGTCTTGTTGGACGAGCTTGCTTTAGTTAGACGTCTCATTATTGAAGTTATGTGTTATTGTGGAAAATAAACTATTTGAGTGGGTTTAGATGGTAACACAGCATTTTGAATATTGGCTTCCTTTCTTGCAGGCTTGATTTGCCTGGTGACCAAATTACTAGTGACTAGTTTACTAACTAGGTCATTCAAGGAAATCAAGTTAGCATAAAAGAAACATGTCACCTAAATGCACTAGATTGTGTTGAAATGTCCACCTTCTTAAACTGTGAAGATGAACTTAGTTCTAAAGAAGATAACGGGCTGGGCGCGGTGGCTCACGCCTGTAATCCCAGCACTTTGGGAGGCCGAGGCGGGCGGATCACAAGGTCAGGAGATCGAGACCATGGTGAAACCCCGTCTCTACTAAAAATAGAAAAAATTAGCCGGGTGCAGTGGCGGGCGCCTGTAGTCCCAGCTACTCGGGAGGCTGAGGCAGGAGAATGGCGTGAACCCGGGAGGCGGAGCTTGCAGTGAGCCAAGATTGCGCCACAGCACTCCAGCCTGGGCGACAGAGAGAGACTCCGTCTCAAAAAAAAAAAAAAAAAAAAAAAAAAAAAAGAAGATAACGGGCCAACCCTGAAGTACTCCCAGTTTGCTGCAGGATCTCACATGTTTTGGATGTTATATAAGAGTCCTATTTGCCCCAGTTGACTTTTTTCTGCCCGTCTTGTGGACTGGCTGGCTCTTTTAGAACTCCGTCCAAAAAGTGCATGGAATATAACTTGTAAAGCTTCCCACAACTGATGTATCTATGTGTGTGTTTAAACCAAATCTAGAAAGCTTACAATAGAGCTGCATAGTAGTGGTATTTATTAAAGAATCACAATTGTAAACATGAGAATAACTTATGGATTCTAGTTTAGTTATTTTGTAATTGCAGAATTATATTTTTGCTGCTGTTATATCTGAATAATTTTTAAATGTCATCTTGAGATAGAAATACGTATTTAAGCACTCATGCAAAGGTAAATGAACACTTTTTTTTTTTGAGACGGAGTCACGCTCTGTCGCCAGGCTGGAGTGTAGTGGCATGATCTCGGCTCACTGCAACCTCCACCTCCCGGGTTTGAGCGATTCTCCTGTTTCAGGCTCCTGAGTACCTGGGACTACAGGTGCACACCACCATGCCTGGCTAAGTTTTATATTTTTAGTAAAGACGGGGTTTCACCATGTTGGCCAGGATGGTCTCAATCTTGACCTCGTGATCTGCTGGCCTCAGCCTCCCGAATTGCTGGGATTACAAGCATGAGCCACTGTGCCCAGCCCAATGAACCCTTTTTAAATGTGTGCGTTGCTTATTTTTTCCCTCAGAATTACAGACATTAAACCAAACAAATTACCTATAATGGAACTGATTAATGACTTATGAGAAAGCTGGTTTGGCCAGACAGTATACCCAAACTTTTATAAACTATAGAATGTTATTACATTTGTGAAATTCTCTTGTCTAACCTGAATTTACATTTCATGGTGATAACATGGTATATGTACTGTTGTTAAAGTAAGTGAGTATCTAAACAAACAAACAAAAGAATGTCAACATCAATTCTGACAGGACAGAAATTTGGACAATGTAGCTTTTACTCATTCATTCTTCCACTAATGCATTCATTCAGCAGATAGTCCAATACCCTGCAATTAGCTTGTGGATCTCTCCACCATGAGACTGAAAGCTCCATGAGGTCAGGGAAGGTATTTTGTTCTCCACAGTGTCCTCAAAACCTGGCCTGGGGCCTGAACATAGTAGGCCCTCAGTAAATGTTTGCTAATTGAAGGAATGAGATCAGAGGCCAAGGGAAGTCCAAAGGCAGTCTAGACAGACCAACAGACAGACAAACTGACCTCATGTGTGGTCAGTCCCACATTCAATGCACACTTCTTGGCAGGGGTCATTCAGGGAATGTTGGAGGGTCTGGCCTTCCAGGCTGGAAGTACCTGGAGTGTTCTACCATGGAAGAGGGAGACTAGTTCCTCATTTTCTCTTTCATGGAGGGAGAATGTGAGAATCCAGATGTTGTTGTCAAAAATGTTGAAAAACTTTAAGCCGAACGCAGCAGCTCATGACTGTAATCTCAACACTTTGGAAGGCCAAGGCAGGTAGATTGCGTGAGCCAAGGAGTTTGAGACCAGCCAGGGTAACATGGCAAAACCCCATATCTACAAAAAATACAAAAATAAGCCAGGCACGGTGGCACATGCCTGTAGTCCCAGCTACTCTGTAGGGTTGAGGTGGGAAGATCACTTGAGCCCAGGAGTTTGAGGCTGCAGTGAGCCCTGATCATGCCACTGCACTCCACCAGCCTGGGTGATTGAGCAAGACACTGTCTCAAAAAAAAAAAAAAAAGGCCAGGCGTGGCGGCTTACATCTGTAATCCCAGCACTTTGGGAGGCCGAGGTGGGTGGATCATGAGGTCAGGAGATCAAGACAATCCTGGCCAACATGGTGAAACCCTGTCTCTACTAAAAATACAAAAAATTAGCCAGGCGTGGTGGTGGGCACCTGAAGTCCCAGAAGTCAAGCAATTCTCCTGCCTCAACCTCCTGAGTAGCTGGGATTACAGGTGCCCACCACCATGCCCAGCTAATTTTTTGTATTTTTAGTAGAGACGGGGTTTCACCATGTTGGCCAGGCTGGTCTCAAACTCCTGACCTCATGATTTGCCCGCCTCAAGCTCTTAAAGTGCTGGGATTACAGGCGTGAGCCACCGCACCTGTCCTCTATTTTCTGAATTCCATTTTGTCTTTGTTATTTCCTTACCTTTTTTATTGATGTAATTAACATATCACAATTCATTATTTTAAACTATACAATTCAGCCAGGTATGGTGGCTCACATGTGAATCCCAGCATTTTGGGAGGTTGAGGCAGAAGGATCACTTGAGGTCAGCAGTTCAAGACCAGCCTGGGCAACAGAGTGAGACTGTCTCTACAAAAAAATACAATAAACAAACAAACAAATAAATAAAAATTTAAAAGACAGACCTAACCATCCTCTCCCTAATGGGTATATGGTTCTATTGTCTTGTTTTACTATTTCAAACAATGCTGTGGCAATCATCCTTGGACTTACAATTTTTGGGGTCATGTACAAGCTCTTCAACAAGATAGATTCCTGAAAGGGGAAAATCTAGGTCAAAATGTAAGTTTGCTTTCAACAACTTTTATGTCAACTTAACTGAGGTATAATCATGTATATTAACACAATAAGATTTGCCAGTTTTAACGCACAATAAGATTAGCCACTTACACAACTTGGTGTGCTTTACCAAAGGTGTATAAGTCAGGTAATTGCCACTACTATCATGATATATAGAATGTTTCCACTATCCAAAAAGTTTGCTTGTGCCATAGAGCAATCTGTCCCCTCCCCCACCCCCTGTCCCTGGCAACTACTAGAGATGCTCTCTGTCACTAGTTGTATGAACATATATTTGCATTTATCTTGGGTAATTTAAGAATGGAATTGCTGGGTCACATGGTAAATGTATATTTAACTTTGTAAGAAATTACCAAACCTTTTTTCAACATGGCTATACTATTTTGTATTCCCACCAGCAATCTAAGAGAGTTCTAGGTGTTCCACATCATTATCACCACTTTGTATGACATCTTTTTAATTTAACTATTCTAGTAGTAATAGTATTGCATTGCTTTCAATGAATTTATCTAATAATTGATGGTGTTGAGCACATTTTTATGGGCTTATTCTCATCTGAATATCTTCTTTGATTAAATGTCTGCTCAAAATGTTGGCCCATTTTGTATTAGCTTTTCATTTATTTATTATAAAGTTAGAAGAACACGTATTCGCAATATGAGTCCTTTGTCAGATACATGCTTTGCAAATATTTTCTCCCAATTTTTCTCCCTTTAACTGTCATTTGAACAGCTAAAGTGTTTAGTTAGGATTAAATCCAATTTATCAATTTGTTTCTTTGATAGTTTATGCTATTTGTATCCTATTTAAGACATTTTTGCCTAACCCAACATCACTAAGATTTTTTCTGTTTTCTTCTAGAGATATTATAGTTTTAGGTTTTACATTTAGACCTACGGTGCATTTCAAGTTAAGTGTTGTATACGATGCAAGGTAGGGAATGAGGTTTTTTGTTTTCATATGGATATCCAATTATTTCAGCACTTCTGTTGAAAAATCATCTTTTGGCCAGGCACGGTGGGTCACACCTGTAATCCCAGCACTTTGGGAGACCGAGGCAGGTGAATCACCTGAGGTCAGGAGTTCGAGACCAGCCTGACAAATATGGTGAAACCCCGTTTCTACTAAAAATACAAAAATTAGCCGGGTATGGTGACGCACACCTGTAATCCCAGCTACTTGGTAGGCTGAGGCAGGAGAATTGCTTTCAGTGAGCCAAAAATCACACCACTGCACTCCAGCCTGGGTGACACAGCAAGACTCTGTCTCAAAAAAAAAAAAAGAAAAAAGAAAAAGAAAAATCATTTTTCACCACTGAATTGCCCTAGTACCTATATTGAAAATCAATATACTGTGGGGCGCGGTGGCTCACGTCTGTAATCCCAGCACTTTGGGAGGCCGAGGCAGGCGGATCACAAGGTCAGGAGATCGAGACCATCGTGGCTAATATGGTGAAACCCTGTCTCTACTAAAAATACAAAAATTAGCCAGGCATAGTGGGGGGTGCCTGTAGTCCCAGCTACTCAGGAGGCGAGAACCGGGGAGGCGGAGCTTGCAGCGAGCGGAGATGGCGCCATTGCACTGCAGTCTGGGCAGCAGGGTGAGACTCCGTCTCAAAAAAAAAAGAAAATCAGTATGAGGGAAGAGAGAGACCCTCTCATATTGTTTTATACTCAGAAAAGGAAAGAGAAGCGAAACTACAGGCAGGTAGCCTGGCGCCTAGGAACCAGACCTGAAACCAGGCCTGGGCCTGCCTGACCTAAGCCTGGTAGTTAAAATTCGACCCCTGACCTAGCAACTGTTGTTATCTATAGATTCCAGACATTGTATGGAAGGACATTGTGAAACCTCCCATTTGTTTTGTTTCACTCTGACCACCGGTATGCTCGCAGCCAGTCACGTACCCCCTGGCTTGCTCAATCGATCACCACCCTCTCACGCGGACCCCCGTAGAGTTGTGAGTCCTTAAAAAGGACAGAAGTTGAGCACCTGACGAGCTCGGATTTTAAGACGCTAGCCTGCCCATGTCCCAGCTGATTAAAGCCACTCCCTTCACTAGCTCAGTGTCTGAGGGGTTTTGTCTGCAGCTCGTCCTGCTACAAATATAAATGTTATTCTATTTCTGTAATGCATTCTGTTTCACTAATCTGCATGTCTATCTTTACACCAAAAACCACACTATCTTAATCACTGTAGCTTTATAGTAGTCTTTTTTTTTTGAGACAGAGTCTCATTTTGTCACCCAGGTTGGAGTGTAATAGTGCGATCTTGGCTCACTGCAACCTCTGCCCCTGGGTTCAAGTGATTCTCCTGCCTCACCCTCCTGAGTAGCTGGGAGGCATGCACCAATACACCCAGCTAATTTTTGTATTTTTAGTAGAGACAGGGTTTTACCATGTCGGCCAGGCTGGTCTCAAACTCCTGACCTCAGGTGATCCACCCACATCAGCCTCCCAAAGTGCTCGGATTACAGGCATAAGCCACCATGCCCGGCCTATCGTAAGTCGTAAAATCAGGTAGTATAAGTTCTTCAACTCTGTTTATACTTTGCAAGGTTGTCTTGGATATTATAGGTCTTTTGAATTTTCATGTATTTTAGAATCAGCATCAATTTTTAAAAAATGCCTACTGAGACTCTGATTGGAATGGCATTCACTCCATAAATCAATTTGGGGGAAATTGACATCATAGGAATATGGAGTGCTCTGATCCATGGATATAGTATATCTCTCCATTTATTGGATCTTCACTTTCAGCAATGTTTTATACTTTTCAGTGTACAGGTCTTGCACACCCCTGATTATATTTTATTATTAAATATTTGTTTTTTTTTTTTTTTTTTTTTGAGACAGAGTTTCATTCTTTCACCCAGGCTGGAGTGCAGTGGCGCAATCTCGGCTCGCTGCAACCTCTGTCTTCAGGTTTCAAGCGATTCTCCTGCCTCAGCCTCCTGAGTAGCTGGGATTACAGGCGCATGCCACCACGCCTGGCTAGTTTTTTTTTTTTTTTTTTTGAGACGGAGTCTCGTTCTGTTGCCCAGGCTGGAGTGCAGTGGTGCGGTCTTGGCTCACTGCCAGCTCTGCTCCCTGGGTTCACGCCATTCTCCTGCCTCAGCCTCCCAAGTAGCTGGGACTACAGGCACCCACCACCACGTCCGGCTAATTTTTTGTATTTTTATTAGAGATGGGGTTTCACCATGTTAGCCAGGATGGTCTCGATCTCTTGACCTCAAGATCCGCCCACCTCAGCCTCCCAAAGTGCTGGGATTACAAGCATGAGCCACTGCGCCCGGTCACGCCCGGCTAGTTTTTGTATTTTTAGTAGAGACACAGTTTCACCATGTTGGCCAGGCTGGTCTCGAACTCCTGACCTCAAGTGATCTGCCCACCTCAGCCTCCCAAAGTGCTGGGATTACAGGCATGAGCCACCGTGCCTGGCCAAACATTTGATTTTTTGAAGTTATGTAATTAGTATTTTGAAATTTTCAATTTCTGATTGCTTATTGTTAGTACTTAGAAGTACAACTGCTTTTTAGTCGAGGCATAGTGGCTCACGCCTGTAATACAAATACTTTGGAGGCTAAGTTGGGAGGATCACTTGAGCTCAGGAGTTCAAAAGCAGCCTGGGCCTGATAGCAAGACCCTGTCGCTACAAAAAAAATTTTTTTTAATTAGCCAGCCATGATGGCATGCACTCCACCCAGCCTGAGGAGGTGGGCAATGCTTTTTGTGATATTTGAGAAAGACGTTCCTGGGAGAAGGAAAGAAATATGCAAAAGGTGATAGGCCTGCCTGGGGCATGGTAGGGACGGTACACCTGAGGCCCCACAAACTGGGCGTTATGCCTGAAGGGCAGAATGTGGGAGGGAAGGCAAGGCGTGAGCTCAAGTGTGAGGAGATCTCTCTGGCTGCTGTATGGATAACGGATGAGGAGGAACGCATAGGAAAGGGAACTGCTGCATTTTCCCAGGCATGAGATGATGATGGTCTGGACTAGGACAGTGGCAGTGAAAATGGCAAGGCAAGAATGAATTCTAGAGACACTCAGGAGGTAGAACCAACAGGATGTCCTCTCTTGCCTAATGCACCACAAGAGCTTCCTAACTGGTTTCTCTGCTCCCACACTTGCCTTCCTCCCCACTACAGATTATTCCAACACAGGGGCTGGAGTGACTTTATTTATTTTATTATTATTATTTTTTTGAGACTGAGTCTCGCTCTGTTGTCCAGGCTGGAGTGCAGTGGCATGATCTCGGCTCACTGCAAGCTCCGCCTCCCGGGTTCATGCCATTCTCCTGTCTCAGCCTCCCAAGTAGCTGGGACTACAGGCGCCTGCCACCACGCCCGGCCAATTTTTGTATTTTTTAGTTGAGACAGGGTTTTACTGTGTTAGCCAGGATGGTCTCCATCTCCTTACCTCACAATCTGCCCGCCTTGGCCTCCCAAAGTGCTGGGATTACAGGTGTGAGCCACCACACCTGGCCTGGAGTGACTTTATTACACCTAAGTCAGAGCATGTCACACCTCTGCTCAGCACCCTCCAGTGACTTCTCACTTCACTCAGGAAAAGCCAAGGTCCCTGTGATGGCCAATGCAATCTTGCCCTGGCCCCTCTCCTCCTACACACCCTTCACTAGTTCCATTATAGCCACACTCATCTCCTCCAACAAAGTAGCACCGCTCCACCTTTATTGAGCTGTAACTCTTTACCCAGACATCCACTTGGCTCATAACCTCACTTCCTTTAAGTCTGCTCAAATGTCACCTTCTCAAGGAAGCTTACCCGATTATCCTTGCTGATACTGCAACCAGCTTCAAGTACCCCACCACATCCTGATCCCCTTTATTCTGTTCTACTTTTTTCCTATAGCACTGATCATCTTCCAGCACATTAGATTTTTCACTTATGTCTATGGTTTGCTGTCACATCTACTAGGATAAGCTCCATAAAGGCAGAGATCTTTATTTTGTTAAGTGACATCCTAAGTCCCTAGAACAGGAGACACTTGATCCATATTTGTAGACTAACTGAATAAATGACTTAATTACCAGTTTGGATGTGGGGGACAGATAGTGAGCATGATGCCCGTTTCCGGAGCTGGGGTGCGGACAGTGTTTAGGGACACTGAAAGCAGGATAGATCCCGGCTGGAGACCAGACATGGAAATCATCAGCACCTGGGTCAGGGGGTGGAATGGAGCAGAGGAAATCATGCAGGAAGAGTAAAGAGAAGGACATCAGGTAAAGAGAAGAGGACATATGCATAGCCAGAGAGAAAAGAGGAGCAGAGACACGTGGATCACAGAAGCTTAGGGAGGAGAGAAGAAGGGGAGAGAAGTTGAGTCAAGCAAGGGTTGAAAGCCAGCCATTGGATGCAGTCACTAGAAAGTTACAGATAGGCAGGGTGTTGTGGCTCACGCCTGTAATCCCAGCACTTTGGGGGACTGAGGTGGGAGGATCGCTTGAGCCTGGGAGGTCGAGGCTGCAATGAGCCCTGATAGCGCCCATGCACTCCAGCCTGGGCGACAGAGCGAGACCCTGTCGCAAAAATAAATATATAAATAAATGAAAAGAAAAGGGGGGAAAAAAAGTTATACGTGGCCTTACGGGGAAGCCAAGTCTGACTGGTTATAAGCTGAAACTGTCAGGTCAACAGGTGACAGGGAAGATGAGCACAGAGATTTAGAGGCAGACAGACCTGGCGCCAATCCTAGGACAGGTTTTGATAAGCCTCTGAATTTCAATTGCCCCACGTTTCGCGGGAGGGGGTAGCACCCCCTAGCTCATAAACCTTAGTGATTGATGATTAAATGAGATGACGGAGGAAAACGCAAGGCACAAAGTGGATGCATTGGCTCCATTTTGTTAATCAGCGGGCTTAGTTGGCTGCGACCCAGACACGAACTAAAACACAATGCAGCCCAGGACCAGTGGGGGTCTTGCTTATGGCTCAGAGCTGAACAATACACGGACAGCAAAACCAGAACCTGAGATGGGGGCAGGTCTGCGATGCTGAAGTCAATTCCTTTGCACAAACAGAACACTTCCGTCCCAAGATTAGCAGGAATTAATCTCCTAGTCTCGGGTACACCTGGCTGCCCCTCCCTGTCCTGGCGCGGCAAACGTCCCCGGAGGCCAGCCAGGGATCACCCGCCCAAGGACTGCGCTTTCCCTACTCTTCAGCCAACTGGAGCCGGACCTGGGCCTAGGCAACGCAGCTGTCCGCCCCTAACAACCACTCACCTGCTTTCCCCTTTCTATAGGCCAGTAAAGGTACTTTCTTTTTCTTATTGGTCCGCGTAACTTATCGCAACCAATCAGTGGCAGCCACGGGACCCAACTCACTCCCACACAACTTGGGGGGTGATCATGGAGAAGACAAATTTTTGTTTTCCGCATCCAGTTCTCTCAGAGAGCACCGTATTTGTCAAACTGTTGTGACTCTCCCTAAATTGAGGCTTTTAAACATTTCATTCCCCTTAGGCTTGTACAGTCTGTCCCTGGCCTACTCCCCCCTCCAGGTGGTACAGCCCGCAAGCGGCTCCACCTCCCAGCCCCTCGCGGGGCCGAGTCCCCGACTAGGCGGAGGCCACTCAGCGCAGGGGCCATACCATCTGTGACTAATAAATAATAGGGGGACCCCCCCCACAACGTCCCACTGTTGCTCTATTACCTTCTGACCACCTCTCGGACCTCTTGCCCAGCCCTTCCCCGTAGACACGAGCCCCAGATACGGTGGTGACACCATTGCTATGGACCCACGTAGGGCGCAGTGCGAGCCAGGGCAGGACGCATTTGGTATGACCCACGCCGCGCCCCGCGCCGCCGGAAGTGAGGTGTCTGACCCCCGAAGTTCCGGTTTGCAGGGGGTGGGGAGTGTTGTTAACCGGAGCGGCCGCCGCAGTCGCGCGGATTGAGCGGGCTCGCGGCGCTGCGTTCCTGGTGAGTGGGGCGAAGTCTGGCCCGAGTTGTGGTTGGGGTCGGGACCCGAACCTTCCCCTTGAGGGCTCCGGAGTGGGCGCGGCCCTCAGCCCCGCCGCCCGCTTTCGGCCTGTCAGCTGGCTGGAGACCTCAGACGCCGGTGCGGGCGCTCTGCTCAAGCCTGGGCCCTGCCTGCGACGTCCGCAACTCCTAGTGCTCACAGGTGCGCGGCCGCGAGGGCGACCCGGCTCCTCCCGTCCCGCTGCTGCTCTCTGCCGGTCGGCCGTTCTTGTGGTGCCCTGAGTTGACACTACTCCGATGGTCGGGGGACCCCAGGATTCCAGGCTGACGTTCCCCGCCCGCTCCCGCGGGGCGCGCGTCCGAACTGCCCACCCTAACACAGCTGTCACCGGCGCTGTCGCCTGCCCAGTCTGCTACCCTCTTTGCCTTGGCTGCTCAGCCCTGGCCGCGCGTTCCCGCCCCTGGAGCAGATTTCTGCTGTTGCCTCCCACCCCATCTCCTCCACCGGAGGGTCAGCGGTGCAGCTCCCCCTCCTCCAACACTGCAGCTTTTCCTCATCGCCTCCCTAGAGGAGGCGGCTTGGCAGTCAGCGTGGAAAGAGCCCTAGATTTGAAACAAGACTGACCCAGGTTCCAGGCCTTGCGTCAGTGTGATCACTTAACCCCTTCGAGGCTTATTTGTGAAATGGGGAAGAGTAAGCTATTCTTGGTCTGATGATTTCGAGGGCGAAATGTGATTCCCCCCTCTCCCCGCTTTCTCCTATTGATTAAGGCTGTGCCAGGCACCGTGCTATTTTGCACAGCAGGCGCATCACATAAGTTATTTTCTTGCCCCATTTAGGTCTCCGGGCCAGGGCAATGTTCCGCACGGCAGTGATGATGGCGGCCAGCCTGGCGCTGACCGGGGCTGTGGTGGCTCACGCCTACTACCTCAAACACCAGTTCTACCCCACTGTGGTGTACCTGACCAAGTCCAGCCCCAGCATGGCAGTGAGTTCAGGGCTCAGGGAGGGAGGAACTCCCTGGGAGGGAAGGAGGAGTCTGCCTGGGCCAGGGGCGGGGCTAGAGGTCAGGTAAGTAGGGAAGTAGCCGCCAGCTGTCTAACTTTGAATAAACTGTGATTAGGATGTGGAGGATCCCGAATGATGAGTCCCAAGCAGAGGAAAGCGGAAAGTGACCTCAAACCATAGCCTCTCCCCACTCCTAGGTCCTGTACATCCAGGCCTTTGTCCTTGTCTTCCTCCTGGGCAAGGTGATGGGCAAGGTGTTCTTTGGGCAACTGAGGGCAGCAGAGATGGAGGTAAGATGTCGGTTGCCCCAAAGGTGAGGGCAGGGTGCTGGGAAAGAATGTTTGGGATCCACATTATTCCCTGCCTGGCCCCCAGCACCTTCTGGAACGTTCCTGGTATGCTGTCACAGAGACTTGTCTGGCCTTCACCGTTTTTCGGGATGACTTCAGCCCCCGCTTTGTTGCACTCTTCACTCTTCTTCTCTTCCTCAAATGTTTCCACTGGCTGGCTGAGGATCGTGTGGACTTTGTGAGTCAAGGAAGGGAGTTCTGAAGCAGGTGGAAGCCAGGGAGTGGCCAGCGGGCAGGCTTAAAGAGCAGGGAGGGCTGGGTTGAGGATGTGGGGTGAGCCCCAGGCTTCCTGACAGGCCTCTTGTGTGCTCTGCCTCAGATGGAACGCAGCCCCAACATCTCCTGGCTCTTTCACTGCCGCATTGTCTGTGAGTGAGATTCAGGGGAAGGGAGGGGAGGAGTGGAATGTGAACAGTGGGCCTGTACTCTGGAGCACAGGCCGCCCCCCACAGCTGTACAGGAAAGATAATTTAGGAAGTTAATTTGCATAGTCTCTGTCCTGTTCCACTCCAGGGCTTCTCAACTGCCTGGGCCCTCAGCCCTTTGCCTTCTCACCTGCAGCCTGGGCAGCCCCAACGACTCCCCCTCCCCCAGGAAGTTCCCAGAGGGCCAGGTTCAGTGGAGTGTGCCCACCTGACTAGATCACTGGGGCCATGGTAGGCTGGAGGGTGGGGCTGTCGTAGATCATTAAATAGCTGTTGGGCCCTGGGCTGACCTCCCCTACCCCGCATGTATGGGGGTCCCCACAGCTCTCATGTTCCTTCTGGGCATCCTGGACTTCCTCTTCGTCAGCCATGCCTATCACAGCATCCTGACCCGTGGGGCTTCTGTGCAGCTGGTGTTTGGCTTTGAGGTAAAACTGGCTTGGGAGGTTGAGAAGACAAGCCCGAGGTGACCCCACATGCGCTTTGAATAACCCAACAGACCCTTCCTCAGCACCTGCTATGTGGCCAACCTGTGCTGGCCACCAAGGGGCAGTGATCAGATATGGCTCCTGCCCTCCACACACTCACTCCTAGGTGATTGGGGAAGAGCACAAAGAGCCTAGGACAGAGGAGGAACCCCAACCTGGGGCTCAGGAGAGGGTTCCTAGAGGCTTGTGCCAGAGCTAGCTGGTAATGGACAGGAGAGGATTAGCTCAATGGACAATTGGAGGCGTGTCCCTGGCAGAGGGAGAATGTGTTCAGTGACAACAGCTCGTATTTGTTGAATGCGAATTTCACACCAGGCCCTGTGCTGAGCTCCTGACCTGCATCTCTTATTTAGCAAGACAATACTGTTATAAAGGAACAGTTAATTCTGTCATTTTATAGATAAGTTAATATAGGTTCGTTGAGTTGCCAAAAGTCACAGCTAGTAAGTGGAGGGGCTAGGAGGACCCCGGGTGTGTCTACAGCCTGTGATTGTACCACTGCACCTGCTGTGCAGAGGCTCGGGGGAGCAGTGTGGGTGCAGCAAGGGGGAGCTGTGTGTTCACATCCCCCTCGTCCCCCTCGTCCCCCTCTCCCTTCAGTATGCCATCCTGATGACGATGGTGCTCACCATCTTCATCAAGTATGTGCTGCACTCCGTGGACCTCCAGAGTGAGAACCCCTGGGACAACAAGGCTGTGTACATGCTCTACACAGAGCTGTTTACAGGTGAGAGGGGCCTGGGCCTCTCCTGATCTGGACCAGCATACTCCACTCTGCCTCCTGGCCCTGTGACCTGCTGCTTTCTGCATCCCCTCCCCGCAGGCTTCATCAAGGTTCTGCTGTACATGGCCTTCATGACCATCATGATCAAGGTGCACACCTTCCCACTCTTTGCCATCCGGCCCATGTACCTGGCCATGAGGTGAGCCCAGCCCTATCCCCCGATCCTCCCAACCCGATCCCGTCCCTTCTCCTGCTTTCACTGACTGTCCTTTCAGACAGTTCAAAAAAGCTGTGACAGATGCCATCATGTCTCGCCGAGCCATCCGCAACATGAACACCCTGTAAGTAGGCTTGTCATGGCTGCTGTCCCAAGCTGTGTCCTGGGTCCCTCTGCTTCCAGCTCTGGATCTGATACAGCCCGTCATCCTAACCAGGTATCCAGATGCCACCCCAGAGGAGCTCCAGGCAATGGACAATGTCTGCATCATCTGCCGAGAAGAGATGGTGACTGGTGCCAAGAGACTGCCTTGCAACCACATTTTCCATACCAGGTGGGAGGGGCCCTGGGGAGCCTACACAGCGGGGCACAGGCCCCAGAAGGCAGGCCCCTAGGGACCTGCTGACCTCTGGCTGGCCTTGACCCGCAGCTGCCTGCGCTCCTGGTTCCAGCGGCAGCAGACCTGCCCCACCTGCCGTATGGATGTCCTTCGGGCATCGCTGCCAGCCCAGTCACCACCACCCCCGGAGCCTGCGGATCAGGGGCCACCCCCTGCGCCCCACCCCCCACCACTCTTGCCTCAGCCCCCCAACTGTGAGTGTCCCCTTGTCTGACCACCCAGCACACCGCTGGGTACTTGCCCTGGACTGGGTATGGAAGATGCTGGGAAATTGGAGAGTCCCTGCCCTCCAGAATCTCAGTCTGGGCCAGGAAGGGATGGAAAGATGAGAAATAGATGCTTGCAGTCAGTGTGACCAGTGCTGGGCTCAGGGCCTGTGGGAATAGGACAGAGCTTGCAATAGTCAGGCCCCCTGCCTGGGAGTTGGGTCTGTGTCCATTTGGCCCTTTTCTTACCTCCCTGTCTTCTCTCTGCAGTCCCCCAGGGCCTCCTGCCTCCTTTTCCTCCAGGCATGTTCCCACTGTGGCCCCCCATGGGCCCCTTTCCACCTGTCCCGCCTCCCCCCAGCTCAGGAGAGGCTGTGGTCCCTCCATCCACCAGTGCAGGTGAGCCTTTGGGTACTGTGACAGCCAGGGGGTGGCAGGGATAGAACACTCACTGACTTGTTCCTGCTCTTCAGCAGCCCTTTCTCGGCCCAGTGGAGCAGCTACAACCACAGCTGCTGGCACCAGTGCTGCTGCTGCTTCTGCCACAGCATCTGGCCCAGGCTCTGGCTCTGCCCCAGAAGCTGGCCCTGCCCCTGGCTTCCCCTTCCCTCCTCCCTGGATGGGTATGCCCCTGCCTCCGCCCTTTGGTAAGCTGGGCCACTCTGGGTTCTTCTAGGGGGTGAGGTTGGTGTCTGGCCCCAGCAGCCCAGACTGAGCCTTTCTCTCTCTCTACAGCCTTCCCCCCGATGCCTGTGCCCCCTGCGGGGTTTGCTGGGCTGACCCCAGAGGAGCTACGAGCTCTGGAGGGCCATGAACGGCAGCACCTGGAGGCCCGGCTGCAGAGCCTGCGTAACATCCACACACTGCTGGACGCCGCCATGCTGCAGATCAACCAGTACCTCACTGTGCTGGCCTCCTTGGGGTGTGTCTGTACAGGGGAAGCAGAGTGGGTTTGGTGGGTCAGGAGTGGAGCTGCCAGGAGGTCCCCAGCAGTGGTTCTTGGCCTTTTTTTGTATTTTTTAGTAGAGACGGGGTTTCACTGGGTTAGCCAGGATGGTCTCGATCTCCTGACCTCGTGATCCGCCCGTCTCGGCCTCCCAAAGTGCTGGGATTACAGGCTTGAGCCACCGCGCCCGGCTGGATCTTACTCCTTTTTATTTCTCTAAAGTCAAATTATTCAGAATTTGCAGTGCTTTAGTTCATCACATGATAGTCTCCTGAGATGTAGTGACACTTAGATTGACAATTGCTGCCCCCAAACTGAGGGAGCAAATAATAGGAAGTCACTTGGAGCCATCCTGGCCCAAGTTCAAGCGCTGGTCCCATCACTCACTTGTTTTTGACCTCTTAATGTTATTTGAATAAAGGGGTCTTAATTCATATTCGTAAGTGATATCTACTGCCAATGCGATGGCTCACACCTGTAATCTCAGCACTTTGGGAGGCTGAGGCAGGACTGTTTGAGCCTAGGAGTTTAAGGGTGCAGTGAGCTATGATTGTGCCACTAAATTCCAGCTTTGGTGATGAAGCCGAGACCGTGTCTTTTTTTTTTTTTTTTTTTTTTGAGACGAAGTCTCGCTCTGTCGCTGGGGGCTGGAGTGCAGTGGCCAGATCTCAGCTCACTGCAAGCTCCGCCTCCCGGGTTCACGCCATTCTCCTGCCTCAGCCTCCCATGTAGCTGGGACTACAGGCGCCCGCTACCTCGCCCGGCTAGTTTTTTGTATTTTTTTAGTAGAGACGGGGTTTCACCATGTTAGCCAGGATGGTCTCGATCTCCTGACCTCGTGATCCGCCCATCTCGGCCTCCCAAAGTGCTGGGATTACAGGCTTGAGCCACCGCGCCCGGCCGAGACCCTGTCTTTTAAAAAAGTGACATGTACATAATGCCTGGCATCTAGCAGTGACAGCACAGGCTCGGAGAGGAACTTGAGTCCAAGGCTTGAGCACTGTGGCTTATTCAGTGGGTCCCCTATAAGGTGCCTGACTCCCCAGGGTGGAGACTGCAGGGTAAGAGTGAATAGGTCAACAGTCCCTGCCTGCAAGCACCTTACAGTTAAGGGATAGAATCACTTGGCCCTTGAGTCAAGTCACCCTGTCTGAGTTCATTCAGCATGTTCACTTGTGTTTGCCAGGCACTGGGGCCACAAGGGCACATCATTCTATACTCTGTTCTGCAAGGCTCACCAAGGGCAGGAGAATCTGCCCAACCTAGGATGCCAAGGCCAGACCCGCCTCTCGTCCCTTCTCTTCCCAGGCCCCCTCGGCCTGCCACTTCAGTCAGCTCCCCTGAGGAGACTGCCACTACAGTTATTGCTGCTGCCTCCTCCACCAGCATCCCCAGCTCAGAGGCCACGACCCCAACCACAGGAGCCTCCCCAACAGCCCCTGAAACGGAAAGGCCTCCAGGTAGGTGTGATTGGCCTCCAGCCAGGGGAGCAGGGAACTTCTCTAGGTTCCACTTCCAGTCTCTCTGTCCCCAGCTCCTGAGTCAGTGGGCACAGAGGAGATGCCCGAGGATGGAGAGCCTGATGCAGCAGAGCTCCGCCGGCGCCGCCTGCAAAAGCTGGAGTCTCCTGTTGCCCACTGACACTGCCCCAGCCCAGCCCCAGCCCCTGCTCTTTTGAGCAGCCCTCGCTGGAACACATCCTGCCACCAAGTGCCAGCTCCCTCTCTGTCTGCAGCAGGGAGTAGTACCCCCAGCTCTGAGAAAGAGGCGGCATCCCCTAGGCCAAGTGGAAAGAGGCTGGGGTTCCCATTTGACTCCAGCTCTCAGAGTCCCAGGCAGCCATGGGGATCTCGGGTCAGTTCCAGCCTTCCTCTCCAACTCTTCAGCCCTGTGTTCTGCTGGGGCCATGAAGGCAGAAGGTTGAGCCTCTGAGAAGCCCTCTTCTTCCCCTCCCCCTTTCTGGGAGAAGGGGCAGCCCCTCTGAGCCCTACTTGTATGTGTGGAGTCACACTGCAGTGCCGAACAGTATTAGCTCCCGTTCCTAAGTGTGGACTCCAGAGGGGCTGGACGCAAGCTATGAACTTGCTCCCTGGCCCACCCCTAAGACTGGTACCCATTTCCTTTTCTTACCCACCCATTTCCTTTTCTTACCCTGATGTCCCCAGCAGCCTCTTGTGGTGGTGGCTGTGCCCCCTATGCCCTGTGGCATTTCTGCGTCTTACTGGCAACCACACAACTCAGGGAAAGGAATGCCTGGGAGTGGGGGGGGCAGGCGGGCAGCACTGAGGGACCCTGCCCCGCCCCTCCCCCCAGGCCCCTTTCCCCTGCAGCTTCTCAGGTGAGACTGACCTGTCTCACCCAGCAGCCACTGCCCAGCCGCACTCCAGGCAAGGGCCAGTGTGCCTGCTCCTGACCACTGCAATCCCAGCGCCCAAGGAAGGCCACTTCTCAACTGGCAGAACTTCCGGAGTTTAGAATTGGAATTACTTCCTTACTAGTGTCTTTTGGCTTAAATTTTGTCTTTTGAAGTTGAATGCTTAATCCCGGGAAAGACGAAGGTCTTTCCAGTTTAGAAAAGGCTCTGTACCAAGGAGGGACCACAGGAGCTGGGACCTGCCTGCCCCTGTCTTGGTTTTGTGTTACAAGAGTTGTTGGAGACAGTTTCAGATGATTATTTAATTTGTAAATATTGTACAAATTTTAATAGCTTAAATTGTATATACAACCAAATAAAAACTTGCATTAACAGTTAGTGGGGTTTGTCTCATGGAATCAATAAAATCAGTGTCGGGCTCCTTGCTGTGGCTGTACACTTGAGAATGGAATGGAATCTCCAGGAGTTAGGGTTTCCATGGAAGCCAGCACTATCCTTGGGGACACCATTGACCATTAACAGATTAGGAAGAAGTGCCCATTTTACACATGGAAAAGCAGCCCAGAGTTCAGTGCCCTGCCTCAGGGCAGAGACCAAGTTGGGGAGCCAGGAACTGGGAGCTGTCTTAGCCAGTTTGGGGGTAGGGTGGGGTCTCAGGCCTTTGGCCCCGTGACTCCAATGAAGGCTAGTGAGCTGAGGTTGGGATGAGATGGCAGGGTGAAAGGTCAGCATATTCCTGCCTGCAAACCCCTCCCCAGCCTTGATTCCAGGTCAGCAGGCTGGGGAGGATGGCCCTATGCTGGCTGTGAGGAGTTCCCAGCCACTCCCTTGTGGTCAGGCCAGCAAGTCTGGTCTGCAGTGGAACAGTGACCAAGAATGGGCCTGACTTCGAACAGAAGATCTCCAAGCCCCATGCCCGAGTCATCTGTGTTCATAGCCTGTACCAAACAAGATCTGGCCTAGAGCAAGGGCTTGGGGACGTTTGCAACAATGAGCTTTGGAGGGCCAAGGGAACAAAGTGCCCAGTGGCTCTGCCCTGTGCTACCTTCCCCTAGACTAGGTTGGGCTACTGCTTCCACCAAATAACAACTAGAATTTGAATTGCTGAGCCCAAGGAAAGGAAAACAAAACAGGCCAAGGTGGGCAGGGCACATGGCTCACGCCTATAATCCCAGCACTTTGGGAGGCCGAGGTGGGCGGATCACTTGGAGTCAGGAATTTGAGAGCAGCCTGGCCAACATGGTGAAACCTCATCTTTACTAAAAATACAAAAATTAGCAGGTTATGGTGGCGGATGCCTGTAATCCCAGCTACTCAGGAGGCTGAGGCAGGAGAACTGCTTGAACCCAGAGGTGGAAGTTGCAGTGAACCAAGATCATGCCACTGCACTCCATCCTGGGCAACAGAGTGAGACTCCATCTCAAAAAACAAAAAACAACAGGCCAAGATAGGAGGGAGAGAAAGCTGCTGACATCCCCCATTAGCCTGGTTATTCCTATTTGGTCTCCCACATTAGGCACTCTCCCCCAGCATGTACATAGGGTCCAGTTTTCTCCTTTATGCAAGCAAGGCCTGACCCCAAAGTCCTTTAGCCTTAGTTTCTGTATCCCCTGTCTCAGGGGCTCCAACACCCACCTCCCTCCTCCTGAGGCCCCCTAGACTTGATCCGCAGGGAAGGGTGACATGCAGGCCTCAGCTAGGCCTCAGAAGCCTTTCTCCAAGAGCCAGGCTTTAAGCTCCTGGTCAAAGTAGCCCTTGATTCGCAGGGTACCTGTCACCTCATTGACCTGGGTGACGGGTGTCTTCCCCAGCAGCGGGCTCAGAAAATCTTCCACATCTTTCTGCAGGGCCTAGGGAAAGATGACAAATCAGGTCAGGCCAAGAGTCCCTTCCCTTGAAAGGACTCCTGTCCCTCCAGCCCTGAAAGGGTCAGGCCTAGCCCCAGACCCACCCACCTACTTACCCAGATGTCCCCTTCTACTTTCCGGATCACAGTCATCTGCCGGTTGCCATGCGTGATGTCCTTGTAGACAGGGACACTGTGCATCCGAGAGCGTCGTACAAAGTAGGGCAGGTTGGGTGGGGGGTCTGCGACAAGGAAAGACACTGTTAAATCAACTCTTCCTAGGTGCCATCCCACCTCAGCCAAGGTCCTTGCTCTCGGTCTGCAGAGGGCAAATGCACCCAGCTGGACCAAGCCACCTCCAGACTTTAGGTCAGGGGGTCTCCTCTTTCCTTCAGCTTGGAGTCAGGACCAAATTGTTCACCCTGGTACCCTAAGGCCCCACACAAGGCCTGTCACTAAGTAGGTACTCAAGAAAACATGAAGTCAGGGACATGCCTCCCTGGATCTTTGGGTCCCCCTCTAGGCCAAACCTTGCCCTCCTCCACTGGGTCAGGGAGGCTGAAAGCAATCTCTGGAACAAAGAGATTGGGATTTACAAGCACTGAGCACCTACCATATGCTGGGCTCTGCACTAAGGGCTCTAGGTACTGAGCAGATCATCTCCATTTTGCTAAAACAGATTGGGTCAAGCTAAGTGACTAATTCAAGATAATATCAACAGTAAATAAAGCCAAATTCAAACCCAGAACTGCCTGACTCCATGCTGTGTTCTTAATTATAGACATAGTCTCCTGGGGGGAAAGAAGGTCCAAGCTCTTGGGTTTTCTCTCTGTTGTTTACTTTCCCCCATATGGGGACGACCCAATTCCAATAGTGTGGATGGATGAGTACCAGTGAACAACAGAGGACTCCATTCCTGGGCTCTTCCTCAGGCATGAGACAGATGTAACCCATAGGGATCACAAAACAAGTCCTGAACCCACTGAAGAGTCCAGAGCCTCATGGGGGAGGCCAACCTCTGGGGAAGAGGTGATGCTCCGTGAAGTTTTCAAATCATCCCTAACCACCCAGCTCACCTCTGGGAGGCTGCCAGCCACTAGGGGTAGGATAATGTTCATGTTTTGGGGGATCTGGGATCCTCGTAGCTGGTAACAGGCGCTCCACAAACTGATATTCATCCACAGACTCCACAAAGCTGGGGTAATCTGGAGGGTCCTGGGTCTGGCTCTGAAGCAAAACAAAAATTCCATTTCTCCATTAGCCTACACAACACAGGATGGCATAAGTTCAGTAAGTAGAGAATGGAAACATTACAGGCAGAGAGAATGGCATAAATAAAAGGCTGGGCGATCGGTGTGAAAGCTATCAGAATCAAAATGGAGTGAGTCACTTGGGTTAAAAATCCCAACAAACAAAGCTAGGGAGGGCCATGAAGAGAGAGTTCTTGGCTGGGCACGGTGGCTCACGCCTGTAATCCCAGCTCTCAGGGAGGCAGAGGTGGGAGGATAGCTTGAGCCCAGGAGTTCGAGACCTGCCTGGGTAATATAGCGAGACCCTGTTCTCCACAAAAAGGAAAAAAAAAAAAAAAAAGACAAAAAAAAAAAAAAGAGTTCTTGTGCACAAATACTTAATAACAAGAACTATCACAAAAGACTGCAAAAACCACAGACTTGCACAAAGGCCACTGCAACCTTACACAAAAAAGTATTTCTGGCTGGGCACGGTGGCTCACGTCTGTAATCCCAGCACTTTGGGAGGCCGAGGCAGGTGGATCACCTGAAGTCAGGAGTTCAACACCAGCCTGGCCAACATGGCGAAACCCCGTCTCTACTAAAAATACAAAAATTAGCCAGGTATGGTAGTGCATGCCTGTAATCCCAGCTACTTGGGAGGCTGAGGCAGGAGAATTGCTTGAACATAGGGAGCAGCAGTTGCAGTGAACTGGTATCATGCTACTGCACTGCAGCCTGGGTGACAGAGCGACAAGACTCTCTCAAAAAACAAAAATAAACAAAAATTTCTACAAGGCCACCTGTCCAACAACTGCCTGTCCAATCTTGAGCTGGCACCACCCTTGTTATTCATCCTTGTAGCCAAGGATAACTATCTCAATGCAATTATGTAATACTCTTTTTTCCTTTCCTTTGACTTATTTTTATTTTTTATTTTTGGGACGGAATCTCACTCTGTCACCTAGGCTGGAGTGCAGTGGCGTGATCTCAGCTCACGGCAACCTCCGCCTCCCAAGTTCAAGTTAAGTCTCCTGCCTCAGCCTCCCAAGTAGCTGGGACTACAGGCACACGCCATCACACCCGGCTAATTTTTGTATTTTTTGTAGAGACGGGTTTCACCATGTTGGCCAGGCTAGTCTCAAACTCCTGACTCCAGGTGATCTACCCGCCTTGGCCTCCCAAAGTGCTGGGATTACAGGCATGAGCCACCGTGCCTGGCCCATTTTTCCGTTAAAAACCTTTGTCTTCTTTTACCTCCCTGATAAGCACATAGTCTACACCCATCTCCGAATAAATATCATTTTCTTTTAGAGTCTGTTATTTAAGTTGACATAAGATAGCACCAGTCTTTGGTTTTCCACGGTGCAGGGTACAGATGGGATGGAAAGGAGGCTCAGATACTCTGAATGGTCTGCCTCTCTGAGGATTTCGGTGGGATTCAAAAGAGTATGTGTAGACTTCTGAAAAGTCAATCAAGTCTTTAGAAACTTAAGGCTTAACTTTCTGCCTCGGTTTTAGAAATAGATATTATTACATTGGCAGCGTAACCTTGTTTGTACCTTCATGATTGCCTGGCTGGTCTTGCTCACCTAATCACATCTGTGATTGGATATAGTGGTGTTTAATCTTATGATTGCCTTAACAATTAAGGCAATCAGCCGGGCGCGGTGGCTCACGCCTGTAATCCCAGCACTTTGGGAGGCCGAGGCGGGCGGATCGCGAGGTCAGGAGATCGAGACCATCCTGGTTAACACGGTGAAACCCATCTCTACTAAAAATACAAAAAAAATTAGCCTGGCGTGGTGGCGGGCGCCTGTAGTCCCAGCTACTCAGGAGGTTGAGGCAGGAGGATGGCGTGAACCCGGGAGGCGGAGCTGGCAGTAAGCCGAGATCGCGCCACTGCACTCCAGCCTGCGCAACAGAACGAGACTCTGTCTCAAAAAAAAAAAGAAAAAAGAAAAAAGAAAAAAGAAAAAAAGAAGGCAATCATAATTCCCTACGCACACTCATGCTAGGATCCCGCCCCTTATCTGAAACGTTTTGGCTTATATAGACACTGCCAGGCACTGTGTTAAGTGCTCCCAAAGAGCACCGCAGTCTACCACTTTCCCTCTCGTTTCTGTATCTACACTCGATCGGAGACAAGCTCTTCCGATCGAAAACGGCAAAACTAAGGCCCCAAGTAGGAATGCCTTAGTTTTCGGGGTTAACAATGATTAACACTGAGCCTCACACCCACAAGATGCCCTCAGCTCCTCGCTCAGCGCTCTCACCAACAGCCGTAGCCCGCAGCCCCGCTGGACACCGGTTCTCCATCCCCGAAGCGCAGCCCGGAACATGGTAACGGCCATCTTGACCTCGTACGCCAGCCGTCTGTGCACGCAACTGTCTGGTTCCGCCCCCTCCTGCGCGTGCTCCCTGCCCCTGGCAGGCTAGCCTGTGCGAGCGTAAAGGGGCGGAGCTAGGGTCGCCTTGGGCGGTACAAATATCAGAGACCCGCGCGGTCGCTCAGCAGTGACGAGATACGCAGCTCGCGCTCTGTACAGACGCGCCCTCGCTTCTTCCTCTTTCTCGACTCCATCTTCGCGCTAGCGGCAGCTGGGACCGCGGTTCAGGTAAGAATAGGGCCTTGGCTGGATCCGAAGGGCTTGTAGCAGGTTGGCTGCGGGGTCAGAGGGCGCGGGGGAAACTGAAGAACCGGGCCGGCTCTGTGGCCCTGCTCCAGTCCCTATCCGAATTCTTCGGGAGGCCTGGCCTTCCCCACGTGAGCCGCCGCGACCACCTCCATCCCGTCGCTATCGTTTCTGGACCACTTTCCATTCCCAAACCTCCTTTATCCCAGAGCATTTCTTCGCTTCTCTTACAAGCCGTCTTTCTTTACTCAGTCGTCAACATGCAGCTCTTTGTCCGCGCCCAGGAGCTACACACCCTCGAGGTGACCGGCCAGGAAACGGTCGCCCAGATCAAGGTAAGGCTGCTTGGTGCGCCGTGGGTTCCATTTTCTTGTGCTCTTCACCCTCGCGGCCCGAGGGAACACTTACGAGCCTTATCTTTCCCTGTAGGCTCATGTAGCTTCACTGGAGGGCATTGCCCCGGAAGATCAAGTCGTGCTCCTGGCAGGTACCCCCTTGGAGGATGAGGCCACTCTGGGCCAGTGCGGGGTGGAGGCCCTGACTACCCTGGAAGTAGCAGGCCGCATGCTTGGAGGTGAGTGAGAGAAGAATGTTCTTTGAACTACCGGTAAGCGTCTAGTGGGTGGGGGGTGCATAGTCCTGGCAGCTGAGTGTCACACCTATGGTAATAGAGTACTTCTCACTGTCCTCAGTTCAGAGTGATTCTTCCTGTTTACATCCCTCATGTTGAACACAGATGTCCATGGGAGACTGAGCCAGAGTGTAGTTGTGTTTCTGTCACATCACGAGATCCGAGTCTGGTTATCAGCTTCCCCACTAAAATTAGGTCAGACCGGGGCCCCCAAAGTGCTCTAGAAAGTTAGAAGCTGGAAAATCCTGAAATGAAACTTAAGATTTCAAGGTCAGATGTCTGCAGCTTTGTTCTCATTACCTGTTGGGCCCAGCTTCTCTTTAAAGGCTTGAATTGAGGAAAGAGGGGTTCTGCTGGGTGGCACCTTCTTGCTCTTACCTGCTGGTTCCTTCCTTTCCCATTACAGGTAAAGTCCATGGTTCCCTGGCCCGTGCTGGGAAAGTGAGAGGTCAGACTCCTAAGGTGAGTGAGAGTATTAGTGGTCATGGTGTTTGGACTTTGTCTTTTCCTGTCACAGCTAAATCAAGTCCCTGGGCTCTTACCCGGTTTGCCTTCTCCCTCCCTGGAGATGAGCCTGAGGGAAAGGATGCTAGGTGTGGAAGACAGAAACCAGGGCCTGATTAACCCTCCCTTCTTCAGGTGGCCAAACAGGAGAAGAAGAAGAAGAAGACCGGTCGGGCTAAGCGCCGGATGCAGTACAACCGGCGCTTTGTCAACGTTGTGCCCACCTTTGGCAAGAAGAAGGGCCCCAATGCCAATTCTTAAGTCCTTTGTAATTCCGGCTTTCTCTAATAAAAAAGCCACTTAGTTCAGTCATTGCATTGCTTCATCTTTATTTGCAAGGCCTCAGGGAGAGGTTGGTGCTGTGTCCCCACTAAGAACAGTGAGGCAGAAAAGCCCTTGGTATGGGGGAAGAAATAGTAAACTGCAAGAGAAATTTTCTGTGAAGAAACAGTAGCCACAGATCCTGGGGCTTCAGGTGTAGAATTGGAGTTATTCCCTATCCTAAGTAACTTGATCAGTCCCCTCAAGTCATTCTTTTTCATCTTCTAAACAGAGAAGGTAGCAGGAATCATTGTGGTGAGACGTTTGTTATGGAGGCAGCAATGGAAGGGCTGGGTGGGGGAAGAGGTTTGTATAGAAGGTGAACCTGGTCATTCCCTGAACTTGGTACCAGCTGTGGCCTTAGAGTCCAGGGCAGGAATCTGGTCTGCCTCGGTTTTAGAAATAAATATTACGTTGGGTGCATGGTCTCGTTTGTACCTCTATGATTGCCTGGCTAGACTTGGTAACCTAATCACATCTGTGATTGGATATAGTGATGTTTCGGTGTTCCCAAAAGTTGGATTATCTCTGGGGCTGATTCAGGGTTCCCTTCTAGCAACTGAGCCTTACTCATTCAGCTAAAGTTTCTGGACCTGCCAGTTCTTGGGAAATAGCATCCAACAGGGTAAAACCCTTGGGCTGTGGACTTTGAATGCCTGAGTTTGGACCTTCTTTTTTTTCCTAATCCATTTACTGGGTGACTGGCCTTTGAACTACTAATTTAATCTCTGCCATCTCCAGAGCTGCTGTGAGGGTTAAAGGATGTAGTGTGAGAATCTTGGCTATTTTTGTCTCGTGGTGTTAAAGACATGCTTTCTGCTTTCTAGCAGTTTAGAAAGGGGGAGGACGTGGACAGATAGAATAGCATCCCAGAGAGGGCCTCTTTTTTGTTTTTCTTTTTTCTTTATTTTCTTTTTTATTGAGACAGAGTCTCCAACCTCCTGGGTTCACACCATTCTTCTGCCTCAGCCCCCGGAGTAGCTGGGACTACAGGCATGTGCCACCATGCCTACCTAATTTTTTGTATTTTTAGTAGAGATGGGTTTTCCCTATGTTGGCCGGGATGGTCTCGATCTCTTGACATTGTGATCACCCGCCTCGGCCTCCCAAAGTGCTAGGATTACAGGTGTGAGCCACAGCACCTGGCCTTTTTTCTTTTTGAGTCAAGGTCTCTCATCCAGGCTGGAGTGCAGTCACATAGTCATGGCTCACTGCAGCCTCCAAGTCCTGGGCCCAGGTGATCCTACTCAGCCTCCCAAGTAGCTGAGGACTGCAGGCATGCACCACCACACCTGGCTAAGTTTTTGTACTTCTTATAGAGACGGGGTTTTGTTCCTGTGTTGCCCAGGCTGGTCTTGAACTGGGCTCAAGTGATCCGCCCACCTTGGCCTCCCAAAGTGCTGAGAGTACAGGTGTCAGCCACTGTGCCCAACTGAGAGGTCATGTTTAAATGACATGTGTGAGACCTGAGATGAATAAATAAGTGATCAGGTAGGGGAATATTTTTAAGCCAAGAGGACTGTATGAAGATGGGGACGAGGTGATGTCTAGGGGTGGGAGCAGATCCTGCAAGGCCTTGTCAGCCATGGAGAGGAGTTTGGGTTTGAGTCCAAGTGCAATGGAGGGTCGCAGAAGGGTTTTGAGTAAGAGAAGGATCTGATCTGACTTGTGATCTAATTTCTCTGGCAGGTTTTTCTGGAGGGTGGCAAGAAAGGAAAAACACAATGTGTTGTCATCCACGTGAGGGGTCAGGAAGCTTAGACCACCAGTAGTAGTAGTAGGGATGCAAAGAACACTCACAGTTTGGTTCATCACACCTCCACTCCACCACAAGAATGAGCTCTGTTAGAACAGGGACCCCCGACTCCCTTTGATGTGCATTGTGTTCTTGGCACCTAGAATGGGGCCTGCACTTAATGAGATGGATGAATAGTGGTATTTAATGAGAAGACACTAATGAAGAGTCAGTTTTGGAGGAAAAAATAGGAGCTCAAATATTTCTTAAATACTGCTTTTTATTTGTTTTTTTGAGGTGGAGTTCCTCTCTGTGGCCCAGGCTCCCAGGCTGGAGGGCGGTGGCGCGATCTCGGCTCACTGCATCCTCCACCTCCTGGGTTCAAATGATTCTCCTGCCTCAGCCTCCGGAGTAGCTGGGACTACAGGCACCCGTCCCCCACGCCCGGCTAATTTTGTATTAGTAGAGATGGGGTTTCTCCATGTTAGTCAGGCCGTGGTCAAACTCCCGACCTCAGGTCATCTGCCCGCCTTGGCCTCCCAAAGTGCTGGGATTACCGGCGTGAGAGCCGCTATCCCGACCCGAACCGCACCCGATCCCGACTGCCCTTTTATTCGTCTGTGTCCCCTAGTGCATTTTATTTGTCTGTGTACAGCGCAGGGATGCATCCCCTTTCTGAGGCTTGGCCCAGGGTAGGTGCTTAGTAAAGGATTTCTGCTACAGCGCATTATAGTGCTAAAGAGAGAGGGTTTTCTGTTCAGATGATCGGGCCACGTTTTGGTGTGACCGCTAGGGGGAGAGGTGGCACCGGCGGAGCGCTCGCCAGACCCATTTTTCCGCTCCTTGCGTCATTGCACAGGGCGGGGCTCGTACCTGACGCCCGGCGTCTGGGCCTGCTCTCACTCTACTAGGGAAAGGGGTGGGGCTCGGCCTTCGGGCGTGGGCGGAAATTGCTCAGAATCCTCGGGAGCTTTGCGAAACGACGGACCGTCGTCGACCCCGCGGTGAGCCGGAAGTAATTGAATAAGCCCCGGAAGTTTGGAACTACCGCCGGCGTGCGTTCGCAGGTATATCGCAGTGACAGTTGCTATGGAGCCGGTCGGGCCTTGTGGTTTCTGCCCAGCGGGGGAGGCCCAGCCCGCGCGTTACACCTGCCCTCGCTGTAATGCGCCCTATTGCTCGCTGCGCTGCTACCGGACGCATGGCACCTGCGCAGAAAACTTCTACCGTGACCAGGTGCTGGGAGAGCTCCGCGGCCGCAGCGCCTCGCCCAGCCGCCTGGCAAGCGCCCTACGCCGGCTGCGTCAGCAACGCGATACCGAGGACGAGCCTGGGGAAACAGGCCTTAGCCCCGGCCCGGCGCCCGGCGGCCTCTCGGGACTGTGGGAGCGGCTGGCGCCGGCCGAAAAAACTGCCTTCGAGCGGCTGCTGAGCCGTGGTGAGGCCGGGCGGCTGCTGCCTCCATGGCGGCCGTGGTGGTGGAAGCGCGGAGCCGGACCGCGGCGGCTTCTGGAGGAGTTGGATGATGCCCCGGGCAGTGATGCCGCGGGGCTGGAGCCCGCCCTTGCGAGGACCCCGCCGGAATCTATGAAAGATGCCTTCGCCGCGGAGCTCGCGGCTGCCGAGCTGGTTCTTGGAGATGTCCCGGGGGCCTGCACGCCCGCCATACCCACCCGCATCCCCACGCTGGTCAGCCTGAACCGCGGTCCAGTGTCGCCGCTCGTGCGCTTCCAGCTGCCCAATGTGCTGTTCGCCTACGCGCATACTCTCGCCCTGTATCACGGCGGTGACGACGCACTGCTCTCTGACTTCTGTGCTACACTGCTCGGCGTTTCCGGAGCCCTGGGTGCCCAGCAAGTCTTCGCCTCTGTGGAAGAAGCCCTGCAGGCCGCAGCCCACGTGCTGGAAGCAGGCGAGCACCCGCCTGGGCCCCTGGGCACACGAGGGGCTATGCACGAGGTTGCCCGCATCCTGCTGGGTGAGGGCCCGACCAACCAGAAAGGCTACACGCTGGCAGCACTGGGAGACCTGGCAAAGACCCTGGGCCGTGCCCGGAAACAGGCTGTGGTTAGAGAAGAGCGAGATCATCTTTACCGGGCCCGAAAAAAGTGCCAATTCCTCCTGGCCTGGACCAATGAAAATGAGGCGGCCCTCACACCCCTGGCTCTAGATTGCGCCAGGGCTCACCAAGCCCATGCTGTGGCAGCCGAGGAGGTGGCCGCCCTCACTGGGGAGCTGGAGCGGCTTTGGGGAGGCCCCGTGCCACCTGCCCCAAGGACTCTCATTGAGGAGCTCCCTGGCTGAACTGGGGACCCTGGTCATTAATAAAGCTGTGACTGGTCAGCCCTGTTGCCTGTTTCTGAAGGATAGCTATTGTCCTACCAGGCCCCCAGATTCCTGGGCCCACAAGCCACTGCTCAGCTTCTCCCTGATCAGTGCTGACTCAGCCAGTCCTAGGGGAGAGAAGTGCACCAAGGGTTCCCAATGTTTATCCAAAGGAGGAAGAGCATCTCCGATTTTGGTCACTGGTTTCATTTTTTTCCTTGCTCTAAACCACCTCTTCTCTGAGGCTGTTCATCCTCAGGGCTGGGTGGGGTACAAGCCCTTGAGTCCCAAGTGTGTCCAGGCTCCTGGTCCTGGGTGTGCTGGTGGATGAGTGGGCATATGCCCCCACCTGGGGTGGTGGAGCCGCTTCAGTAGATGTAGGGCACGATGCGGTAAGGCACACGCCGGCAGTACTCCTGCCAGGCCAGGCCGTACTTCTGCAGGCACTGCCGCTCATCCCGGGCCTCACGGTGCACCAGCAGCGCGGTGAAGTAGAGGAGGTAGAAGTAGGGCAGCAGGTGTGACACCCCTGTAGAGAAGGAGGCTCTGTGACCACCCTGCCAGCCCCCTCCATCCCTCAGTTCGCAAACATTTCCACACCTAATGGCTCCTGTGGGCATCAGGGCTCAGCAGCAAAAGCTCCAGGGTCTGCATCTAGGCATACCGTACTAGGCTGGCACAGAGGTGGGCCCCAGCCACACACTGGGTCCATCCCAGCTCTCTGACTACTCTCACTGGTGCATACCCAAAGTAGGCATCCTGTGGTCACTGAGCCACCCCTTCCCCTCATATGTTCCTGCCCCTATCCACATGGGCCACTCACCGCAGGGCAAGGACCAAGCCAGAGCCATGATGAGGTCTCCAAGGTAGTTGGGATGGCGGACCATACCCCACCACCCAGACACCAGCAGTTTCCGCCCTGTGGCTGTAGAGATGGTCTCAAGCCCTGGAGAAAGACAGCAGGTGGGGAGTTCCCAGGAAGCCCAGTGGCCCCACCTCACCCATGGCCCTAGAGACCCAGCTCACCAGCCACTCTGGGGTCAGAAGGATTCTTTCGGAAAGTGTTTTTCTGGGAATTCGCCCCACGGAAGATGTAGTAACCAATAGCTGGTGAGAGAGTGTGAACAAGTGGTCAGGGTCAAGGGTTGCAGCCTCCTGCCTGACCCTGACCATCTGCCCAACCTGTCTGCAGCCCAGACTCTGCCTGGACACCCAGGACCCCACCCCTGGCTTTAGAGAAGACCCTGGCGGTTAGCACCTGTGTGGTGTGTATGTAAACAGAGCATGAATGAAAAGGAGGGGAAAGATGGGCCCAGCCTGCTGTCCCTTCCTGACTGACCATTGATGAGGCAGATGGCGGAAGCCATGGGCAACCCCAGGGGCTGCGGGTGGCGCAGCAGGAACTGGGCTTGCAGGCTGTAGGTGAAGGGCACCCAGGCTATGTCCCCAAATGCCAGCATGAAGCCAAACCCGTCATGTGTGATATCCATGGTGGTGAGGATGGCCTCCTGCAAGGACAAGACCCAGACACACTGGCTTAGTCCCCATGCGGCCCTCAGACACCCACCCTTGTCCAGTCCAGCCTCACCTCATGCCAGAGGGCATCACCCACATAGAGTAACTGGAAGCCATTGACCAGCCACATGGCCAGTGAGGGACTGCCCCGAAGTTCTGCCTCCTTCACCAACAGGGCCAGGTTGATGAGGACCTGGGGGAGGGGGAACAGGGCAATCGTCTCCACAGAGGTGGCAGCCCTGGGCAGAGCAATGGCTAACCTCTGCCCTTCTCAGCTGTCAGTTACACTCTAACCCTTTGTTAAGTGGATCCAGGCCTTGGACCCAAGGACAGAGACTGTAGACAGGGAGGTGTCCGCAGCTTGTTTCTTCTTGCCTTGTCTGTCCTAAGCTCTTGCAGAGTAGCCCTGGGAGCAGTTGGGGGCTGAGGCTTCAGAGCTCAAACAGACCTGGTTTCAAATCTCAGCATCACCTGGGCAGGTTGCTTGCCCTCTCCATAGCCTACTTTCCCCACCCCTGTGTGAAAAATGGGAATAATCATGGGCCTGTCATGACTCAATGGCATCATTGTGTTTGAAGTCCTCCACAGCGTCCCTAGCAAGTGGTACGTGCTCAATGGTGGCTAGCCAGAGCAACCCTGTGTTGGGTGCCTGCATTTTACACTGAGCTCTGTTCTGTCATACAGATTACCTCTTCTAATCTTCCCAGTAATCTTAGGAGAAAGCTTTAATTTTATCCCATTTCACAGATGAGAAAGTGGCCTCAGAAAGTGTTGTCAGGCCAGGGCCCAGATCCAGGGTGGGCACTTGGCACTCCTGCCTCGGGTAAGATAATTTCCAGGGCAACAGGAGAGGCCTTGCCCAAGAGTCTCTTTGGGTCATCTTGGCCACAGAACCAGAGATCACAGTTGGAATGTTGTCAAGGCCACCAGTGACGGGTAGGTTGCTAAACCCAGTGATCAATTTCAGGTTGTGCACTGCTTTGACCACCAAGCAGCATGCGGTCACTCCCTGGAAATAGATTTTGTGCTTGACTGCTGTTGAGAATTGCACGTGCTCTCCTGATGTTATCCCTGACATGCTATATATACTTTACTTATTTTTTGTCAGTCTTTCCCACCAGAATGTAGGCTCTCTGCGGCAAAGATGTTTTTCTTGCCTCTAACTTTATTTTTGTCTCCCAGTACCTAGAGCAGTGCCTAGGGCACAGGTGGATTTAACAAATGTTTGTGGAATAGGAATGATTAATGATTCGTGTCTGCACAGTTTTGGCCCTGCCCTGCCCAAGCGCTGCTCACCCACCCTAACCCTCCCCCTGGCCTTAGGCCAGCTCAGTCAAGCCCAACATACCCAGCCGATGAGGCCAGGTCGCAGTTCACAGAAATATTTGAAGTCAAAGAAACAGATACGAGGGTTGAGCTCCCGTCCCAGAAAAAAGTCGTAAATCGGATTGCCTGGAGAATATTGGAGAGTGAATGTACAGGCAGACGCCCCGATCTGCTTCCATCTCCACCCCTAGAACCCCTCTCACCTGAGATCCCCCCAGGTGCCAAGGCCGAAACTGGGGCTACCTGCGCCTTCATGTAGAGAAAGAGGCTGAAGATGAAAGCGGTGAGGGTGGCGACAAAAGCCAAGGGCAGGAGCATTTCCGGGAGCGCCCCCAGAGGCAGCCCTGCTGACACCCCCAGCCCCACCAACAGGGCTGTCAGCACCAGGGCCTGGAAGCCTAAACCACAGCACACAGTGAGCCCTGGGGCTGCGCACCTCCACATCCCCACCCTGCGAACACACACAGAGCCCAAAACTCAGGGGGGCCGCAGACCCTACCCCAAGCATTAGGCTGCCACCCTGGCCTTCAGAGGATCACCCCAGCCACTGCTGTGGTGCACGGAGTAGCAGTAAACGGGGTAAGGGTGTGGGGACGAGGGGCTTAGGGAGAGCCCCCGGCGTCTGTCCTGGGGCTCACAAAGAGGCACGCAAAGGAGCCTGGGGTGGGGGCCAATCTCCGTGGACCTCCCCGCTAGGGCTGGAGCTCCACCCACGGCCGCTTAACTCCAGCGCGAGGGCCCGTCCCCCAGGCACCGTTAATGGGATAGCGCAGGCGACTCTTGTCCTTCAATTCCTGCCCCTCAGCCACCTGCGGGTCCAAGGGGGCTCTGATAAGGCCCGGGGCGTCCTCTCCCTCGCCAAGCCCCTCCGCCTCCCTCCCCCGAGCGTGCGCGAGCGGCGCCCGCACCTTGCGCGCCGGCAGTAGGTAGAGCGCCGCCTGCAGGCCGAGCCAGGCGAGCCACAGCAGCAGCGCCCGTGGGCTCCACAGCGCCTCCAGCCCAGGCAGGGACGCGGGTGGACCCAGCAGGCGCGCGGGGCCCGAACGGGCCGCCAGGAGCAGGTGGAACATGGTGGCGGGCAGCAGCAGCAGCAGAACCGCGGCGCCTGCGGGATGGGCCATCACATCGGGCGTCCGCCCCCAGCGCCCCAGCTCCCCCCCCCGTCCCCCACCGGCGCTCTGACGTCTCCGCGGGACCCTTTCGGCATTCCCAGAGTGTGCCTCTGCACCCCTCCTCAGCCCTCAGGTACCCCGCTGCCTCCCAGTTCCCTTCCCAGGCGTCCATCTTGGTCCCCCGCTCCCCCCTCGAAGACCCTCCTCCTGCTCCCAGTCGACACCATAAATCCCCGTTCTGCAGCCCCAGAACCGACCCCTGCTCAGCTCTCCCTCTCCAGACACCTTCGCTGCAAACCCCCGGGTCCCTCTGCCTCCGACACCCCCAAAACCTTCCATCCTCAGATCCTGTCTCCGCTCTTAGTTCACCCCCTCCAGCTCTCCTTCGCTCAGCCTTTGCCCCAGGTCCCTTCTCGCTGCCCCATTACCCAGGGGCCCTCCGAATTCCAGCGGGGCCCGGGGGCCCTCAGGAGGGGCCATGGTCTCCGCTCCGCCGGAGAGAGGGCGCTCACAATAGTCGGTCAAGGAAACACAGTCCGCCCCATTTCCCAGGAGATGGACTTGTCCGCGCGGAGGATCCGGCCCCGCGGCGCCTGCACCTGCCTGGACACCGAGTGCAGACAAGGACCGCTCTTGTCCCAGGGTTTTTAAATGGACCCGCCCCCTGCCCATCCTGGGCCCAGCACACCAGCCAATCGGCACTCAGGGGCGGACCCGACGCGGGCGCCTCAGAAGCCTCAGCTTCAAAACCCCGCCCTCGGAAAGGCCCGCCCAGCAAGCGAGAGGAGGAGGCCACACATGTTTATTAGGTAGGTCCTGACACCTGCCTGCAGGGACCACCGGGCGGAGACCAAAGCCTGGGTGCCATGGGGCGCCGGGACAGGCCTGTGCATGGCAGCGGCTGCGCCTAGCCGCGCTCGCAGATGACCTCGACCACACTGGGCTCCATGGGCACAGGGTCTGGGCAGCGCAGGGCAGCCGAGGCCACCACTTCATCTAGCAGCAAGTGCACCAGTTCTTCGTCGGCCACAAAACGCCACAGGTAGAGCTGCAGAAAGTGGCAGTCCACTTGCACCTGCTGCAGCCCGAAGCGCCCAAAGGTGCGCAGCCGCACACACTCCAGCAGCGTCTTCAGGCTGATCTTGATGATGCCAGTCAGCACCGACACCTGCAGACAGGTACACAGGGATGCAGCTTGGGGACAGCAGGTTTTGGGGGGGGGTCACCCAAGTTCCAAGCAGGGGCCGGGGAGACATACGATGGAAGTAGCTGGGATGAGGCAGAAAGTCTCCAGGGCCAGATAAAAGCGGAGGGATACAATATTAGCGCCGTCATCTGGCGGGCAGGGGACAGGTAGGGCCCAGCAATCAGAGGCATCCCTGAGCTTGGGGTGAGGTGGGGCAGGAACCATGGGTGAACAGAAAACCCTGGGAAGGCCCCAAGACTACTGTGGGGATAAGGACAAGGGCAGAGTCATCCCAGTTCAGCACCCAGAGACTCAGGCTGGGCACACACCAAGGTTGGGACAATGGCTGTGGGATTTGGGGGCAGGGCACTCTGTACTACCTAAGAACAGCCCTAGAGACAGAGACTAGAGGGTCAGGGTCACCCCCAGTTGGTCACAGAGTCCTGGAGCTCCTTGGGCAGGTGTGGGGCTGCTCCAGCCAACCCTCCCCGGGCTCCCTGGAAGTCTGAGTCACGCTGGAAGTCGGACCTTGTTGAACTCCACAGGGCTGAACACATCAATACGTTCAGAGAACAGCTTCTGGATATTGCTCAAGAGGTTGGTGTCCATCGGGGCACTGAATTGGGGGAGACAAGGAATCACAGCCCGCTCTGCACCTTCGCCCTCTTTTGTCCCTTTCTCCTGGGGCTCCCCTGACCAGCCAGACCTGGGGGTATAGCTGGGGGCGTAGCGGCCCTGCTGCCGAGAGCTGCTGTACACGGAGAAGGTCCTCTTGCTGGAGTCGCTGCTCTGGGCCTTGCGAACACCCTCTTCGTACAGAAGCCCCACCTGGTGGTAAAAAGGGGTACTACAAGGAGGCCAGAGCCAGGGGAAATCGCCCATCGGTGCTGAGGATGCCCTTAAGTCAGCTACTCAAGCATTACGAGAATAACAGGGTAGTCACCACCGGGCCTGCTATTTAGTAGGTACGTGGTCGCTATTTATAGAACCAGTGGAGTGGGGCAAAGGCAGGACACAAGAGTTGGTCTGAGGCCTAATCTTCAGCCTCAGCATGGGCACCAGCACCAACCCTGCCCTGACTTCCTGGGTAACCCTGAGCCTATGCTTCTCCACAGGTAAAATAGGGGCGAAGATGTCATAATCCTGGGCTGAAGAGGAACAAGACCGTGGACATAGGCACTGCCCAGCCCCTTTCGTCTTCATCCTTGGAGACTTGTTCCCCCGGGGTTCCCTCAGGGACGCCCTGGCTACAGAACTGGCCCCGTAAGAAGCCCAGATACACATGTCTCCTCCTCCAGGCAGAGACTGCTAGTGATCCTCTGCTTCCCCAGCCCCTCTTGAAGGGACAGCACCCCCAGCCTGCGTCAGGGCTCCCCCAGACAGCCTGGGCAGCACCTGCACGTCGATGGCGGTGGTATCCTCCACCACCCGCTTCATGACGGCCCGCACATTACGGGGCTCCAGAGTGCTGAGCCAGTCCCGAGTCTCCACGCTCTTGCGCAGCATCTGTGATATGACCAGACCCTGCACCTTCACGTAGTGGGTCAGCAGCCGCCGTGCCGTTTCCCTGGCCTCTGCACACAGTGTGCTCACGGGCGTCACTGGGAACTGATCCTGAGCCAAAGAGGCAGAGGACAGAGGGAGTGGGTATGGGGGTACAGCTCAGGGGCCACTGCCAACCAGGAGCTGGGCACAGATTGGGCAAGGTGGAGGCTGGGGTACACACAGGCAGCTGGTCCGGGGTCTGGCCATGAGGGCACTGTCCAGCCACCTGCATTCCCCGAACCACCATTCCCTGCCCGACTAGGAGCTAGTGCTTCACCTGCACCAGAAACTGTTCATCAGTGAGAGTGAGGATGTAGGAGATGGTAGCCGTCTCATAGTCCAGGCAGAGGCGGGAGAGCAGCAGGAGCAGGGCAGGTGGTGTGGCACCCCCTTTCTCCCCAGGGCTGTCGCAGAAGCTCTGAGCCGTCTGGCACATAGAGCGGATGAAGCCCACGATGAGGCCCTCACGGACACCCTGACTGCAGAACTCACCCTGCAAGGAGAAGGTGCCCAGGTCCACAGCAGGTCCCCTCTTCCAGGTAGGGCTGTTAATGACCCTCTGCTGGGGCTCTAAGTGCTCCAGCCCCCTCTGCAAGGGACAGCATCATCCTGCTTTCTAAGTACCCTGTAGCAGCTTCCCTGAGTGGGGGTAGAGAAAGCCAACACTGGGGACCCCACCATGCCTGCTTCTCAGGGCACTCAGCCCAGCTGCAGATGCCCCGAACCTTACCCACCCCCCAGACTGTGCATAAGAACCTGAAACCACACCCAGAGTGCCTGGTTTCCCCAGTTTCCCAAGCACTGGTATAAAAGGTTTTGGAGGGTCAACCAGCAGGTTGAACAAGGAACACCCAAGAGGAGGCGTACCCGGAAGTAGGGTTTGTTGGAGAAGGACACCTCTTTGGCGGTGAAAAGGTGCACTGCTGCCAGAGAGGCCTTAATGTGGCTCAGGATGGAGCTGGCCACATTGGCCAGCAACTCGGCCAGGCCAGGGCCCTCCTTCCCAGCCACTCGAGGCGCTGCCAGCGCCTGGCGGACGTCAGTCAGGCAGCCCAGGAAGGCCGCCCGGAGACCCTGCAGGTGGTGGCCCAGGCGCTCGCGGGCCACGCGTTCCACGATCTCCGTTGCAGCCTCTGAGAGCCCAGCAGCAGCCAGCAGGGCCCCGGGAGCCCGCAAGCGCCGGTGGAAGCGGTCCAGCGCCCGCACCAGCAGCGAGTTGTCACCACCACCCTGCTCCTGCGCCAGCCGCCGCTCCACCAGCGCAAAATAGCGGCTCCCCAGCTCCCGGGCAAAGGCCGCCAGCCTCTCGGCACCTGCTGGGCCCTGGGCTGCAAACAGCTCCTGGTAGGCCGCCGCCACCTGGCAGAGGCCGCCCACGAAGCCACTGCCTCCGTGGTCGGTGAACTCTAACACGTCAGGAGCCGGAGGCGAGGGTCCCAGCTCAGCCTCCAGGCTTCTCAGCTCCTCCTCCAGGCGGCCGCGGGCGTGTGCCAGGAACTCCTCGCACAGCTCCTCTGCAGGCTCGCCCAGGGCCAGCAGCAGCTCCACGCACTCCGCCTGCTCCGGGGCGCCTGAGCCGCCCTCCCTGCACGAGAGAGAGGTAGTGAAGGGCAGGGCTGGGGCTGCCGGTGGATGGGGCAGGAGCAGGAAAGCAAAGCACAGGGCAGAGCAACAGCTCCAGGAGGGCCCAGGAGCAGGGCATAGATGGGGTTCGGGGCCGGCGGGAGCGCTGGGGTCAGGGCAGGGGGGCCACACCTGAAGCGCTGCCGCAGCTGCTGGGCCAGACGTGCCGTGATGACCTGGCAGTCGTCCTGGATGGCGCGGAACGAGGGCAGGTGTTGGTACTGCTGCAGCACGGCCTGCGCGCGGCCCTGGTAGCGCACCGCTTGCCCGTAGGCGCCCAATTCCACGCACTTGGTGAGGCGCGAAGGCAGCTCAAAGAGGAACTGCAGCTTCCGCAGCAGCGCGTGGACCCCTGGGGGATGGAGGGTGACATTAGCCCCAGAGCCCCAGGAAAGGCCCACTGCAGGCCCCGCCTGGCGGCGCCCACCTGCCAGCTTGGTGATGCGCTCGTGGCGGTCCTGCAACGTGGCGCTGATGCGCGCGCTGAAGTCCGTGATCACTGCCATGTTGGTGGCCAGCCGGTCCATCTCATCCTCCATCTTCCGGAAATCGTTCTTCATCTTCCGGATGGTGTCTAGGATGTCAGGGGCGGGGGAGAGGGGAGAGCGGGTGACGGGGCGGGCGCAACCTCAGCCCGTTCTCACCCACCCCTTCACAGACGCCCCAGCTTGCTCCAGGAGCGCATGGATGATTCGACAGAAAGGACTGCGAGGGCGCGGGTCACAGCGCACATGGGGGCGGGGGAGGGGGGTTTATGTTCCCAAAGCAGGCGTCACTCACATACCCCCTGTAACTCCCTAGCCCTGGTAGCCAGGAGAGCCAGTCCTCACAAGAAGTCCAGATCCGAAGCGGGCCACAGGTGCTTAGCCAGCTGCCACCACTGTGCCTCAATTACTCCCTCAAGCAGCCAAGGCAGGGACCGCTGGCTCCCAGGCGCATGGGCATGCCCAGTGCACTGACCAGAGGAGGCAATACATTCTTGTTCACCCTTATCTCTTTTCCAGACCGCCCAACCTTTCACATGCGTTCCAGAACATGGGCTGTCTTCTCTGAAGGGCCCTTTCCTTTTGGTCCTGATAGAATCCTGCCTAGGGAGGCTGTTCTTCCTTTCACACACCAGGTGCCTGGGAGCCTGGTCCCTTCATACTTTTAAATCATGCCTAGATCTCTCTTCAAAACCTCGGCTTCTCGGAAGACCATGCCATCAAGCCACAACCCTCCTCTTTGCCGTCTCTACTGTTCTCTGCCACTCCTCTCAGTTCCCGATCACTGCCTCCTCTTGTCCCCCTCCTGTCACCTCCTTGTGCACATCCACATGGATGAGCCTTCAAACGTTCCTGACTGCTCACTGACCGCCTCAATTCCACCTATACTTTTTTTTTTTTTGAGATAGCCTCACTCTGCTGCCCAGGCTGGAGTGCAATGGCGCAATCTTGGCTCACTGCAAACTCCTGCCTCAGCCTCCCGAGTAGCTGGGATTACAGGCGACCACAACCACGCCTGGCTAATTTTTATTTTTATTTTTTTTTTTTACTTTTTAGTAGAGACGGGGTTTCACCATGTTAACCAGGATGGTCTCAATCTCCTGACCTCATGATCCGCCCGCCTCGGCCTCTCAAAGTGCTGGGATTACAGGCTTGAGCCACCGCGCCCGGCCAGTTCCACCTATTCTTGCATTTGCCTTTTCTGATCTACCCTCTCCTTGCCATCACCAAGAACTGCCCCTCTAAAATCTCAGCCTCAAGCCTTGCTGCCTTCGTTATTCGGGCCACTCACCCTTTCTGCCCTCTCTGACAATCCGTTGGCCTCTGCAGGAAGTCTGGGCACACTGACACCAGCACTTGGTCCCTGTTCACAACGCCCCTCATGGCTTCACTTCCTGCCCCCTCACTCCTCTCAGAATTTGGGGTCCTCCATCAGCATCATCACACATTTGCAAGCTCCCTTGCCTCTCTAGCCCCACCCACCTCCATTACTTGTCAGACAAAACCCTAGTGCAGGTTAAGCCCAATGAGCCACTTACCCTGGCACCTGAACCAATCAACCCAGCTAGTCTCCCTTTAAATTTTATGACACGAAGTCCCAAAGTGGCACTCCACACTGCCCAGCCATCCTTCCAAAGCTTCTAGTGGGTCTATTTTCCCATTTTCCAAAGTAAAATTTTCTCCTCAGTCCTCAAAACTCCAATACAAGGCTGGGCTCAGTGGCTCACGCCTATAATCCCAGCACTTCGCGAGGCTGAGGCAGGTGGATCACTTGAGGTCAGGAGTTCAAGACTAGTCTGGCCAACATGGTGAAACCCCAGCTCTACTAAAAATGGAAAAATTAGCCAGGCATCATGGTGTACCTGTAATCCCAGCTACTCGGGTGGCTGAGGCACGAGAATCACTTGAACCTGAGAGGCAGAGGTTGCAGTGAGCTGAGATTATCCCACTGCACTCCAGCCTGGACGACAGAGCGACACTCTGTCTCAAAAACAAACAAAAAACAACAAAACCTCCAATACATGCTCACTAACTCTCAACTGGGACCCTGCTTCATACACATACTTCATGGAGAGAATAAAAGCAAACATCAACTCCCTCTAAGTCTGCAAAGCAAACAGACTTCTGTGCACAGTCTATGCCTTCTGCTCTCCCTCTCCTGAGAGGTCTCATCCAATCCTGCAGCTGTGGTGACTGAGACACTTCTGCCTCCTGTCCTGACCAGAGCGCTGCCTAATGACCTATGTAACACCTTGATGGGGGCAGTGCACAAAGAGCTTACACGTATCACCTCCAAAACAAAACCCTTGGCCTTTCGGAAGTAATCTTTGATTCTTATTTGTCTTTCACCTAGTGATATGAGTAAGCTTTGTGTCCCCAACCAAATTTCATCTTGAATTGTAATCCCCAGAATCCCCATGTGTCAAGGGAGAGACCAGGGAATTGAATCACGGGGGCAGATCCCCCATGCTGTTCTCATGATAGTGAGTTATCACGAGATCTGATGGGTTTTGGTTTTCGTTTTTTTTTTGAGACAGTCTCACTCTGTCGCCCAGGCTGGAGTGCAGTGGCACGATCTTGGCTCACTGCAAGCTCTGCCTCCCGAGTAGCTGGGACTACAGGTGCCCGCCACCACGCCTGGCTAGTTTTTTGTATTTTTAGTAGAGACAGGCTTTCACCCTGTTAGCCAGGATGGTCTCAATCTCCTAACCTCGTGATCCACCCACCTCGGCCTCCCAAAGTGCTGGGATTACAGGCTTGAGCCACTGCACCACTGCACCTGGCGAGAACTGATGGTTTTATAAGGGGCTCTCCCTGCTTTGCTTGGCACTTCTCCTTCCTGCTGCCTTGTGAAGAAGATGCCTTCTCTTTCACCTTCTGCCATGATTGTAAGTTTCCCTAGGCCTCCCCAGTCATGCTGTGAACTATGAGTCAATTAAACCTCTTTCCTTTGTAAGTTACCCAGTCTCAGACAGTCCTTTATAGCAGTATGAACACGGATTAATACACCTAGTAATCAATCCACTACCAAGTCATGGAAGGTCTACCTGCAACATTTTCTATCTAAGCCACTATCATCTCATGTCCAACAACTGCCAACATTTCCCAACTAATTTCCCTAATTCCATCGAACATACCAACAATGTTCATAAAGGAAGGCGAAAGGATAAGACAGAAATGTGTATGTGTAACAGATATTTTTGCTTTGTTTTGTTTTGTTTTGAGAAAGAGTCTCGCTCTGTTGCCCAGGCTGGAGTGCAGTGGCGTGATCTCAGCTCTGGAGGCTCCTGGAGGGTAGCACGCCCAGGGAGGGCATGGAAACTCCACGCTCCTTCCCCTACACCTCGCTCTGTACCCTTCATCTGTACCCTTTGTAACATCCTTTGTAATAAACTGGCAAACGTGTTCTCCTGAGCTCTGTGAGCCACTCCAGCAAATTGAGCCCAAAGAGGGAGTTGTGGAAACCCCAACCTGGAGCCAGTTGGTCAGAAGTTCTGGAGGCCCGAGGCCCCGACCTGCAGCTAGTATCTGAAGGTGGGGGGAGGCAGACTTGGGGACTGAGCTCTCAACTCATGGAATCTGATGCTATCTCTGGGTAAATGTGTTGGAATTAAATCAGAGTACACGCAGCGGGTGTCCACTGCTTGGTGTGTGGGGAAGAAACCCAACACATTTGGTCACAGAACTCTTCTGTGGTCATGATTGTGGTGATGTGACAGCATAGGAAGCACACAGTTTGCGTTTTTCCCAAACAATGCCATAAAATATATCCAAACCTTTCCATATGGTAGGTCACAAAGAAAAAAATCTCATTCCTTTTTTGAGGCAGGGTCTCCCTCTGTCACCCAGGCTGCAGTGCAGTGGCACAATCTCAGCTCACTGCAACCTCCACCTCCCAGGTTCAAGCCATTCTCCTGCCTCAGCCCCCTGAGTAGCTGGGATTACCCACGCACGCCAACACGCCTGGCTAATTTTTGTACTTTAACTAGAGAAGGTTTCGCCATGTTGGCCAGACTGGTCTCTGACCTCTGGCCTAAATATTTCCCTAACCTCCAAAACTCAGTATCATGTTTACTAAGGCAGTGCTAGAAGCACTCCAATTAAAGTCAAAACATGGCAAGGACAACCTTGATTGCCAATGTTATCTACATCGTTCTGGGGCATTAGCCAACTCAGCTAGATTCACAAGATGTATTATGGAGATACACAAATTGGAAAGAAGGGAAAAGTATCACTATTTGCAGATGATATAATCAAATAAATAGGCCGGCCGTGGTGGCTCATGCTGTAATCCCAGAACTTTGGGAGGCCAAGGCAGGCAGATCACTTGAGGTCAGGGGTTTGAGACCAGCCTGGCCAACATGGTAAAACCCCGTCTCTACTAAAAATACAAAAATTAGTTGGGCGTGGTGGCAGGCACCTGTAGTCCTAGCTACTGGGAAGACTGAGGCAGGAGAATCGCTTGAACCCTGGAGGCTGAGGTTGCAGTGAGCCGAGATTGTGCCACTGCACTCTGACTCTGTCTCAAATAATAATAATAATAATTGAATAAATAGAAAGCCCTAAAAAAAAAAACAAAAAAAAAACCCTGTAAACGTTGCTATAAACAAGAGATACACTTCTTAGATTGTAAAAGATTGAAAGAGGTATTCTCTTCTTTGCTGGTGGTTATGTAAACTGATCAGTGTTTATAAAGAAGAATCTGGAAATATCTAACTGCAATCACTTGTGAGCCTTCACACACCCACACCTGTCTGTATGTGGCTCCTGGACTGTGGGAATGTCCTCCAAGCAACACTGGGAATCCATCCCACTTGGGGAGATAGCTGGAAGGGTGAGTAAAGACAAAAGCATTGAGGTCAATTTGACAAGGTACAAACAGACACAAAAAATGCAAGAAAAAAATACTAGAGAAAATCCAAGAGAAAGAACTGCCCAAGACAAAGAATTTACAGGGCTCACATCTGTAGAGCTATTAAAAAAAATTTTTTTTTTTTAAATTACATGGAAAGGTAGATCATGTATCAGCAAAATGAACTTTTCATTTTAACAACACAGTCCACAAGAAAAGATCATTTAGCCCTCTTAGAGACGATTTCACAGAGAGGAAGGTTACTAAGGAATAAAATCACATGATACGAAACATCTATATTACTTTTGGGACCATTGCCTGCATTTTGTTGGGAAAATCATAATTTTTGGGGGTTTCTTTGCTTGAGATAGGGTCTTGCTCTGTCTATTGGTGTAGTGGTGTACGCCTATAATCCCAGCTACTCAGGAGGCTGAGGCAGGAGAATCACTTGAACCAGGGTGGTGGAGGTTACAGTGAGCCAAGATGGCACCCAGGCTGGAATGCAGTGGTGCAAACACAGCTTACTAAAGCCTTGAACTCCGGGGCTCAAGTGATCCTCCTACCTTAGCCTCTGAAGTAGCCAGGACTACACAAAAGTGCCATCACACCTGACTAATTTTTTTATTTTTGTTTAAATTTTTTGTAGAGATGGGGTCTCTCTATGTTGCCCAAGCTGGTCTCAAACTCCTGGGCTCAAGCGATGCTCTCACTTCAGCCTCCCAATGTGCTGGGATCACAGGAATGAGCCACTGTGCCTGGCAGAAAAATAATTTTTCTTGACAATTCATAGATGGTGAACTAAAGGACATAGCAAAGGCAGTGCTATGAAGTGAAAAACAACAAAAGCAGAGCCAAGGCTGAGGTTCGTAAAGGGATCATGGGCTAATGATCTAAGGGAGACAGAGGCTTGGCAGTTGATGAGGCATTTCGTCTTCACCCAGTGAATTACTGGTTTTGTTTACAAGGCATGTGACACAATCTCCTTCCAGGTCTGCCAAAAGCTGCCATCAAAAGAGGAGACTCTTTCAGTAGTGGGTGTTTGAGCCCATGACACTTAGGGGCTACCTGAAGAGGGAAGTTTGAATCCAACTTCTAAAGGGTAAAATCCAAACACTAAGTCATTAGGAAAATAGAGTAAAAGAAAACTCAACATTGTTGTGTGCTGTGATTGTCATTGCCTGCATAGCCATGGAGCCATTAAACTGGAGATAAAAGTTGTACCATATCCAAAAATGACAGTGAAAAGCATCCATACCATTCAGTCATAAAGACTACACTGTTCATCTTTGCATTTCAAGCTTGGTAAGAAAAGCAAGCCAGGCACGGTGGCTCACGCCTACAATCCCAGCACTTTGGGAGGCCAAGGTGGGTGGATCACCTGAGCTCACCAGCCTGGCCAACATGGTGAAACCCCGTCTCTGCTAAAAATACAATGATTAGCCAAGTGTGGTGGCAGGCGCCTGTAATCCCAGGTACTTGGGAGGCTAAGACTGGAGAATCACTTGAACCCCGGAGGCGGAGGTTGTAGTGAGCCAAGATTGCCCCACTGCACTCCAGCCTGGGTGACAGAGCAAGACTCTGTCTAAAAAAAAAAAAGCTCGTTAAGCAAAGCAGTTTGCAACCAGGCAGAGTGGAAACCATCTGGATGCCAGGATGCTGGCTACCTTGGGAGGGGACTGGGTGGTAACTGGTAGGAGGCTCAGGGGGCTTTGCTGGTTATGCTGTTTCCCGATCTGGATACTGATTATGTGAAATCCATGGAGCTCTTCACCTCTGTGCACTTTTCTGCATGTCTGTTAATTTTTTCTTTTTTTTTTTTTTGAGACAGGGTCTGGCTCTGTCACCCAGGCTGGAGTGCAGTGACACAATCTTGGCTCACTACAACCTCTGCCTCCCAGGTATAAGCCTTCCATCTCAGCTTCCTGAGCAGCTGGGACTACAGGGACACGACACTACACCCAGCTAATTTTTGTATTTTTTGTAGAGATGGGTGTAGCCTGTTGGCCAGGATGGTCTTGAACTCCTAAGCTCAAGCAATCTGCCTGCCTCTGCCTCCCAAAATGTTGGGATTATAGGCGTGAGCCACCACACCTGGCCTCTTTTAATTTTCAGTGAAATGTACTGTCAAAGACTCCTTTGTCTTTGCCTGGAGAAAAGAATTAGAAGGGGCTTTTCCCCGTATAACGTTTGAGATCTTTCTAATTTTGACACAAGTAAATGCATTATTACATAATGAAACTCAATGTCTAGGTGAGAGGTTGGCAAACTACAGCCTGCGGGCCAAAGCTGGCTCAACCCCTGGTTTTTGTTTTTAATTGGGATATAAGTGACATACCATAAAATTCAGTGGTTTTTAATATGTTTAATATATTCACAAGGTTGTACAAACAACCTCACTATGTAATTCCAGAACATTTCATCATCCCCTAAAGAAACCCTGTAACCCTTGGCAGTCATTCCTTATTCCCCCACTCCTAGAACTTGGCAACCATTAATCTAGTTTCTGTCTCTATGGATTTGTCTATTCTACAAAATACATTTAACAGAAATGGAATCATAGGCATAGGAAACATTAGCATGTTTCCAAGGTTAATCTATGTTGTAGCCTGTGTCAGTATGTAATACCTATTTTTATGGCTGAATAATAGTCCACTGTGTGGATATTTGTTTATATTCATTCATCAGTTGATGGCCATTTGGATTGCTTCCACCTTGTGGCTATTATAAAAAGTGCTGCTATTGGCCAGGCACGGTGGCTCATGCCTGTAATCCCAGTACTTTGGGAGGCCGAGGCAAGTGGATCACTTGAGGTCAGGATTTCAAGACCAGCCTGGCCAACAAGGTGAAATTCTGTCTCTAGTAAACATACAAAAAAAAAAAAAAATTAGGCAGGTGTGGTGGTGCACACCTACAATCCCAGCTACTCAGGAGGCTGAGGCAGGAGAATCGCTTGAACTGGGGAGGCAGAGTGTGTTACAGTGAGCCAAGATGGCACCACTGCATTCTAGCCTGGGTGACAGAGCTAGACTCCATCTCAAAAACAACAACAACAAAATGCTGCTATGAACATTTGTGTACGTGTTTTTGTGTGAACATGTTTTCAATTCTCTTTGGTATATTCTTAGGAGTAAAACTGCTAGATCATATGGTAACCTTGAGTGTGGTTCTGAAGAACAGTCAAACTGTCTTCCACATTGGGTGCACCATTTTGTGGTCTGGATTTGCATTTCCCTAAGACCTAATGATGTTGAGCATCTTTATATGTGCTTTTTGGCCACTTGTATGTTTTCTCTGGAGAAGTGTCTATTCAAATCCTTTGCCCATTTTAAATTAGGGTTGTCTTTTTAGTCCTGAGCTAAAAACTGTTCTTTATATGTTCTGAACATTAGATCTTTATTAGATAAATAACCTGCAAATATTTTCTCCCATTCTGTGGGCTGCCCTTTTATTATTTTTTATTTTATTATTTTTTGAGATGGAGTCTCGCTCTGTTGCCCAGGCTGGAGTGCAGGGGCATGATCTCAACTCACTGCAACCTCCACCTCCTGGGTTCAAGTGATTCTCCTGCCTCAGCCTCCCGAGTAGCTGGGACTACAGGTGCCTGCCACTACGCCCGACTAATTTTTGTATTTTTAGTAGAGACGGGGTTTCACCATAATATTGGCCAGGCTGGTCTTGAACTCCTGACCTCAGGTGATCTGCCGCCTCAGGCTCCCAAAGTGCTGGGATTACGGGCATGAGCCACTGTGCCTGGCCTTATTTTTTTAAATTTTTTATTTTTTTGAGACAGAGTTTCGCTCTGTCACCCAGGCTAGAGTGCAGAGGAGCCATCTTGGCTCACTGCAAGCTCTGCCTCTCGGGTTCACACCATTCTCCTGCCTCAGCCTCCTGAGTAGCTGGGACTACGGGCGCCCACCAGCACGCTGGCTAATTTTTTGTATTTTTAGTAGAGATGGGGTTTCACTGTGTTAGCCAGGATGGTCTTGATCTCCTGACCTCGTGATCCACCCACATCAACCCCCAAAGTGTTAGGATTACAGGCATGAGCCACCACGCCTGGCCTTATTTTTTTTGTTATTTTTTGAAATAGGGTCTTGCTTTGCCACTCAGGCTGGAGTGCAGTGGCACAATCTCAGTTCACTGCAGCATCAACCTCCTGGGCTCAAGTGATCTTCCCACCTCAGCCTCCCAAGTAACTGGGACTACAGGTGTACACCACCATCCCTGGCTATTTTTTGTATTTTTGGTAGAGATGAGGTTTTGCCATGTTGCCCAGGATCCTTTTACTTTCTTGATAGGGTCCCTATAGCACAGATTTGAATTTTGATGAAGTCAAATATATCTATTTTTATCTTTAGTTATTTGTGCTTTGGGTGTCATCCCTAAGAAACTGCTGCATAATCCAAGGTTAAAAAATTTTACACCTATGTTTTCTTCTAAGAGTTGTATAGGCCAGGCGTGGTGGCTCACACCTGTAATCCTAGCACTTTGGGGGGCCGAGGCAGGCAGATCACTTGAGGTCAGGAGTTGGAGACCAGCCTGACCAACATGGAGAAACTCTGTCTCTACTAAAAATAGAAGATTAGTCGGGTGTGGTGGTGCCTGCCTGTAATCCCAGCTACTCGGGAGGCTGAGGCAGGAGAATTGCTTGAACCCAGGAGGCGAAGGTTGCGGTAAGCAGAGATCGCACCATTGCACTTAAGCCTGAGCAACAAGAGTGAAACTCCATCTAAAAAAAAAAAAAAGGTTTTATAATTTTAGCTCTTATGTGTAGGTCTATGTTTCACTTTGAATTAATTTTTGTATGTGATGTGAGGTAGGGGTCCAACTTCACTCTTATTTTTTATGTTGTTGTAGTTTGTTTGCTTTAGACAGGGTTTTGCTCCGTCACTCAGGTTGTAATGCAGCTGCAGCCTTAACCTCTTAGGTTCAAGCAATCCTCCCACCTCAGCCACTCAAGTAGATGGGACTATAGGGTGTGTGTCACCACACCAAGCTAACTTTTTTTTTTAATTGTTTGTAGAGATTGAGGACTCACTATGTTGCCCAGGCTGGTCTTGAACTCCCTGAACTCAAGTGATCTTCTCACCTTGGCCTCCCAAAGCACTGGGATTACAAGCATGAGCCGCTGCGCCCCGCCTTCAACTTCATTCTTTTGCCTGGGGATATCCAGTTGTCCCAGCACTCCACCATGTGTTGAAAAGATTATTCTCCCCATTAAATGACCTTGGCCTCCTTATTAAAAAACAGTTCACCTTAAGGATGAGCTTGCAGGAAAAAAAAAATCAGTTGACTGCAGATATATGGGTTTGTTCTGGACTCTCAATTCTATTCAGTTGATCTGGATATCTATCCTATGCCAATATTACACCACCTTAGTTACTGTAGATTTATACTAAGTTTTAAAGCTTGGAAGTGTGGCTAGGTACAGTGGCTCACACCTTTAATCCCAGCACTTTGGGAAACCAAAGCAGGAGGATCACTTGAGCCCAGGAGTTCAAGACCAACCTGGGCAACATAGGGAGATCCTGTCTCTACACATTTTTTTTTTTTTGAGACACAGTCTCACTCCATCACCCAGGCTGGAGTTCAGTGGTGCGATCTCGGCAGACTGCAAACTTTGCCTCCCTGGTTCAAGCGATTCTCATGCCTCAGTCTCCCAAGTAGCTGGAATTACAGGTGTGCGCCACCACACCCAGCTAATTTTTGTATTTTTAGTAGAGACGAGGTTTCACCCTGTTAGCAAGGCTGGTCCTGAACTCCTGACCTCAAGTGATCCACCCACCTCATCCTCTCAAAGTGCTGGGATTACAGGAATGAGCCACCATGCCTAGCCCAAAATTTTTTTTTTTAAATTAGCCAGGTGTGGTGGCACACACCTGTGGGCCCAGCTATTCAGAAGGCTGAGGTGGGAGGATCACGAGCCCGGGAGGCCAAGATTACAGTGAACTGTGATCATGCCATTGCATTCTAGCCTGGGCTACAAAGTGAGACCGAACTCTGTCTCCAAAAAAAACAAAAAACAAAAAACTTGGAAGTGTTAGTCTTCCAACTTTGTTCTTCTTTTACAGGGTTATTTGGGAAATTCTGGGTCTCCTGCAATTCCTCATACAATTTTATGCTGTTTGTCAATTTCTACAAAAAAAAAAAAAAAAAAAGTCAGTTGGAAAAGTGATAGGGAAGTCCTTGAATCAATTTGGGAAGTACTGCCATCTTAAATAGTAAATTAAAACATAAAGTTCTCTGATCAATGAACATGGAATGTCTTCATTTATTTAGGTCTCCTTTAACTTCTCTTTTTTTTTTTTTTTAAGATGGAGTCTCGCTCTGTCGCCCAGGCTGGAGTGCAGTGGCGCCATCTCGGCTCATTGCAAGCTCCGCCTCCCGGGTTTACACCATTCTCCTGCCTCAGCCTCCTGAGTACCTGGGACTACAGGCGCCCATCACGACATCCAGCTAATTTTTTGTATTTTTAATAGAGACTGGTTTTCACCGTGTTAGCCAGGATGGTCTTGATCTCCTGACCTTGTGATCCACCTGCCTTGGCCTCCCAAAGTGCTGGGATTACAGGCGTGAGCCACCGCGCCTGGCCTCCTTTAACTTCTTTCAACAATGTTTTATAGTTTTCAGTATACAAAATACCAAAAATACCTTTACTTCTTTTATTAAATATATTCCTAAATATTTTATTCTTGATATTACTGTAAATGGAACTGTTTTCTTATTTATTTTTTTTCTTTGAGATGGGGTCTCGCTCTGTCACCCAGGCTGGAGTGCAGTGGCACGACCTAGGCTCACTGCAACCTAACCTCCCAGACTCAAGCAAGCAATCCTCCCACCTCAGCCTCTGAGGCAGCTAGGACCACAGGCACATGCCACCACGCAAGCTCATTTTTAAAGATTTTTTTTTATAGAGGCCAGGCACAGTAGCTCACACTATAATCCTAGCACTTCGGGAGACTAAGGTGGGCGGATCACTTGAGGTCAGGAGTTCAAGGCCAGCCTGGCCAAACATGGTGAAATCCCATCTCTACTAAAAATACAAAAATTAGCTGGTCCTCGTAGCATATGCTTGTAGTCCCAGCTACTCGGGAGGCTGAGCCAGGAGACTCGCTTGGGCCCAGGAGGCAGATGTTGCAGTGTGCAGAGATCATGCCTGGGCAACAGAGCAAGACCCTGTCTCAAAAAAAAAAAAGAAAGAAAGAAAATTTAAAAAAAAAGATTTTTTTGTAGAGATGGGGGTTTTATTATGTTACCCAGGCTGGTCTCGAACTCATGGGCTCAAGTGGTCCTCTCACCTCAGCCTCCCAAAGTGCTAGGATTACAGGCATGAGCCACTGCGCCTGGCCTCATTTAGTTCTTTAAACATCGTTTCCTTTAGCTCTGTGAATATACTTAAAATAACAGATTTAAGCCTTTGAGTAGTAAACCCAATTCTATTGATTACTGGGGTATTTTTCCTGTGAATGGACCATGCTTTCTTGTCTCTTTGCATGTCTCATCAATTTTTGTTCAAAATTAACCATTTAAAATATATTGGCTGGGCGCAGTGGCTCATACCTGTAATCCCAGCACTTTGGGAGGCTGAGGCAGGCGGATCACGAAGTCAGGAATTTGAGACCAGCCTGGCCAACATAGTGAAATCCCATCTCTACTAAAAATAAAAAAAATAAAAAAATTAGCCAGGTGTGGTGGTGGGTGCCTGTAATCCTAGCTACTTGGGAGGCTGAGGCAGGAGAATTGCTTGAACCTGGGAGGTGGAGGTTGCAGTGAGCCGAGATCATGCCACTGCACACCAGCCCAGGCAACAGTGTGAGACTGCATCTCAAAAAAATAAATAATATAAAATAAAATAAAATCATATAATATATTAAGGAAACTCTGGAAATCAGATTATCTTCCCTCCTCGGGTTCATTGTTGCTCCTTGTTGTAGTTGCTGTTTGTTTACTGAGTTTTGAGTTACTCAGCCTGAACTAATTAGTTGCTGAGGAAATACTATATAGTTTGTGTTATTTGTTGTATATAGTCGCTAAAATCTTTACTTGGCCAGCTTGGTGGTCAGCTAATAATTGAACAGCAATTTCCTTAAATGCCTGGAACCAGCCAGGTATGGTGGTGTGCACATGTAATCCTGGCTACTTGGGAAGCTAAGGCAGGAGAATCGCTTGAACCTGGGAGGCAGAGGTTGCAGTGAGCCGAGATCGGACCACTGTACTCCAGCCTGGAAGACAAGAGCAAAACTCCGTCTCAAAAATAAATAAAGTAATTAAAATTAAAAATTAAATGCCTGGAACCAATAAATCCCTGTCTCTGCTGAGGGGCTCTGTGTGCGTATTTTGGCATAACTAAAACACTCAGCCAGACAGTTTCTAGCTTGGCCTCAGCCTTCACTTCCTGCTTGTGCAGAAGTGCCTCAAGATGAGCCAGGCATGAGAGCTTAGGGTATTCTCAAGTCTTTCCTGAGCAAACATACAGCCCTACAAATGCAAGTGGCCTTCAAGATTCCCAGGAATAAATACGTCAGAGCTTGTCAGAGCCGCTGTGGCTATCTCATTCCTCGGCTTTCCATTAAGGCTTTTTGGTTAGTCTACGTCTGTACCAACTATTATAAAGCAACTGGGGCAGTCACACATTGGCCTACAATTATTTTGACAAAAAGCCCTGGTGGCCAGGTGTGGTGGCTCACACCTATAATCCCAGCACTTTGGGAGGCTGAGGTGGGAGGACTGCTTGAGCCCAGGCGTTCAAGACCAGCCTGAGCAACAGAGTGAGACTTCTTCTCTAAAAAAAAAAACAAAACACAAAATTAGCTGGGTGTGGTGGTGTGCCCCTGTGGTCCCAGCTACTCAGGAGGCTGAGGTGGGAAGATAGCTTAAGCCCAGAAAGTTGAGCCTGCAGTGACCTGTGATCGCAGCACTGCACTCCAGCCTGGGTGACAGAGCAAGACCCTGTCTCAAAAACAAACAAAAAGTCCCCGTGAGGCCGGGCACGGTGGCTCACACCTGTAATCCCAGCACTTTGGGAGGCCGAGACGGGCGGATCACAAGGTCAGGAGATCGAGACCATCCTGGCTAACACGGTGAAACCCCGTCTCTACTAAAAGTACAAAAAACTAGCCGGGCAAGGTGGCGGGCGCCTGTAGTCCCAGCTACTCCGGAGGCTGAGGCAGGAGAATGGCGTAAACCCAGGAGGCGGAGCCTGTAGTGAGCCGAGTTCGTGCCACTGCACTCCAGCCTGGGCGACAGAGCAAGACTCCGTCTCAAAAAAAAAAAAAAAAAAAGTCCCCGTGAAAGGTTTTTAGCATAGGGTATCCTCTAAGTCAGTCAAATAAAGACAAGTCTGTGGTGTGGAATCTCTCAAAAACCACCAGATAGGTCAAATGATGAACATCTTTGGGCATGAGGCTTTGAAAGAGTTCCTCTCTGCTCTATTCCACTCAGTACCAGCAACAGGAGCTGTTTTTGTTTGTTTGTTTTTTGAGACTGGGTCCCACTCTGTCGCCCAGGCTGGAGTGCATTGGCACAATCTCGGCTCACTGCAACCTTCTTCTCCTGGGTTCAAGCAATTCTTTGCCTCAGCCTCCCAAGTAGCTGGGATTACAGACACCCGCCACCACGCCCAGCTAATTTTTGTATTTTTAGTAGAGACAGGGTTTCACCATGTTGGCCAGGATGGTCTCGAACTCCTGACCTCAAGTGATCTGCCCGACTCAGCCTCCCAAAGTGCTGGGATTATGGCCGGGTGCGGTGGCTCAAGCCTGTAATCCCAGTACTTTGGGAGGCCAAGACATCAGATCAAGACCATCCTGGCTAACATGGTGAAACCCCATCTCTACTAAAAAACACAAAAAACTAGCTGGGTGAGGTGGCGGGTGCCTGTAGTCCCAGCTACTTGGAAGGCTGAGACCGGAGAATGGCATAAACCCAGGAGGCAGAGCTTGCAGTGAGCCAAGATCGTGCCACTGCACTCCAGCCTGGGCACAGAGCAAGACTCCATCTCAAAAAAACAAAACCAAACAAACAAACAAACAAAAAACAAAGTGCTGGGATTACAAGGCATGAACCACCACACCTAGCCATGAGCTGCTATTTTATTTTATTTGTGTTTTTTATTGAGATGGAGTCTTGCTCTGTTGCCCAGGCTGGAGGGCAGTGGTGCAATCTTGGCTCACTGCAACCCCCACCTCCTGAGTTCAAGCAATTATCCTGCCTCAGCCTCCTGAGTAGCTGGCATTACAGGCGCCCGCCACCATGCCCAGCTAATTTTTGTATTTTTAGTAGAGACAGGGTTTCGCCACGTTGGCCAGGCCAGTCTCAAACTCCTGACCTCAAGTGATCTGCCTGACGCGGTCTCCCAAAGTGCTAGGATTACAAGGCGTGAGCCACCGCACTCAGCCATGAGCTGATATTTTATTTTTTTATTGAGATGGAGTCTCAATAAAAATCTTGCAGTGAGCCAAGATCGTGCCACTGCACTCCAGCCTGGGCACAGAGCAAGACTCCATCTCAAAAAAAAAATAAACAAACAAAAAACAAAGTGCTGGGATTACAAGGCATGCACCACCACACCTAGCCATGAGCTGCTATTTTATTTTATTTGTGTTTTTTTATTGAGATGGAGTCTCGCTCTGTCGCCTAGGCTGGAGGGCAGTAGTGTCATCTCGGCTCACTGCAACCTCCGCCTCCTGAGTTCAAACAATTATCCTGCCTCAGCCTCCTGAGTAGCTGGGATTATAGGTGCCTGCCACCACGCCCAGATAAGTTTTGCATTTTTAGTAGAGACGGGGTTTCACCATGTTGGTCAGGCTGGTCTTGAACTGCTGACCTCATAATCCACCCGCCTTGGCTTCCCAAAGTGCTGGGATTATAGGTGTGAGCCACTGCGCCCGGCCTGAGCTGTTATTTTTTTTTTTAAGGCTACAGCTGAGTTGGACAGCAAGCAGTGGGGCTAGGGCAAGTTCAAACACCACAGGGTTCACTATTCTTACCAAGATTCAGCTACTTTTCTTAAATAAATATTCCCTGGATTGCTTGCCGCAAACCTTGGTTAATTTCCAGAGTTCGGAAAAAGTTGTTTCTGACTATTCTGGCTAGATTTTTCATGGCTTTTTTTTTTTTTTTCCCCTTGAAAATGAGTCTCACTCTGTCACCCAGGTTGGAGTACAGTGGTGTGATCTCAGTTCACTGCAATCTCCACCTCCTAGGTTCAAGCGATTCTCTCCTGCCTCAGTCTCCCTAGTAGCTGGGATTACAGGTGCCCGCCACCACAACCGGCTATTTTGTTTGTTTGTTTTTTGTTTTTAAGATGGAGTTTCCCTGTCACCCAAGCTGGAGTGTAGTGGCATGATCTCGGCTCACTGTAACCTCTGCTTCCCAGGTTCAAGCGATTCTCCTGCCTCAGCCTCCCTGAGTACCTGGGACTACAGGCATCTGTCACCATGCCTGGCTAATTTTTGTATTTTTAGTAGAAATGGGGTTTCATCTTGTTGGCCAGGTTGGTCTTGAACTCCTGACCTCAGGTGACCCACCTGCCTTGGCCTCCCAAAGTGCTAGAATTAAAGGTGTGAGCCACTGCCCCCAGTCTAATTTTTTTCATTGCTTTTATGGAGGATAAAAATATTTAATGTATTTACTCCAGCATTTTTGCTGATGTCACTCCAGAACCTCACCGCCCACATTTGTAAATGAAATCTTACTGGAATACAGCCAAGCTCTTTCATTTGCATACTGGCTATGATGCTTTCAGGCTATAATGGCACAGTCGAGTAGCTGCAAGAGAATAGATAGTCCATAAAGCCTAAAATACTTTTTGGTCCTTTTCAGAAAAAAAGTTTGACAACCCCTGGTTTATGGTCTAGCCCTGCTCGCTTCATTCCCAACATTCCTGTTCTTCCTGCACAGGAGAGCTTTCCCAGGGCCTCGGCATAGGTTGTTTCATCAGTCTGTTTACTAACTGTCTCTTTCTCTAGAATGTATGTTCTGTGACAGCTTAATGTTGTCTTGTTTGCTGCTATATCTACCATTCAGTGCTTAAGCTGAAAGCCAGGGGTCATTCTTTACATCTAGAGTTCCTCAGTACCAGGGCTGTCCATACCCCAGTCTGCTTATCACTGTCTATTTTCACCATTACTATCTTGGTGTCAGATCCCAGAATCTCTGGCCCAACTATTGATATGATGGTCACCTCTCCAACCCATTCCTTTTTTTTTTTTGAGATGGAATTTCACTCTTGTTGCCCAGGCTGGAGTGCAATGGCACAATCTCAGCCACTGCAACCTCCGCCTCCTGGGTTCAAGCAATTCTCCTGCCTCAGCCTCCCAGGTAGCTGGGATTACAGGTGTCCGCCACTAGGCCTGGCTAATTTGTGTATTTTTAGTAGAGATGGGGTTTCACTATGCTGGCCAGCCTGGTCTCAAACTCCTGACCTCAGGTGATTCACCTGTCTCGGCCTCCTAGAATGCTAGGATTATATGCATGAACCACTGCTCGGCTTTTTTTTTTTTTTTTCTTCAGACTACGTCTTGCTCTGTTACCCAGGCTAGAGTGCAATGGTGAGATTATAGCTCACTGCAATTTCCAACTCCTGGGCTCATGTGATCCACCCACCTTAGCCTCCCCAAGTAGCTGGGTTTAATCTAACAAGTGTGTTCCACCAAACCCAGCCTTTTTTTTTTTCCTAGATATCGGGTCTCACTATGTTGCCCAGGCTGGTCTCAAACTCCCGGGCTCAAGTGATCCTCCCACCTCAGCCTTCCAAAGTGCAGGGATTACAGGCATGAGCCACTGCGCTCAGCCCCATCCATTCCTACCAGTGCAGCTGGAGGAATCTATTCAAACCAGAAATCTGAGCCCATCACTCATTTGTCTTAGCTCTCTGTGGATAAAAGCCAAATCCTTAACATGTTCTGGAAGGTTTCTAGTTAAACTGAACATCTACTACCCGCTTGGCTCTGCCCACATCCTGCTTCCCCTCCTGCTACCATAGATGAGCTCCCGGCCCTTTGCTGAGGCTGACGCCTCCATCCCTGCTCTGTTCCACCCGCCTCCTTCCTGAGGACCTTGTTCCTTTTTCATTTCTCTCTCTCTCTCGCCTAATCAACACATACTCCATGCTACATTACTTTCCTGACTGTCTCGTCCATGTCTATCAAATCCATGTCTTGGAACACCTTCCTCACTTAGCTTTTTTTTTTTTTTTTGAGACGGAGTCTCACTCTGTTGCCCAGGCTGGAGTGTAGTGGTGTGATCTCAGCTCACTGCAACCTCCACCTCCTGGGTTCAAGCGATTCTCCTGCCTCAGCCTCACAAGTAGCTTGGACTACAGGCATGCGCCACCTTGCCCAGGTAATTTTTGTATTTTTAGTAGAGACAGGGTTTCACCACGTTGGCCAGGCTAGTCTTGAACTCCTAGCCTCAAGTGATCCACCTGCCTCAGCCTCCCAAAGTGCTGGGATCACGGACGAGAACCACCATGCCCGGCCCCTCACTTAAGCTTCTAAGACATCAATGCTCCTGGTTATCCTCGCAGTTTGCCAAATGTTTGTTCCTTTTGTGGGATCTACAAAAAAAGCTAAGTCTCAAAATATTATACACATTCCAACAAATGGAAAATGTAATCTTACTAAATTCCTGTGAGAAATATCCCAGCACAGAAACTATGATTTCTTGCCACTTTGATGCTGGTATTAGCTAACAGAAAGGTGCCTACTCATGGAATATGCTTCAAATCAGATAAAAGAACAATGTGTGTAGGTTACCACACCCACCACTGTGACATGAGAGTAACAGACATCAGAATGCAACCCCACAGATGCTCCCAGAACATTCCACAGACTGCAGGTAAACCCTTCGGATCTGCCTCCTGGACTTACTACACGTGGGTGTACAATTACTACAAAAGTCTGAGTAGTACATCTCCTCAAAACAGCACAGAAGCTAGTGTGGAAAATAGCGGAACACTGTCTGGTACTAGAGAATAAAGAGGACAGAAGAGGCCGGGCGCGGTGGCTCAAGCCTGTAATCCCAGCACTTTGGGAGGCTGAGACGGGCGGATCATGAGGTCAGGAGATCGAGACCATCCTGGCTAACCCGGTGAAATCCCGTCTCTACTAAAAAATACAAAAAAACCAGCCAGGCGAGGTGGCGGGCGCCTGTAGTCCCAGCTGCACGGGAGGCTGAGGCAGGAGAATAGCGTGAACCCGGGAGGTGGAGCTTGCAGTGAGCTGAGATCCGGCCACTGCACTCCAGCCTGGGCGACAGAGCAAGACTCTGTCTCAAAAAAAAAAAAAACAGGACAGAAGAAAAAAAAAGCCTTGACATGATCTTTGTGTCCCTTAATATCATACATCTTCTCTCTTTGCTTAGTTAAGGAGGGAAAGAAGGGAGAGAGAAAGAAAGGGAGGGACAAGACCACCTTTTCTTCTCTGGAGCAGAAAAGAAAGCTATCAATAATAAGAGAAACTACACTTTACTGAGGTTTCCTTGGTGTCAGGGATTCTTATTATTTTTTCAGACAGGGTCTTGCTCTGTTGCCTAAGCTGGAGTTCTGTGACCTTATCTCGGCTCACTGCAACCTCCACCTCCCAGGTTCAAGCGATTCTCCCACCTCAGCCTCTCAAATAGCTGGGATTACAGGCGCCTGCCACCACACCCAGCTAATTTTTTTATTTTTAGTAGAGATGGGGTTTCACCATATTGGCAAGGCTGGTCTCGAACTCCTGACCTCAGGTGATCCACCTGCCTCGGCCTCCCAAAGTGCTGGGATTACAGGCATGGGCCACTGCGCCCAGCCTCGCGTCAGGGATTCTTCTTCAGATAGATACTTTCTTTTTTTTGAGACAAGGTCTTGCTCTGTTGCCCAGGTTGAAGTGGAGTGGTACAAGCACAGCTCACTGCAGCCTCCATCTACCAGGCTCATGTGATCCTCCCTCCTCAGTCTCCTGAGTAGCTGGGACTACAGGCATACGCCATCATGTCCGGCTAATTTTTATATTTTATTTTTTTGTAGAGATGGAGTCCCACTGTATTTCCCAGGTCAATCTTAAACTCTTAGGCTCAAGTGATCCTCCCACTTCAGCCTCCCAAAGTGCTAGGATTACAGGTATGAGCCACCATACCTGGCCTTTTAAGTGCTTCAGATAAATACATTTCATTTTAAAATTTCACTTTAAGCTGGGCCAGGGATTCACACCCATAATCCCAGTGCTTTGGGAGGATCCAGAAGTATCACATGAGCCTGGGATGTCCAGGCTGCAGTGAGCCATGATCATGCTACAGCCCTCCAGCCTGGGAGACAGAACAAGACATTGTCTCTAAAAAATAAACAAATAATCTCCTTTTGTCTTTTCTCTCTTTTGGTACTTAAGACAACTCTCTCAGAGCAGCTATTATCTCTACAGTAGTCTGACAACGAAGGCTCAAAGGGAAGGAGGTGAGAATGGAATAATGTCAGGGCAAGACTGGAATCTGAGTCTCCCCCCTCTAAATCCCTTGCTGGTTTTCCCAACACAGGTGGGGAGAATGGGGGCTGTGAGACTTTGGAGGGTGTGTCCCCGTGGGGATCACCTGTGGCTGAGATGAACTTGTTGTAGTTCTCATAGACCAGGGTCTGCATGTCGCTGTCTAGAGCCCGGATCTGCCGCACCATGTCCGTCTCACTGTCCATCAGCTGGGCCAGAGGGCACTCTCTACGCAGCTGAAGAAGTTGGGTGGTTAGTGTTCGGGTCAGGAGGCACTCATGTCCCTCAGCCTTGCCCGCAGCTGATAGGCTTTCAGTGCAAGAAATCTCTGATCCCCACCCCACCCGCTAAACCCCCGCCGGCTCTCAGGAATCCCAGGCATGGGGCCCTACGTGGCCTAGCTCAGGGGTTACTAGGTTCAACCCTGTTTGGTGTTTGTCAGCATTTGAAATCCTGGGGCTCGGCCTAAGCCCAGCCCCGCGCCTGTCAACGCTTGGGCCACGCCCCCAATCCGGGGCCTATCACATCAGCCCAGGAGACCTCAGCTGCCGCATCACCTTAGGCCAGTCCAGTCCTATTCATATCACCTCAGACGCCTGAGCTGCTCGTACTCCCTGGCCGAAGCTCGTCCTCTTATGAACCCCTGCTCCCCTCAACCTCACAAAAAGTCGGAGGCATGATCTGGGGGATCAATATATCAGGGGCCTGGTGCCCTTCCCCCATCCCCGCATCCCCCGCTCCCGGCACACACACCTTGTCTAGGTAAACTTCCGGGTCGAAGTGCGCCCCGTTCAGGTCAGTCGGGTCCAGGGGGTCGGGCCCCGCAGGGCGTCCCGCTGCCTCCCCTTCCGAGAGGCCGTAGTAAAGCTTCAGCATCCCGTGCGCCTTCCGCCGACGCTCCGGAGCCTCCCCCTCGGGCCCTTCTGGGGAGTCCCCAGGTCCAGACCCCGGGATAGGCCCGGCGGCAGCTGCTGCCGCCATCACTCCAACTGCAGCCCACGGGCGTGAGGCTGGGAAGGAAAGGGACGGGGAGGAGGCACTTCCGGGAGCCATAAAGTTATTGTTGAAACGAGGCAGTCCTTCAGGTGAAACGTCCCCCTGCAGCCCTAGGTCCTTCGAGACTAGAGTTCCCCCGCACCTGTCTTCCCCGGTTGCAAAGGTTCCGGGAGAGTCCTGAATTCCCCCAGTTTCCTAGGTGGAAGCATTTTGTGCAACTGCCTGGGGTTGCTGCTGTCCCAGAACGGGGACGGGTAGTGGCTCCCAAACCTGCACTCCCGCAGGCAAGCAGCCCACGGAATATGTGCCCAGACACAATGGACGGATATGGGACGTGAGGCCAGAGTAGAGTGTTCCTGGGATCCCGCCACTGTCTCGAGACCTGGGCAGTGGCTCAGTTTATCCCATTCCTAAAATTGGGGTACATAGTTCACAGGGGAGCTACGAGGATTAAATGCATGTACACTATTCTGTACCGTGCCTCTAGCGCAGTTCTACTTAGGGCCTGGTCCTCTGACGTGCATCAGAATTGCCTTCAGGACTATCTGTGGCACATTATAAGTCTCTGCGCTGAGCTGCGCGAGGCACTCCCGTAATCCCAGCGCTTGGGAGGCCGAGGCGGGTGGATCGCTTGAGCCCAAGAGTTCGAGACCAGCCTGGGCAAAATGGCGAAACTCCGTCTCTATTTAAAAAATACAGGCCGGGCGCGGTGGCACAGGCCTGTAATCCCAGCACTTAGGGAGGCCGAGGCGGGCGGATCACAAAGTCCGGAGTTCGAGATCAGCCTGGCCATTATGGTGAAACCCCGTCTCTATTAAAAATACAAAAATTAGCCAGGCATGGTGGCGCATGCCTGTAGTCCCAGCTACTCGGGAGGCTGAGGCAGAAGAATCACTTGAACCCGGTAGGCAGAGGTTGCAGTGAGCCGAGATCTCACCACTGCACTCCAGCCTGGATGACAGAGCGAGACTCTGTCTCAAAAAAAAACCCAAAATTAGCCAGGATGATGGCGCACGCCTGTGGTCCCAGCTACTCGGGAGGCTGAGGTGGGGGAATTGCTTGAGCCCGGATGGTGCCACTGCACTCCAGCCTGGGTGACAGAGCAAGAAGAAAAAAAAAGACTCTGGGGTTCACCCAGGTCTAGCTTCTTTTTAGAAAGTTCCCAAGTAGTTCAAGTAGTTCTGATACACACTCACATTTAAGAACCTGTAAGACTGGGCACAGTGGCTCACGCCTGTAATCCCAGCACTTTGGAAGGCGGAGGTGGGAGAACTGAGCCCGGGAGGTCAGGTCAATACCAGCCTAGACAACATAGTGAGACCCGCCCCCTCTCTATTATTGGAAAAAAAAAAAAGGACAGACTCAGCAGAGCTTATGTGACTGACTGATGGAATGTGCTGAGTGAAGGGCTGGGTGGAAATGTGGAGGATAACTCTCAGGGTTCTCTTTTCCTATTTTTTTTTTTTTGGTTTTTTTGTTTTTTGGTTTTTTTTTTTTTTGAGACAGGGTTTTGCTCTGTCATCCAGGCTGGAGTGCAGTGGTGCTGTCTTCGGCTCACTGCAGCCTTGACCTCCCCTCCCACCTCAGCCTCCTGAGCTGCTCTCCCAGGGTTCTGACTTGGACAAAAGTGCAGCTGTGCACAAAGGTGAAGAGCTCGCCTGTAGTCCCAGCTACTCCCAAGGCTGAGGTGGGAGACTCGCTTGAACCCAGGAGGCGGAGGTTGCAGTGAGTCCAGCCTGGGTGACAAGAGCAAAACTCCATCTCAAAAAAAAACAAAAAACAAAAAAATAGAGCAGAGTTGAGTAGCTACCATAGAGACTGCATGGTCCTCCAAACCTAAAATATTTACTATTTTACAGAAAAAGTTTGCTGACCTCTGAATCAATGGGATGTCTAGAAACCATTTAAAATACTTGATTTCAGCCTATGAAACTATAATCTTAAGAACATGAAAAAGGGTATAGATTGAGGCCTACTCAAAGAAGTCTATAAACGTTTTTAAAAGTTGGAGAATAGTGTTAAGAAAAATCATCCAGGCAGGTCGTGGTGGCTCACGTGTGTAATGCCAGCATTTTGGGAGGCCAGGGTGGGCATATCACCTGAGGTCGGGAGTTCGAGACCAGCCTCACCACCATAGAGAAACCCCGTCTCTACTAAAAACACAAAATTAGCTGGGCTTGGTGGCACATGCCTATAGTCCCAGCTACTTGGGAGGCTGAGGCAGGAGAATTGCTTGAACCCGGGAGGCCGAGGTTGCTATGAGCTGAGATGGCGCCATTGCACTCCAGCCTGGGCAACAAGAGCGAAGCTCCGTCTTAAAAAAAAAAAAAAAAATTAGCTGGGCATGGTGGCACATGCCTATAATCCCAGCTACTCAGGAGGCTGAGGCAGGAGAATCACTTGAACCTGGGAGGCGGAGGTTGCAGTGAGCTGAGATCCCGCCACTGCACTCCAGTCCGGGCGATAGAGTGAGACTCTGTCTCAAAAATAAAATAGAATTAGGAGCTAGGAACTTTTATGCATAAAAGTTCATTTGTATTCAAATAAGGACTGAGGCACAAACAATTGTTTCAACAGTGGGACCACAGCTGGGCCTTGGGGCATCACCCCTTTCATGTGGTTAGGATGGGGCTCTGAAGAACTATTGTGCTTGTCTGGAGACTGGCCAGCAAGCACAGGCGGCGGGTGCAGGCTCTAAGCCCACTGCTGGGAGGCAGCCTGTGGGTCTTGGGCTGACCTGGGACCTAACTTTTGGGGCAAACAGTTGGGCAGGAGGCAGTGGGGTGGCTGAGTTCAACATCAAGTCCTGTACTCCTCCCTCCTCTTCTCCTGCTTCAATCCCTGGGAGCTGTCATCTCACTCTATACCATTTCTGGCTGTTTTTCTGGCATATTTTGTTGACGCCCTTGGAGTGCTCACCTTTGTTTTTTTTCTTTTCCTTTCTTTTTTTCTGTGTCACCCAGATTGGAGTACAGTGGCATGATCATAGTTCACTGCAGCCTGGGACTCCTGGGCTCCAGCAATCCTCCCATCTCAGCCTCCTGAGTAGCTGGGACTAAAGACACGCACGAGCACACTCAGCAATTTTTTTTTTTAAGAGATGGGGTCTTGCTGGACAGGAGTGGTGGCTCACGCCTGGTAGGCCAAGGCGGGCAGATCACCTGAGGCTGGGAGTTCGAGATCAGCCTGACCAACATGGAGAAACCCTGTTTCTACTAAAAATACAAAATTAGCTGGGCTTGGTGGTGCATGCCTGTAATCCCAGCTACTCGGGAGGCTGAGACAGGAGAATCGCTTGAATCCAGGAGGCAGAGGTTGCAGGGAGCTAAGATCGCGCCATTGCCCTCCAGCCTGGGCAACGAGAGTGAAACTCTGTCTCAAAAAAAAAAAAAAGAGAGAGAGATGGGGTCTTGCTGTCTCCCAAGCTGGTCTTGAACTCCTGGCCCGAGGCAATCCTCCCACCTGGGCCTCTGAAAGTGCTGGGGTTGCAGGTGTGAGCTACCACACCCAGCCTAGCTCTTATCTCTTACATGCATGGAGGAAATGTTTTCCTTCTGGCTTGCATCTGACCCTGCTCACTCAGCACAGCCTCAGGTAGTATCAGATCTTAGTTTCAGTACTGACTCCCTCCCTTACTGGCTATGACAACTTGAGGAAGACCATCCTTTCTGCCTCAGACTCAAGTGTCAAATAGGATTTATGCCACCAGCCCCAGCTGTCTCATGGGACTCTTGGACTGATGGAGGTGAAAATGCTCCAAGCACCTGAAGGTGGCAGAGAGGAAAGCTGACCAGCATTGGGTCCTGTAAGAACATCTGGGGAGAGAATGGTAAAGCCAGGTGCCCTCTGGGCCACACTGGGAAGGGCACAGGGAAGATCCCGGGACAGCTCTGAAGAATCTGTTGATATCTTTCCTTCTCGTAATTCCTTTCCACCAGAGGGTAGAGCAAATACTTGAAACCTGGGATTCACCCCAGGCCTCCCCTCACCTGGGAATGCCTTCCAGCTATGCAGGTGGGTCCTAATCTCTCATCTGCCTAAGACTAGCTGTGAATCTAGACCACACCCGTCAACTTTTCTGAGCCCGTTCTTCATCTGTAGACTGTGTTCACGCTGCCTCCGTTGTGGGAAAATTGAGATGTGCACAAAAGTGTCTAGAGTGAGTATGGGACAACTAGGGCTGCTGCCCCTTCGCCATTGCTATGGGCCCCCACTGATCTCACAATTCAGAGCACCCCTACCACCTGTGAGGCAGTCCTGTGTTGGCTGGAATCAGCCTGTGTTCTAGAATCTTGTCCCCTCCACTGTCCTCCTGGTTCTAGAATCCCACTGCTATTCCATACCAGGCACTCTAGAACCAGAGACTGCTGCTTTTCCTGGGCAGGGCCTGCTTGCTCCAGCTCTCAAGTCTGACTTGCATCTACGCTGTGGGCAAGATGCGGCTGCGAGACCGCATCGCCACATTCTTCTTCCCAAAAGGCATGATGCTCACCACGGCTGCACTGATGCTCTTCTTCTTACACCTGGGCATCTTCATCAACGACGTGCACAACTTCTGCATCACCCACCACTACGAACACATGAGCTTTCACTACACGGTCGTCCTGATGGTAGGCTCGGGGCAGGGACACAAGGGCTGGCTGCGGGAGGCCCAGGGGGCTGATGGAAACCCCACTGTTGTGTCAGGGGGCCACTCTCCCACTAGATGGGCCTACAGTTCTCCCAGGTGATCAGCATCTGCTGGGCCGCCATGGGGTCACTCTATGCTGAGATGACAGAAAACAAGTACATCCGCTGCTCTGCCCTGACCATCCTGAGTGAGTGGCGGGAGGGGGAGGGTACAAGGGGGAGCGGGGAGCTTTGGAACCCTGAGATATGGCAAGGAGTAGCCAGGGAAGGGTACTGGGGATCACGGGGGGCTCTCTCCTCCACCCAGTGCTCAACGGAGCCATGTTCTTCAACCGCCTGTCCTTGGAGTTTCTGGCCATCGAGTACCGGGAGGAGAACCACTGAGGCCTGGGGAGTCGGAACAGGGCTGAGGAGGCTGAACGAAAAGGCTGCCTCGGGTGTTTTAATAAAGTTGTTGTTTATTTCCACCTGCCAGCTCCTTCATGGGGCAAGGGGTGGGAGGCTGGAGACCCGGGAGGAAAGCAAGCCAAGACAAATCCTTGACCCGCAGGGACTCCAGGCCCGGCCTACAACCACTCTGGTGGACTCAGCTTTGGGTCCAGGGTCTTAGTGTCTTAGGCTTGACAGAGAGGGGCAGTGAAGAGGTGCCCCCAGCCTCCCCATTACCCCGCCTCTCCTCCACAGGACCCAAGTCCTAGGCTGGCCTAGCCACAAGCAAGGGGGCTCAGGAGGGGCCCACGCGGATGTGAGGGTTCATGAGAGGGTCCAGGTTGGGGTCGCTGTCCGCTGCAGCCCGGCCTAGGCGAGACATGAGGGCAAGGAGGGCCAGAAAGCCCAGCAGTCCCAGGAGTAGCAGCAGCCCTGCCCGCTGGAGCAGAGTCAGCGGTCGCTTCCGAGACCCGGCCCGGCTCCTGGGGGGATGAGGGGAAAATCAGGTCAGGCCCCAGTCCCTGGTGGCCCCCACGGCCTAGAGAGAAGCCCCGGTCACCACCCATTCCTGAACCTCCATCTCCTCGTCTGTGCCTCAGAGATGATCACTCCTGCACTTGCCACCATAGGGCCTTATTGTGCAGCTCAGACCAGCTGAGGCACACGACTGTGTTCTGGAAACTACAACGTGTCAGGCGTCGGGGAGAGTTACAAAGATTAGGGGGTGTCAGTTCAGGAAGGGGCCTCAAAGAGCCTGAGTCCAAACCTCCTGTGTAGGAGGCACTGAGACAGCCCCAGAGAGAAGCAAACCACAGCTTCTGCTGCACAGCCAAGGCCTCTGCACAGCCCCAGCACCAGGTACTGTCACTCCCCAGAACAAGCCCCTTTGGTCATGAAACTGTCCCTCCCAGGGCCTCTGGTTCCCACTCCCTCTCTACCCCTTCCCGGCATTCTGCCCGCCTGACCCTGTGTACCTTAGCAGCTGGGCCAGCCAACCCAAGGCAGGCCGGCGTCGGTACTTGTCATCGTCACAGTCTCCATGGAGGCCTGGTGTCCGGTCATCATCCCGCGTATCATACACCTTCCTAGGGGCTACAGGGTGGAGCCACTAGCACCAATAGACTCAGGAAAACTGGCCGCTTTGGGAGGGCTAGGGGGATCACCTGCCCTCCTCAGTCTAACAGAGTATCTCAGAATCGTGCGGAGGTAATGGCTGTGCCTGGATTGAGGACAGGTTCCTCCAGGTGGGTCTCTCTCTGGATCCTCAAGATCCCCGTACACAAACCACTCCACCACCCTCTTTCTATCCTTCCGCGGCCTGGGTCACTCCCAGGCTCACCATGAGTCAAGGGCTCAGGATTGCCCATGTGGATCACTGTGTGCTGCTCGGGCCGGCCTGGGGAAGCCGGGGGCCGGGGGGCCTGGCTGTAGAAGGCTGGGGCAGCAGAGGCACTGTCTACCTCCTCTGGTCCAGGGGTACTGCTGGCTGTGGGCGGAAAGAGAGCCATCAGCAGAAGTAGTGGGTAGAGCTCAGGGGTAGAGCATGTGACTGTAGACCAAGGGAGCTGTCAGCAGAGCAGGGAGGCTAAAGCCCAGACAGTCGGTGGAAGCCACCACTTACCATTAAAGCTAGACCAGTCAGAGAAGTCAGATGTGTTGAGAGGCTCGGGCTCTGGGCTCACCACCTCATCGATCTGGAGGAAGGAATCTGGGTCACCAGGCTGCTTAGTACTGTCCCCACCCATCTGGCTCAGGTGGGGCCCAGGGCAGATGGATGGTCAGACAGACAGAGGGACTCTCACCAGAGGGAGGCCCAGTCCTGCCCGGGCCCAGTTGACCGTGGCCAGCTTCTCTCTCAGTGCGGAGGCCACAGGGCCAGCCAGGTTGGTTGGGGGGAAGATGGGGCCATTGCAGCTGGGGCACTGGTAGCCGGCAGGTGCCGTGTTTCGGGGTAGCTGGGCAGCACGTTCATTGAGGCAGGCCCAGTGAAAGAGATCTTAGGACCCATGAGACAGGGGAGAAGAGACATGAGGAAGAAGACACTTAGGGCTCCTAGCCTAGCAATAGCCCCCAAACCATTGCAGGACATATGGACACACGTGTGTGCCAGAGCCTTCTCCTCCCCGTCCTGTTCCCTAAAACATCAGTCTTCTTGGCTATCACCATCTAAGTCCAGGCAGTGCTACCAAGCTGTCCAGCTCACAGGGGTAAGTTTGGGTGGGAAGAAATGCCACCTCTCCTTTCAGTGAGTCCTCTCTGGGCCTGCACTCATCATACTCTTTGGGCTAATGGCTAATAATGAACAGTTTCAGAAAAGGTTCCTTGATATACACACAGGCACACATATGCATGTACACATCCCTGGGCACACATGTACATGTGCTTATAAGCACGTAATCAAACACAAGTAGCATTCACTATATCTACACTATGGGCACAGGAGCCTTCACACATACACATCTATACACTCACAGGTTTGCTAACACTCAGGCACATTCAACCATGCATTCTCTTGTAATCCCACAACACACCTGTGTTCACATGTTTACGTACATACATTTACCCATTCATTCACCCCCAAGTACTAATCAACACACTAACACTCATTTAAACACACAGTGTACATTAAGTGCCTGCAAGTACACACACGCACTCATAAGGAGAAACACATATGGAGCTGCCTCTTGCATGAGCTCCTTCAAAAACTGGAGCTAAGGCTCTTACTCCAGATTCAGGTCAAAGTCATGACACATATGTCTGCTGACTTCTTTTAGCTAACTTTAACGTGGGAAACTCACTTCCTCTCTGTTTAGACTTGGAATCAGTGGTGGATCCTGAATATCTGAAAGCGACATGCCGGTCTGGCTAGCTGATAGTCACGGCCACCAGCATACACATAAGCTTGACTGGCTCTCGCTCAAACCTCCAGATTGGCAGGGCTGAATTTTTAGGAAAGAGGAACTAGGAGCTTTAATTTTTAGGAAAGACAGTGAGGCCTAGAAAGGAAGAATAACTTGCCTGAACTTACAGAGCAGGTAAGGAACTTTAATATGACTAGAATCTGGGTTCTGAGACTTGGGGGACTCACTGTCCTGCTGCTTGAGGAGGGCCTGGAAACCAGTCACCAAGCTGGCCCCTGAGGATGGCCTGATCCCCCCGAGGTGCCAAGGCCTCACCATAGCAGACAAGGCGGGTCGTCTCTCGGCTGGCCAGGGGTATGTTGCACAGGCGGCAATTGGGGTTGTAGTCGCTATCTTGGAGCCATTGCAGGTAGGACTGGACGATGCACTGGAGTGGGAGAGAGATGTCACAACTGGTGCTGGGGCTGCTCGGCCTATCACCCCAAGGTCTGACGGTCTCTTTTTCTCTAGTCACAGAGGAGACTCATCCTTTTGTTTGTTCAATCAATATTTATTGAGCACATACTGTGCGCCAGACTCTCTCTTGGGGGCGGGGATATATCAGTGAACAAAATAAACCAAGTCCTTGCCCTTGTGGGGCTTACATTCTAGCGCGGGGTCCCTCATGGATTTGGAGGAAGCCAATACCGCCTTGCCCACCCAGTGCCCCGCTCAGTCGCTCCCCTGAAGGCCCCACCTTGGCGTGATTGGCTACCAGGCAGTGCTCGCAGACGTTGACCCGGTGTTCGAAGCAGAACAGGTTGGTCACCTTTCTCTTGGGGCACTTACAAAGCCCCATGATCGATCCTGGGAAAGGGGCCTGAGTTGGTAGGAAGCCAGGTTCTGGTGGCCACCACTACGCTCTCACCAGCCCAGTTTCCACTCTTAACTCCCCCAGACACTCTCTTATTCGCCCCGACCCAAGATTTCTGCCCACTGTTCCTCCTTATGCGGGGAAACACCCCCTGCATAAATCCCACCTCCGGCGACCCCTCAATCCTTCTGGATCCCGCCCCTGGCCAGGCCCCTCCATCAGCGACTCCCCGATACCACCGGCCCCGCCCCCAAGGCCTCTCCTGAGCCCCACCCCCTCCAAGCCCCGCCCCTTCTCTACAGACCCCAGTCTCTGTGTTTACTGATCGGCCGCTGCACCGGTTCCGAAGGGCGGCAGCGATGCTTCGAGGCGAGGAAGGGCAGGGACCACGCTCTCCAAGCTTCTTGCTCCGCTCCCTTCAGCCCCGGCCGCCCCGATTATCCCTCCGCTGCCACGTCTCTTCCGGGTGCGGCGCGCCCTGATGACGCCATCGCACCCCTGGGCCACGCCTCCGCTGACGCTAGGCGTGAATACCGGTGGAAAAGAGTGGGGGCCCGAGCGCCGCGGACCTCTCTCCCTACGTCACTTCCGCTTCCTTCTCCGCAGGGCGGGTAATTCGAAAGTCTTTTGCAGCGAGTGGCCTTCCCCGTTGGCGCGCGCCCGGGGCGGCGGCGCTGGAGGAGCTCAAGACCGAGCTTAGTTATGTCTGGGAGGCGAACGCGGTCTGGAGGAGCCGCTCAGCGCTCCGGTGAGCGGAGGGCGCGTGGGAGACGTGAGGTCGAGCCGTTTGGGGGACGCAGTCCTGTGAAAGATTGCCCTTCTCTCCCGCTGCTGCCTCCAGTGGGGCGCCCTTAGACGGGCTTGTTTGGGAATTTTCTCGCTGTCTCTAGAACCTGTTCTCTGGACTCTAAGGTCTAGAGTCCTCCTCTACCACTTAACTTTTTTCTCTTTCCAGGGCCAAGGGCCCCATCTCCTACTAAGCCTCTGCGGAGGTCCCAGCGGAAATCAGGCTCTGAACTCCCGAGCATCCTCCCTGAAATCTGGCCGAAGGTGAGCCCCAGGTTTCTCACTTCCTCCCCTTGTGGCCCCTCACCTAATGTTGAGCTCACGTTCATCCCTCTTCTCCAGACACCCAGTGCGGCTGCAATCAGAAAGCCCATCGTTTTAAAGAGGATCGTGGCCCATGCTGTAGAGGTAAAAGCTAAGGAGGGTGTTGTGGGTGAGTAGGCGGGCAAAACTGGGGGCTAGCTATGAGATAATTGGTATTGTACCCCGCAGGTCCCAGCTGTCCAGTCACCTCGCAGGAGCCCTAGGGTGAGTTCACTTTCATCTACTTAATTAAGTAGAATCTGGGTCACTCTAGAGGTGGACAGCATACATTGGCTGCTCACATCTGCCCAGGGAGCTGTTTTGCAGTACTACAGAAACAGTTTGACTTTGGGCACCTGCATGCATTGCCAGTCTTGAGTACTCCCTGAAGACTTAATACACTTAACTTTTTATGCCTTGTGTATTTCTACCATTTTCCTGGAACTTCATGTAAAAACTGAGCGATGTCTTAACTCCACATACTGCCTTTCTAATCCATTTTGCCTTTAGCTTTCATTTATGGGTGTTCTAAGATAAGTCATGTGTATGACATTTTTACAGTTTTAGCACAAGCTATTATCAAAGGATGTTTCATTAATAGACAATCTGAAGACACAATGAATGAGAAATGTGAACTCCTTTGAAGAGCTGATAGGGCTTAGAGTCAACTAGGGAGAAAGACAAATGACCAGTGATGGCAGCGTTTTGTACTGGGACTGCAATAAGGAATACTAGATGCTATGATGGTGGCTAACCCAGACCATGTGGCTCAGGGAATGTTTCATGGAAGAAGAAACATTTAAACTGAGTCTTTAAAGACAAGTAGAGGTGGGTGCAGTGGCTCACACCTGTAATCCTAACACTTTGGGAGGCCGAGACGGGCAGATCACTTGGGTCAAGAGTTTAAGACTAGCCTGGCCAACATGATAGTAGAGTAGCCTGTCTCTACTAAAAATACAAAAATTAGCCAGGCATAGTGGCACATGCCTGTAGTCCCAGCTACTTAGGAGGCTGAGGCAGGAGAATCGCTTGAACCCAGGAGGCGGAAGTTACAGTGGGCCAAGATCGCACCCCTGCACTCTAGCCTGGGCGACAAAACGAGACCCCATCTCAAAAAAAAAAAAATTGGAGGGTTCCAGGCCAAAGAAGAAGCCATGTTTTCAGAGGCCGAGCAGAGCCCGATGAGGCACAAAAGCCACACTCATGACTTGGGCTTCATTCTTGGGTCTGTGGGCAGCCTTTGGAGAGTTCTGGGTAAGGTAGTGACTGAGTCAAGTTTGAATGTTTTAAGAAAGACCCTTCTGGGAGCTGTGGGGAGAATGGTTTGGAGAAGCGCTACCTTGGGGCTCCAAGACCAGTGGAATGACGTGAAGTCCAGGAATTCTGAAGCATGAAGCCAAGGGCGTGAGCTAAAGCCAGGATGATACACAGTACTGGGTTCAGAGGGCATCCCTCCCCAGAGGGCTTCCCTGATCACCCTTATCCTATTGCTGGCACATTTCTCTATGTAATTCTGTTAGGCCTTACCAGTTCTTTTTTTTTTTTTTTTTGAGATGGAGTCTTGCTCTGTAGCCCGGGCTGGACTGCAGTGGCCGGATCTCAGCTCACTGCAAGCTCCGCCTCCCGGGTTTATGCCATTCTCCTGCCTCAGCCTCCGGAGTAGCTGGGACTACAGGCGCCCGCAACCTCGCCCGGCTAGTTTTTTTTTTTTTGTATTTTTAGTAGAGACGGGGTTTCACCATGTTAGCCAGGATGGTCTCGATCTCCTGACCTCGTGATCCGCCCGTCTCGGCCTCCCAAAGTGCTGGGATTACAGGCTTGAGCCACCGCGCCCGGCCCAAGGCCTTACCAGTTCTAAAGACAAGGTCTTGCTCTGCCACCCAGGCTGGAGCACAGTGGTGAGATTTTGACTCACTGTAGATCCTCCTCAGCCTCTCAAGTAGCTGGGACTACAGTCGCACACCACCATGCCTGGCTAATTTTTTTATGTTTTCTCTAATTTTTTTTGTAGAGATGAGGGTTCACTATGTTGCCCAGGCTGGTCTTGAACTCCTGGACTTAAGTGATCCTCCCACCTTGGCCTCCTAAAGTGTTGGGATTATAGGCATGAGCCACTGTGCCTGATCCTTACCAGTTCTTATAGTGTATTTTCTTGCATGTTTGATGTCTTTCTCTCCTCTCTAAGAACATAGGCACCTTGAGGGTAGGGACTTCTGCCTTTCCTAGTGGCCACTCATTCTTGTTGACTGACTGAGATTCACGGTACATCAAACAGGATAAAGTTGCCAGGACCTGAGTGACTGCTTGGCTACAGAGGATGAGGAAGTGGTAGTGGTGACCACCAATTTATTCAGCTTCCCTGTTTTTTGTTTTTTTGAGACGGAGTCTCACTCTGTCGCCCAGGCTGGAGTGTAGTGGCGCAATCTTGGCTCACTGCAAGCTCTGCCTCCCGGGTTCATGCCATTCTCCTGCCTCAGCCTCCCAAGTAGCTGGGACTATAGGTGCCCGCCACCAGGCCCAGCTAATTTTTTTGTATTTTTAGTGGAGACGGGGTTTCATCATGTTAGCCAGGATGGTCTCGATCTCCTGACCTCGTGATCCGCCCGCCTCGGCCTCCCAAAGTGCTGGAATTACAGGTGTGAGCCACCGTGCCCGGCCTTTTTTGAGTTGGAGTCTTGCACTGTCACCCAGGCTGGAGCACAGTGGCGCAATCTCGGCTCACTACAACCTCCGCCTCCCACGTTCAGTTGATTCTCCTGCCTTAGCCTCCCAAGTAGCTGGGATTACAGGCACCTGCCACCACGCCTAGCTAATTTTTTTGTATTTTCAGTAGAGACAGTTTCACTATGTTGGCCAGACTTCTCTCGAACTTCTGACCTCAGGTGATCCACCCACCTCAGCTTCCCAAAGTGCTGGGATTATATGCATGAGCCACCATGTCTGGCCACCCGTTACCTCTTGAACTTCATCTTCAGTTTCTTCCTCTTTCCTTCACTTCAGCTACGCTGGCCTCTTGTTCTTTGACCCTGACTAGTACGCTGTGGCCTCAGGGTTTTTGCACCTTCTGTTCCCACTGCCTAGAACACTTGGCCACGAGTCACTCCCACACCTCCTTCAAGTTGTAGCAAGAATGTCACCTCAGTGAGGCCTGTATTGACCTTTATCTCTTTGCAATTCTAACCTGCCCCAAGCACTCTGTCCTGTTCTGTGTTTTCCTGTAGTGCTTGATACTGCTCACATCATACTGAATTTTCTTATCTGTTTTTCCCTTAGAATGGGGCAGGGGTTTTCTCTGTTTTATTCCCTGCTGTATTCCCAGTTCCTGGCACAGAACAGGTGACTGATAAATACTTATGGACTGAGTGGACATTTTAGGACAATCCTCATCAGCTGTGTGGCAGATGGACCACAGAAGGCAAGGGCGGAAATGTGGAGAGAAATCAGAAGGTCACTGGGACCAGCCTGGGCAACATAGGGAGATCCCTCTGTTCTACAAAGAAACAAAAAAAATCAGCCAGAGTGGCACATGCCTGTAGTCCCAGCTACTCAGAGGCTTAGGTAGAAGGATTGCATGAGCCCTGGAGGCTGAGGCTGCAGTGAGCCATGATCATGCCACTGCACTCCAGCCTGGGCAACAGAGTTAAGACCCTATATCCGGAAACAAAACAAACAAAAAAAGGTTGCTCAGCTGGTCTAGAAGACACCTAATGAGGGCTTGAGTTGGTCAGAGGGGAGGCTGGATGCTGGGCACATTTTGGAAGCAAGCGACAGCATCAGCAGATGGGGGCAAGTCCACTCGTGTCACAAAAGCAGACTCCTCGGAAGCAATGGTGGGTTGTTTTCTTCTCCCCTCGTCTCTTTCAGGGTCTGATTTGTCTCTTCCTTAAAAAAGTGTGTGTCCTGTGGGTCTTTCTTTCCACGCTGAATCTTCTCAGGCTTTTCTGGAAGTAAGCAGTCCAACTAAGTACTGGGGGCATCCTCTCTTCTGTCCTGGTACAGATTGCCTTTCTCTTGGAGAAAGAAAACGAGCCCCCTGGCAGGGAGCTTACTAAAGAGGACCTTTTCAAGACACACAGCATCCCTGCCACCCCCACCACCACTCCTGTGCCCAACCCTGATGCCGAGTCCAGCTCCACGGAAGGAGAGCTGGACGCCAGAGACTTGGAAATGTCTAAGAAAGTCAGGCGTTCCTACAGCCGGCTGGAGACCCTGGGCTCTGCCTCCACCTCCACCCCAGGCCGCCGGTCCTGCTTTGGCTTCGAGGGGCTGCTGGGGGCAGAAGACTTGTCCGGAGTCTCACCAGTGGTGTGCTCCAAATTCACTGAGGTCCCCAGAGTCTGTGCAAAGCCCTGGGCCCCAGACATGACTCTCCCTGGAATCTCCCCACCACCCGAGAAACAGAAACGTAAGAAGAAGAAGATGCCAGAGATCTTGGTGAGTGAGAGGCAGGGGTTTTTCTCTGCCGTGTGCTCTGGCAGACGTGCACGGCTGGGGCTCTGGCTCTTTTGGGGGATAGGCAGCACCTGCAGGGTGTGGGTGAGATGCTCCAGCCACCATGTTCCCTTCTCACTCACCTGCTCCCCATTTCTCTTCCCTCAGAAAACGGAGCTGGATGAGTGGGCGGCGGCCATGAACGCGGAGTTTGAAGCTGCTGAGCAGTTTGATCTCCTGGTTGAATGAGATGCAGTGGGGGGTGCACCTGGCCAGACTCTCCCTCCTGTCCTGTACATAGCCCCCTCCTTGTGGAGGGGACACTTAGGGTCCCCTCCCCTGGTCTTGTTACCTGTGTGTGTGCTGGTGCTGCGCATGAAGCCTGTCTGCCTTTGAGGGCTTAGGCAGCAGTGGCAGCCATCTTGGTTTTAGGAAATGGGGCCGCCTGGCCCAGCCACTCACTGGTGTCCTGTCTCTTGTCGTCCTGTCCTTCCTATCTCTCCAAAGTACCACAGTCAGTTTCCAGATGGGCCACAGACTGGGGAGGAGAATCACTGGCCCAGCCAGAAGTTAAAGGGCTGAGGCTTGAGGTGAGGGGCACCCTCTGCTCTTGCCAGGAAGGGTGGCTCCTTGGAAATAGGCCCAGGGGTTCTGCCAGCCTCGGCCTTTCCATCCTGAGCTGCCTTCTGTTGGTGGCTTTCTTCCTGAACTCATCTGCCTAAAGAAGTTTTCGGTTCCGTGGGTTTTCCTTCCAATTCTGTAAATAGTCCCAGAGAGAATTCGTGGGCTGAGGGCAATTCTATCTTGGAGGAAGAAGCTGGACATTCAGCCTGTGAAGTCTGAGTTTTGAAGGATGTGGGAAGCCTTAGTTGGGTCTCAGACCATAAGTGTGTACTACACAGAAGCTGTGTTTTCTTTTTTTTTTTTTTTTTTTTTTTTTTGAGACGGAGTCTTGCTCTGTAGCCCGGGCTGGACTGCAGTGGCCGGATCTCAGCTCACTGCAAGCTCCGCCTCCCGGGTTTACGCCATTCTCCTGCCTCAGCCTCCGGAGTAGCTGGGACTACAGGCGCCCGCCACCTCGCCCGGCTAGTTTTTTGTATTTTTAGTAGAGACGGGGTTTCACCGTGTTAGCCAGGATGGTCTCGATCTCCTGACCTCGTGATCCGCCCGTCTCGGCCTCCCAAAGTGCTGGGATTACAGGCTTGAGCCACCGCGCCCGGCTAAGAAGCTGTGTTTTCTAGTTCTGGTCTGCTGTTGAGATGTTTGGTAAATGCCAGGTTGATAGGGCACTGGCTGCTTGGAGCAAAGGGGCCACCAGGTGCTGTGGGTTTCTGTGGCTCACGGCCTCTGGGCTGGTGCCTTGCACAGGGCCCACGCTGGAGTCTTACCACTCTGCTGCAGGGGTGGAAGATGGCCCCTCTTGTCACCCACACCCATTTCTTACAAAATAAGTTACACAGAGTCTACTTGGCCCTAGAAGAAAAAGTTGAAGAGTGCCAGTCTTACTAGCATTTTGCAACTATACCTGTAAAGTCCTCGGAAACTCCTTGTGTACCAGACAGCGGTGGGGGCTGATAGCAGTTTTAGTTTTTGGCCTCCCTATCCTCTCACATGAGAACACTGCCTGGATGCATGTCATGATCTCTGGAGAATTTCCCCATCTTTCTCTTCTTTGAATACTGAGGATTCAATAGTGTGGATTCGAAGGCTGCCCTGCCCCGACTCTCCCACCGCACCCCAGTCCGTTGTACCTTTTGATGTTTATAAGTTCATGGAAGTAGACACTGAGGTGTGCAGAGGAGCTGATGGATAACAGAGAATGCCAGTGAAGATGAGTGCTGGGTCAGGGTACTTGGAAGAAACGTTGCAGGCCAGGCAGGCCCTAATAAAACCCTCTGCCAGGCCTGGGAGTCCCAGGCCATCTGCTCAACACTGTGCTTTGTCAGACTTGCAAGCAAGCCCCCTTGCGGGGGAGGCCTAGGTGTCCTTGAGCTGAACGGCACTAAAGAACTCTTGTCCTCACTGGCTGATGTGGCAGTACTCTTGGGAAATGTCTTAGTTCTGCAGAATCAGGGGTCACCAGATGATGCGGAGTTGAGATCATCACTGCAAACTTCTCTGTTCCTGAGGAACTAAATTTAAGGAAAAAAATGGGATTTTGTTTTATAGTTGGAAAAAAATCCTGATTAAAGATTTTCTGCCTGTCCATGGACTATGTTTCTTTTATTGAGTCAAAGGCAGAGCCGAGGGTAAGGCCAGGCCTCCTGTGGGCTGCATCACTGGGGTTGTCCCTTTGTCCGGGCGCTCCCAGCCCCACTCACCCCCATTTGCCCCATGGTAGATCACTGTCCTGCCCCACTTTTTTTTTTTTTTTTCTTGAGGCAGAGTCTCACTCTGTCGCCTAGGTTGGAGTCCAGTGGCGTGCTCTCAGCTCACTGCAACCTCCACCTCCCGGGTTCAAGCGTTTCTCCTGCCTCAGCCTCCCCAGTAGCTGGGGTTACAGGCGCCTGCCACCAAGCCCAGCTAATTTTAATATTTTTATTAGAGATGGGGTTTCACCATGTTGGCCAGGCTGGTCTCGAACTCTGACCTCAAGTGATTTGGCCTCCCAAAGTGCTGGGATTACAGGCGTGAGCCACCGTGCCTGGCCTGTCCTGCCCTTTGTCTTGTTTATTTCTGTCCAGTCCCTAATCCGATCCTCTTCCAGGAGGAAGAAAGCCGGGTCTGGGGTGAGGGTGCTGAGAGCTCCCCCAGTGCCCACAGGAGATGCCTGGGAAGTAAACATCCTCCCAAGTCCAGCCCTTGTTCCCCATTCCCTTTCAGGCCCCTTTGAAGGAGCCTGAGTTGCTCACTCCATGGTCCAGACTGGACGCTGTGTAGCAGCAGGTGCTGTGGGACCCCTGGGGAGCTGCTCAAAGATGCTGATGCCTGGAAATTCTCCCACTTGGCCTTAGGTAAGGCTAGGACCCTACATGTAGGTGGCACAGACCAGCCTCCCATCCCATCCTCCATACCCGTACTTGCCTCCTAGTCATCCAAACAAATCAAGGCCATTAAGTTTTCCGCAGACTTAATTCACTTTGGCCTCCTTTTCTGACCCAGAGGACACGAGTCCTTTCTTCAAGGCTAACCTTTCCACCTTGGCTTTTGATCCAATTATCTTGTCTCTGAAACCTTCCTCTTTCTGCCAAATCCTAAATGGCTTTTATTTGCTTTGTTGTTAAAAAATGACAACCAGGCTGGGCACAGTGGCTCACACCTGTAATCCTAGCACTTTGGGAAGCCGAGGCAGGAGGATCACTTGAGCTCAGGAGTTCAAGACCAGTCTGGGCTGGCCGGGCGCGGTGGCTCAAACCTGTAATCCCAGCACTTTGGGAGGCGGAGACGGGTGGATCACGAGGTCAGGAGATCGAGACCATCCTGGCTAACACGGTGAAACCCCGTCTCTACTAAATATTACAAAAAACTAGCCGGGCGAGGTGGCGGGTGCCTGTAGTCCCAGCTACTCGGGAGGCTGAGGCAGGAGAATGGCGTGAACCCGGGAGGCGGAGCTTGCCGTGAGCCGAGATCTGGCCACTGCACTCCAGCCTGGGCGACAGAGCAAGACTCCGTCTCAAAAAAAAAAAAAAAAAAAAAAGACCAGTCTGGGCAACATAGGGAGACCCTGACTCTACAAAAAAATGTAAAAAAAAAATGGGTGTGGTGGCGCATATCTGTAGTCCTAGCCACTCAGGAGGCTGAGGTGGGAGGATCACCTGAGCCTGGGAGGTCAGGGCTACAGTGAGCCATGATGACGCCATTGCACTCCAATCTGGGCGACAGAGTATAGACCCTGTCTCAAAAGACAAAAACCACCAAAAGTTGGCCAGCATCTGTTGTTAGCTACCACCATTACTCCCTCCTTTTAAGCTTGAAGGAACGTTCCAAGTTGCTGTTTCCAACTCCAGCTCAGGCTTTGAATTTATTCCCAATGCCCTCATCACTCTCTTTACAGCTCAAAGGTAACCAGTGATGTCCTAATGTCCAGTATTCCAAGCTCAGGACTCTGCCAGCACACCCTCTTTGGGGCTATGGCACTGCCAGCTCCTTTTTCTTGGCTTTTCCTGAAATGTCTGGATACCAGGCCTCAGTCCTGGACCCTCTTTCCCACCTGCCTGCTCTTGCCAGGTAGCCTCAGGTTCTCTGAACTGCCTCCTTGCTCAAGACTTGGCCATCTTTATCTCCAACCTAAAACTGTCCTGAGCTACAAATCAGAATCTAGAACTGCCTTTCAGGAAGTCATCTGAAGCTCTGCTCATCCAGCAGCTTGCTTACTCCTGTGTTCTCTGTGCCATTAGCAGAGCCACCAGCTGACACAGTCACGCAGGCCAGGAACCCAGGACCAGCTCCTTCCTTCACCCCATCTGGCCAGCCCCATCCCCCTCAACATCCCCCCACTCCACAGTCACCAGACAATTGCACTAGCCTCCTATGGGTGCTTCCCTTTGGCTGCTGTGTCTCCACACTGTCTGCACTGCAGCTAGAACATATTTCCTAAAACACACAATACGATCCTGTCTCTTCCCTCCTTAATTTTTTAATTTTGAGATGGAGTTTCACTTTTGTTGCCCAGGCTAGGGTGTGGTGGCACAATCGGCTAACTGCAACCTCCACCTCCTGGGTTCAAGCAATTCTCCTGCCTCAGCCTCCCGAGTAGTTAGGATTACAGATGCCCGCCACCATGCCTGGCTAATTTTTCTATTTTTAGTAGAGACGGGATTTCGTTATGTTGGCCAGGCTAGTCTTGAACTCCTGACCTCAGGTGATCCGCCCAGCTCGGCCTCCCAAAATGCTGGGGTTATAGGTGTGAATCACCATGGCTGGCATGCTGGGACTATTTCTCCTCTCCTTAAAACTCTTTTTTTGGGGGGGGACTGAGTTTCACTCTTGTCACCCAGGCTGGACTGCAATTGCACAATCTCGGCACACCACAGCCTCCGCCTCCCGAGTTCAAGCAATTCTCCTGCCTCAGCCCCTGAGTAGCTGGGATTACAGGCATGTGCCACCACACTCAGCTGATTTGTAGTTTTAGTAGAGACTGGGTTTCTCCATGTTGGTCAGGCTGGTCTTGAAATCCCGACCTCAGGTGATCCACCATCCTCGGCCTCCCAAAGTGCTGGGATTACAGGTGTGAGCCACCATGCCCAGCCAAAACCCCTGCCTTTGTTTGTTTGTTTTGGTTTTTTTTGAGACGGGGTCTGGCTCTGTCGCCCAGGCTGGACTGCAGTATTGTGATCTGGGCTCACTGCAACCTCCACCTCTCAGACTCAAGCCATCCTCCCACCTCAGCCGCCCAAGTAGCTGAGACTACAGGCGTGTGCCACCATGCCTGACCTTTAAAACCTTTTAATACAATTTCACATCTGAGTGTAATAAGACCAGAGAAAGTTGAAAGCAGGGATTGGAATAGATTTGTACACCCATGTTCCTAGCAGCATTATTCAACAATAACCAAATAGCTGGAAACACAAATGTCTACCAGCAGCTGAATGGATAAAGTATGACCTATCGATATAGTGGAATATTATTCAGCCTTAAAAAGAAGGAAATTGGGCCAGGTGCAGTGGCTCACACCTGTAATCCCAGCATTTTGGGAGGCCAAGACTGGCGGATCACTTGAGGTCAGGAGTTCAAGACCAGCTTGGCCAACATGGTGAAACTCCGTCTCTACTAACAGTAGAAAAATTAGCTGGGCCTGGTGGCGGTTGCCTGTAATCCCAGCTACTTGGGTGGCTGAGGCAGGAGAATGGCTTGAACCCAGGAAGTGGAAGTTGTGATGAGCCAATATTGTGCCACTGCTCTCCAGCCAAAACAGAAACCTCTGCTGACTTCCCATGCTCCGTGCTGCGGTAGAATGGATGCTCGCTGGTGGATCCCCGCAACCAGGACCTAAGCTGATCAGATTCCCCACCTTGAGCAATGGGTGTGAGCAGGGATGAAGGCACCGCCTGTCCAGCAGTGTCTGGTGGGGGAAATGTGTGTTTGCTCGTCTGCAGGCCCTCCCCCGTCCTGGTTCTGGCAGTCGGCGCCCTACAGTGCTTGCCCTTTGAAGTCTCTTCTTTCCATGAGTTCTGTGACTCCCCAGCATCCTCCCAATAAACTCCTTTTTGCTCAAATCAGCCAGCATTGTTTCCTGTTTGCACCCCAGAACCCTGGCTGGTCTAGGGGGCTCCTGACACCTTAGCGGGGCTCATGAGGACTCCAGGCCAAGGCTGGTGTCCAGGCTTCAGACCATAGACCCAACGCAGGCTGCGAGTTGCTCGGAGGTCCCTGCCTCTGAACCTTTGCTCTCTGCCTCTTGTGTCTTTTCCCACTCCTGCGTCACCTGGGTAGCCCTGCGTCATTAAGTCTGGCTCACACGCCACCCCTGCTCAGTCTTTCCTCCCCACCTGCCCCACCCGGTGAAAGCAAAGAGCACAGGTTCTGCAATCCAACCCGGTTTGAATCCTGGCTCTGCCAGCTTCTAGCTGTATGACCCCAGGCAAATGATAATAATTAGACTCTGCTGTACCTCAGTTTACTTATCTGTAAAATGAGGACAATAATAATACCTGTGCCACAGTGTTTAAAAATGAGATGGCCGGCTGGGTGCGGTGGCTCACACCTGTAATCCCAGCACTTTGGGAAGCTGAGGTGGGTGGATTGCTTGAGGTCAGGAGTTCAATACCAGCCTGGCCAAGATGATGAAACCCCGTCTCTACTAAAAATACAAAAATTAGCTGGGCGTGGTAGTGGGCACCTGTAATCCAGCTACTCGGGAGGCTGAGGCAGAAGAATCACTTGAACCCCGGGGGCTGGAGGTTGCAGTGAGCCAAGATCGTGCCACTGCACTCCAGCCTGGGTGAAAAAGCAAGACTCCATCTCAAAAAAAAAAAAACAATGAGATAATACAAGTAAAGCACTTAGTGCATGGTGAGTGCTCAATGAACAATTTTCAAGTAGAACTGACCGTTCCCTCCCTTTTTAAGTCCCAGAAATCCCAGAAGTCCACACAAACCTCCATCATAGCACCTTCAAGCTCCATTCTGTCTGCTCTGCACACACGTTTACACAGTAGCTGTGTCAACTCCAGCTCAGGCTGGAGGCAGGGTCCTATTTGTCTCTGTTCTCCCAGTGTCCAGACACGTCATGGAGTAAGTGGGTGTGGTGGTTTCTCACCAGCCTAGGCAGGTGTGCCCCTCCAGTGGGAGCTGGGGACAGGGGCTTCAGAGAGCCTCTGAGTGCCCGGTAGGAGGGGCACAGGTGGAGTCAGGAGTGATGGCGCCTGGCACCCTGCCTCAGGCATGAGCCTCCCACACCAAAATTCTAGTCCCACTAATGTGCATATGAGGTCTGAACCCCTGGCTCACACCTGTCCCTATTTCTTGGAGAATGAACTTCACCCTCCCTCTCCACAGGGCAGTTCCCCACACAGCCTACGGACCCCTGCCTCCTTGCCTAGGTCCTCCTCAGCCCGGTGGCCCACCACCCCTTGAGATGAGGCTTTAGCTCAGGCCTGGTGGTTCTCCCAACATGTGGGCCTAGACCAGGCTGCCTTCCCCTCTCCACAGTGTGGCTGACAGGTTGGCAGGCTCCCTGATAGCCACCTGCTTGGGGATCAGTACACCCCCATCTGTGACTCTTCTCGAGCCCTGGTTTTCTCTTTTGAAAAGTGGGGCCAATTCCATCTCTCTAACGGAGTTGGTCGGGAGGTTGTTTTCAAGGTTGATGTCATATGCAAAGCAACCAGCAGAGTTCCTCATCACTGATGGCTAGTAGCATTTTACACAGCCTGTGATTAAACCTCAAAGGAGGAGATTCATTTTTGTACCCTTTCAGCGTTGAGCAAAGGGCCTTGAACAAAGTTAGGGCTCAATCAATATTTGTGGAGTTGAATACCCATTTCACAGGCTAGGAAGCTGAGCCTGAGTTCCTGCAGCTGCCCCACCTATGAGCAGCAGAGCAGGACTCAAATCCGGGTCCTGAGCTATCTTCTGTCTAAGTCTGAATTAAGCACCTGTCTGTGCTTGGCTGGTGGGACCCTGAGAGGACCCCAGTCCTGTCTGTCTGTCTATCTGCTCATCTTCCTCACGTACCAACTGGTAATCATGGAGCTTTTCATGCCTTCCAGTGTCCTCTGATGGGCACCAACATGTGTCCGTGGTGTTAGAGTTGCTAGATTTAGCAAAAAATACAAGATGCCCACTTAAGCCTGAATCTTAGATAAACAACACAATTTTTTAAGAATAAGCATGACCCTGCCTCAATCCCAGCACTTTGGGAGGCCAACGCAGGCAGATCACGAGGTCAGGAGTTTGAGACCAGCCTGACCAACATGGTGAAACCCCGTCTCTAAGAAAAATACAAAAATTAGCTACTCAGGAGGCTGAGGCAGGAGAATCGCTTGAACCCTGAAGGCAGAGGTTGCAGTGAGCTGAGATTGCGCCACTACAATCCAGCCTGGGCAAGAGAGCGAGACTGTGTCTCAAAAAAAAAAAAAAGATAAGCGTTTCCCAAATCAGAGAAATAATAGTTTTCTAGTACAACTATGTCCCATGCCACATATGGGGTATAAATATGTGGGTTGGAAATCCCAAATCCTGGCCGGGCGCAGTGGCTCACACCTGTAATCCCAGCACTTTGGGAGGCCGAGGTGGGCAGATCATGAGGTCAGGAGGAGGCGGGCAGATCATGAGGTCAGGAGATTGAGACCATCCTGGCTGACATGATGAAACCCCATCTCTACTAAAAAATACAAAAAATTAGCTAGGTGTGGTGGCGGGCACCTGTAGTCCCAGCTACTCAGGAGGCTGAGGCAGAAGAATGGCATGAATCTGGGAGACGGAACTTGCAATGAGCTGAGATTGCACCACTACACTCCAGCCTGAGCGACAGAGCGAGACTCTATCTCAAAAAAAAAGAAAAAAGAAAATCCAAAATCCCAAACTGTGAGCACTGCCCTGACATTCACTGTAGCATTTTGGATTCTGGATTTTCAGATAATGCTAATATTCCCAAATCCTAAGAAATCTGAAATCCAAAACACTTCTAGATAGGCATTTTGGAGAAGAAATTCTCAATCGGACTGGGTGTAGTGGCTTATACCGGTAATCCCAGCACTTTGGGATGCCAAGGCAGGAGGATCGCTTGAGCCCAGGAGTTCGAGACCAGTCTGGGCAACATGGTGAAACCCTATCTCTACAAAAAATACACAAATTAGCGGGGTGTGGTGGCAGGCCTGCAGTTCTAGCTACTCGGGAGGCTGAGGTGGGAGAATCATCTGAGCCTGGGAAGTCGAGGCCGCAGTGAGCCATGAGGATGCCACTGCACTCCAGCCTGGGTGACAGAGTGAGACCCTGTCTCAAAAATAAATAATAAAGTCTCAAAAAAAATTCATCATTTATCTGAGATCCCAATTTAACCTGGCATTCTGTGTTTTATTTGGCAACCCTATGTGGGTACACTGGTACCCAGCTCATACCACTGTAAGATCCTCTTTTGTGGTGTGACAGGGTCTCATGCATACCTTCTCCAGGATTAACACAGTTTAGACACTTGTCACATGCAGCAGTTAGTGGCTTGTCTCTCTTCTTCACTTCCAAGGCCCTTGGCATCCTGCCCCCAGTGTCTGCTCCTTCCACCTATCCTCTGAACTATGCCAAACAGCCCACATAGACAGACACAAAATGATCCCCATGCCTCCTCGTCCCCTGTGGGCTATAGCCCAGGCCCTGCCATGGGCCCTTTGCAGGACCCCATGGCTCTTGCTTACACCATTCCTTCTTCTGCTTTCCCCTGCATCTTTGTTTGAGACCAGGCGGCACATCCTGTGTGCAGTCTTTCTGGAACTCCAAAGCAGAGTGCGTGACTCCTTCCTCTTGCAGCCAGGGCTCTGTACAGACCTCTGTGTGGCTCATCCGCCCGTACTGTCAGCTGCAAACCTGGGGCCTCCCTCATCCTCTGGAACTTCTCCTGGGCAGAACCAGGTTGTGTCCATCTATATGTTCCCAAGGCCTATGCCACAGGCAATGTTTACAGGAGACCAGTAAGCGCATGAGTGAATTGTGTCCTACCACGTGAAGAAGTCTTTGTTTCCTTACCACTTCTTATATTTGGGCCTTTTAGGCCCCTTGCAGCTTTTCTTCATGGTGCAAATCAGCTACTGTGGTCATCCGTGTGAATTACTTTTATTTGGAGTTGTTTCTTTTTTTTTTCTTTTTTTTTTTTTTTTGAGACGGAGTCTCGCTTTGTGGCCCGGGCTGGACTGCAGTGGCCGGATCTCAGCTCACTGCAAGCTCCGCCTCCTGGGTTTACGCCATTCTCCTGCCTCAGCCTCCCGAGTACCTGGGACTACAGGCGCCCGCCACCTCGCCCGGCTAGTTTTTTGTATTTTTAGTAGAGACGGGGTTTCACCGTGTTAGCCAGGATGGTCTCGATCTCCTGACCTCGTGATCCGCCCGTCTCGGCCTCCCAAAGTGCTGGGATTACAGGCTTGAGCCACCGCGCCCGGCCCGGAGTTGTTTCTTTAAGCCGTTTCCGAAGTGAGGTTCTCAGAGGCACGACTCTCCATCATTCTGTGGATCTTGTTATACGCAGCCAGGTTCCCCTGGTGACAGAGTTGCCTATTCTCCAGCAGTCATACCACGCTGGAGCTCAGGGACTTTCCAGGGTTACGGGCCCTCTGCAGAGCTGTCGGTTTATATCACATGCTCAGGAATTGTGTAATTTTAGGCTGCCTAGAAAGGTACAATATAACAGTATAACAGGGGCAGCCACAAGCCCCCTGCCACAAGTCCATGGGGATCTAGAGGGGCAGGTGGACTCAGTGTGAAGAAGGACCTTGTCTGTGGTTACTTGGCCAGTAGATGCACAGGATTCTGAAAAATACCAGGGTGAAAAATAGCCACAATTCTATTAACTTCAGCCTTTTTTTTTTTTTTTTTTTTTTTTTTCCTGAGAGTCTTGCTCTGAAGCCCAGGCTGGAGTGCAGTGATGCAAACACACCTGAGTGTAGCCTCGACCTCCCAGGCTCAAGTGATTCTCCCACCTCAGCCTCCCAAGTAGCTGAGACTACAGGTGCACACCACCATGCCCAGCCAATTTTTAAATTTTTTGTAGAGATGGGTTCTTGCTATGTTGCCCAGGTTGGTCTCCAACTCCTGGGCTCAAGCGATCCTCCTGCCTTGGCCTCTGAAAGTGCTGGGATTACAGGCGTGAGCCACTGCACTCAGCCTCAAAATATTTTTAGCATGTAGTTTGGTAGGACTGACAGATAAAATACAGGACACCTAGTTAAATTTGAGTTTCAAATGAACAGTGAATCGTGTTTTAGTGTAAGTATATCCCAAACATTATGTGAGACAGATACTGAAAAAGTCTCCATTTTCAGCTGAAATTCAGGTTTCACTGGGTAGGCTGTATTGTATTTGCTAAATCTGGCAACTTTCACTTTGAGGGGGGTCTGGCATGCTGGATAAAGCTGGTGATAGACGCTCCCCAGGCTGGAAGCTGCCCCACAAAAAACAGACCAGGCTAGAAAGGGCGTGGGGGGATGGTAGGTGTGGGTGACTAGCAGGCTTCTGTCTCTCTCAGTCTCTTAGGAGCAGACAAAAAGCCCACTCTAAGCTGGCCAACGAGCGAGTGGTGCAGCCTGTTGAGGAGCAGGAACCCAAGGACCCTCAGGCTTCCGAGAAGCGGAACTCGGAGGTGACGGAAACCCCAGCGCCTCCCAAGGCGGCGGGCAGGGAAGGCAGGACAGCTGGAGAAATTCTTCCTGTGTCTGAATGGAGGCCTGAACCCCCGTCGTCACACCCAACCCCCAGCTGTCAGGGCGTCCAGGCCCAGCTCCTGGGTTCAGGGCTGAGGAATGGGTGCAGGGGAGTTCAGCGCTGGAGGGCCTCCTGGACAGGTTCCATTCACACCTCCTACCACGCTTTCTCTACAGGGTGGGGGACACAGAAGATGGGGCCCCTGAAAGGCAGGGAGATGGCAAGGATGGGGGGCGTGGGAGGACCCGGGCTGTTGGGTGAGCAGCCTCGACCCTCTCCAGTCACCTTGGCACCTTCTCTACAAAGCCACCTTGCTCAGAACAACTGGAACCCACCGTCACGTTCCTGTTTACACTCCTGAACACATCTGAGCCCACTGAGCCCAAAGACCCTGAATCGTAAGGCTGCATGAGAGAGAGAGAGAGAGTGTGTGCACGTGCAGGAGCATGCAGGCACGCGCAAAACTGGGGGAGGCGGATGGTGTTTCTCCCCACCCCATACCCAGAAACATTCAAACCTGGGCCAGGACTCAGCCCTGGCCCGTGCAGAGAGGAGGCCCAAAGAGGCCTGCTGGAACCTGGGCCTTTGGCTGGGCACCCCCACACTGCCCACCCACCTCCCTCATCCCCTAGACCCTCTGGCCTGACCTTCACTGCCCACTTGCTCCAGGGACTCGGAGGTCCAGGAGTACCGGTTCCTAGATCAGGAAGACTGGGGCCCCCAGCGGACCTCAAAGGAGATCAGGCAGTTGCAGAATGACTGCATGAGGTGAGCTGGGCGGGCAGATGGGGGCAGATAGGGTGACAGGGCTGCCCCCAACTGAGGCCAGGTCTGGCTTTCAGGTCAGGGCCCACATGCCTGGTGAGCAGGCATTCAGGAACCCCCACCTTTAATTGTCCAAGAACTTGAGGAGCGTTCAGTCTCGGGGAGGGGCTTGTTCCCCAGATGTCGGGCCCTGGAGCTGGGGTCTGCACAATCCCGTGGCCACTCACCCCTCTCGGGTAATGCTGGAGTCAGAGCCCCATCTGTCAGCAGAGGTCCTGAGGTGGGGGCGGGGCATGACAGAGGCGTCCAGGCCATAGACCTGAGTGATCAGCCCTCCCATTCATACCCCTCGGCAGGGCTTGTTCCAGCATTGACCCTGTCACTGGCCTGGAGCCACAGAGAATCCTGTCTTAACCCTGCCTACAGCCCAAAGGAGCGGCTAGCCCTCTACCACCCACCCCTTCCAAGAGGAGCCTGAGAGGGTTTCTAGCTCACCCAGAGGCAGCCTGCCCTGCTCTTGCAAAGGAAGGCAAAAAGCATAATTAGTCTTTCTCTGGGTCCCCTGCTACCAATCACTCAGGGAGAACATTCTCGTCCCACCTGTGGTTTTGCTGGGACAGGAGGACTGGGCTCTTAGTGAAACACTGGTCCCAGGTGGCTATAGGACCAGGTGGTTGATGCAGGAGGTGGGGGGAGGGGTGCTGCCTGGAACAAAAGCCTGGGGGCTGAGGTGGGAGGGGTCTGTTTTTCAACCCTAGGCTTCGGGAGTCACTGAACACCACCCAAGTGCACAACCTGGCCCTGGGGGAGAAGCTGCAAAACCTGGTGAGACCCTGAGCTAGGACCCCCTTTCTTTGTCTTGCCTTCTCCCTGCCTCCCAGCCCAGCTCTCCTAGAGGGGCCTCGGGTTGGCCTGCACAGCAGGCTACCCACCTCGGGCCCTGCAACCCTTTGTCCAGCCCACCTTGTTGTATAAGAGCCTGAAGGAGGGAGCCCAGGCCATCCAGGAGGCGGCCCAGGCCATCCAGGATGAAGTGAAGGCCCTGCAGGAGGAAACCCAGGCCCTGCTGGAGGTGGCTCTGCTCAGGTGTTCGGGCAGCCGTGGCAGCGGGGAGGGAAGAGGCGGTTGCCCCACACTGCTCACTCTAGCTGTCTCTGCCTGCAGTGACCCAAACCCCCGGAAGGCAGGTCTCCTCTTCATGCTGCCTGACCTGCCCCACAGCCACAGAGACCAGAGTCAGGCCTGGCTAGGCCCCAGGTCAGAGGTCGGACACCTCCTCGGGAGGCCACTCCATCAGCCAGCTTCTCCCTAGATCCTGGAAATAAACTTAGAAGCTGAGCTTCAGCTCCGCCAAGTGTCTGTGGGCCCTGGGCTCAGGTGGGGAGCAGGAGGTCACCACGTCCACACTGAGCTCAGCCCCTCAGCCACCCTCTGACATCACCCCCACTCCCTCAGTTCACCCATCCTGGATCTACCCCTCCCTGACATGGCCCTGCCCTCCCCCTGCCCCTTACAGAAGGTTCCAGACCTGGTTGTTGTCAGCCTTGAGATGAGAGCTCAAGGGTGATGTTCCCAAGATAAGCACTGGGGTGGGGCTGGAAAGGGGCCACAGTTCCTCCCCAGATGATCCGGGTACCTGCTGTAACTCCAAAGTGCAGAAGGATACTGGGGTGTCAGTGGGGGAGGGATAGGGGAAAAGCCACTAACCATCTGGTAACCTTGGAAAAGACCCTTCCCCTTCGTAAGTCATGGGGTTGGGGGCAGAGAGAGGTGGTGGCAACTCCCCAAGGGCCTGCATCCTACACGCCTCAGGACTGGAGATACATATCGATTTTTAGTTTCACCCCCAACGCAGGAGCCCTGTGGCCCAGGGCCTCCTGGGAGCCCCCAACCCTCCTCCACCAATGGGGTTGCAGAAAAGAATACAAAAATCTGACACATATAGGCCGGGCGCGGTGGCTCAAGCCTGTAATCCCAGCACTTTGGGAGGCCGAGACGGGCGGATCACGAGGTCAGGAGATCAAGACCATCCTGGCTAACACGGTGAAACCCCGTCTCTACTAAAAAATACAAAAATCTAGCCGGGCGCAGTGGCGGGCGCCTGTAGTCCCAGCTACTCGGGAGTCTTGAGGCAGGAGAATGGCGTGAACCCGGGAGGCGGAGCTTGCAGTGAGCTGAGATCCGGCCACTGCACTCCAGCCTGGGCGACAGAGCGAGACTCCGCCTCAAAAAAAAAAAAAAAAAAAAAAAAAAAAAAAAAAAATCTGACACATATATAGTCAAGGCGGAGAAAGGAAGGGATAATGATAGAAGATTGCTAAATTACATACAAAATTGGTTAATATTCTATACGGCATTTATTTTTAAAATCCCATAACCTGGGCTGGGCACAGTGGCTCACACCTGTAATCCCAGCACGTTGGGAGCCCGAGGTGGGCAGATCACCTGAGGTCAGGAGTTTGAGACCAGAGTGGCCAACATGGAAAAACCCGGTCTCTACTAAAAATATAAAAAGTAGCCAGGTGTGGTGGCGCATGCCTGTAATCCCAGCTACTTGGGAGGCTGAGGCACAAGAATCACTTGAACCTGGGAGGCTGAGGTTTCAGCGTACCAAAATGGCACCACTGCACTCCAGCCTGGACGACAGAGTGAGACACTGTCTCAAAAAAAAGAATTTAAAAATTTAAAGTAAAATAAAAGGTCTCATAACCCTAAGGCTTGTATTATTCACTGGGCAGAAATCATTTGCATCTTAATCAGTTTTCTGTAAAGTGACCTTAATTTTACAGCATCTAGGCCTAATCGATGGTGAAAGATCAAGCAGAATCCCTTCGTTAATCCTCGTGTGACACAGAAGGGGCTAAGGATGATCATTTTGCCTTACGTTCACCGTAGGGAGACCACAGCCAAGAGGATGGAAATTCAGGTTTGTGGCTCCTCCCCAGGCCTGGTTTGACTTACACCAGACTCCTAGGGATCAGGCCTGGGCAAAGTAACTGATGAAGCGCTTGATTAGTGACCATTTAATTCTGCCCCAGCCTCAGGCTGAGTTGAGCTGAGCTAACATCTCTTTTCTTCTTCTTTTTTTTTTTTTTTTTAGACAGAGTCTCGCTCTGTCACCCAGGCTGGAGTGCAGTGGCGCAACCTCAGCTCACTGCAAGCTCCACCTCCCGGGTTCACACCATTCTCCTGCCTCAGCCTCCCGAGTAGCTGGGACTACAGGCGCCCACCACCACGCCCGGCTACTTTTTTTTGTATTTTTAGTAAAGATGGGGTTTCACTGTGTTAGCCAGGATGGTCTCGATCTCCTGACCTCATGATCCGCCTGCCTCGGCCTCCCAAAGTGCTGAGATTACAGGCGTGAGCCACCGCGCCCGGCCTATTTATGTATTTTTTTTTTTTTTTTTTTTTTTTTTTTTTTTTTTGAGACGGAGTCTCGCTCTGTCGCCCAGACTGGAGTGCAGTGGCCGGATCTCAGCTCACTGCAAGCTCCGCCTCCCAGGTTCACGCCATTCTCCTGCCTCAGCCTCCCGAGTAGCTGGGACCACAGGCGCCTGCCACCTCGCCCGGCTAGTTTTTTGTATTTTTAGTAGAGACGGGGTTTCACCATGTTAGCCAGGATGGTCTCGATCTCCTGACCTCGTGATCCGCCCGTCTCGGCCTCCCAAAGTGCTGGGATTACAGGCTTGAGCCACCGCGCCCGGCCCTATTTATGTATTTTTAAACATGGATTCTCACTATGTTGCCCAGGCTGGTCTTGAACTCCTGGACTCAAGCAATCTTCCTGCCTCAGCCTCCTAAAGTGTTGGGATTATAGGTATGAGCCACTGCACCCGGTCAGGAATGCAATTTTAAATAGAGCGGTCAGGGAAGATCTCATTGAGAAGTGACATTTGAGCAAAGACACAAAGGACCTGAGGGAAGGAGCCCTGTGGACAACTGGGGAGCAGGGTTCTAGGGAGCCGGAGCTGCCAACACGAAGGCACTGAGTCAGGAGCATGCCTGGTAGGCTCAGGGGACAGCAGCAGGCCAGAGCTGCAGGAGCCGTGAGTGAGGAGGACAGGGAGGGGACCAGGTCGGAGACATGAAGGGCTCTATGGTCACTGTCATGACTGTCATTCTGAGTGTGAAGGGAGACTTGGAGGGCTGTGAGCACGGTCGTGACATGGCCGACCTGGGTTTCACAAAGCTGAGTCTGACTGCTACGTAGAGAAAAAACTGGAGGAGACAAGAATACAATCAGAGAGGCCAGTTAAGAGGCTACTGCAGGCCGGGCACAGTGGCTCACGCCTGTAATCCCAGCACTTTGGGAGGCCGAGGTGGGCAGATCACCTGAGGTTGGGAGTTTGAGACTAGCCTGACCAACATGGAGAAGCCCCATCTCTACTAAAAACACAAAATTAGCTGGGCATGGTGGCATATGCCTGTAATCCCAGCTACTCAGGAGGCTGAGGCAGGAGAATCACTTGAACCTGGGAAGCAGAGGTTGTGGTGAGCCGAGATCACGCCACTGCACTCCAGCCTGGGCAACAAAAGCAAAACTCTGTCTCAAAAAAAAAAAAAAAAAAAATTAGGCAGCTGAAAATACAAGAGTTCAGGGGATAGGTTAGACTGGAGACATTTACTTGTGGGTTTCTGGTCTACATTTGGTCATTTGTATTGGTTCTCTATTTTGCTGTGTTACGAATTACTCCAAAACCTAGCAGCCTAAAACCATAAACATGTATTATCTCACACAGTGTCCACAGGTTAAGAATTTGAAAGTGGCTTTGTTGGGTGGTACTGGCTGAAGGACTCTCCTGAGGCTGCAGTCAAGATTCTGGCAGCAGGGGCTGCTGTATTCTGACAGCTTGACTGGTGCTGGAAGAACCATTTCCAACGTGGCTTATTCACAGGGCTGGCAAGTTAGTGCTGAGTGTTGGCAGGAGGCTTTAGCGCCTCACCATGAGGCCTGTCCACAGGGCTGCTTGAGTGTCCTCACAATATGGCATCCAGGAGGCCACATGACTCTGCAGGCACATCCAGGGGCAAGGGTGCAGGCGCAGAGGAAGCAGAGAGTGAGTCAGGTGTAACCAGAATGGGGTTTTCCCAGTGGATGTGACCAAAGCAGAGAGGATTGGGGGTTGAGAGGGCTTCCAGGGCCTCAAACTGGGCAAGGTGAGTACACGTGGGAGGTGAAGAAGGGTGTGACGGAGGCGAGCGTGTGGGGCAGGTGGAGAGTGGGGAGGCAGCCAGCAGCAGTGCATTGCTGGTCCTGGAGGATTGAAGACCCCTTGGAGCCAGAGCCATTGGGAGAATAAGGCAGGAAAATGAAAGGTGTTCATGTGCTCTAACTACCTTAAGTGATTTCCAGGAACTCCCACAATCCAGAATGTTCTGGGAGGGGCCATACCACCCACCCAGCAAAGATGGAGGAAGGAAAATTGACCAAGTTAATGTCTGGTGCCTACAGCCATGTAGACACCAGTGGATTCCAACAGCCTGAGTGAATCTCTTGGGTGTCACACACACAGCTGTTTGCACACTCTCCGACACAAACCACATTCCCAGGAGTCATCACTCAGATGTCACACACTCCTGTCCAGGCGTCCTGTTTGTGACTTCATATGATGGAGGGGTTAAATCCTTCCAGGGGCCGGGCGCGGTGGCTCAAGCCTGTAATCCCAGCACTTTGGGAGGCCGAGACGGGCGGATCACGAGGTCAGGAGATTGAGACCATCCTGGCTAACCCGGTGAAACCCTGTCTCTACTAAAAAAATACAAAAAAACTAGCCGGGCGAGATGGCAGGCGCCTGTAGTCCCAGCTACTCGGGAGGCTGAGGCGGGAGAATGGCGTGAACCCGGGAGGCGGAGCTTGCAGTGAGCTGAGATCCGGCCACTGCACTCCTGCCCGGGCGACAGAGCTAGACTCCGTCTCAAAAAAAAAAATCCTTCCAGGAGTGGGTGGGGTAGGACCATGTGGCTGCTGCCTCAGTCCCTCAACTTATCAGCTGACCTTGGCGTCCCACTCCCCACCTGGTGGTGACTGTCCTGTGTCTTCATAAGGAAGGTGTATGCTCCCTGCACTGATGGGTTTCTGATAAGATCCAAGGTCATATTCTGGGCGTCGATAATCACCTTGCCAAGAACTGTGGCTTCCTGGTGCACCTCCCTGAAGTCACTGATCACACCACATCCCCTCCCAGACACCCCTAGTCCTCTCATGCTGACCCTCCTCACCAGCAGCACAACAGATGGTGGTGTCCACAAAATGGGGTTGTGAGCAGGAAGGAGGCTGCTCTGAGGGGGGTCTGTGAAATCTCGCACACGCACACGCACACGCACACGCACACGAGGGCGCGCGGGCGCGCGCACACACACACACACTGCCCTGACCCAGCCCCCAAGCTCTGCAGGCATCTTTGAGCCCATCCATGGGCTGCAACCTGCGAGGCAGAGTTAAGGCAGGAGAGGCCGTGGGAGGGTGGGAGAAGTCCTAGCTCAAGTCCCTAGGGACCCCCGCAGCCCCGCCTGGCTCTCCGTGAGGTCTGGAAGAGAGGCTCACTATGTGTATGGCGTACTTGAAGTGTCACTTCCCTCTCAGCCCTTGCACATGCTGGAACACCTTCTCAGCCTTAGAGGACCCCCGCAGATGTTCCCTCCTAGACAGAACTCGCTCTCTCACTGGGAGCATGGTGGTCCTCCCTCTACAGGGCACTTTCCACATGGCTGAACCCGAAGCCTGTCTGCCTCGCCTGCTGGACTTTGCTTCCCCATGGCCTTGCATGGCTCTAGCACAGTGCAGAATGAACAGTACTTGCATGTACAAGGGAAGGAATGAGTAAGTGAATGGAGGGATAGGTGGATGCATAAATAGGAGGGTGGATGACAGAGTCCAGGCAGAGCCAGGGAATAGAAGAGGAAGTCAACTCGCCAGGGAGGCATGGGCTTCCCCTGCCGCGTCCTCTGGGACAGCCTCCCTTCCCAGGACTCCCACTCCTCGCATCGCTGGGCTCCCTTCAGGATAGATGCGGAGAATTCTTCTGGGTCCTCCTCCTTCCTTTAGCTCTAGGCCTTCTGTTTTTGATGGTCAGATGAGGGATGAGTAGTTAAAATTAATGAGCTCCCACTACATGTCAGACACTGCACTAGCTATTTCTTTTTTCTTTTTCTTTTTTTTTTTTTTTGAGACAGAGTCTCGCTCTGTCGTCCAGGCTGGAGTGCAGTGGCGCGATCTCAGCTCACTGCAAGCTCCGCCTCCTGGGTTTACGCCATTCTCCTGCCTCAGCCTCCCGAGTAACTGGGACTACAGGCGCCCGCCACCTCGACCGGCTAGTTTTTTGTATTTTTTAGTAGAGACGGGGTTTCACCATGTTAGCCAGGATGGTCTCGATCTTCTGACCTCGTGATCCGCCTGTCTCGGCCTCCCAAAGTGCTGGGATTACAGGCTTCAGCCACCGCGCCCAGCCTGCACTAGCTATTTCTACAGATGCCATCTTGTTTAACGAAAATGACAAACCATAACTGAGTGCGGTGGCTCACTCCTGTCATCCCAGCACTTTGGGAGGCCGAGGCGGATGGATCACCTGAGATCAGGAGTTCGAGACCAGCCTGGCCAACATGGTGAAACCCCGTCTGTACTAAAAATACAAAAAATAGCCAGGCATGGTGGTGCATACCATAATCCCAGCTACTTGGGAGGCTGACGCGGGAGAATCTCTTGAGCCTGGGAGGTGGAGGTTACAGTGAGCTGAGATCGCACCACTAGACTCCAGCCTGGGCAACAGAGTGAGACCCTGACTAAAAAAAAAAAAAAAAAAAGACGAAGAAGAAAAAAAAAATGACACCAGAGCGTTGTGAAGCAGGTTTTATTATCCCCACTGTGCAGCTAAGAAAACAGGAGCAGCCGGGCGTAGTGGCCCACGCCTGTAATCCCAACACTTTGGGAGGCCAAAGTGGGCAGATCACAAGGTCAGCAGTTCGAGAACCAGCTTGGCCAACATAGTGAAACCCCGTCTCTACTAAAAATAAAAAAATTAGCCGGGCATGGTGGTGGGCACCTGTAATCCCGGCTACTTGGGAGGCTGAGGCAGGAGAATTGCTTGAACCTGGGAGGCAGAGGTTGCAGTGAACCGAGATCACGCCATTGCACTCCAGCCTGGGTGACAGTGCAAGACACAGTCTAAAAAAAAAAAAAAAAAGAAAGAAAGGAAAACAGGCGTAGAGAAGCTGAGTGAATTGCCCAAGGTCACACAGCTTACGTCCAGCAAAGAGGGGATCTCAACTCAAAATCTGCTCAGGCAGGCAGGGCTGGGTGTGCTGCAGATTAGCCGCCTTGGAGGGAGGCAGAGGCAGTGAGGGTGGCCAGTGGGCACGGCCCTGCTGTGAACACAGGAGCTCTGAGTTCCAGCCCTGGCTTGGCCTCTGTTTTCCTGGGATACCCCGGATGAGACCCTTCCCTCTGGGCCTGTGTCCCTGGGCGACCTTGTTGCCCTTGGAGGGCCATTCCAGGTAAATGATGCAGAATGTGGTGGATGTGGATGGCTCCTGGCTCTCACTGCGGGATGTTCCCTCACTCTCCCTGCCAGCTGGGGGTCAAAGGGCAGTGCCACCCATGGGGTAATGGTTAACCAGGCCCGACACCCCCTCTATAGGGAATAACCTACAGACCAGTCCCACACCAGCTGGCTAAGAGTCTGCAGGATGCAGTGGACGAAGGTGTTGGGGCTGGGGCTGGGGGCTGCTGCCCTCTTGGGGCTGGGGATCATCCTGGGCCACTTTGCCATTCCCAAAAAAGCCAACTCACCGGCCCCCAGCGTCTCAGCCCCCCAGGACCTGGACCTGGAGATCCTGGAGACCGTCATGGGGCAGCTGGATGCCCACAGGATCCGGGAGAACCTCAGGTGAGAGGTGGGGCCGTCTGCTCCTCCGTTTGCCAGAGGCCCCCTCCCTGATGCTGGCCCTGCCCTTCCCTCTGCCCACCCTGCAGAGAACTCTCCAGGGAGCCACACCTGGCCTCTAGCCCTCGGGATGAGGATCTGGTGCAGCTGCTGCTACAGCGCTGGAAGGACCCAGAGTCAGGCCTGGACTCGGCCGAGGCCTTCACGTACGAGGTGCTGCTGTCCTTCCCTAGCCAGGAGCAGCCCAACGTCGTGGACATTGGTGAGGTCCTGCCCAGCCTTGGGAATGCCCAGAGGGTTGGTGGGGGGAAGCTGCTGGGCCCAGCCATGACACTACCACCCCCTCCAACAGTGGGCCCCACCGGGGACATCATCCACTCCTGCCACCGGACCGAGGAGAATGTGACCGGGGAGCAAGGGGGGCCAGATGTGGTACAACCCTATGCCGCCTATGCTCCTTCTGGAACCCCACAGGTGGGCCCGGAACCCCCCTACTGCCCTGGCCCAGGTCCCTTGTTTCCACCTAGGGTTCTCCCCACCCTGACCCAGGGAACATGCCTCAACTGGGGCACAGCGCCCCCTCCCGAATTTACTCACCTGGACACTCCATCGCTGCTCCTTTCCTCCATCAGTCATTCAACAAACACTAGTGGCTCTGCTTAAGGCCAGGCCTGTTACAGGGCACCCAGACATGGAGGAAACCAGGGGTGACTGTCCTTGGGGAGCTTACATGCTCTGGGTGAGGTGGAGGAACAGAATCTAAATTCTCCCTCCTGCCATCCAGCCTTCCCCCACCCCTTCCCCACCCGCCCTTCGCTGGGCCCAGCTCTAAGGATCACCCCCTCTTGGGACTAGGGCCTCCTCGTCTATGCCAACCGTGGCACGGAAGAAGACTTTAAGGAGCTACAGACTCAGGGCATCAACCTCGAAGGCACCATCGCCCTGACTCGCTATGGGGGTGTAGGGCGTGGGGCCAAGGTGAGTGGCAGCCCCCCAGTGCACGAGGCCTGGGTGAGGAAGGGGCCGGGCAGTGGACTGGAGGAAGTGAGGGGAAAGGGAAGGAGAAGGGGCAGTGTTGAGTGGGGACCCAAGCCCTGGGGTGGGGCAGGAAAGGTGAGGTGTTTTCAGGTTGTCCCACCAAGGGGCTGTGTGGCCTCGGATGCCTCCCTGACCCTCTCTGAGCTATAGGAAATAAAGGGGCTGAGTACAATTTTCAGGTTTGGTATTCTGGAAGTCTAAGTCCTCCTGTGAAGTAGTTCTGAATATTCAGCTTAAGTCCCTCCTGTTGGCCCTCTCCTTGTCCCTGCCATTTCCTTTCCATCAAAAATTCTGACTAGGGGCCGGGCGCAGTGGCTTATGCCTGTAATCCCAGCCCTTTGGGAGGCCAAGGTGGGCAGATCACCTGAGGTCAGGAGATCAAGACCAGCCTGGCCAACATGGCGAAACTCCATTTCTACTAAAAAGGCAAAATTAGCCACACATGGTGGTGCATGCCTGCAATTCCAGCTACTGGGGAGGCTCAGGCAGATGAACTGCTTGAACCTGGGAGGCAGAGATGGTAGTGAGCTGAGATTGCACCATGGCACTCTCCAGCCTGGGAGATAGCGAGACTCTGATCAAAAAAAAAAAAAAAAAAAAGCTGGACGTGGGCATGGTGGCTCACGCTTGTAATCCTAGCACTTTGGGAGGCCAAGGCAGGCGGATTGCCTAAGTTCAGGAGTTCGAGACCAGCCTGGGCAACATGGTGAAACCCCGTCTCTACTAAAATACAAAAAAAAAAAAAAAATTAGCCAGGCACGGCAGCGTGCACCTGTAGTCCTAGCTGCTCAGGAGGCTGAGGCAGGAGAATTGCTTGAACTCAGGAGGTGGAGGTTGCAGTGAGCCAAGATTGCACCACCGCACTCCAGCCTGGGTGACAGAGCGAGACTCCATCTCTTAAAAAAAAAAAAAATTAATATAAAAAGAGTAGAATGAGAGAGGGGAAGGGAGAGTTGGTATTTAATGGGGACAAAGTTTCAGATTTGTCAGATGAAAAGAGTTCTAGAGATGAATGGTGGTGATGGTTGAACAACATGGATGTACTTCATGCCACTGAACTGCACACTCCACATGCTAAGTTTACGTTATGTGTATTTTACCACAATTTTTTAAAAAGTGGGTCGGGCGCGGTGGCTTACGCCTGTAATCCCAGCACTTTGGGAGGCCAAGGCAGGCGCATTACCTGAGGTCAGGAGTTTGAGACCAGCCTGGCCAACATGGTGAAACCCCGTCTCTACTAAAAATACAAAAATTAGCCGGTCATGGTAGCGGGCGCCTGTAATCCCAGCTACTCAGGAGGCTGAGGCAGGAGAATCGCTTGAACCCAGGAGGCAGAGGTTGCGGTGAGCCGAGACCGCACCATTACACTCCAGCCTGGAGGACAAGAGCAAGACTTCGTCTCAAAAAAAAAAAGTGTCTATAATAAGAGCTGGGAAAAGAGAAAGAAAGAAGGAAAGTGGAAAGGAAGGAAGAAAAGAAAGGGAAAAAAGGAAAAGAAAAAGAAAGGGGAACAAATAGTGTAGAAATACACAGATGATTAATTAACCATCACCACTACCCATTTCCAGAACCTTTTCATCATTTCGAACAGACACTTCATTTAACAATAACTCCCCAGGTCCCTGCCCCAGCCCCTATTCTATTTTTTGTAACCTCAATTCTACTTTCTATGAATTTGCCTATTCTAGGGACCTTGCATAAGTGAAAGTATAAGATATTTGTCTTTTTGTGTCTGGCTTATTTCACTTAACATAACATCTTCAAGACTCATTGACGTATCAGAACTTTATTTCTTTTTTTTTTTTTTTTTTTTTGAGACGGAGTCTCGCTCTGTCGCCTAGGCTGGAGTGCAGTGGCCGGATCTCGGCTCACTGCAAGCTCCGCCTCCCGGGTTTACGCCATTCTCCTGCCTCAGCCTCCCGAGTAGCTGGGACTACAGACGCTCGCCACCTCGCCCGGCTATTTTTTTATATTTTTTACTAGAGACGGGGTTTCACCGGGTTAGCCAGGATGGTCTTGATCTCCTGACCTCGTGATCCGCCCGTCTCGGCCTCCCAAAGCGCTGGGATTACAGGCTTGAGCCACCGCGCCCGGCAGAACTTTATTTCTTTTTAGGCTGAATAATATTCCATTATTTTTGTTTGTTTGTTTTTTGTTTTTTGGGGTTTTTTTTGAGACGGCGTCTTGCTCTGTCACCCAGGCTGGAATGCAGTAGCATGATCTCAGCTCACTGCAACCTCTGCCTCCCAGGTTCAGGCGATTCTTGTGCCTCAGCCTCCCAAGTAGCTGGGACTACAGGTGTAGCCACACCTGGCTAATTTTTGTATTTTTAGTAGAGACAAGGTTTCACCATGTTGGCCAGGCTGGTCTTGATCTCAGGTGATCCCAGCTCAGGTGACCTGCCTGCCTCGGCCTCCCAAAGTGTTGGGATTACAGGTATGAGCCACCACACCCGGCCTTCACTGTATGTTACAGCCCACATTTGGTTTAGCCAGTCATCTGTTGATAGACACTTGGGCTATTTCTTCCTCTTGGCCGTTGAGGATAACGTTGCTGTGGACGCGAGTACACAACCATGTTATTTTATGCAGCTTCATGGTATTCCACTGTAGGATATCCCCGTTATTCAGCCAGACTCCACTGATAGGCACTGACTTGGCTGTGCCGAAATGACCTTTGCTGTTGCAAGAGGCACTGCCATAAATGACTTGTGCAAACATCATCTTGCCCATGGGAAGACTGGTCTATCCTGGCTTCCATAGTTGAGGAAGGAGGAAGAGGAACAGGACACATCCGGTCCAGTCCCTCCCTTACACACAGCCTCCTCTGCCACTGCAGGCTGTGAATGCTGCCAAGCACGGGGTGGCCGGGGTGCTGGTGTACACAGACCCTGCCGACATCAACGATGGGCTGAGGTTGCCCAACGAAACCTTTCCCAACTCCTGGTACCTGCCACCCTCAGGAGTGGAGCGAGGCTCCTACTACAAGTATTTTGGGGACCCTCTGACTCCCTACCTTCCAGCCATCCCCTCTTCCTTCCGCCTGGACCTTGCCAATGTCTCCGGGTTTCCCCCAATTCCTACACAGCCCATTGGCTTCCAGGATGCCAGAGACCTGCTCTGGTGAGTTTGTTCCCTGGGATGTCCTGCCCAGCCCCCAGTGGCCTCCAGACCTCAAGCCCCACACTGACATTTACCCTGAGGGGTCTATTCCTCCTCCCCAGTAACCTCAACGGAACTTTGGCCCCAGCCACCTGGCAGGGAGCACTGGGCTGCCCCTACAGTCTGGGTCCCGGCTTCCGGCCTGATGGAAACTTCTCAGCAGACAGGTGAGATGCAGCCAGACCAGTTCTCCCTCAGTTGCCCTCTCCCCCAACTTGCCTCTCCCCTTCCCTCGTGATTATGTTCCCTCTTTCCACTTCAAAGCCTGACCTTTTTCCCTTTCTTCTCTCTCCCAGACCCTCTCCTGACCCCAAAATATCTGTCTTGTCTTTGGGGAAGCCCCTGGATTCCCCTGCCCCTCCCACCTCATCTCGACATCTGCACCCCACGACTCCCTCTCTTAAAGATGCCAAGCTCCTTCCCAAATCAGGGCCACTGCCACTCCTGACATGCACCAGCCTCCCTCCCTGCAGCACCCCGTGGCCTCCAGGTGCCCTCTCCTCCCAGGCCCCTTCACCCAGCTGTTCCTGTCCTCGTGGTCTGTCTCACTCGGGAGAGGGAGGCCCCATGAGCACCAGGTCCGCATCTGTCGCAGTCATTGCCCAGAGCCTAGTCAGGGACTGAGCACCCAATAAGCACCTCCCCAGTGAGTGAGCAGGAGAGCCTGGCTCCAGCCTTGCTGCCTCTCTTGGTACTTCTGGGCCAACGACCTTGCCACGTCACTTTCTGGCTCCGGGCCTCGGTGTCTCCTGCATTGGGTTGGGGGCAGTGGGCAAGGCCAAGAGTCTCCTCACACCCTTCACCCTCCCCAGCCAGGTGAACGTGAGCGTCTACAACCGCCTGGAGCTAAGGAACTCTTCCAACGTCCTGGGCATCATCCGCGGGGCTGTGGAGCCTGGTGAGCCCTCCTCTTGCTGACTGTTTCCCAGGCCCCTGCTGTGCTCTGGGTGCCACTGCTACTGTGTCACCACCCAGCCCAGCTCCCCGTGCCCACCTCTCCCTCTCCTCTGGTTCTCTGCCCCTTTTCCTCTGGTCAGATCGCTATGTGCTATATGGGAACCACCGAGACAGCTGGGTGCACGGGGCCGTGGACCCCAGCAGTGGCACCGCCGTCCTCCTGGAGCTCTCCCGCGTCCTGGGGACCCTGCTGAAGAAGGGTGAGGCGGCCCCCTCCCCTGGACCAGGGACCTTTGCCCCTGGAGGTCCCCTTCCTGTTCCACCTCCTCTCCCTCACACTGCAGTGCTTCCTGTGCCATGCCTGAGGGTCCTGGGGGCAGAAATGCATGACACCAGCCTTGGCCTGCAGCAGCCCAGTGTGGTACAGGGAATAGACTGTGGGTTGATTCGTGTGCAGCTTCCAAGTGCCTCCAGTGTGCCTGGAAGGAGCGAGGCCCGATGCTGCTGTGAAGCAGGCAGCGCCCAGGCTCTGCCCTCTGGGAGCTTTAGTTCAGCTGGGTCAGGGATGGCAGCCGATTGCTAACTCTGATGTCTCTAATATCTCATGTGCCTTTGATGTGCCAGGCCAGGTTGGGACAAGTCTCTCAGTAGAGGCAGCACTTCAATGTTTCAGTGCTTCAGGGAAGGGGAGGAGGGCAAGGAGGTGGCAGCCGGAAAGGAGGTGGGCAGGGCTGGGTGAGGTGACAGAGCAGGCAGTGCCAGGCCAGGCTGGGAGTTTGGAGTTCAGTCCAAGGGTTGTGGGAAGCTGGTGAAGGCTGGGCATGGTGGCTTATGCCTGTAATCCCAGCACTTTGGAAGGCCAGAGTCGGTGGATCACCTGAGGTCAAGAGTTCGACACTAGCCTGGCCAACACAGTAAAACCCCATCTGGCCAGGCACAGTGGCTCACACCTGTAATCCCTGCACTCTGGGAGGCTGAGGCAGGTGCATCATGAGGTCAGGAGTTCAAGACCAGCTTGACCAACATGGTGCAATCCCGTCTCTACTAAAAATACAAAAATTAGCAAGGTGTGGTGGTATGCGCCTGTTGTCCCAGCTACTTGGGAGGCTGAGGCAGGAGAATCACTTGAACCTGGGAGGCGGAGGTTGCAGTGAGCTGAGATCATGCCACTGCACTCCAGCCTGGGGAATGGAGCAAGACTCCGTCTAAAAGAAAAGGAGGTCAGGGAGGGCAAGCCACGTAGGGGGGCCAGGTAGAGCCTTGTCATTCCAAGGCTGGAGATGCTGTGGGGCTTGGACCAGGATGGAGGGCAGTGGGGCAGGGACAGGCTGCTGGGCCTGGGTCTGGCTCCAGGGGCAAGAGAGAGGACAAGTCAACGGCTCTGGTCTAAGGGACTCGACGTTAGTGTCATTTATGAAAAACAGAACTGGGCGGATCTAGGACAGATCGAGAAGGAAGATGTGAATCCGGGTCTTCCCATATTGATTTCTTGTTTCAGTTTTAGTTATTTATTTTGATAGAGACGGGGTCTCACTATGTTGCCTAAGCTGGTCTTGAACTCCAGGACTCAAGTGATCCCCAGGCATTGTGTTCCCATGCCAGGCCCTCTTTTGTTAGTTTAAAAAATTCATGGTAAAATATACATAACAAAATTGACCAGTTTTACATTTGTAAGTATTTGATTCAGTGGCATTAAGTACATTTCTAAAGTTGTGCAACCATCACTGCCATCGGCTCGAGAACTTCTTCATCTTGCCTTACATATAACATCCCGGAGTGCTAAGCATGGCATTTGAACCGATACCCACTCAACTTTAATTGCACACAAACACGCCACTGCTATCAAGCTCCATTCCCCTCCTTGTATAATATGATGTCACAGTTCAGAAATGAGACCTGAAGTCTGGCCACAGTGGTTCATGCCTGTTCTCCCAGCACTTTGGGAGGTCGAGGTGGGCGGACTGCTTGAGCCCAGGAGTTCAAGACCAACCTGGCCAACATAGTGAGACCTTGTCTCTATGAAAAAATAAACATAAAAAAATAGCCAGACGTGGTGGCATGCGCCTGTGGTCCCAGCTACTTCGGAGGCTGTGTGGGAAGAACGCTTGAGCCTGGCAGGTGGAGGCTGCAGTAAGCCATGATCACACTACACTACTGCACTCCAGCCTGCAACAGAACAACACCCTGTCTCAAAAAAAAAAAAAAAAGAAAGAAAGAAAGAAAGACTTGAGAGATGACTTGGGGAGTTGGTAGCAAAATGGTCTGTGAAACCACAAGTGTGGTTGAGATCAGCTCAGAAGCCATGGGTGGAGGGAGTGGGCAAGCTTGAGAGAGGTTGGGCTTTCAACTTTACCCTTATGGGTAGCACAGAAATTCCTGTATTTTTTTGTTTGTCGAAGTGTTTTATGGTGAAATAATTTCAGACTTACCGAGATGTAAAAATAGTACAAAGAAGCCTCTTATACAGACACTCCTAATATTAATGTTTCACCACATTTGCTTTCTGTCTGTCTATGTATAACATATGGGCCAGGCATGGTGACTTATGCCAATAATCCCAGTACATCGGGAGGCAGAGGCAGGAGGATTGCTTGAGCCCAAGAGTTTAAGACCAGCCTTGGGAACATAGTGAGACCCTCGTCTCTACAAAAAATAGGGGAAAAAAGCCTTAGCTATTTATAATATAACTATATATGTTTTTGTCTGAAGTATTATTATTATTATTATTATTTTGAGATGCAGTCTCGCTCTGTGACCCAGGCTGGAGTGCAGTGGCGCAATCCAGCTCACTGCAACCTCTACCACTGTGCCCGACCAATTTTCCACAACTTTTAAATACTTCCAGCCGGGTGTGGTGTCTTATGCCTATAATCCCAGCACTTTGGATGGCCGGGGTAGGTGGATCACCTGAGATCAGGAGTTCGACACCAGCCTGGCCAACAGAGTAAAACCCCATCTCTACTGAAAATACAAAAATTAGCTGGGCATGGTGGTGCGCGCCTGTAATCCCAGCTACTCGGGAGGCTAAGGCAGGAGAATCGCTTGAACCTGGGGGCCAGAGGTTGCAGTGAGCTGATTGCGCCACTGTACTCCAACCTAGTTGATGAGAGTGAGACTCTGCCTCAAAAAAAGAAAAGAAAAAAAGAAAAAAACCTTTCTGAGACAGGGTCTCACCTTGTTGCCTAGCCTGGAGTGGAGTGGTACAATCACAGCTTACTGCACCCTCGACCTCCTGGGCTCAAGCAATCCTCCTGCCTCAGCCTCCTGATTAGCTGGGACTACATGTGTGCCACCAAGCTCTGATAATTTTTTACTTTTGGTAGAGACAAGGTCTTGCTGTGTTACTCAGGCTGCTCTCGAACTCTTGGGCTTAAGTGATCCTCGTCGCCTCAGCCTCCCAAAGTGTTGGGACGTGATAATGACCTTGATAGCAAAATAATTTTTTGGCCCAAGCTCCAATCCAGGATCACACTAGTGATCTGGTCACTAGTTTCCTTTAATCTATAATAATTGTTTAGCTGTTCTTTGTGTTTCATGATTCTGCAATTATTATCCTATTATTTTGTCAAATAACCCTCAATTTGGATTTGTCTCATTTGATTTAGATTATATTTTTGGCAGAAAAAAGTGTAAAAATGTGTAATTGCAAGCATGTGATCACATCACACTGAAAAATTCATTTGCTGGTTGCGGTGGCTCATACCTGTAATCCCAGCACTTTGGGAGGCAAAGTGGGTGGATCGCTTGAGCTCAGGAGTTCAAGACTGGCCTGGGCAACATGGAGAAACCCCATCTCTACCAAAAATACAGTAATCAGCCAGGTGCGGTGGTGTGTGCCTGTGGTCCCAGCTACTTGGGAGGTTAAGGTGAGAGGATCGCTAGACCCCAGGAAGTTGAGGCTGCAGTGAGCCCAGATCGCACCACTGCACTCCAACCTGGGCCACAGAGTGACACTAGGTCACCCAGGCTGGATGCCGTGGCACAATCTCAGCTCACTACAACCTCTACCTCCCAGGCTCAAGCAATTCTTCTGCCTGAACCCGGGAGGCGGAGCATCCTGCAGCCTGGCTTCCACCTCCAGTCCCTATACCCACAGTGTGGAGCCAAATATCTGGATTTGAAACTGGCTCTGCTGCCTACCAGCCTTGGGACCCTGGAAAGTCATTTAGCTTCTCTGTTTCTTCAACTGTGAATGGAAATAATAATAGTATCTCCCTCAAGGCATTGTTGTAGGGATTGGTTCAATGTGGATAACACCCTAACAGGAAATGTTCATGTGTTATCACCAAGTGAAGATGGCTATGGAGTTTGGCCTGGAGGCGGGGGTTGAGGGTGGCAGGTCAGAAGTCTTCCCAGATCATGCCCACAGAGAGAGGGGCAGTGGGCATTCTGATAGAAGGGACCACCCGACCCTTCAGGGGGCTTGGAGTTGTGTTCAGTGTTTGGTGCGGGAGCCTCCTGGAAGACCTGGCTGCAGAGTGCCAGGACCTCCTGTCACCAGCTACCCCGCCTTTTCCAGCTCTCCCCTCCTCCTCACGTCCGCAGCCTTTCTCCTAAGGCACCCTAGGATCAGGAGGACCCTGTCCTCCAACCCTCTGTCCTCCATTCCCAGGCACCTGGCGTCCTCGCAGATCTATCGTGTTTGCGAGCTGGGGGGCTGAGGAGTTTGGGCTCATTGGCTCCACGGAATTCACAGAAGTGAGTGTCCCTACAGGGTAGGGGATCAAAAGGGGTTCCCGAGGCAGAACAGCGCGGGGCTGACGTCGCTCCTCGCACCCGCAGGAGTTTTTCAACAAGCTGCAGGAGCGCACTGTGGCCTACATCAATGTGGACATCGCGGTGTTTGGTATGGAGGTGGCGGGGAGGGAAAGGGAAGGGGACGGCCTGACAACGGGGTGGGTAAAAGAAGGGGCTGGGGCCCAAATAGTCTTTCTCCCCTCCTCCCACAGCCAACGCTACCCTTAGGGTGCAGGGGACGCCCCCTGTCCAGAGTGTCGTCTTCTCTGCAACCAAAGAGGTGGAAGGCGGCGGGCCGGCGGGGCTGAACTGGCGGGGGCGGGGCAGTGCGGTGGGCTGGCCTGTGCGGCGGACGGGCCGCACGGGTGGGCGGGACTGGGGAGTGGTACTCTCCAGATCTGCTGGGGCCAGACTGAGGCTGGGGCGAGCTTTTTAAGAAGGACTGGACTGTGCGTGGGCAGGAGACGGTGGAGGACCCGCCCTGTTGTTGGGGCTGGGGAGGGCCCCGCACCGAGACTAAATTCTCCTTCCGGCCAGATCCGCTCACCAGGCCCTGGCGACCTGAGCATCTACGACAACTGGATCCAGTACTTCAATCGCAGCAGCCCAGTGTACGGCCTGGTCCCCAGGTGAGCCCAGGGATAGAAGGGGGCCCGGAGCGAGGCGGTCCGGCTCAGCGCTCTTTATCCTGGCCCCCTTCCTTCCCGCAGCTTGGGTTCTCTGGGTGCTGGCAGCGACTATGCACCCTTCATTCACTTCCTGGGCATCTCCTCCATGGACATCGCCTACACCTATGACCGGGTGAGCAGGCGCCCCTCCGTCCCTGCCTCGGTACCTTGCTGCATGCGCCCCCTCCTCTCTTTGGAGCTGTTCTCGCACAGACTGAACCCTGCTCCTTTACTCACTGCTACCTCTGCCAAGTTTCTTAAAAATACACACACACACACACACACACACGCGTGCGCGCGTTTTATATAGACGGAGTCTTGCTTTGTTGCCAGGCTGGTCTTGAACTCCTAAGCTCAGACCATCCTCCCACCTCAGCCTCCTAAAGTGCTGGGATTACAGGTGTGAGCCTTGGTGCCAGGGCTCTGCCAAGTTTAACCTTTTCAAGCACCTCTTTATGCTCATCTGTTATTTTATCAAATGTAAGATACTACTGATTATAAGATGTGATTCAGGAAGGGAAAAAAACCCACCGCAAAAAACCCACCGCTTCCAACCAGTTGTAAGATGACATTGCCTGTAAGAAGCATTCTGTTTCCAAAGATCTTAAAATGTAGCGGGGAAAAAGGTTAATCTCAGCATTGATTAACTCAGATCATTGGTGTGAGCGTTGGCATGAAGGTAAAACAAGGGTTGCAGAGTGCCCAGCTGGCACCTCCCTGTTTGATGCTCCAAAAAGTACGTTCTCTACCTCACAGCCACAGCAATTCTCCGTAGCAGAGCTGGAATTTGAATCTCTCTGACTCCAAAGCCCCAGGTTCTTCTCCTTCCTGTGAAACTGGAAACTGGCACCAGACCCAGCTCTTCCACTAATTAGCTGTGTGATGTCAGCAGGTTAACCTCTCTGAGTCTCCGTTTCCTTTTCTGTGGGAGTTCTAGAACCCACCTCACAGACATGGCCAAGATTCAATGGAGATAATGCCCACATTTTGTAGCTCACTGGAGGTACACCTTCTCCCCCTTCCCATCCCAAGCCTGTCACCTCTGGGCTTTGTTCCCCCAGAGCAAGACTTCAGCCAGGATCTACCCCACCTACCACACAGCCTTTGACACCTTTGACTATGTGGACAAGTTTTTGGACCCAGGTGAGGAGGGAGACAAAGGGCATCCTTAGAACAGGACAGGAGAGGCTGAAGACTGAGTCCTGGCCTTGTGACCTTGCCGCAGGCTTCAGCAGCCATCAGGCTGTGGCCCGGACAGCGGGGAGTATTATTCTCCGGCTCAGTGACAGCTTCTTCCTGCCCCTCAAAGTCAGTGACTACAGTGAGACACTCCGCAGCTTCCTGCAGGCAGCCCAGGAAGACCTCGGGGCCCTGCTGGAGCAGCACAGCATCAGCCTGGGTATGCACAGCCTGACCCTGAGGCATGGGGAGCCCTGCACCCCCAGGACTAAGCCACTGCCTGTTCCTCACAGGGCCTCTGGTGACTGCAGTGGAGAAATTTGAGGCAGAAGCTGCAGCCTTGGGCCAACGCATATCAGCGCTGCAGAAGGGCAGCCCCGAGTGAGCAAGGGCAGTGGGCAGGGGTTGGGAGAGCAGCATCCAGGGCAGGATACCAGGCTGATAGCTGGGCTGCTGGCTCCAGGGTGACCGGCAGGTCCTGCCTCCACCAGTCCCCTGCAGGTCCGGATGCTCAATGACCAGTTGATGCTCTTGGAACGGACCTTTCTGAACCCTCGAGCCTTCCCAGAGGAACGCTACTACAGGTGAGTCTGTCCCAGAGTCCTGGGAGGTGCCGCCAGGTGGGGCCGGGCAATGGCCCCCGACCTGAGATGAGGTGCTCAGCTTCTCTGCCCTTTAGAGTGCAACCCAGCCCCTGAAGAAGGTGGAATGTGAGGCTCAGGGAGGGAAGTTGCTTCAGGGTCCCTCTGGGAGCTAGGACTGGAACCTACATTTCCTCCCCCAACCGCCACTGCTGTAAGAGCCCCCTGGCCTTCAGAGACAGGTGGAGAGGGGTGCTCTTCTGCCTAGCTGCGTACAGGAGCTAAGCCAGTTCTAAGTCCAGGCTTCTCTTTCCTGGCCCCTGACTGACCCTGATCCTGTCCCATTTCTCCTGTCAGCCATGTGCTCTGGGCAACTCGCACGGGCTCCGTAGCCACATTCCCGGGCCTATCCAATGCCTGCTCCAGGGCCAGGGACACAGCCTCTGGATCTGAAGCTTGGGCTGAGGTGCAGAGACAGCTCAGCATTGTGGTGACAGCCCTGGAGGGTGCGGCAGCCACCCTGAGGCCTGTGGCGGACCTCTGACCCCAGCCCTCTTCCTTCTGCCTGTGGCTGACCTTTGACCCCAGCCCTCTTTCTTAGGCCCTCCCTTTACCCCAACCCTCTCCTGCCTGCTTTCCTGAGATGTCCTGGTCTTCCCTGGTGCCAGGAGGCGGCACTACCACAGGACCCTCTCAAGCTTCTCAGGCAATAGCTTGAGGTCCATGAGGGGAGTGGCAATCCCTAATGCAACTCACCCTCATCCTGGTGCTTAGGTGGCAGAGGGTGGGCAGCAGGGGACAGGGATGGGATGGCAAAACCACCAGCTGCTCTTGGTGGTGGGTAGGTGAAGATGGGATGCATAATGCCAACTTCAGATGCCAACTCAGATCATCAAGGCCAAGGACCAGTGGCGAAAGTGAGGCATGGGGTGCCTTAGGACTTGCCTAGTCTGCGTTCCTCTCCCTACATACTGTGTATCCTAACTCCCTACAACAGCCCCTCAAATAAATCACATCTAGTGACTGGTACCAACAAAACAAGTTCCTTTTATTATCTGGGAACCATAGAAAAAGAAATCTAAGTGCTCTGGCCCAGTCCTGGGGCTCTGGGAGGCTCACGCTCCCTCCTCAGGCTGGGGACCCAGGTCTGTCCGCACCCTCATCTTCCTCCTCTGCCATGACCACCTCCTCCAGGGTACGTCCTCGAAGTTTGCTATCCACTAACACCTTGCACGTACCGGCAGGCGGTAGCCCTTCCTCCACATAGCGACCCCTCAGGAACACAACTCTCTCCTCTCCGTCCAAGGGCAGCCCATGGGCCTGGCACAGGTCCCGTGCTTCCCTGAGTCCATCCAGGGCCAGGAGGTTGACCATGAAGCCCAGAGGCAAGGTCTGGCCCTTGGGGGTGCTAAAGGCACGAGCGAGGCGGGCCAGGGCTTCCCGGCGGGCATGGCCCACATGGCATTGCACAGCGCAACTTGCCAGGTAGGGCAGGGTCTGGAGCAGGCGGAACAGGCGAGCAGCATTGCCCTCTCGGAAGGCAGCATCTACCGCTAAGGCCTTGCGGAGGGGCGGGCAGGTGCGCAGGGCAGCGGGCAGCTGTAGAACCTCACGCAGGGCTTCTACCGAGCCTGTGAGAGCAGGAAGCCAGAATGAGGACGCCTGGTCCTTACAGGATCAGGCCCATCTCCCCTCCCAACACCTTGTCCTTCCTCTCTTCTCGACCACACCCCTTCTCTAGGCCTAGCCTAACTTCCCTTTCCCCTCTAAGGGCCAGCCTTTGGCTCCTTCCCTGACCCATATTTGAATGAGTTGCCTCAGGCTCTTGACTTCCTGCAGTCCAGATCCTTACAGCACTGAAGTGGGCAGGGTTTACGGATTTGGGAAGCGGGCCCAGATAATTTAATGATTCGCCTGAGAGTGTCCTAGGGTGGGTATGTAGTTGAGCCTGACCCCAGTCCAAGTTTTCTGACTTGGATTTCCCACTACCCTGGCTTCCCTGCACCCATGGTTTTGGGAGCCAACTCTGCCCCACCTTCCCCTCAACACCTGGGAAGGCCCCTTCCTTCAGGAGACTCTGCCCCTGCTTCCCTTCCAGAAGAGTCTCAGACACTGGAACTTTGGGCCTCATTTGTAAACTAGGGCTTCTGACCAATTAGTAGGTTGTGAAGTCAACAGCATTTTGTTAAAATTGTATAGGACAGGGCCTGTTTTTTTTGAGACAGATTTGCTTTGTCATCCAGGCTGCAGTATAGTGGCTCTCGGCTCATGGCAACCTCTACCACCTCCCAGGTTCAAGCGATTCTCCTGCATCAGCCTCCTGAGTAGCTGGGATTACAGGCATGTGCCACCACATCCAACTAGTTTCTGCATTTTTAGTAGAGAGGGCCCAGCCAGAACAGAGCTTGTTTGGGCACAGTGCCTCATGCCTGTAATCCCAGCACTTTGGGAGGCCAAAGCGGTAGGATCACTTTAGCCCAGGAGTTTGAAACCAGCTTGGTCAACATGGCAAGACTCTATCCCTACATAAAAATAAATTTTAAAAAATTAAAAGAAAATCATGGTCATACCTCTGCTATTGTTAACCAGTGCTGAGTCAACAGGCAAGTCACCTCACCACCCAGGGCTTCGATTTCTTCCCCCACTAGAGCAGGGATAATTACTATGCCTTCTTCGCAAGAGCAGTGTGGACAAAAATAAACAATTAACTGGGCATGATGGCAGGCACCCAGCTACTTGGGAGGGTGGGGCAGGAGGATCACTTGAGCCCAGGAATTCAAGTGGCAACATGCGAGACCCCATCTCTATAAAAAAAATTTGTTTTAAGTTAGCCAGGTGTGATTGCACACATCTGTGGTCCCAGCTTCTCAGAAGGCTGAGGCAGGAGGATCCCTTGAGCCCAGGAGGTTGAGGCTACAGTGAACTATGATCAAGCCACTGTACTCCAGCCTGGGCAACAGAGTAAGACCCTGTCTCAAAAAACACATTCTACAAATAAGAAAACAGGCCACGTGCGGTGGCTCACGCCTGTAATCCCAGCACTTTGGGAGGCAGAGGTGAGCGGATCATTGGAGGTCAGGAGTTCGAGACCAGCATGGCCAACATGGTGTTGGCCTGTCTCTACTAAAAATCCAAAAATTAGCCAGGCGTGGTGGCGCACACCTGTAGTCCCAGCTCTTCAGGAGGCTGATGCAGGTGAATAGCCTGAACCTGGGAGGCAAAGGTTGCAGTGAGCCAAGATCATGCCACTGCACTCCAGCCTAAGCGACAGAGGTAGACTCTGTCTCAAAAACAAACAAAGTAACAAATAATAGAGTTTATTAGAATGCATCACCCATAGAAAGTATCTCTAATGCCTTAAACTTCTGTCTCAGGTATATTCGTGGGCATATGTGTTCTTGTTTGCTTTGTAACCCTGACTGGGCAGGGAGGTTTAAAAAAAGTTTGAAAATCTGCCGGGTGCGGTGGCTCACACCTGCAATCCCAGCACTTTGTGAGGCCAAGATGGGCGGATCACGAGGTCAGAAGTTCGAGACCAGCCTGACCAACATGGTAAAACACCCCCTCTCTACTAAATACAAAAATTAGTCAGGTGTGGTGGCACGCCTCTGATCCCAGCTACTCAGGAGGCTGAGGCAGGAGAATCCCTTGAACCAGGGAGGTGGAGGTTGCAGTGAGCCGAGATCGAGCCACTGCACTCCAGCCTAGGCGACAGAGTCAGACTCAAAAAAAAAAAAAAAAAAGTTTTAAAATCACTGTTTAGGCCAACTCTCCCGTTCCACCCTTGCCCCTCCACTTTTATTCCTGAGACAAGTAAGACCCCGAGATGGGCCCGAGGTCCCATGTCGGGGATTGGTGGATCTTGTGCTGTCCTGGGAGGCGCCTAATGGTAAGATGTTAAAGCTAATCTTTCTTTTCCCTACCTCCACTGTCATGGTGGGCTCCTGTCCCCACGCTCTGCCCAGCCGCCAGGACCCCGACTCACCCAGGTTATAAAGCAGAAAGAGGCCCTGGAAGGCTGGCTGGCGGGGGTGTGGTCCCGCGCCCCGCGCGTAGCAGCGCCGCAGCGAGCCGAAGCCCTCTTGCACCTGGGCCTGCAGCAGCACCGGGTCAGCAGGTCCCCGCGCCGCGTCGGGCCCGAGCCGCGCCACCACGGCCACCAGCGTGGCCAGCGCCGCCTCCAGCACCACCGCTGCCTCGGCGTCGCCCGCGCCCTGCAGGGCCAGGTCCAGGCGCACAGCTCGCAAGCGGTCTGCCACGAAGCTGGCCACCTCGGCGCGGGCAGCGTCGGCGCTTTCCGCCACCTCACCGGCCAGGTAGCGTACCGTGGCCAGCAGCACGGAGGGCGGACGCAACTGGCTGGGTGGGGGCCGGGGCTTGCCGGCGGCGGGTCGGCTGTACTCCTTCACCGCGCGCTGCGGATCGGCGCGGGGCGGGTCCTGGCGGCACCCCGGCACCACTTCCAAGCGGTGTAGGCGGCGCTCCCTTTCGCGCTGGGCGCGCTCGGCGGCCGGGCACATGTCCGGGCAGGTGCCCACGGGCAGCTCGCAGCCGAGCATGAGGGGCTGCGGGGAGACGGTGGGCGCTCAGCATCCCGGGGACAGCGGTGCTGCGGGAAGGCAAGCGAGGCCGGCTGGGGGTGGGGAGCGGTGGGGCGGGGCTGAACCTGGCTGGGCCCGCCTGCCCGCCATGATCCCCGGCCTCCGGGCCGCCCATCGGGCCGCCTCTGTCTTCTCACCCGGTCCTGTGGAGTTGGCCTCCCGAGATGCACTGCGTTGTAGTCCAGCGACGCCTCTGCGGCTCCGCGCGCTCTGGGGCGGCTAACGGCCCCCATCGAGCGCCAGGTTCAGCTTTGCGCGCTCCCCTTAGTGTTTTTTAACGGGTAGCCTGGGCCGCTCCCATGATACACCGGTGTAGTCCCTGCCGCCACCAACCGCTTTGTGGCGAGGAGGGGCGGGGCGGGACTGAGGCCACGCCTTCCAGCCCGCTGAGCAATCAGGATTTGATTTTGGGGCCTCGGAGACAGGTACCCCTGCTTTGGGTTCCTCTCCTTCGTCCCTTCCACCCAATAGACCGGCTTCATCGTCTTGTCATTCTCTATTTCCCTGGAGACTGTGCTATTTTCTAGCTCAGGGCTCAGCAAATGTTTTCTGCAAAGGGCCAGGTTGTAAATGTTTTGGGATTTGCAGGCGGCAAAGACTCAACTCTGCAACTGTTCAACATCTGGTGTAGCGCGAACGCAGCCATCACAATACTGAATGAATTAGCCTGGTTGTGTTCCAACAAATTTTATTTATAGACTCTTAAATTTAATATAATTTTCACCTGTTACATATAAATTTCATCTGTCTTTCTGTCACAGAATATTATTTCGATTTTTTTAATCATTAAAAAAATGTAAAAACCACTGTAGCTCACAGGCCTTACATTAAAAAGGGGGTGGGCCAGATTTGGCTGCAGGCGGGAGTTTGCAGACCCCACTTCTAGAGGGGTAAACTAATGGTTTAATGACCACAGCTGCTGCTCACACATCAAGACAGACAGGCAGGGGCCGGGCATAGTGACTCATGCCTGTAATCTCAGCACTTCGGGAGGATGAGGCGGGTGGATCACTTGAGGTCAGGAGTTTGAGACCAGCCTGGCCAACATGGTGTAACCCTATCCCTGCTAAAAATACAAAATATTAGCTGGATATGGTGGCATGTGCCTGTAATCCCAGCTACTAGGGAGACTGAGACAGGAGAATCGTTTGAACCTGGGAGGCGGAGGTTGTAGTGAGCTGCGATCACACCACTGCACTCCAGCCTGGGTGACTGAGTGAGACTCCATCTCAAGAAAAACACAAAAAGACAGGCAGGATCAGAAGTGTGAGTCCTTGATTCCAAGGTGGCAAGTGTAATCAGGGAACTGAGAATTCATTATTTTTCTCATGCTTGGTCCAGTTACCTACAGAAATGGCCCCTGCGATTACAAGACCAGGAGGTGGGGCTAGGCCCTGGGGAGAGGAGAAGGGGCTGGCAGTGCAGGAGCAAGAGTCCCAGGGAAGGGCCCACTCCCTGTTAGGGTGGGAGTTGAGACAGGTGCAGGCGCAGGATCTCCTCTGCCCGCTTCAGGTACTCAGCTGCCTTCTTCTTCACACCTTCCTGGCGGGCAGGCAACGGGTCACCTGTGGAGAGAGACTGCTCAGTTGAGGCACCTGGGCACCACTGGTCTAGTCGGAACCCCTGGTCTGGTCCTTTACAATTCACAGAGTATCACCATGTGCTTTTCCCTCTTCTCTGGGGCCCAGCATCCATTCTTCCCATTCTACAAACAAGAAAACTGAGGCCATGCCGGGTGCAGTGGCTCACGGCTGTAATCCCAGCACTTTGGGAGGCCAAGGCAGGCAGATCATTTGAGATCAGGAGTTCGAGAGCAGCCTGGCCAACATCACAAAACCCCGTCTCTACTAAAAATTCAAAAATTAGCCAGGCATGGTGGTGGGCGTCTGTAATCCCAGCTACTCAGGAGGCTGAGGCAGGAGAATCTCTTGAACCTGGGAGGCGGAGGTTGCAGTGAGCCGAGATTGTGCCACTGCACTCCAGCCTGTGACAAGAGCAAGACTCTCAAAAAAAAAAAAAAAAAAAAAAAGAAAGAAAGAAAAAAAAAAAAGAAGACTGAGGCCACAAGAGGTGTTAAAACAAACAGGCCGGGCACAGTGGCTCACGCCTGTAATCCCAGCACTTTGGGAGGCCGAGACAGGAGGATCACGAGGTCAGGAGATCGAGACCATCCTGGCTAACACGGTGAAACCCCGTCTCTACTAAAAATACAAAAAATTAGCCGGCTGCAGTGGCGGGCGCCTGTAGTCCCAGCTACACAGGAGGCTGAGGCAGGAGAATGGCGTGAACCCGGGAGGCGGAGCTTGCAGTGAGCCAAGACTGCGCCACTGCACTCCAGCCTGGGTGACAGAGCAAGACTCCGTCTCAAAACAAACAAACAAACAACAAAGACAGAAACAAAAATCTGCCCAGGTTACACAGCTGGTCAGTGAGGAGCAAAAGGGCTCCTGCTCTGTGAATTGCTTGCTTTTTGCTCCCTTCATCAATGCCCCACCTGGGACCCAGGCCTGACCCTCCACCCTCAGTCCCTACTCACCGGAGACTCCCTGAAGCAAGATGTGTACACCATCTCGGTAGCCCTGGAGTGCGGCAGCATAAGCGCCTGCCTTCTCATCCCGCAGGGCCTGGGTGATGAGATCTGTGGCCTGGCTTAGATAGGTAGGGGTGGGCCCTCCTTCCCCGTCCTCTTCCTCCTCCTGCCCTCCTGGCTCCCAGGGTTCCTGTTCCAGCCTTGCCGACTCCACCTCCATCGTTGTCAGCTCAGCCACATGGGTGGGGCTGGGGGCTGCGCCTTCTGCAATTAGAAAGGGAGGACTCAGACCAGACTAGCCCTTCCTTTCTCAGGCCCTCTGCCCAACCCAAGACCTCTTTTGTCATCAGGGTATCAGCCTGTCCCCAGTAGAGGGGACCAATGCCAGGGCAATCCAGAAGTCGTCTGTGGATCAAAAACTGGCCATGATGTATTTGATAGATAGGGTTCATGTGCTTCTGTAAAAACAGCCTTACCGCCGGGTGCGGTGGCTCACGCCTGTAATCCCAGTATTTTGGGAGGCCGAGGTGGGCGGATCACGAGGTCAGGAATCGAGACCATCCTGACTAACATGGTGAAACCCCGTCTCTACTAAAAATACAAAAATTAGCCGGGCGTGGTGGCGGGCACCTGTGATCCCAGCTAGTCAGGAGGCTGAGGCAGGAGAATGGCGTGAACCCGGGAGGCGGAGCTTGCAGTGAGCCGAGATCGCGTCACTGCACTCTAGCCTGGGCGGCAGAGTGAGACTCCGTCTCAAAAAAAAAGAAACAACAACAACAAAAAAAAAACACAGCCTTACCTTCCTAATTATTTCATTAGGTACACACTCACTTTAGTTTGTGAGCTCTGGGTCACTGGTCCTATTTCCCTCTTGACTCCAGTTGACCTAGAAATCCAAAAATCCCCTCCAGAAAGTTTTCCTGAAGGATGCTAGGCCAACGACACCAGGCTGAGGGTAGAAATCCTCCAAGCCTTGGAATAATCTTAGAATAGGAGACTTAGAGAATCTTAGGGGTTTCTGAAGCCTTGCAGCTCCAGGCTCTGGGGACTCTCCCCATGGGCTGAATGAGTCTCACTGGAGCTGCCTGTGAAGGGTCTTGAAAAGATCCTGGTTGGACAGTTGCTCATGCCTATAATCCAGCGCTTCAGGAGGCCGAGGTGGGAGGACTACTTGAGTGCAGGAGCTTGAGACCAGCCTGGGCAACATAGTGAGAGCTTGTCTCTACAAAAAATAAAAAACTTAGCTGGGCGTGATGGTGCATGCCTGTGGTTCTGTCCCAGCTATTCAGGAGGCGGAGGTGGGGGGATCACTTGGGCCTAGGGGGTAGAGGCTGCAGTGAGCCACGATCACACCACTGCCCTCTAGCCTAGTGACAGAGCCAGACCCTATCTCAAAAAAAAAAAAAAGAAAAAAAAGAAAGGAAAAAAAAAAAAGAGAAAATAGAAAAGCTCCTGCCCAGGCAAGCGCTCAGCTGGCACAAGGACAGAGCACTTGGATGCCTGCCACCCAGAGGCCAGACACAACAGTCCTGTGACACCAACACTGCCTTTCCCTCCCATTCCTTCTTCCCACTCCCCAACCCTGGAGAGGCAGTAGCAGGAACAGGAGGAAGCAGAACGAGAAAAGTGAAAGAGGCAGGGCACTTTGGCTCATACCTGTAATCTCAGCACTCTGGGAGGCCGAGGAGGGTGGATCACTTGAGGGTCAGGAGTTTTGAGACCAGTCTGACCAACATGAAGAAATCTCATCTCAACTAAAAATACAAAATTAGCCAGGCGTGTGCCGTGGCGTGTGCCTGTAGTCCCAGCTACTCGGGAAGCTGAGGCCGGAGAATCGCTTGAACCCGGGAGGTTGCAGTGAGCAGAGATTGCGCCACTGCACTCCAGAATGGACAACAGAGTGAGACTCTGTCTCAGAAAAAAAAAAAAAAAAGAATAACAGACATGGGCTCTCGCTATATTGTCCAGGCTGGTCTTGAATTCCTGGGATCTCCCTGCCTCAGCCTCCCAAAGTGTTGAGATTACAGGTGTGAGCCAATGTGCCAGGCCTTGGCGAATTTTAGAATGAAAAACTCCAATGCCTCAGAGCTTGGGACTGTCGAGTCCCAGGATCTCACAGCAAGAAGGTGCCCAGGACCCTAACCTCCATCAGGGGGCCCTTCAATCTCCGGCATCCCCAAATGCCAGTGGCTCCAGGCCCCCAGAGGGGTTTCCCTTTGCAGCTGCTCTTTGAGCTCAGAACTCACTCCCATTGACCAGCAGGCTTCTTGCCTTCAGGATCTGCAGCCAGACCCTGGCCAGCCAGGAAATCCCACCATGAGCTTACAGCGAAGGAACTAAAATGTCCCAGAGCAGTGTGACCCGGCTCTTTCCAAAGCCTTCTCAGTGAGATGGCCCCAATGTGGGAAGTGCCTCCTTTCCTTCCTCATGGCTACTTGTTGCACAGGTGCATCCAGCACACCATACCACGAGCCCCGGCACGGGGCTGCTAATTCTCACTGAAGCTGCTCTTGGTCCACAGGGCAGCACTACTGAGGGGATGTCTTTCCCAGATCTGCGCAGGCACTGAGCAGGCTAGTGGGGCTCTGCCCTCCTCCCTGTCCTAAGGATGTCCTGCCCTGGCTCCTTCCCGGCTGACCCAGCTCATTACCTTCTTTGGAGAAGGGGTCGAAGAGGGCCAGCTCAGCCTCGGTGAGGGGGCCTCGGGCAGGGGAACCAGACGCTTCCTCGGTGCTCTCACAGTTAAAGAGAAGATCCAGGGCCTCCTGGGCAGGGCTGGATGGTGGGGGGTCCACTGAGGAAGAGATCATTGGGGTCATGAATACCCGCATTTATTTCTCAGCTTTCAAAATGGAATTACTCTCTCTCTAAGCCCTTGCAGCAACCATGGGCATAGACAAGCCCGTTATTAGGGTTTATGCCCATTTTACAGATTAAGAAACTGTAGTGCAGAGAAGGAAAAGGACCTGCCCAAAGTTCCTCAGCCAGTCAGTGATAGACCTGGACACACGCCCATTTCTCACTAAGACCACTGAGGAGTGAGTGTGGCCCCCTCCCCACTCTGTACCCTCCAGCCTCGGTTCCCTCCTCCCACCCTGATGTACCTGGCACCTCCAATTCCTCAAGGCCCCTCCTTTCTGCAGGGAGCGGCTGGGGTAGCCGGGGGTCATCAGGGGGCGGGGTGGGGATCAGAGGGGGTGGCAGGATGTGCAGGTCCCTGGACATCTCCGAGGGTCGGGTCACCTCCCCACCCTGCAGGACAGAAAGATCAGCCATGGGGAGTCATGGGGTGCAATCTGGTGGGTGGGTAAGTGGCCCAAGTTCTGGTAAGGTGGAAGGTGCACATACCCTGAAGAACTCCTTGAGCTGGGGGCTGTTGTTGAGCGCAGGTATGTGCACAGTGAAGCGAAGCAGGTCCTCTGCCCCCTTTCGCCGCTCCTCGATCACTGAGGCTTCAAATCGGCCTACAGCCCCCAGGACAAGGAACAGGGGAGAGTGGCGGTGACCTATAGGGGCTTCTGCCCCAAGGGCCACTTTTCCTGGTCCTGCCTGAGATGCTCTGAGCAACTCACTGCCCTCCTACCCGTTCTCCCAGCAATCTTCTCTGGCTCCTCCTGGGGTGAGGGAGGGGCTTCCAGGACAGATCAATTTCCCTATTCATTCATTTGCCAGATGTTTACTGAGCACCTACTATATGCTAGACTCAGAAGGTGAACAGGGGAGGAACAAGTCTCTGCCCTTGTGAATATCACATCCTACACAGGGGGAGCTAGGTAGTTAACAAGAAACAAAAACATTTCTGATGGCTTTGATCTAATGAGGAGAAAAGTAAGGCTCAGAGAGGGAAAGTGACTTGCCCCAGGTCACACAGCAAGTAGCCCCCATTTGTTTTTTGAGACAAGGCCTGGCTCTGTTATCTAGGCTGGTGTGCAGTGGCACAATCTCAGCTCACTGCAACCTCTGCCACCTGGGATCAAGCCGCCCTCCTGCCTCAGCCTCCCAAGTAGCTGGGACTACAGGTACACACCACCATGCCTGGCTAATTTTTGTATTTTTTGTAGAGATGGGGTTTTACCATGTTGCCCAGGCTGGTCTTGAACTCCTGAGCTCAAGTGATTACCTTGCCTTGGCTTCCCAAAGTGCTGAGATCACAGGTGCGAGTCACAGTTTCACTGCTCTGTCCTAGGTATTATGCAGTGCAGGCTAACTCTGGTCCAGTTACTGTGTGGCCATTCTGTGGTACTTCCCCACTGGCCTGGCATAACCTGACAACAGCAATCCTTCACCTTGCTTCAAAAGAACAAAAGAACATCTCGGCCGGGCGTGGTGGCTCACACCTATAATCCCAGCATTTTGGGAGGCCAAGGCAGGTGGATCACTTGAGGTTAGGAGTTCGAGACCAGCCTGGCCAACATGGTGAAACCCCGTCTCTAGTAAAAGTAAAAAAATTAGGTGTGGTGGCGCACACTACTTGGGAGGCTACTTGGCTACTTGGGAGGCTGAGGCAGGAGAATCGCTCAAACCTGGGAGGGCAGAGTTTGCAGTGAGCTGATATCATGCCACAGGACTCCAGCCTGGGCGACAGAGTGAGACTCTGTCTCAAAAAACAAAAACAAAAACCAACAACAAAGAACATCTCACGTGAGTACGCAGACCCAAGCAACTGTTCAGCACTGTCTAATACAGATATGAGCTACATATGCAATTTTACATTTTCTAGCAGCTACATTAAATAAAAGGAAAAAAGAAACAACTTTTTTTTTTTCTTTTGAGACGGAGTCTCACTCTGTCGCCCGGGCTAGACTGCAATGACACAATCTTGGCCTCCCAGGTTCAAGCGATTCTCCTGCCTCAACCTCCTGAGTAGCTGAGATTACAAGCGCCCGCCACTACACCCGGCTAATTTTTTGTATTTTTAGTAGAGACAGGGTTTCACCAAGTTGGCCAGGCTGGTCTCGAACTCCTGATCTTGTGATTCATTTGCCTCAGCCTCCCAAAGTGCTGGGATTACAGGTGTGAGCCATCACGCCCAGCCACAAGTTAATTTTAATATTTTATTTAACCCAATATATCCCAAATATTCTCACTGCAACGTGTAATCAATATAGTAAGTATTGAGATAGGCTGGGTGCAGTGTCTCAGGCGTGTAATCCCAGCACTTTGGGAGGCCAAGGCGGGCAGAGCAGCTGAGGTCAGGAGTTCAAGACCAGCCTAGCCAATGTGATGAAACTCCGTCTCTACTAACAATACAAAAATTAGCCAGGTATGGTGGTGTGCACCTGTAATCCCAGCTACTCGGGAGACTGATGCAGGAGAATCCTTTGAACCTGGAAGGCGGAGGTTGCAGTGAGCCAAGATAACACCACTACACTCCAGCCTGGGTGACAAAGTGAGGCTGTCAACAACAAAAAATTGAAAAAAAAAGGAAAATAAAATAGAGCTAATAAAGACAGGATTTTTGTTGTTTTTTTTTTGAGATGGAGTTTCACCTCGGCCTCCCAAAGTGCTAGGATTACAGGTGTGAGCCACCACGCCTGGCCCAACAGGAATGTTAAAAGGTGCAATACACAGTAAGTGTTAGGCTGCTCTGAGCCTCAGTTCCTCCATCTGTCAAATGAGGTCATCTCTAAAAGCCCTTCCAAACATGTCTGTGCCCAGAGTTTCAGGCCCTCTCTATCCAGCCCCCACTGGCAGAGGTCCCCTTTTGTCCAACGCTCCCTTCATCTTTGGCCCGAGTGCCCCGATCTAACACTCACCGAACACCTGGGCCCGGGGGAACGCAGGGAACTCCTCAAGGCGGCGGAAGAGGTTGCGGTGGGTGTAGGCCAGGTCTCCATGCAGCTTGCGGAAGTCGCTGTACCGCTTCCAGACCACCACCTACGAGGGACATGAGATTTGCCCAGAACTGGCAATGGTGGGAGGCAGCTGCCCCCGGTGCCCAGCCTGCCCCCAGGGCAGGTGAGGATCAGGATGCAGCTGCAGCAGCCCCTCGCCCAGGGACAGGGAGGAAGGAGGGCCGGTGTCCAAGCAGAGTTACCAGCTGCCCCTTGACAGTTTCCAGATCTGGAACTGCAGAATAGGCCCTCTTCCTCCCAGGAGCCTCACCTCTTTGACATCCTCTGGGTCCTTCTTTGAGATGAACTGAGAAAGAAAGGCAAGAGCTGTTTGAGACCAGAGACCACCATCTGACACCCTCTCACCCCGTTTGCCCCAGGTGCCTCCTAATCCCCCTCATGGGGCAATGGCCTTTGGCCTCTGGCGTCAAGGCATCCTGACTTTAAGCCTTTCCGTATAATTTTAGAAACTTTTCCTACTATGTACCTCAGTTTCTCCATCTGTCAAATAGAAGGACCTCTAAAGGCCCATCTGGACTGCTCCAACCTCAGCCCAACTTTTTTTTTTGAGATGGAGTCTTGCTCTGTCGCCCAGGCTGGAGTGCAGTGGTGCACTCTCAGCTCACTACCACCTCTGCCTTCAAGGTTCAAGCGATTCTCCTGCCTCAGCCTCCCAAGAAGCCAGGATTACAGACATGCACCACCACGCCTGCTAATGTTTGTATTTTTAGTAGAGATGGGGTTTCACCATGTTGGCCAAGCGGGTCTGGACTCGTGACCTCAAGTGATCCGCCCACCTCGGCCTCAGCTTACAGGCGTGAGCACCTGGCCATCAGCACAATTTTTATCCCGGTTCCTTGAGCAGGCCAACTCCCTGCATCTCCTTCTGAAACCAAAGAACCCCAAGTCTCCAAAGAAGGGAGGTTCTGCCTCAGGAACCTCCTTCCCTGAGAGAGAAGGTCCTGTGCTTCAGCGCCCTGGACACAGAAGAAACCATTGCTGGAGCTGAGGTCCCTGGAAGGGCAGACTTGGGTCTGAAGTGAAAACGAGATTCAGTTTTCATCATGTTATGTTCATAATAATTTTAAAATAATGCCCTATGGTCTAGGGTACTTGACAGTTTAATAACATCTCCTATGCCAGGCACGGTGGCTCAAGCCTGTAATGCCAGCACTTTAGGGGACCCAGGTGGGCAGATCACTTGAGTCCAGGAGTTTGAGACCAGCCTGGGCAACATAGTGACACCCAACAGCGGCAAAAAATACAAAAAATTAGCTGGGAGTGGTGATGTGGCACACCTGTAGTCCCAGCTGCTTGGAAGGCTGAGGTGGGAGGATCACTTGAGCATGGGAAGCAGAGGTTGCAATGAGCTGAGATCGCACCACTGCACTCCCGACTGCAGAGAGTGAAACCCTGTCTCTTACACACTAAATAAATAAATAAAAACATCTATTCCTTATCCTAGATCCCACTGAGGCAGACATAATTAACATGCCCACTTAAGAGATAAGGAAATGGAGGCTTTGAGAGGTGTGGCCATAGAAGATCACATACTAGGTACGAAAGATCGCTGGAACTAAAACCTTGGACTTGGCTTTTGACAACAGAGACTTGCCTAAAATATTCTGGTAAAAGAAACTACTTAAAAACTATTGAGTGGTCAGGTGTGGTGGCTCATGCCTGTAATCCCAGCACTTTGGGAGGCCGAGGTGGGTGAAGCACTTGAGGTCAGGAGTTCAAGACCAGCCTGGCCAACATGGTGAAATCCTGTCTCTACTAAAAACACAAAAATTAGCTAGGCGTGGTGGCAGGCGCCTGTAGTCCCAACTACTCAGGAGGCTAAGGCAGGAGAATCACTTGAATACAGGAGGCAGAGGTTGCAGTAAGCTGAGATCATGCCACTCAACTCCAGCCTGGCAACACGAGACTCTATCTCAAAAGAAAAAAAAAAAAAAAAAAAAAAAATTCTATAATTTTTTTTTTTTGTATTTTTAGTAGAGATGGGGTTTCACCGTGTTAGCCAGTCGGACCTAGGGTCTGACACTGTGTAGTGCCACAGGAAGCTAGGTACGGTGTGGCCTATAAGCCTAACACTTTGGAAGGCCAAAATGAGAGTATTGCTTGAGGCCAGGAGTTTCAGACCAGCCTGGGCAACATGGCAGAACTGTGTCTCTACAAAAAATTTTAAAATTAAGCTAAGCATGGTGGCACATGCCTGTAGTCCCAGCTACTCAGAAGGCTGAGGCAGGAGGACGGATTGAATCCAGGAACTTGAGGCTGCAGTAAGACACGAATCGTGCCACTGCACACCAGCCCAAGTGACAGAGCAAGACTCTGTCGCAAATAAAATAAAATAAAATAAAATAAAATAAAATAAAATAAAATAAAAATATAGGCCGGGCGCGGTGGCTCATGCCTGTAATTCCAGCACTTGGGGAGACCGAGGTGGGAGGATCACTTGAGGTCAGGAGTTCGAGACCAACCTGGCCAACAAAGTGAAATCCCGTCTCTACTAAAAACACAAAAAGTAGCCGGGTGTGATGGCACACGCCTATAATCCCAGCTACTCAGGAGGCTGAAGCAGGAGAACTGCATGAACGCAGGAGGTGGAGGCTGCAGTGAGCTGAGACAGTACCACTGTACTTCAGCCTGGGCAACAGAGCAAGACTCTGTCTCAAAAAATATACACACATATATATATGGGGGGGGAGAGAGAGAATGTGCTTTATATTTTATATATTTATTATATATAATACATTATATATATATATGTACAAAAATATATCAAAGTAATGCATGTTGCTTGGTTTAAAAAGCCAATGGGAGGCCGGGTGCGGTGGCTCACACCTGTAATCCCAGCACTTTGGGAGGGTGAGGCCAGTGGATCACTTGAGGTCAGGAGTTTCAGACTAGCCTGGCTAACAAGGTGAAACCCCATCTCTACCAGAAAATACAAATAATAGCTGGGCATGGTGGCGGGCGCCTGTAGTCCCAGCTACTGGGGAGACTGAGGCAGGAGAATGGTGTGAACCCGGGAGGCGGAGCTTGCAGTGAGCCGAGATTGCGCCGCTGCACTCCAGCCTGGGCGACAGTGCAGACTCCATCTCAAAAAAAAATAAACAAACAAACAACAACACAAAAAACCCACTGGGAAGACTTATAATAAAAGGTTACAGTTCCTTGCCACATCCTTCCTAACCCAACCCCACCTCCAGTCTATCTTCCCAGGGACAACGTTTTTATTTGCATTTTTTAAAAGGTGTGTGGGGGGCGGGTGTGTGTGTGTGTGTGTGTGCGCATTTTAATATTGAGCCGGGGTCTCACTATGTTGCCCAGGCTCATCTTGAACTCCTGAGCTCAAGCAGTCTGCTCCCTCAGCCTCCCAAAGTGCTGGGATTTACAGGCATGAGCCACTGAGCCCGGCCTTATTTGCATTTTTTTTAGGCATGGAAAAGACAAACGATTTGGGGAAAGCATATTTTAAATAGCTAAGATTCTGCACTTAGACCCTTTATAAGTGTCCTTATGTGCCTGCTTTGCTTTTATAGTTAACTAATGCACCAGCTTAATAGTCACCTAGTTGAAAATTCTAAAAGTACAAAAAACTTACAGTAAAAAGCCTTCCCCAACTTCTGTCCCCAGTGACACAGTTCTTCTCCCTGGGGACCTTCTTGTTACCCGTTCTTGTATATCATTCTACAGGTGTCCTGTTTTACTATTTTTAATTATTTTCATGGTTTCCTCCATGTCTCTCTATAAATTGTGCTTATGATGTTGCTATCGCTTCATATATCAAGTCTAGCCTATCTATCTTCCTGCTGTGACCTTGATATGGCGACTTACTCCTTAAGTCCTTCCGAACTGCATGAATTTTTTTCAACCATTGACCAGTATTATTTTCTGAAAAATTAAAAATGGTTAAACTCGTTAAAGGGATTTTATGTAAGATCAAACAAACCAATAAACAAAACTTACTCTACGAGATTGGAGTATTAATAATTGGGTTAAACCAGAGTTTTCATGTTAATTTACAGAAGTTCACAGTCTGATGCCCAGACACTACACGCCGGGCGTGGGCATCCACGCCCTTTTAAAAAAAGACAGCGCCCACTCAGGGCCCGGCCTCGCTGATGGTTAAAGAAGTAAACGAACCCTCGTACTGCAACCGCCGCTTAAAGGGGAAACCCATTTCTGTCGTCTAAAAAGGGAGTGGTGGCTGCAGCGCCTTTCCTTAAGGTAAAACTCGGCGCCCCTCTAGTTAAAAGGGTAAAGTACGCGCTGGGCCCCACCTCACCTGCGCGGTTACTTTGTACTCGGTGTAGCCCTTGGGGTGCGTCCTGGGGTCCGACACTGTGTAGTGCCGCAGGAAGTCATCCTTCGCCTGGCGGGACATGAAACCGAGCTGGAGCGGAGCGGAGCGCCGGACTCCGCTTCCTCCCTGTCCCCACCCCTCCGGCCCGGCCTCCGACCGCCGCCGCCTCGCCTGGGCCTGCGCCCTTCTTCCTCCGGCCCAGGGATTTTATCGCAAGTGACAGCGCTGTTCCGATCCCGGGTGCGCGGCCAAGGGAGCGTCTGAAAAGTTCCTTCTCTGTGGTGAAGCGTAAACCCAAGTCATTGGAAAGATTGGTCGGGGAGGTTGTGATCATTCGTCTCATTTCTGCCGGGTGATCAAGCCTACCCTATCCAAGCATAAACCCTTGTCACAGTCCTCCAAAGGACTTCTCCCCTGCTTCCCAAATCCCTGCTTTCATTCATCCACCCAACTCCTATTGTGCCCAGTATGTGCAGGACAACGTCAAATTATTTCCCTGTCAGGATTCCCTAATTCATGTTTTCTGGAAAGTAGAGGAAGCAAAGAACGCTGGAGAAGCAGGATGGTGTCATGGGCTCTGAGTCACGACTCTTACTAGCTGTAGGAGTTTCCCATAACTACTCAGCCTCAGTTTCTCATCTGTAGCATGGAGATGTTTATAATAGAATCTATGTAGGTCAGTGGAGCTTTCTTGCAATGGACTTGCTGCCAGAACACAGGTGTCGTGAAAATCACCATTAAATCAAAGCCAAAATGGGGGTTTGGCACCGTGGCTCACACCTGTAATCCCAGCATTTTGGGCGGTGGAGGCGGGTGGATCACTTGAGGTCAGGAGTTCAAGACCTGCCTGTCCAACATGGTGAAACCCCATTTCTACTAAAAATACAAAAATTAGCTGGGCGTGGTGGCGCACACCTGTAATTCCAGCTACTCCAGAGGTGGAACTGGCCGATGGCTTTAGCTCAGGAGGTTGAGGCTGCGGTGATCTGCAGTCGCACCACTGCACTCCAGCCTGGGCAACAGAGTGAGACTCCATCTCAAAAGAAAGGGTGCAGGGGAAGGAAAAGACTCAGCTCAACATCGTCATCTGATTTGGGCAAGTCCACCACTACTGGCTATCTGATTTACAAGTATGATGGGATCCACAAAAGAGTCATCGAAAATTTTGAGGAGGCTGCTGAGATGGGAAAGGGCTCCTTCAAGCATACCTGGGTCTTGGGTAAGCTAAAAGTTGAACGTGAGAGTGCTATCACCACTGCTACCTCCCTGCTGGCAATTAAGACCAGTCAGGCGGCCGGGCGCGGTGGCTCAAGCCTGTAATCCCAGCACTTTGGGAGGCCGAGACGGGCGGATCACGAGGTCAGGAGATCGAGACCATCCTGGCTAACACGGTGAAACCCCGTCTCTACTAAAAAACACAAAAAGACTAGCCGGGCAAGGTGGCGGGTGCCTGTAGTCCCAGCTACTCGGGAGGCTGAGGCAGGAGAATGGCGTAAACCTGGGAGGCGGAGCTTGCAGTGAGCTGAGATCCGGCCACTGCACTCCAGCCTGGGCAGCAGAGCCAGACTCCGTCTCAAAAAAAAAAAAAAAAAAAAAAAAAAAGACCAGTCAGTACTGGTCTTATGTGACCATCATCAATGGCCTAGGATGCAGAGACTTTACCAAAAACCTGATTACAGGCACATCTCAGGCTAACTGTGCTGCCCTGATTGTTGCTGCTGGTGTTGGTGAATTTGAAGCTGGTATTTCCAAGAATGGGCAGACATGTGAACACACCCTTCCGGCTTACATGCTGGGTGTGAAACTAATTGTTGGTGTTAACAAAATGGATCCCAATGGGCCATTCTAAAGAGGAGAGATGGGGGCCGGGCGTGGTGGCTCACACCTGTAATCCCAGCACTTTGGAAGGCTGAGGTGGGTGGATCACGAAGTCAGGAGCTCAAGACCAGCCTGACCAAGATGGTAAAACCCCATCTCCACTAAAAATACAAACATTAGCTGGGCCTGGTGGCGGGCACCTGTAATCCCAGCTTCTTAGGAGGCTGAGGCAGAGAATTGCTTGAAACTGGGAGGCAGAGGTTGCAGTGAGCTGAGATCGTGCCACTGCACTCCAGCCTGGGCAACAGAGTGAGACTCCATCTTAAAAAATAAATAAATAAATAAAAAGAAGAGGAGCGATGGGATAAATCATTAAGGAAATCAGCACCTACATTAAGAAATTGGCTACAACCCTGACATAGTAGTATTTGTGCCAATATCTGGTTGGAGTGGTGACAACAGGCGGGAGCCAAGAGCTCACATGCCTTAGCTCAAGGGATAGGAAGTCACCTGTAAAGATGGCAATGCTGTGGAACCACGCTGCTCAGAAGCTCTAGATCGCATCCTACCAACTCACAAGCTCCTGGTTCTGCCCCTCCAGATGTCCGCAATATTGGTGTTATTGATACTGTCACTGTGGGCCATGTGGAGACTGGTGTTCCCAGACCCGGCATAGGTTTTGAGACCTTTGCTCCAGTAAGTGTTAGAATTGAAGCAAAAATCTGTTGAAATGCAGCATAAAGCTGGGAAGCTTAAATACAGTACATAGTATTTAGTGCAAAGGAAGCATTGTGAATAGCCACTCTTGTTCCTGGAACTCAGGTGTACAGGTGCGGTGCCTTGGTCTTCAGAAAGAAGCAAAGCATGGCTTGGGGCTCATGCCTGTAATCCCAGCACTTTGGGAGGCCAAGGCGGGAGGATTACTTGAGGCCAGGAGTTCGAGACCAGCCTGGGCAACAGGCTGCCCCTGATTTCATGAGAAATTTAAAAATTTAAATATCATGCCTGTAATCCCAGCACTTTGGGAGGCCGAGTCAGGCGGATCACTTGAGGTCAGGAGTTCAAGACCAGCCTGGCCAACATGGTGAAAACCCATCTCTACTAAAAATACAAAAATTAGACAGGTGTGGTGGCGGGCACCTATAATCCCAGCTACTCGGGAGTATGGGGCAGGAGTGTTGTTTGAACCCGGGAGGCAGAGGTTGCAGTGAGCTGAAATCGCGCCATTGCTCTCCAACCTGGGCGACAAGAGCGAAACTCTGTATCAAAAAAAAGAAAAAGAAAGAAAGGGGGGTGAGGGAGAGACAGAGAGAGAGAGAGAAAGAAAAAGAAAAGAAAGAAAGAGAAAGAAAGGAAAGAAAGGAAGAAAGAAAGAAAGAAAGAAAGAAAGAAAGAAAGAAAGAAAGAAAGAAAGAAAGAAAGAAAGAAAGAAAGAAAGAAAGAAGGAGAAAGAAAGGAGAAAGAAAGAAAGAAAGGAAGGAAGGAAGGAAGGAAGGAAGGAAGGAAGGAAGGAAGGAAGGAAGGAAGGAAAAGAAAAGAAAAGAAAAGAAAAGAAAGAGAGAAAGAAAGATTAATTAGCTGGGCATGGTGGCGTGGGCCTGTAGTCCCAGCTATTCTGGAGGCTAAGGCAGGAGGATAACTTGAACCTGAGAGTTCAAGGTTACAGTGAGCTATGATGGAGTCACTGAGTTCAAGGTGGCAGTGAGCTATGATCATGCCACTGCACTACAGCCTGGGCAACACAGTGAGATGCTGTCTCAAAAAAAAAAAAAAAAAGAAAAGAAAAGCAGACTCCAGATCAAACTCTGGAGGGTCTGAACTGGGTAGTTCATCTAGCAGTTGCTCAGGAGGAGGCCAGGGATGGGGGATGTCCCCTCATGCAACACACACCAGAAGTCCTCTGAAGACCCCTTCAGACATTGCTCCCCTCTCCAAAGTTCCCTCGGCAGGGATATTATCCCAGTTTCCTTCTCACCGATCTTTCCCTCCCTCTCTGGCTCAGTGTCTCCCACACTCTTCCCTTTACCCTTCTTTCTCCCTGTCCTCTCCAAGCCCTTTTCCATCTAGAGCAATTTAGCCCCTGGCCTTCTCCAGATCTCCCACCCCACCAGTTCCCTCACCAGGAGGAGCAAACAGAAGGCGGCAGTGGAGGCCGGGCACGGTGGCTCACACCTGTAATCCCAGCACTTTGGGAGGCCGAGGCGCGTGGATCACCTGAAGTCGGAAGTTCAAGATTAGCCTGACCAACATGGAGAAACCCCGTCTCTACTAAAAATACCAAATTAACCGGGCATGGTGGTCCATGCCTGTAATCCCAGCTATTCAGGAGGCTGAGGCAAGAGAATCGCTTGAACCCAGGAGGCGGAGGTTGTGGTGAGCTGAGATCGCGCCATTGCACTCCAGCCTGGGCAACAAGCGTGAAACTCCGGCTCAAAATAAAAAGAAGGCAGCAGTGGAGCAGGAGAGGCTGCAGGGGCGCCGCGCTGGGCTGCCCACCACGCTTCTCCAGGGTCTGCTCCCCAAGCTCACCCAGGGTAGGGTATGCTTGACCATGTGGTGGAGACCTTTGTGATGAATATCACCTTGTTATTTTCATATTTGTCTCTGTGAATAGTTCACCTTTTATTTATTTATTTTTTTGAGACGGAGTCTTACTCTGTTGCCCAGGCTGGAGTGCAGGGGCACAATCTCGGCTCACTGCAACCTCTGCCCTCTGGGTTCAAGTGATTCTCCTGCCTCAGCCTCCTGAGCAGCTGGGATTACAAGCACACACCACCATGCCCGGTTAATTTTTGTATTTTTTTGGTAGAGATGGGATTTCATCACGTTGGCCAGGCTGGTCTCGAACTCCTGACCTCAAGTGATCCGCCCACCTCGGCCTCTCAAAGTGCTGGGATTACAGAAGTGAGCCACTGCACCCGGCCTAATTCACCTTTTCAAGAAAAGCATTGTTTCCTAAGGGCACCTGGGAGGATGTGAACACTGGGGTGACACATATGTCAGTGGGTGGCTGACTTCACATTAGTTGAATTTGCGTACAGTCCTACTGGTTCAAATAATCATAATTATAGCTGACACTTACACAATACTTATGACATACAAGACACCAACTCATTTGGTCCTCCCAACACTAGGAGGGAAACTGAGGCACGGAGAGGCTAGGCAAGTTGCTCAGCATCCACCAGGGAGTGGCAGGCCAGGATTTGGCTCCAGAGTCCAGGTTTAAGAGCCTGCAGACCACCAGGTCTGTCTTGCAAGGAGGACAGGGCAGGGGCTTCTAATTTTGTACCCTGAAGGGCAGTTTCTTCATGTTCTAAGCTTGTCCACGCAACATTCACTTCCCTTCTTCCACACCTTTTTTTTTTTTTTGAGACGGAGTTTCACTCTCATTGCCCAGGCTGGAGTGCAATGATGCAATCTCAGCTCACTGCAACCTCTGTCTCGCAGGTTTAAGCGATTCTCCTGTCTCAGCCTCCCGAATAGCTGGGATTACAAGCATGAGCCACCATGCCTGGCTAATTTTGTACTTTTAGTAGAGACAGAGTTTCTCCATATTGGTCAGGTTGGTCTACAAACTTCCGACCTCAGGTGATCTGCCCGCCTTGACCTCCCAAAGTACTGGGATTACAGGCGTGAGCCACTGCACCCAGCCCTTTCTTCCACTTTTAAGGAAACCTAGGCCGGGCATGGTGGCTCACGCCTGTAATCCCAGCACTTTCCTAGCACTTTGGGAGGCCAAGGTGGGAGGATCACCTGAGCCCAGGAGTTTGAGACCAGCCTGGGTAACACGGCAAGACCCCATCTCTACAAAATAAAAAATTAGCTGGGCGTGGTGGCACAAGCCTGTAGTCCCAGCAACGAGATGGGAGGATGGCTTGAGCCTGGGAGGTCAAGGCTGCAGTGAGCTGTGATCATGCCACTGCACTCCAGCCTGGGTGACAGAGGGAGGCTCTGTCTCAAAAAAAAAGGAAACCCAGATTTTGCACAGGTCTCTACCCCTCATCAAAAGGATCCTAGTGCCAGCTTCAGAGTAAATCCCAGTGTCTCTTCCTCACCTTTTGATAATAGCATTCAACTTTCCTTTGGGAAAACTGCCCTTCTTCCATTGGATATACTCTGCTGGGAGGGTTGTTGGGCCACAAATCCACATCAAAAGATAATCGTGAGCCTCAAGCTGCGCCGGGCAGGCTGCCTCTCCTTGGCATTTGAATTTTGAGCAGAGAGACAAAAATTGAAGACAATTAGGCCTGAGCTATTTTGGGAGGCAGCAGGGTAGGTATAGTGACCAAGTGTGCTGGGTTCAAGTCCAGCTCCCTCCCTCACTTCCTAGCTGTGTGGCTTTGAGGAAGTCACTTAACCTCCTGGAGGAAATGTCATCCAGGAGCCAGTCGATACCAGGCATCAGGTTCTTCCCAGCAACGGGGCTGCAGCCCTCGATGTACCAGTGGTGGCTGTAGAGTTCAGCTCCAGGGCCTGGGAGGACAAAGGTACTGGTGGTGGCCAGTGCCTCCCCTCAGCCCCTTCCCTCCCTGCTCAAGGGTCAGCCCATCCAGGAAGCCTCCCCTGGCCCCTGGGAGAGCTTATCTGTTCCCCAGGGCACCTGAGCTCTCTGTACAGTCCCACGCCAGTGCCACCCCTTAGTGTACCATATAAAGGGAGATCTTGATAGGCAGCACTGCACAGGGCTGTCCCTAACTGCATTGCTGAATGGGTAGTACTTAGAACAGAACGCTGCAGAGTAAGCAGCTGTTAGGACCCTGGGCCGTGAAAACATCCACCAGTCTTGCCACTTGGACTGGACCCCTGGGGTGGCCTCATTTCCTATCCTTTCCCAGCCTGGCACTAGTTCCGAGTTCCTGTCGCCTTCAGGGAAGGACTCAGCTACCCCTACCTGATGTGGCCCCCTCCCGCCCTCTGGCTGCACTCCCTCCCACACATTACTCTATGCCCCTCCCCATTTCCCAAGAGCCTTTGCTCTTCATGCCTGTCCTGTGATCCCCTCTGCCTGAACCTCTGCTGGCCTCGTACAGCTATTCAGGTTGTCCACTGCACATGAGGTCCTGGCTACAACAGAGAATTGGGAGCTTCAGCCCATGTTCCATTCAAAAAGTTGGAGCCCTGGTCTGGAGCTGTGTCCCTTTTTCTAATTCATACCTATGAGAGTTGGAGTTCCCCTAGTGAACCGTCTTCCCCTTCCTCTACCTGGAAAACTACTCACATTTTATTCCCAGTTTTAACATGACCTCCTCTAGGAAGCCTGCCTGGACTCCGGATGGAATCAGTTGCACCGTGTCCCATGCTTCTATAACTTCTTTTGCATCCCTTTGACATAGCCGCAGCTCACCATTGACTGCAATGGTCTGTTCCTTTCTGTCCCCTGCTGGATTGTGGGTCCCAGGTGGTCTCTAACGCTGTTGAATCAACAAATGACTCAGCCAGGAATCAGGGCAAGGAGTGGTTTATTTCACAGCTGAGTGAAGGATGAGGCCCACAGCCTCGGTAGCAGCAGTAGCAGCTCCTCCCCGCCCAGTCCTCTCTTCTTGGTATGGTAGCCAAAGGCCAGGTCAGGAGCCAGGGAAACAGCCAGGGCACAGCCCTCCCGCCACAGGAGCTGGGTGGCCACAGAGCAGCAGCGGGCAGCAGTAGCAGCAGCAGGTTGGGGTGGAGGAAGGGGAGTGTTAGTTTGGCTGGCTGACTCCCATGCCCCCATGGATAGTGTTTGGTGAGGGTTGGGGAACCTGGACTGCTAGGTGGAGGGACATCTGGAGTGGCTCAGTCAGCTGTGAAGATGCGGCTGGAAATGTCATCCAGGAGCCAGTCGATGCCTGGCAGCAGGTTCTCCCCGGTGACGGCGCTGCAGCCCTGGATGCACCAGTGGTGGCTGCGGATGGAGTCCAGCTCCAGGGCCTGGAAGAACAAAGGTGCTGATGGTGGTGGCCAGTGACTGCAGACCCTGCCTGCCCTCAGCCCCTTCCCTCCCCAGCCCAGAGGAGCTCCACACCTCCCTCAAGGCCCTGTTCCAGGTCATCCCATCCAGGAAGCCCCGCTGGTCCCTGGGAGACTTTGTCAGCCCCCAGGGGCACCTGGGCTCTCTGTCCAGTACCACACCAGTGCCGCCCCTTAGTGATGTAAATGCAACACGGGCTCTTGAGCATCCCCCAGGATCTGGGCATCATGCCAGGAGCCCCACACACCCTCTCTCATTCTCCTCAAGTCCTCATGAGCCAGGGATTGTGTCAGTCATTTCACCAAGGAGGAAACCAAAGTTCAGAGAGGTTAAGCAACCTGCCTAAGGGCACATAGCTCATAAGTGGCAGAGCCAAGATTTTAACGCTGCTCTTTCTCGCTGTGGTGCTTGAGCACTAGAATCATGGTTAAAATGTGGGCTCTGGGGTCAGACAGGCTTCTGGTCTATTTAGTGGCTGTGTGACCTGGGACAAGTTACCTAATCTCTCTGAGCCTGCTTCACCATGTGTAAAATAATAGTTCTTACCTCATGAGGTTGTTGTGAGAATGAAATGAGTTAATCCATGCAAGGAGCAGAGCATACTGAAAGCACTCTGTTTGTGCTGGCTACTGTTAGCCTGTGAACAACACATGCGCTGGCTACTGTTAGCCTGTGAACAACACATGCGCAGTTCTGCCTTCCCCAGGCTGTGGGCCACCCCATGCCTTATTAATCACTGGATCCCCAGTGCCCTGCATAGGTCCTGCCACCTAGCAGGGGCTAATAAATGCTTTTATTATTACTTTTTTTGGTTATTTTTAATAAATGCTTTTAAAATAAAAAAAGTGCGCCCCTTTCCCTCAGCGAGCCTGTCCCAGGGCCTGGACTCACCTCGCGGATGGCATTAGAGGACAGTGCTCCAGGCAGGTCCTGCTTGTTGGCAAAGATGAGGAGGGTTGCTCCGGCCAGGCGCTGGGGAAGAGAAGACAGAGGGGTGGGGTGGGGACTCAGAGGACAGCCTGACCCCTTCTCTAATGGCCCAGAGCATCTGGGGTGAAGGATCGACCTGGAAGATCAAGGTGAGGCCCTGTGGTGGTGGGAGAGGCCCAGGAGTGAATTTGTGGACATAGCCATCAAGGCTGGACCACATGGGCGATGGCAGTCCTGGGCCAGGGTTCTGGTTCCAGTCAACCACCACAGGGGACACCGCTGTCCCCCATGCTTCAGCTTCCCCTTCCATAAACAAGGAGGGGTGCTGGATAAGATGATCCCTGAGCTCTCTGTGGTTCTAGACTGCTCCAATCTGATGACCAGACATGCACAGAGAATGTGATCTCTCCCTCTTCTGGGTTCACACAGCCCTTTAACCGTTCCACTCCCGACAGGCCACACTGTCCACCTCTGATTCTAGTTGTTTCCACATAAGTGTCTGTTATTGGGAGATGTGGGTGGACGGGTCTAACCCTTGGGCCTTGACCTGCCTTGACCAGCATTTGATGGCCCTGATCTCATTAGACCTGCTTCACTCACACAGGAGGTGTGTGCAGTGTGCCCAGGATAATCCCGACTCTGCCTGCAGAATCCCCCCTTTCACTCTCACAAGTGTCCTCATTTTCAACTAAATGCAATGTTGTAGCTTCAATCAAACACTGGAAACAAAAAGTATATTAGTGGAAAAACTGGTGAAATTCAAATAAAATCTGTAATTAAGATAATAGTAATTCACCAATGTTGATTTATTAGTTTGGACAGGCCACGGTTAGGTAAGATGGGGAAGCAAGGTAAAGGGTATATGGGGGACCTCTGTACTATCTTTGCAAGTTTCCTTCTTTTTTTTTTTGAGATGGAGTCTTGCTCTGTTGCCCACTCTGGAGTGCAGTGGCACAATCTCAGCTCACTGCAAGCTCTGCCTGCCAGGTTCACACCATTCTCCTGCCTCAGCCTCCTGAGTAGCTGGGACTACAGGCACCCGCCACCATGCCCGGCTAATTTTTTGTATTTTTGTAGAGACGGGGTTTCACTGTGTTAGCCAGGATGGTCTTGATCTCCTGACCTCATGATCTGCCCATCTCAGCCTCCCAAAGTGCTGGGATTACAGGTGTGAGTCACCGCGCCCTGCCCCTTATTTTTTTTTTTTTTTTGAGACAGGGTCTTGCTCTGTCACCCAGGAGGCTGGAGTGCAGTAGCATGATCACAGCTCACTGCAGCCTCGACCTCCTAGGTTCAACTGATCCTCCTGTCTGAGCCTCCAGAGTAGCTAGGACTACAGGTGCGTGCCACCACCCCTGGCTGAGGTCACACAGCGAAGAGTCAGACTCTTGAGCCAGGCTCCACAGCCTCTCAAAGCTTCATGCTGGCCTTGGGTCATCCTCCCTAAAGCCCAATGATGTGGGTGTCATCATCACCATTTCAAGGCACAGAAACTGATACTCAGGGTATTGACGTAGTAACAACCCAGGGACGTTAACTCAATCTCAGTCCACGGCACGTGTCCTGCCTCTGGCACCATGGGCCTCCCATGGTGGGGGCCCAGTGAAGGAATGGATCCTGCCTCTAGTTTCCCTCTGGGGCCACGGACCCCTCTGGGCATCTGCTGAGAAGGCGGCCACATGTCCACACATTTGCACAAAGGGTAGGAGCTGCCCACCTCCTCCACCAGCAGGCTCTGGAGCTCCCGCTGACAGTCCTGCATGCGCTGGTGGTCCGCGCTGTCCACTACCCAGATGAGGCCGTCAGTGCTCTCAAAGTAGTTCCGCCAGTAGGACCGCAGGGACTTCTGGCCACCCACATCCCAGATGTTCAGCTTGAATCTGGGCAAGAAGCAGGTGACAAGAGGGTCAGCTGGGCCCCTCTCCCACCTTCCCTGCCCTGCTCTGGGTTGGCCCACCCGTGGGGCCCCTGCTCACCCTCGGTGCTCCAGGGTCTTGATGTTGAAGCCCAGTGTTGGGGAGATGGTGTCAATGTCCTCCCCATTGAACTTCTTCAGGATGGTTGTCTTTCCAGCATTGTCCAGGCCACTGGGGCGCAGCAGGTTAAGGAGAAGTCCCTGTTCTCCGCCGGGTGGTGACATCGTCACAGAGCCCCTCTTAGGGGACTCATTATTTTCCGCCATGTATCAAACTGAGTTCAGCACATGCCTGGCCATCATTGGCCCACAATAAATGTGAAAGTATCAAGATATAAATATCATCTCTACTGACCAAAAGCTCCTTAATTTGTTGAACACCTACTATGTGCCAGACTCTCTTCTGGGTGCTTGAGGACAAAGCCCTGCCCTTAGGAAGCTTACACTCTAGTGGGAAGACAGTCAATAAAGTACAAACAAATGAGAAAAGAAGGAGCTGCCAGGTCCTGGCTAGTACCATCAACACAACAGAGAGGATTTCCGAGAGGGCCATCGGAGGCTCTTTCAGCTCGGGTGCCGGGGAAGGCCTCTCTGAGGTATCTGGAGTTGAGACCCAAAATACAAGGAGCAAGCTTTTTGAAGAACTAAGGGAAGAACAGATATCTGGAGGAAGCCACCCTCATGTGTTTCTGGAATATTCCAGACCTGCTACTGCAGAGTGCAAATTAATGGGTGTGCTTACTGTGGGAGGGAACCACCCTCCTCTATCCTCCCAACACTGCAGCTCAGTTGGGCATGGTGGGGTGGGCAGGTCCTGGACTGGACCACCTCTCCCTGCTCATCGGAGCTGGGGCGAATGAGCCCAGTCCAGGAGAGGGGTGAGGAGGAGACTTCCCCTGAGGCCCAGCCTTAGTCCCTGGAACCTGGCCGCTGATGACCCCCTGCCCCCAAGCCATCGTCCATGTTTCCTTCCCCTCTTGATCATCCCCACTGGCTGATGAGCTTGCCGTTCTTTCTCCCACCTTCAAAAGAGCAAATAGGCCGGGCGCGGTGGCTCACACCTGTAATCCCAGCACTTTGGGAGGCCAAGGCAGGTGGATTGCCTGAGGTCTGGAGTTCGAGACCACCCTGGCCAACATGGTGAAACTCCATCTCTACTAAAAATAAAAAAAATAGCTGGGTGTGGTACTGGGCACCTGTAATCCCAGCTACTTGGGAGGCTGAGGCAGGAGAATTGCTTGAACTCGGAAGGCAGAGGTTACAGTGAGCCAAGAACCTGCTTCTCCCCCAGTCCTCTCCACCTCAGCAAATGGCTCCTCACCCTTCTAACTGCTCAGGCCAGAAACTTCCATGACCTCACACTTCCATCATGGTCCAAGTCACCATTCTATCTCGCCTGCATCACTGTAGTGGCCAAACTGGTCTCTGATTCCTTCTATCCTCTGCACTTCTCACTGAAAGGGAAAATCAAAAACCAAAAGGCCCTAGGTGAGGTGGTTCCCATTCAACAGTCCTCCCCACTCCAGACACACTGCCCTCCTCGCCAGTCCTCTGAACACGCCAATTAGTCCTCCCAGGGCCTCTGACTTGCTGTTCTCTTTGCTTTAAAGTTTCCCCCCAGACTGCTATAAGGTTCAACCCTCACCTCCCTCATGTACTCAATTGTCACTTTTTTTTGAGACAGAGTTTCTCTCGTCACCCAGGCTGGAGTGCAATGACGCGATCTCAGCTTACCGGCTCACTGTAATCTCTGCCTCCTGGGTTCTAGCGATTCTCTTGCCTCAGCCTCCTGGGTAGCTGGGATTAAAGGTGTCCACCACCACACCCAGCTAATTTTTGTATTTTCAGTAGAGACGGAATTTCACCATGTTGGCCAGGCTGGTCTCAAACTCCTGACCTCAGGTGATCCATCCGCCTTGGTCTTTCAAAGTGCTGGGATTACAGGTGTGAGCCACCATGCCCCACCAACATACAGTGGCCTTCTTTGACCACCCTAAATTGCATTATTCTCCATACATAGATACGTAGTGGGAGCTCATCCTGGAGCAGTAAAAGGCCCTGTTCCCCAGAAGCATGGTCCAAAGCATGGCCCATATACATATATAATATGTATGGAGAATATATATATGTATAGATAGAGACGGGGTCTATGTTGCTCAGGCTGGTCTCAAACTCCTGAGCTCAAGCGAGCCTCCCACCTCAGTCTCCCAAAGTGCTAGGGTTACAGGTGTGTGCCACTGAGCACCCAGCCTCTATTACATATTTTACTTATTTCCTGTGTTATCATTTTTCTACCCCCCTGCATTACAGAATTTCCATGAAGGTAACATTTTTCTTTGTTTTAGTACCCTGGCCCCTAGGACAGTGCCTAGCACATATTAGGCACTCAATATTTATCAAATGAGTGAACTGTATGCTTTTCTCAGAGTTCTTTAAAACAGACATGGGGCCGGGCGCGGTGGCTCACGCCTGGAATCCCAACACTTTGGGAGGCCAAGGCAGGTGGATCACTTGAGGTCAGGAATTCGAGACCAGCCTGACCAACAAGGTGAAATCCTGTCTCTACTAAAAATATTCTTTAAAATGAGCCGGGCGTGGTGGTGGGTACCTGTAATCCCAGCTATTTGGGAGGCTGAGGCAGGAGAATCGCTTGAACCCGGGAGGCGGAGATTGCAGTGAGCTGAGATTGCGCCACTGCACTCCTGCCTGGGCAACAAGAGCGAAACTCCGTCTCAAATAAAATAAAATAAAATAAAACAGACATGGGCCGGACTCCGTGGCTCATGCCTATAATCCCAGAGTTTTGGGAGGCTGAGGTGGGAGGATCACTTGAGCCTAGAAGTTGGAGGCTGCAGTAAGCCTGGCCTGCGCCACTGCACTCCAGCCAGGGCAACAGAGCAAGACCCTATCTCAAAAATGTGAGATTTGATTATTAAGTTATATGTGCACGTAAGCGTCTTATCTCCCCTGCCATTCCCCCGCGGGGCCTGGCACAGAGCAGAGGGAACAGGTGCCAGCGCCTAAATGGACTCAGAAGGCGCACAGCGCGTACGGGGCACTCGGGCTCACACACACACATCCTCAGCCACAGGGTCATCCAAGGGCCGCGTAGCACCAAAGAGACGGACTGTTGGAGCCACGCTCGAAATGATCTGCAGAGCCCACATCCGCCACCCGCCACCCCGCACGCCCCCGAGATTCGCAGCTGGAGGGCGCGGCCGGGGCCTGGAACCTTTGGGCCCGGGGGAGATGAGAGCCGGGAAGGCAGCGGCCCCACGCTTGCGCCAGGCCGCCGGGTGGTGGCGTCCGAGTCATCTCCGGGACCCACCGCCCCTGACACTCAGGCCACCCGCCGCTGCGCCTGCAGGCCCGCTTCTGCGGCCCTCGGAGCTGGCCCCTGCCCCAGGCCGGGGGTGCTGCGCCTCCCGGCCCCCGGGGCGATTGGTGGGGCCGGCGTGGTGACGCCAGGGGCAGTTGGGACGCGCCGGCCGCCGCGTTCCGCTCCCGACAGGGGGCGCCCGGCACCGCCCGCCCGGCGGGGCCCCGCTACCCGCGCGGCTCCGGCGTCTGGGAGGATACAGCATGAGCAGTCGCAGCTCCCGCTCTTTCTGCTTCATCTTCTTCAGAATGGTCAGGAGCCCCATGGTCCCCGGAGCCCCTCCCGGCCGCCGTTTCTTCCCAGTCCCGGGACCCCGTTCCCGGTTCCTATTGGCTATCACGCTCGCCGACGGCACAGCCAATTGGCTGGACGCTCGTTTGGTCCCGCCCCCGCCGCACGTGATCGCGAGGTCGCCCGCGCAGCTGCTGCGAGAGTGCCCCTAGCGGCGCAGGAGCCTTTTGTGCTGCCGCCCGCCCTGACGCTGCGCCTCCCGAAGGCTGAGGCTGGGGGAGTAAGGGCGACACCCTCACCCTTTCCCCCGCCAGACCGGGGCTTTGGGCCAGAGCGGAAACTTTGAAGTTCCTGAGTTGCATCTTGGCTGCGTCTGACCTCAGAGTCAGAACCCAGGGTCTCCAGGTACGGACGAACTCATCTTGGGGCCAGTGTAGGCCCCTGTTCCCAGCAACACGGTCCAAATCCTGCTCCTCTGGGCCCTCGGCATCGTCCTCAATCTGCCAGTGACAGAGCAGAAAGTTGGGCCTCCCCCTACCCTGCTTCTGTGGCTCTCAGTTCAGGGCGGCGGTGCCCCCTGGAGGCCGTTCGAAAACGTGCGGGGCGTCCCTGGGTTCCAATGACGGAATTGTAGTCCCGTCCTAAAGGCTCCCCCACGCAGAGGCCCAGCGTTTCCCTGTTGAGAAGCACAATTCCTACTTTTGCGGATGGAAAAACTGAGGCCCAGATGGTGCTTAGCACAGTGGTTGGCATGTAGTAGGTGCTCGATAAATATTTGTTGTTGAATGAATGGCTTTGTCCAAGAGTTTCATTCTTTACCTTAGCGCTCAAGAAGTCCAGAAGAAGTGAGGAAATAGGTCAAGCATCAAGCCTATTGTAAACTCAGGAGAGAGCCTTATTGTCTTAATTTGGTGCCCCAGCCGGCTGCAGGCTAAATGTGAATAGGCAGCGCAGAAGATCCTCTCTCTTTCTTGGGAAAGAGCTGTCAGCCCCAGCTGAAGACAATGGCTAACTCCTGTGTAACTGTTTGCAGTGCACTCCACGTGTTCAGCTTCATCCTCCCCGCAACCCTGAGAGGTTTCTATTCTTTCCGTAGCTATGATAATGGAATCCAAAGTGTTTAAGGAGCGTGGGTGAGATTCAAACTCAGGTCTGGTCAATGGTAAAGCACAATGTCTTCATGCCTCCCTGAAGTTTGCCTAGAGAGCGGTCTGGAAGAAGCTGGAGCTTCCCATCTTGCAGAAAGGGGCTTGTGGTCAGAGGAGGGCTGAACAGATAGGCTGCCTGAGTGTGACCCTTTGGTCAGCACCATTTACCCTCCATCAGACACACACAAAGGAAGAAACTGAGCATAGCGCCTACCCAGAGACTTTGAAACCCAACTAAGATCAAAATGGGAAATGCTAGCTGGGCGCGGTGGGTCACACCTGTAATCCCAGCAGTTTGGGAGGCCGAGGCGGGTGGATCACAAGGTCAGGAGTTCAAGACCAGCCTGGCCAACATGGCGAAACCCAGTCTCTACTAAGAATACAAAAGATTAGCCGGGTGTGGTAGTGGCACCTGTAATCCCAGCCACTCGGGAGGCTGAGGCAGAGAATTGCTTGAACCTGGGAGGCGGAGGTTGCAGTGAGCCAAGATTGTGCCACTGCACTCCAGCCTGGGTGACAGAGCGAGACTCCATCTCAAAAAAAAAAGAGAAATGCCTAGAGGTAGGAGCCTGCTATCCTCCTTCTAGGAGCCTGCACCACAGGCATTCTGGATATGACACGGAAGTTCACTGTGGCATAGTTTGGAACAGCAAGAAGTTGGAAAAAACCTAAGTGTCTCCAGTGAGGGCAGGTTACCTCAGCCGGGGTAGGTGCATGTGGATTCCATGAAGCCCTTAAAACAGTGAAGCGGGCCTGGCGCAGTGGCTCATGCCTGTAATCCCAGCACTTTGGGAGACCGAGGTGGGTGAATTGCTTGATCCCAGTAGTTCAAGACCAGCCTGGCCAACTTAGGGAGACTCCCATCTCTACAAAAAATACAAAAATTAGCCAGATGTGCTCACTTGAACCCAGGAGGCGAAGGTTGCAGTGAGCTGAGATTGTACCACTGTACTCCAGCCTGGGGGATGGAGTCTATTTAAAAAAAAAAAAAAAAAAATTAGGTGTGATGGTGCACATCTGTAGTCCCAGCTGCCTAGGAGGCTGAGGTGGGAGCCTGGGAGGACGAGGCTGCAGTGAGCCGTGATAATGCCACTACACTCTAGTTTTCATGACAGAGTTACACCCTGTCTCAAAGAAACAGAAAACAGTGAGGTGGAGCTGTAAGATAGCAGTGTGGAAAGATGTCCGCACCATACTAAATGAAAAACAAAAACAAATTCAGTCCTGTTTTAGTTTTAAAAATAACATTAACTGGAAATATGCCCACTTAGCAATGTTTTTTAATCTATGAGATGCATTCCATTAAGGAAGTGGATTGTAAAATTAGTGTCACAAAGAGGTTGAACTGTATGAAATTGCCCATATTTGACAGTTTTGAGTACACAGATGTATGGTTCAACTTAGTAGCATTAACAAAAATGAAACAGAATGAACAGAACTGAAAACATTACTACCTTTACCCATGTAGTAAAGGTAAGTAGTGTTTGGTGAAACATTTGTTTCAGATATTTATACAGATATGAATACTTCTCACTGTGAGTCACAGTCACAAAAGTTTGAAAATCAGTGCAATGCAGCTGTTAACTGGGGAGTAAGTTTGGGACAACATAAAATTATTGCCTTGGGCGTTTCTTTTTTATTTTTTTTTTGAGACGGAGTCTCGCTCTGTCATCCAGGCTGGAGTGCAATGGCGTGATCTCAGCTAATTGCAAGCTCCACCTCCCGGATTCACACCATTCTCCTGCCTCAGCCTCCCGTGCAGCTGGGACTACAGGCGCCCGCCACCACACCCGGCTAATTTTTTGTATTTTTTTTTTTTAGTAGAGACGAGGTTTCCCCATGTTGGCCAGGATGGTCTCGATCTCCTGACCTCATGATCCGCCCGCCTTGGCCTCTCAAAGTGCTGAGATTACAGGCATGAGCCACTGCGCCTGGCCTGCCTTGGGTGTTTCTGTATTTTCTTTTTTTCTTTGAGACAGAGTCTGACTCTGTCTCCCAGGCTAGAGTGCAGTGGCACAATCCCGGCTCACTGCAACCTCTGCCTCTTGGGTTCAAGCGATTCTCCTGCCTCAGCCTCCTGAGTAGCTGGGATTACAGGCATGAGCCACCATGTCTAGCTAATTTTTATATTTTCAGTAAAAACAGGGTTTCACAATGTTGGCCAGGGTGGTCACGAACTCCTGGCTTCAAGAGATTCGCCTTCCTCAGCCTCCCAAAGGGCTGGGATTACAGGTGTGAGCCACTGCACCCAGCCTTGGATTGTTTTATTTCCTACCAGTAGCATTGAAAGAACTTGTTCAAATGTCTGGCTTAAAGTCTTGCCTGTCCATGCTGTTCCCAGAGGCCACATAGTAGAATTTCAGTGAATAGAAATTTAAAAAAAAAAAAAAAAAAAAAAAATCCAAGCTCTGTGAAAAAGGAGGAGTTCAGGAAGTCACTATGTTTAACTTTTTTTTTTGAGACGGAGTCTCGCTCTGTCACCCAGGCTGGAGTGCAGTGGCACAATCTCAGCTCACTGCAAGCTCCATGTCCCGGGTTCACGTCATTCTCCTGCCTCAGCCTCCCGAGTAGCTGGGACTACAGGCGCCGCCACTACGCCTGGCTAATTTTTTTGTATTTTTAGTAGAGACGGGGTTTCACCGTGTTAGTCAAGATAGTCTTGATATCCTGACCTCGTGATCCACCCACCTCGGCCCCACAAAGTGCTGGGATTACAGGCGTGAGCTACCACGCCCACCCAACTATATTTAACTTTTTAAACATTTTTTAGAGACAGAGTCTCACTCTGTCACCCAGGCTGGAGTGCAGTGGCACGATCATGGCTCACTGCAGCCTCAAGCAGTCCTCTCACGTCAGTCTCCTGAGTAACTGGGACTACAGGTGCATGCCATCAAGCCTGGCTAATTTTTTATTTTTATTTATTTTATTTTTTTATTTTTTTTTTGAGATGGAGTCTCGCTCTGTCACCCGGGCTGGAGTGCAGTGGCCGGATCTCAGCTCACTGCAAGCTCCACCTCCCAGGTTTACGCCATTCTCCTGCCTCAGCCTCCCGAGTAGCTGGGACTACAGGCGCCCGCCACCTCGCCCGGCTAGTTTTTTGTATTTTTTAGTAGAGACGGGGTTTCACCGTGTTAGCCAGGATGGTCTCCATCTCCTGACCTCGTGATCTGCCCGTCTCAGCCTCCCAAAGTGCTGGGATTACAGGCTTGAGCCACTGCGCCCGGCCAAGCCTGGCTAATTTTTAAAATTTTTTTGTAGAGACGAGGGTCTCGCTGTGTTGTCTGGGCTGGTCTTGAACTGCTGTGCTTAGGTGATCCTCTCACCTCAGCCTTCCAAAGTGCTGGGATTACAGGCATGAGCCACCCCACTTGGCCTGTGTTTAACTTTTGAAGAACTAACTGTAGCTAGAAATTGGGTGGAGAGGCGTTCAAAGACAAGTAAGGGGCCTCATTACAAGCTGTGTTTTCATTTGCCTCATGGAAAGGAGGAAAGAGAGCTCTTTTTTCTTTCTTTTTTTTTTTTTTTCTGAGATGAAGTTTTGCTTTTGTTGCCCAGGTTGGAGTGTGATGGCGAAATCTCAGCTTGCTGCAACCTCCATCTCCCAGGTTCAAGCGATTCTCCTGCCTCAGCCTCCCAAATAGCTGGGATTACAGGCGTGTACCACCACGCCCGGCTAATTTTTGTATTTTTAGTAGAGACGGGGTTTCACCATATTGGTCAGGCTGGTCTCGAACTCCTGACCTCAAGTGATCCACCCACCTCGGCCTCCCAAAGTGTTGGGATTACAGGCGTGAGCCAATACACCTGGCTTTTTTTCTTTCTGTTTTTTTACTTTCAAGCAGAGGAACAGAAGAGAGCTCTTAAATAAAATCTTTGGGAAATACCTTTGGAAGAAAACTAGGAAAGAAGATGTATAGAGCTGTAGTTATATATAACTGTGAATATGAATATATATATATATATATATTTTTTTTTTAACAAGAAAGAATCGTGAAATTAAAATACCCAAATCGTGACATCTGTGAAACCTGCTTTTGAAGGGGAAACTTCTTAGGTCTGAGTAAGTGGCTTGTAACCTGAGGATAGAGATCTAGAGCCTTTTACCAAGGCATGTTTACCCAACATCTGGAAAGAAAAGTTTGGCATTATTATTATTATTTTTGAGAGAGGGTCTCACTCTATCACCCAGGCTGAAGTGCAGTGGCACAATCACGGCTCACTGCGGCCTTGATCTCCCTGGGCTCAGGTGATCCTCCCGCCTCAGCCACCTGAGTAGCTGGGACTAAAGGTCTGTACCACCACACGCAGCTAATTTCTGTATTTTTTGTAGAGACTGGGTTTTGCCACGTTGCCCAGACTGGTCTCGAACTCTGGGCCCCAAGTGATCCTCCCATCTTGACCTCCCAAAGTGCTGGGATTACAGGCGTCACCCACTGTGCCGGGCCTGAAAATTTGGCATTATAGTTTTAATTTTAAAAAGTAAATCATTTTAATCAACCATTATATTTCAGGTATTACCTTTATAATAATAAGAAAAGTAACAAAACTCTATATTATGGAACCAGAAGGAAAAAAGACCGGGGAGAAGACTCTGCTTAAATTAGAATTGCTGACCATTAAGCATTAGGAAGGAGTATACTCAAGTATTTTATTTATTTATTTATTTGTTTATATATCTAAATATTTATTTTTAAGTTTGCTCTAGACACACAGTTTCTGTTTTAATTTTTTTTTTTTTTTTTTGAGACAGGGTCTCTTTCTGTCGTCCAGGCTGAAGTGCAGTGGCATGATCACAGCTCACTGCAGCCTCGTCCTCCCAGGCTCACATGATCCTCCCACCTCAGCATCCCAAGTAGCTTGGACCACAGGCACATGCCACCATGCCCAGCTATTTTTAAAATTTTTTAATTTTTTTTTCTTAAATAATGATGAGGCTGGGCGTGGTGGCTTATGCCTGTAATCCCAGTACTTTGGAAGGCCAAGCTGGGTGGATCACTTGATGCCAAGAGTTTGAAACCAGCTTGGCCAACATGGCAAAACCTCGTCTCTATTAAAAATACAAAAAATTGGCCAGGCGTGGTCACGCGTGCCTGTAGTCCCAGCTACTTGGGAGGCTGAGGCATGAGAATCGCTTGAACCCGGGGGTGGTGGGTGGCAGCGGAGGTTGCAGTGAGCCGAGATTGCGCCACTGCACTCCAGCCTGTATGAGACAGAATGAGACTGTCTCAAAAGAAAATTAAAAAAAAAAAAAAGAGGGAGCAAGTTATGATTGTGTTCATGTGTGAGAAGCAGCACTTATATCTGGTGTAAATTGCTCCAGATTTCTTATGCTTATAAAGGAGTCTCAATAAGAGATGGGAAATTGGGTTCTCTGGATTCTTAGTTTTCCCTGTTTAACCCTTCACTGTCATTTGTTGCCCTCTGTGGACTTGCCTTATTTTTCTGCAGTGTTGCAGCAAGTGAAATATTCTCCATGCAGCTGCTCATGAAACCTTAACCAGGAGGTAGCAGATATCTGTGTTAGAGGAGTCTCTCCCTTATAGATGATGTAAGTTAAATTACTACCCAGTCTAGAGTGCACCAGCTTCAGACATAATGCTCAAACCATGTCATTGGGAGTCAAACTCTTACTCTATGTGCTGTCCTCTGGGCTGGCTACATTCTCAGGCAGAGCCTGCCCATGGGAGTGGGTCGGCCACCAGAAACACCATCTTAGTAGCACCCCAGGGGGGCACATCCCCAGCACCTACCACTTTCCCAGTAGCTCCAACAAAAGTCCCAGGCCTGGCCTTCCTTGGTCTGGCTTGGGTCACGTGCCTATTCCTGACATCAATCACTGTGACCAGGTGAGATTGGCAAGGCCAGGGCCCCAGGCCCATGCTGGAGCACAGGGTTGAGGTCACCTTGTTGCCCAGGTTAACCTCAAAATCCTAGGCTTAAGTGATCTCCCCACCTTGGCCTCCCAAAGCGTTGGGATTACAGGCGTGAGCCACCACATCTGGCCTATTTAATTCTTTTAAACTTTTATACATTGTTTATATTAGATTGTTTATGATAAAGTCACAGTTTTAATGAGAAGACAGAAAACCTGTTTTCCCTCTCTGATAAGACAATCTATGATGCCAGTCTTATTTTTTGGACCACATGCCTGTGACAGAGGCACCAACCAGCACGTGCTGGCAGCTTACCCAAGTGTAGGTTTTGTCCCACTAATTAATAAGCAAAGAACTGGAAGCACAGAGATGGCAACTGCATACAGACCATAGTTCTGCCCTCCCACCGCTCATCTTCCTGTAGGCCTTTTTTTTTTGAGACAGTCTCACTCTGTCATCCAGGCTGGAGTGCAGTGGTGCGATCTTGGCTCACTGCAACCTCCACCTCCCGGGTTCAAGCGATTCTCCTGCCTCAGCCTTCCGAGTAGCTGGGATTACAGGCATGCACCACCATGCCTGGCTAATTTTTGTATTTTCAGAAGAGACAGGGTTTCACCATGTAGGCCAGGCTGGTCTTGAACTCCTGGGTTCAAGTGATCCACCCACTTCGGCCTCCCAAAGTGCTGGGATTACAGGCATGAGCTGCTGCGCTCAGCCTCTGCAGGTTTTACATATCCAAAGACAGCTGGGTCCCTAGTGCTGGTCACTGATGATTCAGTGGGTGTGTACATCCTGCATGCCACTGCTGCATGCCTCATAAGACAAGTCAGAGTTTTCAAGCATCTTCATTACAGGTCTTAGCCCATCTGCCAGTGTGGGAGGCAACAGAGGCATCCTCCCCAATTTCCAGATGACAAAAGGAGGTGTTACTCATCCCCCAAGGGCACATGACATCTGCAAGCTATTCCAGAACCTTCGGAGGTAGAAAGGACTTGAAAATCTGAGCTCTTCCAACAGCCACGTGCTCGTCCACCTCACCTGTTGCTTGTGCTGGATGCTTCCTGCCTCTATGGGGCTGAGCCTGGTGAATGAATGCAGGAGAAACTGTTGCCTCTGGCTGCCTGTGTCCTGCTGTGCCCTTACTCTGGAACCTGAGCGGCAGGTACCCCTCTTCTGTCCATGTGACAGACCCCCCCACTCACCTGGATCGATGCAGCAGTCTCCTGACCAGCTTCCCTGCTCACCTGCTCCAAGGCACAGAGACCTTTTTATTTTTACTGATTTATTGAGACAGAGTCTCACTCTGTCGCCCAGGTTGGAGTGCAGTGGCGTGATCTTGGCTCACTGCAACCTCTGCCTCCCGGGTTCAAGTGATTCTCGTGCTACAGCTTCCAGGGTAGCTGGGGTTACAGGCATGAGCCACCATGTCTGGCTAATATTTGTATTTTTAGTAGATGGGGCTTCACCATGTTGGCCAGGCTGGTCTTAAATTCCTGACCTCAGGCGATCCACCTACCTTGGCCTCCCAAAGTGCTGGGATTACAGGCATGAGCCACAGCGCTCGGTCAACCCTTTTATTTTTTATTTATTTTTATTTATTATTGCTATTATTATTATTTTGAGATGCAATCTCAGTCTGTTGCCTAAGCTGGAGTGCAGTGGCTCCTGTCTGTTGCCTAAGCTGGAGTGCAGTGGCTCCTGCTTCAGCCTCCTGAGTAGCTGGGATTACAGGCGTCCACCACCACGCCCAGCTAATTTTTGTGTTTTTGGTAGAGACAGGGTTTCGCCATGTTGGCCAGGCTGGTCTCAAACTCCTGATCTCTGGTGATCCGCCCACATCCGCCTCCCAAAGTGCTGGGATTATAGGTGTGAGTTACCGTGCCAGGCCTATTTATTTATTTTTGAGATGGAGTCTTGCTCAGCAGTGCGATCTCGGCTCACTGCAGCCACTACCTCCTGGGTTCAAATGATCCTCCCACCTCAGCCTCCCAAGCGTGCGCCACCACGTCCGGCTAATTTTTGTATTTTTAGTAGAGACAGGGTTTCATCATGTTGGCCAGGCTGGTCTTGAGCTCCTGACCTCAAGTGATCCTCCTGCCTCGGCCTCCCAAAATGCTGGGATTACAGGTGTGAGCCACCATGCCCAACCAGGGACCCTTTTAACATCTGCATCAGATCACATTCTCCTCTGCTCAGAGCCCTCTGGTGCTCTCTGTATCTTTCAGAGTAAAAGCCCAAGGTTCTCACTGGCCTAAGAGCCCCTGCGTGAATGGCCCGTGGCCTCCACCCCAATTTCTTGCTCCCCCGACCCTGCCAGTCCCAGGAGTCCACTACACCACTCTGCCCCCGACCCCAGCCAGTACCTCACTGTCACGGCTCTCTCCTCTTCAGTTCTTTGCTCAAATATCCAATGTCAAAAACAATTTTGTTTTGTACAAATGTCTCAATGAGGCTCAGTCTGACCCCACTATTTACATGTGAAATCCCCCACCCTACACTCCCCACGGCCCTTACCTAGCTCTCTTTTCCCCGTGGTACCTGTGGACTCCCACCAGACTAGATAATTCCCTTAATAGAATTATTGTCTCCCTGCTCCTCCCTAGGATGGAAATGCCACAAGGGCAGGACTTGAATCTTTTTTAAAAAACAGATGTCTCCCAGCACCCAGAGCAGGGCCTGCCACATAGGAGATGCTCAGGAAATAGTTGCTGGGTGGTAGAAATAGGGATAGAGGTTTGTGAATTGCTTTCTAGCTGCTTTCACAGACAGGAAGCAGCAGGGCTTCACCAGGCTTGTTCTCGCCATCAGGTTTCTCAGCCCCCAAACCATGGCAGACCCGGCTCCCACTCTCTGAGATCCCCACAGATTCCAACTCCCACACCGGCCCCAAATCAAAAAGGGCGTCTTGGCTGGGCATGGTGGCTCATGCCTGTAATCCCAGCACTTGGGGAAGCCGAGGCACGTGGATCACCTGAGATCAGGAGTTTGAGACCACCCTGGCCAACATGGCAAAACTCCATCTCTACTAAAAATAAAAAAAATAGCTGGATGTGGTGCTGGGCATGGTGCTGGGCACCTGTAATCCCAGCTACTTGGGAGGCTGAGGCAGGAGAATTGCTTGAACTTGGGAGGCAGAGGTTACAGTGAGCCAAGATGGTGCCACTGCACTCCAGTCTGGGCGACAGAGTGAGACTCCATCTCAAAAAAAAAAAAAGAAAAGAAAAAGGGCATCTCGGCTGGGCGCAGTGGCTCACGCCTGTAATCCCAGCACTTTGGGAGGCCGAGGCGGGTGGATCACAAGGTCAGGAGATTGAGACCATCCTGGCTAACACAGTGAAACCCCGTCTCTACTAAAAATACAAAAAACTAGCCAGGCGTGGTGGCGGGCGCCTATAGTCCCAGCTACTTGGGAGGCTGAGGCAGGAGAATGGCGTGAACCTGGGAGGCAGAGCTTGCAGTGAGCTGAGATCTGGCCACTGCACTCCAGCCTGGGGGTCAGAGCGAGACTCCGTCTCAAAAAAAAAAAAAGGGGGGGGCATCTCATAGGTACCCCTCCCCATGGGTGCCGGGAAGGGAAGACTGAGCCCCAGAGTGGAAGGCAGGTGGCAGTGCTGGGGGAGGCACCCAGGTCTCTGTCTGCAGCACCAACCTCGGTTCATTGCTAGTCCCTTGTTTAGAAAAAAGCCTCCCAAGAGGTGCAGGCAGGCCCTGGCCTCCCTGAGAAGTCATTGTCAAGTTCCTTCATTTTATTTTATTTATTTTGAGACACGATCTTGCTCTGTCTCCCAGGCTGGAATGCAGTGATGTGATCTCAGCTCACTGCAACCTCTGCCAACCAGGCTCAAGTGATCCTCCCATCTCAGCCTCCTGAGTAGCTGGTACTGTAGGCTCACACCACCATGCCCAGCTAATTTTTGTTTTCATTTTTGGGGTTTTTGTTGTTGTTGTTGTTGTCAGAGATGGGGTCTTGCCGTGTTGCCCAGGTTAGTCTTGAACTCCTGGGCTCAAGTAATCCTCCTGCCTTGGCCTCCCAAAGTGCTGGGATTATAGGGTGTGAGCCACAGCGCCTAGTTAAGTTCCTTCATTTTACACATGAGGAAACAGGTCCAGAGAGGGCACAAGACTGTCTGAGACATTGAAGCTTGGTGCACGTGAGCTGCAGGTGAACTCAGCTCTCTAGAGAACCCCATCCCCAGACTTTCTTCCGGATGGGGCTCCCTTTCCAGCTCCTGGGACCCTGGTCTGGGGCTTCTGGGAATCAATCCTGCTCCTGCAGACCCACAACAGTTACAAATGCTCCCTGCCCTCTAAGGGTGTCCTGTGCCCCTGTTATTTCCACTCCAGGCCCCAGGATGTTTGTTGGATTGAAGGGGTGGCCTACCCCTCCACACCTGTGGACGTTTCTCGTTAGGTGGAACAAGAGACTTGAGAAAGGAAGTGAGACACAGAGACAAAGTATAGAGAAAGAAAAAGTGGGCCCAGGGACCGGCGCTCAGCTTACAGAGGACCCATGCCAGCACCGGTCTCTGAGTTCCTTCAGTATTAAAGAAAAGGAAGTGGCAGGATAATAGGATCATTATAGGGAGAAAGTCAGCAGTAAGACATATGAATAAAGATCTCTGTGACATGAATAAGTTTAAGGAAAAGTGCTGTGCCTTGATATGCATATGCAAACATCTCCATAAACCTTTTTAGTGCATAAAGAGCAGCATTGCTAGCAAGTCCCGCCTTTCGCCCTAAGGCGGTTTTCTCCTTTCTCAGTAAACAGAACATACAATCGGGTTTTACACCGAGATGGTCCATTGCCCAGGGATGGGCAGGAGACAGATGCTTTTCCCTATCTCAACCGCCAACAACCGCCAAGAAGCCTTCTTTCCTCTTGTACTGGTCCTTCTCAGCACAGACCCTTCATGGGTGTCAGGCTGGGGGACGATCAGGTCTTCCCCTTCCCACGAGGCCATATTTCAGACTACCACATGGGGAGAAACCTTGGACAATACCTAGCTTTCCTAGGCAGAGGTCCCTGCGACCTTCGGCAGTGTACGTGTCCCTGGGTACTTGAGATTAAGAGAATGGTGATGACTTTTAACCAGCAAGCTGCCTTCAGGCACTTGTTTAACAAAGCACACCCTGCACAGCCCAAAATCCTTTAAACCTTGAGTCACCACAGCACATGTCTCTTGCAAGGACAAGGTTGGGGGTGGGGTCACAGATTAACAGCATCTCAAATACAGAACAAAATGAAGTCTCTTATGTCTACTTCTTTCTATATAGACACAGTAACAGTCTGATCTTTCTTTCTTTTCCCCACATTGGATCAGTGAGGAATACATGAGAAGAGCACACGGAGGCTGCAGCAGAACCTGGGTTTGTCTGTCTCCGCTGCCTTCTTGTACTTGGCCAGTTCCCCTCTTCTTGCTAGGCCTCAGTTTCCCCAGTTGCAAAACAAACTGGAGAATCTCTGGAGTCCTCTGATGGTGACTGACTGCTGACCTGTGTGGTCAAAGCTCTCCTGCACCCTTGGTGCTAACCTTGATGCTGGTTCTGCCAAGGGCAGCGCCGTCTTGTCTGTTGCATTTCAAGTCACTAGCTAGCCTGGATTGGGCTTCATTTCCCACCCCACTGCACCCCAGCCAGCCCTCCAGTCCCTTGCTCCATGAGCTTGGCTGGCCACTCCCTGGCACCAGCCTCTGCATGAGGCCCTCCCGTCTTTAGGGGTAACTAGGACAAGAGCAAGGGACTTACCCTGTCTGAGGTCACTGGTGACCACTTTCCATACCTTGTTTCAGTCATCAGGGCAGCCCTGGCAAAGTGAGGGAATTATCACCATTTTACAGACAAGGACAGTGAGAACCCAGAAAAACCAAGGGCCTTGTCCAAGCTCACACAGTAGCAGGACAGAGCGAGGATTGAACCCTGGTCTTTTCGGGACTTCAACTGCCTGGGAAAATCCAGGAGCTATAGTCGCAACTGCCATTTGCAAACAAAGCCCTGGGATGCTCTCAGACTCTTCAGAGCTCAGCTGTTTATAATTTATACTGCCTGCCCGTTTCCAGAAGTTCCAGACCACTTCCTGGAAAGATGTGCAAGTACATTAAAGGAATGGCAGAGACTCAGAAGCACAAGGCATTGGAGGTGGCAAAGAGCCAGCAGGAGTGGGGGTTGGGGAGGGGAGTGAGCGTGGGAAGGTGCACCGAGGACCAGGCAGTGAAGAGCCCCATAGAGCCCTGGGGAAGTCACTTAGTTCCTGGGAGGCCCAGCTATTTGCAGACTCCATCTTTTTTCATTTTTATTTTTTAACACGGAGTCTCTGTTGTCCAGACTGGAGTGCAGTGGTGCAATCTCGGCTCACTGCAACTTCTGCCTCCCAGGTTCAAGCAACTCTCCTGCCTCAGCCCCCCGAGTAGCTGGAAATACAGGCATGTGCCACCATGCCTGGCTAATTTTTGTATTTTTAGTAGAGACAGAGTTTCACGAGGTTGGCCAGGCTGGTCTTGAACTCTTAATTTGCCAACCTCGGCTTCCCAAAGTCCTGGGATTACAGGTGTGAGCCACTGCGCCTGGCCCAGACTCCATCTTTAATGAGCACTGAAATGTGCTGTGCACAATGTGCTGAAAGTAAGTCTGTTTTTCTCTCCCCACGCCCTGGGGAGTCCCCATGATGCTTCCCCTGTCTCTGCCCAGCATTCAGTACATCTGGAATCATCCTTTGGCAAGCCCTTGCTTTCCTGTCCACGGGTCCCTGACTGCTGGGACCTTCCTCCGCATCTTGGGCAGCTGTGAAACAATGGACAGGAAGAGTGCTGAGCTTGGTATCAGAGGCAGGGGGGCATTGGAGTCTATCAACCTGGGGAGGTGACCAGGGTCCAGGATGTGCTGCTGAGTGGCAGTTTCCTCATGTCGGAAGCTGAGCTGAGGTTGTGGGATCAACTGGCATCTACTCACCCTTCTTCTGCCAACAGTACCCAATGCCCTGGGGAACTGCCCCTTCACCCCTAGTCCCTATGGTTTAGATGGGGCTGACCCCAACCCTGGGCTCCAGGATGGGCTTGAAGTCCTGGCCTTGCCAATCTCACCTGGTCACAGTGATTGATGTCAGGAATAGGCACATGACCCAAGCCAGACCAAGGAAGGCCAAGCCTGGGACTTTTGTTGTAGCTACTGGGAAAGCGGGAGGGGCTGGGGATGTGCCCCTGCTGGGGTGCTGTGAAGCTGGTGTTTCTGGTGGCCATCCTACTGCCATGAGCGGGCTTTGCCTGAGAATGTAGCCAGCCCGGAGGACAAATAGAGGAAGAGTCTGACTCCCGATGACATCGTTTGGGCATGGTGTCTGAAGCTGGTACACTCTAGACTTGGTAGTAACTTAACTTAGATCATCTATAAGGGAAAGAGACTCCTCTAACACAGATATCTGCTACCTCCCAGTGAAGGTTTCACGAGCAGTTGCATGGAGAATACTTCACTTACGGCCGGGTGTGGTGGCTCCTGCATGTAATCCCAGTCTCTTGGGAGGCTGAGGTGGGAGGATCACGAGGTCTGGAGTTCGAGACCAGCTTGGCCAAAGTGGTGAAACCCTGTCTTTACTAACAATACAAAAATTAGCGGGACGTGGTGGTGTACGTATGTAATCCCAGCTACTCAGGAGGCTGAGGCAGAAGAATTGCTTGAACCCAGGAGGTGGAGTTTGCAGTGAGCCAAGGTTGCGCCACTGTACTCCAGCCTGGGTGACAAGAGCAAAATCCTGTCTCAAAAAAATTTTTAAAAAAGGCTGGGTGTGGTGGCTTATGCCTGTAATCCCAGCACTTTGGGAGGCAGAGGCAGGTGGATCACTTGAGGCCAGGAGTTTGAGACTAGCCTGGTCAACATGGTGAAAACCCGTCTCTGCTAAAAATACAAAAGTTTTGCTGGGTGTGGTGGTGCGTGCCTGTAGTCCCGGCTACTTAGGAGGCTGAGCCAGGAGAATCGCTTGAACCTGGGAGGTGGAGGTTACAGTGAGCTGAGATCGTGCCACTGCACTCCAGCCTGGGCGACAGAGCGAGACTCCATCAGAAAGAGAGAGAGAGAGAGGGAGAGAGGGAGGGAGGGAGGGAGGGAAGGAGGGAAGGACAAAATACAAGCCTGTTGTTACATGAATAAAAATTAATCAGATGTGTATTGAGTGCCTTTGTTAAGTTTAACAGATGTTTATGTGATTTAACTGTGGGCTGTGCACTGTTCTAAGCCCTTTACACGAATTACTTAAATCCTTCTATTATTATCCTCATTGGCCAAGCATGGTGGCTCATGCCTATAATCCCAGCACTTTGGGAGGCTGAGGTTGGCAGATCACCTAAGGTCAGGAGTTCGAGACCAGCCAGGCCAACATGGTGAAACCCCATCTCTACTAAAATTATAAAAATCAGCTGGGCATGGTGGCTTGCACCTGTAATCCCAGCTACTTGGGAGGTTGAGGCAGGAGAATCACTTGAACCCAGGAGGTGGAGGTTGCAGTGAGCTGAGATCACATCACCTCACTCCAGCCTGGGAGACAGAGCAAGACTCCGTCTAAAAAAAAAAAAAAAAAGCCGGGTGCGGTGGCTCACGCCTGTAATCCCAGCACTTTGGGAGGCCGAGGTGGGTGGATCACCTGAGGTCGAGAGTTCGAGACCAGCCTGACCAACATGGAGAAACCCCATCTCTACTAAAAATACAAAATTAGCCGGGCGTGGTGACACATGCCTATAATCCCAGCTACTACGGAGGCTGAGGCAGGAGAATTGCTTGAACCTGGGAGGCAGAGGTTGCGGTGAGCCGAGATCGTGCCATTGCACTCCAGCCTGGGCAACAAGAGTGAAACTCCATCTCAAAAAAAAAAATAAAATAAAAATAAAATAAAAAAACAAGGTGAGCGCGGTGGCTCACGCCTGTAATCCCAGCACTTTGGGAGGCTGAGGCAGGCGGATCACGAGGTCAGGAGGTCGAGACCATCCTGGCTAACACGGTGAAACCCCATCTCTACTAAAAATACAAAATATTAGCCGGGCGTGGTGGCGGGCACCTGTAGTCCTAGCTACTCGGGAGGCTGAGGCAGGAGAATAGTGTGAACCCGGGAGGCGGAGCTTACAGTGAGCCGAGATCGCGCCACTGCACTCCAGCCTGGGCGACAGAGACTCCATCTCAAAACAACAAAAACAAACAAAAAACCCCACAAAATTGTATGTTTCTCTTTGCCATAAAGACAACCACCATAACATATCATCCCCATTTTACAGATGAGGTATAAAGAGGTTTGTTAAGTAACCTTGCCCAAGAACAAGTTCCAGGTCTTAGGATAGAGCCTGCCCATCCTTCAATGTCCCTTCAAAAGAGCTCCTGCTCTGGAAATCCTTCCCTGACCTCTCCAGCAGAAAGTGACCTCCCCAGTGGGAAGTTCTATGACAGGAAGTGCCTTCCTCAACAGGCGTGTCCCACACACCCTTGGATTGTAAACTCCTCCCAGCTGAGGCTTGGCTCGCACTGAGGTGTGGATGGGAAGTCAGTAGCCAGTCAGCCCTGCCAGCAACTTACTGGCCTCTTTTTCTGCTTTCATCTGTAGCTCTCTGGAGGTGCCCTGAGGAGGCCATGCCTAATACGACCTAATCCCTAATATGAGGGATGCACATGGTGGAAGGACCTAGACTGAAGGGTCCTCATCTTCAGCAGCTGGAGATCTGACCGTCTGTCTAACCCCAGGAAGTGTGGGAAAGAATTGGGACAGGGTAGGGGCTGGACACAGTGACCAAGATTGTACCACTGCACTGTAGCCTGGGTGACATAGTGGGACTCTGTTTCAAAAAAAAAAAAAAGTGGGGGCACAGGGCTTCAATGCATCCTGGCTTCTCCCAAACAGTGGTGTGACTTTCTCTTCCCTCTACCTCAGTTTCTTCACTGGTAAAATGATGAAGTTGGTTGAGGAGAGCCCACCAGGAACCCAGAGCAGGCCCTGTGGGAATGAGCGAAAAGTTTCTTTCCTCAGAAAAGTTTTGGGGTTCCTGGGTGGCAAGCTGCCTGCTGGACTTTAACTCATTAATTCATTAATTGAGCGTCTATTATGTGAAGGCAGTGTTTGAAGCACTGAGGACCCTTCAAAGAACCAGTCCTGCCATGCAGGAGCTCATTGGTAGGTGTGGTATTTGGGAGGCCTCCAACCCTCCACCCACTGGGGCTGCTGGCTCTGGACTAATGGACCAGGCCTTTCCAAGCAGGGTGTGGAGCAGGACTGAGGCCTGGAAGAGAGAGGTTGTGTTCTCCCTGCAGCTCTGCCCCTCCTGTGGGGTGACCTTGCCCCTCTGGGCATTAGTTTCCTCACCCTCTTTTTATGGACTGAAAGTTTGTGTCCCCCGCAAACTCACACACTGAAGTGGCAACCCTTGGTAAGATGGTATTTGGAGGTGGGGCCTTCAGGAGGTAATTGGCTGAGATAAGGTCGTGAGGGTAGGACCCTACCATGGGATGAGTGTCTTTATAAGAAGGCAGACAGACTATCTGAGAACACGGCAGGAGTGCCACCATCTTCCAGCCAGGAAGAGGCCTTGCCAGGAGCTAAACCTACCAGTACCTTGCTCTTGGATTTCTCAGCCCTCAGAACTGTGAGAAATAAAAGTGTCATTAAGCCACCCAGTTTCTGGTATTGCATTATAGCAGCCTGAGCTGACTGAGACACCGTCTAAGGCAAGGTCAGATTGGATGGTCCCACCAGCCTGGGAGAAGTCTCCCACAGCCATTCCTAGTTAAACATTACCCACTCCCCCTCCTTCCCTCCCTCCCTGCCACTCCCTCTCCCAGCCGCCTCCTTAGGAAGCCATAAATGCTGCCTTCTTTGGTCTTCTCCCAGGGCTGTGGTGTTCTGGGAAGAGCTATACCTGCTGTCTCACCTCTGTCAGAAGCTGAGGTCTGGAGAAGAAAGATTAGGGGTCCGGGGTGGGGGCTGGGATCTGGAGTGGGGACACTAGCCCCTACACACACACACACACACGCGCGCGCGTGGGTGTTTCTTCTTAGTCACATCATGCATAAGGCACCTGCAGATCCTCCCAGGGGAGTTCATAGGCTGGCTTAATGAGCCCTTCAGGTGCCTGCCTCAGGCAAGATGCCCCAGCCTTCCTGGTTTCTGGGAAATAATAATTCAGAGAAACAGGGATGGCCTCACTGCGTGGGGCATCCCACTTCAGCCTCTGCCCCCAGGCCCCTCAGAAACTAGGAGGGCAAGGCCCAGCTGTTATGCCCAATCCCACCCACCCAGGCATTTTAAATTAGGAGCCTGCATTAATAATCTTAGAATCCAGAATATGACACCACAAATCTCAGGAGGGGGATTCCTTGCCACATAGTACTTTACAATATCCCAAGAACTTTCTTCTCATTTCATTCTTTCCCATCTTCAAAACAACTGTCAAATAGGTATCATTTCTTTGTAATTGCCAGCATATATTTGAAGACACTGAGGCTCCAGGTGATAAACTGGGTGAGTGGAGTGCCAGGACTGAGAGTCAAGTCTTTTGACTCTGAAACCCAGACTTGCTTTATGCCTGGTTCTAAGGACAGCAGGGGACTGCACTCTCCACATCGCTGCCCATGACAGACATCACTAATCGATCATGGTGTGGCAGACATTGCTAATCTTTTATTTTATTTTATTTTATTTTATTTTTATTTTTTTATTAGACATTGCTAATCAACTGCAGTACTCTTTTTTACTAAGCTCAGAGGTGTCCATGACTCTTTAAAACAACATTCCAGCCACCATCACCTATCAGAAGATCATACCTGTATTTGCCATTCTTGTGACCCCACATCATCAGCCATGAACCCTCAGGTCTCAGGTACAACCCCAAGACGCTCTAGTCACCAGACCATAGGACTCTACAGACTGCATGCATGCTGTTCTTGGACAGGAATTACTGGCCTCTCTGGCCCCCAAACAGATGCCCCATCCAAGTGTGGTCCCTCTTAGAGATACAGCAACCATGCAGATATGCCTGGGGCTTCAGGGTTTGCTAGGTCTTTATTTTTTAATTTTTAATTAATTAATTTTTTGAAACAAGGTCTTGTATTGCCCAGGCTGGAGTGCAATGGGCACTCACTGCAGCCTTGAACTCCTGGGCTCAAGTGACCTCCCATCTCAGCCTCCTGAGTAACTGGGAATACAAGTGTGTGCCACCATGCCCAGCTAATTTTTTTTGTTGTTTTAGTAGAGATAAGGTCTTGCTGTGTTGTCCAGGCTGGTCTCAAACTCCTGAGCTCAAGTGATCCTCCTGCCTTGGCCTCCCAGAGTACTTGGATTACAGGCATGAACCACTGCATCTGGCCTAATAAAATTGTTTTTATCCCCACTTTACAGATTTGGAAACAGAAACACAGATGAAATTATGAACCCAAGTCACGTAGCTTGGAAGTTGGGCTCCTAACCACTGGACATCAATCTTTCCACTGCTACGCAGTCTGTTGTGTGAAAACAGTAATGTATCCATCTGTTCTATCCAACGGCCATTGCTTATTTTTGCAGACATGCTTCCATAGTGGTCTCAGAAGGTTGGGGGTGGTTGTATTATCTGGCTTAGTTCCTGTAATGAACCTGGGAGTGGGTAGTTGTACCATCCTGCAGCCCATACCCTTATGGATGAGAAAACTAGGGCTCAGAGAAGGAGAGTCACTTTCTGAAAGCTGGACAGCTCCAATGTGGGCTGTGATCCAGTTCCCCCAATTCCAGAGCTCAAGGGCTCTCTACCCCACATGAGCCTCAGTCCCCACTGGCTTCTCCTCTCATCTCAGTCCCTGGCCGCCTGCCCTCCCTTCCCCGGAACACCCTCCTCACACCTGGCCTTTGGTCTTCCCTCCTCTCCACCCTCCACCATCCTCTTTCCAGAGAAGGGGCCCAACCGGAAGACCAGTTCATGTTAGGAAATTCTAGCCACGTGAACAAGCCTGAGCCAGGGATTCTGAGCAACTGGTGGCTTTAGGAGAAACTGAAACTTGGCCCTTTGGGGGCGGAGTGGCCACTGGGGATTTAAAGAGCCACCACTTCCTTAGGCCTCCAGAGGGCACTGAGAAGTCACAGCTGCTGAGGGACGACTCTGCTTCCCCGCCCAAGCCATGCACCTCTGTAGGGGCAGTGGGCTGCTGACCGGGACAGTGAGTACAGGGGATTGGGGATCGGGGATGAGAAGGGGAGCATCCCAAGGGTTCTCAGTGCCCAGACAGTGAGGGCTGCAGTCAGGAGCTCCTAGTCCCAGCTCTATACTCTTAGCAGTGTGACAGACAGCTCTGCATGCCCCTCTCTGGGCCTCACTTTCCTCCCCTGAAGTCGGGATTGGAATGAGTTGTTTTCAGCTCTCACATTGCAGGTCCAGCCTTCGGTTTAGAACTTGACCTCTGTGTACTTGCTCTCCCCTAACGTACCTGGTCCCCCCTCACTACCCTCACAGCAGCCTTTCCTTCCTTCTCCATATAACCCAGGCCGGCTGGCCGTGGTGGCTCACGCCTGTAATCCCAGCCCCTTGGGAGGCCAAGGCAGACAGATAACATGAGGCCAGGAGTTCAAGATCATCCTGGGCAACACGGCAAAACCCCGTCTCTACTGAAAATACAAAAATTAGCCGGGTTTGGCAGGGCACGTCTGTAGTCTCAGCTACTCGAGAGGCTGAGGCAGGAGAACTGCTTGAACCCGGGAGATGGAGGTTGCAGTGAGCTGAGATTCTGCCACTGCACTCCAGCATGGGCGACAGAGAGAGATTCTGTCTCAATAAAATAAAATAGGCCAGGCTCGGTGGCTCACACCTGTAATCCCAGCACTTTGGGAGGCTGAGGCGGACAGATCACCTGAGTTCAGGAGATCGAGACCATCCTGGTCAACATGGTGAAACCCCGTCTCTACTAAAAGTACAAAAATTAGCTGGGCGTGGTGGTACATGCCTGTAATCCCAGCTACTCAGGAGGCTGAGGCAGGAGAATCGCTTGAACCTGGGAGGCGGAGGTTGCAGTGAGCCGAGATCGTGCCACTGCACTCTAGCCTGGGTGACAGAGAGAGACTCTGTCTCTAAAATAAAATAAATTAAATTAAATTAATAAAATAAAATAAAAATATTCCCTGGGCCATGGTTTCCCTTGGAGGCTCTGCCCATCTCACAGGAGCCCCATTCACTCTCCGTGGGTCCTGTCTCAGCCTTTAGTCTCTTGGTGCCCCAGTGTTACAGTGAGCCTGCCGTGGACATGGCCCCAGGGAGCATATGGCCAGGGTGGAGCTGTGGCAGGAGCCTAGGAGCATTCAGAATCTGCGGCCGGGCCGGGCGCGGTGGCTCAAGCCTGTAATCCCAGCACTTTGGGAGGCGGAGACGGGTGGATCACGAGGTCAGGAGATCGAGACCATCCTGGCTAACACGGTGAAACCCCGTCTCTACTAAATATTACAAAAAACTAGCCGGGCGAGGTGGCGGGTGCCTGTAGTCCCAGCTACTCGGGAGGCTGAGGCAGGAGAATGGCGTGAACCCGGGAGGCGGAGCTTGCAGTGAGCCGAGATCTGGCCACTGCACTCCAGCCTGGGCGACAGAGCAAGACTCCGTCTCAAAAAAAAAAAAAAAAAAAAAAAAAAAGAATCTGCGGCCGGGGCGGCCAGGGCCTTGCCTGAGGTCCTTACCCTCAAAACACATGCCCCAGAGAGACTTGCGGGAGAGGGCTGGGCTGTGAGCTCTCCAACAGTCCCTCTTGCTCTGACTTTGCAGAGCTCTGGACATTTGGGTAAAATATTTTATCTAAGTTTCATTCACCCCAGGGTACAAGGTGGTCACAACTGTCAATCTTTGAGTCCACTCTTCCACCAGAGTAAACCCTTCATTCATTCATCCTTCGCTACCACCCCACTACAATGTGAGCAATTTGAGGGCAGGGATTTGTGTGTATTTTGTTTGTTATTGTGTCCCCCTAGCTTACTGCCTGGAACATAGTAGGAGCCTTATACATGTTTGTTGAGTAAGTGAATATCTGCTTTGGGCTTGAGCGGAGCTAGGCACAGGGAACATCTGCCCTCATGGAGCTCACAGGAAAATTCACACCTTGGTGTGGAAATCATGGCAGTGAGAAGAATGGAAGCTGAGCTTTATGCCACGCTGGCTCTGGGCTGCCTGCCGCATGGGCTTTACCCCTCTGCTGTGGTGCTTCCATTGCAGGGATGGGGCAATTGGGTTCAATAATGTGGGGCTTGTGCCGGGCGCGGTGGCTCAAGCCTGTAATCCCAGCACTTTGGGAGGCCGAGACGGGCGGATCACGAGGTCAGGAGATCGAGACCATCCTGGCTAACATGGTGAAACCCCGTCTCTACTAAAAATACAAAAAAAAAATAAGCCGGGCGAGGTGGCGGGCGCCTGTAGTCCCAGCTGCTCGGGAGGCTGAGGCAGGAGAATTGCGCGAACCCGGGAGGCGGAGCTTGCAGTGAGCAGAGAGCGGGCCACTGCACTCCAGCCTGGGTGACAGAGCGAGACTCCGTCTCAAAAAAAAAAAAAAATAATAATAATAATAATAATAATAATGTGGGGCTTGTCTGGGTGCAGTGGCTCACACCTGTAATCCCAGCATTTTGGGAGGCCGAGGCTGGTGAATCACCTGAGGTCAGGAGCTCGAGATCAGTTTGAGATGAGCCTGGCCAACAGGATGAAACCCCATCTCTACTAAAAATACAAAAATTAGCCAGGCATGGTGGCAGGCACCTGTAGTCCCAGCTACTTGGGAGGCTAAGGCAGGAGAATTGCTCGAACCCGGGAGTCAGAGGTTGCAGTGAGCCAGGGTTGTGCCGCTGTACTACTACAACCTGGGCAATAGAGCGAGACTCTGTCTTAAAAAAAACAGAAAAAAGAATGTGGGGTTTGAAGTCAGCTCTGTCTGAGTTTGACTCTCAGGCTTCCCATCTTCCCTGCTTGCCCTCCCACCCTCCACGTGAGCTGTGAGCAGGACACTGGGTGAGGCTGGCATTCCAACACGGTGTGCAGTGCCTGCTATAGGGGTGCCAAGGGAGCTTCTGGGAGAACAAAGACCCTTGGGAGCTTGACTCAAGGGGAAAGACTTGGCTTTACAAATGGCAGGCTAGGATGGAGGGCACAAGGCCTGACCACGCCCCCTGAGTCCTCTGCCTCATGCCCCTCAGGACCCCGAGGAGCAACAAAGGCAGCTGAAGAAGCAGAAGAACCGGGCAGCTGCCCAGCGAAGCCGGCAGAAGCACACAGACAAGGCAGACGCCCTACACCAGGTGCGGACAACCCTTTTCCTTGTCTCTGACTCCATTCACCGGCCCAGTCACCTCTTCTCCACCCCACCTGTGAGCAGACTTTCCCCAAACTCCTGTATTTTTCTAGGTCACCTGGGTTTGGGATGCGGAAAGGGTCCTGTGGCTGAGATTTGGAAAGTTCTGGGTGTTGAGTACAAACCATGTACCAGGTACACACCAGGATCCAGGGACACAAAGGGTTATCCTCAGCCCAGCCTTGTCCTAAGGTGTCTGCAGTCTAAGGCAAGGAAGACAGGAAGTGCAGGCAGACAGGGAGACCCCAACACAATGGCCAGCTGAGACACTGGTTAAAATGCAGATTCTAGGCTGAGCACAGTGGCTCATGCCTATAATCCTAGCACTTTGGGAGGCTGAGGCTGGAGGATTGTTTGAGCCCAGGAGTTCAAGACCAGTCTGGGCAATATAGTGAGACTCTGTCTCTACAAAAATTAAAAAATAGTTAGCTGGGCATGGTGGTACACACCTGTAGTCCCAGCTACTCAGGAAACTGAGACAGGAGGATCGCTTGAGCCCAGAAGTTCAAGGCTGCAGTGAGCCATGATTGTACCACTGCATCCAACCTGGGCAACAGATTGAGACCCTGTCTGTAGAAGAAAAAAAAAAGTGGATTATTCTTCCTCTGTCAGCTCCCACCTCATGAGGCCAGGTGGGGCCCAAGGACCTGCATGGTGATCTGTGATTAACCACTCAGGGGTCAGAGTTCAGGAGGTGGCCAAGACCATACTGTGAGAACTGTGGTTCAGGGTTAAAATGGGCGGGGTTTCCAGTCCCAGTTTCAAGTTGCTTCCTTTACTGAGCTTCATGCTCATCTGAAAATACCATAGATGGTGGCTTAAACAACAGACGTTTATTTCTCACAGTTCTGGAGGCTGGGAAGTCCAAGATCAAGGCGCCGGCCAATTCGGTTCCGGGTGAGGGTGCTCTTCCTGACTTGTAAGTGGCTGCCTTCTCACTGTGTGCTTATGGCCTCCCAGTGCACATGAGAGGACAGAGTGATCTCTTTCCCTTCTTCTCCTTTTGGGGGTTTTTGTTGTTGTTGTTGCTTTTGAGACAGAGTCTCACTCTGTTGCCCAGACTGGAGTATAGTGGCGCCACTTGGCTCACTACAACCTCTGCCTCCTGGATTCAAGTGATTCTCCGGCCTCAGCTTCCTGAGTAGGTGGGATTACAGGCATGCGCCACTACGCCCAGCTAATTTTTGTTTTTCAGCAGAGGTGGGGTTTCACCATGTTGGCCAGGCTGGTTTCAAACTCCTGGCTTTAAGTGATCTGCCCGCCTCAGCCTCCCAAAGTGCTGGGATTACAGGCGTGAACCACCGTACCTGGCCCCCTCCTTTTTAATTGTTTATTCATTTCTTATTTATTTATTCTTTCTTTTTGATGTCTTCATATTCTTTATTTTTTAATAGAGATGGGGGTCTTGCTATGTTGCCCAGGCTGGTCTTGAACTCCTGTGCTCAAGCAGTCCTCCCACCTCCATGTCCCAAAGTGCTGAGATTACAGGCATGAGCTACCATGCCTGGCCCCTTCCTCTTTTTTTTTTTTTTTTTTTTTTTTAGAGGGTCTTGCTCTGTTGTCCAGGTTAGAGTGCAGTCCACGATCTTAGCTCACTGCAACCTCAGCTTCCCAGGCTCAAGCGATCCTCCTCACCTCAGTCTCCCGAGTGGCTGGGACTACAGGCATGCACCACCACACTTGGCTAATTTTTGTATTTTTTGTAGAGACAGAGTTTCTCCATGTAACCCAGGCTGGTCTTGAACTCCTGGATTCAATTGATCCACCTACCTCGGCCTCCCAAAGTGCTGGGATTACAGGCTTCAGCCACTGCTCCTGGTCTCCCTTCCTCTTCTTATAAGGACACCAATCCTATCAGATTAGAACCCTATCCTCTATCCTAGGACCTCATTTAATCTAAATCACCTTCTAAGAACCTTATCTCTAAATGTAATCATATTGGGGATAATGGCTTCAACATATAATTTTTGGAGGGAACATAATAGGGTCCATAGCACATAGGTAGTGGCACTGAGTGGTCTAAAGAGGAGATGAGCAAGGCGCAGTGGCTCACGCCTGTAATCCTAGCACTTTGGGAGGCTGAGGTGGGTGGATTACTTGAGGCCAGGAGTTCGAGACCAGCCTGGCCAACATGGTGAAACCCCATCTCTACTAAAATACAAAAATTAGCCAAGCACGTAGCTAATTAGGCAGTCCCAGTAGCTGGGATTACAGGGACTTGGGAGCTAATTAGCCAATCTCAGTAGCTGGGGCAGGAGAATTGCTTGAACCTGGGAGGCAGAGGTTGCAATGAGCTGAGGTCATGCCACTGCACTTCAGCCTGGGCAACAGAGAGAGACTCTGCGGGCGGATCATGAGGTCAGGAGATCGAGACCATCCTGGCTAACATGGTGAAACCCCCGTCTCTCCTAAAAATACAAAAAATTAGCCAGGTGTGGTGGCTGTGATCCTGGCTACTCAGGAGGCTGAGGCAGGAGAACGGCGTGAACCCGGGAGGTGGAGCTTGCAGTGAGCCGAGATCGAGCCACTGCACTCCAGCCTGGGCGACAGAGCCAGACTCCGTCTCAAAAAAAAAAAAGAACTTTGAGTCCAGGGCCAAAATAACAAAGAAAAAGGCGATGAAGCCTGAGCTTAAGAACAAATGGGCGTTTTCCCAGAGGATGAAGGTAAGAAAACACATTGGGAACAAATGACACAGTGCTGGCACAGGCGTGGGGAGCAGCAACCTGTAGACCAGGTGAGAGTGAGGACTGGTGCTCAGAATGGTGCCTAGGAGACCCATGCATTCGTTTATTCCTTCCTTCTGGAAATGCCTATTGAGCATCTCCCGTGTGCCAGACACAGTTCTAAGCACTGGATGTAGAGCTGTAGACACAGTAGACAAACGCCCACCCTAGCCTCACCCACAGGGCTTATATTCTCCTGGGTAAGCCAGACCCACAGACAAAAAGTCCCTCGAGTGGTCAGGATGTCAGATGGTGTTAAATCCTGTCAGGAAAACTAAAACAGGGAAGAGGAAAGGGACGAAATTGAAATTGTCACTCCTTGAGCCTCCTGAAGGTAGCAAATGAATGAATAAATGAATGAGTGAGTGACTCAGTTCCTGGAGGTGAGTTGAGGCCTTTGGAGAATTTAGGTGAAGGGTGACCTAATGATACATTTTAGAAATGTCCATCATTCCAGCTGTGCTCGGTGGCTCGCCCCTGTAATCCCAGCACTTTGGGAGGCCGAGGCTGGCGGTCACGAGGTCAGGAGTTCAAGACAAGCCTGACCAACATGGTGAAACCCCATCTCTACTAAAAATACAAAAATTAGCTGGGCATGGTGGTGCGCACCTGTAGTCCCAGCTACTCGGGAGGCTGAGGCAGGAGAATCATTTGAACCCAGGAGGCGGAGGTTGCAGTGAGCTGAGATCGCACCATTGCACTCCAGCCTGGGCGACAGAGCAAGACTCTGTATCAAAAAAAAAAAAAAAAATTCATCATTCAACGTGCAGAAACCAGTCTGGGAATGGGGCTGGTGGCTTTCAGGCCTGTTAGAACTTTGAGTCCAGGGCCAGGCACGGTGGCTCATGCCTGTAATCCCAGCACTTTGGGAGGCCGAGGTGGGCGGATCATGAGGTCAGGAGATCGAGACCATCCTGGCTAACATGGTGAAACCCCATCTCTCCTAAAAATACAAAATATTAGCCGGGCGTGGTGGCTGTGATCCTGGCTACTCAGGAGGCTGAGGCAGGAGAATGACGTGAACCCAGGAGGTGGAGCTTGCAGTGAGCTGAGATCGAGCCACTGCACTCCAGCCTGGGCGACAGAGCCAGACTCCGTCTCAAAAAAAAAAAAAAGAACTTTGAGTCCAGGGCCAAAACCACATTTTTATGCAAAACACCCTTGCAACTTCTTCTTTCAAAGTGTCCAGAAAAGGGGGCGGGGGGTGACTGAAGGAAGTTGTTCAATATATTCAGCCCTGTGTGAGATGTGGACATAAAATTCTTTCTGCATTTTTACCACTATTGTCATCATAAATGGTTATTTAGAACTGCACATTGATTGTGTCTCAGGGGTTCTCAGAACCGGCATTCAGCAGAATAGAACTTAATAAATGCTGATTCAGGGATGCAGAATCGAACACACTCGTGCTATCAACCTGTAAAACAATCTCCTGAATCCTCCCACAGTGCTTGTAGGGGCGAGTTCTGGGCCCTCAAAAGATCTGGCACTGGCAATAAGCAATCTAGGACAGAATGACATCAAAGTTGCCACGGGAAGGCCCTGTTGGGATTTGCACAGGGAAGGGCAGTGGAAGGGTGTCCAGGCAGAGGAAACAGGAAATGTGGCCAGGAAGCAGAGTTCATGTGAGGGTCAGGAAGGGAGGGGAGAAAGAAAGAAGGCGAGAGAGAGAATACCAGAGATCTGAGCTGCGGCCACCACACAGGCCTGGAATTCTACCACAGGGAATTTGGTGGGTGCCTCTAAAGGGCTTTAACCTGCAATTAATGACACAGTTGGTGAATGGCTCCTGTGGGCAAGGGAATAGGTGGTTTGGGGGGCACACGGGTTGGAGGCCCATGGAGATACCGGGTGAGAAATGGCACTGGCTCTAGGGCACTAGCGGTGGGATGAAAGCAGGTGGATCTGAGCCCCCTCAGGGGGTGGGACAGGGGAGACTTGGTAGGTGGTTATGAAGGGCTGACCAGAGAAGGGCCAAGAGACCCCACTTGGCTATTCCAATGGTGGTGGCATCTGTCTCCTGAAGTTGAGAACCCTGGAAGGGGCCAAGGCTAATGCAGGGCTCCTGACACTGGCTGAGGTTCCCCGCCCCTTCCATCTGCTTCTCTGCAGCAGCACGAGTCTCTGGAGAAAGACAACCTCGCCCTGCGGAAGGAGATCCAGGCCCTTCAGGCCGAGCTGGCGTGGTGGAGCCAGACCCTGCACGTGCATGAGCGCCTGTGCCCCATGGACTGTGCCTCCTGCTCAGCTCCAGGGCTCCTGGGCTGCTGGGACCAGGCTGAGGGGCTCCTGGGCCCTGGCCCACAGGGACAACATGGCTGCCAGGAGCAGCTGGAGCTGTTCCAGACCCCGGACTCCTGTTCCCCAGCTCAGCCGCTGTCTCCAGGTCCACAGCCTCATGATTCCCCCAGCCTCCTCCAGTCCCCTCTGCCCTCACTGTCCCTTGGCCCCACTGTGGTTGCTGAACCTCCTGTCCAACTGTCCCCCAGCCCTCTCCTGTTTGCCTCACACACTGGTTCCAGCCTGCAGGGGTCTTCCTCTAAGCTCAGTGCCCTCCAGCCCAGCCTCACAGCCCAGACTGCCCCTCCACAGCCCCTCGAGCTGGAGCATCCCACCAGAGGGAAGCTGAAGTCCTCTCCCAACAACCCTTCTTCTGACCTGGGGCTTGCATGTCTGCAGATCAGGGAGCACAAACCTGCTCTCTCAGCGGCCGCTTGGCAAGGGCTGGGTGTGGATCCTAGCCCTCACCCTCTCCTGGCCTTTCCTCTGCTCGCCTCTCTCAAGTCCACTTCTAACCTGGTCTCTGGAGCTGCGTTGGCCCCTTCTTCAGGCTCAGGAAGCAACCTTAGCACACGGGCCTCTCCTCCCTCGCTACTGGGTGCTGCCCTGCGTGGCTGACCAGCTGGCCCAGGATTTCACAGTGGAAAAGGAAGTCACCAATGATGCCTCCCACTGTCACCACCAATATCTTATTTCAACCTCACAGTTGACCTGAGAAATCGAGATGATCACTCCACTTTTTCAGACAAGGAAACTGAGGCTCAGGGAAGCCAAGTGACAAGGCCAAGGTCACAAAGCCTTTCTTGGAGCCCGAAACACCACCCTCTGCTCCTCCTTCTCCTGTCCTGGCCCAGGCATCCTAGGGGCTGAAATCCTGGAAACTGAGGGCTGATGTGAGAAGGTTTGTGTGCTGGGATCAGAGAAGGGCTCTCTGCACTCCTACGTGATTCCAGGGCCAGAGCCCTATGGTCCCAGAAATCTTGACCAGGCTGGGGCAGGTCCAGAGTCCAAGCCCTGGTGGGTAGAGGCCAAGTAGAAGCCCGGACTCTTGCTTCCCCTAGTAGTGTTTTCAGTGCCAAGAAGCTGAACCTGCAGGCTGGAGTTGGGGAGAGGCCTGGAACAGGCCCATCTGGGATTTCTACAGCCTGGGTACTCATAGCCACACCAAGGCTTCTGGGAGATTCTGCAGGGTCAGCTCTCCAGGCTGTTCCCAAATAGCTCCCTGCCTCCCCACTGCCCCTAAAGCCACAGTGGAAGAGCCATTCATCTCATAAACAAAAAGCAAGAGGAAAGAATGAGCAAGGACCCTGTGCAAGGTTATTTTCAAGCAGTGATGGGCTTGCACCTGACAGCAGGGAGGCTATACCTTTCCTGGTAGCACCCACCCGTGTGTGGCCCCTAGGCCCCCATTACCCTCAGACCCCTCCTAAGCAGTTCCCTCATTGCTCCTTGGCCTGGGCTAACAGCAGGAAGAGTATGGCCCAGGACCCGGTGGGAGTTCAGTGATGGTGTCTGCTTCAAGAGGGTGTTTTGCACTCTGACTCCAGGACAAGCACTCTAAGGGGGACTGGGGAGAGAAACCCTGGCTCTTCACCCAGGTTTCACTCACATGTAAATGAAACACTATGTTAGTATTTAACGCATTCCTGGATACTGAACACAAGTCTTGGAACATATGTGATGGAAATAAAGTGTTTTGCAATCTTTTCTGCTTTGCCTAGTTGCTTAAACCTCTGGTTGTAACCTATAGAGTCTTTGAAAGAAGAGAGAATAATAGAGATGGGCAACCCCTCATGAACCGGCTAATTAATCTCCCTCCCATACTACAGATGAGGAAACTGAGGCTCAGAGATGAGATGGACTTGCCCAGGTGTATTAGTCAGTGTTCTCTAGAGAAATAGAACCAATAGAGTGTGTGTGTGTGGAGAGAGACAGAGAGATTTGTTTTGTTTTTTTCTGAGATGGAGTTTCATTCTTGTCACCTGGGCTGGAGTGCAATGGTACAGTCTCAGCTCACTGCAACCTCCGCCTCCTGGGTTCAAGTGATTCTCCCGCCTCAGCCTCCCGAGTAGCTGGGATTACAGGTGCCTACCACCACGCCGGCTAATTTTTGTATTTTTAGTAGAGGCGGTGTTTCACCATGTTGGCCAGGTTGGTCTCGAACTCCTGACCTCAGGTGATCGGCCCGCCTTGGCCTCCAGCCTGGCTAACAGAGCACTCTGACGTGCCCAGCCTCTGATTTTTTTAAATTCATTTAAAAAATATTCAGCACCTCTTTTCAAACACTATCCTAGGCATTTGGGATAAAGAAGAGGACAAAACAGACAAAAATGCTTATATTTAGTAGGGAAGTTGGGTCAAGAGGGGTAAGACAAGAAAAGAGGAATCAAGAAGGTCATGGTGGAGAAGGTACAATTTAAAATAGGGTGGTCGCCCAGGCACGGTGGCTCACACCTGTAATCCCAGCACTTTGGGAGGCTGAGGTGGGAGGATCACTTGAGGTCAGGAGTTTGAAACTAGTCTGGCCAGCATGGCAAAACACCGTCTCTACTAAAAATACAAAAATTAGCCAGGCATGGTGGCAGGCACCTGTGATCCCAGTTATGCAGGAGGCTGAGGCACAAGAATTGCTTGAACCTGGGAGGTGGAGGTTGCAGTGAGCTAAGATCACACCACTGCACTCCAGCCTCAGTGACAGAGCGAGACTCAGTCTCAATAAAATAAAATAAAATAAAATAAAATAAAATAAAATAAAAAAGGTGGTCAAGGTCGGTTCAATAGGAAGAGGGTATTTGAAGCCAGGTGTAATGGCTTTAAATCCCAGCACCTTGGGAGGCTGAGGTGGTCAGATCACTAGAGGCCAGGAGTTCAAGATAAGCCTGGCCAACATGGCAAAACTTAAACTCCTTCTCTACTATAAATAGATACACAAAAAAAGAAAATTAGTGGCTGGGCACAGAGGCTCACACCTGTAATCCCAGCACTTTGGGAGGCCGAGGCGGGCAGATCACCTGAGGTCAGGAGTTCGAGACCAGACTGGCCAACATGAAACCCCATCTCTACTAAAAATTCCAAAAAAATTGCTGGGCATGGTGGCGCATGCCTGTAATCCCAGCTACTTGGGAGGCTGAAGCAGGAGGATTGCTTGAGCCCAGGAGGCGGAGGTTGCGGTGAGCCAAGATCACGCTATTGCACTCCAGCCTGGGTAACAGAGCAAGACTCCATCTCAAAAAAAGAAAAGAAAATTAGCAGGGCATGGTGGCACATGCCTGTAGTCCCAGCTACTTGGGAAGCTGAGGCACAAGCATCTCTGGAACCCAGAAGGTGGACGTTGCAGTGAGCAGAGATCACACCACTGCACTCCATCCTGGGTGACAGAGCTAGACTCCATCTCAAAAAAAAAAAAAAAAATTTGAGCAAGGTCTTGAAGAAGGCAGTGAATTAGCCAGGTGGAGATGCGTTCCAGGCAGAGGAAACAGCCAGTGCTGAGGCCTGGGGGCAGGTGTGAGCCTGGAACATTTGAGACAGGAAGCTGGTGTGGCTGGAGGGAATGAAGGAGGGTCAGAGATGGTCAGTTGGTCAGGGATAAAGTCAGAGAGATAACCAAGGGCCAGATCATACAGACCACTGCAAGGGCATTGCCTTTTTTCCATGAATCAGGGAGCCTGACATTTACAAAAGATCAGATTGTTCAGCGGTAAGAGTGGAAGCAGTGAGGTGGTAAGAAAAGGTCAGCCCATCTGACAAGGGATTAATAACCAGAATATATAAGGAGGTCAAACAACTCTATAGGAAAAAAATCTAATAATCTTTCTTTTAAAATTTTCTTCCTATTTTCCTGAAAGAAACCTAATAATCTGATTTTAAAATGGGCAAAAAGGCTGGGCACAGTGGCTCACGCCTGTAATCCCAGACCTTTGGGAGGCCGAGGCAGGCGGATCACTTGAAGTCAGGAATTCGAGACCAGTCTGGCCAACATGGCGAAACCCTGTCTCTACCAAAACTACAAAAATTAGCCAGGTGTGGTAGCGGGTGCCTGTAATCCCAGCACTTTGAGAGGCATGTGTCTGTAATCCCAGCTACTTGGGAGGCTGAGGCATGAGAATTGTGTGAACCCAGGAGGCAGAGGTTGCAGTGAGCTCAGATCATGCCACTGCACTCCAGCCTGGGAGACAGAGCGAGACTTCGTCTCAAAAAAAAAAAAAAAAAAAAAAAAGTGAGGGGAGGCAAAAGATTCCAGTAGACATTTCTCAAAAGAAGATATACAAATGGCAAATAGACATATGAAAAGGTGCTAACATCATTAATCATCAGAGTGATGCTAATGAAAACTACAATGAGATACCACCCCACCCCAGTTCAAATGGCTTATACCCAAAAGACAGTCAATAACAAATGCTGGCAAGGATGTGCAAGAAAGGGAACCCTTGAACACTGTTGGTGGGAATGTAAATTAGTACAACCACTATGGAGAACAGTTTGGAGGTTCCCCAAAAAACTAAAAATAGAGCTACCATATGATCCAGCACTCCCACTGCTGGGTATAGATCCAAAAGAAAGGAAATCAGTATATCGAAGAAATATCCGCACTCTCATGTTGCAGCACTGTTCACCATAGCCAGGATGTGGAACCAACCTAAGTGTCCATCAACAGAAGAATGGATAAGGAAAATGTGGTACATATGCACAATGAAGTACTATTCAGCTATAAAAAGAATGAGATTCTGTCATTTGCAACATGGATGGAACTGAAGATCATTATGTTAAGTGAAATAAGCCAGGCACAGAAAGACAAACATCACATGTTTTCACTTATTTGTGGGATCTAAAACTCAAAATAATTGTACTAATGGAGATGGAGAGTAGAAGGATGATTACCAGAGGCTAAGAAGAGGATTGGGGGTGGGTGGGGGGAGGTGGGGATGATTAAGAGATTAAAAAAAAAAAAAAAAAGAAAGAACAAATAAGACCTACTATTTGATAGCATATAGTAGGGTGACTATAGTCAATAAACATTTAATTGTACACTTGGAAAGAACTAAAAGAGTGTAATTGTATTGTTTGTAACACCAGGGATAAATGCTTGAGGGGTGGATACCTCATTCTCCATGATGTGATTATTGTGCATTGCATGTTTATATCAAAACATCTCATGCACGCCTACTGTGTATTCACAAAAATCAAAAATTAACAAAAAAGAAGTGGTTGGATTCAGGGTGTGCTTTACAGATAGAGCTGATGGGATATGCTCATGGATTGAGTGTGGTGAAAGGGAGGAAGGAAGGATGACTCTGAGATTTGGGACCTGAGCAATTGGTGGTTGGTAGTGCCAAAAAACGAGAAAGGCTGGAAGAGGAGCAGTTTGGGGTTTCATGGTAGGGATCAGGAGCCCTGTTTTGGCTATGTTAAATTTGAGATACCTATTTGACATCCAACTGGTTTAAATAAGAGTCTGGAGTCTGGGAAAGGTCAGAACTGGATAAATAAATTTGGAAGCCATCAGTAGGTTGGTGGACAATGAGAGATGGGCAGGATGACCTCTGAGGGCCTTTGCAGCCTGTGTCTTCTTGTGCACCCAGAGCTCTCAGCCTGATAGTCTTTCCCTTATCACTCCTTCATGCCCAGAATTTGCCCCCATCCTTCCTCTTCAAATGCTCCTTCCTCCAGGAAGCCTCCTGTAATTTTCCAAGATAAAAGTGACCTGCAGGCCCAGTGCATTGGCTCACTCCTGTAATCCCAACACTTTGGGAGGCTAAGGTAGGTGGATTATCTGAGGTCGGGAGTTCAAGACCAACCTGACCAACATGGAGAAACCCCATCTCCACTAAAAATACAAAATTAGCCTGGCGTGGTTGGTGCATGCCTGTAATCCCAGCTACTCGGGAGGTTGAGGCAGGAGAATTGCTTGAACCCAGGAGGCGGAAGTTGTGGTGAGCCAAGACCATGCCATTGCACTCCAGCCTGGGTAGCAGGAGCGAAACTCCATCTCAAAAAAAAAAAAAAAAAAAAAAAAAAGTGACCTGCTTTCCTCACCATGTGCTTTTCTATCATCTTCCTTTTTGTGTGACTGCGTCTTGCTACCCTCTTATCGCCCTCAATGACAGCACCAGTGTGGCACATAATGATTATAATTATTATTATTATTACTGAGACAGGGAGGCCCAGGCTGGAGTGCAATGGCACAAACACAACTCACTGTAGCCTTGACCTCCAAGGCTCAAGTGATTCTCCCTCCTCGGCCTCCCAAGGTGCTAGATTTTCAAGTGTGAGTCACCACACTTGGCCAACACATAATGAATACTTTTATTTTTTAATTTTTCACTTTTTAAAATTTTCGTTAGAGATGGGGTCTTGCTATGTTGACCAGGCTGGTCTTGAGCTCCTGGCCTCAAACGATTCTCCCATCTCGGCCTCCCAAAGTTCTGCGGTTACAGGCATGAGCCACTGTGTCCGGCCAATGAGTACTTTTAAAAAGCCTGTGCTTAGGGCCGGGCGCGGTGGCTCAAGCCTGTAATCCCAGCACTTTGGGAGGCCGAGACGGGCGGATCACGAGGTCAGGAGATCAAGACCATCCTGGCTAACCCTGTGAAACCCCGTCTCTACTAAAAAATACAAAAATCTAGCCGGGCGAGGTGGCGGGTGCCTGTAGTCCCAGCTACTCGGGAGGCTGAGGCAGGAGAATGGCGTGAACCCGGGAGGCGGAGCTTGCAGTGAGCTGAGATCTGGCCGCTGCACTCCAGCCTGGGCGACAGAGCGAAACTCCGCCTCAAAAAAAAAAAAAAAAAAAAAAAAAGCCTGTGCTTTCAGAGGCAGTGGAGCATAGCGGTTAGACAGCATAGACTCCAGGGTCAGATAGGATTAGGTTCAAGTCCCAGCTCTATTATTTCCTCACTCAACTTCAAGACTCGGCTTTCTCATCTGGAAAATGGAGATTTAAAAAGGTACCCACCTACAGTCTACCCAATATATATGTGTGTGTGTGTGTATAGACAAAGATATGAATGTATAATGTAGACAGGTGATATGGTTTGCTTGTGTCCCCACCCAAATCTCAACTTGAATTGTATCTCCCAGAATTCCCACCTGTTGTGGGAGGGACCCAAGGAAAGGTAATTGAATCATGGGGGTCCGTGTTTCCTGTGCTATTCTCGTGATAGTGAGTAAGTGTCACTAGATCTGATGGGTTTATCAGGGGTTTCTGCTTTTGCTGCTTCCTCATTTTTCTCTTGCTGCTGTCATGTAAGAAGTATCTTTTGCCTCCTGCCATGCTGAGACCTCCCCAGCCATGTGGAACTGTAAGTCTAATTAAACCTCTTTTTCTTTCCAGTTTCAAGTATGTCTTTGTCAGCAGTGTGAAAACTAATACAAAAGGTATAATAGAAAAGTATATGTTCAGCCAGGCATGGTGGCTCACACTTGTAATCCCAACACTTTGGGAAGCCAGGTGAGAGGATGGCTTGAGCCCAAGAGTTCAAGACCAGCCTGGGCAACAGAGTGAGACTCCATCTCAAAAAAGAAAAAGAAAAAGAAAATTCACTGAGCTACACGTTTATGATCTGTGGTGGGTTTTTGTTTTGTTTTGTTTTGTCTTGTTTTTGAGACAGAGTCTCGCTCTGTCGCCCAGGCTTGAGTGCAGTGGCACGATCTCGGCTTATTGCAAGCTCCGCCTCCTGGGTTCATGCCATTCTCCTGCCTCAGCCTCCCAAGTAGCTGGGACTACAGGCGCCTGCCCCCACGCTCGGCTAATTTTTTGTATTTTTAGTAGAGACGGATTTCACTGTGTTAGCCAGGATGGTCTCGATATCCTGACCTCATGATGTGCCCGCCTCGGCCTCCCAAAGTGCTGGGATTACAGGCATGAACCACCGCACCTGGCCTGACCTGTGGTTTTTTTCTATTATGTCTGGTTACTTTGGAAAAAGCGGGTTGCATGTAAGAAGTAGCTCACAGTCCCTGGCACATAGTAAGTGTTCAGTAAATGTTAGCTGCTCCAAATGAATGAAAGAACTCATGACTTGCCCCCAAGTGAACTCCATTAAAAATCAGAACCATGGACAGATCAGAGCCTGTACTCAGGGAAGATTGAAGGAAAAATCTCAGGTCTGATACAGGGTACCTGAGGCAAGAAGGAATCTGAGACCTTTCCTCTCTGATTAGTGGTTCAGTGCCCTCTGGGGGCATTCCCATCCTGTAGGAGAGACTATTCCTTGGGGACTGTAAGTGTCTGTGTGTGTGTTCCTGCAAAAATGCATGCCATTTAAAAAGGTCTACAGCCCCGTTTTTCAAAGCGGAGAATGCTGAAGTCTCTCCAAAGAGGCCAGTCCTGCCTCCACTACATCCGACAGCGTGCCCAGGCCCTTGCAAGCTTTCCTCCTTGTGTCTTGGCTTCTGTTTATCTGGTGAGGCAGTGGACAGGGAAGAGACTCCAGTCAGGGTAAAAATAACCTAGGACAGATCTCTCAATCATGCCAAGACTCCTGAATCTGACTCCCTGGGGTGGGCCTGGACCCAGTGTCTAGAACAGTTTCCATGGACGATTCTTGGGAACACTTGAGCCTCTAACAACCCGGTATTTTGAGTTACATTCAAACACAAAACGTCGCCAAACAGAGCTCTTCTGAAGGATCTCTGTGGTTGCGGAGGGGACTCCTGGGTTAGTGGTTCACCTCCTTCTTGGAAGTTTCACCTCCTTCCTGGTGACCTCTGCTTCTGTCCTGTGACAGCCACCAACCACAGGAATCAACTCCTGTTACTAAAACTGCACAAAGGCCTTCAAGGTCTGGGCTGAGCCTGGAAGGATTTGGAGGCCTCTTTGAGCAAACCTATCCCACCCTATCACCTCCTCAAGCTCCACAAGGCTCATATCTGGATGGTCACTGGGTTTCACAGCCTTACTGTGAGCCAGACACCCAACACACAGAGGGAGTGGTGAACTGAAGACTAAATTACACTGCCCTAGGGGTGGGGGCGGACCCCCCTGCACCCACCCCCAGGGTTGCCTCTCTGAGTCAGATCATTTCAACTCCCCATGGCCCGTCAGACCAGTGTCTGGTTGGCCAGCTTTTCTGAGCTGAGGCCCGTTGCTTGGCAGGTAATTGACCTGGGAAGCCCAAAGGGAGGTGATAGGGGTTGGGGAGCCCCAGGTGCTGCAGGAAATGGAGCTGTTGATTAAATGGCTCCTTCGCTCAGCCTTGGAGGCTAGGAAGCTGCACAGGCCCAAGAAGCAGCAGCAGCTCTCTAAGGAACAAGACCTGGTTCTGATCCTCTCCAGGAGATCATGGGTCTGCGGAGCATTTCCCTAAGAACTTCAGGGGCTGGCAGTTAATGGGGGCCCTATTCCCAGCACTCCATTCTTCCTCTGTACGTGCTAGGCCCTTCCTAGGACAGGATTTCTTTTGTCCTCTGAGGCTCTTAGACTGTACTGCTTAGGGGGAGGAAAGCCAGTTATAGAATGTGACCGTGTGACCAGGGCCCCTATGAGAAGCCTTTCTGGGAGTCCCTGGGAAAAAGTGACCAGGAGAGGACTGGGCACAGTGGCTCACGCCTGTAATCCCAGCACTTTGGGAGGCCGAGGCGGGCAGATTAGCTGAGGTCAGGAGTTCAAGACTAGCCTGGCCAACATGGTGAACACCCATCTCTACTAAAAATACAAAAATTAGCCAGGAGTGGTGGTGCATGCTTGTAATCCCAGCTACTTGGGAGGCTGAGGCAGGAGAACTGCTTGAACCTGGGAGGCAGAGGTTGCAGTGAGCCGAGATTGCACCACTGCACTCCAGCCTCCCAAAGTGCTGGGATTACAACAGTGAGACACCGTCTCAAATAAATAAATAAATAAATAGCCCAGGCGCGGTGGCTCACGCTTGTAATCCCAGCACTTTGGGAGGCCGAGGTGGGTGAATCGGCAGAGGTCAGGAGTTAAAGACCAGCCTGGCCAACATGACAAAACCCCATCTCTACAAAAAATACAAAAAAAATTAGCTGAATGTGGTGGTGGGTGCCTGTAATCCCAGCTACTTGGGAGGCTGAGGCAGGAGAATTGCTTGAACCCAGGAGGCAGAGGTTGCAGTGAGCCAAGATCGTGTCATTGCACTCCAACCTGGGCGAAGGAGTGATACTCTGTTTCAAAAATAAAATAAAATAAATAAATAAATAAATAAATAAATAAATAAAGGGACCAGGAGAGGGTAAAGTAATCCTGCCTCCAGGTCAAAGGGGTGGGACAGTAGTCAAGACCAACGACATCTGCTGAAGGGTCTGGTGATCAGATGGTTGTGATAAAGCATAGGAATGATGGTCCCTTGAGAGTGTCCAGGCCAGAGTTTGATTCTGAGAAGCACCTGAACTGTACCCACAGCCACATGTAGGGACTGTTTCATCCAAAGTTTATCTGAGTATGGTCCCTTCTGCCAGCAGCAGCAGCACCTGGGAACTTACTTGTTCAAAAGGCAAATCCTCAGACCCCCAGATCTACCAAATTAGAAACTTGGGGGCTTGGTCCAGCAATCTACAAGCCCTCTAGGTAGTTCTGATGCATGCCCTAGTTTGAGAACTAATACTGGTGTAATCTGACAGGACTCCAGAGCTGGATTGCCCAGTAAACTTCCTTCATTTGAAAATTCATCGACATTCATCAAACATGGATTAGCACCTTCTATGTGCTAAATCCCTTGTCAAGCCACATAAGAAGTGGCCGGCACCGTGGCTCACACCTGTAATCCAAGCACTTTGGGAGGCCAAGGCTGGCAGATCATAAGGTCAGGAGATTGAGACCATCCTGGTAAACATGGTGAAACCCCGTCTCTACTAAAAATACAAAAAAAAATTAGCCAGGTGTGGTGGCAGGTCCCAGCTACTCAGGAGGCCGAGGCAGAAAGGCGTGAATCTGGGAGGCGGAGCTTGCAGTGAGCCGAGATCGCGCCACTGTACTCCAGCCTGGGTGACAGAGCAAGACTCCGTCTCAAAAAAAAAAAAAGCCCAAAGTGGGGTAAATTACAGTTCCCACCCTCTAGGCAGACTGGCCAGTCAATACAAGGAAAGGCAAAAATAAAAAAGGACCTGATCTTCTGGCTAGGGGGATTACAGAGGGCTTCTCAGAGGAGGTGGCATTTGGGCTGGGCCTTGAACAATAAGAAAGAATAAATAGGCAGAAAATGAAAATGAAGACGCCAGGGTTCCAGGAACTTTTTTTTTTTTTAGCGGCGGGAGGGTCTGGGGGTGTGGGGGTCTTGCTCTGTCCCCCAGGCCAGACTGCAGTGGTATGATCACAGCTCACTGCAGCCTTGAATCCCTGGGCTCAAGCGATCTTTCCCCCCAGCCTCCCGAATAGCTGGGAATACGAGCGTGCACTTCCAGGTCTGGCTAATTTTTTTATTTTTTGTAGAGATGAAGTCTTACTGTGTTGCCCAGGCTAGTCTTGAACTCCTGACCTCAAGAGATCCTCCTGTCTCAGCCTCCCAACGTGTTGGGATTACAAGTGTGAACCATCGCACCTGGCCTCAGGAACATTTTTCTGAAACCAAAATCCAACTTTTAAAAGCATCTTATTGCTGTAGGGATAAATTCAATTACCTCAGCACAAGCTTCTTCGTAGTCTAGCTCCTGTGTCCCCACTCAACCCTATCTCCTGCCACTCCACACCTGTTTCTTTCTTTTCTTTTCTTTTCTTTTTTTTTTTTTTTTGAGATGAAGTTTTGCTCTTTTGGCCCAGGCGGGAGTGCAATGGCACAATCTCAGCTCACTGCAACCTGCACCCACCGATTTCAAGTGATTCTCCTGCCTCAGCCTCCAACTGGGATTAAGGTGCAGGCTAATTTTGTGTTTTGTTTGTTTGTTTGTTTGTTTTAGTAGAGACAGGGTTTCACCATGTTGCCCAGGTTGGTCTCGAACTCCTGACCTCAGGTGATCTGCCCACCTCCACCTCCCAAAGTGCTGGGATAACAGGTGTGAGCCACCACACCCGGCCACCTGTTTCTTATATTTAAGTGACACTGAGCTTCTTGGAGACAGACACACACACAGCGTGCTATTTTTTGTTGCCAGGCTTTTGCCATGTGCTGGCTGGCTTGACAGATCTGGTATATGTGCTTTGAATTCTGTTGTCATCTGCGAGCATTGCTGTTGAAATGTTCCAGTATGGCAGGCTAAGTCTGAATCCATGTGAGTCTCTTCAGCACTGTAAATTGTTTCTGAGTTAGGGTATAGGTTTATTAATTCTCAAGAATCCCAAGGGCCCATAAAAATGGTGCTCAACGTTCTTAGTCGTTAGGGAAATGCAAATTAAATCTATAACTAGATACCACTACACATCTATTAGGATGGCAAAAAATTTTTAACTGAAAATATCAAGTGCTGGCAAGGATGCAGAGCAACTCTCACACTCTGCTGGCAGGAGTGCAGAATGGTACAGCCACTCTGGAAAACTGCTCTGCAGTTTCTTTGTTTCTTTTCCTTTTTCTTTTCTTTCTTTCTTTTTTTTTTTGAGATGGAGCCTCGCTCTGTAGCCCAGGCTGGACTGCAGTGGTGTGATTTCAGCTCACTGCAACCTCCGCCTTCCAGGTTCAAGCAATTCTCCTGCCTCAGCCTCCAGAGTAGCTGGGATTACAGGCACGCGGTCACCATGCCCAACTCTAATTTTTGTATTTTTAGTAGAGACGGGGTTTCACCATGTTGCCCAGGCTTGTCTTGAATTCCTGACCTCGTGATTTGCCTGCCTTGGCCTCCCAAAGTGCTGGGATTACAGATGTGAGCCACCGCGCTTGGCCCTCCCCCACACCATTTTTTTTTTTTTTTTTTTTTTTTTTTTGAGACGCGGTTTTGCTCTTGTTGCCCAGGCTGGAGTGCAATGGCGTGATCTCAGCTCACTGCAACCTCTGCCTCCCGGGTTCAAGAGATTCTTGTGCTTCAGCCTTCTGAGTAGCAGGGATTACAGGTGTGCCCCACCATGCCTGGCTAATCTTGTTTTTGTTTTGTTTTGTTTGAGATGAAGTCTTGTTCTGTTGCCCAAGCTAGAGAACAGTGGCACAATCTTGCAATCTCGGCTCACTGCAAGCTCCGCCTACCAGGTTCAGGCCATTCTCCTGTCTCAGCCTCCCGAGTAGCTGGGACTACGGGCCCCTGCCACCATGCCTGGCTAATTTTTTGTATTTTTAGTAGAGACAGGGTTTCACGGTGTTAGCCAGGATGGTCTGGATCTCCTGACCTTATGATGTGCCTGCCTCAGCCTCCCAAAGTGCTGAGATTACCGGAGTGAGCCACCGCGCCTGGCTGATCTTGTATTTCTACAAAATAGAGACGGGGTTTCACCATATTGGCCAGGTTGGTCTCGAACTCCTGACCTCAGGTGATCCGTCCACCTTGGCTTCCCAAAGTGCTGGGATTACAGGCGTGAGCCACCGCACAGGGCCCCTGTCTCTTTTTTTTTCTTTTGAGATGGAGTCTTGTTCTGTCGCCCAGGCTGGAGTGCAGTGGCGCAATCTCAGCTCACTGCAAGCTCCACCTCCTGGGTTCACGCCGTTCTCCTGCCTCAGCCTCCTGAGTAGCTGGGACTACAGGCGCCCGCCACCACGGCCGGCTAATTTTTTTTTGTATTTTTAGTAGAGGCGGGATTTCACCGTGTTAGCAAGGATGGTCTCGATCTCCTGACCTCGGCCTCCCAAAGAGCTGGGATTACAGGCTTGAGCCACCGCACCCGGTCCCTGTCTCTGTTTTTAAAAGTAAGATTTAAGTAAAAAAAGTGGGAGTGTGTGTGTGTGTGTGTGTGTAACAGGTCTCGCTTGGTCGCCCAGACTGGAGTGCAGTGACGCGATCTCGGGTCACTGCAGCCTCGGCCTCCTGAGCTCAAGTGATCCTAAATTTGGGACATTAATGCCTGCTGCAGAACATGTCGCCGAGGAATAAAGGAAGGTGCCCTGCATAACAGTACACATAGTAAGGACTCCGCAGTCGCTAGTTCCCCACGAGACCACGCGAAAGCAGGCGCGAAATAAACAATGGACTGGTAAATCCGGGAGGGACCTGAAGGCGACAGGGCATCCGGTGGGTGGGGCCGCGCGCGTCCTCGGCAGCGACCCTGAAATGCGCACGCGCAGACCACGGCCAGGCCTGCGCGTGCGCAGAAGGCCTGGCGGGCGCGCGGCACGACCTACGAAGTCGCTGAGGAGCAGGCGAGCCAGTCCGTAGAGCTGACTTCGTTCGAGGTTGGCGCCCGCCCTTTTCAGAGAGCACTTATTAGTGGGTATGCTGGCCGGGGCCACTTTTCTGAGGCCGAAGGACTCCTAGTCAGTGTGTGAAATACAGCCTGGCCGAGCCTGGAGCCGCCTGGGGCTGAGGTAACGGCACACGACAGCCCGGGGCCCTCGGGAAGTTGCCTTTGCGTTTCTGTGAGGGAAGTTTCCGGGCCGGGCCCCACCCTCTGCCGCCAAAGTGCAGTCCCCCCTGCCCCCTGAGGTCCCATTCTCAGCGCCAGGCTCCCGGGACACCCAGCAAGCTCGCCCAGGGTGCAGGCCGTGCCACTGCAGGGCTCCCACGGGGAGGCCGCGGGACTGGCGCGGGTTGCAGGCCGGGAGAGTGCGAGGGAGACCGGGGGGTTCCAGGCCCCTGCCCCTTCCCTCGGGCGAGTGACGGGCACAGAGTCCGGGATCCCTGTCATCCGCAGACTCCAGAGACTGCCCTTTCCCCACTCCACACCCAGCGCCACTTCCTCCTCCTCCTCCCCCCAACTCCCTCCCAACTCCTCCTCCTTCTTCCTCCTTCTTTCTTCTTTCCCCTTTCCCCACTCCACACCCAGCTCCTCTCCGTCCTCCTCCTTCTCCTCCTCCCCCCAACTCCCTCCCGCTTTCTTCTTCTCCTCCTTCTCCTTCTCCTCCTTCTCCTTCTCCTCCTCCTCCTCCTTCTTTCTTTCTTCTTCTTTCTTCTTTTTCTTCTTCTTCCTCCTCCTCCTTCTTCTTCCTTCCTCCTCCTCCTCCTTCTTCTTCCTTCTTCCTTCTTTTTTCTTTCCCCTTTCCCCACTCCACACCCAGCGCCACTCCCTCCTCCTCCTCCTCCTCCTCCCCCCAACTCCCTCCCAACTCCTCCTCCTCCTCCTTCTTCTTCCTTCTTCCTCCTTCTTTCTTCTTTTCTCTTTCCCCACTCCACACCCAGCGCCTCTCCCTCCTCCTCCTCCTTCTCCTCCTCCCCCCAACTCCCTCCCTCCTTCTCCTTCTTCTCTTCCTCCTCCTCCTCCTCCTCCTTCTTTCTTTCTTCTTTTCTTTCTTCTTTCTCTCTTTCTTCTATTTCTTCTTCCTTCTTCCTCCTCTTCCTTCTTCCTTCCTCCTCCTCCTCCTTCTTCTTCTTCCTTCTTCCTTCTTCTTCTTCTTCCTCCTTCTTTTTTATTTTTTTTTGAGACGGAGTCTCACTCTGTCGCCCAGGCTAGAGTTCAGTGGCATGATCTTGACTCACTGTAACCTCCGCCTCCCGGGTTCAAGTGATTCTCCTGCCTCAGCCTCCTGAGTAGCTGGGATTACAGGCATGCCTGGCTAATTTTTGTATTTTTGGTAGAGACGGAGTTTCACCGTGTTGGCCAGGCTGGTCTTGAACTCCTGACCTCAAGTGATCCACCCGCCTCTGCCTCCCAAAGTGCTGGGATTACAGGCGCCCACCACCACACCCAGCTAATTTTTGTGTTTTTAATAGAGACGGTTTCACCATGTTGGCCAGGCTGGTCTCGAACTTGTGACCTTGGTGATCCACCCACCTCGGCCTCCCAAGTGTTGGGATTACGGGCATAAGCCACTGTGCCCGGCCACACCCCACCTTCTTACTACACACTTTCCCCAGGAATGAAAGTGCTCCTCTGATCTATACTCACCCTCCAACCCCAGCCTAGCAGTTGCCATGAAAACAAGATTTTTTCCATTGAAACATTGCCTGTCACATCATGTCTTAATTTGAATGAGTTTCTGGCTTTCAAATGCCTGATTGCACCTTGCAAGTAAATATGAGTCACGGCACTGAGATCTTTGTGCTGCTCCCCAGAGCCTTGATTGAAACTTGGCATCTGGGCAAGTGGACAGAAAGATTCTAGCAGGTATACTTTGCTGAACATCCTTTTCTTTTTCTTTCTTTTCTTTTCTTCTTTCTTTTTTTAAGATAGAGTTGGCCAGAAATGGTGGCTCATGCCTGCAGTCCCAACACTTTGGGAGGCCAAGGCGGGTGGATCATGAGGGCAGGAGATTGAGACTATCCTGGCCAACATGGTGAAACCTCATCTCTACTAAAAATACAAAGATTAGCCGGGTATGGTGGTGGGCCCCTATAGTCCCAGCTACTCGGTAGGCTAAGGCAGGAGAATTGCTTGAACTGGGAGATGGAGGTTGCAGTGAGCCAAGATTGCACCATTGCACTCCAGCCTGGGCAACAGAGTGAGACTCCCATCTCAAAACAAAAAAAGAAAGTAAAAAAGACGGAGTCTTGCTCTTGTCGCCCAGGCTGGAGTGCAATGGCAAGATTTGGGTTCACTGCATCCTCTGCCTCCTGGGTTCAAGCGATTCTCCTGCCTCATCCTCCCAAGTAGCTGGGATTACAGGCGTCTGCCACCACACCTGGCTAATTTTTGTATTCTTAGTAGAGAGGGAGTTTCATCATGTTGGCCAAGCTGGTCTCAAACTCCTGACCTCAGGTGATCCACCCACTTTGGCCTCCCAAGTGCTGGGATTACAGGTGAGAGTCACTGCGCCCAGCCCATCCTTTCCTTTTTTGAACTCTAGTTCCTTCATGTGTGCATCTGCAGGTAGGAAGCCAGTTTCCAGCAGTCTATGTAGAATCTCTCTTTGGCTATCTCATTGGCATCTCAAACTTGAGCATGTCCAGATACAGATTCAACCTCTTGCCCTCAAAAATTTATTTTATAAGGCTTCTGTTTTCAGAAATGGTGCTTTTACCTCTTCAGTTAGTTGCTCAAGCAACCAGGAGTCATTGCTCTCTCTCCCCTTATAAAGTTACCAAGTCATTACTGAGGCAGGAGAATTGCTCAAACCCGGGAGGCGGAGGTTGCAGCCAAGATCGCACCACTACACTCCAGCCCGAGTAGCATCTTCCAAATCAGTCCACTTTTCCTCATCTTTACTTTTATCACTCTAGACCAGGCTACTATCAGCTTCTGCCTTGAGCTGTAGGAGGCTCCTAGCTGGTCTCCTTTCATCTGTTCTTGTTCCGGGTTGTTTCCCACATTGCAGCCAGGAGGGAAATTTTTTTTTTTTTTTTTTTTTTAAAGTCACAGCCATCTGGTCGTATCATTTTTTTATTATACCCTTCAGTGCCTTCTGATTGTTCTTACAATAGATTCCACAATCCGTAACCTGGCTTATAAGGAAGGCCCTCATCCCTTCTCTATAATTTCTCCCTAGATGATCTCATCATCTATTCCAGTAGTTTCACATACCATCTAAACACTGGTGACTCAAATGTATATTTCCGTCCTGATTTCTGTCCCTTACACATTAGGAGACTGCCTCCTCAGTATATCCACTTGGATGTCTCATAGGCCTCTTAGACTTAAAGCACAACTACTAATTTCCTCTGCTCCTTCCCACCCCAAATCTCTTTCCCTAGAATTATTCCCCATCTCAGTGGAATATGTACCGTTGTCTACCTAATTGCAAAGGCAAAAAACCTGAGAGCCATTCTTGATTCCCACATCTAGTCCATTAGTTAGTCTAAAATATATCTCACATCTAACTATTTACTAATTTCTAAAATCCCAAGTCCAAATCAGCAGCATCTTTCTCCTGGATGACTACAGAAGCTTCTTAACTGGTCTCCCTGCTTCTCATCCTGTCCCTTTACAGTTCATCTTCCTTTCAGTCACCAGATGTTTAGATATTTTGGACCAAGCCTGGTGGCTCATGCTTGTAATCCCAGCATTTAGGGAAGCTGAGGTGGGCAGATCACTTGAGCTCAGGAGTTTGAGACCAGCGTGGGCAACATAGTGAAACCCCATCTCTGCAAAAATTAGCTGGGTATGGTGGTGGGCACCTGCAGTTCCAGCTATTTGGGAGGCTGAGGTGGGAGGATTGCTTGAGCTTGGGTGGTTGAGGCTGCCCTGAGCTGTGATTGTGCCACTGTACTCCAGCCTGGGTGCCAGAGAGAAATCTCGTCTCTAAAATAAAATTAAAATAGATATTTAGATATTTATAAAGCATGTATCAAATCATTTATCTCCCCTTTATAAGATCCTTAACATAAAATCTGGACTTTTTGTGATGGCCTACAAGCTTTACATGATCTGGTCCCTGCCTAACACTCTGTCTTCATCTCCCTCCTCTCTCTCTTCATTTTCAATGTTCTAGCCACACTGACCTTTCTGTCCATTAAACTCATCACAGACATCTGCACTTGCTGGTTTTTCTGCTTGGAATGCTTTTCCCCATGATCATTGCTCCTTTCCATGAAGGCCTCTAGTCAGTTGTGATCTCTTCTGAAAGGCCATCATTGGCCATACTAGCTAAAGCAGCCTTCTAGTCATCCTAAATAAAACCAAGTATTATTTTCTTCATGCTACTTAGAGTACCTCAATTTATATTTATTTATCTATTTATATGTTGAATGTTGCTCTCCATACCTCCTGAAATGTAAGCCCTTAAAGACAAGGGATCATGTCTCTCTTGTTACTTACCGTATTAGTGTCCAGAACAGCGCCTGATGCACTGTAGGGTCTCAGATGTGTGCTGACGAACTCATATGTATAGTCTCACCTTGTAGCACTGTCTTTCTTGCCCACTGTGTTCGGGTTACTGTACTTCTCTCTTTTGAAAGTGCCATGCTTTTTCTCAACTGAGTACTCTTGTACCTGCTATTTCCTCTACCCACCCCTGACCCCCCATCCACTCTCCATTTGTGCCTCACTAGCTCATATTCTTCCTTTAGAACTTAGTCACTCACTTAGAGTAGGCTTCCCTAACATGTTACGGGGAAATCAGCACTTAGTTTCATTTTCTTTTTTCTTTTTCTTTTTTTGAGACAGAGTTTTGCTCTTGTTGCCCAGGCTGGGGTGCAATGGCATGATCTCAGCTCACTGCACCCTCTGCCTCCCGAGCTCAAGCGATTCTCCTGCCTCAGCCTCCGGAGTAGCTGGGATTACAGACACTACCACCACACCCAGTTAATTTTTGTATTCTAGTAGAGGTAGGCTTTCACCAGGTTGGCCAGGTTCATCTTGAACTCCTGACCTCAAGTGATCTACTCGACTCAGCCTCCCAAAGTGCTGAGACTACTACAGGTGTGAGCCACCATACCTGGCTTTTATTTTTATTTTTATTTTTTTTTAATAATAGAGACGAGGGCTCACTGTGTTGCCCAGGCTGGTCTCAAACTCCTGGGCTCAAGTAGTCCTCCTGCCTCAGCCTCTGAAAGGGGGATTACAGGCATGAGCCACCACACCTGGCCAAGCATATCTTTCTATAAACCAAGCAAGTACAATTCTTTTTTTTTTTTTTCCAAGACAGAGTCATTCTGTTGCTCATGCTGGAGTGCAGTGGTGTGATATCGGCTCACTACAAGCTCCATCTCCCAGGTTCAAGTGATTCTCCTGCCTCAGCCCCCTGAGTAGCTGGGATTACAGGCACCCGCCACCATGCCCAGCTAATTTTTATATTTTTAGTAGGAACTGGGTTTCACCATGTTGGTCAGGCTGGTCTCGAACTCCTGACCTCAAGTGTTCCGCCCACCTCAGCCTCCCAAAGTGCTGGGATTACAAGATGTGAGCCACAGCATGCCTGGTCACGAGTACAATTCTTATCTCCTCAGTATCTCACCAGAATTGGATTAAGGTTAGTAAAATTTGCCCTGTTTATATAAAAAGTCATTTTCTTTTTTCTTTTCTTTTTTTTTTTTTTTTGAGATGGAGTCTCACTCTGTGTCACCCAGGCTGGATTGCAGTGGCAGAATCTTAGCTCACTACAACCTCCGCCTCCTTGGTTCAAGCAATTCTCCTACCTCAGCCTCCCAAGTAGCTGGGACTACAGGCTCCCACCACAATGCCTGGCTAATTTTTGTATTTTTAGTAGAGACAGGGTTTCACCATGTTGGCCAGGCTGGTCTTGAACTCCTGATCTCAGGTAATCCTCCTGCCTTGGCCTCCCAAAGTGCTAAGATTACAGGGGTGAGCCACTGCGCCTGGCTGTATCAATTTTTAAAGTTGCTTTCTTTCTCTCCAGCTAAGAATATTCTCTCCACCATTTGCCCTCCTGAAACTACTGCTGCTGCTGCTTTTTTTTTTTTTTTTTTTGCTTTTTTCATTTTTAATCTTCTTCCTTACATGTACTGCTTCAGGGTAGCTCACCCAATGGTGTAACCAAAAAAATAAAATGTCCCTCATTGCCTGCAGTTGTACGTCCAGGTGCTTTTTGGATTCCTGGGGTTGGTAGGATTTTTAGAGTGCTGCAGTGAATTCAGCATGATGTGAATTCTAATGGACAGGTTGATCTTCATAGTAACAAGCCACAACTACTGGACAGGGTGGTGAGATAAGACACTATTGCATTTCCAGAATAAGGAGCACATCCTGGACCTATTGGCCAAAGGTAGTTTTTCATTAGCTTTTACTATGGTTAAGGTGAACGGGGAAGATGCATTTCTGTGCAAAGAGTAACTTAAGAGTAACTTAAACCGGGCGTGGTGGCTCATGCCTGCAATCCCAGCACTTTGGGAGGTCAAGGAGGGCGGATCAGGAAGTCCGGAGATCAAGACCATCCTGGCTAACACAGTGAAACCCTGTCTCTACTAAAAATACAAAGAAACAATTAGCCAGGCGTTGTGGTGGGCTCCTGCAGTCCCACCTACTTGGGAGGCTGAGGCAGCAGAATGGCGTGAACTCAGGAGGTGGAGCTTGCAGTGAGCCGAGATTGCGCCACTGCACTCCAGCCTGGGCAACAGAGGGAGACTCAGTCTCAAAAACAAAACAAAACAAAACAAAAAAGTAACTGAAGTGCAAAGAGTAGCAAAGAGAAACAAAGTTAAGAGGTTAATTTAGATTCCCTTCTAGTTGATTGAATTACCCACTGAGGCCTTTTGATTTCTCTTCAGAACAGCTTCCTAGTTCTCTGTTAGGTTTAGTTATTCCCCCTGCTCCCAAACAAAACGAAATTAAATCTGACACAGTTCTAAGAGCAAATCCATTCCTGTACAAATGGCATTTTAAAGGTTGCATCTTACCAGAAAGGGCAGGAAGAAACCTATGAGAAAACAGAATGATGTCAATAAACATGGAAGTATTCTGGGTAGTCTTATGTCATTAGTCTCTTCCTGTTCCATATTTTAACACTTACAAAAAAGACTTTAACACTTACAAAAAAGACAAAAAAGACTTTATCCAGTAACTTGTATACTAAGTACTAGAAAAAACTTAAGTACTAAGTACTAGAAAAAACAATTATACATGCATTATTTCACTAATCATCCTAATCACCTAATCACCATGCAAGGTGAGAAAACAGAATAGATAACAGAGCTTGATGACAAACAAATGTGGATGTAACCCTTTATGTCCAAAATTATAATTCTAAGAAACTTTAATAAAAAAGCTTACATTAGGCCAGGTGCAGTGGCTCACACCTGTAATGCCAGCACTTTGGGAGGCTGAAGTGGTTGGATCTCTTGAGCTCAGGAGTTCGAGACCAGCCTGGCAACAAAGCAAAACCCCATCTCTACAGAAAATAGAGATGCAATTTTCTACAGAAAATTGAGACGCCAAGGCATGAGAATTGCTTGAACCTCGGAGGCAGAGGTTACGGTGAGCTGACATACTGCAGCACTGCAGCACTGCAGCACTTCAGCACTTCAGCCTGGGTGACAGAGCGAGACTCTGTCTCAAAAAAAAAAAAAAAAAATTAAATTTTGCTTTGATGTCTTTGTATCCAGAATGAATTGCCTTTGTCACGTAGAGTGGTGAGCGTGACCAGGGTTACAGTTTGGTAAAATGACTGACTGACAGATATGTTGTAATGAAAAACGTGTGTATCAAAGAAGTCAACAATCTTGAGAGGCTAATCCTGGATTATGTGACTTTGTGAAATCATTTCCTTCTTTGGAGAAGTCACTTCCCTCATCCTCACCAAAATGGAAGGCATTTCCAGCTATAAGTGTTCATGAATCTCTAGTTGGACATACAGGCTGAATCTGTTTCAGCAAAGGTGGACAGACCTCTGAGACCAGCCAAGGACTTTTTTTTTTTTTTTTTTTTTTTTTGAGACGGAGTCTCACTCTGTCGCCCAGGCTGGAGTGCAGTGGTGCAATCTCGGCTCACTGCAAGCTCCGCCTCCTGGGTTCACGGCATTCTCCTGCCTCAGCCTCTCTAGTAGCTGGGACTACAGGTGCCCGCCACCACGCCTGGCTAATTTTTTGTATTTTTAGTAGAGACGGGGTTTCACCGTGTTAGCCAGGATAGTCTCAATCTCCTGACCTTGTGATCCACCCGCCTCGGCTTCCCAAAGTGCTGGGATTACAGGTGTGAGCCACTGTGCCTGGCCCAGCCAAGGACTTTTGAAAGTGGAAGGAGGCTGGGCGCAGTGGCTCACACTTGTAATCCCAGCACTTTGGAAGGATGAAGCAGGTAGATCAACTGAGGCCTGGAGTTCAAGACCAGCCTGGTCAAATCCTATCTCTACTAAAAAAAATACAAAACTTAGCCAGGTGTGGTGGCGCATGCCTGAAATCCCAGCTATGTGGGAGGCTGAGGCAGGAGAATCACTTGAACCTGAGAGGCAGAGGTTGCAGTGAGCTGAGATCATGCCACTGCACTCCAGCTTGGGCAATAGAGTGAGACTCTGTCTCAAAAAAAAAAAAAGTGGGCCGGGCGCGGTGGCTCAAGCCTGTAATCCCAGCACTTTGGGAGGCCGAGACCGGCGGATCACGAGGTCAGGAGATCGAGACCATCCTGGCTAACACGGTGAAACCCCGTCTCTACTAAAAAGTACAAAAAACTAGCCGGGCGAGGTGGCAGGCGCCTGTAGTCCCAGCTACTCGGGAGGCCGAGACAGGTGAATGGCGTGAACCCGGGAGGCGGAGCTTGCAGTGAGCTGAGATCCGGCCACTGCACTCCAGCCTGGGCAACAGAGCGAGACTCTGTCTCCAAAAAAAAAAAAAAAAAAAAAAGTGGAAGGAACAGCCTCATTTCTAAAACATGGGTGTTGGATTCATAGCATCAGTGAGATTTTCCTGTTATATTTTGTTACCCACACTCATTAACGGTCTTGAGATGGGGTCTTTCTCTGTTGCCCAGACTGGAATGCAGGGGCGCAATCTCAGCTCACCGCAGCCTCCACCTCCCCGGGTTCAAGCGATTCTCTTGCCTCAGTCTCCCGAGTAACTGGGATGACAGGCGCCCGCCACCATGCCCGGCTAATTTTTGTATTTTTAGTAGAGACGGGGTTTCACCATGTTGGCCAGCCTGGTCTGGAACTCCTGACCTCAGGTGATCTGCCCGCTGCGGCCTCCCAAAGTGCTGAGATTACAGGTGTGAATCACTGCTACCAGCCTAGTCAGTGTATTTTGAATAAATGCTATGGAAGCTCTTTTATTTCTCAACACTGTGAAAGACTTATCAACTGTCACCAGACATATTTAGTAGCGGAGTACTAAATCATCAGCTCCTTCTGCCTCAGTAGTCAATATTACTATCCTTATATAGCATTTGGCCCTGCCTCAGGTTCTATGCACTGACCCAGATGTTTATGTGAAGCAAATTACTAAAACCTTGAAAAATAATTTTCCTTCAAGCATTAGTCCCTATGTGTCATTTACATCTAATTCTTGGGTATTTTCAAGGAAAAGTTCTTGGTTGGAATTTGTCAGATTTTGCATTGAGATTAAAGCTAATCAGTTTTGCATGTATGTGCTCTCTGTCTGAAGAATTGATTTCCTGGAAAGTACTGCTCTCTTGAATTTACTTTTTTTTTTTTTTTTTTTTTTTTGAGATAGAGTCTCACTCTATCCCCCATGCTGGAGTGCAGTGGCACGATCTTGGCCCACTGCAACCTCCACAACCTGGGTTCAAGCGATTTTCATGCCTAGCCTCCCAAGTAGCTGGGATTACAGGTGTCCGCCACCACACTCGGCTAATTTTTATATTTTTAGTAGAGACGGGGTTTCGCCACATTGGCTGGACAGCTCTCAAACTCCTGACCTCAGGTGATCTGCCCACCTCAGCCTCCCAAAGTGCTGGGATTACAGGTGTGAGCCACCATGCCCGGCCTTGAATTTGCTTTTCTAGTGAAGCATTAGGGAGAAACTCTTCAAATCTATCATAATGGCTAACATTTATATAATACTCCGGAATTTACAAAGTAGCTACTTACAGCATTACCTCATTTAATCCCCACATTACAGGGGTCGTTGGAATCCCCATTTGTAGACATAGAAACTAGGAAATGAAGAAGTTAAGTGACTTGCTCAGGGACTAATGACTAATAGAGGCAGAAGCAGGACTCAAGCCTTAGTCCTCCAATTCCAAATCTTATGTCTTTTGCACTATCCCATACTGCCTGTAAGTTTTCTTCCTTTGTTTTAAAGCCATCATTTGTGGTCACCTAAAAATGTGAGGAGAGTCTGACCCTTCATATGCAAGATCTCATCAACTTAATAATAGTTACTGGGACATAGTATCACTATGGCCACAGTACTCAATGTTGGAAAATAACCCCATGAAGTATTTGAACCATTACTCCTATGTGGTTGTTTGGGATACACTGTCTAATCTTTATTTTCAAATGAGGTAATTAGTGTATGGTGTTTGTTTCTGAATCGGGCAGCCAGCAATTAACAGGAACAGGCCCTAGCTAGAAGAGGGCTGTTTTTTATTCTTTCAGACAGCCAGCTGTGGTACAGCACGTGAAATTTCCTCTTTGGACTGTCATTTCGAGCAAATGTCCTTTATTTCTTTTGCTCTGATGCCCCATCCCTCTGTTGGGGGTGGGGTGGGAGGCAAGTTATAGCATCCTAGTAGAATCCCCTGGCCAGATGGCAGTGGCTCATGCCTGTAATCCAGCACTTTGGCAGGCAGAGGCAGGAGGATCACTTGAGGCCAGGAATTCAAGACCAGCCTGGGCAACATAGTGAGACCCTGTCTCCAAAAATTTTAAAAATAAGCTGGGCATGGTGGTATGCATCTGTAGTCCTAGCTACTCAGGAGGCTGAGGTGGGAGGATCACTTGAGCCTAGGAGATTGACGCTACAGTGAACTATGAGTACACCACTGTACTCAAGCCTGGATGGCAGACCAAGACCCTGTCTCAAAAAAAAAAAAAAAAGAAAAGAAAAGAAAAAAAAAAGGTCCGGGCACAATGGCTCACACCTGTAATCCCAGCACTTTGGGAGGCCAAGGCGGGCAGATCACGAGGTCAGGAGATAGAGACCATCCTGGCTAACATGGTGAAACCCCGTCTCTGTTAAAAATACAAAAATTAGCCAGGCGTGGTGGCGGGCGCCTGTAGTCCCAGCTACTCTGGAGGCTGAGGCAGGAGAATGGCGTGAACCTGGGAGGTGGAGCTTGCAGAGATCGTGCTACTGCACTCCAGCCTGGGCGATGGAGCGAGACTCGTCTCAAAAAAAAAAAAAAAAAAAAAAAAAATCAGGCTCAGTGGCTCATGCCTATAATCCCAGCACTTTGAGAGGCTGAAGCAGGCGGATCACCTGAGGTCAGGAGTTTGAGACCAGCCTGGCCAACATGGTGAAGCCCCATCTGAGGCAGGAGGATCACTTGAACCTGGGAGACAGAGGTTGCAGTGAGCCGAGATCGTACCACTGCACTCCAGCCTGGGTGACAGAGTGAGACCCTGTCTCAAAAAAAATCAAAAACAAAAAGAGAATCCTCAGAAGAATTAAGAGTTAAATTTCTGTGGCAGTAATGTGAGTCTCACCAGGTGGGCTCACTGCCTACTGAGAAGAGTCATCTGGCACTAAAACATCAAAACTAGCCTGGGTTCCTGCCATGCCTTTGGCATGGGGCATCAATTTTTTTTCTCAGGATATGATCACTATTTCCCCTCTGGGGACTTTGCAGTTGGCACAACTATTTCTTTTCATTTTTGACTGCAATTCTAGTCTAAATAGTCTCATGGGCTCTGGCTCCAATCTCCTGTCATTCTAATCCCAAGCAGCCAAGATCAGACACTGGGGTATCTCTTTACTGGCAGCCCCAGACTTGAACTTCGGAAATTGTGGGAAATTCCATTCTTTGGGCACGTAGAACTTGTGACTCTACCATAGAAGAGTTTCTACCATAGAAGAGTTTTCCCTGCTGAGTAGAAATGGCATCAGAATAATATGGAGAAAAGCATAATGAAAATAGTCCTTTATGTGTATATGATATTTTACTACTTAAAAAGTGATTTTATGTTTATTATCTTGTTTTTTCCTCCTTATAACCCCAGGAAGCAGACTGGCAAAGTGGTTAAGAATATCAATTCTGGGCCAGGCGCGGTGGCTCAAGCCTGTAATCCCAGCACTTTGGGAGGCCGAGATGGGCGGATCACGAGGTCAGGAGATCGAGACCATCCTGGCTAACACGGTGAAACCCTGGCTCTACTAAAAAATACAAAAAACTAGCCAGGCGAGGTGGCGGGCACCGGTAGTCCCAGCTACTCAGGAGGCTGAGGCAGGAGAATGGGGTAAATCCGGGAGGCGGAGCTTGCAGTGAGCCAAGATCCGGTCACTGCACTCAAGCCTGGGCGACAGAGTGAGACTCCGTCTCAAAAAAAAAAAAAGAATATCAATTCTGGATCTGTATTGCCTTAGTTTAAATTCAAATTCCGGCCGGGCACGGTGGCTCACGCCTGTAATCCCAGCACTTTGGGAGGCCGAGGCGGGCGTTTCACGAGGTCAGGAGATCGAGACCATCCTGGCTAACACGGTGAAACCCCGTCTCTACTAAAAATACAAAAAATTAGCCGGTCGTGGTGGTGCACGCCTGTAGTCCCAGCTACTCGGGAGGCTGAGGCAGGAGAATGGCGTAAACCCGGGAGGCGGAGCTTGCAGTGAGCCGAGATCGCGCCACTGCACTCCAGGCTGGGCGACAAAGCGAGACTCCGTCTCAAAAAATAAATCAATAAATCAATAAATAAATTCAAATTCCAACATTCATATAGCTATGGGCAGTTTACTTCATCCCTCAGTGCCTCAATTTCCTCACCTATCAAATTTAGACTTATAGGCTTGTTGTGAGGATTGAGATTAAACTTAGAATAGGGCATGGCAAAAGTTGTTATTGAGAGTTGTTATTGTGTAACAAAGAAAACCAAGGCTTAGAGAAATTAGGGACATTGGAATGAGATTCAAACTCAAATTCTCCTTATTTTGGGCCTGTTCTGTTGACTCCATCTCAGCTGCCTCTGAAAGCAATACCATGTATATTTGTATACTTGTACTAATGAATATAACTAGTTTTGATCCTTAGGAACTCTGGATCTCCTCTAATTATTTATTTTTATTTTTCCCATCTCTTTCCTTTCCTTCACTTCCCACAGAGAGAATCTTAAGTGGACAGAGATTCTAGAACAGGAGAAATAAAACAATAAGTGCTAGGGGTATAGTAGGCACTCTTGGGACACAGGGAAGCCTCACAAGTAGGGGAGAGGAAGAGTAATTGATAGATCTAGAAAATAAGCTATTCCTTGGTGCCACTCAAAAACATTAGTGTACACCCTTATTTGCTACATTGGTTGTGGCAGGAAGTTGTAGTAATATCTTAATTTCATCTAAAATTGATAGCAAACATCCTCCTAATTGGCCTGTAATTGGTGTATCCTTTGGATTGTGTCATTATTTAACTTGAGCCCTCTGTGTATCCACTGAGATTCCAGTGAAAGTGGAGATGGGAGAGAAGAACAGATTCAAGAGATACTTGGGAGAAACATTTAATTCTAACAAAGACCCTGTGAGTCATCAGGGCAGATACTAGTATCATTAGTCTTCTTGAAGAGAAATGATTTACACAAGGCCATAAATGATCAAACTTGAATTCTGGGCTTTTAACTGCAAGCATAAAGATTATCCCAACACACTGTATTTTCCCCATGCAGGTAGGAGAATGCTCCAGGTGATGATCCTGGTTCATAGGCAATAGTGATGAGTGTTGGACGTTTTACTCATGAAGAGATGTTACAGATTGGGTGGGTTCCCTTTCCTGTAAATAAGGAATAATCATTAGCTTTTTAGTAATTCTCTAATATTTCTATTTTATTTAGGCTATCGTTTCGGAGCAATGAGTTTAAAACCCTTTACCTACCCATTTCCAGAGACGAGATTTCTTCATGCAGGACCCAATGTGTATAAATTCAAAATCAGATATGGGAACAGTATCAGGTAATTTCAAAGGTCGGAGGGTAGCCTATGTAAACACCAGTTAGTGCTCGTGCATTCCCACAGGTCTCCTTTTCTCTATCTTCATACGGTTCAGGAGACTAGGTCACCTCTTCTCTACCTTCACCCAGCTCAGGAGACTGGTAAAGTAGCATCTTGCAGGACTGTCTTTCCCAGTATATATATTATTCATATGAGTTTCTAAATTAGGGACAACCTTTTTTTTTTTTTTTTTTTTTTTTTTAAAGAGAAGCAGATCTCTATGTTGTCTAGGCTAGTCTCAAACCCCTGACCTCAAGCAATCCTCTCACCTCTGCCTCCCCAAGTGTTGGGATTATAGGTGTGAGCCACCACACCCAGCCTAGGACAACATATCTTTGAAGCAGTGTTTCTCAAAATTTTACATCTCAGGGCCGGGCATAGTGGCTCATGGCTATAATCCCAGCACTTTGGGAGGCTGAGGTGGATGTATCACTTGAGGTCAGGAGTTCAAGACCAGCCTGGCCAACATGGTGAAACACCGTCTCTACTAAAAATACAAAAATTAGCCAGGCATGGTGGTGGGAGGCTGAGGCAGGAGAATCGCTTGAACCTGGAAGACGGAGGTTGCAGTGAGCTGGGATTGTGCCACTCCACTCCAGCCTGGGCCACAGAGTGAGACTCTGTCTCAAAAAAAAATTTTTTTTTCCATCTCAGGACTCCCTTGCAATTTTTCTTTATTTGTTTTTTTTTTTTTTTTCCAAGACAGGGTTTCACATGTAGTCGTGTGATCACCGCAGCCTTGACCTGCTGGGCTTAAGGGTCAGCCTCCAGAGAAGCTAGGACTACAGGCATAGTGCCACCACATCAGGCTAATTTTAAAATACTTTTGGTAGAAATGAAGTCTCACTATGTTGCTCAGGCTGGTCTCAAACTCCTGGGCCCAAGGGATCCTCCCTCCTCAGCTTTCCAAAGTGTTGGGATTCCAGGCATGAGGCACCCACACCCAACCTGCACTCTTTAAAATTATTAAGGACCCCAAAGAGCTTTTGATTAATCTGTCAATATTTGTCATAAAAATTAAAGCAAAAATTTGGCCGGGCGCACTGGCTCAGGCCTGTAATCCCAGCACTTTAGGAGGCCGAGGCAGGTGAATCATGAGGTCAGGAGTTTGAGACCAGCCTGGCCAACATGGTGAAACCCTGTCTCTACTAAAAATACAAAAAATTAGCTGAGTGTAGTGGCAGGCGCCTATAATCCCAGCTAACCAGGAGGCTGAGGCAGGAAAATCGCTTGAACTTGGGAGATGGAGGTTGCAGTGAGCAGAGATGGGTGCACTGCACTCCAGCCCAAGCAACAGTGTGAAACCCTGTCTCAAAAAAAGAAAAAAAAAAAAAAAGCAAAAATTTAAAACAGTTTATTAATTTAAGAATAATATATGTAACAAATATGATATTATTAAAGTTATATTTAGTGAACCGGGCGGGCATGATGGGTCACGCCTGTAATATCAGCTACTCAGGAGGCTGAGGCACGAGAATCACTTGAAGCCGGGAGTTGGAGGTTGCAGTGAGCCGAGATCACGCCACTGCACTCCAGACTGCCCGACAGAGTTAACCTCCATCTCAAAAATAAATAAGTAAAATAAAATTATATTTTAAAATTGCGAAGATTGGCATTATTTATATTCCTGGGATTTACCCCAGGGGTACCAGGGTGGTTTCAGCATGTAAAAAACAATCAGGCTGGGAGCAGTAGCTCACACCTGTAATCCCAGCACTTTGGCAGGCCGAGGTGAATAGATGACTTGAGGTTAGGAGTTCAAGACCAGCCTGGCCAACATGGCAAAACCCCATCTATACTAAAATTACAAAAAAGTAGCTGGGTGTGGTGGCATGCACCTGTAGTCCCAGCTATTCAGGAGGCTGAGGCAGGAGAATCGCTTGAACCCGGGAGGCAGAGGTTGCAGTCAGCCGAGATCTTGCCACTGTACTGAATTTGATCAAACCCAGCACCTCACCCTTTCATGATAAAAACACTCAATTTAAAAACACACACACACACACACACATAGCTGGGTGCAGTGGCTCACACCTGTAATACCAGCACTTTGGGAGGCCAAATCAGACAGATCACCTGAAGTCAGGAGTTCAAGAGCAGCCTGGTCAGCATGGTAAAACCCTGTCTCTACTAAAAATACAAAAATTAGCTGAGCATAGTGGTGCACACCTGTAGTCCCAGCTACTCGGGAGGCTGACAGGAGAATCAGTTCAACCCGGGAGGCAGAGGCTGTAGTGAGCAGATCACACCACTGCACTCAAGCCTGTGCAACAGAGTGAGACTCTGTCTCAAAACAAAGCAAAACTATAAACTAGAAATAGAAGGGAACTTTTGGGTAGGTGCAGTGTCTCACTCTTGTAATCCCAGTACTTTGGGAGGCTCAAATGGGAGGATCGCTTCAGCATAGGAGTTTGAGATCATCCTAGGCAACAAAGTGAGACCCCATCGCTACAAAAAATAAAAGAAATTAGCTGGACATGGTGGTTTGCACCTGTGATCCCAGCTGCTTGGAAGGCTAAGGCAGGAGGATCCATTGGCCCAGGGAGTTGAGGCTGCAGTTAGCCATGACTGCGCCACTACCCCAGGCCTGACCTGGGATGATTTGTAACATGATGTTTCATTGGTGGTTTGGAACATTTTGGTTCACTGAATTATGCACATCCTCCAAATATTGATATATTTCATTATACAGTATCAAAAAATATTTGTTAGTATCACTATGATCTTAAACGTGTTGACGTATTTGGAAACTGTCAAACTCAAAATGGTGGACGGAAACTTTCCAAAATTTAAATTTTCACTTGAAAGCCCAAAATTTATTGTTGACAGCAAGTATTGTCAGTTCTTTTCCTTGAGTTGACATGCCTATTTTATTCATTTTTAAGAAAGTGTCTGTCAAACTTCCAAGTATGAATAACAACCATAGTTTGTCTGTTAGCTGATCATTCAAGTAAAATATTCCATGAAGAAAAGCAGACAGTTCAGTTTGCAGCTTAAACAGTCACACATGTAAGTTTCCCTAAAATAACCATCATATTTTGGTATGCAGCAGAAGCGCTTTATGCATACTTCGTGTTTTATCACATAACATTTAAAAAGATATGTAGTTAAAGATTGAGATTTTATAAAATGGTTGCTTTTTTTTTTCCTGCTTCCTCAAGGATATTCAGTGAAACTGGATTTTTTTTTTTTTTCCTGTGCAGCAGTAAAGATTACTTTGACTGATAGTATAGCCTAGTGCAACTGGCTAGATTTGTGCTAAGGCACTGGCAATTTTGCCCACCATTGCTTTTGCAATCATGGTTACAAATATTAACACAGTGAGAAAGGCAAATAACACCTTAGTATTATTATGAAAATAGTTTTACCCTTGAAGACCCATTGAAAGGGTCTTCAAGACCCTTAAGGGTCCCCAAAGCACACTTAAAGTACAAGTGCTCTAACAAATGATTAACTTTCACAGTGGGAATTTCAGGTCTTGGCAGGTCGAGAAATCATTCTGAACCAATGTTCAGACCGCACCACCTAGGTGATCACTTCTTCCCCATGAGCACTGGATCAGCACACACAGTTTGACTTATGCTTCTTTAGCACAGTGGAAGTGTCATTTTTGCCCTAGTAATGTCTAGTCTCTCCAGAGCTTTCCTTCATGTCTTACTTGTCTCTTGTCTGTTTACCTTCTAGAGGAGAAGAGATAGAAAATAAGGAAGTCATCATCCAGGAGCTGGAGGTAGGGAAAGAAGCATACGACTTCTGGAAAAGTTACTCTTTAAGCTAAGGATGCATCCACATTCAGGTTTTAATTATTTCGTACAAACTGAGTCACAACTTCCACTTGATAACTTGGCTTCTTCCTGCTACATCTCCTTTGCAAAGGAACTTTACTGTTTTTCCAGGGAAATTTAAAGCCTGTATTCTTTCTCAGTTTTCCTAGTTGAAGTGTCAGCACCTTTGAGGCTGAGAGCTTTTTGTTTTCACCAGAGTTTCCAGCCTTGGGCAGCTCTCTTTTGTGGCAGCTGGCATAGAGAAAGATTCCGGAGGACTGCCTCCTTCCAGGGCTCTGGGAAACCCACCATCCGAACCACTGCCTGGTACTTGACGTTCAGGAAACTCGACTGTAAATACACAGACAAGGCTGCTGTGTATTCATTTTAATTGGAAACATTTGCAATTGCCTTATTCCGACTTCATTTTCATTCCTTTCTACCCAGTTCCTCTAGCTTTAGGTTTTTCTACAGAAAGAAGAATGAGCAGGTGGTCAGCTTTATAAATTGGTGAAAGCAATGGACAAGGAGTTAGAGTTCTCGGATTTGGCCCTGGATTCCAGTTCTGGCATAGCCACCAATTAGCTATGTGACTGTTGGCAAATCATATATCAACTTGGATCTTAATTGCCTCATTTGGAAAATGAGAGGTTTAAACTAGCTTTTCCTCTTCTGACTTCACAATTCAGTGATTTGTGACTATTGTGATTTCTTAAGACATATGCCTCCACATTTCAAAGCAATTAAATACACTTAAACACAAAACTCTGTGAAACCAAAACTGAGTCATACCCTTAAGAAGGCACCTCTTTGGCTAAGTGTTAAAAGATACATTAGGATCTTGCAGGACCCTCAAGGACATCATTATGAATGAGTTATTTTAACATAGGACCAAGAAAATGTTCTACCTGGTTTTTGTTTTTGTTTGAAATGGAGTTTTGCTCTGTCACCAGGCTGGAGTGCAGTGGCGCGATTTCAGCTCACTGCAACCTCCACCTCCCGGGTTCCAGTGATTCTCCTGCCTCAGCCTCCCAAGTAGCTGGGACTACCAGCATGCACCACCACGCCCAGCTAATTTTTGTATTTTTAGTAGAGACGGGGTTTCACCATGTTGGCCAGGATGGTCTTGATCTCTTGACCTCATGATCCACCCACCTCAGTCTCCCAAAGTGTTGGGATTACAGGTGTGAGCCACTGTGCCCGGCTGTTCTACCTATTTTAATTATGGGCAGAGTAGGCTTTATTTCACTTTGTTTCAGTTAACCTGAGCAGTGAAAAGCTCATGGAAGCATAACAGAGAGGAGGGAATACAGACTTTAGAGCCAATCAAACCTGGATTTGAAGTGTCCATACTAGAATAGTGTCTAGCTTCTAATTATAATAGCTAATATTTATTGAGTAATTACTATGGGAAGTGTTCTGCCATTCATAATTTGACTTTGGGCAAATTACCTACCCTCTCTGAGTCTGTTTCCTTACCTGTCAAATGGGGTTAATAAAGAAGGCCTGTTTCAAGACTGAGGATTAGAAATAGATGTCTGCAATGCCTGCCACACAGTAGCTCAATAATTAGTAGCTTGAGAGCATTTACATTCACCATATGTCATATTTCCAAGATGCATTTGATATGCATATGCGTCTTTCTCTTATGCTCACTAGTTTGGGGTCAGATGTTATCATTCTGTTTTCGTCATTTAGAAAACACTTACTGAAGCCGGGCACTGTGGCTCACACCTTTAATCCCAGCACTTTGGGAGGCGAAGGCAGGTGGATCACCTGGAGTCCGGAGTTTAAGACCAGCCTGACCAACATGGCAAAACCCCATCTCTACTAAAAATATAAAAATTAGCTGGGTGTGGTGGCACATATCTGTAGTCCAAGCTACTCAGGAGACTGAGGCAGGAGAATTGCTTGAACCTGGGAGGCGGAGGTTGCAGTGAGCCAAGATCGCACCACTGCACTCCAGCCTGGACAACAGAGTGAGACTCCATCTCAAAAAAACCCTGGAAAACATTTACTGAGAAGCAGGATAGCCTATGGGTTAAGACTAGGAGCTCTGGAACCCTACTACCTTGGTTCAGATCTTGGCCCCGCTATTTCTAGTTATGTAATCTAGACTACATTTTTTCACTTCTCTTTGTCTGTTTCCTCGTCTATAAAATGGGAATAACAGAATTGCCTATCTCACAGGGGTTTTGTAAGAGTTAAATTAATTAATATGTATAAAAACACGGCCGGGCTTGGTGGCTCACGCCTGTCATCCCAGCGCTTTAGGAGGCCAAGGCAGGAGGATCACCTGAGGTTAGGAGTTTGTGACCAGCCTGGCCAACATAGTGAAACCCCATCTATACCAAAAATATAAAAGTTAGTCAGGTGTGGTGGCAGGTACCTGTAATCCCAGCTACTTGGGAGGCTGAGGCAGGAGAATCGCTTGAACCCGGAAGGCAGAGGTTGCAGTGAGCGGAGATCATGCCATTGCACTCCATACTCCAGTCTGGGCAGAAGAACAAAACTTCATCTCAAAAACAAACAAAAGGCTGGGCGTGGTCGCTCATGCCTGTAATCCTAGCACTTTGGGAGGCCAAAGTCGGCGGATTGCCTGAGCTCAGGTGTTTGACGCCAGCCTGGGCAACATGGCGAAACCCCATTTCTACTAAAAATACAAAAAAATAGCTGGGCGTGGTGGTGCGTGCCTATAATCCTAGCTACTTGGGAGGCTGAGGCACGAGCACTGCTTGAACTCAGGAGGTAGAGGTTGCAGTGAGCCAAGATTGTGCCACCGCACTCCAGCCTGGGTGACATAATGAGATTCTGTCTCAAAAAAACCAGAAAACAGAAACACTTCCCATAGTAATTACTCAATAAATATTAGCCAGTATAATTATAAGCTAGACACTGTGCTACTATGGAGAATACAAAGATAAACAAGACACAATTTCTTTTTTTTTTTTTTTTTTTGAGACAAGGTTTCACTCTGTTGCTAGTCTAGAGTGCCGTGATGCAATCATAGTTCACTGCAGCCTCGATCTCCCAGGTTCAGGTGATCCTCCCACCTCAGCCTCCCGAGTAGCTACAACTACTGGCGTGTGCCACCACACCCAACTCATTTTTGTATTTTTGGAGAGATGGAGTTTTGCCATGTTGCCTAGGCCAGTCTCGAACTCCTGGGCTCAAGCAATCCACCTGCCTTGGCCTCCCAGAGTGCTGGGATGACAGGCATGAGCCACTGTGCTGGCCACAGTTTCTATCTTCTTTGAACCCAAACATGAGAACACTGAAGCTTAGGGTGAAATGACAAGCCTGGGACTGAAATTGAGACTTTTTCCCCATAGAAATTTAGTAGTCTTTATGATGCCAAATTAATTAGTGTAGACTAATAAGCATTAGCTTAATTAGGGACTAATCGATTAAAATTTAAAGTGAGTGGAAAAAAAAGTTTGACTTAAACAAAAGCAAAATACTATATATCAGTAAATGCCAGTGTTGTTCATTCATTCAATGTACATTTAGTGAAGACTTGTTATGCGTTATTCACGATGGTAGACACCATAGAAGGGATACTAAGATAAATCAGGTGTATATTCTACTTCAAGTAGATCTCCCAGTAAGGAATATAAAACATTTGTATGTGGAATGTAGTAAAGACTCCAGGCTAACTACTGTTCAGTTTGATACTAACAGTTAATTACAACTTGGTAAATCAGGGAAAGCTTTCTGGGGGAGATGACTTTTGAACTATGCCTTAAAGGATAGTTGAATTTGGACAAGTGCTGATGGGTGGAAAGGGCATTTCAGGAAGAGAAATTCCCTTTCTATGCAAAAGTATAGAAACGGAGAAGTAGGATGGGTGCAGTGGCTCACGCCTGTAATCCCACCACTTTGGGAGACCAAGGAGGGCAGAGCATAGTGAGCTATGATTGCGTCACTACACTCTAGCCTAGGCGACAGAGTGAAACCTTGTCTCTAAAAAAAAAAAAAAGCCGGGCACGGTGGCTCAAGCCTGTAATCCCAGCACTTTGGGAGGCCGAGACGGGCGGATCACGAGGTCAGGAGATCGAGACCAGCCTGGCTAACACGGTGAAACCCCGTCTCTACCAAAAAAATACAAAAAACTAGCCGGGCGAGGTGGCGGGCACCTGTAGTCCCAGCTACTCGGGAGGCTGAGGCAGGAGAATGGCGTAGACCCGGGAGGCGGAGCTTGCAGTGAGCTGAGATCCGGCCACTGCACTCCAGCCTGGGCGACGGAGCGAGACTCCATCTCAAAAAAAAAAAAAAAAAAAAGAAAGAAAGAAAGAAAGAAACTCCTGAGCCCAGGAGTTCAAGACTATCCTGGGCAACATGGTGAAACCACATCTCTATAAAAAATAAAGAAATTAGACGGGTGTGGTGGTGCACGCCTTTAGTCCCAGCTACTGGGGAGGTTGAGGTGAGAGGATCACTTGAGCCCAGGAGGCAGAGATTGCAGTGAGCAGAGATCATGCAACTGCACTTCAGCCTGGGCCACAAAGCAAGGCTCTCTCAAAAAAAAAAAAAGAAAAAGAAAAAGAAATGGAGAGGCCGGGCGCGGTGGCTCAAGCCTGTAATCCCAGCACTTTGGGAGGCCAAGACGGGCGGATCATGAGGTCAGGAGATCAAGACCATCCTGGCTAACACGGTGAAACCCCGTCTCTACTAAAAAATACAAAAAAAATAGCCGGGCGAAGTGGCGGGCGCCTGTAGTCCCAGCTACACGGGAGGCTGAGGCAGGAGAATGGCGTGAACCCGGGAGGCGGAGCTTGCAGTGAGCCGAGATCCGGCCACTGCACTCCCGCCCGGGCGACAGAGCAAGACTCCATCTCAAAAAAAAAAAAAAAAAAAAGAAATGGAGAATCAGAACACATGTTAAAGGAACAGCAAATGGTTCAGTTTTGATAGTATATAGGGTATGTGATTAGCAGTGACAAATATAAACAAAGATTGGCTGAGACTCAACAATGTTAAAGTCATTTCAAATGTGTTTTTCAGGATTCTATCCGCGTGGTCTTGGGAAACTTGGACAATCTTCAGCCCTTTGCTACAGAACACTTCATTGTATTTCCCTGTATCCTTTTTTTTTTTTTGAGATGGAGTCTTGCTCTGTTGCCCAGGCTGGAGTGCAATGGTGTGATCTTGGCACACTGCAACCTCAGCCTCCCAGGTTCAAGCGATTCTCCTGCCTCAGCCTCTCCAGTAGCTGGGATTACAGGTACGTGCCATCACGCCTGGCTAATTATGGTATTTTTAGTAGAGGCAGTGTTTCATCATGTTGGCCAGACTGGTCTTGAACTCCTGACCTCAGGTGATCCGCCCGCCTCCGCCTCCCAAAGTGCTGGGATTACAGCTGTGAGCCACTGCGCCCAGCCTATCCTTTCTTTTCTGGCTGGAAATGAGCTACGGCCCACATTTTAGACTCAAATGAAAGTAGCAAAACCATAGGCAGTTTGGAGGGTAGGTCAGGGGAAGGAGAGAGAGTTTCTCCCTAAAATAGTACTTAGGAATCCATACTGGCATCTTTCCTTACTCCTTAGCACTATTTTCCAGATAAAAGCAAATGGGAGAGAGTTTCCCACCTGAAATTCAAACATGGGGAAATTATCTTGATCCCCTACCCATTTGTTTTTACTCTATACGTGGAGATGAAATGGTTCCATGAAAACCTGTCACCTGGTAAGTGGAATGATGTGAATGTGAATGGCAGAGAAGAAAATGGTTTAGCAGTGCCAGCTGGATATGGTGAAATGCGCTACCAGATTGGGCTCCAGCCTTACAGTACACAGGTCAGGATCATGTGCTCCAGGCCAGATTGACTAGTTCAAATACTGGTGGCCCTGCCACTTAACAGCTGTGTGAAGTTAGATAAATTAATTTCTCTGTGCCTCCCTTGTGAAATTGTGAAGTATAATATTACTACCTATATCATTGAGTTGTTAAAAGGATTAAATAAATAATAGTAGATGAAAAGTACAAAGCCTGACTTAATCACTGAATGAAAGATAAGTATTATATAAACCCTTCCATTAGAGTAAATTCCATGATTTTCACTTTAGAGCTGTCTTAAAGGTATCTCTCAATTTTATTTTTATTTAGACAGAGTCTCACTCTGTTACCTAGGCTGGAGTATAGTGGTGTGATCGTAGTTCACCGTAACCTCTAACTCCTGGGCTCAAGTGTTCCTCCTCCCTCAGCTTCCCAAGTAGCTAGGACTGTGGGTGTGTACGACCATCTCCGGCTAATTTTTTTTTTTTTTAGTAGAGACAGGGTTTCACTATATTGCACCATCAGGTCTCAAACTCCTGGGCTCAAGCAATCCTCCCACCTCGGCCTCCCAAAACACTGGAATTACAGGCATGAACCACTGTGCCTGGCCCAAATTTTTATTCTCTGAAGGCCATGGGTATTTTTGCTGATTGAGGGACAAGTAAACACCTACCCTTTTGATTTGAAAAGGGGTGCAGGCTGGGCACAGTGGCTCATGCCTGTAATCCCAGTACTTTGGGAGGCCAAGGCAGGAGGATCACTTGAGGCCAGGAATTCAAGACCAGCCTGACCAACATGGTGAAACCCCATCTCTGCTAGAAATAAAAAAGTTAGCCAGGCATGGTGGTGCGTGCCTGTAATCCCAGCTATTCAGGAAGCTGAAGCAAAAAAGAAAAAGCTGTCTCAAAAAAGAAAAAAGAAAAGAAAAGGGGTGCAAAGGACTTGCCTCAAAATATCTCCCCTTTTCATTTGTCACAGGTAGCTGAAGTTCTACTTTTTTCTTTTGTAGTAAGAATCGTCCCCTCCCTTTTCAAACCCCTTCTAGCTTATAGATTATATTCATTCTGAAACAAGGGAGGAAGAGAGTTTGAAGACACTATTTTTAGGGAAAATGGTACCAGGTAGAAGGGAGAAGGGCACATGAGGAGTCTTTGTCTAGGGTCAGTTCCAAGAAATAAATAGTAGCCAGAAATCCAGGTAAAACAGCATCATGGTTAGGCCTGGTGGCTCACTTTGGGAGGCCAAGGCAGGTGGATCACCTGAGGTCAGGAGTTTGAGACCAGCCTGGCCAACGTGGTGAAACCCTCCTCTCTACTAAAAATGCAAAAATTAGCCAGGTGTGGTGGCACATGCCTGTAGTCCCAGCTACTTGGGAGGCTGACAGAGAAGAATCGCTTGAACTCAAGAGGCGGAGGTTGCAGTGAGCCAAGATCACACCACTGCACTCCAGTCTGGGCAACTTAATCTCTAAAAAAAAAAAAAAGTATTATTTTATTATGACACTCAAATTTCCTATTGTAGGGAAACCAGTAAGTGACAGTCCTCTTGGGTTGGTAAGTTTGCCTTTTCTGTACAAAATGAAAATTGCCTTTATCACCTTCTTTTGTCCAAAAAGTCCTGCTCTTGCCTCTTCTTCTTACTTTGCCCCTCGGTTGCTGCCCAGATCCAATCAGAATTGTAAACATAAGACAGTATTTTCCCCCTTGGCTAGATTTCTGAGACCACGTCTCTAACAGAATGTCTATTCTTACTTGCAAAGCTGGTGTTAAAAGTTGCCTTTGGCAGTTAAAGGATGGGGAGTTTTCTTCACTGTGCCTTCATGAACTGTGAGCAACTCTGGAAAGGAGGAGTCACAGGCATCTGCTTCCTCTCTGAAGGTCCCAGCTGAGAAGAAAGCAGTAGGAGCTGTGATGAGGAAACGAAAACACATGGACGAGCCCAGCTCCCCCAGCAGGCCAGGGCTGGACAGGTCAGTGGTGTGGGGAGAGAGTCTCGCTCCTTCATCCTAATTAGGCTTTGCCAGCTATTACCATTGGTTGATCCTGTCCTTGGGCGAGTCACTTTCTTTTTCAGGACTTCATCAGTATCTGCCTATTCCAGTGGGTGGACTAAGGAAAGGGAGCAAGTTAATATTTACAATATAATTTGAACATAGTCCCTTTTTCAGCAAAGTACGATTTTTCTTCTCAAGATGAAGGCTGAGAAGAAATACAGCCCGATCTAAACAATTGAATTCAGCACATTCAATAATACTTACTATGGTAGTATCACCAGAAGGCAAAAGACTTATGAAGTCTCAAAATATTATACAAAAACATAGGGAAACTCTTGAAATAATAAGAACAAATAAAATATAATTCTATTTTACCCAGTGAGCAGTTAGCTTTTGGAACCTTAAGAGGCAGTCCAGACTAAAATGTAAATGTTTGCAAGAGGGTATATATCAATCATTGGGTGGGGTACTGTGATATTAGGGGGAATGTTGAGCCATCCCTAACATATTGTTACTGTGGAGGCTACTTATGTTCTTCTTTCAGTTCTCTATCAGCTACAAAATGAGTCAGTAAGACAATTCAGTCGTTCTTATTAGCACCCTAGAAAGCTAATAAGAATGCTGCTGGAATAATCCAAGGTGTGGTTTGTTTCGTAGCCCAAGATGCTTCCACCCTAGGCCCACAGAGAACAGCTACCCTTTTCCTGGGACACTGTGGATCCCTAGACATATAGGAGAAGTCAGGGAGACTAGGAAGCTGACCCCATGCTCTCCAGATGCACATGTAGATGAAGAGATAGGGAGCTCCTTTTCAAGCCAGGTGGAGTGTGAGGATACTTGGAGGTATGAAGCTTTGTTGTGTTCCATTCGACTGAATTTTCCATGTAAGTGAGGTCTCAGATCTTCCCTTTCTCTAGGTTTTGATGCACAATCAAGTATTTCAAAATCCGATACCTGCTGTCAGTCACATTTTCACTTTCTCAAACCCCAGATCCCTAAGTGTCTCAAACTGGGATTCTGCTGTGAAGTAAAGCAGCACCCAAAGAAAATTTGGCCACCCAATTTATTCTGCCGGCCAGGAGTGGTATAAAAATAGCCAACCTGCTGAAATATTCATTTGGGCCACATTTGCTTGAATGTAGTGATATTGCCTCTGCCAGTAACATTCCCTGCATATTTTCCCCCCACCTCAGGGCCAAGATAGGGACTTCCAGCCAAGGCTCCAGCAAAAAGAAGCCCCCTATGGAAACCAGGAGAGTAAGTACTGAAATGGAGGCTTAGAGGCTGTCAGCTATTCCTGTTCTGTTACAAGTCGGGATTCTGGTTACCAGCACATCTTGGTTTTTCGTGCAGATTGAATTGACTGAACTCATTCTTGGGTTTCACCATCTGCAGAATAACATTCAACTATTATGCCCTTGCCACAGCACATCCCAAAGTGGCTGCATAATACACGCATCGATTAATCTTTTTGTTAAAAAGTCCTCTCTTTGCCTGGTACGGTGGCTCATGCCTGTAATCCCAGCACTTTGGGAGGCTAAGGCGGGCGAATCACCTGAAGTCAGGAGTTTGAGACCAGGCTGGCCAACCTGGTGAGACCCAGTCTCTATTAAAAATACAAAATATTAGCCAAGTGTGGTGGTGAACGCCTGTAATCCCAGCTACTTGGGAGGCTGAGGCAGGAGAATCACTTGAACCCAGGAGGCGGAGGTTGCAGTGAGCCAAGGTCGTGCCACTTCACTCCAGCCTGGGCAACAGAGTGAGACTCCATCTCAAAAAAAAAAAAAAAAAAAAAAAAGGCCAGGCACGGTGGCTGATGCCTGTAATCCTAGCACTTTGGGAGGCCGAGGCCAGTGGATCACGAGGTCAGGAGATCGAGACCATCCTGGCTAACATGGTGAAACCCTGTCTCTACTAAAAAAAAATACAGAACATTAGCCAGGCGTGGTGGCAGGTGCCTGTAGTCCCAGTTGCCGGGGAGGCTGAGGCAGGAGAATGGCGTGAACCCGGGAGGCAGAGCTGGCAGTGAGCCGAGATTGCACCACTGCACTGTAGCCTGGGTGACAGAGAGAGACTTTGTCTCATAAAAAAAAAAAAAAAAAAAATCCTCTCTTTTCAGCTTAAAAAGCTACTTGTACTCTGCAGTTGAAATAAGAAAATATGTCTATATAGGATTGAGGTGGAATCCAGTATAGAATTTTCCCTTTAGGAAACTTTTCGCCTTCATCTACACTGGGGTCTGAGTCTAGGAACATCTAGTTTTAACAAATGAGCTAGGCATGTATCAGCACTGATAACTGGTAAGAGAAAACTTCTAGAGCAGTGAAGGGTTGGCCCCTGATGGAATTAGATTTCATTTATGGGGTATGTTTCCCATTTAGATATTCATATATCTGGTACCCCTCCTCCATTTTAGGACTTCTTTTCTATATATTCTCTAAAATAGTGACCTTTTTCTTTTCCTCCCCTCTTTAAATAGCTGTTAGCTGGTATCCATGCCTTAAAGATCCTTCCTTTTTTTCTCTATGTCTCCAAAGTTGCTCTGACCCTAAGTAACCAAACACAAACAACTCACTTTCTTCACCTTCCCAGGACCCATAACATGAGCAGTTATCGAGTAAACATTTACATATGCATTCATTCAACAAATTTTTTTTTTTCTTTTTTGAGACAGGGTCACACTCTGTTGCCCAGGCTGGAGTGCAGTGGTGCAATCTCGGCTCACTGCAACCTCTACCTCCCAGGCTCAAGCGATCCTCTCATTTCAGCCTCTGGAGTAGCTAGGACTACTGGCATGTGTCACCACACCTGACTAATTTTTGTATTTTTTGTAGAGATGGAGTTTTGCCATGTTGCCCAGGATGCATTCAACAAATTTTCTTTGAGTGTCTACTATGTGCCAAGTACCAGGGATACACCAGCAGTGTACAGCTAGGTAGACAATTACTGATAGATGTGCCATGTGCAGGTGTAGAAGGAAGCACAGGATACAAAGGGAGCATAAAGTGGCCAGGAGGGAAGGATTCCCAGAGTAGCTTGAAGTCCAGTGCTGAGAAATGTTACTGGAAAAGTCAGAATGGACTGGATCATGAAAAGCCTTGAGACTACCTTCAAGATCACAGGACTTCTCTAAAACATTTTTAAGTAGAAAAATTAAGTTATTTTCATTTCTAAGGGATTGTTCTGTCTCCTACTCACAAGGCATTGTGTTGGGTGCTGGGGCATACACAAACATATGTAAACCCTGATTTCTTTTTTCTAGGAGCTTGTAATTTAGTTGGGGAAGGAGTGTATCTTTGGGGATTTATACCTCTGCCTCTGTGTGCGAGGGCAGAGTCCAGGGCCCCAGTTGTGCTGTGGCCAGCTGGCCCACTGAGTGATTTTGGGCAGATGGTCAACCCCTTCTATGCCTCCCATCCTTTAGGATGGTAAGAAAAAGAAATGAGAAAGTACATGAGGAGTACTTGAAGCTCTGGAGAACAAAAACACTTTATACAACCAAGATAATTACTATTAAAGGAACATTTTCCTCGCTCTCTAACTTCGTATCTTCCTATTCTTAGTTTGACACATCATCTCCCTCAAGAACAGTACCCACAGCTTCTTACTCAACATAATTACCTTTTCAACCTGATTCTGGATTTAGAAAAAACTCTAGTAAAAGGAACATGTTTATTGATTTTGACTCAAGGCCCATCATGGACCCTGTTCCCAGGAAGATGATTTCTCCTAAATTAAAGTGATCACAGTGACTCTCAGTATAAGTCACTTGAGCTGGAAAAATTGAATTTGCTCCTATGGTCCATTGCTTAATATGTTCTGCCCCCTTTGCAGGGAGTTATGGTGTAGAATCACAGTCACTGTGCATGTGCGTGTCTGAACACATTGGGAGCCTGTGTGGGGAAAGCTTAGAAGAATACAACACGTACCTCTGTTTCATAAGAAGTGTTTAGGGAGAATGGGAAGGAAGAGCAGAACCCCCTTGCCTTTGTTACTTCAGGTCCCAGATCTAGAGATCCAGACTTTGGAAGGATGAAAAAATGGGAGGGAGCAGATGAATGACCCAGAAATGAAACAGACTAACTGCACGTCGCATTTTGTTGTTGTTGTTGTTTTCCTATATCTGCTTGAACTGCACTTCTAAACAGATCTGGCCCTGAACATGCAGAGGACAGTCTTGCATCAGGTTTTCAGAGTATTATGTTCTGATGGAGGTCCCAGATGATACCTTCAGTCTGAATTCCAGCTATAATGTTTTTCCTCCCTTATGACTTTTTCTTGAGAAGACATCTCTCAAGATTTTGGGAGATCACAAAAAGGCTACACTGTCTTATGAGGGGACTCTTCCCTGGTTCAGAGGTAGGCTGTACCTCTGTCCCAGGGCCTTTGCCCTCTTGTTCCTCCTACCACCCTTAATAGATGCTTTCATTAGGGCTACTGTATGCAGCAGGATTAAAGCCCCAAACCATAGTTTCATTAAATTTGTAAGAATCATTCCCCTCAAGCCAGAAACCAGAGCTTGGCCCTCTAAATTCCATCTCCACCGTCTATAGAAAAGGTAAGAATGGTCTCCTTCCTCCCCAGAGTTCCCTGTCGCTTTTATAGGAATATGACTTAGGTAGCTGCCCATGTGGTCTGGGATTTGAGCGGTTTGTGAAGAGGCTCAGTTCAGAGATAGCTGCCATTCTAACCCGAAGTTTCTTCTTAGGATGGGGGCTAGTCCTAGCTTTTCTAGAGACTTGCCATGCCTCTGCCTCCCAGAACCTACCTTTATAGTCTGCAGCCCCTTGCTCTAGAACTCTTAGCCATGGGAGCTAAGCTATGAGAACGCAAAGGCTTAAGAACGATACAATGGGCTTTGGGGGCTTGGGGGAAAGAGTGGAAAGGGGGTGAGGGATAAAAGACTATACGTTGGGTATAGTGTACACTACTTGGGTGATGGGTGCACCAAAATCTCAGAAATCATCACTAAAAAAAACTATTCATGTAACCAGACACCACCTGCTCCCCAAAAACCTATTGAAATAAAAAATAAATTTTAAAAAATGGGAAAAAAATTCACAGAACTGCACACCCAAAAGAAAGAAAAAAAGAACTCTTCACCAGCAAAACAGCTTGAGGAGCTCCATCATTGCTGGGTAAAGCCCCTAGGTTCAGACTGGATGAAGAGAGTAGTAGCCAGTGGCAGAGATTCCCAAAGAAAATATAATAACCATATTTCTGATTATCAGGGTATTTACTGGAAAATGTTGTGGGCCTGGAATCAGGTTGTAAAATGTCCTCTTCAGAGTACAAAGAAATTTATATAAAGGAACAGCACATGGAGAAATAATAAGATTGTATTATATTATGCTAGCTGCTAATGCCACAGTCATGTTTCTACCATGCCTGGCTCTAGCCATGCTGATCCTATTTATTCTTTAATGGCACTGTGCCCTCATACATCATGTCCCTGTCTGGAATGCCCTGCTGTGACTGACCATCCCCTCACCCCCGTTATGACAACATCCCACTCATCCATCCATCCATCCGTGAAGGCTCCATTCAAATATCACTTCCCCTGTGAAGCCTTCCTTGACTAACGTCACCTGCTCCATTAATGTCCTTTCAGCAACCACAGCACTCTATACGGATTCGTTGGTCTTATCACACTCTTTTTTTTTTTTTTCCCGAGACAGAGTCTTGCTTTGTCTCCCAGGCTGGAGTGCAATGGCGTGACCTTGGCTCACTCTGCCTCCTGGGTTCAAGTGATTCTCCTGCCTCAGCCTCCTGAGTAGCTGAGATTAAAGGTGCCCACCACCACGCCTGGCTGATTTTTTCTATTTTTAGTAGAGACAGGGTTTCACCATGTTGGCCAGGCTGGTCTCGAACTGCTGACCTCGGATGATCCATCCGTCTCGGCCTCCCAAATTGCTGCGATTACACAGGTATGAGTCACCATGCCCGGCCATCATACTGTCTTGACTTAGTTTATGTCCATTTGCTCCATAGAGTATACATTTCTCCAAGGTAAATTTGAGGTCCTCCTGATTTCTGAAACCTCATGTTACTGAGTAGGCACTCAGTAACTTGGGATGATAAGTTAAACCCACCTTGATTTATTCTTGGCTCTTAAATCTTACGGTTTTAGAGGGACAATAGTTAGGATGTTGAAATGAAAAAAGGAAAGTCCTGGCCGGGCGCGGTGGCTCACGCCTATAATTCCAGCACTTTGGGAGGCTGAGGTGGGCAAATCATGAGGTCAGGAGATCAAGACCATCCTGGCTAACATGGTGAAACCACGTCTCTACTAAAAATACAAAAAATTAGCCGGGCGTGGTGGCGGGCGCCTGTAGTCCCAGCTACTAGGGAGGCTGAGGCAGGAGAATGGCGTGAACCCAGGAGGCAGAGCTTGCAGTGAGCCGAGATGGCGCCACTGCACTGCAGCCTGGCAACAGAGCAAGATTCAGTCTCAAAAAGAAAAAGAAAAGGCCGGGCGCGGTGGCTCAAGCCTGTAATCCCAGCACTTTGGGAGGCCGAGACGGGCGGATCACGAGGTCAGGAGATCGAGACCATCCTGGCTAACACGGTGAAACCCCGTCTCTACTAAAAAATACAAAAAACTAGCTGGGCGAGGTGGCGGGCGCCTGTAGTCCCAGCTACTCGGGAGGCTGAGGCAGGAGAATGGCGTAAATCCGGGAGGCGGAGCTTGCAGTGAGCTGAGATCCGGCCACTGCACTCCAGCCTGGGCCACAGAGCAAGACTCCGCCTCAAAAAAAAAAGAAAAAGAAAAAGAAAAAAGGACAGTCCTATGGAAAGAAATGGAAAGAAATACAGAACCTATCTAGGCAGTCAGAAGCCAGGCCCTAGTGCTAATGTGAAATCAGTTCACCAGCAAATAGCATTCAGATTGCCATGCAGTGTAGGAGTAAAGTTTAAGACTTTTCTTGGTGTTCTTTTAAACAGAACAGGGAAAGAAAAACCCAACAAGGATTGCAGGAGACTCTGGCCTCTGATATCACTGGTGTCCAGAAACAAGGTAGGTCCTGGGAAATTTCCATTTATTCTGCTTTAATAATCACCCTTTCCCTTGTAGTTCTCTGATACATAGAGCAGCACAGAGCTGAGTCTGGGTGCCCTCAGTGGGTAATGTGCCTTGCTCCCGTGGAGGTGCTTGTTAACCAAACTCTGGTCTGGGGGCCTGTCCTAGAGTAATAGAAGCCCCCCAGCTCCCAGAAATAGTGAAGGGAGGCAGTGCATGCCCTTCCTCTGCTTCTGATAGTGAAGTTATGCTCTGACCATTTCAAAACATTTCCAAGTGAGGTGATAAACTTTATAGAAATGTTGAGAGGGATGTGTTTCCCTTTTCTGTACTGTTGGAGAATGATCTCTTCCCTTTGGGGCATTAGAGTTAATATTGGAGTTGCAAATGGATGCTTTGCAAGGGCTGGGAATGCATGTCAAGCTATTGCCCTCCCTACTTGCTGATCTTTTACCCAGCATGAGGATTCAATGTGGACTGCAGTTATCACAGAAACAGGGATGTAGGCAAGTGAGTCCTTCAACAACTTGTCATTTTATGTGAAGACATAGCAGCTGAGTGCATGGCTGGAACTTGAGCTGTGTAAATATCCCAGGAGCTTGACTGAAAATACTCTGAGGTCAGAATAGCATCTTACTGAGCTGAGATGAAATTGGGAAGGTCAGAACAAACAATTCACCTGGCTTTAAGGAACTCTTGGTGTGAGACTGCCTCTGGCTCATACTCGGTGTTTTGCCTTCTACTCACATGAAAACGGCCCATGGACAAACATCTTGCTCCTGCCTGATTGTTTTCCTTACAGATTCTGAGTGGGGGCACAGCCTGCCAGGGCCAGTTGTCCTACCCCTGCAGCACAACTCACCTCCACCTAAGGAGCGAGCAGCCAGCGGCTTCGTTGGGTTTCTAAGGTAAGACAGCTTCTATCTGGCCATGAGACTCGAGATCCAGCTCAGAGCAGCTCATTGAGTCTTTCAGGGAAAATAGAATAGAAAAGAAAGCAGATTACTCACAGAGGCTTCTCACTTATGTCTAAGATAGACAATGGAAATGAGATTGAGAACAAAAGCCCTAATTGTGCATTTAATAAAGACTGTGTTTTACTTATTTTTACACAACCCACCTCCACCCTGATGTGTCCAGGATAAAGCCAAGCTCCATAAACAGTAACTTGGGCCACGCGTGGTGGCTCATGCCTATAATCCCAGTACCTTGGGAGGCCAAGGTGGGCGGATCACTTGAGGTCGGGAGTTCAAGACCAGCCTGGCCAACATGGTGAAACCCCGTTTCTACTAAAAATACAAAATTAGGCAGGCATGGTGGCACGTGCCTGTAATCCCAGCTACTTGGGAGGGAGGCTGAGGCAGGAGAATTGCTTGAACCTGAGAGGTAGACGTTGCAGTGAGCCGAGATTAAAAAAAATAAAATAAGATAAAATTAGCCGGGTGAGATGGCACGTTCCTATAATCCCAGCTACTAGGGGGTGCTGAGGCAGGAGAGTTGCTTTAACCCGGGAGGTGGAGCTTGCAGTGAGCCGAGATCGTGCCACTGCACTCCAGCCTGGGTGACAGAGCGAGACTCCGTCTCAAAATAAACAAACAAAAACACTAATTTGAACAAAGTCTATTCTTAGTTTACTTGAGCCATTCAGATGATTTGGTTACAAAATATTTCCATTCTCCCCTCTGAATCTAGGTTGTGTTTGCAGAGGACAGTTAGCAAATGTCTCTCTCTCTCTCTCTGCCATCCCATTGCAATTCTTTTGTTTTATTCCCCCTCCTGAGTATAATCTAATTTGGGTACCTTTTCAAATGCTATTCCAGTCTTGAATTTCCATTCAATGGTTCCCCAGAGCAAAAATGCCCTAGCTAGTGAAGCACTAATGGGAAATGGGGAGAAGGGAAGGAGACCACATAGAGCCTCAGCCTACTCTGTTCTCATTCTTGCAGCTCTCTCTTCCCGTTTCGATATTTCTTCAGGAAGAGCAGCCACTCTTGAGCCTTCCAAATGCAGCGCTGGAAAGAGGATCATCTCTTGCAGTGACTCCTCCCGAATCATTCTTCCTCCAACTCTTTCCTTTTCTTATGACACTTCAGTCATGGAGAATGAGGTCCCCATGCTGAGTCCTCTGTGGTTTTATCCTGTCCTTTGCCCCTTTATATATATTTTTTTCCGATTTAAAACATTAAGAATGGAACTTTCTAAAATGTTCATGTCTGGAGGGCCCGTTTAGGCCTTTTGTCTTCAGCACTTAGGATCCTAATGATAATAAATTATTTATGAAGAGTTATTGATTGAATTTAGTGGAATAGAGTAAGAGAGAACAAATTCTTCCCTCAAGATAGAGAGAAAATGCATGAAACTTCCCTAGGTCTACCTGGTTACTGTTCACAGGATCACTTTGGATAGGTGACTCTGTGCCAGAGGTTAGGGAATGGGGTCTTTCAAGACTCACTGTCCTGAGCCCTGCTCACCCAAGAGACCTCTTCCCCAGTTCCAGTTTGGCCCCAAACGGTAGCCTCTCCATAGACAAAATGTTTCCCACCTCTCTATCCCTCTGTTTGACAGTAATGCAGATTCGTTTATCAGATTAACTGGAAGTCAATCCAGGTTGGCACCCCTGGAGAAAGCCTGGGCACCTGAGCTGCCTTCTACTGAAGGACTGATCTGTAACAGACACTTTAGCCTTGTGTGGCCGTGGAGAACCAAAATGATCTATGGAAATGTATGGAAACTCATTTTAGCTCACAACAAAGGAGTCACTTTTTACTTGTTAGAGATGTCCAATATTAGAATGGGCTACCTCATAAGGTAATGAGCCTTGTCACCCAAATGCTTTATACAGAAGTCATCATCTGTCACATGCCAGAGGGTGCCCCTCATGAGTGGGAGAGTAGGGGCTGAACTGCTGAGTTCCCGCTGCATCCTGTTGCTATGCTGCCTGCATCCTTGGCGGGGAGAAGAGAAGAGATGGACTGCTGCAGAGGACCTGGCAATCGAGGACCCAGGACTTGAGGGGATGGGGGCTGATGGGGAAACCGTAGGGTGTGGGAATTTAAGGATTAGTGACATTAGTAACATCAATTCCTCTCAAATTGTGTTTACAGCCTTTACTGGACTGTCCCAAGCATGGCCTGCTTTACAAAGCTGCTAAGAAGCACAGCTGAGTGCCCACCCTGACTCTGACTAGCTTACAGTGAAGCTTTGGGAAGTTGTTTTCCGCTGAGCTCTTATTTTCTCATCCAGAAAATGAGGGGGTAGGATTTGGTGAGTTATAAAGTGCCTTCTAGCTCTGGCAGTCTGTGACTGGCCCTGCTCTTTCTGAGCAGGTCAGTGAGGCAATGACCCCGAAGTGGGCTGCCCAGAATCACCACAGGCTTCCTTTGGCTCCCCACCCTGCCCCAACCCCTCTGGCCACTGCTGCCTAGGGGTCTTTCTCCAACTTGCCATATTCTTGCTCAAATGTAGTTTAGCACCATGGATGGACAGCAGATTTGAATTTGAAATCAGCCCTGACATTACCCAGCTGGGTGACTTTTAGTAACTTTCCTTCCTTGAGCCTTAGTTGCCTCATCTATAAAACCAGAGCTGGACAAATCGATCAGCTTTGCTGGGGTTGATGACTTGAGGCCCTTTCAGGAGTCAGGTCCCTGTTATTCCAGGGCTAGGGAAGCACTCCAGCTCAGAATGTCACTCTGTAGCACAGGATGAGAATCACCCACTGACACCGTGGCCATGCAGCTCTGAAACAGACGGCAGCCCAACCCCTGGCCCTGCCACCAAGCACATCTCAGGAGACCTCCACTGGTATAATTTCCCTTGGCCCTAAGAATCTCCTTCCCCAGTCCCTTTCCTCTGCGTTAGAAAAAGGCAAGCAGGGCTGAGTTTAGTGGTTTTAAAATTAGGGGTGTGGCCAGGCACAGTGTTTCATGCCTGTAATTCCAGCCCTTTGGGAGGCCTAGGCAGGCGCATCACTTGAGCTTAGCAGTTCAAGACCACCGTGGGCAACATGGTAAAATCCCATCTCTACAAAAAAATACAAAAGTTAGCTGGTCCTAGTGGTGCACTTGTGGTCTCAGCTACTCCGAAGGCTAAGGGGGAGGATGGCTTGAGCCTGGGAGGCTGGGAGGTGGAGGTTGCAGTGAGCCGAGATAACACCACCACACTCCAGCCTGGGTGACAGAGCCAGACCCTCTCAAAATAATAGTAATAAATAATAATAAAGTTAGGAGTGATCAGGCCCTGAACAGGGAAGTGTTCTGTCCAAGGTCACAGAGCAAAGAGAACCCAGGTGCCCACAACTCAGCCAAGAGTCTTGACCCCTCTGTCGTCAACTGCACACACGCTGCACATTCTACCAGCTCCTAGGCTTCTCTCCACATCTGACTTCTCCAGGCCTGGACTGTGGGTAGCTTTTTGGACGGAAAGAAGCAGAAAGCAGCAGGAGCTGCTCTCCGAGGACCACACCTCAAAGAGCAAGATCCCCAGGTGGGATCGCTCTGAGGCTTCAGGCAGGGGAGGCTGGCTTGAAAGCCGATCTCCAAGAGGGCGTGGCTCCAAAATGCTGGCAAATAAAGCCTGGAGAGCCAGCAACAGTCTGGAGACCAGCAGGAGGGACAGGAAAACTGCAAGCCGCTCTGTTCCTGGGCCTAGGAAGTGGTGAGCTCGCTGAGGCAGGAGGCGCTCTGGGGAGGGTCTGGGAATGTGGACAAGGGCCCTGCAGGCCAAGATGGGGCAGGTGGAGGGAGGAAGATGTTTGCGCTCCAGTTGGCGAAGGAAATTCCAGGGAAGGGAGAATCACTGCACAGAGGGCTGACACACAGGTCCTTTCCAGAGACAGCTGCTCACACTCACACCCATACACACACACAGAAAGGCAGATACAGGGAAAAGGCAGCACCACTCAGGCACACCACCTATCAGACCAGCCAGCCCTGGCTCACTCACCTGGAATGCAGTATTTAAAGAACTCACCATCCCACCTGCACACCCACATAGAGACATCTCCCCACTGTGTTTCAGATGCTCATGGCGTCCCCTCAAACCCTGGTTCTCTGTCTGCTGGTCCTGGCAGTCACTGAAGCCTGCGGCCAGGAGGCAGTCATCCCAGGCTGCCACTTGCACCGTGAGTACCTCTGGCAGCAGACAGCTAGGAGGAGTGGAGGTTCTGGGTGGGAGCAAAGAGCTGATAGAGTGGACAGTGGGGCAAGCAGCACCCTAGAGGGCCCCACACCGAGGCACAGGCAACAGGAGCTGGGGCGAGGCAAACCTTGGCAGAGGCACCGTCTACTGCTTGCCTGTCTCCCTCTAGCCTTCAATGTGACAGTGCGAAGTGACCGCCAAGGCACCTGCCAGGGCTCCCACATGGCACAGGCCTGTGTGGGTCACTGTGAGTCCAGCGCCTTCCCTTCTCGGTACTCTGTGCTGGTGGCCAGTGGCTACCGACACAACATCACCTCCGTCTCTCAGTGCTGCACCATCAGTGGCCTGAAGAAGGTGAGGAGGGCCCGAGCCCGATCGATGGACGTTGGGGTTGGGGGAAGACTCGGGAGATGGAGATATAAGACAGCCCTGAGAAAGGGGACTGCAGCACGGACTCCCCTCTCCTGCAGGTCAGAGTACAGCTGCAGTGTGTGGGGAGCCGGAGGGAGGAGCTCGAGATCTTCACTGCCCGGGCCTGCCAGTGTGACATGTGTCGCCTCTCTCGCTACTAGCCCATCCTCTCCCCTCCTTCCTCCCCTGGGTCACAGGACTTGACATTCTGGTGGGGGAAACCTGTGTTCGAGCTTCAAAAACTGGAAGGCGCTCCAACCCTGCTGGTTACTTGCTATGGAATTTTTTTAAATAAGGGAGGGTTGTTCCAGCTTTGACCCTTTGTAAGATTTCGTGACTGTCACCTGAGAAGAGGGGAGTTTCTGCTTTCTTCCCTGCCTTTGCCTGGCCCTTCTAAACCAATCTTTATCATTTTACTTCCCTCTTTGCCCTTACCCCTAAATAAAGCAAGCAATTCTTGAGTTTCTCTCTTTATTAAGTCTACCCACAGCCAGGGAAAGAGGGGTAGACCATGATTACTGTGACCCCCCCCTTACCCCAGGACACTGTGAATCTCTTCTTGCCTGTGCCCTCACCCTCCCCCTGCCCAATAAATAAAAAGGGGACAAGGAAGTACACAGCAAGGGAGGGGAGGAGTGTGCACCCAGGACAGTGTCTGTGTAGAGGGTGAGCTGGGCGAGAATAAATAAGACCATGGACCCCATGGTGGGGATGAGGAAGGACCTCACGCTGGCCGAGGCAGGGGCAGGCGAGGCGCTGAGTGCCCTTGCCCAAGGCCAGGAGCAGAGGGTGGGAGCCCGCCTGCAGCCCGGAGCCCAGCTTTGCGGGGCGGGGGAAGATCCCTGATGGCAGCTTCCTGGTCAAGCTTGCCCTTGTCAAGTCCTGCCGCGAGGGGCTGAGCATTCTGTTGCCAAGACCACCATTGCCTCTCCTCGTCTCCCCCCAGTGAAAGCTGGGCTGGGCAGGGAGTCCTCAGAAGCCACTCTGGCAAGGCCAGGGGTAGGTGTGTTTCTCTCTGGGCCCCTGGACAGGAGAAGGGATAGAGGGACTGACAGCTCTGGGTTTAGCTTGTCCCCTTCTGAGGTGCTGTCTAGCTCTGACCCCCACTGGTGGCCACCTGGGGTGTAAGCCGCTGGAGAGGGGCCTCCTTGGCCCCCTGGGTCCCCTGTAGCCGGCGTAGCCGCAGCTCCTCCAGACCTTGCCATAACTCCTGACGCTCCTGGGCCTTCTGCTGCTCCCTGGGGAGAGACAGTGAGGCAGCTCCCTTTCCTGGGGCCCCCCACAGTCCAGACTCCCTCACTACCACCCCAGCGGCAAAGGGAAGGCATGGAACCATTTTTGTTCTGTGACTCCATAAAAACCCTCTGCTGAGGGAAGAGAGCAGAAGAGAGACAGATCCCAGCCTGCAGTCACGGAGAAGACGATGAGTGGGGCTCTGAGTGGTTCTGGCTTCTGTAGGAAGCTACAGGGATTCAGAACAAGTCCGAGCTACTCGAAGAATGACGGGAGGACACAGGGGCAGACAGGCATAGGATGGCAGGAGCACGCAGAGTCTTGCACGTCTGATCAGATAGGGTTCGGGGTGGTCCTCAGGTTCCCTCCAGTCATGGGGGTCTGATTCCTCCCTGCTCTTCTCCCTTCCCCCACGCCCAGCCCCCAACACTCACTGCTGCTTTTCCAGCTTGTAGGAGGCCGTGAGCTCATCAAACAGCTTCCCATTCATCTCCATGAAGGTCTTGAGCACATTGTAGATCAGCGATACGATGGTTCTTGGCAGGGTCAAGGAGGGACGAGGAGATGAAACAGCTTTGGTTTGCCCACCTCTCCCTTTCCCTGCCCTTCACATGCAGCATTCCACCCTGAACACAAGCACTGCCCACTTCCCTGTCCTTTTCACCACCCCTGGGCCATCTTTCGACGCTTTCTCTGATACTCTCCAGCTAGGAGTAACCCTGGGGTCTGGACTGGCTGGCCCTGGTCCCAGTTTCTGTGAGTTAGGTCACGGCCTGGCACTCACTGGTTCCAGTGCTCCTTGGACACTTGGTAGAGGGTCCCAAACACAGCAGGCAGCACAGTGTGGCAGTTGTCCTCAATGAGGCTTAGGATATACTCATTGTTCCAGAAATACAGAGCCCGCTCTGCAACCTGGGGCAGACAAGATGGCAGAGTGAGTGACTGGCAGTGGCTTCTCTCTGTGTGCAAGGTCTGGTGTCCATCACTACCTCAATGCCCAGGCCCCCTGACCTTCACACACCCCACCTTCAAGGCTCATCTGAGCCCTGGAGGAAGCAACAGTGTTGAAGGGAAAAGAGCATTAGATATGGAATCCAATGCTGCGGGGGAATCCTAACCACTACAGACTCTACTACGCCACGTGACCTTGGGAGACGCATTTAACCTCCCAGCCTCAGTTTTCTCATCTGTAAAATGGGCTAATAATACCTATGTCCACAGGATGTTATAAGAATCCAATGAGATACTAGACTTTTAGGTGTTTAATGAACCGAAGGGCCAGAATCACTGTGAGGAAGACTTGACTTCCACTGGGTTATGACCCATAAGAACGAGAGGAAGTCTGCACGTGCCTGCAGCAGAACATGAGTTAGAGTTAGCTGGGATGACATGGGGAAGCCTGGCTGCATCCCAAAGCGAGTCTAATGAAATCTAAGGCCACTAGCAAAAGGGGAAAAGTGATAACAGTCCTCCATCCCATTCTGGAGCACACTTCAGTTTACCAAACATGTTTACACTCACAATCTCTTCCATCCTCATCCCCACCCTGTGAAGAGGTTGTTGGCCCATTTTACAGCTGCAGAAGCTTAATCAGAATCAGAGTGGCGCAGTGATTTGCTCAAGGCCCCTCAGCCAGTGGAAGGCAGGTCGGAGGCTTCACCCTAGGTCTCCTGACCCTAAGTCCGGCATCTCCCCATTACCAGACCCGGGATTGGAGGAGAAACTGAGGGCAAAGGGAGCTGTATTAGGTCAGCTACCCAACCTTTCCAGGCCAGCCCTGCTCCCGTCCCCGCCTGTCCTGCCTCATACCTGGAAATGGGGGCTGGAAACACAGCGAGCCACCTGCTTAAAAAGGGGCTCCTGGATCTTCACAAACTGGGAGGGCTCGATGACATCAAGAATCTCTTCCATCTCCCCCAGAAACATCACCTGGGTGGGGTGGGGAGGGGAGTAGGGACAGAGGGGCAGCAGCTCACATCTCCCCCTACACATACACACACCTGACTGCCTTCTAGAGGCCGAGCCCTCCCAGCCTCCCTCTGGTGGCATCAAAGCCCTTCTTCATACCTCCTTCTGGGTGCAGGTTTTTGGCCAGTATTTGAGCAGCCCCCGGATCACCTGTGGGAGGTAAGACAGAGAGGAGTCACGCCTGCGGAGACGAGAGGCTGCCTTAGCCCCCAGAGGTACTCACGTGCTCCGTCAGAGTGGCATCCTTCTCCAGGAACTGCACCACACAGTATGCCAGCTGCAAGGGGGCAGAGGTGGAGAGAAGGAAGATGGGTCAGGAAGGCATCAGGTGCCAAGACTTGCTGCCCAGGACAGAATGCCAGACACTGCTCCCCCACGGCCTGTTACTTTCTTATTCACCAAGCATTTATCACCTGTCTAGGATGTACCAGGCATCACACTCAGTGTGCTGGGAATACAACTATGATCTCACGGGGAGGGGGGACAGTCAACAAACTCATCTTTATAAATTTTGCAAAAGGTTCCATAATATGGCTAGTGTGGTGGCTCACGCCTGTAGCCCAAGCACTTTGGGAGGCTGAGGCGGCAGAATCACTTGAGCCCAGGAGTTTGAGACCAGCCTAGGTAACATAGCAAGACACTGTCTCTACAAAAAAAATTTTTTTTTAATTAGCCAGGCATGTGGCATACATCTGTGGTCCCAGCTACTCGGGAGGCTGAGGAGGGAGGACTGCTTGAGCCCAGGAGGTAGAGGCTTCAGTGAGCCATGTTCGTACCAATCCTCTCCAGCCTAGGCAACAGAGTAGGGTTTTGTCTCAAAAAAACAATTTGTGTATCAAAATCTCCCATAATAGATTTGTGTATCCAAATCTTTGGGAATATAGAGGGAGGAGAATTTCATTCTGCCAAGGGAGGATAGAGAAGAAAAGCCTGGCCTCACAGAGCTGATATCTGAGGTTAGCCTTAAAGCGCCAGTGGGAATTCTCTAAGGTAGATGGAACAGAATTATAAAAACAAAAATGGTGAGATAGGATCCCTGGAGGATCTGACCTCCAGGACCCACTGGCAACCCTGACTGTCTGGAGCCCCTGCTGCAGCGGGGCCAGGCCTGGGCCTTACCTGGGCGTGAAAGACAGACAGCGACTTGACAGAGTGCAGGGGGATCAGGACGCGAACTAGGAACTGCTTGTGCTCCGTCTTCAGGGGCAGCGCAAAGCCATTGATGATGCTGAGGAGGAGGCAGAAGAGAGGAAGAGGGCTCGGGTGACCTGGCCCCAGTCCCTCCTTCCAGAATCCGGAGCTCCAATTGAGGCCCAGGGAGAATCACCTTCCTAGGATCTCCAGCAGCTCAGCCACACCATTGAAGTGCTCGAACTCATAGATGAACCTGCAAGAGAAGAACGCAGGCGGGCTCAAAGCAAGCAGGGTAGGCCCAGTGCCCCCTTAGGCATCCTGCCTGCCCACCCTCACCCGCACAGCATGCTCATCCAACTCCCCCCAACCCAGAGGCCATGCTCCCTTCCCAACATCCCAAACCAGGCCCCATTGAGATCCCCGCCCCCCACACTGAAATGCCCTTCTCAGCCCAGCCACCTCTGCCACTGAGTCCCAAGCTCTTGCCAGTCAACCAAGAGAATGACAAACACTTGGCACATCTACTCTGTGCCACATAAGTCTCCAAATTATCCAGGGAGATGGGGGTTATGAAATCCATCACACGGATGAAGAAACCAAGACTCGGCGGTTAAATGAAACAACCCTCAGGGAATCTAATGGACTTCAAGGTACCGGAGGACAGGGATCATGGCTCACCCATTTTGTAGCTAAAAACAGTAACAACTAATGTTTCAGAGTCCCAGCCTCAGTCCAGTAGCTATGCTGAGTGCTTTGGAGGCAAGGCCCCATGTCATCTTGATGATGGTCCCTGAGTTAGTACAAGCAGCACCCCCATTTTTATCTTATCTTTGAGATGGAATCTCGCTCTGTCGCCCAGGTAGGAGTGCAGTGGCGCAATCTTGCCTTACTGCAACCTCCACCTCCCAGGCTCAAGTGATTCTCCTGCTTCAGCCTCCCGAGTAGCTAGTATTACAGGTGTTTACCACCACACTCAGCTAATTTTCGTATTTTTAGTAGAGACGGGGTTTCACCACAGTGGCCAGGCTGGTCTTGAACTCCTGATCTCAAGTGATCTGCCCACCTCTGACTCCCAAAGTGCTGAGATTACAGGCATGAGCCACTGCACCTTGCCAGCATTCCCATTTTAAAGACGAGCAAACTAGGAGAGAGCTTAAGTAATTTGCCCAAGTTCACCCAAATGTTGGAACCAAACTCAAATGTAGGCCATATTGCTTCAGAGCCATGGTCTCAACTATAAGGCCATGTGAGCCTTGATGCCCAGTGTGTGCTGGTGCTCAGTGCACGTTTGCAGAAAGAACCTCTCTCTGGGTCCTTATAGCCTGGCATGATAAGGGTCAAAAGATTTAGCTCCTAGGCCCCTGGACTGACCCAGTCCCTGCAAACCATTTCATCTCTCTTGGCTTCTACTTTCTCATCTGTAAAATGGAAATAAATACCTATTCTCTGCCGGCTTCACAGACTTTGTATAATCAGTATGTATTACGTTACTGAGAAACGGCTTGGAAAACAGAAGTTCCACAAGGGCCCCTGCAGCCCAGGAGCCTTTGCTTTTTGCTGTAGCAGTCTTCTTTTTTTCTTTTCTTTTCTTTTCTTTTTTTTTTTTTTTCCGAGACGCAGTCAGCCTCTGTCGCCCAGGCTGGAGTGCAGTGGCATGATCTCGGCTCACTGCAAACTCCACCTCCTGGGTTCAAGTAATTCTTGTCTCAGCCTCCTGAGTAGCTGGGATTACAGGTGCCTACCACCATGCCCGGCTAATGTTTGTATTTTTATTAGAGACAGGGTTTCACCATGTTGGCCAGGTTGGTCTCAAACTCCTCACCTTAGGTGATCCACCCACCTCGGCCTCCCAAAGCACTGGCATTACAGGCATGAGCCACCACACATGGCCTTTGCCTCAGTCTTCTAACAGCCCTCTTGCCCTCTCCAGGTCTCTGCTGGGCAGGCAGCAGCCACTCACCGGAGGAAGATGTGGTTGCACTGTTTGCGGATGTAGGCCCGGAGACCCAGGAACTTGCCGTAGACCCGGTGCAGAATGGTCTTGAGGTACTCACGCTCCCGGGGGTCCTCACTATCAAATAGCTCCAGGAGCTGTAGGAACCAGAGTCAGGGTCAGGGTCAGGGGAAAGGTCCACCCCAGGTTGCTTCCATCCTATCCCTGGCCCCTCAGAGAGCCTGCCCCTGCCTTGTGGTACCACCCAGCCTGGGCTCCCCACTTCACCATCAGGACAAACTTTTGATCCACATATCTCTTGGCCACGGAGGGCTGGAAGTCTGGGCTCTCCAAGAAACGCAGGAAAAACTCATATACCAGCTGGGGGAGGGGGACAGACAAAAAGGTGAGTTCAGTAACAGCCTCACCCACTCATTCCACCCTATGGCCCTCATCCAACTGTCTAGGGGTTAAAGAGGCCCTTTCCCCATGCCTTGGATCTCTTCCGAAACTTGGATCTCTGTCTTCCCCAACCCTTCAGACCTGCAGGTGTGGCCACGAAGGCTCAAGGTTGGGCTCATCCTCTTCAGGGTCAAATTCAGGGTTCTCACTGGGTGGCAGAGTCCGGAAGATATTCACTGAGATCTGAGTGGCAGAGGTGGGGTTCATTAAGGAAAAGCCCTTGAAGCCAGAAGCCAGGGAGTCCCTCATTCAAAATTCTTTCTTTCTTTCTTTCTTTCTTTTTCTTTCCCAAGACAGGGTCTCGCTCTGTTGCCCAAGCTGGAGCACAGTGGTGCAATCTCGACTCACTGCAACCTCAACCTCCCAGGCTCAAGCCATCCTCCCACCTCAGCCCTCTGAGTAGCTGGACTACAGTAGCACACCACCATGCTCCGCAAATTTTTAAATGTTTGTAGTGATGTAGTCTCACTGTCAGGCTGGCCTCGAACCCCTTGCCTCAAGTGATCCTCTCGCCTCAGCCCAAAGTGCTGGGATTACAGATGTGAGCTGCTGCTCCTGGCCCTCATTCAAAGTTCTAACAGGTTGATTTCAGCACCTGCCCCAGCAAGCAGTTCATTCCTTGGGCAATCATCACCTGAACGCCTAGTTCGTGCAAGACCTGGGCCAGGGGCTGGGAACCCAAGGGTGAGTGGGACACATCCCTGCCTTCTAGGCAGGTACAATCCAGTGGGGAGAACAAGGTTGGAAGCTGTGAGGTCTACGGGCAGGAAAAGAGAATTTCCAGCTTGGGCATTGAGAGCAGCTTCTCGGCAGAGGCAGCACCTGAGCCAGGCCACGGATGGTAAGGGGTGTGGGGTAGAGCACTCCAGGCCTCAGACAAGTATAAGCAAAGGTGTGAAGGTGGGGCAGGCCCAGAGGCATTCAATGGGTGTCGGGCAGCAGCGGGTCACGGGGAAGGAGGACGTGGACTAAGGCCAAGCCGACGAGTGCAGGGTTATTCTCCACGCAGGGGTCCTGTGGACAGGTCACGGGGCTCACGCACCCTCTTGGCCGACCCTCGGAGCCTGGGTGGCAGGTGCTTACCATGCGGATGATGTCTGGGTAGACGGGCTCGATGAGGACACCCCGGGTACTCCCCACACACTCCACCAGCTCGTTGAGGGCCGCCCGCTTCACCTCCTTCCCCTTGAGGTCAGCCACACAGTCCAAGAAGTCAAACATCACCCCACACTGGGCCAGCTTCCGGCTCAGCAGCTCATGCAGCTCAGAAGCTGGCACATCTGGGGAGGGAGGGCATCCTGAGCCTGAACCCCAGCTCCCCCCGCTGCCCCAGCTCTGGGTGGGACAGACCCTCCTAATCTCCAGGGCAGTCTCTGCTGCCCCCAGCCCCCATGCTCTTGTGCCATCTCCTGCTCCTTGCAGACAACTACTGTCCCTTCCTCCATTCCTGGGGGTTGAGGGTTGCTTTTCTTCCTCCTAATCCAGGCTCAGAAAGTACGGTGGCCCGATTTTTAAAACGAGATCACAAATCCTGGATGCAGAGGCTTTCCACAGGTGCCCCAAACAGCTGCTGCCTCCCTCTCAGCTGGCACCCTGTTCTAAGGGCCAGAAATGGGGAGGGGTTCAGGGCCAAGGATCTCTATGGTGTCCTCAGGCTTGGCCAGTCTGGCCCCTACGGCCCAGGGCTGGGGAAGGGAGCTACCTGGTGATCCCAGGGAACCCTGCCAAGAGCCTGCTCCAGGGATCCGGCAGCTGGCTGGGCTGATAGTGGCCCCTGGAACCCAGGCTATGGGCCCCACCCTTGGCCCTGGTCTGCCCCTAGGGTGGCGCCACCTTCGGATGTCCCACCTCCAAGGATGACAGGCCAGTCAGGCCATGCGTCAGCAGAGAGGGCTGGAGGGCTGGGGTCAGTTCTGATGGCGTAGAACCTAGCCTGGAGGGGTATCCAAACTCCCTCTCTTGGTAGTTGCCCGCTGCCTCCCACCCCACCCCACGGCCCTGCTGGTCCCCTCGGGGGCTCGATTCCCCTGGTGGCCAGCAGCCAGCTCACCTTTGAGCAGGGGCAGTGGCGTGAGCTCCTGCTGGTTGCTCTGATAGCGGAACTGAGAGGAGCTGTGGGAGCGCCGGGGCCGGGCTCTGCGGAGGGAACGGCGGGAGAAGCCGTCCACCTTGTCGGGTGGGGGCACAGGCGACAGCCCGGGGGAGGATGGGCTGGTGGGGGTGCTTGCAGGGGGCAGCTTCGTCTCCATGGCAGTCAGGCGGCAGGTCAAGCTTTCAGAGCCCCGGGGGTTCTTTCTGGGCCTGGGAGGTGCTGGGTGAGACTGGACAGACTAACTTGGTCCCATCCTGTCCGGTCGTGGGGGGGGGGGGCACAACCACAGTCCTGGGCCCCCCCCCAGGGCCTCCGGCAACTGCCCAGTCCTGGGGGGCAGGCAGGGTAGAAAGGAGGATGGCTCAGGCCTCAGATCCTTCCTAGGGGTCCTGAAGAGTCCAGTTAGGGTTCCCGCCCTGGCTCTTTTGAAAACGAAGTCAGGCAGAAAGGTCAGCAAGAAAGAGACAGAGAAAGCCCGTCAGTTCCTCAGGAGAGCCGGCAGGCTGTGTGGAGCGCCAGGTCTTTTCCCTCCTATCCTTGCCCAGACCCTAATAGGGGTGCAGCCCCCTCCCATCCTGGACATGTTTCTCCCTTCTCTCAGACAGAAAGGCTCCAAAACAACCCCTCCCAGAATAGGGCCTATCCCCCAAGCCAGCCCCGACTCAGAATGGAGCCCCGATCGTCATCCCTGCCCCTTTCAGAATGGAACGCATCGCTGCTCCACTAACCTCGGCCTCTTGGGACAACCCCAAGACTGGAGGTGCTGTCCCGATGCCACCCCGCTCCTAGAACCCGGCACCCTCCCCCACCTCAGCTTCTCCTTCCTGGCCCCCCAAACCTCATGGGGTGGGGGACACTCACTTCTCGGAAACCCAGACTTCGGTCGCCAACCCGCAGGGGCTGCCCGTGGGGAGGGCGACAGCCGTTCAAGGCCCCTTCGTAGCGGTTCCGCTCGGGGCGCTGGGGTTGGGCGGCGGCGCTCCTGGGTTCTCTCCCGGGCTCCGGGGGGGCTGGAGCATGCCCCCAACTCAGCCCCGGGCCGGGACCGGGCGCTCGGCGGGCTCTGCACCGGCCTTCGCAGCGCGCGGATCTCCGCTGAAGTCCTGGGACTCCGACCCAGCGCGGTGCAGCGCAGCGGGAGCCCCGGCTCGGCTCCGTGCGCACCGGCACCCGCCGCCCAGCTGCTCAGGATGACATCAAGTCACCTCCCCCCGCCCGGCCCGCACCTCCCCGCGGGCTGAAAGTGGGGGCTGCGTCAGGAAGGCCCGGGGCCGCTGGGAGATGTAGTCCCCGTGCCGTTTAAAGTGAGCTGCCAGACCAAAGGGGACACCCTTGAGGGCAGACTCTGGGGTGAAGGCCGAAGCTTTTGAAGCCAGAGAGCAGAGTGGGATGGGCTCTAGCTGGGGGCGGGAAGCGTGGATTCTGGAAGGGAGGCAGAATAGCGAAAGAGGACGGCTTAGGAGTTTGCACCAGAAAAGTGGGGTGATGCCAGGACACTGACAGGAAGGAGTCACAGCCAGCTATGCCAGGCCCACAGATTTGGCCTGGGCCTTCTATTCCCTAGGCCATCCCCGTAGGAACCTCACCCTCACCCCAGAACCAAGAGACACTTCAGAAACCCCTTGGAAACCAGCACTGGACTAGTTAAAAGTCTGCGATGAGTCAGTGCTTGCTGGGAGGGGTGTGGTGCACTCAAGGCTGCTGGGAAATGCAGTCCATCCTCAGGCCTGCAGTCCCCCTCCCGTCCCTTGCTGTCTATAGTGACATCATGGTCTCCGGTTTAAAGGGCCAGTCCTGGAGTGGCAAAGCCCGAGAGGAGGTTTTCTCCTGGAGCTGCCACCTCATCCCAGGCAGCCTGGCCTTCCCAGATGGACCTTTCAGCCCCGCTGGGCCCTAAGGTGTGCTGGGTGGGACAGTGTCTCTTGCTCAAAATCCCACTGCTGGCGTGCAAGGCAGGAGTTCGGCATGCTGACCAAAAGTTCCTAGCCTGCAGTCCTGGGCCCCAACGCTCTTTATAGCCCTGAACTCCATCCCACTACACTGCTGTGAAATCTCCACCCTGAAATGTTGCCTGGATAAGCAGCTGGTCCACGGTGAGCAGCAGGAAAGGGTGATGAGACCAGATAATGAGGTCCGGGAAGGGGCTAGGGGCCTTTTCAGAGTCTGTCCCATCCTGCTTTGGGTCTTGGTGACCACTCAGTGCTCCAGTGGAACCGCCCAGCCATCCTCCCGGAATGGCTTGCAGAGGAAGCCTGGGTGTGCAAGAGGTGCCCATCTACCAAAGCAACAGAAGACAGAGGCCTGCACTGAGGGCCGCAGTTCACCAGGCTGGGGTCCAGGACTCCAGCACTGGAGACCCAGCAAGTGCTCTGCTTGCTCAGGAACCTCCGGCAGGCCTTGCCCATCCGGCCCTTGGTGTCCCTGTCTGTCCAGTGGGAATCCATGATCTCCCTCCTTGCCCACCTCCCAGGCTCTTCTGCATCCCTGAACAAGCTGAGGGAGGGCAGGCCCACAGAGCCTCTGCAGCCAGGCAAGGACCCTGAGGCCAAGAGAGGAGAAGCGCCTTGCCCAGAGTCACACAGCGTGTCATCAAAAGTTGGGGCCAGAGGGCAGGCCTCCACCTCCCAGATGGCTACAGCCCACCTCCACAAGCCCCCTGGGTACCAGTGCGCTGGTCTCAAGGCTAGACTGACCACACAGGACTGGTGTTTTATATAAAGGAAGTGCTAAAGCCAGGTGTGATAGCTCACACTTGTAATCTCGATACTTTGGGAGGCTGAGGTGGGAAGATCACATGAGCCCAGGAGTTAGAGGCTGCAGTAAGCCATGATTGTGCTGTCGCACTCCAGCCTGGGTGACAGAGACTGTGTCTCAAAAATAAAACAAAAAACAAAAGTGCTCCATTTGAGAACTGGGGCACTGAAGAGTAGAGGAGAGGCATAAGACTTTTGGAAGAAAAAGAAAACTTTTTTTTTTTTGAGATGGAGTCTCGCTCTGTCGCCCGGGCTGGAGTGCAGTGGCACGATCTCCGCTCACTGCAAGCTCCGCCTCCCAGGTTCACACACCATTCTCCTGCCTCAGCCTCCCGAATAGCTGGAACTTCAGGTAACTGCCACCAAGTCCAGCTAATTTTGTTGTGTTTTTAGTCGAGATGGGGTTTCACGGTGTTAGCCAGGATGGTCTCGATCTCCTGACCTCGTGATCCGCCCGCCTCGGCCTCCCAAAGTGCTGGGATTACAGGCGTGAGCCACCGTGCCTGGTTGAAAAAAAAGACTTCTGAAGTGGTGGCATTTGAACTGGGTCTTGAAATAGGCACAGTGTCACTTGGGGGTATGCAAGGTTGAATATTCTTTTTTTTGTTTTTGAGAGTCTCACTCTGTCACCCAGGCTTGAGTGCAGTGGCACCATCTCGGCTCACTGCTGCAACCTCTGCCTCCCGGGCCCAAGCAGTCCTCCTGCCTCAGCCTCCCAAGTAGCTGGAAACACAGACATGCGCCATCATGCTGGGCTAATTTTTGTCTTTTTGGTAGAGACAGGGTTTTGCCATGTTGCCCAGGCTGGTCTCAAACTCCTGAGCTCAAGTGATCCATTTGCCTCAGCCTCCTAAATGCTGGGATTACAGGTGTGAGCCACTGCACCTGGCTTTTTTTTTTTTTTTTTTTTCTTTTTTTTTTGGAGTGGCGTGATCCTGGCTTGCTGCAACCTCTGCCTCCCGGATTCAAGCAATCCTCCCACCTCAGCCTCAGTCCCGAGTAACTGGGACCACAGGTGCATACTACCACTCCTGGCTAATTTTTTGTATTTTTTGTAGAGATAGGGTTTTGTCATGTTGCCCAGACTGGTCTCTAACTCCTGGGCTCAAGTGATCCTCCCACTTTGGCCTCCCAAAGTGCTGGGACTACAAAAGTGAGCCACCATGTGTGGCTTTTACCACAATTTAAACGAAATGCATTACATTGTGTTATATGCAACAACAGATATATGTTCAAAACAAAAAAAAACAGTCACCCATTTTAGTTGTATAATGTATAGATGAAGTTCCATGTATTTATAGATGAAGTTTGTTTTTTGAGGTGTGTCCAGATCCCCCTGTTCTCCTGGCTGCCCCTGAGCTACCTAAAGGAGCTTCTCTGGCCTGGACACCCAGTTCCCTGCCATCTGCCTGGGATCTCCTTCCTCCACTCCACCCAGCCTTGAGGGATGGCTGCTCTTCCTCCATAAAAGCCCTTCCCTCTGATAAAACCCAAGCTCTCCACCCAGGACAGAGTCAAAAGCCACAGTCCCCAGGCCACCTCCATGATCCCTTTCTCACCGAGAGGGTGGACCATCCATGGGGGAAGGGAGAGACTCCTTCAGGGCCCCTGAGGCCTAAAGCACAACAGTTTACCTGATGAGTTTTCACCTAATCTAAGGTAGGAAGGATGCCCCTGGGAGCTCACCCCTGGGCAAAGCCTGGCCCTCCCCGTTTTCTCTCTATGGGGAGGAATCCTGGCCCCAAACTTCCCCAGACCTCTTGAGTTGACTGGAATCCAGTTGTCCAGTAGAAGTCCCTAAATGCAGTGGCCAGGGCCAGTGTATTTGTTAGAACTGCTGGACCTAGGCCAGGTGCAGGGGCTCAGGCCTGTAATCCCAGCACCTTGGGAGGCAGAGGCAGGCAGACTGCTTGAGACCAAGAGTTCAAGACCAGCCTGGGCCACATGGTGAAACTCCATCTCTACAAAAAAATAGAAAAATTAGCTGGGCATGGTGGCATGAGCCTATAGTCCCAGCTACTTGGGGAGGCTGAGGTGGGAGGATTGCTTGAGCCTGGGAGGCAGAGGTTGCAGTGAACTGTGATCATGCCCCTGCACTCTAGCCTGAGCAAGAGTGAGGTACTGTCTCAAAAAAAAAAAAAAAAAAAAATTACATATAGAACTGCTGGACCTAAGGCTGGGCGTGGTGGCTCACACCTGTAATCCTAGCACTTTGGGAGGAGTAGGCGGGCAGATCACGAGGTCAAAAGTTCGAGACCAACCTAGCCAACATGGTGAAACCCCGTCTCTACTAAAAATACAAAAATTAGCCAGGCGTGGTGGTGCGCACCTGTAATTCCAGCTACTCAGGAAGCTGCGGCAGGAGAATCACTTGAACCCAGAAGGTGGAAGTTGCAGTGAGCTGAGATCACACTATTGCACTCCAGGCTGGGAGACAGAGCAAGACTCTGTCTCAAAAAAAACCAAAAAACAAAAAACTGCTGGACCTAAAGTGGGGCTTGGGACTTCGCTGCAGAATGCCCCATGAGGTTCCCAACACCACCTTTCCTCCCAAGAGAAGATCGTCCCCTTTACTGTGCCAGGATTTTTTGATTACTCCTTTAGCTCCTCCTCTGAGGCTAGGTTGGGGAATGACTGTCTCTGGAGTTGGTTTTCTACGGAGCTTGTCTGGGGAAGTATCTTTGCGTCCTCTCAGTCCTGTCTGATCTTCTGCTGCGGCACACTCACGGCACTGGGAATTGGAGGTCAGGAATGGTCCTGCAGGCACCAACTCCTAAGAGATGGATGTGCCCACCAGTTAAGTTACAAGAGACAGATGTGAGGCAGATGTGTTTGCTCTCCTCCCTCACTGGAGGACAGCAAACTCCCAGAGTGGCTCCAGGGGCCTAGAAAGGACAACTTTTCTTGGACCAAGAGAATATCCACTTCTATCCCCACCGCCTTTGGAAGGGAGAAGTGGTGTTTTTTCTTTTTTCTTTCCTTTTTTTGTTTTTGAGATGGAGTCTTGCTCTGTCACCCAGGCTGGAGTGCAGTGGTGCAATCTTGGCTCACAGCAACCTCTGCCTCCTGGGATCAAGTGACTCTGGCCACCTCAGCCTTCCAAAAATGCTGGGATTACACGAGTAAGCCACCGTTCCCAGCCTCTTTTTTCTTTTTATGATTTCTGAATCTTAATGCTTTTTCATTCATTCGCTCCATAGCACTTAGACACGTAGCCTTGGTCTCCTCTCCCTTAAGAATGGGGATATTAATAGAACCTCCCTCACGAGCATATGGTGAACAGCAGAGCCGAGGAGATTGTGCACGTAAAGTAACAAGCCCAGGGCCTAGGACAGCACACAGGCTTCATTCATGGTGGCAATTATATTTACTATTAATTTTTCTTTTTAGACAAGATCTCCGTCTGTCACCCAGGCCGGAGTGCCATGGTGCATTCATGACTTCACTGCAATTTCAAACTCCTGGGCTCAAATGACCACATGTACGCACCACCACGCCTGGCTAATCTTTTGAAACTTTTTTTTTTTTGTAGACACAGGGATTCAGCTATGTTGCTCAGGCTGGTCTCAAACTCCTGGGCTCAAGCAATCCTGCCTCAGCCTCCCAAAGTGCTGGGATTACAGGAGTGAGCAACCCAACCCGGTCTATTATTATTAATGCAATAATCAGTTGGTGAGCACAGTACTGCCCCCGGCCTGCCATGGAAGAAGGCAGAGCTCTCGATTCCTTCCACAAGCACTTTCTGCTTTTTTTGAGACGGAGAGTGCAATGGCACAAACTCTCGGCTCACTGCAAGCTCCACCTCCCAGGTTTACACCATTCTCCTGCCTCAGCCTCCCCGGTAACTGGGACTACAGGCGCCCGCCATCACGCTCGGCTAATTTTTTTTTGTATTTTGTAGTAGACACGGGGTTTCACCGTGTTAGCCAGGATGGTCTCGATCTCCTGACCTCGTGATCCGCCCGCCTTAGCTTCCCAAAGTGCTGGGATTACAGGCGTGAGCCACTGCGCCCGGCCCATAAGCACTTTCTGAATTGCTGTCCTATCAGCCTGCCTCCCTGAATGGAGCCTGTTCCTTCCTGGTAATGAACTGTCTCCACCTACTAACTCAAGCCCAGTTACAGAGGATAAAACTGAGGGTCACAAGAGGAGAAGAAACTACCCATGGGTGGGACTGGAATACAGGTCCCTGCCCCGTGGGCCAGGGTGGTTGCCCTTGCTTCAGGCTGGGTTTTGGCGTTAGAATTTAAGAGTCCAGCTCCCAAGTAAGATTAAAATGGAAACACAGGTTAGGCGGGGTAGCTCACACCCGTAATCCCAGCTACTCAGGAATCCTTTGAACCCAGGAGGCGGAAGGTTGCGTGAGCTGAGACTGTACCGCTGCACTCCAGGCTGGGCAACAGAGCAAGACTCCGTCTCAAAATAAATACATAAATAAATAAAAATAAAATAGAAACATAGGCTGGGCGCGGTGGCTCATGCCTGTAATCCCAACACTTTGGGAGGCCAAGGCGGGCTGATCACCTAAGGTCAGGAGTTCGAGACCAGCCTGATCAACATGGTAATTAGCCGGGTGTGGTGGCTCACACCTGTAATCCCAGCTACTCCGGGAGGCCGAGGCAGGAGAATAATTTGAACCCAGGAGGCAGAGGTTGCAGTGAGCCAAGATTGTGCCACTGAACTCCAGCCTGGGTGACAGAGCAAGACTCCGTCTCAAAAGAAAAGAAAAGAAACATAATTATCTATGGCTGTTCCTGAAGTTGCCCATGATGTAAGAGGTTTTGTGTGGCCGCCCACTACAGAGCAATGGTTGGCAAACTTTTTCTGTGAAGGGCCAGAAAACAAATATTTTAGGCTTTGCAGGCCTCTGTCTCAAGTACTGAATTCTGCTCTTGTAGCAAGAAAGCAGCCCTGGACAGAACTTAAGCAAATGAGCATGGCTGTGTGACATCAAAACATTATTTATAAACACTGGAATGTGAATTCCATATGATTTTCATATGCCATGAAATGTTCATTCTTCTTTTGATTTTTTCCCTAACCTTTTAAAAAACATAAAAACCATACTTAGCTCACAAGCTGTACAAAAACAATGCCCCCCTGCTTAAAGGAGGCAGAATCCATTCTTTGATTTTAGGACTAGAGATATGAAAAGCTATTATTATTCCAGAGAGGTGCCTAAGGCCTGATTCACGGCAGAGAGAAGGGAGGGTCAGTTAATTTCCCGCTGAGCATTCCGGGATGAGGAGGGAAAAAAAGACCTTCCTTGGTGATGGACTCAGAACCTGTATTTTTGTTTGTTTTTGAGGCAGGGTCTCTCTTGTGTCTAAATCTCTTTTCTTACCTGTAAAGCGGTGGCAATAATCCCTACCTTGAACGATTGTTAAGAGGGCTCAATGAGATAAAGGGTGGTAAAGGATTTTGCAAAATGCAAATGTTTACCCACTTAATTGTTTCCACAGATGCGCGCTTAAGATCGCGCACTGAGTTTATGCCTCTGGGGAAGGCTTCTGCGAAGTTTGATGGGACACTGTACCTTTAAATCCTCCCCAACCACTTAAAGTGGTTGGACGAATCAGCACATGCGCATTCCTTTGCGGGGCCGGCACCTGGAGCAACAGCCTTCCCAGAGCCTGTAGAAGGAAGGTTAAAGGTCCGCCCACACAGTATTTTACGCAAGCGTAAATCATGATTGAGGGCACTATATCATGCAGAGAGCCCAGTCCCTTTTTCGCGCCCGAAGGCTCCGCCCCGCGCAGCCAATCAGTAGGCCTCACCCTTTGCAATAGCCAATGACAGTGAGCGTAGGGGCGTGGCTGGGCGTCCGGGGGCGCGGCCTGGCGCCTAGAGAAGCGGCGGGGCGAGCCGGGGGCTCTAGTGAACAGCAGAGCCGGACGGGGATCGCCGGCGGGCGGCAAGCGGAGGCGGCCCGGCCCCGGCGGTCTCCGAGATGTCACGATGGCTGTGGCCATGGTCAAACTGTGTGAAAGAGCGGGTCTGCCGCTACTTGCTGCACCACTACTTAGGTCACTTCTTCCAAGAGCACCTCAGCCTGGACCAGCTCAGCCTCGATCTGTACAAGGGCAGCGTTGCCCTGCGAGACATCCACCTGGAAATCTGGGTGAGAAGCCAGGCCCGAGGCCAGGAAGGTGCGGAGGGCGGGAGCGCAGCGACCTGAGGCTCCCTGCGGAAAGATTGGGCCGGGGGGATCAGGCACCGGGCGTAGAGAGGCCAGGGGAATCTTGCCCTCTCCAGGCGTCAGAGGCACCCCGGCTGGCTGCTTCAGTTCCTTACCAGAGCCAGAAACTGAGTGGGAAGGGGTTTCCATCTCCACAGGAGGAGAAACTGAGGCTGGAGAGGGCGAGATCACCTGTCTGGAGAATGCAAGACAAACTCGTCGAGTTTGGGGGCTGAGTTAAGGAGGGTGGCCGAGGAGGGGCTGGGGAGGTGGCATAGGAACCGAGCTGGGCCAGGGCAGTGACAGACTTGGGCCTGTGCAGCTGGTCGGGGAAGCTGGTAGGGGTCCGGAGCCCTGGCGAGGACACCTGTGGATCATGTGCCCTGACCTCTTGACCCCACGGTCCTGGGCCCGTAGGTGGGATCAACAAACCACTGGATGTGTATGTCAACAATCGCGTCAGCACCAGTGTTGATCAACACCTCGTGTGCCTGGGTCGCTGCCTACTTCCTGTTTTTGGGAGAGTGGGATGGGCTAAGTGGGTGTCTAGGGAGGGACTGGATGGCCCCCACCCACATCTCCCACCCACCCACCGGGGTCAGTGTCCCTGCCTCGAGGGGGGCCCTCGAGGAAAGGTCGGGAGATCTGGCTTCAAGCCTGGAGGAGGCCAAGGGAGATGCCAGGGAGGCCAAGAGGTGTGAGGTCTGGGTCAGAGACTTGAGGCTGGGAATGGTGAGGAGCCCTGACTCACAGCTCAGCTGACCTGGGGAGCTTTGAAGGAGCCACAAATTCGAGGCGCATCCTGGTCAATCCACCAGGTCCAGAGCAGCAGGGGTGGGCATGGAGGCAGGGACTTCTCAGTTTTGTGGCTGGACTCAGGGGTCTGCTAATCTGGATGGAAGAGCTAGGCTTTAGGGGTAGGCCAGGCCCTGGTGAGCAAATGTGGGGTAGGATAAGCCTCGGCCCTGAACTGGGGGCACCTCCCAGTGGCCTGCTGTCTGTGAATTATGGTGTAGGAAGCCCTCTCTGACCTGTAACCTTAGCCTCTAAGGCTAGCCTGAAAGACGGCCCAGACTTCTAGGCTGCCCCTTTTTTATTTTATTTTTATAGAGACAGGATTTCGCTATGTTGCCCAGGCTAGTCTTGAACTCCTGAAGCGATCCTCCCACCTCAGCCTCCCAAAGTGCTGAGATTACAGTCGTGAACCACCATACCCAGCCCTGGGCTTCCCCTTTTTACTTTCAGCTCTAGAAAACGCCGCTACTCGTGTTCCCTGCCCTCTTGCTGGGGGTCGAATTGGCTTCTCTAGGGCCCTGGTGGAATGCAGGTGCTTTCTTGATAACCAGCCTCTCCTCCCAGCTCAGCCTGCAGACCCCACCTGGAAGGCCCCCAAAGAAGCTGAGTGCCTAGGACCTCTGAAGTGGCCTGAAGAGAGAGAGGCCCGGATCCCAGTCTCAGTCCCTGTTGTATACTGGGTGACTAGATTAGTCCTGTCTCTAGGCCTCAGTTTCCCGAGCTGTGGGTCTCTGGGTGAGGAATTTGGACTCCATCTGCTCTGCCATGTGCTTTTTTATTCTTGGATCCAACCAGTTTACTGAGGCCCTTTCTGGGTGGCACCTGGGGTCACGGGGGAAGCAGGTGGGGTACAGCCTTCAAGGAGCTTCCAGGTTGGCAGGGGTACAACTCCAGCATGGACATTTTAGCCAGGGGCTCAGCCTTGTGCCTCACAGAGAGGTACAGCTACACTAGGTGTTTGGGGTTGAGGGGGGTCCCATCTGGCATCAGGTCAAACCCTCTCTCCTGGACACTGTCCCTTTGAAAACTCTCCTCACCCAGGGTGAACATGGGTTTTCCAGACTCTGCCAGACATGTACCCATGTTGTCCTGTGCCTGCAACACACCACCTTCTACCAGCGCCTACCCCCCTCCCTTTATTCTTCAGTTTGCCCCTCCTCTGACAGACCAGGCTGGGTTAGGCGTCTTCCCCATGGCCCCCTCACCAACCCCCAGCACCTGCTCACCTCTCAGTTTCATCCTAGTTGCTCTGAGTCCCTGGCTGGAGCCTAGCTTGGCTGGGGAATGAAGACATTTTATTTACCCATCTAGTCTCAATGTCAGCATGTAGAAAGTACTCAGCAAATATTATCTTGAATTAAGTGGTGAGGGAAACATTTGCTCTGGCTTGAAGGATTAGGCATCTTTGGGTGATAGGGTAGGGGGGCTGGCCTGTAGCAGGGGACAGCATGAGCAAAGGTAGGACCTTGTAGATAACACGTGGAGGGACGGGGCAAGCCAAGGGTGCTCTCCAAGGCACTGTGGCCAGGTAAGCCTGTGCCAGCCTGTGGGATTTGGGGTTTCCCTGAGCTGGTTTTGTCCCTTGCTTGCTCCCAGTCTGTGAACGAGGTGCTGGAGTCGATGGAGTCACCGCTGGAGCTGGTGGAAGGCTTCGTGGGCTCCATCGAGGTGGCCGTGCCCTGGGCTGCTCTGCTCACCGACCACTGCACAGTGCGCGTGTCCGGCCTCCAGCTCACCTTGCAGCCCCGCCGGGGTCCAGGTGAGGGCAGGGCAGGCTGGGGGCAGGCAAGTGGGGAGGGCCAGGGTGTCCAGGACCTGACTGAGCCAGCCTGCCTTGAGACCCTGTTTCTCCCTACAGTGCCAGGGGCTGCCGACTCACAGAGCTGGGCCTCATGCATGACCACAAGCCTGCAGCTGGCCCAGGAGTGTCTGCGGGACGGGCTACCAGAGCCCTCTGAGCCACCACAGCCCCTGGAGGGGCTGGAGATGTTTGCCCAGACCATTGAGACTGGTGAGCAGGCCCCTCCTGGCCGCCCTGTCCCCTGCCCCTCCATGGCACACAGGACAAGGGCTCCAGACATCGGCATGGCCACCTGGTGCCCAGATGGGAAATTTTGCCTCCCTTTTGCTGCTCCACTTGACCTGAGACCCCTCCCCGACTCCTCAGTGCTTCGGAGGATCAAAGTGACCTTCCTGGACACTGTCGTGAGGGTGGAGCACTCTCCGGGTGATGGGGAACGTGGTGTGGCCGTGGAGGTCCGTGTGCAGAGGTAAGGGCAGGGTGATCTGGGGTGGACTGGTGTGAAGACGGGGAGTGGGAGCTGCTGAATGGTCCCCACCCACAGCCTAGGTTCCTGGGAAGAGGCAGGGTAGGTCTGGGTGGGCCGCGGTGGTGGTAGGGCTGGGGAGGCGGACTGTATCGTGAGCCCGGACTGGTGTCCAGAGGCTGGGTGATACAGGCCCAGAGTGGCCGAGGCCCCAAGAACCAAGTTAGATGCTGAGGGTCTGAGGAGTAAGGGCTGGCCTGAGCCTCTGAGCTGGACATGGCGGTTCAGGGTGGCCTGGGTAAGATGGGGCAGTTCTGCAGGCCAGGCTCCCTGACCCCGTGCCCCTAGAACAGAGCACTGTGTGGAGAGAGGGGCTCCAGGCCTGGGATGGCCAGGGCACGGGCTGACCCTACACTCTCCAGACTGGAATACTGTGACGAGGCAGTGCGGGACCCGAGCCAGGCGCCGCCGGTGGACGTGCATCAGCCGCCTGCCTTCCTGCACAAGGTGCTGCAGCTGGCAGGGGTCCGCCTGTACTACGAGGAGCTCCCCGCACAGGTGAGTGGGCTCTGATTCCCACAGCCCCTGTCTCCTATCCCTTGAGCTCTCTGACCCCCCTCCCATCCTTCCTGACCGTCCATCTCTGACCCCATTTTCTCAACCTTCCCCTCTTGTATCCTCCCACCTCCCAGGAAGAGCCTGCAGAGCCCCTCTTGCAGATTGGCAGCTGCTCAGGGTACATGGAGCTGATGGTGAAGTTGAAGCAAAATGAGGCCTTCCCTGGCCCCAAGGTGGGTCCCCAGGCTCCTGGGGAGGAGGGTGAGTACCCCATCTCAAGACTCCTCCTCCTCAGCAAGGCTGATTATCCGCAGACCAGAGTGGGGATGTCAAGTGGGGGATTTACTTCCTTCTTGGCAGCTAAAGAAACTGAGACTGTAGGCCAGGCACAGGGTTCACGCCTGTAATCCCAGCGCTTTGGAAGGCCGAGGTGGGTGGATCATCTGAGGTCAGGAGTTCGAGACCAGCCTGGCCAACACAGTGAAACCCCGTCTCTACAAAAAATACAAAATTAGCCAGGCATGGTGGCGCATGCCTGTAATCCCAGCTACTCGGAAGGCTGAGACAGGCGAATTGCTTGAACCCAGGAGGCAGAGGTTGCAGTGAGCCAAGATTGTGCCATTGCACTACAGCCTGGGCAACAAGAGCGAAACTCCATCTCATAAAAAAAAAAAAAAAAAGAAAAAAGAAACTGAGGCAGAGAGGTCAAGCTGTGGCCCGGTTCGTACAGCTAGCTGGTAACAGAGTTGAGTTTGGCAGCCAGCATCCTGCTTTCCCAGGGCAAGGGCAGGCGGGTGGTAGCTCTTAGAGGAGCTGGGTGGTGGGCCTAGGCTCCATGGCTGCCCCCTTGGCCCCCAGTTGGAGGTAGCAGGACAGCTGGGCTCCCTGCACCTGCTTCTGACCCCGAGGCAACTCCAGCACCTTCAGGAACTGCTCAGCGCTGTGAGCCTTACAGGTGAGGCCTCTGGGTGGCATGGGGCTGGGGTGGCTGGGAGGGCCAGCCAGCCCAGACTGAAGTCTCCTCCCCTGCAGACCACGAGGGCCTGGCTGACAAGCTGAACAAGAGCCGCCCGCTAGGTGCCGAAGACCTGTGGCTGATTGAGCAGGACCTGAACCAGCAGCTGCAGGCCGGGGTGGTGGCTGAGCCCCTCAGCCCAGACCCCCTTACCAACCCCCTTCTCAACCTGGATAGCACTGGTGGGTGTGGAGTCGGACATGGTTGGAGGGACAGCTAGTGTGGGTGCAGGAGCCTAGGGGCTGGGGCCGGCTGTCCCTGACACTCCTCACTTCACCCACAGACCTCTTCTTCTCCATGGCTGGCCTCACAAGCAGTGCGGCCTCAGCCCTCTCTGAGCTGTCCCTCTCTGATGTAGACCTGGCCTCCTCTGTGCACAGTGACATGGCCTCCCGCCGGCTCTCTGCCCAGGCCCACCCAGCTGGTGAGTTGGAGCACTCTGGAGGTACTCCAGGAACAGGAAGGACTGGAAGAGGCCTTAGTGCTGTGGGATGTCAGGAAACCCCCAGCGATGCCTGGATATCTACCATCTGTGACTTGGTTCCCTGGGGACCAAACGAGGTAGTAGCTGGTGATATAGTGGACAGAGCCCACGTTTTTCAGTCATTGATCTTAGTCAAGCACTTAAACTCTCTGAGACTCAGCTTCCTCTTCCATAGGAGGAGAATGGTGAGATGGGCCTTTGCCAGGCTGTATATTTGGGTTCAGGTTTATTGAGAGCTTATTGTGGGTGGGTGCTAGGCTGGGTGCTTCATCACATCCTATCCTTCCAGCACCCTGTGGAGGGTTCAGTTGAGCCTGGGCAGAGGGCCTGGCCTACTGGAGGCACTGGTGTCACCCCTGCGTGACCAAGCCTTCTGCCAGAGCCACATGGTGTGGCAGACTTGGCCTCCCAACCCCCAGCAGCCATTGCTCCACCTGGGGTACCCAGAATCTCTTGGGAGCCCCTGGTGAAACCTCTGTCCTCTCAGGCAAGATGGCCCCCAATGCCCTCCTGGACACCATGCGCCCTGACTCGCTGCTGAAGATGACCTTGGGGGGTGTGACCCTGACCTTGCTTCAGACGTCTGCCCCATCTTCCGGACCACCTGACCTTGCCACGCACTTTTTCACCGAGTTTGATGCCACCAAGGATGGGCCCTTCGGTTCCCGAGACTTCCACCACCTTCGACCACGCTTCCAGAGGGCCTGTCCCTGTAGCCATGTTCGGTATAAGCCCGAGGCCAGGGCCTGAGGAGAGACCATCGGAGTTCCCTAAGTGCACCTTCTGATGCCTGTCCTCTTTCCCGCAGGCTAACGGGCACAGCCGTGCAGCTGTCCTGGGAGCTGCGGACAGGCAGTCGGGGTCGGCGGACAACCAGCATGGAAATGCGCTTTGGGCAGCTTGAGGTGCTGGAGTGTCTGTGGCCCAGGGGCACCTCCGAGCCTGAGTACACGGAGGTGAGGGCAGAGGCAGAATGTGTGCGAGGCGGGGTCTGGAGGTTTGCGTGGCTGTGGGGCCAGGCCTGACCCTGTGTGCCTCCTGGGTCCCACCCCAGATCCTGACCTTTCCTGGTACCCTGGGCTCCCAGGCCTCAGCTCGGCCCTGCGCCCATCTGCGCCACACACAGACCCTGCGCCGTGTGCCGAAGGTAACCCACCCGCTCCAGGTCACCAGGCTGTCGACTGCTCCCCATGGCGTGTTGACCCCACCCTGGCCTCTGCCATGGCCTCCTCTGCTGCCCAGCCCTGTCTGTTTTCCCCTGTGCTCCACACCTCACCATGCCAGGGCCCTCAAATACCTGCCTGGCCCTTCCCATGCCAGTCTCTTAGCCTGGTCATGCCCTTGCCCTGTCTCAACATGGCAACCCCTGCTGGGCCTCTGTGGCTAAGAAAGGCGCATCTCGGGCGGCTTTTATAAATAAACAAGCACATTGTGTGCACTGGGTGAAGGTGGGGCAGGCGGCCTCCTCGGTGCCCTCCTGGCCCCTGCTCCAGCTCTTCTCCCACTACCAGCGAGGGCCTTCCTGTCCCACACGCTGAGTGCCACTCAGCCCTCCCTAACCTGAACTCCCTCACCCTCAGAGCCGACCCCGGCGCTCAGTTGCCTGCCATTGCCACTCAGAACTGGCCCTGGACCTGGCCAACTTCCAGGCAGACGTGGAACTGGGGGCCCTGGACCGGCTGGCTGCCCTACTGCGCCTGGCCACCGTAACTGCCGAGCCTCCAACTGGCCTGCTGGTGAGAGGCCCCGCCAGGGCCAGGCCGGGGTTGGGTGCAGGGCCTGGGTTCTTCGGCTCTTGGTCACAGTGGGAGGGGCTCTGACGGCAGCTCTGACCCGGAATCCTCCTGCAGACAGAGCCCCTGCCGGCAATGGAGGAGCAGACAGTATTTCTGCTCTCCGCACCCCGGGCTACACTGCGACTGCGCTTCCCCATTGCTGACCTGCGGCCTGAGCGGGACCCCTGGGCGGGCCAGTCTGTGCGGGCTGAGCAACTTCGGCTGGAGCTGAGTGAGCCCCAGTTCCGGTCAGAGCTTAGCAGTGGGCCTGGCCCCCCAGTCCCCACCCGCCTGGAACTTACCTGCTCCGACCTACATGGTAAGAGCTCCCTGAGTGACAGAACCTGGAGCGAGAGGCCTGGCTTCTAGGAGACGTGGGCTTGGGGCTATGGAAGGGGCCCAGTCACAACCCGAGCAGCCCCTAGCTGAGGCCTTTACCAGCTCTTGGGGTCCCAGCCCTGCCGGTCCCTGGCCTACTTGCCAACAGGTAGGGTGGACCCTTTGTCTCTGGCTTTCTCTGCCCACCACAGTGTGTGTGGAGTCAGGGGCACAGCTCTGAGCCGACCTGGGCATTGGGGAAGAAATAGGAAAAGTCAGCAGTGATGACAGCCCTCCCACTTCCCCGTCCCCCTTTAGGTATCTATGAAGATGGAGAGAAGCCACCTGTCCCCTGCCTGCGTGTCTCCAAAGCCCTAGACCCCAAGAGCACTGGGCGCAAGTACTTCCTGCCCCAGTAAGTAGGGGCTCTGGACGGGGCCCAGGAGAGGAGGGTTCTACTGCTGGGGGTGGCAGGGGGCCAGTTTGGAACTGGGTGCTGGGGACCCTGCAGGCCAGTGACAGGCCTGTGCCCCGGCAGGGTAGTGGTGACTGTGAACCCCGAGTCCAGCAGCGCACAGTGGGAGGTGGCCCCGGAGAAGGGACAGGAGCTGGAGCTGTCAGCGGAGAGTCCATGTGAGCTGCGGGAACCTGAGCCCTCACCCTTCTCCTCTAAGAGGACCATGTATGAGACAGAGGAGGTAAGGCTTGGCCCTACCTCTTTCCAGGACCCCCTCCTGCCCACCGCCCGGGTTCCTGCCACAGGAGCCACCTGTGTGGCTGCGGGCCAGGGCAGCATGACCCCATGGGGTGGGCATGAACTGACCCGAAACCAGTGAGGATTTCGGCTCTTCCATTCTTTCCAGCCAATCAGAGTCTTTCTGAAAGGGCACTGGTGAGGGTAGGCCACAGGGAGCATGGGTCCTCCATTGGAAAGATCAGGTCCCACCCCACCTGAACGGTCGATCAGCACTGTCCACTTGGAGAGGCAGTTAAGGGCCAGGCTCTGCCACTTGGTGGCTGTGTCACCTTGGGGAGTTACCTGACCTTGAAGAGTTACGTATAGATGAGTTTCCTCCCCTGGAAAATGGGCACCATGACCTGTCTCTCTTTTTTTTCTTTTTCTTTTTTTTTTTTGAGATAGAATTTCGCTTTGTTGCCCAGGCTGGAGTGCAGTGGCATTATCTCAGCTCACTGCAACGTCCGCATCCCAGGCTCAAGCAATTCTCCTGCCTCAGCCTCCTGAGTAGCTGGGATTACAGGCACCCGCCACCACACCTGGCTAATTTTTATATTTTTAGTAGAGACGGGGTTTCACCATGTTGGCCAGGCTGACCTCGAACTCCTGACCTCAAATGATCACCCGCCTCAGCCTCCCAAAGTGCTGGAATTACAGGCGTGAGCCACTGCGCCCGGCCTAATTTTGTATTTTTAGTAGAGATAGGGTTTCACCATGTTGGCCAGGCTGGTCTCGAACTCCTGACCTCAAGTGCTCTTCCCACCTAGCCCTCCCAAAGTGCTAGGATTATAGGCGTGAGCCACTGCGCCCAGCCTAACCGTGACCTGTGTCATAGGCTTGCTGTGGGGATTAAAGGAGTTAACATACCTGAAACCCTTAGAACAGCACAGGTGTGCCATCAGCACTGTATCCCTATGGCTATCGTGCATCCCCAGCAGAGAAGGGCTCCTATGAATGAATGAATGATGAACAATAGGAGGGCAGGACTGAGACCAGAGACAGGCCCCAGCCAGCATCTCTAAGATGGCCCTCCTGCTCTTTCCCCCTCACCCTGTCCAGATGGTGATCCCTGGAGACCCTGAGGAGATGAGGGCGTTCCAGAGCCGGACCCTGGCACTGTCTCGCTGCAGCCTGGAAGTGATCCTGCCCAGTGTCCACATCTTTCTGCCCAGCAAGGAGGTCTACGAGAGCATCTACAACAGGTGGAGACGCAGGGCCAGCGGGGCGGGACGGGACACGGGTGGGCCTGGCCTCCCTTACCTGCCGTCCACCCATCCATGTCAGGATCAACAACGACCTGCTCATGTGGGAGCCCGCAGACCTGCTTCCCACCTCCGAGCCCGCCGCCCAGCCCTCTGGCCTCCCCGGCCCCTCAGGCTTCTGGCATGACAGCTTTAAGATGTGCAAGTCAGCCTTCAAGTTGGGTATGAGAGGTGCTTGTGCTGGGCTAGAGGGAGGACCCCCAGGTCTGGGACGGGCCAGGCTAGCCCTCCCCGGTCTCCTTCCCAGCCAACTGCTTTGATCTCACCCCAGACTCGGACTCGGATGATGAGGATGCCCAATTCTTCTCAGTGGGGGCATCAGGTGGCCCACAGCCCCCTGCCCCTGAGGCCCCAAGTCTTCACTTGCAGAGCACCTTCTCTACACTGGTGACAGTGCTGAAGGGGCGGATCACAGCCCTCTGTGAGACCAAGGTGAGTGCAACCCCGGGCAGGTGGGTCCCAAACCTCAGAGCTCCTGTTGGTGGCAGAGCAAGACCAGCACGAGCAGCTCCAGGTCACGAATGTGGAGAGCAGGAGGCCTAAGTGGGCAGTGCCAGCCCACCCATGCCAGCCTGCCCATCCTATCACAGCCCATCAGCTCCTTCTGACCCCCTGCTGTATGTAAAGCACCATGCTAGGAGTCGGGATGGGCATGGCGCACCCACCATTCCCACTCCAAGGAGGCAGAGTGGGCAGACCCGGCAGAGATTATTTTCTCCTGGCAGAAGAGGCAAGTGCCATCCAGGGCCTCCAGCAGCGTCCATGGTGGAAACTGGAGCTGACCCCCTTAGGCCAGGGCTCCAGGAGCCAGCAACCCCCGGAGGGTTTGAGGGATGCTGAGTGCACCGGGGGAAGCCACGCTGTGTGCTCCTTCTGCAGGATGAGGGTGGCAAGCGGCTGGAGGCTGTGCACGGGGAGCTGGTGCTGGACATGGAGCATGGCACCCTCTTCAGCGTCTCCCAGTACTGTGGCCAGCCAGGACTCGGCTACTTCTGCCTGGAAGCTGAAAAGGCAACGCTCTACCACCGAGGTGTGAGGCCTGGGGCGGGTCACCGCTGGGGACCAGGCTTGGCGGTGGGGCAGGTCACCGCTGGGGGCCAGGGTTGGCATTGGAGGGCTTTCAGGATGGAGGTGGGCCCTGGGTGGAGTGGGTAGCCAGTCGGCTTGTCAGGGGGCTCATGAGACCCTTCCCCAGCGGCCGTGGATGACTACCCGCTGCCCAGTCACCTGGACCTGCCCAGTTTCGCTCCCCCAGCTCAGCTGGCCCCGACCATCTACCCATCGGAGGAAGGGGTGACTGAGCGGGGAGCCTCGGGCCGCAAGGGCCAGGGCCGGGGCCCCCACATGTTGTCCACTGCTGTGCGCATCCACCTGGACCCCCACAAGAATGTGAAGGTACGGGCTTGCCTGCCAGCCACCCCTCCTGCTAGCCTGGGCTGCAGCCCCGGTGCGTGGTGGGACCCCGGTGCGTGGTGGGACCCCGGCGCGTGGTGGGGCCCCAGTGCGCGGTGGGGCTGGCCTCCGCACTGCCCTGACTGCACCTCCACCCTCAGGAGTTCCTGGTGACACTGCGGTTGCACAAAGCCACGCTGCGCCACTACATGGCCCTGCCAGAGCAGAGCTGGCATTCCCAGGTGAGCATGGGTAGCCTGGGAAGTCACATGGCCCAGTGACTCTGGACTTCTGTTTTGGGCAAGCAGGTCTCTAGGTGGGAGGAACATGGACTGGGCCACAGCTGACCTTGGCCGGAGCAAGGGGTGTGGGAGACAGTGGGCAGAAAGTGAGGTACCAGGCAGGGGCCAGGACAGGGAGGGGTTAGAGGAGGGAAGAGGCCACCTGATCCTCACCGCCTCCTCCTGCCCTGGCCTCTGAAGCTGTTGGAGTTCCTAGACGTGCTGGATGACCCTGTGCTGGGCTACCTGCCCCCGACGGTCATCACCATCCTGCACACACACCTGTTCTCCTGCGCCGTGGACTATAGGTACTGGGCTGGGAGGGCCCGGGGCTGGGGACGGGGATGGACTCTCAGGTAAAAGGAGCCATTCCCAGCCCGAGTATCACCCCCAGGCCACTCTACCTCCCTGTGCGTGTCCTCATCACCGCGGAGACCTTCACTCTGTCCAGCAACATCATCGTGGACACCTCCACCTTCCTGCTCAGGTATGCAGGCCGCCCACACCGGGCCTCCCCACCCTCGCCAGGCCGAAGCTGGCTCCCAGCTGTGTGTCCTCTGACACTCTCGGTTTTAATATGCACTCGGGTGATGATCCCGTTCTCAGGAATGTGGATTGTTTCCGCCTTCCTGGAGGGCAGTTGGACCCTCCTGATCAGAGCTTATAAGCATTTGTGCTCTCTGACCTGGTAATCTCACGCCTAGGGGCTGTCCTGGGATATGAGAATAAGAGAGGTGGAATTTAATGCTTATGTAGTATAAGTTAAAACAGTCAGAACGTATCAGTTTTAGATACGTTTAGATACACAACCCGAGCAAATAAGCATGGCCCACCTAGTAGGTGGAAAACCATGCAAGGATTAAGGTGAAGCTGAAGAATCACTTGAAAATATAACAAGATGGAGGGTGCGGTGGCTCACGCCTGTAATCCCAGCACTTTGGGAGGCCGAGGCGGGCGGATCACAAGGTCAGGAGTCTGAGACCAGCCTGGCCAATATGGTGAAACCTCGTCTCTACTAAAAATACAAAAATGAGCCGGGGGTGGTGGCAGGCACCTGTAGTCCCAGCTACTTGGGAGGCTGAGGCAGGAGAATCACTTGAACTCGGGAGGCGGAGGTTACAGTGAGCCAAGATTGCGCCACTGCACTCCAGCCTGGGTGACAGAGCGAGACTCCGTCTCTAAATAAATAAATAAATAAAATATAAGAAGATGCCACAGTACAGTGTTTACTCAAATAAAATGGGATACAGGACTACGTACGTTTTAAAATCAGCTCATGAAGGCGTGTTTATATGTGTCTCTGTGTGCAGCTGTAGAGAAAGTTTGGAAGGTGATGTGTGTGGTGTTTTTCTCAGAATTAGGGATTAGGAATGATGAATGATTTTTTTTATTTTCTTTATTCTAAAATATCTTAAAGGAGTTTTTATTATGTTACCCTTAAAATAAGGACTTTTTTTTTTTTTTTTTTTTGAGACGTCGTCTCGCTCTGTCAGCAAGCTGGAGTGCAGTGGCATGATCTCGGCTCACTGCAACCTCTGCCTCCTGGGTTCAAGCAATTCTCCTGCCTTAGCCTCCCGAGTAGCTAGGACTACAGGCACCCACCACCACACCCAGCTAATTTTTGTATTTTTAGTAGAGACAGGGTTTCACCTTGTTGATCTGGCTGGTCTCGAACTCCTGACCTCGTGATCCGCCTGCCTTGGCCTCCAAAGGTACTGGGATTATAGGCTTGAGCCACCATGCCCGGCCCTTGTTATTATTATTTCTTTTTGAGATGGAGTCTCACTTTGTCACCCAGACTGGAGAGCAGTAGTGTGATCTAGGCTCACTGCAACCTCTGCCTCCCTAGTTCAAGCGATTCTCCTGCATCAGCCTCCAAAGTAGCTGGGATTATAGGCACCCGCCACCATGCCCGGCTAATTTTTGTATTTTTAGTAGATACAGGGTTTCACCATGTTGGCCAGGCTGGTCTCGAACTCCTGACATCAGGTGATCCGCCTGCCTCGGCCTCTCCAAGTGCTAGGATTACAGGTGTGAGCCACTGCGCCCAGCCAAAAATGAGAACTTATTTTAGAAGAACCACAAATGCAGTAGGGGGAAAAATGGACACCCTTTCCAGGACTGTCATGAGGCCCCATGGAGGTGTCGGAACTGCAGGCACTTTGAGAGCTGCAAGTGCCGCCTGCCTCCCACTGCCTGCTGTCTGGGCCTTCTGCCCATTGTGCAGGCAGGAACACTGAGGCTGGAGGGGCCTGTCCATACCACTTCCTGTGGGTTTGGGACCCCTCTGCTCGGCTCCCGTGGAGCTGCCACCTGCAGTGGTGCCCGGGCCCTTCTCAGCCCTGTTCCCCCCCAGGTTCATCCTCGATGACTCCGCCTTGTACCTGTCCGACAAGTGTGAGGTGGAGACCCTGGACCTGCGGCGAGGTGGGCAGGACCGGGACTGGGCTCCCTCCCCTCTGAGGGACCACCACCCCGGCCACACCCAGAGCAGCCAGGTGTCTCCCCGCAGCTGCTGGCTGGGTCCTTAGCTCCCACGCATAGCCCGCACAGCAGGGGCTACACCCGGATCAGCCGGATCCTTCCCCCAGGTGCTGGGGCCGGGGCCGGGTGGAAGGGGGCCACAGGACCTTTCTCTCGCCTCTGCTGCAGATTATGTCTGTGTCTTGGATGTTGACCTCTTGGAACTTGTGATTAAAACCTGGAAAGGGAGCACCGAGGGCAAACTGGTAAGTGAGGCTGTCACTCTGGCTCCTGGAGCCAGAGCAGGTGCAGGGGCCAAGGGATTCTTTAGGGGCCACTGCTCCCTCATGTGCCCGGGCTCCGGACACAGTTCACACCTGCCCTTCCTGGGCTGCAGTTAGCACCCCTCCTGCAAAGGGCCACAGTACAGCCCTGGGGGGGTCCCTTGATGCTGGCTGAATGAATGAATGGGTTTCAGTCCTGCCACCAGAGGACGCTGCAGCCAGGGCATCAGCAAGGCCTTGGGAGTCAGCCGCCTTCGTAGGTCCCCGGGTTCATCTCCTGTGAGATGGAGATAACTGGCCCTGCCTTGCTGGGCATGCAGAGCCCTTCACGGGGAGTGGGGTAGGGTGGGTGGGCACCCTCCTGCTTCCTTGGATGGCCCTGGGCCAAGCGCCTTTCACCCTCTGGGCTCAGTTTGCTCACCTCTTCATTGGAGTTACTGGGCAGGACATCCACTCCAGGAGAGACCATCCTTGTTCTGCCTGTGGCGGGGGTCAGAACTGCGGTGCCCTCCCAGCGAGCAGGTGGGGCCAGCAGGCAGCGGCCCCTGTGCTCACATAGCTGCTTGCCCCGCCCCGCCCACAGAGCCAACCGCTATTCGAGCTGCGCTGCTCCAACAACGTGGTACACGTGCACAGCTGCGCCGACTCCTGTGCCCTGCTGGTCAACCTGCTCCAGTACGTAATGAGCACGGGTGACCTGCATCCCCCACCCCGGCCCCCCAGCCCCACGGAGATCGCCGGCCAGAAGATACAGGTGAGGCCTGGCCACACAGGCTACCAGAGTCTCGGGCCTGGGGTTGGGGGAGCCCTGGGGGCCGCTCTCGTCCTGTCTCACTCATTGCTCCTCCCCTGCCTGGCCCAGCTCTCGGAGAGTCCTGCCTCTCTGCCCTCGTGCCCGCCAGTGGAGATGGCCCTCATCAACCAGCGCGACCTGACTGACGCCCTCCTGGACACCGAGCGCAGCCTGCGGGAGCTGGCCCAGCCTTCAGGTGGAGTAGGGGTGCTGTGGGGACAGCAGACACAGGCACCCACTGTGGGCGCCTCTCCAAACTGGCCTCTCTCCTATAGGTGGCCACCTCCCTCAGGCGTCGCCCATCTCGGTCTACCTATTCCCAGGTGAACGGAGTGGGGCCCCGCCCCCTTCACCACCTGTCAGGGGCCCTGCTGGCAGCTTAGGGTCGTGCTCGGAGGAGAAGGAAGATGAAAGGGAAGAGGAGGGCGATGGAGACACCCTGGATAGTGATGAGTTCTGCATCCTTGACGCTCCTGGCCTGGGCATCCCGGTGCGTGGTGGGATGGGTGGACTGGTTTGCTGTCCAGGCAGGTGTGCTTGGGGTGGGGACGGGACACTCAGGGGTGGTTGCCTGGCCATCTGGAGCTCCTGTGGTGAGAGAAGCAGGCAGGAGGTGGTCACCGTCACCTGGGGACACGGTGCTAGGTCTGTGCTGCCCTAGGGAGGCAGCCCTGATGCTGGGCTTTGATGGAGTGGGTAGATTTCCAGAGGAAGAGGAAGCCTGGTGTTCTGGGCAGAGGGACTGGGACATTGAAGGAATGGAGGAAGAGGAGAGGGGAGTTAGCGAGAGGGGTGGAGAACCATGTGGCTGCAAGGGCCGGCGGGAGTATCTGAACTCACTGAGGTCTTAGGAGGCAGGGCTGGCAGGCGCCCGGGACTCTCAGGCTCTTCGTGAACAGACCACTCAGGCATAGGCTTGGGGATAGCAACCCAGGAGTGTCATCTTTCATCAAAAACAGGGAGGAGGCCAGGCATGGTGGGTCACGCCTGTAATCCCAGCAGTTTGGGAGGTCAAGGTGGGAAAATTGCTTGAGTCCAGGAATGAGAGATTAGCCTGGGCAACATAGTGAGACCCCCTCTCTACAAAACAAAATTAGCCAGATGTGGTGGCACATGTCTGCAGTCCCAGCTACTCAGGAGGCTGAGATGGGAGGATCGCTTGAGCCTGGGAGGCAGAGGTTGCAGTGAACCGTGATTGTGCCACTGCACTCCAGCCCAGGTGACCAAGCATTACCCGACCCTGTCTTTTTAAAAAAAAGAAAAAGAAAAAAGAAGTGAGACCAGGGGAGAAGCAGGAGCTGGAGCTGGGGTAGCTGGGCTGGATCGAACATCTGTGTCACACGTCTCCACCTGGCCTCCCTGCAGCCACGAGACGGGGAGCCTGTGGTGACACAGCTGCATCCCGGCCCCATCATTGTGCGGGACGGTTACTTCTCACGGCCGATCGGCAGCTCGGACTTGCTGCGGGCACCTGCCCATTTCCCAGTGCCCAGCACTCGGGTGGTGCTACGTGAGGTCTCCCTCGTCTGGCACCTATATGGGGGCCGAGACTTTGGCCCCCACCCCGGCCACAGGTGAGGAGGAGCGGGTGCAGGTGGCAGCTAGTGAAGGTTGGGGCTCAGGCTGGTCAGCTCTGACTTTCAGCAGCTGGAGACCTTGAGCCCCATCCACCCCAGGTGGGCCTCAGTTTCCTCGTCCTTCCTTATCCCACCTGCCTGCCAGGACTGGGGCTAGTGGGGGTCTCTTGTCCCAGGCTAAAAGGCCTGCTGAGGACAGGGAGGGAATCGGGTTCCTCTGAGTCAGCTTGGCCCCTGTCCCTCTTCCCAGGGCAAGAGCTGGCCTCTCGGGCCCCAGGGGCTCCCCTTCCCGCTGCTCTGGCCCCAACCGGCCCCAGAACTCATGGCGCACGCAGGGGGGCAGCGGGCGGCAGCACCATGTCCTCATGGAGATCCAGCTCAGCAAGGTGAGTGGGGTGGCGAGTGCCCACTGCACATGTGTGTCATGGAACCACGGGCCTTGTTCTCGATGTCACGTGTAGCAATGACTAACGCAGAGGAAAACCCCTGCCTTTGTAGTGGAGGACGCCAGGCAGGGACCAAGCTGTGTCGAGTGTGTCCGATGGTGAAGAGCGCTCAGGGGAGTCTGCAGGGGTGGAGGAGACAGGTGTGCTGGGGAGGGTCTGGAAAGTCCTCTTCCAGAGGCACCATTTGAACAAAGACCTGAACAAGTGGGGATGTGAGCCAGGAAGAGTCTTCAGGCAGAGAGGACAGCGTGAAAGCCGCAAATTGGGGCCAGGCATGGTGGCTTATGCCTGTAATCCCAGCACTTTGGAAGGCTGAAGTGGGCAGATCACCTGAGCTCAGGAGTTTGAGACCAGCCTGTCCAGGCAGGTGTGTTTGGGGTGGGGACGGGACACTCAGGGGTGGTTGCCTGGCCATCTGGAGCTCCTGTGGTGAGAGAAGCAGGCAGGAGGTGGTCGCCCGGCAACATGGCAAAACCCCATTTCTAAAAAAAAAAATTAACCAGTTGCAGTAGTGTGCACCTATAGTCCCAGCTATTCGGGAGGCTGAGGCAGGAGAGTGGTTTGAGCCCAAGAGGCAGAGATTGCAGTGAGCTGAGATCGCCCTACTGCATTCCAGCCTGGGCAACAGAGTAAGACTGTTCTAAAAAAAAAAAAGGGCCGGGCGCGGTGGCTCAAGCCTGTAATCCCAGCACTTTGGGAGGCCGAGATGGGCGGATCACGAGGTCAGGAGATCGAGACCATCCTGGCTAACACGGTGAAACCCCGTCTCTACTAAAAACACACAAAAAAAACTAGCCGGGCGAAGTGGCGGGCGCCTGTAGTCCCAGCTACTCGGGAGGCTGAGGCAGGAGAATGGCGTGAACCCGGGAGGCGGAGCTTGCAGTGAGCTGAGATCCGGCCACTGCACTCCAGCCCGGGCGACAGAGCAAGACTCCGTCTCAAAAAAAAAAAAAAAAAAAAAAAAAAAGCTGCAAGCTGGAAGCATCCTGGCCTTTCCAGGAGCAGCAGAGCCTGTGCATAACCAGTGACCCAGAATATTTCTTTTGGGTCTTACAAGAGACGAGGGTCTCTTGTCTCAGGGCTTTTGAGGAGAGGCCTCTGTGGGACGTGGCTCTGCAGCACTCAGGGAGGGCTGTTGAGCGTGGGCAGGTTCAGGAGAGCCTAGATGGGGGCTGGCCACAGGTTTGGCTGCAGATCGGGTGTGGGAGATGAGTGTCAGAGCAGGGGACCAGGGGCCTCTGAGACCTGATGGCGAGCCGGCAGGTGTGGAGGAAGAGGGGGAAGGAAGGCTCTCCACGGAGAGGGGCCACGAGAACAAAGTCCTGAAGGCAAAACAGGCCTGGACTCCTTGAGTGGCAGAGACCAGTGCAGCTGGCATGGGAAGCAAGGGCAGGGGCAGGTCTGGAGGGAGAGGCAGGTCTCTGCTGGGCATAGAATAGAGAAGGGGTTGGGGCTGGGCGTGGTGGCTCATGCCTATAGTCCCAGCACTTTGGGAGGACGAGGCAGACAGATCACCTCAGGTCAGGAGTTCGAGACCAACCTGGCCAACATTATGAAACTCTGTCTCTACTAAAAATACAAAAATTAGCTGGGTGTGGTGGCACAGCTACTGGGGAAGCTGAGGCAGGAGAATCGCTTGAACCCGGGAGGCAGAGGTTACAATGAGCCGAAATTGTGCCACTGCACTCCAACCTGGGTGACAGACTGTCTCAAAAAAAAAAAAAGAAAAAAGAATAGAGAAGGGGTCTGGACCAGCCCTTCCCTCCCTCTTGGGGCCCTGTTCACCTGGCCAGGCCTCTGTCCACCCCACAGGTAAGCTTCCAGCACGAGGTGTACCCAGCGGAGCCAGTCACAGGCCCTGCAGCCCCTGGCCAGGAGCTGGAGGAGCGGCCGCTGTCCCGTCAGGTGTTCATCGTGCAGGAGCTGGAGGTCCGAGACCGGCTTGCCTCCTCCCAGATCAACAAGTTCCTGTACCTACACACGAGTGAGCGGATGCCACGACGCGCCCACTCTAACATGGTACGAGCGGCCTGCACCGTCCACCCTGGGGCAGGGCATGGGACCGTCAGGGACACATCTTCACACGTGCACGGATTCACACACATACACGTATTCCCACACGAACACCCAGGTTGTCTGTAAGAGCTAGGGCCTGTGTTAGCGAAGGGAACAGCGTGTTCAGAGGCCGGGTGACTGGGTGAGCTGCAGCCCCAGAGGCCCAGCAGGCATCCAGAACTCACCCTCTGCTCCCAGCTCACCATCAAAGCGCTGCATGTGGCCCCCACCACCAGCCTGGGTGGGCCTGAGTGCTGTCTCCGCGTCTCGCTGATGCCCCTGCGGCTCAATGTGGACCAGGTGAGTGGTCCGAGTGAGGGCAGAGTCCAGGGTGACCCCACTGTCTCCAGGCCTCTGAGTCTGATCCGCGCCCGGACCTTTCCCCTGCAGGATGCCCTCTTCTTCCTCAAGGACTTCTTCACTAGCCTGGTGGCCGGCGTCAACCCTGTGGTCCCAGGGGAGTCCTCCGCTGAGGGTGAGAGGCTGGGCCGGGGAGGGGAGCATCTGGGCCTTCTGCCTTCCAGGACAGCCCAGGTTTCCAGTCTGTGACCTCCCTTCCCCTAGCTCGCCCCGAGACTCGAGCCCAGTCCAGCAGTCCCCTGGAAGGGCAGGCCGAGGGCGTAGAGACAACTGGCTCACAGGAAGCCCCAGGCGGTAGACACAGCCCCTCCCCTGCTGACCAGCAGCCCATCTACTTCAGGTAGGCTGCTGGACTGTGGGTGGGGGCTCCTGGGCTAGATTGCTGGGGACCAGGCCAGTGAGCAAAGAACCCCCTCTTCCTGCTCCCCTACCCAGAGAGTTCCGCTTCACGTCTGAGGTCCCCATCTGGCTGGATTACCATGGCAAGCACGTCACGATGGACCAGGTGGTAAGTGGGGCGGTCAGATGGGGTGGCCATGTGGGGTCAGCTGTGGCTGAGTCCCTCTGGGGGCCAGGTCTTGCATCCAGACACCGTCAGGGCCAGGGTGCTCTCCAGTGGCTCCCATGGGCTGTCTGGCTCCCTGAGTCCCTTCAGGTAAACCTGGATCCCCTCCCTCTCCCAGGGCACTTTCGCTGGCCTCCTCATTGGCCTGGCCCAACTCAACTGCTCCGAGCTGAAGCTAAAGCGGCTCTGTTGCAGGCACGGGTGAGTCCCCAGCACCCTAGCCTCTCTCCAGGGTCCCTGATCTTTCCTCTGTTCTGGTCCTGAATGGTTGTGTGGCCTTGACCAAGTCATAACCCTTCTCAGGGCCTCAGTTTCTCCTCTGTAAAAAGGATGCAGTTGGCTGGGTATGGTGGCTCATGCATTCAGGCATTTGAGACCAGCCTGACCAACATGGTGAAACCCCGTCTCTACTAAAAATATAAAAAGTAGCCAGGCGTGGTGGCGGGCACTTGTAATCCCAGCTACTCAGGAGGCTGAGGCAGGAGAATTGCTTGAACCCAGGAGGCAGAGCTTGCAGTGAGCCAAGATCGCACCACTGCACTCCAGCCTGGGCAACATCCCTCTGCACATGACTGGGTGGGACCACAGGGAGGGTAGGAGTGCCCACAGGACTTGCCACAGGGGTACTGAGTCCTCCTGGCCCCACAATCCCTCCATGTGTGGCTCTGCCTCACCTTCTGCCTCCTCACCTCCCTGCCCTGCCAGGCTCCTGGGTGTGGACAAGGTGCTGGGCTATGCCCTCAACGAGTGGCTGCAGGACATCCGCAAGAACCAGCTGCCTGGCCTGCTGGGAGGCGTGGGCCCCATGCACTCGGTTGTCCAGCTCTGTGAGTGCCTGGGTTTGGAAGCCCTTGGAACTGCTTTTACCCTTGGGCAACCTAGAATCTGCCACTGGGAATAAGAGGAGGTGGTGGGGGCAGGGCAGCCTTGGGTGCCTCTGAGCGCTCCTTCCCCCTAGTCCAAGGGTTCCGGGACCTGCTGTGGCTGCCCATTGAGCAGTACAGGAAGGATGGCCGCCTCATGCGGGGGCTACAGCGAGGGGCTGCCTCCTTCGGCTCATCCACGGCCTCTGCCGCCCTGGAACTCAGCAACCGGTTGGTACAGGCTATCCAGGTGAGTGGGTGCCCTGCATCTGGGCTGTGCAGGACAGAGCAGCTGGAGCCCTCTGCACCACAGCTCCAGGTTCTGTCCTCAAAGGTCTTCTGAGAGTGGGCAGTCTGGGTATGACAGCCCTACTTTATAGAGAAACAACTATGGAGATGCTAAGTGACTTGCCTGGGGCCTCCAAGGCAGGTCTCCCGAGGCCCACAGGGGTTCCTGTGCAAGAGTGGGAGTGCCCCCCAGGCCTTCAGAGCCCACCGTGTCTCCTGCTCATGGCATGTCTTGTAAAGGGGGGTGGAGGACGGCTATGTTTGCAGACTAAGAATCTGAGGCCCAGGGGCTGCCCTGGTTCCTTCAGGCCATGCACTTTGTTAGGCCAGAGGGACCCCAGGGAAGCCCGGGAGCCAGTCTCATGGGCAGTTGTCAGATGAATTCTGTAGGGGACTGATGGTCCTAGTAGGCTAAGGGGTGAGTGCAGGTGCATGGTACGTTCAAGCTCAGACCCCAGCAGGACAGACGGCAGGGCTCCAGGGGAGGCGGGAGGTATGCATGGTCACCAGGGAGCCCCCAGGAGTGTTCAGTCAGGTGGGAAAGAGTGATGCCAGGTGAGGTGCTGGGCAGAGGATCTGGCGGACAGAAGGAAGGATGGGCTCCCTGACCATCTTGCAGGGGCATCTGGGGGGCGAGACAAGGAGCAGTCAGTCTTAGGTGTGCAGCTGTGGCAGCCGTGCGGAACCTACTGAATGTGGCAGTCAGCAGGAAGAGAGGTTTGGGTTAAGAAGATTTTAGGAAGTGCCCGGAGGAGTCCTATGTTCCTAGATTCCCTGAGCGGAGTGGCGGATGCCTAGGAAGGTGGGGAGGAGTGGGAGGAAGTGGGAAGTAAGGCTGAGCAGGACTCCCTGGGCCAGCACAGTGACAGGCGGGGAGGCTGAGGGCTGGCGGGGTCTCAGACTGTCCTGGGGGCCTGGGGCCGACATGTGTGCCCCAGCCAGCTGTCCTCATCCAGTGCTCCCATGTCCCCCAGGCCACAGCCGAGACCGTGTATGACATCCTGTCCCCGGCAGCCCCTGTCTCCCGCTCCCTGCAGGACAAGCGCTCTGCGCGGAGGCTGCGCAGGGGCCAGCAGCCTGCCGACCTGAGGGAGGGTGTGGCCAAGGCCTACGACACAGTGCGAGAGGTGACCAGGCCCCCACCCTGCCCCAGTCCCCCATGCCCATCTCCTCATGCAGACCCCACCCTGACCTCTGTCCTCCACAGGGCATCTTGGACACAGCTCAGACCATCTGTGACGTGGCATCGCGGGGCCATGAGCAAAAGGGACTGACGGGCGCCGTGGGCGGCGTGATCCGCCAGCTGCCCCCGACCGTGGTGAAGCCGCTCATCCTGGCCACAGAGGCCACGTCCAGCCTGCTTGGGGGCATGCGTAACCAGATCGTCCCCGACGCCCACAAGGACCACGCCCTCAAGTGGCGCTCGGACAGTGCCCAAGACTGAGCTTGGGGCGCCCGGCACCCAGAAGGTGCTGCCCACCGTGCTCCTGAGCCTCCCAAGAGCTGCAGCACATGGGTCCGGCCCGGCCCGGCCCCTCAGGGGATGGCCACTGTGAAGGATGCCTTCCCGGCCTGCCCGTTGCCAATCTGCTGTGAGACAGGGGCCTCCCTGCCTTGGGGCCTTAGCCCTGGCTCTGCACTTTTCCTCCGGGGAGAAAGGACACTGCCCCTCCCACCACCTGGGCCCACACCGCTGCCTTCTCCCAGGACGGAGGCTTTTGTACCCTCGGACCCCATCCCACTCAGCCAAGTGTCTTTCTGTGTCTGGGGGGAGGAGGGGATGACATCCGTGTGGTTCGATGTATCATTTTTAAGCTCCGTGAGCGCGTGGGTCAGTGTCTGCATGAAGTGGAATAAACTGCCCACCGCCAGCCCCCCTCTTAGATCCTCTGTCCCTGCGAACCCTGGCCTCAGCCTTGACCTTAGCTCCGCCCCAGATCCCACCTCTGCACCCAGCACCTCCCATGTCACCACCAGGGGTCGCCACGCCTCCCGGCCTTGCCCAGCAGGTCAGGGCACAGGGGGGACCCAGAGGCACCCAGCCCTGCACTCCTTCCGCTGGCTCTGAGCTCTGCCTTGCCCTTCCCAGGGGGCTGCCACCCCAGCCCCACTCCTGATACGATAGGAGCTATGTGGGGCTGCCAGGGAGGGAGGGATGGTCTTTGGAGCCTGCCTGCCCAGACCACATTGGTTGTGTCCCTGCAAGACCCCAGGGTCCAGCCTGACCCCAGGGCCCCTGGCTGTGGGGACGCCAGGCAGGTGCAAGCCCTGACTATGGGACCTGAGGCAACACCCTGGGTCCCTGAGCCTCAGTCCTTCCTGGTGTTCCCTGCCCAGCTGACCCTGCCTGCTTGTCACTTGAGGCCACTCAGGGAAGGCTGAGCCTGAGGTGTTCTAGAGGTTGCTCTCACCATCCCTAGTGGGGGCTTTAGGGGCGGCTCAGGCCTCTAGACCCTTGGCTTCTGCTCCGCTCTGGGGTCGGAGCTCCAGCACTTGGAGCGGGGAGGGGTTCTGGAGCAGCACTGCAGTCAGAATCCCAGCCCTCACTGCACAAAGCTTTACATGGGACTAGGGAGCACCCGTTGCCCCCCAACACATCTTGTTTCTTGTGAGCACAATGGGAGCACCGTGCTCCTCCCTGCCCTGCTTCCCAGTGGCACTGCACAAAGGCGGGCGGGTCCATGGGGAAACTGAGGCTCAGGCTGGGAATCAGGGGGCCCTCACTTTGCCAGGTTCTGCAGGCCTCTGGGGTTAGCGAAGTTCCCCCAGCCCCACTCTGTGGCCCCTCCTGAGTGGGGGAGATCTGGGCACTGGGAACAGAGCAGAAGCTTTATCCCAAGGGACCCTCGGGTCCTGGCTGCCCACGGACACCTGGGGCTGGTAAGAGATCAGGAGGGCGAGGCCCTGGAGGAGACAGGGCTGTGGATGACTGTGTGCTGATGCCACCCGGAGAGGCAGATGGGGCCCAGCCTGATGCTTCCTGGACCCGCCCCACCCTGCCCGGGCACAGTCCAGGGCTTCCTGCCCTTCGAACCGCACTTGTGATCAGTATTGACGGTGGTGGGATAATCATTAACCACCACCAGGGGCTGGGTCAACGGCTCAAAAGGCCCTAGGCCCAGGGCGTCCCCACTTCCTCCTTGTGCCCCGAGGGCCAGCCCAGCACCCAGGTAAGAGGCTTCCTGAGTGGTAGGACCCCTGCCACACTCCCTGTCCTAGGAGGCTCCTGAGCCCAGGCACCTCTCTGAAGGGTGGCCAATCCTGAGGAAGAAAGGGACCTGGACAGCCATGGGGTGGCCGGCACAACTCCTTCCTCTCTGTGCCTTGGTTTCCACTGTGGGATGAGGGGGCCTTAGCATCAGCGCTCAGAGCTGTGGAGCCAGGCTTCCTGATCGGGCGCTGCCACTGCCAGGCCAGGGCACTAGGACACCACACCGCAGGAGGCTGGTCTCGCCCAGGCCTCTGTGGGAAGGGCCGCCAGGCTGAGTGGAGGGCCAGCCACCAACTACAGTGTCTTCCTTCGCAGGCCTGTCCCCCCAGGCAGCAGGATTCCAGCCCAGGGATCCCCCATCCCACCCTGACTGCATCCCGAGAGGGAGGACGCCACTTCGGGAAGGCTGTTGGGGCAGCACAGGCCCTGGGGCCCTGCTCTGTGACCTTCGGTGGCCCCCTCTGTCTCTAGGCCTGTATCCACCACTGGCAAAGGGGGCAGGGCCCAAGTCTACTCTAAAAGCTCCCCTTTCTCTCCAGAAGCTTTGGAGTCTCCCAAAATGCCTGCTGGGTCCCTGCAGGACTGGCACCTGTCACCGGAGCCTGTCTGGGAGGGATGAGAACACGCTTTGCAAGAGGAAGCTCTGCCTCCCAGAGCCCCGGGCTCACTCAGGGACCCCGGCCAGCAGCTGCTTCCTCTCCCCACAGCGGAGAGAGACCCAAGGGTCCCAGGGCGGATGCTTCCCACCAGTCCAGGCCAGCGTGCAGGGTGGCCTCATAAGTCCTGATTGACATATGGACAATGGTTCAGAGAGGTTATGCTACTTGCTCAAGGTCACCCAGCTCCCAGGTCCCTGCTGTCTTCCAGGCCACTGAGGTCCTAAGCGTCCCTCCAGGCAGGCCACTGCTCAAGCCTGTTCCTCACGTTCTGTGGCAGGTTTGTGTATCTAAATCTTTTCCAGTTCCCTGTCATCCCCCTTCCTTCACCTCATCATCCACTGTCCCTGTTTGTTTTCTCTGTTCCTTTCCAGTTCTCTACCTGCTCCTCTTATTTTTATTTGAGACAGGGTCTTTCTTTGTCACTGAGGTTGGAGTGCAGTGGCACAATCACAGCTCACTGGAGCCTCGACCTCCTAGGCTCAAGTGATCCCCCGACCTCGGCCCCTTGAGTAGTTGGGACCACAGGCATGCATCACCACACTGGGCTAATTTTTTATTTTTTGTAGAGATGGGGTCTCACTGTGTTGCCCAGGCTGGTCTTGCACTCCTGGGCTCAAGAGATCCTCCCACCTTGGTCTCCCAAAGTGCTGGGATTCCAGGTGTGCACCGCCATCTGCGGCCTTACTCTTCTCTTCCTCTCTCAGCCCCTCTGCCTCACTATCCCTCTTTCTGTGTCCCCCACTACAGCCCCCCACACTTCTTCTCAGTCTCATCTTCAGCTTCCCATACGGGGCCATCCTCATGAAATCGGGCACTGGGAGGTCCCTGGGGATTGACAAGCGCCAGCTGTCCCTTGCGGTCCCTCTGCCCCATGGCTGCAGCAGGGAGGGTGGGCAAAGGGCAGAGGCGACAGTGGCCAGACCTGAAACTGAGACCCAGCTCTGGTTGGGAAAGAAACAAGGAAACAAAATAACTTGGGGACAGAGGGCGTGGGGTCATCAGAGCGGGCAAAGGCTGCCCAGGAGTTGTAAATCAGAGCCACTCCCGACTTTATGAGGCCGATTTGGGGTTGAGCCTGGACTTCGCCCAGGAAGGAGTGCTGGCAGCACACGGGGTGCCAGGTGTGGGCCCCAGATGATAAGAAGCCTCGGTGAAAAGACCATGGACCTGGGGCCACGAAGACTGGGGCGCCCAGGTGAGCGGGCGTGGGACACTCTCCAGAGCCCTGCCCAAGGCAGATGCCAGGCAGGGCCCCGGCCCCCAATTGGCTCCCGCCCCCTGTAACAGCAACTCCATGTGGAAGTGTCCACTGATTCCAGTGGGGCTGCTGTTATCTGGGGCGAGGGCCGGTACCCACGAAGAAGGAGAGGCAGGTGCTGCCCAGCAGACCAGCCAGGACTACCGTGGCGACGCTCCCAGGCCAGATGGTGGCAGGTGGTGGGGGGCTGTCGGTGGGCTGCTGAGACCGAGTGCACAGGGCTCTGACCTATGAATTGACAGCCAGTGCTCTCGTCTCCCCTCTGGCTGCCAATTCCATAGGTCACAGGTATGTTCGCCTCAATGCCAGCCACCAGGACCTGCAGGGGTAGGGGCGGGCCAGGGGTGTCCAGCAGTCAGCGGAGACCCTGCGACCCCAGTGCAGCACTCAGTCCCACCTCCCTCTGTCTCATTCCCCGAGATGAGCCTGAACAGCTTCAGTCCCACCCCTGCCCTGCCTGCCCTGCGGCACCTCTATGCTTTGCCCATGCGATTCCCTTGGGCTGCAACACTCTTCCTAGGTTATTTGCCAGGCTCACTAACCCTTTCAAGCTCCATCCAAGCATTTGCTGCCTCCAGAAGGCCTTCTTGAGGCTTCTAAGTCCCCACCTGGGCACCCCACGTGGTGCTGCCCCAGAGCACTGCCGTCTCGGAGCCCTGGCGCTGGTTTCTGTTTGTGTCTCGCTCCTCTCCCCATCTGTGAGCTCAGTTCCCAGCCCAGGTGCGTGCTCAGTGTTTGCTGAACCGATCCTGAGCCTTTGACTTGCACCCTGAGGAAGCACCCACCGACACGCAATGTGGCCAAGGGGGGCTGAGTGCTCTGGGCCCAGTGTTTGTGCTGGAGCCCCCCACCCAGGACAGGGGCCCTGAGTCAGCCTCCCCATCTGCTTCCTGCTCTCCCCTCCTTTGCCAGTCTCATCTCCCTGGAGCACAGCCCTGTGGTTGGTGGAGCAGCTTCTCCAGTCCCTGGGATTTCTAAGAGGGCCCAGGACCCCAGCTGCTGGTAGAGGAAGAGCAGCCAACCCAGGACAAGACAGCTGACCGCACCCCTGTCCCGCCTCCCACAGAAGCCTCATTTCCACCTATTTCTTTGTAGTTTTTGTTTGTTCGTTTGTTTTGAAATAGAGTCTTGCTCTGTTGCCCAGACTGGAATGCAATGACACGATCTCGGCTCACGATCTTTGCCTCCCGGGTTCAAGTGATTCTCCTGCCTCAGCCTCCCAAATAGCTGGGATTACAGGCATGCACCACTACGCTCAGCTAATTTTTGTATTTTTAGTAGAGACTGGCTTTCACCATGTTGGCCTGCCTGGTCTCGAACTCCTGACCTCAGATGATCTGCCCACCTCGGCCTCCCAGAGTGCTGGGATTACAGGCATGAGCCACCGTGCCCAGTCCCACCTGTTTCTTATACAACGGGGTTCTGAGGAAATTTTCCTTTTTTTTTTTTTTTTCTGAGACAGGGTCTTGCTTGCTCTGTCACCCAGGCTGGAGTGCAGTGGTACAACCACAGCTCACTGCAGCCTCCACCTCCCAGGGCTCACACAATCCTCCCAACTCAGCCTCCCAAATAGCTGAGACTACAGGCATGTGCCACCATGCCTGGTAAATTTTTGTATTTTTCATAGAGATTTACCATGTTACCCAGGCTAGTCTCAAATTCCTGGTGTCAAGCAGTCCTCCTGCCTCAGCCCCCGAAACTGCTGGGATTACAGGCATGAGCCACTGTGCCCTGTAGGAATTTTTCATTTGAATAAAAAGGTTTCTGGTACTAAAACGTAAAATTTGTAAGATGGGAAATAGAGACCTAGGAATAAATGTCAAATTGCTTAATAATAGGCGTTGGCTATTGAGCCCTTTCTTTCTGCTGGGCACGCACATCCAGGACCTGGTCCTCCTGGCATCCATCATGAACCTGTTTGGGAGGGGAGGACACAGGCTCAGAGAGGGTGCACATTTGCTGAAGTCACAGAGCAAGTTGGACCTTCTCCTTCTGGGGACTGTAGGCAGCTGGCAAACATCTGGCCCCTAAGACAGTGTCTGTCTCCCCTTCCCACAGGCAGCACTGCTCACACTGTCCTGGCTGCTCTGAATCCCTGGGCCCCGATCGGCCCCTGCCATGGCCCAGCTCAGCAACCCCTCCCTGCAGACCATCCCATGACTGTGCAGGCCCTGCTCCCCTGTCTGCCCACACCCGACTTTGTGGGCCTCTCCCGCCACCCTTATCTCATTCCCTGCAGAGTTAAGGAGCCCTGTGTGCTTATCGAATCCTGTGCTGGTCTCAGACTCCTTGAGGGCAAGGTCCACGACTTACTCATCCTCCCTGGCTGCTTCCCCCACCCGCCAGCATAGTAGGTGTTCAGGATACATGGGCTGGATGGTGGGGCCCTGGACTCTAACCCCCTTGGGGCTGTCAGGCCTCAGACCCCGAGCACTGGCTTAGGGTGAAAGGGGTGCAGACAGCAGCCACCCTGCCCTGGGGATCCTCCTGCATCGGCCTCTGCAGAGCACTGTGATCCCACAAAGGCCTGCGAGGGCTATTGGAGACCTGTTCCAACATTAGCAAGGCAGATCCAGCACCCTCCCCCTGGCTCCTTGACCCCACGGACCTGTGTCCTTCACCCAGCAGGCCCTGGGCCCATGCACATTTCCCTGGCATGGGCCTCACCTCCAACCCCTCTCAGAACTCCTCAAGACCTGCCCAAGGGTCACTCCCTCCCGGACGTCCCCCTGCCTGGCCACCCCGTCCCACCCCCCATTATCCCACTCACTGGTTCCTTGGATGCTCTGTGGCTGTGATGTTAGCGCCCCCATCACACCCCATCACCCACACCGGCCTATTTCCCCCACCAGCCTGAGAACCCCCAGGAGTGGCGGCCACTGACTTTTTTCCTATAGCCTCAGAGACTCAAAGGAGGCACTTAATAAATGCACAGGGAAGGACTGGCCTTGTGCATGAGCAAACTTGCTTAGGGAGGGAGCCTAGACACAGTGGGGCGGTTAGCACAGAGCTGGCGGTGGGAGGCCTCAGTAGTACTGTCTTTGTCCCATCGTCCACACCACACGTGTATGAACCGCGACGCTGACAGAGGCCCTGAGAGGTTGTGCAGATTGACTGTACACCAACTTCAGAGAGAGAGGGCCCAGGCGGGGAGGAGGAAAGCCTCCCTGGGAGAGGTGGGTGTGAGGTCGGCGTTTGCTGAGGTGAACCCCAGAAACAGGTCGTGAGCACTGGAGGAGGAAGATGCCAGGGGCAAAGATGCAGGAAGGGGACCGAGGCGCGGGGCAGGCGGGAACAGCTTCCTCTTCTGCAAGACTTACTCCCGGTGGCTACCACCAGGGGGCGCCCCGGGCACCCCCTCCCAAGCGGGGCAGGGCCAACCCTCCCCATCGCGCTGCTCCTAAGGCCTGGGGGAGCGCCCCGGGCACCCCCTCCCAAGCGGGGCGGGGCCAACCCTCCCCATCGCGCTGCTCCTAAGGCCTGGGGGAGCAGCCCCTGGGTCCGCCTTCCCCGGGCCGTCTAGAACTGCGTCTGGCCTGGCCGGGACACTGTCCTGGGCCGAGGGCACAGCCTGGGTGCCAGCGTTCTACACACAGTTGCAGATCCCAGGCGCGCACTGCCTTCTCCAAGGTGGCCCTGGTGGGACTCTTCCCGCTGTGGTGTGTATAAAACATCACAGTATAATGTATATTCACAGAATTTTTTTTTTTTTTTTTTTTGAAACGGAGTCTCGCTCTGTCACCCAGGCTGGAGTGCAGTGGCCGGATCTCGGCTCATTGCAAGCTCCGCCTCCCGGGTTCACGCCATTCTCCTGTCTCAGCCTCCGGAGTAGCTGAGACTACAGGCGCCACCACCTCGCCCGGCTAGTTTTTTGTATTTTTTAGTGGAGACGGGGTTTCACCATGTTAGCCAGGATGGTCTTGATCTCCTGACCTCGTGATCCGCCTGTCTCGGCCTCCCAAAGTGCTGGGATTACAGGCTTGAGCCACCGCGCCCGGCCTATTCATAGAATTTACAATGAGTCCTCATGTAACCTTGCAGAGCCCCCAAATGTGCCCTTCCAGGTCCCCCTGCACATGGTCAGCACAGTTCTGAGTGTTATGGTAATCACTTCCTCTCCTTTCCCTGGGATTTACTACCCTGTACACTGCCCCAAACTGTCTGGGAGCATTTTGTCTGGATTTGTTATTAATGTAAATGGAATCACGGTGCCGTATCTGAGTCTCATGCAGTTGCTGGTGCCGAAGTTTCTTCACTCTTGTTCACTGCTGTATAGTGAAGAGAACACTTGGGGTTATTATGAGCGCTGTTATTATGAGCACTGCTGGGGTTATAATGAGTATTGCAACGCACAGATTAAACTGCAGAGTGCTTCTCCAGTAGGGACTGCCAGGCCATGGAGTGGCAGACCTAACACTAGACCAGGGCACATGGTGCCTAATAAAGGATAGCTGGGTACAGGCCTTTCTTTATTTTGTTTTTCCTCTTTTTTTTTTTTTTTTTTTGAGATGGAGTCTCACTGTGTTGCCCAGGCTGGAGTGCAGTGGCTCGATCTTGGCTCACTGCAAGCTCCGCCTCCCGGGTTCAAACGATTCTCCTGCCTCAGCCTCCCAAGTAGCTGGGATTACAGGCACCCACCACCATGCTCAGCTAATTTTTGTATTAGTAGAGACGGGGTTTCACCATGTTGGCCAGGCTGGTCTTGAGCTCCTGATCCTAGGGGATCTGCCCGCCTCAGCCTCCCAAAGTGCTGAGATTACAGGTGTGAGCCACCACGCCCGGCCGCCTTTCTGTTTTTCTTTTTGACAATGATGACAGCTTCAGAAAAGTTGCAAGAAAAGTACAAACAACATCCATATACCATTTATTTTGATTCATTGACAGTTAACACTTTGCAATTGTGTGTGTATATATATGTATATATGTGTGTGTGTATATATATATATATACACACACACACACACGTGTATATATATATATTTTTTTTGAGACTGAATTTCGCTTTTATTGTCCAGGCTAGAGTGCAATAGCACGTTCTTGGCTCACTGCAACCTCTGCCTCCCAGGTTCAAGTGATTCTTCTGCCTCAGCCTCCCGAGTAGCTGGGATTACAGACATGCGCCACCACGCCTGGCTAATTTTTGTATTTTTAGTAGAGATGGGGTTTCTCCATGTTTCTCGAACTCCTGACCTCAGGTGATCCACCCGCCTCGACCCCCAAAGTGCTGTGATTACAGGCATGAGCCACCGTGCCCGGCCTGCAATAATATTTGCTCCCTTTTCTCTCTCTCTCTTGCACCCACATATACACATACACACACAAACATATTTTCTGAACCATTGGAGAGTAAGTTACATAAGTCCTAGCCCTTTACCCTTAAATATTTCAACATGTATCTCCTAAGAAAAATGACATTTCTTACGCAACCACAATACAGTTACCAAATTCAGGCCTGGTGACAGTGATGCAATGCTATTATTTAACATACAGTCCACTTTCAAATGTCCCTGATTGTCCCAATCTGCCGGGACCACACTTCACATCTGGTGTCAGCTCTCCTCAGTCTTCTTTAATCCAGAACCATCCTCAGCCTTTCTTTGTTTTTCAAGACCTTGATATTTTTGAAGAGTCTAGATCAGTTGTTTTGTAAAATGTTCCTCATCTTTTTCTCCCCGTTTCCTCCCAATTAAACAAGTCAAGTACATCCATTATATATATTTGGACAACACAGAAAAGTAAATAAAAATTGCCCCAGTTCGTACAATGCAGGAATAGCTCCGTAGATACTTCCTGTAATCATGGAGTAAGCTGACTCGCTTGCTCTGTTCACTCTGTGCACACGAACTCATGTCATCCTAGGAGGCAGGTGCTTTTGTTATCTCTTGAGTGCCTTGCGAAAGATCATACAGCCCATAGGATTTGATCCTGAAGAGTCTACTCCAAAACCCATGCACTTGGCCTTTATGCTACATACACTACTTCTCAATAATGGCCAGCCACGTGCCTGAGTGTGTGTGTGTGTATGTGTGCACGCGCGTGTGTGAGTGTGTGTGTACGCGCGTGTGTGTGTGCGTGCGCGCATGAGTGCGCATCAGGATGCTTCAGCTTCTGTCTCTCTGAGTTTCGCTCTTATTGCCCAGGCTGGAGTGCAATAGTGCGATCTCGGCTCACTGCAACCTTCGCCTCCCAGGTTCAAGCGATTCTCCTGCCTCGGCCTCCCAAGTAGCATTTCAGGCAGGGTAATTCTCTGCTGTGGGAGCGCCCTGTGTGTGGTAGGATGGTCAGCAGCAGCCTTGTCCTCTGCCTAGTGCACGCCAGCAACAATCCCCAAAATAATGATGCCAAGAATGTCCCCTGGGGAGCAAAATCACACCAGTTGAGAACCACCGTGTGTGTGTGTGTGCGCGCGCATGTGTGTGTGTAGCCACGTGATGCTGTATTCCCTTCTGAAATCTTTCCCAGTGATTGATACTCCATGGTCACTTTCGGGTCCTTCCATTTTCTTCTCTGTCCCCTTGTCTAGTGGCTGCCAGGTGTTCCCTGTGAAGGGATTCGTGGATCGACAAAAATAGAAATCTATTGTGGTAGCTACCTTCTATTGCTATACAAGAAAGTGCCACAAATTTCGTGGTTTAGAACCACCCCCATTTATGAGCTCCTGGTTCTGCAGGTCAGAAGTCAGGGCCCAGCGTGACTGAGTTCTGTGCTCAGAGTGTCGGACACTGAAGGAAGGTGGCAGCCAGGCTGCACTCTCACCTGGAGGCAGGGGAAGGAATCTGTCCCCAAGCTCATTCTTGTTGGCAGAATCCGGTTCCTTGCATCTGTAGGACTGAGGTCCCCATTTCCTTGCTGGTGGTCTTCTGGGGCCCCTCAGCTCCTAGAGGTCACCCACATTCCTTTTTACATGGTGTCCCCTAGGCTGGAGTGCAGTAGCACAATCACGGCTCACGTCAGCCTCAGGCTCCCTGGCTCAGGTGATCCTCCCACTTCAGCCTCCTGAGTAGCCGGGACTACAGGTGCATGCCACCACACTCAGCTAATATTTTGTATTTTTGGTAGAGATGGGATTTTGCCATGTTGCCCAGGCTAGTCTTGAACTCCTAGGCTCAAGTGACTCACCCCCTCAGTCTCCTAAAGTGCTGGGATCACAGGCGTAAACCACTGCCCAGCCAGGTCTGCTTTCAGAGGGCTCACATGAGCAGGGAGGCCCACTGGGATTATCTCCCTTTGTACAGTGGACTGCACCATCTAACACGGTGTGTCATGGAGTAAGTCATGAGATCCGCAATCCCAGCATTACACTGGGTACATACGCCAGGGGTGGGGGATCTTGAAGACATCGTGAAATTCTGCTTAATGATGACCAAAGGGCAAGAGAGGTGTTTCTGGGACAGGACATAGAGCCAAGGGGTAGCAGATCAGGTTGGGTGAGCAGGAGATGGAGGCCTGACCTCACCTCTGAGAGGGTCCCACTATATTCCTGCCCTCAGGGACACCCCAACACCTACTTTTAGGAGCAAGAATGGTGCCTGGGCAGACTCATGGGGGTTCTGGCCTCCAGTCTCCCTACAGATGGAGCGTCACCATGTTCTGTACTTAAGGGCAGAGTGAAGAAGCTGTAGGTCAGAGGAATGTGGCGGATGGGCCACAGGGCGGGGAGGGAGACTGAGTGTCGGCAGACAGGTGGGCTGGGGGACCACCATGTACCACCCCAAGCGACCTACAAAGAGACTCTAATTTGCGGGGATGGAGGAAGGAGGTGTTAGCCCAGCAGAGGGGACAGGAGGGTGGCCTTGGGCACGATGTCTGACTCCTCCTGAGGTGTAGGAGTGAGACGCTAGGCCAGAGGCCAGAGGAGCTGGGCTTGTTGAAGATGGGCTGGGCTCTGTGCCCTGGTGGCTGAGGGTGACACACAGTTGGAGACAGAATTACCCTCCAGCCCCCAGCCTGTGAGCCCATGGTGAGGTTCAGGGCCGCAAGGGTCCTGCAGGGCGAGGCCAAGGCAAGAGAGAGGCAGCTGGAGCAGAACTTGGGCAAGCTCGTTCTTGCACACACAAGACACACTCCAGAGCCCCCTGGAAATGCAGAGGGGCCATGTGCACGGCAGCAGCCTGCACTCACACAAGGGAGGCTAAGACCATGCACCTCACTTGTACTCTCAGGCTGCTGAGGGTAGGGGACAATGAGGTTACACTCGCCATTTCATTAGTGTAGGGCAAGGGGGACCCCTGCACCCTACAACGGACCCCTAATGTTGTCATCACAGAAGGCGATTGCTCATGTGACAAATACCAACCATTTCCTGTGGAGTCAGGCAAAGGCCTGGGCCCTCCAACAAGTTTAGGGTAAACCCTGCACCCTGCACTCAGTGGCAGCCCCAACCTCAGCAGCCCTGGCAAGGCAGGGCCAGAGCTGCAGGGACTGAGACATACACACAGAAGACTGGCAGGTGAACTAGAGCTTTTACTGAAAGTGCTTAGAGACCTGTAAGTCTCAGCTCTGCAAAGCACCGTGCGGTTATATGTGTACATCACCCTGATAAATGTGTAAGCCTGTCCCCTAGACTGCAGAGCAGCAAAGGGGCTAGGAAGGGCTGGTAAGCTTCAGGGCAGAGATTAACTTCAGCCTGCAACTGGGGAAGAGGCTCTTGAAACCCTCTTTCTCCACTTTTCCACCCGCTCGTCCTTGCAACTTCAAGTGGCTAGAGTGTAGAAAGGGCACAGTGTTCAGATTCAGAAGGCCCTGGCCAGGCACGGTGGCTCACACCTGTAATCCCATCACTATGGGAGGCTGAGGCGGGCAGATCATGAGGTCAGGTGATCAAGACCATCCTGGCTAACACAATGAAACCCCGTTCTACTAAAAATAGAAAAAATTAGCCGGCGAGCATAGTGGTATGCGCCTCAGTCCCAGCTATTTGGGAGGCTGAGGCAGGAGAATCGCTTGAACCCAGGAGGTGGAGGTTGCAGTGAGCCAAGATCACGCCACTGCACTCCCACCTGGGCAACAGAGGGAGACTTTGTCTCAAGAAAAGAAAAAAGATTCTGAAGGCCCAGATTCTCATTCAGTCTGGGCTACTTCAAGCAGTCACTGGACATTCTGGGCCTCAGGCTATTTCTCACTGGAATTTGAAAGTAGCTAAGATTCTGACACAGTCGCCTCCAAGTTGGGCCATGTTCCGACTGCCAGATGCCCTCAGAGCCGTCTAGGGCCCAGCAATCTCCTCAGAGCCATCACCCAAGGGTCACAGATGCTGCAAGAGAGAGGCCTCGTGGTGTGGAGAGGACACTCTTCTTGCCAGTGTGGGAGACCCAGCATTCAAAAGAACCGTCCTCCTCAGTTCCTAACCTTGTGTTGGCAAAACTGATTTGTTGCCCAAATCTCATGACTGCGAGAACAAAAATCTGTGCTGATATGCAAACTCTCTCAGTGGAAAGAATGAACCACTCCTCATCCCACAGAGAAACCTATGTGTTTTGGTTTTTCCCAGCCCGATTTTTCTGCCATATTTGGAGAAAAATTCCTTAAAAAAATATATATTGGCCGGGTGCAGTGGCTCATACCTGTAATCTCAGCATTTTTGGGAGGCTGAGGTGGGTGTATCACTTGAGGTCAGGAGTTCGAGACCAGCCTGACCAACATGGTGAAACCCCCTCTCTACCAAAAATACAAAAAATTAGCCAGGCATGGTGGCGGGCGCCTGTAATCCCAGCTACTCAGGAGGCTGAAACAGGAGAATTGCTTAAACCCAGGAGGTGGAGGTTGCAGTGAGCTGAGATCATGCCATTGCACTCCAGCTTGGGTGACACAGAATTAGACTGTCTCAAAAAAACAAAACAAAACAAAAAAACCTCTCAAACATAGTTTATTATATAGGTGAATCCTGGTCCCTGTGATGGGCTTATTGGTAGGATTTCTGGTAACAAGCATAGGTACCAGGGCCTCCAACGTTTTTGGATTTGCACCAACAGGGGTCAGTTACCGACAGGGTCCAGTCATGCTGGATGAGGATGCCTCTGGTCCTTTTGGAAGCTTCATCCATTTATTTCCGGTAATAGGCCACTAAGGCTTTGGAGATGGACTGACGGATAGCATAAATCTGGGTCACATGACCACCACCCTTCACACAAACATGGGTGTACACGTTAGCAAATTGCTCCTTGCTGAGAGGCAGAACTAGTTCCAGCAGCTTAAATTGCAGTGCTCGGCTCCATCATCTCCCGGGGCCACCCATTCACCTCGATGAGGCCACTGCCATGTTTGCAGTGGACTGAATGGACTGCAGCTGGCCCTTGGATGGCATGGCCAAGAGCACAGATAAGAGCGCCTCACTGCAAGGCACCGCAAGTGGAAAAGGCACCTCTTTTTTTTTTTTTTGAGATGGAGTCTCCTTCTGTTGTCCAGGCTAGAGTGCAGTGGTGCAATCTTGGCTCAGTGTAACCTCCACCTCCCGGGTTCAAGCTATTCTCCTGCCTCAGCCTCCTGAGTAGCTGGGATTACAGGCGCCCGCCACCATACTTGGCTAATTTTTGTATTTTTAGTAGAGACAGGGTTTTGCAACATTGGCCAGGGTTGTCTTGATCTCAGGTGATCTGCCTGCATCAGCCTCCCGAAGTGCTGGGATTACAGGCATGAGCTACTGCGCCCGTCCTTTTTTTTTTTTTTTAAGTTGTCTCTAGGGACCTCGTAGATATTTTCCTAGACCAGGCCATGACAGGACCAAGCAGACCACTTAGAAGGGAGGTAAGGCCCCTTTCTGCTGGATGAGGGCAGCTTCTAAGGAGAGCTAGGGGGTACCTCAAGGTCCTGAGTTTGCAGGGAATTGATTTATGAACTGAAGAATAAAACACTGGGAGTCGGGGATGGCACGGTTTCTGAGATAAAAAGAAAATACTTGAACCCTTCACCAATCTGCCCTGGGCTCAGGTAGACAGGCAGAAAGTGAAACAGCAGAGAAACCAAAAGTGAAATGGTTCATTCACATTTTATAAAACTTTCCCACCAAACTGCCCTACTCAGAAAACACAAAAGAAAAAAAAATTAGGACATTTTCAGTCTGGGGCATGACAAGATAAAGAAGCTGCCTGGAAGCTGGGTGCCAACTCCATGAATTTGGGGGAACTAATTCCTGGCCACTTGGGCCTCACCAGGGTGACAAAGATCCCTTCTTTCAGTCCTTCAAGCTCTTTGGAGAAAGTCAAGTGGCCATACATAACGACAGGGTCTGGGTTTCATTTATAAATAACCCAGGAACATTTTGTTGTTTTCAGTTTTCTAGGGCTGGGTTTTCCCAGCACACAGGGCTCTGGGGAGATGTGAAAACCATGGCACGTCAATGAGAATGCTGCCAGGGCGCCAGTTTGGAGCAGCCTCATTCAGACAACTGAACAACTACTTCATTCAGGATCCTCAGCCGTGGGCCCTTCCCTAGATTAGCCCAGAAGCTGCATCTCCGGGGTGGATCCCTAACAGTGCTGAGTAGGAGGCAAACCCTTTGGCTTCTAAGGCTGACCCAGGAAGTCTGGACTGGGCCTGCCGGAGGCTCCTTGTCACCAATTGACACACAGCCTCTGGTGACAGTTCTGCCTAGGAGCCTCAGTATCTTTTTTTGAGAATAACACACACACACCCCCACATCCACACACACCCACAAAGGTGTCAGTAGCTTGTGCGCTTTACTATGATGAAAAGAATGCTACTGAAATCTCAAATCAAATAAAAACACTACGTCAGGGGCGTAAGATTGCAGGCAGGGCTGGAATTACTTATCTGCTCTCCAATGGTTGGAGAGCAAGAGGGGAGGGCAAAGGAACTATCTATTCCCTCCGAAGGGATCTTACAAGCAGTGGGCTAACAAACCTCTCATCATGTCCTCTCTAGATTCCAGTGTCCTCTCTAGATTCCACCTGACTCAGCTCCCCTGAGATATCCCCCTTTCTCAGATTTGAGTTCCTGCCTCTTCCTCTTAGTCTACCAGCCCGAGTTATTCCCTGACATAGGCCCCTAGCCCTCCAGGCTTCCATATCTCCCAGAATCGAGAAAGTTAAGAAAGTTGGACCCAAGGCTTTCAAAGTCGCAGGTTCAATTCAGAACTCTTTGAGAGCCCCCAGGGTCCTGCTCCCACAGGTTGGTGTCTTGATACTGGTTACATAACAATCAGTCCCCGAAGTTCTGACATCACCCACTGAAAATTCTCATCAGCCTGGACAGCCAAAGGGGTCTGTGTGTGGCCGGGGAGGATGGCGGGGGAGTGAGCCCCATGGAACAGCCTGGAACCGGTAAGGGGAGGTAGGCATAGGTCCCAGTAAAAGATGGTAAATGATGGTGACCCCGAGAGGAAAGAGGAAGTATTTGGGTTTTTTAATTTCTCCCTAAGTTCCCACAAGATTTCATTGTTGCACCCACACTTCCCCACTTCCCCGCATAGGGAATTTTCAATTTCACTTCCCAAAACGCAAGTGACCAGAGGGCCTCAACTTCCTCATATCCTCCTGCCCTGCCCCAGCTGTAACCTCTGTGGGGAAGCCTTCTCTTCTCCCGCGCGCGTCCAGTGTCACCCATGTCCTCCCCCGCTTGCGTCCCTCTCCCACTCCCACCCCTTCGGCCTGCGGGGAGGTCAGGCCTCTCGCTGCCCGTCAGTTTGCCCGTGTGCCCGCTTCTCCTTGCCCATTTTTATTTCCCCAGTCACTGCCCCGCCCCGGATTCTTTACTCCCTCAGCTTGCTCTGCTACCACTTTCCTGCCTCTCCCTCTCCCAAAGCAGATAAAAAATGAGGGGACAAAGACAGTGTGTGTCTGGGAAGCTGGGCAGAGAGGAGTAGGTGCCGCGGCCCGGGGGTACTCCGATGATTCCGGGGATTCTGAGCCAGCGGGAGGACGGCACGTGGGGAACGGCGGGCGCGGCGCGTAGTCAGGGAACCAAGGCACTGGGCACTGGGTGTCTCGTGGAGCCATCCCGCGGGGGTGTGGCGGGTCCACGGTGCCGGAAGGCGCGCAGGCCCACGGACCGTCACCGCCTGACGCCTGCTCCGCGCCTTCCTAACCGCAGCACTTTCGCGAGCCTCTCCACGAGGGGCGGGGCGAAACAGGTACGGTTGCCACGGCACCCGGACCACAGCCTCGCGAGATTTGGAATCAGCCAATGGAAGGTGGGGGAGGGGAAGACGTGGCACAAGTCTAAGGGGCGGGGCCGGGAGGGGCTCCTCCCTACCTCTCCCAACTGCGCCCTGCCCCCGCCGCGGCGGCGCGAGCCGCCCCTCAGGGACTGACCCTATAAAGGCCGCTCCGCGAGGAGCGCGCTCCATTCGGCAGAGGGCGCTTCGGCTGGCTGGGCTGTGCGCCTGCGCAGTGTGGGTCGCTTGTAGTCCCCTGCCCTGGCCGGCCGCGCCTCGGCTCCGCGCCCTCGCCCCACTCTCAGCCGCCGCTCTGCCCCGCAGCAGCCAGCCCCGTGTCCGGCAGTATGTTCAGCTGGGTCAGCAAGGATGCCCGCCGCAAGAAGGAGCCGGAGCTCTTCCAGACGGTGGCTGAGGGGCTGCGGCAGCTGTACGCGCAGAAACTGCTGCCCCTGGAGGAGCACTACCGCTTCCACGAGTTCCACTCGCCCGCGCTGGAGGACGCTGACTTCGACAACAAGCCCATGGTGCTCCTCGTGGGGCAGTACAGCACCGGCAAGACCACCTTCATCCGGCACCTGATCGAGCAGGACTTCCCGGGGATGCGCATCGGGCCCGAGCCCACCACCGACTCCTTCATCGCGGTCATGCACGGCCCCACTGAGGGCGTGGTGCCGGGCAACGCGCTCGTGGTGGACCCGCGGCGCCCCTTCCGCAAGCTCAACGCCTTCGGCAACGCTTTCCTCAACAGGTACCCACCCATCACTCCAGGGGGCGGGGGGCGCGGCCGGGGCACACACCGCTCTGGGAGCCTGACCCTCCCGTGGCTGTCGCCCCGCCGTCCTTTGTCTCCGAGGCCCCAGTGAGACCCTCAGTGATCACTCCCTGGTCCAAGGGCCTTGCCGCTTCCCAGAGAAAACCCGCGGGGGGTCTAAGAGTGGGCGTTGCCGGCTCCCCCAGCTTCTGTTGTCTCCAGAATCTTCCAGGTTAACCACCGAGCCCTCCTGCAGATGCCAGCCCCACTCCCCTCAGAACCAGGGCCGCGGTGGGAAGCTGAGCCATTCCTGGGCTCCTTTTCTTGGTCTCCACCTCCTTCCCGCAGACTGGATGCACCTAATTCATGGAAATCAACCCTTCCTTCCCTGTCTCCTTAAGTGTCAATAGCAAAACACAATGAAACTTTTAGTCATTCCCTTTTCTGGTGCGGGGTGGGTCTGCTCTGCCTCCCCTGGGAGGGTGGTTTTGTGTAGGAGGGAGGAGGAGGATCTACTGTGGCTTGCTGACTTTGGGGCAGCCCCTTGGAGGCAGGGGACAGTTGAGGTTTGAACACTTCTCCCAAAGGCAGCTCTCAAGAGGTCAGTGCTGCCTTGAGGGATTTCAGGAAGCAGGATGAGGTGGTGGCAGTGGGAGCCCTGCAATGAGATTCTGGCCCTAAGCCCTTCTGTGCACAGAGAGACAGAATCTGAGGTTCCTGCACCCGCTTGGACCTCACTTTCCCAGTGAAGTGGCCTCTGTACACGAGGAGGGTGATCTCCAGGACTCTGCCTCTCTCAGTGCTGTGAGTGAAACACAGTGCCCCCGCCCCTCCAGGAGTGCAATGGCCAGGCTCACTTTTCTCCAGAGAAACTTGAGACATCCCGGTCCCAACCCCCAGGCATACCAAAGTACTTCATACCAAAGGACTACCTACCAAAGTACTTCACAGACCCTGCCCTCCCTGCCACCCCACATTCACGGACTCCACATGCCTTTAAATTCTGCACCAGGGAAGAGCCTCTGAAGGAATCTTTGAATCCTGCCTTCCAGGTCGCCACCCTGCGTGGTCACATTCCTTTCCAGATGCCATCTAGCCGTGCAGGGCAGCTTGCCCTAGGCCAAGCCGGTGGCCAGACCTACTCCATGCACAGAGCTGACCTTCAGCAGGGTCTGTTGCCACTTCCAGTCATTTCAGACCGCCCTCCTGTTTTGTGGACGTTGATGTTTGTCTATCAAGGTCAGGTTGAGTGCAGCCCTTTGGGCTAGGGGCCCTGAAGAGGCGGGGTCCTCTTGCTCTGACCTTACCTTGTTTCAAGATTTGTGCTTTGCGCACTGGTAGAGAAGTAATTAGCTGAAACCATTAGTTGGTGGGAGACATTCGACCCTGTGAAAAGTTTGGCGGCTGTGCCAGGAAGTCCAAGTGTTAGGTCTCTGCTTCCATGCAAAACTTTGGGAAACTGTGGGAAGGGTCACTGCCCCCACTGCCTCTGCTATCCTGAGCTCTTCACTTTCCTTGTGAGGGCACACCTTTTTTGAAAGGAGAAACATGGCACAGTACCAGTTTTCTGAATTTGGAAGCCTAGAGTTTCAGAGCTGGAAGGATCTGAGACATCGTCTCCGCAGCTCCCACCTCACTGGTTCAGGAAACCGAGGCTCAGAGGGTCCAGCTGATTTGAGGAAGTCACCCCTTAGGTCAGCCAGCACTGACTGCCTGGTTTTTGCGCAGCCAGTTACTGCCTTCTGCTGCTTCTACCTGAAAAAGGGAATTCAGGATTGCTTTGTCCAAGACTGGTGCTTTGATGACTTTGGTGCCACAGGATCTCAGAGGTGGTACACGTTTATTTCCTTCTTGCTGCCAGCTCATCTCCAGAGGATCCCTGATCACTGATGGCCTTGCTGAAAGGGCCCTGTCAGCCCACGCTGAGGCCCCGAGCTGTGTCAGGATGTGTAGTGTGGGGAGTGTGCCCGGCGAGGAGGGTGCAACAAAGGGGGCTTTTCTCTGGCTGATACAGCCTCTCCCGGCTGAGTCTTAAAGAGACTCATTGAGTCGTGAACTTGACTTTCCGACCTTTTTCCCATATGTGGCTGCTCTAAGAGTAAAATAACCTGGAGCAGACCAAGGCAAGGTGCAGTCAGGGTGTCCTAAGAGTGTCTTGCGAAAACTCATTGCATAACTGGGACTGCCACCTGTGCGTCCTTGGTGAAATGGAATCAGAGGCATCTTTGCTGCTTGCTGCCTTTCTTGTTTTCTGCCATATACCCTGGGCTCTGCAGAGCAGCTGGTTTCTGGGTCCTGTAGATATTAACTTGCTTTCTGGGCTCATTTATGAGGCATTTTTACGTATGTGACTTGGCTTCCCATCCTTTTATTCTTAATCATCTCTCCAGCGCCTCCTGTCCCCAGCAGGAAGGCCAGGCCTGACCTGCATGCATTGCTGCTGACACTGGGAGAGTGAGGCCCACGTTTTGCTCGCCCTGTGGGTACAGCTGGTCTTGCTCCACTGCTTTACAGAGCACCCCTTGCCCTGGCCAGCTGCCCTCTGCCTGCGGGCCCCTGGTCGCTGGGGGATGGGGCCAAAGGGAGAAGCTGATCGGCTGGGAGTCCTCCCCTCTGTTGGAAAGGCAGCTTCAAGTCTGTGTCCTACAGATAATAGGTCAGTCTTTTCTTAGCTCTCACTACCTTTTTCAGAGAAGTTTTTTGTTTGTTTGTTTGTTGAGACAGAGTGTCGCTCTGTTGTCCAGGCTGGAGTGCAGTGGCACACAGTCTCGGCTCACTGCAACCTCCACCTCCTGGGTTCAAGCAATTCTCCTGCCTCAGCATCCTGAGTAGCTGGGATTACAGGCGTGTGCCACTATGCCCAGCTAATTGTTTTATTTTGGGTAGAGATGGGGTTTCACCATGTTGGTCGGGCTGGTCTTGAACTCCTGACCTCAAGTGATCCGCCCAGCTTGGCCTCCCAATGTACTAGGATTATAGGTGTGAGCCACCATGCCCGGCCTTTCAGAGAAGTTTTTAAAGGAGCTTTTTCTGTGTCCAGTGAAGGATCCCTGCTCTCAACTGGGACTGCGCTTGCCTTTCTGGGCTGTTATAAGCTTAGTGTGAAACTCAGATGTGTGTAGCTAAGCCCTGGGCCACAAGTCGCCAGCCTCTCCATGGCCTTGTTCTTCCTGAGCCTGCTCTGACTTTCAGAGAATAGGGTGTCTGTGCTTCTCCGTCCCACCGTCTACCAGCCTGTGTGGTCCCCAGCTTTTGCCGGCCGTCCGTTTCAATTCCCTCACCCGAGCGGCTGGTTGAAAGGGCAGAGCTGGCCGTAGCAGTAGTAGGAAGAGGCCAGCTCTCTTCGATGTGGAAATTTAGCCAAGTGGTGGAAAGATGGGATTTCAAGGTCCCGGTGTGACCTTCTGTCTCCCCTCTGAATTGAATGGTGACCTAGGCTTGCACAGTTTTCACTAGCAAGTCAGCAGCTTGAAAGTTGATCTCTCAAACTCTAGGGGAAAAGTAAATGTGAGGAAGTGCCGATGTGGGTCCGTTTGAGCCTGCTGGTTGCATTCCGGGTTGAGAAAGTCTGTACAATTTGCCGGCCACCCCGGGAAACTAAGACAATAGAAAACCACCTGTCAGTTCCCCGCTTCAGGAGAGGAAGCCACAGATGGAGCGAAGGAGGACAGAGAGCCCTTTGTTGTGTCCGGAGCAGCAATGACTGTGTCTTGATGCCTCTCTTCTGGCTCTTGCTCTCGTGTAGGTTCATGTGTGCCCAGCTGCCCAACCCTGTCCTGGACAGCATCAGCATCATCGACACGCCCGGAATCCTGTCTGGAGAGAAGCAGCGGATCAGCAGAGGTAAACAGCTCTGACTGCAGCTCGGCTGCTGGCTTTGTCACAGATCCTTCTCTCTAAGATCTGCAACCCGTTCAGATGCTGCATTTGAGATTTCTCCATTTTTTTTTTTTTTTTCTGAGACGGAGTCTCGCTCTGTCACCCAGGCTGGAGTGCAGTGGCGCAATCTCGGCTCTCTACAACCTCCGCCTCCCAGGTTCAAGCCATTCTCCTGCCTCAGCCTCTCGAGTAGCTGGGACTACAGGTGCCTGCCACCACGCCTGGCTAATTTTTGTATTTTTAGTAGAGACGGGGTTTCACCATATTGGCCAGGCTGGTCTCAAACTCCTGACCTCGTGATCTGCCCACCTTGGCCTCCCAAAGTGCTGGGATTACAGGTGTGAGCCACCGCACCTGGCTGCCCTCAAGATTTCTTCCAGTCTCAGGCTTTCTAAAAAAAAATGTGGCCAGGTGTGGTGGCTCATGCCTGTAATTCCAGCACTTTGGGAGGCCGAGGCGGGCAGATCATGAGGTCAGGAGCTTGAGACCATCCTAGCTAACATGGTGAAGCCCCATCTCTACTAAAAAAATAGAAAAAATTAGCGGGGTGTGGTGGCGGGCGCCTGTAGTCCCAGCTACTCAGGAGTCTGAGGCAGGAGAATGGTGTGAACCTGGGAGGCGGAGCTTGCAGTGAGTCGAGATTGTGCGACTGCACTCCAGCCTGGGTGACAGAGCGAGACTCCATCTCAAAAAAAAAAAAAAACAAAAAAACAAAAAAACATGTGTCCGAGTAAGAACCCGTTTTACATCAGCCTCCCATCTCCACAGTGCTCTGTGCACTGAGAGGGCGGGAGCTGCTTTCTTCCTTGGTTCCCTGGGCCCAGGCGATGGGAGCAACCACAGTGAGACTGCAGCCAATCTTGTGTGACTGTCATGCTTTTGAACCCCTGGGGCATGCTGGAAACAACAGGATCAGAATGGGCCTTGGGCCATGCTGTGAGGGTGCAGGAAGCATTGCTGACTGTGAACAAGCCCCTGGTCCCTAGAGCTTATTATCCTTAGTCTGTGTTTAAAAACCTTTGCCCCCCACAAAGCCGTATACGTTCCTCACGAGTCCAGCAGGACTGAGAGAGAGCCAAACAAAAGGAGAAGCTGGTAGAAATTCATGGAACAGTTAGGGGCTGGTGGAAGTTTGCTTATATTTGTTTAGAGGTTGATAGCAGCCTCCCTGGCTGAGGCCTTCATGCTGTGCAGTAGTGCGCCATGCCCATTCCAATTGTGTAAACTCCTGCCTAGATTCTACCAAGCTCTTTTGAAGATCTGTTTCAGGATGAGCCTGAACTGGGTCCTCCCATCTGTCACTGCCTCTTTTTCGCAGAAGGGTGGGGCACTTTGGGGCCTGATGCTTTCTGGGAGGAGCTTGAGGGTAGGCTGGTACCTGGCAGGTGGAGTGGAGTCTACAGCTCCAAATGTGAAAATGAAATAAGATCAAACTCAAAGAGGGGTTGAGGACAAGGGAGCAAGTTTGTTGATGATTAACTTGCAGATCTTTCCCGTGTCCCTTACCCTCTGGACTGGCCTGTGGTGCGTGAGCCTTGCAGTCAAAGCCGGCAGCTAGGATTTGGGGTGCACGTATCTCTCTGCTGGGGCTCTGAGGGCATGGGGACTCTGTTCTTGGAGCTGAGAAACCTTGCTTCTCTTTCCTTCCAGCCTTGCGGGCCTTGCCCGTGTGGGACTGCATTAGAGCGTACTGAAATCATTGCCCCTCATCTGGTTTCAGAGCTGCCAGTTAAGCTGTTAGATTCTCCCACCCCTGGTGATAGTGACGCTCCTAGGAGTTCAAGGGAGTAGATTTGGAGACCCTTTCTAAAAGAAAAAAAATAAGGCGAGGGCTAGTATTTTTATTTCTTACTGCTATTATTGTTCCAACCTAGTTTTAGTAAATACCTGATAAGCAAAAACCCTGTCGTTTGCCAAAGCAAGGTCAGAAAATCTGAATAAGTTACTTTTTTGTTTTGTTTTGTTTTTGAGACAGAGTCTCACTGTGTCGCCCAGACTGGAATGCAATTGTGCGATCTCAGTTCACTGCAACCTCCTACTCCCTGGTTCAAGCGATCCTCCTGCCTTAGCCTCCCAAGTAGCTGGGATTACAGGTGTGCACCACACATGCCCGGCTAATTTTTATATTTTTAGTAGAGATGGGATTTCACCATGCTGGGCTGGCTGGTCTTGAACTCCTGACCTCAGGTGATCCGCCTGCTTCAGCCTCTCAAAGCATCATCACAGCCTTGAACTCTTGGGCTCAAGCAATCCTTCTACCTTAGTCTCCTGAGTAAGCGGGCCATCGTGCTCGGCTGGGGTTGTATGTCTTGTGTTGTTTGCCTTGACCCTTGCCCTCTGAGACACTCCCTCCCCACCTCTTACTCCCTCTGCTTCCTTTTCCTGGTAGGAAAGAGGCAGGCAGAGGTGTCTACACTGGCTGTCTCTGGGACAAGCACCAAAGTGTATGCTCCATATCAGTGGATCTGCAGACACAACATGGCATTTTGATTGGGAGCAAGGGATGGACGTAGGCGTTGCCTTGTGGTCCCCGCCTTGGAGTTGGTTGTGCAGATGACAGGTTGGAGGAGCAAGCCAGCAGGACATAAGGCTGCTGTCAGTGTGCTGACCTGTTCTGCCTGTGTGGCCTCCCTGTCCCCTCCAGGCGCAAAGTGTGGCCCCTCTGCATCCCTGAGAGGCCAGGCTCCCCTATATCCACAGAAGGTCATCTCTAGCCATCATGGGTAGGAAGGAGCTGGTGGCTGAAAGAGAAGTACATCACTCTAATTGGAGGAGGGGTTTCCTGCTGTGAAGTAGCAGAAGATCAAACCGATTTTACTAGACCATTTCTTTTCCTCCATAGCCCTAGCGGCCTGGGTTTAGAAGTGTCTTACTGAAAGTTACCTGGTTAGGGTTTGAATGATGTTGGTGTTGTACTGTCAGGAGAAAGCATCGCTCAGTACCTCTTGGAGGTGCTAGGTGTAAACTCTAGGATGAGCCCCACTAGGTGGACACAGGAGGAGTGGATTTCTGTTTCCTGGAGGCCACGCCCATCAGTCATGGAAAGGCCCGTGTGGCCTGTCCAGCAGAGGAAGTCGGAGCCGAGCAGTGCGTTCCCGGCAGGGCTGGCTGCCTACTATTGCCTTTGCTGGTGGCGTGGAAAGCAGGTGTTTCCCTTTCAGAAAGATAGGGCCGGCAGAGCACGCACACGGGCCCCAGCGTGACACGCCTCCCCTGTCCTGCCAGCCGTTCCCTGGAAACGTCCTTGTGGAGGCCGTGGATGGACATTGGGGTTGCTGATGTCATTTACTTCCATTCCCACCCCGTCTGGCCCCTCCTGGCCTCTCCTGACTCTTTTTCCCCTTTCCCCATGGTCCTAATGTGTGCAGGAAACACGGTCTGGAAAGATAAGGTGGGCTGGTGCAGGCCCAAAGCGGTCAGGATGCAGCCGGGCTCTGAGAGGCAGGGATCCCTGAGGACTGCCTCAGGGACGAGAAGGGGGCCGGGTTGGGGTCTCTCGGGCTGCCTTTGCCTGTGTGCTAATCTGAGTGACTTTAAAGATACTATTCTCCTGTGTCAGCAGAGAAAGGTGGCCTCTGGGGGCTGCGTTCATTCTTGAGTGCTGCCTGTGTGACTGATAAGGGCACAAAGGGCAGCTGGGCCTGGCAGGGGTGGTGCCCTTGGCTCCAGGGGCTGCCGACCAATTGCGTGGTCCCGGCAGTGCCTGGATGCCGAGTCATCCCCTGGCGGGGCCTCTGTGGGCAGCCCGGCCAATTCGTTCCCCATCGTGGTCACTAGGCAACTGTGAACAAAGCGGGAGTTTTTGTGCCTCAATCTCCCCATGAAAGCTGTATCAGCAGGGTAGTGTTGCTTCAACTTGCAGTAGCAGATCGGAGACCTGGCCAGCTTTGTGTCTGACTTTCTGCTGGCCACCGCCACGTCAGTGAGTTCCACTGAGTTATCACAGCTGCTGCATCTAGGAGGAAGCTCCTGCCTTTCAGAGGAGGAAGCAGAGGCTTAGGAAAGTTAAGTAATTGGCCTAAGATGACAGCCAGGCCAGCAAGTGTTGGCGCTAGGATTTGGACCCAGGCAGGGGCTGTGCTCCTGCTGCGGCAGAGCTGAGAAGGGCACCTTGGCATGAAAGCTGTGGGTCCAGGAGTGCCGAGAGCTTGGGTCAGACAGATCTTTGCCCTGGTTGGGTCATTACTGTGGAGGTCTTCTCAGCCTTCCTGAGACACACAGAGGCCACCCTCTGTTTCTCTCCCGCCCAAGGTTAGACTCCAGTCCTGAAATGGACCCGAGGTCTGGGGCTTTGAACAGCAGTGCTGGTATTGCCTTCCCTGTTCCCTGTCTCCAGCCATAAATGACCCCTTGGGCTATCCAGGGAGCCTGGTGGCCTGGGCTCTCGTTTGCCCTCTGGTGGTCTGCAGGCTCCCTCTAAGCCTGGGAGCTGTCCTGATCCTTAGTCGTTGGATGGGGCCTCCCTGCCCACACTCCTACCTGTATGTCCTGAGCCCTCTGGCACCGAGGCAGGCCTGCGCCGTGGGCCGCCCCCACTTGCTGCCGACACCTCCTGAGATGGAGGTGTCCCCAGGCCGGGGTTTCACCAGGGTGCTCCGAAGACATCAAATGCTCCCAGGGGCAGCCCAAAGGCCGTGAGCCAGGCCAGGTGCTGTGTCCCTCTTGGATTCAGCATCCACGGCACAGGTAGATCAGAAGTTCAAGTCCCACATCAGTACTTGGGGAGCTGGGTGGCTATAGGGAGTTGCCATAGTCCCTGAGAACTGCATCAGTCCATCAGGAAACAGCACAGCTGCTCTGGTTATTGTAGATTACTGGAATTTACATGTTAAGCTCTTGCCTTAGTGCCTGGTATACAATTAAGTGTTCAAGTGTCAGCTGGTTCATAGTCAAGAGATTGAAAAGCCCAGGGCTTTCCAGACTATGATCTGAGTAACATCCTGGGGAGTATCAGGGCAGCGCTGACTCAGCTGGGATTTCCCACTGGGTTCCAGGCCCTCCTTTGCTCCCAGCTCCAGGCCTCCCGAAACCCCCTGCTCGTCCCACCTGACTGTGGCCTCCCTCTGTGGCCCAGCAGGCCAGGATGCCAAGACAGCTTTTGGCCTCAGCCTCTGCTGGGGGCGTGCACGCTCTGCCACAGAGGAGGCGTACCAGGCGCTGCCTGCGCTCGGCACCTGTTCCCCAGGCTGCGCACTGGCGGTGGACTGGGGAGCAGCTGGCCAAGCGCCTGCAAACATTCCGTTTATATTTGGGGGATGAGGCATTCTTCATGCGTTTGAAGTCCTTGCCTACACACCCATCAGAATCTGAGCTTCTTAAGCCCAAAATACAAATCCTGCGAGTAAATAAGAGCAAACATTTACTCCTGCTCGCAGTGTGCCAGGCTCACTCCATCCTCCCGCGGCCCTCCGAGCTGGAAACCTACTGCCTTCATGTTACAGATTGAGAAGCTGGGAACTGAGGTTCTGAGAGCAGAGGCCTGCTGGGTCATACAGCTGGTTGTTGAGTAAAAGGTTCAGGATGGAAATGTGGGCCTGATTCCAGAGCTCCTCTGCCCCCTCCTGCCCCTCTTTTCTGCTTCTGTCTGATTTGCTGGGGTCTACGTTGTGTGTAGTGAAGTCCACCCTCCTCAGGTGCCTGGCTGTACAAAGCATTCCTGGACGGCCACCACCATGACACAGAGCATTCCCACTGTCCGAAAGTTCCCGTGCCCCTTATACTCACTCCTGGTCCCAGGCAGCCCATTGACCTTTGCCTTTTCCGGCATGTACCTAAATGGAATCATACAGGATGAAGCCATTTGCTTCCACCTTCACTTAGCAGGATGCTTCTTAGCTGCATCCGTGTGTTTGAGAGCACCTGTGGCCCGCTCCTCTTTGTTGGGGGTCCTTGTCCCATCATAGGGATGCACCATCAGTTGTCATCCGTTCACCTGTCAGGGGCACCTGGGTTGTTCCACCTGGGGCAGTTTTGAGTCAAGTTCATGCTTTGTGTGGATGTGTGTTGCTGTTGCTCTCAGGTAAAGCTGAGGAATGGAGGCGCCTCTGTGCTCCCCTGGAAAACCCTTCCCAAGGAGCGTCAGCCTGAGCAAGCCCAGGAACGAGGCCTCGGGTACGGATTCCTCTTAGTTCCTGGATCTCTGTTTTGTTTTTCTGGGCCCAGCGCGCATTGGAAACCTGTGTGATGGAGAGCTAGGGCGAGAAATACTGAAGCCCACGCAGCTTGAATGACAGGAAACAAAAGTTGATTGAAGACAAACCCTCTATTGTTTCATGTTCTAGAAATCTTTGGAATGTATAAAGCAGCTTTTCCCCCTGCGGCTGGAACTACCTGTGTTTTGGAGGCTGCTGGGGTAGGGCAGGGAGGCCTGAGAACCTCCCTTTTCCCCTTCTGCACTGGCGGGAAACATGGTCCGGCTGTTGTCAGAAAGGCAGATCCTCTGAGGCCAGCGCCTGGAGAGAGGACCCCAGAGCCACAGTGGCCTGGAGGAGGCTGGGCGGGATGTGGGTCACCATGAGAGGCACCTGCGTGCGTGCTACCCTGAGGTGCCACGCCTGGCTCAGCCTGGTTGCCTGGAGCCGCTCTGTTCTTGCGTCCCACACCCCCAGGACTTCTCGTTTTCACTTTTTAAAAATTGTGATAAAGTACACCTAACATATAATATTTACCATTTTAATCTTTTTTTTTCGGGGGGAGATGGAGTTTCACTCTTGTTGCCCAGGCTGGAGTGCAATGGCGTGATCTTGGCTCACTGCAACCTCCGCCTGCCAGGTTCAAGTGATTCTCCTGCCTCAGCTTCCCAGGTAGCTGGGATTACAGGTGTGCGCCACCATGCCCGGCTAATTTTTGTATTTTTAGTAGAGACGGGGTTTCACCATGTTGACCAGGCTGGTCTCGAACTCCTGACTTCAGGTAATTCGCCCACCTTGGCCTCCCAAAGTGCTGGGATTGCTGGCATGAGCCACCGTGCCCAGCATTTTTTTTTTTTTTTCCCGAGACAAAGTCTTGCTCTGTTGCCAGGGCCGGAGTGTAGAGGTGCAATCTCGGCTCACTGCAGCCTCTGCCTCCTGAGTTCCAGCGGTTCTCCTGCCTCGGCCTCTTGGGTAGCTGGGATTACAGGCACATAGCACCACACCTGCCTAATTTTTGTATTTTTAGTAGAGACGAGGTTTCACCATGTTGGTCAGGCTGGTCTTGAACTCCTGACCTCAGGTGATCAGCCCGCCTTGGCCTCCCAAAGCACTGGGATTACAGGTGTGACCCACTACACCCGGCCTCATTTTAACCACATTTTTTGGTCATGCACCCCAGAAAAGTAGATTTTAACTATTTGTAGGTGTGCATTTCACTGGCATTTAGCACTTTCTTCATTGTTCAGCTGTCACCACCATCCAGCTCCAGAGTTCTTCAGTTCCCAAAGGGAAACTTCCTGCTCCACACCAGCTCCCCTCCCTGCTCCCCGCAGCCCCTGCACTCCCCATTCTATATTCCTTTTCTGTGCACTTGATTTCTCCTGGTATCTCCTGTAAGTGGAATCCTACAGTGCCGTATCCTTTTGTGACGGGATGTTTTTAAAAAACTTTCATTTTAGGTTCAGGGGTACATGTACAGATTTGTTATACAGTTAAATGGAGTGTGGTAGGGTTTGGTGTACAGATTATTTCATCACCCAGGTAATAAGCATAGTATCTGATAGGCAGTTTTCTTTTCTTTTTTTTTGGAGACAGAGTCTCGCTCTGTCACCCAGGCTTGGAGTGCAGTGGCATAATCACAGCTCACTATAGCCTCAATCTCCCAGGCCCAAACAATCCTCTTACATCAGCGTCCCGAGTAGCTGGGAATACAGATGCATGCCACCACACCCAAATTTTTTTAAATTTTTGTAGAGAGGGGGTCTCGCTATGTTGCCCAGGCTGGGCTGAAGCAGTCCTCCTGCCTCAGCCTCCCAAAGTGCTGTAATTACAAGCGTGCGCCGCCATGCCCAGCCTGCTAGGCAGTTTTTCTGTCCTCACCCATTCCAACCTCAAGTAGGCCTTGGTGTCTATTGTTCTCTTGTTTGTTGCAATGTGTACTTGATGTTTCGCACCCACGGGTAAGTGAGAACATGCGGTATTTGGTTTTCTGTTCCAGTGTTAGTTTGCTGAGGATAATGGTCTCCAGCTCCATCAGTGTTGCTGCAAAGGTCATGATCTTGTTCCTTTTTATGGCTGCATAGTATTCTATGTGGTATATGTACCATATTTTCTTTATCCAGTCTACTGTTGATGAGTATTTTGGTGGATTCCATCTTTGCTATCATGAATAGTGCTACAATGGACATGTGTGCATGTGTCCTTATGGCAGAATGATTTCTGTTCTTTAGGGTTTATGCCTAGTAATGCGATTGCTGAGTCGAACGGTAGTTCTGTTTTAAGTTCTTTCAGAAATTGCCAAGCTGCTTTCCACAGTGGTGGAACTGGTTTACATTCCTACCAGCAGCGTATAAATGTTCCCTTCTCTCTACAACCTCATCAGCATGTTACTTTTAGACGTTTTAATAATAGCCATTCTGACTGTTATGAGATGGTGTCTCATTGTGGTTTGATTTGCATTTCTCTAATGATTAGTGATGAGTATTTTTTCATATGCTTGTTGGCTACGTGTGTCATCTTTGGAAAAGGTGACAGGCTTATTTCATCACTTAGCATCCTGTCTTCCAGGTCCCAGGATTTTCTGAGCCAGAGCTTCCTGGTGGCTCATGATCCCTTATCAGAGGGGGCTCTGGCTTTTACTCACTAAAACCACTCCCTCTGCAGGCGGGCCTTTCTCTCCAGCCCACCAGCTTGGGCCATGTTTTCTGTGTCCTTTTGCTAGGTGTCAGTTCTGTCACTCCCGCCGGGGCCTGAGCTAGTCAAGCTAACAGCAAGGCCCCTCCCTTGGTGGGTTCCAAAGCCTGAAGGCTTGTTGCCTTGGGCAGTGCCAGGGGTGCTGGCAAGCCCTGTTCTGTACTTGTCACCAGCCGTCCAGCTCTGATCCAGAGAGTGGCTTGGTGCTCCCGCTGTGCGGAGTAGCCTTTGGCACCTCTTGAAAGACTGAGTGAGGTGCTTTGAGGGCAGTGAGGGCCTGGTGGGCTAAGGAGCACTGGAGGGCCTGGTGGGGCTTGCAGTTACCTGGTCACATGCCTGCGTGGCACAGGCCCGAGTGCTGTGGCCCTTTTTGTCACCTGTGGGTGTGGCTGGCCGGTCACTGTGTTTCCCTCACAGCAAAAGCACATTTTCTGTAATAAACAGGAAATGTTATTCACCTGCAAAAAAATGGACTTACCTCTGTTGAGTCCAACTTGAGATGATGGCCAGTAACTGGGTTGCAGGGCAGGTGGGGCCGGGCTCCTTGACCTGGGGCAGGGAGTTTTGGAGTGCTCACTCTTCCTTCTCCTCTTTTTTCTCTCTTTCCCCAGGGTCCCCCAGCCATCCAGGGGAGGCGGGAGTGGGGCCTTGCTGGGTGGAGTTTCGGAGGGTGACCTCAGCTCCCCAGGCGCCGTCCTGACTCCCAGGCCAAAGCTAACATGGGCTGAGCACAGCCCATCAGGGCGCCCTTATTCCCAAGAACTCAATTTTGGCAGCACAGCCTCCCCAGCTGTGTGAATTCTAGTTTCAGCTTGTGGCGGGCTAAAGACAAATGATTTGTCGAGGGGAGAAGTTGGGCCCCCTTTTTGCTGAGCGAGGAGCCTCAGTCCTTGAGTCATCGCCTTTTCAGTACTGACCTGCGTTCCCAGAGCTGGCCATAAAAGGCTGTGGGCTGCGGGCCCCCGGCAGGCCCTGCAGGCTCAGCTAGTGTGGCCTGGTGGCTCCAGGGGCAGAGGCGGCCTCTCCCTGCCCCTGCTTCCCTCATGTTGCCCTTGGCCTCTCTTTCTGGTTTTCTGCTGAGACGTCACCCTTTGGGCATCCCCTCCTGTGGAGCTCGGAGCCAGCTGCAGGGAGTCCGGGTGCCCGGGGCCTCGTACTTTGGAAGCAGGAGCCTGTGGTGGCATGAGGTGCCCTGGTGCGATGCCCTTCCACACCTTCTGGGCACAGGGAACCTGGCAGTTCTGCTGTCTCCAACCATCCGCCTAAGCCTCTGGAAGGCTGATCGGGCCTCCCTGCCCAGGCTGGAGGCCAGGACCCCGGCTTCCCTGCACTCCTACCCTGTCGAGACGCTTGGCCCTCAGGGCTGCTTCTGGTCCGAGAGCCCTATTTCCTGTTGGGCTGGGGCAGGGAATGGTCGCACATCACCTGTGGAGAGGCTGCCGAGGCTGTGTGGCTGAAGCTGTGGATTTGGGATTTTCCTTACGTTTTGGTGACTTTGCTCAAGGATGAAAGTCCTTGACCGATGATGGGTCCCAGGCCGCTGTCCCCTTGTTCCCACAGAGCCCTGGCTTCCCCGGCCCCGGCCTGCGGAGAAGGCTGTCCCTGCCGAGTCCTGGGCTGGAGGCCCAGTGCTCCCACACGCCCTCCTCCCTGCAGCGCCGGCCGAGGAATTGGTATTTAAATTTCACAGATGGACAAAGTAACTGAGAAGTTTAAGAAAAGAACTTCAGGTCACAGAGTCAGTGGCAGGGGGCGGGAGTGAAGTGCAGAGCCATCTTAGTGGCCTGAGTTCCTTCTGGGAGCACCAGGTGTGGGGAGGGGCTCCGCGCCCCTGTGGCTTTGGGCTCACAGATGGCGCCAAGCACGCTTGGGCCTGGGGCCGGGGCGGGCGGCGGGAGTGTTTATCCCATGAACGAGCTTGGCTCTGCACACCCGGTGGTGCCGTTTATCTTGGCGTGCTTGTGCATGGAGGCAGCCTCTCGGGAGCCTGGGCTGTGGACCTGCTTTCGCCCTGGAGGGCTTTGCAGGGTGGGAGCAGCGGATGCCACCAAGGGGGAGCCCGTGCGGTGGTGGAGTCAGCAGCAGCTCCTGCTGGGGTACGGCAGGGCTGCCTTCCCATCGCGGTGGGCGACCCTGTCCAGCTGCTGCTTTTCCCTTGGAGCTCCCACCTCGCTGCTGTTTTTCTATCCCGCTCAGTCTAGAGAGCGCCCGTGTCCATCCCCAGCTTGGCAAGAGGGTGGTGAGTGTTTTTCACGGGGATGCCAGGAGTGGGCAGTGGGGTGAGGACGGGTTTGGGTCCAAGCTGGGCGACTGTCAGACTGTTGTGTGCAGGAGTGGCTTCTCCCACTTATTTCCAGAGCCTGACTGCTCTCTGGGAAGTACTTCGTGCTTCTGAAGAGGGCCGGCCTACATTTGGGTGGCCTGGGACCTGTGGGCAGACTGAGCCAGGGACGTGGAGGCTCGCCCAGAATCAGGCAGAGAGGATGTGGCCCCTCGGGGCTGGGGCCCAAGCTCCCCAAGGACTCCAGGCCTTTGTTTCCACATGGCCCGCCTGTCACTCCTTACTCTTCCTAGACCGGGAGGGACAGAAGTTTTACTCTAGGGGCGGAGGAAGAGGTGAGGATTTGTTTTGTTTTGTTTTGTTTTTGAGACAGGGTGTCACCCAGGCTGGAATGTAGTGGCATGATCACAGCTCACTGCAGCCTCAACCTCCTGGGCTCAGGTTATCCTCCTGTCTTCGCCTCCCAAGTAGCTGGGACTACAGGCCGGTACCACCTTTGTAGAGTCGGGATTTTGCTGTGTTGCCCGGGCTAAAGTGGAAATATTTTGAAGAGGCCTAGTTGTCATGTAGGATTTAAATTAAACTGCTGTTACAGAGACCCAAAAATCATTGGCTTAAGTCAGATAGCTGATAGTTTATGTGAAAAACAACAGTCCAAGGCCATTCTGAACATGCAGCTTTCATCTCTGAACCCAAGGTGCTTCCTCCAGCTCCTCCCATCACATCAGCGTCCCAGTCCTCAGGAGGGAGAAAACAACAAAGGGCTCATGCTCCTTTCCTTGTTCATTTCTGCTGAAGGAAGCTGGGAAATGCAGTCTCAAGCTGGGAGGCCATGAATCCAGCTGAAACTAGATAGTTATTTCTAGTTCCTTCCTTTAGGAGGAATTTCAGTTAGCAGTCTCTGCCACAGGCGACAGAGTTTGCTTTAATTGGCGGGCCTTAATTGGGCCATAATGGGTTGGTGGGAAGCAATATAGAATAGAGTTTAGAATCCAGGCACGGTGGCTCAGGCCTGTCATCCCAACACTTTGGGAGGCCAAGTCAGGAGGATCTCTTAGAGCCCAGGAGTTCAGCATAGACATAGTGCTGAACATATCTACAAAAATAAAAATTTAAAAATTAGCCAGACATGGTGGCACATGCCTGTAGTCCCAGCTACTCAGGAGTCTAAGGTGAGGGTTTGGCTTGAGCCTAGGAGTTCAAGGTTCAGTGAGCCAAGATTGTGCCACTGCACTCCAGCCTGGGTGATAGAGCAAGACCCTGTCTCTAAAAAAAAGAATATAATTTTTTTAAAAAAAGAATATAGAGCCTAAAGCTGGAGTCTATCCAGTTCAACCACTTTGTTTTGGAGAAGTATTTAAGACCTAGGAAGGGGAAGTGGTTTGTAGCACTTCCTGGGCTTCTTGTAGAGCAGAGGTCAGCAAACTTTTTCTGTAAGGGTCGGATAGTTAATACTTCCAGCTTTGCAGACCTTTCACAGCTTTGCAGTTTCTTTTTTTTTTTTTTTTTTTTTTTTTTGAGATGGAGTCTGGCTCTGTCGCCCAGGCTGGAGTGCAGTGGCTGGATCTCAGCTCACTGCAAGCTCCGCCTCCCGGGTTTACGCCATTCTCCTGCCTCAGCCTCCCAAGTAGCTGGGACTACAGGCGCCCGCCACCTCGCCCGGCTAGTTTTTTTGTATTTTTTAGTAGAGACGGGGTTTCACCGTGTTCGCCAGGACGGTCTCGATCTCCTGACCTCGTGATCCGCCCGTCTCGGCCTCCCAAAGTGCTGGGATTACAGGCTTGAGCCACCGCGCCCGGCCAGCTTTGCAGTTTCTATCACGACGACTGAACTCTGCTGTGTTAGACAAAAGAAGCCATGGATAATACAAATGAGCATGGCTGTGTTTCAATAAAACTCTATTTATACAAACAGGTGGTGGGCCAGGTTTGATTCCTGAGCTGTAGTTTGCCAACCCTTGTTGCAGAAAATAAGTGAGATTCCTGCAAAATGGGGAGCCTGGCACATCAGCACTGAACAAGGAGCAGCTGCAGTTACTGTTGCAGGCACCTCTTGTCACTGCCTTCCCAGGGCACACAGCTGGCAGGTGGCAACACTGGAGTCTATGTTCTACCATCTATGCTGTGCTGAGCACAGTGCTGGGTCTCCTCACTCTCGCCCTCGTCGGACCCACCTTAGAGTTTGCACTATGGGACAGCTTTTGCATTAGCACCTGTTTATGCCAAGTGCTACATGGGTTGGGAGTGTTATGGTGGGGGCAGGAATAGGGGAGATAATCCTGCCCTCAGGGTGCTGTACTGTCTAGATGAGCACCTTCTAGGAATTTTTTTTTTTTTTTTGAGACAGAGTCTCGCTCTGTCACACAGGCTGGAGTGCAGTGGTGTGATCTCGGCTCACTGCAACCTCTGCCTCCCAGGTTCAAGCAATTCTCCTGCCTCAGCCTCCTGAGTAGCTAGGACTACAGGCATGCGCCACCACGCCCAGCTATTTTTTTTTTTTTTTTTGGAGATGGAGTCTTGCACTGTCGCCCAGGCTGGAGTGCAGTGGCGTGATCTCAGCTCACTGCAGCCTCTGCCGCCCAGGTTCAAGCAATTCTCCCGCCTCAGCCTCTCGAGGAACTGGGATTACAGGTGCCTACCACCACGCCAGGCTAATTTTTATATTTTTAGTAGAGATGGGATTTCACTATGTTGGCCAGGCTGGTCTTGAACTCCTGACCTTGTGATCCACCCACCTTAGCTTCCAAAGTGTTGGGATTACAAGTGTGAGCCACTGTGCCTGGCCTTTTCTTTTTTCTTTTCTTTTCTTTTTTTTTTTTTGTGTGTGTGACAGTCTCTCTTTTCTTGCCCAGGCTGGAGTGCAGTGGCATGGTCTTGGCTCACTGCACTCCTGGGTTCAAGCAATTCTCCTCTCTCAGCCTCCCAAGTAGCTGGGATTACAGGTGCCCACCACCACGCCTGGCTAATTTTTGTATTATTAGTAGAGATGGGGCTTCACCATGTTGGTCAGGCTGGTCTCGAACTCCTGGCCTCAGGTGATCTACCCACCTCAGCCTCCCAAAATGCTGGGATTACAGGCTTGAGCCACTGTGCCTGGCCCCTTCTAGGACTTTTATTTTATTTTATTTAGAGACAGAGTCTTGCTCTGTTGCACAGGCTGGAGTGCAGTGGTGCGATCTCAGCTCACCACAACCTCCTCCTCCTGGGTTCAAGTGATTCTCCTGCCTCAGCCTCCCAAGTAGGCTAGGACTACAGGCTCGCACCACCAGGCATGGCTAATTTATGTATTTTTAGTGGAGACAGGGTTTCACTATGTTGGCCAGGCTGGTCTCAAACTCATGACCTTGTGATCCTCCCACCTTGGCCTCCCAAAGTGTTGGGATTACAGGCGTGAGCCACTGCGCCCGGCCTGTAGGAATTTTAAAAACTATCTCTGGCTGAGAAATACCAGGCCAGGTTGGAGATGAGAGCCATCAGAGCAGCAGGTCCCTTGGCACCCCTGAGCTCTCCCTTCTCTTCCCCGCAGGCTATGACTTTGCAGCCGTCCTGGAGTGGTTCGCCGAGCGTGTGGACCGCATCATCCTGCTCTTCGACGCCCACAAGCTGGACATCTCCGATGAGTTCTCAGAAGTGATCAAGGCCCTGAAGAACCATGAGGACAAGATCCGCGTGGTGCTAAACAAGGCAGACCAGATCGAGACGCAGCAGCTGATGCGGGTGTACGGGGCCCTCATGTGGTCCCTGGGCAAGATCATCAACACCCCCGAGGTGGTCAGGGTCTACATCGGCTCTTTCTGGTCCCACCCGCTCCTCATCCCCGACAACCGCAAGCTCTTTGAGGCTGAGGAGCAGGACCTCTTCAAAGACATCCAGTCTCTGCCCCGAAACGCTGCCCTCAGGAAGCTCAATGACCTGATCAAGCGGGCACGGCTGGCCAAGGTAGACCCCAGGGTGAGGGGAGCAGCCTATTGTCAGGCAGGGCCGTGGGGCTCTGAGATAGGCACTCAGGGCCCCGGGATTGCCCGAGACCCATCCCAGCTCACTGCACAGGCGGACCTGCGCTGCGCTGTTTCCGTCTGCAGAAACCAGTCTTTGGTCAGCACCCGCATGCAGCCTGCTCTTAACTAAGACTCTCCACCCGGCCTCCCTCTAAACCTGTTTCGTGTGTGGTTTATACCCCATCTACTTTCAAGAAGGCTTTGACTATGCTTACAACACAGAAACAGCACACAGGAAGTTACCGCGGAAGCAAAGGAGGCAGCCTCAGAAATGGGGTGTTGGGGGATAGAGCTCTGAGGCTTGTTGGCTTCCCTCTAGGGTTTTTTGTTTTTGTTTTTGAGGCGGAGTCTGGCTCTGTTGCCCAGGCTGGAGTGCAGTGGCATGATCTCAGCTCATAGCAACCTGCACCTCCCAGGTTCGAATGATTCTCCTACCTCAGCCTCCCGAGTAGCTGGGATCACAGGCACACAACACTATGCCCAGCTAATTTTTGTATTTTTAGTAGAGGCAGGGTTTCACCATGTTGGCCAGGCTGGTCTCAAACTCCTGACCTCAGGTGATCAGCCCACCTCAGCCTCCCACGGGATTACCCCTCTGGGGTTTACTGAGCCTGAAGTGCACTCAGCACAGTGCTGGACGCCAGGGACATGGCGGGGAGTGACACACAGCCCATCCACTCCTCAGCCTTCATGGGGAAAGCAGAGCACACAAAAACTAAACATCAGTTATTCGTGTTGTCTTGGAGTGAGCACAGGCTGCTGCGGGAGCTGGTGCTAGGGGCTGTCCCAGTGGAGTAGAAGGGCTGGGGGAGGCCTGGCAGGAGCTGAAGCTTAAGCTGCGATAGGAAGCAGCTCGTGAGGAGATGAGGTGCCAGCCTACAGACTGGGGAGCACTGGGCACGGAAGCCAAGGTCACGCTGAGGCGGTGTCAGTCCAGCAGACCTCGCAGACCATCCTTACGTCTCCTGGCAGCCCAGGCCCGGTGGCACCTATCAGCAGCCTCTGAATGGCCGAAGGGTTCGGAATCTCAGTGGCTGACCAAGTACTTGAGTGAGAGCCAGCGTGGCTGGGTCCAGGAAACAAAGGTTAATGCCACCGACGGGCCCTTCCAACACAGAATGACAAACACATGCCCTTAGGGTGTCTGACTTTGGATAACACCCTATTGTGAGCCAGCCTAGACGAGTCACCAAGAGTGACAGTCCCGGCTGTGGTTGGGGTTGGCCCCGTGGACAGGAGTGTTTGACACAGATTGTCTGAACAGCTGAAAAGTGACCAAGCCCACACTTGTATCTTAGCAGGGCACCTAGCTATTCTTTCAGGCTCTTAGTACAGGGTTCGGCTGTTTAAGAAACAGGCTCCAGCCAGGCATGGTGGCTCATACCTGTAATCCCAGCACTTTGGGAGGCCAAGGTGGGTGGGTGGATGACCTGAGGTCAGGAGTTCGAGACCAGCCTGGCCAACATGGTGAAACCCCATCTGTACTAAAAAAATACAAAAATTAGCTAGGCGTGGTGGCGCATGCCTGTAATCCCAGCTACTTGGGAGGCTGAGACAGGAGAATCACTTGAACCCAGGAGGCAGAGGTTGCAGTGAGCCGAGATAGTGCCACTGCCCTCCAGCCTGGGTGGCAGAGCAAGACTGTCTCAAAAAAAAAAAAAAAAAAAAAAAGGCTCCGGCCAGGCATGGTGGCTCACACATGTAATCCCAGCACTTTGGGAGGCCAAAGCAGGAGGATCCCTTAAGGCCAGGAGTTAGAGACCAGCCTGAACAATCTAGTGAGACCCTGTCTCTATTTAATTTAAAAATTTAAAAAGAAAAAAAAAAAGGCCCTTGCTGTAGCTCCCATCTCTAGGCCAGGCCAGAGCGTGGCTGGGGAACTGTCCTGCCTGCCGAGCCAGGCCCTTTGGTGATACGTCCCCAGTTCTTCAGTAAGACAGCACAGAGAGCAGGGTGCTTGCCCCCACCTCGTGGCATGCAGGGGGTACCAGGTCAGACATTGTGTGGGCATTAAGGCTTCAATGGCAGCTGTGCCTGTGACCAGGGTCACAGTCCCCCGATCTCCAGAGTATAGCTGAGGACTGAGGATGGGCACTTCCTGGGGAGCCCATGCTCCTGCCTGCTCAGAGGCACAGAGACTCTGCAGGCGTTGAGCACAGGGGCCCTCGTACCCACTCTCTCTCGAGGCCAGACAGTCAGAGCACATGTGGGTGCTACCTGGCCTATCATCCTTTGCCACCACTGTCTTCCCCTTGTGTCCCAAGTACCCTGGGCCCCACCTCACCTGCAGATGAGGAATTCTCATTCTGGCCTGAACCTCCGTGAGCTGTGTGCACGGGCATGGGTCAGACGCCTGCTCTGGAGGACACAGGGCTGCGTGGTTTTCTTCTTTTTAATTTAATTTAATTTAATTTAATTTTTTTTTTTTTTTTGAGGCGGAGTTTCGCTCTGTCGCCCAGGTTGGAGTGCAGTGGCCGGATCTCAGCTCACTGCAAGCTCCGCCTCCCGGGTTCACGCCATTCTCCTGCCTCAGCCTCCCGAGTAGCTGGGACTACAGGCGCCCGCCACCTCGCCCGGCTAGATTTTTGTATTTTTTAGTAGAGACGGGGTTTCACCGGGTTAGCCAGGATGGTCTCGATCTCCTGACCTCGTGATCCGCCCGTCTCGGCCTCCCAAAGTGCTGGGATTACAGGCTTGAGCCACCGCGCCCGGCCTTTCTTTTTAATTTTATGATGTTATTTTTTGATTTTTTGGAGACAGAGTCTCACTCTGTCGCCCAGGCTGGAGTGCAGTGGCACGATCTCAGCTCACTGCAACCTCCACTTCCCAGGCTTAAGCCATTCTCCTGCCTCAGCCTCCCGAGTAGCTGGGATTACAGGCACCCACCACCACGCCCGGCTAATTTTTATATTTTAGTAGAGATGGGGTTTCACCATGTTGGTCAGGCTGGTCTCAAACTCCTGACTTTAGGTGATCCGCCTGCCTTGGCCTCCCAAAGTGCTGGGATTACAGGCATGAGCCACCGTGCCCGGCTGGCTGGATGTTTTTCTAGAGATCTCCCTTCTGGAGCCTCCCTGTGAGTGGAGTCAGCTTTGAGAGAGGAACCCATGCAAAAACCCAGGTGAGTGACCCCAGCCTCAAAGGACAAAGGACGTCCTGAGCTGATGGGTGTGGGTGTGGCCCTGACTGAGGCCCTCTCCTTGCAAGGCAGAGAGAGCTCCCCTGCTCAGCCACCTTTGAGGACAGACAGGACAAGGGGCGGGCATGAGCCCCTGCCTGTTTTTCTGTGAGACCGTGTGTGACCACCAGGCCCTAGGCACACTGAGTCACCGCGCCTGGAAAACTCTGTGGCTTCCAGTGTTGCCTCACACCTGCCACTTCCTTTTCCTGGAGTGAATGGTGCTTTCTGTGGTGACTCCCACCGGCCTGGGATCTGCCTGCCACAGTGTCCCTGGGAGACCCTAGATCTAGACCCACATGGCACGGGGCTGTCTCCCTCAGGCAGTTTTCAACCAGGCCCCCGCCCAGGGCAGACAGGCTTAGGCTGAGTGGGGTGGTGGATGGGCTGGAGCCGGGGAGAAGGGCAGCGAGGCTGGCTGGCCACAGCCCTCCGTGGCTGGACACAACTTGGCAAGAGGCCGAGGGATCTGAGGGCTGGGCTGCTCTCGAGGGGTGCCAGGTTCCCAGCTTGCTGCGGGGAAATGAAGGGGGTACCGCCCTGAACTGGCACGTCTAAGCAAGATATTGACGCTTGGATAAAGCTGGCAGCTGCCAGGAGAAGCCTTTGTGGGATGTTTTGAATCCTTCGTCATCTGAGCTGTGATGATGGAGTGGAGTGTGGCGCGGGCCCATTGGAGTTCTGTGGGCTCTGTCGGCACTCGGCAGGAATTTGGACATGCAGGTTGGTGGGCCCTGCAGGAAGCCTGCTCCCAGCTCGGGGGAAGGGGGCTTGCAGAGAAACAGAAAGAACATGGGCTGTGAGGCCCCTTCAGCAGCCCTGGGTTCCAATCCCAGCTCCTCCACATGGAAGCCAAGTGCCCCAGGCAGCGTTTCCCAGCCTTACTTAGGGCCAGGGTTGGGGGAATCCCACCCCGCAGGGCTGCGGTGAGGGTTGAATGGAGGGTATGTGATGTGCCCAGCGGTGCACAACAAATGGCCTCCTTTGGGTTGACAGACTTGGTTTTACTGTTCCTGGATCATCACAATGATCCATGCAAGGCCAGGGCTGTTGTCTTCTGTTTCAAGTGCGTTTTCCTGTCCTGTCCTCTGCCCCGCGGCAGTGAACAGCTGTGGCTCTTGCCAGATTGTGTCTGCTCCTAGGCCTGTGGGAGCCAGCGGTGGCAGCGGCCTTAAGCTTGACCCATCCCTCCCGCTTCCCTGTTCCTGAGCAAGCACCTTGGAGTATCCTTGGAGTGTCCTTGGAGGCTCTGCTCTCGGGGACAGCCTGGACCAAGACAGCGCCTGATGGCCACCCCCTGTCCTCACAGGTTCACGCCTACATCATCAGCTCCCTCAAGAAGGAGATGCCCAATGTCTTTGGTAAAGAGAGCAAAAAGAAAGAGCTGGTGAACAACCTGGGAGAGATCTACCAGAAGATTGAGCGCGAGCACCAGATCTCCCCTGGGGACTTCCCGAGCCTTCGCAAGATGCAGGTATGGCTGTCCCGAGGCCCCATGCAGGCTGGTGGCCATCAGGGCAGGAGGAAGGCCGAGGGCACTGGATTTGGAGGGAATCCCATCTCCATGGGGAAGGGCCTCCCTGAACGGAAGCAGCTGGGTTAATCACCAGCACCCCACCCAACTCAGAGTTGACCCAGGTGGTGACACTGCAGAGGGGAATGTGGTGACTCACCCTGCATGGTAGGGGGAGGGCAGGGCCGTGCCAGCCGCTCTGGTGCCCTGTCCATTAATCCTTTGCTGCCGCCCTGCAAGGAAAGAGCTGGAGTTGCCTCCTGTGTACAGGTTAGAGAGCCAAGAGCCAGAGGGGTTTGCCGAGTCGCCCCTGCTAGTCGGGGGGAGCAGCACTTTCTGCTTGTGAAGCCCTCACTGGAACAACCTGGCCTGGAGTCTGGGAAGGGGCCACGCTTCCCAGCCCTTGTCTTTCCTCCCCTGCCCACAGGAACTCCTGCAGACCCAGGACTTCAGCAAGTTCCAGGCCCTGAAGCCCAAGCTGCTGGACACGGTGGACGACATGCTGGCCAACGACATCGCGCGGCTGATGGTGATGGTGCGGCAGGAGGAGTCCCTGATGCCTTCTCAGGTGGTCAAGGGCGGCGCCTTTGACGGCACCATGAATGGGCCGTTTGGGCACGGCTACGGCGAGGGAGCCGGCGAGGGTATCGATGACGTGGAGTGGGTGGTGGGCAAGGACAAGCCCACCTACGATGAGATCTTCTACACGCTGTCCCCCGTCAACGGCAAGATCACGGGCGCCAACGCCAAGAAGGAGATGGTGAAGTCCAAGCTCCCCAACACCGTGCTAGGGAAGATCTGGAAGCTGGCCGACGTGGACAAGGACGGGCTGCTGGACGACGAGGAGTTCGCGCTGGCCAACCACCTCATCAAGGTCAAGCTGGAGGGCCACGAGCTGCCCGCTGACCTGCCCCCACACCTGGTGCCGCCCTCCAAGCGCAGGCATGAGTGATGGCACCCGGCCCCGCACCTGCCATCTGCATGCCCGGCTGGGAGGCAGAGACGGGGGGAGGGGAAGGCTCACCATTTCTCAAGGTCCATAAAGACTGAGCGGATGTTTCCTCGCCTCTCGAAAAGGAAAACCACCATCTTTATTTTAAGGCTGTTCCTGGGCCTGGCGGGGGAGGCAGGGGTGAGATGATGGAATTTTGTGCACAAGAACTATGGATATTTTAATATATAACGTTAGAGGCAGCGTTCTTTGTCGCCGCCTCCTGTGTGACAGCCACATGTGCACAGCCTCTGCCCCCCACCGGCCTTTGCTCTGCTCTGGCTGCAGCTGGACAGTGCAGTGACTGTGACCGCAGGGGAGCCAGGTCGCCCTTTTGGCAGCTGCTAGGCTGGGACTGCACGGACAGGAACACCGGGCACCCTCCGTTTGCTTCTGAGCTGAGGTTGCTTCACGGGGCCGTGGCTTCCTTCCTCACCTGGCTCTGCCTCCCCTGTGCTCTCAGGCGAAGTGGGTTCTTGTGCCTTCCCCTCCCTGGCCCAGGCTCCCCGTGCGCGGGCCCTGCCCTTTCCTCCCACACCCCACCGGCTCCGATGCGCCACCCCGCTCAGCAGTCACAGAAGCAGGGCCCAGCAGCCTTTTTCAGGGGTCCAGGGAGTAGGAGAACCATCTTCCAGAAAAATACATAAGCTAGTTTCTGTTCTGTAAAGTGACATCTTTCATACTTGACCAAATTTCCCAGTAACTTCCCAACCACTGTTCAAAAACTGTGATTTTTGTCTCCCCTTCCCACCCTCCAGCCAAGGGCAGTCCTGCCCAGGGGGCATTAGATGTGGGTACCCGGGGAGCACCCCCTTCCTGGACCCTAGCATTGCGTTTCCTGGCTGAGGAAGGGTGGTCATCCCAGCTCCTGCCCCACCCTGTCACTTAACTGGAGCTTTGGGAAGTGCCCTCCACAGTGGGAGGTGGGTGGTGGGTGAGGGCTGGCGGGGCCTCATGACAGCTTGGTGCTGGTAAGAGGAAGCCCATGGTTCTGGCCAGGCTTTTGTGTCCAGACAGTGGGGACCAGGGGAAAACCCAGTCCCTTCTGTAATCCCCCTTTATTTCCTACCTTCCTTCCTCCTCTGTTTAGCAAAGGAGGGCAGCTGACTTGGATGTCCTTAGAACGCCCCTGGCCCCAGGCTGAGCAATAAGAAACCAGAGCCTTGGCCACCTCCCCTTCTTCTGCCTGGGGCCATTGAGCCCAGCCTCCAGGGCCCGGGTGCATTCGCAGGCCAGCGGCCACTGTCCAGACTGTGATGGCACTGAGGCAGGTAGAGCACCGGGTGCCACACAGCTGGGCTTCCCACCAGGCTCTCCCGCGGGGGTCTCAGGGAGCTTCCCCCCAGCGCTGCTTGGAGTCTGCAGGAACTGTCCTTGTTCTCCCTAGCCCATCACTCCATGCAGTATTAGGTGAGGATGGATGGGCGCTGTCCTCGCCAGGAAGTCACTGTTGAAGTTGCAGTGGCTTGTTCATACCTGTGGGAAGAAAAGTGAAGACTTTCCCCTTGCATTAAAAAGTCTGAACTGTGCCGAAGCTTTGGGTGCTTCCTTGTCTTTTCCAGGGGCAGCAGTCCTGGGTCGTCCTCCCCTGGTGTCTGCGGGGGCGATGCCAGCAAGGACAGAGTGGCAAGGCCGCCGGGGCAAGGTGACCAACCCTGCCCAGTCCTGCTCTGCTGGGCAGTAGCTGCCCCCTGCTACCAAGAGGGCCAGGCCTGCGGGGAAAACAGTTTCCAGGCGATGATGCCCCCTTCTCTGTGTGAGGTGGGAGCTGAGCAGGACTTCACTTGGGGTGAGAGGGGGAAAGCAGTTGGGAGAATGTTGATAACTGAGGCCTAGGCTGGCACCCCTCAGCCACAGACGGATGAGTGGGCACCTGCAGGGCCCTCGGCACTGGGTGGCATCAAGTAAACAAGGGCTTCTGGGCTCTGGAGCCAGCCTGGCTCCTTGCTAGCCCCAAGGGCGGTTTAAATACAGGGAAGCTGGGCCTCTGAAGACAAAGCAGATAGCCCGTGACAAACATGCAACTAAGGGTGGGGCCAGTCAGGCCCAGGTGATGTCACAGATGGGGGACTGTTTATACCAGCAGAGGGAAGGGTGACCCATTAGTGACCCTTCATAAAAGGGTGCAGACTTGAGGTGCCATGGGTGCAGGCTGCCCCAGCCCCTCTGGCAGAGGAAGGCAGGACAGAAACAGGCCTGAGGGTCTCAGGGACCCAGGTGCGTGCTCTGCGCCTAGCCGGTGTGGTGGCATCTGGTCCTATGACCAGTACTTGAAGTGCCAGTGGATGCTTCAATTGCTGCAGGGCTGACCAGCCCTCCCTGCGCCACTCAGCTGCCACCTGTGGGCATTCACCCTGTGCCAGATGGAGCTGCACCCTCACAATCTGAGGAAGTTCACGTTCCCCCATTTCACAGAGGGAGAGTCCGAGACTGAGGACCGCCGAAATAACAAAAGTGGTAGAAGTGGATTCAAACCAGGCCATCCAACTCCAGCGTGCTTTCCATCCGGTTACTAATCCAAAGCACACACTAAAAGGAAAAAATGGTAGATCCCCCCAATCCCATCCTTAGACTGCAGCTGTACTCAGGGCTGAGAGACCCACATTAAAGGTTAAGAGCTGTCACTCCAGCCTGGGGTCCTGAAAGCTTGGGGCAGGGGTCACCCAAGAGAGGTGGAGCACATTAGAGAAGGCACAGAACGTAGCAGTGCCCCTGCGTGGCACAGGGAGGGCCAGAAGGGAAGTGCTGCCTGGCCGCCCGCTCTCCTTCCCTGAGCACTCCACCTGCAGGACTCTGTGGGGTGACAGAGGGGCTGTGAACCCCCTGGGGCTGCCCCAGGAAGTGCCTGCTGATCTGAGGCTTGAAAGAGGGGCCGAGGGCAGGTGTCTGCCACAGAGTTCATAGCCCTGGTTTCGGTTCTATAGGTTGGGGGTCATCTTTGGGCTGTGATGGGGGTTCAGGGAGGGCCAGAGGATGTGGTCAGAGATGTGGCCGCCCACCTGGAGGGCTAGCCCCCGCTCTTGCCTCCTCCCCAACTCCCTAGCTGGCCAGGACCCTGGGGGAGAAGCCCCCTCTTCGGAGGTTGGCCTGGAGCAAAGGAGGGGCATTGCCACCCAGCTCCCAGAGCCCCTAGACTGAGGCCTTCGGGGCAATCTGTCCTGGGTCCCACCCATGCAGCACCTCACTGCCCAGGACCCAAGAGGCAAAGGGCCCGCCCACTGCCTCTGGCCATGCACAGCTGTTTTCTATGTTGCAGTTCCTTGTACAATCTCATTCAAAACAAACATTTCTGGCTGGATTTGGCTCACACCTGTAATCCCAGCACTTTGGGAGATCAAGGTTGGGGATGGGGTGGGGTTGTGTGAGGCCGGGAGTTCAAGACCAGCCTGGGCAACATAGTAAGACCCCCCCATCTCCACCAAAACAAAAATTAGCTGAGAGTGGTGATGGGTGCCTGTAGGTAGTCACAGCTACTAGAGAGGCTGAGGTGGAAGGATCACTTGAGCCTGGGAGTTTGAGGCTGCAGTGAGCGATGATGGCACCACTGTACTCCAGCCTGGGCAACACAGTGAGACACTGTCTCTATTTAAGAAATTTTTTTAAAATAAACATTTCTTCTCCTTAGAAAACAAGCTAACTGCAAATCCAATCAGTGCCCTGTTCTTATCTCAAATGAGTGTTCTAGAAGAATAGCCTAGTAAAAAATAATGGCCGCCCAGGGTGGCTCACATCTGTAATCCCAGCACTTCGAGAGGCCGAGGAGAGTGGATCACTTAAGGTCAGGAGTTCGAGACCAGCCTGGCCAATATGGTGAAACGCTGTCTCTACTGAAGATACAAAAATTAGCCAGACGTGGTGGCTCTTGCCTATAATCCCAGCTACTTGGAAGGCCAAGGCACAAGAATCGCTTGAACCCAGGAGGCAGAGGTTGCAGTGAGCCAACATCACACCACTGCACTGCGGCCTGGGCGACAGAGCAAGACTCCGTCTCAAAAATAAATAAATAAAATAAAATAAATCAAATGGGCTAATCATAGGACTTGCCCGGCCATGGACAGCAAGGTGATGACAGTTGGGAGGTGAGGACACCCGGCCACCACTCTTGTTCCTGTATTCCAGCGTAGCAGGTCTGGCAGCACGTGGAGGGCAGCCTTGGGGAGACCGCCCTGAGTTCAAATCCGAGCTCTGCCACTCTAGCAAGCCCTCTTCCCCCACTAAGGCTGTTTTCTCAAGCCCTAATTCAGGAACAGACATGGCCCACAGAGGCAGAGCCCGAGGACACCCACCTTGAGTGGCCTTTGCCAAGCACCCCAGGGAGGTTAGTTGGGTGGGGTGCAGGGAGTAGGGCACCTCACCCAACACCCAGAACAAAACAGGCGGGACCTACCCTTCCCTGAAGCAGCCTGCAGACTCAGCGGCGCCTGTAGGCCAGAGAGGTGGTGGCCAAGGGGGCTGGGGCCTGGCTTCCTGTGCACCCAGAGGGACTGATAATTGTAAAACCACATGGGGCTGCAGCCGCTGCAGAGCGTGGGAGCCCCTATGGCTTTTGGAGCAGTGCAGGGAAGGTTTTTGGAAGAAAAACCAGGATGATGAAACCACCATATGTCCACCCATTTGGAGCTTTGGACTTTTCACAGGACACGCCCCTGGTGCCGGGCAGATGGGGTGGGGAGGGGGGTGCCAGGACTAGCTGGGGTACTGGGGGGTCCGCACCCCCAGCATCTGCATCAGCTCCTCCCCAAAGCCATCCCAACAGATGCACCTTCAAATAAGAGCCGGGCATCTGAGGCTCAAGGGCGGGCTTAGGGAGCTCCCCAGCTCCAATCATATTGCCGCCCGCGCTCCTCCCTCAGAGAAAGGTTGGGACGGCCATTGGTGGCCATACTGGGAAGCTCATTTGTCCCTCACACCAGAACAAGTGCAGTTCTCCATTATACACAAAAAGACAGCATCCAGAAAGGGAGAAAGAGATTTACCCAAGACCCCACGCCTGGTCAGCAGCGGGCAGGGCTGCATGACCCAAGACCAGCCTCTCATGTCCTGACCTAGGTAGGAGTGGGCCACCATGCCACGTGCACATTTCCGGAGTGGTTAGCAGCAGGGAACGGCCGCCATTCCTGCCAGCCCTGAAGAACCATCTGGTGGGAGCTGCTTCCCGAGGCCAGGGTTGGAGACTCTCATCCTAGACCTCCCCTTGGAGGCTGATTCTCAGGACCTCGAGGAAGGGGACTCCCCAACCCTGGGCTCAGCGGCCCTTCAATGTGGCCAGGATGCCGCAGACCCCGGCAACCTGCCTTGTGTCTGCGCTCCCAGCCTCAGAGGGCTATTCCCTGGGGGGCAGACATGGGGTTCCCTGCCACTTCCTCGTGCTGGGTTCTCAGGGCCTCTCCCTGCCCCCACACACCTGCCCTCTGCAGGGCGGGTCTGAACTTAAGGAAGGAGCCCAAGGCTGGCACCACTTCCCTCCCCAGCTTCCATGCATTAGTCTGTAAAGGAGGGTAATAACTCTCTCCTAGCGTGGCCCTTGTGAAGATAATAGATCTAAAGTCACTTCGAGATACCAAGAGGCCCCATACACTTGCAAGCTGTTAGGAGCGTAACTGCTCCCCGCAGAGCTGGGTGAGAGAGCTAGTGACGTCCCTCAGTACCAAAGGGGCCTGCAGGATGCGGGAGAGGCTGCAGGGGGTAGCTGGGCCCTCCTGCACCTGGGGAGTAGTTGACCGTGGAGGAGGCATTTGAATGAAGGTATCCTGGGGAGAAGGAAAGAGAGTGGCCTGACTGCCCGGACAGGGTGCAACTGAGGCTCTCAGGAGGTCTCCTCCTGTCAAGATTCACCCATCCCTGGCCGGGGGCGGTGGCTCACACCTGTAATCCCAGAACTTTGGGAGGCTGAGGCAGGCGGATCATGAGGTCAGGAGATCGAGACCACCCTGGCCAACATGGTGAAACCCCGTCTCTACTAAAAATACACACACACACACAAATTAGCCAGGCGTGGTGGCGCACACCTGTAGTCCCAGCTACTCAGGAGGCTGAGGCAAGAGAATGGTGTGAACCCAGGAGGCGGAGCTTGCAGTGAGCCGAGATTGTGCCACTGCACTCCAGCCTGGGCGACAGAGTGAGACTCCGTCTCAAAAAAAAAAAAAAGAAAGAAAAAAAGACTCACCCATGCCCAGAGCACCCTGTAAACTGGGCCTTGGGCTGTGCCGTGCTCAGGGCTCTGTGGGAAGCAGGTCAAGGCTGCTGTGGCCCTAGTGGTCTGGCCCCACAGGATCAGAAAATAGATCTGCTGGCTGGGCGCGGTGGCTCAAGCCTGTAATCCCAGCTCTTTGGGAGGCCGAGACGGGTGGATCACGAGGTCAGAAGATCGAGACCATCCTGGCTAACATGGTGAAACCCCGTCTCTACTAAAAAAATACAAAAAACTAGCGGGGCGAAGTGGCGGGCGCCTGTAGTCCCAGCTACTCAGGAGGCTGAGGCAGGAGAATGGCGTGAACCCGGGAGGCGGAGCTTGCAGTGAGCTGAGATCCGGCCACTGTGCTCCAGCCTGGGCGATAGAGCGAGACTCCGTCTCAAAAAAAAAAAAAAAAAAAAAAAAAGAAAATAGATCTGCTGAGACAACATGGTGCCATGCCCCGGAGCTGCTTCGGGCTGTCAGGCATGGAGGCCTGGCTGCTTGCTGAGGCTGGAATAAGCTCAAAAAGAGACTGAGTCTTTACAGACTTCCTTCCACTGGAGCTGCAAAGGAATGAGCAGGGGGCCCAACCCTCCCCCTTTATTTTTATTTATTTATTTATTTTGGAGACATGGTTTCACTCTGTCACCTAGGCAGGAGTAACCTCCGCCTCCCAGGTTCAAGTGATTCTCCTTTCTCAGTCTCCCAAATAACTGGGACTTCAGATGTGTGTCACCATTCCAGGCTAAGTTTTGTATTTTTAGTAGAGACAGGGTTTTACCATGTTGACCAGGCTGGTCTTGAATTCCTGAGCTCAAGTGATCCGCCCACCTTGGCCTCCAGAGTAGCTGGAACTACAGGCTTGAACCACCACATTCAGCTAATTTTTAAGTTTATTTGTAGAGATGAGGTCTCACCATGTTGCCCAGGCTGATCTTGAACTCCTGGGCTCAAGTGATCCTCCCACCTCGGCCTCCCAAAGTGCTAGGATTACAGGTATGAGCCACCACACCCGGGCCCAACTCCCTTTTAAAGACAAGGAAATTGAGGCTTGCAAGACAGATGTGACAAAAACTAATAAAGGACCAGAAAGAATCACGTGTGAGAGGCGAGAAGTGCCGAATGCCTGTCCCAGCCCTGCCCTGTGCAGCCCTGTGCAGCCCTGGCCTCAGCCCTGGAACTCAGTGTCCACTCAGTTATACTGTATGGGGATGGACAGATGGCTGGGAATGGACCTTTCTGAGAACTTACCAGAGAGGTTAAGGGACTTGCCTGAGGTCACACAGAGAGTGAGACAGGGCCCAGAGGCCTCACCAGGGGTGTCCACGAGGGGTAGCGGAGGAGAGGCCCATCTTCCCACTCAGGAGCCCTTGCCTATCTCTGGTTCCCTAATGCTGTCTGGGGTGCCTGTCCCTCCTCTGGTCTCTGGCGCCCCCGTGTGGCCTCAGTGAGCAGGCCCCTTCCCACCTCCTGTGGGCTCCACCCCTGCCCCAACTCCTTAAGGAGGGCCCAGAATCCCTCAGGTGGGAGGGATCTGAACTCCTGCCCCCTCTCCCTTCCAGGAGACCAGAGACAATGAAGGGGATCCCCAGAGTTTGGTTTGAATCCTGTCTCCCTATGCCAGCCTGGCTGATTTAGGCAACACACCCAGACTCTGTTTCTCCAAACATTTCTCAGCCCATGGGCCCTGCATAGCTACAGGGCGGGCTTCTGGGGAGATCACATGGGAGGCAGGGCGAGTCTGAGACCAGCTTTGGGCAACATAGAGACCCTAGCTCTAAAAAAAATTAAAAATTAAGCAGGCATGGTGGTGCAGGCCTGCAGTCCCAGCCACTTGGGGAGGCTGAGGTGGGAGGATCACTTGAGCCCAGTATGTTGAGGCTGCAGTGAGCTGAGACTGCATCACTGCACTCCAGCCTGGGTGACAGAGCAAGACCCTGTCTCAAAAGAAGGCTAGGCGTAGTGGCTCATGCCTGTAATCCCAGCACTTTGGGAGGCCAAAGTGGGTGGATCCCCTGAGGTCAGACCAGTTTGGCCAACATGGCAACATAGTGCAACCCTGTCTCTTTAAAATAAATAAATAAATAATCACATGAGAGACCCTTTGTGGGGAAAAACACCCTGTTTGCTACAAACATTCATGGAACACCTCCTCCCTCAACCTGATCCTGCCCCCATCTCAGCGAGGTCTCAGTAGAAGAGGAGAGGCAAACCCCTAAACAGGTCTTTTAATGAAATAACACGTTAGTAAGTGACTCGAGCCTGTAATCCCAGCGCTTTGGGAGGCTGAGGCAGGCGGATCACTTGAGTCCAGGAATTCAAGACCAGCCTGGTCAACATGGTAAAACTCCATCTCTACTAAAAATACAAAAATTAGCTGGGTGTGGTGGCACATGCCTGTATTCCCAGCTATTTGGGAGGCTGAGGCAGGAGACTTGCTTGAACCTGGGAGGCGGATGTTGCAGTGAGCTGAGATCATGCCACTGCACTCTGGTCTGGGTGACAGAGTGAGACTCCGTCTCAAAAAAGAAAACATTAGCCTGGCCTGGTGGTGTAAGCCTATAGTCTCAGCTACTCGGATGCTGAGGTGGGAGGATCACTTGAACCCACCAGGTTGAAGCTGTGGTGAGCCGTGATTGCACCACTGCACTCCAGCCTAGGGGACAGAGTGAGACCCCGTTTCAAAAAAGAGAAAGAAAGAAAGTGTTGTCTAGGCGGGCATAGTTGCCCATGTCGGTAATCCCAGAACTCTGGGAGGCCAAGATGGGAGGATTGCTTGAGCTCAGGAGTTCGAGACCAGCCTGGTCAACATATCAAGAACCCGTGTCTCCAAAAAGTAAAATAAAAAATTAGCTGGGTGTGGTGGCATATGCCTGTAATCCCAGTTACTCAGAAGGCTGAGGCAGGAGCCTAAGAGGTCAAGGCTGCAATGAGTTATGATTGCACCACTGCACTCCAGCCTGGTGACAGAGAGACACTGTCTCAAAAAAAAAAAAAAAAAAACAGTGTTGTCTGAAGCCACTGATATGTCCTACCCTTTGAGCTCTCCTCATGGCGACTGGTCCATCCCAGCTGGAGACAGCTGGACAGAAATCAGAAATACCACTGGACAGAGCCAGCCCCTCCCCTCCCCAACTTCCTCCAGCCCATCTCAGACCTCTCCTTGCCCTTCACGTTCCACGTCGGACCTCAGGCCCTGCTCCAACTGAAGCTTAAAACGCTTGTGGTATTGGTACCAGCCCAGCTCCACCTCCACCCCAGGGTTTAACTTGGGAGCCACCTTGTCCTCAGTCCCTCAATTCCCCTTCCTCCTTCCCAAGCCTCAGTATGTCCATCTGCCAAATGGGCGTGACCATCCCTACCCCACCTTCCTGTCTCCCACGTCAATTCTAATGATACAATCAAAGTAAGACTCAGAAACATTTTTTTTGGGGGGGGGGTGTGCGATGGGTGCCAAGCGCGGGCAAACCCTGGAGAGAGCGAACTACAATTCCCATCCGGCTCCGGGGCCGCGGGCGTCCCTAGCCCCTCTCCCTCAGCCAAGGGAAAGGCGGCTGCGGCCCAGGGGGCGAGAGAAGTTGCAGCGCTCCGCGCCTCGTGGGTTAGGGCCCAGCGAGGGCCCAGGTAGGGCTGGGTTTGGGGCCGCGCGGGTACCTGGGAGGGCTTTCCGACTCCGCGGAACCCCAACCGCGCCCCTCGCAGAAGTCAGTTGCTCTCCGCGGCCCGCCCCCGCACTTCCTGGCCCGGAGTTGGGCCAGCCCCCGCGCGCCTCCGCCCCTACCTTCACCTCCAGCCGCGGCTCCCATTGGCCGGCGCGCACCTGCCCGTCCGTCTGGGGGCGGGGCGCGGCGCCCAGGTGAGGGCGCGCTGGCGGCGGCGGAGGAAGGTGACAGCGGGGAGGGCGGGAGAGTCGGGGGAAGGACGCGCGGACAGAGCCTCTGACGGTTGGCGGACGGACGGCCCGACGGGTGGGCATGCGGGCGGCCCGACTCTAGCGGAGGAGCGAGGCTCCGGCCGCAGCCATGGAGGCGCGGCTGGGCGCGCTGGAGCGGCTGGCGCGGGGCGAGGCCGGCGGCGGCCCGGGGCTCGACGGCCTTCTAGATCTGCTGCTGGCGCTGCACCACGAGCTCAGCAGCGGCCCCCTACGGCGGGAGCGCAGCGTGGCGCAGTTCCTGAGCTGGGGTGAGTGGCGGGGCGGCACGGAGCGGGGGCGGGCCTAGGGATATCGCGCCGAGACCCCCGCGCCCGCAGACTCTCCCGCAGGGATCCGCACCCCCACGGGCTTCCCTCGCAGACTCCCTGCAGTGGCCCTGACGCGTACCACCGGACCCCAGCGGCCCGCACACTCGCCTGCACACCTCACCCTCTCTCCAGTTGTCACACACGCTCCTTCCCTCTCACAGACCCCGACACATGCACGCACACACGAACTTGTTCCCAGGTGTTGACCGCAGGCGCATGTACCCAGTACACCGCCTAGAGTCCCATACAGAATTCCTTGCTCACAGGCCACACCTGACGCAGGACACACACAGACCCTCATGCATGTCACCCACTGACACACTGGCTGTCTGTTTCTCATTCCTCTCGGATGCATTGAGACACACAGCTCACGGAGAGACCCAGAGAGCGCTGCAGACCACCCCGACCACACTGGCACTGCAGAACACACAGATCTGTAGGTATCGCACACTTGCAGACCTTCCCCCCAACCAACACACACACCCCTAGTTCCCTGCATACAAGACCACTGCAGAGTGGACTCAGGCTGCTGGCCAAGCTCCCTGGGGGCTGTGGCCCCAGGGCCGGGGAGGGGGGCCTGGCTGGAGATGGGTCTGTACCTTTCCTGGTACACTCATCTGAGTCATTGGGAGTGGCTGGCCCGGGGTGACCCTGAACCCACTGTGGGCACTGGCGCCAGCTGGAGGGTTCCCTGGTCACACCCTGCCGGGCCATGGGGAAAAGGCATGGGGCCTGGCCAGGGCGGGGTGAGGCAGGTGTTTGCCCAGTGGGCAACTAGCGTTCCTGGCGCTCCTGAGCTCTGGGCAGGCACAAGGCCTGGGGAAAAGGGGATGCTGCCACCCAGATGTGCCAAGGAGTTGTCCGCTAGCCCCAACCCTTCCATCCAGAGCAAGGCAGTCAGAAGGCCCCTGCCTCTGTGCCTGTCTCCCTGGGATGCCTTCATGCTATGCGTGTCTGCCTGTGTTGTTGTCACCCCCCCATGACACCCACACACGTGTGTGTTTGCACACACATGTGTGCTCCTCCCTGACTGCCTCCAGCACCTCTGCCTGGGACCCCGGCATGGGGGCGGTCTGTTGACAATCTCCCGAGGTAACTCAGAGGGCCGTGACTCATTCCTCTCCTGCTTGTCTCTACTTGTCCCTGCTCCTGCCCGGAGCCCCCTTGCCCTGTGGGAGGCCAGAGGATTAGGCAGCCTGTCCAGGGGCCTGGATCCTCCTGCCTGTGGGCCTGGGCTTTAGCGCTTGTCTGGCGGGTGGGTCCCTATGGTGCTGGCTTCAACTCCCACAGGGAGGCCCGGGGCTGCTCCTCCCCAGCTCCACACACAGACCTGGGAAAGAGACAATGCATTTCTGTAATGAGGTTTCCACCCCGCCCCCGCTGCGGGCTTCTGCCTGATAAACCTGTGGAGCAGCTCTCTGTCCCACCCACAGACCCGCCCAGCTGGCAGGGAGTTTACCTCCTGGCAGGGGGAAACTGAGGCAGGGCGCCAGACCACAGCTGCCCCCCATCCTGACTGATCACTCCTGCCTCCCTAAGACCCAATTCCTTCCCAAAACCTGTGGCTCATCCAGGTCTGGAAAGGGTCTGGGAGTGGCTGGAGTTGCCCCTCCTGGAGGTATCTGGGATGTGAGGAAAGAGGACGTTCTTGACCAGACAAAAGCCTCGTCCAGACAGGGGGGCAGGACTCGGAGTGAGAGCCAATCAGGCCTGGAGGCATCCTGAGCACTCACGCCTTCAGGGGCTAGTGCTGGCACCAGGGAAAGGCATCTTGGTCCTGTTTGTGAATCTCGTGGGCACCTTGGCAGACTGGCATCCATGCCTCCAGACTGAGGGGCCCCACGTGGGAAGCAAACAGCCTGTCCTCCCTGCCCTGGGGACTGCAGGCCTCACCCCCAGCCAGGTACCTCTGTGCCTACAGGGTCCCCAGACCCAGGCCCACAGCCTCTGAATGGGAGAGAAGCCTCTCTCGGGATGAGGAATGTCACCCGTCCAGTTTCCCAAGACAGGCCCTGGCCTGAATCTGTGAGGGGGCCAAGAACTGCGAGCTGGGGGTAGGAATGGTGTCCCCGTGGTCCCCAGGGTGACCTGGCTAAGCAGAGTCAGACCGCAGACTGGACAGGACTACAAGTCCCATCAGCCCCTGGGATGGAGGCTGCCTAGAGTCTGGGGCCAGGGGTCCAGGGAGGTCCAGGAACCATGCAGTCAGCTGATCCTGGCCTCTGACCTTCTGCACTTCCTGATCGTGGCCGAAGGAGCACCAGCTCCTGCCAACCTCTTGGCCTGAGGCTGTCCCTGGGGAGGTCATCCCTGCCTGGGCTCACAGGTGTGGCAGCTCCTGGCTTGCCCAAGGCGAGATGGGGAATGGAGCCCTCCCTGCATGCACTCTGAGTGCCGCCCTGTGTCCCCTCAGCCAGCCCCTTCATATCAAAGGTGAAAGAACTGCGTCTGCAGAGAGATGACTTTGAGATCTTGAAGGTGATCGGCCGAGGAGCCTTTGGGGAGGTGAGCAAAGGGCCCGGGGTAGGTGGGGAGGAGGTGTTCACACCGGGCTGGGCTCACCCCGGTCCTGCCTGTGGCCTTAGGTTGCCGTGGTGAGGCAGAGGGACACTGGGCAGATTTTTGCCATGAAAATGCTGCACAAGTGGGAGATGCTGAAGAGGGCTGAGGTCAGTGTGGAGTCTGGGGGGCCCTTGGGCACCCTACAAATGGGTATGGGGGAGGCGTATGCTGCCAGGGCCTGTGGGGCATGGCGGGGGGGTGGGCAAGGCTGCAGACCGGGCAAAGGGTGCTACCCTCAGCAGCCACTGATTTGTTACCTTTCTCACAATAAATTCTTTATTTAATTTTTTAATTTTTTTTTTTTTTTCTTGAGACGGAGTCTCGCTATGTCCACTAGGCTGGAGTGCAGTGGCTCACTGCAACCTTAGCCTCCCAGTTAAAGGAATTCTCCTGCCTCAGCCTCCCGAGTAGCTGGGACTACAGGCACCTGCCACCACACCCGGCTAATTTTTGTGTTTTTAGTAGAGATGAGGTTTTGCTATGTTGGACAGGCTGGTCTCGAACTGCTGACCTCAGGTGATCCGTCTGCCTCGGCCTTCCAAAGTGCTGGGATTACAGGCGTGAACCACCATGCCCAGCCTACAATAAACTCTTTTTTTTAAGACGGAGTCTCACTCTGTCACCCAGGCTGGAATGCAGTGGTATGATCTCGGCTCACTGCAACCTCCACCTCCTGGGTTCAAGGGATTCTCATGCCTCAGCCTCCCAAGTAGCAGGGATTACAGGCATGTGCCACGACGCCCAGCTAAGTTTTTTGTATTTTTAGTAGAGATGGTGTTTCACCATGTTGGCCAGGCTGGTCTCCAACTCTTGATCTCAAGTGATCTGCCTGCCTTGACCTCCCAAAGTGCTGGGATTACAGGCCTAATAAACCCTTTTGAAAGCAACCAGAGTCATTCCCATTTTCCATATGGTCATGCTGAGGCCCAGAGCCATAGAGCGTGGGCTTGGGCTCAGTCGCAGCCAGACAGGGGACAGTAGAGCTATGACCTCCATCCAAGCTCCCAGACTCACAGAGTCTTTCTCCATCCCCTGAGCTGGGAAGGGGGGCATCTTGGGTTCTGATCCCACCCCACCCCTTACTTCCCCAAACCTGCTGCAGACAGCATGTTTCCGGGAGGAGCGGGATGTGCTCGTGAAAGGGGACAGCCGTTGGGTGACCACTCTGCACTATGCCTTCCAAGACGAGGAGTACCTGGTGAGGATACTTGGCGGGGCTAGAGGGGAGCATCCTAGGGACACAGGAGAGGGCCCTTGGGGCCAGGGGCACTGGGCCCAAAGACCCCTCTTGGGACCAAGAGACTCCCACTTCCCACCATCTCCTGGGCTTGCTGCCTCCTGCCTGAGCCCTGGCTGGGAACTGGCCAGCCCAGAGCTGCTGGGAGATGCAGCCCTGCCTTCCCAGAGCCCTGTGGGACAGCAGTGAAGTGGCCGGGTGCGCCTTTCCCCCAGGTTTGTTTCTTGTCCCCCACCTCCAGTACCTTGTGATGGACTACTATGCCGGTGGGGACCTCCTGACGCTGCTGAGCCGCTTTGAGGACCGTCTCCCGCCTGAGCTGGCCCAGTTCTACCTGGCTGAGATGGTGCTGGCCATCCACTCACTGCACCAGCTGGGTTATATCCACAGGTGGGGCCCCAACCGCCCTGCCCTGCCCAACCCCTGCCAGCTGTGCTGGGGAGAGCTGATGTTGGCTGAGCACTCACCACATGCCAGGTGCTTTGCTGGGTGCCTCATCCGTGTGCTTCCTTGGAATCAGAGCCCTCTGTGGCAGGGGCTGCTACTGTCCCTGGCCTACAGTTGAGGGGGTCAGAGCTTAGCACAGGGAAACACCTGTCTCAAGGTGACTCGGCTCGAGGGTGGCCAGGCTGTGGTGTGCACTGGGGAAGTCTGACTCCTGCATCCCCCACAGCACGCTCTGCCACCTCCAAGGGTTGTCCCCACACATCCTTTCTACAATCTAGCTGTCTTCCTCCTCCTGGCCTGTGGGATCATCTACACACACACACATTGCTCATCACATGAGCACCTACACACAGGAATGTATGTGAGCTGGTGCTGGCACACACTGTGCATGTGCACCTGGGCATGTACCTAAATGGCCACTTACACACAGGTCAAGCCCTTCACTCTCCCTGCCTGCCATCCCCCAGGGACGTCAAGCCAGACAATGTCCTGCTGGATGTGAACGGGCACATTCGCCTGGCTGACTTCGGCTCCTGCCTGCGTCTCAACACCAATGGCATGGTAAGGACCCTGCTCCGAAGTGGGAGCAGGGGATACCAGGCAGGCCAAGCTCTCAGGAAAATGGGAGGCCCCAGGCCTAGTGCAGAGGCATCAGGCTCCCCAGGGAAGGTGGGTGAGGCCCAGGCCCCAGGTGGGCAGCAGTTCAGCCTGGCGGAGTAGGGGTGACAGGGCCATCGCGAGGGGCTAGCAGCCTCAGCCCCCCAGCCAAGCCCGAAGCCATCCTCATGGCTTCACCACCACCACCACCCACAGGTGGATTCATCAGTGGCAGTAGGGACGCCGGACTATATCTCCCCTGAGATCCTGCAGGCCATGGAGGAGGGCAAGGGCCACTATGGCCCACAGTGTGACTGGTGGTCGCTTGGAGTCTGCGCCTATGAACTGCTCTTTGGGGAGACGCCCTTCTATGCTGAGTCCTTGGTGGAAACCTACGGCAAGATCATGAACCACGAGGTCTGGATACCAGGCTCTGGGCTTCCAGAGGGGGCAGTGGGACCCCCGAGTCTGTGTGGTTGGAAATATCTGCAGGGGAGGCTGAGTTCCTGGACACTTGACCCAGCCTGCCCCCTCCCCTGACCCACAGGACCACCTGCAGTTCCCCCCGGACATGCCTGACGTGCCAGCCAGCGCCCAAGACCTGATCCGCCAGTTGCTGTGTCGCCAGGAAGAGCGGCTGGGCCGTGGTGGGCTGGACGACTTCCGGAACCATCCTTTCTTTGAAGGCGTGGACTGGGAGCGGCTGGCGAGCAGCATAGCCCCCTATATTCCTGAGCTGCGGGGGCCCATGGACACCTCCAACTTCGACGTGGATGACGACACCCTCAACCATCCAGTGAGTGGCAAAGGCTACTGCAGGAGGGGAGCTGCCCTACCCTCTTGTTGGCTGGGGGAACCTTCCCTCTGAAGTCCCCTGGGGTGGGCTGGGGATGAGGCTTTCAGACACCAGGGCTTATGATTTATGGACTCCCAGACTGACCCATTCCAGCCGCCGTCCCCTGGCCCAGCCTTTTCCAGCCAAACTGGGGTGGGGCAGCATCTCCCACAGGATCCCCATGCTCGCCTGCACTGAGGTGGGCTGTGTCAAGGCAAGGCCGTCTGACCACAGGCATCATCCTATTAACTAGAATCCATATAAGGAAGAAAACTCCCAGCAGCTCCTAGGAGACTTATGGGAGCTGGGAGTCTGTTTGGGTTGGGCCGTGTTACCCCACCGAGTTCCCACCTGAGCAGGAAGAGGTTGCACCTGGTCCCGGGGGCTCCTGGGGCCTCGGGCCTCGGCCTGTGGACTCTGACTCTCCTTCCCTCTCCCTCTGCAGGGGACCCTGCCACCGCCCTCCCACGGGGCCTTCTCCGGCCACCACTTGCCATTTGTGGGCTTCACCTACACCTCGGGCAGGTGAGGCTAGTCCTCACACACCTGGTGGGAGGCTCAGGGTTGCCTGACCTAGCACACTGGGCATGTAGCCCACTGGGGTCCTGGGAAGGAGGGCAGAAGGGCTCCCCAGTGCCTGCACATGGCAGGTGCTCTAGCCCTCATCCTTGGGGTCCTGGTGAAGCCACATGCAGGTCCCGCGGGGCCCTGTGACCGCACATGGCTCTTATGGTGCCTTCCACGAAGGGCGAGGGTGCGCTGCACCTGGAGCCAGAGGTGTAGGGTTCAAAGGCTGCTACTGGTCCTGGGCCTCATTTGTGGCTCTGTAAAATGGGTGGGATGGACCAGGCACGGTGGCTCATGGCTGTAATCCCAGCACTTTGGGAGGCCGAGGCAGGTGGATCACCTGAGGTCAGGAGTTTGAGACCAGACTGGCCAATGTAGTGAAACCCCGTCTCTACTAAAAATACAAAAATTAGCTGGGTGTGGTGGCAGGCACCTGTAATCCTAGTTACTTGGGAGGCTGAAGCAGGGACAATCATTTGAACCCGGGAGGCGGAGGTTGCAGTGAGCTGAGATCGCGCCATTGCACTCCAGCCTGGGTGACAGAGCGACGCTGTCTCCAAAAAAAAAAAAAAAGGGTGGGATGATCTCCACCTACGCCCATTCGAGGGGCTGGCCTGAGACCACAGTGAGGTCTTGGTGCAGTGTGCTCTGAGGTGGAAGGAAATGGGTCCGACCCCCACTCCTTGGGGCCAGCCGGGCCACCATCACCACATCCTGTCCTCAACAGCCCTTGGGAGAGGCCTCGTCACCACCATCTTCCCCTGGGGAAACTGAGGCTAAAATACATTGGGTTCCAAGTGACACAGCTTGTAAGGGCCAGGACGAGGGCTTAAACCTGGGCCTGGGGACTGGGAGCCTGTGCCCTGAAGCCGCTGCCCTGGGCTGCCACCCGTGGAACCAGCCTGAGGTCTCCCAAGGGCAGGGTCTGTTCTGGCTGTTTCACAATGAATGAGTGATTCGATCCAGGAGGATGAAGGAGACTCTGTCGGGTGAGGTTTCTACCAACACGCGTGGCCCCTGTCCCCCCACAGTCACAGTCCTGAGAGCAGCTCTGAGGCCTGGGCTGCCCTGGAGCGGAAGCTCCGGTGTCTGGAGCAGGAGAAGGTGGAGCTGAGCAGGAAGCACCAAGGTACAGGGAGCGGCTGGGCCGGGCCTGGGTGTGCTGGCCCTAGGGGCTGCTGCTGCGAGAGTGGACTCACCTGTGGGTACCACGTCCCCTCCAGAGGCCCTGCATGCCCCCACTGACCATCGGGAGCTGGAGCAGCTACGGAAGGAAGTGCAGACTCTACAGGAGAGGCTGTCAGGTATCCCCTCCACCCACCCCCACCGGGGCTGAGTCCCACCTGGGCTCAGGTCCTGCCCCTGCCCTGGACACGTTGTATGATCTTGGGGGAGCATTTTGCGCCCTCTGAGCCTGTGTATGGAAAACAAGCCAAGGAGACTTGCTCCCGGGGTGAGAGGCTGGGGCCGTCAGCACTTGAGGTCTCAGTGACTCTTCCCGGCAGAGCTGCTGAGGGACAAAGCCTCCTTGTCCCAGCTGGATGGGCCCACACCTGGTAGCCCAGGTCAGGACAGTGACCTGCGGCAGGAGCTTGACCGGCTTCACCAGGTGAGGGTTGGGTGAGGTGGGTGAGTGGCCCTGGGCTCCGTGGATGGTTCATGCCTGACTTTGGGCCTTATCCTTCCCCGCTCCCCCGCCCCCCGTCTCCTCAGGAGCTGGCCGAGGGTCGGGCAGGGCTGCAGGCTCAGGAGCAGGAGCTCTGCAAGGCCCAGGGGCAGCAGGACGAGCTGCTTCAGAGGCTGCAGGAGGCCCAGGAGAGAGAGGTGGCCACAGCTATCCAGACCCAGGCCCTGAGCTCCCAGCTGGAGGAAGCCCGGGCTGCCCAGAGGGAGGTGGGTGACCAGGGTGGGAAGGGACAGCGTCCGGGCCCTGCCCCCAGTGTAGCTGGAGGGAGCATGGGGAGCTTGGTGGGAGATGCTGCCCCCTAGTTGTAGCTGGCAGAGGCTGGGCCCAGGGGACAGTGGCTAGGACGGGGCAATCTGGGAGTCCATGCCTCCTCACATCCACTGTGGCTGGCAGAGTTGGGAGTTCGTGGCAAGGTGGGCAGAGGGGCTGCCAAGGGCAGAGTTGGCACTGGCCTGCCTCTGCACCCCTCACAGCTGGAGGCCCAGGTGTCCTCCCTGAGCCGGCAGGTGATGCAGCTGCAGGGACAGTGGGAGCAACGCCTTGAGGAGTCTTCCCAGGCCAAGGTAGTCAAGTCCTCCCCCCTTGGCAAGAGGTGCTTCCCCACCAGCCTGACCCCACTCAGAGCCTCAGGGCCAGGCCTGTGTCCCGGGCGGGTGGGCCATGGCATCTTGGGTCTCTGCCCTGACCCCCTCCGTGTCCCCAAGACCATCCACACAGCCTCTGAGACCAACGGGATGGGACCCCCCGAGGGTGGGCCTCAGGAGGCCCAACTGAGGAAGGAGGTGGCCGCCCTGCGAGAGCAGCTGGAGCAGGCCCACAGCCACAGGTGAGCCAGGCAGCTGGTGGCAGGGAGGGGCTGGACCCGGCCTGGGCGGGGAGTCATGGCCTTGGCCTTCTCCCCAGGCCGAGTGGTAAGGAGGAGGCTCTGTGCCAGCTGCAGGAGGAAAACCGCAGGCTGAGCCGGGAGCAGGAGCGGGTGAGCAGGGGGACGGACAGAGGGCACAACAGATGGACAAGGCAATGGGGAGCCAGTGGGCGGGTGGGCAAGCTGTAGCCAGTGAGCAGGGTGGACATGGATGGGGCTTGGGGTGCTGCGGTACCTATAGGGAAACAGCAGTCCCAGGACTGCTGGGGCCTGGGGCTAACCTTTCCTCTGGCCGGCCCCAGCTGGAAGCAGAGCTGGCCCAGGAGCAGGAGAGCAAGCAGCGGCTGGAGGGTGAGCGACAGGAGACGGAGAGCAACTGGGAGGCCCAGCTCGCCGACATCCTCAGCTGGTGGGTGCCGGGGGTGGGTCGGGGTGGGGAACGCAGGCGAGACTGAGGGCCCAGCCCATGACCCTGAGCCTCTTCCCAATCAGGGTGAATGATGAGAAGGTCTCAAGAGGCTACCTGCAGGCTCTGGCCACCAAGATGGCAGAGGAGCTGGAGTCGTTGAGGAATGTGGGGACCCAGACGCTCCCTGCCCGGCCACTGGTGAGCCCCAGAGATGCCCTTGGGGGCTGGCTTGGGCAAGTCACTGACCTTCCGTGAGCCTCAGGATCCCTGCTACTGAGGGTCACTACTGGAGGTGGGGACACTGATCTCACGAGAAATAGCGGCTTCCCTGAGCTCACAGTGGGTCAGTGGCTGAGCTGGAGCTTTGAGCCTGGCCGGGTGGCATGGGTAGCAGGATGCTCTAGTAGGAGGGGGTCCCTGAGGCAGCCAGGCCTAGAAGCCATCTTATACGGGTGCTCCATGGCCACCAGGACCACCAGTGGAAGGCGCGGCGACTGCAGAAAATGGAGGCCTCAGCTAGGCTGGAGCTGCAGTCAGCGCTGGAGGCTGAGATCCGTGCCAAGCAGGGCCTGCAGGAGCGCCTGACGCAGGTGCAGGAGGCCCAGCTGCAGGCTGAGCGGTGAGGCTAGGGGCAGGCGCTGGGGGCCAGGGCCCGCACAGAGGCTGGTGGTGAGCCCTTGCTGTTCTCCCCAGCCGTCTGCAGGAGGCCGAGAAGCAGAGCCAGGCCCTGCAGCAGGAGCTCGCCATGCTGCGGGAGGAGCTGCGGGCCCGAGGGCCAGGGGGTGAGTGGCTGCCAACTGCTTGCCCTGGAGCCAGGCTCCCCCATGGCCTCCCGCTTGCCAAGGGGTCTCCACGATGGCCTGGCAGGGTGATGGAGACAGGAGTCTGTTCCTGGACTCTGCCACTGACTCCATCATCTGTGACCAGCACTTCCTGAGTGCCTGCTCTGCCCAGCCCTGCCCCACGCCTGTGGTCATTTCCCATTTTACTGAGGTGGGAACTGAGGCCCCTCCTGGCCCCTAGTTCCTCAGGCCAGGGACCCCAGGCCAGTGACCTACCCTCTCTTTTCAGACACCAAGCCCTCAAACTCCTTGATTCCCTTCCTGTCCTTCCGGAGCTCAGAGGTAAGGACCAGGCTGAGGGGCTTGTTGGGGAGGAGTCCTGGGAGAGGCACAGGGACCTTGACTTTGCTCCTCTCTCTCCCATCCCCAGAAGGATTCTGCCAAGGACCCTGGCATCTCAGGAGAGGCCACAAGGCATGGAGGGGAGCCAGAGCTGAGGCCAGAGGGCCGACGCAGCTTGCGCATGGGGGTGAGGACAGGCGGGTCCATAGTAGGGGGGCTGGGCCCCGCCCCTGCCCATCTCACTTGCTCCCCCGCCCTCCTGCAGGCTGTGTTCCCCAGAGTGCCCACTGCCAACACAGCCTCTACAGAAGTTCTTCCTGCTAAGGTCAGTGCCCAGAGGGAAGCAGGGTGGGGGCACCAAGCAGTTCTGCTAGGCTGAATGGACCCTGAGGGGACACTCCATGTGCATTGTAGCCAGCAGGCACAATTGGGGTGGAGGTGGTAGCAATGAGCTTGCCTGCTGCCATAGATTGGCTGGGACTCGGAGGTCAGGCTGCGAGGCTCAGCCCTTTGTCTCGCCTGACCCCTCAGGGATGGGGCATGGGGTCTTGGAAGGCCTTGGGTAATGGCTGTCCCTCTCCCCAGCCTGGCTCACACACGCTGCGCCCCCGGAGCTTCCCATCCCCGACCAAGTGTCTCCGCTGTACCTCGCTGATGCTGGGCCTGGGCCGCCAGGGCCTGGGTTGTGATGGTGAGAGTCCCCACCCCACCGCACACCCACCCACTATGCTCCAGCCACGGTCCCAGGTGTGTGGCCCTGGCACACCCAGGCTGTTTCTCCCATCCCAGGGTCACTGGCACCTGCTGGTCAAATTTCCTACTGCTTGGCTCTGTTCCTTTTCTCACTTGATGAGGAATTGGGGACAGTTCAGGTGCCACTGTGGCTTCAGGGAAGCTGGCTCTGGACATGCCCCAGTCCTGGTTTGGGGCTGTCCCCTCCCAGCCTCACCTCATCCACCTTCTCCACTTTCCCCACAGCCTGCGGCTACTTTTGTCACACAACCTGTGCCCCACAGGCCCCACCCTGCCCCGTGCCCCCTGACCTCCTCCGCACAGCCCTGGGAGTACACCCCGAAACGGGCACAGGCACTGCCTATGAGGGCTTCCTGTCGGTGAGTGGGGGCCGAGGGAGGGGAAGACGGGCATGGGGGGCTGAGGGCCCCTGCAGCCCTCCTGTGCTTGCCTTTCCGCCAGGTGCCACGGCCCTCAGGCGTCCGGCGGGGCTGGCAGCGGGTGTTTGCTGCCCTGAGTGACTCACGCCTGCTGTTGTTTGACGCCCCTGACCCGAGGCTCAGCCCGCCCAGCGGGGCCCTCCTGCAGGTCCTGGATCTGAGGTGGGTGCTGGGCAGTGGCATGGGGTAAGGGACTAGTGGTGAGGGGGGCAGTCAGGAACAGGGAGACCTCTGACCTGTTCTGTGAACCTCCCAGGGACCCCCAGTTCTCGGCTACTCCCGTTCTGGCCTCTGATGTCATCCATGCCCAATCCAGGGACTTGCCACGCATCTTTAGGGTGAGTGCCTGGGATGAGATGGAGCAGCTGCCATCCACCTTCCCATGCTGTTCCGACTCTGGCCACTGTCCGCCCACTCCATACTGCCCTCTTGGGCCAGCCCACAACCACAACATGCTTTCCACGCGAGCACCTGGCCGGGTCTTACCTCATTTCGGATCCACTGTGGCTTCCCATCGTCTGCGGGGTGCTCGTGACCTAGCCCGTGAGGCCCCAAGGATCTAGCCCTGCAGGCCTCCCCAGCCCTCTCCCTGGCACTGCTCTCTGCTCTGGCCACACCTTGCTCTCTCCAGTTCTGAGGGTGCCCCGTGCCTGTGTGCACCACATTCTCGGTCCTTCACGTGTGTCTTTGCACAGAATTGCCGGCCCTGCACTGGCGCCCAGCTCCTAAACTTGACTACTCCTGGTTAGTTACTCGTCCCTCAGGCTCCAGCAGAAATGTGTGGTCCCCTGGGAAGTCATCCTTCACCTCCTGGCCCGAGTTTGGGGCCCTCTGTGTTCCCACTAGGCCTGTCCTTGCCCCATTATGGTGCTGGCCGCAGGGCTCTGGAGTTGTCTGTATGCCTGTCCGGCCTACTCCCTGCTGCTGACAGTGCACGCTAGGCACCTGGGGCACAGCAGCTGCTGGAGGCAGGAAGGGAGGGAGGACAGATGGCTCTGGCCCACAGCCCTTCAGCTTGGGTCCTTGCCCACAGGTGACGACCTCCCAGCTGGCAGTGCCGCCCACCACGTGCACTGTGCTGCTGCTGGCGGAGAGCGAGGGGGAGCGGGAGCGCTGGCTGCAGGTGCTGGGTGAGCTGCAGCGGCTGCTGCTGGACGCACGACCAAGACCCCGGCCCGTGTACACACTGAAGGAGGCCTACGACAATGGGCTGCCGCTGCTGCCCCACACGCTCTGTGCTGCCATCCTCGGTGAGCTGGTGGAGGGGACTGGAGGGAGCAGTCCAGGCCTGCAGGAGTGCTGGTGTCTAAGAACAGTCCCAAGGGCCACCGCCACTGCCCATTTCCTGCAGCCACGAGACACAGACTGCCTTGCACTACATATGTGCTCCAGCCTCCTGTGTGCATGGCTGGGCCCCCAGGTAGGGGGCCTGGCTTATCCCCACTCCATTTCGCTGTGCCTCAGTTTCTGCTTTTTCCAAAGGAATCTCAAGCGAGTGGAAGGAACAAAAACTTTTTTTCTTTTTTTTTTTTGAGACAGTCTCGCTCTGTTGCCCAGGCTGGAGTGCAGCAGTACAATCTCAGCTCACTGCAACCTCTGCCTCCTGGATTCAAGCGATTCTCCTGTCTCAGCCTCCAGAGTAGCTGGGATTACAGGCATGTGCCACCTTGCCTGGCTACTTTTTGTATTTTTAGTAGAGACGGGGTTTCACAATGTTGGCCAGGCTGGTCTCGAACTCCTGACCTCAGGTGATCCACCTGCCTTGGCCTCCCAAGGTGTTGGGATTACAGGCATGGGCCACCATGCCCAGTTGGAACAAAGGCTTTAGAAAGAGAGAAATGAGGGTTCAGTCCTGGCTGTCTCACTACAAGCTAGGGGACTGGGGGACTGCTGTAGAACACCCAGAGCCTCATAACATCTCCTGGGTGGAGCTGCCGAGAGCTTCACTTGTGCTCAGCCTTGAACCTGGGGCTCAGCAGGGCTCTTCTGCAACTGAGGCTGGGAAAAAGGCATGAAACAGAGCTCCTCGGCGTCCCCCAGCAGCCGAGGCCCTGAGCCAGCACCTGTTCTCAGGGCGGGAGCCACAGGAGAGGTTGTGTGGGTCCCTGGAGCAGTCAGGAACCAGAGGGGACGGGATTTTTTGAGCAAGGGGCTCTGCTGAATCCTCCCTGCTTCCTCGCTTCCTCAGAGCCACTCTGAGAAAGTACCATCGTTGTCCCCCGTTTACATAAGGGGAAACTAAGGCTCTGAGAGATGACCTGACTTACCTGAAATCCCACAGCTCAAGGTGATGGGCCTCACCCCAACCCCTCTGAAAGAGCCTGTCCAGACTGGGAGAGAAGGGCCAGTGAGGCAGGGACAGCGGGATTATCGCCACCCCCCATTTCCTCAAGAGAAACAGGCACAGCAAGGCAGGTGGACTGCACAATCTCGGTGTCATTGAGTGGGCTTCTGACCTCTGACCCTCTCCCTCCCTCTACCAGACCAGGATCGACTTGCGCTTGGCACCGAGGAGGGGCTCTTTGTCATCCATCTGCACAGCAACGGTACCCATCAAGGCTGGGCTAGGGTGGGCGTGGGCAGGGGCAGCCCCAGCAGGCCGAGGAGGATGGGGACGGGTCACTCTTCAACCACCTGCCAGTGACCCTCTCCCCTCGCCAACCCTGCAGACATCTTCCAGGTGGGGGAGTGCCGGCGCGTGCAGCAGCTGGCCTTGAGCCCCAGCGCAGGCCTGCTGGTTGTGCTGTGTGGCCGCGGCCCCAGTGTGCGTCTCTTTGCCCTGGCGGAACTGGAGAACATAGAGGTAGCAGGTGCCAAGATCCCCGAGTCTCGAGGCTGCCAGGCACTGGCAGCTGGAAGCATCCTGCAGGCCCGCACCCCAGTGCTCTGTGTAGCCGTCAAGCGCCAGGTGCTCTGCTATCAGCTGGGCCCAGGCCCTGGGCCCTGGCAGCGCCGTATCCGTGAGCTGCAGGCACCCGCCACAGTGCAGAGCCTGGAGCTGCTGGGCGACCGGCTATGTGTGGGCGCGGCCGGTGGCTTTGCGCTCTACCCGCTGCTCAACGAGGCTGCGCCATTGGCGTTGGGGGCCGGTTTGGTGCCTGAGGAGCTGCCACCATCCCGCGGGGGCCTGGGTGAGGCACTGGGTGCCGTGGAGCTTAGTCTCAGCGAGTTCCTGCTACTCTTCACCACTGCTGGCATCTACGTGGATGGCGCAGGCCGCAAGTCTCGTGGCCACGAGCTGTTGTGGCCAGCAGCGCCCATGGGCTGGGGTAAGGCACCTTCAGTGTGTGGGTGAAGACAAGGTCCCGCCTCAACTCATGAGCCTGGCGTTGGAGGCCTTTGGTGCCAGTTTGCATCCTCCAGCCCAACAACACCCTGTCCTGGCCTCTGTGGCTTGCAGGGGGACCTTCCTTTTCCATGCTGAGCTCATGCTCCTCTCCTGCCTGGGCCGCTCTCCTTTCGTTTGTATACAGCAAACTTTTTTTTTTTTTCTTTTGAGACAGGGTCTCCCTCTGTCACCAGGCTGGAGTACAGTGGCACAATCTCGACTCACTGCCACCTCCGTCTCCTAGGGTCAAGTGATCCTCCCACCTCACCCTCCTGAGTAACTGGGGGCACAGGTGCGTGCCACGACGTCTGGCTAATTTTTGTTTTGCTTGAGACAGTGGAGTCTTACTCTGTCACCATGCTGGAGTGCAGTGGTGTAATCTTGGCTCACTGCAGTCTCTACCTCCCAGGTTCAGGCAATTCTCCTGCCTCAGCCTCCCTGGTAGCTGGGACTACAGGCACACGCCACCACACCCAGCTAATTTTTGTATTTTTAGTGGAGACAGGGTTTCACCATGTTGGCCAGGCTGGTCTCGAACTCCTGACCTCGTGATCCGCCTGCCTTGGCCTCCCAAAGTGCTGGGATTACAGGCGTGAGCCACTGCGCCCGGCCTAATTTTTGTATTTTTTGGTAGAGGCGGGGTTTCGCCATATTGCCCAGGCTGGGAGTCTCAAACTCCTGGACTCAAGCAATCCTCCCACCCGGCCTACCAAAGTGCTGGGATTACAGGTGTGAGCCACCAACCCTGGCCTGTACCTGGCAAACTCTTAACTAGGTCCAGCCCCAGTGTCAGCTCAGGACCTGGAGCTGGTAGGCGCTCCAAAGATGGCCGCTGCGATTGCTGTGGTCACCATTGCCTTCATGCTCCCTGCCCTGCCTCCCCATCATTGGTCCTTTCCTTCTCTTTGCCCCACTACCTCTCCATCCAGACCTGTGTCGTGGCTCTCGTCACCTCCACTTCATGACTGGCTTGGTGCACTGGGGTCCCACAGAATGGGCCGGGTCTGGTTTCCTCATCCACATCAAGCACCCAGCCCAGGCTGGCACACTCCAGGGGCGACGGGTTTGGAGGAATGGGTGGAATAGTGAGTGAATGAATGAATGAGGCGGTGGGGCAGTCTGGTGCATGCACAAGTAACTAGCATGATGGGTAAGGGCTGGAAGAGAGGGGCAGAGTGTCCTTGGTGAGCAATGGCTGTCTGGGGTGGGGCCTGCGGGTTGGGTGCTGCATACCACCCAAGCTGCCCAGGGCCAAATCGCAGCTCTCAGGACCAGCTGGGTGACCTGACCTTGACCATCACATGGCTCCAGGGGTTCCATTCCCTCCTCTGGAAATTAGGGGTTATAACAATAGTACCTGTTCAGAGTTGTTAGAAAATGAAGGGAGGAAAAGCATGTCGTGTTTGGAACTGAGCCAGGCATGTGGTGAGTGGTCCAGGGTTATCTCTGATTTGATGTGGAGGCTGGGCGGGGCGACAGGGAGTCTTCAGAGGAAGGACCTTAGCATGGGGTGTGGTAGTTACTGTGCTGCCGCGGGGGACAAGGTGTTCCCTGTGAAACAGAGGGGGAAACAGCTCAGAGGTGCATGGCGTGCCCGCAGGGTACGCGGCCCCCTACCTGACAGTGTTCAGCGAGAACTCCATCGATGTGTTTGACGTGAGGAGGGCAGAATGGGTGCAGACCGTGCCGCTCAAGAAGGTGAGGGTCCGCCAGAGCCCTGGGGCAGCACCAGGGGTGGGGGCGTGGCCTGACCTCTGTGCCTGCTGCCTCAGGTGCGGCCCCTCAATCCAGAGGGCTCCCTGTTCCTCTACGGCACCGAGAAGGTCCGCCTGACCTACCTCAGGAACCAGCTGGCAGGTGAGGGAGTTCGCGTGTACGGGTGTGTGCGTTCACCAGTGCGCACGTGTGGCTGTGTGGCCGTGAACGCCAGCTGACTGGGCCCCAGGAACGTGTGAGCACAGCCCAGCTCTCCGCTTCTCCCACAGAGAAGGACGAGTTCGACATCCCGGACCTCACCGACAACAGCCGGCGCCAGCTGTTCCGCACCAAGAGCAAGCGCCGCTTCTTTTTCCGCGTGTCGGAGGAGCAGCAGAAGCAGCAGCGCAGGTGCGCGAGCACGACGCGGGGGTTGAGGCTGGGCGGGGCGAAGGGAGGGTGGAGCTTCGCCACCAACTCCCTACGCGTTCTCCTCCCGCAGGGAGATGCTGAAGGACCCCTTTGTGCGCTCCAAGCTCATCTCACCGCCTACCAACTTCAACCACTTGGTACACGTGGGCCCTGCCAACGGGCAGCCCGGCGCCAGGGACACGTCCCGGGTTAGTCCTCTGGAGCCAATCACAAGCTACTCTGGTGAGGCTGAGCCAATCACCGGCCTCTGGTGAGCTCTAGCCAATCACAGGCCTCTGTAATTACCTGGGCCCCTGAGGCCTGGGACTTACCCTTCTGCTACCTGGGACTTAAGTACATCCAGGCTGGGGGCCCAGTGGCGTTCATTTGTCCTGGTCTGTTGTGCCTTGGGCCTCTTGGCCTCCGTGTGCCTCCTGGTCCCAGCCCCTCCGCACTGTCAACCAACAGGCTCTGGAAGAGAAGGGCCGAGTTTCTCGCGGCTCCTGCGGCCCACAGCGGCCCCACAGCTTCTCCGAGGCGTTGCGGCGCCCAGCCTCCATGGGCAGCGAAGGCCTCAGTGGAGACGCAGACCCCAGTAAGGACAGCCCCTCAGCCTCCAGTGTGCTACCCCCCACCCCAAGTTTATACCCCCTTTGGATCCCTCAAATCTGATCTTGGTATTTTTGTCTCCTCATCTGCTGCTGGAGCAGTGAAGAGGAAACCTTGGACATCCCTGTCCAGCGAGTCTGTGTCCTGCCCCCAGGGATCGCTGAGCCCTGCAACCTCCCTAATGCAGGTGAGCGGGTCTGGGAGGCTTGTCCGTGCCCTATTCAAACGTCAGGCATTTCTCTTTTGTGCTAGGCCTTGCTCAGGGACCTAGGCTAGGGAACAAGCTGAGCCCATCCCTGTCCTCGATTTTCTTACCTGTCTCACCCCACCAGTGGGCACCAGCAGGATCCTGGAGGCAGGCCAGCTTAGGTGGGAATCTTGGCTTTGACTGTTCCAGCTGTGTGGCTCTGGGCAAAGTGCCCAACCTCCCTAATCTTGTCTCACCTGTAAAATGATGTGGTTCCTGGGAGGCCTGGATGAGCTGATAATACCTGCAAAGGGCTCAGCATAGCACCTGGCATGGGGAAGGTGCCACAGAAGGGGAACTCTTGGGATTCTTTTTTTTTTTTTCAGACGGAGTCTCACTCTTTCACCCAGGCTGGAGTGCAGTGGCACAGTCTTGGTCACTGCAACCCCCACCTCCCAGGTTCGAGCGATTCTCCTACCTCAGCCTCCCAAGTAGCTGGTATTACAGGCATGCATCACCATGTCCAGCTAATTCTTGTATTTTAAGTGGAGATGGAGTTTCACCATGTTGGCCAGGCTGGTCTCGGACTCCTGACCTCAAGTGATCCACCTGCCTTGGCCTCCCAAAGTGTTGGGATTACTGGCATGAGCCACCGCACCCGGCCACTCTTAGGATTCTTAACAGAGGCCCAGTCCACAGCAGGGAGTTGAGGGAGATCAGAGGAGGGAGCAATCCATTCTGAATGAGGACAGGGGTAAACCTAGGAGAAGCTGGGGAGGTTCCCGTTCCCCCTGCAGCCACACATCCAGCATACACATTTACCCACTGTCTCCAGCACACACATGCACCCACTCCTGTCACACCAGGCCGCTCGGAGCCCTGGGGCTCGCCATGCTCTCGCCCCTGCAGTCCCCTCTGTTTTGAATGTCTTGTCCCTATCTTCACCTTCACCAACACCAGACTGCCCTCCAGGTGACCCACCAGTACCATCTTCAAAGGAGCCTTCCTGGCCGCTTGGTCAGGTAGTCATTGCCTCCCTGGGGCTGGTGCCACCTTTGCCACCCCGCTCCCTCTACACCATCCTTGCAGCTCCTGCTGTGCCATGGGTTTCTTCTGGTGCCTGTTCTCCTCCCTTGACTGTGGGCTCCTTGGTGGTGGGGGTCAGGCTTCATTCTTCTGCCCAGAGTGAAGCATGTGTATCGACTAAAGGAAGAATGGAGTGAATGAACATTCACTGGGCACGATGGCTCACCCCTGTAATCGCAACACTTTGGGAGGCCAAGGCGGGCGGATCACTTGAGGTCAAGAGTTCGAGACCAGCATGGCCAATGTGGTGAAACCGTGTCTCTACTAAAAATACAGAAATTAGCTGGGCCTGGTGGCGCATGCCTGTAATCCCAGCTACTTGGGGGACCAAGGCAGGAGAATTGCTTGAACCTGGGAGGCGGAGGTTGCAGTGAGCCGAGATCATGCCACTGCACTCCAGCCCGGGTGACAGAGCGAGACTCCGTCTCAAACAAAAAACAAACAAAAGAAAAATTAGCCAGGCATGGTGGTGCATGCCTGTCATCCCAGCTACTTGGGAGGCAGAGGCAGGAGAATCACTTGAACGTGGGAGGGAGAGGTTGCAGTGAGCCAAGATCATGCCACTACTGCACTCCAGCCTAGGCAACAGAGCACAACTCTGTCTCAGAAAAAAAAAAAAAAAAAAGGACTTTGAATCCATTCAAGGTTAAGTAGGAGTTCTCCAGGTTCTTCCAGTGACCCTTTTACCACCTCCACTCCCCACCTCACATCTGGTTTCCTCCAGGGGCCCTGATACAGTGGGTAATGATACTAAGGGGGACTCCAGGAGCCACTGGCCCTGTGAGGAAAGAGTCCTCCCTGAGCCTACCCCCCGACTTCCTTTTCTTTCTCCTGCAGGTCTCAGAACGGCCCCGAAGCCTCCCCCTAGCCCCTGAATTGGAGAGCTCTCCTTGATGCCCTCTGTTAGGGCCCACCCCAATCCCAGGGCAGAAAGACATGAGGGAGCGAAGAACTTGAGGAATGCCATACTCCGGCTGGTCCGGGACATGGAAATTCGGACTCAGGGAGGGCCCGGGCTGGGCAATGACTGGAAGGCTTGCCTGGTTTCCCAGGACTTGGGGGTCCTGACTCCCAGTCCTGATTCCCTGCCTTACCTCTCTGTTCCCAGGCCCAGCCTTTCTAAGCCGTTGGGAATAGAATGGCTCCTTTTGTCCTGGTGTCCAGGGGTGATTGTGCCAAAGCTCTTGTGTCCAGTGCCAAGCCCCCAGAGGCTTGTAAGAGTTGGGATGAGGGATGGAGAGGGACTGGGTCTCTGGGAACAGGTTGGGGGTCTTATCTGTGGACTGTCTGACTCCCAGCTGAGGCCAAGATGCGGCATGTCCCGGTCTCTGCTCAGCATCTGGGTGAGAAAAACAGACTGTGATCCAGAGGAAGGGAAGATAGAGAAGGAGAGAAAGGATGTAGGCAAAGGAGGTGAGAGACAGGATAGGAGGAAGGAAGTGGAGGAGGAGGTGATAGGAATTGGAAGGAGGTAGAAGCCGTGTAGAGGAAGAGGGGAGAGGGACGGAGGAGAAGCGATGAGGAGGAAGACAAAAAGAGGTGGAAGAGAGAGGGAGTCTGGAGAACAAAGGGTCCTTTCTCTGGGGAGGGGTGCGGTGGGCGGGGCTGACGCTGTCAGCCAATCCTCCCATCGGGGAAGAGAATCCTGGACAGGGACGGGATGGGGAGGGTATTTATAAGGGCTTTTTGGTGGAGATGGGTACCCAGTGGGGGCCACTGGAGGGTCTCCCGGCACACTCTGGCCCTTCCCAGAAATGGGGGCCCTTTTTCTCGAAGCTTCAACCAGTTGTGTATTAGGGGAACCTAGGGGGCATTTTACTATTGATCACAGTCATCATATTGTTATTATATTACTATTTTTATTAAACCTCCCCCGACTGAAGTGTGGGGGGCAAAATAAGTATTTATCTCCTCAAATGCCACATTCCCAGGAGGGACAGACCCTGATGCTCTGTGAGGCAGCAAGAAACCAATAAAGACAGCTTTGTAAGCTGCTGGCCGCCTTGCCTGGATCTGTCATCTTGGGGTTCAGAAGGTGGGGGGTTAGGAATGGAGAGAACAGTGAAGGCGTCACAGACAGTTACAGACCAGATTGTCTTCCCTGCATTTTCACAAATCAGGTGACATTCAAATGGGGTAGATGAAGCGACTTTACTAACGAAGGGACAGTTTACAGAAGCATGCACAGTGCTAAGGGAATACACCAATGAATGGCAGTGCCCCAGGACCTGGACAGCAGAGAGGAGCTGTTAGGAACCCCAGACCACCCAGGCAGGAAGAGGCAGTGGCGCTACTCGACAGGAGCTCTGGCTTTTGGTAGAACTTGACCATGGCTGAGCTGAAAGGCAGCCTAGGAAATAAATTCCTCCACCTCACTCCCTCCCATCTCCTGCCTCCCTTTGTCCAAATTCAATCAGCAGCCAGAGACCCCAAGAATTTAGTGAACTGGCTGGGCGCGGTGGCTCACGCCTGTAATCCCAGCACTTTGGGAGGCTGAGACAGGCAGATCACAAGGTCAGGAGATGGAGACCATCCTGGCTAACACGGTGAAACCCTGTCTCTACTAAAAAATACAAAAAACTAGCCGGGCGAGGTGGCGGGCGCCTATAGTCCCAGCTACTTGGGAGGCTGAGGCAGGAGAATGGCGTGAACCCGGGAGGCAGAGCTTGCAGTGAGCTGAGATCTGGCCACTGCACTCCAGCCTGGGCGACAGAGCAAGACTCCGTCTCAAAAAAAAAAAAAAAAAAAAAAAAAAAAATCCTGGCTCGGTGGCTTACGCCTGTAATCCCAGCACTTTTGGGAGGCCTAGGCAGGCGGATCACCTGAGGTCAGGAGTTTGAGACTAGCCTGGCCAACATGGTGAAACCCCATCTCTACTAAAAATACAAAAATTAGCCGGGCATCATGGTGGGCACCTGTAATCCCAGCTACTTGGAAGGCTGAGGCAGGAGAATCACTTGAACCTGGGAGGCGGAGGTTGCAGTGAGCCAAGATCGCGCCATTGCACTCCAGCCTGGGCAACAAGAGTGAAACTCCATCTCAAAAAAAAAAAAGAGAACTCAGTAACTGTAGGTTGTAGTGGCCAGTCTTGGCACAGAGCAGGGTGGAGAAGAGGGAAGTGGATCTGAAGGGCACACCATGGGTATCCAGTGCCCTGCTGCCCACCCAGGTGAGGCTGATGAAAAGGGAGCAGGGGAAGGTCTGAGAGGGGTTTCACTTATTCTTAGCTGGGGGGTCAAACACTTAGCAGGACCCAGGCCTCAAGGCTGGGCTGAATGGGGACGGAGAGGAAGGAGTGTGCCCTAGAGTCAGGGCAGGCCTGGGGCAGCTGCTGGCTATGCTCTGAGGCATATGGCAGGCCCTAAAGCTAGGGGAAAGTACTGAAAAGAGTCTGGGGGCCACTACGTGGTTGGGAATGGGGATTGGAGGGTGTCTGAAATTTTAGGGCCTGGTTAGGGGCCCAGGCATGAGAGTCAGGCAGCCTGGATTCTAGTCTAGTTATGCAGCCACGGGCAAGTTACCTGGCCTCAGTTTCCACATCTGTAAATGGGAATCGTGAAACTTATCCCAGCGCCGGCACAGTGGCTCATACCTGTAGTCCCAGCACTTTGGGAGGCCGAGGTGGGCGGATGAGTTCAAGACTAGCCTGACCAACGTGGTGAAACCCCGTCTCTACTAAAAATACAAAAATTAGTCAGGTGTGGCGGCATGCACCTGTAATCCCAGCTACTCAGGAAGCTGAGGCAGGAGAATGGCTTAAACCCAGGAGGCAGAGGTTGCGGTGAGCTGAGAGCACGCGACTGCACTCCGGCCTGGGTGACAGAGCAAGACCTTGTCTCAAAATAAAATAAAACTTATCACAGGCTGGGTGAGGTGGCTCACACCTATAATCTTAGCACTTTGGGAGGCTGAGGTGGGAAGATCTCTTGAGGCCAGGAGTTAGAAGCTGCAGTGAGCTATGTTTGCACCACTGCACTCCAGCCTGGGCAACAGAGAAAGACCCTGCAAAAAAAAAAAAAAAAGAAAAGAAAACTATCTCATGGGAGGTTCTGGTGAGACTGGTGAGATCGTGCTGGAAAATGCCTTCGGCCCACTCAGGAAATATTTCTTCGGCCTACTGAGGTGCAGAGACTCAAAGAGAGAGTCCTGTGCAGAGATACTCAGGCCTATGGCAAGCTGAGACCTGGAGCCGTCCCTCACTGAACTGGAGAAATGGCTGCTTCCCAGCGCCCAGCAATAATTCAGCCAAAAGACTTTCAGATTTACAAATTTTTACACTTGTAAAAAATTAATTTTCTCCCAATATTTTATGTTAACAAATTTCAAACCTGCAGCAAGATGGAAAGAATATGAACTCTGGCCAAGCACTGTGGCTCACGCCTGTAATCCCAGCACTTTGGGAGGCTGAGGCAGGCAGATCACCTGAGGTTGGGAGTTCAACATTGGCCTGGCCAACATTGTGAAACCTCGTCTTTGCTAAAAATACAAAAATTAGCTGAGCATGGTGGTGCGCACCTGTAATCCCAGCTACTCAGGAAGCTGAGGCAGGATAATCACTTGAACCAGAGAGGTGGAGCTTGCAGTGAGCTGAGATTGTGCCACTGCACTCCAGCCTGGGTGACAGAGTGATACTCCGTCTCAAAAAATAAAAAAAGTCTGGGCGTGGTGGCTCATGTCTATAATCCTAGCACTTTGGGAGGCCGAAATGGGTGGATCACCTGAGGTCAGGAGTTCAAAACTAGCCTGGCCAGCATGGTGAAATCCTGTCTCTACTAAAAATACAAAAAAAAATAAAAATAAAAATAAAAATTAGCTAGGCATGGTGGTGGGTGCCTGTAGTCCCAGCTACTTGGGAGGCTGAGACGGGGGAATCACTTGAACCTGGGAGGCAGAGGTTTCAGTGAGCTGAGATCTCACTACTGCACTCCAGCCTGGGCAACAGAGTGAGACTCCATCTTTAAAAAAAAAAGAACTCCATATACTCTTCCCGTAGATCCACCAATAAACATTTTGCTGCTTCTACTTTCTATCTGTGTAGCATATATTTTGTTAAACCATTGAAAGTAAGTTGCAGACATCTTGAACTTCACATCTAAATATTTCAGCAATTATGTCTTAAGAATAAGAAGCCAGGCCTGGTACAATCACTCACACCTGTAATCCCAACATTTTGAGAGGCTGAGGTGGGAGGATTGCTTGAGCCCAGAGTTCAAGACCAGCCTAGGCAATATAGCGAGACCCTGTCTCTACAAAAAATAAAAAATTGGCCACAACAATTATGTTGTTTAAGTCACCTACTTTGTGGTACAGTTGTGTCAAAAATGTTATTTGGCAGCCGGGCGTGGTGGCTCAAGTCTGTAATCCCAGCACTTTGGGAGGCCGAGGCGGGCAGATCATGAGGTAGGAGATCGAGACCATCCTGGCTAACACGGTGAAACCCCGTCTCTACTAAAAAACATACAAAAAACTAGCCGGGTGAGGTGGCGGGCGCCTGTAGTCCCAGCTACTCAGGAGGCTGAGGCAGGAGAATGGCGTAAACCCGGGAGGCGGAGCTTGTAGTGAGCTGGGACCCGGCCACTGCACTCCAGCCTGGGCGAGAGAGCGAGACTCCGTCTCAAAAAAAAAAAAAAAAAATGTTATTTGGGAGGCCGAGGTGGGAGGATCGCTTAAGGCCAGGAATTTGAGACCAGCCTCCACAACATGGCACAACCCTGTTGCCTAACATGGCCCTGTCACCCAGGCTGGAGTGCAGTGGCACAATCATAGTTCACTGTAGTCTTGAATTACTGGGCTCAAGTGATCCTCCTGCCTCAGCCTCTCAACTAACTGGGATTACAGGCCCATGCCTGGCAAAGTTTTTTTTTGTTTTTTTTTTTTGTTTTTTTTTTTGTAGAGACAGGGTCTTATTATGTTGCCCAGGTTGGTCTTGAACTCCTGACCTCAAGTGACTCTCCAGCTTCGGCCTCCCAAAAGTCCCGAGACTACAGGGGTGGCCCACCGCATCTGAACTAGATTAAACTTTTTATTTGTTTATTTTTCCATTGCCCCCTAGATTAAACTTTTTAAGTCAAGAATATTATCTAGCTCGGTGCGGTAGCTCACATCTGTAATCCCAGCACTTTGGGAGGCTGAGGCGGGCAGATCATGAGGTCAGGAGATTGAGACCATCCTGGCCAACATGGTGAAACCCAATCTCTACTAAAAATACAAAAATTAGCTGGGCATGGTGGTGCATGCCTGTAGTCCCACCTACTCCAGAGGCTGAGGCAGGAGAATGGCTTGAACCCGGGAGGTGGAACTTGCAGTGAGCCGAGATCATGCCATTTCACTCCAGCCTGGGCAACGGAGTGAGACTCCATCTCAAAAAAAGAAAAAAAAAAACCCAAAAAGCAGAATATACCTAGCTGGTGTTATTTTAAATTAATTTTAATTACAACAATACACAACATTTTTTGGAAAAGAAATTAGGGGCTGAATTCCCCTTTGACTCCCTCCCCTCAGCCCATGAGATTACTTTCTGTTAGTTTGTTCCACGCACACACGTATTGGCGATGTCCAGAGGGACCGCCCTCCCAGGGCCTCCTTGTCTTTAGCAGCGGAAATCCCGTTGGAGCTTCAGACCCTTCCACCCCTGTCCTCACACTCACAGCTGGGCCCCCCAACCCCCAGCCAACCTTGAAACCCTCAGAAGTGGTCCTGCCTTTTATTGCTGTGTCAGATTTGCCACAGGAGGCTCAGATGTTCCAGGTTCTGCACAACCCTGGCCATCCCCTTTTCTGACCCCATCTCCATCCCTCCCCAGCTCCTGGCAGATGTCCTCTGTCCCCTCTGGAGGTGATGGTCCATCGTTAGCAAAATCTCCTTGTCTTCACCGCCTTCTCCAAACAGTTCCTATCCCTCCTGCTCTAGCAGAAACCTTGGACTCCTGAGGTCACCGTCCCTACCGTCTCCCCAGCAGCCCCCGGCAGGCTTTCCTACACCCCTCCTGCGATGGGCCTGGAAGAGTTGGGGTAGGCATCCTCCATAATCCTCATCACTTATAGACATTCTGCTCCCTCCTCTTTTGCTTTCTTTTTATTTTTTTTTTCTGCCCAAGATAGTACTTCACCTCCTCCTTTCAGACACTCAGATTTGAACTCCAATTATCATCTGACGCCACCTACTTGGTTTCTGACATCTCCCAACCAATGATGGCCCAGTTCTAGATAATTTGTTCCTGGTTTGCCATTCCTCCAACCTACTTCTGTCTTAATTCTTAGACATGTTGATATCTATGCTGGGCCTCCCAGTTCCTTGAAGCCCTCTTCCCACCGGATCTTGTCATCTATCCTACCTCAGCCACTCACTAGCCACACTGTCTTATACAGGAGCCACCAGCCACATATGGCCACAGAGCACTGCATCTCTCCCCAATTGAGATATGCTGTGAGTACAAAACACATACCAGATTTCAAAGAGTCCGTGTGAAAGAATTGTAAATTATCATTCATAATTTTTATTATTTGTTTATTTATTTATTTATTTACTTCTTTTGGGATGGAGTCTCGCTCTGTCACCTGGGCTGGAGTGCAGTGGTGTGATCTCGGCTGACTGCAACCTCCGCCTCCTGGGTTCAAGCAATTCTCATACCTCAGGCTCCTAAGCAGCTGGGATTACAGGTGCCCACCACCACACCTGGCTAATTCTTTTGTATTTTTAGTAGAGACGTGGTTTTGCCATGTTGGCCAGGCTAGTCTCAAACTCCTGACCTCAGGTGATCCACCTGCCTTGGCCTCCCAAAGTGCTGGGATTACAGGTGTGAGCCACTGCGCCCGGCCAAGCATCCTACTCTCTAACCAACATGCCTCTCTTTCCAGCCCATTCTAGCACCCCAACTCCAATTGACTGTTGACCCCACAGAAACCTACAACCCACTGATATTACTACACATTTGCTGTCCTTCACTCTTCCCTTGTCCTTACATGCCTCCTCACCCAGCCTACATTCCAGGTCAATCATTAATAATGACTGCTTTGGCTGGGTGCAGTGGCTCACGCCTGTAATCCCCAGCACTTTGGGAGGCCCAGGCAGATTAATCACCTGAAGTCAGGAGTTTGAAACCAGGCTCGCCAACATGGCAAAGCCCTGTCTCTACTAAAAATACAAAAATTAGCTGGGCATGGTGGCAGGTGCCTGTAATCCCAGATACTCGGGAGGCTGAGGCAGGAGAATCGCATGAATCCGGTAGATGGAGACTGCAGTGAGCCGAGATTGCACCACTGCACTGCAACCTGGGAGACAGAGGGAGACTCCATCTTAAAAAATAAAATAGGCCAGGCGTGGTGGCTCATGCCTGTAATTCCAGCACTTTGGGAGGCCGAGACGGGAGGATCTCGAGGTCAGGAGATCAAGACCATCCTGCCTAACACGGTGAAACCCCGTCTGTACTAAAAATAGCCGGGCGTGGTGGTGGGCGCCCATAGTCTCAGCTACACAGGAGGCTGAGGCAGGAGAATGGCGTGAACCCGGGAGACGGAGCTTGCAGTAAGTGGAGATCGCACCACTGCACTCCAGCCTGGGCGACAGAGCGAGACTCCGTCTCAAAAATAAAAATAAATAAATACATAAATAAATAAATAAATAAAATAAAATAAAATAAAATAAACCCTACTGCTTTGCATGCATGTATTTCTTTAGCAAATATTTGTTGAACACCTATTATGTGCCAGACACTATTCTAGGCCCAGGGTACACATCAGTGAACACGACAGACACATTTCCTGTCCTGTAGAGCTTATCTTCTGGTGGTAGGGGACAAACAATAAGTAAATCAGGCTGGGCATGGTGACTCGTGCCTGTAATCCCAGCACTTGGGAGGCTGAAGTGGGAGGACTGCCTTGAGCCCAGGAGGTCAAAGCTGCAGTGAACCATGATTGCACTGCTGCACATCAGCCTGGGCAACAGAGTCTCAAAACAGAGAAACAAAGTGGTCATATCGTACGTTAGAATAGTGGTTCTCAACCTGGGGTTACTTTGGCATCCCAGGGGACATTTGGCAACGTCTGGAGACATTTTTAGTTGTCCCCACTGTGGGAGCTGAACTGGTGGCATCCAGTGGGCAGAAACCACAGATGCTGCTCATCATCCTACAATGCACAGGACAGCTGCAGTCACAGAGAATGACCCGGCCTCAAGCGTCAACAGTGCCTCCTTCGAGAGCCTCTGTCTAGGTGTTAATGCTAACAAAACAAACAAACAAACAAAAAAGGGGGCTGGCTGTGGTGGCTCATGCCTGTAAGCCCAGCACTTTGGGAGGCTGAAGTGGGCAGATCACCTGAGGTCAGGAGTTCGAGACCAGCCTGGCCAACATGACAAAACCCCGTCTCTCCTAAAAACACAAAAATTAGCCAGGTGTGGTGGCGTGCACCTGAAGTGCACCTGAAGAGGCTGAGGCAGGAGCATCCCTTGAACCTGGGAGGCAGAGGTTGCAGTGAGCCAAGGTCCAGTCACTGCACTCCAGCCTGGGTGACAGGGTGAGACTCCGTTTCAGAAAAACAAAACAAAAACAAAAAAGAAACGCAGAGCAGGGTTGAGGGATGGATACAGGAATTTCGAGTGGAAGGTGTGATTTGAAGTAGAATGGTCAGGTCTGTGTCAGCCTTTTTGAGGTGACGTTTGAGCAATATTGTGAAGGTGGGGAACCCAGTAGACATCTGGAAAGGAGATGGTAACCCACTGGGCTTCCCATTTCGCTGAGAAAATCGAATTGCCCACCACATATGCCCAGGTAGTAGAGGCCTTCTTTCCAGTCCTCGTGGATAAACTGCCTGTGCTCCTAGCCAAGGCTCCTGCCAGTCGGGAACGCATTCCCACTCTCTGTCCAAGGCCATCACTCCCACAATTCTCTTATTAACCAGCAGTAATCTTTTTCACCCCCCTTTTCTCCAACTGTTTAATGCCCTCTCATTTTCCTCCTTCCCTTTGCTGCAAAGAGCCCAAAAGACTTCTGTATTATCACTGTCTCCAACTTCTTTCCTCCCATTGGTCCTGAGCCCAAGCCCACAAGACTTTTGCTCCCAAAGTGCTCTTTTTCATTTTTCATTTTTTTTTTTTTAATTTGAGACAGAGTCTCGCTCTGTCATCCAGCCTGGAGTGCAGTGGTGTGATCTCGGCTCACTCCAACCTCCAACTCCCAGGTTCAAGCGATTCTCCTGCCTCAGCCTCCTGAGTAGCTGGAATTACAGGCATGTGCCACCACGCCTGGCTAATTTTTGTATTTTTAGTAGAGACGGGGTTTTGCCATGTTGGTCAGTCTGGTCCCAAACTCCTGACCTAGTGATCTGCCTGCCTCAGCCTCCCAAAGTGCTGGGATTACAGGTGTGAGCCACCGCGCCTGGCCACTTCCTCGGCACTCCTATCCCTTTTCTTTGTTTTATCTTTTTTTCCCTTATCAATGATTATTTTCACACTGGGTATGGTGGCGCATGCCTATAATCCCAACACTTTGGGAGGCTGGGGCAGGAGGAACACTTGAGGCCAGGAGCTCCAGACTAGTCTGGGCAATATAGCAAGATCTCCCTCTCTACAAAAATTTAAAAAATAAAACAATAAAACAATGACTATTTCCTAATACATTACACATTACATTTATTTCTTGTACATCTTGTCTGTCTACTCCATTAAATGTAACTTTGCTCTCATTCAGGCAGTGACCTTTTTCAAAAAACCTTAAAAATATTTATTTATTTTGAGACAGGGTCTTGCTTTGTCACCTAGCCTGGTGTGCAGTGGCACGATGTTGGCCCACTATAAACCTCCCAGGCTCAATCGATCCTCTCACCTCAGCCTCCTGAGGAGCTGGGACTACAGGCATATGCTAATATGCCCAGATACTTTTTAAAATTTTTTTTGTGGAAACGAGGTCTCACTATGTTACCCAGTCTGGTCTCAAACTCCTGAGCTGAAGAGATCCTTCCACTTCCACCTCCGGAGTAGCTAGGACCACAGGCACACACCACCACACCCAACTAAAATATGTTTTTTTTCTTTTTCTTGCTCTGTCGCCTAGGCTGAAGTGCAGTGGCATACTCTCAGTTCACTGCAACCGCCACCTCCTGGGTTCAAGCAATTCTCCTGCCTCAGCCTCCCGAATAGCTGGGATTACAGGCACCTGCCACCACACCCAGCTAATTTTTGTAATTTTTAGTAGACATGGGGTTTCACCGTGTCAAGGCTTTCACCATGTTGGCCAGGCTGGTCTCGAACTCCTGACCTCAAGTGATCCACCCGCCTCAGCCTCTCAAAGGGCTGGGATTACAGGCGTGAGCCACCACGCCTGGTCTGGTTTTTGTTTTTGTTGTTGTTTTTAGGAACAGGATTTCACTGTGTTAGGCTGGAATGTAATGGTGTGATCACAGCTCACTGCAGCCTCAAACTCCTGCCTGAGCTTCCTGAGTAGCTGGGACTACCTGGTGCACACCACTGTGTTTGGCTAATTTAAAATAATTTTTTTTTTTTGTAGAGACAGGGTCTTGCTTTGTTGCTCAGGTTGGTCTGGAACTTTTGACCTCAAGCAGTCTTTCTGCCTTGGCATGTCAAAGCCCTGGGATTACAGGTGTGAGCCACTGCACTCAGCCTTGACTGTTTTTAAAACACAAAGTGGCTAAGGCCTGTAATGCCAGCACTTCTGGAAGGCCGAGGCAGGTGGATCACCTAAGACCAGGTGTTCAAGACCAGTCTGGTCAACATGGTGAAACCCCATCTCTACTAAAAATACAAAAACTAGCCGGGTGTGGTGGCGGGTGCCTGTAATCCCAGCTACTCAGGAGGCTGAGACAAGAGAGTCACTTAAACCTGGGAGGCAGAGGTTGCGGTGAGCCAAGATCATGCCATTGTACTCCAGCCTGGGCGACACAGCAATGCTGTCAAATAAATAAATACATAAATAAATAAACAAATAAATAAATAAAATAAAACACAAAGTCCTATCCTATACTCCCGAGTCGCCTCATTTCTGGGCTGGGCCAATTGGGAAGGTTGGTTACCCTGTTTACTAGTTTTTCTACTGATGTCCTTTTTCTGTTCCAGGATTTGATCCAGAACACCACATTGCATTTAGTTGTTCTGTCTCCTTAGTTTCTCATCTGCAATGATTTGTGGGTCCTTCCTTATTTTTCATGACCTTGGCTCTTTTGATTTGTTTTGTTTTTTGTTTTTGAGGCAGGGTCTCACTGTGTTGCCCAGGCTGGAGTGCACTGCCATGACCACGGCTCACTGCAGTCTTGACCTCCTGGGCTCAGATGATCCTCCTGCCTCAGCCTTCTGAGTAGCTGGGACTACAGGTGAGCACCACCACACCCGGTCAATGTTTTGTTTTTGTAGAGTCGGGGTCTCCCTATGTTGCCCGGGCTGGTCTTGAACTCCTGGCCCCAAGCAATCCTCCTGCTTCAGCTTCCCAAAGTGTTGTAATTACAGGTATGAGCCTGGCATGAACTTGACACTATTGAGATATACTGGTCAGGTATTTTGTAGACTGTCCCTCAACTCTGTTTTGCCAGATGTTTTCTCATGATTAGAGAAGGGTTATAAATTTTGAGGAAAATCCAGAGAGGTGAAGAGGTGAAATAGGGCAGGAATTTGATCTGTTTTATTTACTGCTCTATACCCAGTGTCTGGAACTTGGCCCATGGTAAGTACCAAAAATCTGTTTTTTTGAATGAATAAGTGAATACATTTGTGGCTGTGGAAATTTAATATTGTTTCAAAGTTTTAAAATGTTGTTGATATAGGCTGGGCACAGTGGCTTATACTTGTAATCCTAGCAGTTTGGGAGGCCGAGGTGGGAGGATCACTTAAGGTCAGGAGTTTGAGACCAGCCTGATCAACATGGTGAAACTTCTGTCTCTACTAAAAATACAAAAATTAGCCAAGTGTGGTGGCAGGCGCCTGTAATCCCGGCTACTTGGGAGGCTGAGGCAGAAGAATCACTTGAACCTGGGAGGCAGAGGTTGCAATGAGCCGAGATCGCACCACCGCACTCCAGCCTGGGCAACAGAGTAAGACTCCGTCTCAAAACAAATAAACAAACAAATAACTACTCTTTGGCTGGATACGGTGGTTCATGCTTGTAATCTTAGCACTTAGGGAGGCCGAGGCGGGCAGATCACTTGAAGTTAGGGGTTCGAGACCAGCCTGGCCAACATGGTGAAACCCCATCTCTACTTAAAATACAAAAAATGATCTGGGTGTGGTGGCGGACACCTGTAATCCCAGCTACTGGGGCCTTTTTTTTTTTTTTTTTTTTTTTTTTTGAGGCAGAGTCTTCACTCTGTCCCCCAGGCTGGAGTACAGTGGCGCATCTCCGCTCACTGCAAGCTCCGCCTCCCGGGTTCGCGCCATTCTCCTGCCTCAGCCTCCCGAGTAGCTGGGACTACAGGCGCCCGCCACCATGCCCGGCTAATTTTTTGTATTTTAGTAGAGACGAGGTTTCACCGTGTTAGCCAGGATGGTCTCGATCTCCTGACCTCGTGATCCGCCCGCCTCGGCCTCTCAAAGTGCTGGGATTATAGGCGTGAGCCACCGCGCCCGGCCCATATTTATTTGTTAACAGACGCTGATACCCAGCTAAAGCGGTTGAACACATTTACTCTCTGGAAGTGTTTAAAAGTATCTGATTTCCTCACATCGTTTTATTTAAAATTGTTCTGGATCAAGCAACTTGATCTTTTTCCTCATAACTTGCCGACTGACCCGTGACAGCAAAACCGGCAGAAGCTCGGTGACCTGCCACCCTGAGTCTGCAGGTAGCGCCCCTGGACTACATTTCCCAGAAGGCACTGCGGACTCGCTTCCTGCCTGGTCGGCTTGAAGGGAAGGACCAATCCCTGAGTGTCTCGGGAAGGAGGCATCCGGAGCCGCGGACCTAGAGATCCCAGAAGCCACCGCGCGGCGGCCTGGCCCGCAACTATTTCCAGATTCGGCGGGGGCAGGGGTGGGCCCAGACTCCACTTCCCGGCGGGTAGTGCGACCCTAGGGGCGGGACTTCATGTCCCAGCAGGCTCCGGGCGGCGTGGGCCGCGGTGCCTTGTGTGGGATGTAAGCGCGGAGGTGGGCGAGGGGTACCGAGGCGAGGACTCTCCTTGGGGTTTGGGGGCTTGGCCTGGGTGCGCTTTCTGGGCGGACTCTAGGGCCCCGGGGGCACAGTCGTAGAGGGGGCGGGGCGGCCATTGGGGCTCCTCATTGGGGTCCTTGAGGCGCACCCCATCGGGTACCGGGCGTCCCGGAATTGTGGGGGACAAAAAGGCTCTGCAGTCTCGGCTGAGGGGTCTCACCGACAAAAGAGGGGAAGCCGGTGAGCAGAGGCTGAGGAGGGTGGGGAAGCAGGGGAGCTGTGCGTGTGTCGGAGGGTGGAAACTTAGCGGACCCTGGGAGGGGGCTCCCCGGCCGAACCTGCCCGACCCTCCCTCCCGCGGCTTGCCTGCAGGCCGCCGCCCGCCGCCCGCCGCCATGGGGCTGAAGGCCGCCCAGAAGACGCTGTTCCCGCTGCGCTCCATCGACGACGTGGTGCGCCTGTTTGCTGCCGAGCTGGGCCGAGAGGAGCCGGACCTGGTGCTCCTTTCCTTGGTGCTGGGCTTCGTGGAGCATTTTCTGGCTGTCAACCGCGTCATCCCCACCAACGTTCCCGAGCTCACCTTCCAGCCCAGCCCCGCCCCCGACCCGCCTGGCGGCCTCACCTACTTTCCCGTGGCCGACCTGTCTATCATCGCCGCCCTCTATGCCCGCTTCACGGCCCAGATCCGAGGCGCCGTCGACCTGTCCCTCTATCCTCGAGAAGGGGGTGTCTCCAGCCGTGAGCTGGTGAAGAAAGTCTCCGATGTCATATGGAACAGCCTCAGCCGCTCCTACTTCAAGGATCGAGCCCACATCCAGTCCCTCTTCAGCTTCATCACAGGTTGGAGCCCAGTAGGTGGGAATCTTATCCATGACCCACTTCTTCAAAACCCTCCGTGGTTTACAGAACCCTTTTGAGAACTGTAAGCCTTGTGAGGTTGGGCAGGTGTTATTTTCCTCTTTGCAGTTGGGAAACTGAAGCCCAGAGAGGGGAAATGATGTGCCAAAGTCACACACGGCATGGCAGGGCTGGAAGTGAAGCCTGATCACTTGGCTCCAAACCATCAATCTCACCTCTGCCCCCTCAGCACCTCCACCCCTGCCACTGAACAGTTACAGCAGTTCTAAGCATGAGATACAGAGGGCGGCAGCAGATTTAGGGGGCAAGAAGATGAAATTGGGTTGCATTTAAGGCAGTTAAACCAAATAATAGTTATGAAGATGTTTTTGTTTTTGTTTTTGTGTTTTTTTTTTTTTTTTTTTTGAGACAGGGCCTCACTCTGTCCCCCAGGCTGGAGTGCAGTGGTGTGATCATGGCTCACTGCAGCCTCAACCTCCCTGGGCTCAGAGATCCTCCTACCTCAGCCTCCTGAGTAGCTGAGAGTACAGGCATTCACCACCATGCCTGGCTAATTTTTTGTATTTTTTGTAGAGATGGCGTCTCACTATGTGGCCCAGACTGGTCTTGAACTCTTGGGCTCAAGCGATCTGCCCGCCTCAGCCTCCCAGTTGCTGGGATTACAGGTGTGAGCCACCGCAACTGGTGACCTATGAAAATTTTTTTTTTTTTTTTTTTTTTTTTTAAGACAGAGTCTCACTCTGTCGTCCAGGCTGGAGTGCAGTGGCGTAATCTCGGCTCACTGCAAGCTCTGCCTCCTGGGTTCATGCCATTCTCCTGCCTCCTGCCTCAGCCTCCTGCATAGCTGGGACTACAGGCGCCTGCCACCACACCTGGCTAATTTTTTTTTTTTTTTGTATTTTTAGTAGAGATGGGGTTTCACTGTGTTAGGATTGTCTGGATCTCCTGACCTCGTGATCCACCCGCCTTGGCCCCCCAAAGTGCTGGGATTACAGGCGTGAGCCACCGCGCCCGGCCAAAAATGTTTTGAGACAGACCGAGGGCTTGACCTCAAAAGGCTTAAGACTTTTCAGCAAGCCTGGTTGACTGGCAATCCCATCCTGGTGTGCCATATTGAGAAGGATTCAGAGGCTGCTTCTCAGATTAGCAGGAAAAGAGTGCAGAGATAAATGAGGATTATCTGTTGGTGGGTGTATAACAGGAGAGTGTTGGCCAGTGTCCTGTATTTGCCATTCCTGTTTTAACCTAGTAAGTGCAGTAAAATAGAATCCTTAAATCCATAGAATATATAATAGAGTTGCAGAGAAAGACGAGATAGGGCCAAAGGCTGGGTCAGCTACAGGAGATCCAGAAAGGTCTCTTGTTGGACATAGAGGGTGTAAACAGGGAGAGAGAGGCTTTGAACACATGGGAGGGAAGGGATGGAGGGATGGTGGGCAGGATAATCTGAATTTGGGGCACAGGCTTGGAAGGGGAGTGGGAGGGAGTGTGGCCCACTGGCTCCCTTCCCCCACATCAAAACACAGAGGACCCTCTTTCATTACCTGCCCCTTCCACAGGCACCAAATTGGACAGCTCCGGTGTGGCCTTTGCTGTGGTTGGGGCCTGCCAGGCCCTGGGTCTCCGGGATGTCCACCTCGCCCTGTCTGAGGATCATGCCTGGGTAGTGTTTGGGCCCAATGGGGAGCAGACAGCTGAGGTCACCTGGCATGGCAAGGGCAACGAGGACCGCAGGGGCCAGACGGTCAACGCTGGTGTGGCTGAGCGGGTATTGTTCCCTCCCTGCAACCTTGTCCCCTTCATACTCTGGTAGCCCAAACCAACCAAAGGACTCCACTTTCTTGGGCCACACCCCTTTCTTCCCATTACCACCCACATACATCAGGAAGGGAAGACAGAAGAGCCCCTTTTCCCGGCTGTCATTCCCTGAAGAAGGCACAGGGTGGGCCATCATGAGACATAACGATCTTGTCCCCTCTCAAGAGCTGGCTGTACCTGAAAGGATCATACATGCGCTGTGACCGCAAGATGGAGGTGGCATTCATGGTGTGTGCCATCAACCCTTCCATTGACCTGCACACCGACTCGCTGGAGCTGCTGCAGCTGCAGCAGGTGAGGGCTGAGCCAATGGAGCAGTACTGGGCTAGGCCAGACTTGACTTGCTGTGGGATCCTGGGTAGGGGCACTTTCCCTTCCTGAGCTTCAGTTTCCCCCGCTGGAATATGGGTTAGTAATTCCTGGCCTGGCCTTTCCCAGGGCTCTTGGGAGAGTGGAATTGAGATGTGAAATTGCTTTAACTCCATTAAAGAATGGCCCAGAATTTTGGCCCTTCTACCTGGTGGGTGGTCCCTGTTTGTTCTGACCCCCACCTCTGCCCGATAGGCTAAAGACCCATTCTCCTCCCTGTTCTGTAGCTCATAACTCTCTCCTTCGGCTCCTAGAAGCTGCTCTGGCTGCTCTATGACCTGGGACATCTGGAAAGGTCAGTAGAGGGAAGTGGCCAGGCTGGGTGGGCCTTGTGAGGCCAGGGGGCTGGGTGGCAGCCTGAATTATGATCCTCTCCTAGGTACCCCATGGCCTTAGGGAACCTGGCAGATCTGGAGGAGCTGGAGCCCACCCCTGGCCGGCCAGATCCACTCACCCTCTACCACAAGGTGGGGGCATCTGAGGAGGATGCAGAAGGGAGACCCCAACAGTGGCTGAGGCAGGGGCCCTCATCTGGGTGGATGAGAAGAGAACTTTGTGTGTTAGGGGGTATCACCCATCCAGTGTCACTTTATGTCAACTGTGTGCAGAATCAGTTCAGTCAGGGCTGTCTGAGGAGTGTCCAGGGTTCACCAGCCTGGGAGTGGCAGGGTCTGCATTTGTCCCCTCAGTCCTGCCTTTTTTACCACTCCTTATTGTCCTTTCTGGAGTATAACAGAGGTCAAATGTGGTAGGAGCACTGAAGAGGGAGGGGTGTTTACTTGGTGGGTGTAGGTGGGGAGTAGGGCCATTGGGCTGGGCTTGGAAGTCTTTGGTGTGTATGTAGAAGAGTGTCTGGGAAAGAGGAGGACCCTGAGCTTGGAGGGCAGTCCCCATCCCTGCAGTCTGCCCCAGGCCTCAGCCAGCAGTCCTGTAGACCCAGGGAGGAGACCAGGTAGAAGGGCTGGCAGCAAGTGGAGGTCAGAGTGGAGATGGAGAGGACTCCCTGGGATCTTCCTGTGACCCCTTCTGGGTGTGCCCTGGTGGGGCATTTGTGCCAGCAGGGCAGCTGGGGCTGCCTCCCTGAGGATCCTCTGCCTCACCCCCAGGGCATTGCCTCAGCCAAGACCTACTATCGGGATGAACACATCTACCCCTACATGTACCTGGCTGGCTACCACTGTCGCAACCGCAACGTGCGCGAAGCCCTGCAGGCCTGGGCAGACACGGCCACTGTCATCCAGGAGTGAGGATCCCCCTATTAGGGCCTGCAGCCTGTCCTTTCTTCCCGTCCATCAGTTTCCAACCACCCTCATCCAGGACTGAGGCCTGGCTCCCACGCCCCATCCCCTTTCTATCCAGTCCCTAGGCAGCAAGGCCACCATCACCCAGGAGGTAGGGACCCTGATTAAGGTGTCACATCTTTCCCCCCCTCCCTTCTCCTAATTTTTTTTTCTCAGAACAGCCTCAAATCTCCTCCCAATGTTTAACCACCATCATCCAGCAGTGGGACCTCCACCCTCAGCCCCGTGCCCCTCCTCATTCTTGCTTTCTTGCTGTGGCTAACCCAGACAGCATCATTTTGCAGTGAGGACCCCACCTACTCCCCCAGCCCCTGGGGTGACCCAGGAAAAGAAACCTGGGCTCCATCCCCCACCAGGTCCCTGGGGCTACCCCCCATGGCGAGACCCCTTCAGACCCTACAGAGACCCCACTGCTCTCACAGCTACAACTACTGCCGGGAAGACGAGGAGATCTACAAGGAGTTCTTCGAAGTAGCCAATGATGTCATCCCCAACCTGCTGAAGGAGGCAGCCAGCTTGCTGGAGGCGGGCGAGGAGCGGCCTGGGGAGCAGAGCCAGGTGAAAGGCTGGAGCTCCAGCCTGTGTCCAGCCTGCAACCTGGGCAGGGCTCCCTGCCATAGGCCACGGGGAGCGCATGTATGGGACTAGGGATGGCATGAGGAAGGTGGCCCTGAGCAGAGAGCTATGTTCCTTTTTGCTATAACTGAGGTCCTGGGCCCAGGTTGGACAGGGCTGAAGGTATTTTAGAGGTTTCTACCCTGTGCCTTCAGTTTCATGGCCAGACTCCCTCCCTCAGCTGAGGGATGGAGATAAGGGATGGTACCTCCTGGCTACGGATTGGTTTTATAAAAGGAAAGAGGTTCTAAGAATGTTCTCAACCTATGCTTACCTTTTCTGGAGCCAGGGGTCTTTGCCTAGGTGGGGGGCCTGGCCTGTGCCCTCTGCTAAGGGGTAAGAGACTGACCTGTGCCCTCCCTTCCCCCTTGTCAAGGGCACCCAGAGCCAAGGTTCTGCCCTCCAAGACCCTGAGTGCTTCGCCCACCTGCTGCGATTCTACGACGGCATCTGCAAATGGGAGGAGGGCAGTCCCACGCCTGTGCTGCATGTGGGCTGGGCCACCTTTCTTGTGCAGTCCCTAGGCCGTTTCGAGGGACAGGTGAGGGACAGCTGCACAGAGGTCTGGGCACTACAGGTGGTGACAGCAGCTATGGCTTGTCAGACTTTTCTGGCCCAGGGGCAGTATCTGCTCATCCCCTTGGGTGCCGGTGAGACTGAGACCCCTGGGTGGCATGGGATGGCCAGAGCAGGGTCCTGGAGTTCCAGCCACTGGCCAGCAACCTTGCTCTCACCTTGTTCTCCCCACTGGCCCAGGTGCGGCAGAAGGTGCGCATAGTGAGCCGAGAGGCCGAGGCAGCCGAGGCCGAGGAGCCATGGGGCGAGGAAGCCCGGGAAGGCCGGCGGCGGGGCCCACGGCGGGAGTCCAAGCCAGAGGAGCCCCCGCCACCCAAGAAGCCAGCACTGGACAAGGGCCTGGGTGCCAGCCAGGGTGCAGTGTCAGGACCTCCCCGGAAGCCCCCTGGGACGGTCCCTGGCACAGCCCGAGGCCCTGAAGGTGGCAGCACGGCTCAGGTGCCAGCGCCTGCAGCGTCACCACCGCCAGAGGGTCCAGTGCTCACTTTCCAGAGTGAGAAGATGAAGGGCATGAAGGAACTGCTGGTGGCCACCAAGATCAACTCGAGCGCCATCAAGCTGCAACTCACGGCACAGTCGCAAGTGCAGATGAAGAAGCAGAAAGTGTCCACCCCTAGTGACTACACTCTGTCTTTCCTCAAGCGGCAGCGCAAAGGCCTCTAAACTACTGGGGACTTTGGACCGCTTGTGGGGACCCAGGCCCCGCCTTTAGTCCCCCAACTCTGAGCCCATGCTCTGCCCCCAGCCCAAACCCAAGGTTCCAGGTCCCGAGCAGAGTCTATATCAAACCCACGATTTTCTCCAGCTCAGAACCCACGGCTCTGCCCTAGTCGTTAGAATATAGGTCTCTTCTCCCAGAATTCCAGGGTGCCAATGGAAACCTCACCCTGGGTCCTAATTAACAATCTTTAAAGGCCCAGCCCCTAGAAACCTAGGCTCCTCCTCGGAACCGCTCACCTAGAGCCAGACCAACGTTACTCAGGGCTGCTCCCAGCTTGTAGGAGCTGAGGTTTCACCCTTAACCCAAGGAGCACAGGTCCCACCTCCGGCCTTGGAGCCTAGACCACTCCGCCCCTAGGAGTATATTTCCACACTTCAGAATTCCATATCTTGCGAATCCAAGCCTTCTGCCCCAAAAAACTTAAGTTCTGCTCCAGAATTTGGAAATCCTAGCTTCCTCTCCTATCCCGAGTCTGGGACACAAAACTCCTCCCCCAGCCTATGAGCATCCTGAGCCCCGCCCTCTTCCTGACGAAACTGGCCCCGGATCAGAGCAGGACCTCCCTTCCGACCCTCTGGGAACCTCCCAGAGGTCCAGCCCATTTCGGAGCATCCCGGAGGAAATCTGCAGAGGGTTGAGAGTGGGTGACAGGAGCCTGATCTTTTCCTGTTTTGTACATAGATTTATTTTTCAGTTCCAAGAAAGATGAATACATTTTGTTAAAAAAAAAATACAAAGCGCAAGTCCATGTTTCATCTGGGAAACTGGGGATGGGGCGGGTAGTGGAGCGCCCCCTCTTCCCTCTGCCTTCTGGCTTCCAAGACTTTGCGCTCCCTACCTGTGGAGCGCGAGCAACGAGCAACGGTGGTGGCGGAAGGACTTAGGCTCCACCCCGACCTCGGGGCTTCCCCGCGCCGCCGAGGGCCAGTCCCGCGGGCGCCTCCTCCCGGCCGGGCGGTGGGGCATCCCCGGCACGGCCCCGCCCCCGGGCCCCAGCCCCGCCCCCGCGGCCTCAGAACCACTGGCGCCCGCCCCGCCCCGCCCCGCGCTGCCCAGCGCCGGCTCCGCAGCTCGCGCCCGCCCGCCCGCCCGCCGGCCCGCCCGGCGCCGGGCCATGGCGCTGCTGCGGGATGTGTCGCTGCAGGACCCGCGGGACCGCTTCGAGCTGCTGCAGCGCGTGGGGGCCGGGACCTATGGCGACGTCTACAAGGTGCGCCGGGCGACGGGACGGGCGGGAGAGTCGGGAGGAGGGTGCCAGCCCCGCACCCCGCGGCGGGATCCAGCCCCCGGCCCCGCCCCCCATCCCGCTTCACCCTCCGCCCCTGCAGGCCCGCGACACGGTCACGTCCGAACTGGCCGCCGTGAAGATAGTCAAGCTAGACCCAGGTGAGGGCCCGGGTCGGGCCTCTGCGCCAGAGGGAGGGCAGATTGCCTGCGGGCGCGGGGTGCGGGCGGAGGGTTGACGTTTCCGAGACCCCTGAGAGGCGTACCCCAGGAGGTGCTGTCACCTGGCACCTGCCTGGTCCGGAGGGAGGCACTCTGTGCCCATTTTGCAGATGGGGGCACTGAGTCAGGGCAACCCCAGCGCGCCCCCCCATGATGCTTTGTGCTTCCCAGGGGACGACATCAGCTCCCTCCAGCAGGAAATCACCATCCTGCGTGAGTGCCGTCACCCCAATGTGGTGGCCTACATTGGCAGCTACCTCAGGTGAGGCTGCCTTATCCTCCTGGCCCCAGGCAGCCCCCATGCGACCTACTGTGTGCCCACTCCAGCTCTTTGTCCCCTAGGAATGACCGCTTGTGGATCTGCATGGAGTTCTGCGGAGGGGGCTCCCTGCAGGAGATTTACCATGGTGAGGCCACAGCTCCAGGCCCCAGCAGGCCCCAGCCTTCCCCCACCCCCACCCCCACCCCATTGGGGTACCGGAGGGGAACTCTGGGCCCTGGACTTGGGCTCCTCTCCACTCCTGCCTGGCTGTGTGACCTTGAGAGAAATGCTGTCCATCTCTGGCTTTAGTATCCTACACTAAGTTGGGAGGGGACGTGGCCAACACGGCTTTCACTTAACAGTGCCTGCTGCTTTTCCCATACAGGGTAGCCTGGGAGGGTGGGCATGACCCCGGGCCCCCAGGCCAGCCTCTCCCTTTTCCTTTCAGCCACTGGGCCCCTGGAGGAGCGGCAGATTGCCTACGTCTGCCGAGAGGCTCTGAAGGTAGCTGGGCCTGTGAGGTGCCCACACCTCTGGTCTCCAGAAGCTGTGGGCTGGGAGCCCAGATGACCAGCAGGGAGGCGGGTGGAGTGCCTCGGGTGGGGCTGGCCCGAGGGGCCAGGTCCTGGGGAAGAGGGGCCCCAGCCCTGTTGCCGGAAGCAGCCCATTTCCCTCTTGGCTCAGTCACTTCCTGTTTGGGGAGAGGGGAGGAAGAAGCAGCCTGGGTGGGGGGCCCCAGTCCTGAGAGGGGGTTCGGGGGAGGTGGGACAGTGCTGGGTGGCTGCTCTCAGGGACTCCTTTTTGTCCCCAGGGGCTCCACCACCTGCATTCTCAGGGGAAGATCCACAGAGACATCAAGGTAGGCGCCAGGCCGAAGGCATTCCTGGGAGGGAGGAGGAGGCCCTCGGGGGCACCAGACGGGATTCTCTCTCCTCCATTCCCACAGGGAGCCAACCTTCTCCTCACTCTCCAGGGAGATGTCAAGCTGGGTCAGTACCCTGGGGACACGATCAGGGTGAGGGTTCTGTGGACCCTCCCTGGCTACCCTGGACTCAAGGGTTGGGTGTCACTGGGCGAGTCACTTTGCCACTTGAGTCTCAGTTTCCCTGCTTAGAAGATGGAACGGTACTCTCTCCCTGCTGGAAAATGGAGGAGGTTGGGTCCGCACGGAGTTGACATGGGACCAGGCACTCCGTCAGGGATAGAGGGTGGTTGATGCCTCTCAGGAGAGGGACCTGGCCTTGCCTAGGGCCTGCGGCAGCTGTGACCAAGCAGGGCCACCTGCCCATTTGAGCCCTGCCAGGTGCAACCGGAGCCAGAGCCCTGGGCGTGGGAGGGTGAGTGGCAGCCAGAGGGCTGGTGAGAGTGGCTGTTTCTCCCACAGCTGACTTTGGGGTGTCAGGCGAGCTGACAGCGTCTGTGGCCAAGAGGAGGTCTTTCATTGGGACTCCCTACTGGTGAGGCTGCGCCTAGGGCAGAGGGGCAGGGGCCACAGAGGGGGGCACCCGGCCATCCCACCTGTGACCCCACCTCTAGGATGGCTCCGGAGGTGGCTGCCGTGGAGCGCAAAGGTGGCTACAACGAGCTATGTGACGTCTGGGCCCTGGGCATCACCGCCATTGAGCTGGGCGAGCTGCAGCCCCCTCTGTTTCACCTGCACCCCATGAGGTCAGCCCAACACTTGCCCCTCACCTGACCCTTGACCTGCTGCCCGTGGCCCCTGACCTCGCGCCCTCCACAGGGCCCTGATGCTCATGTCGAAGAGCAGCTTCCAGCCGCCTAAACTGAGAGATAAGACTCGCTGGTAAGGGCCGCACCTTGCTGCCGGGACCCCCTTTTCTGTCAGCCCCGTAGTGGACAAGGAGCCTCTGCCAGCTCCCGGGGGGCAACCCCAAGAGCCCTGTCCTCTCTGAGCCACTACAGACCATCTGAGTGAGGGGCCTGGTCCTTCTGTGGGCTGAAGACCCAGCGTGGTCATGAAAGAAGGGCAGACGGTTGGTGGAGGAGCCGCTGTGTCTCAAGGCAGCGTTGCTCGGCCAGTGGCCCTCGGCCTCAGCTGGCTCCTTCCTGGGCGGGCCCAGCGGATACCTCTGGAGGGGTGATGGGGCGGCTGGCAGGACACCCTGCACGAGGGCTAACGTGGATCTGGGGGGCTCTTGTGCCCACTAGGACCCAGAATTTCCACCACTTCCTCAAATTGGCCCTGACCAAGAATCCCAAGAAGAGGCCGACAGCAGAGAAGCTCCTGCAGGTGGGAGGCAGGGGGCTGGGAGAGGGGCCTAGTGCTCAAAAGCAGGGCCCTGGATCGGGGGCCAACCTGATCACCTCCCTCTCCGACTTTCCAGCACCCGTTCACAACCCAGCAGCTCCCTCGGGCCCTCCTCACACAGCTGCTGGACAAAGCCAGTGACCCTCATCTAGGGACCCCCTCCCCTGAGGACTGTGAGCTGGAGGTAGGTGAGGGGGCTGGAAAGTGAGTCTCGGGCAGGTCCGCTTAGGAGGAGCCCAAGGGCGGTGTTGGTGGAGGTTCCTTTCATTGGCACCATTCCAGCTTGGGGAGTCTCTGCCATGCTGAGTTTTACACCCCCCCTTGATAGATCCCTGCCCTTGAGCCCAAGCTGACCATGACCATGACTGTGCCATTTTCTTGCTTTCTGTATGATTTTTGGCACTTCTCTGTGTGGGGTCTCTTATCTGTGAAGTGGGGATCCATTTTATTTCATGATAGTCCCAGAGGACTGTCATGAAAGCAAAATGCACTGGTGCATGGGAAGCTCCTAGAGCAGCCCTGGCATGAGGCGCGTGCCAGGTGTGTCCACACTATTTCTGTTTTTCCTTAGACCTATGACATGTTTCCAGACACCATTCACTCCCGGGGGCAGCACGGCCCAGCCGAGAGGACCCCTTCGGAGATCCAGTGTGAGTCTGCAGCAGGGGCTGTGAGTGTGCAGATTTTGGGGGGCCTGTGTGCGCACGGATTTGGTGTGAGTGTAGGGGGTCCATCCTGAGACTCCAGCTCCTTAACCCCTGTACTCTGGGCCCCCCAGTTCACCAGGTGAAATTTGGCGCCCCACGCAGGAAGGAAACTGACCCACTGAATGAGCCGGTGAGCAGGCAGGCCTTGAGGGGAAGGTGGTGCCCAGAGCTGGGGCAGGGAGGTCGGATGGAGGCCGAGCAGCTCAAATCAAGGGAGATTTGAAGCTGGGTGACCTCAGGCCTTGGACCTTGGGCTGTCCAAGCAAGCCTGTTCTACCCAGGGACCTGGAGGGCTAGGGGCTCCTTCCTGGCTCAAGTTCTTTTAGGTGGGTGGCTGGAAAGTAGCACAGAGACCCTGCCTTTCCCAAAAGGAGGCCGTCATGTGCCCGAGCCCCCACCCTACCCTGCTCAGCCTCGTTTTCCCACCTGTGTGTCCCCGGTGATCTGACTCCCTGTCTCTGCTCTCACCGGTTCTGTCACTGTCTCTCCTCACCCCCCAGCCTGTCTCTTCCTCCTTCGCTGTCTGTTGCCCTCTCTTTCACAGTCTTCAGCTCTGCCTTCCATTGTCTGTGTCTCTCATCTCCTGTGTGTTTCCATCTCACCTTCCCTGTCTGTCTTTCCTCTCCTGAATCTCTTGACCGCCCTCTCACATCGTGTCTATCTCTGCTTTTTCCGTGGTCTCTACCTCGGTTTCCCCCAGTGGGAGGAAGAGTGGACACTACTGGGAAAGGAAGAGCTCAGTGGGTAAGTGAGGGATGGGGAAGCTGCAGGGGGCGGCAGGGGCGGCAGGGGCGGCAGAAAGACTGACCTCTGACCCGGCACGGTGGCTCACGCCTAGAATCCCAGCACTTTAGGAGGCTGAGGTGGGTGGATTGCCTGAGGTCAGGAGTTTGAGACCAGCTTTGCCAACATGGTGAAACCCCATTTCTACTTAAAATACAAAAATTAGGCTGGGCACGGTGGCTCACACCTGTAATCCCAGCACTTTGGGAAGCTGAGGTGGGTGGATCACCTGAGGTCAGGCGTTTGAGACCAGTTTTGCCAACATGGTGAAACCCCATCTCTACTTAAAACACAAAAATTAGGCTGGCTGCGGTGGCTTACGCCTGTAATCCCAGCACTTTGGTAGGCCAAAGTGGGCGGATCACAAGGTCAGGAGTTTGAGACCAGCCTGGCCAACATGTGAAAGCCCATCTCTAGTAAAAATACAAAAAATTAGCTGGTGTGGTGGCACATGTCTGTAATCCCAGCTACTTAGGAAGCTAAGGCGGGAGAATCGCTTGAACCCAGGAAGTGGAGGTTGCAGTGAGTTGAGATTGCGCCACTGCACTCCAGCCTGGGCAACAGAGCAAGACTCCATCTCAAATAAATAAACAAACAAAAGTTAGCTGGGCATGGTGGCCCATGCCTGTAATCCCAGTTACTCGGGAGGCTGAGGCAGGAGAATTTGGGAGGTAGAGGTTGCAGTGAACTGAGATCTTGCCATTGCACTCCAGCCTGGGTGATAAGAGCGAAACTCTGTCTCAAAAAAAAAAAAAAAAAAGGCTGACCTCTGACCCCTCTGCCCCACTGCCCAGGAGCCTGCTGCAGTCGGTCCAGGAGGCCCTGGAGGAAAGGTGAGGGGCATGGACCTGGGGGAGGGGTAAGGGGTGGACGGCCTCGGTGCCAGTCACACCATGCCTCACGCCTCATCTCCCTCCCACAGGAGCCTGACCATTCGGTCAGCCTCAGAATTCCAGGTGCCACATGGAGGGAGGCTGGAGCTAGGATCCAGGCCACTGCAGAGGGTACGATTGGGAGTGGGACATGGTTACAGGGCAACTTGGTAATGGCCGGGCTGGGCCCTGCCCCTCCTACCAGGAGCTGGACTCCCCAGAAGATGCCATGGGAACCATCAAGCGGGCCCCGTTCCTAGGGCCACTCCCCACTGAGCCTCCAGCAGAGGAGCCTCTGTCCAGTCCCCCAGGTGAGTCCCAGGCTTGGGAGACCAGGAGGCAGCCCCAGGGTGGGGGCTGCAGCAGGAAATTGCAGCGTGCCTGTGCCTGCAGGAACCCTGCCCCCACCTCCTTCAGGCCCCAACAGCGCCCCACTGCTGCCCACGGCCTGGGCCACCATGAAGCAGCGGGAGGATCCTGAGGTGAGTGGGTGCTACGGGGGTGGGGAGACGGGTGGCTACAGCTGTCACATCAGCCCTGACTCCTTCCCTCCCTCCCAGAGGTCGTCCTGCCACGGGCTCCCCCCAACCCCCAAGGTGCACGTAAGTGTTTGCCCCAAGCCCTGCAGTCCCACAGCCCCGCCACCCACCACCCCTGCCCTCCCTCACCAGCCTCTTGCCTCCTTCGCAGATGGGCGCCTGCTTCTCCAAGGTCTTCAACGGCTGCCCCCTGCGGATCCACGCTGCTGTCACCTGGATTCACCCTGTTACTCGGGGTAGGCAGGGGCAGGGAGGAAGTGGGAGCCCAAGGAATCTCTCAGCTTGGGCCAGGGGCGTGTCTGACCTCTGACCCCATGCCTAAACTGGCAGACCAGTTCCTGATGGTGGGGGCCGAGGAAGGCATCTACACACTCAACCTGCATGAACTGCATGAGGATACGCTGGAGAAGGTGAGACCTGGCTGACTGGGGGGGGCAGAGGCCTTGGGGGGCCTGGGGTGTTGACCGCCTGTCCCTCTGTCGCCTCCAGCTGATTTCACATCGCTGCTCCTGGCTCTACTGCGTGAACAACGTGCTGCTGTCACTCTCAGGTACAAGGTGGGACAGGCAGGGAGGCAGGGCCCGCAGGGGCTCCAGCGCCTCAGCATCCTGCCCACCAACACCCCAGGCCCAGCCTCTCCTCCTTTCTGCAGGGAAATCCACGCACATCTGGGCCCATGACCTCCCAGGCCTGTTTGAGCAGCGGAGGCTACAGCAACAGGTTCCCCTCTCCATCCCCACCAACCGCCTCACCCAGCGCATCATCCCCAGGTCAGGGATCTTGGGCTTGCAGGGAGCGGGAGGCAGAGGGGCAGCGAGGGGCTGGAACATGGCCTTGCCAGTTCCTGGGATTGCAGCAATCTTAGACATGTTACTCTGCCTCTCTGAGCGCCGTTTCCTCCTCTGTCAATACAATTGATGGCCTTCCCACCCCTCCCCACCGCTGGTTGGGAGGCAAGAAGGAGATAGTGGATGTGAAAGTGCTTTCCAAGTTGTGGGAGCTGTGGTTGTTCGGATGTGAGGCTTGACAGTTAAGCAAACGTTTACTGAGCACTTATGCTATGTTGGCCCCTGTGCTGGGCTTTGGGACATGGATAATGCCATGAGTCCTTGCTTTCAAGAAACGGGGGAGATGGGTGAGTCCTTGCTTTCAAGAAACAGCGGGGCTGGGTGTGGTGGCTTACGCCTGTAATCCCAATCCTGCAATCTGAGGCAGGATTGTTTGAGGCCACGTGTTTGAGATCAGCCTGAAAACAGGGAGACCTTGTCTCTACAAAAAATCAAAAAAGGCCAAGCTGGGTGGCTCATGCCTGTAATCCCAGCACTTTGGGAGGCTGAGGCGGGTGGATCACGAGGTCAGGAGATTGAGGCCATCCTGGCTAATATGGTGAAACCCTGTCTCTAGTAAAAATACAAAAAAAATTAGCTGGACGTGGTGGCACATGCCTGTAGTCCCAGCTACTCTGGAGGCTGAGGCAGGAGAATCGCTTGAACCCGAGAGGCAGAGGTTGCAGTGAGCCGAGATCACGCCACTGCACTCCAGCCTGGCCGACAGCGAGACTTTGTCTTTTTTTTTTTTTTTTTTTTTTTTTGAGACGGAGTCTCGCTCTGTGGCCGAGGCTGGAGTGCAGTGGCCGGATCTCGGCTCACTGCAAGCTCCGCCTCCCGGGTTTACGCCATTCTCCTGCCTCAGCCTCCCGAGTAGCTGGGACTACAGGCGCCTGCCACCTCGCCTGGCTAGTTTTTTATATTTTTTAGTAGAGACGGGGTTTCACGGTGTTCGCCAGGATGGTCTCGATTTCCTGACCTCGTGATCCGCCCGTCTCGGCCTCCCAAAGTGCTGGGATTACAGGCTTGAGCCACCGCGCCCGGCCCAAGACTTTGTCTTACAAAAGAAAAAAAAAATCAAAAAATGGGGCTGGGTGCAGTGGTTCACGCCTATAATCCTGGCACTTTGGGAGGCCAAGGTGGGCGAATCATGAGGTCAGGAGTTTGAGCTACCTCCAGCTACTCGGGAGGCTGAGGCAGAAGAATTGCTTGAACCCTAGAGGCAGAGGTTGCAGTGAGTGGAGATGGCGCCACTGCACTCCAGCTAGGGTGACAGAGTGAGACTCCGTCTCAAAAAAAAAAAAAAAAAAAAAAAAGAAAAGGAAAAAATTAGCTGAGCATGGTGGCCTGGGCATGGCGTTGTGTGCTGGTGGTCCCAGCCATTCAGGAGGCTGAGGCGGGAGGATTGCTTGAGCCCAGGAGGTTGAGGTTGAAGTTGATGTGAACTGTGATGGCGATCGTACCACTGCACTGAAGCCTGGGCAACAGAGCAAGACCTTGTCTCAAAAAGAAAAAGAGAAATGTGGACGGTTAGCACCGGGTACTGAGGTCCAGTTAGAGGGAGAGCTGGGAGGGTGGAGAGGCTTCAGAGACCGGGCAAGCTTGGGAGGTTTGAAAGTGTGTCAGGGTTTCTAGGCAGATGAGGTAGAGAATGGCATTCCAGGCAGGGGGAAGAGCAAGTATGTGTTAGTATGTGTTGGGGTGGAGCAGCCTGGTGAGCTGGGGAGGTGTAAAGGTTTGCCTGGGGGCCAGGCACAGTGGCTCACGCCTGTAATTCCAGCACTTTGAGAGGCCAGGGTGGGTGGATCAACTGAGTCAGGAGTTCAAGACCAGCCTGGTCAACATGGTGAAACCCCATCCCTACTAAAAATACCATAATTAGCCGGGCATGGTGGCAGGCGTCTGTAATCCCAGCTACTTGGAAGGCTGAGGCAGGAGAATCACTTGAACCTGGGAGGCAGAGGTTGCAGTGAGCCGAGATCGCACCATTGCACTCCAACCTGGGCGACAGAGCAAGACTCTGTTCTCAAAAAAAAAAAAGTCCACCTGAGGGAGGAGGCAAAGCAGCCCAGGAGGAAGCTGCACTACGCTGGTGGCAGAGCCCTGCCTTTCTGCCTTAGATGCTGGCCTAGGATTTTAAAGGGATCCCTCTGTATGCTGATCAGGATTCTCTCTTTTTTTTTTTTTTTGAGACAGAGTCGCACTCTGTCACCCAAACTGGAGTGCGGTGGCGCGTTCTCGGCTCACTGCAACCTCCGCCTACCAGGTTCAAGCGATTCTCCTGCTTCAGCCCCATGAAGTGCTGGGAGTATAGGCGCCCGCCACCACACTCAACTAATTTCTGTATTTTTAGTAGAGACGGGGTTTCACCATGTTGGCCAGGCTGGTCTCAAACTCCTGACCTCAAGTGATCTGCCTGCCTCGGCCTCCCAAAGTGCTGGGATTACAGGGTTGAGCCACCGCGCCCGGCTGGGATTCTTTCTCTTGTCGGTGATGCAAGTCACTAGCTTAAGCACAAAAGAGAATTTAACAACTCATGGAACTGAAAATCCAGGATCAGGATTTGCTTCAGGCTCAGCCGTATCCAGGCTTCGGTGGCACCACAGGCTCCCATCTGCGTTTCCTGGCTCTGTTTTTCTCTTGTCTTCATTTTCACTGCAGACTATGGTCTTCAACAGGGGCATCAGGAAAGGCCTTGCTGAAAAAGTGTTGGTTGAGCAAAGACTTAGAGGAGGTGATGGCACAAGCTCTGTGGATACCTGCGGAAGGGTATCCTCGGCCGAGGGGATGGCCAGGGCAAAGGTCTGGTGGCAGGAGTGGGCCTGGCCTGTTTGAGGAACAACAAGGAAGTCATTGTGGCCAGAATGAGGGAGAGGGAGATGATCAGGGAGGGCCCCATGGCCACAGTGCAGCCTTTGGCTTGACTCAGAGCAGCCCGGGGGCCACTATGGAGGAGTGACATGGGTTGAGATCATCTTCAGGAGCTCACTCAAACTGCTGTGTTGAGAACAGAGCGAAGGGGGCGAGGGTGGAAGCTGGAGTCCCGTCAGGAGGCTGCAGGAGGTGGTGGTAGCTTGTGCCGGGGTAGCAGTGATGGGGGTGAAAAATTGATCAGAGGCCAGGCATGGTGGTTCACACCTGTAATCTCAGCACTTTGGGAGGCCAAAGCAAGCAGATCACTTGAGCCCAGGAGTTTGAGACCAGCCTGGCAACATAGGGACCCCCCGGTCTTTACAAAAAATACAAAAATTAGTCGGGTGTGGTGGCATGCCTATGGTCCCAGCTACTTGGAAGGCTGAGATGGGAGGATCCCTTGAGCCTGGGAGGCAGAGGTTGCAGTGAGCCAAGATTGCACCATTGCCCTCCAGCCTGGGTGATGGAGCTAGATCCTATCACAGGAAAAAAAAAAAAAAGAGAGTCCGGGCATGGTGGCTCACGCCTGTAATCCCAGCACTTTGGGAGACTGAGGTGGGTGGATCATCTGAGGTCAGGAGTTCAAGACCAGCCTGACCAACATAGTGAAACCCCATCTTTACTAAAAATACAAAAATTAGCCAGGCGTGGTGGCGGGTGCCTGTAATCCCAGCTACTCAGGAGGCTGAGACAGGAGAACTGCTTGAACCCAGGAGATGGAGGTTGCAGTGAGCCAAGATCGTGTCACTGCACTCCAGCTTGGGCAACAGAGCAAGACTCCATCTCAAAAAAAGAAAAACAGAAGAGAAAAACAGTCAGATTCTGATTCTCTTTTGAAAGTTGAGCCAGTAGGATTTCCTGATGAAAGAGAAAGAGGAGTCAAGGGTGGTTCCAAGGTTTTTGGCCTGGGTATCAGGAAGGATAGAGCTGTCATCAGTTGAAGGTGGGGCAGTTTCAAGGGGAGCTGAATTCAATTTTGTTGCATGAAGATGCCTATTAGATGTGCAAGTGGGACCTGTGTAAGTCCATGGCGGGGTGGGGCTGGGCTCTGAAGGGAGGGGCCCTGGGCTATGGGCCCCGACATTGTCATGACCAGGTGGGTGGTGTGGGAAGCAGTGGACCAGGTACAGAGGGTAGGAGAGGCCAGGCCAGTGGCTGCAACAGCTGGGGAGCTCGGGAGGGCCCTTCCTGCAACGTGCTCACTCCAGGACCACATCTGGAGCCCTGTGGCCTTGGGGCTTCCTGAGCTCAGTCCCCAAGTGAGCCTCTGCTTTGGCCCAGGACCTACAGGATACAGGCCCATCAGAGCCCCAACAGGTCACAGGCAGCTTTGAGCCTGTGTTCAGGAAATGGCAGAGGCGCAGTGAGCATTTTGAATGCAAAGAACAGAGAACTGGAGTTGTTTGGAGAAAAAACAAATACAAAATATATGCCTTTGTCCCATCCAAAGACCAGATGGGAAGGAGAGTGGGAGGAATGTGGGGCGAGGGAGGGATGAGGACCAGGGACAGGGAGAGACAGATATTAGTTTCCTCCATGTCCTGGCAGAGGGTACAAACAGGACCCAGGCCGCTGGGTGGAGGTGGCAGGGCTGGTGACAGGAAGCCCCATTCCCCAGAGGAAGAAACAGGCTCAGAGGGTCCCCTGCAGGGATAGGGGACACCCAGTGGCCAAGGCAAGGGCCCCTCTGATGACTGTCCCTCACTGCTTCTCCCCTGATAGCAAGGCGAGCCACCCCCTGGCCCCACAGGGCTGTTGCCTCAGTTGGAGAAGCAGAGGGCAGGCCATTTGCCTTTTGAAGTTTATTCACTGCCCCGGGCCTGTTTTCCCATCTGTGAAATGGGCCGTGGGCGCTCTGTGTAACCTGGTGGGGCTGGAGCCTGCATGCTCCCCGGCCCCTCCACGCTCTCATTTCTTCATTCATTTCTTTTCTTTTTTTTTTTTTTTTGAGACAGAGTTTCGCTCTTGTTGCCTGGGCTGGAGTCCAATGGCACGATCTCGGCTCACTGCAACTTCCGCCTCCTAGGTTCAAGTGATTCTCCTACTTAGGCTCCCAAGTAGCTGGGATTACAGGCATGCGCCACCACGCCTGGCTAATTTTGTATTTTTAGTAGAGATGGGGTTTCTCCATGTTGGTCAGGCTGGTCTCAAACTCCCCACCTCAGGTGATCTGCCCACCTCGCCCTCCTGAAGTGCTGGGATTACAGGCGTGAGCCACTGCGCCCAGCATTTCTTTATTTATACCTTGCCTTTACCTGACAAGGATTTTCAGTGACTCAAAATAGGTGGAAAGTCCTAATATGTGATGACAGGAGCTGGCCCTCTGTGAGCACATATGATTCCCAGCACTGCCGAGAGCACCTCCCCTGTATTAACTCATGAAACCTTCACTGTGACCCTCCAGGGTGGGCCCCACCATTATCTCCAATCTACAGATGATGAAACAGGCATGGAGAGGTTAAGTGGCTTGCCCGAAGTCACACGGAGCTAGAAGCAATTCTGAGACCCAAAACCCTGGCCTGGATGGAGACACTCCATCCTGGCTGCAGGCCCGGAAGACTGGCTTCAGGTCTTCCGCCCTTCCCAGCTGTTCTTGGGACAGGTTACTTTGTGTCTCTAAGTCTCAGTCTTACTTGTAAAGAGGGAAGATGATAGTGCCTGCCTCAGAGTGCTCTGCAGGGGCCTTGCCCATGGATGGCATCCCGGACACAGGCCCTGGTTGTCACCCCTACAGGCGCTTTGCTCTGTCCACCAAGATTCCTGACACCAAAGGCTGCTTGCAGTGTCGTGTGGGTAAGAAGTGGGCTGGGTGGGGTGGGGTGGGGCCTGGTGGGGGGCAGTGCAGGCCTAGCCCGGTGCCCACTGCCTGCTCCCCTGCCAGTGCGGAACCCCTACACGGGTGCCACCTTCCTGCTGGCCGCCCTGCCCACCAGTCTGCTCCTGCTGCAGTGGTACGAGCCGCTGCAGAAGTTCCTGCTGCTGAAGGTGAGGGGCGGTGGGGGGAGGCCCAGGGTACCCTCAGAGCTCTGGGGGGAGAAATGGAGACCTGAGCATCCCTGCTGCCCCCTAGAACTTCTCCAGCCCCCTGCCCAGCCCAGCTGGGATGCTGGAGCCGCTGGTGCTGGATGGGAAGGAGTTGCCGCAGGTGTGTGTGGGGGCCGAGGGGCCTGAGGGGCCTGGCTGCCGCGTCCTGTTCCATGTCCTGCCCCTGGAGGCTGGCCTGACGCCTGACATCCTCATCCCACCTGGTGAGCAGAAGGGCCAGGCTGCTGGGGGTAGGTGTGTGTGCATGAGAGACCGAGGGAGGCAGGCAGGGAGGGAGGGCTGAGGCTCCCAAACTAGGCTCCCCACAGCCAGTGGCTCCACAGAGACCTTGAGGGCTGCCATATGGGGTCTGGGGCCCACAGCCTCCCTTCAGCGAGCCTCACCTGGGCTTCCATAAAAGGGTTCATTAAACCAAAGGGCTTGGCAGCTAAGAAAATCCTGGCCAGGCCAGGCATGGTGGCTCACGCCTGTAATCCCAGCGTTTTGGGAGGCCAAGGAGCGGGGCGGGGCTTGAGCTCATGAGTTTGAGACCAGCCTGGACAAGGCTGAGACCCTGACTCTACAAAAAAAACTAGCTTTGGCATGTTGGTGCACGCCTGTGGCCCCAGCTACTTGGGCTGAGGTGGAAGGATCACTTGAGCCTGGGAGGCAGAGGTGGCTGTGAGTCATGTTCGCGCCACTGCACTCCAGCCTGGGTGACAGAGTGAGACCCTGTCTCAAAAAAACAAAAACAAAAACAAAAAACAGTCAACATTGCTCCGGGCTGCAGGGAAGGGGCAGATCTGGCAAGGCAGGGCCTAGAGGCCCCATTCTGAGCCAGGAAGCAGGATTCCAGGTGTTGTGGTAGCTCGGGGTGATAGTGAGCAATGATGGGTAAGGGAGAAGGGAGGGCGCACGTGGTTAAGGCACCTGGTGCCAGGCCCTGAGCCAGGGGTCTCACACACAGGATTTTATTCTTTATTCATTCTATTTATTTATTTTTTATTTATTTTTTTGAGACGGAGTCTCGCTCTGTCACCCAGGCTGGAGTGCAGTGGCCAGATCTCAGCTCACTGCAACCTCCACCTCCCGGGTTTACGCCATTCTCCTGCCTCAGCCTCCCGAGTAGCTGGGACTACGGGCGCCCGCCACCTTGCCTGGCTAGTTTTTTGTATTTTTAGTAGAGACGGGGTTTCACTGTGTTAGCCAGGATGCTCTTGATCTCCTGACCTCATGATCCACCCGCCTCGGCCTCCCAAAGTGCTGGGATTACAGGTTTGAGCCACCGTGCCTGGCCTTTTTTTTAATTTTTGAGACAGAGTCTTGCTCTGTCACCCAGGCTAGAGTGCAGTGGCACGATCTTGGCTCACGGCAACCTCTGCCTCCTGGGTTCAAGCGATCGTCTTGCCTCAGCCTCCTGAGGAGCTGGGATTACAAGCATGTGCCACCACGCCCAGCTACTTTTTGTATTATTAGAAATGGGGTTTCGCCATGTTGGCCAGGCTAGTCTTGAACGCCTGATCTCAGGTGATCTATGGCTTTGGCCTCCCACAGTGCTGGGATTACAGGTGTGAGCCACAGTCCCCAGCCCAGGATTTTATTTTTTTATTTTTTATTTTTTTTTGTTGTTGAGACAGAGTCTCACTTTGTCACCCAGGCTGGAGTGCAGTGGCCGGATCTCAGCTCACTGCAAGCTCCGCCTCCCAGGTTCACGCCATTCTCCTGCCTCAGCCTCCCGAGTAGCTGGGACTACAGACGCCCGCCACCTCGCCCGGCTAGGTTTTTGTATTTTTTTTTTTTTTTTTTTTTTTTTTTTTGAGACGGAGTCTGGCTCTGTCGCCCAGGCTGGAGTGCAGTGGCCGGATCTCAGCTCACTGCAAGCTCCGCCTCCCGGGTTTACGCCATTCTCCTGCCTCAGCCTCCCGAGTAGCTGGGACTACAGGCGCCGCCACCTCGCCCAGCTAGTTTTTTGTATTTTTTAGTAGAAACGGGGTTTCACCGTGTTAGCCAGGATGGTATTGATCTCCTGACCTCGTGATCCGCCCGTCTCGGCCTCCCAAAGTGCTGGGATTACAGGCTTGAGCCACCGCACCCGGCCGGTTTTTGTATTTTTTAGTAGAGACGGGGTTTCACTGTGTTAGCCAGGATGGTCTCGATCTCCTGACCTTGTGATCCGCCCGTCTCAGCCTCCCAAAGTGCTGGGATTACAGGCTTGAGCCACCGCGCCCGGCCCAGGATTTTATTCTTGATCCTCATGATAGCCTCTCAAGGCAGTGCCATCTTGCCTGTGTTATGAGTAAACGGAGGCTCCGAGAGGTAAAGTGACTGGTACCAGGTCACAGTGATTGGGTCACGAGGCCTGGTCCCCCTAAATCTGGAGCCCTCCCGTGGCTCCCCGTGACTCCTACCCCACTCCCCATGAGCCCCAGGATGGGTCACTCATCCTCTCAGAGCCTCGGTTCCCAGCCCTGGAGGAAGATGAGGTTTCCCAGCCGCACAGGGCTGTCGTGAGGCTGACGTGCCCTCATGGCTAAGGGCTCTCTGTAGCCTGGCTCCTGTGTCCACTTGGGGTTGGGGGGACTGGTGGCTCAGCCAGGTGGTTTCTCTTCTCTACCTGCAGAGGGAATCCCAGGCTCAGCTCAGCAGGTGATCCAGGTGGACAGGGACACAGTCCTAGTCAGCTTTGAACGTGAGTGCCCTGGGGGGCAGGGCTTAGGGCAGGGGAGTATGGGGGTGAGGGGACCACATGGGTCTGCCCTCCCAGAAGGGAGCCTCCCTGTCCCCACCCACCAGCCCCCTCCCTGTGCAGGCTGCGTGAGGATTGTCAACATGCAGGGCGAGCCCACGGCCACACTGGCGCCTGAGCTGACCTTTGACTTCCCCATCGAGACTGTGGGTGAGTGAGCCAGAGGTGGGGTGCAGGCTTTTCCCTGGCCTGGAGCACATTGTGGCTTAGGGACTTGGGGCTGGCGGTAGGACGAGGAGGCAGATTCCCCAGCCCCTCTCCTGAGCCATGCTGGTCACCTGAGGTCAGTGAGGACCCCTGTGGCCCAGACCCAGGCTCAGGCGTGGCTGAGGGGGCTCCAGGCCGGGTGCAGGGCTGATGGCCCGGCCCCCGTAGTGTGCCTGCAGGACAGCGTGCTGGCCTTCTGGAGCCATGGGATGCAAGGCCGCAGCCTGGATACCAACGAGGTGAGTGGGGCCCAGGGACCTGGCTATCCCCTGCCTTGTGGTCCCTACCTCTTTGCAGAGGACCTACTGGAGTGGCCTCAGTGCTTCCCACCCATCTTCCCAGGTGACCCAGGAGATCACAGATGAAACAAGGATCTTCCGAGTGCTTGGGGCCCACAGGTAGGCAGTGGCACCCCAGCCTCCCCTTCAGATGCCCCTGAGGCCAGAGAAGGGGCTGATGTGCCAAGTGTCTCCCGCCCTGCCCCCTACTCCTCTCTCCTCCAGAGACATCATCCTGGAGAGCATCCCCACTGACAACCCACAGGCGCACAGCAACCTCTACATCCTCACGGGCCACCAGAGCACCTACTGAGAGCGGCGGGCCTGGCCAGGGGCTCCCCACCCCACCCCACGCCTTAGCTGCAGGCCCTTTTGGGCAAAGGGGCCCATCCCAGACCAGAGGAGCCCAGGCCTTGGCCCTGCTGGGGCTGAAGGGCAGAAGTAATCCTGAGAAATGTTTCAGGCCTGGGGAGGGAGGGGAGCCTTCCACGCCTCTGCAATAACTGGACTGGGGGAGCTGCTGTCACTCCCCCTTCCCCGAGGCAGCCGAGTCCCTAGTGCCCAAGGCAGGCGCCCTGGGCCTGGGCCATTCATTCCATTTTGTTCCACATTTCCTTTCTACTCTTTCTGCCAAGAGCCTGCCCCTGCATTTGTCCTGGGAAACACAGTATTTAAGAGAGAACTATATTGGTATTAAAGCTTGTTTGTTTTACTCCTCTGGTCCCTCTGGGTCGGGGGAGTGAAACCACTTCATCTTCTGCCTCCTTCCCTCCAACACACCTTTCTGTGGGCACCACAGAAGGGCAGGGCCTTGGAGAAGCCAGGTAGAGGTGACAGGAGGCCATGGCCCCCAGCAGCCTTCCCAGGGGCACTGTGCCTTCCCCTGTGCCCTTGCTCAGAACTGACCCTCAGCTTTGCAGTTTGAGGGCTGTGTTGTAGTTTGGCACCCCAAGGATTCATGCAGATGGGGTGCCTCAACAAAGGCACTCTCATCCAGGGCACCCTTGCCCCACCTAGGATCTCACTGGGTGGCCCCTGGTAGGGCCCAGGAGGAGCCCCCCAGAGGGCTGTTCCTTCCAGTCCCAGGGAGGCTGCTGCCTGCGGAGGTAGCCTGTGTGACCTGTATCCCTGCCTCCACCTACTGCTTAGGTGTTAGGCCAGGAACATCAGATGACAGCACGATCATCAGATTGGACGGGAAGGCTAGCCTATGTCCATCTACCAGACTCCCGAGGGCTGCCTCAGTGCCAGGCCCTGGGGTCACTACCAGGAATGGACCAGCCCCCAGGGAGGGAGCCTGCATCTTGAGTTCATGGCCATCCTCCTGTAGCTTGTGCTTACGCTGTCATTCTCCCAGGGGCTGTCTGCTCAGCTCTGAACACCAGGGTCCCCAGGGCCGGGCATCCCCTCTTGCCCCAGGCACTGATAAGCCGCTCTTGACCAGAGCCTTTGGGCAGCTGCAGCCCAGGAGGCAGGATGGGAGTGGCCTTGAGGGCGCACAGTTGGGGGGATGGGAAGGTGGGGGCAGGATGGGGGGAACAGCTGGAGCAAAGGCCCCATCGTCACCCCTGACATTCAAGGCAGGTGTTGGAGTAAGAGCTTTGCACCTGGTGGGCGACAATAAAGACTTGCGGAGTGACATGGTAGGTGGATGGCAGCCATGGGAGTAGGCTCAGTGGCTCCCAGGGTGTCACACTGTCCCCTCAGCCACCCTCCAGCAGAGTTTCAACTATTCTGACTCCGTCCAGTGACTGGAGGGTTTCTTGGCTGGAATGGGGAGCCAGCCCAGGGGAGGGAACACATCTCTTCACACCAGACATTCACACCCATGTTCCCGGGAGCCCCAAGGAGGGTGAGGAGCATCTTCCAAATTGGGGTCGGTGGTAACAGGGATACAAAGTGAATTCCTAACTTCCAATTTTCCAGATTTCTTGGAGGAATGTTGGGACCAGGGTGGGGTAAGTGGGGACAGGGAGGTGAGCTCCTGCTCAGCGAAGACCCTGACCAAAGGCGCCCTGGGGAGGGCTGGCTTTCCACCCACCAAGTGGCCAGCAGCAGACAGTGCCTCCTTGTGGCGGATCTTCCCAGCCCTCAGATTCAGTCTGGAAAGGGGGTTTGGACTGCAGAGTGTAAACTGCCAAAGTGGGGGCCTCCCATAAAACGCTTGCTGCTAGCAAAGGCAGGCCAAGAGCAAAGAAAGGCCGAGAAGCCGGGTAATATGCACTGAGAGACTAACACTTTAAATTTTATTTATGTATTTTTAAATGGGTAGCCTTTGCCCATGGTACGTATTTTTTAAAATACAGCAGAGATGTCATGAAGAGTCTCCCTCTTACCCCTGTCCCCAGCCACCCTGGTCCCAGTTACTTATGAACCCTTCTAGAAGTATTTTGCATATTTAAGCAATTTGGTATATTTTATTCTTTGCAATTTTTTATATACGTATTACCATATTCCACATATTGTATTGACCTTGCCCTTTAAAAATATATCCTGGGGGGCCGGGTGTGGTGGCTCACACCTGTGATCCCAGCACTTTGTGAGGCCGAGGTGGGCAAATCACGAGGTCAGGAGTTCGAGACCAGCCTGGCCAACATGGTGAAACCCTGTCTCTACTAAAAACACAAAAAACTAGCTGGGCATGGTGGCGGGCGCCTGTAATCCCAGCTACTTGGGAGGCTGAGGCAGGAGAATCACTTGAACCTGGGAGGCGGAGGTTGCAGTGAGCCTAGAACGTGCCACTGCACTCTGGCCGGGCGACAGTGCGAGACTCTGTCTCAAAAAAAAAAAGGAAAAAAAAAAAATATATCCTGGAGAATATGAATGTATTAAATTATCACGTGCACCCCGAAAAAATATGTATATATCCTGGAGAGTTTTGCGTTATCAAAGATCTCACTTTTTTAAAAAAAATTTTTTTCTTTTTTGAGTCGGAGTCTCACTCTGTCACCCAGGTTGGAGCACAGTGGCTGGATCTCAGCTCACTTCAAGCTCCGCCTCCCAGGTTCACGCCATTCTCCTGCCTCAGCCTCCGGAGTAGCTGGGACTACAGGCACCCGCCACCTCGCCCGGCTAGTTTTTTGTATTTTTTAGTAGAGACGGGGTTTCACCGTGTTAGCCAGGATGGTCTCGATCTCTTGACCTCGTGATCCGCCCGTCTCGGCCTCCCAAAGTGCTGGGATTACAGGCTTGAGCCACCGCGCCCAGCCAAAAAAAATTTTTTTTTTACAGCTAGTGGTATTCCATTGTGTATGTTTCCCATAACAAATGTTAATGACCTGCAGTGAGATCCCTATTGGTGGAAACTTGAGTTGTTTTTACTATTTTTATATTACAAACAATGCTGTAATATTCTTAGGCCGGTGCCCCTCTGTACATATTCAAGCATTTCTAGAGGATAAGTTCCTGGAAGTAGTATTAATGAGTCAGGGGTGGCTGCATTTGTTGTGGTGATAGCCGCTGTCCAGTTGCCCTCCATGGGCAGAAACCTGTGGGAGGGCCAGACCAGACTCTTTAAGTCATTCTTGAGGACAAGTAGAAGGGACATGGACCCCCCCAGGATGTTCAGATAACTGGCCTGTACCCAGAGTCGTCCTGGTGAAAGTCAAGGGGAGCGCCATGATGTGTGCTTTGGGACGGTGGAGGATCTGCCGTGTTCCCTGTGGCATGTCGAGCACCTGCTCACTGCCAGTGCACAGGAGACTCTTGCAAGTGAGGGAATGGACAAGATGTGGTGAAGAGGAGTCCCTGCAATCTGCCGTTGGACTGGGTGAGCCACCCCACCTCACTGAGCTTTACTTTCCTTAGGTTTACCATATCCAAAGCCAACTGCAGGGCTGTCGGGAGCAGCAGAAATACTGTAACAGACATAATGCAATAACATAGATGAATCTTAGAGGTAAATTAAAACAGCACTTTATGCACAGTATGATAGCATTTTATAAAGCTCAAAAACAAAATGAAACCATCTATTGTTTAGCAATACACGCCCAACATAAAACCCTATTAAAAAATCAAGGGAAGGAAAAGCACAAAATCTGAGATGGTGGTCCCTGAGAGGAGTGTGGGATGGGATAAGGAAGGAGCCCAGGAATTTGTAAAGGTATTGGTAATATCACAACTCTCAGGTTTGGTGGTAAGTTCATGGATATTTAAGTTATAACTCAGTTCCTAACTCACATAAGGTGCCACACATCCTTTTGTATGTATCAAATATTATGTCATAAAATTTTAGTTTGGGCATGGTGGTTCATGTCTGTAATCCCAGCATTTTGTGAAGCTGAGGTAGGCAGATCACTTGAGCCCAGGAGTTCTAGACCAGCCTGGGCAACATGATGAAACCTTGTCTCTACAAAAAATGCAAAAATTAGCTGGGCATGGTGGCACTCGCCTGCAGTCGCAGCTACTCTGGAGGCAAAGGTAGGAGGATTGCTTGAGCCTAGGAGTTCAAGGCTGCAGTGAGCTATGAACTTGCCACTGCACTCCAGCCTGGGTGACAGAGTGAGACCCTGTCTCGAAAAAAAACAAAACAAACAAACAAAAAAAACGAAAAAAAATTTTAAAAAAATATTTAAAAGTAAACACTGAAAAAATAGAGCTCGCTTGAAAGACAAAACCAAAAATGTGTAATCCCAGCACTTTGGGAGGCCGAGACGGGCGGATCACGAGGTCAGGAGATCGAGACCATCCTGGCGAACATGGTGAAACCCCGTCTCTACTAAAAAATACAAAAAATTAGCCGGGCGAGGTGGCGGGCGCCTGTAGTCCCAGCTACTCGGGAGGCTGAGGCAGGAGAATGGCGTAAACCCGGGAGGCGGAGCTTGCAGTGAGCTGAGATCCGGCCACTGCACTCCAGCCTGGGAGACAGAGCGAGACTCCGTCTCAAAAAAAAAAAAAAAAAAAAAAAATGAAGAGCATGCTTCCCTAGATGATGAAAATAAATGGAGAGGAATCACTGCAGTGTCCTGCACAGAACTCTGGAGTTGCTGTCTTGCAGTTTCTGCCTTCTAGTGTGTATTGTTGAAAGACAGTTTTATTGAGGCATAACTGGCATTATACAATAAGCTGCATATAAAAATGTGTACGTGATGACTTTTGACATATGTGTACACCCGTGAAACCATTTCCACAATCAAGATAACCACCATCCCCTTCACTCGGGAACGTTTCCCATGCCCTTGGTAAGCCCACCCTCCTGCTTCTTGCCTCCCATCCCCAAGTAACAACTGTGCTGCTTTCTGTCACTACAGGTTAATCTGCACTTTCTAGAATGTATGTAAATAGAATCACACAGTATGTATTTGTGTTTTGTCTGGCTTCTTGCTTAGCTGAGCATAAGGATTTGCGAGTCATCCCTGTTGAATGTATTAATAGTTTATTCCTTTTTATTGCCAAGTAGTATTCCATTGTTTGGATGCACCAGTTTGCTTAGCTATTCATCTGTTGATGGACATTTGGACCATGTCCAGTTTTGAACTATTACAAATAAAGCTGCTATGAACATTCATGTACCTGTCTTTGTTGGATATATTCTATCATTTCTTGTGGGTAAATACTTTGGAGTGGAAGGACATACTCCAAATGGAAGTGGGGAAGTCATATGGAAGTCATAGGTAAGTGTTCAATTTTTTTTTTTTTTTTTTTTTTTTTGAGACGGAGTCTCACTCTGTCACCTAGGCTGGAGTGCAGTGGCCTGATCTTGGCTCACTGAAACCTCCGCCTCCTGGGTTCAAGTGATTCTCCTGCCTCAGCCGCCCGAGTAACTGGGATTACAGGCATGCCCGGCTAATTTTTGTATTTTGAGTAGAGATGGGGTTTCACCACATTGGGCAGGCTGGTCTTGAACTCCTGACCTCAGGTGATCTGCCTGCCTTGGCCTCCCAAAGTGCTGGGATTACAGGTGTAATCCACCGCGTCCGGCTGCATCTTTTTCTTTTTTTCTTTTATTTTGAGATGGGAGTCTTGCTCTGTCGCCCTGACTGTAGTGGTACGATCTCGGCTCACTGCAGCCTCTGCCTCCCAGGTTCAAGTGATTCTCCTGCCTCAGCCTCCTGAGTAGCTAGGACTACAGGTGTGCACCAGCACAACCAGCTAATTTTTGTCTTTTTAGTAGAGATGGGGTTTCACCATGTTGGTCAGGCTGGTTTTGAACTCGTGGTCTCAAGTGATTTGCCTGCCTTGGCCTCCAAAAGTGTTGCGATTACAGGTGTGAGCTACCGTACCCAGCCATTTTTTTTTTTTTTTTTTTTTTTTTTGAGATGGGGTCTCATTCTGTCACCCAGGTTGGAGTGCAGTGGTGCCATCTCCACTCACTGCCATCTCTGCCTCGGAGGCTCAAGCCATCCTCCCACCTCAGTCCTCATGAGTAGCTGAGACTACCACACCCGACTAATTTTTTCTGAGATGGAGTCTCGCTCTGTCGCCCAGGCTGGAGTGCAGTGGCGTGATCTTGGCTCGCTGCAAGCTCTGTCTCCCGGGTTCATGCCATTCTCCTGCTTCAGCCTCCTGAGTAGCTGGGGCTACAGGCGCCTGCCACCAGGCCTGGCTAATTTTTTTTGTACTTTTAGTAGAGATAGGGTTTCACCGTGTTAGCCAGGACAATCTCGATCTCCTGACCTCATGATCCACCTGCCTTGGCCTCCCAAAGTGCTGGAATTACAGGTGTGAGCCACTGCGCCGAGTTTTTTTTTTTTTTTTTTTGGAAACAGGGTCTCCCTCTGTCACTTAGGCTTCAGTGCAGTGGTGTGATCACAGCTTATTGCAGCCTCAAACTGTTTGGGGTCAAACAATCCTCCTGCCTCAGCCTCCCAAGTAGCTGGAACTACAGGCGCACATCATGCTCAGCTGATTATTATTTTTGTTTCTGTAGAGACGAAGTCTCCTTATGTTGCCAAGGCTGGTCTCGAACTCCTGGCCTCAAGCGATCCTCCTGCCTTGCCTTCCCAAAGTGCTGAGATTACAAGTGTGAGCCACTGCACCCAGCCCTTGGTGCATTTCTCAATGCCTATAGTTATATAATGTTGCATAAATGGGATCATGTAATACATTTTTTAAACATATGAAGCATTTTTTTTTTTTTCAATGTTGGATTTTTAGGCGGGGTGTGGTGGCTCACACCTGTAATCCCAGCACTTTAGGAGGCTGAGGTGGGCGAATCACTTGAGATCAGGAGTTCGAGACCAGGGTCAACATGGTGAAACCCCGTCTTTACTAAAAATACAAAAATTAGCCAGGCATGGTGGCATGTGCCTGTAATCCCAGCTACTCTGGTGGCTGAGTCATGAGAATCGCTTGAACCCAGGAGGAGGAGGTTGCAGTGAGCCAAGATCATGCCACTGCACTCTGGTCTGGGTGACAGAGCGAGACTCCATCTCATTAAAAAAAAAAAAAAAAAAAAGGTTGGATGTTTAAGATGTATTGGGTAACTTCCCATTTCACTCTGCAATAGGAGGGCATGTGCTACGTATCCTTCTGTAGCCTTTGTTACGCTCAATCATACGCAAACATACACACATCTGTATGGGGTTTGTGTTACAAAAACAAGGCCATGTCATATATATTCCTTTGTTCACTTAACACAGAAGTTACTTTAGGTCGGTTGGTATGAATTAACAGCTTTTCAAAGCTGCCTAATATTCCAGGTTATGGGTTTTCAAATTCAGTCGTTCATATATTGATAGAAATTCACTTTGTTTGCCCATTTTTACCACTACAAACAATGCTGCAGTAAATGCAGAAGACTTTGCAAACATTATGTAATCACATGGCTTGTTTTGGGGGCAGATTCCCAGGAGTGGGATATTGGATTGAAAAGGTTTATGTTTTCTTTCCTTTGAGACAGAGTCTTACTCTGTTGCCCAATCACAGCTCACTTCTGCCTCTACTTCCTGGGCTCAGGGGATCCTCCCAACTCAGCTTCTCAAGTAGCTGTGAGTATAGGTGCATATTTTTTATTTTTTGAAAGGGGGAACAATTTTAATAGACAGCACAATGCTTTCTAAAAGATTAACGATAGTAGGTGTTAACACGTTTATGTTCTGCTATTTTCATTTATTTTGAGATTCCTCATTATCACCTTTATTTGTATTTCCGTTATAGGCAGTATCTAAATACTGGTAAATAAATTAGCAAGTCTCAGGGATTCTGTAACAGTCGCACAAACTCAGCACAGTCTAAGGTGGTATTACTATAACAGAATCCCTGAGACTGGGTAATTTATTTATTTATTTGAGACAGGGTCTTGGTCTGTTGCCAAGGCTGGATTACAGTGGCGTGATCATAGGTCACTGCAGCCTCGATCTCCTGGGCTCAAGCAGTCCTCCTGCTTCAGTCTCTCGTGTAGCTGGGACTACAGTCATGGATCACCATGACTAGCATTTTTTTTTTTTTTAGTAGAGGTGAGGTCTTGATCTGTTGCCCAGGCTGGTCACAAACTCCTGAGCTCAAGAGATGCCCCCACCTCAGACTCAAAGTGCTGGGATTACAGGCATTAGTCACCACACCCAGTCTGGGTAATTAAGAATAGAGATTTAGGCCGGGCGCGGTGGCTCAAGCCTGTAATCCCAGCACTTTGGGAGGCCGAGACGGGCGGATCACGAGGTCAGGAGATCGAGACCATCCTGGCTAACACGGTGAAACCCCGTCTCTACTAAAAATACAAAAAACTAGCCGGGCGAGGTGGCGGGCGCCTGTAGTCCCAGCTACTCCGGAGGCTGAGGCAGGAGAATGGCGTAAACCCGGGAGGCGGAGCTTGCAGTGAGCCGAGATCTGGTCACTGTACTCCAGTCCGGGCTACAGAGCAAGACTCCGTCTCAAAAAAAAAAAAAAAAAAAAAAAAAAAAGAATAGAGATTTCTGGCCAGGTGTTGTGGCCCATGCCTGTAATCCCAGCAGTTTGGGAGGCTGAGATGGGTGGACCACCTGAGGTCAGGAGTTCGAGACCAGCCTGGCCAACATGGCGAGACCCCGTCTCTATTAAAAATACAAAAAATTAGCCAGGCATGGTGGCGGTGGCTGTAATCCCAGCTACTTGGGAGGCTGAGGCAGGAGAACCATGTTGGCCAGGCTGGTCTCGAACTCCTGACCTCAGGTGATCCACCCACCTCTGCCTCCCAAAGTGATGGAGACACCACGCCTGGCCGGAGATTAAGTTTCTAACACATGAGTTTTGGGGGACATATTCAAACCTGTCCACCTAAAGTAATCAAAAGGGTCAGAATCTAATTCTAATAGTTTATTCAAGCACAAAACATGAGGGTGGACCACCTGGAAACACCGACTCCAAATGAATGGAGTCAGTGTTTTGAAGTAGAGAAGTTAAGGTTTCATTCACACAGGCAGAGGCAGAGGAGTTTTAGGATTACATTTTTCATATATGGTCGGTGCATAGTTATAGTAATTTGGTTGTAGGCCGAGTGCAGTGGCCCATGCCTGTAATCTCAGCACTTTGGGACGCTGAGGTGGGCACCTGAGGTCAGGAGTTCAAGACCAGCCTGGCCAACATGGTGAAATCCCAACTCTACAAAAATACAAAACTTAGCTGGGCATGATGGCAGGTGGCTATAATCCCAGCTACTTGGGAAACTGACGGGGGAGAATTGCTTGAACCCCGGAGGCAGAGGTTGCAGTGAGCCGAGATTGTGCCATTGCACTCCAGTCTGGGCAACAGCAAGACTGTCTCAAATAAAAAAAAAAAAAAAAATAATAATAATAATTTGGTTGTAAGTAGTGTTTCTTTTTGGGAGGCATACATTTAACATTTTTTACAGAGAGTGTAATAGTCATGGGTTTGCTGTCATCTGGTCTAAGTAAAGCAGGACAACAAAAGGGAAGTTAATCTATAAGAAGGGTCATTAAGAAGGCAGCAGGTTTTTGTCCCGGTGTTTCATTCTCTCCAGTAATTTTACAGAACAGAAAAAATAAGCAGGTCTAATTTATTATCTGAGAAAAAAGTATAACCCTATGTGGCTGAGATCACAGCCACCTCTCTCTCCAGGTTTGAAGCGTTGTGGGGGTTCCAACATCTTTTATATTTATTTTAAAAAACCACAGCAGAGGGGTTGTACACCCTTTCATGTTTCTTGGCTATTTGGATTTATTCTTCTGAGACATGTCCATTCCTATTTTTTGTTCCTTTTCTATTGTTTCTGCCTTTTTTCTAATTAGTTTTTAAGATTTCTTTGTATATTATAGATACTGGCTCTTTATCATGTATGGCAAATATTTTTTCCTCATCTATCATTGTCTGTTGACTTTTATCACAGTGTTAAGTTTTGGGGTAATCAAGTATATCTTTTCATAGTTTGAGGTTCCTGTCTTTGCAGTCCCTCAATCCCTAGATTACCCTAGATTACCCTTATAGTCTCCTAAATTATATTCTAAATGTCTTGTTGTTTAAATTTAAGATTCTACACCATTTATCAACTAAATCATCTTTTCCTAATTGAAATAAAATACCACCTTTGTGGTATTTCCGAATTCTGTTGCACTAATGTGTCTTTCCTACCAACAATATCATATTGTTTTATTATTGTGGTTTTTTTGTTTTTGAGACGGAGTCTCATTCCGTTGCCCAGGCTGGAGAACAGTGGAGCGATCTCAGCTCACTGCACCTCCGCCTCCCGGGTTCAAGCAATTCTCCTGCCTCAGCCTCCTGAGAACCTGGGATTACAGGCGCCTGCCACCATGCTGGGCTAATTTTTGTACTTTTAGTAGAGACAGGGTTTTCACTGTGTTGGTCAGGTTGGTCTCGAACTCCTGACCTCAGGTGATCCACCCACCTTGGCCTCCCAAAGTGCTGGGATTACAGGTGTCAGCCACCGCACTGGCCTATTTTGTTTTATATACTATGTTTGTCATCTGGAAAGGCAAGCTCCTGCTCCATCTTGTAAAGTTTTCCCACTACTGTAGTATTTTTTTTTTTGAGACAGTCTTGCTCTGTCACCCAGGCTGAAGTACAGTGGCCGAATCTAGGAACACTGCAACCTCCGCCTCTCAGCTTCAAGTGATTCTCTTGCCTCAGCCTCCCGAGTAGCTGGGATTGCAGGCGTGCACCACCACGCCCAGCTAATTTTTGTATTTTTTAGTAGAGACAGGGTTTCACCATATTGGTCAGGCTGGTCTCGAACTCCTGACCTTGTGATCCGCCCGCCTTGGCCTGTCAAAGTGCTGGGATTACGCGTGAGCCACCGCCGCCCGGCCGTAGTTATTGTTTTATATGATTTTAAGATCATTTAATTAAATCCTCTGAACTCCGTTAAGATTCCGATAGAAGTGTGTATTTGTAACTTTTGAATTGACAACCTTATGTTATCTTTCATCTAATTTGTTGTTGCATCACTTCAAATACTGTTTTTAATCCTTCAATAAGTCTTCTCTATTCATAGCTTTTTGGGTCATTTTTTTATTTAAAAAAAACAGGAAGTCTCTTTACCTGCGGCGTAACGGAGCCGGTTTTCCGGCGCGCATCAGCCCCTCCCGTGCTCCCGCCCCAAGGTTCCGCGTTACCATGGGAATAAAGGTTGACGTCACTTAGGGCTTCCATGCTGGACCCGAGGGTCGATGGTGAAGGGGGACTAGCGCAGAGGGCGGTGTTGCTCTATCTACGCATGCGCACTTCCTCCTCCAGGATTCCCCCGCCATAAATCTCGTTCCGGCTGGGCCTTTTCCGCCGCGACTTCTCGCTTAATCCCGGAGAAACTGCCCCCTGAGGGAGGAGAGTAGAAAAAAGCTGGAACCAGCGACAGCCAATCCCGCGACACTACGACGCACGCGAAATTGATTGACTCCACCACCGCAGCCAATGAGAGAGCTCGTGGACGCTCCGTCACAGAGTTCGCCCCACCCCATCCCCTCCTTTCTGGACTCCGAGCTCAGTTCACGCAGTAACAAATGAAGTGCGCGCTGCGACACCTCCCAGCCCACCGGACTCCGCCGCCATTTCCTCGCCTGGCCTAACGGTTCGGCCAATCCCAGCGCTCATCAAGAAGGACTGAGGCTCCGCCAATCGGAGGCCCCCGATTTCGACCCTTCGCCTCGGCCTGGCCCAATCCAGTCCCCGGTCCCGCCGCCCCCGGCCCGCCCCCGCGGCGGCCTTTCTCCTCCCTCTTTGTGCGTCTCGCGCCGCCGCCGCCCGCCGCGTGAGAGGACGGGCTCCGCGCGCTCCGGCAGCGCGGTCGGGTCCCCTCCCCCCGGGAGGCTTGCGAAGGAGAAGCCGCCGCCGAGGAACAGCAGCTGCCGGTGCCTGTCCCCGGGGGCGCCATGGCGACCGGAGCGAACGCCACGCCGTTGGGTAAGCTGGGCCCCCCCGGGCTCCCCCCGCTTCCCGGACCCAAAGGGGGCTTCGAGCCGGGCCCTCCGCCTGCACCCGGGCCTGGGGCGGGGCTGCTGGCTCCCGGGCCGCCGCCGCCCCCGCCCGTGAGCTCGATGGGGGCCCTGACCGCGGCCTTCCCCTTCGCGGCGCTGCCTCCGCCGCCTCCGCCGCCGCCCCCTCCGCCTCCCCAGCAGCCGCCGCCGCCTCCACCTCCACCGTCCCCTGGCGCCTCGTACCCGCCGCCGCAGCCGCCCCCTCCGCCGCCGCTCTACCAGCGCGTCTCGCCGCCGCAGCCGCCGCCACCCCAGCCGCCGCGTAAGGACCAGCAGCCGGGCCCGGCCGGCGGCGGAGGAGGTGAGTCGGGCCGAAAGAGCGCGAGAGGCGTCGCGCGGACGGGCCCGGCCGCCTGAGGGGCGCGCGGCGGCGGCGACGGCGGCTGCACGCGGCAGGGGCGCGCGCGCGCGCGCGCACGGGGAGGCCCGGGCGGAGGCGCCCCAGGGCGCGCGCGGCCTGGTTCTAGGGCCTCGAGTGCGCACGCGCGCTGTTGGGGAGGGCCGGGCGGGCGGGAGGCGCTCTGTGCGCAGACGCAGTGAGGTGGCCGGGCTGTGCGGCTCAGTTTTATAGACTCGGGGACCCCTATTGCCCTTCAGTCCGCTGGTGTGGGGAAGAGGGGTGGCGGATGTTCAGCACTGGACGGGGTGCTGGTTGTGAATGTCAGCAGGGCGTGAAAGCCTCACCTGATGACGTGCGGCGGCTCCTTTCTGGTCTTGAGCCAGAATGGGAACCATACCAAGGATAGCTGCTCTGCTTGTATAGCAAGGCAGGGTTTTCATCCGGGAGAGGTTGGCATGCTTCAGATGATGGTTGGGTCTGATCTTTTTTGGTCTCTTTTGGGGAGAGAACTCTAGTTTTTTTTTTTAAATCTTCGTTCGGTATCCTTAGATCTCAGTCTGACCGGCTCCCCTGTCACTTTGTTTTAAAAAGTTTTTCCTTCTGATCGTGTATCCCCTGGGAAATAGAAGGACTCTTGTGCTAAATGTAGGGAGTTTCTGCCTGTGTATGGGGGAAGGAGAACTTGGCTGCTATTGTATAGGTTGTTGTTTGTTGAATTTTTGATAGATTCTTTTAAAAGTTCAGACCCTGAGTGTCCAACTGGCCAGGAAAATGAATGCTGATCTTGGCCAAACTTACGAAGACAAAAGTGGTCTTGTTGAAGAATTGGGCTTTTCCCACTCGGTAGGGTATAACTAGGTTTAGCTCTTGTCCTGCCTCTCATAGAAAAGTGACTGGTGAGGGGAGTGGAGGTGGGCAAAGCCCCCAGTCCCATCAGGGCTGCTTTACAAACCTATGATTCTTCAGTGTATTTGTGTCTCCCCTGGGGCTTTCGGAGCACTCACGGTTGATGTAGTGTATATTTAACACTCTCTGCAGTCATATACATTAAGATTACCGTGTTTATATATTTCACAGTTTCTCTAGACAAAAGAAGGTGAAATGTTAACTTGCCTGACCCAGGACCACATACCCTTGTAGTGGCCATAAGCTTTAAATCTCTGATCTCTGAGGTTTGTTTTCTGGTTTTTTGCTGTTTAAGTTTTAGGTTAAGCTCTCAGTTTCACAATCTGCTGAGTTTCTGTGTAGTACCTTAAATACCCTTAACTGTCTGTTGGTAACTATTTATATTTACATCTGATGGACTTTGTTTCTGCCTTTAGACTTCCCAAGTAAGAAGCGGAAGAGGAGCCGCTGGAACCAAGACACAATGGAACAGAAGACAGTGATTCCGGGAATGCCTACAGTTATTCCCCCTGGACTTACTCGAGAACAAGAGCGAGCTTATATAGGTAAATATACGTTCTGCATCCAAATGCACTTTGAGATTGTTACGATTTATTCTGAGCAAGATCTGCATTTCTTGAAAGTTTAAGATTGTAGTTATCTTTTTTGAGATGAGATATGTTCATGACTTTGGTATCATCTGTCAAGTTTTTGCCCAGTGAGTTCTGCATTTGCAGCTCCTTGTTTTGGTCTGTTCATAATTGCAGTGTTCTCCATGAGTGTCAGGAAGGTAGGGTCTCACTTAGGGGTAAGAACAGTCCCCAGACCAGCAGCCCACCCTTTTCAGCTGCTGTTGTTCATTGCCAGTTGATGAGGTGAGTGTCATCTGCCTCTCTGGACAGGCCCCAGTGGAGAACACCGCAGGTACTGTAAACCAAGTACTTTTCACAGCATGGCCTTTCACCATAATTTCATTTCTCCCCCTAAAATGTGGTCTTTTACTTTTTATAGGTACTTTCTGAAAGAAAAAAAAAACTGACAAAAAGTGGTTCTGAAAGTGTGTTTACAATTTATCCCTTTTTATTTTCTTGAATTTAAGAATTTAACCTTCCCTTCAACATCTTTTCTGGTTTGGTTTATGGAGAGCTGTCTTAAAATGAAGGCTCTTGTATTTACTCTTAACTCTGCTGGGAAAGGGATATTGTGTGGATATGGAATGAAGTGCTAGGATAAAAAGGTTTTATCTGCTGGGAGGTTTTGAGAATTAAGAATGACTGTCCACAGTGGAATTGAAATTAACTTCAAAATTGCTTTTTTGAAAAAAAGTTTTTAATGAAAGTTTTACCTTTTAAAGCTGTCTCAAAAAAGTTCACTTGATAAACATTTTCTACTAACCAAATAAACATCCCCTTTGGAGGAAATTCGGGCAAAGACCTCCTAAGCCTATGAGGCTGTGGCCTTCACAACCAAAACGCTTCAAGGCCAGCATGTTACTACTCTTGAGGGTCTTAATTTCCTGTTTTTTAGACTGCTGAGAATTTTGAGGCGTTGGAATTGTCTGTCTCCTTTCACAGTACTACTAATACTTACTCTTTCCCCTACTGTTCCTGTCTACTCCCACCCATTCCCTTGTGTCTCATATTAGACCATTCTGGGTCTTTACAACCTTGTGAAATGCCCCTAGTGTAGTGATATCCCAAGAACACAAGCATACTTAGAAAATGGGAAGAGCACAAATTCCTTACATCTCTCCATTTCTCTTTCTGTGGAGGGCTGGTTAGTTCACTGGGCCCTAAGGGCTATTTATAGCTATAATCAAAATAGTTAGAATCAAAGGAGAGGTGTAGTTCTTCATAGAAGAAAATGACCCTTTTTTTTTAGATCAGGCCACACATCTCCATAGTCAGTTAGGAAGACTCACCTTCCCCTCTCAGTGAAAGTGACTTTCACCTGGAGTTGTTGAGCTTAATACTCAACTGCAAAGTCAGAACTTTTTAGCATAAAGGAGCTTGGGGAGCCATGTGTCTCACTAATTTTCTGTCTTCCGCAGTATATACTGCTTTATCCAGGATGCCCTCAGTGCCTTTTTTTTTTTTTTTTTTTAATGGAGAGACGCAGTCTTACTCTGTCGCCAGGCTGGAGTGTAGTGGTGCGATCTCAGCTCACTGCAGCCTGCTCCTCTCAGCTTTAAGCGAGTCTCCTGCCTCAGCCTCCCAAGTAGCTGGGACTACAGGCACACGCCACCATGCCCAGCTAATTTTTTTTGTATTTTTAGTAGAGACAGGGTTTCACCATGTTGGCCAGGATGGTCTTGATCTCTTGTCCTCATGATCTGCCCACCTCGGCCTCCCAAAGTATTGGGATTACAGGCGTGAGCCACTGCGTCTGGCTGGTATTTTTCGATAATAATGGGTTTTCATTTCTTCAGGGTTTCAGTGTGTGGGTGTGGTATAGCCCTGTGGATGTATTTAAAGTTAGAAGCAATCTTTGGTTAGACGCATTAATCCTATCTTGGAACCAGCTCAATTTTAACCCAACCTAGTAACACTTGCCCTTATTGGAGATGCCTGCTCAAAATTCTCAGATGCTACGAAGGTAAGGAACAGGTGGTTATTCCGCACATTGAAGAAAGCTGCTCTGGCTCTGCAGTTCCCATTATCTTGGAAAATCAGCCGTGTAACATTTCCCTGGAGTCACTGGCAACTTTTGTGAAACCCTCATCTCTCTTTTTCATGCACAGCCTCATTGGTCAAGGCCCGAGAGCCACGTACATTGTCCTTGATCACCCATTCCATTCTTCTACACGCCTGCTCCCTATATGAATAGCGAGCCTGAAAAGAAATTCTTAGCACTTTATGGTTACTGGTTTATTAAGATATGTGGTTTGTCATTTAATGTTTGAATAAATATTTCATATAATTGAATAAAAGCTGCAGGTATTGGGAGACCCTTACTAGTACAGGTCTGGTTGTACAGAAAGAGTATGTACAAATTTCTGTAAGGTGTTGAATTTTGTTGTTAAATGTCTTATTTAAGGAATTCTAAATGCGGTATTAATGAAAATGGTCTTTGCTCAAATGGTATTTTTCCTTGTCCCATGTTAATTGGGTCTCATTTTGGGCTATGTTTAATATTTAATGAAGAAAAACTCAATTCTTGCCCTCAAGTAATTTGATGAGAATCTGGTATTGGTGACATAACATGGTTTTTGGTTCTGGGTACCAATTGTAAGCAAGCCTTGGTGGGGAGGAAGAGGTGAAACACCTCGTAATTGCTTGGATGTTAGCCTTAGTGAACAGTCTTTATTGCTAACCCCTCTTCCAACAAACTGTTTGCTTCCTTAAGTGATAACCATTTTGAAGTGAAAAAAACCTATAGATGTAAAAGGACTCCTGCCGATAGGTGGTTGGGGGTTTTTGCTTCAATGTGTTCACTGATCAGTCGTCCCTTTCAAAGTCTCCGAGTTCTTCATGCTTGTTGTTGAGATTTGAGATGTTTATTGGTAACATTGTCTTTTTTCCATCCTTTTTTTTCTTTCCTAACCTGGTTTCTTCCAGTGCAACTGCAGATAGAAGACCTGACTCGTAAACTGCGCACAGGAGACCTGGGCATCCCCCCTAACCCTGAGGACAGGTTGGGAAACAGTTTTAACCAGCTGACAGTAACGCTTTTACCTTTTTCTCAATACGTTTTACTGGTGGCAACATATTGTGTCAGTTCAATAAAATCCTAGTATGACGACTGTACCCTGACCACTGTGGGGATTAAGGTTTAATTAGAAATAATGTATGGTCAGTCAACAGTTAGAAAATTGGAATAAAACTTAAATGTTGGGAGAATAAAAAGTTACAGGAAAATGGACAACTGGTTTCCAATTGGTAAGCATGTAGATCTTAACCTGATTTACCCACCCTTAGGGACAGTGAGGTGACCTGTTAACCTGCCTTTTCAGTACCTGCTTTGGCCGAAAGCCCAGGGCATAGAGTTTTTCTCACAGGTACACGGTGCAGGGACTAAAAATATTTTTGAGCATCACTGAACTTGAGCAAGCCAGGAGCTCTGGTCCGCTCATTGCTGCAGTCTTCCTGCTCATGGTTTTGAGATGGTTTCAAAATCAGATGAGATTTCTAACCAACTTCCTTCACTGCCAGTTAACTTTCAGCCTTGGCCATTGCCTTGGGGGTGTTGGGAGGGGCCAGAATATTCTCACCTATTTTGGGAAGGCATGCAACCAACCCTAAATTACTTTTTTTTTTTTCCTTAAAGGGAGCGTGGGCCTCAAACAGCTGTGGTCATGTCATTTCAATTTGCAGTTTCTCACCTCAGAAAAATAATTTGTGTGGGGGAGATGAACTTTTTTAAACTGGAATTTTATTAGCTGATTGAACAGCTAAAATTGGTCATTTAATTTGAAGGGCAGTAAGTCTCTCCCTCTCACTGAATTTTCTCTTAGTACATACAGCATAGTTGAAAAGACTTCGCTTTAAAAAGTAGTGTTTTTGGCTTTTGTTACCTAGTTAATAGCTTTTTAAATCAGGAAGATGATGTAATGGCTTTAGAAGTCACTCACTCATGCATCTTTCTTCCGCCCTTTGCCAGGAAACATTAACTTCCTTGTTTCTCCATATCGACTCTTTAATTTTACTTACTACGTTTGCTATATTTTACCTATAGATAGATTTTGGTTGTAGGGTTGTGTTGTGTTTCATTTCTTTTTGAAGTTTTTTTTAAAAAATTTACATTGTAGGTCATAGACCACAACTGTTTAGTGCCTTTTTGGCCTTTTTCCCTTTAATAATATGTCTACAGGTCACCAGTCAATTCCTCCAAAGGTTGAATTTTTAACAAACCTTCTTTGCTTCCTGGATAACTGGGATTAGAATTTAGTTGATCTAGCCGATGCCTATTGGAGGTGAAGAAGTCGGGCCAGTCTAACCTCTAGAATACTAGTTTTTGCCTTTCACTTCTGCAATTTGGGAAGAGGTTAAACTGTTGTGAGGCCTTCACATGGCCAATTGGGTAATTGGGTGCTGGTAAGACTTGTTTTTGTAACTAGCCAAGAGTGCTTAATTCTAGACAGCTATGGGGTGGGAATTAGAAATGTCAAGCATGTTAGAAATAAAACCAGAGCAGGGTTTTTCCTCCCTTGTATTCAGTTTTGAAAGAGGCCCTAATGCCTGATTGGTTTTGCTTTTGAGCCCAGGTTGGAGGGAAATGCATGGGTTTTCTTAATTAAGATAATTTATTAAAAAGGTGTTATATCAATTAAGCCACTTTATTGTTATTTTGATGCTGCTTAACTTGCACAGTAAAACATGTTTAAAACTTTTCTTGTAGACTTAAATGTATAAGATGGTAGTCTAATGAGCTGGGGTATGTTTGCTTTTGTTCACTTTTACTGGATTGTGCTAACAGTTTATACAAATGCTAGAAACGGAGGTGTCATTTAGCCGTCATTAGCCATGAACAAACCTGACCTTTTATTCCATCGTGTGTGTAACGTGGTGTGACATGGTTCCCTTTAGGCTGAAGACAGTGGGAGCAGCCGAGTTCAGTCCTTGCTCTCCAACTAGGCAAGGTTCTCTCAACTAAACCAAGGGTATAGGAGTCTTGACTACTTTCAGGATGTTTTTTTAATAACCTGATCCACATGGTCTCTTCCCTTCTTGCAGCTGCTACTAAATTTTCATTCAGAATATCAAGCTATGGTCCTTTTTGTAATCTTAACTCAAAATTCTAGGAGTGTAACCTCTCTTTTTTATTACCGCAAAATCCAGCTGTGGTAAACTGACCATTTTATCATTATATTTTTTTACTTGTAGCAACAGCATTTTACTCCTTAAAAAAATGAGAGAGAGAAAATCTGCTTTCTGGACTTGTAAACTCTGGTGGAGAATCATAGGTTTTCCCCTTGCTGTTTGCAGGTTCAGACCCTAGACAAGTATTTGACCAAATCTGCATTTGCAGCCTCTCACAGAAGCTGCTTTAGCACTTTAACGTTTTTCTCTACTCAGACTCCCCAACCTCGAACAGCCAGAAAACAGGTTGTCTCCTGGGCCTTGGACACAGCCAGCCAGGCCATTGAAGGAAAAGCAAAGACGAAGCCTTGAACCATCTCTCTCCATTGTGGGGGCCAGTAGCTGCAGTAGCCTTCAGTCCCAGTTGCATTGGGTTAAGGAGCTCATGCGCATTATGTGTTAGGGGTACAGAAGCTTTTCCTCGTAGGGCATTAGCTCTCCAAGAGTGAACATTTTGCCTAAACTTGGGGTTTCTGTGGTTCATAAAGTTGGAATATTGTAATTTTTTTTCAAATGGAAGAAAATCCATATTTGGCAAGAAGACTCCAGGGGATGATACTGTCCTTGCCACTTATAGTCCAGAGATTTTCCCCAAAGGATAGACATTTTTTCTCTCATCACTTCTAGATGCAAAACCTTTTATTTTTTTCCTTTCTCACACACACCCCAGACCCTTAATGTTCAGCCAGCTTCCATCTCCCCATTCCACACGATCTTGAGTAGCACACGTTATGGTCGGTTCCTCCGGAGTGTTGTATTAGGGTCTGAGAGGCAGAGGGGCTGGGAAAGACTTGTTATAGTCCGTATGGGAATGAGAGAAGTCGGGGCAGAATAGTAAACGGGAGTCTGTTTCCCACAGGTCCCCTTCCCCTGAGCCCATCTACAATAGCGAGGGGAAGCGGCTTAACACCCGAGAGTTCCGCACCCGCAAAAAGCTGGAAGAGGAGCGGCACAACCTCATCACAGAGATGGTTGCACTCAATCCAGATTTCAAGCCACCTGCAGATTACAAGTAAGCAGAGGGGCTAGGTCATCTGGGATGAGGACACATGCAGATCATGGGTGACCTGCTGGGATGGGACCATATTGGCACTACTCACCTCTTACCCCAAATCACCCATAATTAGCACTTGGTGTACCAGTAGTTAGTTTTAGAAAAGCTACTGACTGTGTCATTCTCCAGAAATGTGTGCAGTGACAGGCTTTTCTTTCTTAGACCTCCAGCAACACGTGTGAGTGATAAAGTCATGATTCCACAAGATGAGTACCCAGAAATCAACTTTGTGGGGCTGCTCATCGGGCCCAGGTGAGTAACTGCTAGTCTGTAGGATATAGAATTCCTTTAGAGCCTCTGAGATGTGTCCGTTTTGTGCCTAATTGGGTACCGTTGGCTTGCTTTTCCCCTTTTTGGTAGGACATTCATTTTGACTGAATTAATGCCTTTCTGTGAGAAGGTGTTTTAACTTCCGTGCTAGTGCGGAGAAGTCAAATCCTCAGGTTTACTGTGGCTGACTGTAATGTAGAGTTCATGGAGCTTTTGGTGGGAAAATCCAGTTCTCTGTGCTTGTGGTTTCCCACCAGTGTCAAATTGGTCCAGCCTCTGTTCCCTCTTGAGTGTGAACTTGTCAGGTATAAACTCAGTCATTTCTGCCTCTCTATAGAGGGAACACCCTGAAGAACATAGAGAAGGAGTGCAATGCCAAGATTATGATCCGGGGGAAAGGGTCTGTGAAAGAAGGGAAGGTTGGGCGCAAAGATGGCCAGATGTTGCCGGGAGAAGATGAACCACTTCATGCCCTGGTCACCGCCAACACAATGGAGAACGTCAAAAAGGCAGTGGAACAGGTGAGTGGTGAGCCCAGAAAGGAAGCCTCTTGGCAGAAACCTACGTGGAAGCCCTAAGCACTTAACTGTTCATTGCATATTCACTAGATAAGAAACATCCTGAAGCAGGGTATTGAGACCCCAGAGGACCAGAATGATCTACGGAAAATGCAGCTTCGGGAGTTGGCGCGCTTGAATGGGACCCTTCGGGAAGACGACAACAGGTATGTGATCAGTTTAAAGGAGAGTGTGTGGAGACCTGAAGAACCTGTGGAAGTACAGATTGTCCCCTTGCATTGACCTCTTTTTCCCTTAATAGGATCTTAAGACCCTGGCAGAGCTCAGAGACCCGCAGCATTACCAACACCACAGTGTGTACCAAGTGTGGAGGGGCTGGCCACATTGCTTCAGATTGCAAATTCCAAAGGTGAGGGGCTGGCTCTTGTGGTTTCTTGGTAGCCTGCAATGTGCAGGACAACTCTTTTGTCACGTTAATTGGTTGCTGTTAATCTTACCAAGAGAAACATCCTTTCTGTTAGTGTGGTCTGTAATGGTGTGATTTAAAGCCCAGGATGATTAGAAATAGGCTGTACAGATACCCCTGTTTGTCTTAGCCCCAAGAAAACTGGAAGCTTCCGTTTTTGGTATAAATGTTTTCACTGGGGCTCAATAGGAAATTCATTGCTTTTGCTGTTCAGAATTGGTTCAAGAAGACTAAGCAATCTCTACAGATTTCTGACCAGTTGCAAGTCAGCACTGGATATCAACACTTTTTGACTGACTGGCAATTATGTAAAGTTTTGTTCAGGAAGTTCGTTCTGGCAGTTGTGCCAGTCTTGCATAGATTTTCCTTTCCTCAAACTGGGAATAAATTTTGATGAAATTGACTTGAGAGAACCTGTGCTTCATCGATGGTCAGGGTCTCCTGTGCTCTTCACCCAGGGCTCCTCTGCTCTGGTGATCCCAGATGCAGAACTGGGCACGAAACTGAAGATCTAATGAGACTGTTGTGAGCCATGCCTAGTAAGGGGTTAGAAAGATGTGTGATGATCTGGTGATTGAATTCTTCAAAAGTTTATGTTGGCTCCTCAGGGTAAAAGCTGCTTTCTTAACAAATTTTTCCCCTTTCTCTGTTTGTGTCCCTCACCCCACTACAGGCCTGGTGATCCCCAGTCAGCTCAGGATAAAGCACGAATGGATAAAGAATATTTGTCCCTCATGGCTGAACTGGGTGAAGCACCTGTCCCAGCATCTGTGGGCTCTACCTCTGGGCCTGCCACCACACCCTTGGCCAGTGCACCTCGTCCTGCTGCTCCCGCCAACAACCCACCTCCACCGGTGAGCCTGGGGGCTGGTTCTCTTGGTCTGGCTTCTCCATTCTCTACTGCAGAGACTGGGAGCTATGGCCATGTGGTTTGGTTAGAGCCGATAGATGGATGTGAATGGCAACATTGTTCTTCTGGGATCTCAGGCCAGTTTGGGGACTTCTCACTTTGGGAAGACCTTGTTACTGTGTTCTGGTCCTGTGGCATTACCAGAAGAACAATGTTGCCACTAGGGGGCACAGGCAGGGACGTTGGCGGGAAATGCTCTCACGTAGTCTCTCATGTCTACCACCCAGAGCCGCCCACCCTGGATGAATTCTGGCCCTTCAGAGAGTCGGCCCTACCATGGCATGCATGGAGGTGGTCCTGGTGGGCCCGGAGGTGGCCCCCACAGCTTCCCACACCCATTACCCAGCCTGACAGGTGGGCATGGTGGACATCCCATGCAGCACAACCCCAATGGACCCCCACCCCCTTGGATGCAGCCACCACCACCACCGATGAACCAGGGCCCCCACCCTCCTGGGCACCATGGCCCTCCTCCAATGGGTAAGTAAGTGTCAGACCAGAAACCTTGGGGCTTTGGGATAAGAAGGGGTTATGTAGGTCACTGTTTGCTAGAAGCAACTCTCAAGTAGCTGGGCAATGTGTCAGATCTGCCTGACTTGCCTAGGTTATGGCTCTGGAAGGAGCAAGACTCCATTCTGGTTCAGGGAGTGATGCTGTGTTGGGTAGGCACAGACCTGCCTTTTACAGGCATGGTTTTCAGAACTCGCGTAAGGATAGCAACTCAGGTTATCACAGGGGTGGCTTCCCTGGCCAGTTCCAATGTCCTGCTAAGTCCCTGCTCTTTCCTTCCATCAAGATCAGTACCTGGGAAGTACGCCTGTGGGCTCTGGGGTCTATCGCCTGCATCAAGGAAAAGGTAATGGCTGTCTGCTGACTGTGGGTCTTCACCTAGGCTTGGGTGAGTGGGGGCTCTGGCCCAAATTCCCCCCTTTCCCTGAGGCCTCATCTTTACCTCCACCTACCCGCAGGTATGATGCCGCCGCCACCTATGGGCATGATGCCGCCACCGCCGCCGCCTCCCAGTGGGCAGCCCCCACCCCCTCCCTCTGGTCCTCTTCCCCCATGGCAACAACAGCAGCAGCAGCCTCCGCCACCCCCTCCGCCCAGCAGCAGTATGGCTTCCAGTACCCCCTTGCCATGGCAGCAAAGTGAGTAGAATATTTTGGGCTTGTGGGGGTGGGTGGGATGGGGGTGGGGCTGACAGGAACCATAGAGCCTCACACAAGCAGGCAGGTGCCTTGGGATGATCCCCTGGGCTCTGCTGGGGTTGTGAACAGAAAGGGCCTCCTGGTCCAGGGGGTAGAGGGGCATCTTGAAGAGGAGAGCTGATGTTTGGTGTGGTTGTGTCTGGGGGAGAGGTTCGTGGGGGCCTGAAGGGGAGCCTGCTATTGTAGGTAGGGGGCCAGAAGTCCAGAGCCTCGCAGGCTGAGTGAGCGGCTGGCTGGACTGAGCCTGGTGCATATGGGTCGTGTGGGATGGTGCATGCTTGCTCTGGCGAGGGCTGTGATTGGGGTGAGAGACTGCAGAAGTGGGACCGGGCAGTGGGGAGAGAGCAGCTGTGGCCTTGAGGTTGAATGTGCCGTTCGGTGGTGGCGGCGGCTGGGCGGAGGGACATCAGAGCTGTTCTTGTGTCTGGTACCTTCCCCTCAGCCCTTCCAGGGGCATTGGTGACAAAGGGCTTACTCTGTTAAGCCCAGAGACCTCGAGGCTGACCCCAGGGTAGTCGTGCCCACCCCTCCACTCCCCATCACCAGCCCCGCCCGCCCGCCCCCCACCACCGTACCGCATGCCAAGCAAGGAGCAGGCGCCCCTCGCCCCCATCCCAAGGCAGCAGCCGCAGACAGCCGCGGTGTGCCCCCGCGCGTGTGACCTTGGGCTTCTTTACCACCCCAGATACGACGACTACCACCACGAGCGCTGGCACAGGGTCCATCCCGCCATGGCAACAGCAGCAGGCGGCTGCCGCAGCTTCTCCAGGAGCCCCTCAGATGCAAGGCAACCCCACTATGGTGCCCCTGCCCCCCGGGGTCCAGCCGCCTCTGCCGCCTGGGGCCCCTCCCCCTCCGCCGCCTCCACCGCCTGGTTCCGCCGGCATGATGTATGCCCCGCCCCCTCCTCCTCCGCCTCCCATGGACCCTTCTAACTTTGTCACCATGATGGGCATGGGGGTGGCGGGCATGCCGCCCTTCGGGATGCCTCCAGCTCCCCCACCGCCTCCACCACAGAACTAGACTTGTTTTTTAAGAAAATATATATTATATATAGAGAGAATTGGTCTCGTTTAAACACGCCGAACCTCACCATATGGAGCCAGACATTGGGACGCACGCATGTGATTGTGTGTGCACGCATGTGTGTGTGTGCACGCACTGGGCTGGGCCAAGCGACTGAGGATTCGCTTGGGAACGGGCAGGTGGTAGTAGGGGCGCCAGCTTGAGCTCTCCTGGCGCCCCGTAGCATCGAGTGTCTTCTTTGTCTTCTTTCTCTCCTCACCCAACTCCCTTTGCCTCTCCCCAAACCGGGCCGCCAGGATCCCTCCCCGCGGCGGCGATGGCCCGAGCCATGAGAGTGAGGACTTTCCGCGCCCATTGGTGACCCTTCCAGGCAGACAGCCTCAGCAACGCCCCTGGTGGACAGGATGGTTCGGCAAAGCAGCCTGAGTTATTTTTGTGGACGGAATCGGAACACGCTGGCTCCATATCGTGAAATTTTTATTAATTTTTTTCTTTTTCCTTTGTTATTTCCTTATCTCTTCCTTTCTTCAGACTCCGTCCAAGGAGATGCTCTCCCCGGTCTTCTGCTGCAATTAGATTCCTTTCCATTCTCCAGTTCTCCTTCCCTTACCAAGGAGAGGGGAGCAAATGGTTTTGGGCATGGGCTTCGGCCATTCATGTCAAGCTGGTTGTGGGGTTCTTTGGTTCTAAGTTTTTCAAGGCGCCATAGCCACCCCGGAAGATGTTTAAAGTGTGAGGTTTTTTAGTCTCTGCCACCCTTGTCAAGGGAGTCTTGTACAGTTGCCAAGGGTAGGTTCATTTCCAGGTTCCGGGATTCCCATCCGCCCTGGCGCTCCTGCCAGCAGTGGGTGGGCAGCCTGAGCTCCCTTGGGCTCGCCTGCCAGCCTGGAGTTCTTCCTGTGCTCCTTGACCACCTGAGCTGCCTCAGATTCCATTTGGTCCTCTCCTTCCTGGAAGGCTTTCTTTTGTGTTTTATTTTAATCCCAAATGTCTGAATGTTTTGCAGTGTCTAGGGGTTTGAAGCCCCTCATTCATTCTCCTTCCTTTTTCCTCCCGCTTCCCTTTCCATGGAGTGATTATGTTGATAATAATGTATACTGCGCGTTCTCTTCACTGGTTTATCTGCAGAAATTTCTCTGGGCTTTTTTTGGTGTTAGATTCAACACTGCGTTAAAGCGGGGATGTTCCATTGAATAAAAGAGCAGTGTGGTTTTCTGGGTCTGCTTCTTTATTTTTAATGCCCCCCCCCCTCCACCCCCTGCTTTTTCTTTTCACATAAACTTCCTCTACCAGCAGCAGCAGCACCAAAGTTGCCTTAACTTTTGTTCAGCACCTGGTCCGGGGGTGAGACTGTGGGTGGTTAATTAGGGAAGCCCACCACCTGCCTCCTGTGTGTGGCTTTGGTGGTGGGAGCTGAGTGTGTGGGTGGCTCCACAGTCTCCCCTTTGGTGACTAGTTAACATCGCTGAGAACCAATTTTGCCCCTCCTTGGTCATCGCTCATCTTTCTAGCCTCTGTCCTTTGAAGGCCTTTTCCTGGGGCTCAGACTTCCACGTTTGATGAGCTCCAGTGGTGATTTGTGCCTGGAAGCTGCCACCTGACTAAGGCCCTGGGCCTAGGGAGGCATCAACACTAAAGGTCAAGCCAACTAATCCTGCCTGTCAGGCACAGAGCAGCTAAAATTAAAACCGCCAAGTGGCTTTTTTCCTTCTCTGCTGGTGACTTGCAGCCTGCCAGCACTGTAGGCTTGGGGTGGGGGGTGGGGGGGCAGGGACAGGATAAAGTGCTCCACCTTGTGCTTTGCCAGCACTTTTCGAAGGGTCTTCTGCTTTTTTTTTTATGTCTTGGACTGTGAGTGGGTAGCTCCTGTTATGGTTCCAGAGAAATCCATGTGTAGTGTCCACCAGGTAGTGAGGTCCTCTCCTGGGGAGAGGTGCCTTAGAGCTGCCCTGATTCCACCTGCCTCTCCTTCCTTCAGGACGCCTGAGGGACAGTAGGCTCCCCCCAGCGCCTGGCTGCTGGGACCAGCAACCATGGCCTGGGCTGCTTTCCAGCTGTGAGCTGGGGCTGGCTACTGCTGTTTACTGGGGTGTCTGGTCCCCGTCCAGGAGGCCTGTGCTTTGCTATGGGTCTGCCGGGCTTGAGGGAGCCCTCAGAAGCAAGGCAGGCACAGTGTGTTTCCCCAGCCAAGCCCTAAACTTCGGCTCACCAAAAGGAGGACATCTTTTTTGCCTTTGTCCTTAACTGACGGAATGGGGGCAGGGCCTGGGGCCTGGCTACCCTGTTTGACCTTGGTTTCACCTCATTGCTTCTCCCACAAGCTTGGTTTCCCTGGTGGGCTCATTGGGCGGTTAATTAGCTCTTTGAAGCTTTGGAAGTGGCAAAGTGGCGCTGTGTGGGTTTTAGAAATAAAATCAATAAATGACTTAACCACAGCCCAGCTATCTCCTCCGCTTCTCTCCCCCGAGGCCAGCTCCATTCCTGTGCTCCCTCCCTCTCTGCTCCCTGCTGTCAGCTTTTGTTAAGGTTTTGGAGAGGAAGTGGCTGACTAAGGCATCAGTCTCCAAGGTGCTGGAGGCCCTGAAATGGAAGAGACAGCAGGAAGGCTTGGCCCTCTGAACCATGGCAAGCATTTGCCTCTGTGGCAGAATCGGAGAGACAGAAAGGCCTGCCCACCTGTCTGAAGACACCTGGGGTGGGAAAGCAGGCCCTTTACTCCATCATGCTGTGACAGGGCAGTGCTTGCCCCGCCCCCCCACCCCCCACCCCCCTCCCCGTTCATTTCTGCTGCTGTTGCAGCACTGTCCCTGTCCCTCAAGGCCTGGCAAGAGGAATGCCAGTGGGGAAAGGTCAGCCTCAGGGCTGTGTTACTGAAGTTAAGGGCTCTGGAGAAACCCATGATTGGTCCAAGGAAGGAGGCCGGGTTTCTAGTTAGAAACTTAGACATAAACAACCTTGAGTGAGTTCAGGTTGTAAAAGTGCTTCAGGGCTCATTAAACCTGCACACACAACACTAAGGAGGGGTGGAGGAAGCAGGGAAACAGATGAGATCGTGCTGCCCAGGTTTGATCATGTGGGGCTGGGGCATGCAGTGTCACCCCTGGACAAAGCCTGGAAACAGTGGGGAGCGATGGCATGACAAAGACTGAAAGAAGTCACAGAAAAGGTAGTTGGAGAAAGTTAAAAATTTCCCAGTAAAAATGTTCATGAGACAGCAAGCGCCCTAGGTGCAAGAGGGGAGGGTAGCTGGGAAAGGATGGAATGAACTTGGCCTGCCTTGCCTGCAAGATGTGATGGCCTGTGGAGATCGGGTCCTCAGTGGCAGGAACAGAAAGTCTTGCAGAAAATAGGGGTCAATGCAAAGAAGGTGTGTGTGGCCAAAGCAGGCTGCCACGATTGGGCTGTGAGGTGACAGCATGGTTAACTACTGCCTGCCTGGCAGTGGACTGCCAAGAAGTCAGCTCTACTCACAGCAACCCTCCAAGGGACAAGTACGGGCTGTAAAGAACCTTGGATGCCAGGCCAAGCTGGAGTCCAAGCTGTGCTTAGTGGAGGATGGGGATGAGGCCTAGGAGCTGAGGCTGGGGTGCAAGCTGTGAAAGGGGAAGAGACCAGACAGCTGCCAGCATTGCGTTTTTGTTTGTTTTTGAGACAGAGTCTCGCTGTGTTGTCCAGGCTGGTGTGTAGTGGCGCGCTCAGCTCGCTGCAACCTCTGCCTCCCGGGCTCAAGTGATTCTCCTGCCTCAGCTTCCCGAGTAGCTGGGATTATAGGCATGTGCCACCATTGCCTGGCTAATTTTTGTATTTTAGTAGAGACAGGGTTTCGCCACGTTGGTCAGGCTGGTCTCAAACTCCTAACCTCAGAAGATCCACCTGCCTCGGCCTCCCAAAGTGCTAGGATTATAGGCGTGAGCCACCGCACCCGGCCAGCATTGTTTTTTAATGGTTTATGGAACACTTCTTAAATTAAAGAAATTGGAAATTAGAGAAAAATGTAAGAAAAAGTTGTTTGCGTTCCCGTGTCTGTGGAGGTGCATTTTGGTGTTTTTTTCTGATCTTTTTTCCCTACTTGGAAATGTGGCAGCCACCACAGAAGACAGTGTGCCGTGCCTTTTGGGGGCAGGGGTAGAGCAGGGCTTGGGAGTCTGGAGACCTCTGTAGGACTTGCAGTTTGGCCCACATACTAAGCCAGTGATTCCAGGGCTGCGTCTGCCGTGGCTCAGAAGGTGATCGGAGGCTGGGCGCTGGGGCTCATGCCTATAATCCCAGCACTTTGGGAGGCCAAGGTGGGCGGATCACCTGAGGTCAGGAGTTCCAGACCAGCCTGGTCCAACATGGTGAAACTCCATCTCTACTAAAAATACAAAAATTAGCTGGGCATGGTGGCGGGTGCTTGTAATCCCAGCTACTTGGGAGGCTGAGGCAGAATTGCTTGAACCCAGGAGGCGGAGGTTGCAGTGAGCTGAGATCATGCCATTGCACTCTAGCCTGGGCAACAAGAATGAAACTCCATCTCAAAAAAAAAAAAAGTTCTCAGAAACAGCTTGGCCTTCCCTGAACCAGGCTCTCAATAGTATCCTGCAGCTGTCCAGGCTTTTGACCTGCTGCCTGCCCTCAGAACAGAAACCCAGCTCTTCCCCTCCACTGGCCCACCACCCGGGAGGCCCAGACAGCCTTTGAACTAGCACAAGGTCCTGGTTCCTTTCGCTTAAAGAACAGCAGGATCCAAAGCCTGCCCTCACAAGATGAGGAGGCAGCAGCTGAGAGGAAGGGATTTTTTTTTCTCATTGGAGACTCTAAATTTGATAAAGGAATCCAAAGCTCGGAAAGGTAAAGCAACAAACTTGAGGTCACACAGCAAGTCAGTGCTGGGGCCAGGACAAAGTGTGGAATGGGAGGATAGTCAAAGCCTCCAGGGAAGGGCCCGAAGCTGTGGGGCTATGCACACGAATGGGGTGAGGTCCCCGAGGTACAGATCAGGCACCCATTTTATAGGCCAGGTCACAGAGCTGGTTCACAAAATCCCTACCCTGAGTGTGGCCCCAAGTGGCAGGAAGGAGTGAGAGAAGGCCTCCAATCACTTCCTAAGCAGTGGAATCACAGGGAGAACTTACTGTCATCAACCAGTATGATGACGGGGTGGGGAATGCCTCAGTTTCTCCCACCCCCGAGGGCCTACAGGACTACAGTTCCCAGGGCCCTGTGCTGCAGGCTAGCAGCCTCCCGCCAATGCTGGCCTGTAACCTGAGCATCCCTCTCCAAAAGGTCACTTCAGAGCTCCTTGAGGGACAGCAACAGGGGGAGCCCAGAGCTGCTCAGTTTCAGTGGGGGTGGAGTGAGGGCTGTGGCCCTGCCTCACACAGCCTCCCTCACACCACCAGGGTCGTGGGCCCCCTTTCTCGAAGGGCCCCCTGTCTTGAAGACATTCTGCTAGTTGCACCTTTTCCGTAACGGGACACTGACTTGCCTCCTGCACCGCAGCCTGCAGGGGGTCCTGGTTCCTTTTACCACAACACATGGCCTCCCATCCTGGTTTAGCCACTGGCAGACAGCTCCCCAATCCAGCACTCTGCCTGCCCTTTCTTGTATCTAACCCTGCAAAAGGCAGGGACAAGGGACAGAAGACCCGTGTGCAAGGCCTGGAGGAAGTGGGTCAGCACAGGCCTGTGAACAAGCCAGGCCAGTCTTGGAGGCCCAAGTGGAGCTCACCTCTCCCTCCCCTCCCCTCTCCTTCCTTTACCCTCAAAATAGCTCCCTGAGCTGCCAGGCCAAGACCCTCCCATTGCAGGGGAGGCGGGGCGTGCTGCCCAGAGCCAGGCTTTAAATCCCCTTGAGCCTGGGGAGCTCTACTCCCTGGCTGGAGGCAGTGCTGAGGCTGCCATCTCCTCCACCATCAGTCCAATCCGGCCCGCCCTCCTGCAGCCATGTCCCGGCCCCTGTCAGACCAGGAGAAAAGAAAGCAAATCAGTGTGCGTGGCCTGGCCGGCGTGGAGAATGTGACTGAGCTGAAAAAGAACTTCAACCGGCACCTGCATTTCACACTCGTAAAGGACCGCAATGTGGCCACCCCACGAGACTACTACTTTGCGCTGGCCCATACCGTGCGCGACCACCTCGTGGGGCGCTGGATCCGCACGCAGCAACACTACTACGAGAAGGACCCCAAGGTGCTGCTGGGGACACCTGGGGTGGGGGTATGGGATGGAGGCGCTGCCAGGGAGCTGGGGATCTTGATTTAAGTGGCTGCCCCTCGTCATTCTAGGTTCTTGGGGTTGGAGAATCCAGGGGTGCCAGGCACAAGTGGTGCTGGGACAATCTGAGGGAGAAACCTGGGGCGGGGGTGGGGGTCAGGGAGCTCAGAGCAGGTGGTCTGGCTGCAAAAGTGCCCACTCGGAGAAGGTTGGAGGGGGTGCTGGTGGGCAGGACGGCACCTGTGGCCTGGCTGGGCCCAGGTGGAAGGACATGTCAGTTGCTACATGTATGCATGGTGTGCCTGTGCAGCAGGAGGGGCTGGGGCAGCTCGGGTGGCAGAGATCAAGTGTCCGGTGGGGTCACTGGTAAATGTCAGCAACCTGACACCCCTCAGTGGGGAGTGGGGGAGGGGCAGGCAGACGGGGCCCAGGAGGGGACCCAGGCAACCAGGAGACCAGGCACTGGCAGCATCCTAGTTTCTGGTGCCTCTGAGTCTCCTTGGGATTGAGGCTTGAGGGCCAAGGGGAACTGGGCAGTGCAAGGATGGGAGGTGACAGTCTCTAGCCCAGTCTCTAGCCATTGTGTGACCTTGAGCAAATGACCTTTTTCTCTGGGCCTTGGCCTTGCCCTCCTGGGGAGCTCTTGGAGGTGCTTCTGCATGTCCTGGCACCCTGCTGGGCGGTGTGGGGGCGTGTGTGCAGGGGGAAGGGGTTCCCACTCTCCCGAGCGCCTCAGTCCCTGAAGTGGGTATGGCCAGCGCCATTTCCCAGATGAGGAAACTGAGGCCAAAGAGAGTGATTTGTCCAAAGTCAGAGGAATGCTGGGACCAGAACCTTACCCGTTGGGCCCCAAAGCCTGAGACAGGGAGAAGCAAACTGGGGACAGGGATGGGACTGCTGAGCAGGGCAGGTGGCCCAGAGGTCCAGGTGTGGCTGGGTCTGGCTGAGTGTTGGTGTGTGGCCCTGACCCCATCCCCTGCCCGTCCGTCTCTCTGGACAGAGGATCTACTACCTGTCTTTGGAATTCTACATGGGACGGACGCTACAGAACACCATGGTGAACCTGGCCTTAGAGAATGCCTGTGACGAGGCCACCTACCAGGTATGTGTGGGGTGGGGCAAGCCATGGGGACTGGGGGATTCCCCTGCTGACACTTGACCCTGACCACTGTCACCCTCACCCCTCCAGCTGGGCCTGGACATGGAGGAGCTGGAGGAAATTGAGGAGGACGCGGGGCTGGGCAATGGGGGCCTGGGCCGGCTGGCAGGTAAGTGGACAGGGCCATGAGGGTGGAGCGGGCCGATGGGGTCCTCCGTGCTGGGTCCCTGACACCTGCCTCCCTGCACACCCCCAGCCTGCTTTCTCGACTCCATGGCAACACTGGGCCTAGCCGCCTATGGCTACGGGATTCGCTATGAGTTTGGGATTTTTAACCAGAAGATCTCCGGGGGCTGGCAGGTGAGCAGCCTTGGCTCTAACCTTGTGGGGTCTAGTCAGGATGGGGAAGACCCCCACTTGTTTCTTATCTCCGAATAGGTCCGAAACAGCCCCCCAAGCTCTGTGGAAAGCATCCTTGCTACTCCCCACCCCCCAACCCAAAGCCAGCTGGTGGCCCTCAAACAGGTTGTCTGTGTCCCACTGGATAGCCCAGCAGACCAGGGGCCCACCTCAGAGCCCCTAACTTACACTTGGTGTAGGGTACACGGGCCCACAGCCCCCGCCCTGTCCCACCGTGCACTGTGGTGTAAATGCCTGCGCTGATGCTGCCGGCCTTTCTCCCTGACCTGCCCTGGGTGCAGATGGAGGAGGCTGATGACTGGCTTCGCTACGGCAACCCCTGGGAGAAGGCCCGTCCCGAGTTCACACTACCTGTGCACTTCTATGGCCATGTGGAGCACACCAGCCAGGGTGCCAAGTGGGTGGACACACAGGTAAGGATGAAGCTGGGGGTCGGGGGAGCTCAGAGAAGGGGAGGGAAGAGAAGGAAGCCCAGAGAGGAAGCAGGACCCAGTGTATTTTACAACTGAGGATGCTGAGACTCAGAGAGGTTAAGTGACTTACTCAAAGTCACACAGCTGAAGCCAGGAAAGACTGGATACAGGGACACAGGGGAGCCAGTCTAAGTACTGAGCGTGGAAGGGGAGAGAGGCTGCCCTGCTCCCCCAGTGTCTCCCCATGACCTGGCTCCACTACACACCATGAGATTGATCAAAGGACCATCTCAGCGACTTGAGTCTGCCCTGAACATCTCAATAACAGCAGCTCAGAAGCGGGGACAGGAGAAAATTGGGACCTTCTGAAAGGAATTCACTCACCACACAGCAAGTTAGAGGAATCCTGAAACCAAACCAAATCTGGACACAGTGACTCATGCCCGTAATCCCAGCACTTTAGGAGGCCGAGGCGATAGGATGGCTTGAGTTCAGGATTTCAAGACCAGCCTGGGCAACATAGAGAGACCCTGTCTCTACAAAAAATTTAAAAAAAAAAAAAAAAAAAAAAAAAAAAGACTGGGGCAGTGGGTCATACCTGTAATCCCAGCAATTTGGGAGGTCAAGGTGGGCAGAATGCTTGAGCTCAGGAGTTCAAGACCAGCCTGGGCAACAGGGCAAAATCTGTCTACAAACAATACAAAAGTTAGCCAGGCATGATGATGTGCGCCTGTAGTCCCAGCTACTCGGGTGGCCAAAGTGGGAGAATTGCTTGAGCCCAGGAGCCTGGGTGACAGAGCCAGACCTCGTCTCAAAGAAAAAAATTTAAAAGTTAGCCAGGGTGCTGGTGCATGCCTGTAGTCCCAGTTACTTTGAGGCTTCAGTGGGAGGATCATTTGAGTCCAGGATTTCAAGGCTGCAGTGAGCTATGATTGCACAACTGCACTCCAGCCTGCGTGACAGAGTGAGATTCTGTTTCAAAAAATCAAAAAGACCAAAAACTGAAAACCTTAAAACCAAACCAGGTGTCCAAATCCCAGTTTAGGCTGGGCATGGTGGCTCACTCCTGTAATCTCAGCACTTTGGGAGGCCAAGGCAGGTGGATCACCTGAGGTCAGGAGTTCAAGACCAGTCTGACCAATATGGTGAAACCCAGTCTCTATTAAAAACACAAAAACATCAGCCAGGCATGGTGGCACATGCCTGTAATCCCAGCCACTCAGGAGGCTGAAGCCAGAGAATTGCTTGAATCTGGGAGGCGGAGGTTGCAGTGAGCCAAGATAGTGCCACTGCACTCCAACCTGGGCAGCAGAGTGAGGCTCCATCTCAAAAACAAACAAACAAAAAACAAATCCCAGTTCAGGCAATCTTCCTGCTGGAAGCTTCAGATCATCACCCCCAAGATGGGCTGCAGATAAACCACTAGGCTTTCAGAACTGAGCATTTGTTTGCTGTCATCCAGGTTAAGATGCAGTGGGGGCAGCTGGCAGTCCATGCCAGGTGCGCATGGCAGCTGGCACAAGTGGCTGTGGCTGGAAGGCAGGAGACCTGGCTCCCTCTGGTGCTGCCAGCCTAGCTGTGTGCTTGGGGATGGGTCCCTTCCCTTTCTGTGTGTCAGCTCCCACCCTGCTCCAATCAGGGTGACTGAGTGTGGGGAGGGAGGGCGATGCCCCTTAAAAGGGCTCCCTTGGCCGGGCGCGGTGGCTCAAGCCTGTAATCCCAGCACTTTGGGAGGCCGAGACGGGCGGATCACGAGGTCAGGAGATCGAGACCATCCTGGCGAACACGGTGAAACCCCGTCTCTACTAAAAATACAAAAAAAAAAAAATTAGCCGGGCGAGGTGGCGGGTGCCTGTAGTCCCAGCTACTCGGGAGGCTGAGGCAGGAGAATGGCGTAAACCCGGGAGGCGGAGCTTGCAGTGAGCTGAGATCCGGCCACTGCACTCCAGCCTGGGAGATAGAGCGAGACTCCGTCTCAAAAAAAAAAAAAAAAAAAAGGGCTCCCTTGGAGGAGTGAATGTACCCCTGGCACCGTGGTAGCAGACAATTACTGATGTTTGCTAGTTATGGAAGGCAGGGCAGAATTAGTCACCGTGAATTAGCCCTGTGGTCAACCAGACATGAGACCTTTGGATGGACTTGACCTCTGTGACCCCTTCAGCCTGGCCCTGGGTTTCCCCACCCCTCTCATGAATCCAGTGTCCTCTAGCTTTTGCTCAGGCCAGGCGGGCCAGCCCAGCCCCCATCGCAGCAGAGTGGTCGCCAACAGAGCCCCTCCTGGGCTCCGGGCTTATCACCTGCCTCCTTCCTTTCTCCTCACCACCGCCTGCCCAGGCAGGGCTTATGGGTGTCGGGGAGGTGTTGAGGGTGTCTTTGCTCTAGATGAGGTCCAGAGAGACTGTGGGGTTTGCTCATGGTTACCCAGCTCGTCGATGCTAGTGTCAGGACAAGAGCCTGTGTCTGCAGAGTGCAGGGATAAAGTCTTGATTCCCAGCCCTGAGGGGAGGGAGGCAATTGCCAGGGCTGGCCAGCTCCTGACAGGATTGCCCCCACAGGTGGTACTGGCCATGCCCTACGATACGCCCGTGCCCGGCTATCGCAACAACGTCGTCAACACCATGCGCCTCTGGTCTGCCAAGGCTCCCAATGACTTCAACCTCAAGGACTGTGAGTTCATCCGCTGGTAGCCAGCAGCCCCAGCCTGCCCGCTGGCCACGCCCAGCACAGGCCTTACCCTGTCCCCACTTTCGTCCCTCAGTCAACGTCGGTGGCTACATCCAGGCTGTGTTGGACCGAAACCTGGCAGAGAACATCTCTCGTGTCTTGTACCCCAATGATAATGTGCGTCACTCCCTGGGCTGGGGGCTGGAAGCCTGAGTCTTCGGAGTGGGGGTCAGGGAGAGCTGGGGAGGGACACTTGCTGGTGCCCTAGTCACACCCAGGGCATATTGCTGGCCTTGTGCATCCTGTACCCCCACCTCAAGTCTTTTGAGTGCAAGGACACCTGAGTCCTCAGGAAAGTGGGTTAGTGAAGGGCACTTTGGAGGGGCTGTTCCCTGGCGACACCCACAACACACTCAGTTCTTGTGCACCTCTTCCTGACACTGTCTCTCGCCACTAGTTCTTGGTGGAGGAAAGGCCCCTGGGTCCCAGAGAGGGGGACAGCTCAGGACTCAGGGGTCCCGGTATGGGTGGGAGTCCCTCCTGGCCACACCCACTGCAGCTTTAGGCCACGCCCCCACCACCCTGACTCACGCTGCCTCGTGCTGTGCCCAGTTCTTCGAAGGGAAGGAGCTGCGGCTGAAGCAGGAGTATTTCGTGGTGGCCGCCACCCTCCAGGACATCATCCGTCGCTTCAAGTCCTCCAAGTTCGGCTGCCGCGATCCCGTGCGCACGAACTTCGATGCCTTCCCAGATAAGGTAGCATGAGCATGGAGGGTGCCTCTGTGACTGGACAGTGTGTGCCAGGCCTCTCCCTCCAGCCTCAGCCTGCCTGCCCCATGTAATAGATAAGGGAGTGGAGGATGGGAGTGTGGGAGTGTCAGTTGCTCAGGATCCACAATCCACAGGCTCATAACCTGGGCTTCCCTCCTCCTCCTGCCCCACTCCCCCATTCCTCCCAACCCCGTGAGCGCCTGCCTGCCTCTGCCCACAGCCCAGTCACAGAACCGTGCTGGGCTCTCTGGGGGCCTCCAAATGGCACAGGACAGTGACCATAGCATGGAATGTGGTTTGGAGCCCAGACTGACTCCTCCCCCTACCCCAGGTGGCCATCCAGCTCAATGACACCCACCCCTCCCTGGCCATCCCCGAGCTGATGAGGATCCTGGTGGACCTGGAGCGGATGGACTGGGATAAGGTGGGCTTCAGGGCCCCTCTGCCCCATCTGATGCTCTCCACTTCGGAGTTCCCTTCCCAGTTTGGGAGCGTGGGAGGATATGAGTGGAGTGAACAGACTGGAGCCTGAGGCCAGAGGGACCATCCTGGAACCTGGCACTGCAGTGCGGGGGGACCCACTGGGCTGAGGTCAGCATCCTGACTGCCCACCTGTGTGCCAGGCATGGGATGTGACAGTGAGGACCTGTGCCTACACCAACCACACGGTGCTGCCTGAGGCCCTGGAGCGCTGGCCAGTGCACCTCTTGGAGACGCTGCTGCCGCGGCACCTCCAGATCATCTACGAGATCAACCAGCGCTTCCTCAACGTGAGTCGGGACGCTTGGGGGACAGTGTAGGGGTGAGGGGGAGGACACCCAGTCTGGGCCTGGGAGTTGGGGCGTCCAGCCGGGACCCTGAGACTCTGGGGCAGTGGGGGCTCTGGGCAGAGCTCTGGGGGTATGGGGCTGGGGACTGGGGACTGGGGTTTCTGGGTCTGGTCCTAGCTCTGGGCTCTCTGGGCACAGCGGGTGGCAGCCACATTCCCAGGGGACGTAGACAGGCTGCGGCGCATGTCGCTGGTGGAGGAGGGCGCAGTGAAGCGCATCAACATGGCACACCTGTGCATCGCGGGTTCGCACGCTGTCAACGGCGTGGCGCGCATCCACTCCGAGATCCTCAAGAAGACCATGTGAGCCCCGCTTTGCAGATCCCGCCCCTCTCTAGGCCCCACCCACTCCACGCCCCTGTCACAAGAAGCCCCGCCCTTCACCTACCGCTCTCTGTTCTCTGGCTCCTGGCGCCTTTCACAGGTGGTGTCATTCTTACAAGCACAGCAGCCCCTTCCAGTGCCACCCTGTCCTGAGATGATCCCCTCTTACACACAGCACCCCCAGCCTTTCCCAGGTCTGCATTCCCTGCATCCCCTTTCAGCAAGACACCAGGGTAGGGGTCCCAGGGCAGAGGCCTCCATCGTACAGGGGTGAGTGGTGACCTTCGTCCAACCTCATCCTGCAGCTTCAAAGACTTCTATGAGCTGGAGCCTCATAAGTTCCAGAATAAGACCAACGGCATCACCCCTCGGCGCTGGCTGGTTCTGTGTAACCCCGGGCTGGCAGAGGTCATTGCTGAGGTGAGAGGCCACCATAGGGCCAGCAGAGTCAACATGGGTCCCTGCAGGGATCAGCTGGGTATGGTCGTGTAGGTGGTTCACTGAGGCTGAAATCCCTCCTGCACTGTGTTCCCCAAGCCTGGCATCCGCCTGGAGGAGGGACACCATCTTATTTGCATGAGGGTGCTCTGTGTGCTAATGGAGGCCCTCGCTGTGGAGGTGAACCCAGCAGAGGTCACAGTCTAATGGAGGGAGTCATCCATGGGTCACATCTGAAGTGAGCCTGGAAGGGGGCAGATATCTGGTAGGGAAGGCGCAAGGTCACGCTGGCGTCAGGAAAAGGCCAGGAAGCCAGGAAGGCCTGCTGGGGTCAGATGGGGTCAGCCATCAGAGCTCAAGGACGGGAGGGGAGGAAGGTGCATGGATGCCCTGTGCCCCATCTGGGAGGCTGGAGGAGGAGGGGCTGGGAGGGCCCCCCAGAGCAGCCTGCTGGGTGGAGGGGGCTTGGCCGACCTGGAAAGGGCCCCTTCTGTGTTGAGAGGAGGGAGGACAGGGGGATGGGCTTGGCTGAGAGCCATTTTCCCACAGCGCATCGGGGAGGACTTCATCTCCGACCTGGACCAGCTGCGCAAATTGCTCTCCTTTGTGGATGATGAAGCTTTCATTCGGGATGTGGCCAAAGTGAAGCAGGTGGGGAGAGCTGCAACGTGGGACAGCTGTGCTGTGTGGAGAGCGCTGGAGGGGCCAGATGTCTGGGTCAGGTGTGGCAAATAGAGCTCATCTCTCCTGCCAGCCCAGGCCATTGGTGGAAGTTGGCTGGAGTCTGTGGTGGGAAGGCATCATCTGACCTCACGTGAACAGTGCTGACGTTGATTAGCAATGTCTACCCTGGTGCGGGAGTGGACAGAAGTAGCCAGTGAGCCTCCTGGCAGCCATCCTTCTGGGGCTGAGTGAATGGAGTGTGGACTGTAGGATCTCCTGAGGCTGTGGCCTATTGGTGAGCCCTTCCCTGTCTCTGCCTCCAGGAAAACAAGTTGAAGTTTGCTGCCTACCTAGAGAGGGAATACAAAGTCCACATCAACCCCAACTCACTCTTCGACATCCAGGTGAAGCGGATTCACGAATATAAACGACAGCTCCTCAACTGCCTCCATGTCATCACCCTGTATAATCGTGAGTGGCAGTCACTCTACCCTGTCTCTCAGTGCTCCCCTGTGTTCCTGAGGCATAGTACATACTGCCCACCCAACATCTCCTTTGGCCTTGGGACTACTCTCGGGGCATGGAATTATCCCCATTTCACAGATGGGCAAACTGAGGCTCAGAGAGGGGAAAGTAGCACTCACATAGCAAGTGATTTTCCGAGTCAGGCCTACTGTCTCCCAGCTCAGCCTCTGTCAGGAGCTACTACCCAGAGGGAAAAGTAGGCCTACTGGATCCCTCTCGTTTCTCCACAGGCATCAAGAGGGAGCCCAATAAGTTTTTTGTGCCTCGGACTGTGATGATTGGAGGGAAGGTGAGAAGCCAGGCTCCAGCCCTGGGCTCCCATCCTTTGATATATCCAGGTTGAGGTCAGCCTGGCTGAGTTGCAGGATAGGGGGTGGGGGACTAGGCAGTAGAGTTGACCCCAGACTTTGTCCCCTCAGGCTGCACCTGGGTACCACATGGCCAAGATGATCATCAGACTCATCACAGCCATTGGGGATGTGGTCAACCATGACCCGACAGTGGGTGACCGCCTCCGTGTCATCTTCCTGGAGAACTACCGAGTCTCACTGGCCGAGAAAGGTGGGTGCTGCCGACAGGGACCCTAGGGAGGCTTTGACCCTAGTTCAGTCTCAGGAAGAGGCATCAGTCATCTCTTCCTGGGATACTCGTACTTGAAAGAAGAATCTGGAAAGGGCAATGCTTAAACCATGAGGAAGCGGGCGTGGTGGCCAACGCCTGTAATCCCAGCACTGTGGGAGGCCAAGGTGGGTGGATCACCTGAGGTCAGGAGTTCAAGACCAGCCTGGCCACCATGGTGAAACCCCATCTGTACTAAAAATACAAAAATCAGCCGGGCGTGGTGGCGGGCACCTATAATCCCAGCTACTCGGGAGGCTGAAGCAGGAGAATCACTTGAACTTGGGAGGCAGAGGTTGCAGTGAGCTGAGATTGCGCCACTGCACTCCAGCCTGGGCAACAAAAGCAAAACTCCATCTCAAAAAGCAAAACAAGACAAAACAAAACAAAGCAAAAACCCCATGAGGATGCCCTCTAATGGTGGGCTATCAGGCAGTACACGATGAAATTACCTTCAAATCTTCAAGGTGGGGAAATCCAGGTTGGACCTAGATGGTCAAGAATCAACAAGAGGTGGAGGGCAGTGGGGGTGCGGTGTGAGAGGCAGGCTTGGCTGGTGAAGACTGGGAGTTTGGGGTGGAGCGACTCTGAGTCCGGCTATGCCTGGGGCCAGCCTAATCCGAGAGTCCCCAGCTGGTGTGAGGGTCTTCCCTGAGTTGACTTGTCCCCCTGCTGCCACCCCACAGTGATCCCAGCTGCAGACCTCTCTGAGCAGATCTCCACTGCGGGCACTGAGGCCTCAGGCACTGGCAACATGAAGTTCATGCTCAACGGGGCTCTGACCATTGGCACCATGGACGGGGCCAATGTGGAGATGGCAGAAGAGGCTGGAGAGGAAAACTTCTTCATCTTTGGCATGCGGGTGGAGGATGTGGATAAGCTTGACCAAAGAGGGTATGGGGGTCAGGGTTCACGGGGAAAAGACACTCAGGTGTGGCTGCTCGAGGGTGGTGCTGGGAGCAAGAGGCATGTCTGGAAAGGCTGGTCCAGGCCCAGCAAGGTCTTGGTCATGGCCAGCAGGATTCTGGGAAACTTTAGAGGGTGCTTCCAGCAAATAAGCTTAATGAAATGGGAAAAGAAAGAAGTAACACAGAACCGAAGGAAAAGGAAGAGAATATTATATCAACCCTAAGAGAGAATATTTTTTGGGAAATGGAAGTAAAAAAATCCTTGCTCCCTGGAAGTCATGGGCAAAAGGGAAATATGGGCACAGTAGTTACAAGGGGCCTATGGTCAGAAACAGTTCTTCAGAGGAGACATTATCCTGGCATTACATTAAAAAAATTTGTTTTTATTTTATTTTTATTTATTTTATTTTATTTTATTTTATTTTATTTTTTGAGACGGAGTCTCACTCTGTCGCCCAGGCTGGAGTGCAGTGGCCAGATCTCTGCTCACTGCAAGCTCCGCCTCCTGGGTTCACGCCATTCTCCTGCCTCAGCCTCCCAAGTAGCTGGGACTACAGGCGCCCGCCACCTCGCCCGGCTAATTTTTTGTATTTTTTAGTAGAGATGGGGTTTCACCGTGTTAGCCAGCATGGTCTCGATCTCCTGACCTCGTGATCCGCCCATCTCGGCCTCCCAAAGTGCTGGGATTACAGGCTTGAGCCACCGCGCCCGGCCATTTATTTTATTTTTATTATTTTTTTTGTTTTTGTTTTTGTTTTGTTTTGTTTTGAGACGGAGTCTTAGTCTTGCTCTGTCGCCCAGGCTGGAGTGCAGTGGCCCGGTCTCAGCTCACTGCAAGCTCCGCCTCCCGGGTTTATGCCATTCTCCTGCCTCAGCCTCCCGAGTAGCTGGGACTACAGGCGCCCGCCACCTCGCCCGGCTAGTTTTTTGTATTTTTTTTAGTAGAGACGGGGTTTCACCATGTTAGCCAGGATGGTCTCGATCTCCTGACCTCGTGATCCACCGGTCTCGGCCTCCCAAAGTGCTGGGATTACAGGCTTGAGCCACCGTGCCCGGCCTATTTTTATTTATTTATTTATTTTTTGAGATGGAGTCTTGCTCTGTCACCCAGGCTGGAGTACAGTGGCATGATCTCAGCTCACTGCAAGCAGCTCTGCCTCCTGGGTTCACGCCATTCTCCTGCCTCAGTCTCCCGAGTAGCTGAGACTACAGGCACCTGCCGCCACGCCTGGCTAATTTTTTGTATTTTTAGTAGAGATGGGGTTTCACCATGTTAGCCAGGATGGTCTCGATCTCCTGACCTTGTGATCCACCTGCCTCGGCCTCCCAAAGTGCTGGGATTACAGGTGTGAGCCACCGTGTCCGGCCTATTAATTTTTTTTTGAGATGGAATTTTTCTCTTGTTGCCCAGGCTGGAGTGCAGTAGCGCGATCTTGGCTCACTGCAGCCTCCACCTCCTGGGTACAAGCAATTCTCCTGCCTCAGCCTTCTGAGTAGCTGGGAGTACAGGTGCATGCCACCACACCTGGCTAATTTTTGTATTTTTCGTAAAGACGGGGTCTCATCATTTTGGCCAAGATGGTCTATATCTCCTGACCTCGTGATTCAACCACCTCAGCCTCCCAAGTGCTGGGCTTACAGGGGTGAGCCACTGTGCCTGGCCTATTTATTTTTAGTTTTTTGAGACAGAGTCACTCTGTCACCTAGGCTGGAGTGCAATGGCATGATCTTGGCTCACTGCAACCTCCGCCTCCCAGGTTTAAGTGATTCTTTCACCTCAGCCTCCTGAGTAGCTGGGATTACAGGCATCCACCGTTACGTGCAGCTAATTTTTATAGTTTTGCAGAGATGGGATTCTACCATGTTGGCCAGGCTGGTCTGGAACTCCTGACCTCAAGTAATCCGCCTGCCTCAGCTTCCCAAAGTCCTGGGTTTACAGGCATGAACCACCGCGGCCTTCTTGAATCCTGGAGAGAGATTTTCCCTGTTATTAGTCTTCAAAAATATTTTAAATGTTTGTATAACATTCCATCCTATGAGCATGTCACAACTTATTTAATCAATTCCATATGGCTGGACACTGAGGCTGATTTCCGGTTTGTTAAATATTACTGTGATGAGCAACCTTTTATTTATTTATTTATTTTTTTGAGACGGAGTCTGGCTCTGTCGCCCAGGCTGGAGTGCAGTGGCGCAATCTCGGCTCACTGCAAGCTCCGCCTCCCGGGTTCACGCCATTCTCCTGCCTCAGCCTCCCGAGTAGCTGGGACTACAGGCGCCCGCCACTGCGCCCGGCTAATTTTTTCTATTTTTAGAAGAGACGAGGTTTCACCATGGTCTCGATCTCCTGACCTTGTGATCCGCCCGCCTTGGCCTCCCAAAGTGCTGGGATTACAGGCGTGAGCCACCGCGCCCGGCCAACAACCTTTTAACATCTACGTCCACATCTGATGACTTCCTTAAGATAATTATCGGAAAGGCAATATTTCTGAGTTAAAAAGTATGAGTTCTTAAGGCTCTTGATACAGATTGCCAGACTGCTTTCCAGACAGTTTCTCCCAGTTTACCCTCCCACAACAGCTTCTCAGAGTTGGCATTAAACACTGAAAGGAGTTTCTCCTGTGAGGCTTCACTAGAAAGCTGGCTGTCCCATGGGCAGGAGGGAGCTGTGAGATGTTGTGATCGCAGTCCCCCATGCTCAGAACTAGGCCTGGAAGAACCCTCTGGCTGCAGGAGGGAGACAGTGCTGGAGGCGGCAGATGGGGGACTACTGTGGAGGCTGACACCGTAAGGCAGGGAGAGTCCCCTGAGAGTCGCATGAGGGGACAGGGATTAGACACTGTGGGGAGCGCTGGTTTCTGATTGGAAGGGTTAGGGTTTGAAACTGGCCTGTGGAGCACTTTGAGCCGTGGTGGGGGGGGCTGAGGGTCAGCTGAAGGGTTATCTTTTTTTTTTTTCTTGAGAAGGAGTCTCGTTCTGTTGCCCAGGCTGGAGTGCAATGGCATGATCTCGATTCATTGCAACCTCTGCCTCCCGGGTTCAAGTGATTCTTCCACCTCAGCCTCCCGAGGAACAACTGGGATTACGGACACACAACACCACGCCTGGCTACTTTTTGTATTTTTGTAGAGACCAGGTTTCACCATGTTCGTCAGGCTGGTCTTGATCTCCTGACCTCAGATGATCCACCCCCCTCAGCCTCCCAAATTGCTGGGATTACAGGCATGAGCCACCGTGCCCAGCCCAGTTGAAGGGTTGTACCTGTTAGCTGCTCTTGCAGTCCGAGGGCAAGGCCAGATGTGGACTTGGGCTACTGGAGCAGAAAAGCCATTTTGGAGCAAACAAACCGGTTAAGAGACAGCAGTGGCATGTGGAAGGAAAAGAGCTTGTTCGGGGGCCTTGGCTCTAACACTTAGCTTGTGTATCCTCCGGGCCTCAGTTTCCTCATTCACAAAGGAGGGATGAAAAGCTGAGCAGAGAAGGGGAGTTGCAGGGAGGCCCTCCGGGGTGTGTGTGGCAGCCCTGGGGAGCAGCAGGCCGGGCCTGAGTTTTGACCCTGGGGCATGGGACTTCTCAGCTTTTCTCTGGAAGAGGAGCCAGGAACCCCTTTCTGGGTAGCTGACTGCAGCTCTGTCCTGGCAGGTACAATGCCCAGGAGTACTATGACCGCATTCCTGAGCTTCGGCAGGTCATTGAGCAGCTGAGCAGTGGCTTCTTCTCCCCCAAACAGCCCGACCTGTTCAAGGACATTGTCAATATGCTTATGCACCATGACCGGTGAGCTGGCTGGCCCGGGAATCACGCAGGTGGGGCTGCTGGGTGGATCGAGGTTCAGGTTTGTGGTGGGGAAGCTGGACAGGGGTCCTGGCAGTTGAAGCCAGGAACCTTTGGAAGCAGCATGACCCTCCAGGTCCCCGGCTGTCCACTGGGACAGGGCAGGCTTGGCCCTTGACCTCATAGAACTTAACCTAGCCCCTAAAGGAATAGCACATGCCTATCCTTTCCCCTCCAGGTTTAAAGTCTTCGCAGATTATGAAGACTACATTAAATGCCAGGAGAAAGTCAGTGCCTTGTACAAGGTGAGGGGTCCTGGGCCAGGGGTTGGCAGGGCTTTGGTGGCCCTGGTTGGGATGAGGCAGAAGGTGGACATCCTGCCAGCAGAGTGAACCAGAGCTTCCCTTTGACCTGCAGAACCCAAGAGAGTGGACGCGGATGGTGATCCGGAACATAGCCACCTCTGGCAAGTTCTCCAGTGACCGCACCATTGCCCAGTATGCCCGGGAGATCTGGGGTGTGGAGCCTTCCCGCCAGCGCCTGCCAGCCCCGGATGAGGCCATCTGAGCCTCCAGTCCAGACCCCAAACCAGCCCTTGAGCCTGTGAGAATCCCCTGGGCCAGCCCAGCGCCTCATGCAGAGGGTGGGGTACTGGAGTTAGATCTCTAAGCCCCCTCCTGGAAGTCTCATTTTCCCCACTCTCAATGTCCCAGTGTCCAGCGTGACTAAGGACACGGACCCCCTTCCATCCTCGGGCTCCCGGTCCCCTCCTATTTATGGGGTCTGACCAACTGCACCCACTCCCCAATAAACTGATTCTCCTTGGGAGCCTCCTTACTCCTCGTTGTTGGGAAATATTTTTAGCTCTTGGCTGGCTCAATAGCAGCCGCGCAATCACCCTCTTATCCTCCACCCTCGGCAGGTGCGTCCCAGGGCGGGGCGGTGGTGGGAGGTGGAGGGGGCGACCCCGTGGGGGCGGGGCCTAGGCCTCTCCAGCCCTTTTCCTGGCGTCACCCTCCACGCCTCTCTTCCCAGTGCCGTGTCCATACTAGGTCAGCGACCAGCCTAGCTGGCCGGGGGCGGGGCGTCTGTCTGGGTGGGGCCCACCGGGGCTGGGAGCTGGGACTCGAGCTGAGGCCTCCCGGACCGTGGAGGATCCACGCTGTCGAGGGCAGGACCCAGCAGGGGGAGGAAGCAGAGGATGCTCGGCGCCTTCTTGGCTCCGCCCTTAGCCCCGCCCTACTGCGGCGTTTAAGGGTCTCTTAGCAGGTGGCTGCGCTCGATCCAAAGTCGGGGGAGTGGTAGGGCAGGGAACACTCGCAGACTGCCTAGGCTAGGCCATGTTACCCCCTCATTATGGGGAAACTAAGGAATAGAAAGGGCCTGTTTCTAGGTCTTACATTATCAAGACTGAGGTGCGGGGGCGGTCCTGGTTCCCCCGCCCCGAGGCTGGGAGGGGCACGCCTCGGAAGGGAGGTTTGGGGTCGGTGGTTTCATAGTGAGTGTGTGAAGCCAAATGGCCGGAAACCGTTACCCGCTCTCCTAGGCCCGGCTAGCGGGGACCCCAACCGCCTGCGGCTGCCCCTCCCAAGTTCCTCCCTGCTGGCCAGGCATCCAGGCCCCCAGTCTCCAGGCTGTGGAGAACCCACCGCCACATGCGGCTGCCCCTTTCCATTCGGCCCTGTGGGAAGCCAGGCTTCCGGGGCCCCGTTCCTCCTGTGTGAACTGGGCCCCCCGCCCCCATGCCCAGACATCAAGGCCACGTCTCCAGGTAGCCACAATTTCATTCCTCGCTCCCCACAGGCCCTTCTCCCCAAAATATTCCCATCTTGTCCTAGCCCCTCCCCCAGACTATCTCAAGGACCCGCTCTCCCCACGCCCCCGACCTCCACTAGGCCTGTGCCTCCCGCTGCCTGCAGGAAGACGCCGGGTCCCGGGCCGGGTTAGCCCCGTGGGAACGGTTTGTCTCGAAAACAGGAACCCGGGCTGGGGGCTGGGCGGGGCGCCCCTTCCCCACCGCAGTCCGCTTCCTGCCCCTCCCGGCTTCCTCCGCCCGACACCCAGGCAGGGCGGGGGGCACTGGGGCGTCTGGGGTTGAGGGAGGGGCTCTTCGTTTCGGTCCCCCCTCCGCGTCCCGGGCGGCGGGGCCTGCGCTCGCCCACCCTCGGGGCAGCCAATGGCGCAGCCCCCACCCGCGGCCCTGGCCTCCCGGGCGGCGCGGCAGGGGAGGGGTTAAGCTGCCGCAGGGACCGCCGCGTGCGGGGCAAGAGGGAGCCCCCAGTGGGGGTGGCGCAGCCGGCGGTGCGGAGGCCGGCGCAGGGGCGGAGGGGCGAGGGGGCGGCCCGGCGCGGGGGCGGGGGCGGGGCGGCGGGGAGCGGGGCCGCGGCGCGGAGAGCGGGCGGGAGCCGCAGCCGCAGCGAGGCTGGCGGGCGGAAGCGCACGGAGGTGGGGCCGGCCGGGCCGGTGCGGGCTCCTTGCGGCAGGTCCCAAGAGTGAGTGAGCGAGCGCGCGCCGGGCGCTAGGCAGAAGAGGGCACAGCCCCCAGGGACCCCCCCAGGGTGGCGCGGGCGGGCTGGGGTCGGCGGGCGGGTGGGGAGTCTGCGACCCGGGTCGGGGAGAGGGGGCAGCGGCCACGAGAGCTAAGGCGCCCTGGATCCCCAGAGGGCGGAGGACCTCCCCTGCGCATCTGGCTTTTCCTAGCCACGTTCCATCGGGGCCCTCCCCCGCGAACCCCCATTTGACAGATGCGAAAATTGAGGCTCCGAGAGGCCAAGTGATTCTCAAGGTCACACGAGGAGGCGGCACAGCCAGGCGGGGACGGCTCTGGGTGGCTTCTAGGAAAAGTCCGCCTGAGAACTCCGTACAGGAGCTCCCCCGTCCTCCAGCCTGGGGGAGTATGTGTAGGGCCGCGGTACCTTTCCGTGGGGCAAGGCTCTGCCAAAATCTGGGAGTGAAGGGAATCAGGGCGCTGGGACCGCAGGGCGGGCCCTGCATCGCAGATGGGAGGGGGGCGACGGAATGGGCGTGCGCACCCATGGGGGTGTGTGCATGTGTGTGGGAGTGTACATGCGTGGAGAAGCACTGCCTTGCGTGTGTGCACACGTGTGAGGATGTCAGCGCCTGTGTGGCCGCGGGACTCGAGGCTGGCCTGGCTCAAGTGAACAGCAGGTCCAGGAGGCGACCTCGTCCACGGGTTTGCATTCTGGGGTAGACGAACCGGGTATGTGTGCCTGAGGGTTCCTTCGTGCAGGTGTGCACGGGGTGTGGGTACCATTGTGTGTGAGAGACGGAGGATGGGAGGCTGGTGCCTGTGGCCCGGTGCGTGTAAGTGCGGGCGCCTGCACCTCCATGTAGGTCCCCGGCCTCCGACGAATAACTTGGGTGTGGAGTGTTTGCCCCAGGGTGCGTATGACCAGTGACCGGAGTTGCTAATGGTGTCATGCACCCACCGGCCACCCCCGGCGCGAGCGCCCTCCTCTGGACACCCTGCTCCGTGCGCGCTCACAGTTCGCCTGTGTGGGGCCAGGGCCGGGGTCAGGAGCCGGGGATAGGGAGGAAGAGGGCCTGTGGATGAGCTGAGCCGTGACCCCTGGGATCTTTGCGGAGGTGGCCTGGGAGCGCTCAGTTCCCAGGCTCAGGCTTCCCGTTGACGCCTCCGGGCCGCAGCGGTCTCCCCCCGCCCCAGGAATGTTCCTCTCCGATCCAGTCCGCCTCCCCTAGGGCAGGCCCCTGGGGGCTACCGCAGCCCCGCCTCGCCTTCCCGGGCGCTCGGGAAGAGGGGAGGCGGGCAGGACGCCTGGGTTCTCTCCTCCCCCCTCCCATACCAGGGAGAAATTCCTCCGAGGTCCCCTCAGGCTCCGGGTTCCCAAAATAACCCTGCGGGGGAAGGGAGGCTGTGGAGGGAGGGAAGCGGGAGGGGCGCAGAGCCGAGCTGCGGGGTGCTGCAGGTGCCTCTGGGGAGAGGACGCGAGGAGAAGGGAGCCTGCGGGGGCTGGGCGCCAGCCAGTCCTGGGATCCTGGCTTCCCCGTCCTCGTGAAGCCCCTCGGCCCTCCCGCGACTCCGAGGGTGGGCCGGAAGCCTGTCCGCGGGTCCATTTCCCAACTGGCGGGTTGCACCATCCCGGGCCAGACCGTTTAACCCCGGGAGTGGCCGCGGCGGACAACTCCGCCCCTGCCCAGCAGGGGGCGTGCCCGCCCCGCCCCGTTTCTGCCCGCGGGGCCGCTCCCCCCGCCCGCGCCTCCGCAGACTCCGGATCTGCCTCTCCCGGGACAGGGGTTCGGTCCGAGACCGGTGGGAGGCTCCCGGAGCGCAGTCTGAGCCCAGCCCACCCCGCGCTGGCGGCCATGGCGGGCACTCTGGACCTGGACAAGGGCTGCACGGTGGAGGAGCTGCTCCGCGGGTGCATCGAAGCCTTCGGTGAGTGGCTCGGGAGGGCACACGGAGCCTGAGCCCAGCCCCGAGTCTGAGCCCGGGTCCCTGCCTCCCAGGCACCATCCAGGGCACAGCCCTGACCCGCACCCACCCAGCTCCGCAGCGTGCAGTCTCTTTAACTAAAGCCTCCTCTGCATCGCAGGGCAGAGAGATGCACGCCCTTCAGACAGATGAGGTTTCCCTTCTCTAGCCTTCGCCAGCGGCGGCGAAGGGAGAGCCCGGTCCCTGACTCTGACACTTGAGGGGCATTATCTGTCTCCTGGGGAATCCGGAGGAACTCTCTATCTCTGGCCTGGGAGCTGTTTCCGGCTAATGGGGGGCGGCTTATCTGGTGAAGGGGTGCCCCTTCCCCCAAGCGCTCAGGAAATGACCTCTGGATTCTTGACCCCTGGGAACCCAGGCTCCTTCCGCCCCAGCTGGTTCCCCTCCGGACGATGGGCGGCTCGGGCGCTCCTCTCCTCCCGTCCTCAGGGCCTGTCTATCCCTCGCCCACCCCACCTTTCCTCTCTAATTAGCCTCCTGCTCTCGGAGTCCTGGGCAAGCAGGAGGTGGGCGGGGTCGAGCATGCACCCGAAGGGCCGATACCCAGCGGGCTGCGGGGTGGTGGTGAGGCATGGTCGCTGCGGACCCAGCTCAGCCGCCTGTCTTTGACCCTTCGGAGTCAGATGACTCCGGGAAGGTACGGGACCCGCAGCTGGTGCGCATGTTCCTCATGATGCACCCCTGGTACATCCCCTCCTCTCAGCTGGCGGCCAAGCTGCTCCACATATATCCTTCGCCCGCCTTGCCAAGACCCCCGCCGTCGGAGCCCATGCGCAGCCCCTCTGCCCAGCCCAGGCGCAGAATGAGCCTGGCTCCTAAGCATAGGCGGCTCCCAGCGCTCAGGCGTCGCCCCAGCCTCCAACCAGGGCTTAGGCTCTGTCCCCTCCTTGCTCCTGGTGACTCGGCCCTGTCCCCAGCCTCTGTCCCCAGCCGAGGCCTTGCCCTCCTCCTCCCTAGAGTCTAGGGCCTGCCCCTGTTCCAGGCCTCGGTCCGCCCTGTGCATCTCTCTCTCCCAGAGGCCAGGCTGTGCTCTCAGCCTCCCTCAGCACCTAGTCCTCCACCCCCACCTCCAACCCTTCCCAGAGCGCAGGTCTCACCCCCAGCATTCCCGCAGAGCGCAGGCCCCATCCCTAGAACGTGTCTCCTAGAACCAGGCCCCGCCCCCAGCCTCCCTCCCCTCGGGCCTCCCTTTTTAGAGTTAAGCGGCCTCCTTAACTCTCTCCTTCACCTACCAACAATCCCGGAAAGACAACTCCAATTCCCTGCAGGTGAAAACGTGCCACCTGGTCAGGTGAGTCTTTCCCCTGGGGCTCTGACCCCTCCCCTTTCTCCCTTCTCTCTGGCTTCAGGCTGGCCTGGAGGAGGGGGCAGGGCGCTGCTTCTGGGAGTGGGTTTGAACCCTGGTTTGTCTGGGTGGGCTGTGCTGCCACAGGCCCACCCCTTCCTGGGTCTGGGCCTTAATTTTCTTTTCTGTGCAGTGCAGGTGGTTGTCTAAAGGGTCTAATGTACACTTGGAGAAGGAAAGAGCTGGAACCATAGTTTAAGGCTCTTTTTCCTTGGGTGACTACAATCTCAAATAGCTTCTTGCAGCCTGCTGGGTGATGGTGGGGGAAGGGCTGTCTTGGGTGACTCCCCTCTCCTCCAGGTACTGGATCTCTGCCTTCCCGGCGGAGTTTGACTTGAACCCGGAGCTGGCTGAGCAGATCAAGGAGCTGAAGGCTCTGCTAGACCAAGAAGGGAACCGGCGGCACAGCAGCCTCATCGACATAGACAGCGTGTGCGTGGGGGGAGTACAGAGGGCTGGGGGGGCACTCAGTATCCTATACCATCTGTGCTTAATAAATGTCTGTTGAACTGAATGAGTGAGGGTCATGTCACTCTCTCGCTTAAAAACCTTCCATGGCTCCCTATTGCCTTCAATATGCCTTCTTTGGGCAGCTTGGCGTTCCTGCCTCATCTTCCACTGCCACCGCCCATCCCACACACCTCCTCCTGTAGCTGCGTTGGGTTGCCTCCCCGTCAGCTGAGCTCCCGAGTCCTTTCCCACCATGGTGTTCTGCTCATATCATCCCCTTGCTGCCTCCTCCGTGTTACCAAGACTCAGCTCAGGCATGAAGTCTCCACGGGCTCTGAGGGTTCAGGGCTCTTCCAGGGTAGAATTTGTCATTCCCTCCTCTGTTCTCCATGGCACTTTGTACAGACTCCTGTACAAAGACCTCTGTACATGTGTCACGCTGTTTTGTGATCATGTGTTTCTGTGTCTGTCTCCCTCAGTAGACTGTGAGCTCCTCGAGGGCAGGAACCGTGTCTTACTCATCTCTGTATTCCCAGCGCCTAGCACAGTGCCTGGCACAGAGTACGTTGTTCATAAACGTGTGTTGAATGCATGATGGGGTTGGGGGAGATATGGAGGAGTTGCTGGGACTGGGAACATTCGTGCCTAGGACAGTGCCTCGCATTGTGTAGGTCCTCACAGTGTGAATGGTGTGTCTGTGTGAGTGGGGGGCCACGAGGCATGTGAGTGTCCAGCAAAGGGCTCACTACTCCTGCCCCCCCAGCCCTACCTACAAGTGGAAGCGGCAGGTGACTCAGCGGAACCCTGTGGGACAGAAAAAGCGCAAGATGTCCTTGTTGTTTGACCACCTGGAGCCCATGGAGCTGGCGGAGCATCTCACCTACTTGGAGTATCGCTCCTTCTGCAAGATCCTGGTGCGGCCCGAGGGTGGGGGCAGTGGTCCAATGTGGGCTGGAAGGGGGTTCTAGGAGGGGCAGGGTCCCTGGGGTAGGCTGGGTCACAGGGTGCATCAGGGGTTTCAGTGCAACCACTGAAGGTCAGCTGGAGAGTGAGGAGGAGTGGCCATCAGTGAGGGGAGAGGCTGGCAAGGTGCTGAGGCCACTCCTCCTGCCCCCAGTTTCAGGACTATCACAGTTTTGTGACTCACGGCTGCACTGTGGACAACCCCGTCCTGGAGCGGTTCATCTCCCTCTTCAACAGCGTCTCGCAGTGGGTGCAGCTCATGATCCTCAGCAAACCTACAGCCCCACAGCGGGCCCTGGTCATCACACACTTTGTCCACGTGGCAGAGGTGCCTGTCCCTCCCTCCCTGTGTCTCCCAACCTCCCCACATGCTGGTCAGGCCAACCCTTCCCTTCCCCTAACCCACTGCCTTCTCTCCAGAAAGGCTGGGCCAAATTCTGGGCCCACTCAGTGACTCCCTGCCTCTGCCTCCCCATTTGCCTTCCAGAAGCTGCTGCAGCTGCAGAACTTCAACACGCTGATGGCAGTGGTCGGGGGCCTGAGCCACAGCTCCATCTCCCGCCTCAAGGAGACCCACAGCCACGTTAGCTCTGAGACCATCAAGGTGCCTGGGACTAGGGAGGGGCAGGTGCTTCCCAGATCTGTCTTCACTGGGTCCTCCCAGCAGCACTGGGGGCTGGGCACAACTGTCCTCATTTGACAGATACGGATATGGAGGCCCAGAGGGGTTAAGTGCTTTTCCCAGTTTGCACAATGGCAACAGCAGACTGGGGGCTCATAGGTCGTCATGGACCCCAAAACTAGTACTTTTTTTTTTTTTTTTTTTTTTTTTTTTTGAGACGGAGTCTCGCTCTGTCGCCCAGGCTGGAGTGCAGTGGCCGATCTCAGCTCACTGCAAGCTCCGCCTCCCGGGTTCACGCCATTCTCCTGCCTCAGCCTCCCGAGTAGCTGGGACTACAGGCGCCCGCCACCGCGCCCGGCTAGTTTTTTGTATTTTTTAGTAGAGACGGGGTTTCACCATGTTAGCCAGGATGGTCTCGATCTCCTGACCTCGTGATCCGCCCGTCTCGGCCTCCCAAAGTGCTAGGATTACAGGCTTGAGCCACCGCGCCCGGCCCTTTTTTTTTTTTTAAGACAGAGTCTCTCTCTGTTGTCCAGACTGGAGTTCAGTGGTGCAATCACAAACTCACTGCAGCCTTGAACTCCTGAGCTCAATTGATCCTCCCACCTCAGCCTCCTGAGTAGCTGGGACTATAGTGTACGCCACTATGCCTGGCTAATTTTTATATTATTATTAATTTTTTTTTTTTTTTTGATAGAGATGGGGTTTTGCCATGTTGCCCAGGCTGGTCTTGAACTCCTGGGCTCAAGTGATCCACCTACCTTGGCCTCCCAAAGTGCTGAGATTATGGTGTGAGCCATTATGCCTTGCCACTTGTACTTTCTTCTTTTCCTTGTCCTTCATTTATTATTGTTTTTGAAGTATTGAGTAATACACATATAAAAAAGTATATAAAAACTTATGAGACTGGGTGTGGTGGCTCACACCTCTAATCCCAGCACTTTGGGAAGCTGAGGTGGGCAGATCATGTGAGGTCAGGAGTTTGAGACCAGCCTGGCCAACATGGTGAAACCCCATCTCTACTAAAATACAAAAATTAGCCAGGCATGGTGGTGGGTGCCTGTAATCCCAGCTACTTGGGATGCTGAGGCAGGAGGAGAATTGCTTGAACTTGGGAGGCGGAGGTTGCAGTGAGCCAAGATCGTGCCACTGCACTCCAGCCTGGGCGACAGAGTGAGACTCCGTCTAAAAAAAAACAAAACAGTATATACAAACATATGAATCGTTTAAAGAAAAATTGTACAGAAAACGCTGTGTAACTACTGCCCAGGTTGGGAAATAGAACCTTGCCAGGCTCCCAAGTGCCCAACACTTTACAGCATAACTCCCTTCCCACGGCTTTTGCAATGATGATCTTGCTTTTCTTTATAGCTTCACCACGTAGGTATGCGGTCCAAAACAATGTGGGGCTTTTTGTTGTCTGTTTTGAACTTTCTATGAATGGAATGTTGTTTGTGTTATTTTATGTCTTGCTTCTTTCATTCCACATGGTTCTGAGAGTGTTTTCATTCTGTTATGTGAAACAATTGTTTTTTCATTTTCATTGCCATATAATATTTTATTGTATGTCTACCCCAATTCATTTATTCATTTTTTTGAGATGGAGTCTCTCTCTGTCATCCAGGCTGGAGTGCAGTGGCGAGACCTCAGATCACTGCAACCTCCGCCTCCTGGGTTCAAGTGATTCTCGTGCCTCAGCCTCCTGAGTAGCTGAGATTATCTGGCCAACTTTTTGTAGAGACAGGGTTTCACCATGTTGCTGAGGCTGGTCTTGAACTCCTGAGCTCAGGCAATCCACCTGCTTTAGCCTCCCAAAGTGCTGGGATTACAGACGTGAGCCACCGCGCCCAGCCTATCCCAGTTTATGTATTGATTCTATGTTGAATGTTGGGGTTTTTCCTTTCCTTTCCTTTTTTTTTTCTTGAGACGGAGTCTTGCTGTATCGCCAGGCTGGAGTGCAGTGGCACTAATTTGGCTCACTCTAACCTCCTCCTGGGTTCAAGCGATTCTCCTGCCTCAGCCTCCCAAGTAGCTGGGACTACAGGTATGCACCACCACACCCGGCTAATTTTTGTATTTTTTTAGTAGAGACGAGGTTTCACCATGTTGGCCAGGATGGTCTCCATCTCTTGACCTCATGAGCCGCCTGCCTTGGCCTCCCAAAGTGCTGGGATTACAGGCGTGAGCCACTGCGCCCGGCTGGTTTTTCCAGTTTTTGCTGTTTGGACGGGGCGATTGAGTACATTCTTCCAGGTCATTGTCCTGTGCTGCCTTGCCTCCCTGAGCCTCTGATTCTCCTGTTAAATGTTGATGATACTCTGCGTCCAGGCCTGGTTTAAAGGTGTGGTGCTTTTGGCAGTGAGTATTGCCTCGAATTAATGGCAATGAATTCAATCCCCAGGGGCTGAGAGAGCCGGTCCTGGGGGACAGTAAGGGAGAATTTTACTCTTTCACCTGTCCCTGACCCTGACTCCTCCTCACTCACTCCTACATTTCCAGGGCTGAGATAGGGAGGATAGTTGTGGGGGTATGACCCCTCTGCCCTTTGTCCCCCAGCTCTGGGAGGGTCTCACAGAACTAGTGACGGCGACAGGCAACTATGGCAACTACCGGCGCCGGCTGGCAGCCTGTGTGGGCTTCCGCTTCCCTATCCTGGGTGTGCACCTCAAGGACCTGGTGGCCTTGCAGCTGGCACTGCCTGACTGGCTGGACCCAGCCCGGACCCGGCTCAACGGGGCCAAGATGAAGCAGCTCTTTAGCATCCTGGAGGAGCTGGCCATGGTGACCAGCCTGCGGCCACCAGTACAGGCCAACCCCGACCTGCTGAGCCTGCTTACGGTGAGGAGCAGGGGGCAGGGAGGTGGGGAGCTGGGCACCAGGGGTTGACAGTTTCCCCGGGTCCCGGCGGTGGGTGTGGCCTGGGGCTCTGGGTTCTGACCAGGGAACTGAGATCTAGCATGGGCTCTGGGGTTTGGAGTGGATGCTGAGGAGGGGTCCAGGCTCTGGCTGGGGCTGTGGACTGAGGTCTGGTCTCCAGGCTGGCATGTGGACTGTGGGCAGTTTGAACTGGGCCTGGGTCCCGGTTTGAGTTCTGGCAGTGGGTTGTGTTCTAGGGCTGGGCCAAGCTCTGCGTTCTGCGGGCAGGGGTGGTTTCTAAGCATGGCCCTGGGCTGGGAGTGAAGTTCTGGGCTTGGCTTTGCACTTGGTCTTGGGGTCTAGGGTGGGAGTTGGGTTCTGGTTTAGATCCAGACTAGGTTCTAGACATTGGGCTGGGGCTTAGGTGTTAGGGTTTGGAGTGGATTCTTAGCTGCTTTTGTACTCTGGATGGGATCAGGGTTGAAAGCAGAGCTTGCGGCTGGGTTCTGACCTAGCTTCTTCCCTGACATCTTGGCAATATGTCATGTTCAAGGTTTGGGGCCATGCTGTGGTTTGATCTGTGCACTGGGACAGCGTGGGGTGGCTGTGCTGTGTTCTAAGCCAGGCTTTGTCCTGAGTCTAGCTTCTGACCCAAGCTCTGGGCTGAGCTGTGGCCTCTAGGTGGAGACCCTGGGCTCTGTGGCCATGGGCAGGGGCCAGTGGGTGTGATCAGACCTGTATGTCCCAGGTGTCTCTGGATCAGTATCAGACGGAGGATGAGCTGTACCAACTGTCCCTGCAGCGGGAGCCGCGCTCCAAGTCCTCGGTGAGGGGGTACTCTCTCCTCTCCACTCTGCCCCTCCCTCCTGAGAATCCCAGGATGTGAGGACAGGAAGAGATCTTAGCAGCCACCTCACCATCCTTCTTGTAGGACAGAGGCATCCTGGGGGCAGGGCACAGTGTTGAGCAGACTTCCCTCTCCCAGGGATTCCCCTCTCTGTTCCCCTGGGCTCTGGGCTCCCCCTGCCTCTGGCCCTAGCTTAGGCCTGACCATTTCCATAGCCAACCAGCCCCACGAGTTGCACCCCACCACCTCGGCCCCCGGTGCTGGAGGAGTGGACCTCGGCTGCCAAACCTAAGCTGGATCAGGCCCTCGTGGTGGAGCACATCGAGAAGATGGTGGAGGTGAGCTCCTGCGGAGCCTGAGCAGTGTGTGGGGAGAGGCCAGTTTGCCGGAGCACTGCCCTGGAAGCCAGCATGAGTGTCCTGTTCAAGACCCAGCACTAAGCCCCCAGGAGTCACAGGGCCTGGCAGGCCATCTGCACAGGGCTGAGGTGCCCATGGGTAGGGTGGGGGCGGGGCTATGGAACAGGGGCAGTGTCAGAGACCTCTCTGAGACACACCTCATCAAATGGACTGGGAATGTGGGAAGGGACAGGACCTGATGTCCCCTTTACTCTCCCCTCTCCCGGCTCTGTGTGTCCCTCTGTATGCCCCAGTCTGTGTTCCGGAACTTTGACGTCGATGGGGATGGCCACATCTCACAGGAAGAATTCCAGATCATCCGTGGGAACTTCCCTTACCTCAGCGCCTTTGGGGACCTCGACCAGAACCAGTGAGGAGGGCTGGGGGCCTGGGGGAGAGGGAAGGCAACCTAGCCCACTTCCGCCTGGGCTTCAGTTTCTTGTGTGCAAGATAAGGTCACTAAACCAGACCGTCTTGGCCTGGGAAGCTGCCAGTGTGGGAAGGGGCACTTGCTTTTGTGGGGAGGAGAGGCTGTCAGCTGTGGAGGTGCAGTGGTATCTCATGAGTTCAGACAGATGGGGGGCTCCACCTGAGTCTTGCAAAGACTGTGGCCTGGGGACAGTGGCTACAGAAGTGCTGCTTTATTTGTGGAGCTCACAGCTGTCAAGAAGTGTGGGCAAGTTGAACTCCTGGATAGCCTGTTTTAATGAATAGATAAGAAAAGTTTATAATTAGTGGTACCCATTTGCTTATCAACAGTTTATATGCTGACAATTTGGAAAAACAGCTGGTTCTCTGAAGTAGCTGAAACATGCCCCCTGCAGCCAGATTCATGCCCTATTTTTGCTGAGCAGACAAAACTCCATTCAAAATTTACAGTCCATCTCACGTCGATTTATTTTTTAATGTTACCTGTATTTCAAAAATCTGTTGTTTTTTATTTCCACATTACAAAAATCCATGGTAAAATAAAATCTAGGTAGTAAAGTAATTTTATAGTGAACAAAGTGTTTAAAGTAAGAAATGAGAGGCCAGGCGCAGTGGCTCATGCCTGTAATCCTAGCACTTTGGGAGACTAAGGTGGCAGGATCAATTCAGGCCAGGAGTTCGAGCCCAGCCTGGGCAACATATTAAGACCCTGTCTCTACAAAAATTAATTTTTTTTGTTGTTGTTTTTGGAGACAGAGTCTCACTCTGTTGCCCAGGCTGGAGTGCAGTGGCACAATCTTGGCTCACTGCAACCTCCACCTCCTGGGTTCAAGTGATTCTCCTGCCTCAGCTTCCCAAGTAGCTGGGATGACAGGCATGTACCACGCACCTGGCTAATTTTTGTATTTTTAGCAGAGATGGGGTTTTACCATGTTGGCCAACCTGCTCTCAAACTTGTGACCTCAAGTGATCCACCTGCCTCGGCCTCCCAAAGTGCTAGGACTACATGCATGAGCTACTGCTCCCAGCCTAAAAAGATTTTTTTTGGGCGTGGGTGGTGCGTGCCTGTAGTCCCAGCTACTCAGAAGGCTGAGGCAGGGGGATCCCTTGAGCCCAGGAGGTTGAGACTGCAGTGAGCTATGATCACACCACTGCACTTCAGCCTGGGTGACTGAGCGAGACCACGCCCATCAAAAAAAAAAAAAAAAAAAAAGGAAGAAATGAAAGTCCCCTCTTTCCTTTTCCGCTGGTAGAAGTTGCCATGATTAAACACTGTTGACAATATTAAGCTTAGCAGTATGTGGGTTCTTCCAGTCTTCTTTTCCCAGGCATGTGCACATTGATAGAGATTTTGTTTGTTTGGTGTCTGTTTCATGGACAAACAGGATTAGAGTATAAATCCAATTCTGCTTGTGGCTTTTACCGTAGCTGCTTTATTTCTTCTCCCAGAGTTTAGGCAGAGGTAGTTAAGCTCCATGTTTTCTCCCTGGGTTGGTGGGCGGATTTTTATCTAGACCACCTTTTCAGTGAGGATGACCCTTTGAGATGATGGAGGCCTCGGCTTCATGCAGCGCTCTCAGCTTTAACCCTCCACCTCTTGCAGGCCCCAGGCCGTGTATGTGTGCGTGTGTGTGTGTGTGTGTGTGTATGTGTGTGTTGGTGAGGGGGAAGCCTTGGTTGGGTATCAAAACCTAGCACCTGGTTTAGCAGGAGGGAGACCGGGCCCAACTCTCTGCGTCATTGTAAAGCTCCCTCTTGGTTTCTGGAACTTGGGGGTTTCCATTTCTTTTTTACAAAATTATCTATGCATTTACAGCAATAGTTGATATATCTTTATGCAGCATCTAGGTACTTGTAGTAGTGGGGTTCTCTTTCTTCTTTCTTTTTTTTTTTAATCACCCTCTTTTTTTTTGAGACAGAGTCTTGCTCTGTCGCTCAGGCTAGAGTGCAATGGCGTGATCTTGGCTCACTGCAACCTCTGCCTCCCAGGTTCAAGTAATTCTCTTGCCTCAGCCTCCTGAGTATCTGAGATTACAGGCACCGTGCCACCAGACCTGGCTAATTTTCTTTCTTTCTTTCTTTTTCTTTTTTCTGAGATGGAGTTTCACTCTTTGTTGCCCAGGCTAGGGTACAGTGGCACAATCTTGGCTCACTGCAACCTCCGCCTTCCAGGTTCAAGCGATTCTCCTGTCAGCCTCCCGAGTAGCTGGGATTACAGGTGCCTGCCATCATGCCTGGCTAGTTTTGTATTTTTAGTAGAGATGGAGTTTCACCATGTTGGGCAGGCTGGTCTTGAACTCCTGACCTCAGGTGATCCACCCGCCTTGGCCTCCCAAAGTGCTGGGATTACAGGTGTGAGCTACCGCGCCTCGCCTAATTTTTGTATTTTTAGTAGATACAGGATTTTACCATGTTGGCCAGGCTGGTCTCGAACTCCTGATCTCACCTCAGGTGATCTACCCACCTCAGGTGATCTGCCTACCTCATCCTCCCAAAGTGCTGGGATTACAGGCATGAGCCACTGTGTACCCAGCCTAAAAATCACCATCTTGACAGAACTGCATGCCTTGCTTTTTGCTTTTTTTCCGTCTTCATGCTTGTTTTCCACTTAACCCTTGATCACAGACATCTTTCCATGTGGATTCATGTAGAACTGCCTCATTCATTAGAACAGCTGCACAGTATTCCACTGTCCGGTTAGTCTATCATTTCCCTAACCATCCTCCTGCTGATGGACAGTTAGACTGTTCCAGTTTTTCATGACGATTCTACGCCAGGCTGCCGTGAATGTCCTTTTACTGATCCACTCAGGCCAGTATTTCTGTAGGAGAAATTCCTAGAAGTGGGATAATTGGATCAAAAGATATGCACATTCTAAATTAGGAGAGAGACTGCCAAACTGACCTCAGACAAGGTTGTACCAGTTTGCACCCCCATCGGCAGTGTACGAGTGCCTGCTTCCCAACTTCCTCGCCAACAGTGGATGCTATAAAAAGCTTCACAATTTTGCCAGTCTCATTGGCAAGTGGTATCTTGGTTAAATTTGCATTTCTTTAATACTAATGGGGGTAGGGTATCTTTTCATATGTCTATTGGCCATTTATTTCTTCTGTCAATTGCCTGTTCAGATTCCTTGTCTATTATTCTACTGGGTTTGTTGGTCTTTTTCTCATTGATTTTTAGAATCTCTGTTAATGGATATTAACCCTTTGCTGTTGAATGTGTTTGCAAATATTTTCTCCCTGTCTGTCATTTATATTGTCTTTTTTCACATAAAATTTAAAAACTTTTGTGTGCTCAGTATGTCAGTCTTTTCCTTTCTGGCTTCTCGGATTTGTGTTCTGTGTAGAAAGGCCCTCAGCCTCTCAAGATTATAAAATTATTATCTTGTATCTTTTTTTTTTTTTTGAGACAGGGTCTCTTGCTGTGTCATCCAGGGTGGAGTGCAGTGGCATGATCTTGGTTTGCTGCAACCTCCACCTCCCAGGTTCAAGTGATTCTCATGCCTCAGCCTCCAGAGTAGCTGGGACTACAGTCGCCTGCCACCACGCCTGGCTAATTTTTTGTATTTTTAGTAGAGACAGGGTTTTGTCATGTTGGCCAGGCTGGTCTCGAACTCCTGACCTCGTGATCCACCCGCCCTGGCCTCCCAAAGTGCTGGGATTACAGGCATAAGCCACTGCGTTTGGCCCTGTATTTTTTTCATTTTTTTTTTTTTTTTTTTTTTTGAGACGGAGTCTTGCTCTGTTGCCCAGGCTGGAGTGTAGTGGTGGGATCTCAGCTCACCGCAAGCTCCACTCCCGGGTTTACGCCATTCTCCCGCCTCAGCCTCCTGAGTAGCTGGGACTACAGGCGCCCGCCACCACGCCCAGCTAGTTTTTTGTATTGTTTTAGTACAGACGGGGTTTCACCGTGTTAGCCAGGATGGTCTCGGTCTCCTGACCTCGTGATCTGCCCGTCTCAGCCTCCCAAAGTGCTGGGATTAAAGGCTTGAGCCACTGCCCGGCCCCTATATTTCCTTCCTTCCTTCCTTCCTTCCTTCCTTCCTTCCTTCCTTCCTTCCTTCCTTCCTCCCTCCCTCCCTCCCTCCCTCCCTTCCTCCCTTCCTCCCTTCCTTCCTTCCTTTCTTCCTTTCTTCCTTTCTTTTCTTTCTCTTTCTTTCTTCTTTCTCTCTCTCTTTCTCTCTCTCTCTTTCTCTCTCTCTCTTTCTCTTTCTTCCTCCCTCCCTCCCTCCCTCCCTCCCTTCCTTCCTTCCTTCCTTCCTTCCTTCCTTCCTTCCTTCCTTCCTTCCTTCCTTCCTTCCTTCCTTCTTTCCTTCTTTCTTTCCTTCTTCTTTCTTTCTCTCTCTCTCTCTCTCTCTTTCTCTCTTTCTCTCTTTCTTTCTTTCTTGACAGAGTCTCGCTCTGTCGCCCAGGCTGGAGTGCAGTGGCGCAGTCTTGGCTCACTGCAAGCTCTGCCTCCCGGGTTAGCGCCATTCTCCTGCCTCAGCCTCCTGTGTTGCTGGGACTACAGGCGCCCGCCACCGCACCCGGCTAGTTTTTTTTTTTTTTTTTTTGTATTTTTAGTAGAGATGGGGTTTCACCGTGTTAGCCAGGATGGTCTCGATCTCCTGACCTCGTGATCCACCCGTCTCGGCCTCCCAAAGTACTGGGATTACAGGCATGAGCCATCGCGCCCGGCCCCCCTATATTTTTTTTCTAAATGGCCAGTTATCCTAATGCTCCCTTGATTTGAAGGACCACCTGGATCACACATTATGAGACCCCTCATACAGCAGGTGGGAGTCTCAAGCGAGGGCCAGTCCCGATGGGAAAAGCACTTGGTGGCTGAGGACCCTCCTATCTGTGCGGACACTGTTGTAAAACTTCACGTGCACTATCTAATTTAATCCTCACCAAAATCCTATGAAATATAGGAATGATCATTACACCCATTTATAGATAAGGAAACGGAGGGGCAGGGAGATTACTCGGCTACTCATTGGCAAATTGTCAAGAGGCAGAGAGGTAGAGCTGCGATTTGAACTGAGGTCTGTGTCTAGAACACATGCTCATTCTTTCCCTAAAATGTATTCACAGGTGAAAAAGGGCTTCCGCGGAAAGCCCTGGGTTATGTGGGAAACCCTGGATTTACAGATGTCTTTCCAGCAGGATGATGCAGGAGAGAGAGGGGTGCGATTTCTCCCAGTCTCTCCTGGTCGCAGAACTCATTAAAGAGTTCTCCCTGCTCAGGGCTCCCGACTGGTGTTGCACACAATACACTTCGGGAGCCCGAGGCTGATGGTTCCATGGAAAGTACACAGTCCTTTTAGTTTGCAAACCAAGTGTGAAGTGGGCAGGGCAGGCCACTGTTCTGAGAAGGAACCCAGGGAAAGGGACTGGCCCAAGACCACACACTGGTTAGCGGCACTTCCCACATCTGCCTGACCCCTAGTCCAGGGCTGCCTGCCTTTTCTTTACTCTGCACCAGGAGTCCAAAATCAGGAGTTCCATGAGGACACTGGGAACAGTGGGATGGGTTAGGCCAGCGGTGGATGGTCCTGGGGAGGGCCCGAGCTGAGGTGCCACCCAACTCCCCACAGGGATGGCTGCATCAGCAGGGAGGAGATGGTGTCTTATTTCCTGCGCTCCAGCTCTGTGCTGGGGGGCCGCATGGGCTTCGTACACAACTTCCAGGAGAGCAACTCCTTGCGCCCGGTCGCCTGCCGCCACTGCAAAGCCCTGGTGAGCGCCCCTTTCCCGGCTCACCGCCCAAGCCACGCCCCTCCAGCCCCGGCCCCGCCCTCCCTTCTGGCCCCGCCTCTGCCGGAGCCCTTTTCAAGCCTGGAAAACCTGGTTAATTCCGTCTCTCTCTCCTACTGCGGTTCTGCCCCTGGCCCTGAGGCGGGCTCTAAAGCCCCAGTCCCACCCTCAAGAAGAAAGAAGTAGAATCATCACCTCTAAATCCCACCTCCCACCACCGCCCCTCCTCTATTGCAGATCCTGGGCATCTACAAGCAGGGCCTCAAATGCCGAGGTGAGATGGAATGACTGGTAGGGCTGCTGGGCAGTGGTTTTTTTTTTTTTTTTTGGAGAGTTACTATTTTGGTGGGGCAATTGCCAAGGAGTGAAGTACCTTAAAAGCAGGCGCGTGGCCAGGCACGGTGGCTCACGCCTGTAATCCCAGCACTTTGGGAGGCCGAGGCGGGTGGATCACCTGAGGTCAGGAGTTAAAGACCAGCTTGACCAACACAGGGAAACCCCACCTCTACTAAAAACACAAAAGGTAGCTGGGCGTGGTGGCACCCACCTGTAATCCCAGCTACTCAGGAGGCTGAGGCATGAGAATTGCTTGAACCTGGGTTTCAAGTGATTCCACCTGGGTTTGCAGTGCGCTGAGATCACGCCACTGCACTCCAGCCTGGGCAACAGAGCGGGCTCTGTCTCAAAACAAAACAAAAAACAAAAAAACCCCAAAACCCCACAAAATCAGAGGTGCAAGATGATTGATATGAACGGAGTGGCCTTTAAGAGGCTATTTATTTTGATGAGGCAGCTGCCCAGGAACAGAGAACGTGGGAGAGGGCATAGACTGACAATTAGGAGGAGGAGAACACTTTGGAAGGAGACTCTCATTTTGGTGGGGCAGCTGCTCAGGAACAAAGGTTCCTGGGGAGGGGCGCAAGCCTGCGGGATGGGATGGAGGGTATTCTGACCAATGGCCCTGGCTGGACTCTCCATTTGCCCTCCCCCAGCCTGTGGTGTGAACTGCCACAAGCAGTGCAAGGATCGCCTGTCAGTTGAGTGTCGGCGCAGGGCCCAGAGTGTAAGCCTGGAGGGGTCTGCACCCTCACCCTCACCCACGCACAGCCACCATCACCGCGCTTTCAGCTTCTCCCTGCCCCGCCCTGGCAGGCGAGGCTCCAGGCCTCCAGGTAAGAGGGACTCATTCTGTGCCGGCCTGTGGAGGGAGGGGTGCAGGGCCATCGGGGCAAAGAAGGCAGGATGGAAGCCATTCCAAAGTGCATAATTCTCTTTTTGTGGTGGGATAATAAAGAAGGGACAGGTAAGGGTGCCAGAAAGTGGCCAGGGAGCCCTGGACCTTCTGAGGCTGAGGAGAGAGACTCTAATTTATAAAGAGGTATAATAGTGAAAGAGGCTTCAAGATTCCAATTACAGCCTTATTTTGTTGGAGGGATTAACGAAGGATTGGAGAAGGTGTTATATGAGCCATTGGCTTGCCTTTCCCTTTTTGGCTATTCTGGAGGCTCTTCTGGGGAAAGTCCCTTGCCCTGATAATGTCCTGGCAGCTCTCTTGGGGTCTTTGATGGTTTTAGGTCAGTTTGCTGAATGACAATTGGCCAAATGATTATTTTGCTGAGAACAGTCGGAACAACTATGTTAAACTGGGGTCTAAGGTAGTTGATCACAACTGTTTACGCTGGCATAAGTCCTCAAAAAACAGAGGCAGGCACAGGGCATACATCTTCAAAAATGGAAAAGATAAATCCATTTGCATTGAGCTTTCCAGAAGTGCTGGGGTCTAAAATGTGAAATACACACAAAATTGACATTTAAGCAAACTGCACTGACGAATCTGTGGCGGCAAAAAAACTGTGGCAAAACAAAAACATAGAAAAAGAGCCTCAAAAATTGGGCTGAGGTTGGGCGTGGTGGCTCACGCCTGTAATCCCAGCACTTTGGGAGGCTGAGGTGGGTGGATCACCTGAGGTCAGGAGTTGGAGACCAGCCTGGCCAACATGGCAAAACCTCGTCTCTACAGTACAAAAATACAAAAATTAGCTGGGCGTGGTGGTGGGCGCTTGTAATCTCAGCTACTTGGGAGGCTAAGGCAGGAGAATCGCTTGAACCTGGGAGGCAGAGGTTGCAGTGAGCCGAGATCATGCCATTGCACTCCAGTCTGGGCAACAGAGAGAGACTCTGTCTCAAAAAAAAATTGAGCCGTTAGGTCATGCAGGGAATTGATTTTTGGTGGATGGGTTTGCTTCTGGGATGATGTGGACGCCTCCTGTGGTGAGGGGAAGAAGGGTTGCCAAAGTCCCAGGGACCTGGAAGTGTGTTCTACAGCAATCCCCCTCCCAGCAGAGATCCGTGAGGAGGAGGTACAGACCGTGGAGGATGGGGTTTTTGACATCCACTTGTAATAGATGGTGAGTCCTCCCACATCAGGCACCAGAGCTCCCCACTGAGGGCTGGGGCGGGGGTGGGGAGTATCAGGGAAATGGGTGCTTTATCCAAATGGCCCCAAGCCAGGTGGGCTTCTACCTTGTTGTTGAGGGGGGTGTCTTCCTCAAAACCTGTTTTTCTCTTCCTAGCTGTGGTTGGATCAAGGACTCATTCCTGCCTTGGAGAAAAGACTTCAACCAGAGCAGGAAGCCTGGGGGTGTTGGGGCAGGAAACTGGGGTTGGGGGTGGGATATGAGGGTGGCATGCAGCTGAGGGCAGGGCCAGGGCTGGCGTCCCTAAGGTTGTACAGACTCTTGTGAATATTTGTATTTTCCAGATGGAATAAAAAGGCCCGTGTAATTAACCTTCACCATCAGTGCCTAGAATCCTGTGGGGTGAGGGGATGCTATACTCTACAGGAGGACAATCTTGGGAGCTAGAACTTTGTAGCAAGAGAAACTTGGGAGGTCTGGACTCTCATGTGTCTGGAATCTTGGGGGAGAGAATCTTAGAAGCAGAAAACCTTGGACTATAAGAATCTTGGGGAGGGTCTAGGATCTTGAGGAGACCAGATTCTTGGACATCTAAAACTTGAAACTAGTAGGGCTTGGCACCCGAGAATTGCAGGGCCAGTGGTCTTGCATACCCAAAGCCTTCAGCCCATGGCCAAAATTCCCTTGCTGGACAGGGGGCCTTTCAGCCCCTGCTTATATGCTTCCAGTATCAGGGCCCTCACTGCAGGAATCGTGGGAGGGAGGGGGGCAGTGCAGAGTTGCTGGCTGTGGGGGAAGGGAGGGAGGGCCCTGGGCAGTCTGAGGGCCCTGCTGGGCTTGTGCCTCAGGGCGGGGGCTGCACTCCTCGGCCTTGCAGCCTCCTGGCCTGGTGCTGCTGCCAGCCGGAAGGACAGTGACTTCCAGAGGAAATGCATATCGATCCTGCTTTCAGCCTCCGGTGGCGGCCTCTCCCAACCCAGCTCTTCCCTCCTGAGCCTGCAGCACGGAGGTTTTGGGGGTCACTGCTACCTGAAGAAGGCTAAGGCCACTTCTTTTTTTTTTTTTTGAGACGAAGTCTCCCAGGCTGGAGTGCAGTGGGCGATCTCGGCTCACTGCAACCTCCGCCTCCTGGGTTCAAGCAATTCCCTGCCTCAGCCTCCTGAGTAGCTGGGATTACAGGCACCTGCCACCATGCCTGGCTAATTTTTGTACTTTTAGTAGAGATGGGGGTTTCACTATCTTGGCCAGGCTGGTCTTGAACTCCTGACCTCATGATCCACCCGCCTCAGCCTCCCAAAGTGCTGGGATTACAGGTGTGAGCCACTGCACCTGGCCGGCTAAGGCCACTTCTAAGGCTGGTCTGGGAGTTTACGAAAGGTTCTGAAGCTGGGCTGGGCTGCCCTTGGAGTCAGGAGACTCCAGACAGCAGTCCTGACAATGGGAGCTACCTCCTACGTCCCCCAAACTGGGAGGTGCCCACAGCAGCTGTGGGATTGTCCTGGGGGTGGAGACCTGAGTACCTTCAACTCCAAAGCCCAGTATCTGCGGGCCTGGCCATGGCCTCAGTTCCCCCGTGAATGCCCCGGCCCCCTACTCCAGGGTTTCTCCACATCACATCCATCCCTGCTTTGAGACCCCACTCCCCCTGGCATATTCTTTATTTTGTGTCACTTCCTTCTCTTTCCTGGTCATACCTCTCCTGCAGGCCTACCCCGTGTTGGGCCCCCCAGCCCTGTCTCTGCATCGGTGCCCCCCTGCCCCTCCTTCTGTCCTCAGCCCCCTACACCCTTCCCCCTCTTGAGGCTGTAATATCCGTTTCACGATTTGGGGGCTGAGTTGCTATAACAACAGACGGCGATTGTGTTGTGAAGAGCAGCTCGCTCCTGTGCAGCCTGCCTCCTGTGCTGCCTCCATCCTTGCAGCCCAGTCGGCTCCTCTCCTCACCACCCTGTAGTTCCAGTCTGGCCTCTTCCTGGTGTGTGTGTGTGTGTGTGTGTGTGTGTGTGTGCATGCATATGTGTGTCCAGGTCTGCCTGTCTGGATGTGATGTGTAGCAGTCTTCATGGTTGCATGTGTCTGAATTTGGTGTCTGAGCTTCACGTTGTATGTGTCTGTGTGCATGTGTGTGCACAGACATGCATGCTGGATCTGCTGTGTTTCCCCTCCCCCATGTGTCCCCACTGGCCTTTGCACATGGGAGAAGGGCATGTGCTCAGCATATCACTCAACTGTCCACATCGGGTGGGTGCCTGTGTGCGGTGTGTGAGTATGGGGTGTGTCTTGAAGTGGCAGGTCCCAAATGCTTAGGCAATCTGAACCTTGGACCTTGCAGAGAGGAGAGATGTCCCTGTAGGTGGGAGGGGCAGGGAGGTGCAGCAGCTGCCCAGTGACCTTTTCTGCCCTTGATGGGCAAAGCCGGGGTTGGGGACAGGAGACAAGTGCTCATCCTTACCTCCCTCCCTGCCCAGACTCCTCTGTAAGAGTCTCTGTCTCTGTGAACCATTGCACCTGTCTGTTTATACCCTGATGCCTAGATGGACAAGGTGTGTGTATGTGCGTGTGTGTGTGTATGTGTCTGAGTGAGTGTAAGGAGGCTGCAGGAAGAGGAACAGTGGGGGATGGGCAGGAAAGTGGGCTGTGGGGTCAGAGAGGCGATTTCACATTCATAGGCCCTGACTCAGCAGTTCCATTCTCTGGCTCCTTCAGTGGCTTTGGTGGGGATGCCCTGAGGGTCTCTCCAAGGTCAGAGTGGGCCCCAAGTCTGGGACCTGGCTTAGGGATCACCCTTCTCGACTCCTAGGAAACACTCCTTGCAGCCTGGGTCCCCCTCTTACCCCGTCACAGGCTGGGGAAGGAGGTTCCCTTTGGGGGGCTGGTGTCCGTGTTAAGCCACTCAGTAACTGACCACTCTCTTCAAAGTGCCTGGGCAGGGGTCCAGGATGACTGTGGGCAGGTCTCCTGGGTGCACCTGTTCTGGGCATGCATTAATTGCCTGGTGTGGGTACCTGTGTGCACAAGTGTGTGTATTCTTGGGCAGTATATGCTTCCTGTGGGTGTGTTACCATGGTGGGGCATTTCTGCAGTGTTCTTGTGTGCCTCTGGGAATGCCCAGTGTTCACAGCTAGGTGTGCATGGCTGTGAGTGCCCGATGTGCATGCATTGGTGGTTGAATGTAAGTGTTCTTGCATGTTGCCTCTGGCTAAGGAAGTGCCAACTACCACCAGCTGTGCAGATCACAGACCCTGCAACAGAAATCAGGGTCCGGGAGTGAGCTGGCAGAATGGTCTGGCACGTGTGCGCGCACACACACACACACACACACGCACACACTCTCTGTCTCATTCAGCAGCCCAGTGACCAGCCTCCGGGTACACACACTAGGTGCCAGTGTGTGTACACTTTTATTGGCGGAGTGAGTGAAGGGCGTCCCCCAGTCCCCCACACTCGTACAGATGCACAGTGATGCATTTACCCTTACAGGAGAGAGCTGCGCCCCCCAGCACCACTCTAACTCTGAAACTCATGGATGGGAGGAGGAGAACAGAGAAGGGGGCTGCTGCCAGGTGCCCTCGGTCACCAGGCATGTGCAGCCGCAACCCCGCCCCCACACCTACTCGTACCCTAGTCCAGGGTTCCAGGCAGAACTTAGAGTTTGGCCTCAAACTCTGGGATTCCCATGAGGCAGGACTGGGAAACCCCCAAGTCCTAGGTCTACCCCGCCCCCATCTCTGCCTTTCCTTCCCCCACTGTTTCCGTCTTTATCCCAGCAAAGCCCCTTCCTCTTCAGTGCTGGGGGCTCCAAGCCAGGGGCCCTCCGGATGGTGGGAGGGGGGGCCAGGCTACCGGCTGGAAAAAGCCCCCAGCAGCCGTGCACCCACCGGGTTCCCCTTCTCTAGTCTCCTCGAAGCCTGGGCCCGTCCCTGAGCATAGCCGGCAGAGGGCGCTGCGGCCCAGGCCCCGCACCAGCCCTGCTCCCGCGGCGCCCCAAGTCGGGGTCCACAGCCTCTCCTTCGGCTCGTCCCAGCCCCTGTGCTGCGCGAAGACCCCCCCGGCCGTTGCGGGAGGGTGCGGGACCCAAGGCCCCGAACCAAGGGGCGAGGGGCGAGGGTTCCTGGGTTCCTGAAAAAGACACTGAGGCCGGGTTTGGGGTCCGCCTGGTTGGGGGCCCGGGCGCCCGAGAACCTCGAGAGGCTGGGAGGAGCGCGGGTGCCGCGGAGCCGGGACGCCTGGGTCCCGCGCGGGGGAGGGAGTGGGCCTGTGGAGCCGCCGGACTGGCGGCTTCTGCGCCCTTGCATTGGCTGCACTGCTCGTCCGTCAGCGCAGTGTGGTCCAATGCGCGCGTCTCGGGGGCGGGCACTGGTGCTGATGCTGCCGTCAGTCGGTGTTGCAGGGATGCGGCGGCGGGAGCAGCCGCCCTGACTCGCGGAGCATCCTCCTCGGAGAGGCACCGCGGCGGGGCGGGCGGGCGGGGACGCGGCGGGGAGTGAGAGAGGCGCGAGGCGGCAGACACCGCCAGCCCCGGCTCTGCCACCCGCCCGAGACGGAGACGGGGCGGCCCTGTGGCTCTGCTACCCACCCTCCAGCTTCTGGCGCCCCGAGAACCAGGTAAAAAGGGGGGGGGCTGCGGCGGAGACAGGCGGGGGGCGGGAGCCGATCGGGGGAGGGGAGCGGATCAGAGGGGGCGGGGGAGGCAGGACGGATGAATTGGGGGGCGGGGGCGCCGCGCTGAGAGGGCTGGCCGGGTGACAGAGAGGAGGCAAAGCCGCTGGGGGCTTGGGGGTCAGAGGCTCCTGTGGAAGGGGCACTGGCCCTGACAGCTGGGGAGAATGGGGAGGGGTGGGAGGGAGGGTCTTTGGGGGAAGGGATGGGGAGAGAAGGAGGGGCATCCAGAGGACTGTGAGGGGGTTCTAAAAGGGGGGTCCCCAGTCTGTGCTAGCCCCAGAGGCTGGAAGCAGCGCCGGGCCAGAGGGGCTGTTGTGTTCTGGAGGGTCTAACCAGCGAGAAACTGGGCTTCGTGGGAGGAGAGGAGAGGGGGCTGGAGAGGAGAGAGAAGTGGAGAGGGAAGGAAAGGGGCCAGGCCAAGGGCTTCGTCCTGAGAGGACCCACTGAGGACCAGGCTTTCCTGGGGGATGGGAGCCAAGGCGAGAAGAGGTTATTGGGAGAGGGCAGAGGGGAATGTGCCAAGGTGCTCCAGGCAGAGATGGGTCTGTGCTGGTGGAGAGCTGGGGAAGATGGGGTCTGAGGGAGAGGAGCGGAAGCTTGCGGGGGAAGGCTGGGGGTGATGAGAGAGGGAGACTGGGAAATCAGTAGGAGGGGGCTTTGCTGGGGTGGGAATGCGCTGGGGGCGGTGACAGGGTTCTGGTCAGAGAGTGCTGCAGGGGGAGAGGAAGCTGCTGGGCCCTTGGCTTGCTCCCCCACCCCTAAAGAGGAAGGGACCATTTCTCATGTCCCAGCCTCCTCCCCCAGCTGAAGCAGCAGTCTTCCCTGGGGTCTTTGGGTTGGGGTATGAGCCTTTGAACCCTTGATGGGCTCTTGGGGCACAACTGGCTTTGGGGTGCTGTTGTCTCCTTTATTCTCAGCCCCCTCCTGAGTCTTGGGAGAGGGCATTCGATGTCTCATTGAGCTAGCAAGGGCTGGGAGGGGCTTTTTCTTGGTGTCTGGAGGTGAAGGAGGAGGCTGTCCACCTGGAATAATGAAATAGATTTTTAGGGGGTGGGTCTTGGGTCCCCAGTCCCTTGGCTGCCCTGGGGGCTTCCAGATAGCCCTGTTTTTGTATGTGTTGGTGGGTGGGCATCTCTCCTCTTCCATTCATTCTTATCCTTCCCTCTTGTCCACCTTCCCAGTGTCTGGGTGTTCCTTTTGGGGGAGGGTAGACATTAGGGTCTTACTTTCTCTGTCTTCTGCCAGAGAAGGAGAAAGAAAGAAGGGGGAGGGAAGGAGAAGGGGAGGGAGGTCTGTGGTCCACTAACTGTGAGGCCTTCTGTTTTGTGGGTGCTTCAGCCCCTCAGTCCCTAGCTCCTCTTGCTTCCAGGGATGGCTCCAGGGATACTGGCATCTGAGGTGTGGCTGGATCTTTTGGGAGACAGGGGAGAAGGGTGTGCTGGGGGCTCTCCATTCATGCTAGAGGAAGTGTTCTCAGACCCATCCTGTCCTCAGATCCACAAGGGTGGGCGGGATGGATCAACCGGCCATGGCTGCTGGGCAGTTCTTTCCAGGAGCCTGGGCCTCTCCTGGCATCTTGGCCTGGGTTGAATCCATACGACAGTGGAGTTCTGAGAGGAGGGACTGGGTGATTGAGTGGCTGGTGGGGACCCCTCTTTCCTTCCAGGCTCAGTCACTACCCAGGTCCAGCTGCTCCCTCCTGCCTGCCCTTGCCAGTGACACAGACACTCTGACAATGATACACATGCTCAGTGGCACCCACCCAGACACACACCTACACAAGCACACACACCTGCGTACACAATACACCTCCTGGCAGCATACCGCCCACATTCCCCACCCAGAGAGGCTGCCACCTCGTGCCTGCCTCCTTGAGACCTCCCCCAGGTGCCTTGCTGTCATGTACACAACACACACACATGGTCACTACGTGCCCCCAGAGCCCCAAGCGCAGCACTGCCAGCCCTCACCCTTGGATGCACACAGCCCCCATCCAACCACTCACCTCCCCAGGCTCACAGCCATTGCAGGCACACCTGTGCTTCTTCCTCATACACCTTCAGTCCCTGCAACACACCCTCTCCTTCTAGACACCCCATCCCTCCCAGGTCTTCACAGCACATGTGCATACCCTCCTAGACACACCAGTCCCTGACCCCAGCAAGCTCATCCTGAAGTACCATGTGCATGTCTGTGTGGGTGCTGAGCACTTTGCCCCAGGCCTTTGTGTGTGTGCACGTGTGTGTGCACACCAACACACACTTGCTAATACACTTTATGCTGTGGTTCACCCCCTAAACCTCTCTTCTACTTTCTCTCTCACTCGCTTATCTTTGTACCTTCGGCCCAGGGCCTCCTACCCCTCCTGGTCACAACCACGACCCTTCCTGGTGGAGTCCAGCCCCCAGCTATACTTGGCTGCCCTGGGAGCCTTCCCATTTCTAAGTGGCCCCACCCCCCACATCAGTCCTCAGGCACAGGGGCCCCTACACCTGCCTGTGCACTGGAGACACTGTCCTTTCATTCGCAGCTCCCAAGTCCAGACCCCACAGGGATGCCCCGATTGTGTGTCCTCACCCGCCATCCACCCTGCTGCTCCATCTGTTGGTGCAGCTCCCCCACCCCTGCCCCTTCCACACTGATGGCCCTGTGGGCTCTTGGAGACTCATTCAACAAACAGTCTGATGCACACCTTCAGGGGTGTGCGTGGCACTTTGTTAGCATTTATGAAGCTGCTTCCCCACTGCCACCACTGCTGTTTGGCATGGTGGGGTGAGGGTGAGGCTGGGACTCCGCTGTGCTCCTCAGTGAGCCTCAGTTTCCTCACCTGTGAAATGGGATCCTCATCCCTACCTAATGGGATGTTACGAGGACTCACTGAGAGGACAATGATGGCAATGACAGTAGTAACAAGAACATTTATTGTGTACCTACTGTGTGCCTGGCCCTGTGCAAAGCACTCTGTAAACCTTACTTTGATGTATTTGTCAGGCACATAGAAAGTCCCCGTAAATGGTAGCTATTTTTATTGTCATTATCATAACCTTCCCTGCACACACACACGCATACACACACCTGTCATAGATACCTTTAGGAACATTCCCAGGCACCTCGTGCTTACTCACAAGGCCGCCCCGGAAGCCATCTGTCCCCTCTGCATCACTGGGGTGCACCCACCCAGGCTGCTGTGCCGCAGCTGTGCACAGCATAGGTATGCTTGGTGCTTATCCCTCCCACCACCTACCTCCATGCTCCCAAGCACCTGTCCTCCGGCCCCCACTGCACCGAGTCATTCCATTGCACCTCCATCCCCAGCCCACCTGCTTCCCCAGCTCCACAAAGTGGCAACAACCTTGTCCTGTGCACCCTGAGCTATCAGCTCCTGGGCCCAGCCCGCTCCCTGCTTCTCTCCATGACACAGAGAGCTGCTTGGAGACCCATGGACATGCTCACTCATGCCCAGCCCACCCTGGCATGGGACTCTGACTTATCTTTAGACCTGTTTGTTCCTTCTCCTGCCCTCTGAGTCAGGACAATTGACGAGCAGAGTTGAGGAGGACACGAGGGATAGGGATTAGACAGAACCAAATCTGAATCCCAGCTCCGCCATTTACTATTTGTGGGACCTTGGATGGGTCCCTTCTCCCCTTTGAATATCTATTTCCTCATCTGTAAAAGGAGCAGTGATAATACTTGTCTTGCTTACTTTTCTCACCAAACCCTGGTGAGGATCAAAGGAAACACTATGCACTCAGTACTGCAAACTGTAAAAGGCCGAGATGAGAAGTTTTAAAAATAATCATTAATACGACACACTTTTTTTTTCACATGTTAGTCTACGCCAGGCACTGTACTAGGTGCTTTATGTATGTTAATTCTAATTTTGACAACACTATTACTATCTGTATTTTATACATAAAGAAAGTGAAGCACAGAGAGGCTGGGTAACTTACCAAAGATCACACAGCTGGGTAGGGGTAGAGCTGGCATTTGAACCCAGGCTTTGGAGCCAGTGCCTCTAACCACTGTGCTGTCTTGTTTTTGCTGCTGCTGAGGTTATGGCTGGGTTTGGACAGGCATGGGGTCTTCCCTTTTTTTCTGCCAGATCATCACGGCTGGAAGGAAGGGGAGGTAGGAACTGTTCACTGTCTGCCAATCCTGCCTGGAGTTTCATGGGGGAGAAGGGACCCTCCCAAAAACACTCTGCACCTGAAAAGAACCTCAGGGGTCAAGCAGTCTGCTGTCCTCTTCCATATGATTCAAGAGCCTCCCCCACGCCGAGCCTCTCTGAGCAGCAGTCATCCGGTCTCACCTCAAACACCTCCACAGACGGGGAACTCACCGCCCCCCGAGGCAGCCTACTCCATTGTTGGATGCTTTAGATTGCCAGCCAGCAAGTTTCTCTTTAGCCTGAGCCAAAATCTCCCCCCGTAGCACGCACTTCTCCCACCTGTCCACGGGCTGCCTTCTGGGGCCACCAGAATGTGTGTAAACCCAGCTCTTCCTCCCTGGCGCCTGGAGGAGGCCCCTGCTGTCTCACTCCCAGCTGGCATGAGAGGATGCTGGCGTGAGGAGAGGAGAGCCAGAGGGAGGCCGGCATCCCCATGGCTGGAGGTGTGTGTATGGGCGTGTGTTTGTGTGTGTGGGCATTGACAGAGAGGGGGCTGTGTGGATGTGGGGAGAAGGCCCTTGGCCAGGGGCTCTGCTTGTGTGGGCATGGATCACCATTTGCATACATGCCCCTGGTGGTGTGGGGCTGAGGCCTTTGGTCAGGCAGGAGGGCCCAGGTCCAGGTCAGCAAGTGCAATGGGAGGTGTCTGGAATGGAAGGCCAGCGACCTTGGTTCTAGTCTTGCTTTTCTGTGTGATCCCAGGCCAGCTCACTGCCCCTCCCTGGGACTCAGTTTCCACATCAGGAAAAAAGGAGAAGATGAACCCCATGAGCTCTGAGGTCTCTGTCTCCCAGTCCCAAGAGTGGGCTTTAGAGCGGGGCACCTGAGAGAGCCGTGTCCCCTGTGAAGGCCAGATCAGAGGAGGGTGGCTCTGACCCCCAGACACAGTGGTAAAAGAAATGCCTTGGAGCCCTCACACCCTTTACCTGCCCTGTGGCCTCAGGCAAGTGAATTCATCGTTCTAAGCTCAGCTTCCTGGTCTGTAAGCCAGAGTGACAAAATGACCTCCTAGAAGCTGAAGGATTGAATACGACAGTGTACATGGGGTCCAGCCTGGTATCTGATGCAGACGGAGCCCAAAGCTTGCAGCCCAGAGGCTTCAGTGGCACTGACTTGGCCATGGGAAGATGAGGAGGAGGCCCTGGCCTAGGAGGACCCAGGAAGAGTTACCGGGAGAGGGTAATGTTGAGTTATTGGGAGAGGGTAATGTTGAGTTATCGGGAGAGGGTAATGTTATCAGGAGAGGGTAATGTTGGGGAGAGGCAGCAGAAGTCCTGAGGGCAGCCTAGCCACTTCCTGCCCCATCCACTCCAGCTTGGGCACCACTGGCCCAAGGCTGCTGAGTCTATCTGTGGGCGGGGGCAGGGTGGGAGGCACTAGGGAGCTGACTGGGTGCAGAACCCCAGGATTACTCAGGAGGTCAGCTCCTCAGAGGTGTGGTGGCTCTGGGCCAGCAGTGGGTTGGGTGGCAGTGTGCACTGCACTGACGTCAGTGAGCAGGCAGGTTCCCCAGGGCCACCCTGCAGTGTCCCTGCACTGGCAGTGGGCAATGGAAGCAGAAAAGTGGGCCCTGGGGGGGCAGTACTTGGACGCTGTGGGTGCAGGGGGGCTTCCTCTGCAATGCATAAACCTGGGGAGGAGCTGTTGCCTTGTACAACTCCAGGGGACACTGTTTACTTGATGTGGCCATATGAGGCAATGGCCCTGGCCTGTGGGGAGACCTCTGGAGAAAGGGTTGCTGCTGAGTTCCAGGAGCTGAGGAAGGATGGAGCATCCCAGGGTAGCAGGAGCCCCCTGTGTTCTGGGAGAAGGGTGGGTTGGAGGCTGGGTCGGCTGTAGCCTGGGCCTGGGGCGGGAGAGGCCTGGGGAGGGGAAAGGCGAGGGAAAGAGCAGCACATTTCCTGGACACTGAGTGTGGGAATGGAAAGGACCCAGGTGTCCGCTGGCTCACTCCTCCTGGGGCCATCTCTGCCTGGCAAGCGTGAAGCCACCCCAAGGGCCTGTGGATCCCTGGGGAGAGAGGACTCAGGGAGTGCTGGGGCTTCCTCCTGGTCAGCCCCGCAGCCCCTGTGCCCCCCGCAGCCTGGCTGGCCTCTGCTGCAGAGCTGTGGGCTGCGGGGAGAATGAGTAATGAACCTTGAGGGGCCGCAGGCCCAGACCTTGCTTCTGACCCTCCCTGGAGGCACCGCATAAGCCCAGCCTCTGTCCCTGAACCGGCTCACAGAAGCCTGCCTGCATGGCACCCCTCCCACTCTCCCTCCACATGGACCAGTAGAACCTCTACCTCCTGGACTCTCACCCCTTCACCTCCCTGCCCCTCCACCCAGATAACATTCCCTTTGGCTCTCAGGACCCAGGCATCTGCCTTCCAGCCTCTGACAGCCTCCCCACCATCTTTCACTCTATCTGTCCTCCTCCAACTTCCTGCCCCTAGCTTTTCCCACAGAACCCGTCTGCCATCTCCCTAAAGGGTGGTGGATGTGACCATGGCAGGGGGTCTGGGCTGGGGGTGAGGCAGATGAAAGAATCCCTCCTATTCTGAGCTTGGGGGTGAGTGGACAGCAGCACGAAATCCTATTCCCTCCGCCAGTGGAAATCGATAGCTAATTAATTCCCTCCCCAAAATAGTGTCCGGAGGTGGGGGTGGGTGCTGGGAGAGCAGCAGACAGAGGCTAGGCCAGGCCAGACTGAGATGGAGACCCTAGCAGGGAGGGAGGGAGGCACGCTGGTCACTCTTCTGGCCACAGGGCTGTCCCTTTGCTGAGGGTCTTTGGCTACCCCTTCTGGAAAAGAGGAAAAGCTTAGACCTTTCCCTCCTGCGACGCCTGAGGAGCCCCCTTCCCTGCCCTGGGCTGGGGATGCATGTGAGTGTGGGGGGGTGAGGGCGTCAATCAGGCTGGGAGCAGGTGCTGCATTTAATTTGATTGGCTAATTAGCCTGCACATGTTAATTATCTCCATTACCCAATGAGGAGAGGCAGTGGCAAAGCTATATATAACCTGACAGTGTTTGTAAGGAGTGGGGGCTGCTTGCCTGGATCTCCTCCCCACTGCCCAGGCAGAGGCAGTCCTTGGAGGGGTGCTGGGGCAGGACATTGGAGCCTTGTAGGATTGGGAGGGCAGCAGTCAGGAGTTGGATGGCAGGACCCAAGGGCTGAGCTTTACGGGCCTCTTGGAGATGGCTGCCCCAACGCTCCTGACTACCTTCTGAGGCCTTTTCTGTCCAATCTTCCTCTGCACAAGGGTTACTCTCCAGACGCCCCCTCGCTATGGCTTTTTAGGAGGTCCCTCGTTTCCATCCACATAGCTCTTTGGCTCCTCACTGCACCTCTGCAGCCTTCCCCTCCCGAAGTCAGCCCTCTGCTTATCTTCTGGTTCTCACCTCACTGAGTTACACCTGTGGCTGTCCTGTGCTTTTTCTATTTCCTGGGAATGCTGGAGTCAAGCAGACTTGGATCTGAGTCTCAGTTCCCCGCTGACTGGCCACGTGACCTTGGGCAAGTCCCCAGATCTCTTTACCTGGGTTTCCCCAGGGGTTAATGAGGATAATGGGACTTCTCAGAGTGATTATGTAAAATGACATTTGTAAAAATGCCCAGCACCCAGGGCACTGACAAATGCTGTTTGGATTTGGAATTTAATTTTCTCTGTCTTTTCTTTCATTTCTCCCCACTAGGCCACCTTTCTCCTCCATTACTCTTCCATCTCTGTCACTTTTCAGGTACTTCCTCTCCTTCCTCTTTCTCTCCCCTCTTGCTTCAGTCTTTCCCTGTCTTTTTCTAAACTCTAGCCCCTCCCTGTTTCTCTCCCAGGCTTCTCCCCACCTCCTTCCCTCCCTCCCTCCCCAAAATAAAATCAATGCAATATTCAGGAGGGTTGTTGGATATAAATAATTACGACTTGGAGTTTAACGAGATGCAAATTCCCCTCCCCGGCGTGGGGTATAAATTGCTCTCTGACAGCCCGTTACAAGGGTAATCATTTCAGAAAGGCAATTTTATGCAAATGAGCCTGCCTGCCTCCTGGTGGCTCCCCCAATCTTGGGTGGGGGGTGCGCAGAGGGAACTGAAGGGTGAAGAGAGCCCAGGTAGTGGGGCCAGTCCTGAGGCTGAGCACCGAGAACTGGAAGTTGAGGATGACAGACATTTAGCTTCAGAAAGGACCTGGGTTGATAAGCAGAGAGGCTGGGGCCTGGGAAGGGGCGAGCGTGGTTTTGGGGGAACTGGAGACACAGAATTGGATGCCAGTGTCCCTGCTAGGATAGAGAGGGCTTGGGACCTGGATATCTGGGTCCTGGCTGGCTTCTCTCCCTTGCCCCCTTCCCAGTCTGGTTACCCTGTGATACCATTGACGAATTGGCATTTAATTAATCCCAATGAATTATTTAGCAACTTCATTATCCAGTATCAAGGGCTGATGAGAGGAACAGTGGCTGGAGGTGGGAGCCAGGCAAAGACGTTGGGCGGTTCAGAGAAGGGGCTGGGGTCACCAGGCCGAGGAGAGTGACTAGCCTCACTCGAGGAGCTGGCCTTGTTCCTGACACCCAGGTCCTTTGAGAGGGTGAGGGCGCGGGCAGATGGGTTGGGCTCTTACAGGGCTGGAACGTGTCACCTCTCCCTGTCGACATCTCAAACCAATGCTGCCCCTAGTGCGTGCCATCTCTCCCAAGTGCTGGCCCCTGGAATCCGTGTCTCTTGCCTCGGAACCCTCTGCAGGTCAGGGCCTCTCGCTAAGTTATGTAGGGAAACAGTCTGGTGCCTGCTGATATGAGTGGGGAGCCCGGCACTGACAGCCCCTGTCGTTGGAGCCCCTCATTAACCCTTTCCTCTCTGTTCTCCCGCAGGCATCCCTCCCCGCTCTTCCGTCGGAGCCCGCGGCGGGGGAGGGGCGCCGCCGCCGCCACCCGAGGGAAGCCGGCGCCTGGTCCTCTGCGCGCCTCGCCCCGCGGCCGGGCCCATGGCACTGTGAGCCGGCAAGAGAGCCCCGCTCGGCGCGGGGAGCTCCCGGCCCCCTCCCGCCCCATGCGCCCGCGGCTCTGAAGCCTGAGCGGGGGCCGGGGGCCTGGCGGGGCCGGGGCCGCCGGAGGCATGGCGCCCGGGAGTCGGTGGCGGCTGCCACCGCCGCCGCCGCTGCTGCTGCTGCTGCTGCTGGCGCTGGCGGCGCGCGCGGACGGCCTGGAGTTCGGCGGCGGACCCGGGCAGTGGGCTCGCTACGCGCGCTGGGCAGGCGCGGCGAGCAGCGGCGAGCTTAGCTTCAGCCTGCGTACTAACGCCACGCGCGCGCTGCTGCTCTACCTGGATGACGGCGGCGACTGCGACTTCCTGGAGCTGCTGCTGGTAGACGGCCGCCTGCGGCTGCGCTTCACGCTTTCATGCGCCGAGCCGGCCACGCTGCAGCTGGACACGCCGGTGGCCGACGACCGCTGGCACATGGTGCTGCTGACACGCGACGCGCGCCGCACGGCGCTGGCGGTGGACGGCGAGGCCCGCGCCGCGGAGGTGCGCTCCAAGCGGCGCGAGATGCAGGTGGCCAGCGACCTGTTCGTGGGCGGCATCCCGCCCGACGTGCGCCTCTCGGCGCTCACGCTGAGCACCGTCAAGTACGAGCCGCCCTTCCGCGGCCTCTTGGCCAACCTGAAACTGGGCGAGCGGCCCCCCGCGCTGCTGGGCAGCCAGGGCCTGCGCGGCGCCACCGCCGACCCGCTGTGCGCGCCCGCGCGCAACCCCTGCGCCAACGGCGGCCTCTGCACTGTGCTGGCCCCCGGCGAGGTGGGCTGCGACTGCAGCCACACGGGCTTCGGCGGCAAGTTCTGCAGCGAAGGTGAGCTCCGGGGAGCGGCCGCCTGGCGCCTGGGCGCGGGGGTGAGGTCCTGGGGCGCCCCGTGGGGGTCGGAGCCTGTGGGGGCTCCTGAGGCACGGGGGCTGGGCGCGAGGGCTTGTGAGTGGGTGCGAGCGCGCCAGGACTGCGGGGACGCGTGTCCGGGCGAGGGCGCGTGGGGTTGGCGGTGGGCGGGGCGAGCGGGCGTGGCCGGCGTGGGCGTGGTCAGCGTGAGTCCCGCGGCGACCTGTGGGCAGCCTGTGTGGCCAGGTTCTGAAGGGGCTGCTGAGGGTGGGGTGCACGAAGCCCTGTGGGCTTGGTGGGTGAGGGGCTGTGAGGCGCTGGTGAAGGCTTGTGGATGGGGTCTGCGTGGACAGGGCTCATTAAAGGCAGTGGGCGGGGACCATGGGGCCCCTGGAGGACAGTGGGTGGGGCTTCTGCATAGAGCGGGACCTCGTATGAGGCCGTGAGGGGCGGTGGGTGGGGCCGGCGTGGAAAGGCCAGTGTGGGCAGGGCTTATGAGACAGGGGGCAGGACCTCGTATGAGGCCATGAGGGGCTGTGAGTGGGGCCTGTGTGGAAGGCCAGTGTGGGCGGGGTCTATGAGACAGGGGGCGGGGCCTCATGTGAGACCGTGAGGGGCTGAGTGGGGCCTGTGTGGAAGGCCAGTGTGGGCGGGGCCTCGTGTGAGACCGTGAGGGGCTATGAATAGGACCTGTGTGGAAGGCCAGTGTGGTCAGGGCCTACGAGACAGGGCAGACCTTGTATGAGGCTCTGAGGGGCTGAGTGGGGTCTGTGTGGAAGGCCAGTGTGAGCGGGGCCTATTAGACAGGGGACTGGGCCTCCTGTGAGATCATGAGGGGCTGAGCGGGGCCTGTGTGGGCGGGGCCTATGAGACAGGGGGCGAGGCCCCGTGTGAAACCGTGAGGGGCTGAGTGGGGCGTGTGTGGAGAGGCCAGTGTGGGCAGGGCCTATGAGACAGGGATTGGAGCCATGTGGTGGGGCCTTCGGGCAGGGGGGCGTAGTCGACAGTGGGTCGCAGTCTTTGAAGGTCCGCGAGTGAAGGGCGGGAAGTGTGGCCTGTGCGGCCTGAACAAGCACCAAGGGATGAGGGCCTAGGTGTGAGGACGCTGAGTGTAAGGAGAAGGGCACAATAGCGATTCCAGGGCAGGCGAGGGAGAATGGGGATTGCGAAGCTGTGGCCAGGAAGGGAGGGCTTCTTTTTCACCACAGAATCCTCAGAGCGCCTTCAAAGAGTAAAGGGAAAGCGAGGGAGAGGGTGGCTGAGGCTTCTCAGGCTCCTTACGAGGAGTGGACAGTTTGGGTGAGGGGCAGGGATGGCCAATAGTTTCTCTTGATGACAGACGGGGCGTGGAGCCCCTGAGAGCGTCGGGTTTGGTGGGAGATTGCTGGGCTGGGCAGGGCGAGGTGGGACCCTGGGCTGTGGGGCTGACTATGGAATGGCGCTTGGGAGAGAGGCTCAGCGGAGGGAGGGGTCCGGCCAGCACCCGCGCTGCCCGAGGCCGAGAGTCTTTCCAAGACCGTGAAGTGGAGAAGTGCGGGCGGGCCCTGGGCTGAGCGGCCCGGGGCAGGGCTGTGGTGTCGGGGGGCTGAGGGGAGGAGGCACTTGGAGGAGCCTCTTTCTTAAGGGTCTGGCTGGGCGGTGAGAAGGGGCTCCTCTATCAGTCTGGGGGCGGCGCATGCGCGTCTCTCCCCGCCCCTCGTCCCTGTTCTTCCAGTCCGTGTGTGCCTCAGGCCTGCCCTCCTCTCCCCTGGTCCCTCTAGAAGCTGTGGGCCACTCAGCGGTTGTGTGTGTGTGTTCGTCCTCCCTCCCGGGGCAGAGGCTTTTGAGGGAGCGTGTGCATGTGCACGTGTGCGCCAGCAAAACGAAATGGCCTGGTACTGCTTTGGGGATAAGTGTCCTGTGGCTGTGTGCCTATGGGCAGCCATGGGAGGGGCCCAGCCTGCAGGTGTGGCCCTGGGTGTGGGAAGCCTGCACTTGGGAGTGTCGTTTGCCTGCGCATCTGTAGTTGTGGTCGATGAATACATTAGAAAGTTCTGGGGATTGTTTTCTTGGGGTTATTGGTACAAGGTTGTGGGATGCCTCATGAGAAACTGTGTATTAAGTTAAGCTGACACCTTCTCACCCTTTCTCCAAGGAGTTCAGGTGTTTCCTAAACTGTGAAATTCTGTGTTGGTGTGTGTTTGCCTGCGTGTAGAGGCCCGCGAGTCTGGCAGTGTGTATTTGACGTGTGAATGGGTCTGTTTGAATAGCAGTGTTTGCAGATAGGAGCCTAGTGCCTAGTAGAGTGAGTAGTTCCCAAGTGTGAGGGTGTCTGCTCATGTGCCTGTGTTTTAATGTGAGGCTTCAGTAAGACAGCTGGAATGTATGAGGACTTTTTCTTTCCAGAACCTTAATTTGATCCTCTGGTTCCTCTACCCTTCCCCCAAAGCCCGCCTAAGAAAACAGGATGAACCATCCTCTAATTTGATGGAGGGAAAGCTCGAGCTGCAGGAGGTTAGGGTAACTGGTCCCTGGGCTCACTGTGGCTGAATTGGGCTTGGGTGTATGAAAAATGCAGCCAGAGGCACCTTGGTCAACCAGAGCCTTTGTGTCCATTCCCTGAGAGGATTCATTGGCCAGAGGCTTCCAGTGAGGCAAACAAGTGCATGCTTCTGAATATGGGTTGTGTGGTTGTGTGTCTAAGATGTGTTTGAGTAACTGTGGGAGAGGGATGGATGTGTGTATAATATGGCTTGGTATCAGATGAATGTTTGTGTCAGCTGTGGTGAAGCTGTGAGAGATGGTTGAGTATGTGTATCTGACCCATTGTGTGTGTGTGTATGTGTGAGATTCATGTAAGAAAAGGGAACGTGAGCCGGGTGCGGTGGCTCACACCTGTAATCCCAGCACTTTGGAGGCTGAAGTGGGCAGATTACTTGAGGTCAGGAGTTCGAGACCAGCCTGGCCAACATGGTGAAACCCCGTCTCTACTAAAAATACAAAAATCAACCAGGCATGGTGGCGGGTGCTTGTAATCCCCACTACTTGGGAAGCTGAGGCAGGAGAATTGCTTGAACCTGGGAGGTGGAGGTTGCAGTGAGCTGAGATGACACCACTGCACTCTAGCCTGGGCGACAAAATGAGACTCCATCTCAAAAAAAAAAAAAAAAAGGCCGGGTGCGGTGGCTCAAGCCTGTAATCCCAGCACTTTGGGAGGCCGAGACGGGCGGATCACGAGGTCAGGAGATCGAGACCATCCTGGCTAACCTGGTGAAACCCCGTCTCTACTAAAAAATACAAAAAACTAGCCGGGCGAGGTGGCGGGCGCCTGTAGTCCCAGCTACTCAGGAGGCTGAGGCAGGAGAATGGAGTAAACCCAGGAGGCGGAGCTTGCAGTGAGCTGAGATCCGGCCACTGCACTCCAGCCTGGGCGACAGAGCGAGACTCCGTCTCAAAAAAAAAAAAAAAAAAAAAAAAGGGAAAGTGAGATATAAGGTGGGTGCCAGCTGGTAGGGGCAGGGTTGCCTGTGTGTATGTGGTGTGTGTGTGATGTGTGTGTGTGGTATCTTTTGAGAGAGCAGTGCTTTGTGGTAAAGGGGGAGTGTTGTGTCTTTATTCATTTCTGTATTTCCAGCACCTAATCTGGTACCAGACACATAGTGGGTGTTTGATAAAGATTTGTGGAATGAATGGAGAGATGTTAATAAGTAATTGAGAGAATAAAGGCTTGGGGCAAAGCTGTACATACATATGAAAACATGTATGTATGTATTTTCAGATATATGTTGTGGGTGGGCATGGGGGTTGTAGGCACTGATTGCATCTGGAGATGACAGGCACAGCAACAACCCTACTGATTCCCTTCTTTTCTCTCCCCACTCTGCAACCTCATTTCTTCTTCAATTTGTTCCTTATTTCCTGGGTAGCTTTTATAATATCCTGTGCTCATTGTACTTCGAGTACTTTCTCATCCAGTCAAGGAGGAAAGACATGGGCTCCCATGGTTGGGTACTGGGGTGAGGAAGGAAGACTTTAAGGGGAGCAGGCCTGGCTCCTGATCTCTGAGACAACTCTAGGGGTCAGAATCCCCAGGCCTCCTTGGAGTTATAATCACTTTATCATCTGTTGTGAGTGGTTCCCAACTCTTTCTGAGACTGAGGAGTTTTTTGTTTGTTTGTTTGTTTGTTTTTTGAGACAGACTCTCGCTCTGTGCCCAGGCTGGAGTGCAATGGCACGAGCTCAGCTCACTGCAATCTCTGCCTCCTGGGGTCAAGTGATTATCCTGCCTCAGCCTCCCCAGTAGCTGGGATTACAGGCACCTGCCACTATGCCCAACTAATTTTTGTATTTTTAGTAGAGATGGGTTTTCACCATGTTGGTCAGGCTGGTCTCCAACTCCCGACCTCAGGTGATCTGCTTGCCTTTGCCTCTCAAAGTGCTGGGATTACAGGTGTGAGCCACCGCGCCTGGCCCACTGAGGACATTTTAAAAAGTCAGTAATTCACAGTACCCCTTCCAAAGTAGTTATTATTTTTATATCTGTTTAGTGTGAGTATAAATGACTCAAAGCTACTGTGAATTTGGAAAAGCTTTTAGATGACTTTGATGTTATATTTGCCATTGTGGTTAATAAAATATACATTAGAAAAATGGTTTTAGCTTTATATGCAAGATGTTTCAATCTGCCTTCAGATGTTTGGTGTGCATACGGATTTGTGTATCCTTTGGAATCCCTCCTGCTCTCCCAGGGTCTGGGCTTACTCATTGATGGAGAACCTCCATGCTAGGAAATTTGCATTCTCTCTCTCTCTCTCAGGGATCTGGCCACACATAATTGAAGACAGAGCTCAGTAGGAGTGGCTGAGAGTCTGTCTACTGTTGCTGATTATCTGCCAAAGCTGGGATAGAGTAGACTGGGATCTTGCAATTATTTGCATGTCAGTGCTTACTCATGTCACCTGTGTGTGTGGAGAAGGGGCTGAAAAGGGATCAAAGAAGAAGGGATGTGCAGGCATGTGTGTGAGACCTCAGGTGGAGTGATGGTGCAGGTGTTTAGAACAGAGTGTCAGGTATATACGATTTGCTCAGGAGAGAAATAGGAAACTAGTTGTAATGTGTGTGCTTGCAGGGAGGTAGACACACATGTCTCATGTGTTTTGTGTTAATGATTTAATTCAACAGGTAGTTATCAAGGCCTCCTTTGTGATAGACTGTGTGTTGGAGGCTACAGTGGGGTCAGAGATGAATAAGATGACTCTGTGCTCTGGGAGTTGACTGTTTTTTTTTTTTTTTTGAGGTGGAATTTTGCTCTTGTTGCCCAGGCTGGAGTGCAATGGCACAATCTTGGCTCACCGCAACCTCTGCCTTCCAGGTTCAAGCAAAGCAATTCTCCTGCCTCAGCCTCCCGAGTAGCTGGGATTGTAGGCATGCACCACCATGCCCGGCTAATTTTGTATTCTTAGTAGAGACGGGGTTTCTCCATGTTGGTCAGGCTGGTCTCAAACTCCCGACCTCAGGTGATCCGCCTGCCTCGGCCTCCCAAAGTGTTGGGATTATAGGCGTGAGCCACCGCACCTGGTCTGGGAGTTATTAAATTAGGGAAGCAGATATGAAATTGAGGAAGCAGATAAAAAAGCTGTCCAGTGTGGTGTTAAGAGATTCTGGCTCCAGACTGCCCAGGCAGTGACTTTATACTTAAACTCTCTTTGCCCCCATTTCCTTATCTATAAATGAAGATAATAATGGTACCTACCTTATAGAGTTATTGTGAAAATTAAATTAGCTAGTTTGTGTAAAGTGCTTAGAACAGTGCCTGGCACGTAGAAAATGCTCAATACATAATAGCAAAACAACAACAACAACAACAACAGTACAATAGTGTGTGGCCCAGAGATGCAGTAAAGCAGTGTGGCTTAGTGATTAAACCATAGACTTCTGTGGCTCTGGTCTGGTTTAAATCTGTTTTCTCTACTCCCTAGGCCTGTGACATTAGGTGAGTACCTAACCTTTAGAGTCATTTTTCTTTATGTATAAAATGGTGATACGTGACTGGGTGTAGTGGCTCACGCCTGTAATCCCAGCACTTTGGGAGGCCAAGGCGGGTGGATCACGTGAGGTCAGGAGTTCAAAACCAGCCTGGCCCACATGGTGAAACCCCGTTTCTACTAAAAATATAAAACAGTTAGCCGGGCATGGTGGCGCATGCCTGTAATCCCAGCTACTTGGGAGGCTGAGACAGGAGAACTACTTGAACCCAGGAGGTGGAGGTTGCAGTGAGCTGAGGTTGCGCCACTGCACTCCAACCTGGCCGACATAGCAAGACTCCATCTCAAAAAAAAAAAAAAATGGGGATACACACGCTTATCTCATAGGTTTGTTGTAAGAATTAAATTAGCATCTGCTATATAAAATTAGTGATGAGTAAATGGTAGTTATTATTACAAGCAAAGTGCAGGGGAGAGTTTATAAGTTGAGGGGATCAGTAATAGATTTATGAAAGGCATGCTGTTTGCAACTGACCTCGAACACTGATTAATAAACTTGATTGGGAGAGGTCATTTGAAGCAAAGGAGCTGGTATGAGCAAAGGCATGGACGCGGGGAAATATACATCATTTCTGTAGAGGGCACCAAAAAGTATAGGGAGAATAGTAGAACCTAAAGCAGGAGAAGCAGGTTGAGACCAGGTCTTGATGATCTGGCTTAAATTATTTAACTCATGGCCGGGCGCGGTGGCTCAAGCCTGTAATCCCAGCACTTTGGGAGGCCGAGACGGGCGGATCACTAGGTCAGGAGATCGAGACCATCCTGGCTAACACAGTGAAACCCCGTCTCTACTAAAAAAATAGAAAAAACTAGCCAGGCGAGGTGGCGGGCGCCTGTAGTCCCAGCTACTCCGGAGGCTGAGGCAGGAGAATGGAGTAAACCCAGGAGGCGGAGCTTGCAGTGAGCTGAGATCCGGCCACTGCACCCCCAGCCTGGGCGACAGAGCCAGACTCCGTCTCAAAAAAAAAAAAAAAAAAAAAAAAAAAAAATTATTTAACTCATATTGAATGCTGACTGGGTACAGTGTACTGGCAAATGGAGCCACAAAAGAATTTTGAGGAGGGAAATGGATAAGATAAGAGCTGTACTTAGGGAGCTGGGAGTGAAGTGCAAAGGGATTACAGAAGACAGAGTTATGTAGTGAAGAAATCAGTTGGGAGATAGGTCACACAAGAGATATTGAGGACCTGAGCCTTGGTTGTCTTGGGGAGTGGCGAGGAAGGGTGGTGGCAGTTGTGGTGGCAGTGATTGAAGGCCATTGCTGAGCCTGAAAGTGTAGGATTCTTCCTCTTGGATGTGGAGTGGGAGGAGAGGGATCAGAGATGATGAAGTTTCAGGTCTGCACGGTTGGAAGTTGGTGGAGGGGTGAGAGGAAAGGGGAGTGCCAGGAAGGGGAGCAGGCTTGGCACAATAGATCATGCTTGTGTTAAGTGGTGGTGCCTCTTGACATTCTAGGTGATTGGGAATGTGAGACCAGAGCTTTGAGTTGAAGCTGGGGCTGCAGATGGAGCTGTGTGTGTGTAGAGATAGTATTTGAAGCTCTGAGATCAGATGAAGTGGCCAAGGAGAAGGTGAGGAAAATTGAGCAGAAGACTTCAGCGGCGCCGACAGCTGGGAGAAGGAGGAAGTGTAGTAGTGGCCGCAGACCCAGCAATTTGAACACAGAGAATTGGCTCGGAAGGTCAAGGGAGGAGAGGGGGAGACTCGCAGCTATTGAGCATTTGCCGGGTGTCTTAGATGTTTTATCCCATTTAGTCCTCATGATCACCACATGAGGATAACTTTCTCCATTTTACAGAGGGTCAAAGAGAGGCTCAGAGATGTAAGAGTTGGGATCTGAGCCCTGAGCTGACTCAAGAACCTGTTGCTCCCTACCTGTCTCCATGCTACCTCCGGAAAGGAGAGCTGGTCAGTTTGATTACCTGCATTTGGTTTATTGGGGCTATTTAGGGACAAGGTTTTTTTTTTTTTTTTTTTTTTTTTTTTGAGACAGAATCTTGCTCTGTTGCCCAGGTTAGAGTGCAATGACGTGATCTCGGCTCACTGCCAGCTCCACCTCCCGGGTTCATGTCATTCTCCTGCCTCAGCCTCCCGAGTAACTGGGACTACAGGTGCCCGCCACCACGCCCAGCTAATTTTTGTATTTTTAGTAGAGACGGGATTTCACCATGTTAGCCAGGATGGTCTTGATCTCTTGACCTTGTGATCTACCTGCCTTGGCTTCCTAAAGTGCTGGGATTACAGGTGTGAGCCACCACGCCCAGCCTAGGGACAAGGTTTTATCAGAAACCGGTAACTGCCCTAAATTCCTTAGGCCACAGCTTCTTCCTTAAGCCATTGTGTGCTAAGGGTATTCCTGTGTTTATCGGTCAGCTGTCCCAGCACAGAGAAAGGATGATGGAGATAGATCAGGAAAATCTCAGTTTTCCAAGCCCTTGGAGAGGAACCCATCCCAGAGAGCAGGGCGTTATCCTATTAAAACACACAGCTAAGCCACATTTAACACATTTCAGATGGAAATCGCTTCACAGTGTGTTACACACCTCTCTGCCTCCCTAAGCATAATAGCTGGAACGTGATTTAACTTTTTGCAGATGACTCAGGGTGGTCGTGATTCCCCTCAGGTATTACATCAAACTCTTATGCAGTGGTTCCTTCACTGAGGTTTGTCCCTGCCTGAGTTGATGCCTGACTGCTGTATTTCTGAATTCTTATATTAGCTTTTTCTAGTTTTTCCATCTCTACCCTTAGGAGGAGTTGTCAGGTAGCAACGGACACCTCTTTTTCTCTCTGTGTGTGTGCGTGTGTGTGTGTGTGTGTGTGTGTGTGTGTGTGAATGTGGAAATCAGCATTCCTAAACTAGGAATTGCTGTTAGAATTGTGTGTCACTAACAGTAGGTGGACTCTGGCTAGGGCCTGAGAGGCCCTATGAGAAAATAACAGTTCTTTTTTTTCGTTTTTGTAGAAGTAGCTTTATTAAGGATGCAGCTTTACAGCTCCATGACTGCTTCTATAGAGCAAGGCTACCTTCTAGGCAGTGTGTGTAGAGTAGCCAGAAAATAACAGTTCTTAATTGTCCAGGTGTTAGATGTATGTTTTGGTTGTTTAGAGCCTTTTCTTTTCCCTTTTGTTCTGGTCTTCATCACTGTCCTTGATCACCAATCTGCTGGAATCCTGAGTTCATGTTAGGCAAGACATACTATCTATGACACCACCTCTGTATTCTGCTGGGGGAGTGAAGTCTTGTGTCTGAAAGTTAAGCAAATGAAATCACCTATGTTGGGTTATTCTGTCAGCTCTAACATCCAGTACCTGTGGTCCTGACAGTTTCTGTGGGTAGAAGTGGCTTCAGGTAGAATGGGACAGGCTTCTCTAGAGGGTGGTATAGACAGCAGCTGCTCTCAGAACCCAGAGACAAGCTAGATGCTTCTATGTAAAGGTGGCAAAATGGGTAAGTGCATAGGCTGCCATGGTTTGAACCTAGCTTTGCTACTTGTTAGCCATGTGAACTTGGGCAGTTAACTTATCCACATTGTTCTTCAACGTCCTACTCTGTAAGAACTAAGTGAATTAATATATGAAAATCCTTTACAATCCAGGCACTATTCTGAATCATCAATAAATGGTACTATGGTTATTAGCTGTAGTGGTCAGGGAAGGCTTCAAGGAGGAGGTGGGACTTGGCCAGACCTTGAAGAAGGATAACTGAGTATGAATTATAGTGGTGGAAAGGAAAGGGCAGGGCTTTCCCACCAGGAGAGTAGCCTACATGAGGAATATAGGGGATGTGAATTGAGTGGGTCAGGGCGTGGTGAAGAGACAAAGTTGGTTGTGTTTTATGGTAGATAAAATCAGAACGTTAGATTAGAATCAGTTTCTAGAAGTCTTGACTTCCAGGCTAAGCATGTAGCCCACTGGAATTTTTCAGACAGGCAGATTTGAGTTCAAATTTTGACTGTCACCAGCCAGCAGTGTGACCTTAGCCAAGTTACTCCTACTTTCTGAGTCTTGGTTTCTTCAGCTCTAAAAGGAAGTGATAGTGATATCCATTCACAATGTAGCAGTGGTGAGTAAAGGCACAATGGGCGTAAAGAGCCAGGCACACCCTAAGTGCTCAGTATATGCAAAGTGTTATTTTATGATTCACTCAACAAACGTGAGAATGCCTTTTTTTCTAAGCCAGGAGCCATGTGAGCAGCTGGATATAGAGAGATGAATGAGGCATTGTCTTCACTTCTGGATATTTCACAGTCAAGTCAGGAAACAGACATGTTAACACAGTTGCAATAGAGATTCAATAAGATAATTAATAATAGAATGTACATTTCTAGAGTTGGCACAAAAGAGGAAGGCTAGCTCTCCTTTGTTTAGAACAGAGACAAACGTATATTGACCTGAATCTTTTTTCTTTTTCTTTTCTTTTTTTTAGAGACCCAGGCTGAAGTGCAGTGGTGTGATCATAGCTCACTGTGACCTCAAACCCCTGGGCTCAAATGATCCTCCATTTCAACCTCCTGAGTATCTGGGACTATAGGCGCACACCACCCTGTCTGGATAATTTATTTATTTATTTTTTTGAGGCAAGATTTTCTCCGTCATCCAGGCTGGAGTGCAGTGGTGTCATTACGGCTCACTGCAGCCTCGACCACCCAGGCTCAAGTGATTCTCCCACCTCAGTCTCCCAAGTGCTGGGAGTACAGACACGAGCCATTACATCCGGCTAATTTTTGCATTTGTTTGTAGCGACAGGTCTCCCTATGTTGCCCAGGCTGGTCTCAAACTCCTGAGCTCAAGTGATCCTCCCACTGTGGCTTCCCAAAGTGCTGGGATTATAGGCACGAACCACTGTAGCTAGCCCTTGACTTGGGTCTTAAAGAAAGAGTAGATTTTCTTAGCCAGCTGTAGGTGAAGAGTATTTCAAGCACAAGGAATATTATGTGCAGAAACATAGCATATTATAGAAACAGGAAGAAGCTGAGGTGGTTGCAGCCTGGATTGTCGCAGGAAAAGAGGTTAGAGGAAGGCACGGTCAAATTTCGGGTGGGATTTTCTGAGAAGATTCGACTTTAACCTACAGGCACTGAGAAGCTTTGAAGAGTTTTCAGCAGGGTCATAACATGGTGGGAGTGGACCGCTTTGTTATGCTGTGGTGTATGAATTTCAGGGTGAAAAGAGTGGCTGTAGAGGGCGTCATCTCCTAGGCTTATTAATGTTCCAAGGAGAGGGACTGATCAGGGCCTGGCCTCACCAAGGCCAGGCCTGGGCAGTGCCGGTGGAAATGGAGGGATGATAAGGATTTCTAGGAGTTTAGTTTTGTTTTTAGGGTTTTAGAAGGTGGAACCAATAGAATCCAGTGATTGGCCTGACAAAAGGAGCAAGTGCTTTCTGGGTGCCTAACTTGATCAGGGAATTTGGTGGGGTGAGAAGAGGGTTATGAGGCCCACCTTAGACATATTGAGTGTGAGAAGCCTATGAGACACTCAGAGACAGCGGCTCTAAAGGCAGATGGGCACGTAGGTCAAGAGCACGGGAGAGAGGTTTGTATAAGAAACACTGAAAGGTTCTCATCACAGCAGTATTTAGTAAGGCATATCTGTTACCTGTGCCAAAAGGGTCAGACTGGGGATGGGTAGGGAGACTGACCAAGAGGAGGCTATTGCAGGAAACCAGGCACAAGGGGTGCGGCCAGAGGCTATGATGACCTAGGATTGCAGTGGAGAAGGGCAAAGGTGATTCTGCGCTCCTGGGTATGTATTCTTCTCTGCACCAAGGAGATAGATAACACCGAGCTCAGTGTTGCAGTGAGGCTGATGTGTGACATTGCATGTGAGAGTCAGTACGGTGCCCAGCACATGGCTAACTAATGGCATCTCTGGATCCTGTGAGGGCAGTGTGGGGCATGTAGTGGGAGCTCAGGCAGCAGTGGTTGAAAGCAGGGGCTTTGCTAAGCACAGAGGAATAAGCACTTGACTGTGGGAGTGGAGGTGTCGAGAATGGCTTCAGTGGTGGAGTTTGGATGTCAGAGAGTTGGCCGAGCAATTACATTGCTGGGCAGACACATGGTGATACAGGACTGGCACTCAGGGAGGAGGCTGGGACTACCCATGCAGGTTTGGGAGTCTCTGAGCACGAAAGTGAGCCATCACGGAGGACAGGGAGGAGAAGTAAGAGGAATGTGGAGGGCAGGGGCCAAGCCTGAAGGGGCCTGAGGTGGCAGGGGAGGGGCATAGGTGAATCAGCAGAAAGCAAAGGGCAGCAGAGGAAGAGAGATATGTGAGTTTCTAGGTGCTGTCTCTCCAAAGCCAGAAACAAACCAAACCTGGTTGTTTCAACTTCCTGAGCATAGCATGACGTACATTTCTGGCAGGTGGAAATACGTTTTGAAATACCTGCCATGTTGGATTATCTAGAAATCACTACGCCTCCTTATTTGCACAGGTGCTGGTGAGACAATTGTGCTGACAGACCAGGGTCTTAGCATACTGGGACCAAAGAAATCCTGGCACAACAGTCTTCACGAGAGCCAAAGGTTTTCCTGAGGGCCCCTTTATTAGCCAGCTCCCCCCATAAATGTAATGTGATTCAGTTTACTTAAGAAAACTATTACTGGGCACTGTGGCTCACACCTGTAATCCCAGCACTTTGGGAGGCCGAGGAGGGCCGATCACCTGAGGTCGGGAGTTCGAGACTAGCCTGACCAACATGAAGAAATCCTGTCTCTACTGAAAATACAAAAATTAGCTAGGTGTGGTGGCCAGAAGCTGAGGCAGGAGAATCACTTGAACCCGGGAGGCGGAGGTTGCGGTGAGCCAAGATCGTGCCATTGCACTCCAGTCTGGGCAACAAGAGCAGAACTCCATCTCAAAAAAAAAAAAAAAAAAAAAAAAAGAAAACTATTGGATATATAGCTTTTAGGTGATGCAGCTGTCCGGTAGAAGCAGCTCTGTGTTGTAGAGGAGTGTGTTTGTAACACATATTGACATGGAAAGACTGTGTGTGTAGGTTTAGGAAATGGAAGATAGAAAGAGAGCTGTGTTCATTGCTGGCTGTGTGTCTTTAGCCACTGGAGTCACTGTGGGGTGGTGGTGTGTGTGTCTAGTGTTATGTAGTAGATTACTGTGCAGGTATTGGTGCTTGCATTCAGCCTGTGTATGTGCGTGGATTATGGGAGTGGTATAAGGTATGACAAATGACTGTGTTTGTTTTCAGAGTATAGCTACCTCTCCGTGAGTGAATGAACAGGTATCACCAAATGGGGTTGGAGGTAGGAGGAGATAGTGTGTGCATGCGTGAGTGTGTACTGTATAGTTGTGTGTACACAAGTGTGTATCCTGGGGCCTGCACATGCAAGTATGTGTTTCCCCACTGGGTTTGTGTGTTTGTAGATTGTGCTGTTTCCCCCTTCCTGCCTACTGCTTCATCTAAAGGCTCCCAGGAGGTGGGCACATGGCAAATGTTTGGAGCTGGGGGCACCTCCATCCTCTTACAAAGCAGATCAGAGCCCAGCCTGCTTGAGGAGTTATAGCTTAGTTGAAGGAATTATCTCCATCTTCTCTTTGTTCTGTCTTCTCCCTTGACCCATTTGGTGAGCTCCAAGGCCAGGCCCAGGCAGGGCCCTAATAGGTGAGGTCTGCCTGTCCAAAGAATGTGGCATGGTCTAGCTCTGGGCCCAGTGTGGCCTACTGAATTTGGACTCCCTTCCCCCACTGGCATGGCCATCCAGCCTGGGGAGCCTTGGCCTCATCCAGATGTTAAGAAGACATTTGTCCTAGAATCAGAATCAGAGTCAGAAGAGGCCTCAGAAACTATCCAGTCCACCCCTCTCATTTTTGCAGAAGAGGCAGTAGGGACTCAGAGAGGTTAAGTGAATAGGATGAAAGTCACACAGTGCTGTGTGGCAGAATCATGTTTTCTCACTCTGTGTCCTGATGTCTTTTCACCCCTGGGAGGGTCAGGGGCTGTAGGTGGTTGGGTCCTGTGTACAGAGGCTTTATATGTGAATTGTGTGAGATGGTGTGTGTCACTGGATTGCTAAGTGCCTATGTGTGTCAGTGTATCACTGAGCATGAGTGTGTCTCTAGTAAACCCTGTGAGACAGTTAGTGGTGTGAGTGTGTCCCTATGTCTCTGAGATGCAATGGAACGCAGGGGAGGAGCCTGTCTGGGGAAACTGGGAAGCCTGACTGCCACTCTTGGCCCTGCCTCAGATTCTCTGTGTGACCTTGAGTGGTTACTTCCCTGTCCTGGGCCTCAGTTTCCTGAAATGTTACTTGAGGCTTGGGTGTGATGGGTACTGGCTGACTGTGTGTGAGGTTCTGACTCAGGGAGTAGCTCTGTCTCTGCCTCATCCCCAACATAGCTGTTTCTTGAGATTTGGGCCTTCCACGTTGGGTGACTCATGTCAGGGTCTGGGTGGGCTTGGACTCCACTCTCCCCTTGGAGCCCCTGTCCGTGGTGCCTTTGCTAACAGCCCTCCTTTTTCTTCTCTCTCTGCCTCCCCCTTCTCCAAACCTCGCTGGCTACAGAGGAGCACCCCATGGAAGGTGAGTGAAGCCTCCCGGTCGCTGGGGTAGTGGATCTGTTGCTATGGGGATCCTACATGAGGGGCTGTCGTTGGCTACCCAAGGACTCCCTTTCCTGCCATGTTTAGGGCCTCTCTGGAGAAGGATGGCTGGGGTCCTCCCTTGGCTGCCTTGCCCCACTCTCTTGCATCCCCTCTTCGTGGGTTTCACGGGAGCTGCTGACCGGCCTTCTTAGGGAAGAGATGAGCGGTGGGGGTGGAGGGACGGGGCTGACAGGATTCTGAAGTGCCTAGAAATAATTGGGTAGACAACGTTTAGCCCAGCCCAAGTTAAGAAACTTAGAAAGGCAATTTTGCCAGATGCTGGGGCAGGCTGGGGTGGGCTGTTGCCCCAGAAACCTGTGCTTGGGGGAAATCTGCCCTGGAGTCTGGTGCCACTGTGCAGGGCTTAGGGGACTGGAGGGTGGTGGAGTGCACTGGCAGAGTAGGGGGTCGGGGGTGTATAGTTGGGGCAGCTTCTCTGCCCCACTGTGACCAACACTTGCCACTTGCAGCAGGCCCCTAGCCACTGCCCTACAGGTTGCTAGGTAGGAGTGGTCTGCTTCTTCCTTCATCCAGGTCAGAGGGCAAGGGTAGGGCTTCTGCCTCTCTCTGAGATCTCTCTGTTCTTTCTCTATCTCCTGTTTTGTTGGCCTCTTCTCCCTGTCCAGTTTCTGTCTTTACCTCCTTTTCTCTACGACTCTGTCCCTGGACCATGTGTCTCTCCTTCCCCAGGCTCTCTCTGGGTTTCTGTCATTCTCTGACTCTTTCTCTAGCAGTTTGGCTTTCCCTGTGTTTCTTTTCCTTCTCTGGGGTGGACTGAGAGCGGGAAGAAGGTAGTCCTGGCTTGAAGGCTGTGTTGAAGATGAACTCACATAGCCACCATGAAGAAGGCGGCAGAGCAGGCATGAGGTGGCATCCTAGTCCCTTCTCCTGGGAAGGAGGAGTGGGAGGGCAAGGGTGTCCCTGGGGAGGAGCAGAGGAAAGTGCCAAGGATGCAGTAGTCATGGGGAAGAAAGGCAGCAAAGGCTCTTTGCCTGAGTGTAGGGCTGGAACCCATTTTTCCTTGTGATGTCCATGGTCTGACTTGTCTCTCTTGGAAATCTCTTCTCCTTGGGGTCCTCAGGTCCCCTGGGCCCAGCTGGCAGGTGTGTGTGTGTGTGTGTGTGTGTGTGTGTATGTATATGTGTGTATGTATGTCTGCATACACATACATTTATACAGCTCTGCTGGTCTGTGTGTCTCTGTGCATGCCTGAGGATATATGCTGTGTACATGTAACATGATTTTGTGTCTGAGTGCGTGGGTGTGCTCTGCGCCTCCATCGATGCATATGTGGTGTGGCCCACATTTCTGTATGCCTGTGTAGAGCATCAGCATCTTTGTGTGTCTGCATCTGTGTTTGCATCTCCGTGTGTCAGTGTTTACCTCTGTGTGTATGTCAGAGAGAGAGTCTGCATGTCTGGGTGGACGCAGCCTTCTGAGGGCTGGAGATAAGATTTAGTGCTGATGTGACTTTTACTTGCTCTTGATGTCATGTCTCCTCTGGAACAAAGGGAGAGATGGAGGGAGGAAGAGAGAAAGGGAAAAAATGGTGGAGGAGAGAAAAAAGGAAGGAGCAGAGAGATGGAGGAAGGAGAGGGGGCAAGTGAAGGGGTGGGAAGAGAAAGACTCAAGCCTCAAGCTGTAGGGAGGGGCAGGAATGGGGAACAACTTGGCCAAAAGAAGAAAGGCAGGGGGGCACTTGGGAAGAAGGAGTCTGGCGGGAGTAGGGGAGAGGAAAGGGGCTGATAGACAGGGACAAGAAGGGAAGTTGGGCTTTGGGGACCCATGGGGAAGGAGGCCTGTGGATGCCACCTCACTGTTTCTTTGGGTGGTGTGGTGGTCTGCTGGTTTAGAGGTGGCACTGTGGGTGCCTGCATGTCAGTGGCTGTGCAGGGCTGTGTATTGGTGGCTGTGTGTGTGTGTGTGTATACACACCTAGGAGTCTGATGCATCTCTATGTCACTCTGTGACATGTCTTTGTGCCTGCTTTTGTGTCTCTTAACCTTGTCACCTATCACCATCTTTCTTTTGATGGTGGTCCTCTCTGGGGTTTCAGTAGGAGAGTTAGGGGATGAGACTGAAGGTGGGGAGGTGGGTTTAGCAGGTGGTGGTTCCACGTGGGTGGGCTGGGGGCTTCCTCTGTGGCACTGTGCTCTGGACCCTGCAGCCCTCCTTATATCTCTAAGGAGTCCTCTGTACCTTCACCCTCTTCCCGCTTGACACTTGCCTGAGGCCTAGCTTTCTCCAGGAACCCCAAGATCCTGCTTTGCAGCCCCTGCCGAGCACCTCCTTTTTCCTCCCACCCTCTTGTGGCAGGGCAAAGAGAACCAGAAGTAGCCGGATAAAGTGCCCTAGGAAGAGACCCTTGGCAATGCCATCCATCACTGCCAGTCTCTTCTCCAGTGGTGGGAGGAGGGGCTGATGTCACAGGTGGATGTGGGGAAGTGAATACCCCAGTGGGGCTGGGGGCCAGGAGGAGGGAGCAGAGATTTCAGATTAGCGGGGAGACGGACTTTAGGGAGAAAACCCTGGGGCCAGCTGGGGCTGAGCCAGGGGTAGACAGGAAGGGAACCAGCCTCCCCTTCACCAAGATGGCTGGTGCTGTCACGCCTGAGGGAGCTGAGCAGCTGGTTGCCGTGGTGACAGAGGGAGACTGCCGAATGCTAATGAGGCTGGCGAGGAGCTGGGCAGTGGAAGGGTCTGGGAGAGGGAGATGTGGCTTCCCCCAGCAGCAGTCAGGCCTGTGGGAGACAGAGGGTGGGTTCACAGGGCACCTGGCTCCTGGGCTGGGGGTGGGCAGAGGCCTGGATTCTCAAGGGTGGGAGCCTGAGAGCAAGGCTGCTTCTGACAGGGAATGTCAGATGTGGGTTGAGGGCTCTGGGTCTGGGTCCTGGGTTTAGGGGGTTTGGACGGAGATGCTGGTAGTTCTTGGGGAAAGGGTTGGTGGCAGAGTAGGAGGGTATTCAGAGTAAGGAATGAGGAGACTTGGTTCAAATGCCTGGGTCCTTACCTGTGTCATGGATAAAAACCTACATCCTCCCAAGAGCTGTTCAGTCCTGAGTCCTAAGGCTGCCCTCAGCGGCTGTGACCTCCTCCTCCAAGTGGCCTCAGACTCAGATGTGGGGAGAAACCAATGCCACCCTAGAGAGATGGGGCAAAGAGGGAAATGTGAACCATCTGGCCATGTCCTTCCTGGCCTCCTCACTGCCTTTCCTCTTGGAACCCAGGCATCCTGGCCCCCAGCTTCGTCTCAGAAATACTTGTAACTCTTTAACCTTGCTACTTCCATCCTGGCCCCAGCTTTCTGTCCCTAGGTTTAACATCTCATTGCCACAGCAGTGGGGCTGGTTTCCAAGGGTGACAGTGGCACTGCAGGGCTGTTCCCTTTCCTACCCTCTTGGCCAGACACCACAGGGGAGTGAGTGGGGCTGGGGTTAGGGTTAGGAGGGGGCTCTGAGGTTTGGTGGAGCTGGCTGGACATCTCAGGGAGCCCTTGGGTCTCAGACCAGCTGTGGGGCCTGGTGCTGCCAGCCTCTCTAGGAGAGAGCGTTCCTTGGCTGGTGCCTGCTGGGGACAAGGGTACTGATCCAGTGGGCCAGATTCCTTCCCACTAAGGCTGGGGAGGGATACTTTGGGTTAGGGCTGACAAGGCTGTCTCAAGGGGCCAGTGTAATTCTGGATGGAAATCCTAGCTGATCTTCCTATCAGTCCATTTTCTATTTTCAAAATCCAGCTTTTGAGTCATTTGAGAGAGGTCCTGGCCAGAGAAAGGGTGTCTGTAATTTATGAATGATGTACTTGGACCTTTCAGAGAGCTGGGCCTCCTCCCATAGGGCTTGGCTGTCCTCTTTGGACCTTGCTGTCTGAGAGCTCTGAGCCCAGTCTCTCAGTGTCTCCGTAGATTCTACCTTCTCTTACCTGCTTCCTCACTAATTTTGTCCTCTTGAACCCCAGTTTCCTCTTAGAACCCAGGTGTGCAGTGTCCCTACTATCCCTACAGAGGTTATTGGGAAGGGTAGCTGGGAGGATTAGAACCCAACAGATTCCTTCCAAAACCCGCTTTAGTGGGGGATCCTTTTAGGCCCAGGTTCTTTATACCCCCCATCTTTCCCCCTTTTCTGTCAGCATCCTAGGGGTAACTGGAATTAGGGGTGTTGGGGGGTTGGAGGCCCCCTTGCCCGCTTAATCCCATGCTAACAGGACACTCTCTCTCTCCAGGTGGCTTTGATTTTTGTGTCGTGTTTTATTTTCTCCTCCATCTGAATCGTTTTTCTCGTTGACCGTTTTTTTTTCTCTCCGCCTCCCGGAAGAAAAAAAAAAAGAAAAAAAGAAAAAGGAAAAAGCAACCCTCCCAGCCTAATGCTTCTCCTCCTTTTCCTTTTTTTTTTTCCGGCAAGAAGAAAAAAAGAAACCAAAATCTCCTCTCCCCCCTGCAGCGGCTCCCCGCCCCCTCCTTCCTCCGGTTCTGCCTGTACCCTTCTCACCCTCTCTGAAGCCCCTAATCTCTCTTTCTCTCTTCCCCTGTTGTGCCCTCCACCCGCTGTTTCGGCATCGGGCCCCTCTCCTCAGCTCCTGGGCTGAGGCTTCCCCCCCGATGTCTGTCACAAGTTAAAAAGGGTTTTTAAATTGTGGCAGCAAAAGCTTTTTTCTCCCTTCTCTCTGGCTGATTTTGATGACTTGTGTTTTCTTTGTTTCTTTCCCCTTTTCTTTCTTTTTTCTTCTTTTTTTTTCTTTCTTTCTTTCTCTCCTTCCCCTTTCCAAGGTCCGGCTCACCTGACGTTAAACAGCGAAGGTATGGTTTGAAGTTTTGGTTTGGTTTGGATTGGATTGGATTGCCCCCAACCTGCGCCTGGATTTTCTGTTCTTCTCCCTGTCCCTCCCCTGTCCCCTTCCCCTCCTCCACCTGTCCTGACACCTTCCTTCCTTTCCTACCCGCTTCCTTTGCCATTTCTTAATTTTATTTGGGGGGTGCTGGGGTGGGGGTGGGGGCCTGCCCTTGTCTGTGTGCTCCCCTCTCCTTTGCCCACCCTGAAGCACTCCATCCACCTACATCTCACCTTGGTTTCTGACATCAAGAGATGTTTGAACTCCTGCCGTTGTCTCCAGTCACCATTTTTTTGCGTTTTCCTGGTAGTATATCTTGCTTTTTTTCTTTCTCATGGTGGTGTTTGATTTCCTTCCACTCATTCTAATCATTCTTTCTTTTCTATGGACCTAAGTAACAAGAGAAAAGCATGGGCTGGAGAAAGAGGGTCTTAGGCAGTCTCATTACCCTCACCCTGCTACTGTGGGAGGCCCCCATCCATGACTAGAAGGGAATGGGAGTAGAGTTGTAGGGTCTCTGCCTTCCCACAGTGTGCACTCCCAACACCCTGCCCACCCACACGCCTTCACCCTTGTGTCTTTTGAACGTCTCTTTTTTTTTTTGAGACGGAGTCTCGCTCTGTCACCCAGGCTGGAGTGTAGTGGCGCGATCTCAGCTCACTGCAAGCTCTGCCTCCCAGGTTCACGCCATTCTTCTGCCTCAGCCTCCCAAGTAGATGGGACTATAGGCGCCCACCACTATGCCTGGCTAATTTTTTTGTATTTTTAGTAGAGATGGGGTTTCACCGTGTTAGCCAGGATGGTCTCGATCTCCTGACCTCGTGATCCGCCCGTCTCAGCCTCCCAAAGTGCTGGGATTATATTGAACATCTCTTAACCCTATTTGACAGATGATGACATTGAGGACCAGAGAGATGAAATGACTCGTTAGTGATTCCACAGCCCTAATTGGTGGTATGGTTGGGACTAGGCATTTAATTTTAGCACTCCTTCGACTAAGTGCCTACCATCTTTGAGAGCCCTGGTGTTAAGTAAACCTGGAGACAGAACCCAGGAGTCCTGTCTGAGCTCCTCCAGCTCTGGCCTGCTCCAGCCCTCTGCTGTCACTGATTCTCTCTGAGCTCAGGGTTTTGGCCTTCCAGACCCTTTGGCACTTTTGGACCTGCCCAGTTCAGCCCTCTGTTGGGGGGTCATCTTATGGAGGAACAGAGTGGGGTCCTTAGCCTGTAGGCAGGACCAAGATTGGGCTACAGGGAGAAACTCGTATAGATATGAAATCTGGGTTGGATTTAGGTCTGGGGAGGTAGAGGCCTTGGAGTCTTGCAGGGATGTGAAATTATGGCAAGAAGTGTGGGGAAAGAGGAAGTCCCAAATGGAAAGTCTGCAGTAGGAGCCCTGGTTGGTTCACTCACATCCTTCTTGCCTCTCAGTGCCTGGTTCTATGGGTGCTGGCTGTGGCTTCCCTTTGTCATAAGGGAAGCCCCTCCCAAAGGATCTCAGAAAGCCCCCCTGGAAAGTTCCACAGCTCAAGTATTATTCTAGTTCAAGTTTGGGAATTTGCAACTGGGGTTAGAGTAAGAGCCCATATAAGGACTTTTCCCCTTCATCACTGAGTTTTCTCATCCTGAAGCCATCCTGTGGATCTGGAAGTAGGGCTGGGTACCTGGAAGCCAGGTGCTGAGTATACAGGTTCACTGGCGGCGGGAGAGGTGGGGTGAAGAGTTCAAGCCGGCCTGGAACCCAGACATGGTAACATGTGCCCACCAGGGCCTTTGGACTGAGGCCCAGGTGCTGCTGATGAGGGGTGTGGTGGGGAGTGAGAAATAACTCCTGAGAAAGGGCTTGCCCACATCCAGGCTGAACTCCAGGCAGGATCTCCTTTGACGTGCACAGCCCTTTTGTAGGCACGATGGTGGGATGAAGAACAGACAGGAATTACAGGAAGCCCCTGGAAATCTCTGGGAAGCTCTGGGGTCTAACTGGCAAAGAACTGGACGAGGGTGAGCTTCTGAGCACTCACTGTGTTGAATGAAGCAGGTGTGGATGGCCTCAAGGTGTAGTGAGAGCCTCAAGGACAGGAAAGAACAGAAGAGGAGCTTGGGGTGTAAATCTGGAGAAGTTTCTGGAGGAGAGGGGTGCCTGTGTCAGGCTTTTGAACGAGTTGGGAAGTGTGAGCTTGACCCAGCATAAAGGGTGTGAGCAAAGTTGCAAAGTGGTGGGGAGAATGTGCCTCATGAAGGAGGCTAGGAGAATGAGCGGGCAGTTGGAAGGGGGAACTGGGGGCCTCCAGTGCTGAGGGCTGGCCTGTTTGCCTGCTGTGGGGAAGGAGGGATCCTGCACTCATGGTGAGGCCTCTGTTCCTCTGCCCAGTCTCCCCGCCCCAGGCAAAGAGTGGAAGTCGGTGATCATGAGTCTGATGGGGTCTGTGGGGCTGATCGTCCTTGGTTTGTCAAGCAGCTCCTTCCTTAGAGGCCTTGAAGGCAAGGGAGTCCCCAGAAAAGTCCCTGCAAGCAGCACCTCCACCCTGGAGAGGGCCCTTCATCCCCTCAAGGCTGGGGAGGGACTGTCTCGGTAGCCCCTGTGCCTGACTCCCCAATTCTGCTTCTCCAGTAGGGTCCTTACTGTTCTCCGAGGGGGGGGCCGGGAGAGGAGGAGCCGGCGATGTGCACCAGCCAACAAAAGGTCAGTGATCCCCATGGTCCCCAGAGAGCCTAGCCCTCATCCTGCTGCAGGCTAACTGTGCTTCCTGGGGGGAAGCCAAGTCAATGCAGGCACATCCCCTTGTCCTCTCTGAGGCCTGTGGGAACTGATGGGCCTGCTCCCTGAGTGCCATTCCAAAGGCCCCATTAGCTGCCCTGGTGTGAAGGGCCACACACCTCCATTTCTTTCGCAAAGCCCAGTTGTTCTGATGACCTCTTTGTAGAACACAGGTATCTTTTTTTGTGGCAGTTGTTCAGGCTGATCCCTAGGAAGTGTCTGTTTCTTTGGTAAGGCAACCAGGCAGCAGGGCAACCCCAATTTAACCATCAAATTCTGGAAGCCTGCTAGGTGCCCAGTCCAGAGAAATTCTGGTTGGGAGCTGTGGCCAGCACAGGGCCTTTAAGCCTGCTTGGGGGCTCTAGCTCCTTTTTCTGTACTGAAGCTGCCTCTCTTAAGATAATCTCTTTCCTAAGAAGTTTGTAAGCCACTATAACATAGTCCTCAAGGAACTCCAGTGGGTGCCAAGCACTGGGGCTATGGAGTCCTATTTCCATTCTTTAGTCTGCTCTTCTGTTTGCCTGGATTTCTGTCATCCTTGTCCTCTTTCCAATGACTTGGTATGTCTCTTTTGTCTGACTCTTAAAAAAGCAGCCAGGCCATCCACACTGGAAGTCTCCTTGAACACCCCAGGCAGACCTGGTCACTTCTGGTGTTTCGTTTGTCCACACTTCCACTAGAAGGCTCATCACACTGTATCATAACTGTCACTTTACCTGTTTGCTTCCCAAACTAGACCAAGCTCCCTGAGGCCGGGGATTGGATATTTTTGTTCCTATGCCCCTGGTCCTTTACACAGCTCTTGGCACATAAGTAGCCGTGTGCTCAGCAAATTTATCTTACATGAGCCGATAGGCTCTGTTCCCAAGGGGCTGATTGATGTTCTAACAAATAACTACAATAAAGTATGGTCCATGCAAAGTATATGAAAAGTGTAGGCTCTTTTGAGAGGAGTTAGTTTATTCATTGAGGCCAGGCACAGTGGCTCATGCCTGTAATCCCAACACTTTGAGAGGCTGAGGTGGGAGGATCGCTTGAGGCCAGGAGTTCAAAACCAGCCTGGCAACATGGTGAGACTCCATCTCAAAAAAAAAAAAAAAAAAAAAAAAAAAAAAGAATCCTTGAGAAAGAGAGGAGACACAGGGAGAGGCAGCACACTGGCAGAAAGTTACCAACAGGCATGAATCGTTTATTTGTGGGATGCTTTACAGTTGAGGAAGCTGGACACTGCCCTTTCTCTTTCTGAGATGCCCACAGCAGCCTGTGCAGTTCTTGATGATCAGCTCCATTTTCCAGAGGGGGAAGCTGGGACTTAGAGCCCAGCTTTGTGACAAGCCAAGGTCACAAAGCTGGTGGTGGAGCCAGCACTAGCGCCCAGGTCTTCTTTCTCACATCACATTTCCTCTCCGGGGAGCAGTACAAGATGTTACTAGGCAGTAAGTGCCAAGTGAGCAGAACAGACAGCTGTAGAGCTCGAGAGTAGGGAGGGCGGAGGGGGGCGCTGGAGACCTTCCCAGAGGAGGTCTGGGAACTGGGCCTGGAAAGGAGGCAGCTGCTCTGTCCCTCATGCATGGTACTCAGAAATGCAGGACCACAACAACTAGTCTCTAGCCACATTCATCTTCACTGGGGACACTTGTAGGGCTACAGACTCCCCATCTGTGGGAAATAAACGAGCATCAGCTATTATCCTCCTTCCTGGGTCCAGAGCAATTAGGGGCGGTAACTGTGCAAGCCCTGCTGGGAGTTGTAGTTCCCAGTCGCGCCAGAGCTGCGAGATGGGGGAGAGCGCCCCCTGGTGCTTCAGGGCTTGTTCAGCCCAGATCTGGTTTGTGCTCTGCTGAGCCCCTTGGTCGCCCCCACAGGCTCACCCCAGTAGAATCCCTCCACCAGTACCTTGAAGTCATGCCCCGACCTCCCCTACTCAGGTTCTCTCTCTCTCTCCTCACCATCTTCGGGTTTTCTTTCCACACTTGCTCATCCTTGGTTTTCTTTTTTTTTGCTCATCTCTTTTCTGTCCCTCTTCTCAAAGGCTTTCAGGTTCTCTTTGGCTGCTCCTCAGGCCTCTTGGCGTCTCTGGGCTGACCCAGGTCTCTGGTGGCAAAGGGACTGGAGCCCGTGGAGGCGCAGGTTCCGGAGTAGCTAGCTTTGCCACCTGCCCCAGGAGACTGGAGGTAGAGCTGAGGAGTTGAGGAATGGCCTCGTTTCTCTACTTGGCCTTGGCAGCCACGGTCCAGCCCCAGACCCGCCTCTTTCCCTTTTGCTGGCCTCTTTTGTTCTGTCCGAATCACTTTTTCACACGGTTGCCTTATTCTTTTCTTTCTTTCTGTTTGACTCTCTTTAATGATATTTTCTTTGACTGCAGTGAAGGTGAGCGAGTGGGAGGAGTGGCTTCTGGGTGGGACTAGTACATGTGGCAAAACCAAGGTCAAACACATTCCTTTTTCTGGTCCTTGAGCCCCCTGGTTCTCCCAGTGCCTGGGCAGCAGGCTTCGTTGCTATGGAAACAGCAAGGCCCCAGAAAGCCTTGGCTTCTGTTCCCTAGAGGTCCCTGTCCACTTTCATTTCTGGCTCTCTTCCCATCTCCTGTACCTGTCCCTGAAGGGCTTGCTCCTTTATCCAGATAGCCACGCTCATCCCCTCTTGCTCCCTCACAGTCCTGAGCCTTCTTCATTTCTTGTCTGTCTCTGCGATGGTTCACCTTTCCCCGGCTCTGCCCCACCTCCCTCCTCCTTGCCATTCTTCCCTGCTTTCCCCTCTTGTCTCTGCTGGGGTCCTCACTTTTGCTTTCTGGCCCTCCCCACTGGTACCCTAAGTAGACAGAGGAAGGGATTCAGACTGTCCCGATGTTGCCCAGGCCCCCACCAGCCTTGCTGCCCTGTGGCCTCAGGAAACCGGGCCTTGCCAGCTGCAGTGAGTGCTGTGCCAGGCTCAGGGGCAGCAGCTGGTGCCTTGGCATCCGGAGGCAGTGAGGACAGAGGCTGTGGGCAGCCTGCCCAGAGAGAGAGAAGCAGGCTGTGTGTGGAGGGGAGGGGATCTGCAGAATCTACACTCCGAGACCCCCCCTGCTACCACCCCACTGCCTCAACACATAGCACTGCTGCTGAGCCCTGCCCCCACCAGGGAAAGGCAAGTGCCTCCTGGTGGCCCTGCATGCACCTTGGCATTGTGCCTGTTCTTGCCTGGGCCTTGGGAGCATCTATTGAGAATTCCCGCATTTGGTTAGCTTGGCCTCTTCATAAAGACTCTCACGGCCAGTGTTGTTTGCCCTGCACCTGTCCTGTGAGGTAGGCAGGGCCAGCTGTGTGCCACTGCTTAATGACCAGAAGTAGCCACTGGTAGAGCCCAGGTCCTCTGGTTTGTCCTGATTTCATATCCGGTTCTCTTCTCTCTGCTTGCACTCTGGCTTGTGCCAGTGTTGGACGGAAACTTCAACTTCTTGGTACTACGGAGTCATTGTCTTCTCACTTGTTACCAGCTTACAGAATGCTGACAATCCCTCAGGCTCTCCCAGTAGTTTTTGCTTCTGCTTAAAAAGTGCCAGTGGAAGGCCCTGTGCCAGGTGCCTACGGACACACATGCACACACACAGACATGCGCACACACGAGGCCCAGTTCTGCCCTTGCCCTGTCACTCTCTGGGCACACAGGTCACATCCAGGCACTCTTTGCTCTCCACCTTGGGCCTGTCTGCGCTGTCCTTGGCTTGGAATAGGGAGCTGGGGGTGGAGATGATAGCTGGGGCGGTGGCCACCCATGTGAGCTCTGCCTGGTGGCCTGTTGCTATCCGGTGCATATCTCTGTCACCTGCATTGCCTTCCTGTGTGTCTTCCTGACCCTTCCCCCATTCCCCCACCTCCCATTCTCCTCATCTACTCCCTGCTGCACAGCAGGCCTATTGGTCCCATCCCATATGGTGAGGCTGAAACTGTCTTCAGGCACTGAGATTGGCCATCGCTGGAGCAGGGGCAGGAAGGGAGGTGGGCTGTGCGTAGGAGGCCCTTGTGGACCTTGCCATATGGGAGGAGCACCCAGGGAAAAGTAAGGCAGAGCCTCTTATTTCCCTTCTATGTCCCTTTGTTAAGGGGAGTGGCCGATGGGAGGGTAGCTGGGGAGGAGACAGTGAGCACCTTCTGCTTTGCCGGATCCTGTGGCAGAGTAATTGTCAGCTGTCAGTATGGGAGCCACTTAGCAGCCTCCTGGTTTGGAAATGGACACAGGGGACATTGACTTTTGACAGCAGAGACGGCAGGGTCCGGAGAGGATGGTTGACAGGCTAAGGGAGGGAAAGGGGCCTAAAGCTACAGGTTGGGACCTCTGGGCTCCTGGTGCCCAGGACCAGTGCCTGGGTTGCTGGAGGGGAGAGGGAAGCACTGGCGTACCCTACCCCATTCAGCCTTCTCCCATTTCCCCACACCATGGCATCCAGGCAAGGAGGAGTTTGTGGCGACCTTCAAAGGCAATGAGTTCTTCTGCTACGACCTGTCACACAACCCCATCCAGAGCAGCACTGATGAGATCACGCTGGCCTTCCGCACCCTGCAACGCAACGGCCTGATGCTGCACACAGGCAAGTCGGCCGACTACGTCAACCTGTCCCTCAAGTCTGGGGCTGTCTGGCTGGTCATCAACCTAGGCTCAGGTGCCTTCGAGGCCCTTGTGGAACCCGTCAATGGCAAGTTCAACGACAACGCCTGGCACGACGTCCGGGTCACCCGAAACCTGCGCCAGGTAGGGGGAGTGAGAAGAAGGCCAGGGATTAACTATATCTGGGGCAGAACGGGGGTTGGGAGAGGGGGCTGCTGGGAGCTTGTGATGGAGGGATCAGGGCTGGGCAGTGAGGTGTGGTTCTGGAGAAGAACAGAGATTGGGACTGTAAGGGTCCCAACATAAGGCTGCAGTGGCTGGCAGGCTTCAGAGACTAGGGAGGTGAGCTAGGAGGAGGCTCCAGAGCTGCCCCTGGGAAGGAGCCTGAGGGCAGGGGAAGGACTGGGCTCAGACTGTTGGGAGCAGCTGGGCTTTCAAGGATTGGGGCTAAGAAATCAGGTGATTTAGCAGGAGGGCAATTCAGGAGATGGGAGGAGTGAGCCAGTGCCTGAATGGGTGTGCCTGGGTGCCAGGGGGTGGGGAGGGGCTCCTGTGGAGTGGGCAGGTTTTGGCCTGGTGGAGAAGATGAGGGTGTCCCAACACTTGGGCAGCAAAGCATGAAGGCAAGCCTGAGTTATGTGTGTGGGCAGGATGTGTTCTGCCCCCAGCTGAGGATTTTTTAGGGCAGAGGCAGAGATGGAGCCAGTGAGGTGGTAGTGTAGCAGGTGGGTGACAGAGAGCAGGACCAGAGGGGGGGGTTTGGCCCCTTATCTCCTTGGGCAGGACATGCCCTTCTTTTCCTTCTCTTTCTTTCAGCCCTTGGGAGGGCTGCCAGGCCCTCCCAGCATCCATGGCTTGCTTTCTGCCTCCTCCAGCTCCTGGGAAAGCCCATACAGGTGCTCAGAGACCTTCCTGCATTGGCTCCTGCAGACAGGAGCTCCTGTTCCCGGATGCTCCCACCAGACAGTTCCTCTTAGCAGTGGTCCTCTTCTCCTTTCCCAAGGCCTCTGGCCAGTCTCTTCCTAGTTATCTTCTCTGAACTTCCTGGTTCTAGCGGTGTGGTGGCTAACTTTCCGTCTCTCCTCCTGTCATCCTCCTTCTCGTCCCCTTCCTCCCACTGAAAGGCTTGTCAGTAGGCTCAGGATCTCGGCTGGCCTCCCACTCTTCTTACCTGTTTTGATTTCATCAATGATGATCTAGTGGGGATACCTCCTCATTAATGCCACTCCTCCTTGCCAGGAGAACGCAGTAGCTAGTCCTGCTGCTTTTCCTCAGACCTGCCAATACCTGTTGCAGCCGGGCTCCTACTAATGTGCCTATTCTTAGTGGCCCCTGCATTTCAGAGAGTGACATGCTTGGTGGAGTCACTCCTCAATGCAGGGCTCCTCTTCTTGTCAAATCATCCCTTTACCCAATCAGAGGGGTGTCCCGCGTTGTCATTACCGAGTGCACCTGAGTGTGTCATGTGCATTTGTGACAGTTTCAGATGCCACACACATTTTATTGGGGAGTATGGAGGAGTTGCCTCTGGTGCTTTCTGCTCGCTTTGCTCTCTCTATGAGCAGTGCTGTCACCTGGTACTGACTTCGGTAAGATGCTCCAAGTTCAGAGTCCCCATGCATCATATGACCAAAAAATACATGGCACATCCATACTGGGAACAGAGGGGGGAAAAAAGACATGGTCCCTGCCCTTCCAGGAGTTCAGCTCTTGAGGAGACAAGATGAGTCTGTTAAAAGTGAGTAGAGCAAAGCCATGCCAGTGCCAAGTGAACAGCAGAAACCTTAAACACCCTACGACTAGAGTGATACCCAAGACGAGGGAGAGGTCTGTGTCTAGGGGAGGTGGGAAAGCCACACAGAGGAGGAGACACTCGGCCTCAGTAGTGCTAAGTGTAGACAGTGACCCTTGGTTGCTTCTTCCTGGGGTTCCCGTAGTTGAGAGTCCAAGCTGGTAACTGATGGAAACCTCTTCCCCTGGATTGTTCTACCAGAAGGCTCAGAGCAGAGGCAGGTCATATGGACCCTAAAGCAGGTCTTGAGGTCCACAGAGGGTGTCTGCTTAAAGACTTTGATTGGGTACTCTCTTTGAAAAGGGATTCTGGGGGAATTTCTTGACTCTAGTCCACACCCATAAATATGAAGTGTTGGAGCTGCAGACAAGCAGTCCTCTCTTGGTCGTCATGGCTACTAGGGGAAGGTCAGCCTCAGAGCCATGCTTTGGCTCCACTGCCCTCACTCAAGGCCTAGACTGTGGCCAAGTTCATCCTCACCAGGCCCTTCATGGGCCTGTTTTTCCTGGCCTCAAAGAGTAATTTATTGGATCTTGTGTCCCTCGAGCAGTGTTTCTCAGTCACTCAATCGTGTTGCGCTCCCCGGGAGACATTTGGTAACATCTGGAGACATTTTGGGCTGTCATAACTTGGGGGTGCCACTGTCATCTCATGGGTAGAGGCCAGAATGATGCTGAACACCCTACAGTTTGCAGGACAGCCCTCATAACCAAGAATTATCTAACCTCAAATGTCAGTAGTGCTGATATGGAGAAGCCCTACTCAACCAAGTTTCCTTCCTTCCCTCCTTCCTTCCTTCCTTCCTTCCTTCCTTCCTTCCTTCCTTCCTTCCTTCCTTCCTTCCTTCCTCCCTCCCTCCCTCCCTCCCTTTCCTCCTTTCTTTTTTAAAGATGGAGTCTCAGTCTGTCGTCCAGGCTGGAGTGCAGTGGCATGATCTCGGCTCACTCCAACCTCCGTCTCCCAGGTTATAGTGATTCTCCTGCCTCAGCTTCCCGAGTAGCTGGCATTACAGGTGCCTGCTACCATGCCTAACTAATTTCTGTATTTTTAGTAGAGATGGGGTTTCACCATATTGGCCAGGGTGGTCTCGAACTCCTGACCTCAAATGATCCGCCTGCCTTGGCCTCCCAAGATGCTGGGATTACAGGCATTAGCCACCACACCTGGCCTCAATCAAGTTTTTGTAGTGTCTGGGTGACATCCTGGGATTGGAACAACACTTATGTGATAAGAAGGGTGATGATGGGTGGAGTGATTTGAATCAATATTCTGTCTCCCTCACGTTTGGTGGGCCAGGAGCAAGGACAGGGAGAAATGACGTCTGTCTTCAGCCTTAATAAGAGAGGGCCAGGATCTGAGAACACTGTGGTTTCCAGGTTATTTTTCTCGTTTGATTAGAATGGCCAGGGAGATGGCCTTCTGGGGAGGACCTGCCTGAGAACCAGCACTGAGGGGTCTCCATTCCCTTTGCTTCTGCAGCCATGGGAGTGGGTCAAAGGCCAGCTCCAAAGACTGGAAGGAGGCAGAATTTCCCTTTTTCCCTTGGACTTGGTAATTATCCCTGGAATCATCCAGAGGCTCTCAGAACATAGCAGTTAGGACCAGGGGCACCTGTTGAGACAGTGTCTCGCTCTCTCCTTTCTCTCCTTTCAAATCCAGCCCTCGAGGTCACTGTGACTGGAGGTGTCTCTTGGAGGATCTTGGCAGGAATTGTTACTTCTGAGGATTCCCCGAGGTCTATTTTAAATCCTGGGCCCACTCTCCTTCCATACCCAGTATGCTTCCTAACTGCCTCCCACCACCATGCAAGCAGTGTGCAAACCCATTTCCTCATTAGCCAGCACCAAATTTGGAAGACAAGCTGGCTATCCAAATATCACATGGTGCTTCCTCCTGCCCAGCTTGGATAACTCCTCTCCTTGCTGCAGAGGCTTTCAGGAGCTCCTCCATGTCCCAGAAATGGAGTCGCCAAGGAGGCAGTCCTCAAGGATGGAGTCCCTCAAAGATGTGGTCCCCAAGGATGGAGTCCCCAAGGATTCAGTCCCCAAGGATGGAGTCTCCTAAGGATGCATACTCCTAGGGATGGAGTCCCCAAGGATAGAGTCCCCTAAAGATGCAGTCCCCAAGGATAGAGTCTGCCAAGGATGGAGTCCCCAAGGATAGAGTCTGCCAAGGATGGAGTCCCCAAGAATGGAGTCCCCAAGGATGGATTCCCCAATAATGGAGTCCCCCAGGGGCAGAGTACCCTAAAGATGCAATCCTCAGGGATGGAATCTGCCAAGGATGGAGTCCCCAAGGATGGAATAGCCAAAGATGGAATCCCCAAGAATGGAGTCCCCAGGGTTGGAGTCCACCAAGGATGCAGTCCTCAAGGATGGAGTCCACAAGCATGCGGTCTTCAAGGGTGGAGTCCACCAAGAATGTAGCCCTCCAAAGATGGAGTCCCCAAGCATGCAGTCCCCAAGAATGGAGTCACTAAGGATGAGGAGACCCCTGGGAGTCTAGGAATGCATTCCTTAGGAATGCATTCCCCTAAGGATGGAGTCCCCAGGGGTGGAGTCCATCAGGCAATTAGATTCCTTTCCTCTCCTTCCTGCCCAGGCCTCTCTCCCTCTCTGGCATGGCATACACCCTGTCTCAGGGCCTGCTGTGCTGTTCTCCATACTCATCCATGCCAACTTTCTTAGTTTTTCCCTTTGTTTTCACAGTTCTCCTACAGACACCACTCATTTGCCCTCCTTTCTGCCTGGTGAAATCCTAGATCTGAGGTTTGAGTCAGAAAGACCAGGTTCAAATCCCAGCTCTGCCAATAGTTTGAGTGTTTTTAGGCAAGTTATACAACTTCTGTGAGCTTCAGCTCCTCATCAGCAAAGTGAGAATGAGCCTTTTGATGACTAACTGGGGTATTGCCTTAAAACACTCAACACAGTGCCTGGAACGAATTAGTTGTGTTTTTTTCAATCCTTCAAGCCCAGCTTAAATGCCACCATCTTCATAAAACCTTCCTTGATCCATTCCTCCAGCCAACCTTCCTTCTTGGCTATGTTCTTTGAGCCCTTGGAAACGTGTATTTGAGCCCTCTCATCACATTCTGCCTGTGTTGTCAATATTTGTGGTCATTCCTTATCTGTACTTCTAGATGGTAAGCAAATTAGTGGCTTAATATCAGCAACTATTGAGTGTTTGTAGTTGTTTTCCTAGTAGTTTTTTTCTGATCCATTTGGTCTCTTTCTTGAAGACAACTGGTAAGGTTTTGGACGCGAGGACCCATGTCCAAAAGTAGCAGATCTAACTACTTCATGTGAGCACTGAACTACTTCTTGTCCTCTTGGGAAAAAACCCTCCAATTCACTTTTTTACTTATTTTATTTTATTTTATTTTGGCAATAGAGTCTCACTTTGTCTCTCAGGCTGGAGTGCAGTGACGCAATCTCGGCTCACTGCAACCTCTGCCTCCCAGGTTCAAGCGATTCTCCTGCCTCAGCCTCCTGAGTAGCTGGGATTACAGGTTCCTGCCACCATGCCCGGCTAATTTTTGTATTTTTAGTAGACATGGGGTTTCACCATGTGGGCCAGGCTGCTCTTGAACTGTTGACCTCAAGTGATCCACCTACCTCAGCCTCCCAAAGTGCTGGGATTACAGACATGAGCCACCGCGCCCAACCCTAATTCACTTTACAAGACCAGAAGAACACCTCTCCTGGTCCCTCCTCTAAATTTCCTCAGGACTTTATCTTTCTGTCATAGCGCTTCTCAGATCACACTGTAACTTCTCTCCCCACTAGCCCCTGGCCTCAAGGATCTCATTCTCTTTACTATCTCACCTAATTTTTATGACAACTCTGTGAGGTGGAGATATTATTCCCATTTTACTGACACAGAAGGTTAAAGAACTTGCTCAAGGTTATCCATTTAGGAAGTGGTGGAGTTGGAAGTCTGACTTTGAAACCACTCTGTTCCTCTGCCTCCGAGTGAGGGCCTGGTTGTTGTCATTGGTGCAAAATGCAAAGAGGCTGGGGTTTGTCCTGTGCTTCTGTCATTCTTGGATGTTCTCAGATCTTGAAGCCATTTTAATATTCTGCTTGTATCTCTGAAAAATGGGTCCCTCTTATGTGCAAGTGGAGTGGGTTGCTCTTCTCTTTGTCTTGAGCTTCTTTTACTCAAGCTCCACAGATTGTCTTCACCCCAGATTTTTATGATTTATGTAAATATTCCCCTCTCTTGGCTTTCTTGAGCGGGCTGGAGCTACACTCAGATTTCAAGGTGGAGATGGGGTATAGTTTTGTCCTGAGGCTCTGATCTCTGCCTGGTGAATTCCTAGAGCTGGTGTTTGAGTCAGAAAGACTTGGTAAAAATGACCACTTGATATGATGCCTGACTTCTCCCCTCTGTGACTTTGATACCCTTCTCATTCATCATGTGTTGTCATGCTTGTGCTCCTAGGCTCCAGGAGCTCTCTAGCTGTTTCTGTGAATGGGGATAAAGCCTTCGTTGCTCACCTGTTATTCTGAAGCCTCAGCTCTCCAGATCCTGGCCATTGGGAAGGCCTAGGCTGCTGTGTACCCCTTCCCTGTGCTGTGTCCCAGGCCACCAGGAATGGGTTCTGATGGAAGCTGCATTCTAGTATTTCACGACAATTGACCCCATAAGCATGATCTCCATTGGACTGGGTCTGGATCCATAATCCTTAGGTCTAGAGGGGCCCTATCTCATCTACTCCAACCCTACTATTTTTAAGAGGAAGGCTGGATCTCTCATCAAATTTGTGGAAGGCCCAAGGGTTAGAACTCACATCTCTTTCTTCTCAGTCCTGATTTTTTTTTTTTTTTTTTTTTTGAGACAGAGTCTCACTCTGTCGCCCAGGGTGGAGTGCAGTGGCGTGATCTCGGCTCACTGGAAGCTCTGCCTCCCGGGTTCACACCATTCTCCTGCCTCAGCCTCTCGAGTATCTGGGACTACAGGGACCGGCCACCACGCCCGGCTAATTTTTTGTATTTTTAGTAGAGATGGGGTTTCACTGTGTTAGCCAGGATGGTCTTGATCTCCTAACCTCGTGATCCACCCGCCTTAGCCTCCCAAAGTGCTGGGATTACAGGCGTGAGCCACCACACCCGGCCATCAGTCCTGATTCTTAATTTGCTGTTCTACTTGTTAAAATGGAATCTTCTTCTTAAAGTTGAAAACATTTAAATCTTATTTTATTCTCCACAACCAGTTCTAACTCAAAGAGTAGTAGTTGGATTTTTACCTCCAATGCCTTTTTCTTCCTGCCTTGTTTGACTAGGGCAGTGAAACCAGACAACACTTACCTTTTTGGGTCTGGTTGTTTAGCTGCCCTGAAGCTAATTGTTCCTTGTTCTGACTAGTTGGCCTCTTCATTTCATGACAGTCCTACCAGCCGCCAGTACTAATCCTCTTATCACACGCTATCCCCTGGCTCCCATCACTGCACCTGCAATTAGACTCTTCTCTTGCTATGTAAACTGCTTCTGCATCACTAATAATTAATATTGGTTATTCAGCACTTCTTCTGGCTGCTAAATATTGAATTCTGTTATTTTTAATTATTACGAGGCCCTTATTCATTATCTTACTGAATTAGTCCTGTGCCCACTGGTTATAACAACTCTCTAACTAATGGATCTGTCCCTAGAATACCTCTCCTTCTCACAATCACGCTCTCTGGGGTACAGTTTAGTATTTAACAGGCATCAAGCAATAATGTCCCTCCATCTCTAATACTCTTAAGTAAAGCTGCCTCAGTGCCTCTTATGTGTCCTCCCCAAAGACAGGGATAATTTGGAAGGTGGGTGTTGCTGCTGTCTGTGGCAATGAGAAGAGAAAATGAACTTAGAGTCACATGAGAGTGGGGACACTAGAGACTGGGGTAGAAAGAGTGTGCTTATAGCTTAGGGAGAAGTCAGGGATTTTAGAGGTTCCTTTTTATGGGTGTAGGGAGTAAATTTCTGGTGCTGGCTCTGGGGAGTGGAGACTCAGGGGGTTATGGGTGTACATGAAAGGAGGCTGTGCTGCCAGGATGGCCTTACCAATTCTAGAGACTGGTAGAGGTGGTGGTGGTGGGCACTTGATTCTGGGAGGGACAGCAGCCCGGAGAGTAAGAGAATGGGGTTGGGGTGATTGAAGAGCCTGGGGAACTTTTGGGGAAAGTTCTGAAAAGTCAAGGTGGACACGTGGGAGGAGTCAGCTATGGGTGGGAGATGGGGAGGAGAGGGAGGAGGGTCTGTAATAATTTGATATAATGTGTGAGCCATCTGCCAGCCCATGGAGGGCAACATTTCCTTTTCCCTGTACTGGTGGCGACTTACTCTCTCTTCCTTTCTTAAGGATGAGAAGAAAAAAAACAAAAAACAAAAACAGAGGAGCTGCCCCTCTCCTCAGTGACTCCCAGGATCGATTTGTGTATTCTCCATCCCCAGGAAAAGCAGGCATCCATGGTCCCTCCTATGCTCCTTGGGAACCCCTTCCTTTTGCCTCCAAAATGAAATTGCCTCTCATTCTTGCCAGTCCTTGGATTCTCCAGGGGTGATGCCCACTCTTCTTCCAGCCTGATAGCCAGCTGGCCCATCACCAACTGGTTAATCCATTAACCCGGCATGGCCACTGGTCAGCCAGTTGGCCAGCACCAACTCGCTCTTTAGCCAGTTCTCTGGAAAGCCATCTGGTTGATCAGTTAGCCAACAAACCTGTAAGTCCATGGCTCCAACCAATAGCCCATCCCTCCTCACAGCCCTTGTTCCCTCCCTTCCTTCCCCTAAACTCTCTAACATTTCAGCTGATAGGACTTACTAATACTGCATAATTGGGTCTGCTTCTTAATCCCCTGCCTTCCCTCTCTCACCCTCTGTTGGAAAACCCCGTTGCCGACTCTGTGTGTGTTACTAACACGCTTATAACCCAGGGGACCAAGGGATGGGCAGGGACAGGTGGGGCAAGGTATGAATGAAAAACCGAACTAACCTTTCTGTCTCATCTGCGGAATGTCGGCCATCTTTAAGTCTTTGGTTTCTTGGTCCAGTTCTTTTGTTGTTTTCTTCTCTACTAACCAAGGTCTCTAACTGTTCCCCTTCTCTGCAGACGGCTCTTCTTCGGGGAGGGGATGAGGGGGAAGAGGAATCCAGAGGAGGGATGGGGGAGGGATGGGGAGAAGAAGGAACTTAATTTTTGTGTGTGTTTTATTTCTCCTCCCCCCATTATAATTTAATTTTCTTTAAACAAATACTTCCGCTGAACCTAAGGTGGGAGGGTCGGAACAAACAACCAAATATATATATAGATATATTTTTTCCTCCTTCCTTGAGTTTACAGTTGGTCATTTTATTTTTCTTTTCTTTTCGTTCTGTTCTTTTGTTGTTGTGTTTGTTGTTGTTTTTTGACATCCCCCTCCTCCCCATCCCCCTATATCTCCGGTGAAGCACGCAGGGATTGGACACGCTATGGTAAACAAACTGCATTATCTGGTAGATATCACTCTAATTGTCTTACCGTTTGGTTTGCCGTGGGTTTTTTTAACTGTTCGATTCTCCTTCTTTTGTTTCCTCTCCCTGTTTGGTTTTTTGGTTGTTTTGCTCTTCCAATTGTTTTTTGCGTCCTGGACAATCTTTAGATTTTGCTTCTCTTTTAGTTTCCCTCTTTCCCTTTTCTTTCTTTTTTGGTCCAAACTGAAATACAAAAGACAAATGGAAATCGAGGAATTTGGCTTGTCCCTGCTGTAATCCCTAACTCCTGAATTCAGATTCCTGGCCAGAGAGACCTGGGGGCAGGCCCCATGTTCATCGGCTCTGGTTAGACCAGCCCCGATGCCAGGCTGCTTATTTCTATTGCTTTATTTTGTTCTTTTCCCTCCCCTCCCTTGTTTTTTCTCTTTGATTTAGTTTCTTGGTCCCCTGAAAATCCATGGAAAACACCATCCCATGACATGCTATGCTCTGCTCACTGTCAGCTCCCTGGACAGGGCCCCTCAAGTTTGGGGAGGGGGCCGGGGGTGAGACCTCCAGTGGCAGCCAGCGGGGTGGGTTCCCAGGGGTGGTGGGCATGGCCTTGGGAGATGCGGAGCTGCCTGAGATCAGTCCAGACCTCATGCAAATCATCAGTTCATAGCAGTTTGGGGGCTGCCCCATGCTGGCTGCTCCGGGAAAGGTGCCGTCCCTTCCCTCACTTCTCAGCCTTGAGAGTTCCTGGTTCCATGTCCCCCACATTTTGCATGGCATGAATGGTCTTTTCCCCCGACCAGGGATAGCGTCCAGTTCCCTGCAACTGCTCTGCTGCTCTGACTAACACTGTGTTTCACACTGTCTTCCTTCCCCTCACCCCCTGCCCTGTCTGCCCACTGCCTGCCCCGCATGGCCTCTGACAGGGGCTGGTTTCCTTTCCTGCTGAGGGGAGTAAGAGGAGGAGGCCTGCAGGGGTGGGAAGGGCCAGTGTTGGTTGTCCTTGTCACCGAGTTCCTCTGTTTGGCTTGGGCTCAGTCCTGGTGAGTGTTGGTGTGGGTGTCTGTGTAAATGCAGCTGGTGTGTGTTGGTGTGTGGGTGTGACTGTGTGTAAATGTTGGCGTGACATTTTGGGGTGTTAGTGGGAAGCTGTACCGTGTATGTGCGAGGCTCTGCTGGTGACTCTCCATGTGTGAGCTGGTGTGAGCTGGGGGCTGCGTGACTGTGTAGGTTTTTGAGCCTGGTGAGGACTCTGTGTGGAGGTGGACTGTGGGGACTGGCCCTTCAGTCGCAGTGCCATGGCAGGCAGGAACAGGGAAGGAGCTGGGGCTAGCTCTTTGCTCCTTGCCTTGCCTCAGAGTGTGTGCCCGCAGGCCTTGCTGCGTGCGATCCCCTGGGATTTCCTCGTGCCTGCCCAGTCCTGGCTCTGCAGTAGCAGCCGGTTAGTCATCGCCTATTAATAATGCAGAGTGATTGAGCACCAGGCTGGGGACCCTGCAGATGGACATGTCTGCTCCCGTGGGGCCGGCGCTGCTTGGGGCAGCTGCCTGGCCTGCCCAGCCGCCCAGGTTTGCATGGCTGGCTTGTGAGGAGGGAAGCATAACAGTTGGGGCTCCCAATCTGAGTGTCTCCCCAACTTCCCTAGAAGGCTCTACCTCTGAGGCTACATCTGGCTTTTCCTGACACTTTTGCGGGTCCATGTTTTCCTGCACCCATATAGACTAGTGCCCATGGCCAAAGCCATTCCAGCCCTCCCCAATTTAAGATCTCAGATTACCACTCCCAGTGGTCTTGGTGTTCCAATGGGGCATACAGTGCCAGGTTTCTTATTCCTCCAGCTGCTGCTTCTAGGAGTTAGCTGCTACCTGCCCAGCTTAGGCCAGGCCATTGAGTACCTGTCAGGAGTTGGCCATTTGGAACTTTCTTTATGGTGCTTCACTAGATAGCCAACCTGTGACTTTGGGGACAGAAGGGAGGCAAGATCAAGCCATGTGGTACACCCCAAGCCTCTGGGTAATACCATCCTAGAATTAGGACTCAGCAGACTTTCCATCTAGCCTCAATTTGGTTAAAAATTGACCACGTGGGTTGAGTCTACTAAAGCTCAGTTTCCTTATCTACCAAATGGGCTAATAGGGATAATATACCTGCATTGCCTACTACATGGAATCAGTGTGAAGATCAAGTAGAGTAATAGAAGTGAAAACATTTGTACTCTGTAAAGGAAATTATAGTGTTACTAAGCTTTATAAAATGTTAACTGATTGTCTCAGTGTTTCCAGGGCAGGGATGTTTTGTAAAGAAATGATTCTCTTCCATAGCAAACCCTGGAGAATACAACATCTCTGGCCCACTGGAGATCCTATTACTATCTCTTCTTAAGAATCAGTCCCAAAATAACTGTATGAAACCCTAGAATGCTTTAGGAATTGGGCTGGAGAAGAGGAGGAAAGATGAATGACTTGATTAAATTGGTTAAGAAGCAACAACCAGCTAGGCACCTGTAATCCCAGCTACTTGAGGCTGAGGTGGTTAAGTTGGTTAAGAAGGAAACAACCTGCTGGGTGTGGTGGCTCACTCCTGTAATCCCAGCATTTTGGGAGGCTGAGGCGAGTGGATCACCTGAGTCCAGGAGTTCAAGGCCAGCCTGGCTAACATGGTGAAACCCTGTCTCTACTAAAAATACAAAAAAATAGCCAGGTGTGGTGATGGGCATCTGTAATCCCAGCTACTCGGAAGGCTAAGGCAGGAGAATTACTTGAACCTGGGAGGCCAAGGTTGCAGTGAACCGAGATCGCGCTACTGCACTCCAGCCTGGGCAACAGGAGTAAAACTCCATCTCCAAAACAAAACAAAACAGAACAAAACAAAACACAAAACAAAAAGAAGCCAACAACCAGCTATGAACCTGTAATCTCAGCTACTCAAGGCTGAGATGGGAAGATTGCATGAGTCCAGGAGTTCAAGACTAGCCTGGGTGACATAGCAAGACCCCCCTCCCCTCTTTTTTTTTTTTTGGAGATAGAGTCTGGCTCTGTTGCCTAGGCTGGAGTGAAGTGACATGATCTCGGCTCACTGCAACCTCTGCCTCCTGGGTTCAAGCAATTCTCATGCCTCAGCCTCCTGAGTAGCTTGGACTACAGGTGCACGCCACCACACCTGGCTAAGTTTTTGTATTTTTAGTAGAGACAGGATTTCACCGTGTTGCCCAGGCTGGTCTTGAATTCCTGAGCTCAGGCATTCCACCCACCTCGGCTTCCCAAAGTGTTAGGATACAGGCATGAGCCATTGTGCCCCAGCAAGACACCATCTCTAAAACAAACAAACAAACAAACAAACAAGACCCTATCTCTAAAACAAACACACACACATGCGTGCACACACACACACAAACAAAAAAAAGTAAACAATACTGTCTTGTTTCAGCCCTGAAAAGGAAAGTATCTGCTAAATTCTGAGTCTCTAAAGTCTGCACTTTCCTGCATGAGCAATACTGACTGGTAAACAGATCTAGTTGCCTTTTGGTAGCCTCACAGACCTTCATAAACCTGTACTAGGAATCAGCTCTTTCCGGCCAAGACCAGAGTCTGAAGCCTTGTAACAGGGTTCAATGTGTTCTGATTCCCAAGGCATCCCCCAGAGAGGTTTTGGCTAGTTTCCAGTTTATTTTTACTAACTCATTTACATGGACTCTTTTCATGTTGTTTGAGCACTTCTTCTTCGGGGAGAGGGTGGATATAAAGCAAAAAGGCCAACCTTGAGAAGGTTGAGAAGTTTGGATTAGGTGTGATCAGGCTGATGGAGTTTGCTTGTAAAAATAATGATAGTTCTTTGTATACACACTGGGAGTCTTTGAATAGCTTTCCCCTTTCGAATATCATTTAAACTTGACAAATGCCTGGGTTGCACGTAGCAGGCAGAGACTGTTCCCAGTTAACAGATGGGGAAAGCTGAAGCCCAGAGAAAGCACCTGGTCTAGGGTCACATAGCCAGATATGGAGGACTTTCACTTCAGTTTTCTCATTTGGTGCTCAGCGTAAGCCTGGAAGAAATGGGAGCTGCAGAAGTTGTTAAACTCCTCTCACAGATGAGAGTCAGAGGTAAAATGGGATTGTTTTGGAAAAGGATAAAGGCTGAATGAGAGCCCAGGATTTCTGACCTGATATCTTTCCTCTCTATTCCCAAACTATCAAATCCAGACCTCAGGATTCACGACAGGGCTGTGCCTGCCGGTTCAGTCCATCTTCATGGTGTATCTTTCCAGCCTGAGTCTCTGATTAGTTTCTGCCCTCTCATTGAACAGGTAGCTAACCCAAACCCTTAGCAGGACTTGCAGTACCTCACTCAGCCTGGAGACCCTTTCTTCCCCTTTGTCTTTGTCTCTTATTTCCACCCACTCAATCCTAAGGGGATGCCAGGACCTTTCCCCTAGACTAGTTGCTCTTAACCACCTTTGGTTCTTGAATACCTTTGAGAATTTGATGACAGCAATGGACTCTCACAGGAAAAAAGCCCACAGAGGCAGTTTTGCACACAATATCAAGGGACTTGGGATCTCCCTAGCTCAGTCAGCTTGCCCACAAGTTAAAAATACCTGCCCTCTGTCTTGTTCTCCCCAGAATAAGTCCCCCTCCCAAGGAGGGCAGTGACCCTGTGATCATCACAGGCAACTGAGAAAGGCTCCAGAAGATGGCAGAAGGATACTTCCCCTCTTCCTCAGCCTTTCTTCCTCAGGCATAGTGGGCATGAAGTGCCCACCAATGTGGAGTTATTTATGGCCAGGACCTAGTTTCATATCCTGCACAGCCTGCCACAGGGGAGGTGCGTGGAGCAGAAAGAGAAGTGGGGTCAGCAGGGAGGGCTGAGAGCCCACCCAAGTCACAGGCTGCCCCTTGTGGCCACCTCCATCCAGCCTCCCTGCTCCTGGGGAGCACAGTGGGGGCTGGGCCGTGGGCTCCTGCTGCCTCTGCACCCTCTCCCTTCTCCTCTGGCTGGACACAACTCTTCCAGGGCAGAAGCTCTGGCTCATTCCCCTTGGCCAGTTCAGTACCCACTTGGCTTGCTTGTCTGTGTTGAGCGGGTTGGCATGGGTTGGGTGCAGACACTCTGCTATGTCTCAGTGATGCTGTTTGGAAGGAGACAGCTGGAACGTCTCACTGCCCTCGGTAGGATGTGGTATGTACGCAGGTGTGTCTGGGGATTGGTGATTGGTGGCGAATGGGTGGTGGAATGAGTCTTGGGTCGCCTGCTTATGAGGAAGGTAGAGTCAAATGTCTTTTCTCTTTCTTTTTCAACCCTTAAAGTGTCTCTGTCCTAGTGGTCACTCCTCTCTTTTCCCCTCATCATCGGAAGGAAGTTCTCCCTACCTGTGCCCCACAGCTCTGTCGCCTCCATCTCTGCTCCTCCCAATGCCCCTGCCCTGCACGCCTTCTCACCTGGCTGCCTTTCTCTGGCCTGTCCTGCTGGACCTAGCCCTCACCCTGCTCCTCTAACCTGCATGTGTCCAGCTGCAGTGGCTGTTCTGTGTTGCACGACCCCCTCCTTTCCCTCCTCCCCCACCGGCCCCACCCCTTCCAGAAGATGCGTGGGGGGGGGCTGGGGGGCAGGGGCATCATGAACCCCTGGGGTGGAGGGGGACCGGGGGAATTATTCCCCTGTTTCCTGCTTTTACTAACGAACCTGCCATTTTTGTGTCTGGACTTTGATTTGTCTGAGGGAACAGTCGGGTTTTACTAATCTAAGTCATCTCCCTCCTTGCCTTCCCCAGAGACCTTCCTCCATTCCCTCTACCCTTGGCTTCCTTTTCACCCAGAACCCGTCCCCACTTTCTCCCTCTACTCCCCCCCTCTGGCTGATCCCCTTCCTCTGGGCACTTCCTTATGTTGTCCTTCCTCCTGCTACCCCACCCCCAGGCCCAGCCCTGGGCCATAAGAGGGTGATTAAGGCAGCCCTTTCCCAGTAGGGAGCACATGGGAGTGATCTGCAAAAAGCCCAGGGGGCAAGGTGAGATTGTGCCCAGTCAGGAGGGAAACTGAGGAGGGTGTTTCCTCCTCTCTACCCTACACTGTCACCTCGTCTAAGTCTGAGAGGGCAAAGGGAGGGTGACTTTGGCAAATGGAGTGGGATAGAGAGAGCCCATAGGGTGAGGGAGATGGCCAGTGGCTGGTGCCCTGGCTTCTGAGGTCAGGGAGGGAGGACACAGCTGAGGGGCTCAGGTGGGCTGGAGGCCAAAAGAGGAGATTCTTTTCCTGGGGAGCTTTGGGACCAGAAGAGCCCTTTCCCTGCACTGAAGCAGGAGTGCACTTGAGTTTCTGTCACCAAAGTCACAGGCTCCCTAGGTGTTAGGTTCATAGATGGAGATGCCGGCTTTGTGGCCCTGGGTCATAAGATGATCTTTAATGGCTATGTGCTGTATACCCTGGATTATGTTCAGATTAGTGGGGTTACAGGGACATGTCAGTCTGGTGCCTACCTGTCAGGAGCTGACCAGTTGGGGTGACCAGACTTAGGCACAGGAAGTAATCAGCAGCCCAGTTCCTGGTCTCTCAGTGCAGCATCAGGGAGAGTGGAGGTGGAGGGCTGGATGGAGTTGAATTTGTCCCAGGGAGGCCCGTTCAGCCTATTACCCACTCCCTGTCTTATCCCTGACCTTTCATCCCGGTTCCTTCTTCCCTTTCTCCAGCCCCTCTCTGCCAGGTCTAATCTTGTTTGCATGTTTTTGTGACTAATACTTTGACCCTTCCCTTTTCTACCCAGACCCCTACTTCCCAGCCTTAGGGTGGGGTGGAGGGAAGAAGAAATAAATGGTAATGACCGGCCCTCCCCTCAAATAAGATTCAAAAGCTTTCAGACTGCCCCTTTCCACAAAGACACCCTCTTACCTTCTGCTCTTGAACCTAGTTACCCCAGCACAAGGTTTGATGGTTCCCAGGAGGTGGAAAGTGGGGCTCAGTTCTACCCTATTCACTGCAAGGCTCCAGCCAAGCACAAGGGGGATTCGGGGGTCCTGGGAGGGCAGGAAGCTCCCTTACCCCAGTTCTCCCCTGGAGTTCCTCCCCTCACCCACTGAGACTATGGACCCCTGGAGACCAGTCACTGGAAGATGGCTGGTGGCATGTGCATATAGACTGGTGTGGGTGAGGAGGGCATAGGATGTGACTGGAAGGCCCCAATCTCTAGACTGTTCCTGAAAGAGGGTACTGAGGCACCTCTTTCAGTGCAGCATCAGGGAGAGTGGAGGTGGAGGGCTGGATGGAGTTGAATTTGTCCCAGGGAGGCCCGTTCAGCCTATTACCCACTCCCTGTCTTATCCTTGACCTTTCATCCTGGTTCCTTCTTCCCTTTCTCCAGCCCCTCTCTGCCAGGGGAATGAGAAATGGGGTGAGCTGTGGCCTTTGGAAACACAGTGTTGGGCTAACCCTGAGCCAGCTTCCTATTGACCCTGCAGAGCTCTGCCCTCTTTCCCAGCTGACCTTCCCAAACCACTGCCTTCCTAGAGTAGGGGCTCATGGTCTCATAGCCCTTGGCCCTTCTCCCACAACCTTTCTGGGTGTCTTGAACCCTTGTGGGCTGCTTGTAGAGTTAGATTTTTTGGAGACTAGGTGGACATTTGCCTGGGGAGACTGGGGGAGTCAGAGAGTTTCCTGTCCTTGTCACGCCCCGCCCCGCCCCACCTAAGATCACTTCCGGCATTCTCCAGGCCACCGCTGAGCCCTCCTTCCTCCTGGAACACCAAGTACTCCCCCATTCCCACTCATCCTGCTTTCTTACTGAACTTTCAGCCCAGGGGCAAGGTATTCATGAGGTTAGCCCTAATCCCCTCTGTTCCCTAAGCTGGCCCTGACTCCCTGGAGTAACTCTGGTGGTGTCTGTAGACAAGGCAATTAGATAGGAAGAAGGAAGAGTGGACTAATGTAGCTAAAGAGCTCCCTCTCCTTTGGAGGGAAGAGAGTGACCTGAATATAAGGAGATCTGAGGAGCCAAGAGACAGACTCAGGAAAGGGCTAGAAGTACAAACCCGGAGGCTGGGCAGCAGGGGTGGAAATCAACCCCGATGGGCAACCCCAGAAAGTTTCAAGATTTTCTAGGAATATCTGAGCTCCTGGTCCTCACACTGCTATCTTCCATCTCCCTACTGGGTCCAGACTGAAAGGCTTCCCAGCACCCAGCGGAGAGGGCTGCAGATGAGTCTAAGCCACCAAGGTCTGGGGAACACCATTCTCTGGCACACTTTTGAAAGAAGTTCTGGAGTCATGTGTGTGTCCAGAGAGTACCTTCAGGAGAAGAAAAGTGAGAATGCCATCTGCACCCATCCTGTGCCCCAGAATGGGGGATCCATCGTGGAGCCCACATTCTTGTTCAGAGTGCCTTCCAGGAACAACTTCTTGGAGGACCTCATGGGGAGCTCTCCAAGTACCCTTCAGGCTCCTGCCTGCTGAGCTGGGGGCAAGAGGGCAGGTCTTAGCCCACCCTGAAACCATCAAATCTTGTGCTGCCTCCTTTTCCTCATTCCTTCTCTTCCCCCACTGTTCCTTCTCCAAGACAAGCAGACATAAAAATGGGGGTCCCCCTCCCCTGCTGCCCTCTGGCCCCTCCTTTGCCCAGCCATAGCTCTTCCTAGGGATTTGATGTTGGTTGTCTTCTGTCTTTCTCCCTCCCTCCTGGGCTGGGCAGGTGACCATCTCGGTGGACGGGATCCTGACCACCACAGGCTACACGCAGGAGGATTACACCATGCTGGGCTCTGATGACTTCTTCTACATTGGGGGCAGCCCCAACACAGCTGACCTGCCGGGCTCACCCGTCAGCAACAACTTCATGGGCTGCCTCAAGGACGTGAGTAGGGCTAGGGAGGGGCTGCAGGCCATTCAGGAGCCCTTTGGCTCCTGTCTTCAGTGTCACTTAGTCTGACCCGGCTAGGTGTCTGGGTCCTCTGTTCCTTCCAAGTCCATGGTGGGAGACACCCCCTCTTTAAAACCTAAGGCCCACTGACTCCATCAAGAGGCTTCTCCCCTCTCATTTCCTTGAGCCTTAGAAACTCCCATCCTCATAGAGGACCCTCAAAGGCAGCTGTGAAACAGAGGAAAGAGTGCTGGGTGTGAAGACTAAAGACCTTTGCTTGAATTCCAGCTCTTCTACTCATTGGTTCTGTGACTGTGGTCAAGTCACTTGACTGTCTAATGCTGAGTTTCCTCCTCTGTAGATGGGTAGTCAGTGCCTACTTCATAAGGTTGTGAGGCGCACATGAGAGTGTAAGTGAACGTGCTTCATCAAGTAGAAAATGGCTACCACATGTCAGTGGTCTTGCCATTATTATGAACTGCAATTTAGTGGGCACTGAGAGCCCACAGGGCAAGTTACCATGCTGCTGCTGGGCCAGAAGACAGGATGGGACAGGCAAGGGAGGTGCTTGTTCACAGCCTCTGTACCTGAAGCTCCAGAACAGAGGCCTAAGGGGAGTGGTCTGGTGGAACTGAGCAGGGGCTACAGGGGTGGGTGACTGGGTCCCCTGGTGCTCGATGCTGGGTGGGAGTGACCAGGCCCTAAGCTGCTTTCTGATTCTTTATACCTGACGCCACCCCTCCCTGCAGGTGGTCTATAAGAACAATGACTTCAAACTGGAACTGTCCCGCCTGGCAAAGGAAGGGGACCCCAAGATGAAGCTGCAGGGGGACTTGTCATTCCGCTGTGAGGATGTGGCTGCCCTGGACCCTGTGACCTTTGAGAGTCCCGAGGCCTTTGTGGCGCTGCCCCGCTGGAGCGCTAAGCGCACTGGCTCCATCTCCCTAGACTTCCGCACCACTGAGCCCAATGGGCTGCTGCTCTTCAGCCAGGGCCGGCGGGCTGGGGGTGGAGCTGGCAGCCACAGCTCTGCTCAGCGGGCCGACTACTTTGCCATGGAGCTTTTGGACGGCCACCTCTATCTTCTGCTGGACATGGGATCTGGGGGCATCAAGCTGCGGGCATCCAGCCGAAAGGTCAATGATGGCGAGTGGTGTCACGTGGACTTCCAGAGGGATGGGCGAAAAGGTCAGGAGGCCTCTGGACCCTTCCCCTTCCGTGGGCCACCCCTTTCCATCTGCCCTGACATGCTCTCCGTCTCTCTTCAGCGGGTCTCTTCTACACCGTTTCCTATACTCTTCCCTGCCACCTCTCCTGCACCCCTCCTCACGTCTTCCCAGTTGTCCTTTCTGGACATTGGCAGAAAGAGCACAGCATTTGGTGTCAGTCAGACCTGGATCACACCTCAGCTCCCCTACTTGCTGGAAGTGCGACTCCATTTCCTTATCTGTAGAAGGAATAATCCCACAAGGGCCATCAAGAGGAGAAAATAAGAGCACACCTGTAGAAGGATTAGCACAGTGGCCAACATAGAGTAGATACCCCATTCTCCTTTAAGAATATATCTTCCGGCCGGGTGCGATGCCTCTCGCTTGTAATCCCAGCACTTTGGGAGGCCAAAGTGGGCAGATCGTGAGGTCAGGAGATCGAGACCATCCTGGCTAACATGGCAAAACCCGGTCTCTACTAAAATTACAAAATATTAGCCGGGTGTGGTGGTGGGCACCTGTAGTCCCAGCTACTCGGAGGCCGACGCAGAAGAATGGCGTGAACCCGGGAGGCGGAGCTTGCAGTGAGCCTAGATCACACCATTGCACTCCAGCCTGGGTGACAGACTCTGTCTCAAAAAAAAAAAAAAAAGAATGTATCTTCCCAGCCATGCCTCTCTTCTGTCTAGAGCCATTCAATTAAAAAAAAAAAAAAAAAAAAAAAAAACTCACTAGGCTAGGCGCTGTGGCTCATGCCTGTAATCCTAGCACTTTGGGAGGCCGAGGTGGGTGGACCATTTGAGGTCAGGAGTTCGAGACTACCCTGGCCAATGTGGTGAAACCACATCTCTACTAAAAATACAAAAATTAGCCGGGCATGGTGGTGCACTCCTGTAGTCACAGCTAATTGGGAGGCTGAGGCAGGAGAATCGCTTGAACCTGGGAGGCGGAGGTTGCAGTGAGCCAAAATCCTGCCATTGCACTCCAGCCTGGGCGACAGAGGAAGACTGTCAAAAAAAAAAAAAAAAAAAAAAGGAAAAAAAAAATTCGCTCACTCAACAGTTACTGAGCACCCACTGTGTGCCAGATGCTGTCCAAGGTTCTGGAGGTATGGACAGCAGGGAAACTAAAAAGACTATCTTCGCTGTCACAGAACCCCTGTTTTGGTGTGGGGTGGGAGAGCATGGAGTGAAAAAGACAGTAAATAGCCCCACACCCCCACCTAGCAGTGAGGGCTCTAGAACAATAAAGTATCAGGGCAGAGAGTCCTGGGGTCAAGCAGATGCCTGTTCTTGAATCTTCTGTTGCTTCTAGCCACTCTCTTCTTCACCCTTCATTTCAGTCTTTTGCATCCTCTTCCTGTTTTCTGTCTGCTAATTCTCTCTCCTTTACTCTTCTCCATCTTGTTAAACATGAGAGAATTATCCAAGAAAGGGAAATTGATATAAATGAGAACTGACACATTATCCTATTTAAGCACTTACCAACACTCAGCTAAATATATATATATATTTTTTATACGGAGTCTTGCTCTATTGCCCAGACTGAAGTGCAGTGGTGTGCGATCTCAGCTCACTGCAACCTTCACCTCCCGGGTTCAAGCGATTCTCCTGCCTCAGCCTCCTGAGTAGCTGGGACTATAGGCACCTGCCACCACGCCCGGCTAATTTTTTGTATTTTTAGTAAAAACAGGGTTTCACCATCTTAGCCAGGATGGTCTTGATCTCCTGTCCTGGTGATCCGCCTGCCTCAGCCTCCCAAAGTGCTGGGATTACAGGCGTGAGCCACAGCACCCGGCCAACATTAGCTAAATTTTTGTGCTCCTCCGCCTGTCACTGAGCTGGGCCTGTGAGTTTGGGTGGAGTGACCATTCCTCCCTGTGCAGGAAGGAGGGGCCCCTGTGGCTCCCAGAGAATGACAGCTTCTCATGGGCTTGCTATTTCTTTCGCTTCCATCCTTGAAGTGTTGCTTCCCCTGGGCTTCACATTAAATGGTTTCATCCCCGGGTTGTGTCTCAGGACAGCACCAGGAATTCTTCCCAGAGCTCTCTGTGCCCCAGGGTTTCCACCAGGTGGTCAGTAACACTCTAGGTTGGAAGTCTGCCCAAACCTTGCAGGGCACTGCAGGGCTTCTACTTCTCTGTGCTTTTAGGAAGTACTCCTGTTAGCTCACACCAATCTCTGGAGCCAGAGTCTGGACCAGGTCTGGCCGGTGCTTGGATTCCTGTCTTGACCAATTCTGGACATTTCTGATGACCCATTTCTTTTCTTTTTCTTTTTCTTTTTTTTTGAGATGAAGTCTCATTCTGTTGCCCAGGCTGGAGTGCAGTGGTGTGATCTCAGTTCACTGCAACCTCTGCCTCCCGGGTTCAAGTGATTCTCCTGCCTCAGCCTCGAAGTAGCTGGGATTGTAGGCACATGCCACCACGCCTGGCTAATTTTTGTATTTTTGTTGGAGACAGGGTTTCACCATGTTGGCCAGGCTGGTCTTGAACTTCTGACCTTGTGATTCACCTGCCTCAGCCTCCCGAAGTGCTGGGATTACAGCGTGAGTCACCGTGCCTGGCCTCTGATGATCCATTTCATATGTGTACACAAACACAGACTTGGGGCGGCTATTCCGAGAAAACTATCTTAGATCTTTTCCATTTTTTTTCTATTTTTGTTTTTGCAATTGTGGTAAATGATACATAACAAAATTTACTACCCTTTCCTGCACATCACGTGGGACAGAGAAAAAAATGAAAAAACAGCAAAAAAAAATTTACCATCGTTACCATTTTTTTTTTTTTTTTTAAGATGGAGTTTCGTTCTTTTTGCCTAGGCTGGAGTGCAATGGTGCGATCTCGGCTCACTGCAACCTCTGTCTCCTGGGTTCAAGTGATTTTCCTGTCTCAGCTTCCCAGGTAGCTGAGATTATAGGCGTGTGTCACCATGCCCAGCTAATTTTGTGTGTCTGTGTGTGTGTGTATATATATATATATATAATTTTTTTTTTTAAATAGAGATGGGGTTTCACCATGTTGATCAGGCTGGTCTTGAACTCCTGACCTCAAGTGATACATTTGCCTCAGCCTCCCAAAGTGCTGGGATTACAGGTGTGAGCCTCCGTGCCCAGCCCGTCGTAACCATTTTTAACTATGCAGTTTAGTGGTGTTAAGTACATGCATATTGTTGTGTAAATATCACTGGTAACTATCATTTATCTCCAGAACTTTTCTCATCTTCCCAAACTGAAACTCTGGCCCAATAAACACTAACTCCCCATTCCCTCTCCTCTTAGCCGTTGGCACTCACCATTCTACTTTCTGTGTAAGAATCTGGCCACTCTCGGTACCTCCGTTAAGTGGAATCATATAATATTTGTCCCTTTGTATCTGGCTTTATTTCATTTTGCATGATGTCTTCTAGGTTCGTTCATGTGGTAGCATGTGTCAGGATGTCCTTCCTTTTTAGGGCTCAATAATATTCCATTGCCTGGATATACACTTTGCGTTTATCCATCCATCTGTTGATGGATGCTTGGGTTGTTCTTTTCCATGTATTGAGTGATCTTGGTGCAGAGGCCTGTACTCACTAGAGTTTCCTCTTGTTGACCCTCCATTATACACCCCTTCCCCATCTCTTTCCTTCTCTGTCTCTTCCTTTTCCAACATTTGGTTCATTTGTAGAGAGTCTGGTTGGGTCATGTAGAGCCCAGGAGACCCTGCAGTGGGTGGGCAGAACAGACATGGGGGAATCTGGCTATAAATAGAGGTGTGGGTGATCAGGCAGGCCATGTTTAGTGGCCTGTTAGGGGAGTCGGCCCCCAGCCCTGGGAAGTGGGTTTAGAGTCAGGACCTTGGGTCATCTGGCACCTCGTATGGAAAGAAAAGCTAGAGACCATGTTACTAAAAGGGGGCACAGCTCTGGTTCAGGTGAGGTGTTTTTTTTTGTTTGTTTGTTTTTGCTTTTTCTTGAGTCAGAGTTTTGCTCTTGTCGCCCAGGCTGCCAGGCTGGAGTGTAGTGACATGATCTCAGCTCACTGCAACCTCCGCCTCCCGGGTTCAAGCGATTCTCTTGCCTCAGCCTCTTGAGTAGCTGGGATTACAGGTGCCCACCATGCCCGGCTAAATTTTGTATTTTTAGTAGAGATGGGGTTTCACCATGTTGCCAGGCTGGTCTTGAACTCCTGACCTCAGGTGATCCGCCTGCCTCGGCCTCCCAAAGTGCTAGGATTACAGGTGTGAGCCGCTGCGCCCGACCTCAGGTGCGGTTTTGAGCAGAGAAGAAGAACATGCCCTGAATGAGGGCATGTGTCTGTAGAGGAGGTCCCTGTTCTTCCCTCTTGGTTTCCCACCCTATGCTCACACCGATTCTCCTCCCAAAGCTCCCTGCCAAATTCAGGCCTCATGCAGACCCAAATCCTCCTTAACTTGTCTTTAATCCCATGAAGTTAGGCAGTCTTTTTTTTTTTTTCTAACTAAGATGACTGCAATGGGGTCTTGCAGTGAGGAGAGAGATTGAACTCAACTCCCACCCCGACCCCTTTTAAACAGTTCTTCCAAACTTGGAAAAGGACAGAAGAAGGAATTAAAAAATACAAGTAGAATAAAATTTCTAATGTAGAGGTTTCTGCAGCTTAAGGTCTCAGTAAAGGCTATGGAACTCCCACCTGATCCCAAGTCTTTTTTCTAAGATAATCACCTAGTACTACTACTACTACTACTACTACTACTACTACTACTACTACTACTACTACTACTACTTCTTCTTCTTCTTCTTCTTCTTCTTCTTCTTCTTCTTCTTCTTCTTCTTCTTCTTCTTCTTCTTCTTCTTCTTCTTCTTCTTCTTCTTCTTCTTTCTTCTTTCTTCTTTCTTCTTTCTTCTTTCTTCTTTCTTCTTTCTTCTTTCTTCTTTTTTGAGATGGAGTCTCGCTCTGTCTCCTAGGCTGGAGTGCAGTGGCATGATCTCGGCTCACTGCAGCCTCTGCCTCCCGGGTTCAAGTGATTCTCCTGCCTCAGTCTCCCGAGTAGCTTGGACTACAGGTTTGCGCCACCATGCCCGGCTAATTTTTTTTTTTTTTTTTTTCAGTAGAGATGGAGTTTCACCATGTTGGCCAGGCTGGTCTTGAACTCCTGACCTCAAGTGATCCATCTGCCTTGACCTCCCAAAGTGCTGGGATTACAGGCGTGAACCACCATACCCGGCCAAGCACCCTCTATTTCTGAAGAACTCTTCTACCTAAAAATTCTGTGCCTGCCTCCTTTCTCCTCACTGCTGTCCTGCCCCACAGGCCCTGGAGCCAATCTGCTCGTGTGCCTTGCTGGCTGCAGAGTGGGCTCTTGTCTGAGGGGTGGAGAGTATAGGCTCTGAGTTCTTGCTGCTGGGACCGTACTTTGGCTGTGTTCCTTCCCCACTGTGGCGCTTTGGCACTGTTCCCCAGTCTCTGCAAGCCTCATCTACCATTTCAAAATGGGATCATAAAGGACCAATTTCGTAGAGTTATTATGAGACTTAAGTGATATAATATATTTAAAGTGCTAGGTGCCTGGCATCTAGTCATAAAAGCTCAATAAATGTTTGTTGGGGGAAAAAACTCCCTTGGATTAAAGATCTTTCAGCCCCTTCTGTTCCTTAAGGTTCTCTGCTTCCGGTTCCTAGTCTAAGAAACTGGCTGGCAGGAATGACCCAGTGAATGATCCAACCCTTTCTGAGCTCAAGATTTGGGCATGCTCACTTCCTGCATATCCTCTGAGGACTCACTGAGGTGGGGAGGAGGGGTATGGACGGAGGCCCACAGCATTCTGCAGCTGGGCTGGGGCTGCATCACAGGAGCCTCTGAGCCTGGGGGCCTTTGTTAAGTAGTTTTTGCAGTGAGTGAGGCTGAGCTTCCAGCCCAGGACTGCTGCTCATCCTCCTGAGCCTACTGCAGGGCACAAAGTGGAGGGGCCCATACTTGGTGGGGGCCTCCTTGGCAGAGTCAGGATGTCCCTTTCTGGCCTGTGGCTTTTCTCCATCCTGCCTTCCCTTGATTCCCAGGCTCCATCTCAGTGAATAGTCGCAGCACACCATTCTTGGCAACTGGGGACAGCGAGATTCTGGACCTGGAGAGTGAGCTGTACCTGGGCGGTCTCCCTGAGGGGGGCCGGGTGGACCTGCCCCTACCCCCAGAGGTGTGGACAGCAGCACTCCGGGCAGGCTACGTGGGCTGTGTGCGGGACCTCTTCATAGATGGGCGTAGCCGAGACCTCCGGGGCCTGGCCGAGGCTCAGGGGGCTGTGGGCGTCGCCCCCTTCTGCTCCCGGGAGACGCTGAAGCAGTGTGCATCTGCCCCCTGTCGCAATGGGGGCATCTGTCGAGAAGGCTGGAACCGCTTCGTCTGTGACTGCATTGGGACCGGCTTTCTTGGGCGGGTCTGTGAGAGAGGTGAGGCTGGTCTTCATCCTGGGTGTCCCTGCTTCCCATCCCTGTGCTCCTTCTCAGGGTAACTCCTACTTTCCATCCCTGTGCCACCTCCTCCTAGGGGATCCCCTCATAGACCTGCCTTAGGCTTGTCACCCTTGTAATGATTCTCTGGTCTTTTCCCTCCCCTGGCCTCTGCCTGTCTTCCCCTTTCCTCTTCCCCGACTCCTGTGGGGCAGAGGCCACGGTCCTGAGCTACGATGGCTCCATGTACATGAAGATCATGCTGCCTAACGCCATGCACACGGAGGCAGAAGATGTGTCCCTGCGTTTCATGTCCCAGCGGGCCTACGGACTCATGATGGCCACCACTTCCAGGGAGTCTGCTGACACCCTGCGCCTGGAGCTGGATGGGGGGCAGATGAAGCTCACTGTCAACCTCGGTAACCATCCTGCCCTGTGCTTCCTGACCCCTCACCTGGCCTTGTCTCTGACCCACACCTGCCTCTGTCTGGAGAAGCTGGAGGTGGCACCAGCAAGAAGTGCCCTCAGCAGAGTTTGGGGGTGGGGAGGTGCCAGCCTGGGTCAGAGACCCTGAGAGCTCTGTCCCTGGTGAGGATGCACAGTGTAGGGTGACACTGCATGCTCGATGACACTGTGAAGGGCAAGACCCAGAGTGTCTGGGGTATGCTAATTGTCCTCCTAGGTCACTCATGTGGATCTTGGCAGCATCTGTCCTGCACACACACGGATGACACAGCTCGTTTTCGTCAGTGGCGCATCCACTTACTCATTCATTGGTTCATTCATTTGAGAAGCACTTGCTGATGCCTACTGGATGCTAAGCCTGAGCTCAGTGTGGTAGCAGATACAGAGATGAGGAAGGCCTGGTCTCTGCACGCAGCTGCCCCCCACTGCTCTGCTCAGTCTAAACAGCAGTCTGTGTGTTGGCGTGTGGAGGCACATATGTGTACACTGGACACACAGACGTGCTGTCTTCCCCTTTCTAGTGCCATGGGCTTTCACATTTGAGCCTCATGGCTGTCCTGTGAAGATACTAGATCACCAAACAAGCGTTACTGTCCCTGTTTTATAGATTATGAAATTCATATATTGACTTGTTCAACATTACAAAGCTAGTGAAGGCAGAAGGAGGAGCCAGGACTCAACCTGGGTCATTTGCCTTAAAGTTCAGTGCTTTTCCCATTGCCTCGGACAGGGCTGCTGACCCTCCCCCTCAGGCCACTCATACTGACTCGTGTCTCCACCCATGCCTAGGATTGAGAGCAGGCCTTGACTCCACTTCACCTGGCAGTCCCTGTGGTGTCCATGAGGGCCAGACCATGAGCCTGTTAGGTTCTCCTCATGGGCTTCAGCTCTCCTAGTCAGGGCAAAAAGAAAACAGCAGGTTCACTCATTCAGCTATTTATGGGACACCATATAAATGCTAGGTATGTTTCAAGCCAGGGGCTACAGCAGTTAATAAGCAGTCCCCACCCTTTTGGAGCTTTCAGAACAGGGGAACCTTGGAAATGGGAGGTCCTAAGCTGTTCAGGCTGAGGTCAAATCTGTCCATTTCAGACTGGCCTCTAGAAGCTTATAAAGGTGTAGCACCTGCCATATTGGAAGTTTGCAGGCCATCAGGGTCACCTGTTATGTCCTGGACCTATAGGGGAAGTAGGGCTCTTCTGAGCAGGTTAGAATACACGATTGGAGAGAATACAGAGCTTTGACTTTTTTTTTTTTTTTTTTTGAGACAGAGTTTTACTCTTTTGCCCAGGTTGGAGTGCAGTGGCATGATCTGGGCTCATTGCAATCTCTGCTTCTGGGTTCAAGTGATTCTCTGCCTCAACCTCCCAAGTAGCTGGGATTACAGGTGCCTGCCACCACACCTGGCTAATTTTTGTATTTTTAGTAGAGATGGGGTTTCACCATCTTGGCCAGGCTGGTCTTGAACTCCTGGCCTCGTGATCCACCCACCTCGGCCTCCCAAAGTGCTGGGATTACAGGTGTGAGCCACTGTGCTTGGCCGAACTTTGAACTTTTAAATACTCATCTGGAGTCTCATCCTAACATTGGTCTCCAAGGCATTTGTGGGACAGACTGTGGCCTTTGGGGGACCCATTGCCTTGTAAATATATTTATACTATGTTCTTTCCTTTTCCCCTTTTGGCCACCTGGCCTTTGTATTCCTAGGACAAAGATTTTCTGAGAGAGGTGGGGACTGGAGGTGGGGAGATGTGCAGGTGGCCAGGGCCTCAGAGTTGTTTGAAGGGTTCCCCTCAGCTCTGTTTCTAACCACAATCACAGCCTGTAGAGCAGGTGGTGTGCAGCAGCTTTGCAGGGGAAAGCAGGCTGGGAGACACTCTAGTCAAGTCTGCACAATGCCCCTTGCATCCCTGAAACTGTCACAAGAGGATGGCCCCAGCCAAGAACCCCGTAAGTGGCTCTGTACTTCCAAGTCTGCCCAGATCTGTGTATCTAGTGTGAGTTCCCCCCCACTTTGCCTAGGCATGTGTGTGTTGTCTGCATCTAAGCACATGTCTCTGTGCTTGCTGGGGACACAGCAGGAAAAATCTGGGGCCTTTGATTTGCAGGGAAGGCAGATGCGTTTTACTTATTTGGACTGTCTTAGGCCCCTGGGAAGAAGCTTGTGTCTTTTAAGATTAGACAGGAAACAATGTCTTTGGTCAGGAAAACCTATCCTGTGGGCCCTTGGGACCCACCCTCTCCTCTCCATGGGTGCACTTTTCTCTCTGTGCCACATAAGTGCTCAGAAGTCAGAGAACAAGGTGGCCTCTTGGAAGACACATCATGTTAAGAATAGGCTTCCCAGACTGACAGATAACAGGACTGTCCTTCCACCCATTTCTTACCCCTGGCTGTGCCCCTGCCCCCATCTGACATGTATGAGCTGAGATGCCATCTCTAGCATGGCTCCTGACAATCCATGACCAAAAGCTTGGTGCAAACGCCTCTGTCTACAGATTCCTCCTGTGTAGGCACTATGGACATGCAGGTGGTCCCTACCCAGCCACCAAGCCTTGGGTTGGGATGGGAAGAGTTCTGGGCTCAGGGCCAGAAGACTTGGGGCCTAACCTTGGTGTCTTTTACTGTTGAGTAAGTCATTTCCCATCTCTGAGTCTCTCTCTCTCTTTTTAATCTTTAAAATGGAGATAAGAATCTTCACTCTGCCTACGTCTGTGGTGCTTTTGAGGCTCAGATGGAAGAATGGGAATGAAACCATTGAAACCATTGTGCAGATTCAAGGCCCATAGTAGAGACCCACCCAGCCTTCTTGAAGGAAAACCGTATTGGAATAGAGACCTGAGTTTGGAGCCAGGCCTGGGAGCCACTTCCACATAGCATGGACAGACTGGAGTTGTCCTCTACTAGGTGTGCCATGGGGTCCCAGCTGTCAGTGCAGCTGATATGAAGAGTGCAGTGTAAAGAATCTCTGAGCCACAAGGCATCACCTCCTTCAGCCTCCTGGCCCTCGTGAATCACTTCAAGAGCCCCATTCCTGTCCCCCATTGCTTACTCCCCAGGACTTGCAGGGCCTCACAGACCGGCAGCAACACCAAGGCCCCAGGCCTGGGCTGGACTGTCTACTGGGGAACAGAGAGAAGCCTGGTGAGGCTTGGTCTCTGGCCTCATGATCTTATCCTGTAGAGAGGGAAGCTATTGCTCCAGGAGGCATCTCTGCAGCTCCACAGGCACTCAGTGGATTGAAACAGACCCGGGGCTGGGCCTGAAGAGGGAGCGGAGGCTGCGGGTGACCACTTGGTGGGATTGCTAAGTGCTAGCCTCAAGAGATGGGATATTTGCTAGATAAGAGAGGGCCAAAAAGGCACTGCTGCCTCTTTCCAGGCAGAGGATCCTAAGGAACTTATCATGCCTCCTGCTGCAGCTCCTCAGCCCCCACTATGTTTGCAAACACTGAGCAAGTTCCTTGAGCTCTGCTGTCTGCAGCCCCTGAGTTGGGGAGTTGACCTCTGTCCCTAGAGGATGGTGGAGTCCCCTGGATTCTTTGCCCTATCCCAGCATGGCCTGGGTCCCTCCCTGAAGGGGAGGAGAGGCCAGGCCAGGCTGGGCACTGTCCTCTACTAGGTGTGCCCCTGGGGTCCCAGCTGTCAGTGCAGCTGACATGAAGGGTGTGGTGTAATTAAAGAATCTCTGAGTTGCAAGGGGGTTACCTCCTTCAACATCCCTTCCCACCCCATGAATCACCCATGCACTGCCCACCAGTAGGAGGCCTTCTACCTCCCACCTCCAAGATGGACATTCTGATCATTGAGTGGTTCTTTCTTAGTGTCATCCTGCCCTTCTGAAATTCCCACTTGTTGTGAAATTCCCATTAGTTCTGCCCCCTGGAATCAAACAGAGAAATCTAACTCTCGTTCATGTTTTAAATCAGGCTAAATACACACTGTATCCCAAAGTCCTTTAATCCCTGGGGTCATGGGAGGGTGCATTGCCTTTCCACCTGAGGCTGGTCAATAATTGTCAGGGGGGCTGCCGGGAGCCAGCTCTGAAGGAGGGCTATGACAGAGTGCATGCTGCCACTCTGTGATGTCACTTCTGAGACAGATGTCTGGGAGCCTTGGGCCCACTGTTTCCAACCCATAGGGCCTGGGTGGGGAAGGAACCCAGGTGAGGCAGGGCTGGGAAGCTGGTGTTCTTTCCCCTGAGTTCCTTTCCATGCAGACTGCTTTGTCTCACCTCCCCAGCACATGTTCATACTACGACCCTGCTCTGTGTCCAGCCAGGGCCTTCGTGGGTCTGTGCCACCAAGACCACTCACTTCTGCCTATTCCCTGCACTTGAGGCACAGGTCATTAGTTAACAGGTTACTAGTTAGTGCCCACCTGAACTTTGGTGAATGTGTATGTTGAAGGGACTGGGTTTCTCCTGCTCGCTCTCAGTCTCTGGCTTTCTTCTGGATGGGGCTGCTTCCCTCTGGGTGCCCATCTTCAAGTCGTTTGCTCTTGCAAACCCTACTGGAGCCTGTGCTTCTGAGGGTGGAGTCTCTGCAGGGGCAAGCCTGGAGCTGACACCTCTTCTCTGGACAGATGGACCCCCCATTCCTGGTGCTCCTTTGCTGGGGAAGGGGAAGAATCAAGCTCCTTCTTTGGGCCTTTTCCCCAGTAGGGGACCTGCTTGCCCGTCCAGCCTCCCCTTTTTTCTTTTTTGGACCCTTCATTGGTGAAGACTCTGCCGGCCCCAAGAGGGCACCCGTGACCTGAGTCCAGGGCCTGGCACCCTTCCACCTCACCCTGACAGTCCTCCCTTTCCTCTTCTGTCCAGCCTCCCCTGTCCCCTCTGTGCAGCCGCTCCTTCCTCTGCTCCATTTTCTTCCTCTTTTCTCTCTGTGCTCTCTCTACCTCCTTCCTCTCACTGAGACTTCTCACTTCCCTCTGTGTCTGCCCTTTGATCTTTCTCTGCTCCTCTGCTCCTCCCTTGGTGCCAGGCTGTGGCCCAGGGTCCTGGCTGCTCGCCTCCACTCTTCTGCTGCGGTTGACAACGCGTGTGGAGCTCAGCTGTACTGCCGAAGGGCCGTGGCCCTCAAAGCCACAGGGGCATCAGTTTACCTCCACTGCAGGAACCTTCAGGGGTCCAGGGGATGCCAGCTGCTCACCCCCTTTGCTTCCTGGGCTGTGGGGTAGGCAGAGCCTGTTTGGGGTGGAGTGACAGGAGGCCAGGGTACTGGGTCTGTCAATTGAGGGTCGGGAGACTGCCCCTCTCTGAAAGGCAAAGCCAACCCAGTGTCCACCTGCTGCCTACTTCCTGCTCAGGATCCTACTGTTATCCATTTCCTCAGATCACATGCAGAGAAGCTGAGGCATGGAGAGAAGTGCTTTGCCCAGGTCACACGGTGAGTTAGTGAGTGTTAGGGTGGAGACGAGGACTGAGCTCCCCTGATTCCCAGTAAAGGATATCTGCAGCTCCAGCCAGCCCCCTCCCTTGGGCTGAGTCAGGCTTAGGGTTTGATGGAGTGTTGCAGGCATCCTGAGGGCCTTAAATCTGGACTTCATAGGACCCTGGTCCACTATTTCTTCTGCAAGACGTGACTGGCTCCCACCTTTGGTAGATGTGTCTAACCAGAGGGATGGCCAGAGGCTTTAGGGCCCTGGGCTGCTGGCTCTGTGTAGACACGTGCTTTCTGACCACATGGGGCCTTCCCAGTCCTGAAATTAGAGGATAGCAATGCCGGTACTGGAGCAGGTTCAGGAAACTTTGCTTATGGTGGCTACTTGTCCCCAACTGCTTTTTGTTCTCAGAGAAGTCATATTTTGGGGGCTGCACTGTCTCCATCCATGTCACCTTGGCTCTTCCGACTAGGAAAACAGGTTAATACTAGGTCCTCTTCAGGGTGAAGGACTCCCCTGATCCATCCCCAGTGGCAGCCTGGCATTTCCCACGATAGGAAGGGGTGGAAGGAAGGTTCCTGTAGGGGTGGTGCTAGCCCCTGGGGCTTTGGGAGGTGTATGGCCTCGGGAAGGGGGCCCTGGGGCAGACCCCTCCATTTAGCTCAGAGCCCAGAGGGGAACAGGGAGTGACAAGTCACACCTGGACTCTGAGGAGGGAGTCGTCCCAGAGCAGGGGATGCAGGGACTCTGGCTCTCCCCATCCATCTCCCTCCCAAAGACAGGGGAGATGTGGGGTTGGTCAAGCCCTCAGCCCCCATTGATCCCCTGTACGACTGGGATTCCCAAGGTGCCCGTCTCCCTCAGACACTAGAGGTCTAGTCCCCTCTAAGAAGGGGGACACAAGCCCTCTTCCCATCATCTGACTGCCCTGCCTTCCAGCTCTGGGGAGGGTTGGAGCCCTCTTGGGGGCAGGAGGGACAGGGGTCTAACTGAGGAAGGGAAGAGGGCACCTGGGCACGCGTGGTCCCCGGAAAGTGGCCCTGGGGGGAACCCTGCCCGCAGACACCCCTCCCTGTGAAGGATGTAAAAAAAAAAAAAAAACCTGTTTTACCTTTTTGTCTCCCCTTCCCCTCTGCCCGCCCCATGGCCCCCCCAGACTGCCTGCGCGTCGGCTGCGCACCCAGTAAGTGGCTTCCCTCTTCTTCTGCAGAGACCCAAGGGGACTGGGATGCTGGATGCTGGGATTTAGGGAGGGAGGCCGGGAGGAAGAGAAGCTGTGATTGCTGGCTCGAGTGGTGGTTGGGCCTTGGGTGTGGGGAGGGATGCAGGCAGTGGGGTGGAGTTGGGTGGTTGTGGAAGGCAGGAGGGACCAAATGAAGCAGAGCCAAGGAGAGCTGGGGGAGGGCCTGCAGTCAGGATGTTCACTGGGTCTAGGAAGGAAGAGACAAGAACACCCTTTGCCCAAGTCAGCAAGAGGGTGGGGAGGAGGTAGAAATCAAGGACTGGGGCAGAGACTTGGGTAGCACCTGTGGCGGGATGCTCTGAGGTCCTAAGGGCTGGCAGGCAGGAGCCTGAGAGGGGCTGGAATAAGCTGCTGCATCTCCAGAGTTGGCCACAAGGGGGAAGGCGAGGTATGCGGGAAAGAGGATGAGAGTGGGAAGGGAGCTCTCCTCAGTTCCTGTGTCAACTGGGGTGAATTTCTGCCAAATGGGGGCTCTTTCTGTGGTGACAGTGAGGGCTCTCAGCAGGGGTGAGATGGAGAGTGAGCATGTGGACATCTCCAGACATCCCAGTGCGCCTGGGCTCAATGCTCTGTCTCAGGGTGTTTCTGCATGGTGTGGCTTGGGGTCACGTGGGCGAGCACATGCACGTGGTAGGCCCAGGCACAGAGACTGTGTGTGCTGGGCACGGGCACCCTGCTCTTCATGTGTGCGTGGCATGCTGTGTGTGTGCTGGAGTGAGCACTGGGGGGCCCGGGGATGACCAGGGAGTGCTACAAAGTCCAGCAGCATTTGAAAGATAAGTATGTTTTGTTTTAGACTCTGGAAGCTGATAAGCCTGGTCTTGAATAAATGGCCATAATTCCTAAGAACTAGAACCTTCCCCTCTCTGGCCATCCTGCATATTTATGGGCAGTACATATGGTGGTGTGAGCTGGTGTGTGACGTTAACCAGGCATGTGTATGTAGAAAGGTCCCATTGGGTCCCGTTGTAGATGGAGGAGCTGGTATGTGCGTGGAGGCTGAAGCTGTGGGCTCGCATTTACATTTGGGTACTGTGAAGTTTTGAAAGTTTTAGGTCTGTGTTTATACACTGGGAATACAGCTTCTGGCCACACTCACTGAAGGCCCTTAGCAATCTGGGGGAAGAGTATGTTGGTCATAGGTGTGGGTGTCTGTGTGCAGGGCCTCAGGGTACTCTAGAGGCATCATTTGTTTAATATTCTATGTGCGTGGCACCTCCTGAAGTCACACAAAGGGCAGTACTGAGAGTGGATGTATGACTGGGATATAAAAGCTCTGCGTGTGCATGGACTCCAGCTGTGATGGGAGGCCATGAGTGTGTGTACTTGTATTCATGAGTGTGTTGTATGGCCAAATATGAGCCATTGGTCATGTATGTGTTCATATGTGGCATGTGCGGGGGTGGGGAGGCTATCTGTGTGTCCAAGGTGATATAGAAAGTCAGCTGTGAGCATGTATAGGTGCCCTACTCACTCCCCCCTTGGTGCCGCAGGTAAAGGCCCCGAGACGCTGTTTGCGGGGCACAAGCTCAATGACAATGAGTGGCACACGGTGAGGGTGGTCCGGCGTGGCAAGAGCCTGCAGCTGTCTGTGGACAACGTGACTGTGGAGGGTAGGTGGTCTGGGCCCAGGGAGGTGGACACATCTCCAGTGACCTATGCTTGGCCCTGTTGTACTTGGTGACCACTGCCTGGGCTGCCGTTCCTAGGGCGGTGTTCTGGCGAGCTGCCTCTGCCATTTCTCCTTCAGGGTGAATATTATGGGCATCGGGACCCCAGGAACGATTTCAACTCCCTGCAGGCAGCATTCCCCTGGCAGCCTGTTGGCTCTTGACTGGCGAGTCCTGCCACTCCTCTTGGAGCTGTGCTGACTGCTAGTGCCTAGCTGAGGACATCTCTGCGGATGTCACTCATGGGTGGCCCTCCTGTGGAGGGGGGGACTCCTGGGAACCCAAGCCCCAGCCCTGCCCCAAAGCCGTCCCCCTCATCTTGGTCTCCTGTCCTGAGCAGGACAGATGGCAGGAGCCCATACTCGGCTGGAGTTCCACAACATTGAGACGGGCATCATGACAGAGCGGCGGTTTATCTCCGTGGTGCCCTCCAACTTCATCGGGCACCTGAGTGGGCTGGTGTTCAACGGCCAGCCCTACATGGACCAGTGCAAGGATGGTGACATCACCTACTGCGAGCTCAATGCTCGCTTTGGCCTGCGTGCCATCGTGGCCGATCCCGTCACTTTCAAGAGTCGCAGCAGCTACCTGGCCCTTGCTACGCTCCAAGCCTATGCTTCCATGCACCTCTTCTTCCAGTTCAAGACCACGGCCCCTGATGGGCTTCTCCTGTTCAACTCGGGCAACGGCAATGACTTCATTGTCATCGAACTGGTCAAGGGGTGAGGGGCTGGGCATTGCACGGCTGTCAAGGAAGTGGCCCCCTCCCCCTGCTGAACCACATATAGCTCCCCCAGCTACTGGCTGAGGTGTCCGATCCCCCCAGATCACAAGTCAAGATTCAGGTCCCCAGCCATAAGTTGAGAGGCTCCCTCTTCAGCCAAGATGGAGAAGCACGCCCTCTTCCACTCTGCTGACGCCCCAGCTGCTTTCTTGCCAGAGTTCCCAGTTATATCTGTTCTCTGTCCACTGTCATCTTCTCTACAGGCAGAAGTCAGTCTTGCCCCTCTGTTGCCTTAGGGGACCCCACCCCAGAGCAGCCCAGTCCCTGCCTCCAGAGGACCCTGCTGGCCCACAAACCTCTCCCCTCTAGCTCCTCTTCTGAGCTTGTGTCACAAGAGCCAGCTCCTTGGTGGCCTTCCTTCCTTACATTCTTCCCATAACAGGACCTCACACCATAGCACTCTTGCCATTGGTTTTGGTCCCTCTCTTCTGGGGTCTCCCTCTCAATCCCTTCTTTCCATGGCACCTAGGACCCCTGCCAGCCATAGCTTCTCCTCACCCCACCTTCCCAGCCTCACCCCCACCCTGACCCCGTGTCTCCTCCCTACTGTGGGGCAGGTACATCCACTACGTGTTTGACCTGGGGAATGGCCCGTCCTTGATGAAGGGGAACTCAGACAAACCAGTCAATGACAACCAGTGGCACAACGTGGTGGTGTCCAGGGACCCAGGCAACGTGCACACGCTCAAGATTGACTCCCGCACTGTCACGCAGCACTCCAATGGCGCCCGAAACCTCGATCTCAAAGGTGGGGCTGGGGCCTCTGGAAAAGGCCTGGCCCTAGCCCAGATACCCCTCACCCCAGTGAGAGTACCCATTCCTGGGATGCTGCTTCCCTCGGTTCCCTGCCCCTAGTTTCTACCTCTCTTTCCCTGTCTCCACTATGTCCAGCCTGACATTTTCCTGTCCAAGTTCTGCTTGGCTCTCTTGCGAGTCTGCATCTCACCACTGAATGCTTGGTTGCAGGATGCATCTCACAGGGTGCTTGGTGGCCTCATTTCAGAGCTAGGAGTAGGTAGCCCAGGCCCTCCAAGGACCTCCTGGGCCTCCAAGGTTGAGAAGCCTATGTTGGTTGAGGGCTGGAGTGAGAATAGGGAGCTTAGCATCCTCCTGGGTAAGGTAGACAATATGGGGCGGAGGACGTAGCAGGAGCTAGAGTCCCCGAAGTCACCTGTCTTGGGCATTGGCTGGGCTAGCTTAGGGATATTTTGGACGTAGGCTTCCCTGGTGTGCCCAGGGTCACATCAGGGTGCCACATTCCCCAGGGCCTCTTCAGTGGTCATTGAAGCGGTCATTGACTGCCCCCAGAATGGGTGAACTGAGAGATCAGGGAAGAGGAGGGTGAGCTAAGGCCTGAGCATGGGGACAGGAAAGATGCAGCTTCTCCAAAGCCTACTGAGGGCAATGTGATCTACTTCTTGCACATGCCCAAAGTAGCCCTCAGCCCCATAGGAACCCCTGGGCGTCAGCCTGACTCAAACTGTCAGAGCTTGGGGAGGGTCCTCAGAGACCATGGAATTAACTGCCCCACTCCCCCAAATCTGAGATCTGTCAGCTCTCCCGACATAGTGCTGTGAATTCCCCTTGCTCTCAGAAGGGGGCGATGTGTCACAGAGAATCCAAAGTGCCAGCAAACCCAGGGGTTATCTTGGCGGGTCTTGTGTTGTACTGAGCCTGTGGCCAGGGCAGCAGACTGACCAGTGTCTTGACTGAAGCTCAGCTGTGGGCTGGCCAGGGCTTCCAGGGGTTAGGCTCTATGGCAGGGGATCAGGTGTTGCGGAGAACTTCCCAGAGTCCCAAGGCCAAGCCCTAGTTGTTGGGGGAAGGGAGCTGGGCTTTGAACTCCCTAGGAGACAGCCCAAGAGTTGGGAAAGGCTTGAATGAGTTCTGGGAATGGGAAACTGGGAGGGAGGGAATGGGGGTGGAGGGGATTGGGCTGCGCATCTATGAAAGGCCCTGATTACGGGCCGGAACTGGAATCAAATGTGTGGGAGAGAGCACAGAGCAGGTTCCTCCAGCTGTCCCCCAGCCCCCACTCTCCCAGGCATCTGGGCTTCTCTGGGAGGGGAGCAGGCAGATGGCAAAGTGGAGAAGGAAGAGGTGTCGGGGGGGTGCGGGTTGTGCAGGTCTCTGGATCTCTGTTAGGGACCTGGAATCTGGGATGGAACGCAGAGAGCCCGAGAGGGCTGGGAGGACCTGACAGCCAGATGCCATTGTCTTGGGAAGGGAATGGGAACCTGGATGCCTTGGTTGACCCCACTCCCTTTTCAGGGGAGTTGTACATTGGCGGTCTGAGCAAGAATATGTTCAGCAACCTGCCCAAGCTGGTGGCCTCCCGGGATGGCTTTCAGGGCTGCCTGGCCTCAGTGGACCTCAACGGACGCCTCCCAGACCTCATCGCCGACGCCCTGCACCGCATTGGGCAGGTGGAGAGGGGCTGTGATGGTGAGTGGAGGGTGGAGGAGTGAGGCGTGGCCCTACTGGCTACAGGACCGCCAGCTGCAGAGGCAGACCAGGGCAGGTAGCCTCTGCTCTGCAAAGGGGCCTTCCTTCTCAGGCCTATGGGAGTTTGCCCCCACAGTTCTGGGGCAGGGATACAGGTGTGTGAAGGGTCACTTGCCCTCCCTGTTGTCTCACACCCTGGCCCCTTGTCACAGTCCAAGGCCAAGCGTCACAGACCTGACCCGCCCGCCCCAATCCCTCTCATCAGTACTTGGCCCTTTCAGCCAGGCAGAACTCAGAGTAGGACCTCTCCTCCTGACTCTGAAGCTTCCACACCTCCTGGGGAGAGAGGGGGCTTGGCTGAGCCAGGGGTGTTCCTTTCTCCTGCCCCTTCCAGGCCCCAGCACCACCTGCACTGAAGAGTCCTGTGCCAACCAGGGCGTCTGCTTGCAGCAGTGGGATGGCTTCACCTGCGACTGCACCATGACTTCCTATGGAGGCCCTGTCTGCAATGATCGTGAGTGCCTGGGAGGGCTGGGGATGGTTTGGGGAGACCAGGGTCCATTCCCAGCTGTAGGGGCTGCCAGGGAGGAAAGAGGGCCTCTGAGCACTCAGGAGCTGTGTTGCTTGCTTCCTTCTCATCCCTTGTCTGCAGAGTCCCAGGGGAGCTGCGGCCTGCTGTCCCCTCATAGGGTCTTTCTCCTGGGACTGTGCAGGATTGCTGCTGCCTGAAGCTCTGGAGGGGCCCACTGATAGATAGCCTCTCCTCCTTGTTCTCAGCTGATGGGACCCTGCTCCCTTCACCCAGAACCAAAGGTGTTGGCCTCAGTGGGGTGAACTTGCTGCCGTCCTGTGTGGTTTTGGTGATGGCCTTACATGTATTTGTATCTCACACAGACACACTATTGCACAGGGAGGGGGGCTGTTAACAACCTGCACTCCCTTAGATGCCCTCAGGGCATGAAGTGGGAATCTGTTATTTCCTGCTGAGAGCAGGACCACATCCCAGAGGACAGGCTTTGGAGGCTCCCAGGAGGCTAGGCTGCTGGACAGCTGGTTTGCCTGGAATGGGCTCCTCTTTCTTCCCCAAGCATCCCAGCTGCAGTTTGTCCCCTTGAGCTACAATGTCACTCCCTACTGTCTTTGCTTGGTTCTTTTCCTCCCAGGCTGGACATTTGCTTGCCAACTTGCATTCTGTTTGAGGCCCCTCCCCAGAGAGGGCAGGTTCAGTAGCAGCTCCCAGTCCCTAGCGGTTGGTGGCCAGCAGCTGGTTAGAGCCCTGCAGAGGGAGGGCAGCTGAGGCAAGAATGGCGGAGAGGCAACCTTCTACTCTGTGGGGTAGCTTTGGCGTTTCCCTTGGATGATTGGGCTGGAGTGGGTGGGCAGAGTGCAGCCTCCTCAGCATCGCTTAAATCATCTTCCCTGGGGTCCTGCTGAGAGACCAAGCAGAAAAGTCAGCTGCCTGGGAAGAAACACACAGATGCACACATGCACACACACACACACACACACACACACACACACATCACAGAGCATCTCCATTTTACAGACATGGAATACGACTGGAGAGGGACAGTTGATTTCTGGAAGTAGTTCATAGCAGATGTGGGGTGAGACCCCAGTCAGTGCCTTTGCCTCCATACCACACTGCTGGACCTTCGTCACCTGGGCATGAGTCCTGAGTTTCTTACGGGAGAAACCTCCTGGGTCCAGGGGCTCTTGGGTGGTGTTAGTTTTTCTTTCCTCTTTGAAAAAATGTCTACCCCATCTCCCTCAGTGCTTTCCTTGTGTTCTTAGGCATGTCCAGCCCTTGGGTACCACCACATCCCCACTCTGTCCCCCAAGATTTTCCTCACCTGACCTGCTGCTCTCTGTGCCTTCTAAAGCCTCCAGACAATGGCCAGTTGAGGGTGTTCCAGCCCTGAATGCCAAGGCATGGAGACCTGGCTGTGGCTGGACCTCTTCCCCTCCAGCTAACTTAGCTTTGCACAGATCTGGAGACAATGGTAACTTCGTTGCTTAATGGTAACAGTCCCCACTAATAGTTTCATGTTTTGCAGCTTACAAAGCCCTTTTAATTTGATCTTCAGAGAAGGCAGTGGGCTTTGTGTTTAACTCATAAGGAAACCCAGGCCTCAGTAAGAGGCAGTTACTCACCCCAAGTCATAGAGGGTCGATGGTAGAGCTCGGCTGGAACTTAGGTGCGCCTGTTTGTCACTTCCTGCTGCTCATTTAGTCCCCAGGGGAGTGGTGGTGGTACCCATGGTGGGCACTTCTTGCCTGGGGTGGAAGAAATCAGGATCACGAAGCGCTGCTGCCCGTCGCCACTGCTTCACTCCCACACAGTGGAGCCTTCTGAAAAGGGGGCATGAGATGGATGGGAAGTGGGGGTTGTGCCACCTTTCAGCAGGGATGGGAAGAGCAACTTCTTTGGGTTCCAGGCTGGTGGGAGGGAGGGAGAGTTGGGGCTGGGGAGCTGGGCGCATCTTGGGAGGCGTCACCATCCCCAAGCACTGGCCTCTGCAAAGCTGTGGAGCTAAGACAAGGTGGGTGCAACCTGGGGGCCACACAGGGCTTAGTGTGTTGCTGCTCTGAGCTCTGGCTCTGGGGTAATGCTGAGATCACCCCTGGAGGGCAGGGCAGGAATCTTGGGAGTGGGGCCCAATCCTCTCTTCTCCCAGGGCTACTCCTCCTTCCTAGCTTGTCTCTGGTTTTTCATGCTCTCTTTCTATGGCACGTCTTCTTGGGGCCCTGTGATATATAAGGTCAAGCTGGAACCCAGCAGAGAGACCTGTTCAGTTAGCTCTGCCTTCACCCCTGGGAGGCCCTGGGGGCACAGGCAGGCCTTGGTCTCAAGAGAGGAAGGAGGGTGGAAATGGCAAAGGTGGAAGGAGCAGGTCCTGTCCTCTGAAGGGTGGGGCTGTGGGGTGGAGCTCTCTGGTGGGGAAGAGACTAGGGTGAGGAGAGGTCACACCTGCAGAACAACTTTTCCCCACCACCTCAATTTCTCCATTTGTGACATGGGGGCTACTCCTGGGGGTGCAGTGAACTTTGTGTTCCTTTAAGGCTTATGAGTATCTCCTTTGGGAAGACAGGAGAGAAAAGATATGATGGAGGAAAGTGGACAGTGAATGAAAAAGAGAATATGAAATGAGAAAGGGTGGCTAAAAGGAGACACTTCCCAGGCCTGAGATTTGGGACTGAGGTGTTCCCATCAGGCTTGCTTGCTCCTCTGTCTTTCAGAGCCTGTCTCCTGCCTCTCCTGGCAGTCAGTTCCTTACCATCTCTGCCTCCCTGTCTCTGTTCATCTCTGCAGCCTCTATTGATCTCTTGCACACCTCTGTCTCTCCCTTCTTTTTTACCCTCTATGTCTCCCCCTCCCTTCTCAACCTTGCCCTCCACCCCCATCTTTCTCCAGTTCCCACTCACTGGTATTGATTGGCCTCTAGGCGGTTTCCCTTCCTCTCCTCTCGCCACCAGCTCTTCCCTCCCTCCCTGTGGGACCATAAATTTTTTGCCTGCTCAGAGCTGTGTCAGTCTATATTCCAGATCCAGGGGCCCAAGAACGGGATAGAGAGGTCAGGGGGACGTGGCCTCTGGGGGCCCCAGCCCTGCTCCTGGCCTGCAGTCTCTTCTCTAGCACTGCACCACCGGAAGCCTCCTCTGGGTGCCTCTGAGGACCGCTTTCTTCACTTCTAAAGGCCTGGGGTCCAAATCCAGCCCTGGCATGTAGTAGGGGTGGAGGACTGGCAGCAGCACTGGGGAGATGTCCTGGGTCCTGATTACATCCTGGAACTGGGGGTGGCACATGGGGCCCATGGTGACAGTTTTTACTCCCAAATGGAGTTCAGAATCAATAAGCAGGAGCCAGCTCTCTCCAGCCCCTCCCCTTTCTCACTTCACCCACCCCTGCCTCCTGTCCTTTCCTTATCCAGCCCTCCTCCTCACTCTGCTGCACTGTTTCTTCAGCTCCCCCAGGTGCCCTCTCCACCTCTCTCCTTTCCCTTCTCCTCTACCCTCTGCCTTCCCAGCCTCTCCGCTGTCCAAGCAGGTTGGTGCATACCGGGTGATGGGAAAGGAGTCTCTGTGCTTACCTCTGGGGCCACAGGTGCTTTCCAGAGGCGTCCAAAAGTTTGGGGGACAGATCCCAATTGGAGGGCATCCTGAAGGAGAAGTGGTTTCCTCAGCTTGACATATGTGGCCCAGGAAGGGTTTTGTCCTAAGTGGGACACTCCGTGGGCAGGTGTCCTCTAGACCCCACCATGGAGAGAGAGGTTGGAGCCAGGGGAGGGGCAGTGGGAATGGAGAGGAAGGATTGGAGGAGTCCAGGAGAGGCTTGTGCAGGGGGCTGGGGGAGCAGCCTTTTGGGGAGGTGGTGGGGAGCTGTATGTGTGTGGCATGCCTTACTCCTGAGTACCTCAAAGGCTCTGGGTGCACTGTATGCTGTGGACCCTATTTTGGAGGGTGAGCTTGGAGGGCAGGGGTGTCTGTGTGTATGCTGGCCATTCATGGCCTGTGATCAAACGTGTGTGTGCACGCGTGTATGCCCGGTGAGCATGTGTACATGCTCCCCTGAGAGTGAGTTGGTGTGCCCATGTTTGTGAGCACATGCATGCATGTATATGTCTGAGCCTGTGTGCCTGCCCGCACACTGTGCCCGTATGGGCACGTGGATGTTTCCATACCCAAGCCGGTACACATCTCAGTGTGCATGTACGTTCTGAGGGGTGCGTGCAGAGGTGGCCGCTGCGGCATCTCAGCAGGCTGTGCCAGAGAGCATTATTGGGGTTCATCCAGGTGGGGTGGGCGGGGAGGAAGAAAGTGGCCTCTCTTGCTAGCCTCAATCCCGTTCCATTATTCAGCAGGGTCCCTTCTCGAGGAGGGGGGTGCAGGAGGAGCGCGCGCGTCCAGGCGCGGGGGAGGGGCGGGCGCGCGCAGAGGAGAGGCGAGCGGCGAGCGGGCTAGCCAGGTGCTGTGCGGCGGAGCTGCCCAGCGCCGCCCGCAGATCGGGAGCCGCTCTGGTCCCTCTGCCCTGCCCCCTCCTCCTCCCGCGCTTCCCCTCCCCTCTCCGCTCTCCTTCCCTCCCTCCCTCTCTTTCTCCCTCTCTCCCTCCCTCCCTCTCCCTTCCAGCCCTCTCAGCCTCTGCAGCAACACTCCGCTGCCTCCATCTCTCCGCCGGAATCTCGCAGGCTCGCGCCTTTCCTCTGCTCAGCCCCACTCCCCTCCTCTCCTCTCCCCTCCTCTCCTATCCCTTCATTCCCCCCTCACCCGGATTTGCTTCCCTTCCCCCTTCTCCCGCCCCCCTTCCCCCGGCCGCTCCCTCCTTTCCCCCGGCCTCCGTCGGGCGGCAGCGGCAGCAGCAGCTCGCCGGCCCTAGTCGCCGTCGGTCTCCTGCTTTCGGGAGAACCAGGCCTCCGTCCCTCTTCTCTCCTCCAGCCCGCACCGCCCTCCTCCCCGGCTCGGTTTTTCCGCAGGATTTCCCTCGCTCTCCCCTCCCTGCTTGGCCCCCGCGCTCCCCTCCCTCTCCACTCGGCACCATGCCCCCTCCCCCGGGCGCTCCCCCGGGTTTCTGACGGCCCTCTGCGCCGCTCCGACCCCGCCGGGATGCAGAGAGACCCCTAGCTCCTCGCGATGGACCCAGGCGTCCTGGACCTTGGTGTTGCCGCTCCGCGGACCCCCGATTTCCTGGCGGGATCCAGTTGATTTTATTGGCTCCGGACCGAGGCTTGGGCCCTGGTTTACCTCCGCTTCATCCCTACCCCGCTCCCGGAGCTCGGAGCCGGAGGGGGGCTTCGCGGGGCTGCGCAGCCCCGCGTCCCCGCCCCCGGCCATGGGGCTGTGAGGCGGTTGCCCCCGGGCCGAAATGCCCCCCGGGGGGAGCGGGCCGGGGGGGTGCCCGCGCCGCCCCCCCGCCCTGGCTGGGCCCCTGCCGCTGCCGCCACCGCCGCCGCCGCCGCCACCACCTCTGCTGCCGCTGTTGCCGCTGCTGCTGCTGCTGCTGGGGGCGGCCGAGGGGGCCCGGGTCTCCTCCAGCCTCAGCACCACCCACCACGTCCACCACTTCCACAGCAAGCACGGCACCGTGCCCATCGCCATCAACCGCATGCCCTTCCTCACCCGCGGCGGCCACGGTAAGTGGCACTGTCGATGCCGGCCACCCGGTTGGCCCCCGGGGCGGGGGGGCTTCCCGTGTGCGCAGCCGGGCCCCCGTGGGCCCCACCCCAGCTGTGCACGCCGAGTCCGGCCCCTCTGCTTTGCGTCCCGGAGCCCCTTCACCTCCAATCTCCAGCTCCCATCATCTCAGCCCCACCCTTGCCTCCATCTCTCCTCTCCCCCATCACCCTCATCTCTGTCTTCAGCACTTTGCTTCCTCGCCTCACCTAAACCTGCTTACCCCTAGGTCTGGTTCATTATCTCCTTCTACTTCCTTACCCTCCCTGCCCTGTCTGTCCTTTCATCCTCTCCCTGCAGCTCTGCCTTCCATTTCTCTTCCGCATCACCTCCTCCATCTCGGCCCCTTATCATCTCTCCATCTGTCTTGCCTCCACCTCTGCCTCACCCTCACCCTTCCATTGCTGGTCTGTCATCTCTCCCCCTTCACCTCCCTCCCACCTCTGTCACATCTGTCATCTCTGCCTCTGACATATCTCTTCCTCCTTGACCTCTTCATGTATGTCTCTGTTTTACCTCCATCCCTCCAACAACCTTCCCTTCTTTTCTCACGACTGGCCTTCCATTACCTCCCAACTCACTCCACTGTCTCACCATTCTCCCATCCTCCTTCCCCTCATCTCTAGTGTCTCCCCTCCATGTCCCCTCATCTCTGCTCTATCTCTACCTCTGACCCCCAGCATCTCACTTCTGTAGGCCCAGCACTTCCCGTTTCCAGGCTTCCCCTCCTGTGTCAGTTCTCTATCACTGTCCACTTACAATCACCTCCTATCTCTGCCCCTCATAACCATCCATTGAAAAACTACACCTTCCTTCTCAGACTCCATCACCTTCTCATTTCCATCCTTCCTCAGCCCCATCTCAGGCCCCCCATTACTTCATATCTTAGACCCCTAAGATTCTCTCCATGCCATCTCTTCTCACCTCTGTACCTGTCACCTTCCATCTCTGTCCTCCATACTCTGTGCCCCCATCACTCCCAAGCTCTGTCCTCCCCATTACCTTCTATGTCCAGCCCTCTTTACATTTTATTTCAGCTTGTTTCAGCCCATCACTTTCCACCTCAGTCCCTCCACATTCCATCTCAGAGCTTCTGTCACTTGCATCCCGGGACCTCCTCACGTCCCATTTTAGTCTACTCATCACTTCCCATCTCTGCACCTTGTCATTACCTTTCAGAGGGTAGCCCCATTACCTCCATCTCTGTACCTCTCTCACCTCCCATTTCTGTGCCTCCATCCCATCCCATCCCATCTCATCCCATCCCTGTGCTCTCAACACCTCACATATCTGTCCTCCTATCCATGTCCTCTCCCCTCTGTGCCCCTCTCTCCTCACCTTCCATGTTCATCACCTCCCATCGGGGTTCTCTGACACCTCCATGCTCCCATTCCCTCTCATCGCTGTGTCTTCATCAGTTCTCTGTACCCAGGTGGCCTCCCATTTTTGCACTTCTCTCCCTTCCTATCCTTATGCCCTCATCACTTCCTGTTTCTGTCTCTCCATCCCCTCTCATTCTTTACTCCATTTTTGTTCCTCCATCATCTTCCATTCCTGTATTTTGCGCCCTTCCCATCTGTGACCCTGGTTGCCTTCCCATTCTTGCTCCATGCCAGTCCATCTTTGCTTCCCAGTTGTGCCACCATATCACCTCCAATCTTTCTGCTCATTTGCTGGTCTTCTTCCTTTTTTCCTACTTTATCTATCTCCCTTTTCATGCTTCCGTTTTCTCTTCATCCAATTTCTCTGGAGCACTTCCTTCAAACTCTTTACTCCATTCTTTTATTCTCTCATCCCCAACACAGTTTGCCTCATCTTATCTCTGTCCCACCTGGCTCCTCTCAGGCAACACTCTTCAGTTTCCTTCTCTTCTTCCACGACCCCACCCAAACCCTTGCTCCTGGACCTTAACTCCCTCCCCCTCCGCAGGAACTCTCTGGCTCTTTGTTACCTTCCTCCCTCTTTCATTGTCTCCTTCTGGCTCCCTCGAGGCCCAGTGTTGCCCCCAAAGGTGCCCAGATAGGCCATGGTCTTTCTGGGCAGTGAGACAAAACATGAAGGAGTGAGACAGGTAAAGGAAGTCAGGGATACTGGGGGATTTTGCAGGATGAAGAGAGTGTGGAAGAGGAAGGTGTAGGAGAGAGGAACTGGCTGAGGGACCCTGAGCAGGTAGAAAGGAGGGCCTGGGAGCCAGAGTGCCCAAGAAAGATTCTGTGAAGGAGCAAAAGCTGGACAGAGGGAGTGAAAGTGGCCAGAAGAGTATGGGGGACAGGGTATGGAATGTTGGCCTTGGGATTGCCTCGGAGACAGCCACCTCTTTGCTGCGCAGAGGAGAAAGAGGACCAGTGCCTAGTGGAAACAGGAGGAGTCATCTGGAGGGTGCTCAAGGATGATGATAGAAGGGGGTGGGAGGTGTGGGGGAGGAACCTGTGAAGGGTGGGGCAGCTGAGAGGAAGGATGAGGACCCAAGGAAAGGAGGAGAAGGGATGAGGCCACCTGTCCTGGCTAAACTCCACCTTTGCTCCCATTAACCATTAACCATGGTGGGAAAGATGAAAAGACAGGCTCTTTTTGGGACCCTACACTTGGCTAGAGGACCAGGCCAGCTCAAGAGGCCTTTCCAGGCCAGGCTTCCTCTCTGCCCAGTGTCTTCCTAGCATCCCCAGTGGGAGGCAGCCTCTCTCCTTTCTGCACCAGCTTCTCCACTTGCCTTCTTTTGGGGTCTCACTTTGTTTCTACTTGTCCTCTCCTCTCTTCTCTTCACACCATCCCCCATTTACCCTGCCATCCCCCCCCAACCCCTCCTGTTACATAATGTCCTTATCTGCCGGACACCCATTGCCACTCCTGTACCTGATGTCTGTCTGGGGCATGGGAGGACTGGCACACCTGGGTCCTAAAAATGAGCTGAGCCCAGGGGCGACACTCTCCTGGTCCTGGATCCCCAATTCTGGTTTCAGAGTCCTTGAGGTTCCTCCCACCTCACCGTGTTCATTTCTGGTACTCTTTGGCCAGGAATGGAGTGGTCAATCCCTGCTAAGTTCTGAGTCAGTAGCTTCCATGGGTTCCAGGTTTATCACTCCAGCTTATAAAGGGGGCTAGCATTTATTTTGATTCTGAACAGGGTGTGTTAACTCGGATTTCTGACTGGATGGTTTATGGCCAAGCAGGGGGTTAACAATTGAAAGACTGTGTTCTGGGATCCTAGATCAAGAGACAGCTGAGCGCAGGGATCTGGACCAGTAGAGATCTCCCCGTCTGGGATGTAAAGGTTCATGTACAAAGCGCTGGTGTGGGCTGTGAGCACTAGGGCCATGGCTTTTCTGGGTTGTGCAGGATGTTTTATCCTCTCACAAGTCTAGATCTTCCAGAAGGTTTTCTTTCATGGCTTCGGATGCTGCAGGGACACAGGCAGGCAGAGGTTCTGCACATGTAGTTTTAACCACAGGGGCATCACTGCATGGGTGGTTTTCTACATGGATGATTATGTTGTTTGGGTCTGGGTTAGCTAACCATTATTAATGGTTGGTTGGTTTTTTTCTAGAATGCAGGTGTGTGTGGGACTGCATGGAAGATTCTTGAACATTTAGAGTATTTCACTGGATCAGTGAATTTCTGGGTCTAGGAGGTATTGAGGAGACTATATTGGGAGTGGGCAGAAGGTGCCAACCCTGGGCCTGTGGCATCTTGTGTTTGGCCAGAGGCTTTCTTGCCTTAGGCTTCAGGTGTGTAGTTCTCTCTGAAATGTTATGCACAATTCAGCTCACTGGTGGTTTCCTAGGAAGGTTAAAAACAACTGGTCTACACCACCCTTGGGCAACATTTTTGGGCCTTGACTCAGGCCCCTCTTGCCTTTCAGACCCTTTCTGGAGCCTGTCAGAGGTTCTAGATGTGGTGCCCTATTTTGGGCTCCGTGTCTCCTAGAAGGCAGCTGTGCCTTCCCTGGGGGAGTCCGTGGGCAGGGCCAAGGACAGCTTGCCGGGGTGAGAGGCTGGAGGCGCCTCCGGAGCGCGGCTGGGGAGGGGCCTGGCGGAAGCCCCGCCTCCCAGCCCAGCGGTCTCCGAACCCCAGCCTTCTGCGCTCCGGAGGCAGCCGCGGTGCTGGGAGAGAAATGTCTCCCCTGGGTAATTACTGCTGCCCCAGTCCAATAAACCATTCATCCTTCACCTCTTCTGCCCAAGAAGAGTCTCTCCGCCCCGTCCCCCCACAGTGTAATAAACGCCCTTAGGCTTTAAGAGGCCCGCCCAGCATAATAAACTGGCTGCAGTGTGAGAACAGCTGGGTGATAAATCCCAGGGGAGGTCTGGGCTTGGGCAGCCTGTGCGCCACGGGCCTCGGGAGTGGGGACGCGTGCGCCCTGTCCCACGCCTGGCCAGTCCCTGTCCTGGGGCCGCCTTCCATGGTCTGTCTTTGTGCCTTCACCGCCATGTTTCCTGACTGCTTCGTCTCCTGTCGGGGGTCTGCCTCTCCACGCTGGGTCTTTGTGTGCAGCTGGGTGCGTCGCCGCCTGTGTGTGGGTGTGGGGCCTGGGGGCTTGGGCGCTGGACACCGCCTCTGATCCCTCCTGCCTCACTGCTCAGTGAGGCATTTGGCCGGCTTTTTCCTCCCGCCCTCTCTGGGCACAGACAGGGCTCTGTCCATGGTGATGTGCTTGCTGTCTGGGATCTGGGCTGGGAAGTGAAGAGAAAGGGCCTCTTTTCTCCTAGACCTGGGGGATTTGGAGGCAGCCTGCAGGTAGACTGGGTTTCTTTCCCTGGTCTGAGGGACCAAGAAACCCAATAAAGCCTTCTCTGAATGGGAGGCCCTGGAGCCCAGGGGTGAAGAGGCTGCAGCCTCTGATTAGGGAGGTGGGGGTAGGAATGTGTGTGGAGGAAGGTCAGCATCTCTGCTCCCCTGGCCCACCCCACCCCCCAAATTCTGATGTGCAGCTTGTGTGGAGGGGGGAGGAGGACCCTGGGTATTACGGTTGTCATGGAAACAGCCGATTTTCCGGAGTACTGCAGTGCTGGGAGTGGAAAGACTGTTACTGGCTGAGGCCTACTGGGCTACCCACCTCCAGGCCCTGCCCTTCCAGGCAGGTGACCACATGGTGTGGGGGTGGGGCTCACTGCATACCCCACTGTCAGCCAACTCTCCACCCTTGACTTGGGGGCCCATCCTGAGGATTCAGTGCTCACCACTGTGCCTCCAGGGCCCTCAGGTAGAAAGGACACCTGGATCTGGAGAGGGCAAAGCCAAGCCCCCTCTGTCTGCTGGGGGTGCTTTCCTGGCCAACAGGCAGAGGTGACATGGCAGTTATTAGACATCCAGATGGTTCTTTCCCTCCTGCCCTTCCTCCTGGGGTCACCTCTCACTCTGGGGAGATGGAAGATGTTGATGGTGGGTGCTCTGAGGAACAGCAAGGGGACCTATGGCTCCTGCTTCCCCCAACCTCAACCCCCTGCTGGCCTCAAGACCTCTTTGGGAACCAGGCAACAATCTTCCCTTCTCTCCTCAGCCCCTCCCTGGGCCTGCAGATGGTGGCTCCTCACAAGAAACTCAGGCAGCCCCTCCCCTTTGGGGTCCTAGGAGCTCCCTGGGATGGAGGCTCCTCACACCTGATTGACCCAACTACAAGGGGGTTCAAGTCCCTGAGGCGAGAGACCCCATGGTACCTGAGGGAACCCGGCCTAATGTTACCAGCTGGGCCACCACCTTGGCTGCTGGCAAGGCCTGCTCCTTAGAAGTGCTGCAGGCCCTCCTGCCCCCGCAGGCTACTAGTTCCTCACTCCAGAGTTCTCCCACCCCCAGACGGACATTTTTCTCCCCCTCTAGGCTTTTACCCTTAGGCCTCATCTGTCTGTCTCCCTCTCTAAGTCCTCCCTTGAACCCCTCTCCCCATAAGAAGTGCTTTGTGAGGAGTCGTTAGTGGCTAATTATTTAATTAAGCATTTTATGAATCTCATCTGCTCCATTTATATTCTAAAGAATGCAAGATTGTTCTCTTCCCTTCCCTTCTCTGCAGGCTGTGGAGTACTAGTCCTTCAGGCCTCCCAGACAAGGCTCCTTTCCGGGAAACTGGGTGACCAGCCCCCCACCCCCACCCCCAGAGAGCTCAGTCAGCCGCAGGAGGGAACATGGCGACTAATGGGGTTTATTTTGGGGCTGAGATCGTTAGGGACCTCACACCCGCCCCCAGCAGCCGGCTGGCGAAGAAGAGAAGGAGAAGGGGAGAGAGGGTGGGGTGGGGGAGGGCTGGGAGAGGGAGCCTTCATCTCCGGCTCCCACTCTCCCGTTTCTCTCACCTACACCCCTCTCTGTCCTTCTCTGTCCATCTGTCTCTCTGCCTCCTTCCTTCTCTGGCTGTCAATCTCCCGTCTCCCCTCCCCCTACCCCCCAACCCATGGCTGTCTCTTCCTTTCTGGGCAGGGCTCCAGGACCTTCCTACTTTGGGACCCAGGCAGTCCCCTGGGTGAGGGCGGAAGCAGGGAGTCCTGGGCAAGCCAGGAGAGGGGTGGGGACAGGGAGCTGTTGGAGGGCACCAGCTCTGACTGTGAGTCAGAGCTGCACACAGCTCTGCTCATCTTCCTGCCATCACCTGGGGTTCCTTGGTGCCTGCTCAACTCTGGCCCCAAAGAAGCACACACCTTGGATCTGTCACCTCTGCCAGACCTGGGAGAAGTGGAGCTAGTCAGGACCGGGCCCCCTGGGTCTTTCCTGCCCACAGCACTCTCGTCTTCTCAGTCTCCTTGCAGCTTCTCTCTGGGCTCTCTCTCTGTGTCACTCTATTACCTCTCCGTTTTGCTGTAATTAAAGCTAGACTTCTTGATGAGGCAGCTACATCTGTCTGTGCGCGTGCACAGGCTCTCACCCAGGCACCCGCCTGCCAACTGCTCCCTGGGGTGGCGGGGCTGGTGGCTGCTGTGGGTATCACAGCTGAAGTCCCACATCTAGACCTGGGGTTCCATCCCTCTCTGGTCACAACCCTGAGGACCTGCTGACCTTGTCCTCCTGATGTCATTTCTTCTTGTCTCCCTTTCCTTCTCTCTGCAGCCGGGACCACATACATCTTTGGGAAGGGGGGAGCACTCATCACCTATACGTGGCCCCCCAATGACAGGCCCAGCACGAGGATGGATCGCCTGGCTGTGGGCTTCAGCACCCACCAGCGGAGCGCTGTGCTGGTGCGGGTGGACAGCGCCTCCGGCCTTGGAGACTACCTGCAGCTGCACATCGTAAGGACCCTGGGCCCCAGCCCTTCAACCCCAAGCTTCCTGCTCCCAAATCAGTTCAGCCCTTCATTGCCATAGGATCAACACCTCAAGTCTTCCCTCATGGGGAATCCTCAGAACTTCTGTTCCTTCATTGCTGGAGCTTCCTGCTAAGAAGAAGTTCTGCTTCTGAGACTCTTCCCTCTCTCAGTTATTCACCAAGACTCCCAGATCCACCCTCCCATCTGATTCATATTTCTCCAGCTCCCCACTCCCCGAGACCACCTGTGTTTTCTGACCTTCCTAAAAGTAGTCAAGGGCCTCTCTGGGCCTTCCAGGCCATTCTCCTGCAGCCTTCAGCGGTGTCCCACATTTGTGACTTCCCCCAGGCTGCTGCCTGCTCACTCCTAGACCAGCTAGGCCAGCCCACTGTGTCCTGCACCTGTTCTTGCCCCTCCTTCATACCTACCTGCCCCAGGGCAGCCTACCCTTGTAGCTTCATCTTGCCTCTGGATTCTGCCCTTTTGCCCTCCCAGCAGCCCCCTTACCCTGTCTCCCTTACTGCCTCTCTAGCCAGGTTCACTCCTCACTAACCCCTTGGCCCAGCCCCACATCCCCACCCTGACCTCGGCTCCCACTTTGCTCTGCCTTTCTCTGCTCAGCTCCACCTGTGGCCCTAGCCCCTCCCTGTGTCTGCTCCCTGCCTTGACCTTGGTTCATTCCCAGGGTCTCCCTCTGGGCCTCCTACCATATATGCAGCTCCTTGACTCACCATTTTGAGTACTGTTGAACTCTAGTCTGCAAGTGGCCCCTTTTCTTTCCCTGCCCTTTCCCCCATCTCTGGCTCTGCCCTACACCCTTCCCTACGACCTCTGGTATTGCTCCATTTCATTTCTGGTCTCAGCCTCTCCCCTGACCCCTCCTCACAGTCCTCAATCCCGAGCCTCTGCCCTCAGTCTTCATCTGTACATTTCTGGTCCCTAACAGCCACCTTGTTTCCCTGCCTGTATTTCACATGCTCACCCTGGCCAGGACCCCTGTGCTGTGGGGATCAGGCAGGCTGGCCAGGCTCTGTGGGCTGGAAAGCTCTGGGTGAGGGGCCCCTGGCTTTCAGCCGGACATAGTTAGTTGGAAGGGGAGAGAGGAAGCCAGGGGAGAGGCTTGTTTGGGCTTTGATTTCTCCGCATCTGCTTGGGAATGCAGCCACTGGCCTTCATTACACAATAGCTTTTAAGCATCCCAGGTCTGCACCCCACCCCACCCCACCCCAACACCAGGGCATGAAGGAAGCAGCACGAGGGGAGACTTCCTGTAGGCAGAGCAGAGCTGGGGTAGAAGTGGCAGTGGATGAGGAAGGGGTGCAGAAGGAGGACTAGCAAGCAGGACAGCAGTCAGGCCCAAGAAGAGGCCTGGAAGTTCTGTACCTGTGTCAGCAGAACAGGCAGTTATCTAGAACGGTGAGAGGCACCCGGCAAGTGAGAGACAGTGTGGCTGTAGACGACAGTGTGGGACTGGATGCACCGTGATGTGTGTCAGGAGTGATGGCTGTGACAGTGGGGGATGAAGACAGAGACTGGGTCTCATGATTTCTGATGGAGTGTATCTATAGATGTGTATTTCCCCATGGAGTGGTGTTTGCAGTTGTTTCAGTTGCCTTTCTGGGTGGTGGGATGTGACTGGGTTTCCCTGTGTCCTCTGTGAGTGAGGGCTTCTCCTTCTCACTCTTCTCCCTCATGCGAAGCTCTGCATGGCTTGCCACTTCCTTGCTGTCTTTGTGCAAGTCACCACAGCTGTCTGAGCCTCAGTTTGCCCATCTATGGAGTGGCATGGGAAGAGGACACAGGGATGTTGGGAGGTTGAAGGAGATCACGTATGTGAAGCACATAGGGGGCATGCTGTGTTAGCTAGTATCCTGACCATCTCTGATCAGCTACCTGGGCAGGACTGTGTACCTCTGTGCCTGTTAGGTTAGGGCACAGGGCTCCCTACTGAGGAGAAAAGGTAGGGGGATCAGGGTGTGAGGAGAAGGGATTTCCTCCTTTTCCCTCCCAACAGTTGTGCACAGGCCTTACTGGTGCAAGGCTATGGAGGAACAAGTACTGGTGCCGGGTACTACAGAGGGCAGGGAAGATGGGAGTCTGCCCGAGGGTGGAGAGGCCTGGCAAGGGTGAGGGGCCATGAGAGGAGCCAGCCATGAGGTGCGAGTTGGGCACCAGATGGGCTGAGGCCCCCTGGGGGCAGCCCCCAAACCCCTTCCTTCCCTGGTGACACATCAGCTCCCACTACAGCGTCAGTAGCAGCTCTCAGAGAGTGGGGAGGCGGCAGCAAAATAAGAGAAAAGCAATTTGACGTTTCTAATAAAGCGTCGCTCCACTTTGCCAAATTAATTTTGACTCCCATAATTATTTGCTGTAGGAGCGGCTGCGTTCTCCCCACCGCCGCCTAATGAGGTAATTGGGGAATTAGGAATTAATGACTTTAACAGAAGTGACAACTGACTTCACACTGGGAGAGGCTCTGGGGAGCTGCCTCTCCCCCGGAGTGCAGGGCCCTGAGCTTGACTGCCTCCTAGGAAACCCAGGTGTCCTGCCTCCCAGCTCCCTGGCCAGCTCTCTGCCAGCCTGGCTCCCAGACCGCATGTGCTCCTTGACCACCATCACTGCCTGGGCTGAGCCTGTGGGGAGAAATCCTCAGAGGAATCCAGGGAGCTGATGCTATTCTGGGTGATATTATTACTAACAATAGTACCGAGGAGGATCGACTGTTCCCTTCCCGTGTGTGGGGAGCAGATGATCAGCCCGTCTCCCTGGGGATGTTGTCAGTCTGTGGGTGGTGGATGGGTGGGGCTTGCTAATACTCTTTTTAGGCAAGCCCAGCCTCAGTTTCCCTGCTTTACTGCATCTGAGGAGAGAGGCTGCATGCATGTATGACTGTGTGCATGCATGTGTGTGTTAGCGTGCATGCATGCATATATGTATGTGGTTTTCCCAGGTTCTGAGAAGGAGACAACTGGACCCCACAAGTGGGAAGGGATAGGACATGGGTCTTCTGAGCCACAGCTGCAAACCTTGTCCCCCAACTCTCTCTGCCAAACCCTAACCCTTGCCCCATCTGTGAGCCACCCCTGCCAACACCCCCAGTGCCACCAAGCCTCTTGGCTCTGCTAGATGCAGGAAAGAGGTGGCAGCTGAATGTTCCACATGTCCAGGTCATGGGACAGTCTTTCAAGAAGATCCCAAGAGTGTAGTGTGTTTCTATGATGATGGGCTGGGTGCCTGAGAGTGTGTGAGCCAGGGGGTCTGAGTGAACCTGTGTGAGTGTCTCTTCCCTGTGGGAGGAGAGCTGAGACCGCATTCAGGAGTGCTGCTGGGAGGTTCAGGGAAATGAAACAGGGGCTCAGGCTTAGTGCCCAGTGGGCCTTCATTGGCTTGGTTAGATGCCTTTGGTCTTGAAGGTAGGTTGGCCTCAGCAGCCTCTTGGATCATCCCACACCCCCACCTCTTTGAGTCAGGGTCTTCCTAGGCTGGTGGGCAAAGAGAGAGAACACTGGCTTTGAAGTCAGACTAGCTGGGGTTCAAATCTGGGGCTTCCTTCTCATGAGCTGCAAGATTTTGAGATGTTATTTAACTATGTTGAGCCTCAGTCTCTTTCTTGATGAAACGGGGAGCTATGAGCTTCCTCAGCGGGTTGGTGTGGGGAAGAGAGCATGCATGTACAGTACCCACACAGGGCCTGGCATGATTTAGGTTCAGTGAAGCCCTCCCTCTCACTCTAGCACCACAGGCAGAACTCTTCCTGGGCTGATCCTGGGTTGCCTTTGCAGGGTGTACCATGGGCCTGGGTCTCAGAGATTGCTTAGGTTCTTTCTCCCCTTCTCCAGGCCTCCGTCCCTGTCTGTACTCTGCCTGTCCTTCCCCAGCCCCTAGCTCCAGTCCCTACCCCGACACCCCCATGATCCCCTTTCTTGGTCAGTCTAGCATAGTTTGTCCGTCAACTCTTCTGGTGTCCATCCCACCATACACACAGTCTACACTCCCAACCTCTACCCCCATGGCTGCAGAGGGGCCACCCCCATACTCAGAGCCTGACCTACTTTGGGCCTGAGAGGCTGCCAGGAGAGGCATGCTAATGCCCTGGTGTGGGTGGGAGCACCCTGGGGGCCTGCCTGGTGCAGAGCATACTGGGGAGGAGAGGCTGGAGGCTGGGGACTGGGGAGGGGCTGGGGATCAGAGACCTTCCTCTGGCAGAGGCCAGCTTCTGTGGACTTCTCTGCTGGTCTTGCCTTAGGGAGGCCTCTGCCCTCTATACCCGGAGCTGGTCCCCAGCTTGGCCCAATCACCCCTGTCTGGGCCCAGTGGCCTTTGCACAGAGTAGGTGCTCTATGAATATTTGTGAATATCCAGGGCAAACCAAAAGACAAGAGACAGGTGTGGTTAGTCTAAGGCGCTCCAGGCTCAGGATCTGCACCCCACAGGGTCTGCCCCCACCTCCAGCCTCAGGTTACTCCCTTGCATGTGGGGAAGGGTAGCGAGCCTGCCCACCTCCTCCCGTGGTTGAGACCTGGGAAACGTGACTTGTAAAGCTGTAAAGTGCTGCGGAGCTGGGCTAGTGGTGGCCACAGGAGTAGCCACTGCAAGGGATGAATGGTTGCTCCCTCTGGTGGCTGACCTCCACCTCCCTGTCCCCAGGACCAGGGCACCGTGGGGGTGATCTTTAATGTGGGCACGGACGACATTACCATCGACGAGCCCAACGCCATCGTAAGCGACGGCAAATACCACGTGGTGCGCTTCACTCGAAGCGGCGGCAACGCCACCCTGCAGGTGGACAGCTGGCCGGTCAACGAGCGGTACCCGGCAGGTAGGCGGCGCGGGCCCGCGGAGGAGGCACGGTGGCGGGGCGGGGCGGGTGGCGGCCTCTGGGCGGGAGGATAGGAGTGCGGCCGCACCGGGGTGGGGCCAAGCGGCTCTGGGGCGGTGCGGGGCTACTGGAGAGACTAAGCTTGTGAGGCGGGACTAGGGCAGGGGCGTGGCTAGGAAAAGTCGGGATTTGTGAGGGCGGGGCGAGACCTTGGTGGTGCGAATGCGCCCCCTATAGGGGAGGGTGCAGGGCTAAGGTGGGAAGGCTGCAAGGCTAGGGTCCAGTTTGGGGGTGGGGGGAGAAGAGGAGGGAGGGTAGAGGTGAGGAGAATCTGGTGCGATTGAGGGAAGGTTGAGTTCAGAAATGAGGGAGACAGATGCAGAAACAGGAGAGAAAATCCGGAAGTAACATAAAACGTGTCTTGGCAAGGAGACAGGGCTGTTACCAAGGGCAGAGCCAAGGAAAGAACCAAGGTCCTTATAAAGAGCAAGTCAGAGTTCCACTTAGGAGATCCACTTAGGAGATCTAACGAAGGAAGAGAAGTAGCCACGGAGACTCAGAGTGAAGGACCCCAGTGTCCAAGGCAGTGAGGGACATGGTGAAAGGAAGGGAGAGACAAGTGACAACAAAAATGAAACACAGGGTCATGTGCATTCAACAACCTTTGTTGACAACCTGTTTAGGCATCAGGGCTTGTGCTAGGTCCTGGGGACTCAGTCCCTGCTTGCAGGGAGCCTTGAGAATGCAAACAGACCAAGTTCGACAGGGTGACAGCTGTGGTGGCCAAGGACCAACCAAGGTCTGAGGAGTGCAGGAGAGGGACAGAGATGAGGACATGGGGGAAATGAGGAGGCAGAGACCGAAAGATGTTGAGGGAGGCGGAGACAGAGTCTCAGAATGAGAGGAAACCGGAGGGGAAGCAATGGAAAGATATGGAGATAGTACTGAACTATACGCAAAGACAAGGAGAGATGCGGAGAGGTAGATGGAGATGCTGACATGCAGGCCCAGGGAGAGAAGAGGTGGACAGAGCCTTGGAAGGGAGCGGAGGAGAGCCCCAGCATGGGAGATAAAGAGGGAGGGGAAACAGAAACACTGCAGGGAAAACTGCAGAAACACAGAGATGCTGAGATACTGTCTGAGCGACATTGCAGTCAGGGCCTGACTGAGAAGTGGAGTGAGCATCTGCAACCTCCATCACTCTCCCAGGCGGAGAGACAGCCAGGCTGAGGCAGAGAAGCTGCCCTGTGCTGACTGCGAGGGGCAGGGGCAAAAGGCCAATGTGTAAACCTTCATGGGCTCACCTATGCTGGAGTAAAGATGCCAGTACAGGCTTATGACACCAGTTATGCAGGCTTGTACCCAGACATTTCTGGAAAGTCCCATCTCGGAGATAAAGAGGCCCACGTGGCCCCCTAATACATACAGAGGCTGATGTACACACAGGTCAACCTTAGACATATGGACAACTGCAGACATTCGTATGGTCAGACAGACACATGAAAAAACAGCTCTGCAGAGGGATGCCAGCCTACATCAAGGCCCTGGGTACATGTAGGGACACTCAAGACCCACCAACCCTCCTACACTAAATTCCACTTACCCTCCGCGCCCTGCAACAAGCCAACACTGACAGCTCTGGCTGCGTAGGCATGATCCCTGTGGGCAGCAGACTTCTCTCATTCTCCAACGCACACACACTAGGGCAACCTTTGTAGCAGTGATGACATTGGCCTGTGCTGGACAGGGCTGGGCTCAAAAGCATGAAGGCCTCACCATGTCAAGCCAGGACTTGGATCTAGAGCTTCTCCCCTTGGGGCCCAGCAGGCCACCAGTCAGGATGGAAGAATTATTCCTGCTCTCCTCTCCTCAGGGACCCCTGACTAGGGGTGAGGAAAGGCTGCTGGGTGCCCCCTGCCTGTAAAGGGGAGTAACATGAGGGCCTGGTGGTTGCCTTTGTGTACTGAGGGCAGATCCTGAGCAATACCAGCAGGTCAGATCAGCAGTATGCATGCGCCCGGAGAGGGGAGACCCTCTGACTCTTTGAGAGCACAGAGACACAGCCCATGGATTCTGAGTCAGAAGGACCTGGGTTTTAATCCTGGATCTCCCACTGGCAAGTGTGTAACCTTGGACAAGTCATCTAGCCTCTCTGAATCTCAGTTTCCAGCTCTGAAAGGTGACGATACTTACCTCATAGCAATACTGTGAGAATGTCATTAAACGCTAGAATGGCATGGCATAGCAAAGGTGCTCAATAAATAAGACTTTTGTTAGAATTTTTATATACTCAGCCTCCCTCCAGGCAGATGTACATTCTTCTCTTCCTCTTGGAGACACACACACAGGATTGAATTATCTGTTTTTAATTTAAACACAAATGTCCTGAATCTATAGGGAAAGCAGAATCTCCTTGCCTCATAAGCACCTAAGGAGGCACCATCCATACCCATATGAACACGTCGTGTGCACCTTCATGGGAGGTGTACATAGGCAGGCCCAGGCCCGGGTCTCTGGGCAGGTGAGCGCAGCTGTGCAGTGAGAGATGATGGGAAAAGCCTCCTGGCCCCACCAGTGTGCACTGAATAGTTTGTCAGTGGCTTAAATGGGAGGAGTGGCCAGATTCTCAAAGGAAATCAGTTCCCTTTCCACTGCTGCAGACCGGGATCACCCACAGCTCACAGAGGAGCACAGATCCTCTCAGGCGCACTGACGAACCCCTTTCCACATAGGCTTGTGTGCACACACACACATTCACACACATTCCCCTTCCCAGTCTCCAGGGGCTGGAGATTGGTGAGCGGAGAGAGGAACAGGTGGGTATCCCAATGGACAGCCAAGCTTGGAAAAGAGGCCTGGCAGGGTGAGCAAGATGAGGTCCTGAGACAGCAAGGAGAGGAGACTGGGCTCTGAGCAGAAAATGGTCAAGGTGCATTCGGGGCAGAGAAGGGTGCAGAGGAGGGTGGTGGGGGAGTGTCTGCAGGGGAGGAGAAAGGGGCCAAAGAGAAGGTGAGAAGGGGAAGAGGGCTGCTGGATGATGGTCCAGTTCCCACACCACACCTGTAGCAGCTGCCCAGTAGAATGGGAGTCCTGACCAGGGTGAGGAGGCCTTGCAGGGAGTGCAGTGGTGGGGTTGGGAGCAGGAGGGACTTAAGGGGGACGGTGGTGGTAGGGTCAGGGGTGTGGTATGAGGTGGAAATTGAGGGGAAGCTGGGAGTGGAGCATGAAGGCAAAGGGAGTTGAGGTGGCCTGGAGAAGTGGTTTAAATCTCACTGTTCAATGCGTGTGCTGGGTGGCCCCCTAAATGCCGCATAAACCCCGCTTAACCCATCCCTCCCACTTCTAAACCGCCCTCTAAACGCAGGAACCAGCTGGGCCACTGATGCCTCCCACCCCCAACTTAAACCTGCTAAATGCCCCTCCCCTGCCCGCCCCCCCGACTTTGGGATGGGGAAGGAAGGGGGCCACAGCAGCTTAACCACAGATAAACCTGTTTAACCTCTGACCTTTGACCTTCCAGCTCCCTTTCTTTTGTGTCCCTTTCCTTTTCTTCTTTTCTCATCTCTTTTGCTTTGGGTTGCTCCTGCCCCCAGGGTGGGGCTGGCTCTGAACCAGAGCCTAGGGAGGGGGTCGAGGGAGAAGAGGGGCCCAGTGTTTCTTTTCCTCCCTTCCCCTCTTTCTGTGGATGTTGCTGCTTACTCTGAGTCTCCTGAGGATTGCGTAATTACTTTTCTAACTCCTTTGGACTTCGCCGCCTGAGAAACCTACTGTCTTTCTAAACTTTTCCAAGGAAACTTTGATAACGAGCGCCTGGCGATTGCTAGACAGAGAATCCCCTACCGGCTTGGTCGAGTAGTAGATGAGTGGCTGCTCGACAAAGGTAATTAACCAGAATTAATTAATTAATTAATTAACTTTAAAAACACTATCTTAAAGGTGCAGAGCTCTCTCTTTCCCCCTCCATGCCTTCACCAACGCCCACCCGCAAGTGAAGGGACAATTGGCTAGCCAGAATGCTCCCTTCCCCTTTGGAGTCAAGGGTCTGTCTGTGCATTTCGGAGTGGTGGTTTTTGGGGTAGGAGTGGGGTTTTTCCTTAGAAGTAGGGGGAGTCTTGTTCTCTTTCTAAACCTGGGATCAACTACGGTAATCCACAAGATGCCTACCATGGGAGCTCCCCACTGCGATCCCAGCAGTAAATCACAAGCAGTCTAGGAATGCAGGTTGTAGGTAGGTTCCCTCTGCCCAGAATCATCTCGGAGGCTTGGTAAAGGGCCAACGGAGGGCCACAGAGCATGCAGAGGCAGGAAGCCTTTGGGAAGCAGGAAGACTGACCTGAGGAGGGTTAGGAAGGCTTCACCAGAGCCATGTGAGGAGAAGAGAGAAGAGTGGGGACCTCAGATCCTACTGGAAGACCCCCAAAGAGAGTGCTGTGGGGCTGCTGTCTCTGGAACAGGCCCAACTTAGTCCAGAAGGCCTCTGAGAAGTTGAGGAGAGACTAAGGGAGGTGGGGCAGGAGGTGGTGGGCCCATAGGGATTTCTACTCCTGCTTGGCTGATGAGGAAGACCGAGCAAGACCTTTTGAGGCCTGAGTGTGGTGAGGTGTTGCTGGGTGTGATAGAGAAGGCTTCTTGTCACCAAGGGAAGTTGGGGACCAAGGGCAAATCCATCCCATTCCCTTTTGCGGGGGCGGAGGGGCGAGCTCTGTACCTCTAAGGCTAAACTCTAAGGGGGAAGTAGAACTGTTAAACCTCCACTTAACCAGCTGATAACTGTGCTTTTAAATGTCCACTGGGGCCTTCCCCAACTAAAACCCCCAAATGTAACTTCTAGCCCCCCATGCCTGTGGGGCATAAACCTGCTGATAACCAGATGTGATAAACCCATAACAGGACAAAAAGTTAAAGGGACTGTAACACACATCGCTAAAACCTACAGCCCCCAGCCACACTGGGCTGCTCTCTCCAGCGGGGTGAACTTTAACCCTTTGAGGAGTTCATGGCGGATGGGGCCAGGGGCCCCAGGGACCAAGTTTGCTAACACTGTGGCTTCCTCTCCATTACCCACCTCCCTCTTGCAGAATCAGAGAGGCCAAGGGAGCAGCCTGGGCTGAGGCTGGGACAACTTGTGACCCCAATGGCAGGGAGAGTTGGACAGGCCCTACTGGGAGGTGGGGGAGGAATTGTGGTTTAGATGAAGGAGAGCTGGGACCCTCCTTCCTCTTCTCCTCAGATCTGACTTTCCTCTTCTAGAAAATAACCGATTGGACTAGAGAGGTAGTTCCCAAAGTGTGAAAGAAGGAACTCGCTTTTTGTGGTCTTAGCCAAGTACTTCCCCTTTCTGAGGCTCAGCTCTCTCCTTGGTAAGATGGGACAGTGATGGTTACTCAGCCCACCTCACAGGCATGTTGTGAGGGTGAGAGGAAAGAAACATCAGGAAAGTACCCCAGAACAAGGTCTGGGGATGCTTGGAGGGCATATTTTATTGTTAGCACGTGACATATGGTAGGTGCTCAATAAATATTTATTGGATGAATCCATTTTCCAGTTCCAAAGCATGTCCTATGAAACAGTCCCATGAGATGCTTCACAATAGAGAGATTTGTGGTAGAACGAGTTTGGGAAGTGCTGAATCCTGTTTCTTCCTCTTGGAGATGCCTATGTGCGTTGGTTTAATAAAGACTCTGAGAAGCCCTTGGAGGAAGAAACCTGTTTGATTGTGAAATGTTTGCTTCCCCAACTCATTTGACCACTGTGATCCTTGTCTCCTTTGTTTTCCTCATGATTCTTGTGTCTGGGGACAAACTTGGATGCAGAGGTCTTCCTGGGCCTGTCTGGGTCTGGCATTCCAGGGCCTGTCCCACAGCTGCCACCACTGGCCCTCTGCCTCTTGGGCTCTTGGGCACTGGTAGTGGGTGTTGCTGGTCCAGGGGCTATACTTGCCTGAGTGGGCAGTGGGAGGGTGCTGGAGGAGGAAAGAAGACTGAGTGGGGGGCTGGGGAGACACACCAGTGGCCATCATTGGCTAGAGGCTGGACAGATGTTTGGATGTCCCAGAGGCCTGGGTGTCCCAGAGAACCTGTATTTCCAAAGAGGTTGTGGGCTTCACAAGTTGGACTCTCCTCAGCCCAGGTTTTGGGGGCAAGGCTTACAGGCACCTAACTCTAAACCAGATCTTTAACGAGGCACTAACCAGAGGCTAACAAGGGCTAAGCCAGGTCTAAAACCCCCAGTGCCAGCAGCTGAAGGTTCCGGGGGGGATGGGGCAATGTAGTAGGCCCTCTGCCCAACCCCTCCCCCCCCAAAAAATAAGTAGCACCAAAACCAAAGTTAAATCTAAACTTAAACATAATAAACATCTTTTATAAAAACCAAACCAAAACAACAAACTCAGAGGGTTAAACCGACCCCCAGATCCACTAAAAACAAACAGAACAGCCCAACCCCACCCAGCTGGGAATTCTGAGGTGTCATACTGCTGAGTGTGGGGTGAGATTGGAGCTGGAGCGGGTTATATTGGCTGTCAGTGAGCGAAGCAAGGTCCCTTTAACATTTTCCATTTCTGTGCTTGCATGTCCAGGTGGGGAGGAAGGGCTGGGCTTACCAGGGCCTGGTCCCAGGCAGTGCTGGGCCTTGGCAGTCCGGGAGAAGAGAGGGGATCCTGGCCAAGGGTCAGAAGGCCTGGCCATAGGCGGGAGGTCAGCCTGGGCAGGTTGCTGCTCCCACACACCATCACACTGTCTCACCTCCTTCTCTGTTCTCACACGCACCGACTCCACCTTGGCCTGGCAGCTACCTCCTCTGTCTCTGCCTCTGTGTCTCCTCTATCTGCCTCTTCCAGGGGCTCCATGGCTTCATGGCTCGGGGCTGGACACTGGGGCAGGATGTTTGGGGAAGCAGAGGGAGAAGATGGGGACGGACTGAGGGAAGAGGATGAAGAGGGGAGATGGCCTTGGAGCTGGAGAGGAGAGGGAATGGGGAAGGTGGGAAGGCTTGCACATGGTGGGGAGGAGGGGCTGGGCTCGTCTTCCCCAGCCTGTGTGTGCCCTGGGTGCCCTCCCCTTCTGGGGTCCCCACCTGGCTGGGCTAGGGGCTGTGGCTGACAAGGACTTTTCCTTTGGTTGTTTGCCCCTTCCTCATTTCTCCCTGTCCCCTCCTCCCTTACTGGCTTCCTCCTCCATTCCTCTTTCCTCTCCTTGGCTTCCTTCTCTTCTTCCTTCCCTTCCTGGTCTCCCCTCACTGCCTGCCCCTTCTCTGTCACCCCCTCCCCTCCCCCAAGGCCGCCAGCTGACCATCTTCAACAGCCAGGCTGCCATCAAGATCGGGGGCCGGGATCAGGGCCGCCCCTTCCAGGGCCAGGTGTCTGGCCTCTACTACAATGGGCTCAAGGTGCTGGCGCTGGCCGCCGAGAGCGACCCCAATGTGCGGACCGAGGGTCACCTGCGCCTGGTGGGGGAGGGGCCGTCCGTGCTGCTCAGTGCGGAGACCACGGCCACCACCCTGCTGGCTGACATGGCCACCACCATCATGGAGACTACCACCACCATGGCCACTACCACCACGCGCCGGGGCCGCTCCCCCACACTGAGGGACAGCACCACTCAGGTGAGGCCCCACTCTGGCTGGTGGATTAGGGCAGGGATAGGTGGGGATGGAGCTGATATCTGCATAGCTATAGTAGTGGTGCCTAGAGTGAGGATCCAAGGGGTCTGTTGGGATCCTGGAGGCTGCTGTCTCTGACTGTTGCCATGGTGATGGGCAAGGTCACCTTTCAGGAAGTGGCCTTCACTCTAATGACCAGGCATCTTGTGATGTGGGGGTGATCACTATTTCTAGAGGGACCATCTCCAGAGTTGGGGAGGAGTTTGATGGCCCAGTTATACGAGAGAAGACCACCCTACCTAAGAGAGATGAAGTCTGGACTCGGGGTGAGAGTGGGATGGCTCCTCCTGCTTCCCCAGTGAAGGCCATGCCTAGTGTTCTGTGTGGGCAGAGAATGAGAGATGGATAGTACCAGGCTGGCCTTGCTGTGGGCAGGGGTGACAACATGGGAGGGCTGGGTGCAGTCACCTGGCATGGGCAGCCCCTCTCCAGAGGCTGGTGGAAGCTAGGAGGAGCCTTTCCTTGTTTTCTGGGTTCCCTGCAGTGGGAAAGCCCTGACTGCAAGTTCATTGCCTTCACAAGCCCTCTCCATGTGACTGTGAGCAGGCACCACAACTCAGGCAGCTTCAGTGTCCTCTCCGTCTGTGCGTCTGAGGGAGTCTCAGGGCAGACAGTTCCCTGGTGCTCACCCCACCTGCTGATCTGGATGGCCCCAGCTGCCTAGTCCCAGGCTTCCTGCAGCACAGACTGGTGGGGAGGAGGGGACTTGAAGCACATGGAGCTCACCCCACCTGCTCAGGTGTTTCCTGGGTCAGGTCAAGCCCTAGTGATAGGGCAGGACTGGAGGGGCCTGCACCCGGGGAATGGGGCTCTGCTGGAGCAGGACTTGCCTGTGTGACTTCCTGAGGCAGCCCAGGCTGGGCTGTTTTCTAGTTGTTGCCTCCAGTGCCTGCTCTGACCTTTAGCACAGGGAGGGCTCACACCTGGCATGAAGGCCTTTTTTGGCCACCCCTTCTCTCCCCATCACCCTGTCTGGCAGCCTGTGGCTGTTAGGTACTCTCTGTCCTTCTAGGGTGAGGGCAGGATCTGGGGGTGGCCATGAGGATGTGCCCTTCCCTCTGTCACCAGTCTGTCTTCAGCTTCTCCTCTGAGGGGTGGGCTCCATGTGCTTTAAGGTTCCTCCTCCCTGCCAGTCTGTGCTGCAGGAAGCCTGGGACTAGGCTAGCTGGGGCCATCCAGATCAGAGAGACAAGCCTGTACCCACTTCCTCTCTGCCAAGAAAGCTGAGGGGACCTGAAGACATTGCCCCTAGGGAGCAGGGAGTCCCTCGGGGAAAGGTCTGGGCTCTCCCCAAGGCTGGGTACCCACCATGCCCAGTGCCCTTCAAATCGTAGGGGACGAGGGGCTGTCTGGTCTCAGTGGGAGGGTGATAGGCAGATCATCCTGGGGGAAGAGAGAGGTGGGGGTCCCAAGAGTCACTGCTGTGGTGAGGAAGCCCAAGATGGAGGCTGGTGCGGAGGGGGCAAGAATGCAGAAGGGAGCTGGGTCCTCCAGGCACCACCTTGCCCTTGGGTGAGTGAGGGCTGTTGAGTCTGAAGATCAGGGGCTGGGAGGAGGCAGGTTATGACCCTTTCAACCCTGCTCGTCCTTGTCCTTCGGCCTAGCTCTCTCCTCCCCTTCCTGCAGTTTCTCGGGCTCCCTTCCTGCTTGGACTTTTGGTTTCCCTCCTTGGGTCTCCTTCCTCATACCCCTGGGCAACCCCCTCCTCCTTACACTCACTCATCTTGGGGATTCTCTTTCTTTGCAATCAGTAAGAGAGAAAATGCTGACAAAGTCGACTCCTGTTGTCATGGCAACCACAGCCCTAATTATTGTGTGCAGCCGGGCTCTCTCAGGCTCCAGGAAAGGAGGTTGGGAGAGAGATGAGGGGTGATGGGTGGTGAAACTGGAGCCAGGAAACCCCTCCAGGGCCTGGTCGTGTTCTGCCTGTGCTGGCCTCTGCAGGCTCCGCCCCGTAGGGCCTTGCCTCCCCAGCACCCCTTCCCTGAGGCATCCTAGACCCTTTTGCCCAGGCCCTGCAGGTCAAAGTCTGGCATCCACTCTCCTCACTTCCCAGAAATAAAAAGCACCACATGTGCTGTTTCATTGACCCTCGGAAGCCATGAAAACCTGCAGGGCTGCTGCTGGGAAGTTCCCTGTGCATAGGAGGAAGTGGAGGCCTGAGGTCAGCCAGCAAGAGATGGAAGGGCTAGGACTCAGACCAGGCTGGTCCGTCTCAGCCCAGGGGCATCCTGTGTACCACCATGCACCTCAAGTGGCAGCTGTGGGATCTGCTGACCTGCCTGGAACCTCTCTTTCCCCACCCCTTCTCTCGCCCCCCAGAACACAGATGACCTCCTGGTGGCTTCTGCTGAGTGTCCAAGTGATGATGAGGACCTGGAGGAGTGTGAGCCCAGTACTGGTGAGTGCCTTTCCCCCCTCCCCTGCCCCGGGGCCCTCTGTGACGCTACTGGGAGGGGGGCGACTGTCCCTGCCACCTGGCCCAAGCCCCAGGGCCTGCTGCCAGGCCTTAGCTTTCCCTGATAGTTCCACCTTACCTAACATCCTCCCAGTCCCTCAGATGCTCTCTGGCAAGATGCCTTTTGGTTCCCAGCCCCTCAGAGGTAGTGAGGTCCATAGCCTGGGGTCCTGGGGTTGAGAGCCAAGGGGTGCTGGGAGAGAAGGAGGGAGACTTTTCCCTAGAAGATGAGTAACTGCAGCTCCCATGAGTCCCTGGGGTGGGGGAGGGTGAACATGGCTTAGGAACTACAACTTCCATCAGTTCTTGGGTCCAGAATCACAACTCCCGCCTGCTCCTGAGGCCTGGTGCTCTCTAGGCCACTAGTAGAGGAGATCTCTCCTGGATCCTGGGTCTTCCTCTTCTCCTGGGTGTTGGGAGGTGTCCTGTGCTCTTGTCTGAAGGGCTCCCAGAGTGGACACTGCCAGGACTGCCAGGGCAAGGTGAGGCAGTTACTACACAGTGACTGCTCTGAATCTGATAGTGTGCTGGGTGGGAAGTCCCCTCTAGACTAGACTTGTGGTCCCCTGGGGAAGATTAGGGCCTGAGGTCTGGCCCGGATTCTAGTTGGGGAGCTGCTGTAGGAGGAGAGCAGGGCTGGGAGGGAAGGCTCTCCAGGGCCTGGGGCACTGGGGCCAGGGAGTGCTTTCTAGGCCTCTGCTTGATACTTCTTGCTGGAGCCAAGAATGCAGCCACAGAGAGAGACCAGGCTGGCAAAGCGGGGGTGGCCTTGAGTGCTGTTTGAGAAGTGTGGGGTGTGGAGTGGTGCAGTGAGTGCCAAGGCTGCTCATTTGAGCAGGTTGGGGGTGGCTGGGAGCAGCTGGGGGAGGGTGGGATACTTGAGGTTGGCAGAGGGAACAGAGAAAGGACTAGATGTGGCCAGATTTCCCAGTGGAGGAGCGTGGGCCTTGGTGGCTGCCAGATGAGTCTGTGGGAGTGGAGGGCCACCCACATTTCTCACTTGGGCTGCTGGAGGCTTCTCCCCATTACCTTGCAATGGGTCACACCTGGGTTGTTGGTATCAGAAGGCTGGAGGTTGGGACAGGTGTTTGTGGGGTTAGGGGAGATGATGTGGTCAGGAGGTGGGCAGTATGCCCTGGGTACATCCTGTGAATCTGGCTTGGGGCCTCCCAGCTCCAGAAAAGACATTCAGGCTGAGGATGGGCCACGATCTTGGAAGGAGTGTGGTTAGAGCAGGACCATAGCATGGCCTGTGGAGCCTTGAGGCAGAGGCTCAGCTTCAAAAACCAAGGGCAGCAGGTTTCTGGGGCACAAGTCCCCAGATCCAGAGGCTGAAGCCCAGTTGCCCTCCATGTCCTCCGAGTAGGCTAGAGCTGAGAGGGGTTATTCCCACGGGCCTGGGCCCAGGGACCTTCAGGGGAGCTGCCAGCTGCTGGGCCAGAAAGGCCTTCCCTTCCATAGCCCGGGGCCTTTGCTTTCTGGGACAGATGCCTTCGTCTCTAGGAGGCCCCTCTGCTGAGTGCTGTCACTTCTTCCCCCAGGGCGATCTTGGCTCAAGGATGCACACTTCAATGCCTCCATTGCTTTGGGGGGCTCTGGGCATCTGGCAGCTTCAACACACAGCACCCCCTGCCCTGTTTTACTGCTCTGAGCTCTAGGCACTTACTGGTGGCTCCTGTGGCCAACACAGCACTGCTAGCCCAGGCCTGCTGGAAGTGGCTGTGATGAGTGGCCCCATGAAAGCTCTGGGATGGGGCTCTGTGGACAATGGTCTTTGAGGGTCCTGAGGAAAGGGCACTGAGTGGCATTACCACATGTGTTCATACACAGGTGCCCATGTTCACACACGCTGGGGCAGGAACACCTGGGTAACAGGAGGAGTCTCTGCTTTCCCTGCACCCTGCAGAGGGGTGTCTGGGGCCAGATGGTCACCATGTAGGGACATGCAGTACACACTGGACCCCACCTGGGCCATGCTTTGTCCACTGAAGTTCTAGCCTCCCAGCCCTGGCTTGGAGTCTAGTCAAGGGCCTGGGTCTGATGCTGAATGGGTGTATTGGTGGTCTGAACTCTTTTAGGCTGCATTAGGGCAGAGGGTGAGGAGGAGTTGAAGCAGGTGGGTCAGCTGGTTCCCAGTCAGGGATCTGTGAGGTCACTGACTATTGAGCCACCTTCTTGGGAAAAGGGACAAGTAGAGGATGAAGGGTGGAGGAGGTCTAGAAGTCTGGGATAGGGAGGGACTGGTAGCCGTTCCAGCAGCCAGCTTTAAAAATAGGGCCAGAAGGGAGGGCAGAGTGCACTCTGGAATCCCCAGAGGAAACTGCCAGAAGCCACAGCCTCTCCCCCAAGCCTGCATCGCACATTCTTACATGTCCACATTTGCACCACTGTGAAAGGTTTAACGATGGATCCTCATCATCCCAATGGGAGGCCAGGCAAGGACCAAAATGACTCCAGGGTCTCCCAGGCTGGTGTAGACCATGCCATGCCATCCAGAGCCTCTCCAGCCAGTCTCTCCCAGGCCCTAGTGCAAGGAGGCTTTTCTCTAGCAGACGGCCAGGCCTCCCTTGGCTCCAGTGTCAGAGGTGGGGGCAGCCTGACTGGAGACCCCATGGTGTTTTACCTCTCCTACCTTGCAGATCTTCATCCCTGGGTCTAGGATCATTCCTGCTCGCTCACCTTTCCACCGTTTTCCCTAACCTGGGCTCCTCCACAGACCCTGGCCCATACTTTCTCCCTTGTTTAGTGAGACCATCATCTACACGGTTATTTTAGCTGAGGTTGGCTTTTCAATGGGAGTGCCTTTAGTGGGGCATGCACCATTAGTAATGTGACCCACTGCTAGTTGTCTCAGCTGGCCCAACCCATACATTGTGTTCTGGGCCTGGCCCCTGAGGGGATCTGACTTTGCACAACCTGAGACACGTAGGAAGAGAAGAGCACACACAGGCTCAGACCCACAGAGGCAGTGTCTGTATGCATATGTATGACCAGAAGCACACACACATACAGCCTTGCACATACATTTACAGCCCCACCAGCAAGCTCACATGGGCCCACTTCCACACACATACACACACACACACATACATTCAAACCTAGAAGAGCACACACTATTTGTACCTAGGCCAACAGAGGCACACACATGCTTAGACTCCAAGAGACATGTGTGTGCTCATACCCTTCTGAAGTCCATACACACAGATACACACCTGTTGAGACTCACAGAAGCTCAAACTCATGCACACATGCACAGCCTAATGAAAGCACACACATGTACTCAGAGCTACCAACTCTTGCATGTGTGTGCTTAGAGCTCCAGAAATACCCACAGAGGCACTCAGATGCACACGTGTGCACCTACTCAGCTCCCAGAGGTTCACACTTGCATGTGTGTTCAGTTGCACCAAGGCACACACACACATTGTGTGTCTCAAACTTACCAAGGCACTTGACTGTGTTCTGAGCTATGTGTACATGCATGTTCAAACCCACTGAGGCACACCCACACACTACTGACAGCCATGCTGAATGTTCAGAATCACACACACATGCTCAGACCCAGAGACAGACTTGCATATTGCAGACACTCAGGACACGCACATCTGTGTTCAGACCTGAGTGTGTGTGCTTAGGCCTAGTAAGACATATACCTTGTGACACGCCCTTGGACTCACAGATGATACATCTGTGCTCAGCTCAGTGGCACATGTGTACAGATCCACCTGTGTAACACACACAGGTGCTTAGACCACAGAATCCTACACCTGTGTTCAGACATGCAGATGTTCACATGTGTTTCAGAACTGCAGAGTCATGTAGGCATGTTCAGATCAGGCAAGTAAGCAGTGTGCTTAGACCCACCATAATGCACATGTGTGCCCACATGTAATTACAGAATTGCACATCTATGACCAGGCTCACAGAGGTACGTGTGTGTAAATATACTCACCACAATGCACACATACATATCTGCAGAGGGGTGTACTCATGCACTAACATGTGCATCCAACCCCCAGATGCCCACATGTACACAAAGGTGCACCTAGATAAGACTCACAAGAGTGCAGGTGTGCACATTCTCAGAGGCAGGCTGTGTGCTCAACCTCAGGGGTCTACATACACACACAATTTGTTCGGCTTCACAGACCTGCACTTCTCCCACCAAGCCCACCCCTATAGAAGCTCATATTTCCATGCACACTCATGTGCCGAGTGCCACAGTAGTGTACACACACACACACGCTCACCTGCTGAAACATACATACTGGTTCACACTCACTGAAGAATACATAGGTACACACATACACATAGACGTGCAAGCTCATGTGCTCAGACCTGTACAGAGGTGTAAACACACACACACATGCTCACACACACACTCTCTTGGGCCTCCATTAGCCCACACAGGTGCAGCAGGTGCACTTCTGTGCTCCAAGGTACCCATGCAGTAGCACACAGAAGGGCACACACATATCCTCAGACCTGTAGGGCATGCACACATGTTCAGACACAGTACAAGGATGCCTGTATGCCTCTGTGTTCCCACTCAGGCAAGTATACACAGTTGTTTAGACCCACAAAAGTACACACATACACACATGTGTATTCAGATTCACCCAGGTCCACGTATGCTCAGACCCACAGAAGCAGCCTTCTGCACTTACTCTTTGCAAGCATCCCTCCTGAGGCATTGCCCTCATGCACACATAAATGAGACCCTCAGAGGCACATGCAGGCTTAACTCCACAGAGTCACAGACACATTTGCCCAGACTGATAGAACCACAGTGTGTTCAGATTCCAAGAGGGTCTCAAGGTAGCACTAGTTGCTATAATGGACAACATCTATTGGTTTAACACATAGACATGTATTTCTCATTCACCTAAGTTATAAACAAGTGTTCCTGATTGGTGGGCCACTCTTTTCCAAGTGATGACTCAGGGCTTGGTCCCTCTCCATCTTGCGGCTGCACCATCTTCAACAGGTGACTTCCTGAGTTGCGGTGGCATGGAGTTGTGAAGTGGAAGATTTTATGGGCCAGCTGTGGGAGAGGCTCCCAGGCTCCTGCCCACATTCTGTTGCCTGGAGGTCAGTCATGGGGCCCAACCTAACTTTAAGGAAGGCTGTGAGGTGTGGCCTTGCTGTGCCCTCAGGAGGAAGCAGAAACAGGTCTGGGGCCCAACTAGTGAATTATTTGTCACTGGCTTGCCTGTGGGTCATCAAGGATCTGTGTCACTCTTCCTCACCTCCAGGACACACCCACCTCTCCCCAGGAGACCACCCAAAGTCCCAACCATTAGGGCATTCATCTCAAAGCTGATGATGTCTGGGAGATGGTGGCCCTCCACATCCGGTCAAGACCTGGCTCCTCTGGAATTGGGGACCCATATGTGATCCAGATACCCAAGAACTAAATAGATAATTTATCTCACTGCTCCCGCAGCCCAACACACACCCAGAATACTGTGGTGTGGGGCAGAGTCGACAACCGTAATACAACCTCCCATACAAAAAAGGGAAAAATGGAAGACACACAACAGCCTAGATTCATACAGGCCAATGTGTGCTCCTAGCGCTGAGGAAATCCAGCAGGCAGGCAGGCCAGGCTCTCTGCCCCTGCAGTGGGGGAAATTTCTTCATTAAACCCTGGGAGAGACTCTGCTCTCTGGGGGAGACTCCCCTCTCCCTTGTCTGGGGTCCCTGGCTCTCCCCTCTGGGAAGTTCCTCCCGGTCCTCCCATAGCCATGTCTGAAGTGGGTGTTGGGAACAGTGTCCTCCTTGGGTGTGCTGTAGCATGATAGCCTACCCCTGCTCATGCAGATTTGGGGCCCAAGGGTGGTTTAAGGTTCAAAGTAACCATACCTAGACACAGTTCTCAAGCCTCACTTATTTCCTTGTTGCTCCGCCCCCATGCCTCTTTCTCTTCATACGGTGGTGACTGTCTTGAGGACATTTGAAACAATAGGTGGGAGGTTGGCTGGGGGGCAATCCCTAAATCTGATCCTTGAGCAAGGCTGAGTGTTCTTATTGGGTGAGGGTGAGAAGCTTTACTGCACCATTGTCCCTCAAAGCCTTTTCACTTTTCTCTCTTACTGTTTGGAAGCAGTGGCCTCTTGTGACTCTGGTGGGATACAGATTTCTGGGCTGTCTGTATTCTTTTCACTTCTGCTTGCAAATCAGCCAATTCTTGCCTCCTGGTACTCCTTGCCTCCTTAGTCTCCTCCTTGTACTATGTCACTAAAAGCAGAAAGTAGAAGCCTCATGGTCACTGGCCTTTCCCAGCCCTTTCCCTCAGTGTCCAGAGTCCATAGGCAGTGCCTACCCTTCAGGTCCTCATGAGCAACGGTGCACACCACATGCTTCACCACTGCAGTACGTGGGTTTCATCTTCCCAGCCTCCACGCCTTGGATTGTCACGAGTGCCTTCTCAGGTTTGTGTTATCGTGACATCCATTTCTGGTTCCAGTGTCTATATTAGTTAAAGTAACATTTGTTTCTGTAACAGATAAGCCCTGGATCTCCGTAGTTAATTCAAGAGGAGTTTCTCACTCAGGTGCACCCTACCTGGGTGTGGCTGATCAGCAGGTGGCTCTGCTGCAAAGAGTGCTTTAGGAATCCACACTCCTCCCATCTGTGGCGCCTCCATTTTCAACCTGTGGTTTCCAACATCACTGTAGGAGAAGGAGCATGGAAGGTGGCACCAGGAGGCTGCTGGGGCACTGGTACGGGCAGTGCCCACACTCAATCACACACCAGGCCTACTCACAAGGAATGTCGGGAAATGTAGTCTTACTGCCCAGGAGAAGGGAAAATGAGTTTGGTGAAGGATGCGTTCCCTGGGGTGCACCGCTGGTGCTTGGATGCCGTGGTGCACTCACATGTTCTGGGGCACGTTCATATATGCACATGTGCACATAGAACTCAGACCCAGGCTCAGTGGCCGGCAGGCACATGCCAGAGCCAGAGGTCCATGCACTGACATGCACACGCTCATGCTCAGATCCATCTACGTTCACGTACATGCATGTACACATGTGCTTGGGGCACAGAAACACAGATCGTCTGTGTGTGTGTGCGCGTGCATATGCCGCAATGTACCATTTTTTTCTAACCTTGAAATACCCTGGCCTCTGCCCTTGCTGTACTGGTGCTTGTGGGTGGTGGAGGGCTTCCTTCAGGGCACCATACACAGTGGCACAGATTGCCCTCTGCTCGCACAGGTGAGTAGGGGCTGACATCCGCCCAGAGCTCTGCTTGCCCAGCTGCAGAACAGGACCGTCCACTGAGAGGAGAGAATGGTTTTTCCAATATTGCATGAAGGTACTGTTTGTGAAGTCATGTGCCACAGGGTCACGTCCGCATAGAACTGTTTTTTCTAACCCCCATGAAGTGCCCTGTAGGCTGGTGGCTTTCTTGCCCCTCACAGCCTGGGCAGGGCCTCCAGCTCACTGCTTAGTCTCAGACATGCTCAACCTCAATTCTAGACTCCCCTTTGGGGGTGGGCACACCTTTCTTGGGTGAGAATGGGGTTCTTGGGTAGATTTCCAGGCAGGGGCCTTCTGTTCCCTAAGGGCAGAAGGGGCTAAGTTTGTTGGGCCGGCAGCCCCCAGAGGAAGGAGAGTTGGGGAGGAAGGGGAGATCAGGAATGGCTGGTGGTCTTCCTGGTCAGGGATGGCATTCTCTAGTAAGTGGGACCCACGTGCACTGAAATTCAGCTTTTCTTAGGATGCAGAGGAGTGTTGGGTGGGCGGGTGGTGTCTGTGGTAAGTGTGCACCTGGGAGTATTTTCCAAATGCCGCAGCTGCCTGAAGTTGGGGAGAGGCAGGAGGCTGCCTGGGGTCCTACCAAACTCCACTGACTCCTAGGAGCACCCCCTTCCAGGATGCATCCTTGGTGTAGAGCTGGACCATGAGTCATTGTGGGTCTGCACCCACAAAGCCCAGCAGCACAGGCAGCGGTGGGGCTTTTGGCAGGGAGGAGTCTCTGAGGATTCCGGTCCTCCCCTCCTCCAGGTCCTGCCAAATCCTCGCCAGGACAGCCTCTTCTGATCCTTCCTGAACTGGTGTGTGATCTGGGAAAGCCCAGCACCCTAGGTTAGGTGACTTGACTGCCCCCAGAGCCTAGGCAGGGCTGAGCGAGCCCAGGGAAGGAAGGTCCTCATGCGTTCTCATGGGTTCTCCAGAGCCTTGATCTTGTGGAGAGGAAGTGGGGTGTGGGACACTGGGAAGAAACGGAGAGGAAGCCATGTGGAAGACAGAAGCTACCATGAGAAGGGGGGACCAAGGGGAAGTCATGGCAGTGTGGGGGTTGTGTGTGAGGGGAGGACCCCTTAGGAGATGGTGCAGTCAAAGCCTTGGGCAGAGAAACCCCAGAGGAGCTGCGGATGCAGGGACAGCACTGGGACCCAGATATGGAGACCAGGAAGCAGCTGGGGTTGGAGGAGCAAGAGGTCAACGTGAGCAGGCCTGGGAGGAGTCTGGGGGCAGAGGAAGGCTGCAGAAGGGTGGCCCGAGGAGCCTGTGTGTCCCAAGGGCTTAGCTAGGGCAAATGTAGGGGGCTCAGGCTGGGTAAGACTTGTCTGTGGTCCAAGACCTGAAGCCCCCCATGCCCTAGCCTGACTGGGGGACAGCAGGTTGGTAGAGAGCTGAGCTCTGTGCCCTGATCAGCCTGTCAGCCCCTCTAGGGCAGGATGTGGCCTCAGCAAGGGCCTCCTGGTCTGGTCCTGTGCCCTGGGCCTGGCACTTTGCTGGGGCCCCAACTATGGCCAGCCAGCTTAGGCCAAACCTTGATGCTGGGGTTTCCAGCAGCAGCTGGTGGCCCAGTCTAAGATGGAAGGTGGCGAGCTGGGGTAGGAGATGGTTTGTAGAGAAAGGCTCCTGCCAGGCTGAGCTCTCCACAATGCCTGCTGCCTAAGAGGGTGGAGGGGGTGGGGTGTTCAGAACTCTGCTGCTCTGGCCTGTGAGAGAGACGCCCACTCCCTTCCCTAGATACCTAGCCTGGCCTGGCTCAGAGGAAATGCCTGAGGAATATTGCTCCCTTTCCCCTGGAAAAGTATAACGAGCCCCAACTCTGTGCCAGGCCCACTGCTGTTGGCCCTTCCCTGGCAGTGAGTACAAAGCCATGCCTCCAGAACAGACTTAGGGTATGGTGTCAGAGGCACTCAGGCAGGGAGCATCCTCTGCCTGGAAGAGGAGGTGTTTGACCAGACTCTGAGATGTTAGCAGAGAAAGGTGTTCTGAATAGAAGACAAAGGTCAGGTAGAGGGCTGGTGGTATGGACCAGCAGGAAGGACCCCAGAGGCACTCAGAGTTCACGCAGGGAGGGGAATCCTGCCATGATTGGGCCCAGGTTACCACCGCTCGAGGGGCTGCCAACCCTCCTGAGAGCTGACAGCTGAGTTTGCCCCTTACCTGGGGACCAGGGTGCTGGCTTTCCTTGTCTGGGTCCCAGGTGGGTACAGGAAGACATACTTGTTTATCCAAAGGCTAGAGGTCCCATGAGAGCCAAGCCTTGGCCTCATCCTGGGCCTGAAGCCCAATACCCCAGTTTTATAGATGAGGAAACTGAGGCCCAGAGACTGGAAGAAAGTTGCCCACAGTCACACAGGAACTCAGAACACCTGTTCTGTCATCCAAGTTCACATCCAAGCCAAGAGTCAAGTAGTCCCAACAGATTCCTGGAGACATTGGGAGGACGACTTAGGCTTTCTTGGGCTTCTCATGAGATCTAACCCTTCCCTGGCCTCACTTACCTTGCTGAGCACCTACACCTGGTGACCTTGGGAAGTCCTGCCCACCCAGGCCTCAGCATTCTTATCCATAATGAGCTGGGATCAGATAGTCCCAGCTCCACAAAACATGCTGCTTTGCTCTTAGCTCAAAGGTTTTCACTGTGACTGAGCCTTTGGAGGGCCAGGAGCCCTGGGGTTTCAAAATCTAGGGTGTAGGTGAGCCCCTGGCTAGGGGAGATTGGAGTCTGGTTGGAAGAGCAGCCTGGGGAGCTCAGCAAGGCTTCAAGTTCAATGGAAAGGTCTTGGCTACAGGCTGGCTTGTGTGGGCAAGGACAGCTCTGCGACATTGCTGGAGCTTGTGATCTGAAGGTTGGCAACAGTGTTTGAACTCAGTGCAGAGGTAGAAGGCCATGGGTGGGTGGGGAGCAGGAGAAGACAGACAAGATGTGAAGGTGGAATGTGGCTGGTCTGGCTGCAGTGGGGCTGAAGTGGGGCAGGCGGGACCTGGCAGTGGAGGCCCTGGGGTGCTTTTCCACCAAGAGGCTGAGGGGCTTCTGGGCACAATCTAGGAAGACCACACCCTGCAGAGACCAGCGAGAGGCACTCAGATGTTGGCAGGGCTTAGGCTGTGCTGAAGAGAGAGCCAGGGAGGAAACCTCCAGCCTTTGTAAGGCCCAGAGGTGCCCCTGCAAGAGGAGCAAGTCCTCCCACCAGCCACCTAGAGCCAGCCCCAGCTCCCTTCTACCCCAAACCAGGAGGTTGCACTATTTTGCTTTGAGAGGAGGCCCAGGAGGCTGATGGGAGTCACAGTTGTTGACCTAGTGGCTGATGGGAATTGTGGTCTACACTCCTCCAAGGACTGATGGGAGTTATAGTTCTCACCTTTTGGGAGCTGATGGGAATTGCAGTTTCTGCCCACAGGACTCCAGTTATCAGACCTAGAGATGGGGAGACCCATTCTCCCCTCACAAAGCCCTCCCCACTCATTCCCATGGGCCCTATTTAGCAGGTGCTTCCCTCCCAGATGGCTGTGTATGTATTTTCTTTTCTTTTTTTGCTTTCTTCTTCTTTCCGTTGTTTTATTATTGTTTTAACAATAATAAGAGGGCCAGAGGCAGTCAAGCCCTGGCCAGGTCCTGGCGGCCCATGGGGGTTCTGGGGAGGGGGAGGGGGGAAGTCAGTGGGGGTCAGAGGTGGAGGGTGAAGAACGAGAAAGTTGGGGAGTTAGGTTTAGCTCAGGAACCATGTGTCCCTGCCCACTGCGCTCACTCCTTCCTTGTCCCTCCCCACATCCCTGCCTCTACATGGCTTCTCCCCACCCCTCCCAGAGTCCTATGGGACAGGACTCTGCTCCAATGCATCCGACTCCTCCCTGCCCACTCTTCCTCATGGGCCACCTCACTTCCCACGTTTGATGTCTCCCCTCCCATGGCCACCCTGCAATTAGCCTTCCAAGCCCCCCCCATGGCCATCCCCTCCCAAGACCTCTCCCCCATGTAGCAATCCCTACATGGCTGCCTGTCATGTCCCTACTCTGCAAGCCCTCCTGCCCACTGGTCCTCCCTCCCCCATATGCTGACACCAAGTGGTGGAAACCGCCCGCAGCCCCAGCCTGCCCTGTGCAGAGTTCAGCTTTGTGTTGAATGAGGGGGAGAGGGACAAGTGAGGGCGGAGAGAGTTCAGGAGGAGGCAGGATGTGCAGGGAGCGGAGAGTGAGGGAGGGAGATACCGAACAGATAGACAGAAAACGTTGTACGGAAAAGTTGTTTTTTCTTATTTTTTCCGGGAGAACCCGCTTACACAGCTCTGTTTGTAATTTTTTTCTTCATGCTAAAATCACACGGCCTATTTGTTGATGTAAGTTGCCTGAATTCCGTGGTATGCTATCTTCTTTTTTAAAAACAAAAGCAAAAAAAAAAAAAAAAAGCAAAAAAAGAGAAAAATCTAGAAAAAAAAAAAAAAACCCTAAAAGATACTGTTGTTAGGTTTGTTTAAATGCTGCTGTTGTATCTGTTTTTAAAGCCTTAAACCAGTAGAGTTTTTTTTTTCTGTTTCTTTTCAATTTCCTTTCCTTTCTGTTCCTTTTGATTTCTTAAGACAAACAAAAGACCAAAACCCAGAGTGTCACAGAGCCCGTGCGTGGGGTGCCCAGGGCATCTGAGCCGCTGCCCGCTTAAAGCGCAGTGCTCGGCCGGCTGGCGGGCGGGCCCAGCCCGCTCTAGTCTCCGCCAAAGCCAATTGGAACCGATTTGGGTGTGTGAGGCTGTTGTTTCTCTCTCTGTGCCGGCCGCCTGCGCCCTGGCCCTTGCTGACGCCCTCTCTTTTCTCTTCTCTCTCTTGTTCTAGGAGGAGAGTTAATATTGCCCATTATCACGGAGGACTCCTTAGACCCCCCTCCCGTGGCCACCCGATCCCCCTTCGTGCCCCCGCCCCCTACCTTCTACCCCTTCCTCACGGGAGTGGGCGCCACCCAAGACACGCTGCCCCCGCCTGCGGCGCGCCGCCCGCCCTCCGGGGGCCCGTGCCAGGCCGAGCGGGACGACAGCGACTGCGAGGAGCCCATCGAGGCCTCGGGCTTCGCCTCCGGGGAGGTCTTTGACTCCAGCCTCCCCCCCACGGACGACGAGGACTTTTACACCACCTTTCCCCTGGTCACGGACCGCACCACCCTCCTGTCACCCCGCAAACCCGCTCCCCGGCCCAACCTCAGGACAGATGGGGCCACGGGTGCCCCTGGGGTGCTGTTTGCCCCCTCCGCCCCAGCCCCCAACCTGCCGGCGGGCAAAATGAACCACCGAGATCCGCTTCAGCCCCTGCTGGAGAACCCGCCCTTGGGGCCTGGGGCCCCCACGTCCTTTGAGCCGCGGAGGCCCCCTCCCCTGCGCCCCGGCGTGACCTCAGCCCCCGGCTTCCCCCATCTGCCCACAGCCAACCCCACAGGGCCTGGGGAGCGGGGCCCACCGGGCGCAGTGGAGGTGATCCGGGAGTCCAGCAGCACCACGGGCATGGTGGTGGGCATTGTGGCGGCGGCGGCGCTCTGCATCCTCATCCTCCTCTACGCCATGTACAAGTACCGCAATCGTGACGAGGGCTCCTATCAGGTGGACCAGAGCCGGAACTACATCAGTAACTCGGCCCAGAGCAATGGGGCGGTGGTGAAAGAGAAGGCCCCGACTGCCCCCAAGACGCCCAGCAAGGCCAAGAAGAACAAAGACAAGGAGTATTACGTCTGAGCCCCTGGCACTGCGCCCCACTGCCAGCTGCCCCTCCTGGGAGGGCCCGGGAGGAGGGTGCCACCCTCTCCCTGCCAGGGGCCTGGGGACCCTCTCCCTGGCTGCCTCAGGCTTCTCTTACGAAGAGGAAACGCAAAAAAAGAAAAGGAAAAACCCCGTGCTCGCCCCCTTCCTCCTGCCGTCCACCGCGCGGCCTCGTCAGTCCCAGGGCTGACTGTCCCTCTCAGCTCTGCGCCTGCCAGGCAGGGCACGTGCTCACAGCCCTGGGTTGATTTATTTTTTTAAGGGGGGTAGTTTTATTTTGGTGGGGTTGGGTGGGAAGGAAGGCTGGGGGTTTTGTAAAGTGTCCACTATTCGTCCTGTTAATTTTCCTCAATTTTTCTTCTTCCTCCTTCTGTCCCTCCTGCCTTCCTTCTCTCCCAAAGCCCTCCAGTCCCCATCCCAGGCTTGCTGTGTCTCACTGTTCCCACCCTTCTTTCCTACTTCTTTTTTTGTGTGTCTCATTTCTCCCTTCCTTTCCTCCCTTTGGGTTTCCAGAGTCGGTGGGAGAAGGGCGGGAGGGTGGGCCTGAGTGGCCCAGTGGGTGGGTGGGGTGGGGTGGGGCAGTGGGCTTGTCCCCAAGTGCCCCAACTCCCCTCACCAGGAGAGGCACCTGCTTGGTGCCGCCCAGGGAAGGGGCTCAGGCCTGGCTGAAGGCCTGTTCTGTGTGTGCTGCCGGGCGACGTGCATTGATGGGGAAGCTGCTGGAGGAGCAGGGGTGGGGGTGGGAGGGAGGGAAGGCAAATGCAGATATATATTACAGACAAATACTCTAGATTCCACGAGCAGCAGCCTGTGGCACCTGCTGGGCGCAGGCAGCAGGGAAGAGGGAGCAAGGCATTGTCCACAGACTGCTGGGGTCACTTCTCTGCCCACGGGCTCCCTGCTCCCCCAGTTTTTTTTCTCTCTTTGTTAACAAACGTGTCTGAGTCTTGGAAAACGCCCCAACCCCAGAAATGTGTGGGAAAAAGAAAACAAAAACTTTCCAAATTCCAACGGTCCTGTGCAGTTTTTTCGGGGTGGGTGCTGTTAGATCCTGGCTTTGGGCTGGGGTCTGGGCCCACATGGTGGCCCACAAGATCTGGTAAGTTGCTCCCGAACTTTTGGGCGTAGCGTGGCTTTGGGTTCCTGGGATGACTTGTCTTTGTCTCACGGTGTCCTGTGTCCTGTATCCCTGCTGGGCTGAGGAACGGGCAGGAAATGTGGCTGGTCTCTGGCCGGTTCACAGACCTTAGCTTCTCAGGGAGGCAGACAGATCTCTGGAGACCTTGTGTTGCCCCTTGATGGCTACTGGACTCACATCTAGGGGCATGTGTGCCCGGGCACTGACCTGGGTGCGGGACAGATGCTGCCTCATCCTTCAGCAGCCCTTGGAGGGAGGAGGTGATTCCTGGGCTTGGAGACCTTCAGTGGCTGCTCCCAGGTCTCGAGGTGAATGAATGACTGAGTCCATGTGGTCTCCTGTTCTGCCTGACTCCAGAGTCTGTGCTCTTCCTCTCTGGGGATTTGGACCCACGTACCCTACCTCCCCGCAAGTCCACTCTGGTTGACTGTGGGCAGCTGCTGGAACTGAAGGTGGAACCAGGGCTGGCCACCTCGTCCACTGTGTTTACTCCTTTGTGGAGATCCTAACAGGTCCATGGTCCAGACATGTTAAGAGATGGGTCTGTATTTCAGTCGCAAGGGACAGATACCCATGTGTACAGCATTGTCAGGAGGGGAGAGCGAGGAGGGTTGTGGACCTCGAGGGTAGCGATGGTGGGGCGTTGCATCACCTGGCACAGGAGACGTGACTCAGCCATGCTGTGTCACTCAGGGTCCCTCTCTCGATCGGCTTCTCAGCCCTCCCCTCTGCCAGGCTTCCTCATACCCTTGGCTTGCCATCCCCTCCACTGCCCAATTCTGCATCTTGATCTTCCGTCTGCAGCAGGCTCTGGCTGTTGACCAGCTCATCCTCGCGGCATTTTGCAGTTCAAAAGCCTGGTCCATCTTTAGGCCTGGCTGCCTCCATGCCTGCAGGAGCCCCACCCTTCAGCAGGGGAACATCCCTTAGTGGGAGTGGCAGGTACTGACCTGAGCAGCCTCCAGCTGTCTCCAGAGGCCAAGGTCAGTCTCATCTCCCTCTCTTCCTTCTCTCCATCCCTGAAAGAAGCTTTCGTCTTGGGACCCTCCCCACCATGGGGCACCCCCAAGACCTCTTGAGATTCCTCCTGCAAAATCCTAACAAGGGCGAGAGAGCAGAGCCCCAGGTGTGGATTTCTATGGACTCAGCCCCTCCTTGCCCTTCTGATCCAGCTCCTGAGGGGTGAGACTTGGGCCCTGCTTGTCCCCCAACTGCTCACAGTCTTGAAGCCAAGGTCAGCATCATTGAGGTCAGCTCTAAGCACCCGTGGAAGTCTGGGAGAGGCCCTGGTTTGGGGCACTCTTGCTAGGATGTCCTGTTCCTGGGCTGGTGATTGGAACCTTTGGGGCTTCCTGTTACTACTATCTCTGACCAAGGGATGGAGACAGTTTGGATTCCCCTCCTCCCATCACAACTAGCCAAAGAAAGACAGGCAGGAAGGGGCTCCTTGGTGTTAGGAAGGGAAAGAATATCCTTACTCCAGAAATTTCTCGAACGACCCTAAACAGGATAGGGGACAGTGTATCAGGGTAGGGGAGGAGGAACAGGGGCAGTCCAGGAGTTGGAAGGATGGACCCCAGTCCTCCTGGTTGCCATATGACTGTGGGACTTGGTCTTTCTCTCTGCATAAGGTAGCTCAAGGTCTTGGTTATAAGAGGACAGACTCAGTCATTGACTCAGTTTACCCATCTGTAAGAGATAGTCACCTGATTCCCAGTTTATCTTCTTATGCCTCTGAGGTTGAACTTAGCATCTGGGCCTGAGCTGAGCTCCTCAGGGTCTGGCTGGCCTGGCAGTGGCCCCAGGAGTGTCCCAGACAGGCCCAGTGTCCAGGGCTTGATGGTGCTTGAGATTCCAGGCATCCTGGCTCCTTGGCGGGTGGTCCTCACAGGGATGTATCAGGAAATTTCTCCTCAGGCCTCTTAAGGACAGGGATTTGGGGAAGAAGTTCACAGACTTGGCCTCATCAAGCAAGCCCCCAGGAGAGGGAACACCAGCCCAGTCAGTGCCCAGCGCTTCTGGATAGAACTCCCCCTCTTGAAGGCAGATCTGGAGCCCATGGGGCTTGGTGCTACCTCTTCCCACACATCCTCCTGGGTGAGCTATGGGCTTGGCTGGAGGCATGAAAATGAACAAAGTGAGTCCTGAGCCACTTTCCTCATCCCTGCTGCCTGAGGCCTCCACCGCCATGGGGATGAGACTGACAAGGGTAGTTATGGGTTCTTCTTTCCCTTGGCTCCTCCATAGCAGGGTGCCCCACAGGCTCTGAGGTTGGAGCCCCCGTGGTGGGCATCAGAACAGAGTGTGTCCCAAGCATAGGCTTGCCATTCGGGTGGGCTTGCGGCTGCTGCTGAGCGGGGCCCTTCTCCCTTCGCCGACACCCACTTGGCCACGGCAAGGCTGCTCACTCGCCAGAGGAACAGGGCCCTGGGCCTTCCCAGCTTTCAGGGCCTCTTGAGTTAATCGAGGGATGACTTATGTTGGAAGCAGACAGGCCTTGGGTCCTAGAAGGTCGTGACTACCTGGAAGGACCAGGAGCAAGGCCACTCAGGATGCGGGCAGAGGGGTAGCCCAGACCCCCTTGGTGAGCTGGAGGGATATCCCAGAAGACAGGAGAGGACATCTCCCACCAGCCCTGGGTTCTGCCTTCTAGAAACTTCTAGATACCCTAAGGTCCCAAGAATGCTGTTCAAGGGTTAGAAAGGGCACCGGGCCTCAGCTGGGCAGCAGATAGACAAAAGACAACAAGTCCAGGGCAGGCTGAGATGACTTTGTATTCAGGCATCTTCACAAATGGGATTCCTGCCCAGGGTTCTTTACTGAGGTGTGACCCTAGGTAGATGGCCAGAGGACACGGCCCCCCAGAGGCCCAGGGGCTGCAGCTGACAAGACCAGGCCAAGAAGTGACCCCCTTCCTGTGGGGGCAAAGAGTTGCTTTCTGTTTTCCCATTCCATGCGTGTGCATGTGCACGTGGGCACACGTGTGCACACATGGCTAATGTGTGTGTGTGGGGGGGTGGGGCACAGCCCTCGGTCAAGGTGCCTGGAAGTAGCAAGGCAGGCACAGGTGGACCCAGAGACCATCTGAGCATGGCCCCAGGGTGGCTCAGGTGACTGGGTGGGCTGACCGGGACCCGGCTGGGCAGGAAATGGCTTCTGCGTGCACCCAGACCTCTGTGTGCGCTGCACTGCGTTTCCCCGCGAGCCATGCCTGTGAACACTGTGGGCCCCTGGCCTTGCCGCTGCCTCCAGGAGAGTTACCGGACACTCAGATGGTGAGGCTGGGTTGGGAGAGACTGCGGGTGTTTGTGGCCAGAGTGGGGCTCTGGAGGCCTACTGACGGGTTTGAATCCTGATACTGCCCCCACCTAACTGAGTGTCATGGGCAATCGGGTTCTTCAAGCCTCGAGTTTTTTTCATCTGTAAAATGGGGCAACGTTTGCCCTACAGGGTTCAGGAAAAAGTGAAGTGAGATGATGCTTTGAGGGGTCCAGCACAGCACCGGGCCCACAATAGGGGCTGGAAATAGCAGCCACTCTGGCCTGGCACCTGGGGCAGGAAAGCTGGCCTGGAAAAGGCCCATCTCAGCAAGGAGGCCCCAGAACTTTCCTCCTTCCCCCGACCTGGGAGGACCCTGGGGGGTCATCACTGGAGTCAGTGAGGGGCAGCCATTCATTTTTTCCTTTATTCAATCCCTCGCACCAATGCCCCACTGGCCCAGCGCTGTGTGGGAGCTGGGACATGGGGTCATGGGACCACCCCAACCCTCTGGGAACTCATAGGCTGGCAGGGTGGGAGAAGGCAGGCTTGTGGCTGTAACTGTGGGTAGAAGTTTCACGGGCATCTCAGGCTGGCCCTGGAGCCCTGGAAGGGGGTCTGGGTTTGGGGGTTAAGTGGAGTCTGTCAGGGATAAGGGTGGGAAGGGGACTGCAGGCAGAGGATGTGGCAGGCAGGTGGCTGAGGTCTGGAGGGACATGGAGAGGGGCCAGGGGTCAGGCTAACAAGGGCTTCTGGGTAAAGCTGTGGGGCTGAGACTCTATTGCTTGTGCGGAGCCAGGAGAGGTCTTGACCTTGGATGGTGGTTACCTCTGAGCTCTGGGCAGGTGGATGGGTGTGGGGGAACAAGTGGCAGTGAGGGGAGGCAAGCAGAGGGTTGGCAAGGCCAGCTCGTTCCCCTGGGCTGACCCCTCTGCTCTCTGAAGCCATGAGGGCAGGGCAGGGTGGTGGTGCACTGGGCCACCTTCTGCAAATCAAACTGTTCTTTGCCCCTTCAGTATTGAAGGGGGGCCCTTTGGACTGTGAGAGGGGCAGGGCTCAGCTGGAGGGGCAGCCCTGAGGGAGAGTGGGGACCTCAGAGGACAGCCTCTGGGCCTCTGGAAATGGACTTTGCTTTCCTCCTGCCTTCTCCAGAGGACAGAAGAAGGCTCTTCTTCCGACTGTCCCATCGCAGGCTCCCCAGGAGGCTAAAATTGTGTGGATTTCAGGACAGAGTTCCCCAGTGTGCCATGTGTCGCCTTCTTTACTGCCCTGTTCAGGAAACACACGGGAGTGTGTCTTGGGGGTGCAGAGTGGCCCCTGACCTTTGACCTGTATCCATCCCAAGGACTCCAGGGAATGCCACCACCCTGCTCTCAGGGGCCCAGAACTGAGCTCCCAAGCATGTGATGGGTGGGGAGTGCGTGTGCAGTGACTGCCCTGTCAGTCATCTAGGGCTTTAGAGGTAGAATCTGGGGCCTGTGAGGTCCCCCAACAAAAGCTGGATCTCCCTCTCACAAAGGACTATCCACTCTTCTCCCTTTGGCCTCTCTCAGGGTGGACCTGGGGGAGCTTGGCCATTTGTGCCTCGAATGGTGGAGTAAAGGGCAGAGGACAAAGCCGTGGGTCAAAGCACTGCCAGCTGGAGACCGAGCCCTGGGTTGCCACTCTCCCAGAGATGTACTGTGTGACCCTGGGCAAATCCTATCTGTCTGGGCCTCTGCTTCCCCCTCCGTCCAGTGATGAGGATGGGTGAGCAGGCTGCCCTGTGCTGGGGTTCTCTGGTGGGAGGGAGGGCTGGTCCCAAGGCTGGGTCCACTCACTGGTTCTGCACATCTTGGATGGTGTCGGGCAGCGGCAGGCTCTGGGTCTCGGGCAGAAGCAGTGCAGCCAGGCCACTCAGCACCGGCACCGTCCCGTATACCAGCAAGGGCAGCCAGGGGCCATGGACACCCAGCAGCCGGACCAGAGGCCCCAGGATGGCTCCTCCACGGGCCGCCATCTGGCCCAAGCCCACTGCGGTCATCCTACCAATGCAGTTGCACCTGTCAGCGCCTGGTCTGCCTGCCCACATCCTTGATCCCGTACCCGGGCCAGGCCCACTTGGCCCAGGGAGGCCCAGGGGGTCAGGCTGGGCTTGGGACGCACCTGAGCAGCCCCAGGATCATGCAAGAGGGCGATGCATGACATGAACACCTAGGTCTGGGAGAAGCCACTCCTGCCTGGGGTTGCTCTGCAGCTCAGCCCAGGGCTCCCCTCTCCTGGAGCCCAGGCCCAGCCTCACCTGAGCACGGTGGGGAAGAGCTCGCTGCTGTAGATGGTGATGCAGGTGAAGGCGGCCCCCACCCCGCCCAGCCCCAGCACGGCCAGGGCTGAGCGCACAGCCCCCATTTCTGTGGGTAGAGATGGGATTAGTGAGCTTGGTGGGGGCCCAAGATCAGATGGGGGCTCCCTTCAGCCCAGGGGGCTTATCCTTGAGCTGCAGGCCTCTTTGTAAATGCTTGGGGGAGTCATCTCCATCTGGAGGTCCTGTCCTGAGTGGCCTCATGGCCACACCTGCAATCTGCTCCCCACTCAGACATCCGGAGCCAGCCCTGGAGTCCTCTTGACCCCCGTTTCCCTCCCCCTGCAACCCATCGCTCAGTTCTCATTTTAACTCCACACTTTTCCCTGGTGCCACCCCTGCCACTCCTTCACCGTTCTCGTTGGCTCAGCGCAGACACTGCCGTCTGTCCCTAGACGGCTCCAGCGGCCTCCTTCCTAACAGGGTACCTGCTCTAGTCCAGCACCTCCAAGGAGGGGCCGAGGTCTCTGTTCCCAACCCGACACCCCCGAGGTAGGGAAGCCTCTGGTGTACAGCTTTGCCCCCTCACCATGGGGCACCAGCGTGTTGGCCAGAATGCAGAGCCCTGCCAGCAACAGGGATGCAGCCTGCGTGGGGCGGCGGCCCAGGCGGCTCAGCAGCAGCAGGGCGCCCATCTTGGCCGGGATGTCCACGACACCAATGAACATCTGGAGCAGGAAGATGTTGCTGCCCAGGGCCTGCAGGTCCAGGGCCAGGCCGAAGAAGGTGAAGCCAAAGGCGAACCTGGGGTGGGGGTCAGGGGAGTCAGGGTGGGGGTGGGGGTGGGAGGGCGGTGGGCAGGATGGGAACAATGGGCGGGGGCGGTCAGGGTGGGGGCGCGCTGCTCTTAGGTCAGTGTTCTGGCCCTTCAGCTGCAGCTCTGTGGGCTGGGGCCAGTCTCTAGACTGTTTCCCAGGTCCATTTGCCAACATGGCTTTCCTTTGGGTTTGGCTGATGGGAGGCGCTGGTGAAAGGCTGGAGGAGGGGGAGAGCGGGGGATTTCTGCCTCCCTCTCTGCGTGGGGGCTTTGTCTGGGAGTGACTGTGTTCCTTCCGTGGCTCCAGCTGCCACTAAACAGGCCTTGCCTCCTTGGCCTTGGTGGTCTTGGTCTTTGCTGGATGGCCGTGGGTCCCGGGCTCTGATAAGCCCGCTCTGCCCTCCCCAGCCCCTCCACACCAGGCAGGGGCGCTTGCTGCCCATGCTGTTGCCTGGATCACCCCATCGTCCTGCCTGACTCCCAGCCCTCCCAGGAGCTTTGTTAGGGATCCGGCCTACCGCATCTTTTCTATCTGCCTTGCCCCTTATTAAAGCCCCTCAGTGAGCCCACCCGGCCTGGGTTGTCTCCTGTCGGGAGTGACTGACAGAGGGGAAGGTGTCTGTGCTGCAGGCCAGCGGGACCAAGCAGAGCCAGCAGAGGCCAGGGCCATGTGCCAGCGAGAGCCCCGATTCCAGGTTCCTCTGTGGAGGTGGGGTTGGGGGAAGGGCGTCTACCAGCACAACATGGAGATACAGGTCCGGAAGCGCAGTCCGGGCGTGCGGAGCAGTGTGCCCAGGCTGGCGGGAGCCTGGTCCATGCTCAGTTCCTCCCTCATGGCTGAAAGCAAGACCTGTGGAGACGGGGTGGGTGCTGTTGGCACTGGGGGCTCCAGGTGCCTCCTCCTCTCTGAGACCTTCTTCTCAGGGAGCTGAGGTCCTTGGTGGGTCTCCCAGGGTGCCCTATGCAGGGCCAGGGAGAGGGTCTGAGGGTCCAGGTTTGAGGAGGATCCAGCCTTACCTCAGGGGTCAGGGTGTCCCGCACCGCCCCATTTCCGTTGATGGCAGCCACCCTCCACAGCTCGCGCAGGCCCCGGTCCAGCCTGCCCGTGGTAAGGAGCCATCGTGCTGACTCTGCCAGCCACCTTAAGTGGAGGGGCATGGGAGGGGTCATTGTCTGTGGCCCCCAGGGCCTGGCCTGCGCCAGCCTCAGACTGCTCCCCTGTACCCACTGCTCCAGGCCCAAGGCTCAGGGTGGCTGAGGACCCTGAAGGGCAGCCATGCCCTCTTGGGCACCCTCCTTCCCCAGCAGAACTCCTGCTTCCTTTCTCCCTCCTAGGAGTTGCGGTTGGGGGTATGCAGTTCTTATCCTGGGGCTGGCTGCTGGGATGGAGGGAGGGACGACTCCGTTGAACCCTTCCTGCCTCCCTCTGGACCCCACAGCCTTTCCCCTACCTCACTAGGAACCTGGCCTGGTTGCAGTCAGGGCCCCTAGGGCTACAGGACCACTGGGTCCTGGCCGCTGCCAGGACCTTGGCTATCTCCAAGGCCGCTGGGGTCCACCCCTGTCCTGGCACCTCCCATACCACATGGCCTTCCTGTCCACCCCATGGCTGCATCTTCCTCCTGCAAACAGTTTAACAGCCACCCTGGGACTCAGGCTGGGAGCAGGGTCCCCAACAGCACCAGTGCCCTCTGGCCGCACTCAGTCAGCCGATTCCCACATAGCACCCCTTGCACCTGAGTCTCTGCTACCTCAGCCTCATGAGCCCAGCCCCTCCCCTCCCTGTGGCAGGACTCAGCCCTTTACACTGACCTGGCTCCCACTACTCTCAGCGTCAAACTGAACTTACGCCACAGCATCCTGCCCCACCTGCTGAGCGCCTGCCATGCTACCACTCTACACAAGGCCTGCCTCTAGGCCTTGGCTCCTGCAGGTCCTCCAGCCAGACATGTTGTCCCCTGTGAGCAGCCGGGTGGGGGCCACCTGCCTACACCCACTGGGGCCCTGAGCTCCTTAGGTATTTGCAGAACAGAGGAGAAAAGTAGAGATTCCAGATGCATATTAGAGGTAGAGCTGATGAAGCCTGGTGACCCCGTGGACTTGGTGGGGAGATGGTGAGGGAGAGAGAGGCATCATGGTCACTGTGACTCAGCATCTGGTGAGTTCAGGGGCTGCTCCCCACTCTGGGGAAGCCTTGAGGAGGAGAGGTCTAAGGAGATGTTTGTGGAGATGAGACACCTGTAATGGAGCCATCACACAGGCAGTTGGAGGCGTGAAGCTGGAGGTCAGTGGGGGAGGCAGGACCGAGTGGAGATTTGGAGTCTGCAGCATTTGGAGGGAGCTGGGGCTGCAGGCAGGGGTGAGGCTGCCTGAGGGAGAGAGTGCAGACCGTGCCCGCCACACAGCAGGGGCCACAAGTGATGGTGGCCGGATCATTGTGGGTGACCCTGGGAAGGGCAGTTTGGGTGGAGAAGAGGGAGAAAGCTGACTGGAATGTGTTGGAAGTGACTGGGAGGGAGAAAGCGGGGTCCCATTTTCAGATGTCCACACCCCAGCTTGTCGTCAAGCCTTAGGCACAGTTTGTGAGGCCATGATGTTTGGGATTCCCTGTGAGTTCCACATGGGCAGAGACCCCATGTCTGCTCATAGCTGGTGTCAGCCAGCGCCTGGCATCTGGTAGGTGCTCAGTAGTCATTTGTTGAATGAATGAATTAATGAATGAATTAATGGGCACTTCTTCAGCCCTGTGGGAGCATGTCTACCAAGGAAAGGGGGGTGCAGCTCTGTGGCCCTGCATCAGCATGAGAAGCAGGAGGGGTGCCTTGGAATTTGTATTGCTGACCTTTGCCTTCCACTCTCTACCCTTTTGGTGTTGGGAGTCAAGCTGCCATCCCAGAAGGCGGTTGGACACAATTGCCTCCTTGTGGAGTCACTGTATGAGATGTAATTGTCTCCTGCTCTGAGGAGTGGCTGCAAATTGTTACTCCACTCCAAACTGTTGGGTGGGAGAGATTTGTGGAGTCAACCTTCTTCCTAGTGTGGGTGTGGGCATCTGCTCACCACTGGGCCCTCTGCTGTGCTCCTTTCTGCGGTGGTCCCAATGGCCAAACAACTACTAAGTGCAGGGCCCGTGTATGAATGATCCAGGCTCAGCCCTGCCCTCAAATGGCCTCCGTCCATCCATCTATCCATTCATCCATCCAGTTCATCCAATTCATCCACCTATCCATCCATTCAACCATCCATCCATCCATCCATCCATCCATCCATCCACCCACCCATTCCATTCCATCCATCCATCCATCCATCCATCCATCCATCCATCCATCCATTCCAACTATCCATCTATCCATCCATTCCATCCATCCATCCAACCATCCATCCATCCATCCATCCAACCATCCATCCATCCATTCCATCCATCATCCATCCATCCATCCATCCATCCATCCATCCATCCATCCATTCAACCATCCATCCATCCACCCACCCATTCCATCCATCCATCCATCCATCCATCCATCCATCCATCCATCCATCCATTCAACCATCCATCCATCCACCCACCCATTCCATTCCATCCATCCATCCATCCATCCATTCCAACTATCCATCCATCCATCCATTCCATCCATCCATCCAACCATCCATCCATCCATCCATACATCCATCCATCCATCCAACCATCCATCCATCCATTCCATCCATCCATCCATCCAACCATCCATCCATCCACCCACCCATTCCATTCCATCCATCCATCCATCCATCCATCCATCCATTCATCCACCCACCCATTCCATCCATCCATCCATCCATCCATCCATCCATCCATCCATCCAACCATCCATCCATCCACCCACCCATTCCATTCCATCCATCCATCCATCCATCCATCCATCCATCCATCCATCCCAACTATCCATCTATCCATCCATTCCATCCATCCATCCAACCATCCATCCATCCATCCATCCATCCATCCATCCAACCATCCATCCATCCATTCCATCCATCCATCCATCCATCCATCCATCCATCCATCCATTCAACCATCCATCCATCCACCCACCCATTCCATTCCATCCATCCATCCATCCATCCATCCATTCAACCATCCATCCATCCACCCACCCATTCCATTCCATCCATCCATCCATCCATCCATCCATCCATCCATTCCAACTATCCATCCATCCATCCATTCCATCCATCCATCCAACCATCCATCCATCCATCCATACATCCATCCATCCATCCAACCATCCATCCATCCATTCCATCCATCCATCCATCCAACCATCCATCCATCCACCCACCCATTCCATTCCATCCATCCATCCATCCATCCATCCATCCATCCATCCATCCATTCATCCACCCACCCATTCCATCCATCCATCCATCCATCCATCCATCCATCCATCCATCCAACCATCCATCCATCCACCCACCCATTCCATTCCATCCATCCATCCATCCATCCATCCATCCATCCCAACTATCCATCTATCCATCCATTCCATCCATCCATCCAACCATCCATCCATCCATCCATCCATCCATCCATCCATCCAACCATCCATCCATCCATTCCATCCATCCATCCATCCATCCATCCATCCATCCATTCAACCATCCATCCATCCACCCACCCATTCCATTCCATCCATCCATCCATCCATCCATCCATCCATCCATTCAACCATCCATCCATCCACCCACCCATTCCATCCATCATCCATCCATCCATCCATCCATCCATCCATCCATCCATCCATTCCAACTATCCATCCATCCATCCATTCCATCCATCCATCCAACCATCCATCCATCCATCCATCCATCCATCCATCCAACCATCCATCCATTCCATCCATCCATCCATCCATCCAACCATCCATCCATCCACCCACCCATTCCATTCCATCCATCCATCCATCCATCCATCCATTCCATCCATCCATCCATCCATCCATCCAACCATCCATCCATCCACCCACCCATTCCATTCCATCCATCCATCCATCCATCCATCCATCCATCCATCCATTCCATCCATCCATCCAACCATCCATCCATCCATCCATCCATTCATCCATTCCAACCATCCATCCATCCTTCTATTCCAACCATCCATCCATCCATCCTTCTATCCATTCATTCAACCATTGATTCAATTCATCTATACAATCCAATCCATCTATACACCAACTCACCCATCCACTCGTCTAATCCACACATCCATCATCCCATTTATTGATCTGTCTCTACCTACCTGCCTACCTACCTACCTACCTATTTCTACTTACCTAACAATTCATCCATTCAACAAATATTTATTTAGCGCCTACTATGTGCCAGGTGCTTGGCAAGGGCCAAGCCTGATTTGTTTAAGGGCAGTGCTGACATTTCCTAACTTCCTACACATGCCGGCTCTCTTTGGGGACTGTGGAGTCCCTTCTGATGAGTGGGTCCTGGTCCCTGTTCTCTAGCGGACAGACACATACATTGATTCTGTCAACCCATGAGGCAGACTGCAGCTGTGTGCTGTATGTGCGGGCATGTGTCGTATCTTTCCACCCGCTCCCCTAGCCTAGTTCAGTGCTGCCATGCCTGGCACAGAAGAGGGGCTCAGAAGATGGGCCTGGCAGCACAGATGCCAAGGCAGGCAGAGACAGGAGAGGGGAACAGGCCAAGAGATGAGGAGAAGGAGGGAGGAAAGGAGAAGAATGAGTAGGAGAAGGAGCACTTGGGAGGAGCAGGGGAGGCGCCCTGGGGACCAAAGCCCTGGTTGAAGTGGGTGTCTTGGGCTTGTGGATGGTCCACTCTGCCAGGCTCCTGGCTTTCCTCCAGCCCGTGCACCCCTGGCCTCTAGCACCCTCCAGCACTCCCCAGCCCCCAGGGATAGGAGAGTCTCCCATTCCCCCGGGGGGAGAGTGGGCAGGATCTCCTCTGAGGAGGGAAGTGGAGCACAGCACCCACCATGAGTACAAAAAGCAGAGGAAGAAGGGGACCGAGACCACCAGCTGCAGCAGTGTCCAGTCCCGCACACCGTAGGCCGCTGCGGCCGTCAGGCCATGGCCGAAGCTGAAGCCCAGAGAGTTCAGGGTCATCACCAAGGGTCGGGCCTGCGCCGCCGTCCACTCCATCACTGCAAGGAGACCGAGTGGTTCAGCCCTGGAGCCTGCATGGAGCCCCCCTGCATGGCGCCAGGTCAGAGACCTACAGAGAGTGCCCGTGTTCATCATGACACCTGCTACAGCAAAGGCCAACAGGAAGCGGAACAGGCAGTACACGGGGAAGGTGGGGGCGAAGGCAGCTGCCGTGCCCATTACAGCCATCTGAAGGTAGCTCCAGGTTAGCACCAGCCTGCGCCCGAACCTGCGGCACAAACCAGGAAGAGGCAGGGTCTGTGACTGGCCATGGCACTGGCCACGGGGATCTGGACCACAGAGAGCCCACCCTCTGCTTGGCCGCTGAGCTGAGGCGGACACTGAAGCGGCACCTGGGTGAAACCTGCATTCTCCACCCATGGAAGACTCTGGAGCAAGACTCTGGAGCACAAAGAGAGTCCCGAGACTGGAGCCAAAGGGAATGGGCTCCGGTCACCAGGAGCACTCAGGTCGCAGCTGAAGGCAGGCGTGTGGCCAAGCCAGTTTTAGCAGTGAATGTTTGCTGGGGAGTAGCAACCCTCTACAACCCCCAGAGTAAAGTTGGTAAACTTGAGGCTCAGAGAAGGTTCCAGACCTCCCTACATGGCACAGCTGCAGGGTGGCTGGTCCGAGACCCACCTCCAACAAGGAGGGCGTCTAGACTTGGTTTGTTGAGGCTGGTTTGGGGCCAGTCGGCCAGGGGCCTAGGAGAGCGGGGTCGTGAGGGGAACTGGGACCTTCCTGGACTGGGGGTACTCACCTGTCTGAGGCAGGGCCGCATGCAGCAGCTCCCACCAGAATCCCAGCCAGGTAGATGGACTGGGCCATGGGCTTCAGGGCATGAGAGTCACACACCAGGTTCCACTGAGGGGAGAGGAGGAGAAGGAGCTCAGGAGGCTGGGAGAGCCCGTGCGGAGGGGCAGAGGAACTGTATGGGAGGGCCCCCAGGGAGCTGAGTGGGGTGGGTGGCCTGGTGACCTCTAGGGCTTTAGAGCAAGACCCTGTGGAACAGTGAGGGCACCCACAGGCACAGTTTGGTCTTCCGAGGAGTATATCCTGCCACCCTTTGCCTAAACTCCTCCCTGGCTCCCTATTGCCCAATGGGTTTCTAGCCACATCTGCCCCGTCTCCTGTCTGTCCACTTGGAAGCAGCCACCCAAACTGACACCCTGGCCGCTCTCCCGGAGGCTGCGTCCCTCCTGTTCTTTGTAAAGAGGTTCTTCCCGCTTGTTGGGACGAGCTGCCCCTCTCTGCTTGCTTGGCCTTGCCTGGCGCCCCATCTGGGAGGCAGCCTGGGGTGGTCCCTTACCCTGTGTGCTTTGGTCTTGGGGAATCCAGTGAATGGTCACTGAGTCCCCCTGTGGCTACGTTGCCTGGAGTCACAGCTGATGGGTCAGCAGGGCCGAGACTGGGTGAGGCCAGTGAGTGTCCAGGTGCCAGCATTTAGAGGTGCCCGCCCAGGTGCCCCCTGCACCTCCAAGAGCCTGGGCTGGCTCCATCTGTAGACTGATACCTGCTGCCCACTCCCCTGTGTGTGGCTGACAAGGGGCTAAGCGGCTCAAGAGTGAGCAGGGCCTGAGGAGGTGGGTTCCTCCCAGGACTGGACCTTTGAGTCTGAGCCACCGTGATCCATGACTCTGACCTCCAAGGTGGCAGGACTCGAGTGGCTCTGAGGGAGGCCCTACCTTGGCCACGATGGTGGAGGTGAAGATGCTGCGGTCATAGACCCAGCCGTCCACACAAGGCTCTGTGTCGGCCTCGCTCCAGCTGGTGGCTGTGGCATTGGGGTCCAAGATCTGCCACTGTGGCTGGCGGAAGCGGCGGCATTGGTGGGGCCCCTGGTTGGGGCCCGGTGGGATGGAGACAGCCAGGAGGGCCTCGGGAGTCAGGCCCCCTGGGACGCCGGCCTGGGCCGTGCTGTTGTCCAGGAGGGGTGCCCAGCAGCGGTGGCTGGGCACAGCGGCCGAGAAGTTCTCCAGCATGCTCTGGGTACTCAGCCACATGATGGAGACCATCAGAGCCACTGTCTGGAGAACCTGAAACTTGCCCAGGCCACCCACGAGGTCCAGGAGTTCAGAAAATGCCATGGAACCTACTCAAGGGGCCCAGAAGAGGGCCCACTTCACAAGGGCTGGCCCAAGGCAAAGGGGCCAGGGCAACAGGCCTGTTTCCTCCACGGTGTTGCCCACAGTGGCTTCTCCAGCCCGGCGGCTGGGAGCATGTCAGTGGCTGCTGGCTTCACAGACTTGGGGCTGGGGGCTCAGGCTCTCTGGTCATCTGCCTGCTGGTGTCACTTGGAGTGGCTCCAACCAGACCCTGAGGCTGCGTAAGGTGATTCCGAGACCTCCAGCATCTCCCCAGAGAGGCAGCTGCTCCAGACCTCCCGGAAAAGCTGAATTTGGAAAGTAGGAAATGTGGAGACTGAAGACTTTAATTCTAGACTGGAATTAAAGTGTGACTGGTGACACTTACGGAATCGAGTTTAGCAATCATTTCCTTGGTCAAAGTTTAACCCGCGTTGAGGGAGGTGCAGACATGAGGGAGATGCAGCCTCCTCCGCTCGGGGGCCAGGGCCAGCTCGCTCTTTGCCAGGTCTTGGGAAGGCCTAAGTTCTCCTCCTGGCGGCTGTGGGATGCCAGGGCTGCCTGCCCCCTTCGGTGCCCCTGAGTGCCTACCTCCCAGGGTGGCTGAGCCAAAAGAAGGCGGGCCCGCAGATCCCCCTAACTTGGGGCTGGGGCAGCTGTGCAGGTCTCTGTGTGGGCTTGGGTCACTGGCAGCTGCCCAGCCCCTGCGCCTCCCAGGCTATGCGGCCTGGCCTTGCCCATGGCCCCACCCGTGGCTCCTGCCTCCACTCACCTGCTGTGGTTGGCATCCTGTTCCCCGTTTGCTGTTACCCTGTCCTGAGCCCTCGGTGGAGCTTCCCAGCATCAACAGACACCCCACCGACTCCCCAAGTTCGGTGTGCCCAATGCCTCCCTGAGATCTCTGTCCCCTCCCCAAATCTACGCCTCCTGCAGAGCCCCGCCTCAGCTATGGCCTCCCATGTCACGGTCCCTGGCCTGGAACCCAGCATCTTGGTTCATGCCTCCTGCTCTCTGCCTCCCAAACTCACAACAGGCCAAGCCTGGCTAGTTTTGCCTCCTAAGGATGTCTCTCTCCCACCTCCCCAACTCCACAGCTGTCCTTGCCCTTGTCTTTCTGCCTCAACTCCTGTCCCTGGATCCACCCTGCACTGCAAACCCTTGGGTCAAATCCTGCTTAAAAGTCAAGGGGCTCCCAGTCGACAATAGCTAGTGGTGCCTTACCAGGGCAGGGGGGCGGGCAGCAGTGTGTGCCAGTGCAGGGTGTGGGGTTCAGGAAAGTCTGGACCGAAGCCAAGAGAACCCCCTTGGTCTTGATAGCTAATTCTCTAGGTGAAAGGGCCAGAAAACACAAAGCAGTTAAAAAGTGTGTGTGTGTGGCCGGGTGTGGTAGCTCATGCCTGTAATCCCAGCACTTTGGGAGGCCTAGGTGGGCAGATCACTTGAGATCAGGAGTTCAAGACCAGCTTGGCCAACATGGCAAAAACCCATCTCTACTAAAAATACAAAAGTTAGCTGAGCATGGTGTACAGCTATAATTCCAGTTACTTGGAAGGCTGAGGCAGGAGAATCTCTTGAACCCGGGAGGTGGAGTTTGCAGCAAGCTGAGATTGCACCATTGCACTCTAGCCTGGGCAACAAAGCAAGACTCTATCTCAAAAAAAAAAAAAAAAAAAAAGAAGTGTATATGTATGTGGCTGTGTGCACATGCCTGTGTATGTGTGCACATGTGTTTGCACAAGTGCATGTGTGTATGTGTGTGCATGCGTATATGTGCAGTGCAGCAGTGATGGCAACCCAGGTGTTTGCTGTTATGTGCTTTGGGCACAAAACTCTCCATTTGAGGCATAAATGCCCCTCCCATCTGCTTCTTTTTGCTTTACTCACTCTTCCCACTGCCCCGCCACGTGGCTTACCAAGCCAATTTCTTTGCCTCCCTGGACTCTGCACCTTGACTCATCCACTGCTTCCACCACGCGCCCTGTACATGCTTGCTCAGTTCCCACCCTTGCTTATGTTGGACCTCCAGCCTGGAATGCTGTCTCCAGGCTCACCCTTAGGCCACATACTGTGTGGAATGGGCACAGTCCAACTGGAGCCTACTGCCTCCCCCAGTGGGCTCTCTTTGCTTATTCCTGCCTACACCCAGGGCTCAGAGTTGTCAGTGGAATCCCATCTTTACATTGTCCTGCATTCTTCTCGAACTCCTGACCTCAGGTGATCTGCCCACTTCGGCCTCCCAAAGTGGCATGAGCCATGGCACACAGCCATGTCCTGCATTCTTCCGTTATGGTCCAGTTGGTCTTATTTCCAGCGAGCTCCTGGTAGTCTGGGACCCTTCTTTAGAGCCTCTTTGGAACTGATTTGGACAACAAATAAAGGCTCCATGAAGACTTGCTGAAGTGCATGGACGATTTTTTAAAAAACTTCCTTTTTTTTCTAATTATGAAATAATTTACACACTTCCTTAAAAATTCAGAACATATTGAAAAGTGTAATGAAAATACAGATCACTCATATACTCATCAACCAGTGAGTTACACTGTTGTTTACAGTTTGGTGTAAATATGTCCATACTTTGTTTTTGTAACTGATAGGTTTAGCTTCATCAGCCTGAGCTGCCAAATAAGCTTTACATTTCCTTTTGTAAAATCCAAAAGAAAAACCTTTGCCTTTTAATTAGCAATTTTAACCTGTTCATATTTATTGTAATTATTGAAATGTTTGGACTTACTATATGTTTTCTCGTTTACCACACTTTCCCTTTAAATCTTGGTTTCCTTGTTCCTAATTTCTACTGAATAAATTAAGTTTTCTTGTTATATACTTCTGTCTTGGTCTGTCAGTTATGTTTTATTTCTGTTATCCTTATATTTGAACACACAAACCAGGGGTTATTTGATACCACTTTCCCTCTTCAAAACTACCACCTTCTCTTCCATCCTCTCTCTCAATAGATGACCTTTCTTCTTATTTCACTAAAACAATAGAAGCCATCAGAAGCCAACAATCTAATTCTCTCACCAGCTCACCTGCCTTGGTGCGCCCACATTCTGCCTTCCCTCCACCCAGTTTGGTCTCTCTCTCATCCATGCCAGCCCCTCACTGTGTGCCTAGAGCCCCTTTGCCTGTTCACATCTCTCTTTGGCATTTGTCTTTCCCTCTACTGGATAATTTCCAGCAATGAACAAATATGCCATTTTTTCTGTAGTCTTCCAAAAAGTCCCCTTCCATTTAAGCCCCTCTTTCTTCTTAAGCTACCACCCCGCCTTTGCTTCTATTTACAACAAAATTCTATGAAAGTATTATTGACATTCATTTCCAGTTTCTCTCTTCCCATTGTTTTGTTTTTTTGGATTCATTCCCGTCAAGGCTTTGCCCCTATCACTCTGCTGTCACCAGTGACCTCCATGCTGCTAGATGCAATGACATTTTCAGTCCTCATCTTACTCGAGCCATCTGTCTCTGATCTCCACCTGAGGATACTTTCTTCCCTGGGCCTCCAGGACTCACCAGTTCTCAGTCTTCTTGGCTGGGTTTTCCTCTTCTCCCCACACTGTTAACATTGGAGGCCACTGAGCTCACTCCTTGGTCCTCTCTATCTTCTCTATCATCTGGTCCATTCACATCTTTAGCCTGTACCTCTTCTTGGAATGCTAAATTTTGATCCAACTGCCTAATCTTAGGTGCTTAATAAATATCTCACACTTAGTGTGGCCAAAGCTGAGCTCTTCCAAAAAAGTGCTTCTCATTCAGCTTTCTCCACTTTTTTTTTTTTTTTTTTAATTGAGTCAGAGTCTTGCTCTGTTCCCCAGGCTGGAGTGCAGTGGCGCCATCTCGGCCCACTGCAATCTCTCCACCTCCCAGACTCAAGCAATTCTCATGCCTCAGCCTCCTGAGTAGCTGGGTCTACAGGCATGTGCCACCATGCCCGACTAATTTTTGTGTTTTTAATAGAGATAGGGTTTCACCATGTTGGCCAAGCTGGTCTTGAACTCCTGGCCTCAAGTGATCCACCTGCCTCAGCCTCCCAAAGTACTGGGATTATAGGCATGAGCCACCACACCCAACCCCAAATCACCAGCATTTTAATTTCAGAATGTGTAATTTCCATTTCAGAATCCCTGTTTGGTTCTTCCTATAACTGCCCCTTCTTGTTTCCTAGTTTCCACTTCTTGTTTCATGGGTGGAATAATTTCCTTGATCTCTTAGTGGATATTAAGAGTGTTTCTCTTGGGCCAGGCGTGGTGGCTCATGCCTGTAATGTCAGCACTTTGGGAGGCCGAGGTGGGTGGATCACTTGAGGTCAGGAGTTTGATACCAGCCTGGCCAACATGGGGAAACCCTGCCTCTAGTAAAAATATAAAAATTAGCCAAGCGTGGTGGCACGCACCTGTAATCCCAGCTACCAGGGTTGCTGAGGCAGGAGAATTGCTCGTATCCATGAGGTGGAGGTGGCAGTGGAGCCAAGATCACACCACTGCACTCCAGCCTGGGCGACAGAGTGAGACTGTGTCTGACAAAAAAAAAAAAAAAAAAAAAGAATGTCTTTCTTGTTAATATCAATATTCATTTGTTGAGCTGAGTGTTGGTAATGCACCAGACACTGCTCTAGGCACAGGGATGCAGCGGTGAACAAACAAGATAATTCCCTGTTCTCACTGATATGTAGAAAGACATGCCAGTAAGAGAGGGGAAACACATCAAGAAATAAATGAATATAATGTAATGACAAGTAGTGATCATGCCGTGGACAGAGCAAGACAGCACAAGAGGCAGAGAGTAAGGATCATGTTGCCACTTTGGGTGGGGCAGTCGGGGAAGACTTCTCTGTGGAGGTGGCATGGAAAGAGACTCAAGTAGATGAGGGACAAGACACACAGTTGACTGGGGAAAGAATATTGCAGGCAGAGGGAAGAGTATATGCAAATACCCTGGGGTGGGCATGTGATTTTATGCTCAAGAAGTAGGAAGGAGGCCCGTGTGGTTGGGGATAAGTGAGTGGGAAAAGTAGAGCAGTTATGGGGCCAAAACATACAGATCCTTATAGGGTTTTGAGGAGAGGAGTGGCATGATGGCATGATCTGACTCATGTTTTTACAAATCCCCCCGGAGAATAGACTGAAAATGGGACAAATATAGAAGAAGGGGTTCCCCCAGGAGGCTGTTGGGGTGTATCATGTGAGCAATGAGGGTCAGTGCTAGGGGATTAGGGCAGGCGGAGAGAAATGCTTGGATTTGGGGCATATTGCTTTGCTTTGATTAAATATAGGGCCGAGGGTGAAGAAAAAGGATAAACTGATGATCAGGTGGGTGGTGGGTGGATGGTGGGCCATTTACGGAGAAGCAGAACACTCGGGGAGAAACAAGTGTGAGGGAAAAATGAATCTTTTTTTGTGATGAGATTGACACATCTATTAGCCATCCAGGTGATGGCATCATGGAGTGACTTGGGAATAATTAGGGGATAAAAGGCATTTTAAGTCACAGGACTGGATAAGCTCACGTAGGGTGCAACTTTTCATAGCAAAGAGATGACATTTGTGATGGAGCCTTTGGTCTCTGATTTTGAGAGGTCAGGAAGAGGATGACCCAGCAAAAGAGCTGTGAAGGCAAAAACAGTGAGTCCTGGAAACCAGGACAGCAGGATGTCCCGGAAGCCAGAGTAAAAAGTATCTGATAGAGTCAATCAGCAATGTCATATCCTTGGGTGGGTGCAGTGGCTCACGCCTGTAATCCCAGCACTTTGGGAGGCCGAGGCAGGTGAATTGTCTGAGGTCAGAAGTTCAAGACCCGCCTGGCCAACATGGTGAAACTTCTACTAAAAATACAAAAAATTAGTCAGGCATGGTGGCGCATACCTGTAATCCCAGCTACTCGGGAGGCTGAGGCAGGAGAATTGCTTGGATCTAGGAGGCAGAGGTTGCAGTGAGCCAAGGTCACACCATTGCACTCCAGCCTGGGCAACAAGAGTGAAACTCCATCTCAAAAACAAACAAACAAACAAGTCACAGCCTGCTGAGAGGTGGAGTGGGATAAGATCTAGAATTAGCCCCTGGATTTGGCAGCATGGACTTCTGAGGGCCCTGGCTGGAGGGTTTACTGTTGAGGGGTGAGGTGAAGTGCAGAGAGGCACAGGACCGTGAGAGTGCTGGAGGCAGGGAAGTGAAGTCGGTGAACACAGGCAGCTCACCTATGGAGTTTCACTCTAAGGAGAAGCAGGAAAATGGGGATGTGGTTTGCATTAATTAGAGTAACGCTGGCTGCTGTAGCAAGCCAATCTCGAAATGTATAACAGCTCAAACACAATAGAAGTTTATTTATTGATAGTTTAAAGTCCCAAATGGCTGTTGCTGACTGTGAGCAGCTCTTCTCCAAGAGGTGTCTGGAAATGCAGGCTCTCCCTGTCTTGCAGCTCTGTGCTTGGCGTCCACGCTGGCGGTGCTCACGTGCATCCAGCCACAGAGAGGAAGAGAGGATAAAGCATCCACCTGCATTTAAAAAATTTTTTTTATTTGTATTTTTTTGAGATGGAGTTGCACTCTGTCACCAGTGAGCAATCTCGGCTCACTGCAACCTCCGCCTCCCAGGTTCAAGCGATTTTCCTGCCTCAGCCTCTGGAGTAGCTGAGATTACAGGTGTGCACCACCACGCCTGGCTAATTTTTGTATTTTTAGTAGAGACGAGGTTGGCCAGGCTGGTCTCAAACTCCTGACCTCAGGTGATCTGCCCCCATCAACCTCCCAACGTGCTGGGATTACAGGTGTGAGCCACTGCGCCCGGCCCACATTCACGTGCATTTTAACCATCTTAGCCCAGAAGTGACCCACATTTATTCCGTTCACACCCCACTGCTGAGAACTGGTGACAAGGCAGAAGATGGGGAGGGACACAGTTCCTGGCTAGACTGCTGCTTCCAGGCCACATCTCAACACTGGATGGGGAAGCATGGGTGCTGTGGGCAGTTGGCCATCTCTGCTGTGGGAGCTCACCCAATTGTGTTATTGAAGCTTTGTTTTCAAGCAGGGGGGTCATTACAACTCGCTTGTGTGCTGATGGATCACATGTTAGAAAGGGAAGCCTTGATGTTGTTGGCAGGAGGGATATCTGAGCAGAGTCCTTGATATTGTGAGGGGGGACGGAACCCAGAGCACAGTGGCCCCAGGAGTTCATTGCCAGCTGCAGGAGGTGAGGGTGATCGTGTGGACACAAACAAAGCTCTGCGTTGGGAGGACAACAGGGGCCGGTGAAATAAGAAGCAAGGTAGGCAGTTGAGCTTCGGGAGGTATTGCAAATTTGAAGAGAGAGAGGCAGGAGAGCTGACAGACCAGGGAGGGACGGTTGCTGCTGGTACCCCTTGGGAGTCTGTGATGAGACTTTGCCTTCTCTGTGGGGTGCAGGAGTGGTGTGGACAGAGTTAGGTTTGGGCATGGAGGAACCTGGCCAGGCAGCAAAAGAGGAGAGAGATGGGGCCGCTGCACGGTGCGCATGTGCAAGGGAGTGGCTGTAAGATGTTCCCCGGAGGAGTCCTGAGCTAGCGGCTAAAGGGACTCAAGGCCACCGGGACAGTGCAGGAGAAGGGGCGCCAAGTCTTAGAGCACACAGTGTGGAAGGACTGTTACAGTCCAGGTCTGGAGGGGAGCCCAGGTGGAGAGCTGGAACTCGGGCAGCTACTGGTCTAGTGATGAGCCCTAGGCCACAGGGGTGAGTGGCGGGTGGAGGATAAGATTTTTGCCGGGGGAAGGGTCAAGGAACAGAGAGTGGAGGCAATGGGAGCAAAATCAATGAAGGGAGATCCCGTGGCCGTGAGGCTTCAACCCTGTCCCGGGCCCGCCTTGTTACTGGCAAGATGGCAGATTTTCTCAAAATGGGCACAGGCAAGTGGTTTGTCAGCGTATTCTTTTTTTTTTTTTTTTTTTGGACCTAGGGTTGTGCGGTGGGCATCTTTCTGGCTGGTTGGTGCAGCAGGTTTTTTGTGATTCCTCCCAGCCCCCAATGTCCTGTGGTGACAGCAGCTGCCTCTGGTCCCAGGCCAGGCAGGAGAAAGGGCAGGCAGGAGAGCTTACTGTCCGTGACTCAGCAGGGCTGGCCAAATCCAGGCGGGCGGCTGAAGGAGGCAGCAGCCAAAGCCGGCTGGGCTTGCTCAGGGCTTAACAGGGCTCTGTGCTCCTCGAGGTTGCCTGGGGCTTGGAAACTATTACTGCAGAATCAGAGCCTCTGCTCTTCTCCCAGCCCTTGTTTCTGTGGGCTGGGTTCTTGGAGGTAGAAGGGTGCTCCTGGGAGAAGCTCTGTGTGGACCCCTTGGAGGATCTGCGAGCATTCAGCTTGTCACCCCTTGCTCAGAGTCTGAGATAACCCCCTAGGGCCTTGGAGAGGAGGCCGAGGCCACGGGAACCCTCTTTTCTCCCTTTGGCTGCTTCCATCACGTGGCCCCAGCCTTGCCCACACAGGCACCAACTCTCTTCTGAAGAGGTCCTGCGCTCCTGTCTTTGCTCCATTGCTGCTTCTTCCACCTGAATGCTGTGGCCACTGTCTCCGCCTGTCCAGGCCCATTCCTCTCTCCTCACTTCCCTATCCCTGAGGCCCTCCAGAACAGTGCCCACCACCTGGAGGTGCTTTGAGTGAGGTGATGGGCTACAGGTTTTCTTTTTTTTTTTTTTTTTTGAGACGGAGTCTGGCTCTGTCGCCCAGGCTGGAGTGCAGTGGCCGGATCTCAGCTCACTGCAAGCTCCGCCTCCCGGGTTCACACCATTCTCCTGCCTCAGCCTCCCGAGTAGCTGGGACTACAGGCACCCGCCACCTCGCCCGGCTAGTTTTTTGTATTTTTAGTAGAGACGGGGTTTCACCGTGTTAGCCAGGATGGTCTCAATCTCCTGACCTCGTGATCCACCCGTCTTGGCCTCCCAAAGTGCTGGGATTACAGGCGTGAGCCACCGCGCCCGGCCGGGCTGCAGGTTTTCTAAGTGCCAGGCCCAAGTCATCGTGCCTCTAACAGTGCCCAGCACAGGACTGGCACAGGGTAGGGCCCAGTCAGGGCTGCAGAGAGGGGTGGCCATCTTCACAGTCTCAGTTTAAATCCAGGTCTTCTGGGCCTTGATTTCCTCATCTGTGGAAAGGGCATCGTGCTCTCCACTCTGTGAGGTGGTCTTTAGGGCAAGATGTCCTGGTTCTCCGAGGGTCCTTCTCCAGCTTCTGGAGTGTCTACATGAGGATAATGAGGGCCCCCAACCCATGTGAGGCTCGGGAGTGCCAGCTCCTCCAAAGCCTTTGAAGGTCTGCTCTCCTGGGCATTGCTTGCTCCAAACTTCTGTTTGGAACAGCCTGGGCCACTGCCTTTCTGAAAAATGGCAGTGGCTTTGCTCCTTGTTACTACCAAATGTGCCCCAAACGTGGCCACAGGCTCAATTTGAAATTCCCCACAGAACAACTGGGAAATGCCCCAGTGCTTATGACGGTGATGATGATGGTGATGACAGGAATGACAATGATGGTAGCGCTGCTGATGGTGGTGGTGGTGACTGAGATGGTGATGATGGTGGTGATTGAGATGGTGGTGGTGGTGGTGGTGATTGAGATGGTGGTGGTGGTGGTGATTGAGATGGTGGTGGTGGTGGTGATTGAGATGGTGGTGGTGGTGATTGAGATGGTGGTGGTGGTGGTGGTGATTGAGATGGTGGTGGTGGTGGTGATTGAGATGGTGGTGGTGGTGATTGAGATGGTGGTGGTGGTGGTGGTGGTGATTGAGATGGTGGTGGTGGTGGTGATTGAGATGGTGGTGGTGGTGATTGAGATGGTGGTGGTGGTGGTGGTGATTGAGATGGTGGTGGTGGTGGTGGTGATTGAGATGGTGGTGGTGGTGGTGATTGAGATGGTGGTGGTGGTGATTGAGATGGTGGTGGTGGTGGTGGTGATTGAGATGGTGGTGGTGGTGGTGATTGAGATGGTGGTGGTGGTGGTGATTGAGATGGTGGTGGTGGTGATTGAGATGGTGGTGGTGGTGGTGATTGAGATGGTGGTGGTGGTGGTGATTGAGATGGTGGTGATGCTGATGATTGAAATGGTGATGGTGATGATTGAGATAATTGAGGTGGTGATGATGATGATTAAGATGATGGTGGTGGTGATTGAGATGGTGATGGTATGGTGATGATTGAGATGGTGATAATTGAGATGGTGATGATGATGATTAAGATGGTGTTGACTGAGATGATGATGGTGGTGGTGATGCTGATGGTGGTGGTGATGATGATTGAGATGATGATGGTGGTTATTGAGGTGATGATGGTGATGGTGGTGGTGATGATGATTGAGATGATGATGGTGGTGATTGAGGTGGTGATGGTGATGGTGGTGATGATGATGATTGAGGTGGTGATGGTGGTGATTGAGGTGGTGATGGTGGTGATTGAGGTGGTGATGGTGGTGGTGGTGGTGATGATGATTGAGACGGTGATGGTGGTGATTGAGATGTTGATGGTGGTGATTGAGATGGTGGTGCTGCTGGTGATGGAGAGGTAAGGGAGAGTGGTGGTGAGGGAGTCCTAGAGGGAGACTCAAATCAATCCTGTCTTAGTGCCCTTGGAGCCCAGGAAGAGCTCCCACACTTCCCACCCTCCAGTTTGGCCTCCTCTCTCTCTGGACTAGGTTCTAGCTTTGCCCTTGTGTACCCCAAAGCCCAGCAAGAGGTTTTCCCAGAAGGACAGCCTCCCCATGGGCTTTCACCCCGGGAACAGCCATTTCCACCTCTGCTTCACACATGTGGCCCCTGCCCCCTCCTCAACAGCACTCACTCAACAGCCCGTCCCTCCCTCCCTGCACCCTTCTAGAGCATTCACAGACATCGCTTGAATAAAAATACATTTTCCTCTGGCCTGAAGGCTGCTGACCCCTGGGAGCAGGCGATGGTTGGCCACCTGTGTGTCCCGCTGCCCACACGGAGGCCGTATTGTGGGGAGGCAGCCATGGGCTGCTGGCTCGGCACCAGCTCAGGCAGGTGGCCAGGGCTGGGGGGAGCACACTCGTGACTTTAATTGGCCCCTGGCGCGAGCTGGCACGGCTCTAACTGCAGGCCCCACACTAAGCAGACCCCTTCTCTCCAACCCCCCTGGATCCTCCGCCTGAGGGGTTCCTCTGGCCCATTGAGCAAATCTGCCTAAGTAGGCCGAGGAGGCTCAGCATGGCTCAGCTGCCCTGCCCTTTCATGTGCCTGGCGGCACCTGTGAGCCTGGCCTTCCTGCTCCAAAGGGACTTCGCTCTTCTTGTTGTGTCAAAAAGATGTTTTATGTTAAAATTCAACACAGAGATGTTAACCAGACATCGGAACCAGGCTCGTCAAAATGGGAGCTGCTCAAACAGGTTGAACTTTGCACTGTTCTGTGTTTTTGGAGGGTCTTGCCCATAGCCAGCATTTTCTGGCTGGCACATTTTAACAAGGCTGGGTACAAATGCTGCCCTCTGAGTCATTCCTCCGGAGCCTGTGCCCAGGGCCCCCCTTCCTGTGGGCTCCCATGATTCTTGGCCTCTACCTTATGATTGCTGCATCTTTATTGGAGAAGTTTCATGCTGGTTAAGCTGCAGTCTCAAGAATGCTGGTCTTCTAGTAGAGAGCTGTCTCTTTTTGACTTTGTGAGTTGCAGCCTATTGTTCAGAGGAGCAATTTTAAGTGGATGCAAGGACAAGTCTAGCTGCGGGGAGGGCAGGGGAAGGCATGATGTGGATTTTGGCAAAATTCCTCTCATCTCATCGGAAAACAGTGTGGGATTTGGCCGGCCGTGTGCAAACACACTGTGCTAGCAGGAGCCTTCTTTCCTGCTTCTGTGGATGCAGGAGCCACACAGAGTGAGCTCAGAGCAGCCAGTGCTGGCCAGGGATTCAACAGACCCCGCAGACTCCCCGGTAAATGAGAAGCAGTGAGGCCCAATGGTTACGTGCACAGACTCTGGGTTCAGGCTGCCTGGATTTGAATCTCTGCTCTACCCAGGCTGTGTGGCCTTGGGAAAATTCTTAACCCCTTTGCGCCTCCATTTCCTCCTCTGTAAAATGGTGGTGCTGGTAATTCTGATTTCATCCAGCTCTTGAGAAGACCAAACAAGTTTCTACAAATCACCTGGAATAGTCCCTGGAGCGCAGTGAATGCCTCATTCGTATTGCTGTTGTTATTGTGATTGATTTTTGACAAGGAAGACTGTGGGAAACACGTGGAAGCTCCCAGAGGCTGAACTTGAGAAGGACCCATGGGGAGCCAGGTCACCCCAGGGTTAGATCGGGCAGGCAGAGATATCATTTGAAAGACAAGGCACCAGGGCCAGGTGCCTGTAATCCCAGCGCTTAGGGAGGCCAAGATAGGTGGATCACCTGAGGTTGGGAGTTCGAGACCAGCCTGACCAACATGGAGAAACCCCGTCTCTACTAAAGATACAAAATTAGCTGGGTGTGGTGACGCATGTCTGTAATCCCAGCTACTCGGGAGGCTGAGGCAGGAGAATCGCTTGAACCCAGGAGGCAGAGGTTGCAGTGAGCCAAGATAGCACCATTGCACTCCAGCCTGGGCAACAAGAGTGAAACTCTATCTCAAAAAAAGAAAGAAAGAAAAAAAAGAAAGACAAGGCACCAAACTGTACACAGTATCATGAGTCTGCTGAAAACCTGGGGTGAGATGTTCATTTTCACCTGTGGCTAATGTGTGCTTAGAGTTTTAACAAAGACCTCTTATTTTTTTCTAAAAAGAACACCCGTATGACAGATGTCAGGGGCACTGGACCTTCGGGAACTAAATACAATCGGCCCACTCCCCATTCATGCTTTTGAGCAAAGCGCAGGAGGGTTTGGGGCTGAGGAAGATGTGGGGCTCTGTGTTCCTGCTTACTTTGTGTCCCTGCTAGAGTCGTCCTCCGCCATGGGGGCTTGCGGCCCTTCCTGTGTCTCTATCCTGGAGGGATCTGTGTCCTTGAAACATGAATGGCAGTCCCTAGCTTTTACACACAGACACACACATGTACACATAGAGACACACAAGCAGGTGGGCACATGTGCAGGCTCATGCGCACACACAGCAGGCAGGCACACACACGAGCACACACACGCATGCACCGTCCACCTGAGTTCTCAGGGTTTAAAGAGACATAGGGCGAGTTTGCCCTGCAGCCATGAGAACAGTTTGTGGCTAGACAGATAATGGACTGGACCCTCCTTCCTGATGGATGCCCTGGGCCTGTTTACCACACAGCTCCTCTCTACCCCTTGCTTCTCTGCTTTGTTTTTTTTTTTTTTTTTTTTTTTTTTTTTTTGAGATGGAGTCTTGCTCTGTCGCCCAGGCTGGAGTGCAGTGGCACGATCTCGGCTCACTGCAAGCTCCACCTCCCGGGTTCATGCCATTCTCCTGCCTCAGCCTCCTGAGTAGCTGGGACTGTAGGCACCCGCCACCATGCCCAACTAATTTTTTTGTATTTTTAGTAGAGACGGGGTTTCACCGTGTTAGCCAGGATGGTCTCGATCTCCTGACCTTGGGATCCACCCGCCTCAACCTCCCAAAGTGCTGGGATTACAGGTGTGAGCCACTGCGCCTGGCCTCTTCTCTGCTTTCTCCCCACCGTGGGGGTCTGTTAGTTCCAACCCAGAATCATCCTGTTCTCCCTCTTGGGGCTATTTCTCCTAAGAAACAACAGGTGTCCTTAGGGTCTCGCCTTCCCTCCAGTAGCCTAGCCAAGGGATTTTCCTAAGCCAATGCAGTTTTATCCCTGAGAAAATTCAGTTCTTAGTTATTAAGATCACATATACTACCTATAACTGACTGGAAAAGCAGCGATTCTCTGTTAGGCAGCTTCCTGGGGACCCAGACGGGGAGGTGGCCCCACCAGGGCCATCACCACCCAAGCAGCACAGCCTGCCACAGGCTGACTCCTGGGAGGACATACATAGGTGGCTCCTGTGGGTGCTTCTGCCCTGCGCCAGGCCCAGGCCCCCTACGCTGCAGTGGTAGGATGTTTGGGTTGTGACTGACAGGGCCCCAGGTCATACAAACTTAGGGGGAAGGGCTCCCTGGAAGCTCAGGGCCCCTGGTCTGTGGGGTCTCATGGGGACCTGTGGCTTTTCCGCCCTGTCCTCCCTCTAGCTCTTGCTTCTGTTTCTCCCTGTTGCTTTCATTTTTGCTACAGGTCTGTTTCTCCACAAAGCACAGAGCATGACCGACAGCCCAAATGCCAACTCCTGCTGCTCTACTCTGAGAGAGGGACTGATTTTCTTTCTTCATTTTGGCTACAAGTGGCCCAGGAGAGGGCTCTGGTGGCCCAGTGAGGGCACATGCAGCCTCCTGGACCCAAAGAACACAGTGACACCCTTGATGACATGGGAAGGGCAGGACCTGGGTAGGGAAGGTCACCTGAGGTCCCTGGGATCCCTGTCCAGTGTCCCCTTTTCTATCTCCTGCCTTGTGATGTCTGTGCCTGGGGGAGGGTTATTTGTGGATGAGTGTGGGTTCCTGGAAGCTCTTGGCCACGCTCTAACCTGGGAGGCAGGGCTCAAGCCTGTCCCTCATGGCCCTGAGGAAGGGGTAGAGCTTTTAGCAGACAGAGGCAAGGCAATGAAAACATAACTGAATGAATAGTCACACACTTCTTTAAAAATTTCTTGAAGATTTTATATAAAATTTCTATTATTTCTTGCTTAAATATTTGTCAAAATTCATCAGCAAAGCCATCAAAGCCTGGAATTTTCTCTGTGGGAATATTTTTAAATGCTGTCTTTGACCTCTTCACTCTCTTCTCTCCCACTCATTCATTCATCCACCCACCCATTCATCCATCTACCCATTTATTCATCAACCCACCCATCTATCCATCCATCTCAACCATCCATCCATCCATCCATCCATCCATCCATCCATCCATCCATCTGTTAGTCCATCCATTCATTCGTCTGTCCATCCATCCACCTACCTATCCATTCATTGATTCATCCACCCACCCATCCATTCATCCATCTGCCCATTGATTCATCCATCCACCCATTCATCCACCTCCCCATTCATCCATCCATTCATCCACCAATCCATCCATCCATCCACCCACGCACCCACCCACCTATCCATCCATTCATTCATCCACCCACCCATCCATCCATCCATCCACCCACCCATCCATTCATCCATCTACCCATCGATTCATCCATCCATCCATTCATCCACCCACCCATCCATACATATATCCATCCATCCATCCACCCACCCATCCATTCATCCATCTACCCATCAATTCATCCATCCATCCATTCATCCACCCACCCATCCATACATATATCCATCCATCCATCCACCCACCCACCCACCCACCTATCCATCCATTCATTCATCCACCCACCCATCCATTCATCCATCTACCCATTCATTCATCAACCCAGCCATTCACCCACCCATTCATCCATTCATTCATCCATCCAACCACCAACCCATCCATCCATCCATCCATCCATCCATCCACCCACCCACCCACCCACCCATCCACCCATCCATCTATCTATCCATCTATCCAGTAAACAGTTATTAAAAAGATACCAGAGTCAGGCCCTGGAGGAGAGCTTTGGAGACACTGTGGAGAAGATGGTGAAACTTTCCTGCCTGGGTTGTATGGTGCTGGCAGGAAGACAGGCTGACTGGCCACTGCCATTAGGAAGACAGACTCTATAAGGGTCACGAACAAAATCAAGAGGTCATAGAATAACTGTAAGGGGTGTGGAGGGCCACCCAGCCAGTGATCAGGAAGGAACAGGAGCTCCCACCTGAGGCTGGGAAGGGAGGTGCATACAGTTGGGGAGCAGCATGTGCAAGGTCCCTGTGATGGGCAAGAACCTGTCAGGTTCATGGAACCATGAGGGGAATGAGGATGGGGCTGGGTTGGGGGAGGCAAGCTGGTGTGGGATAAGCCTGGTCACACAGGGCCCCAAGGCATCTCAGAAGGACTGAGGGTTGAACCCATGATTAGACTGGGGTTACAGGTTTTTTGAGAAGACCAGTGAGATGGCAGGGCCCACTCATCACATCATTTTGGTGAGTACATGCGCAGGTGCACGAACATCTAACCAGTATCACCAGTGCTATTGGAAAGGGTGGTGTTGCCAGGTTTCTCAGGGACTATCACTGATGTCATCACTTTTATTGTGGGATCCTGGTTCTCTGACAACCCATACCTGCCCCTGAGCAGCCAAATGTGGATAGAAAAAATACACATACAGCCCAGCTGACAGGCCACTCTAAGTTCACGGCCGGACTTGGGTGGGCCCTCCGTGTGCCTGGCAGCCTGACTCTGTTTCCCCATCTGCTCCACTGCATGGCCTGTTCCATGTCCTGCACAGCCCAACCACTAATGGGGATGTGTCTCAAACACATAATAATGGTTTGGAAGAAGTAAGTCACAGGAGACCATGGAATCCCACGCTGGTGTCACCAAACAGAATGTTGCTGGAGGATATATAAGTAGGTGGCACCCTTATGAGGAAAACAAGATAATTCGGGATAGCAGTTACCTCGGGTGGGAGGATTTGACTGGGGAGGGCCACGCAGGGGCCATCAAGCACCAGTGAGGCTCTGCTTCTCCAGCTAGGTCATGGGAACGTGGGATTTGTTTGATGATAATTTGTAAATTCAATGATAGATTTGAATTTATGTTTTTGTTTGTTTGTTTGTTTGTATTTTGAGGCAGAGTCTCGCTCTGTCACCCAGGCTGGAGTGCTTGGCATGATCTTAGCTCACTGCAATCTCCTTCTCCCAGGTTCAAGCAATTCTCCTGCCTCGGCCTCCCAACTCGGAGTGGTTGGGATTACAGGCATCCACCACCATGCTCAGCTAATTTTTGTATTTTTAGTAGAGACAGAGTTTCACCATGTTGGCCAGGCTGGTCTTGAACTCCTGACCTCAGGTGATCCGCCAGCCTGGGCCTCCCAAAGTGCTGGGATTACTTACAGGCGTGAGCCAGTGCGCCCGGCCTCGTTGTGGTTTTAATTTGCATTTTCCTAATGATGGCGATCATCTTTTCTTGGGCTTATTGGGTACCTATATATCCTCTTTGGCGATGCATCTGTTCAAATCTTTTGCCTTTTACAATTGAACTGTCGTTTGATTGGTGCGTTGTAAATGTTCTTTACATTTTCTAGGTAGAAGTCCTTTGTTAGATACAGATTTTTCCAATATTTTCTCCAAGTTCGTGGCTTGCCTTTTCATTTTGTAACAGTGTCTTTTGGAAAGCAAAAGTTTTTAGTGTTTATGAAGTCCAATATGTTTTTTTATAGTTCATATTTTTGAGTACTAGTTAAGAAATCTTTGCCAAACCCAAAGTTGCCAAGACTTTCTCCTGTTTTCTTCAAAAAATTTTATAATTTTAGCTCTTATATTTAGGTCTATGATACAGTTAAAGTTAATTTTTGGAAATGGTGTGAGTTAGGGTTGAGTTTCTCCCTTCCCCACTGCCATCTTTCCTTTCTTCCTTTCTTCTTTCTCTCCCTCCTTGCCTCTTTTTCCTTGTTTCTTTCTTTGTTTATATACGGCTATCCAATTGTTCCAGAATCATCTGCAGAAAATATTATCCTTTCCTCATTTTAATTGATTTGGTACCTTGATTGAAAATCTATTAAATTTAAACCATAAATGCACGGCTCTATTCTGAACTTTTGATTGTATTATATTAAAAAAAATGTTCTCCAACTTAGTCCTTTTCCAAAATTGTGTTGGATAATTTAGGCCCTTTGCATTTTCATATAAACATTAGGGCGAGCTTGTCAATTTATCTAAAGCAAATCTGCTGGCATTTTGACTGGGATTGCATTGAATCTAAACACAACGTTGTGGAGAATTGGCATCTTGATAATATCAAGTCTTTCGATCCATGAACAAGGTGCGTCTATGTACTTAGCCCTTTAATTCCCCTCAGTTCTGCAGTTTCCAGTTCATGGGTCTTGTCTTTCTTTTATTGAATTTTTCCCTGGGTGACACATTTTTTCCATGCTGTTATTAAATGGTATTGTGTTAAAATGTTCAACTTCTGGTACAATACGCATTTGTATATTGACCTTGCTGAACTAATTTATTAGTTCCAGTAGTATTTTTGTTGGTTTTTTAGGATTTTCTACATAGACAATTATGTCATCTGCAAATAAAGAGAGTTTCGTGTCTTCCTTTCTAATGTGTATGCCTTTTACTTATTTTGCTCGCCTTATCTCACTGACTAGGAGCAACGTTGAATACAAACTGTGAGAGTGGATGTCCTAGCCTCATTCCGGATCGGAAGGGGAAAGCAGCCTTTACCATAAGCATGATGCCACCTCTGGGATAACAGGGTGCCCATCTAGGGCATGGATGACTTTGATTGGGCTGGAAAAGTTGCCGTGAATTCCTGGTTTGCTGAATGTTAATGATCAGGAATGACTGTTGAATTTTGTCAAATGATCTTTCTTTGTTTATTTGGATGACATATGGCTTTTCTGTTTTGGCTTGTTCATAATTTGGTTTGTTAACCTTGATTTTAAATGTAAAACGAACTTTGCATTCCTGGGATAAAGTCCACTCGGTCATGATGTATTGCTCTCTCTCTCTCTCTCTCTATATATATATATATATATGTATATATACATACCTATATATAAAATATGCAACTACACACATATGTAATAAATACCTATATATAAAACACACCACTACACACACATATGTAAATATATATACATGCATAGTTGGATTCAACTTGCTAAATGTTTCTTAAGAAGTTTTATGTTTATGTCCATAAGGGATGTTGGTTTATAGCTTTATTTTCTTGTAATGTCTTTTTCTGGTTTCAGGGAAACAGAATGAGTTGGGAAGTGATACCTCGTTTTCAATTTTCTGGAAGGTTTTGCTTGTAGAATCGCTATTATTTTCTGCTTAAATAGTTGTCAGAATTCACCAGTGAAGCTATTTGGGCCCGGAATTTTCTCTGTGGGAAGCTTTTAAAACATACGTTCAATTTTAAAAACAGATTTAGGGCTAATCAAGTCACCTATATCTTCTTGAGTTTTGGTAGTTTGTGTTCCTCAAGAAATTTGTTAAAGTGTTCAAAATTTTTGGTTAATTATTGCCCAGAATATTCCCTTATTATCGTTTTAATGTCTGGATTATTAGTGATGTGTCCTCTCTCATGCCCTAGATTTGTAGTGGGTGTCTTTTCTCTTTTTTACTTTCTTTCTTTTTTTTTTTTTTTTTTTTGAGACAGCATCTCGCTCTGTCGCCCAGGCTGGAGTACAGTGGTGCAATCTCGGCTCACAGAAACCTCCGCCTCCCAGGTTCAAGTGATTCTCCTTGATTCTCCTGCCTCAGCCTCCGGGGTAGTTGGGATTACAGGTGTGCACAACCACACCGGGCTGATTTGTGTATTTTTAGTGGAGACAGTGTTTCACCATGTTGGCCAGACTGGTCTCGAACTCCTGACCTCAAGTGATCCTGCCACCTCAGCCTCCCAAAGTGCTGGGATTACAGGCGTGAGCCACCATGCCCAGCCTCTTTTTTTCTTGATCAGGAAGGCTAGAGGTTTGTAAATTGTATTGATCTTAAAGAACCACCTCTAGGTTTTGCTAATTTTCTTTATTGTTTTTTCAATTCTCTGATTTCTCTTGTGTATTATTTCTTCTGTTTACTATAGTTTTAATTAACTCTTCTTTTTCTACTTTCCAGGTGAGAGCTGAAGTATTTGATTTGGAACTTTCTTCTTTTCTAATGTTAGCATTTAATGGTATCAATTTCCCCATAATCATTACTTTAGCTTCATCTCACAAATTTTAATATGTCATTTTTTCATTTTCACTCAGTTCAAAATCTTTTCTTATTTCCTTTGAGATTCACTCTTTGACCCGTGGGTTACTTAGAAGTGTATTGTATAGTTTGAAGAGGTTTTCTATATCTCTTTCCATAATTGATTTCTAATTTAATTCCATGCTGTTTCAAGAACATTCTTTGTATGATCTGAATCCTTTAAAGTGTACTGAAGTGTGAGGAAAGGCTGGGGGCCCATAGGGGCCTGACCAGGCAGAGGAAGAAGTGTGATCCTTATCGTGAGCCACTGGAGGGCTTTCAGCAGGGAGAGATTTGGTTTGGATTGCGTTTCTTAATGAGCATTGTGGCCGTTGTGCCGAGTGCAATACGGACATCAGGGACCAGTTTGGAACTACAACCGTGGTGTGAACCAGGGTGTAGCCAGAGTGAAGGGGAAGTAGGTGGATTTGGGAGCTGTGAGGGGGCAGGAGTGATTGACCTGGTGTACACGGGGTGTGAGAGGTGAGTTGAGGGGCCTGAGATTGAGGTTTCCCAGAGTGGGGTCTCCAGGGAAGGGCATGAGGGTAACTTTGTGGCAGGATCACAGATATCAGGGGTGTGGAGGGGTGGAGACGAGGGCTAGGAGCCTTGTGTGCTGGAAAGAGCCCTGGGCTAGGATCAGGGCCGGGTTCGGCTGTGTTTCTGCAAGCTGGCCCCTCCACCACTCTGCACTTTTGCTTCCTTGCCTCTGAGATGGGCAGTTGGCCTCGACCATCCCAGAGTTTTCACAGCCTGGACAAGGGAGGTCTGGGCATGAATCTAGAAAAGGTGTCTCCTCCGGAAAAACAAACAGTAAAAGGGTGCTCTTTGGTTGAAAACCGAAAGTTAAGGTTCAGTATTATGTGCTGTCTTGACATCTGGCAAAGCCAGGAGGCCTCGGCAGGCCTGCCTGTGAGCTCCCCTTCTCCCCTTTCACTCCACCCCTGTGGAAGAACCTCCCTGGCCAAACAACCCTCAGTGAGGGGACCAAGGGCGGTTCCTCTTATCCCTACGCTTGTAAGGTTCCATTTCTCGCCAGCCTGCAGCATGATGGAACAATTCAATTACACCCTCCCGCAGAAGCCAGGAGTTGCCCCACTCCCTCCGTGCTCCAAAACTGCCTTCCCGCAGCCCTGGCTGTTCGCTCAGATTCTCAGTGCACCCTGTCCCGTGTGGCCCCGCATAGCGTGCAGTGTCATCTTTGTGGGCTCTGAGCACATGTGTGTCGTAACCTGCTGCCAGCCTCCTGTCTGGTGTTTGGTGATGTGTTTGGCCATCTTTGTAACCACAGGGCTGGAAGCCCTCCCTCACTGATGGGTAAATGAAAAGTGATTAAAACAGCTCTTTTCTTGGAGCGGACACAGCCTTTGCTAGGGTAGGTAGTGGGGCCAGTGTAACCGGGGCTGAGTTTCAGACCCCACATGCCTCCTTGGCTACATGCCTTGGGCCAGTGTGCAACCTGGACACCTGTATCTGGCAGCTCTCTCAGCAAGTTCCATTTATTTGGCCGGTGCTAAGATCAGTTCACCCTGATACCTGCCCTGGGGGTGGGTCACATGATCATTCTTATTTCACAGATGAGGGCTCTGTATGTGGTGGGGTGAGATTGGAACCCAGTCTCTGGTTGGCCTGGCTGAGTGAAGGTGTAAAGACATGAGCCTGGCAGGGAAAGGGAGGGGAACCGTCTTGTTATTGGTTGGGCATGGCCGCCTGCACAGGCTCCTGTAGGGCTGGGGTAAGGTGGGGCAGGGAGAAGAGGAGTGAGCTGTGAAAGCTGCCTTCAGCCACAGCAGATGGCCATGGTGTCCACTCGGCTGCGGCTGCCTGGCCTCTGCCATGCCAGGCCCTCGAGTTCGCCCAGCTCGCCTCCACCCTCTGACTGGAGAAGAGGCAACTGCTTTCCCAGGAGTCTTTGACTAAAGGGGCTCCATGCAGGCACAATTTCTAGAGCGAGGTACTCTCCACAGTGACGGCCTCTTGCCGATTGCCCTGGGCTGCTGTTGATTTCCTAGAATAATCCAAAGAAAAGCAGTGCTATGTGATGAAGTGGGTATGCACTTGGGGCTTGGGGCAGAACGACAGTCAAGTCTTATTGGGGGATAAACTCTATGGTATTAGGCTTTTACTCCCTTCTGTGTCCTAAGCATGGGACAGTGCCTGAAACATAGTAGGTACACAACAAAAATCAATTAAATTAAAGAAAAAATGAAGTCCCATCTTCTCCGGGTCTCCACAGGTGTCCTTAGGCAAGTTATATAACCCTGCTGCATCTCAGTTTCCTTGGCAAAGAAATTGGACAGTAATAGCACCTCATGTGGTTGTTGCATTGATTAAATAAGGTGACATAAAACAATAAGAGCTCAGTATTATTACTATCATTGTGACCTCAGTCACCAGCAGAATTGAGGCCCCGTGAACACTCACCCAGGTCACAACAACCACATGTCCACAGCGCTTGCTGCAAGCCTGGCATTTTCCCAGGCGCTTTAAAATAATAATTCCCTTAAACCAGAAAACAACTCTGTGAGCCAGGCTGGGTTTTGTCTGTTAGGTTTTTTTTAAAAAAACACCATTTTACAAAGGAGGGGGCTAAAGCCCACAGAAGTGGTTCTGGCTATAAAATGCAGCTAGGGAGTGCTCCCTCAACTCTCCCTCTCAAAGAACGGATGTGAGATGGCACAATCTGTTCTCTGAGGGTTTGAAAAAACTCACCTGTTAATCTGTCTGGGCCTGAAATTCTTTGTGGGAAAATGTCACTAGGACACTTGAGACTATCTGTATCTTCCTTTGTCAGTTTTGCTGAGAGAGGTTAAGTCACTTGCCCAGGCAGGTGGGGAACGTGGGCCCAGGCAATCTGGCTGCCAAGCCTGGGCTTTCAACCGTTACATTTTCCTGCATGAGGTATGATCACCTTCTACCCATGAGACTTTGGATAAGTCACTTTTCTCTCTGACTCTATTAATAGTACGGGGATAGTAATAGTACCTTTCTGGCAGGATTGTTGGAAAGATTAAATGGTTTCAGAAACACAGGCCTTGATACTCTTGAGCCTTTGCCCTGGGTGGCCCAGGCCTGTCTCCATCTTGGCCCAGGAGGAAGCCCAGCCCTATGCCCAGGGGTCACAGGTCACTCACTGGCTCTCCAGGTCCTGGATAGTGTCAGGGAGCGGAAGTCCCTGGGTCTCCGGGAGGAAGAACAGCACAACCAGGCTGGAAGCAATGGAGATAACGCCATAGAGGAGAGGAGGCAGCAGGGGCAGGGCTTGGCGGCTCATCAGGATCAGGGGACCCATCATAGCCCCCAGTCGGCCCACCGAATGCAGAATGCCATCTGCTGTCATCCTGTGGGTGAAGGGGAGGGCCCAGATCCCTGTTATAGCTGGCCCTGTGACAGGAAGACAGGTTGGCTGGGCCCGTGGATGCCAGGGGAAGGAAAGCTGGGCTGAGAGAATTGCCCTCCTCAAGGCCTCCTCTAATACCACCTCCTCCATGGAGCCTACCCAGATTTTCACATCTAGTGTTTCAGGGGAAATCTATAGGGTCCACCTCATTTTCCCTGCTCTTGGGCAACTTAAGGGCTTCTCCATGCTCCTGCTAGGCCACTGAGCTCCCAACTCAGGCTTTCCATATGATGTCAACAAAACCAATAAATGCTTGTCCAAACAACAAATTTAAAAATGGACAAATGAGTGAGCGGTGGAAAGAACATTGGGCTAAAAGTCTGGAGAACTGGAGTCCAGTCCTACCCTTCTGCTGAGTCAGCCCTTCACCCCGAGCCTGTTTACCCAAATATCAAATGTGGGGGTGGCCAAGACTCTAGACCACTGGTTTTCCATCTGTGTTTTGTGATGCCCTTGGGCTCCAAGGAGGTGACCTGGGGCTCTCTTGGGGCAGGGAAGAAGTGGTGGGAAATGAGTTGAGGGTCCCCACTGCCACCAGAGCAGCTCTTGGTCTCCTTATCAGGGTTCTTATAAGATTCCACCTGGACAGATGACTCTGTGGTTCAAAACGGTGTGAAAACACAGGCCCAGATGTCCCCAGGGCTCTGCTGCACTACTTCTGTCTGGGCCGAGACTCTCTGTGGGGAGGAGCTGTCCTGGGGGGGCCCTGAGCGGCCCTGGCTGCATTTCCCTGACTACCAGGCCCTTGTTTACCCTCCCCACTGCCCTCCCAGGATGGCTCTGCTGGCCCTGGGGCATGGCCTGCAGCCCAGCTTACCGCAGTGGCGTTGGGAAGAGTTCAGCCTTGTAGATGGAGAGGCAGGTTAGGCTTATCCCAAAACATCCCTTTCCCAGCACAGCAAAGACCACACGCAGGGTCTGCAAATCTGGGTATAGGAAGGGAGTGAGAGTGGGGTTTGCCCCGGAGGGTCCCCAGGGGCTAGTCAGTGTGTGGCCAGCCAGCCTGGAGCAGAGGGGCCCCTGGGCTCCCTACAAGTCCCCAGCCCTGATGGCTTGGTGCGGGGCTGCCTTGGGCTGGGGTTGGGGCACAGAGCATAGGATGTGATATCACGGCAGGTGGGCCCGAGGGGCACAGGCAGAAACCCAGCCAGGTCTGGGGTGGCTGAGCCTGGCCGGCTGTGGAGGCTGCACTCAAAGCCTGCCCCCCGCAGCTCCTAGGGTCCCGAGGTGCCTCTTGCTGTGAAGGAGAGAGCGCCAGGCCCAGCCCATAGCAGCTTCCCTGCTGCCCCCAAGCCTGCCTGTGTGGGGAAGGCAGCAGCCCTGCCTGGAGGCAGAGGTCTGGGCCACCTTTTGGCTGCAGGCCTGGCCTCCCCAGTGTGTTGTTCTGAGCAGGCACCTGAACTGCTGGGAGGGGGCTCGCCATTGCCAGTTTACTTGCAGCTGCTCAGAACTTGGGCTCTCGCTGCAGCCTGCAGGGCCCCGGCTGCCTCCGTCCTCACTCAGGCTTTCCCCTGCCAGCCACAAGGCACCCTCCTGCCTTCCTTCCAGCTCTGCTGCCACCATAGGACGTGTGGCCCTGTCTTTTTCCCCCAGTCTCCCACCCTGAGCAATAAAAGGAGACATGGAGCGGGATTCCAGATCCTCGCAGCCTCCCTCATTCAGAAAGAAGACAGGGAGGCAGCTCCCGGGGCCAGGGAGGGGATGTGGCCCCACGCTGAGAGCAGTAGGGTGGGCGGGGAAGCAGGGCCCTGTCCCACCACCCAGGCCTCCCACCTCACCTTGCGGCACCAGCATGTTGGCCAGAATGGCGAGGCCGGCCATGACCTGGGAACCTGCCTGGATGGTGCGGCGGCCAAGGAAACTGAGCAAGAGGGCAGTGGTGGCCCGGCCCAGGAAGTCCACAGCCCCAAAGAGGGCCTGGAGGAGGAAGATGTCACGGCCCAGGCTCTGCAGGTCGAAGACCAGCCCGTAGTAGGAGATCATTAGAGAGAAGCTGCGGGCAAGGCTGGAAGTCAGGTCCCGGCCCTGCTGGGGAGAGGGCGCCCCAACAGCAACAGCACCTCCCACCAGGAGCTGCCTGGAAGGACACGGCCTACCCCAGACGACAATCCCGGGCTTGTCTCGGCCAGCCGTCCCAGAAGCCTGTTAAACTCAGGACACAACCCCAGGCTCAGGCTCTTCCAGGAAAGGGCAGGCAGGGTGGTGCCCCCATCCCTTCACATACGGGCTTTGGGTCAGGGGCAGTGATAGACTGGGGCATCACCTCTCTGGCTCCCTGGCTGGGAGACTCGGCCCTCTTCAGGCTGGGACCAAGCCTGCCCTTGGGGGTCTTTGAGCTGCCCCTCACTTCCGGCCTAGCCTTCTCTGACTTTGATTCCAATAACCAATCACACCGTGCCAGTTCCTTTGTTTTGGAAGACGGGAATCATGGCAGGACGGGGCCTTTCGGGAGACCCTGGGCTGCACTGCCCAGACCGCATTCAGGATGGAAAGCCTGTCCCCCAGCCCCTGGGAGTGCTGCCCCTCCTCTGGGGTGAGCAGCCTGTGACTGCTTCACGGGGCAGAGGGACCACCTAGAAGGGCCCCAGCTCCCATGCTCCCAGGGGCTGGGCCGGGCCCAGGCTATGGCTGCATCTCCCCTTCCCTTCTCTTCTCCATCTCAGGGTCTGCTTTCTGCCCACTCCCCTACCCACCAGCTGAATTTACAGTATTTAAATTCATGAGTAGCTGAATTTACAGTATTTAAATTCTCGTGGTTTGGAGACCGGATTTGGATCCACAAGTGGCTGCAAGGTAAAATTCTTCTCCGCCAAGTTTAAAATCTGTGCCCCTCCCTGCTCAACCCATACACTCCTCCCAGCCCTCCCCTTAGGGGTCACCTGATTGCATCACCCAATAAACATTGGACAACACCAGCCCAACCACAGCAGAGTGAAATCGCAATTCATGCACAAGCCGCAGTGTTTCATGAAGTTTATGTGAGTGATGTGAGAGTCACTTGGCTGATGCTCAAAAGTGGCCGATGCTGGAGCCTTGGACAGATAACAACTAGGTTAACAAGTCAAGACAAGAAAACCCACAAGGTCACCTGCTTCAAAGCCTCTAATTTGAATAACAAAGGTTGCAGAGCCGGCCCCTGAGGAATCCTGGAAGGTTTTTTTTTCTTTTTTTTAAACAGGTCCCGGGTGTTTGCAGCAAGAGCACTTCTTCTGATTTATCAGAAAAAAACTGAAGTGTTTTAAAAAAGGCATTTGATCTATCTTTGTTCTAAGATTAGGAAATATTTGCCATCATAACCCACATGTGGTTAAATATAGCATCAAAGAAACGTTTTCCTAAGCTTTAGTTTTATTTCAACATGAAAGTCCCAGTCAAACCTGGTCCTAAGGTTTTTTTCTTTGCTCTGTCGTCCAGGCTGGAGTGCAGTAGCACAATCTCAGCTCAGCGCAGCCTCTGTCTCCTGGGCTCCAGTGATCCTCCTACCTCACTTTTTGATTTTCAGTAGAGATAAGAGGGTCTCACTATGTTACCCAGGCTGGTCTTGAACTCCTGGGCTCAAGCGATCCTTCTGCCTCAGCCTCCAAAGTGAGGGATTACAGGCTTGAGCACCACGCCTGACTGGTCCTTGCTTTTTAATATGCTCTTTCGGATGTCAGCGGAACTGAATTTGTTTTAAGGGCCTTTTCCTGGGCCTAGATGACCTTGGGTCCTGCGGTGGGCCAGGGTCTGGTCGTGCGGGCCCTGGGCGGTGACAGTACTAGTAAGCCAAGTGCTAGCGCAGCCCGGTTCCAATGCAGGCTCTATCATCTTGGGCTTGTTGTTTACCCCTCTGGGATCCCCGTTCCCCATCAGTGAAGTGGGGTTGCGTGGAGGCGTCAGTGCATGCGGGTTCACCCTCTAGGAGCATGGCCATAGACTCTAGGAAAGTGGTAAGTCTCTAATGCTGACAAACAGTGGTACTCCTCGGCCACGGCTGGTCCCCTGGCTTTAGGGACCTTGACTCTGCCTCTGTCTTGGGACCTCCCTGGGACCTTGGGACCCCCAGCCTTTCCCTCTAGCTTCCTGCAGATGGCAGCCTCCAGACCCCACCAGTGCACAGTCCCTTTCTGGGGTCTGCCAGGACTCCTGCCTCCTGGGGCTGCCTGCGTCCTGTCCCAGACAGAAATGCACCCCCTTGAGGCCTGCGGGTGCTCTTTCCCCCAGACACCCTGCCTCCTGCCTATCCCAGCCCTGCCTTGGGGAGGGACGCCAGGATGGCGTACTTCACCACCAGCATGGCGCAGCTCCTCCAGCGGAGCACGGGCACGCAGAACAGGTCCAGCACCGACCGCGGCTCCTTTGCAGCGGCTGCCTCCTCCTCCATGCTGGACATCAGCACCTTCCGGGGAGAATGGGGGTACTGTGAATGGTAGGGCAACGGCCCCGCCCCATCCCCTGTGCCAGAGAACTGTCCAAGTGGCCAGAGCGACTGGGAGCCTGTCCTGCGCCTCAGCCTCTGGAAGCCGGATCTCTAGGGGAGGGGCAGGGATGGAGCAGAAAAAGTTATCTCCAGGCCCTGGCTCTTCTGCAGGTTTGACTCAGCCCTGGTCCTCTCAGCTCTAGCTTGCCTCCTTCTGGAAGTCTTCCTTGATCCTCCCGCCCCATCTTCACTCTAATCTCTGGCAGCACCTGCTTCCTGAAAACAGCTACCTTCAAATAAGCACATTCTGTTTCCCCAGACACATCGAAAAGCCCTGTGAGGTGGGTGTGTGCCACGTGCGGGTGGAGGTGGTGGGGGATGGAGGTGACGGTGTGGGTGCTGTTGATAATGACAGTGCTGTTACGGATGGTGACAATGGTGGTGACGGTGGTGGAGATGTTTTGCAGAGATGGTGGCTGTGGGGTTAGTGATGGTATTGGTGGTGCTGGTGGTGATGGAGTGATGGCGGTGAAGGTGATGGTGGGTGTGGACGGTGGTGGTGCTGTTGGGGATGGTATTGGGATTAGTGGTGGTGGTGGTGTCTGTGTGGAGGTGGTGATGGAGGTGTTGGTGGTGTCTGTGGAGATGCTGGTGGTAGTGCTGGTGGAGGTGGTGCTGGAGTGGGTGGTGCTGATGTTGGAGGCCACATGGACGATCCATCAGTGCATGTCCTGTCCCAGGTCAAGTCTCACAGACAGCAGCATCTCACCTCTATGGTCAAGTTCTTGGCCTCCTTGTGGCCATTTATCCTGGCCACCTTTCTGAGCTCCTGAAGCGCTTGGTCTGGTTTGCCCTTAATAATCAGCCACCGGGCGGATTCTGGCAGCCACCTGTAAGGAGACAGGTGTGTAGCTGGGGTGCACGCTGGGCTCTCCCCCGGGGCGGGGTGGAAAGGGGCAGTGGCATAGACCCTTCAGCTGAGATGAGTGACGAGTAGGCAGATGCTTCTGTGCTGCTGTTGTCCAGCTGGGAGCCTGGCAGTCCCCGATGGTTTCAGAATAAAGCTGAGTCCCATTGCCTGGTGGCCCACCTTCCCACCGGCCCAGATGGAGGTGGCTCACCTGGCTACTGGGGCCTGCCCACCTGAGTCCTGCACACAGCCAGGGCACAGGTGGCCTGGGCATGGGTGTCCCTAGAGTTGGCTGCTTCACCAGTGATTCTGGGGCAATTTCTAGGATAGAAAGGTCACTTAGTACTTTTTTTTTTTTTTTGAAATGGAGTCTCACTGTCACCCAGGCTGGAGTGCAGTGGCGCGATCTCGGCTCACTGCAACCTCCGCCTCCCAGGTTCAAGTGATTCTCCTGCCTCAGCCTCCCAAGTAGCTGGGACTACAGGCACGCACCACCATGGCTAATTTTTTTATATTTTTAGTAGAGACTGTGTTAGCCAGGATGGCTCGATCTCCTGACCTTGTGATCCGCCCGCCTCAGCCTCCAAAGTGCTGGGATTACAGGCGTGAGCCACCACACCTGGCCTGTTTTATTTATTTATTTATTTTTTAAAGCACGTTTAAAACATTCCCAGGCAGAACCAGGTGATTTTATAAAACCAGTCTATTTCTCCCCAACCACAGGGGCAGATGGGCCAGAAGCATTTTGCTGGTGGAAGGCACAGGATCTGCCCAGCCCACCGGCTCTCAGCCCTGTTTGCAGGGAAGCTAAGAAGGACTTCCGGAGGCAGTTTGACGTAGTGGTGAAGAGTTAGCCTGCCTGGGTTCAAATCCTCCCTCTGGCATTCACCGGCTGTGTGTGACCCTGGGTGAGTGACCTAACCTTTCTAGGTCTCGGTCCTTCATTTGAAAATGGCGGTAATGGCATCATCTTCCTTATTAGAAGATATGTTAGTAAGCACCTGGTACACACCTGATCAGTGTGGCAGGGATGGCCTAATTATTGTAAGGGATGGCCTTCCTCTTCACTTGTTGATCTGTGTATGAAATGTAAGCTTCATGGGGCCCCTGGTTTTTGCCTGTTTTGTTCACTTGTGTCCCTAGCACCTAAGACCCCCTGCACCGATCTATGTCTCCTTCCTCAGTGCCAATCCAAGGAGGAATTTCCAGACCTCATGGATTTTTGCAGCCCCTAAAACTGTAGTGACAATGATCTATTTTCATATCCAATGTTGGTTCGCACTGTATGTGAAGGAGTGAAGCTGGTGGGTGGGGGCTGGTGCAAGCGTTGGGGAAGGACGATGCCCACAGCCTCAGCCCAGGGGACGGTAGCGGTGGGGCCTGGGGGACTGGGAGAGCGGCTGCTTCCATTGTGCCCGAACTTCGGCCCAGTGCCCCTGGATCTTCCAGTTTTTCCAAAGAAGGTAAAAATACTGCTTTTGTTTGTTTTAAAAATCTTCTGATTTTTAAATGTTAGCAACTAGTTACAAATATATTTTTTAAATCACCATTTGAACCAATGCTGTGCGGGCCCATCTTGGCCTGTCTGGGCTGGATGGGAGCCACAGACCTTGGGCTGCAACACTCAGCCTAGGACTGCCAATCTCCAACGTCCCTCCCCAGCGAGGGCCCCGCTCATGCCACGGCCCTTCTGTGGCACTGCATGGTTCTGGACCTCCTGCCAGCCAGAGAAGTGAAAGTGAAGGGATGCCCTCCCACCCTGGGTCTCCTAAGGAAAAGGTCCCACATCATACTGACCAGGATATCAGGGAGATGGCAAAAAAGGGCACTGATGCTGCCAGCTGGAGGGTCCTCCAGTCCCGCAGGGCAAAGGCCAGGCCACCCAGTGCCGCCTGGCCTGCGCTGAAGGCACATCCCACCACCGTCATGGTGGCCGCCCTCCTGCTGGTCATGGTCCACTCCACCACTGCAGGATGCAGACACGTGCAGGTGAGGCCTCATGCGGCGGCCTGAGCCCCATTCTCTCCTGCCACCCCCGCCCCCATGGCAGCAGTGCGCTGAGCTGGGCACTCACTCAGTGTTAGTGAACTCAGAAGGATGCCGGCCATCCCAAAAGCGGCCACGAACCGCAGGCCACAGTAGATGACAAGTGTTGGGGCAAAGATGGTGCTGGTGCCCGCCACGGCCAACTGCAGGCAGCACCAGCTCAGCATCGGCTTCCGCCCAAACCTGTCAAAGGAGAGAAGCACACGGGGCCTGGAGAGGGGCCCCTGAGGACGTGGATATGTGGGCAGGCACTTGCCTTCTGGGAGTTCGACAACGCCAGGGGGTCTCCTGCAGGAGGCTCATCTTTCTTGGAACTTTTAGGGGTACACTCAGAGTGTTTTTGTTATAAAAGTGGCAGTACCTTGCCACGGGAGGGTGCAGTTCGGTCTCAATGTTTAAGAACATGGGGTTTGGGGCCGGGCACGGTGGTTCATGCCTGTAATCCCAGCACTTTGGGAGACTGAGGCTGGAGGATCACTTTAGGCCAGGAGTTCAGGACCAGCCTGGGCAACATAGTGAGACCTCAGTCTCTACTAAATAAATTTAAAAAATTAGCCAGGCGTCTGTGGTCCCAGCTACTTGGGAGGCTGAGGAGGGAGGATGGCTTGAGCCCAGGAGTTCAAGGCTGCAGTGAGCTATCATCATGCCTCTGCACTGCAGGCTGGACAACAGAGTGAGCGTCTGTCTCTAATAAATAAATAAAAAAGAACACAGGTTTGGGCATCAGATGCCTGGGTTTGAGCCCCAGCTCTCTCCTTCCTGGGTGACCCTGAGCATGTGACTCAACATCTCTGAGCCTCAGTTTCCCCATCTGTAACACAAGGGCATCCATAAGGACATGCCTCACGAGATTGCTATGAGAATCAAGACACGGGGCAAGGGGCTGGGGAGTGAGGAGGCTGAGACTTTGCAAGGCACTGCTCTCATCTGTGCGCTGTGAAAGGGGTGCTCATGGGGCGATACAGAGCCCTCGGCCCTGCCCAAGTGTCCTGGGCCGCGGTGGCCTCCAGGCTGGCTGAGCATGAACCGGAGACTGCATTTAGTGCCACTCAAGCCCATGCTGCTCAGAACGGAGATGCGAGGTGGACCTTGGCCATGCCTGTCTGAGCAGCATCCAGGAACAAGGACACTTGCTTCATCCTCACGACAACCGCATGGGCAGGTGTGAGGCCCCACTGCTGGGGGGAAACTGAGGCCCAGAGAAGGGAAGAGATCTACCTTGTAGAACAAGACTGGGTGTGGTAAGATTGGGATTCAGACCCAGGTAGTCAGACCCCAGAGCCAGTAGGGTGGTGGCAGGAGGGAGCGGGAAGGCAGTCCTCCATTCCTAAAATAATGACTGCAAGTCTGCCATGGTGCTGAGCTGGGCTCTGGGGCACAGTCCCTGGGTTCCTGTGTGCTTGTGGGGACATGGACAATAAACAAGACTTAAGCCAGCTAGTCATGGTCAGAGCCAGGCACGGTGATGAGGGAAGCAAGGAGGGGCTGGGATAATCATCCCTGGGGCTGGGCAGGAGTCTCTAGCTCCGTGGCCTGGGAGGGCCTCCCCAAGGAAGAGCATTGAGCTGTGGCCTGTGTGTGGGCACCAGGCAGCATCGGCAGGAGCTTCTGGGTGAAGCACAGTCACTGAGGCGCTCTGCAGGGGTGCAGGGGGCTCCAGGAGGAGGCTGGTGGAGCTGGGGGTGGGAGGAAGCCCAGCGCAGGGCAGGGGGTGGGCAGAAAGGGACTGTCCTCAGTGCAGTGGGGCCCTTGGAGGACTTCCGGCCAGCTTTTATTGACCAGATCAACCTCCAAGATTTTGCAAAGTCATCCAGTGCTGTGGCAGCGTGGACGGCCACTGTAGAGGACACCTGCGAGGGGTTGCAGCCTGCCTGGTGGGAGGAGATGGTGGCTTAGGCAAGGGGATGCTGTGGCAGGGAGGGGCTTGGGCTGAGTGTGTCCTAGAGGAAGAGCCAGGAGAGTGTGGGGTGAGGAAGGGAGGCCGGGGAAAGCGCAGGTGCAGAGGGGCCCATGGGTCGGGGGTCCGCGTCCTCTGATGGAGGCTGCTAGGGGAGTGAGCGGGGGTGGCGAGGAATCAGCAGCTCAGCTTCCACAACAGGAAGAGAGGGAGGAGGGGGAGCAGGAGGAGGGGGAGCAGGAAGAGGGGGAAGGGAAACAGCTTCCTGGGAGGTGGAAGGAAAACCAGCAGTGAGGATGTTCTGGAAGCCAAGAGAAGAAAGTATGTCACAGAGAACGCTTCTTCCCGCCAGCAGGCCTGGGTTTCAGTGTCACCTGCTATGAGACATATCCAGTCCTGCCAGCCGGCCCCGGCGTGCCCATCAGCTGTGCCCTGTTCCCTAGCCCCCCCCACGTTCCAAGGTGGCCTAACTTACTGACCTGTGTCCTGAGCCCTGCTTGGCTCCAAGCTGGAGAAGAGCAGGCACTTGTCTCCTAGCCTCCCTACCGCCCCTTCCCCCATCTCTGCTGGGGGTGTCCCTTGCACCTGGCCAGTGTTTGGCCGACGTGAGGCTTCTGGAAAGGCTTTGAGACTGGGGGACAAAGGACAGAGGAGAGGAGGATGGGGAGCCAGGACAGCTCTGAGGCACAGGGTCCAAGCACGGCCACATGGAGGAGGCCTATGACCTTCTGGCTGGAGTATGGAAGAGGGAATGGGGGCAGTGGGAGATGGTCTGGGGTGACCTCCCTGTGAGGGGAACCAGGCCAGGGTCTGGGGGGACTTGCTGAGGTGGGGACCCGGAACAGTCTGTGGGTTGGTGGCGATGGCCAGGGGAGGGAAGAAACAGAGGAGGCAGGAGGGAGATGGAAGGGGGATGGGGTGCTCGCCTGACATTTCTGAACCTTCTGCCCCATAGTCTTCAACTCTGTTTTGAGGGAGCTGGGAGCTGGGAGGAGCGGAGGCACTCACCGATAGGAGACGAGGCCCCAGATAAAGGAGCCCACCAGGATCCCGGACATGAAGATGGACTGGCTCAGGGGCTTCAAGCCCTGGGAGCTGCACACCAGGTCCCACTGCAAGAGGAGGGTGCAGTGGCTCAGCTCGGGGGGTGTGGAATCGTGGGGCTGGGTGTGGCCGAGGGACACCTGGCCAGCCTGAGCCCTTGGGGCCAGCCACCCACACTAGGGTCCCTGGACTCCCATTGCCGGGTCACAGACGTAGAAGGGACCTGCTGACCATGGGGCTACAACCCCCAAGGGAAGCCCAGCTGCAGGACAGAGTGTGGCCTGGCTCTGTGTCCGCCAGCTGTGTGGAGGCCTCTCCACGGGGCCCGGTGACCCCCTCATGCAGAGGACAGACTCTAATGGGCAGCCGGGCCTTGAAGGGGCAGAAGTGGTATGAAAATGAACAATTTCTGGGTAAAAAGAAGTGTGGCAGGCAATGTGTGGCTGTGTCCGGCAGTACCTGGCAGGGGTGGGCAGTGAGGTGGCAGGCAAGGTGGGCAGTGGGAGGCAGGGGCAGGGAATGGCTGGCAGGGGTGACATGACAGGCTCTGCTTCCACCTGTACTGAGTGCTGGCCAGGTGGATGTGGCAGAGCCACTGCCTCCGCTGGGCTATCCTCTCCTCTAGAGACGGAGCCATGACCTGGTCCTGTCATCAGCAGTGAGGGTGACTAGAGAGAGCTTGGCACAGTTCGCTGGGATTTTTACAGTGGCTCCAGCCCAGGGCCTGTCATCCTTTGCCTGAACACCCCACACCCGTCCCCAAGCCCGTCCTCCACTGAGGCCCGACAGCTCCCCCACCTGTCTCTTTCCCCTCCCACCCAGGCAGCTGCAGTAGCCTCCAGTGGGTCCCCCATGCCCTCACAGAGCTTGTCCACCATGCAAAGTGACCTCTTGAAAATGCAAGTCAGACCAAATCACTTCCATGCTCCAAACCCTCCAATGAGGATGACGATGATGAGGTTCTTTGCATTTAAAAGAAAATTCCAGGCACCGTGGCTCATGCCTGTAATTCCAGCACTTTGGAATGCCGGGGCTGGAGGATCCTTTCAGCTCAGGAATTCGAGACCAGTCTGGGCCATGTAGTCAGAGCTCGTATCTACTAAAAATTTTAAAAATTAGGCCAGGCGTGGTGGCTCATGCCTGTAATCCCAGCACTTTGAGAGGCTGAGGTGGGTGGATCACCAGAGGTCAGGAGTTCAAGACAAGCCTGACCAACACAGTGAAACCCCTTCTCTACTAAAAATACAAAAATTAGCCGGGAGTGGTTGTGCATGCCTGTAATCCCAGCTACTCGGGAGGCTGAGGCTGGAGAATTGCTTGGACCCAGGAGGCGGAGGTTGCAGTGAGCTGAGATTATGCCACTGCACTCCAGCCTGGACAATAGAACAAGATTCAGTGTCAAAAAAAAAAAAAAAATTAGCTGGGCATGGTAGTATGCACCTATAGTCCTAGCTACTGGGGAGGCCAAGCCACGAGGATCATTGGAGGCTGGGAGTTAGAGGCTGCAGTCAGTCATGTTTGCGCCACTGCACTCCAGCTTGGGTGACAGAGTGAGACTCTGTATCAGAAAAAAAAAAAAAAAAAAAAGAGAAAGAAAATCTCACTTCCAGAGCATGCCCCTGCACCTGCTTGTGGCCCCTTAGCACCTGTGCCCAGACGCACTGGGCCTTGTTCAGCTCCTTCAAATCCCAGACATGCTTCTATGCACGACCTTTGCTCTGTGGGGCGCCTGACCTTCACTGATTCCTCCCCTCACCATCCAAGTCTCAGTGTCAATGTTGCCTCTTTGGAGAGGCCATCCCCAACCATCTGCCTGAAGGAGGCTGCCCCTCCTCGCCCCTCGCAACCTTGCTTTTGTCCCCCATGCAGACTGCTGGGATTGAATCAGGCTCCAGGACACTCTAGTTGTGAAGCTTGGGACAGCCCCTTAACCTCTCTCTGTTTTCCTTTCCTCTGTTATTAAATGGGGACTGTCATAGGATCCATCCCACAAGACTGTGGCGAGGTTGTGGCAGCAGAGACCCATTGGAAATGTGTCTGCCGCTTCACAGGTACAGGGCGAGGCGGGGCTTTGCTGCTAGGAGGGGTTTAGATGTCAACTGAGTGAAGTCACCAGTGGAATGGATGCTTCTTGAAGGCTCCCTGCTCATCTTGGAACCAGAGCCCCGATCCGAATCTGGCCCATCATCACCAATCAGGAAATGGGCGTGGGGTGACCAGAAGTCTTTGCTTGGCTAATCTTTAGTCAGGTTCCTAAACCTTCTCCTGGGCCCATCTGGGTGCTTCCTCATAAAATCCAGTTTTAGCAAAGGACCCTGCTGAATCAGTTTAGTAAGAATCCCCTCTGACTCCAGCCTCGATATCCGATCAGGTTTCTCATCCTCCACCCACCTCTAGGGTGATGTCTGGTCACCCTGGCCTGTCTCAGCAAGAAGCCTGTTGGGTCAGTTCAGCCAGATCCCCCCTTACCCCTGACTTCCCCCTGCAGCTGAGTTGCCTGGGGTCATGGCTGATGGGTCATCAGGGCCGGGACCAGACGAGGCTGGCGAATGTCCAGGTGCCAGCATTCAGAGGTGCCTGTCCAGGTGACCCTGCACTTCCAGGAGCCAGGGCTGGCCCCATCTGTAGACTGATCCCTGCCGCCCACTCCCCTGTGTGTGGCTGACGAGGGGCTGAGAGGCTCGAGAGTGAGCAGGGTCTGAGGAAGCGAGTCCCTCCCAGGACTGGACCTTGGAGTCCAACCAACCTGATCCATGACTCTGACCTCCACTGGAGTGGCTCTGGGGGAGGCCCTACCTTGGCCACGATGGTGGAGGTGAAGACGCTGCGGTCATAGACCCAGCCGTCCACACACGGCTCCGTGTCGGCCTCACTCCAGCTGGTGGCCGTGGCATTGGGGTCCAAGAGCTGCCACTGTGGCTGGCGGAAGCGGCGGCATTGGTGGGGCTCCCAGTTGGGGCCTGGCGGGATGGAGATGGTCAGAAGGGCCTTGAGAGTCATGTTTGCGGGAACCGCAGAGCCGTTGTCCAGCATGTGTGTCCAGCATCGGTGGCCTGGGACAGCGGCTGAGAAGTTCTCCAGGAGCATCTGGGAAGGTATCACGAGGCAGGGGAGGATGAAGGTGAGGACCTGCAGGGTCTGGAAGAGGCCCATGCCTCCGGCTTGCTCCAAGAGCTTTGAGAATGCCATGAACAGAGCTGCCTCGGCTGAGCGGACAGCTGACCTAACTGCTGTTTGGAACTGGTTACAGCCACAAGATCCAGGGCCACCAGGACCTTCTGCCCTCCCACCCCTCGGCTGGGTTGAGGGTGGAGCACTGTCCAATAACCAGTTGAGTCGGTCCCAGGAAGCCCTTTGATGCCTCCGGGAAATTCCTCCTTCTCTTGTTTCCAGGAGTGACTGCGGATGCCCCAGCGCTCTGCGGAGGGGGTAACGGGACTAAGCTCACTCTACTCGGGCTGCCTGGGGCATCCGAACTGCCCACCAAATGTGGACCAGAGGGCTGAGCCACCTTCTGAGTTCTCCAGCACCAAAAGTGAAAGTCAGGCAGATTCTATTAAAAAAAGACAGGGTGCTTTGATGTTACTGAATTACAGTTTGGAAGAAATATCAACTGGGCTGTTGCCTCACTGAGTTGGTTAAAGTTTAATCTCAGCGTGGGCTTCTGAGTGAGGAAGGCAGTTCATGTCTCAGGACCTGAGGCCTCAGCCACTCCCCGCTGGCCAGTTGATCTCATTCTTAAATCTTTAGAATCTTCTACGCGAGGCCCTTTAAATCAGAAAACGGTCAGCCTAAACTTCATCCCTCCTGACAATTGTTCAAGGCTCTGAAGCCAGATGTGCGGCCTGGGAAGGGCCTTCCCTGGCTGGGGAGATGGTGCAGGTGGGCGTGGGAGAGGATGTGGGGTGGGCATGGGCTGGCAGGAGGGCCCAAGTCTGTGCTCTTTTCTTTCCTGATGTGAACCTCCTACCAGGCAGTGCCGGGGAGACCAGCTTGCAGACTCACTATTTCGGGAAGCTTCTATTCCGAGGTTTTAGGTTGCCTTTATTAGACAGTAAGCTCCCCCAGTGGAAACCATGGCTACCACTTCCTGGCTTCTCTTTGAAGCCCCTCGTGGGCCCGCAGCTGAGCAGGCGGGCAGTTGGGGAAGTGAGCAGAATCACGATGCTGTGACCCAGCCTCTGAGGCCAGCCCCGTTTCCAGGCTCTGCACGAGGTAGAGTGAAGCCAGCCCTCCCCCATGGCCATCTGGGTGGTGCCTCTTACTGTGCTGAGCTCTGGGCTGACCTCACTGCCTGCCCCCCTTCCTTCACTCCTTGTGGCAGCCCAGCAGAGAGACAAGGCAAATTCCCTTAAACAAGGAAACCGAGGCTCAGAGAGGACAAGGCAGCTCGCCCAAGGTCACTTGCCACAGTCCAGATCGGAGCCAGACGCCACAGCCTGAGCTTTCTCCGCTGCCCCTGGGCAGCTGCTGTGTGGTCTCCAGCCTGTCACGGACCAAATCCTGGCCAAAAGCTAGAATTCAGGATTTGGGTCAGAATGAGGGCCAGCCCGAAGTCACTTCCCAGAGCGCGAGAGGGAAGCGGCTGAGTCAGTTCCGGAAAGAAGTCCGAGAAGTGCTGGAAGTGTGGGTGAGGTGTGGGTGGGTGTCTGGACCCTGAACCTCTGAGAACCTCCCTGGAGGGCTTGGGGAACTCGGCCAGGATGGAGGCTGGCCAGGAAGCTGGGGAGCCGGATTCTAGGCCTGGGCTTCAAAGCTGGGGCTCCTTCTGTCTTCGGCCTCTCCAGGCAGGAAATCGTTACGAATTTTAAAATCGCAGAGAGGGACTGGGGGAGGTGGAGAACCAACCCAAATTAAAGCCCAGGAGGCCGCAGGAGAGGGACTCCTTGGACAGAGCCCCAGTCCAAAACAACCCAAAGGCCTAATCTAACGTGCAAAGAATTGCACCCTATTCCTGTTTTGAGCAAGCACCGAGCTGTTGGGGGTAGGCCTGGCCCTGAGATGTGGCCTTCCGTGGTGGCCTCCTCTCTCTGGCTCCTGGCTTCTCGCCTGCAGAGTGAAGTGTGTTTCTGTGTTGGTGTTTGCAAACCTCAGCATGTGCCAGAAGCCACTGGGGTGCTGGCTAGAACGCAATTTCTTGAGCGTCTGCTGCAGGGTGGGCTGGGCCCAGGAGTGAACATTTTAAAGTAAGTCCCCAACTGATTGCACCACACCGGGCCTGGGCCTTGCTTTGAAAATCTCTGGACTGGAGGTGGCTGCCGGAATCCAAGGTGTCCAGGAAGCCCTTCGATTCTTTCTCCTTCCTCCGTCCATATGCTTTCACGTTTTTTCTTCTTCCCTGCCCTTTGCCTGTCATGGACACCCCTAGGCTTTGCTTACAGCAGAAGGTCAAACCTCCTGGACCTGCCAGAAGGCTCCCGGAATCTCCAACTGACTTTCTGCTTCCAGGCCAAGGAATTTTTCATTTGTATTTTCTGTTTTTCTGAGGCTGCTGGGGGCAGGGCTTGGTGCAGCTGCTCTGCCACCTGGCGGTCACACCTGGGACTGTAGCCTTTCCCAAACTAGGCACATCTTGCCCAGGTGCCCATCCCTCAAGGGTCCTCAGGCAGGGGTGGGGAGAGAAGGGCTTGGGGAGGAAGGCAGGCAGCCCCCGATTATAGTTGTCAAGTCCTCTGGGGTGCCTCATTAAATTAATTTGTGTAATGTAAACCCCTGTTATTCATAGAACTAGAGTTGCTGTGGAGTTGACCTTCCTAGCCCAGGTTTCCCATCAATTAAACCAAAGACCAGCATGGCCCCCAAATGACCTTAGGCGGTTGCCTTCCCTGCTGTGAACTTCAGTATCTCCATCTCTAAGATAGGGCCTTCCACTTAAGGTAGTAAGATTAAATGAGATAATTAATGGGCCTGACAATAAATACTAGCCACCACAATCACCATCACAACAATCACTACCACCATCACCACCATCACCATCACCACAGTCACTACCACCATCACCACCATCACCGTCACCACAATCACTACCACCATCACCACCATCACCGTCACCACAATCACTACCACCATCACCACCACCATCACCGTCACCACAATCACTACCACCATCATCATTACCATCACCGTCACCACCGTCACCATCAGCACCATCACCATCACCACCACCGTCACTACCATCACCATCACCACCATCACCACCACCATCACCACCATTACCACCATCACCACCACCATCACCACCATCACTGTCATCACCACCACCACCATCACCACTGCCACTATCATCATTACCATCACCATCACCACTATCACCACCACCATCACCATCACTATCACCACCATCACCACCATCACCACCATCATCACCACCATCATCACCATCACCACCGTCACTATCATCATCACCATCACCATCACCATCACCACCACCATCACCATCATCACCACCATCACCATCACACCATCATCACTATCACCACCACCATCATCATCACCATCACCACCATCACCACCATCACTATCATCACCATCACCACCATCATCATCATTGTCACCATTACCACCACCATCATCATTATCACCACCACCACCATCACCACCATCACCACCACAATCATCACCACCACCATCATCACCATCATCATCACCATCATCACCACCATCACCATCACCACTACCATCAACACCACCATCATCACCATCACCAACATCATCACCACCATCATCACCATCACCACCATCACCACCATCACTATCATCACCATCACCACCATCACCACCATCATCATCATTGTCACCATTACCACTACCATTATCACTATCACCACCACCATCATCACCATCACCACCACCATCACCATCACCATCATCACTATCCGCACCACCATCATCACCATCACCACCATCACCACCATCATTATCATCACCATCACCACCATCACCACCATCATCATCATTGTCACCATTACCACTACCATTATCACTATCACCACCACCATCATCACCATCACCACCATCATCACCACCATCACCACCATCACCACCATCATCACCACCATCACCACCACCACCACCATCACCACCACCATCACCACCATCACCACCACCATCACCACCATCATCACCACCATCATCACCACCATCACCACCATCATCACCACCATCACCACCACCACCACCATCACCACCACCATCATCATCACCACCACCATCACCACCATCATCACCACCATCATCACCACCATCACCACCATCATCACCACCATCACCACCACCACCACCATCATCACCACCACCATCACCACCACCATCATCATCACCACCACCATCACCACCACCATCACCACCATCACCCTCACCACTACCATCATCACCACCATCAACACCACCATCATCACCATTACCACCATCATCATGATCACCCTCACCATCACTATCATCACCACCATCACCTTCACTATCATCACCATCATCATCATTACCACCACCATCATTACTACCACTGTCACAACCATCACCATGACCACCATCACCACCGCCATCACTATCACCACCATCACCATCACCATTACACCATTACCACAACCATCACAGCAGACCCATCGTTCTTCCTCTTTTTCTTTTCCAGTTGAAGCTGCAGTATTTCAGATCCAACTGGAATCACAGGGATTTCTTGTTTGACTCCTCCCTGAAATCCTGGAAGAATCTGGAGTCGGCAGAAGGTGAGGCTCTTTCTTAGTTTCATACTGCTGTAGGGACAGGGCTCTCCAGGGTCTCAGATCCTGACTCCAGTTTGATTGCTTTTTCCACTGTACCCTTGTAAAGATGCCCAATGATCCATCAGAAAGTCAAAGAAACATTAACCATAAAATATCAAATTATCCTCCTGCTCCAGAGAACAGGCCTCACCTCACTGAACAGGAGATATTGATGAGCCACATAAGGCCAAAAGCAGATCTCACCTCTTCAGTTCTTTAATTCCTCTTTGAGGGACATAAATTTGGGGACTACCCCTCCTCCACCAATAACACTACAAACTTAAATCATCTTTCTTCATTTTTGAATTCCTCTTCAATTCACTGCCCAGCAGCAGCTTAGAGCTCTTAGATCTTATTATGCCTTATAAGAACTCATTTTTGCGAATCTTCCTAAATTCACCCACGTGCCTTTTTGCAGGGAGGGAGGATGATAGGAACCTCCTTAACTCAATTTTCTTGTCTTTTCTTAAAGTGTACGTGTTGCAAAAATCACAGAATCATGTGAGGAATGAAAGGAAGGCCCCCTTTTCCCACCCTGACTCCAACAGTCCCACTGCTCAAAGGACCCCAGGTAAAACACCTATTTAAAACACCTACGTATTTAGAAATATGTCAACATAAATCATTATAATTAGTCATTTATACCTGAGAAGTCTTGATGTATACGATAACAACCAAAATGATCTCAAAGTGTGTAAAATGGCAAGTAAAAGTCCTTTTCTCCTCTAATCCCCAACTGCCTGGGGCAACTGCCACCAACAAGTTATACTCTTCCAGAAAAATCATAATGTACCTTCAAACACATTCTTAAAGTTTTAAAATTGTTCAATAGGTAGTAAATTCACATCGTTCAAAAATAGAAAACTTACGAACATGTGTAGAGTGAAGAGGCTCTCTCCCATCCCACCTCCACCCACCCTCAGGGAACCATTTTTAGTTTCTTGCGCATCCTTCCAGATTTTCTTTCTGAAAATATAAGCGAGGGGAGACGCACATTCTGATTTTACTCCTTTTACACAAAGGTACTCTTCCCCTTTGCGTTGATTTCCCACAACAGTGTACCTCGGACGCCTTTCCTCGTGCTTTGTGAACATCCTCCTTCCCATTTCACAGTAGCATGGTAACCCCCTGTATGGATTTACCATCACACATTTAACCCCCCTCCCGTTCATGGTCACTTGGACTGTGTCTAAAATTTTGATTTTTTGTTTGTTTGTTTGTTTTTGAGACAGAGTCTCACTTTGTCCCCTAGGCTGGAGTGCGATGGCATGATCTCGGCTCACTGCAACCTCTGGGTTCAAGTGATTCTTCTGCCTTAGCCTCCCAGAGTGCTGGGATTACACGCGCCTGCCACCAAGCCTGGCTAATTTTTGTATTTTTTGTAGAGATGGGATTTCATCATGTTGGTCAGTCTGGTCTCGAACTCCTGACCTCAGGTAATCTACCTGCCTCGGTCTTCCAAAGTGCTAGGATTACAGGCGTGAGCCACCTTGCCTCGCCCTAAAATTTTGATATTTCAAAAAATATTTTTAAAACTATGAAAAAAAGCTCCATATCACTGATCACTAGAGAAATGCAAATCAAAACCACAGTGAGAAACCATCTCACACCAGTCAGAATGGCTATTGATTAAAACATCAGAAAACAACAGATGCTGGCAAGGTTGTGAAGAAAAAGGAATGCTTATAAATCGCTGGTGGGAGTGTACATTAGTTCAACCCATTGTGCAAAGCAGTGTGGTGATTCCTCAAAGAGCTAAAAGCAGAACTACCATTCAACCCAGCAATTCCATTACTGGGCATATACCTAGAGGAATGTAAATCATTCTACCATAAAGACACATGCACATGTGTGTTCATTGCAGCACTAGTCACAATAACAAAGACATGGAATCATCTAAATGCCCATCCGTGGTAGATTGGATAAAGAAATTGTGCTACATATACGTGTGGAATACTATGCAGCCATAAAAAAGAACAAGATCATGTCTCTTGTGGGAACATGTGTTGAGCTACAGGCCATTATGCTCAGCAAACTAATGCAGGAACAGAAAACCAAATACCACATGTTCTCACATATAAGTGGGAGCTAAATGATGAGAACTCATGAACACAAAGAAGGGAACAACAGACAACACTGGGGCCCACTTGAGGGTGGAGAGTGAGCGGAGGGAGAGGAGCAGGAAAGATAACTATTGGGCACTGGGCTTAGTACCTGGGTGATGAAATCACCTGTACCAACAAACCCCATGACATGAGTTCCCCGATGTAACAAATCTTCACACGTACCCCCAGAACCTAAAATAAAAGTTAAAGCATTATTTAAAATGCTCGGATGAATACCTTTACATACATAATATTTCAAATGTTTGTTAGTATGTCTGTAGAATAAAATTCCAGAAGTAGGATTGCTTCCTTGAAGGGTGAGCGAGCCGTGGTTTTGAGAGGCAACCCACTGCCCTCCCCAAGGACATAGTCGCGTATCCTGTCCCCAGCTCCTTAACTCAGAAAGCCAGTGTCACAGTTGTGGGGTTTTCCCAATATCATGGATAAAAAGTGCTTTCTCGGTGTAGCTTTACTTTGCATTTCTTTTCTTATGAGTGAGGCTGAGCACCTTTTAATATATTTGAGATGCATTTGTATTTCTCTTTTTCTGTTATTTCTTCATATCCCTTACCTATTTCAATTGTAGGTTATTTCCTTACCAATATCTACAAACCCTATACAAATCAGGGAGACTGGATTTTTTTTTTTTTTTTTTTTTTTTTTGACAGAGTCTCACTCCGTCACCCAGGCTGGAATGCAGTGGTGCATTCGGGACTCACTGCAGACTCAACTTCCCAGGCTCAAGCCATCCTCCCACTACTGTGGGAGAGGGAGTAGGTGGTGCATATCTGTAGTCCCAGCTACTTGGGAAGCAATCCTCAGCCCCTCAAGTAGCTGGGACTACAGGTACACACGACCACACCCAACTGATTTTTGTATTTTTAGAAGAGACAGGGTTTCGCCATGTTGCTTAGGTTGGTCTCGAACTCCTGAGCTCAAGCAATCGTCCCACCTTGGCCTCCCAAAGTGCTGGGATTACAGGCGTGAGCCACCGTGCCCAGCCCACTTTGTCTTTTAACAACTCATGTTGTTATTGATATTTTTCTGCTTGCAGAATTTTTTTTGTAATTGAATTTATCATTTTCTTTTTTGATTTTTGGGTTTTAGTCATCATTAGAACAGCCCTCTCTACTCTATGGTGATAAAGGAATTGTTTCATGGTTGGATTTTTAAATCCAGAATGCTTGTTGGATTTGTCACTTTCCTCTCCAACACCTGTAGAGTTGACACTATGACTTTTCTTCTTAAATTTATGAATATGATGAATTATATTAATGGATTTCCTAATGCTGAACCACCTTTTCATTGGATGAAAGGGAAGCCGAGGCGGGGTGGCCAAGGCCGGGTGATCCGCCCGCCTCAGCCTCCCAAAGTGCTGGGATTATAGGCATGAACCACCATGCCCAGCCTATTTATTAGTCTTTTATGTAGAGGTTTTCATTAATCTTTACATGTGAGATTGGGCTGTAGTTTCCTTTCTTTTCTGGCAAAATCTCTACTCACTTCTAGAATGAAAGGATGGTTCAGTATCAGGAAATCCATTAATATAATTAATCATATTTATAGGTTTAAGTAGAGTTACACAGCCACACACAGAGCTGGACAGATTGTATTATTTCTTTAGTGTACTGCTAGGTTCTGTGTATTAATTTTTCTTTTTCTTTTTTTTTTGCAGTTTCCGGGAGATCAGGTTTTAACCAGTCTCACCTGTGGGCTTCATTTCCTCAAATGGGTCCAGACTGTCATGTGATCTTGGGCAGGGGTTTGTTCTCATTCTCACATGTGTCTCCATCACCATATGCCTGTTTGGACTTTGACCGGCTGCAAGAATCAGAGTGTCTGAAAACTGGTAGACTTACACAGCCACCCGCAGAGCTGTCCTGCAGGTCCTGCTCAAAGCAGGTGAGCTGAGGCTGGACTTGCCCTGAGCTCCAGTGATGGGGGTTCATTCTTTGCTATTTGGCTTCTGCTTATTTCCTTTCATTTTACCAGGAAGAGGTCCCCAAGCCTACTTTTCTGGTGCCTTCTGACACCACATACTGCAAGTACTCCAGCACTTCCCTGGCTTCAGGAACTCAAAGGGTCTACTGGGAGCAAGACAGAATTAGTGTTGAGGACTTTAGCACCCGCAGGGTAGCCTCCACTCAGTGACTGTTGGGACCTGGTGGATCAATACCCCAGCTCCCTGGCCCAAGTTGCTCACAGCAGTAACTTGCTCGATGCCACACCCTTTGCTGACTTTCCCGTCTCACTTCTCCTACCAGTGCTTCCTGGGTTCGCCTCCCAAATAGATGATTTATATTCAAATCTTTATTTTATATTGGCTTTGGAGGGGACCCAACTTAAGGCAGGGTTCCCAACCCTCTTTTGTGAGGTGTGACAGCTGGTTAGTGGTAGCCCTGCAATGACAAGCCTGCCCCCTGCTGATCACTGGCACCACCCCCTGGTCATGCTTAGAACAATTGCACAGGTGGGTGACCGGTGGGGTAGTGAGGCTCAGAGAAGTTAAACGGCTTCTCCAAGCGCAACAGCGAATGCACTTAGTTCTGAAAATAGTTTCCCAGCAATTTCCTTCCATCTAACAGATACACATCTGAAGGTTGTGAAAGAATTCATCATCATGTCAGCTCCACAAACATGTATTAAAAGTGTACAAGGTTCCAGGCCCCATGCTGGGCCCTGGAGACCCAAGGTGAACCAGCCAGGAGGTGCGTCCAGTGGGGAGACAGATGTAAAAACCACTGCATCAGGGCAGTATCAGCCAACTCAATACACCACAGGACAAAGGCCAAAAATGTAACTAGGAAGTACAGAGAAGAAAGAGCCGAGAGAAAGCACAGGTTTGAGAGGGTGTGGGGAGGTGAGGATGGGTGTTCCGAGAGCAAGAACAGCATGTGCAAAGGCCCTGAGGCCAGACCAGGAGAGATGGGGGAAGAGTGTCTGATTACTAGGAGAATGTCTTGGATGGATGAAAATGTAAGGTGGGCTTAGATGAGACAGGGCTACAGAGAGGAGAACCAGGGAAGAGGCTTTTCTGGCCTGAACTGGGCACAGACTGTGGAGATGGTGAGGAGAATGTGAATTCAACACATTTTAAAGAGATGAGGAACAGGCGCAGTGGCTCACGCCTGTAATCCCAGCACTTTGGGAGGCTGAGGCGGGCAGATCACTTAAGACCAGGAGTTCAAGACCAGCCTGGCCAACATGGTGAAACCCCATCTCTACTAAAAATACAAAAATTAGCTGGGCGTGGTAGCACTCGCCTGTCCCAGCTACTCGGGAGACTGTGACAGACGAATCGCTTGCACCTAGGAAGTGGAGGTTGCAGTGAGCCCTGATCGTGCCACTGCACTCCAGCCCAGAGGTGGATGGGCAGGGACTGCCTAGAGTGCTTCATGGTCCCAGCAAAGTCTTGCTGGCTCTTGTAGTGATCTCAATGGCATGCACAGAGTTCCAGAACTTCAGAGCATCTTTTTTTGGTAAGGCGGCAGCATCCTGACCTCTACCCGCCGAAGCATGCGCCTGTCCTGGTCACATGCTGGATTAACCTGTAAGCCTATTAACCATGGCTCAACATTCTCCGCCACCTTGAAAGGAGCCCCAGAGCTCCCTGGTTAGGGAGAGAGCTCCCAGCCTGGTCCCGAGGATGGCCACGTCTGACCTGGCCCTGAGCCACTGTCACAGGCAGCGGGGCATGACTCTCCAGTTGTCTGGAGCCTTTACCTTGACCCTGAGTGACCCGAGGGAGCCAAGTCCAACGGCAGCAGTGACCCCTGCTGAGTCATCTGGCCCCCAAGACACCCAAGGGTCCCTGGGCACCCACGCTGTGTCAGCTTCATGCAGAGGTCTCAGTGCTCACGAGGACCTTACTACAAGCTCTGAAGCCCCAGGGCCGTGTAGACGGCTACAGAACCTCATCTGACCAGGCTTCCCCCAAGAACAGAGCCAACTCCCAAAATTCTGGAGAGAGGTCTTCCCTGACCAAGTCCAGAGCTGTTGGGGTGTGTCCTGTCCAAGCAAAGCCACCTGCCAGCACTTTCCCTCTGGAGCAGCATGAAGGGCAGAGGGGGAACTACAGGCCAGGCTGACCTGGAAGCCAGCCTCCATCCTGCCCCTGGGCCTGGGGTTGGGACAGGGCCTCTTTCAGAGGCCTTGGGGGCAACTGTTCCTGGTGGGTTCCCACAGGTGCCCCCAGCACCCACAGGACATCAGGGCGTGGCAGGAAGCTGGGGCTTCCCTCTTCCCTTGCTGCTGCATCAGTGTCACTTGGGAGTTCTTTGGAAATGTAGAATCTCAGATTCCAACCCAGACCTCCAGAACCAGAATCTGAATTTACTAAGAGCCCCAAGTGATCTGTGTGCCCACTGAAGTTTAATACGCCCTGGCCTTGACCACTCTCCACAGCCACGACTGTTCCACACCTTCTGTCTCCTCAGAAGGGGTTTCCAGGAAGGGCTTTATGCTTATTTCCACGTCTGCCTCCCCATCAAAATATAAGCTCCTTATGGATGGGAACGTGTATCCCTAAAGCCTTCGGTGCCTGAGCCCTGCCTGCACACTGGAGGTGCCTACTCAGTGCTTGCTGAATAAGCGAGGGGATGTGTGTCACCATGCAGACTGGCAGCATGCCAGGGCCAAGTCCCTTTCTATCCTCTGCATCATCAGGCAATGGAACAAGGAACAGAGTGGCATATGAGAGCAAAGAGATGTGCCACCCCTGCCACAGCGCGCTAGGATTTGTTCTTTGCACAGACAACTGGAGAGGCAGAAGCCTGGGAGCCTATATTCCCCCCACCCCCCTTCCCACTCTCCCTGACACATGTGCCTTTGCCCTGGCGGCAGGTAGATTTCAGACCCTTCTCTTCGTTGGTCTCGACCCAGCTACAGACTGAGCTCACTCAGCCACTTCTTTGCCAACTAAGAATCCTGCCCTTAAGGAACCTACTGGGTGACATCGCCCAAGAGATGCAGGAACGCGAAGCTCTGGGTCACACAGGTCTCCTGACCACTTGCTCTCTGTTTTCCAGGGACGTGGAGGGGCTCGGGGTTCAGGATGGCTGATGGGGCACTCATTTATCTCCCCCAGCCAAGTCCAAGTGGATCAAAGAAGGAAATAGTCTGGCAGTCCCAGAGCAGCATGGGAAAGCTGAGAAATGGAAAACTAGGGAAAGAATCTGCATAAGACATAAAGGTCATAGGACAGACGGACAATGAAACCCACAGACAAAGGGACCCACACCCCATGCAGGAGGGAAAGGAGACCCAAGCCCCTGAACCTTCCTAGGAGGACAGCACTAGGTGAGAGGCTGCAGGGTGGTCACAGGCCAAGGACATCTGGGTAATTAACAGCGTCAGGGTGAGCAGATTGACTGTGTCCCACCCTTCCTCCACCAAACACCACTTGGCATTGAATTCCATGTTTGCCTGGAGGTCAAGGCGCAAGAACAGCTAAATGGAGTTCTGAAACTGCATACTAGGCCAGAGAAAAAGGGCAGCACCCCAGGTAACTTAAGCGTCCCACAGGGAAGCAGAACCCTTTACTCAGAAAATCAGATCCACCAGCTCCTCCTGGCCACAGGCCTCTTTCACTTGCCCACATGTCACAATTACTGTAGATAGGGCTCTCCAGCACAAAGATTTCTTGCATGGCTAAGCCAACAGGAATTCCCACTTAGCCTGAGGAAGGACATTCTAGGAAACAACAATTTTGTCCAGATCCCTCCCCGCACCATCTTCAAATATCAAGAGGCAACCAAGAAACACTAAAAATGCAAGAATTCAATGCACCGAAAGAGAGACACCAAACTCGACAAACAAAAGAACCAACACAGGAGGCCGATGAAATAATGCAGTAAACAGAAGAGAAAGGTAAAACAGCTGTACTTTCTATTTCCAGGGAAATTTGAGAGGACATCTATTTTTTAAAAGAAACAGATTCCTGAGAAAAGGAAACCTTTTCAGTTTTGGAAATTGCCAACTTGATGGACAAATTCTGAAACCACTAATTAATAGATTGAATAATGAGGGGAATACAGTGACCTGGAAGTTCTTGACAAAGGAGTTTCCTGGAACCCAGTGCAAAAGCACAGAGAGATGAAAAGGAAGAAAAGAAAGGACCTCTGAGCTGAAGAAGATGGAAATGTTTAGACTACAATGTCCCAGTAGCTTTGGGTAGCAAGGATGAAAAATTGGCACGTGCTTGGTGAAATGTCTAAACTCCAAGAATGGAAGTAGGTTTGTACATTAAATTTCCACTATAACTCTTCAATTTATAGGTTACCTTGGCCTTCATTCATCTTTTTCCTTCCCTTCCCTTCTTTTCCCTTTCCTTTCCTTTCTTTTCCTTCCCTTCCTTTCCTGTCTCTTTCTCTCTTTCTCTCCTTCTTTCTCTCTCTCTCTTTCTTCCTTCCTTCCTTCCTTTCCTTCTTTCCCTTCCCTCCCCTCCCTTTTTCTTTCTTTCTTTCTTTCTTGCTTTCTTGCTTTCTTGCTTTCCTTGGTTTCCTTTCTTTCCCCTCCCTCCCTCCCTCCCTCCCTCCCTTCCTCCCTTCCTTCCTTCCTTCCTTCCTTCCTTCCTTCCTTCCTTCCTTCCTTCCTTCCTTCCTTCCTTCCTTCCTTTATTCTTTCCTTCTTTCCCTCCCTCCTTCCCTCCCTCCCTCTCTCTCTCTTTCTTTCTATCTCAGAGACAGGGTCTTACTCTGTTGCCCAGGCTGGAGTGCAGTGGTGTGATCATGGTTCACTGCAGCCTCAAACTCCTGGGTTCAAGCAATCCTCCTGCCTTAGCCTCCCCAGTAGCTGGGACTACAGATGCAGCCATCATGACCAGCTAATTAAAAAAAATTTTTTTAAATAGAGATTGGGTCTCGCTATGTTTCCCACGCTGGTCTCCAACTCCTGCACTCAAATGATCCGCTCTCCATGGCTTCCCAAAGTGCTAGGATTGCAGGTGTGAGCCACCGTGCCCAGTCTCATTCATTATTTCAATCAGCAGATCTTTATTGACAACCTGAGGGCTCTGCCAATTCCTATGAAGGTAAAGGAGAATAAAACAGACATAGACCCTGACTTCAAAAGCCCCGTCTAACAGGGGAACAGATGAGAAAACAGGCAACTGCACCGGGGCCGAAACACCGGCTCGGAGTCCAGCTCTGCCTGTTACCAGCTCAGTAACTTCAGGGAAGTGACTGACCCTCTCCGTGCCTCAGTTTCCTTCCATGTACAATGTATAATAGTAGTTCCTGTCTCGTAGGTCGTTTTGAAGGTGTAAGTAGAGCACTTAGGACAGTGACCATACACAGCAAAAGGAAACACTAAGTGAGAGTTGGATAAATACGGAAAGACCGTGGTAAATGCTAACCATAAGGACCACCAGGGATGTGGGAATGTAACAGCAGTGCCTGACCCTCCTGGAGGGGTCCAGGGAGCTGCCCGGCCAGGCCTGGGCATCATCGTGCTGTAAGAAGCTTCCAGACCCGGGTTCACTTGAGTGGCCGCTGCCACCTCCCCGGGCCGGGGGGCCTCCGCTGTCCACCCAGTGCATGTGAAGCACATCAGGCTGCTGCCCCGGGCCCTCGGCTTGTCACTTCCTGTCCGGGTAATGCTGACAAAGACTGCGGTGTCACCAGGGCCCGGAGGAAGCTGCCCCAGCATGCTAGAGATTTCACAAGCGATTAGGTATTTCTGCTCATCCACACCCTGATTTCTTCTTAGCACATCACCCTTTCTCAGCCCCCAATGCCTCAGGCCAGGGCCAACTGGTGGGCGGGGAGGGCCCTGACAGATGAAGATGACGGGGTGTGGGAGGCTGCTGTGTCCTTCTGGAAGGGCGGCAGGGGAGGTGACTGTGAGGTGGGCTGGGACAAAGGGGTTCGGACCACACTCCCTTCTTGGGGCTTGCCCTCAGGGACACAGGGTGTGGGAGCAGAAGTGCCACCTCTGGGTGGGGGTCTTGGAAGCAGGGAAATTTGAATCTAGGTTTCTATGAGGCCCCAGGAGTACAGACACAACGTTCACTCGATGATTGTCTTCTTCCCTTGAAGGATTCTGTTACGGAAGCAGGAGCGGGGAGAGCCACAGTGATGCCATTTTAAATTCGGCTCCATCTCGACACAAACAGGCACATTCCTTGCCGGTCGTGACTCAGGGTCATCAGATAATTACATCTAGGAAGAACACAGCCTGAAGATGCCTGCAAGGACATGCTCCTACAACAGCAGAAAGTCCAGATGTCCCAATACCCATAACAATATACGCTTTCAAAAAATTATAGTTATGCTTTGATGTACTCACTCGTGAAGATGTCAAGGATAGCTTTCTTAAATCAATAGCATAATCATTGTTGTCATGCTGTCAGCCCAGCCGCACGTAGGCACAGCTTAGGGTAGTCTTTACACAGATAAGACCCCTATATAAGAGAAACTTAAGGACGGGGAGGTCCTCTGCTCACTTTCTGAGAATGCTCAAGGGTTTTTTTTTTTTGAAGCAGAGTCTCACTCTGTCGCCCAGGCTGGAGTGCAGGGTGCAATCTCGGCCCACTGCAACCTCTGCCTCCCAGGTTCAAGTGATTCTCCTGCCTCAGCTTCCTGAGTAGCTGGGATTACAAGCACGAGCCACTAGCCTGGCTAATTTTTGTATTTTTAGTAGAAATGGGGTCTCGCCATGTTGGCCAGGCTGGTCTTGAACTCCCGAACTCAAGTGATCCTCCCGCCTCAGCCTCCCAAAGTTCTGTGATTACAGGTGTGAGCCACGGCGCCAGGCCGGGAATGGAGGAGTTTTAATAAACTTGCTTCTTTCACTGCACTCTGTGACTTGCCTTGAATTCCTTCCTGTGCGAGATCCAAAAACCCTCTCTTAGGGTCTAGGATCAAGACCCCTTTTCTATTCTAGTCACAATTTCACTTCCTGACTTCCTCCTGCTTCTAGAACGATGAATATGGAACGCAGATGCTCCTCTTGAGGCGCTGGACATGTGGTCGGGAGGCCTGCAGCCAGGGCGGCACAGGGACTGGCAACCCATGAACCCGAGTGCCAGACGGGTTCCATCATGCCTAGATGCCTAGAACATCTCTGGCCACTGAGGCCTTGGGTCGGTGACTTCGGCCCCTAGGCAGGGTCCCCTGCAGAGTAGGGGCCTCCAGCTGCTGACAACGCAGGCAGACCAGAACCTGGAGCCAAGGACACAGCTGGACCCCAGAGCCTCTTGGAAGACTAAGGACAGGACATCCCAGCCCAGCAGGACCCGGGCACCTCTGGGCTCTCTCTGTAGCCACCAGGGAGCCCTCACCCTCAGAACTTTGTCTCTAGGACCTTGTCTTCACGTTTCTCCATCATCAGCCCTTTCTCTAGGACCTTGCTCACTGTCCTCCGAGTCCTGGGTAATGTCAGTTCCAGGCAGAAGGAGAAAATTCTCCAGGCTGGCCGTGCCCGGGAGGATGCGGTTGGTGATGAGAGGGAGAGGGGTGAAATGTTCTTTAGGGGTCCTCGGATCTTCAGAACCGGGGGTGAGCTTATATCTGACCCACTCCCCAGCCGCTGTCCTGAAAGGAGGGTGGGCGCCTTCTCCAAATGCCCCATCCTGGAGGGGAGCCCGTTTCACACTCCAGTGACCAGTACTCCCCTAACTCTGCCCTGGAAGGACAGTAACCGTCACACTTCGTGCTTCAGCTTCCCTGGCCTGGGGATACCAGCCACAGCAGCGGCACCCTAGTCTCAGGACAGGATTTCCACCCCCAAGGATGTTGAGTCTCCCTTGGTGCCCACACAGCAGGGGCCCTGGCGGAGGCTACGGCCCCTAAGCCAGTAAATGACAAAACAGCTGTAAGAGGCTCTGAGGCACCAGCACCAGGCAGGGCCAGGCCTGCGTTTCCTCCAGGGCACACGTTGAAAAGGTGACCCAGGGACACAACTGCCGCATCAACAACTGCCCTGCAGGGTGTAAGGGCTGAGACACTGGGACCGTGGCAGGAGCTCACAGCACAGACACTTGGCCAGGCAGCCACATTCAGACCCCAGCTCTGCCATTCACCGGCTCGCCTCAGTTTTCTCATCTGTAAAATGGGAACATTGGACTGATGGCATGGTGTGTGAGGATGAAGTGAGGCCACATCAGAAAAGCACTTAGGGGAGTGCCCAGCCACAAAGGAAGTGCCATGTGTATGCTTAATCAACTCATATCTGTTCCGGGGCTCCCAAATCCTCTAGGCCACAATAGCGCGAGAGCAAGACGCAGTCACAAAATAACGCATCCCTGACCCAGCAAGTGATCCTTGTCTTGCCTCAGAGCAGCGTTTTCCAAACCTGTGTAATTTACATGCCTTTCTGATTCTGCCACATCTCAGATCACGTGGACTATTATCTAATTCATGGTTTTCTCTCGGTGAACTGACTTCTAAACCATTTATGTGCCCCAGAATGTCTACAGCAACGACCACGATTGGAAAACCAGGATCACTCACCACAAAGAGAAGAAAACTGTAAAAATATCCTGTGCAAATGAAACAATTGTGACAGTTCTGGCTGGGTGCCTTCGCCTGCCAAGGGCGCCGAACTGAGGCCAGCGTTCTCTTTGTTTTTAAGAATAAGGCATTACTAGCCTCAGGAAGCAGATTCTCCTGCTCGAGTGACTTAAGGGGACTGAAAGAAAATTGCAAAGGGGGCCAGCCACGATGGCTCACACCTGTAATCGCAGCACTTTGGGAGGCCGAGGTGGGAGGATTGCTTGAGCCCAGGAGTTCAAGACCAGCCTGGGCAACATAGCAAGACCTCATCACGAAAACGGAACTCCTCAGTGCCTGCCACAACCAGCACAGGAAGCCACAGCCTCCACAGCAACGTCCCAGATGGCCAGGACTTGGCCGGCAACTGCCAGTTTCCCTAATTTTGGTCACAGTTTTTAATTTAGGATTAACTAAAGAAAGCCGGCCAGGCGCGGTGGCTCACGCCTGTAATCCCAGCACTTTGGGAGGCTGAGGCGGGCAGATCACGAGGTCAGGAGATCGAGACCATCCTAGCTAGCACAGTGAAACCCCGTCTCTACTAAAAATACAAAAATTAGCTGGGCGTGGTGATGTGTGTCTGTAGTCCCAGCTATTCAGGGGGCTGAGGGAGAAGAATCACTTGAACCTGGGAGGCGGAGGTTGCAGTGAGCCGAGATCACACCACTGTGCCCCAGCCTGGGTGACAGAACAAAACAACAACAAAAAAAGAAGACCTGTCTCAGAAAAAAAAAAAAAAAGAAAGAAAGAAAGAGAAAGAAAAGAAAGAAAAGAGAAAGAAAAGAAAGAAAGAAAGAAAAGAAAAGAAAGCCAACCTGCTCCCTACCCAGACTCCCAAGAGGCCCTACAGCTTCCCCACGTGCCAGCCGCACCAGGGCACAGCCAAGCCCGCCACCTTTCCCACTGTCTGGTGTCCTCACTCCCCGGCCACCTTTGAGTCACTGCCAAACAAGTGACAGTGATTGACTCCCTGGCTCTAGCAAATTCTGAACGAACAGCTTTGCTTGTTCTCATTTGGTTGGTCTTCGCTTATTTTCACAGTAGTAAAAATAACGACAAATTTTTGCATATAGTGAGAGCCTCATAAATAAAGTTAACTTCTACTGGGGCTTTTACATGATGCAGACTTTATGATCGATATCAAACTTAATCCTTATTTACACATGAGAAAACTAAGGCTCATAGAGGTTAAGAAATTCGCTGAGGTGGCCAGGCACGGTGACTCATGCCTGTAATCCTAGCACTCTGGGAGGCTGAGGAAGGAGGATTGCTTGAGGCCCAGGAGACCAGCCATGCAACATAGTATGACTTCACCTCTACTAAAAATAAAAAATAAAAAAATAAAAAACCCTAGCTAGGCGTGATGGCACATGCCTGTAGTCCTAGCTTGAGGTAGGAGGATGGCTTGGACCCCAGGAGTTTGAGGCTGCAGTTAGCTATGATCACACCACTGTACTCCAGCCTGGGCGACGCAGTGAGACCCTGTCTCAAAAAGAAAAGGAAAGAAATTTGCCAAGGTCACATAGCCAAGGAATGATGGAGCCAGGACTTGAACGCAGACAGTTGAATTCCAGGGTCCTTGTCTTAAGGCCTTGTTATGAGACCTCCTTGCTGGCAGTGGTTCCTGTGGTGAGTATAAGCTGAGAGGTTTTCAGAAAGAACTTGAATTTTGGCTTTATATACTTATCTATGATTTGAATTTTTTTTTCTTCCCAAAGAGTACATCCAATTGTCATTATAAACCAAAACCTCTGTCCCTGAACTTCTGTTCCGTAGCCACCTGATGAAGCCAGGAAGGTGCATGGCCTCCAGAGAGGTTCTGGGTTGGCCAGAATTAAAGGAAAGGGACCAGGGCTTGGGAGAACTGATACCTTAACCACTCAGAGCCCTCATTCAATGCACACAGTACTTCTGCCCATTTCTTGAGGTCTTCTTGGATTTCTTTCATCTATATTTTATAGTTTCACCATACAGAACCTGCACATATTTTGTTAGATTTATGCCCAAGTATTTCAGTTTTTGGAGTTAATAACACTTTAAATTTTTAGTTTTCAATTGTTTATTGCTAGTGTAGAAATGTAATTGACTTTTGTATGTTGACCTTGTATCTATGATCTTGCTAAACCCTTATGTTACAGGAAGGTTTCTATTTGTCTGTTTGTTTTGTAAGTCCTTGGGATTTTCTGCAGAGACAATCATTTTGGATACAAATAGAGACAGTTGATGAGTCACACTCATCATGGTCCTTCAGGTCTCCCCACACAGTCCTCATCCCTGGGAGCAGGCAGAATGCCAGGGGCTAACCCTACACTCTGGTTCATTCATTCATTCATTCATGCTATAGACATTTCCCGAGTGCGTGCTGTGTAGCAGGCCCCGGGATACGACACAAAGCCCTGCCTCACGGAGTCATCATTCTTGCAGCAGAAGAGAGGCAACAAGCAATAAATATTCAAAGATGGAATCGAGGGTGGGGATGACAGAGCAGAAGGGATCAAGAGAGGCCAGGGTGCCTGACCAACATGGTGAAACCCCATCTCTACTAAAATACAAAAATTAGCCGGGCATGGTAGTGCACACTTATAGTCTCAGCTACTCGGGAGGCTGAGGCAGGAGAATCGCTTGAACCCAGGAGGCGGAGGTTGCAGTGAGCCAAGATTGTGCCACTGCACTCCAGCCTGGGTGACAGAGCGAGACTTCCTCTCAAAAAATAAAATAAAAAATAAAAAAGAGAGGGGCTGGGGGATTCCTGTAATGCAGGTGGTGAAGGAAAGTCTCTGAAAAGGTGGCATTTGAGCAGAGACTGGAATGAAATAGTGGGGGGAGCCATTTGGCTCACTTTACCATTTGTAGTCTGTGCTGCTGTTCCCTCCCCGCCGCCTCCTTTAGGACCAAAACCAGCCCAGCTCAGAGCTGGCACAAAGGGACCCCTGAAGGGTCATCCCAGCTCAGAGCTCCCTTAGGATAGTCTGGGGCCTCTCTGGCAACCATCTCAGTTCAGCTGCTCCCCTGCCCATCCAAGTCCCTTCTTTCCTCCCCAGTGTCCTGACTCCTGCCCCCAAATCTGCTTCCTTCCCTGGGAATTCCAGCCTACCATGGTGCATGGAGCTTTCTTGGCTCTGCTCAGCAGAGCTCCTGAAACAGCTGGAAAAAAAAGGTGAAACTTGCAAAAGGTCACGTTTGCAGAAAATTGTAAAATCTGTTTGCTTTGAGTGGCTGTGATCTCTGTTCATTATAGTGTTTTCTTTTTATTTAGCTTTCTAAGTTTCAAAGTTAACTTGATAGTTTTTTTTTTTTTTAGTTTTAGACAAAATAATATTTTCGAAGCCACAAAAGCACAGATGTATTGAAACGAAAGTACACACCAAAAAGTGGGTGCAGGCTTGAGTAAGCGGCCCAAGAGCTCACCTAAATAATTTTATCTGGTCATCCATGGACTTGTATGGGGTGTGCAAATACATGGGGTGGAAGGGGGTATTAGTCTTCAAATCAGACATATCATTTGTAAGGACCCAATACATATTTGTTGAATGAATGAATGAAATCATGGAACAGGTGAGTTAGTGAATACACCAGGACATCCCTCCCAGTCATCACAGCCCAACTCTTCTGCCTCAGTCTGTGGTCAACATCTCTGCCGTCCCTTTGCTCTCCTGTGCTCTGGCTACCTCTCTAGGTTCCTGCCACCACCCTCTGCTTTGCCTGTGATATGCAGCTAGCAGGCCTCGCCACTGCCCCCCAGATGGCTAAGAGGCCTGCAGAGAGCAGGGGAGTTACAAACCTCGCCCCCTTCTCCAGGATCTTTGGCGGCGCTCCCTCTCCCTGGGGGATGTTCCCTGGGGATGACAGTTCCCAGACTGGCTGCTGAGTTTCAAAAGCCTTCCCTGCGAGGGTGGTGGGGAGAGTGACTCCAGAACGTGGCTGGGGCTCGGTCTCCTGAGTGATCCATTTGTAAATCTTCCTCCTTCTGCCTGCTGTCCCCAAAGGGCAATTTAAATCCTCCCAGCATCCCTGCTTCCCTCAGAGAGAGGAATACTTGAATTCCGGTCTTGCCGCCTGCCAGCAGCACTAAGGAGAGAAGAAATTAAGGGGAAGGTGGGAGGCGCTAGCTAGAGTGGGCGCCTGGATTATTGGTGGATGTGCCTCTGTGTGTCGGAGTCCCTGTACTGTGGAGTCAGGGCGTCAAGCTAAGTGGAAGCAGGCGGTAGTAGAGCCCTGATGGCCCGCCTGGTGTGGCTGCGGATTTCTTCTTCTTTCGTGAGGGTGATTCAGGGGCACCAGGGGACTTTTCTCCTCTGTGGCTGTGTCAGCCCTCGCTTCCCCTCTCGGTGCCAGGAACCCCCTCCCTGTTGCTGTCCAGCATGTTGCCTCTGGGCCCCCATCGGTGGGGTACTTTGTTCCCCAGGATGGGAAGGAGGGAGGGGGGCAGCCAACACCTACCCATGGGGACAAGGACAGCACGTGAGGTAGCAGCTCTCAGGAACCAGCGCTCCCGGGTGAGCACAGGGGCTGTGTGAGCAGGGCCCTTACGACATGCACAGCACCAGCTGGGTTTGTTGTTTCACAGTGACAAGAAAGGAACACGAAGCTTGGCTTTGCAAGGACACAGCCTGGGGGAGGGGGCGCATCTCGCATTATCACTGTGTGACCTGGGCCAATTATTTCACCTCTAGAAGCCTCACTTTCAGCGCCTGGAAATCGAGATGCAAAAGGTAGCTGTTGTGAGGCTTCCTAAAGATAACATAGGTGAGGCTTGGAGCAGAGACCCTGGCTCCCAGAGGACCCCCCAATGAGTGACGAAAGAGCTATTGGGTTTGTCAACCTGACATCAGTCACCCTAGGGGCTTAAGGGGTGGGTGGTGTTCATGTCCAACAAGAAAACTGAGGCTGGCACAGCTCCATGAAGACCTGGGGTTGGGCTCTCCCAGTCTCAGCCAGGCCTGTCCCAGCTCACCCCCCAACCTGGCCAAGGTGCTGGTCCGCTCTCTCCTTCTGCACCTGCCTTCCAAGGATATGTCTCTCAGTCTCTTTCTCTCTCTCTCTCTCTCTCTCTCTCTCTGTGTGTGTGTGTGTGTCTGTGTGTATATATTCTTTTTTCTTCCTTTTGTTTACAAATCATAGGCCCTGGCCATTTCCACTAACAATATTTCTTGGAACTCATTTCATATCAGCACATACAGGGTATCCTGACTCTTCTTTAAGCCTGAGTGATACTCCACCCTATGGATGTATGTAATTCGTTTTTTACAGGTGAGGATATTTATCAGTCAATTCCCAGATGAGTGGCCAGCTTGTGTGTGGGGGAGGGTGTGATTCTGCAAACTGGCCTCTCAGCATCCTCGCCTCATGCAGCTCTCCTCTGATAAGTGGGCATCTTTTTGGCTGTGTAACAGCTTGCTTTGTAAATCTCTTCTGCCCATTCTACCCTCCCCACATTAGGCTGATGGCCATTGTCTTGTTGATTTGTGGATGTTCCTTATAGTCCTGTCTGAGATATGAGTTACAAATATTCTCCCAGTTGGTCATTCAGACTTGGCACTTCTCCACTCTCTGCTAAAGACTACACCCTGTGCTTTCTCTCTTTGTAAAATATTCCCACAGCAATTAGCACAGTGCTTTGCACACGGTAGATGATCAATAAATGCTCATCAATTCGATTAATGGTGGGAAAACTTTCTTTACTAGTTGTCATCATATCTAAAGATTTTGAAGCGTTATACTACCGTTTTATGTTTATTTCTTTATAATTATATACTTATAACCCTGTTCTAATATATTAAGTATGAAAGATATTTAAAGAATGGCAATATAAAAGAATGAGCTAAAAATAAATGTAAATGGAAGTTCTGATATTTCTTCCCATATCCCAGCAAATTGTCTGGCACCACTTACTTAGAGACTTCTGAATTGGAGGCAGTCACACAGACACATCTGGTTTCCTGTGAACTTCAGCATAACCGTGATGTGAATTGGCTTGGCCTGTGGGGTTTGTTGGGAAATGCTGGGCTGTCTCCCCAAAGTCCAACACCAGGCACTTCTGAGCCACCATGGGAACCCAGACCACACTTGCCAAGAGTACAGGAAGAGGGCAGCCATGGGGAGTGGGAATGGTGAGGTACAAGAGGTGCCAATCTGGGGTGCAGTAGTTCAGGACTCCAGCAGTATGAGGCCCATGGGAAGTGACAGGTGGTGATGGCCACTGTGACGGCCTGGCCCAGTTTGCAATACACTCCATCACAGCAGGGAAGCTGCAGAAGAAGGCCACACCAGGAGAGGTGGGTGCTAGGGTCTGAATGTCCCCTTCAAAACTCATGTTGAAATTTAATTGCCACTGTGATGGTATTGGGAGGTGAAGCCTTTAAGAGGTAATTGGGTCATGGGGTCCCACCCTCATGAATGGATTAATCCTGTTATCATGAGAGTGGGATTGTTATCTCAAGAGTGGTTTGTTATAAAGCAGGACTAGCCCTTGGTGCTCCTCTCTTTCCCCCAAGCTCTCTTGCCCTTCCACCTTCTGCCATAAGGTGATGCAGCATGAAAGCCCTCGCCAGATGCCCACACCTTGATACTGGACTTCCCAACCTCCAGAACTGGGAGAAATGAATTTCTGTTTTTATAAATCACCCAGTCTCAGGTACTCTGTCATAGCAGTAGAAAGCAGATAAGACAGTGGGCAAAGAAAAAGGCTAGCAGCCCTGATGTCGGACCCTGGGGGATTCCCTCCTGCAGCCTCACAGAAGAGACCTAAGTTCATTCTCATGCTAGTCTCAGCCACTTCCACCAGGAAGCACAGCCAGCAGTGACTGCGGAAGGTGCTGCCCATGACAGCAGCCAGCAGGGAGCTCCCTCTTCAGCACCAACAGCCTCCCTGACCTGGCCACAGAAATGGCATTTGCTGCAAGACCAGGAGCAGAGAACAGAGCCCACAGCTTGACACGGGGCCAAGGGAAGCTCAACTGTTAGACGGCTGGCTGCTTGCAAGTCCTCCCCCTAACTGCCCACCTGTGAGCAGGGCCTGTGGCAACTGCTTCGAGTCCCGGGAATCACACACCAGGCCCCACTGAAATGGCAGGGGACACGGATCTTCTGTGGAGGGAGCAGGAGAGGAGATCCGGGCCACTTCCCTGTGTGATCTGTCTCAGAGAGGCAGTGCCATGGCCAGCCCTTCTCTTCCCTTTGTCCTCGCTGCCTTTTTTGTAAGTTCAATTCTTGCTGGCCCTGCCCCTCACTGATGCTCTTGGTCCTTCCAGAATTACTTGCTGTCCTTTAAGTCTGGGGCACCCACCTTTCCTTAAATCCTACTGATTCCTGCATTGCCTCTCCTGCTGTGGCTCTTCTTGCCCTTTGCTGAGTGGGCCTGTGCCTGCTGCATGCCATGCGCTGTGCTCAGTGTCATCCCCACCTCATCGCATGTCTTCCTCCTACCTTGGTGGAGGGCAGCAAGTTGGTACTACAATTACCTGAGGCACCGAGAGGCCAAGTAAGTTGCCCAACATCACACAGCCAGAAGGTGGTCAAGCCAAGATTTGAGTCCAGGTCACTGGCCTCCAAGGCTCATGCTTTGACCCACCATGTCACTTCCTAAGAGAACAGAGCTAGGCTTGCATGGATGCCAATTAATGTTTGTTGAGTGAATGAGTAAATAATTTTGGTGCCGTTTGTCTTCCATTTTCACCTCCAGAAACACTCTGCATCCTTCCACACCCGCACTGTGTCCCAGGAGACAGACCTGTATGGAAGGCAGCAGCGGACACCCTCCCCGGCATGAAGGGCCTGGGAGATATCCAAGCAGCTACAGTCTGTGGGGCATGGTGGGGACTCACATCTCAGTGGCAATGGTGGAGTAAAAGGTTCCTGTTGTGCACCGTCTGGCCACAGGCTTCGTGTCCTGTACCAGCACCTGCCCCTTGCTTGTGTAAAAACTGTCACTGCAGATTCAGGAATAACCAGGATTTCTCTGGCTGATGTGAGTCCAGGGGGATGAAGACACCCACGAGGGCACCGCGATGGAAGTTTTGCTCGGCGTTTGGGGTGGGAGCAGTGTCATTGTCAAGTTCAGAGACAGATGCCCAGAAGTTCTCCACCAGATGGTGAGATGTCAGCAGCGTGCCAGGGAAGATGATGGCTGGGTCCAGGAGGTCAGCAGAGGCCATGGGTCCCGGAGGAGGAGCTCAGGTATCCAGGTGAGCTGAGAGCAAGGAGGGGCCCTGGGCAGGTGTGTCTTCTTCCTGCAGCCGCTGTAACAATAACCACCAATGCGGTGGCTTAAAATCACACACCTTTATTCTCTAACAGTCTTGAATCCAGGAGTCCAAAATCAGCCTCCCTGGGCTGACACCAAGGTGGCAGCAGGGACTTGCACCCTCCAGAGGCTCTGGGGAGAGCCTATCCTCACCTCCTCCGGCTTCCAAGCCATGCTCCTGGCTTCAGTGCTCAGTGACCAAATCTCCCTCCACCTCCCTCTTAGAAGGACACTTGTGATTACATTTAGGGACCTCTCAGATAATGCGGGATAATCTCCCTTAATCTCAAGAACCTGAACTTAATCACATCTGCAAAGTCTCTGTTGCCATATAAGGGAACATTCGCAGGTTCCAGGGATTAGGACCTGAACATATTTGGGGGGCATTCTTCTGCCAATCACAGAGGGCAACGCCAAGCAGGCAAGAAGCTCTGAAGACCCAGGTGGTTGGGCTGTCGTGGCTCGTTTTCACAGAGTCTGTGAGGCACAGTGGCTGGGATGCTTTGGTGACCCCAGGGCACTGCAGACTGTCCTGAGGGCTGCTTTGGGGAGCACCTCCAGGTCCGGAGCTGCTGGCTGAAGGTGAGTACTCTGTGGCAGACCCAGGTGATAAGCACAAGAATAAAGTCCCATTTCTTTTAAAGTTTCACTTTCAGAGTAAGATCAAAAGGGAAATGAGAAAAGTGGTCCTTTCCAATGCTGTGGGCTGGGCTGGTTGAGGCCACTGTGGGGACCGTCACACAGTCTATAGCAGCAGTCGGATCTCAGAGTGCCTGGGCAAGTCCTAAGCTCCCGGTGTTCGGCATCTGAACGGCGTCTTCCAGAGGCCCTGTGTCTGAGACAGCCCCACCCCCTCCCTCCCACCCCAAGCTCTGGCTCTGGGTGCCGAGGACAGAGTCGTCAATGGGACTATTTTGTTTTCCCAGACGGGGCCCTGGTGAGACCCACCCATCTCCAGAGGGGGGCTTAGCCAAGGTCGTGGTGATTTCTCCATTGGTTCTGCAGCTATCACTAACAAGGAAGTGCCTGAGCACTGTGGGGAGGGCCCCCGTGGGGATCAGACCCCCGCCCTAGGCCTCCGTGGCAGCTGGGGCTTGGGGGAGTCATGACGGGCAAATACCCGCATGTTCCGGGGACGACGGACGTGCTGGCCCCAGACTCCGCAGCAGTGCAACCAGCAAGATGCAGGGAGGAGGAGGTAGCAAGAAAACAGCAAAAAGCCTAAAAAGCAAAGAAGAAGAAAGGAAATAAAGGGAAAGGAGGGGAAGAGACACAGGGCTCGCTGCTTACCCAGCACTGAGCGCCTCTCTGGCCGGCGAGATGCACCTCATAGCCGCCCTTCAGTTCCCCTCCAGTCCCTGGGAGGAAACAAGAAGGTGGATCCATTCTCGGGCCACAACCTCAAGTGAGAAATAAATAGAGCCTGTTTTGCTCGTGCTTGTAATTCATCTCCATCCACAATTTCATCCTCTGTTCTCTCTGAGCTCACTCAGCCTGTCCCTGAGTTTGGGGACTTGTTAAATGCTGGGAGCCTGGGTCCAGGGCTCCTACTGAGCCCTCGAGGCCACCGCCTGCTGTGCCTACCGTCCCATTTGTTGTGGGCCTCATCTAGGCAGGTGACAGCTGGATCCACCTTATTCCAGCCTCCTTCTGGTCCAGTTCCAGTGATTTTTTTGAGTGTTCTTGAAGGCAGCCTTTGAGGAGGAAAAAGACTTCAGAAATAGTTTGGTTTTTAAAGTTGTTTTTTAGGCCAGGCTCGGTGGCTCGCACCTGTAATCCCAGTACTTTGGGAGGCCGAGGTGAGAGGATCACTTGAGCCCAGGAGGTCAAGACCAGCCTGGACAACACAGTGAAACCCTGTCTCGCAAAAAAATATAAAAATTAGCCGGGCATGATGGCATGCACCTGTAGTCGCAGCTGCTCAGGAGGCTGAGGTGGGTAGATTGCTTGAGCCTGACAGGTGGAGGCTGAGGGAGGCATGATCACACCACTGTACTCCAGCCTGGGCAACAGAGGCGAGATCCTGTCTCAAAAATAAATAAATAAATAAATAAATAAATAAATAAATAAATAAATATAAGTAAAGTTGATTTTTAAGCCCTAATTCTTCCTTGAACTTTTAGCTCTATCGCTTTTATAAAAATTGTGGTAAGAACACTTAACACAAGATCGACTCTCTCGACAAGCTTCTAAGTGTGCAGTGTGGTACTGTTAACTGTGGGCCCTGTGCTGTGTGCATCTCCGGAACTTTACGCCTCGTATAATTGAAACTCTATACCTATTGAACAGCAACTGCCCGTTCCTCTACCCGCCCTCCGTGAGCTTTCAAATGCAACTTACAAATCTTATTCTATGAATAGATCCGGCAAATTTCAATCATCATTTATAAGGAGGAATTTAATTAATGTTTGTATTATTTACCTACTTAGTTAATTTAAATTCCTTTAAACATTTTAAGCTGCAATCAAAATGTATTATATTCCATTTTCTAAGTTTTTCAATTATCTGACTAACAAATCTTCCCAAGTCATTACGTGATGCTTATAAATCAAATACATTACATGTATAATTATGGTGATTTTTAAATATTCAAAAACTGTTTACCAACTTGGTAAGATTTCAACCTGTAGCCACAGAGGATGATTGTTGGTGTCAGGTTAGTTGGTTGAAGGGATCATGGGTTGAGCTCATGGGTTACTGAAAGGGCTCCGAAATCCATGACTCAAGAGCACATTTAAAATTAGAATCACACGTCTGATGTGAAGACTCAAATATGCCAAATTCTCTTAAACTTTGTAAGTTCTTAAAATGCCAAAGATGTATATTTCTGAACTTAGCACAAAAATATAAATGCTGTCATTTTGATCTACTTCATCATTGCTATACTTGATTCTGGATGTCTCTGTGTTAAAACCGTTTTCTAAACAGATGTGGGGTTCCCTTCTCAAGCACGTTTCTGCTCAGCTACATGGAATTTCTGAATATTCTGTTTCAACCCCGACTGGCGGATGGTAATTCAGTTCTGACAGCCGCCTAGAGTTAGTGTCAGACTCCACGGGCTTGAGGACGTGGTTCCCAGCAAGACGGCCCCCACTTCAGATACCAGCAGCAAGTTCAGGGGTCCCCAGGCCACTTGCACTTTTGACTGGCTACAAATTCAGGAGTTCCCACAAACCCCTCAGGTTCAATAAATTGCTGCAACAACTCACAGAACTCAGGGAAGCACTGTACTTACAATAACAGTTTTATTATAAAATATACAGATTGGGGCTGGCCAGACGCAGAGATGTGCGGGACAAGGTCCGGGGGTGTCCTGAACCCCGAGCCTCATGCCTTCTCTCTAGGGAACCAGGCAGCTCAGCTACCTGGGACATCCATGTGATCACCAGCCATGCCCTCTCTCTGGGGAACCAGGCAGCTCACCTACCTGGGACATCTATGTGCTCATCAGCCAGGAAGCTCCCCGGTGCTTCAGTGTTCAGAGCTGTTACAAGATTTCACTGGGGTGATTCCAGTTCAAGGCTCTCTTAAGTAAAGCTGGTCTCGACACTCATGGAATAATGTCTTGGGGGACATCCACACTCATTCCTTTGTGTTAAAAGACAAACTTGAGCACATTAAAATTTGTAATAAGTTTATTTGAACAGTCAGCAATTCATGAATCGAGCAGCACTGGATCTAGAGCTACTCAGGACTCCGCCAAGGGGCCATGAGGGGGAAGCTCTTATGAGAGGTTTGCAAAAGCCAGACAAAGAAAACATTTGGTTAATTAAAGTGGAAAGTCCCTAGTTAGAGGTTACTTGGCAGTTTCTCATTGGTTGTGCTTGAGTCTCTTGGTTTCCTAGACTGGGACGATTCACCCTGCGTTGGGTTTCCGTTTGCAGGGAGAATCCGCCGTTGCCTCTCACCTGGGACAACACAGAGAACAGCTTGGTCCTAACCCACAGAACCTGTGAGTGTTACCTTATATGCAAAAGGGACTTTGCAGCTGAGACCGAGTTCGGGATCTGGAGGTGGGGGATGATCCTGAGGGGCTGGAAGGAATCACAGGGGTCCTCCGAAGAGAGAAGCTGATGTGCAGACGGAAGCTGAGAGACTGGCAGACGCCAGGCTGCTGGCTTTGAAGATGGAGGAGAGGCTTCCAGTAGCGGGGACCCCCAGAGCTTCCAGAAAGAACTGGCCCCACTGCCGCCTTCATCTTAGCCCAGTGAGACCCACTTCAGACTTCTGACCCCCAGAACTGTAAGATAATAAGTCAGTGCTGCTCTTAAGCCACTACACTGGTGGGGAATTTTTACAGCCTCTGCAGGGCATGAGCTGCTGTGTAAGATACAGGAAATAGCAGAGCGTTTCCTCACTCCTGAACATCCCGCACCACTCAACACAGAATATGCCTGTGCCCAGATGTGCGGGGCGTGGCGGCTCTCAGGGGGCACCAGCAGGGTGTCCTATAATTTAACCCTGTTCTGATACCACCTACCTGCAGTTAGCATCAGATTTTCACAGGGTGAGGGTTCAGTCCCACAAGACTGCTCCCGCTTCTGATGCCAATCACAGGCCCCAGGTGGTGACCTGTGCTTCTGACCAATCAGCTCTAAGTCAGAGTCACCATGACCTCTTCCTCGGGTTCAATTCATTGGCTAAGACTGCTCACAGAATTCGGGGAGACATTTACAGTTATAGTTTATTGTGAAGAAGATTACAAAGGACACAGATGAACTGTGAGATGGAGGGGGGCACATGGGGCAGGGCTGTGAGGGGGGCTGCGGAGCTTCCACACCCTCCCTGGGCGCCATTCTCAGGACACCACCACGTGTTCAGCAACCCGGAAGCTCTCCAAACCCAGTCTTTTTGGGTTTTATGGAAGCTTCACTATGTAGGCGGAATTGATTGCATCATTGGCCATTGGTGATCAACTCAACATTCAGCCCCCTCCCCTCCCTGGAGGTTGGGAGGTGGGGCTGGCTAGTCCTGCCTTGGTCTTTCTGGTGACCAGTCCCATCCTAAGGCTACCTAGGGGCCCCCAGCCACCAGTCATCTGATGAGCATACTAAAGGCACTCTTACCACGCCAGAGATTCTAAGGGTTTTAGAGGCTGTGTGCCAAGAACCAGGAGCAGAGACCAAATATAGATTTCTTACGGTAAGGTAATATCACAAGGGTCATTCTGTATACCACCCCCTGCTGCCCACCCCACTCAGTTGGGGTCCCCAAGGCACATCGTGCTCTCCACCTTCTCCTGTGGGGTCAAGTGGGGTGTGGTTTAAACAGATCATCCAGTCCTGCTGGGGGAGGTTGGGTGTGTCACACCCCCCACCGGCGGAATGCAAGCCCTGTGGGAAAACAGCCACATCCAGGAATTCTGGCTTTGGTTTGGTTTTTCCTGCACAAGTACCCCTGAGGCACAATATTCTCTCAGGGCAACACTACAGTGGTTCAGACCGGAGCTCCTGCCTTCACACCCAGCCCAAGGTAATCACCATTGCTCTAAGTCACTTAGGACAGTCCAGTTACCCACTTTTCCAGCTTTCCCTACAATTGGCCAGCACCTTGGTGCTGGCCAAGAAGGCATGAACAGAAGTCGGCTGGGGCTCTAGAAAACCTCGCACTCACGATGAAAGGGCAGATGCTGCTGGCACGCTTCGTTCTGTTGTCCTGAGAGCAGAGGAGAGGCCTGGTGCTACAGTGGCCATCTGTACCCAGGAGGTGACAGACATGGTTATGACATTGATGGAAAGAGAGAAGGGGAGGGTGTGGTCCCTGGCAGCACGTTAGGTAACTGAACCAATGCCAGAAACTGTCCATTCTGGATTCACAGCTACACATGAAAAAGAGACCCACCACCTGTCTAAGGCGTAGCTGGTTGGGGGTTCTTTTTCTCCTACTTGCAGCCAAACACACTCCTACTGATTCCATGCATGGATGAACAGCCGGTCAGTGGAACAGAACTGCCTGCCCAGAAATAATGGATGTGTCATACTCAGTGGGCAAGAGCAGGAGTGTCTTCAGAAGTAGAACCAGGACTATTCACTGGCCATATGGGGGAGGAAAGTTGGATTCATACCTCACTCCACACACAAAAATAGATTGCACATGTGTCAAAGGAGGGGAAAAATGAACTGCAAAGACCTAGAAGAAAACAAAACTAAATATTTATAAATAGATACAATAAATAAAGTACCAATCAAAAGTAGACTCTATGTGGGCGTTGGGAGGGCACAGTAGGATGTGCCCTGCCCCACATCACAGTGATTTTATCCTACATTAATATGACCCTCCCACTACAAATTTCAACCTGCTCCCAACTCCCAAATTAATTCCCCCAAAGTTCCGGGGGTGGAAAGAGACAAGAAGTACTTTAATTGTTTGGAACATGCTAGCACGGAAACCACGGTTCAATTTGTTCTGCAACAGAAAATGACTTTTTTGTGATAGAAGCTAAAAGCAAAGAGAAACCACAAGGAGTTCTGCTTCCTACAATACTAAGGACTCAATATTATGAAAACAATAGCAACAACAATGAAAACGACGAAGCCTGTAAACATGCTAGATTAAATGCCGCAGATATTCTTTGAAATGCATAGCTGGGCTTACAAGAACGTAAAAGAAATACTCCATGGAACAAACAGGGAAATGGAAGAGAAAGCCTGAGCAATTAGGAGCAAAGGGTTTTTGTGGAATTGAACGGAGGTCTTGGTTTTAAGAGTCCCATGGGGATGGGAAATAAGGCTTGGAGCCCATGGGAAGGGAAGAGATGGAACGACAGCCCCCTGCTCCCTGTAAGCCTGGAACGCCTGAGAGGCTGCCTCCTTCATGAAAGGTGGGCTAGAACAATCCCACCTGCAGCACAGAGATTGTGTGGATAGTCAAGTCTCTGCATGGCCAGCTGGGAAGGCTTGCCTGGCTGTGGCCGAATACAAGAGAAGAGAAGAGGGAAGAGAGAGAGGGGAACTGCAGGTTCCTGCTAATGTGCACCTACAAACCTGGGAGCACATGCCTGGGAGTGGATGGAGTGTGCTGGGCGAGATTAGGGGTGGAATAGCAGGCCAGGTAGGGAAGAATTTACTGATGAGGGGCACCGTCCCATGACTCAGGAGTCTTCATCATGACAAGGGCAGCTTGAGTTGCCCCTAATGCTCTACTGGGCTGCCATCTTGAGATTTAGCAACAACAATGGCCTGCAATAGATGAGGAAGAAATGCTGGAGTTACTTTGGCAGATTTTGATCAAGAAAGGGATCAAATGGCTCAGAAGGTGCACGTGTTACAATAAAGTTACAATGGAAGACTGGAGAACTTACTCCCTCTGTATGTTCCCAGGAGTCCCAGAGGACTCTGCTTGCGAAGACTGTAAGACACGCACTAGTGAAGAAAGCCCCAGCGGTGTTGCCAAGTCCAGTTGTGGTCATCATTTACAGGACAGGATTGATGACGGAAGGCTGCTATAGAATTGACCTCCCTAGTGTCCATGGAGAAGAGAGGATCCCAAAACAACAGAAGCTATGTAGCACTCTTAACCCTCAGAGGCAAGACGATGCCGTTACCAAAATGGGCAGTGAGGGTGGAAAGGTCACCAGGAGCCTGACACGCAGGGCTCTGTGGTAATGAATAATAGGCTGTGTTCTGGCCGGGTGCAGTGGCTCATGCCTGTAATTCCAGCACTTTGGGAGGTCAAGGCAGGCGGATCACGAAGTCAAGAGATCGAGACCATTCTGGCCAACATGGTGAAACCCCATCTCTACTAAAAATACAAGAATTAGCTGAGTGTGGTGGCACATGCCTATAATCCCAGCTACTTGGGAGGCTGAGGCAGGAGAATTGCTTGAACCTGGGAGGTGGAGGTTGCAGTGAGCTGAGATCGTGCCACTGCACTCCAGTCTGGCAACAGAGTGAGACTCCATCTAGAAAAACAAGAAAAAAAAAAAAAAAAAAAAAGGCTGTGTTCTTTCTAGAGGCAGGGTAGATGGGCAGCCAGTGTGCTTATTTGACTTATGTAACCAAAAAATGATAAGAATGTGTGAGCAGGAGGCTGAGGCCAGCCACCTCAATGGAAGCGTTATTATCTCTCCCCCAACTTCTAGATTTGCACCAGTTCTCAGACTCAGAGCCCGCAGATTGAAGGGAAGAAAGGTCCTCTTGAGGAAGGATCCTGAAAGCCCACATAGTAGGATTCTCCCAATCCCTCTGCTCTGCTTATTTATCAGAATAGCTTTCATAGTGGGGAAGTGTGATGCCCAGACCTCTCAAGGACTGGTGGATACAGGTCAGATCTGACACTGCTACCAGGGAACCCAAAATACCATCGTGACCACCCCCATTAGAGTGGGGTCTACAGAACATGTGATAAATGAAGTTCTGGCCCAAGTCTACCTTTCAGGAAGCCAGTGAGTCTGGAGAACCATCTGTGGCCATTTCTTCAGTCTCTGAGCACATGTTTAGCTTGGAGACACTTAACAAGATGGAAAACCAGAAGCAATACTAAGTCTGAGCATTATAAGAGAGATGAGTGTTACCCTTATTCACTTACAGGATGCAAAGAGGGTGGTCCCCATTATATCCCTCTTTAATTTGCCAGTACAGCCCTTGAAAAAGTCATCTGAATCATAGCAGATGATGATGGACTCTTGTAAACCTGACTGCATGGGAGCCCCAAGTGCTGCTGTTGTGCCACGTACAACGTCTTCTGTAGAACAGATCAGCACAGCCTTGGAATTCGGTGTAAAGCTGTTGATCTGGTGTGTGTACCCTCTGAAACCCTATAGGAAGATGTATCTAAACTGATTTGCACTTACCTGGAATAGCAGCATTACTCATTTACAAGGACCTTAGTCATCTGGACACCCCACAGAACATCACATTGGGATGCTACATTGAAGATGTCATGCTAATCAGACCTGGTAAGCAGGAAGTGGAACATACCCTACATGCCCTTGTAAGGCACCCATGCATTGCAGAGAGTGGGAGATAAGCCCTAGAGTGGTTCAAGGGTCTGCTATCTCAATAAAGATCCAGGGGTCCATGCTAGGCAATATAGCAAGACTCCATGTCTAAAAAAATGTTTTTAAGTAGCTGCACGTGGTGGTGCATGCCTGTGGTTCCAGCTACTCGGGAGGCTGAGGCAGGAGAATTGCTTGAGCCCAGGAGATCAAGACCAGCTTGGACAACATAGAGAGACCCCATTTCTACAAAAAATTTTAAAAATTAGCTGGGCATGGTAGCGTGCACCTGTGATCCCGGCTACTCCAGAGGCTGAGGTGGGAGGATCGCTTGAGCCTGGGAAGTTGAGGCCGCAGTGAGCTATGAGCATGCCACTGCACTCCAGCCTGGGGAGCAAATCGAGACTTAAAAAAAAAAATCCAGTGGCATGGGTCATTCTGAGACATTCCCTCCAAAGTAAAGGATGAGTTACGTCATCTTGTGTCTTCTACTGCTAAGGAAAAGGCACAGACCTTGGTAAGCCTCTTGGGACTTTGGAGATGATCCCTTGTCATGGCACACTTGGGAATACTGCTCCAACTTCTTTATCAGATGACTTGGAGACTGCCAATTTTGTTGGATCTGAGAGCAAGAAATGGCTGTCTCTATAGAAGGTTCAGGTGCCAGATAAGTAACTCTGCCACTTGGACCACATCTCTTCATATCCTGTGGTACCAGAGCTGCCCATGGTAGAGAAGGATGCTATGGAAAGCATGGAAAGCATCTGGAAAGAATGGATAGGAGATTCACGGTGTGGACACAAGAACCAGGCAATACTGGCAGCAGCAGAGAATTGGTCACCATTGAAAAGTAGTTCATAGACAGACACTCATGCCTGGCATGGGACAACAGTGACTCCGTGGTAGAGCTGCCCATCTTGAGCTGGGCGTTACCAGGCTTGCCAAGTTGGAGTGTTTGGCCGTAATGACAACGACCCACTGAAGGATGAAAATGGAACAGTCAGCAACATGCCTGAGCAGGTCCTAATGGTATAAACAGGTTACACAAGCAGGTGGCCCAGACCACATAGGCTGAAAATGGATGGACATTCCAAACAAGGTCACTGAAAGAGAGGCGGCTCAGGTAAGTTTTTGTTTGTTTGTTTGTTTTAAGACAGGGTCTCACTCTGTCACCCAGGCTAGAGTGCAGTACCATGACTGTAGCTCACTGCAGCCTCAAACTCTTTTGCTCAAGTGATCCTCCTACCTCAGCCTCCTGAATAGCTGGGACTACAGGTTTGTGTCACCACACCCAACCAATTTTTTAACTTTTTGTAGACATGGGGTCTCGCTATGTTACCCAGGCTGGTCTCAAACTCCTGGCCTCAAGTGATCCTCCCTTGACCTCCCAAACCACTGGGATTCCAGGCGTGAGCCACCACACCCAGCCAATAAGGTTTAATTCTTTCTCCTAATAGTTTAAAGAGCTTAAAGTGTCCTTGGAGGTCAATGGGTACAACCTGCTCATTTCCTCATTGGATAACTGAAGTCAGAAGAACTCTGTAGACTTCAATTCTGTCCCCACCCTCTCCTGACATTTGAAGGTGTCCCTCACTCCTCCTGTGCTCAGTGGCACCCAACAGCAAGTAGTACCAGATGCTCCATGGAAGGGTCTGAGATGCTGCACATTTAGGAATATGGCTAATGGGTTGATGCGCATTTCTGGCTGTGAGGAAACTGTATTCCAAGTACAGTGTGAGCTCAAGCTGGGATGCGAGTTTCTAGCAAATGATGGGGCAGCCCTAGAACCCTGTTTCCTGGAGGAACAGGGGGCAGGAGCGGGCAGCAGAGGCTGATGCATTAACAAGTGCAGATTGCACTGCAGGGAGCAGGACCCTGAGACCATAACCGACCTCAATCTCTGCGCTCAGCCCAGGCGCCTGCCTAGCCTGGCCATATCCGGGTCCTAGAAAGACTGAGTAAAACCTGAAAGAGCTATTCTTGCAAAACCTTCCAGGCACATAGGGTTTAATGGCATAGCCTGAGCCCTTCAGCAAACCATAGAGATGAGCCTTCTCCCCACCTGCCACCCAGAGCACCAGGAGACAGACGCCAGGGGCTGGGCCAAGGGAAGGGACAGCTTTGTCCAGCAAAGACTAGTGCTGGTGTGCCAAGCATCAGCAGTGTTGGTGCCCATCAGATGCCAGCTGGCAGCTGCCTGGGCCTGAGCACAGGTGGGACACCCACGATATATGGGGGGATTGAGAGAAACTTGCAGGGAGCCAAGACTCCAACTGAGGATGGGTGCAAGAACCCATAGCTGGCATTACCAGATTATTATTGGTGTCCATAGGCTGGAGAGGCCTGCGGCCGCACCAGCTGTACAAGCAAACACTGGAAGCATATGAAGCACGTAGAGCAAGCAGCCCCTAAGCCCAGCTCAAACCCCTACCCAGCAATGCCAGTCTCAGGAAAACGCAGGGCAGTTGAGACATGCTCAAAGAATAAAGAGTAAAACGCTTGTGATTTACAGTAGAGACAAGTTCACACATAAAAGATTACTTTAGTCCTGAATTTAAAATTTACGCTTGTTCTAAAAAGTACACATTTGCAAGTATTTTCACTTTAGAATATTATAAAAACAATTTCCCGAGGACTTAAAGATTTCTATTTTGAATTACAGAAGGCAAAGTGGAAGAAGTTGCTATCTGAAAATTGAAATAAATGTCAGCTGAGTGGTGTGAACAGCGGAGACATGATTTTATGGGCAAAACAGATTTCTTAAGGCAATATCAAAAGGCCTGAGTTGAGTAGTTACTTTGAATATTCTAATTTCAAAGAAATTTGCCTCTTCTTTACTGAAATGCTTTGCATTGTCACAGCACACTGGCACAAAAACACTTCACTACACGCACGTTATTAAGCAAATTTTTTTTTTTTGTTTGATGCCTGTACATCTGCCAAACCGATTTCCAGAAACTGATGGAGCCACTGTCCACTGTCGCCTGGGATCGGCAGGACACCAAAACTCCAGGTCAGAGAGGGGGCTGGGGTGCGTCTCAGGGAGATCTCCTTCCCAGGGACAGGGAGAGAGTCAGCACGCACATCCACAAACAGCCAGGGGGTGCCTCTCCGGGGTCCTGAGAACTCTCTCAAAAGCAGAAATAGTGTGATGGTTGGCCAGGTTGTCTCTGCTGCCTAATGCACCCCTTGGGGTCCCTGCAGCAGAAACAAGAGGTTCCCTTCCAGAAATGTCCTGGCCAAACCATTTCATTCGTGGTTGCAAGAAGCTCCAGGAAACCACTCTCCCGAATGCCAAATCGCCCGCAGGGGAGGAGAGCATGAACAAAAGGATGTCTCCAGTGTGGAGGAGCTGTGAGGGGTGGGAGTCAGCTCCTCTGTCTCACCAGGAATCCTCAGACCCGGCTGGTCACGGTGCAAACTGGTTTATCAGTTGGAGAACAGTTTGGTTCTATCTGGTAAAATAAAAATGTACATATCCTCCTCCCTCAATTCTCTTCCAGACTCTGTCCCCTAGAGATGCCTCCACCCCCAACACACACAGACACACAATGTTCATGATTTAGTTTAAAAAACTGGAAACATCTGAGTGCCCATCAATAGGAGAGTGGATACAGAAAATGTGATGCCTTCGAAGCGTGGAATATTACACAGCCAGGAAGACGGATGAATTAAAGCTGCTGGCCTCTGCATGAATGCATCTCAAAAACATATGGCTGCGTGAAACAGGCCCATGTCTGGATCAAATAATGCTATTCCTGTAAAATTCAAGAACGTACAAGACTATACCATATGCTGTTTATGAGGACATTCATGTGTAGTGAAAGTTGCAATCTTGCCTGGGGCAGGTACAGCAGGGACCCCTCGTAGGGGCCTGCCAAGCCCCTTAAGCATGGAAATAAAGGAAAATCTTGAATTCCTTCAAGGGAAATTCCCTGCACTTAGCTAGCCTCGAGAAGTAAACGGCAACTTCCTTGATAAGCAAGACCGTAACAGTGTCTTAAAGCGATGCCTGCCCAAATAAGTTAGCGCCACCAGAGGTTTGGTTCCTTGTAGAAATGAAATACAACATCCTGACCTATGTCCCAAGTTGTTTTTCAGAAGCCCAGATCTCCACTGAATGTCAAATGCCATTGGCTGCCATGTAGACTTAGACCAGGGGGACTGAGGCCTGAATTCTGACTGCTGTTTTTTGTTCTAAATTTCTTCCTGAGGGCACAGCCACAGGCCAGACCTTAACGTTTCTTTCTGCTAATCCCAAATGGTGTTTGTTTGTTTGTTTGTTTGTTTGTTTGTTTTGAGACAGTTTCACTCTTGTTGCTCAGGCTGGAGTGCAATGGTGCAGTCTCGGCTCACCGCAACCTCCCCCACCTGGGTTCAAGCGAGTAGCTGGGATTACAAGCATGCGCCACCATGCCCGGCTAATTTTGTATTTTTAGTAGAGATGGGGTTTCTCCATGTTGGTTGGGCTGATCTCGAACTCCCGACCTCGGGTGATCTGCCTGCCTCAGCCTCCCAAAGTGCTGGGATTACAGTCGTGAGCCACTGAGCCCGGCCCTGACCCCAAGTTTTTAGACAAAGCTTTGCTTCCTTAACCAATCACAAATCAAAAATCTCTGAATCCACCTATGACCTACAAGCCTCTGCTTCAATATATTCCTCCTCCCTCTTTAGGCCAGACCAAGGTAGAACCTCCATGTACTGATACGATTTTGCTTGTAACTTCTGCTTTCTCAAAATTTATTGCTGCCTTTACAACCCTTGTGTGTAGGCCACCACGGAGGTCTGGAGCTCCCGACTGGCACCCAGCAAACAAACACCCTCCTTCCTCCCACCTCAAAACCTCAGTGTAGATATTTGGCTTACTGTGCTGGGCTAACGGACTCCAGGTCCGTTCAGTAACAATGATGCTAATAGGGTAGAGCAATTCCCTTGGGAAGGAAGGGGATGGGGGCCAGAGGACACATGGGGGCTTCAGGAGAAGTTAGGGGAAGTTGGAACTTCTGGTTTCTTAGGTCAGGTGACAGCACATGGTTAGTCCTTGTATTTATTATGCTTGCTGCCTCCTCTTCCTCCTCCTCCTCCTCCTCCTCCTTCTTCTCCTTGTCCTCCTTCTCCTCCTCCTCTTCTTCTTCTTCTTCCTCTTCTTCCTCTTCTTCCTCTTCTTCTCCCTCTCCCTCTCCCTCTCCCTCTTCCTCTTCCTCCTCCTCCTCCTCCTCCTCCTCCTCTTCTTCTTCTTCTTCTTCTTCTTCTTCTTCTTCTTCTTCTTCTTCTTCTTCTTCTTCTTCTTCTTCTTCTTCTCCTCCTCCTCCTCCTCCTCCTTCTCCTCCTCCTCCTCCTCCTTCTCCTCCTCCTCCTCCTCCTTCTTCTTCTTCTTCTCCTCCTTCTTCCTCTTCCTCTTCTTCCTCTTGAGATGGAGTCTCACTCTCACCCAGGCTGGCATGCAGTGGTGCGATTTCGGCTCACTGCAACCTCTGCCTCCCAGGTTCAAGCAATTCTCTGGCCTCAGCCTCCCAAGTAGCTGGGATTACAGGCACGCACCACCACACCTGGCTAATTTTTGTGTTTTATTGTTTTTTTTGTTTTGAGATGGAGTCTCGCTCTGTCACCTAGTCTGGAGTGCAGTGGTGCAATCTTGGCTCACTGCAAGCTCGGCCTCCTGGGTTCATGCCATTCTCCTGCCTCAGCCTCTTGAGTAGCTGGGACTACAGGCGCCCACCACCACGCCTGGCTAAGTTTTTGTATTTTTAGTAGAGATGGGGTTTCACTGTGTTAGCCAGGCTGGTCTCGATCTCCTGACCTTGTGATTCACCCGCCTCGGCCTCCCAAAGTGCTGGGATTGCAGGCGTGAGCCACCATGCCCGGCCCATGCTTGCTTCTTCTTTTGCATGCAATTTTTTTTTTTTTTTTTTTTGCTTGAAATATTCCACTAAGAAACAACAGCCAAAAAGTGGAAATGACCCAGAAGTCCATCGTTGGATGAATGGATAAACATGATGTGTTAAAACGTTGCCTCAGTTTGTTTTAATCAGGAAAGGGGAGACACCCAGACAAGGAAATGATCACCGTGAAGGAGGAAGCTTGTCCTCACCCTAGAAACAGGATCACGGCCGGCCACCCAGGGCCACATGAGGAAGTACCAGGGCTGTCAGGTGAGACAGTGGCCCGTGGCCTTTACTGGGGTTTTCATGGGATAGAATGGGTATGATGGGGTAGGTGTGCTGTTTCAATTGGATGGTTTGAATAATTTTGGTGGACTCTGGAGTATCGGGCCTGTCCCTACTTGTCCAGGACCTGGCCCTGGGGTGACTTGGCCAGGTGGATTATTGGCTCAGTGTGTGAATTTGTGATAAAGAAGGCGGGTGGGAATGTGGGCTCCGGGTTGGATGGTCTGCGTGTCAAAGGTGTGTTGCAGAGGAGTCATTTGCTAGCTCTGGAACTCAGCTAGCCCTGTGGGGGGCAGACTCTCCAGGATCAAGGATCCCAATGCCAGAGCACGGAGAACACAGAAAATAAGAAAGCATTGTCAATATAGGGGCATCTACAGATGATAGAATATTATTCAACCTTAAAAAGGAAGGAAATGCAGGCTGCAACACAGATGAATCTTGAAGACATTATGCAAAGTGACATAAGCCAGTCACAAAAGGACAAATCTGTATAATTCCACACATAGGAAGTGCCTGGAGTACCCAAATTCATAGAGACAGAAAGAATAATGTTTCCCAGGGGCTGGGGAAGGAGGAGCAGAGTATTTAATAGACAGAGCTTCAGTTTGGAAAGATGAAGCGTTCGGGAGCTGGGTGGTGGCGATGGCTGCACAGCAATGTCAATGGACTAAATGCCGCTGAACCATATGTTTAAAAACGGTATACATTTGATGCTATGTATATTTTACCACCATAAAAACAATACTAAATGTTAAAAGACCTCTTTCCCATGCAAAAATGTATGTGATTCCTTTTGGCTATTCTCAGCAGACTCTTTTACATGTAAATGGGATATTTACGGGAAGTCCTAAATTTTTCAGAATATGTTAGACAAAACACACGGATAAAAACAAAGCCATAAAATCACACAGGTTTGCAGGAGCTGTTTATAAGGTCAAGGTGACCTGTGTGAGTCAGGATCTGGAAGCAGAGGTAGAGGTTTTCAGGCCTTTTTCCTGACAATAGGGACTTCTGTGACCCCAAGGGATGAAGGGGTGTCCCTTCTGCAGTTTTGTACTGAACACACACAGAGGCACACAGCAGCAGCGCGCGACTCCACGCACTCTGACTACTGCATGCCAGGGCTGGGCTCTGCTCCAGGGAGTCTCGATGTGGACTCAGGCGTGGTTGCAGCCCTCAGGCAAGAAAGCACACACCCTAGTTTTGCCGAGGGATATTCAAAAAACACAGACCGCGTTACAAGGTCCAAGGGGAGACACAGAGCAGGAGAAACGTGCTCCTCTAGGAGAGAGGGCTGGCGAGAGCCTCGAGGAGAAGGCATTTTTGAAAGGCCCCCTTGTCTACAGCCGTACCACCCTGAACACGCCTCATTTCATCTGTCTGGTCTCAGAAAGGACCACTGAGAGGTGGAGGCTGGCTCCAGCAGTGGGGACAGGAGGCGACTGCGAACTGGGTCATATGGCATCTGCAGAGTCATGGGACAGGATCGCACACAACCGACTCGGGGAGGGTGAGCAGTTAGGTCTCCCGGCATTTAACAGCTCAGCAAGAGATGAAGCTGGACAAATAAATTGGTGGGAATGAAAGGGACCCCGTGAACAAGCTCCTGGGGCTAGAAAGACCTCGTCAGAGCAGAGCCATCAGCGGCGCGACACTCCAATACTCTGTCAAGCACGGGAGGAGGAAGCTGAGGGCCCCATGGTGGATAAAACCCACAAAATCACACAAATAGATCCAACCCTCAGTTGCGGCTATTGCTGCAGAGAGGAAGTTCAGGTTCTCAGGAGAACAAGGTTGACAGGGCGCTTTGGTGCAGCCAGGGAGGTCAGAGGCACTCCCTAAGGAAACGATGCTTGAGCCAAGAGCCTCAGCATGAGTAGAAGTTAACAAGTGAGGAGGAGGCCAGCGAGTTCCCAGCAGAAAGGATGGCATATGCCAAGGCCCTGTGGATAGTGGCATGACTTCAGACACCAGCCACACCCAGTGACTCCCAGAAGCGTACCTTCAGTCCAACCCCCCCATACACATTCCCAGACCCCAGATTCATACCCATGGTCTACCTGACATCGCCGCTGGAACGTCTAACAGGCACTTCACACTCAAGGAGTCCAGTCCTTGATCCCCCGAACCCCTGCTGCCCCTTATCTTTCCATCTCAATAATGATGGCACCATCCACCCCGCAGCAGATAACCTAATGTGATCCTTAAAGTCTCCCTTTTCTTCTCCCTGCCACTTTAACAAGATACCCCTAAAAGCCAGAAGTGTCTGGGAGCCTGTGGCTGACTGCTGCAGCCCTGTGAGAGCCCAGCTCCCTTGCTTCGAGGTGAGATGAGCTCTGGGACATCATTAAGGCGGCAGAGTATCCTGCAGGATCTGGCTGGGGCTCAGCTCTCACCTGAGACTGCACCTTTGTGTGGTTTCCTCCCTATCCTGCTTCCCTCTGTAAGCAAGATTACTCTACCACTGCATGAGCTGGGTGAGAGAGAAAGCTCACACTGTGAATTAAGCAAAGCAACTTTTTTATTCATGGACCGGCATCAGGAGACAGCAGGAGCCTAGGGTCCCTGCCCCCCAACAAGGCTCAGGCAAGCTGGCCAGGGAGGGTAGAGTCCATCTGCACATGCCCTAGGCAGCACCACAGCTGAGGGATTGCAAAGGATGCTCCACGCTAGGTTTTATACCTAGGGGAATTTGACTCACTGAGCTCAAACGTTGCAGGATGTCTTGTTCTAGGAGGGACAGGGAGAGACCCTGGACTGTTCCGGCCAGTTCCTCCTTATATCAAGGTATTGCACTCCCAGCACAATCAACAGTTATTCTGAAAATGACAAGCAAGAAAGTGGGGAAGAGCTGAGTGGCCAAGGCCATCTGGGATTTGTCCTGCATGGCCACTGTCCTTCCCATTTGTCCTGCAAACACTTCTTTAATAAGTCCTTTGCACGTGAGTCCCATTTCCTGGTTTGCCTCTGTGACAACACAATCTAAAAACCCCTCATCTGATCTATTACCAAATCGTAGGCTCCATCTCCGAGACATTTCTTGAATCTGTTCACTTTTTCCCCGTCTCCATGGCCAGCATCCTGATGCAGAGAACTATCAGTGAACAACTGCCATGGCTCCTCAAGGGTCTGGCTGACTTCCCTCTTCCTCCTCCACATTCCCCATTGAATCATGCCACTCCCTGAAAGAAACCATTGCTCTCACTGCAGGTTGGCCATGATGGCCAGTTTAGGTTCCTCTGATACCCCCTCTGCCATGGCAGCATCTGGCCTGTCATGGTCATTGCAGCACCCCCTGGCTCAGTGCCTGGCAAGAATGAATTCATTCCAAATGACCCTTAAAGAAGTACCCTTTAATTCCCTCTAAAGCTCGGGGGGCCAGAGCCTGCATAGAGGGGCCAGTGCAGAGTGGGCCAGCCACCAGGCCAGCTTCCTTGGAGTGCATGACCCCCTAACCAATATTTGATTGAAAGAGGAGGGTGATGTGATGGTTAAGTTTATGTGTCAACTTGACTGGGCCACAAGATGCCCAGGTAGCTGGCTAAGCATCATTTCCAGTGTTTACATAAAGGTGTTTCCAGAAGAGATGAGCATTTGAATCAGTGGGCTGAGGATAGCAGGTGGTCTCCCCAATGTGGGCGAGCATTATACAACCCGTTAAGGGCCTGATGAGAACAACAAGGCAAAGGAAGGTTGAATTCCCTGTCTGCCTGACTGCTTGGGCTGGAACATCCATCTTCTGTCCTTGGTGCTCCTGGTTCTCACACCTTCAGACTCAGACTGGAATCTGCACCATTGACCATCGAGCTCTCAGGCCTTCGAACTACACCACCAGCTCTGCTGGGCCTCCAGCTTCTGGGTCTTCAGCTCTCCTGGGTCTCCAGCTCTTCAGGGTCTCCAGCTTTCCTGGGTCTCCAGTTTGCAAACAACAGACTATGGGACCTCTTGGCCTCCATAATAACATGAGCCAGTACCTTCTAATACATCTCTCAGCTAGATGATACACAGATAGAGATACAGATCTAGATCATACACATAGAGATTGTGATAGTTAATTTTTGGTGTCAACCTGACAAAATTATGGAATATGAAACAGCTGGTAAAGCATGATTTCTGGGTGTGTCTGGGGATGTTTCTGGAAGAGACTGGCATTTGAATCAGTAAGCTGAGTAAGGAACATCTACCCTTACTCTGTGTGCGGGGAGCACCATCCACTTGGCTGAGGGCCAGGACAGATAAAAAGGCTTGGGAAGGTCCAATTTGCTTGCTCTCTTTCTCCTGGAGCTGGGCCATCTTCTTCTCCTGCCCTTGGACATCACAACTCCAAGTTCTCTCACCTTTGGACTCTGAGACTTGCACCAGCAGATCCCTGTTTCTCAGGCCCCTGGCTCCCACTGAAAATTACCCCATTGGCCCCCTGGTTCTCAGAACTTTGTGCCTGGACTGAGCCATGCTACCAGTTTCCCTATTTCTCCTGTTCGCAGATGGCATATTGCAGGGCTTCTCAACTTTTGATTACCTGAGCCAGTTCCCCTAATAACGCTCCTCTCGTATCTATCTATCTATCATCTATCTATCTATCTATCTATCAATCATCTATCATCTATCTAATTTATCTATCTATCTATCTATCTACCTATCATCTATCTATCCATCTATGTATATTATGTACCCATCTATCATCTATCTATATCCCATTGGTTCTGTTTCTCTGGAAAATCCTGACTGCTATAGATATAGACGTATTCGCAGACATAGACACTGACACAGACACAGCCACAGACGCAGATGCAGATGCAGACATAGACATAGACACAGACAGACACAGACATAGACGCAGACATAGACACAGGCACAGAAACAGACATAGACACAGACGCAGACGCAGACATAGACATAGGTGCAGACGCAGACATAGACATAGACGCAGAGGCAGAAGCAGATGCAGATGCAGACGCAGACATAGACGCAGACATAGATGCAGATGCAGACACAGACGCAGATGCAGATGCAGATGCAGATATAGACATAGACACAGACAGACACAGACACAGATGCAGACGCAGACACAGACACAAACGCAGACACAGACACAGATGCAGACATAGACAGACACAGATGGACACAGACAGATGCAGACACAGACACAGATGCAGACACAGATGCAGACATAGACATAGACACAGACAGACACAGACACAGACACAGGCGCAGATTAGGATGCAGACGCAGACACAGACACAGATGCAGACATAGACGTAGACACAGACAGACACAGACACAGACACAGACATAGACATAGACGCAGACGCAGATGCAGACATAGACATAGACACAGACACAGACGCAGACACTGACACAGACACAGATGTAGACACAGACGCAGACGTAGACAGACACTAAGACAGACACAGACACTGACACAGACAGAGACATAGACATAGACACAGATACAGATGCAGACATAGACATAGACGCAGACACAGACACAGACATAGACACAGACATAGACACAGACACTGACATAGACATAGACACAGACACAGATGCAGACATAGACATAGACACAGACACAGACACTGACACAGACACTGACATAGACATAGACACAGACACATATATATATATATATATGTCAAAGTTTGGTAAAGGAAATCTTTTTGCAATAAAAGAAGTTTTGGAGTTGTGGAACAAAACTTTCAATATCCTCTAATATCGCCCTTTACTTTAGCCTCTTCAGGAATTTGGGATCCAGGACACAGGGCATTTTGTGGTGTGGGCTCCTGAGCTGCACAGGCTTCTGTCCTCTCTCCCTTACCCACAAGCAGACCCAGCCAACCCCAGGAGCCTTTACAGCAAGGGTGTCCAGCCCCTGGGTCACAGACTGGTACCAGTCCATGGCCTGTTGGGAACCAGGCCACACAGCAGGAGATGAGCGACTGGTGAACAAGTGAAGCTTCATCTGTACTTACGGCCACTTCCCCATTGTTCACATGACCACCAGAGCGCCCCTCAGGTCAGATCAGTGCCGGCATTAGATTTTCACGGGAGCACAAACTCTGTTGTGAACTGCGCATGCAGGGATCTAGGCTGTGTGCTCCTTATGAGAATCTAATGCCTGATGATCTGTTGCCGTCTCATTGCAGGAAAACAAGCTCAGGGCTCCTACTGATTCTACATTATGGTGAGTGGTATAATTACTTCCTTATATATTACAATGTAATAATAATAGAAATAGAGTGCACAATAAATGCACAATAAATGAAATGTACTTGAATCATCCTGAGACCACCCCCACCCCCATCCCCCACCATCTGGAAAATTTGCCTTCCTCAAAACCAGCCCCTGGTGCCAAAAGGTTGGGGAGCACAGCTTCAGGGGCCTCACAAGAGATCAGTCCTGAAGATGCAGTTAGGGTCACATGACCTGAGTCCACCCATCACAGGGCTGGCCCCCGGTGCCATTTTGAGAGAGTGCTCCTTCCTTAACTCCTGTTGGTGGGGCTAGAATTTGGTGGATTGGGTGTTTATTTGATGAGATTGCAGCATTTAGGTCTAATTTAAAACTTAGGATGTTCTTTAAATGTTTCCTTTCTTCTTTGGTTCATTTCCATGATGCTATGCCACCAAAGGGGAGCCTCTAAGGGAGTTTCCTTCCAAAACATTGTATTTTGCTGGAATTTCACAATTTCTTTGATAAAGACCCACACACACACTCTTCCATTGCTCTGCATTCTTTATGAAAGGACATATACCTTGTGCATCCAGTGAGACCCGAATCATTGTTAAAGTTGACGGGAGAACAACAGCCTCACGGGTGAGTATAGCTTGGGTGCCCGCCTCCCGGCCCAAAGCTCTGAAGACAGTGGGAACTTATTGTGGCCGCCCCCACGCCAGCAGTCCCTTCTTTGTGGCGTCCTTCTGGTTTATTCTTCCACACACAGCACTTGTTCTTTCCTATGATTGATGGGACACTTGCAACCGTTTATTTCCTTGTTTATTGTCTCTCTCCCCCACACACCCAGTCTGTACACTCTAGGAGGGCAGGACCCTGTCCTCCGCTCCCCACACTGTGCTCCATGCCAGGCCCTTGCTATGGGTGTGTTTTATGGACAAATAATCAAAGCTCATCTTCTCTCACTGGGGAAAAGTGAGGAAGTGACTTTTCCGCCTTTTATGGGGCCCTTCTCAGCCTTTCTCCACTTCACATTCTTCTTCAGTGAGCTGGAGAGATGCCTGACCACAGACGGGGCCAAGATTCCCCTGTTCCAGGAGCTACTAAAGCCATCCCCAGGGTCCTGTTTGAAGAAAAAGCCAATGAGGACTGTTCTTTCTGAGGCTGTGGACCACAGAGGTGGCGAGGCCAGCAGGCAGTCAGAGGAACAAGTGTCCACCTGCAGAGCCAGCCCCAGCCCACACCCTAAACCAGGAGCTCTCAACATGGGTGGAACCCGGAATAGGTTTGGAGACTTCTGGAGACGTTTTGTATCACAGTGACTTGGTGAGAACACTGTTGGCATCTGCAAAAACTGGGGTGGGGACTTAAAATGTTCTACAGTGGGTAAGATGGTCCCACACCACCAAGAATCATCCATATCCAGCGCAACTTCTGAATGTCCATTGGACTGCATTTAAAATCATTTTAAATCATTTTAAAGTTATTCCAAAATGCTAAAGAAGTCTTATAATTTCAAAATTTAATTTTATTACAAGACCTTGTTTATAATCATTCAGCATCTAAAACCTAATATTATTTTACTATATATAAAATATATAATATATTATATTTTATGTTATGTATATTTTTAACTGAAGCCTGAAGTTTTCAACTATCACGTGAAATGAGATTGTACTTTGTCTTGTTCCAATTTTTATCAAGACTTAGTCACCCATTCGGAGACCATGTCCCTAGTGGGGTTGTGCTTGAACATTTATCTATTATAATACAGATTACTTTATTTAAGTTATCTTTATTTCTTCTTTATTACAGTCAGGGAATTATACTGAGGTCTAAAAATGTATCTCTGAATTCCATTTCAGGACAGCAAAGAAGGAGCTACATAATCTTCGTGGTAGAATGGGATCGTGGGGTTGAAGGGTTGAGGACAGTTGCAGGAGGCTGGGTGTAGGGACTGCACAGATCCCAGTGAAATTTTCCACCTGGTCCTGATGGCTCATCTTCGTGCCTTCCCTCTGGTTCTACTCACCTTTCCAGGCTGAATCATTACTCCAGCTCCCCTCCCATTGGTGCACACCTTTGTCACCAGTATGGTGGCCAAGTTAACTGCCTTTCTTCTTGTCCTACCTCCTTGCTTCTAAAGTTTAGTGTCTTATACACAGGCCTTGGAGTACACGGAGTGAAAATTATGCAATTTCACTTTCAAAATGAGGATTCCAAGGTAGCTCTTGGGCAGTGACCAGGGTATGGCTCCCTGACACTATGACTCAGTTTCCTCCATCCATGGGGACTGGGCAAGGGTTACAGTGGGGCAGGGGCTGATGTGGTGCCTCTTGGAATTTCATCATCATGGCAGGGACAGTGGCTTCTCCGTGAAGCAGCCAAAGCTGCAATGACTTCCTCCTTCTCTTTATTTATCCTACTTGGTGTTTGCGGGCCTCTTGAATCTATGAGTATTAACTCATCTATGAGTATTAACATTAGTTCTTCTTCAAATCCAGAGAAATCTCAGCTGTAATCTTTTCAAACGCCTCTGCACCATTTCCTCCAGCCGCTCCTCTGAGGCTCTAAGGAAACAGATTAGATCTTTTCATTTCTCTTCTGAGAGACAAGAGACAGAGGTTTTGTTTCTTCATGCTTTATTTTGCCAGGTTTATTCTGACCTGTATTCCAGTTCACTAATTCTCTCTATAGCTATGTATAATAAACTAATAATTGAATTGCTATTTTAGGAATTCAATGGAATTCCTAATTTTAGTTATTTTTTAGTTCTAGAATTTCTATTTGGTTCTTTGTCAAAGCTGCTATGTCAGATTTTGCTGCTGCTGCTTTTTTATTTTGGCCAAAAAAATTCAAGCATAGCATGTATTTCCTTGAACATAGTAAACATAATTATTCCATAGTCTACAGTTTTTATAGTATATTAAATATTGTGTCCCTATGTTACTGTTTGTGCTGGTTCTTGCTCTAAGTGTCATGTCTCTTCATGCATCTGATTATTTTGGAATGTGTACTTGATACCTTATTTTATTTTATTTTATTTTATTTTAAGACAGAGTCTTGCTCTGTCTCCCAGGCTAGAGTTCAGTGACTCTATGTCTGCTCACTGCAACCCCCACCTTCCAGGTTCAAGCGATTCTCCTGCCTCAGCCTCCTGAGTAGCTGAGATTACAGGTGGCCACCACCGCATTTGGCTAATTTTTGTATTTTTAGTAGAGACAGGGTTTCACCATGTTAGCCAGGCTGGTCTCGAACTCCTGGCCTCAAGTGATCCACCCACTTTGGCTTCCCAAAGTGCTGAGATTACAGGTGTGAACCATCACACCCGGCCTTGATAACAATTTTAAAAATTAACTGCAGAGGCCAGGTGCAGTGGTTCACGCCTGTAATCCCAGCACTTTGGGAGGCTGAGGCAGGCAGATCACAAGGTCAGGAGAACAAGACCATCCTGGCCAACATGGTGAAACCCTGTCTCCACTGAAATACAAAAAATTAGGCCAGGTGTGGTGGCTCATGCCTATAATCCCAGCACTTTGGGAGGCCGAGGTGGGCGGATCACAAGGTCAGGAGATCGAGACCATCCTGGCTAACACGGTGAAACCCCCTCTCTACTAAAAATTCAAAAAAATTAGCCAGGCGTGGTGGCAGGCGCTTGTAGTCCCAGCTACTTGGGAGGCTGAGGCAGGAGAATGGTGTGAAGCCAGAAGGTGGAGCTTGCAGTGAGCCAAGATTGCACCACTGAACTCCAGCCTGGATGACAGAGTGAGACTCGGTCTAAAAAAAAAAAAAAAAAAATTAGCCGGGCATGGTGGTGCGCACCTGTAGTCCCAGCTTCTCAGGAGGCTGAGGCAGGGGTATCATTTGAACCCAGGAGGCAGAGATTGCAGTGAGCCAAGATCGTGCCACTGCACTCCAGCCTGGAGACAGAGGGGGACTCCGTCAAAAAAAAAAAAAAAAAAATTAATTAATTGTAGAAAACCCTTGAGGCCTGAGAGGATGTCATTCTCCTTTAAAGATAATATTTCTTTTCCTTTTCTTTTTTCCAGGTACTGAGGATAATAATGATCTAGAATCATCTCTTTTTTTTTTTTTTTTTTTTTTTTGAGACAGTGTCTCACTCTATTGCCCAGGCTGGAGTGCAGGGTCATGATCAGGGCTCACTGCAGTCTCTACCTTCTTGGCTCAAGCAATCCTACTTCAGCCTCCTGAGTTTCTGGGACCACAGGTGCACACCACTATGCCTGGCTAATTTTTTAAAAATGTTTTTTGTAGAGACCAGGTCTCACCATGTTGTCCAGGTTGGTCTCAAACTCCTGGGCTCAAGTGATCCTCCCACCTGGGCCTCCCAAAGTGCTGGGATCAGAGATATGATTCCACCGTGCCCGGTCTAGAATCACCTTAATATAAATTCAGGACTTCAGATTTTCTGGGCTGTCTAGATGATGAAAAGCTAAGATTATTCTATTTCCTTGGGTGTAGCCCTTTGGGTCCTAGCCTAAAGTGGAATAGGGTTTACAGGTTCCCATCAGTGATCTTATGAAATACATATTTGGTCTTTTCCTGGCACACAACTCTTAAAATCCTTGGAATCTTCAAAGTGATGAGTATCTTTTGTATGCTGATGAATTCACTGATGGCTGGCATCCCGCATGTAGCTTCAGGGTGGTGGCTGATCACAATAAAGCCCAAAGCAGGATTAGATAATCGGGACTTTCATCTTGTCCCCCACCAATCTCCGAGGAAGAGAGAGAGGCTGAAGGTTAAATGGCCAATGACCAATTATTTAATCAATCATGCCTATGTAATGAAGCTTCCATAAAAACCCCAAAGGGAACTACTACTCAGCCATAAAAAGGAATGAATTAATGGCATTCACAGCGACTTGGATGAGTTTGGAGAAAATTATTCTAAATGAAGTAACTCAGGAATGGAAAACCAAACATCGTATGTTCTCGCTGATATGTGGGAGCTAAGCTATGAGGACATAAAGGCATAAAAATGATATAATGGACTTTGGGGATATGGGGAGAAGGGTGGGCAGGGGCGGGATAAAAGACTGCAAATAGGGTGCAGTGTATACTGCTCGGGTGATGGGTGCACTAAAATCTCACAAATCACCCCTAAAGAACTTACTCATGTAACCAAACACCACCTGTTCCCCAATAACCTATGGACAAATATAAAATACATTAAAAAATTAAAAAACCCAAAAGGACTTGGTTCTGGGAGCTTCTGGATAACTGAACACATGGAGGTTCCTGGAGGGTGGCGCACCTGGAGAGGGAAACACGCCCCTTCCCCATACCTCACCCTATGCATTTATTCATCTATGTCCTTCGTAATATCCTTTATAATAAACTGGTAAAAGTAAATGTTTCCTTAAGTTCCGTGACTCACTCCAGTAGATTAATCACACTCAAAAAGGGGGTCATGGGAACCCCCATTTATAGCTGGTGGGTCAGAAGCACAGGTGGAATAACCTGGGGCTTTCAATGAGCACTGGAAGTGGGGACAGCCTTGTGGGACTGAGCGCTCAGCCTGTGGGATCTGACGCTATCTCCAGGTAGACAGCATCAGAATTGAATTGGAGGATGCTTAGCTGGTGTCCTCTGCAAAGTTGATTGATTGCTTGGTATGTGGGGGAAAAGAGCAAGCAGATCAATCAAGAAGTATTGCTTGTTGATTATTGAGTGAGAGAATAGGAAAAGCACTTTTGTTGGTTTCTGGTTGTTCTTTTTCCTATGTCCTCAGATCCCCCCTTTCCAGGCACTCTGACTTTCGTCCCCTTAGCCTGAAGGGGCTATGAATAACAGGGCCCATCTTTTCAGGTATCTCATTGGGATGGGAAACTATCCTCAGAGCAAAGTGGCTCTGAGTACTGGAAAGCATGTGGCAACATGGAGGTAGACTGGTTACCTAAAAAGGATTGATCAAATAAGCAAAATGTTGAGGAAAGTGGAAGCCAGGTTTCTCACTGCCAGAGAAGTTACAGACACGGAAAAGGAGGAAACTGGAATGAACTCTGTGTGTTAGATTATAATTGGAGGGATGAACTAATGGTTTTCAATGGACAGATACAGAAATGAATATAGATATAAATGTGTGTATACATACATGTGTTGCTAGCTTTATCCACCGAGAAGTCCTGGGTGCAATAACACCCTGACAGCAATGAGCGTGCCCAGCACTCAAATCTTGGTTTCTAAATACCGTTCTCCCCTAAAAGCAATCAGGATTTCTTGGGAAAATGGCTGATTCCAGGGTTGAGGTAGGAAAAGCATAAGATGAACCTATAACATCTTTTGTGCCAGAAAGTGAACATGTGCTCAAAAATTGATGGAGATGAATTAAAAGGACAGAGGAGCCAGCTCTAAAGGGGTCCCACTGGTTCTGACCTAATTTGAACACCAAAGTAGATAATAATAACATATTATAACCCATTGGATAAAACAGCCATATAGATACCAATGAATGAATATATAAATGAGAAGAAAAAACTTTTCTTACAACAAAATGCCAACTAATAAATGTGGAAGAAATTATAGAATTAGGAAAGTTACCATTTGACAATCATCACAGCTATTAGTAATTTAACCAAGAAGTATTAGGAGATGTTAATGCTGAGGAGTGAAAGTTTGAACAGACAGGAATGTTTACGTGGTTTCGAGGTACTTCTCTACAAAACACCTGTTAAATACAAAGGGAAAAATAATAACTTTATAGTGGAGACACCTGGCAGATACCATTCTAGCCAAGTGACCAAAGTCACAGTCAAAGCATGATGTCCCATCACCAGTCATAGGATAAATCTATGTTGTGTTCTCTCTGATAGGATACAATGGAAAGAACACAGCCCAACTCCCTGATAGTCCTGCCAAAAATGCATAACCTGAATCTAATCAAAAGGAAACATCAGACAAATCCTACTTGAGGAACATTCTACAAAATAACTGATCTGTGCTTTTCAAAAGCGTCACGGTCATACAAGTCAAGAAAAGACAGAGAAACTGTCAGATTGAAGGAGACTGAAGAGACATGTCAACTAAACACAACTTGTGACCCAAGATGAGACCCTGTTGGTACAAAGGATGTTCCTGAGAAATTGCCAAAACATGAATGCAGGATTCTGTTGATTCGATGGTAGTAGTGTGTGAGTGTTGATTTCCTGATGTTGATGTTGCCTTGCTATGCAGGAGACTGTCCTTGTTGTAGGTGGTACACCCTAAAGGATTTGAGATAATGGGCATCAGGCTGGTAATTAATTCTCAAGTGGTTCAGAAGGGGAAAAATGCTATTTGTACTCTTCTTACAATTTTCTTTTTTAAAATTTTTTTATTTTATAGAGATGAGGTCTCACTATGTTGCCCAGGCTGGTCTTGAGCTCCCAAGATCAAGTGATCCTCCCACCTCAGCCTCCCAAAATGCTAGGATTACAGGGGTGAGCTACCTCACATAGCCCAAATTTCTATATATATAAAATCATTTCAAAATTAATATTATATTTAGCTCTAAAAATATGAAATAATAGCAAAGAAACTGGTTAGAACATAGACATCTAAATATTGACTATGAAGCAATAATAATAATGTCTAATTTTAGGGATTCAAAATTATAAAAGTGAAGACAACAGTAGTATGTATAAGTTAGATGGGTTATTTAAGCACTAAAGCATTTTAAGGTCCTTAATTAAGAGAATGAAGATATTGATTAAATTTAGATTTTGTTAATTTAAGTATACATATGAGAAAAAAATCTATGGTTGCCACAGAAAGAATAAACAAACAATAGGAAAAACAAAAGTTAGTTCAATGAAGGCAAGAAAGGGGAAGGAAGGAAAAAGCAGAACCAAAATAAGATGGTCACAAGAAGTCCAGGCAGATGGAAACACAAAGCAAACATGAGTAGTAATATTAATATGAGAAAAAGTGGAATTGAAGGTTAAAGCACTAACTAGAAAAAAAATGGACATTACATAATGATAGAAGCCACCATTTATGAAGAAAGTAGACCTGTGTCCACACAACAGTGCCACAGATAAACATAAACAAAAGCTATTCTAAATTGTAGGAGACTCCAGCCTGACCAACATGGTGAAATCCCATTCTACTAAAAATACAAAAATTAGTCAGGTGTGGTGACACATAAATCCCAGCATCTCAGGAGGCTGAGGCAGGAGAATCGTTTGAACCCAGGAGGCAGAGGTTGCAGTGAGCTGAGATTGAGCCACTGCACTGCAGCCTGGGTGACAGAGCGAGACGCCAAAAAAAAAGAAAAAGAAATGGTAGGAGACTTTGATTAAAATATAGACCCATGGCCAGGCACAGTGGCTCATGCCTGTAATCCCAGCATTTTGGCAGGCTAAGGCAAGCAGATCTCCTGAGGTCGGGAGTTCAAGACCAGACTAATCAACATGGTGGAACACTGTCTCTACTAAAAATACAAAAATTAGCCAGATGTGGTGGCAGGCACCTGTAGTCCCAGCTACTTGGGAGGCTGAGGCATGAGAGTAGCTTGAACCCAGGAGGCCAAGTTGCGGTGAGCCAAGATCATGCCACTGCACTCCAACCTGGGTAACAGACTGAGACCCTACCTTGGAGGAAAAAAAAGATGCGCACATGTATATGTATGTGTATATATTTATGTATGTGTACACGTATACACATATTAATATGTGTAAACACACATATACAAGTATAGTGGGAAATGTCAATATATACAATAAGATACACTAAAATCTTCATACTTAATAAAAATATATCTTTATATCACCTGAATAGAGATTCATTTTTTCAAGTCCATGGAACACATTGCTGTTCTGAGCCATAAAGAAATCCTTGAGAATATTTTTAATTTTTAAAATGTTTTTATTTAATTTTTATTTTTTTAGACAGAGTCTCACTCTGTCACCCAGGCTGGAGTGCAGTGGCATGATCTTGGCTCACTGCAACTCCACCTCCCGGGTTCAAGAGATTCTCCTGCCTCAGCTCTCAAGTAGCTGGGATTACAGGCATGCACCACTACACCCATCTAATTTTTGTATTTTTAGTAAAGATGGGGTCTCGCCATGTTGGCCAGGCTGGCCTCCAACTCCTGAACTCAAGTGATCCGCCCCCGACTCGGCCTCCCAAGGTGCTGGGATTACAGGTGTGAGCCACTGTGCCCGGCCGAGAATATTTTTAAAACAGGCTTTACCAGCACATCCTCTAAACATAATCCAAAACAATTAGGAATAATTATTACAGAGATGGCCCAAAAATGTTTACAACTTCAAAATTAAGAGACATATTCCTAGCTTACACCTAGCTCAAACAGGAAGTTTTAAAAAATCAATGGCATACTATCCTGAAAATAATAATAATAATAAAAAAGGACGTTTCATCCCGAAATCTATGTGAATCCTCAAAAACCAATACTCGCAGGAAATGTTAGCACTTTAAAATGCTTTCGTTATTAAAGTAGGAAGATGAAAAATAAAAGAACTGGTATCTTGTACTCATCCTAAGAAATTAGGAAAGGAAAACGAAATTATTCAAAAGAAATCAAGAAAAGCAACCGAACCAACACAAAAGTCACATTGATGGAAGGGAGGAGTTGATCTGTGCTACAGATGGGCGCTGTGATCAGATGATGTTTCCTGAAGACACTGCTCAAACTGGAGAGTGTTCTAGAGAGAGGGTGCGGTGGGTGCAGGAAACTACAGCCTGCTGTCATGGCCAGGCAAGCCACACCCCCGTGATGGGGGCCGAGAGGAGCCCCAGTGGGCAGTGTGGGGACTGGATGGCCACTGGGAAAGGGAGGCTCCGGGAGAATCAGATTCCGTGGGACTCAGGTGGGATCCCTCAGAGGATGCCCTCAGAGCCACAGGTGTTGTTCGGCAGTCACTGATTGACACATAGACGGCTGCAGGTATGGAACAGGCCACTTGCCGAAGCGCAGGAACTGAGGCCGGTCCGTTCATCTGAGCAACAGGAGGGTATGTGCCCTCTGGCACGTGGTCTCCAAAAACGCAACATCCTGGCCAGAGTGAAACTGAGACCCAAGCACCGTTTATGAAAAGGCATGGCTCTCTGGATGCGCTTATTAGACATCCACATGCATAGGTCCAGAAACTGCCAGTTTGAGCACAAAGGAAGACGAAGGACCACGAACCCAGCATCAACACGCCACTGGCGAGCTGACAGAAAGGAGGACGAACAGAGGAACGAGGAACTTTCCCGTGACCCCGAGACCTGGGGGCCACAAGTCTGCTGTAAGTGGGTTTGGCCCCTCCTGTGTGGGGGGCAGGGGAAGTCCCTGCTGCACGGGATGAACACAGGGTAAGGGTGTTGGGTTGGTCTCCACTGAGGCTGCTCAGAAGGGAGTTCCATTCATTTTTCCCTGGTAACATCCGCAGGGTCCTTCTCCACCAGCACACAGCTCCCCACTGCGTGGTCCTGTTCTTGAACTGATGGCCTAACACCAGCAACGCCTCTCAGTCCTGAGACCCTCCTCTGGCTGGGAGCCACGGTATCCATGGCAACCATGGCTGACACAGAGGAGGATGCGGACATCCTGGGAAACAAAGCCACATCTGAGTGAAAAGCTCAGAGGTGCGGGTACCGGGGTACAGCGCGTGTGGGGCGCCCCCACGTGGTCAATCAGGATAGAGGCGCAAGCGTGTCCCGCAGCGGGTGCAGAAAACTGGCCCAAGCCGGAGTGTCCAGCGGACCATGCCTAAGGAAATGAGTTTGTCACATTGCAGACCCCTCTCTCGCACCTCCCTGGCTTCTGACAGTGACCCTCTTCATCCCCTCTTCATCCCGTGTCCGTGCGGGACCCTCTTCATCCCGTGTCCGTGCGGGACCCTCTTCATCCCGTGTCCGTGCGGGACCCTCTTCATCCCGTGTCCGTGCGGGACCCTCTTCATCCCGTGTCCGTGTGGGACCTTCTTCATCCCGTGTCCGTGCGGGACCCTCTTCATCCCGTGTCCGTGCGGGACCCTCTTCATCCCGTGTCTGTTCTGGGACTCTCTATTCTGTTGGGCCCAGGGAACACAGGGATGAGTTAGGCTCAGCAGCCCCTTCTTTCTAGGAGTGTGTATGACATCTGAGTGAGTGAGTCTAGCTATTGGAATTACATCATTCAGCTAGTGATTTAATATAATATTTTATGGTAAAACAAAAGCATACTATCTGTAGAGTAGAATGAATAATTTACTGGAATTTTTAAGGTCAAACAGAGACTTTCAAGAACTTTTACACCCAGTTGGGTCATTTTCCACCCCTCTGTACCCCCAGGGACCCGCATTTCCCTCTTCTGTGTTGGGGATGCTTCAGTGCAAATGTTTGAAAACTATGTCCCAGCTCTAGAATCAGAAAGATTCTGCCTTTGACATAAGAATTTGGAGGAGCGCAAACGTTCGTCCATAGCATCATTTCATCTCTCTAAGTCTATTTCTCATCAAAAAAGTGGTGATTTAAGTCTATATACCCACAAGGCAAAGAAACCCAAAATGCATTCCTGAACCTGTTAGGCCTCTTGGATTACAGTTGCTGCTCATCATTCGCAATAGTTACATTCTGTAAGGTCCCCTCAAAGACTGAACTAGAGCTAGTGGATACTGAATTATTGCTCTTAGGGAAACTTGGAGTCAGGGTCCTGTGAGACTCTGGTCACAATTTTTTTTTTTTTTTTTTTTTTTTTTTAAGACAGAATCTGGCTCTTTCACCCAGGCCGGAGTGAAGTGGTATGATCTCAGCTCACTGCAACCTCTGTCCTCCAGGGTCAAGTGATTCTCCTGCCTCAGCCTCCCAAGTAGCTGGGATTACAGGTATATGCCACCACGTCTGGCTAATTTTTGTATTTTTAGTAGAGATGGGGTTTTGCCATGTTGGCCAGGCTGGTCTCGAACTCCTGACCTCAAGTGATTCACCCACCTCGGCCTCCCAAAGTGCTGGGATTACAGGTGTGAGCCACCATGCCCAGCCTCTAGTCACATTTATTAATCTATGTATAAACAATTCTCCTTTATGTGTGTTTCCATTTAAATATACCTCATTTCGTGTCTATTGCTGATTAATTATCTCATGCCTGCACAAAGTGTATCTAACACATGTGTTTTCTCCATGAGGCAGGTCACTGCCTTCTTGCGCTTGGAACATCAGATAGCACTTTGGTGCTATGCTGGAGCTAGAGCCATTTCAAACAACAAAATCACCGAGAAGAAACATGAAAATGCAAAACCACAGTACCAAATAGACTTCGAAAAAGACATTTGTTTATGATGTAAGAGCTGAAGCAAGACGGCAGTTCCTTGTTCAGCCTCAACTGGAAACCTGCATTCAAAGCCTTTTTTTTTTTTTTTTTTTTTTGCCACTGGGCCTGTCCATAAATGAACTCAAAAGGCCCTGACTAGCCAGGCGTGGTGGTTCACGCCTATAATCCCAGCACTTTGGGAGGCGGAGGAGGGTGGATCACGAAGTCAGGAGATCGAGACCACCCTGGCTAACCCTGTCTCTACTAAAAATACAAAAACAAAATCAGCTGGGCGTGGTGGCACACGCCTGTAGTCCCAGCTACTCGGGAGGCTGAGGCGGGAGAATGGCATGAACCCAGGAGAGGCTGAGCTTGCAGTGAGCCGAGTTCATGCCATGCACTTCAACCTGGGTGACAGGGCAAGATTCCGTCTCAGAAAAAAAAAAAAAAAAAAAGACCCTGAGTGTTGATTTTGGGTTTACAAATACATTTTAGCAAGTAGGCAGATTTGCAAATACAGAATCCACATATAACTAGGGTGAGGATGACCCGTCTGTGCAGCTCGGGTCCCTGTGACCCTGTAACAGGCTGTCATCTGTTTGGGTCACTGAATATTTCACAGTTGTTGGATGTGGGGGCATGAGGGGGATCTTGTGGGGCTCACTCTGCACAGGCTTGCCCCAGCCTCCTCTCAGTCTTGGCAAAGCCATGCTGGAACACTGAGAACTCGATTTTTCTTTTCTCTGAAAATAATATTTCTACATTGGGGTGATCTTCAATCGCAGGTCTTCACTCTGCTATTTTCTCTCCAATGAGAAAAAAACGAAGTTCACCACCAGGGCCTGTGCCCATTTGTGGACCAGGGATATTGGCCCCCAATGCCTTGGAACATCGTGGCTCTCCAGTCAGGGCAGAGAGAGCGTGCCAGCCATGTCCCTGCCCCCAACTCACCCATCCCCTGCCCAAGCTCCGGCCATCACTGCTCTCTGAGGGTGGCTGAGGACCAGAGCTTCTTCTAAACAGCTCATTGTTCCTTCTTGCTTCTGGGACCCTCCTCTGATAATTCCTCACAGCAGCACCAGCTACAAAATGTGCGGTTTCTGGTGCAAAATGAAAACACAGGCCTTTTATTCAGAACTAGTAAGAATTTCAAGCTGCTGGTTGGAAAGCATTGGAACAAGCTTGGACCCTTCTAAGTGGCCACACAAACCCATGAAGCCTGCCCAGCCTCAGAGCCCCAGGTCCTTTTCCTCCCCTCCTCCCACACCATCCTGGTGGTCCTTGCTGCCTTAGGCAAGGCCCTGTGTCCATTTTGCAGGGCAGTGGCCTGTGTTACCTACTAAAGACATTCCTGGCAGGAGGAGAGCCATGAGTCCTGGCTCAGTGGGCATAGCCCCAAAAAGGAGCTTGACCCGTGGTCTGGCCAAGTACATCCACAGAGAGACTTGGGGTGGTCCCATGGGGCTCATGACTAAAGCTGTGCTCAAGGAGTCAGCTGGGTGGGGAAGGGGCGCCCACGCAGTGCTGAAAACACTGGGCAGGGTGCCACAGGGTGAAGGGAGGTGGATTCGGCCAACAGACGTGTTGAGCTCTCTGCGTCTGCTGGCGCTGTCCACGGAGCTGGCAACTCAAAGATCAATAAACATGGTCCCTTTAGAGGAACAGGCAGTCGCTGGGAGGCACAAACCCATAAATGAATGATTGTAACAAAATATAATAAGATCAACATGGAAGTGTGTACAGGAGGGGGTTCTGACTCCCTCCCTTCCCTCCCCATCCTGCCCTGGCCCCCAGAGGCCACTCCGCAGGTGGCAGATGGTGGACTTCTCAGCCTCCATAATTGCGTGAAACAATTCCCATCATAAATCTCCTCTTATGTCTCTATGTAGCCTATGGGTTCTGTTTCTTTGGAAAACTGTGACTAATACGCTTCTGATACTCTATTTCTTTCAATCCTGAGTAGGAGCTGTTGGCTACACTGAAGTTCCCTCAGACATCTGCATGTGTGACTGTCAGTGTAACCCATCAGTCGCAGGGCTCCACGTGGCCCAGTCACTGCTTGATGTAGAACTGAAGGAAGTGGCAGCCGGATTCTAGAAGCCACAATGATTCACAGAGAGCTTTGCCTCAAAGGCTACCCATAAATCCAGTGTAGGCTTCTCTTCCCCATCTCAAAGTTTCCCAGGCACAGAAGTTGCTGAAACCTCCCCACCCCTCCCCTCATTGATATCCCCCACCCACCAGGGGAAACCCCAAACCTTTCTGCAGCCAAAAATGACTCTTGGCTGGGCATGGTGACTCACGCCTGTGATCCCAGCACCTTGGGAGGCCGAGGCGGGCAGATCACCTGAGGTTGGGAGTTTGAGACCAGCCGGGCCAACATGGCAAAACCCCTTCTCTACTAAAAATACAAAAAAAGTTAGCTGGGAGTGGTGGTGGGCACCTGTAATCTCAGCTACTCAGGAAACTGAGGCATGAGAACTGCTTGAACCCAGGAGGTGGGAGTTGCGGTGAGCCAAGATCGTGCCACCGCACTCCAGCCTGGGCAGCAGGGTGAGACTCCACCTCAAAAAAAAAAGACTCTCGAGACATCTTTTCACAGGAACTGGGCTGAGGCCCTCGTTTCCACCCATGGGACCCCAGGGAGCGCATAGTTCTCTCTCTGCTTTTCTTGTGAGGATCAATGGTGGAGTTTCTGGTGAATGAAACTGTCTACCTGTTGCATCCGGGTCAAAATCGGTAAGACAAGGAGGTGTTGCCTTGAGCCATGCAATCAGGCTGTTTTTGGAGAGTGGGAGTATGAGTGAGTTTTCCCCTTCCCCTTTTTACCTCTCTGTACTTTCCGTGTTTCCACCAGGGAGTGCCTTATTACAAAAATGATCAGAACTAGAAAACAAAAAAATAATCTAAAGGGAAATAATTAGGCTTGAATTGACACGTAAGCTCCTGTTATTGGCAATCAGGGATCAGGCTGGGAGTTCAGCTGGTGGGTGGCCATTCTTCGGTTCAACAACTATTTATTGGATGCCTTAACGAGGTGCAGGAGAGCTTGGGATGAGAATGGACGAGATCCCTGTCTCGTGGAGCTTCCCCACCCGAGGTGCAGGTGGCCACCAGCCAAACTCCCAGACAGATGGAGGCGCCGCCCCACTGGGATGCCTCAACGAGGCAGTGAGTGTGGAATACGGGCCCCAGCCTGGGGTAGCGGGGATGGGAGGAAAGGGTGGGGAGGATGAAACACACAAATCCCAATCGAATACAGCAAAATGTTTGCAGTTGTCAAATCTGGGCTGTGAATTCTCTGCACTCTTCTATATGTTCAGATTCTTTCACTTAGATTAAAAAGTGGGTGTGAGGTGATAGAATGGAGACAGCAGGAGCGGACAGCTCTGCTGAGGAGTTTGGCGCTGAAAGGGAACCGAGAAATGAGTTGTGGCTGGAAAGGGTGGTCAAGGGAAAGACTGGAGTATTTTTGGTTTGGTTTTGCTTTTAATATTTTGTTTCTGAGGTAGCAGAAGGGGAGAGACCGATAACTGAGAGGGAGAGGAGGTCTGAGAGAAATGCTTTCTGCATTGTAACCTCAGAGGCATTCGAACCAGAGCAACTCCATCTTGAACAGGGGCTGGGGAAGATGAGACTGAGACCTACTGGATGGCGTTCCTAGGAATTTTAGTATTCTAAGTCCCAGGACGAGATAGGAAGTTGGCACAAGATACGGATCACAAAGACCTTGCTGATAAAACAGTTTGAAGTAAAGGACTCAGCCAAATCCCACCATAACCAAGATGGCGACAGAGTGACCTCTGGTTGTCCTCGCTGCTCATTATATGCTAATTATAATACATTAGCATGCTAAGAGACACTCCACCGCCATGACAATTTATAAACGCCATGGCAACATCCAGGAGTTACTCTTTATGGTCTAAAGAGGGGAGGAACCCTCAGTTCCAGGAATTGCCCACCCCTTTCCTGGAAAACTAATGAACAATCACCCCTTGTTTAGCATATAATCAAGAAATAACTGTAAGTGTAATCAGGGAGCAGCCCATGCTGCTGTTTTGCCTATGGAGTAGCCATTCTTTTATTCCTTTACTTTCCTAATAAACTTGTTTTCACTTTACAGACTTACCTCAAATTTTTTCTCATGTGAGGTCCAAGAACCCTCTCTTAGAATCTGGATCGGGGCCCCTTTCTGGTAGCAGTAACAGTGGGGAAGCTGAATATTTGAATTGGAGGCAAACTTTGATGAGACTCTTGCCACCCTGCAGCCCAATGCCCCTTTAAAAATAGTATTTCTCTACAGTGGCGTTCGGACATTTGTAGGAGCCCTTTGGTGGTTGCCATGATTGTGTCTGGCATTTAGTGCCACAGCCAGAGCAACAGGTGCCCCCATTGTCCAGGACAGCCCCTCACAGCAACACTCAGCTTCCTGTCACCTTGCAAATGTTCTGTGGGACATTCATGTGGTGCAAAGCCTGAACAATTGTTTGTGCTTAGAAATAAGAAATACTTGTGCCTATTTCCATATAAAACCAAAGTTCTTTTTTTTTTTTTTTGAGACAGGGTCTTGTTCTGTTATCCAGGCTTAAGTGCAGTGGCATGATCATAGCTCCTTGCAGCCTCAATCTCCCAGGCTTAAGTGATTCCCCTGCCTCAGCCTCCCAAGTAGCTGGAACTACAGGCACACACCACCATGCCAGGCTAATCTTTAATTTTTTTTTTTTTTTGATAGAGATAGGTTCTCACTATATTGCCCAGGCTGGTCTTGAACTCCTGGACACAAGCAATCCTCCTACCTTGGCCTCCCAAAGTGCTGGGATTACAGGCATGAGCCACCGCACCTGGTAATTGTTTTGGCTTTTGTAGAGATGGAGTCTCACTAAGTTGCCAGGTCTGGTCTCGAGCTCCTGGCCTAAAGCGATCCTCCTGCTTTGGCCTCCCAGAGTAATGGAATTACAGACGCGAGCCACCATCCCCCAGCCAAAACCAAAGTTTCTTTTGTGTATATTTAACATACACTAGATAATACTTGCTCCTAGTCTCTTAAAATAATTCTCCAGGCCTGTCTGGCACATGTTTTCAAGGGACAGCTGCAGAGGCCAATTTGGAAGCCAGCACCAGTGGTGTTGTTCTCAGCACTGTGAGGCTCTGCCATGGTGAACCATTCTTGGAGAAGTCCCCAAAAAACAAGGAGCCATCTCCCTTGCTTTGTGTGGTAGCTGCATTCCTGGAAAATCCAGTGCCACATCCCTGTGCCTGTGGGATCTGGAACTGCCACGTGCATGCCCTTTATTTTGTGCCCTGGATGTCTGTGGGCACACAGGAGATTTAAAAATAAAGAATTACTTTTAAACAGAAATAGTTCTGTTTGTTTTCTTTTTGTAAATGCATTCAGATTTTCTAGTGAACATTAAATATGCATATGAAAAAGGGAGTTTTTAGCAAGTGGAATTCCATTCAGGTTTTATAATGATGACATGGGGGGAGCAAGATGCAAAATTTAAGGAGGTGTTCAGTCTTTTTAAGGATGCCTTGCCCTTGCTAAGAGCAAGAGTTTCCTAAATGTTATGCCTTAGGAGCCCCTCTCTGGCCCTGCATAAAGGTTTACCTTTGTTAGTCTCTGAGGGCAATGAAATGGAATGACTCTATGGACAAATCTGGGAACAACCTTACATCTGGAGCACTGCCTGGGATACTGTGTGTGTGTCCCTCTGTGCCCAGGGGTAAACACAGCATCCAGTCTGTTTTGCTAAGAAGTTAATTTGGCAAGGTTGCTGGATACAAGGTCAATATACAAAAATCAGTTGTATACCTAATCTAGCAATGATGAATTAGAAAATGAAAAATTTTTCATCAAGCATGTGAAGTACTTTGGGGATAAAATTAATAAAATATGTGCAAGACTTGTACATTGAAACCTTCAAAGCACTCCTGAAAGAAATTAAAGAAGACCTTAAGAGATGGAGGGATATACCCTGTTCATGGATTGGAAAACTCAGTATCATTAAGATAATGGTTTTACTCAAGTTGAGCTGAGGTTTAATGCAATCCCAATTAAAAGCCCAGTAGATTTTTTTATAAAAATTTATAAGGTGATTCTAAAATTTATATGGAGACAGAAAAGTCCTAGAAGAGCAAAAATAACTTTGAAAAATATGAGAAAATGTGAAAAACCTAAAATAACATAAAACAAATTTTTATTTTGTTATATATGTAACATTTCAATGAGAAGACTTACTGTAAAGCTGCAGTAGACCGGGCATGGTGGCTCATGCCTGCAATCCCAGCACTTTGGGAGGCCAAGGCAGGGGGATTACTTGAGGTCAGGAGTTAGAGACCAGCCTGGCCATCATGGTGAAACCCCGTCTCTATTAAAAATACAAAAATTAGCCGGGCGTGGTGGTGGGTGCCTGTAATCCCAGCTACTTGGGAGGCTGAGGCAAAATAATTGCTGGAACCCAGGTGGCGGATGTTGCAGTGAGCCGAGATCACACCACTGCACCTCAGCCTGGGTGACAGAGTGAGATTCTATCAAAAAAAAAAAAAAAAAAAAAGCTACAGTAAGCAAGGCAGGTAATATTGTTGTAAGAGTTAACATATACTTGTGAAACAGAATAGAGAATCCAGAAACAGATCCACATACATGGTCTGTTGATGTTTTACAAAACTGCCAAAATAATCCAATGAGGAAAGGATAGAATAGTCAATAAAGTACTGGAACAATTATATATGGAAATGACCATTTCCTCCTATGGTACACAAAAATGAATTTGAAAAACATCATAAGCCTAAACATAAAAGCTAAAACTATGAAACTTCTAGAGGGAAACAGGAGAAAATCTTCACAACCTTGTGGTAAGCAAAGATTTCTTAGGAAGCCCAAATCATGAGACAATAAAGTTTCAATAAATTAAAACTTAAGGAAATTTAAAATTTCTCCTTTTCAGAATACCCTGTTAAAAAAGAAATTAAACAGCAAGCCACAGGCCAGAAGAAAAAAAAAAAAATTTACAATGCATATATCTACTGAAAGACTGGTGGTATACAGAATATAAAGAACCCTTATAACTCAATTTGAAGACAACCCAATTTTTAGAAATGTGTAAAAAGTTCAAAGATATTTCACAGAAGAAGATATACAAATGGCCAGTAAGTGCATACATAAAAGTTTAATATCATTGGTTATCATACACATTTAAATTAAAACCCTAGGCTGGGCATGGTGACTCATACATGTAATCTCAGCACTTTGGGAGGCCAAGATGGGAGGATCACTTGAGCCTAGGAGTTCGAGACCAGCCTGGGCAACATAGCAAGACCCCATCTCTACAAAAAAATAAAAAATTAATTGGGCATGTTAGTGCATGCCTGAAATGTCAGCAACTTGGAGGCTAAGGTGAGAGAATTGCTTGACCCCGGGAGATCAAGGCTGCCATGATCGTGCCACTGCACTCCAGCCAGGGCAACAGGGCAAGAACTTGTCTCAAAAAAAAAAAAAAAAATCACTGACACTACTAGAATTGTTGAAATGTAAAAGACTGATAATTTCAAGTGTTAACAAGGACAAGAAGAAATTGGAGCTCTCATACCTTCCTGGAGCAAATGCAGAATTGCACAGCCACTTTGGAAATAACTTGGCATTGTCTTATAAGTTTAAACATATACTTATCCATGCAAACCAGAATCCCACTCCTAGGTATTTACTCAAGAGAAATAAAAACATATATCTCCACAAAAATGTGTACTTAAATGTACATAGTAGCTTTATTCTCAATAACCAAAACATGGATAAATCTCACAGATGTTACACTGAGCAAAAGAAACTAGACACAAATGGCTGCACAAAGTATGATTTACATTTACGTGAATTTCCAAAAAGGCTAAAAACTAACGTACTGTGACAGAAAGCATTGATGATCAGCCGGGACCAGGGAGGTGGTGATGCAGGTAGTGGTTACACAGGTATACATATGTTGGTCAAAGCCAAAGCCCACTGAACTGCACACTTAAAATAGGTGCATTCTATTGTATGCAACTTATAGCTCAATAAAGTTGATTTTACAGAATTTTATATACTTACTATTCTTCTGTAACAAGCCCAGACACAGCTCCTATCTCATGCTCACAGTCATTAACTCTAAAGTGAGAATTTAGGAAAACACTTGATTGGGTTGTGAAACAACATCAAGATAAAAGATGTAGATGGGCCTGAAAAATGGTAACAGAAAACACAAATGTTAGTTACAGTTGGTTTCTATAAATACAAGATAATACAAAAGAAAATGGCCTAGCGTGATGGCTCACACCGGTAATCACATCACTTTGAGAGGCAGAGGCAGGTGGATCACCTGAGGTCAGGAGATTGAGACCAGCCTGACCAACATGGAGAAACCTCATCTTTACTGAAAATGCAAAATTAGTTGGGCATGGTGGTGCACGCCTGTAATCCCAGCTATTCGGGAGGCTAAGGCAGGAGAATCACTTCAACCCAGGAGGTGGAGGTTGCAGTGAGCCAAGATCACTCCAAGGCACTCCAGCCTGGGCAACAAGAGCAAGACTCCATCTCAAAACCAAACAAAACACGCAAATACAAAACCACACATAAAAACAAAACAAAACAAAACAAAAAACAATGTAAGTCATTGTTATGGCTTGAATGTTTGTGTTCCCTCCAAAATTCATGTTGAAACTTAGTCCCCGATGCAACGATATTAAGAAGTGTGGTCTCCAGGAGGTGACTGAGTTAGGAGGACACCACCCTCATGAATGGAATCGGAGCTGGTCTGAAAGGCTTGCTGGAAGGAGTTCATCTCTCTCTTGCCCCTCTGTCCCTTCTGCCATGTGAGAACATAGGCTTTGTCCTCTCTGCAGAATGCAGCAACAAAGTGCCATCTTCGAAGCAGAGAACAGCCCTCACCAGGTGCTGACTCTGCTGGCGCCTTGATCTTGGACTTCCCAGCCTCCAGAACTGTGAGAAATAAATTCCTGGTATTTTTAAATAAATTACCAGGTCTCAGGTATTTTGTTATAGCAGCATAAATGGACTAAGACATACATCATCAGGAATAATGTTACCTAGAAATCACTGTTATTAAATTGGCTATGATTTGCTAAGAGAGGAGTTGGTGTTGGTGAACAAGACTTGTGGAAGACTTTGGATTGCAGAGCAGGTGAGGTGAGTGTAGAGGAGAGAGGTGAGGAGGGAGGCCTGTACCCCTCGCTGGGAAGACAAGAAGAGCCATGGGGAAGCAGGTGCAGAACAGGAGAAGCTGCTGGTGCCTTGCCCAGATACTCTGAGCTGGAGAGAACTGCAGTCAGCTAGGAGACTCCTCCCTGGAAGTGCCTGGACCGTCACAGCATCCCTCAGAGGGCAGCCTAAAGCCAATGTCATCCCATACGGGACACAGAGTCTCCACCTCCTTGCCTTTCTGTGGGAAGGGCTCCCCAGTGGGATGGGGCTGAGGCCAGCAGGCTGTGGTGGAAACACCATGTCCGCTGAGCCTCCTCCTGTCTTCCTCCTGCCTCCTCCACTTCCCTTCCCCTGAGAGTCCCTCTCAATTAACCTTGCTCCAGAATCATCATCTTGGCCAGGTGTGGTGGCTCACGCCTGCAATCCCAACACTTTGGGAGGCCAAGGTGGGTGGATCACTTGAGCTCAGGAGTTCAAGACCAGCCTGGCCAACCTGGAGGAACCCTGTCTTTACTAAAAATACAAAAATTAGCCGGGTTTGGTGGCACGTACCTATAATCCCAGCTACTCTGCAGGCTGATGTGGGTGGATCGTTTGAATCCGGGAGATGGAGCTTGCAGTGAGCCAAGATTGTGTCACTGCACTCCAGTCTAGGTGACAGAGTGAGAATCGGTCTCAAAAAAAAAAAAGGAATCCCCATCCCAGGCTCCACGTCTAGGGAATCTGACCTAGGACATCAGGGAACCCCACTCTAGAGCTGAGGAAAAAAATGGGACAAAGCCAAGGTCTAAGGAGAAGAGTGTGTGGAGGAGAAAGGGTTCATGGCCTCTGAGGCCATGGGCAGGGAGGAACGGCAGCCTGGTTGCTCCCTCACTGAGCCCTCAACTCACCGTACGTCCTCGGCTCTCACACCTGCCAGGCCCCTCATCCCCTGCAGGATCAAGCCTTGTGTCTGTGGCTTGGCCTTAGTGCCTCCCACAACATTGTAAGCCTTGTAGCTCCTTCCCGTGGGCTGCTGCATCCACACAGCCCTGAATGTCACAGCTACCCTCCCCGACTCAAATCTCACGGAAGCTCAGGGCTGGTTCAATTCCCGAATCCTGCATGGAGCCCTGCCTGCGGCCTCCCCATCACCTCGGCCTCACATCCTCTCCTCTCACTCCCATCAAGGGAGCCCTTTGAGGTTGCCTCTCTATCTCTGAGTCACGCCCCCTAAGCCTCGCGAGGGCAGGGAATGTGTCTGAATAACTACAGCATCCATTTATCAAGGGCTTGCTATATGCCAAGCCCTGTGCCAGCGCTTGACATGGGTAGCAGGGTCTCCCACTTGAGACTGACTGAGGCACCAAGACACCAGATCTCAGACAGAGCAAGGAGTGAGACGGGACCCCCTACTGGCTGTCAGGGCAGGGTGGCCAAAAGGAGGTGTCACAACTCTTCAAGGGCTAGAATCTAAAAGGCTCAGGGCAGGGCGGGTATTTGAAAAAGGATTTATTTAGAGAGAACTAGAAGTCCCACCTCCCCCACGTGGGGTGAGGGTAAGGGGGTGTCTGCCTCCCGCCTCTAGCTTGGAGAGCCTGGACATCCCAAAGAGCCTGAAGGGGGACCCCACAGTTAGAGGCACAGTGATGGGTGGAGAGACCAGGAATGGCTTCCTCATTTTAAAGCATGGTCCCGCCCGCAGGCCATCATTTGACCAGGTGGAGGTGGATGAGGGCTGCAGTGCCAGCCGGTGCAGGCCAATGGACCATCTAGAAGGGCAAACAGCCTCAGCAGAGGCGGGTAGGAGGCAGGCTGCTTGGAACAAAGCCTCTGCCCGGAGCGCAGGGGCTGCCATCAAGGAACCCCTGCCCTGAGGGTCTCCAAACTGGCCAAGTCCCAAAAGAGGAGGCAACATCTGTGAACTCTGACAGATGCCAAACACGGAACCACGTGAGGACAGTGTCAGCCACACAGACATGTCCTGCCCCGATGGCTCCTCCTGGAGCCTGCCCCTCCCCTTCAGACGGGATGAATTAGGAGTCAGAGAGAAGGAAGGTGCCACCTAGATGCTCCCCAGCCCCTGCTGCCTGTCCAAGACGCCTTGGCTTGGAATGGAGAAAAATGTGTGGTCTAAGACATTGAACTGGAAGCCTTGAATTTCTGAATCGATACTTTATTTTAATGTTTTTAGTTTTGTTTTTGTTTTGAGACTGGGTGTCACTCTGTCACCCAGGCTGGAGTGCAGTGGCTTGACCTCCTGGGCTCAAGTGATCCTCCTGCCTCAGCCTCCAAAGTAGCTGGGATTACAGACACGCAACATCACGCCTGTTTAATTTTTTTTTTTTTTTTTTTTTGTAGAGACGGGGTTTCACCATGTTGCCCAGGCTGGTCTCAAACTCCTGAACTCAAGTGATTCACCTGCCTCAGCCTCCCAAAGTGCTGGGATTACAGGCATGAGGCACCGTGTCCGGCCAAGACACTATTTTGGACTTAAAGTGACTATAGGACATTTCTCCCCTAAGGGTAATTGAAAAAGTCATAGAAGCACCCACATTTCCTTTTCTTTTTTTTTTTTTTTGAGACGGAGTCTCACTCCATCGCCAGGCTGGAGGAGTGCAGTGGTGCGATCTCGGCTCACTGCAACCTCCAGCTCCCTGGTTCAAGTTATTGTCCTACCTCAGCCTCCCAAGTAGCTGGGATTACAGATACGCATCACCACGCCTGGCTAATCTTTTTGTGTATTTTTAGTAGAGGCGGGATTTCACCATGTTGGCCAGGAGGGTCTCGATCTCCTGACTTTGTGATCCACCCGTCTCGGCCTCCCGAAGTGCTAGGATTACAGGCATGAGCCACTATGCCCAGCCTAGGAGCACCCACACTTACATCTCTCACTTCACTGAGTTCAACAGCAGCCCCCACAAATTCATGTCCACCCAGAACTTCCATATGTGACTTTACTTGAAAATAGAGTCTTCGAAGATGTAACCCAGTTAAGATTAGGTCATACTGGATTCATGTGGACCCTAAATCCAAGGGACCTACTAGTGTCCTTATAAGAGGAGGGAAACTTGGGGACAGACACACTCGTAAAGGGAAGATGATGAGAGGATGCAAAGGCAAGGGAGGAAGTCTGGGATGACAGAGGGAACGGGAGTGATGCGTCTGCAAGACAAAGAACGCAGATAATGATCAGAAGATGGACAGGAGAGGAAGGGTCCCCCAGCGCCTTTGGAGAGAGTATGGCCCTGCCGACACCCTGATTGCAGATTTCTGGACCCCAGGACTGCGTGTGAGTTTCTGTTGTTTCACACTGTCTGGTTTGTAGCACTTTGTTCCAGCAAACACAGGACACTCATTCACCCTCTGCAGGAATTCAAGTGGGGCACTGGGGGGGCAAAAAGAAAGACGCTTTCTGATACCATCCCAGCTGGCTTGTCCTGCAACCCAGCCAACGTCTAGGCTCTCATCTCCATGTCCGAATCCCTGAGGTGTCTCTGTGCCCGCTCAGCGGGGAGAAATCAGAGTCTCAGACTGACTTGCCCATGGTTATTTATCTAATGCCTGGTGCAAGAGGCCAAGTGCAAAACCCATACCTGCAGGGCTCTTCTCCTAAACAGCCTGGTCCCTCCCGGTTCTCTTTCCCACGCATGTGTCACGGACACGCGTGACAACTCTGCCAGCCTCTATTCCTCTGCTGAGGGCCAGTCTCCAATGTCCCATGACAGTCCCTACATTCTAATTCGTGTATCGATCTGTTTAAATCTACTATCCTGAGGCTTAAACAAAAGCCTTCAAATCTAATTAAAACCTCACCAACCACAAAGCTGGCGCCACTCTTGGGAAATGTCCCTCTTGGCATTCCTAAGACTACATTCTCTTCACCCATTTCACGGGTCACTGTGTCTCCGGTTCCTTTTTTCCATTCATTCGTGCTGTTTTTCTATGTGTTTTGAACTCCAAGTCTAGTGTGCCCTAAATAATCATCCCCCTGGGAGACTCTTTCAACTACCTCTTTAGGCCTGGACTTCCCAAGAAACATTGAACGCGGCTCACCAATACCAGCAATTGCTGAATGGGAAACGTCACCCACAATCTGGCTCATTGAGATCCTGGGTACAGCCTCTTGATGGGGTTGTTAGAAATTCCAAGTTAGAAGTCAGTCTGTCAGTCACATTGTTAATGTCCAGAGCAAATGAAAATGAAGTTGAATTTCACAGCAAAGTTACAAGTCACACTTTTTCTATTTCAATCTGTACTGACTTTATTTCCTTCACAGATATCAATGATTTGGATTCTATGTCTATTTCTTTCTTGTTTTATGTTATTTTATTATTAATATTCATGATGTGTTTTGTTTACAGCTTACAAAGAGCTTTTCCAGACAATAGGGCCATCCTTATTTTGTAGAAAAGGCTCACGCAACTACTGGTTGGGAAGCCGAGCTTCCCGAAACCCCTGGGCTCTCATCTTCAACTCAGGGCTTTCTCCCTGGCATTGCTTTCTGCTGGAGCTAATGAAAGAAACTTTGTAGAAAAAGAACTTCTAGAGTCCATTTGTTGGAATCAGTTTGGAAAACTGGGCTAAATCTGTGAACCACAAAATTCCCCACATCAGAGGCTGGTAATATGATCCAAGGATAATTCCTCCAGTTTCCCAAAAGAGTGGGACCGTGAAGAGAATCGCTGGTGATGTCGTAGCTTCTCTCCAGCCAAATGAACAGAAGCACAGGAGCAGTCTTGGGCACTGTATTTGCATTCCATCCCACACCCCCATCAGATTCTCTGCTCTCAGGAGGGTACACCAGAAATCTGGATCTCCCCAGAAATCTATATCTCCCCAGTAATTTTTTTTTTTTTTTTTTTTGAGACAGAGTCTCACTCTGTCTCCCAGGCTGGAGCGCAGTGGTGCAATCTCAGCTCACTGCAACCTCCACCCCCTGGGTTCAAGCAATTCTCCTGCCTCAGTCTCCCGAGTAGCTGGGGTTACAGGTGCGTATCACCACATCCAGCTAATTTTTTTATTTTTAGTAGAGATGGAGTTTCACCATGTTGGTCAGGCTGGTCTTGAACTCCTGACCTCCGGTGATCCACCTGCCTCGGCCTTCCAAAGTGCTGGGATTACAGGCGTGAGCCACTGCGCCTGGCCAGGACCTCCCCAATTCTGCTGTTAACTCACTATGAGGAGCAGAACTGTGCCCACCCTCAAAATTCGTATGTTGAAGTCCCAAGCCTAGTCCCTCAGTATGTGACTGTATTTGGAGACAGGACCTTTAGTCAGGCAATCAAGTTAAACGAGGCCATTAGGATGAGTCCTAATCCAGTGTGACTGGGGTTCTTATAAGCAGAGGAAATGTGGAGCCACAGACACACCAGGGAAGTGCTTGCACAGAGAAACAGCCACGTGAGTGGTGCAAGACAGGAAAGCCTCAGAACTGGGGCTTAGCCTGGGACAGTGCTTGGCTTCACCCAGGAAAGAATTCAAGGGGAGCTGATGTTCTGCCCCTTGCAAAGCAGGCCTGACTCACAAGCAGTGTGCCCAGAGTCAGCAATGCATGGGCTCTTGGCAACTATATTTATGTTCACATAAGCCCACTTTCAATTGCATGCAAATTAAGGGGTGGGTCAATACAAATTGAAGGCTGGGTAGGAAAGGTGCAGTAACTTCCAGGTCATTGTAGAATGACCTGGGCATTTGTAAACTGTCATGGTGCTTGTGGGAGTGTCTTACGCTAATGAGCCCTGAGGGCAGCCAGAGATTGTTTTTGCAACCATCTGTTGGTTTGGGCCAGTTGGTTTTCGTTTTTTACTTTATCCTGTCTGGACCAGATCCTGTGTTGGTCAGCAGGGTTGTGACCAGAAAACAAGTCCTGCTGGTCTCCTACCTCATTAGGACACAGCAAGAAGGCAGCATCTGGAAACCAAGAAGAAAATTCTCAGAAGAAACCAAACCTGCCAACACCTTGATCTTGGGCTTCCAGCCTCCAGAACAGTAAGAAAATTAATTTCTGTTGTTTAAGTCCCGCAGTCTGTGGTATTTTTCTATGGCAGCCTGAACTGACCCACACACTTGCTGACTCAAGTCACTTGACCTTCGGTGGCATCAGGTTTCCCATCTGCCATAGGGATGGGCTCTGACCCTCTCAACCTTGCAGGATCAATGCTGAAGGTCCGCTGGGGTCATGAACACAAAAGCCTGTAAGACACAGAGCACCAAAACCTGGGAGACGTGAAGACTGTGTTGCCCATGGCGCCATGTCACAGGCTGGGGCTGAAGAAGAGCTGGGCTCAGGCACTGTTAGAGCGTCTGCTTCTGGTTTGAAATGAGCCCCTAACACCACTGTTGGCTCAAAGTAGAGGGGAGCATCCACCGATACAATCTTTCGGAGACTGATTGGTATGAAAACTCTGAAAATGTGCATCACCTTGGACTCAACAACTCTACCTCTAGAAGACCAGCAGACAAGTGAACTAACATAATGGAAAAATATGTTCATCCCAGTATTGTTTATGGTAGTAAAAAAAAGAAAAAAGAAAAATGTTTGGCAGGGAATTGGTTAAGGAAAAGTCATGTAATGGAATAATTTTCATCTATTAAAAATTATGCCATAGAAAAACATGTATCAGCATGGAAAAAAATGTTCATAATGTATTGGTAAGAGAAAAAAACAACTGACAACAGCATCATATATAAAAAACACATATTTTTGTAACTCTGTATCTGTCTGAAAATATACATAAAGAAAAAACTAGCAGAAAACATATCAAAATGCTAACAGCAGACAGGTGATTATGCATTTGGGTTAGACTTCTCTTGAGTTTTTCTGTGTTCTTCAATTTATCTGCATTGAATAAGCATTACTTGTTTTTTTTTTAAAAAAAAATCATGGCCACTATTTTAAAAGAAATAAAAAGATAAATGGCACCTCAGGGTCCAGCAAATAAGTCTTACGATGAAATGAATGACTTTTATGTGTAACACCATAGAGATCATTTGGACACAAATAAAAAAGACAGATTGCTTATAGAGCTGGGGAAGATGTGGGGCAAAGAATCCTCTCACAGACTTCTGGTGGGGACATGAATTGACAATAATCTTTTTGTAAATCAATTCATCTGTATATATTAAAACTTTAATGTGTATATCCCTTTGGGCAATAGCATCCTTGGGAATCTGTCCCATGGACACAAAAGCAGCAGTACATAGGGGGTATGGGCACGTGAGTGTGACAGTGAGTATGCCTGGGTCACAGTGAAAGACCCTCACTCAGGGTGAGCAAAGAACAGTACGCTTACACCACGAACTTCTATGCAACTATGAAACAACAAGTGAGTTATACAAGATGGCCTGGGATATTCCTGTAACATGTGAAGTGAGGAAATCAAGATACAGAGAAGTGTTATGATTTGATTCCATTGTCAAAAAGACAAGCATTGATTTTGTTGAAAACTCTACAGTATATGTATAGGGACTTTGTGCATGATTAAATAAGCCTGGAGAAAAGATGTTACCACTGTGTTCCTGGGGTAGCAGGAAGTGGATGTAGCAAAAAAAAGAAAACTGAAATAACAATTAACAATTTTAAAAAGTATTTACCAAGATCCAATGCATGCAAAATAATGTACTGGGGGTAAAGAGATGCATAGAGAAAGGCATGAAAGAATGTGCTCCAAAACATCAATGGTGGTAATGCCAAGGTAGGAGGATTTCACATGATTTTTACTTTCTTCTTAATACTTTTCCATAATGCTTGATATTTTTACAACAATCATACATTTTAACAAAATCATAAAAATATAAATAACAATAACTTATTTGTGGGTGGCAGGAAGCAACACCTCTACTCCCACCTCTCTTTCCCAGCAAACCTATTGAACTAAGTTTGAGAGTGATGCTATAGGGCATTTCAGAATCGAAGACCTCTCTTCATTTCTTACTAGTCCTACTAGTTCAGAGAAAATAGGATTTATCCTTCAACTCAGCTGTGCTTTAACTAACTTATTAACAAAGCCTCTGTATTTTCTCAAAAATAAATATCATTTTCCTATTGCCTACATGAATTTGTGATCTAGGGGAATTTTTAAAATGTGAATAAGAAGAAAATTTATACTATTTTCCTTAATCTGAATGAGATCCTGTACCTTCAGTCATACATGCCTGAAACTGGAGCAACATGGTTCTGAAATCCAATATTTAAAATAAGACAAAAGTAAGAAGACTCAGTATCCTGGGCCCAGCCTCTTTGCTCTTTACCATCAGTCTTTAGCTGACCCTTCTCCATACCTGCACCGACCTAGGGATTACAAAAGGGTCAGAGTGAATTCTAGACCTGGCCAGCAGGAATGTGCACCAGTCTGGGGGGCATATGCAGGACCCCAGCAGCTTTGAACCCACTCTCAGCCACCATTTTGATGTCAACTTGACTTGCTGAATAGAAAATTTCAGATATGGGATGGAGAGGATTGGGAGGAGACTTCAGAGTGAGAGGCAGGCCAGAGGAAAAGACATCCTGAGTGTTAGAGGAGTGATAGATCCTGCATTTGTTTCCCGGGGTTGTCATAACAACTGCCACAGATTGAGTAATTAAAATAACAGATATTTATCATCTCACAGTTCTGGAGGCCAGGGTTGGTTCCTTCTGAAGGATGCAAGGGAGAATCAGTTCCATGCCTTTCTCCTAGCTTCTGGGGGTTTGCTGGCAGTCTTTGACATTTCTTATGCATTTCCCCAATCTCTGCCTTCATCTTCACATGACATTTTCCCTTTATATCTGTCTCTGGGTCCAAATGTCCCTTTGTAAAGACACAGTAAGATTGGATGAAGTCCCACCCTAATGATCTCATCTTAAATTGACTACTGCAAAGACCCTAACCCCAAATAAGGTCACATTCTGAGATACCGGGGATTTGGAATTCAATGTATCTTTCTGGGGGAACACAATTCACTGGTAACAGATGCTATTTCTGCAGAGCAGTTGCAGACAGGAAGCACGAGATATATAGAGACATCAAGGAAGGTGCAAGAGCAGCACAGGTGCCTCGGAGGGCAGCAGTAGGTCACAGGCACCAGCTTCTACCCGTTCCTAGGTCAGAGGACCCCATTAGCCCTGCAAAGGCTGCCATGCCAGCAAGTTGCCCGATGTCCACCCACCTGTGGGAAGACTCACTTCCACCTCCTGCCGTGCCACGGCCAGCCTGAAACTGATATTAAACTCCCTGCTCAGATGGAAGCGTCATGATAAAGCCAAGTTGCAAGGATCCAGTAAACTGATGGCATCAATCAAGTCTTTAGGGTGGAGGATTTGTCCCACTCTGTGCAAAGGGAGCTTTGTACTGATATTGATATCAATGAATTATGTGAACACTTGCTATACACTCAGGATCATGTTGACAAAATGGACTGTGTGATTCTGCCAAAGAAAACCTCTATTAGTGGTTTTTACTCAGAGGTGATACACTGGGCTGGAGGTTTTTCAAAACACGTGGCAGAAGCCAGGCACAATGGCTTATGTCTGTAACCCCAGCACTTGGGGAAGCTGAGGCAGGTGGAAAACTTGAGCTCAGGAGTTCAAGACCAGCCTGGGCAACGTGGTGAAACTCTATCTCTACAAAAAAATACAAAAATTACCCAGGCATGGTGGCACACACCTGTAATCCTCAATGCTCGAGGGGCTGAGGTAAGAAGATTGCTTGAGTTCAGAAGGTCAAGACTGCAGTGAGATGTGATCGCACCACTGCACTCCAGCCTGGGCAACAGAGCAAGACTCTGCCTCGAAAAAGAAAAAATGTGGCAGCCCCTCACCTGCCAGATGACTGAAAAAGAAAATCCCTGAGCCTGGTATATGGATGATCACTGCCTTACTTGGAGAGGCCCTGAGGGACTGTGGAGCAGGAAAATCCTCCCACTGCGCAGAACTTAGAGAGAACATCTCGTTTTCCACTTTGCTCAGAAGGAGAGATGACCAGACATATGGGTCTATACTGATTCATGGACAGAAGCTGATGAGTTGGCCAGATGGTCGGTCAGTCTGAGAGGTTTTCGTTGTTATCTGAGAGTCTTGCTCTGTTGCCAGGCTGGAGTGCAGTGGCACGATCTCGGCTCACTGCAACCTCTGCCTTCTGGGTTCAAGCGATTCTCCTGCTTCAGCCTCCTGAGTACCTGGGATTACAGGCATGCGCCACCACGCTCAGCTAATTTTTGTATTTTTAGTAGAGACGGGATTTCACCACGTTGGCCAGGATGGTCTTGATCTCTTGACCTCGTAATCCACCTGCCTCAGCCTCCCAAAGTGCTGGGGTTACAGGCGTGAGCCACCAAGCCCAGCCCGTCTGAGAAGTTCTTTTGACCTCTTGTTACCAAATATGAAGGTTTTTTTTTTTTCTCACACTGACAAATTCTCCGACACCACCTAGGTGTCCAATCATCCCATCCAGTTCTGACACTATCTACCTGGAGTTAGCATCAGAGTCCACAAGCTGAGGGTTCAGTCCCACAAGACTGGCCCCACTTCAGATGCCAATCCCAATCCTGGGCCCCCCACACTAGCAATAAACCAAAGGTTTCTGCAACCCATCCTCAGGTTCAGTAATTTACCAGAAGGACACACGGAACTCAGGAAAATGTTTTACTTACTGTTACCGGTTTATTATAAAGGATACAATTCAGGAAATTCAGGAACAGCCAGACAAAAGAGATATACAGGGCAAGTTGCAGGGTTCAGGGCGAGGAGCCTCCATGCCCTCTCTGGGCATACCCCCCTCCCAGCACCTCCATGTGTTCAACCCAGAACCTCCTCAAACCCCATCATTTAGGGGTTTTGTTTGTGTTTTCTGAGACAGAGTCTCGCCCAGGCTGCAGTGCAGTGGCGCAATCTCGGCTCACTGCAACCTCGGCCTCCAAGTTTCAAGGGATTCTTTTGCCTCCCAAGTAGCTGGGGTTACAGGCTCAAACCCCCACACCTGGCTAACTTTTTGTATTTTTAGTAGAGATGGGGCTTCACCATGTTGGCCAGGTTGGTCTCGAACTCCTGACCTCAAGTGATTCACTGCCCTTGGCCTCCCAAAGTGCTGGGATTATAGGTGTGAGCCACTGTGCCCAGGCTTTTAGGGGTTTTTAGGGAATTTTATCCTGTGGGCATGATCAATTACTAAATCAATCTTCAGCCCCTATCCTTGCCCCAGAAGTTGGGAGGTATGGCAAAAGTTCTAGGCTTTGAATCAAGGTTTGGTCTTTTTGGTAACCAGCCTGCATCCAAAGCTATCTAGGGACCTGGCAAGAGTCACCTCGTTAGAAATAAAGATGCTTCTATCATTTCTGTCCCTCAGGAAATTCCATTTCAGGAGCTCTGTGCCAGGAACCAGGGACAAAGGTCAAATATAATGTTCTTATTTATAATATAATATTTCTTGTTATGCCACAGTCAAGGATTAGGAAAACAAAAAATACAGTATTAAGCCTGGGCAACATGGGGAAACCCTGTACCTAACAAAAAAAAAATAGAAAAACAGAATTAGCTGGGCATGGCGGTGTGCGCCTGTAGTCCCAGCTACTCAGGAGGCAGACATAGGGGGATCAATTGAGCCTAGGAGTTGAGATAGTGCCACTGCACCCCAGCGTGGGTAACAGAACACAAGACCTTGTCTCCAGAAGAAAAAAAAAGGAAGGGAGCATTGGCGTGAAGGAGGTGTGGGGAATGGGTATGTGGATGGATCTCTTGGAATAGACACTGCACGTGAGGACCCTTGTGACCCATGTGAATGTCACCAAAGGGCAGTCACCACAGAGCAGTTCTCAGTGACGAGGTGGAAAAGCACTCTGAGCTGAAGACCTACATGTGCAGCCGCGAAAGCTCTCACGTGGGTACGTTTTACTGGGCACCCATGCAGGCACTGAGCAGGAAATTGATCTGCGTAAGGACGGCCACTGAGCCTCCCCACTAACACCCATGAAGCCAGTTGGTCTATAATAAAATGTTATAATAAAATGTCAATTCACTGGTAAAAGGATGTACTAGTCAATGAAAATTTTGGTGTCATTAGCTATCATTTTGAAAGAAACAAAGTTAGATGTTTATCTCACATCATACACCAAAAAAATCCTAATTAAGCTGGGCATGGTGACTCACAGCTGTAATCTCAGCACTTTGGGAGACCGAAGTGGGCGGATTACTTGAGGTCAGGAGTTGGAGACCAGCCTGGCCAACATGGCAAAACCCTGTCTCTACTGCAAAGACCAAAAAAAAAAAAAAAAATTAGCTGGATGTGATGGTGCATGCCTGTAATCCCAGCTCCTCAGGAGGCTGAGGCAGGAGAATCACTTGAGTCCAGAAAGCAGAGGTTGCAGTGAGCCAAGACTGCGCCACTGCACTTCAGCCTGGGCAATAGATCAAGACTTCATCTCAAAAAAAAAAAAAAAAAAAATCCTAATTAGTTCAATGTTTACACATGTATTTATTCATATATATTAGAGAGATTTAAAACATAGGAGGATGCTAGTAGGACCTCTCTAGGCACAACGACAAACCTAGAAGCCAAAAAGGCAAAGGCTCACATATTTGACTGCATAAAATATTTTAATTTCCATACAGCAAAGTGATTATAAGTACAGTCAAAAGACAAAAGACAGATGGGAAAAAAATATTTGTAGCATGTCTATTCATTCATCATTCAACAGATATACAGTGCATACCTACTATATCCCAGGTACAATGAGTGATGCTTATAAAATTAGATTATTCATAAATTTGCATGTTTTTCTTTAAATCTTTTTTTTTTGAGGTGGAGTCTTGCTCTGTCACCCAGGCTGGAGTGCAGTGGTGCTATCTCAGCTCACTGTAAGCTCTGCCTCCCGGGTTCACGCCATTCTCCTGCCTCAGCCTCCCAAGTAGCTGGGACTACAGGTGCCTGCCACCACACCCAGCTAAGTTTTTGTATTTTTAGTAGAGATGGGGTTTCTCTGTGTTAGCCAGGGTGGTCTCAAACTCCTGACCTTGTGATCTGTCCGCCTCGGCCTCCCAAAGTTTAAATCTTTAATATACATATAACTAAACAAAAGTTTAAGTCCAAAATATGTGAACAGATATACCTAGAGTAAAACACCCAAAAAAATTTAAAGTAAAGGCACATACACACACACACAAATCTAATGTATGTTAGGATTCATTTTGCTTGCATATGAAAGTCAGAAAGAGGCCAGGTGGGGTGGCTTACGCCTATAATCCCAGGACTTTGGGAGGCCAAGGCAGGTGGATCGCTTGAGGTCAGGAGTTCTAGACCAGCCTGGCCAACATAGAGAAACAGTGTCTCTAATAAAAACACAAAAATTAGCTGGGCGTGGTGGTGGGCACTTATAATCTCAGCTACTTGGAGGCTGAGGCACGAGAATCGCTTGAGCCAGGAGGTAGAGGTTGCAATGAGCCAAGATCACGCCACTGAACTCCAGCCTGGGTGACAGAGCAAGACTGTCTCAAATAAAATAAAATAAAAGTCAAAAAGAGTCAAATAAAATAAGTCAAAAACATAGTAAAGCCACTCTCACATTAAAAAGTATGAATGAGGCCGGGCACAATGGCTCACACCTGTAATCCCAGCACTTTGGGAGGCCGAGCTGGGCGGATCACCTGAGGTCGGGAGCTCAACAACAGCCTGACCAACATGGAGAAACCCTGTCTCTACTAAAAATACAAAATTAGCCGGGTGTGATCGTGCACACCTGTCATTCCAGGTACTTGGGAGGCTGAGGCAGGAGAATTGCTTGAACCCAGGAGGTGGAGGTTGCAGTGAGCCAAGATTGTGCCATTGCACTCCAGCCTGTGCAACAAGAGCAAAACTCCATCTCAAAAAAAAAGAAAATACTATGAGTGAAAGCCATCCAGAAAAGGTAAAATAGTTCCGTTGTCAAGAGGGATCTAGGCTGGGCGCGGTGGCTCACACCTGTAATCCCAGCACTTTGGGAGGCCGAGGCGGGCGGATCACGAGGTCAGGAGATCGAGACCATCCTGGCTAACACGGTGAAACCCCGTCTCTACTAAAAATGGGAAAAATTAGCCGGGCGTGGCAATGGGCGCCTATAGTCCCAGCTACTTGGGAGGCTGAGGCAGGAGAATGGGGTGAACCCAGGAGGCGGAGCTTGCAGTGAGCAGAGATCAGGCCACTGCACTCCAGCCTGGGCAACTGAGCCAGACTCCGTCTCAAAAAAAAAAAAAAGAAAAGAGGGCTCCAGTGATTTCCTTCTTTCTGTCCCACACTTCCAGTACTTGGTGCCATCCTCAAGGCAACCTCGTATTCCAACATGCCTGCTGGAATTCCAGCCATTCACTTAGCATTCCAGGCAGCAGAAACGCAGAAATAAAAGGGCACCCTCCCCACTGGGTTGACTCTTTCAAGCAGCCTTCTTGACCTGGGCTGGCGTCTAGTCATAGGGCCTCATCCTGCAGCAAGGGAGGCTGTTTAATGTAGTCTTTCAGCCAGGTACGTTTTCACCACTAACACAACTTGGGTCTGCTACTAAGGAAAAATGGGGAAATTCATACTGGGTGGCAACTAGAATCCAGACCAAAATCCACCTATGAAAGCTGGCCTGGCAATATTAAAATAATAATTTATGACAGAAAGCATTATTAGGCATAAATAAATATACAACATAATGATAAAGTGTACTGGCCCCCAAAGCAGGAATTTGCATGCATCTAACAATATAACTTCAATATACACAAAGCAAAAACTGACTCTTTTACAAGGAGAAATTTAACAGCCACAGGCATGGAGAAAGATTCTGATGCTCATCTATCAAAAACAAATAGGTTCAAGCAGATAGAAAATGATGCAATGGTTTCTAATGTCTGAACAGCAAAATTCACAAGCTTAATCTACTTTATATAGAGCTCTGGATGCAACAAATAAACAATATTCATTATTTTCAAGCATAAACGGAACATATGTAAAGACTGACCAATTTATAAGGTCACAGAGGAGATCATTAAAAATGTGGATTGGGCACAGTGGCTCACGCCTGTAATCTCAGTACTTTGGGAGTCAGAGGTGGGCAGATCACTTGAGGTCAGGAGTTTGAGACCAGCCTGGCCAACATGGTGAAACCCCGCCTCTACTAAAAATACAAAAACTAGCTGGGTGTGCTGGCATGTGCCTGTAATCCCAGTTGAGGTGGGAGGCTGAGGTGGGAGGATAGCTTGAACACATGAGGCGGAGGTTGCAGTGAGCCAAGATCAGGCCACTGCACTCAAGCCTGGGCGACAGAGTGAGACCCTGTTTCAAAAAAAAAAAAAAAGAGAAAATAAAAAAATGTGGAAGAATCAATATCTTATAGGTCCTAATCTCTAAGCACAATTCAGGTAAACTGAAGATTCGTGATTTTAAAAAATAATTTTTAACCTACCTCATTTAGAAATAAGAAATTAGCCTTAGGTAACTACAGATGATAAAGGAACCTACAGATAAATGACAAAATATTTAGAACTGGATGTCTATGGAAGTCCTACTTTTCAAAACTTGTGGGATGCAGTTAAAATACATAGGTACTTATTCTACTTGTTCTAAATTTACACCCTTAACTGTATTATATTTTTATTTTTAAAAAAAATGAAGACTGAAAACAATGACTAAAGCATTCAACTTAAGAAGCTAGAAAAAAAAATTAGAGAAAGTCAAAGGAAGTAAAAGGAATGAAACAAAAATGGCAAAAGAGGCCGAGCACGGTGGCTCACGCCTGTAATCTCAGTGCTTTGGGAGGCTGAGGCGGGTGGATCACCTAAGGTCAGGAGTTCCAGACCAGCCTGACAAACATGGATAAACACCGTCTCCACTAAAAATACAAAAAAAAATTAGCCGGGCGTGGTGGCATGCGCCTGTAATCCTAGCTATTCAAGAGGCTGAGACAGGAGAATTACTTGAACCTGGGAGGTAGAGGTTGCAGTGAGCCGAGATTGCACCACTGCACTCCGGCCTGGGCGACAGAGCAGGACTCCATCCAAAAAAAAAAAAAGAAATGGCAGAAGAAAATCTCATGAGATAGTAGCTTTTCAATATTGGAGGTGGTGAGTGTCAGGGGAGACTGTTGATCCCCTGCTCCTGAGGATCCCTCCAAGTCAGGGAAGGAATACTGCGGGCCCCTTGCCTCTCACTCCTCTACCTCATACCTCCTGGGGGACACAATGGGTTCCTCTGATTGGACAGAGAAACTAAGCATGTATGGACCTGCCAACCTGCCTTTCCCCTCTCCTCTTCTCTCTTCCTCTCCCACTGTCAGCCACGAATGTGTTTTCTTATTGTTCTTGACCACAAAGTAAACTGGGCACCAAAACCCTGTCCCCAAGAGACAGAGTGTGGGTTGCAGTTCCCCAGCCCTGTGTAACCGAGCTCACAAGTCCATCGCACTGTGGGTAGCAGCCCTGGGGGTGCCTTTGCGCCCAGGTATGTTTCATTCTCCCGCATCATCAACCTCTTCGGTAACCAAGATGATCGTTTGGCCTCCCGGGTTCCCTTTTTGTCTTATTCCTCAAATGATATATAAATCCCATAAAAAAAAAGAAAGACGATATTTATCAGGATCTCTAAAACCCCTAACAGTCTGCAGGGCCAAAAGCTAATGCCTCCAAAAGAACAACAAAATGAACAAACTTCTAGCAAATCCAGTCACCTCAAAAGGATGAATGCATGAACAAAAACAGTGTTTCTCGGAAGAGATTCTAACTAGTCATACCACAGGAATGTTAAAAACCATTAGAGAAAATGATGAACAACTTCATGCTAATAAATGTTAAAACTTAGCTGAAACTGTAAGCAACGTTTTCAAATAATATAAAAGACAGACCCCACTTACTTTAGGAAGATGGCATCACTAATATGTCAGTTGGACAAAGACAGCATAAAAAAGAAAATTGTAAGCCAATCCCCTTTTTTAAACAGACATATAAAAATCCTAAATAAATACAAGCAAGATAAATTAAGCAGTGCATTTTAAACATATATACATCATAACCAAATTGGCATTATCCTAGGCATGCAATAGTCAATTTTAGGAAAATATGTTAGATAGAATTTGCCACATTAACAGATTAAGAAGAGAAAATATCACCATCTCAACAGATGCAGGAAACCATATAATAAAATTCAGGCTGGGCTCAGTGGCTCATGCCTGTAATCCCAGCACTTTGGAAGGCCAAGGTGAGAGGATCACTTGAGGTCAGGAGTTCGAGACTAGCCTGGGCAACATGGCAAAACCCCATCACTACCAAAAATACAAAAAATTAGCTGGGTGTGGTGTGTGCGCCTGTAGTCCCAGCTACTTAGGAGGCTGAGGTGGTAGGATCCCTTGAGCCTAGAAGGTGGAGGCTGCAGTGAGCCAAGATTGTGCCACTGCATTCCAGCCTGGGTGACAGACTGAGGCCCGGTCTCAAACTAAATAAATAAATAAATAAATAAATAAATAAATAAATAAATAAATAAAATTCAACTCCTATTCATGATACAAACTAAAAATAGAAAGGAATTCCCTTAGTTTGATCAAAGACATCTATCAGAAACTCACAGCAGATAAGATTCTTCATGTTAAAACATTAGAAACATTACCATGAAAATTCAGGAATAAAATAAGGGTGCCAGCAACCACTCCCGTATTCAACACTGTACTGGGGGTCCTAGCCAATTCAGTAAGACAAGAAAAAGGAACAGTAAAATAATAGTGAGGTAGGAGGCAGAACTCCACTCCAGAGGCAGGGATCAGACATCAAGCCAAATCGAGGACTGGTTAAAACAGGGACCTGGCAGAAGCAGCTTTCCAGCAGACACTCCCACCAGTGTCCATGTCAGTTTACTGTTGCCACGGCAACACACCTGGGAGTTACCGCTCCTTTCCATGGCAGTGATCTGACAACTCAAAAGTTACTATCCTTTCCCTAGAAATTTCTGCATAAACTGCCCCCTAATCTGCATGCAATTAAAAGTAGGTAAGCGCCTGGCATGGTGGCTCACGCCTGTAATCCCAGCACTTTGGGAGGCCAAAGCAGATGGATCACCTGAGGTCAGGAGTTCGAGACAAGCCTGGCCAACATTGTGAAACCCTGTCTCTACTGAAACTACAAAAATTAGCCAGGTGTATAGTCCCAGCTATTTAGGAGGCTGAGGCAGGAGAATCACTTGAACCAAGGAGGTGGAGGTTGCAGTGAGCCGAGATGGCACCACTGCACTCCATCCTGGGCAATAAAGTGAGACTCGGTCTCAAAAAAAAAAAAAAAAAAAAAAGGTAGGCATGAATATGACTCCAGTTCTGTCCTGCCCTGCCCTGAGCTGCTACTCTCAGCACACTGCCTATGGGGTAGCCCTGCTTGGCAGGAGCAGTCACGGAGCTGAAACTCCACCAGAGCTCTAACACTGCTGTTTCAATAAAGCTGTTTTCTTCCACCCTACCACCGGCTCACCTTTGAATTCTTTCCTGGGCAAAGCCAAGAACCCTCATGGACTAAGCCCCAGTTTGGGGCTCACCTGCCCTGCATCCATAGGAAAGAAAAAAGCAACATATTGTGATTCTTTGCTGATAATAATATGATTATTGACATAGAAAATCCAAGAGCTTCTACAAACTTTGAAAAGTGATAAAGGTTTGGCAGAGTTGCTGGATATAAGATCAATGTATATTATAAAAAATCAATAATACTTCTATGCCCAGCAATAATTGACTAGAAAACATGTTATAAGAAGGCATCGCTTACAATAGCAGCAAAAACCATGGGGAACTGAGATTTCAAGAGAGAGAGTGATGTGCAGGATCTTTATGGAGGAAAGCATAAAATATTGCTGCAGAACACAGAAGTCATGAATAAATAAAGATCTATAGCGTGTTCATGGATAGAAAGACTCAAAACCATAAACAAAACGATGCTTCCTAGATTAATCTATAAAGTTAACAGAATGCCAATCAAATTCTGAATGGGACTTTTCAGGGAACTCGATAATATAATCCTAAAATGCAAATGCAAAATAAAGGCCAAGAATAGCCAAAACAATTTCAAACAAGAACAACAAGTCAAGGTATGAGGAAGGATTTCCCCTACCAGGTATCAAGACTTATAGAGCTGTGATCATTTAAACAATGTGATAGCAACACAGGATAGACAGATACACCCAGAATACTGAACCCCAGAAATTTGATTTAATAAAATCAGTAAGGAAGTGGGTGGATAATATAAATCCTGTTGGGTCCATTGGTTGTCCGTTTGAAACGAAATTAATGTAGGTTCCAGCCTCGCACTATAGCAGACACCAGGGTGCCCGGGCCACTCTCCCTTCAATTCCCCGACCCAGTGCATATAAAGGCGTCCCCTGTGAACACCCATGGCCCTCTGAGACCCCAGGGCTTCTACTCACCTTGCAAGAACAGTAGCTGGAAGAACCAGGGAGTCATTGTCCCAGGAGTAGGGTCTAGTAGTGCTGGTGGTGATGGGCAGAGGCTGAAGGATAATATCACAGCTTCCTGGCCCCTCCATAGGGACAGTTGTGAGGTGTGCCCTACACCACCTCCCCACCATTCCCAGTGGTGCCTGCTCATCAGTGTACCCTTCCTTGGACTTCTTTCCCTTCCCCTCTTCCACCCAAATCCTTGTCTCAGGATCAACCCCTGGGGAAACCCAGGGTAGATAGCACTGTGCCAAAACCAATGTCCATAAAGCTTCCAAAGTTAAAAAGCAAAGCTGTAAAACATTTATAAGTGGAAAGTACAGGAGAAACCTGCTTTTGGTCTCTGCATAGGGGAAGGATTTCTTAAATGCTACGTGAAAAGCACATCATAAAAGAAAAGATTGATAAATGTGACTAGGTTAGAATGGAGTGTTTCTGTTCAACACAAGACACCATCAACAAAGTGGAAACAACAAACCGCCGATTCAGAATAGATATCTGCAGCAAAAGATCGTGACCAGAAAATGTAGGAACATCCTAGGGAGAACGAAAATAAGACAAAAATGGGAAAATGGACAAAAGACAGAAATAGAAAATCCCCAAAATAAAATACATAAATGACCAAGAAACAAAAAAATATAGATTCTGTCTCCATAATGTTTAAGGAAAAGCAAATTAAAACAATGAGATCATCACATTTTATCTGCCAGCTTGGCAGAATTTTGGAAGACGGAAACAGCGTCGGGGGAAGAACACACTCAGACTCTTTTGCTGCAAACAGGAATTGGTGTAACCTTTTGGAAGAACCATTTGATGATATTCAAAAATGTTTGAAGTGCTTACTTACACCCAGGACTTAGCCATCTCACTTTTAGAAATGTCCCCTACAGAAATAATAGCATGAGTACATAAAAAAATTAAAGGTTGTTCTTCTAATTTGTTAGTAAATAGAAAAATAAAAAAGGAAACTTAAATGTCTCTCAGTAAAGAATTTTAGCTTAAATGAAGGTAGGCCGAGCGCGGTGGTTCATGCCTGTAATCTCAGCACTTTGGGAGGCTGAGGTGAGATGATCGCTTGAGCTCAGGAGTTCGAGATCAGCCTGGGCAACATGGTGAAATCCTGTCTCTACAAAAAAATACAAAAATTAGCTAGGTGTGGTGGCACACACCTGTACTCCCAACTACTCAAAAGGCTGAAGTGAGAGGATCACCTGAGCCTGGGGAGGTGAAGGCTGCAGTGAGCAGGAATTGCGCCGCTGCACTCCAGCCTGGGCAACAGAATGAGACCCTGTCTCAAAAAATAAAATAAAATAACAAAATAAATAAATGAAGGTCTACTACTCGGCCATTAAAAGGCAAATGGTGAAATGTGGTCTACACAGACAGTGGAATATTATTTAGCCCTAAAAAAGAAGGAAATTCTGACATATGCGGCAACATGGCTGAACCTGAAAACACTAGGCTAAGTGAAAGCCAGTCACAAAAGGGCAAGAACTGTGTGATTCCGCTTATAGGAGGTACCTGGAGCAGTCAGATTCAGGGAGTCAGAGAACAGAAGAGAGGTTCCCAGGGCTGGGGTCGGGGATGGGCCGTCAGTATTTAATGGGCACAGAGCTTCAATCTGGGAAGATGAAAAAGGGCTGGAGATGGATGGATGGTGAAGATGGTTGCACAGCAATGTGAATGTACTTAGTGCCACCAAACTGTACACTTATAAATGGTTAAAATGGTCAATTTTATGTTATATACATTTTACCACAATTTTTTTAAAGGCAAGGAGTGGATAAACATCTATTGACCCAGAAAGCACTGTGCATTTGTGCAGTAAACAGTCCCTGTGCTCCTCGGTGTGGCAGATGAGGTTGTGGGGTGAGGTAGATGCTCTGGCAAGCAAGAAAAATGAGGTCCCTGCGCTCATGGGGCCGACTTCCAGTGGAAGAAAAGTCAGCAAGTGAGGTCATCCCAGAGCCATCGTGTTACAGAGAAAATACAGGAAATGGAACAGGGGTGGGAGCGTGGGGGGGGTGGGACAGAGAGCCCGGGGGAGCCTCTTTGAGAGGGTGACGTCGATCCAGTGTCTGAGTGCCAGTGGGATTTCCCGAGATTCCCTTCTTACTGCTCAGCTCCCAACACATTCGATCCCATCTCCCCCATCTCCATGGGGCTGAGAGAGATGCCTGGATTTTGAGGGGTAAATCCTTTTCAGTTAATAAAGCAAAGCTTTATTAAAACAAACAAACAAACAAAAACCAGGGGTTTAAAAAGAAGTGAAATAATTTAGCCAGGATTAGTATTCACAAGAGAGAAAGTAAGTGTTATGTTTACTTTCTTTCTGGTATTTGGGGGTGCTGTCTCCAACACTGCAGAGGATTTTAGGAAGAAAAGTGACACCTCAGCATGGCCAGTCCTGAGGAAGGACAGGACAGGCGAGGGGCGGGACCGGTGAGGCGCAGGACGGGAGAGGCGCGGGACGGGCGAGGCGCGGGACAGGGGAGGCGCGGGACAGGAGAGGCGCGGGACAGGCCAGGCGCAGGATAGGGTGATATTGCTTTGTCCTCTGTGGACAAAGTCTGTGGGGCTCCTTTCTCCTACCCCCGCTTGAGATAAATCTCAGGCAGGCACATGATCCCAGGCGATGTAAGTCATGTCCTCACTTCTAGATCCAAGAACAGCCTTGGTTCAGTAATTATGACACCCGAGACCAGGTGATAATCCAACTCTCCATCTCACTGAAGGCCGAGGCTCAGCCCACTGCAAGAAAGAAGCTGGCAGTGGCTGCCGGGGATGAAGCTGGAGGTTCTTTTTTTCCTTACATCTATTTCTCTAAATTGGGGTGAAATTCATGTTACATAAAATTAACCACTTTAAAGTGTACTGTTTCCGTGCCATTTAGTACCTTCACCATGTTGTAAAGCCACCACCTCTATCAAGTTCCAAAACATTTTCCTTGCCTGAAAGAAAACCTCGTACCCGTTCAGCATTGCTCCCTATTCCCCACCGGCTCCACCCGGACTCCGTCAATGGGCTCTCTGTCTCTGGGTTTTCCTGTTCCGGTCATTGACTGGGGACTGCTCCGCAGGAGAAGCTCTCAGGAAGTGAGGGAAGCAGATGGGGGGGGGGGGGTGCAGGCCAGGCAGGCACCTGCCCTCAGGTTGAGTCTCAGGTTCTGATCTGAGGAGGCTCTAGATAGTAAACCCCACTGCAGGAGTGTCCCAGCTTGAAGCAACGGAGCTGGTCTTTTGTCCCCTTGATTCATCAGCCATTGGCTGTGGCCTGTCACTGCAGTGGGAAGGGGACTTTACACCCCAGCAGCTCCGTTGGCTGAGGTCAAGGAGAAGACAGGAAACTCCATGCCATTAACAGCCCCTCTCGCAGCTGCTGATGGATGGACATGTGCCCTGGCCAGGTGAAGGGGTCTGGGCCAGGCACCAGACTGTCCACTACAGCTCGCCCCTTGCACCATTCAGACCTGCTTGCTTCTCACATGGAGTCCACTCCGTGCAGGCCCAGCTTCTCCAGGACGGTCAGAAACACTCCCTGGGGAAACAAACGGCCACAAGGCAGGCTCATGGGAAGGACTAGGTGCCCCATTGCTGCTGCTGACTCCAAGGCCTTAACTGATCCACACCGTCGGCCTGGATCTGCTTCCCTCACTTCCTGAGAGCTTCTCCTGCAGAGCAGTCCCCAGTCAATGAGCGGAACAGGAAAGTCCAGAGACAGACAGCCCACTGATGGAGCCCGGGCAGAGCCAGTGGGGAATAGGGAGCAGTGCTGAATGGGTACGAGGTTTTCTTTCACGCCTGTCCTATCAGCCTACACGCATGCCTTTCCCCCAGCCCTTCTTGTTCCTAAACTTCCAATCTTTTTGTTGTTGTTGTTGTTTTGAGATGAAGTCTCGCTCTGTGGCCCAGCCTGGGGTGCAGTAGAGCAATCTCAGCTCAATGCAACCTCTGCCTTCCAAGTAGCTGGGACTACAGGCATGCGTCACCACACTCAGCTAATTTCTGTATTTTCAGTAGAGACGGGGTTTCACCATGTTGGCCATGCTGATCTTGAACTCCTGACCTCAGTGATCTGCCCACCTCGGCCTCCCAAAGTGCTGGGATTACAGGCGTGAGCCACCGAGTCCGGCCTAAACTTCCAGTCTTGCTCCTTCTAGACGCCTGACTCACTAGCTAAGCCACTGTCCATGAGCCCATGTACATTCTTTCCTCAAGCCACTTCTCTCTTCGCACAAGGTAGATGACCAGGTGCACTGCTGACCACCTGCTGCTGTCTTTGAGGACCACCCTGGGAGGGCTGTGGTGCAGCAGCCACCCGCGTTCAGCTCACGGGAACACGTCCGCTAGGGTGAGACTGCAGCCTATCTCCGCTGGTCACAGGGAAACCCCCCAGGATGTGAGCTGAGGGGAGGCCTTGGTGCCACATGGCTACAGGCAGGGGGTCTGGACCACATAGCTCCTGCCTTGGGGAACTTTGGGAGCCCAATCCCTGATGTACCACTTGTACCTCATCATGGCTGCTTGGCCTTGTGATTTGGTGACTCATCGGCTCATGGTGAAAAGCTGTGTCCACTTGATCACTTGATGTCCCCTGGTCAGATGCTCAGTTTCTCCCAGGGCTTAGGGACACATCCAGAGCCCTTCTCTGCTGCAGATGGCATGGCGTTGTTCCAGCACCCTCGGGGTCTGCACTGTGGCTTTCCTATTGGGGCCTGCCAGGGACACCACATGGTGACCCTCTCCACTACAGACACCCCGTGTGGCATGGGGCCTGCAGAGTCACGTGTCCCAAGCACAGTTGCTCATAGAACTGCAGCTCCAAGCTAGCAGCCTTCTATGTCACTCAAGAAACAGGCCAAAACTGAACCCCCAAGTGCTGAGTATACCACCTCCAAACTCAAAGAGTCCTGCCAGAAGTCGCGCCTCCTTCCACGTGGTAGGAAGGACAGGTGCAGTAACCACCCTTTACCTTGCAGGAGATAGCCCGACATGGCCAGACCACTGGCCCCATCAAACCCCCACAGCATGGCAGCCCCTGAGCCTTCCCATTTACCCCTCATCCTCCTCCCACACATATTCTACCAAAACTTCCAAGGAACCTGCTGCTTCTTGCTCTGTAGGTCTGGTTAACAAGATGGTGCTCCTCATACTGACCAATGTGGTGGCCTAGAGGCTGCCCCAATGGGCTGGGTCCCTTCAGACTATGTTGTGATAGAGAACAGGAAAATTGACGTAGCCCTGGGGTAAGGCTGTGAATGTACACAGCTGCATTCTATATATCCATGATTACCTTACCCAGCTCCAGCGAAGATGCTCCTTATTTGCAAGGACAAGGCAGGAGAATCATTTGAGCCCAGGAGTTCAGTAGGGAGACCCCATCTCTACAAAAGGTACAAAAATTAGCCAAGCATGGCAGCATACGCCTGTAGTCCCAGCTACTCAGGAGGCTGAGGCAGGAGGATCTATTAAGCCCGGGAGGTCAGGGCTGCAGTGAGCCAGGATTGTGCGGCTGCACTCCAGTAGCCTGGGCAACACAGCGAGATCCTGTCTCTGGAAAAAAAAAAAAAAGATACGCTTGGGGAGAGCACTCTGTTAAATTCGTGGTTCCACAATGCCACGATGCATCAATGCATATGAGTTTTGCAGGGGCCACACTGGTGCATTCAATAGAGTTATGACAAAGACCCCTCCTTCTGCATTCTTTTTTTTTTTTTTTTTTTTTTTGAGGTGGAGTCTCACTCTGTCACCCAGGCTGGAGTGCAGTGGCACGATCTCGGCTCACTGCAAGCTCCACCTCCCAGGTTCACGCCATTCTCCTGCCTCAGCCTCCCGAGTAGCTGGGACTACAGGCGCCCGCCACCACGCCCAGCTAATTTTTTTTTTTTTTTTTTTGTATTTTTAGTAGAGACGGGGTTTCACCATGTTAGCCAGGATAGTCTCAATCTCCTGACCTCGTGATCCGCCCGCCTTGGCCTCCCAAAGTGCTGGAATTACAGGCGTGAGCCACCACACCCAGCCCCTTCTGCATTCTTAAGTCTCTGAAGATGGCACTAATCTCCATCCTTCCTCCACAAATTCGATATTGACTGTGTCGTCCTCTCTGGGGCAGTGGGTGGGGGGATGGAGGAGAAAGGCAGTTTCAGGGGCTTCCATTGGGCCTAATGAGGCAGCTCACATGCTATAGGTCAAGGAACCAACATGAAGGCTCTCCCACCTGCCAGGAATTTCTACTCCATTTACACATTCAGGAGCTTGGAGAATGACCACATGGTACGTCTCTGGACACACTGGAGGCCTATTGTGAGATGGACCTAGGCCAGGACTCCGTTTATTACCTGGTTCCTATTACGTCTTTACGGTTAACATGATGATGGCCTTTGGGTCCCTGGGTGTCAACGTCAATCTGAACCCTATATCCAAAAGTCCCTGAAAGATCTGGGAAACCCCCTTGTGGCAGCCCTGGAGATGCCACACAGCATCCCCTTGCCACAGGGCGGTGAGCTGACAGCCTCCACCATGGGCAACAGTGTTTGAGCCAAGGTCATGCTGCCCCAGGTAGCTCCCAGCAGTGACTACCTGCAGCAAGGGTAGGAGGCCCTGGCATTCCTTCCCTACATGGGACTCCTCTTTGAGCGATCTTGGTTCCAGAGCCTCTACTGGGCTGGCCAGACTCCCTCCAAGCTGCACTGCAGTCGGAGGCTTTTCCTAACCAATCCTCCTTCCTTCCCCATCTCCTCTCACAGGTGTCAGACCCTCCTCACAGCCTGAAAGTCCCCAGCACCCTTGTGCTCCCTCTACCTGTTACAGGTGCTACCTCCATAAATCGCCTGCTTTTCTAACTCCATCCACCTGATTCCCACAGGACCAGAGCTAGCCACGCCCTCTCCCCAGTGTACAGCTGCCAGAGAAAATGACTAAGTTCCCTGTTATGTGTTGGATCACGCCCCCACCATTCCCCCTGGTACTGGGGAAATCCTGATCCCTAGGACCGTAAATGAGACCTTATTTGCAAATAGAGTCTTTGCAGATGATCAAGCTAAGATGAGGTTATTACGATAGGCCCTAATTCATTATGACTGTGTCCTTATAAAAAGGGGAAATTGGAGGTGGGAGGGTCACTTGAGGCCAGGAGTTCGAGGCCAGCCTGGGCAGCACAGCAAGATCCCATCTCTAAAATTGTTTTAAAATTAGGCTGTCATGGTGGTGCACACCTATAGTCCAGCTACTCAGCAGGCTGAGACGGGAGGATCGCTTGAGCCCATGAAGTCAAGGCTACAGTAAGCCATGATCACGCCACTGCACTCCATTCTGGAGTGTAGACAGTGCGAGACCGTCTTAAAAACAAAATAATGGGTGGGGCAAGGAGAGAATTTGGACACAGAAACAAGTAAGCACATGGGCAGAACATCATGGGAAGATGAAGGCAGAGTTCAGGGTAATACATCTCTAAACCAGGGAGCGCCTCCAAGACTGCCAGGGAAGAAAGAAGAAAGGCAGCACAGACACCCCTCATGGCCCTCATAAGGAACCAGCCCTACTGATGCCTTGATTTTGGACTTCCAGCCTCCAGAACTGTGGGACAATGCATTTTTTTTTTTTTTTTTTTTTTTTTTTTTGATGGAGTCTCGCTCTGTCACCCAGGCTGGAGTGCAGTGGCACGATCTTGGCTCACTGCAAGCTCTGCCTCCCAGGTTCATGCCATTCTCCTGCCTCAGCCTCCCAAGTAGCTGGGACTACAGGTGCCCACCACCATGCCTGGCTAATTTTTTGTTGTTGTTGTATTTTTAGTAGAGATGGGTTTTCACCATGTTAAGCCAGGATGGTCTTGATCTCCTGACCTTGTGATCCACCAGCCTCAGCTTCCCAAAGTGCTGCAATTACAAGCGTGAGCCACTGCACCCAGCCAGGACGATGCATTTCTATTGTTTAAGCCACCCAGTCTGGGGCAGGTTTTGAGAACAAGCTCAGGTCTGGAAACAGCAGGGGATCATTCCTTTCTGTTGGGGCATCCGGCCTTGGCCTTCTGTTCATCCATTCTTGGTTGCTTTTCATTCTATTTGTTGAACAAAACCCTTACTGGCTGCCTAGACACCTTCCCCCTGGAAACTCTATGTCCTATGAGCCATTTCCATTAGCCGGGCAGGGCAGGCTCCCCCATGGCTGTCACAACCCTGCTGTCCATTCTGATCTTCTTGTTTGTGACAGACAGTTAAGTGTTGCCCTTTGACCTGTGCTACTCGGGAATCCAGCCATCCCTGTGGCTATGGGAGAGCTCAGATCCATGGCAGCCCACCCCTGCCAGGCCCAGGCCACTGAGGACAACCCCCGCAGGGCTGCTCAGCAATGCCCATGTCTCCTTGACAGCTCAGACCTTATCATTTGGGTAAAGAGCTGGAACCTCCCAAAGAACTTGGCCAGCTGGTGGGTTTTCCAACCTGTTCCGTGGTGAGCAGGTCTGTGCAAATCTACCTGCAAAGGCCAAGGGAACTGAGAGGCTGAAGAAAGAGGCTGACAAATCCAGTTTCTTGTAAAGAAATATTTAATAGGGACTTAGGAACAGAAGTGATGTTCCGGGCAGCCACAAAACAGTAGATCCCCACATCTGCCCTGAAGAAAGTACTTTTATGTAGCAAGCTTTTAGGGTAAAACATGTGCAGGTGGCCATGCCTCCGACTTCATTGCAAAACTCATATCTACTTGGGGAATGGGTCAGCTAAGCATCTTTACAAAGGGTTATGTATTGTACGGGCATTGTTTAAAGAGCTTACTGCAGAGCACCCTGGTGTGTGGGGGTGAAACATGCATCATCATATGGTGGTTTTAAGATGGCATCACTCTTGTCGTGCTGTTCTCCTGTACAACCTACAACAGAAGAGCCATTCTGGCTTGTCCACTTCTCTGAGACTTTGCATACCTTCCTCCAAGGCTGTTTTGACATCTCCACTTCATCGTCTATGCACTATCACTTCTTCCAAGCTTTCAAGAACCCTCTCAAGTGCCAGGCACTGTGGCTCACACCTGTAATCCCAGCACTTTGGGAGGCCGAGGCAGACAGATCACTTGAGGTCAGGAGTTCGAGACCAGCCTGGCCACCATGGGAAAACCCCATCTCTACTAAAAAAAAGATACATTAGCTGGGCATGGTGGTGCATGCCTGTAATCCCAGGTACTTGGGAGGCTGAGACAGGAGGATCACTTGAACCTGGGAGGTGGAGGTTGTAGAGCCAAGATTGCACCACTTTACTCCAGCCTGGGCGACAAAGAGAGATTCTGTCTCAAAAAAAAAAAAGAACCCTCCCAAGCAACATATCAGAATCATCTTTCCCAGGGCCTTTTTAGGGGTTAGGGAGTCTTTCTGTACTAATTAAGCCTCCAGTCTCCAGCTTCTATGCAGCCTCCCTTGATCCAGAAGCTTCAGAGTCCACATCTAGGAATATTCTCCAGACCCGGCTGGTCCCTGCTGGCTTGCTCCCAACACTCCTCTGCTTGCTAATCCCTCTTGGTCCCTGGCATGCAAAGCACATCCTTGGTCAGGTCATGCTGAGATCTGATCCCAGCTTTGAACCTGGTGGTCAGGAGGGGAGGTGGGGACAGACGCTGGAGAAAGAATGACCTGTCTTGTAAAGTACCTTCCCTTAGTTTCTGCATGGTCTTTAAGTAAGAGGACCTCTGTCTTCCAACAGAGGGAATGGGCCACTTCTGCAGGCCAGAAGGTACAGGAGAATCTGGGGGTTCAATGTCTCAAGAGTATCTCCCCGGATAGTCCATCTCAGATATCAGGGACCCCACCCTCCCCCTAGGGGCCCTGACTTTGGAGAAGGGACTTCCCTGGGCTGGAAATTTGGCCTTCTCTGAAGTCCTGCACCTTGTCTTCTGCCCTCTGACCCCTGGCTGTAGAAGAGAAGCATTTCCTTAAATTCTGCCAGGGAATCCTGACTTCGCTTTAAATTGGTGATCCCTGGCCCTGAACTTGTCATTTTCCCTCTTCTAAGTGTCAGTAGTGTTCAGTGACAGCCTCCCCGCTCCACGTCCTTCTCACGGCTATTTTCCCATCTTTCTCTTAACACCAGTGACATTGCACGAGGGGGACATCCCCATCCACCTGAGTCCTGCCCCAGGTGACCACAGGCGGAGGCCTGAGCAGCCTCGTGCCAAGGGCCTCCTGCAACGGACTCCAGTCACCAGGGGCCAGCGGGGCATCCTCCCACAGCATCCTGTCTTTGGGGCCAGCTTCCTGGGGCCCCTCCTGGTGCTCCCTGCCTTCAGCTGTCTGAAAGCAGAGCCCAAGACAGGGATTTCCTAGGAGAAGGCTCATCGAGACAAGCCCCCCAGGACGTGAGGGCAGAGGGGCGGGGAAGGAGAAGGGGCTCGGTAAAGGCGTGGTGCCAGGGTAAATACAGCTCTGGCAGATCTGCAGGGGGCCCTGGGGCTTTGACTGTACCCCAGAGGTATCGCCATCTAGAGGCAAGCGAGGGAACAGCCTTTTGTACAGTTAGCCGTGGGCTGTGGGCGTCCCCTGGGGTTGTGGCTCCATTGGCTGAGGATGCCAGGGAAGGAGGCAGGGAGCCCGGGAAGCGGGGTGGGGTCGCGACATCGACAGTAGCTGCCAGACCAGCCACGCTGTGCTCAGCTTCCTCAGGCTGTCACTCATCAATCACCATGTCACTATCTCTGGGGCGTGTCAGTCACCATTGACGACGAGTCCCCCAAGCTGCAGGGATGCAAATCCAGCCCTCCAAGAGGCTCTGTTGGCCCTCTCATGGGCTTGAGGTCGGGGGTGGGGGCACGTTCGGACCGCCCTCCTGCCTCTCTGAAGAAGATACACCAAGTCCCAGCTCCAGCTCTCCGGCCTCTTTGGTAGCTGGGCGGGTGGCCATCCAGGAGGCCCGTTCTCCATCCCCAGCTTGGCAAGCCTCCTCGGGACGCTGGACTTGCTGCCTCTGTTTTCTTATAACTTCGGCCCAAAGGGACCCAGAGTCTGAGGTTAACACCCTGTCATCCTAGCGTGAGCGGCGCCTGACTCCAGCTCTCGACTCCCCTCCCTCCTATCCCCTGCACTGGGCTCACCCTGCACTCCCACCTGCGAATTAGCAGAGCAGAGGCCAGCGCACCCGGCACCACCCAGAGCGAGGCAGGGGGAGCTGAATGGCCGGGAGCGCCATCTAGTGGGTGCCAGGGGCGAGTCCCTGAAAGGGACTGGGGAGCCGGGACTGGGGCAGGGCAGGGTGGTGTCCCAGGGAGAGCCCAGGCGCTGGACAGCAGAGGACGTAAAGGGAGAGGCATGGGACAGCGAGGAGCCAGGGTGCTTCTGGGACGCATGAGACCCACCCCAGTCTGCCCCTGCCCTGGTAAGCAGGTGAGTCGGGTCACGCAGGACACACCACGTCCAGTCTCTGTCTCCTCTCCAGACTCTTGGGAAAGTGTCACTTAAAATCCATTTGGGCTTGGTGTTTGCTTCATTCCAAGGAAAGGGGTAAGGAAACATTCAGAAAAAGGGCGAGGGTCTCCCTGCTCCACAGTGGCAGGCAGGGGCATAGTGACATTTACCCCCTCCCCGCACCTGGCCTTGAACGTGGCAGGAAAGAGAACTGAGCCACCTGTCACCCAGAGGGGGAGGGGGAAGGTCAGAACTCCAGCCTTCCCACAGCAGACACGCCTGCCGAGCAGGAAGCAAGCGGGCTCCAGGCAGTGCAGACATGTGCGCTCAAACGGATGTTAACAGTCTGGAAGAAACTGACCTGGCTGTTAATAGAAGCTCTCTCGTGGGGAAGGGGCAGAAGACAGAGCTTTCACTTCTCAATTTATACACTTCCCCAAAATGTGGTGGGATCATGAGGAAACTGCACTTTCAGTTTTGACCTCTTTTTGTACTTTTTGAGTTAAAATGCAATTGGGAACAATGGGGCGTTAAGTGCCTCAGTGTGGAAGGCTGCAGCATCACCAGTGAAATGCTGCATCAGACCTGGATCGGGTCCACCCTCGACTCAGGGCTGTGCAGACTGGGACCCAGATCCCGCGCTGTGGGAACGGAGCCCTGCTCCACTGTTTACATGTTGTCTCTGGCTGCGGCCTCGCTGTGACAGCAGAGTTGAGGAATTGCCACAGTGACTGTTACGGCCCACAAAGCCTAAAATATTTACTCTCTGGCTCTTTACGGAAAAAGTTTGCCAACTATCAAATTACAAGAAATACAGGGACTGGGGAGCCTGCTCAACAAAGCTAAGGGGACGTGACCAGCAAAATCCAGACCGCGGGCAACCATAGGACAAAGCACCAGTTTCTTCAATGCGTGGTTTGCAACAGCAACCTGCTTACCAGAGGCCAGGAAAGGGAGGGGTAAAGGAGGGGATGAAGAAAGGCTGATGAATGGGTACAAATGCTTAGACAGAAGAAATAACATCTGGTGTTCAGTAGGTCAGTAGGGTGACATTAATCAATTGCACACCTCAAAATTGCTAGAAAAGAATAATCCTAATGTTCCTGGCTCAAGGAAAAGATACACATTTAAGATGATGGACATCCCAATTACCCTGATTTGATTATATGAATGTATCCAATTATCATGCCCATCCCAAAACTAGATACAGCTAGTGTATTTCAACTTTTATAAAGAAAAGAAAATGGGCAGGGTCCAGGGGCTCACGCCTGTAATCCCAGCATTTTGGGAGGCTGAGGCGATCAGATCACTTGAGGTCAGGAGTTCCAGACAGACCAGCCTGGCCAACATGGTGAAACTCCTTCTCTACTAAAAACACAAAAATTAGCCGGGTGTGGTGGTACGCGCCTGTAATCCCAGCTGCTCCAGAGGCTGAGGCAGGAGAATCACTTCAACCCACGAGGCAGAGGTTGCAGTGAGCCGTGATTGCACCACTGTACTCCAGCCTAGGCAAAAAAGCAAGACTCCGTCTCAAAAATAAATAAATAAATATAACTAAATAAAAAAATAAACATGACCTGAAAACTAGAAACTAAATAGTTGATCTATGTGGCTGCATGAGAATCTCAAACTTCTCTCTGAGAAAGCTATTATATATTATATATATAATATATATATATAAAACTATACAACTATATATATATATAGTTGAAAGACTACTGACAACTGGAAAAAAGATTTGTAACAGATAATACAGATGAAGGGTTAATATGATCGGTTTTTTCTCACAAGCAACAGAAACTGACCTTAGTTGACTTAAGCAGAAAAGGAATGAATATCAAGTATCACCACAGACTCTCTGGCTGGGCTGGAGAACCAGGCTTGCAGACCTCTCAGACAGGAACAGAAATTGTGCTCCAGCTGGTCCAGTAAGGACACCATGGCCACCTTTTTACTGGGTCCTGGGTGCTGCCACGGCTCAACTGTCATTGCTTTCACTCTCTCTGGAATCAAGTATGCGTGGCTTCTGCTACCTCTGGCCAGTAGCTTTCAATTCCATTTCTGAAGCAAGAGCCTCTGAATGGCCGATTCTCAATCGTAGGCCTGCAGCCTGCAAGGGAGACTGGAAAAGTGGGCCCCTGGCATCTTCCGCTTCCATAGCAGAAGTAAGTGAACGCCCCAAACATGGCAGACAAACAGGCACAGGACATGAAGAGGCAATTGACAAAACAAGTGTGGAATTAGCCAATAAATATATAAAAAGCTGTTCAGCCACACTAATATAGCAGCTGCTTGTGGTTGCCTACCCTGAATCAATTCCCACCTTCTTCCACTGGCAGACCCTGATACGGTTTAGATATCAATCCCACCTGCCAGTGACTCAGTGGGGAGCATGCACTCAGTTCCTATCAATGAGCTGGCTAAGCAGGTCTGCCAGGGGACTTGCAGGAAAGACTTCTGTATTAGTCAGCATAGGTTAGCTGCTATAACAAGCACGCTCCAAACCTGTAATTTAACACAAGTTCATCTCTTGCTCATGCAAGTCCAATATGAATGTCCTTGGTTGGGTGCTTCTCCCATGCAGTTTTCTGGCATTGCAGTGACTTTGAAACCTGAGATCCCTCCATCGTGGAGCCCTGTCATCCTCAACATGTGGCCTTCCAGGTCACAGCACATAGGAATGCCATGGAAGGAGTACATGTTCCTTCTGCTCACATTTGATTGGCTAGAACAGGTCACATGGCCACAGGGACCTAGCCAGCTACAGGAGAAGCTGGGAAGTGTAGTTTGTGTCAGGAAGAAAATGAACCAGATTTAGCTGGGCAAAGTGACTCACACCTGTAATCCCAATATTTTGGGTGGCCGAGGCAGGAGGATCACTTGAACCCAGGAGTTCAAGACCAACCTGGGAAACATAGCAAGACCTCATTTCTATTTAAAACAAAACAAAAAAAAAAGATTAGCCAGGCATGATGGAGTACACCTGTAGTCCTAGCCACTCAGGAGGCTGAGGTGGGAGGATGGCTTGAGCCCAGGAGGTCAAGGCCATAGTGAACCAAGATCATGCCACTGCACTCCAGCCTAGGTGACAGAGTGAGACCCTATCTCAAAAAAACCAAAAACAAGAAAAGAAAGAGAAGAAAGAAAGGACGGAAGAGAGGGAGGGAGAGAGGAAAGGAGGGAGGGAGGGAGGAGGGAGGGAGGAAGGAAGGAAGGAAGGGAGGAAGGAAATAAAGAGAGAGGAAAGGAGGAAGGGGAGAAGGGAGGAAGGGAGGGAGGGAGGAAGGGAAAGAAAGAAAGATAGAAAGAAGGAAAGAAGGAAAGAAGGAAAGAAAGAAAGAAAGAAAGAAAGAAAGAAAGAAAGAAAGAAAGAAGAAAGAAAGAAAGAAAGAAAGAGAAAGAAAGAAAGAGAGAAAAGAAAAAATAAATGAGTCCGATTTAGTGGACACTGAGCGCTGTCCTTGCCACAGTTCCCCTCTGGTAACCACATATTCATTTGGCTCTTCCTTCCACATAAAGGACCCACTCCTTGACTGGGTTCTGATCTTCCTCTCTGTGCAAAACTTTTCTTGGCTCTCTGCGCCCCACTGGCTCTTTCTGCATCCACCAACTTGGCCACATCTGACACGGGCATTGGGGTCGTGGCTTCTTTGGGGTCCATATAGCTTTTGCCACCAGCCTTCTGCTCCTGCAGCTACAACCTGAGAGTACAAATGGCCCTCCCCAGGCACATCTAGGTGAAGGGTCCCAGTGTGGCCCAGTGGATTGCCCCCTGCCCATGTCTTCTACTCCCTGTGGGTTTGAGCCAGCTGTCAGGCTTCTGTCACTCCACCTGCATAGAAGCCAAGGAAATCGTTGCTTTGGGCAGGCAGGAAAAGGAAACACCTGGCCGGACCAGGGCCTCCTCTGCACACAACACACAGCAAGAAGGTTTCCGAGAGCTCGGCACACACACGATTTCCAGAATTAAAAAATCAATCCAGGGCATGAAGGGAGGAAAGATCTGCTAGAGAACAAAAGCTGCATTCTGGCAGATCAGATGGAAGAGCTCGCTCATGACGTCAGACACAAACACAGAGAAACGAAGGCAAGAATCAAAAGGTAAGAGGCTGAAGAATCAGATCTAGACCCTAAATTGTAAGGAATAGTGTTTCTAAAAGAAGAGAAAGGAACAAAAGGAGATATAGTAATTTAAGAAATAATAGAGTAGAAGAGAGACGTGAATCTTGTGATTTGAAAGGACTCCAGGCAGCAGCGATGAATAAAAAATACACACCTGGCGAGATGTCTGAGCTCCAGGATAAAGAGAAGTCTTCGGAGCTTCCAGCCAGGAAGGGCCCTGCGACAACAGAGAGGCAGACTTCTCATTTGCATCCGTGGAAGTGAGGAGGGAGAGAACCAATTTGCCAACTAGTGAGAAAAGGCAGCAGACCAGGAAAAGAAACCAAGGGAAGCAGACCAGAAAACCCTCTAACAAGCTGAAAATCAAATTGGAACAAAAGTCTCAAAAGAGTGGAAGACAGAACATGAGAAATAGCAGCCAACACCAAAGCGTGTTTGAGTTACATTTCCATGGATGATAATGTGCCTGAGAAATATCATGTAATTAAAGGAGGGATGATTGAAAGGCAGGAAACATACTGTAGGACAAAATGTATGGCCAGGTGCGGTGGCTTATGCCTGTAATCCCAACACTCTGGGAGGCCGAGATGGGTGGGTCACCTGAGGTCTGGAGTTCAAGACTAGCCCGGCCAACATGACAAAACCCCGTCTCTACCAAAAATATAAAAATTAGCCGGGCATGGTGGCAGACACCTGTAATCCCAGCTACTCAGGATGCTGATGCAGGAGAATCTCTTGAACCCGGGAGGTGGAGGTTGCAGTGAGCTGAGATTGCACCACTGCACTCCAGCCTGGGCAACAGAGCAAGACTCCATCTCAAAAAACAAAAAGAAGAGAAAATATAATAATAAATGGGCTGAGACTGGAACTAAACATTCTCAGGGCATCTGCAAAACTCAGAGGTCGAGTTGGGGGCAGCAGCAAGGGGGTGAGGGAAGGGAAGTAAAAGTTCTAGGCTTTTCTTTTGGGGTGGTGTGGGCAGAGCAGCCAAGTGAAACCTTAGGAGGTTGGGTAGTTTTAATAGTTAACTTGGATAGTAAGAGAATTCGAGGTTTAAATAAGGTTATTTAAATGATGCAAATGTGGAGGGTGGTGAGGACCCAAGGTCCGAGGGCAGAGGCAGCATCCAGCTTCATCTGCTGGGTTAAGCCATGCAGTCCTGGAGCCCATGGTTGTGGCAGCTGCATTCTGACTCCTGGTCTGGCAGGGATGGTGTGGCCCTGGGACAGCCTCTGGGACGGTGGTGGGCTGAGTCCCCAGGTTCCCAGTTGTGCCAGAAATAGCGATTCCCTTTCAGGCCAGTTCTGAGGTGGCAATCAGTCACTCCTGAAGGCTCAGCGCCACACCTCCTCCTCCAGCTGTTCTAAGCATTGTGTGAGCACCCAATTCCTGGATGAATCTCTCTCTGCTTCCACTGGGTGATTTCTGTTACAAATAGTAACCATAAAATAAGAAAAAAAGGATAAAAACGAATATATCAATTGTCACAATAAATGTGAATGGGTTAAATTCCCCTTTTAACTTGCAAGTTCGAACTGGGGAAGAAAGAAGGAAGGAAAGAAAGAAAGGGAGGGAAGGAGAGAAGAAGGAAGGGAGGGAGGGAAGGAGGGAAGAAGAGAGGGAGGGAGGGACGTATCGAGAAAATCCCATTATATACAACTACTTTGGAAAACCATTTTCTCTCTCTATCTACTAAAGCTAGATATACGTCCACCCTATGATCCAGTAGTTCCACTCCTAGGCAAATATCCAAGAGAAATGAGTGCATATTTCCCACCAAAAGACATGTACAAGAATGTTCATAGCAGTGTTACTTAATATAGCCCCAAACTAGAAACCACCCAAACATCCATCAATGGTGGAACGGATACATAATGATATATTATTATGTAATATATACTACAGAACTAGGACTACTACAGAACCAGGAAAAAAAAAGCAAACTGCTGCTACACACAGTAATACGGAGGAATCTCACTAACAGTAGAAGAAAATAGGCAGACACGAAAGAGCACATCGTGTGGGATTTGGTGGCGATGAAGTTCGGGAACAGACAGTAGAACACACAATGGCAATAGAAGTCAGAATGAAGCTTCCCTCTGGGAGGGGCATGAGGGGCCTGCCCGGGGGAAAGGCATGTCCTAGGCCTTGATGCGGGTGTTGGCTGCGTGGGCATGGGTGTGGTCACCCACAATCAAGTTATCCTCTTAAGAGTGATGCATTTTGCACACTGTGCTAGAGTTGTACCTCAATAAATGTTTCATTCCAGTCATGCTATTTATAGAAAGATAAATCTAAAACAAAATGAAAGGAAATACTGAAAAGGAACTGACTTGCTGGAGAAAAAAAGAAACCCCTGAAGGAATACCTTTCAAGACCAAATATAACCTCCTTTTGTTACCTGCTCTTTTTCTGCTCTCTGTGGGAGTCAGCAGTGAGTGCTTCCTGGGGGCAAGAAAGGGACATCAAAGCCCCCCAGGCCTCCACCCCCGGCCTCCTCCCTGCCTCAACCCATAGAAAACCTGCTTCCCTCCCTCCTAGACAGAAGGCAGTCTACATTCCTCCATCGGACATTGAGTAGGCACCTACTGCATGCACCACACTGCACTGCTTCTCCCCGCTCCCTACCCCTATGCACAGAAATCCTGGCTTAAATTCTTGCTAATATGTCACTTGGGCTACTGGAACCTCTCCCCCAGAAATGGCTCTCAACAGGGTCCCAGGGCCATTCAGGAAGGGTCCTGTCCCCATGAGTCAGCCACTGCAAAAAGGCACTCACCTAAAACAGACTGTTTCCATCCCTGTAGGCATGGGGGTGGGGGGACCGAAGTCCCAACTCACCACCTCCTACTGTGTCCACACCCTTGCTGTGGCCTTGTCATGGGCAGTGGATACTTCCCTGCTCCTCGACTTTGAGGTTGTCCATGGGATTTGCTTTGACCAATGGCACATAAGCAAAAGTGACCACCTGCCAGGTGCCAAGAAGCCTCGTATGTTCTACTCTGAAAGAAGCATGCCCCAGCTGAGCCACTCGTCCTAGGAGGATGAGAGACCCGTGGAGCTGCACTGCCCCCCTGAGCCACAGACCAGCAGGGAAAAGTGGAGCTGCCTGAGCAGCCCCAGCCAGAAGCCTGCGCCAGCTAAGCTCCAACCAATCCACAAAATCATGAGAACAATCACCATTGTTCTAAGCCACTGAGTTTGGGGACCATTTGTTACATGACACTGTTGTCCAATAGCTAACTGATACATCCCATCACCTGAGAAATGTGTGATTCAGACCACATGAGGGGCACAACACCATGACAACCATTCAGAGGAGGAAGAGATCAGTGTGGAAGAATCAAGAAGCTTCCTGAGCCAGGTGCAGTGGCTCATGCCTGTAATCCCAACACTTTGGGAAGCCAAGGCAGGCAGATCACTTGAGCTCAGGAGTTCAAGACCAGCCTGGGCAACATAGTGAGACCCCAACTCTACAAAAAAAAAAAATTAGCCAGGCATAGTGGTGCATACCTGTAGTCCCAGCTACTCAGGAGGCTGAGATGGGAGGATTGCTTGAGCCCAGGAGATGGAGGCTGCAGTGAGCCGAAATTGCGCCATTGCACTCTAGCCTGGGCAACAGAGCAAGACCCATCTCAAAAAATTTTTTTCAAAAACAGCTTCGTGGAGGAGGCCTCCTGTTGCACGTCAGGTGCCATGTAAGAGGCTCGTGCTTATTTGCATCAGCATCCCTGTGGGTAAGAGCCATTGTGCTGGCCCCACTGAGGTCACTCATCCTCACATGGCAGCTGGAGCTCAGCCGTCCTCGCCTGGGTGCCAACTGCACCCTGCCCCTCCCTCCTGGCCCAGGCCTCTCCTCTGCACATCTTCCTGGCCCTTTCCAGCACTGCAGTTTGAGACCCCTGCTCTTCACGGTCCCCAAGTCTCCCCAGCCCTGCAGGGAGTGGCTGTCTGTCCCCTTCAGGGAGGACAGGTTTGGTGCTGGAGAATTCACAGCTTCCCAAGGCTGTCCACCCACATTCCAGAGAGACAGGATCACTGAAACCATGCAACAGGTGAAATTGCCGAGGAAGCCCCTGGAGACAAGAGAGCCAAGGACAGAACCTATGGGGAGACATCAAGGGGAGGAAGTGAGCCCCAGCCCCCAGGAGAGAGAGAAAACGTCCCAGAGGCCATGAGGAGGCCTGGTTTCCAGAAGCTGCGAAGGGACTAGGAGAGGAGCCTCCCCCCAGCGCTGGGCAGTGGGAGGGCAACGTGACCTTTGAGAATTCTGCTTCCCCAGCACAACAGGGCGAGAAGCCGGCTCCAAAGGGCTTTCTTCAAAGACTAGCACAAGCCCCTGAGGGCTCTGCTGATTGGACACATTTCCCAGCCTGGTCCAAGGCCGCTGATGGTGTGTGCCCTCCCAGACAATACCAAAAATATGGTCTCCATTCTCTCCAGAAAAATTGGGCTAAAATTGTGCTGTTTCCTCTTTTTTTCCCTAGGTCACTGTATTCTGCTTCACTCCACATTCTTCTGTATAAAAGAGACCAAAGCTTATGAATAGGGTTGGGAGATGTCCCAAGGAAAAAAAACTTCAAAGCACTTTGATTTCTCTAGCTGTGGAATGGTTGCTCCCTGGCCACCTGGGTCCATCAGTTCCTTTCTGGGAAAGTCACAGGGGAATTGGCCAAAATCCTGCTCAGACCCGTCCAGTCCCACCTCTGCCCCAGATATCAGAGCCCCTGGGGCAGCGGGGACATCAGTGGACTCACATTGCCCAATGCAGCCACTGTGCAGAGCCAAATTTGTGTTCCAGAAGTTGTTAAAATATCCTCAGAAAACAACAAAGGTGGCCGGGCATGGTGGCTCACACCTGTCATCCCAGCACTTTGGAAGGCCGAGAGGGTGGATCTCTTGAGGCCAAGAGTTCCAGACCAGCCTGGCCAACATGGTGAAACCCCGTCTCTACTAAAAATACAAAAATAAGCCGGGTGTGGTGGCGGGCACCTGTAATCCCAGCTACTCGGGAGACTGAGGCAGGAGAATTGCTTGAACACAGGAGGCAGAGGTTGCAGTGAGCCGAGACTACACCACTGCACTCCAGCCTGGACGACAGAGCAAGGCTCCGTCTCAAAAAAAAAAAAAAGAAAAAGAAAAAGAAAGGAAGGAAGGAAGGAAGGAAGGAAGGAAGGAAGGAAGGAAGGAAGGAAGGAAGGAAGGAAGGAAGGAAGGAAGGAAGGAAAAGAAAACAGAAAAGAAAACAACAAAGGAACTCCATGTTGTGAAACCGCCTCTCCATAGCCTGTGGGTGTCCCTGGCCTCCCGCCTCTCCCTGTCTCCTCTCTCCTCTCTTTCCTCTCCTCTCTTTTCCATCCTTCTAACTTTATATCACAAAAGGGCTAAAACAGGGCTCATCTCTAAGGGCAAGGGAGACTGAGAAATGGACCCTTTGGGGGCAGCATTCCCCTAGGGAGGCAGGAGGAAGGGGATGGTCCACCTGGCAACACTCACAGGCTAGAGAATTTTGCTCTTTGACAAAAACAGCCCTGCTTGCTCCACAGTGGCCTGGGGCTGAAGGTCCTCACCTGGCATTTGTGTTGCCTTCTGTCAATCACCCCAGGGCCAGGGTGCAGCATTTAGGATGCTCTCAAGAATGCAGAAAAAATGTAACCAAAACACCCAGAGGTGAGGCATGATCAGACATGACATCAAAGCCATGCTCTTTCTGTCTCTCTGCACGGTCCTCCTGCCGTCAAACCTCTGTGGTCGTGTGGTGGCCACCAGCAGCAGCTGGCTGCCTGGCTCCTTGATCACGATTAGTGGGAGAGGGTCAGTGGTGTGGAGGTAAGCCAGCTCTCTGGAGTGGGGACGGGTGTGACGAAAGGCTCTAATTTGTAGCATGTGCTATGTTCTGTGGTGTAAACACTCTCCCCATGGCTGATTTTTTTTTTTTTTTTTTTTTTTGGGACCGAGTATTGCTCTGTTGCCCAGGCTGGAGTGCAGTGGCGCAATCTCAGCTCACTGCAACCTCCGCCTCCCCAGTTCAAATGATTCTTCTGTCTCAGCCTCCTGAGTAGTTGGGATTACAGGCGCCCGCCACCACACCCGGCTAATTTTTGTATTTTCAGTAGAGACAGGGTTTCACCATGTTGGCCAGGCTGGTCTCAAACTCCTGACCTCAGGTGATCCGCCAGCCTCAGCCTCCCAGGGTGCTGGGATTATGGGCGTGAGCCACCGTGCCCGGCCACCCCATGGCTGATTTCAAGCCACTAATCTGACTACACAGTGGGGAGGAGAGGCACACACTAGATGCCCACACAGCTCTGGCACAGAAACCCCATGGGACAGAGGACAGCATCACATGGATTGTTTAGACCCGTCAGGGCCCATCCCTGGAGGCTGTGTGAATTCCCGAATTCCCTCCAACTTATTTTAACGAGGGCAGGAGGAGGGAGGAGAGGTGTCAGGAGAGGCAGCGGTGAGGGTCACAACCCAGTCCTCTCATCTTCCTTGCATTCCCTTCACAACATTCCTGCTCAGCCGGCCTCTTGCAGTTTCCAGCAACTACCCTAACACTGAGCCCAAAGACCAGACCCCACTCAGGGCAGTGGGCAGTGGCCGATTCCTGGCTTGGAGACAATGAACCATGAGGCTGACAGCCAAGGAGACCTCAGGGATACCTGGAATAGCAAAAGCCAGCATCCCATAGAAGGCCCCAGAAACCCCCTCCGGAGCCTTTGTCATGCCTGTGTGGTGGGCAGCCTGCTTGCCTGACAATAGCCACAGCCATTGTCTCATGCAGTCCCAGCCTGGCCACCCCCAGGCAAACAGGGGACAGGGGGGACACTCACTCTGCACCAGCTTGGGGTCTCTTGGTCCACCTCTAGAACCCACTGAGGCGGGAAGACGGTGCAAGGCCGAAGGGAACAGCCCTGCATCCCTGAGCACCTCTGTCCTAGTTCACGACCATGTTGTCAGATGATGCATTTTTCTTACAAGTCCAGAGCTTTGGGAAACCAGACAGAGAGCTTTGTAAGAGGTGGACACACCTGCCCGAAGTTGGAGGTTCCTGCACCTGCGCCGGGGAGAGGCTGGTGCATCTGAAAGGTGCCCCCTCCGCCGCCCACTTCCTGGCCCAGAGCCACATGGGAGGCTCTCAGTGATGCTTCCCGCATCGTCTGTGCAGAAAACCTGTTTCTCTTTGCTGCCAGCAAAGCTAATTGCTGAGTTAATTGGCAATGTGTTGTTAGGTGAAAAAGAGCAAGTTATAAAACTGTATGTATAGTTTGACATTATTCTCAAAGAAATATGTATGTATGTTCGTGTGTGTTCTGCATGTGTATGCATGCGTGTGTTCATGTGTATACATGCGTGTGTTCATGTGTATGCATGTGTGTGTTCATGTGTATACGTTCATGTGTGTGATGGAGGAGTGTCTCTCTGTGCGAATATAAATGGACATAGAAAACAAGAATAGAGGCCAGGCATGGTGGCTCACACCTGCAATCCCAGCACTTTGGGAGGGCAAGGTGGTTGGATCACCTGAGGTCAGGAGTCCGAGACCAGCCTGGCCAACATGACGAAACCCTGTCTCCACTAAAAATACAAAAATTAGCCAGGTGTGGCAGCACACCCCTGTAATCCCAGCTACTCGGGAGGCTGAACCAGGAGAATCGCTTGAACTTGGGAGAAAGAGGTTGCAGTGAACCGAGATTACACCACTGCACTCCAGTCTGGGTGACAGAACGAGACTCTATCTCAAAAAGAAACAACAACAACAAAGAATAAAGAAAACAAGAATAGAACAAGAGTGCTCACCGGGAACAGTTTTGCTCCCCACCCCAGGCGACATTTGGTAATGTCTGGAGACGTTTCTGGCTGTCACAGCTCAGGAGGAAGGTGCTTCTGGCGTCTAGAGGGTAGAGGCTAGGGATGTTGCTAACCACCCAGCAGTGTACAAGACGGCCCCGCAGCAGAGAACCGGCCGGCCCCAAGCGCCAATGTTGCCAAGGTTGACAGACCCTAATCTAAGCAGTTGCCCCAAAGGAAAGAGTCACCCGGGAATCATTAAAAACATAAATTCTTAGCCCTTCCCCAGGTCTACTGACTCAGACACTCAGGCCGGGGCCAGGAAATCTGTATCTTTAACAAGCCCTCCAGGTGGTTCTAATGCGAGCTCCGGTAGGAGAGCCACTGGTCTAAGAATAGACATCTTTTATCTCTGAATAGGGGCACAGTGACTTTTATGTTTTTTCTTTTTCTCTATATTTTCTAACGTCTCTGTTTTAGAAATCACTACATATTACCCTTGTGATCAGAGAAAATATAATCTAAGGTCTTAATGAATCCATGACAGTGAAGTTTCCTTGTTAACTGGGAAGAGAACAGAAGTTTCCCAGACCAGCATGTTAATCCTGGCTCCATTTAGGAAAACAGCTATGTGACCTTGAATGAACAAGGTGAGCAGAGCCTCAGCTGCCTCACCTGTGAAATGGGGATTACAACGCTCCCTGCCTCACAGGGTTCTTGGAGGGATGTGTTGAAATCCCAGGCAAAAGCACCCAGTGCTGTTCTGAGTTCCTGAGAGGTGGCCAGTAGGTCCACTCAAGCCCACCTTGGGCAGAGGTGATCTTGCCCTGATGTGAGCCAGGCTCAGCATGGACAAGGACCTCCCGGGCCCATCCTGGACCCCTCTCCTTCTAACCAGAGCTCACACGGCGCAATCATTGTGGGGAATGGTGTTCCCTCCCCATGTTCGTAAGAGCTTGGTTTGCTTAAGCAACACCTCCTAAATGTTCACACGTGTCCAGCCATTGTTTCTGATGAAGGGGACACCGTGTTCAGGGGTCTTTCCTCCATGCATCCATGAAACCAGATGCTGTCGGATACTATTACAGAACAAATGAAGGCTGTTCCACACTGGGGAGAATGCCAAAGACAGCACCAGCTCCACTGCCCAGGCAGCGACTGCATTGAGCACTTCTGTGAACGTGCACGACCAACCACGTCTAGACCAGCCCCACCCAAAGCCAGTCCAGCCAATCAGAACTCAGATCTGCCCTGAGTGCCCCAGGGTGTGGTGGGGGGCAGGGGGTCCCACACACAATCAGGGCTCAGGCACCAGCCTGGAGTAGGGCTCCTCCATCCTTTACGCCTTATGGGTCACCCAACAAATCCAGGTGCACAGTTGGAGGTAAATAATAAAACAACAAGGCTGTTCTCATTGCCAGAGCAACTCCCAGCAGGACAGGGCTTGGCAAGGGACGAATGTCTGAATAGGTTCTGCAGTTAGACGGCAGGCGGCACTTTGCGTGACCCTGGACAAGTGGCTCGACCTCGCTGGGCCTCCATCCCTACATCTGTGAACCGGGACGAAGGGCAAGCCCATTGAGGGAGCTCTTGCGAGAATCTGTGAGGTCGCCGGCCTGCAGCGCTGAGCGGCCCTCAGTCTGTCCTGCACGTAGTAAGTGCTCATTAAATGGTGGCTCTCGGCCGGGCACGGTGGCTCACGCCTGTAATCCCAGCACTTTGGGAGGCCAAGGTGGGTGAATCACCTGAGGTCAGGAGTTCAAGACCAGCCTGGCCAACATGGTGAAACCCCGTCTCGACTAAAACTACAAAAATTAGCTGGGTGTGGTGGTGCATGCCTGTGGTCCCAGCTACTCAGGAGGCTGAGGCAGGAGAATCGCTTGAACTCAGAAGGTGGAGGTGCACTGACCCAAGATCGTGCCACTGCACTCAAGCCTGGGCGACAGAGCAAGACTCCATCTCAATCAATCAATCAATCAATAAAAATAAATAAATAGTGGCTCTTAACTGCCCCAGGCAGCTCTCGCACCACGGCCAGGCTCACCCTGGAGTCACCTCTAATCACTGGACACAGGGTCATTGTTCATTTTCCTTCTGAAGGATTTGGAATTCAGGGCACCATCCCCCCACCCTGGGACAAGGCAGGGTCCTCAGATTCAATGTTCTCACAGATGAAGGCCCAGGACACGACTCTGAGCAAAGTCATCCTGTCCCTTGGAGCTCCTGGGAAGACAGCTTTACATGCAGCCCTCGGCCCAGAACTAGGCGCTCCTCGTGGCCCGAGGAAATTTGGGGTAAGCGGCCTGTCTTTGAGAGGAAGGGGTGAGGACCTACAGGCCCTGGAGAGGGAGCCGGCGTGAGGGTAGAAGCAGCCACCCCACAGGGTCTCACACCCATTGCCTCCCCTTTTAGTGCCTGCCCAAGCATTTTAGTGCCTGCCCAAGCATTTTAGTGCCTGCCCAAGGACCCATTTTAGTGCCTGCCCAAGCATCTGAGCTGGCTTAGAAGGTGACAGCATCTGGCTTTTAGCAAGAGAAAGAAATAATGATCCCCAGAGGGCCTGATGATTACCTGGTAGTTGCCTTGGAAACCAAGTCTGCTGTTCACCTTCCACCTCTTATCTGTCTTCCTCTTTCTCTCCTACCTTGATCTGGGCCAAGAATCCAAGAAGGGTCAGATCACCACTTTCAAAGCAGAGTAGGCCATCCATGAAAAGGAGAGAATCCCATAATTTCCCCATCTTTCATCTAGGGACCATATCTCAGGGTAACCAAGCAAATAAATGTGAGAGGAATGATGGAATTAGAAATTCATTTTTGTAACTTCTAATAAAGTGATCGATTCAGGCAATGGTTAAAACATGTCGGGGAAAAGTTGATTGGTGTTCCCAGTTAATAACGAGCCATCCCTAAATGTGGTAACTAATGACAACAATTTCATATTACCTCTCACATTCAGAGTTGACTGAATATGAGCTGACAGGGCTCAGCTGGGCCGATCTCACCTGGGGCCTCTCATACAGTTGGAGTCAAATGGCAGCTGGGACTGGGGTGATTTGAAAACTCAACTGGACAGGATACCCAGGACGTCTTCAGCAGTCTGGTGTCTGGTACTTCGGCTGACACTGCAGGAGGCAGCAGAGGCTGGCAGGTCTCTGTCTTTCTCTCTCTCTCTCTGTCTCTCTCTCTCTTTATGTGCCTCTCCCCATGGTTAGCTTGGGTTTCCTCACATCATGGCGGTCACAGAATAGTCTCACTCCTTCCATGGCAGCTGGCTTCACCCAGAGTGCATGTTCTGAAAGACTGGAGATTTTCAGAGGACAAGGCTTCTGCGACCCAGCCTCAGAAATCACATGAGGTCACTTCACCACACCCTAGTGGGCAAAAGGAAGTCAGCCGGCCAGCCCAGATTCAGCCCCAGGGAGGAGACTACCTAAGGGTGAGAACACTGGGAGGCACATTCGTTGGGGACCATCTTTGAAGATAAGCTACAAGACAAGGAACTTTACCAAGGATGGGCAGAACTGTCACCCTCTGAACCCACAGGTCCTTTTGACCATCACAAAAAGAGAGACAAGCCAACCAGACATGCCCCCGAAAAGACAACGAGAAGCACCCAGAACTACCCATGGCCTGTTCTTGGGGAAAGAAAAGGTGAACCTCATTCTCATTGAGCCTCTAATGCTGACATCCACTTACAGGAAGCATAGGGGAGGGAGGTGAGTCCAACGCCATGAGGAAGCAGACAGAGGAGTCCAGGATGTGGAGCAAACCTAAGGAGAAATAGCCAGGTTTCTACAATAAGTCAATTCCATTAAATTTATAAGAGGAAGGGTGAGGATCAGCCCAAGGCTGGAAGGACCTTAAGAAACTTAAAGACCTGGGCAGGTGCTGTGGCTCACGCCTGTAATCCCAGCACTTTGGAGGCCAAGGCTAGAGGATCACTTGAGCCCAGGAGTTTGAAAACAGCCTGGGCAACATAGCAAGGCCTCATCTCTACAGAAAAATTTAAAATTCCCCAGGTGTGGCAGCACTTGCCTGGCTACAAGTCCCAGCTACTTGTGAGGCTGAGAGAGGAGGATCCCTTGAGCCCAGGAGTTGGAGGTGGCAGTGACCCATGATCGCACCACTGCACTCCAGCCTAGGTGACAGAGCGAGACTCTGTTTCTAAAAAAAATAAATAAATAACAGACCTAATGACCAAACACTGCACGTGAGTCTTTTCTGAATCCAGATTCCAACAGTATAAAAAGCCCATTTTAGGGCAAACAGGGACATTTGATTATGGACCGGGTATAAGATGGCCCCAAGGGGTTAATGTTGACTTTGTTAGGTGTGATCACGGCTTCGTGGTTATGTAAGAAAATATCTTTTTTTCAGAGGAAGATACAAAGGTGAAGCCACATGATGATGGAGATTTTATTTTAAATACTCCAGCAGAAAGAAGAAAGAGGAGGTAGTGGAGCAATGTGGCCACATCGTGCTCATCATCTAATCTGGGTGACTGATGGGTATATGGGGCTTCATTGTTCTGTTCTCTCCACTCGTGTGTGTGTTTGAAATAGTTTGTAATAAAAAGAAATGTTTTAAAGGGGAGCCTTGGAGAAGGAGCCTTTTATCCCCTACTGCTCCTGACAGCATGGCCTCGCGCTGAAATCATTTGTCACCGTAAAGCTCAGCTGCCCAGACCTCGTCAAGCACAAATGCAGCTTTTCAAAGTCACCTTTCATGAAGCCAGAGGCCACGTTTCTAAGCTGTCAGTGGCCACCCCTCCTATTGTGAACTGGGGTCTCTGCTAAGCGAAATGGCAGATTTTAGCTCCCAAAGAACAGCGGGCCCTCCCGCCGACTCAGGATCACACATCCCCTGGGTCCGTCCCCATTGTGGGGTCGACATCGGCATCAAGCAGACCCTGCAGGCCACACGCTATATCAGGGAAGGCTTAAAGCAGACAGAGGGAAGGAGGTCATATACATGGCACATACGAGTCCGCATGTTCACAACCCCTGAAACACACACTGGTGGGAGAGGGAGAGAGAGAGAAGGTGAAGGTGGCGTTGGGGGATTCATTGGCTGTGGTCAGTCTCCTCCTTCAGGCTGGATGTTGCTTCTTCCTCTGTAAAAAGAGGGGGCCAGAACAGTGGTCCCTCACCTCCTGGCTGGCCCAGGAGAGATGTCTCAATGTAGATTTGGAACCCTGCCTGTTTTTGAAATTCCCTGGTGATTCCAAGGTTACGGTTGGTTGTAGATCAGCTGTTGGGGGCTCCAGGGCCTAAGTCTATGGAGGCTGGGCCCCGGTGGAGCTCAGATGGGATGACTCAGACCTCTCCTGGGAGAGGGCAGATTGCCAGCCTGGCGATCAGAAGCCCAGGCTCAGCCCCGGCCAAGCAGAGCCACCATTTCTCAGGGCCTCATCCGCAAACCAGGAGTCGGTCGCAAGGCTGGGCCAAGGTGCCTACCTCTGACTTTCCGCAAATGGTAGAGGGTGAGAAGTAACATAGTGAACCCCTGTTCACCCCGCCGTGGCTGAGCGTCAGCGCCTTTGGATGGCTGGCTCGGCCTTTGACACCAACACGCAGCAATACACAGCAACTTTGAGTGAATTTGATTTCTGACGGGCAGGCCTGAAGCTTATATCTGCTACCTTTCCAAGGAGAGCCCAGGCTGAGCCACTGTCTCCTCCGGGAGATGTCATCTGAGCCCCGGGTCTCGCCTGAGCACACAAGAGACAGAGCTTTACAAGGGAGACACGTGAGATCAAGGTGTGACAAACGCTGAGGGAACAAATGATGTCTGTGTTTGGCTGCAGCAAGGGTACGGGCCCTGCCTGGGCTGCCCTTGGCCCCAGAAAACCTCAGGACCTACTACATAATCAAACAATGCAACCTAAGTGGACCTGCCAAAATGAACCCAAGTTGCATTCTTTCCTGTAACTAACCAGGCTGCAGAATCTAACGTACCGGTCTACCTTCCAGTTGGGTGGTGACTCGGGGACATCCTTGTGCACACACATCTAGATGCACACAGAGTTCAATCGAAAGACGCCAAACCACACTACAGACAAACCAGGGGCCCTGCCCACCCTCACCTGACTAGGCCCACCTTCTAGGGACTGCCCCTGTCCTTCACCAGGAAGGAGGGAGAGACCATCTACAGACTGGCCGAGACCTGAATCAGCAATCCACATATTGTGTCACACCACGAGCTGGTGACATCGCTGGGAGGAAGCTCACAGGAGCCAGAATATTCTTAAAACGTTCCTATTTCTAAAATAAAAAATACTCCTTCCTAACAGAAGTTCTTTCAGTGTGGCAGGATTATAGGAGATGTTTCTTCTTTTTCTTTTTTCTTTCTTTCTTTTTTTTGGCTTAACTATATTTTCTACTCTTTCTACAACAGTCATGGAGAGCTGTTTCCATAGAGACTTCAGCACTACCATTTGGCGCTGGATAATTCTTTGCTGCGGGGGGATGCTCTGTGCATCGCGGGGTGTTTAGCAGTGTCTGGGGCTCTTCCTGCTGGTAGTCAACCGCATGCCCTTGGTGGTGACACCAAAGATGGCTCCAAACACGGCCAAAGGTCCCCAGGGAGGTAAAATCACCCCCAGCTGAGAGCCACTGGCCTGAAGAATGGCTGCTGAGGCTGAGGGTGAATAGCCGCAGGTGGAGGCAGCCGGGAGGGTGAGGACGAGAGCGAGCAGGTGCTTAGTGCTTCCCCAGAGCCAGGTGCCACACTCCACACTTCCCAGGCACCGCTCATCTGACCCTCACGAGCACTCAGTGGGGAGGGCCTCTCATCGTCCCCATTCTTAGGAGGCCAAAGTCATAAGACTATTAAGAAAGAACATCATGAAAATCAAAAGGAGAGAGATTCAAGGAGGAGCCATCAGCAGCTAAAGTATTAGGAGCTCTTTCAAATAAATATAAAAGGTATACCAGCAAATTAGTAACTTAGGTGAAATGAACAAATCCTAGAAGAAGCTTGTCCAGTTTGCAGCCCAACACAAATCTGTAAGCTTTCTGAAAACATTATGAGATTTCTTTGCCATTTTTTTAGCTCATCAGCTTTTGTCAATGCTAGTGTATCTTATGTGTGCCCCAAGACGATGCTGCTTCTTCCAGCGTGGATCAGGGAAGCTAAAAGATCGGACACCCTGTCCTAGAAAGACACAAACTACAGAAACTGACTCTAGAAGAAACAGAAAATCTGAATACCTTGATGACAAGTAAAAAGATTGGATTGATAATAAGAAAACTATCCACAAAGAAAAGCCCAGGCCAAGAAGGCTGCATGGATGAATTCCACCAGACATTTAAGGAATTACTACCAACTCTTCACAAACTGCCAAAATGTAAAAGAAGAAAGAACACTCACCAACTCAGTCTGAGGCCACTATTACCCTGATACCAAAACTAGACAAAAACATCATAAGAAACGAGAACTACAGACCAATATTTCTTGTAAATACAGATGTGAAAATTCTCCAGAAAAGACTAGCAAAAGCAATCCAGCAACATATAAAAAGGCCCAGGTGTGGTGGCTCATGCCTGTAATTCCAGCACTTTGGGAGGCTGAGACAGGAGAATCTCTTGAACCTGGGAGTTCAAGACCAGACTGGGTAATAGAGTGAGACCCTATCGCTACAAAAAAATGTTAAAATTAGCCAAGCATTGTGGCACATGCCTGTAGCCCCAGCTACTTGGGAGGCTGAGGTGGGAGAATTGCTTGAGCCGGTAGGTCAAGGTTGCAGTGAGTTGTGATCATGCCAAGGTACTCCAGCTTGGGCAACAGAGCAAGACCCTGACTCAAAAAAAGAAAGAAGAAAAGAAAGGAAAAGAAAAAAGAAAAGAGGCCGGGCACGGTGGCTCAAGCCTGTAATCCCAGCACTTTGGGAGGCCGAGACAGGCGGATCACAAGGTCAGGAGATCGAGACCATCCTGGCTAACATGGTGAAACCCGTCTCTACTAAAAAATACAAAAAAAAAAAAACAAACAAACTAGCCAGGCGAGGTGGCGGGCGCCTGTAGTCCCAGCTACTCAGGAGGCTGAGGCAGGAGAATGGTGTAAACCCGGGAGGCGGAGCTGAGATCCGGCCACTGCACTCCAGCCTGGGCGACAGAGCAAGACTCCGTCTCAAAAAAAAAAAAAGAAGAAAGAAAGAAAGAAAAGAAAAGAAAGAAAGGAAAGAAAGAGGATTATGCATCATGACCACGTGATGAAAGGTTGTTTTAACACCTGAACAAAAATTAACGCAAGTCACCCTTTTAGTGAAATAAAGGACAAAATCCCATTATCATCTCAATAGACACAGAAAAACTCATTGACCAAATTACCACCCCTTTATGAAAAAAGCATTCAACAAACTAAAAATAAAAGGGAGTTTCTTCAACCTAATAAAGGGTATCTATGAAAAATCCACAGCTAACATCATTTTGCTTTTGTTTCTGTTTTTGTTTTTTTTCGAGACAGGGTTTTACTCTGTCACCCAGGCTGGAGTGCAGTGGCGCGATCACAGCTCACTGCAGCCTCCACCTGCCACACTCAGGTTATTCTCCCATCTCAGCCTCCCGAGTAGCTGGGACTGCAGGTGAGCACCACCATGCCAGCTTATCTTTTGCATTTTTTGTAGGGACGAGGTTTCACCATGTTGCTAAGCTGACATTTAATGGTGAAAGACTGAAAGTTTTCTCCCTAAGATCAGGAACAAGGTAAGAATACCTGCTTCCACCACTCCAATTCAATGTTGTACTAGAGTTCTAACCAGGCCAATTAGACAAGAAAATGAAATTAAAATCCCTAGTGGTCTAGTGGTTTGAGAAATAAAATGAAATAAAAGCCATATATATACAGAAAAAAATAAATAAAACTCTCTCTATTTGCAGATGACATGATCTTGTATATTATTTAAGCCTAAGGAATCCACTAGGCTGGGTATGGTGGCTCACACTGGTAATCCCAGCACTTTGAGAGGCCAAGGTGGGAGGATCACCTGAAGTCAGGAGTTCGAGACCAGCTTGGCCAGCATGGCAAAACTGTCTCTACTAAAAATATGAAAATTAGCCAGGCGTGGTGACAAGCATCTAAAATCCCAGCTACTCGGGAGGTTGAGGCAGGAGAATCACTTGAACCTGGGTGCTGAGGTTGCAGTGAGCCAAGATCACACCACTTCACTCCAGCCTAGGTGAAAGAGTGAAACTCTGTCTCAAAAAAAAAAAAAAAAAGGAATCCACTAAAAAAATTACTAGAGTTAATAAACAAGTTCAGCACAGTTGCAGGATGCATGATCAATATATAAGAACCAAGCCAGGCACAGTGGGCCGCGTCTGTAATCCCAGCTGAGGGAGGCTGAGGCAGGATTGCTTGAGGCCAGGAGTTCCAGATCAGCCTGGGTAACAACATAGTGAGACCCCCATCTCTAAAAATAAAAAATATGTATATAAGCCAATTGTATTTCTACATACTTGCAGTGGACATTACAAAATGAAATTTAAAGGCCAGGCATGGTGGCTCACGCTTGTAATCCTAACACTTTTGGAGGCCTAGGCAGATGGATTGCCTGAGTTCAGGAGTTCAAGACCAGCCTGGGCAACATGGTGAAACCCCACCTCTACCAAAATACAAGAAAAAACAAACAAAAAAAGCCGGATGTGGTGGCGGGTGCCTGTAGTCCCAGCTACTCGGGAGGCTAGGGCAGGAGAATTGCTTAAACTTGGGAGGCGGAGGTTGCAGTGAGCTGACATCACACCATGGCACTCCAGCTTAGGTGACAGAGTGATACTCAAAAAAAGAAAAAAAAGAAAGAAAGAAATTTAAAAAGAAGCTTCATTTACAACAGTATCAAAAAGAATTTAAAATTTCAGAATAAATTTAGCAAAAGAAGTACAAAACTTATACATTTCCATACATGTATATCTCCTAGAAATCAAGGTGTGAATAGACCGTAACAGTTTGCAATTATTGAGCACCTACTGTCTGCAAAGCCTGTGCTTGGCACCAGATACATATTTTCTAGTGTAATTCTGTAGCACCCCTGGGGTTAGTGTTTTTACAGATCCACTGACTTTCTCAAAAAGCCATGGGGCCAGATGTGTTTCAGAAATCTGATTTCTTCACATTTTAGAAAGAGAATGTGATGCATACACACTGTGCATTATATAACATCCCCCAGTGGGCCTGGGGCACTACCCTGCGATCAAACATATTAATATTTTCACAATGAGATGTATGAATATTCACACTGAGTGGAATAAATAAAGGCTGAAGTAGCCTCTCAGCAGCTCAGGTCATGTTTTGCAGAGCTGAGTCTAACCATGTCTGTTTGCTGGGGAGGATCTGCCTTCACCTCCTCCATGGACCCCTCTCTACGCATACTCTGGAAACTTCCGCCACCTCAATTTCCCACTTCCGTCTTTCCATATAAAACCTGTCTTTGGCTGGGAACGGTGGCTCATGCCTGTAATCCCAGTACTTTGGGAGGCCAAGGCGGGCAGATCACGAGGTCGGGAGTTTGAGACCAGCCTGGCCAACATAGTGAAACCCCGTCTCTACTAAAAATACAAAAAATTAGCTGGGCGTTGTGGCACACACCTGTAGACCCAGCTACATGGGAGGCTGAGGCAGGAGAATCGCTTGAACCCAGGAGGCAGAGGTTGCAGTGAGCCGAGATCGCACCACTCCAGCCTGGGCGACAGAGCAAGACTCCGTCTCAAAAAAAAAAAAAAAAAAAACCTGTCTTTGCCATATTCTGTGGCCCCGACCCATATACCTAGTTCCACGGGACTGAAGACATTTATGCATGGACTCCATTCCTAACCTCCGACCAACCACTGCCTACAAAACTCCCTGTGTCCACAAACCCTGCTTAGGCTGAATCACCGGTCAAATGGGCACCAGTGTGCTTTTTGAAAAAGGAAGGCTGGGCGCGGTGGCTCACGCCTGTAATCCCAGCACTTTGGGAGGCCGAGGCAGGCAGATCACCTGAGGTCGGGAGTTCAAGACCAGCCTGACCAACACGAAGAAACCCCGTCTCTACTAAAAATACAAAATTAGCCTGGCGTGGTGGCATGTGCTTGTAATCCCAGCTACTTGGGAGGCTGAGGCAGGAAAATCGCGTGAACCCAGGAGGTGGAGGTTGCAGGGAGCCGAGATCGTACCACTGCACTCCAGCCTGGGCAACAAGAATGAAAACACCATCTCAAAAAAAAAAAGAAAAAGGAAATACCCACTTATCATCTACCTCAGGAAAAAGGCTCTGATCTCCTAACCTGCTCAAGGTTTCACCTCTTCTGGGAAAACAAAAGGCCAGACGTGGCAGGGCAGATCCTGTTTTGAGTCCGAGACCTGCCATCGATATCCTGTTCCAGAATCTGTGTGCATCCCGTTGCCTGTTATTTCCAAAAACTTCTTCCTTGGATGCTTTGAGAGAATCCCCTCTGAATCCCAGCGTGAGCCTCATCTACCTATGCTGGGTGCCTCAGAGGCTGCTTAATGCCTTCCTTCAACAAATATTTATTAAACAACTATGACATGCCAGGAATTCTTCCAGGAACTAGGACTGCAGCTACGAATAAAACAGACAGGACCGCTGCCCATGTGAGCTTGAATTCTAATGAAGTGAGAGATAGCAAGGAAATAGATGTATGATATAATGTCAGGTGGTGAAAAGCACTGCGAAGAAAAATAAAGCAGAGTCAGTGTATAAAGAGAGAATGGGCCCCCCCCCCCCCTTTTTTTTTTTTTGAGACAGAGTCTCGCTGTCTCATCCGGGCTGGAGTGCAGTGGCACAATCTCGGCTCACTGCCACCTCCGCCTCCCAGGCTCAAGAGATTCTCCTGCCTCAGCCTCCCGAGTAGCGGTGATTATAGGCATGTGCCACTACACCCGGCTAATTGTTTGTATTTTAGTAGAGATGGGGTTTCACCATGTTGACCACGGTGGTCTCCAACTCCTGAGCTCGGACAGTCCGCCTGCCTCGGCCTCCCAAAATGTTGGATTACAAGCTTGAGCCATGGCGCCCAACCTGGGACCCTATATTAGATTGTCACCGATGGCCTCTCTGAAGAGGTGATATTTAAGTGGCAACCTGAACTAAAGGAGAGCAGCAAGCCATGAAGATATCCGACAAACAGAAAAGAACGCTCCAATACCCTAAGTAGGAAATGGGCTTGAGGAAGGGGGAGAAATTGGGGCACAAAAGAGTCAAGCAATTCTGGTATCTAGCCAGAACTTCACCTGTTTCTTGCTGTTTGTTTCTTCGAAACAAGATTTCCACTCCTGTCACCCAGGCAGGAGTGCAGTGGCATGATCATGGCTCATTGCAGCCCTGACCTTCCAGGTTCAAGCAATCCTCCTCCCTCATTTTTTTATTTCTTTGTGGAGTTGAGGTCTCACTATGTTGCCCAAGCTGGTCTCAAACTCCTGGGTTCAAGTGATCCTCCTGCCTCAGCCTCCAAATGTGCTGGGATTACAGGTATGAACCACTGTGCTTGGCCAGGAACTTCAACTGTTAATTGAAGCCAAGTGGCCTTAGAGGGTGTTGCAGATGAGGATTTCAAGGAAAACGGAGAAAGTATGATTGGAAACTGGAGGAGAGAAAATTATTATTGCTACAGAGTCTGAAAGTTTAGCAGCACTGTTATCTGTAGTAATGTGGAAAGTAGAAAATGTACTTACTGGGCTAGGTGATCTTGTTAGGGAGATTTCCAGGTAGCGTATTGGAAGTGCCACTTCACTTCTTCTTCCTGTTTTAGTAAAATGAGACAGAAGAGAAATAAACTAAAGGAAGAACTGTTCAACATAAAGGTGCCAGGACTTTCTGGTTCTGAAAATTCCCATCTTCTATAGATGGCAAACAATGCTAAATTTAAGAAACAGTTTCTGGGGAAAGATCAAATCCAGGACAATATCAGGAAAACATAGTCTAACAACAAAGCTAGAGGAGTGACTATAAACTCTTTTATTATATCATCAGAAAATGTAAAGGGTGCTTCAGAGAATCAATCAGAATAAGGTTCCCAGGAAGTTTAAAGATATTCTTCAGCAGCCGGGCACGCTGGCTCAAGCCTGTAATCCCAGCGCTTTGGGAGGCCGAGATGGGCGGATCACGAGGTCAGGAGATCGAGACCATCCTGGCTAACACGGTGAAACCCCGTCTCTACTAAAAACTACAAAAAACTAGCCAGGCGAGGTGGCAGGCGCCTGTAGTCCCAGCTACTCAAGAGGCTGAGACAGGAGAATGACATAAACCCCAGAGGTGGAGCTTGCAGTGAGCTGAGATCCAGCCACTGCACTCCAGCCTGGGTGACAGAGCGAGACTCCGTCTCAGAAAAAAAAAGATATTCCTCAGCAGTGTCAGCAGAATGCCAAGGTAGAGACAGGTTTATCTCAAAGAGACTTGTTAAATAGAGCAAACCTCAAAAAGATTCATAGGGGACCCAAAAAGGCTTTACAAGAGTTGTATTGGCAGAAGCACTGCTAGTTTGGACTGAAAGAAACAGGCACAATACAAAATAAAAATAAGACTTTGGATTTCTTTTCTATAGGTAAGAAGAAAGCTGAGACAACCAATCATCTGCTAAGATAAACCACCTTTCATGAAAAAGAAAAGATGACTCAGCTTCTAGACAAAGCCAACAGTCCCTAGGGCAGAACCAAGAGCCAAGGCAAATTATTTCCAGCCCTTAAGTCCTAATGAAGTAACTTCCAATGTGTGGTCTGCTAGATTTAAAAATTGCTATGTACTAATGACTCCTGTATGCCTCCTTTTATTTTTTTCTAAACAGGACTTCACTATGTTGCCCAGGCTGGCCTTGAACTCCTGGGCTTAAGTGGTCCTCCTGCCTCTGCCTCCCGAGTAGCTGGGACTACAGGCATGCACCACCACAACCAGCTCTATGTACCTCTCTTCTCAAATTGGGAATGTCTATAATGGTTATCTTATGCTTCTTAAACTGTTATATGTTGCAGGGTGCAGGGATACAGATAACTGCCTCTTTAGTTCACATGTCTTCAGATCAAGCAAAACTATTCTCAAGAGCTATACTTGAGGAGCCTTATCTGAGAAGCCTCATCTTTACCTGATTTGGGTGATGAGATTCTGGACTTTGAGCTTTAATAAGATGAGACTTTTGGAGGCTGTGGGAGGAGGTAAGAGGATTCACATGTGGAAAGGATATAATTTATTGGGGGCCAGAGGGTGAGCTGTGATGGACTGCCTCCTACATGGCCCCATATGATATCCCCTCCTGGTGTTTACACCGTTATTTAGTCCCTTCCCACACTGAATAGAGAAGACGTGTGTAGCAAATATGATATCGTAGAAATGATGGTGTGTGGCTTCTGAAGCTTTAAAGACATTGTGGTTTCTGTCTTGTTCTTTCCAAGATTACTTACTCTGGAGGAATTCAGCTGCCATATTGTGAGGACACTCAAGCAGCCCTGTGGATAAGCCACATGGTGAGGAACTGAGGCCTTCTGCTAACAGCCAGTCCCAATTCCCCATCTATGTCAGTGACTCATCCTGGAATCAGGGCCTCTTGGCAGTGCAGCCTATAAATGGCTGCAGCTCTGATCAATAACTTGGCTACAATCTCATGAGAAACCTCAAATCTGAGCCATCCTGCTAAGCAAACAACTCCAGAATTACTGCCCCACAGAAACTATGTGAGATAATAAATGTTTATTGTTGCTTTAAGTCACTAAGTTTTTTAATAAATTTTTTTAATACAGACGAGGTCTTGCTCCATTGCCCAGGCTGGTCTCGAACTCCTGAGCTCAAACCATCCTCCCAACTCAGTCTCCCAAAGTGCTGGAATTACAGGTGTAAGCCACCACTCCCAGCCTGCTTTTTAATAATTTGTTGTGCAGCAATAGATAACTAATACAAATGGTCATCCATTCTTTATTTAAATCCTTCCAGGATCAGAGAATTCATCTATTCATTCAGTCAACAAGCAGTTTAATAACTGTTGGTATCTACTCTGTTCTGGCCAAATAGTCACCACCCCTCCCTGTGGGAGTATGGTATCTCCCTAAGCCCATCAAGTCTGAAGACATACTGGATCATGTGATTTTCCACGGCCAATAAAATGTGAACAGAGAGATGTAAGCCACTTCTGAGCAGAGGCTTTAAACTCATCTCTCAGTTCTGCCATCACTGGTTTTCCTGTGCCTCAGAACCAGCAGTTTCATAGCTGATCTTTCAGCCTGAATCCTGGAATGAAGAAAACATAGAACAGGCTCACAGCTACTGCAGGCAATGTGCAACATTAACAAGAACAGCCCTTTTTGTTATAATTATTATAAGCCACTGAGTTTGGTACCTGTTTGTTACTTGGCATAACCCAGCAAAAGCTGACTGATACAGTCACACTGCCTCCAGACCGGGTGGGATGACTTTTTTATCTGAGTCTTCTTTATCCTGGCTTTCCTCCTCAGAATGCTTCCTGGTTCCTGACTGTTTCTCAAAAATGTGCCTCCCAGGGTCAACATGATAGAGTCTGATCGGCCCAGGGCATGTTGACCTTCCTTTCCAAGACCTGAGTGTCAAACACTCATAGCATGGCTCCTTGAGACTTGGGAAACTTTGCTGCCTGGCAGCCTCACAGTCTGGAACGCAGAGCTTCCCACATACAGCTAGAGAAGAATGCCTCCAGGGACCAAAATGACGTCATGAGTCCACATTCTAAAGCTTGAGAACTTGACCCTGAGGACAGATTCTAACCTCCTTAGAACCTAATTAGGCTTCCCAACCTGCAATCTAATGAGCTTGGTGATGTGGCTGCCAAGTGTACAGCAGATTCGAAGGTATGAATTGAAGAGAAATCAAAATGCCAGGCAACCCAGCAGAATCGAGGAAACAAACAAGAGTTGGCTGAGCGCCAAACGGTGTCAGGCACGACCCATTTCACGACCATCTGTAAAATAGGTATTAATGTGCCCATTTTACAGGAGAGGAAACTGAGGCTCAGATAGGTCACTAATTTGACAAAGGTCGCAAGCTTGTCAATAAGGATTCAAATGGGCATATGGTAGACACGATATGAACGGCAGTTCCTGGTGCTGATTTTGGCATTGGTGCTGGTTGTAGGGAAAGCAGAGCCAGTGGGGAGGGAGAAAACCATGAGACGGGAGGGTAGAGGGAGATTTTCAGTGGAACAAGGTCCCAGGTGGAGAAGGGATGAGCCCTGGGGTATGGAAGAGTGGGGTACAGGGGAGGAGGGAGCACCTGAGAGCCCAGGGAACCCTGGAAAACCATCCCCACCTCAGAGAGGGACTTCCTTAGGGCAGGCTGTCCCTTGCTGTTCTCACCAGAAGGCCAAGCCCTAGCCTGGGCAACACGACCTGGCTACTGCACCGCACTTCCTCCCTGGGCTCACACAGCACTGGGCTCTCGCAAGACCATTTGTTGAGCTCTAGGAGTCTGGACCGATTGGCACATACGTATGGACCAGGACAACATCCAGTGCCAGGTTTGTTGCTGCCAAGCCAGAATGGAGACTGCTTATGCCCGTGGAATTGAACTTGCCAGTGCCAGCCCAGGCACAAGAGCTGGACAACTGCCCCTGGTGGGGGCTGCCACTTGGAAGAGAGCAGAGGTGCAACTAGCAGACAGGAGGGCCCAAGAGAGCAGCTAGTCCCACTCGGGACCCTGCTTCTGTCTAAGATTGCCTGAGTCCCGTTTCCTCCCGAGGAGGCACAGAGAGAGCCCAGTCATTCCTTCACCCGTTCTCTCCAGGGGAGGCCAAGAGGCTGCACATTCCCCTCAGGACAGACAAGTGTCCAGCCCAGCACTGCGTGTGGGCACAGACAGGAGGAGGGGCTGGGGCACCAGCATTCTGACTAAGACCAGGACCACCTGGCATTTTGGAAACCTTGATGAACACCTTCTCAGGGTTTATCTAAATTATTCTTTTAACTTTTATTGTGGTGAAATATGTATAACATAAAATTTGTCATTTTAGCTATTCTTAAGTATACAATCCAGTGACATTAAGTGCATTGTTGTGTGACCATTACCACCACTCAGCTCCAGAACTGTTTCATCTTCCCAACCAGACCTCCACACTAACCCCCATTCCCCCTCCCCTAGCCCCTGGCACCCACCATTCCACTCTCTGACTCTATGCATCTCACTCCAGGTACCTCCTATAAGTGGAATCCTACAGTATCTGTCCTTTTGTAACTGACTCGTTGCACTTAGCATGAGATCCTGAATGTCCATCCATGTGTAGCATGTGTCTGAATTTCCTTCCTTTTTAAGGCTGAGCAATATTCCACTGTATGGATAGACCACATTTTGCTTAGCCATTCATCTGTTGATATGGCTTGGCTGTGTCCCCACCTAAATCTCATCATGAATTGTAGCTCCCATAATTCCCACTTGTGGGAGGGACTCAATGGGGGAAGAGTTGAATCACGGGGGCAGTTTCCTCTGTGTTGTTCTTGTGATAGTGAATAAGTCTCATGAGATCTGATGATTTTACAAGAGGAAACCCCTTTTGCTTCATTCTCATTTCTCTCTCTTCCCTGCCACCATGTAAGACACGACTTTGCTCCTCCTTGCCTTCCGCCATGATTGTGAGGCCTCCCCAGCCATGAGGCACTGTGAGTCAATTAAACCGCTTTCCTTTATAAGTTAACCAGTCTTAATTAGCTGGGCGTGGTGGCGGACACCTGTAATCCCAGCTACTCAGGAGGCTGAGGCAGAAGAATTGCTTGAACCTGGGAGGCAGAGGTTGCAGTGAGCCGAGATTGCGCTGTTGTACTCCAGCCTGAGCAACAAGAGCAAAACTCCATCTCAAAAAAAAAAAAGTTAACCAGTCTCGGGTATGTGTTTATCAGCAGCATGAAAACTGACTAATACATCTGTCAATGGACATCTGCGTTGTTTCCACCCCTTGACTATTGTGAAGAATGCTTCTAGGAACATGGGTGTACAAATCTCTTCAACGCCTTGCTTTCCATTGTTTTAGGTATATACCCAGAAATGGAATTACTGTATTATATGGTAGTTCTATGTTTAAATATTTGAGGAACCACTATACCATTTTCCAAAGCAAGTTCATCATTTTACACTTTACCCTGCAGGGCACACAGGTACCAATGTCTCCACATCCACGCCAACATGTGCTGTTTTTTTCTATTATAAGTGTCTGACTGGGTGTGAAGTGGTATCTGGCTGGGTTTTGATCTGTGTCCTAACGATTAGTGATGCTGGGCATCTTTTCATGTGCTTTCATGTTTTTCTTTAGAGAAATGTCTATTCAAGTCCTTTGCCCATTCTTTCATTTGTTTGTTTTTCATTGTTGAGTTGTAGGAGTTCCTTATACATTTTGGATATTAACTCCCTCTCAGGCTGGGCGCAGCGGCTCACACCTGTAAACCTAGCACTTTGGGAGGCTGAGGTGTGTGGATCACCTGAGGTCAGGAGTTCAAGACCAGCCTGGCCAACATGGTGAAACCCCGTCTCTACTAAAATTATAAAAGTTACTCGGGTGTGGTGGCGCTACTCAGGAGGCTGAGGCAAGAGAATCACTTTAACCTGGGAGCCAGAGGTTGCAGTGAGCCAAGATCACGCCACTGCACTCCAGCCTGGGTGACAGAGCAAGACTCTGTCTCAAAACGAAGTTCCATTTATCTATTTTCTTCTTTTGTTGCCTGTGCTTTTGGTATCAAAACCAAGAAGTCATTGCGAAATTCAATGTCATGCAGCTTTTCCCCTATGTTTTCTTCTAAGAGTTTTATAGTTTTAGCTCTATGTTTAGGTCTTTGATTCATTTTAAGTTAATTTTTGTCTATGGTGTAAGGTAAGGGTTCAACTTCATTATTTTACATGTGGATATCCAATTTCTCAGCACCAGTTGTTGAGTAAATCATTCTCTTTTTTTCTTTTTTTGAGATGGAATCTTGCTGTCACACAGGCTGGAGTGCAGTGGCACTCACTGCAACCTCCACCTCCCGGGTTCAAGCAATCCTCCTACCTCGGCCTCCCGAGTAGCTAGCATTACAGATGTGCACTACCATGCCCAGCTAAATTTTGTATTTTTAGTAGAGATAGAGTTTCACCATGTTGGCCAGGCTGATCTAGAACTCCCGGCCTTAAGTGCTCCACCCACCTTGGCCTCCCAAAGTGCTGGGATTATAGGCATGAACCACTGCACCCAGCCTCATTCTTTATAATTTACTTAAATACAGATAAACACAAAAGCTATGATTGTCGTTCTTACAGAACTATAAGCCAATATAAATTAAACACAAAACAAACGACCAGTAAAATTCAAACAGCATCAAATTAATATAATTGATGATGTCATTTTGCTGAAACTAAGTCCCCCATTACTTAGCAGTGGCACAGTGGGTTTGGTGGGTTGTTCCACCAGGATTCTCCATTGGAATCGTGGCCTGAATGCATCTGTCCATAGTAGCCTGCCTCTGTTCTGCTGAGACAAACGCGAACACCTGTGACCACAAACCCACGTGGCAGTGTGCACTCACAACTGTGATCATGAACCCACATGGCAGTGTGCACTCACACCTGAGATCATGAACCCACATGGCAGTGTGCACTCACACCTGAGATCATGAACCCACATGGCAGTGTGCACTCACACATGTGTGACCACAAACCCACATGGCAGTGTGCACTCACACATGTGTGACCACGAACCCACATGGCAGTGTGCACTCACACATGCGTGACCAGGAACCCACATGGCAGTGTGCACTCACACCTGTGATCATGCACCCACATGGCAGTGTGCACTCACACCTGTGAACATGAACCCACACGGTAGTGTGCACTCACACCTGTGAACATGAACCCACATGGTAGTGTGCACTCACACCTGTGAACATGAACCCACATGGCAGTGTGCACTCACACATATGTGACCAGGAACCCACATGGCAGTGTGCACTCACACCTGTGATCATGCACCCACATGGCAGTGTGCACTCACACCTGTGAACATGAACCCACATGGCAGTGTGCACTCACACATGCATGACCAGGAACTCACATGGCAGTGTGTACTCACACATGTGTGACCAGGAACTCACATGGCAGTGTGCACTCACACATGCGTGACCAGGAACTCACATGGCAGTGTGCACTCACACATGCGTGACCAGGAACTCACATGGCAGTGTGCACTCACGCCTGTGATCATGAACCCCCATGGCAGTGTGCACTGACACCTCTGACCACAAACCCACATGGCAGTGTACACTCACACCTCTGATCACCAACCCCCATGGCAGTGTGCACTGACACGTGTGATCACGAACCCACATGGCAGTGTGCACTCATATGTAGTCATCCGGGTTGACCAGCATCAAGCATTTACATTATCAGTGACATGACACTCCCAAAATTATTCTTGTAAGGGAATTGAGGGTGTTCAAAACATGCCTGAGGCCCCCAGGCAGCCCAGGTTAGAAACCTTGAGTTAAGCAGATGTAGCACACAGGACTTCTAGAATGAATTAGACTCACAGTGGCTTTTCCACAGAGTTAAAGGGTTTCGTTTACAAATGTAAACAATTGTCCTTATGGTTACATAGCTACGCCCTGCAGATTATGTGTGCGTAAGACACAGCTGTTTTTTCAACATCTCAATTCCTGAGCTAACCTCAAATGGACCACAGTAGTGCTTCCCAGCAAGCATGCTGCACCCCTGGGCCCATGCCCTCCTCCCACCTCCTCCCCTCTCCTCAGACCCCTATCTTCCTCCCCCACTCCCCCTTGGAGCTGGTGACCTTGCATCCTTTTAAGCTAAGAACTTTCTCCACCCCCACCAGTACACCTGCCCCTCCCCCAGGCTCCAGGGCATTGGGAGGTGGGTCTAGCATGCCTCCCGCTCCAAGAGTTTAATCACGTTTCTCCTCTCCACTCAGGCATCCCGTCAGCTCTCTCTCCTCCCCACTTACATCTTAAACTCTCTTCATCTCTCTCCTTTTTCAAATGCCGTCTTATTTCCCTTCTTCCCTTGACAGCAAAGGCTCCAAAGCCCCTTCGAAGAACAGTCTCTCCCATCTTTTCACTCCTACCCTTCCTGTCCTCTTGCAAAGCCCACTCAAGGCAGGCTTGCAGCCCAAACTGCCCTTGTCAAGGTCACCTCGCTCTGCCAAGTCAGCTGTCAGCCTTGTACTCCAGAGCATGGGACCCAGGTGCTCACCCTCCCTTCCTTGAAACTCTCCCTCCAGGGCCTCCAGGGGCCTTGTGCACCTGGTCTTCTCCCCACTCCTGCCCCATCTTCCTCCTCATGGCCCAGCCTCTACTTGGGTGTGCCCGACTCATGCTTGCACCTTGTGGATCACATGAAAGTTCACACCTCTAGCCCAGGCCTCCCCTGAACCCCGAGTCACAGCCAACCACAGTTGTGTTACAGGAATGGGGTCCTGATCCAAACTCCAAGAGAGGGTTCTTGGATCTCATGCAAGAAAGAATTCAGGGCGAGTCCGTAAAGTGAAAGCAAGTTTATTAAGAAAGTAGAGGAATAGGCTGGGTGCGTTGGCTCACACCTATAATCCCAGGATTTTGGGAGACTGAGGTGGGTAGATCACCTGAAGTCAGTGGTTTGAGACCAGCCTGGCCAACATGGTGAAACCCCATCTTTACTAAAAATACAAAAAGTGGGTCGGGGGCAGTGGCTCATGCCTGTAATCCCAGCACTTTGGGAGGCTGAGGCAGGCGGATCACCTGAGGTCAGGAGTGCGAGACCAGCCTAACCAACATGTTAAAATCGGTTTCTACTAAAAATACAAAAAATTAGCCAGGCATGGTGGCACGCACCTGTAGTCCCAGCTACTCGGGAGGCTGAGGCAGGAGAATCACTTGAACCCGGGTGGCAGAGGTTGCAATGAACCGAGATTATGCCACTGCACTCCAGCCTGGACAACAGAGTGAGAGTCCATCTCAAAAAACAAGAAAAAACAAAAGAAAAAATAGCCAGGCATGGTGGCAGGTACCTGTAATCCCAGCTACTCAGGAGACTGAGGCAGGAGAATCACTTAAATCTGGGAGATGGATGTTGCAGTGAGCCAAGATCGCGCCACTGCACTCCAGCCTGGGCAACAGAGCGAGACTCCATCTCAAAAAACAAAAAAAAGTAGAGGAATAAAAAAACGGCTACTCTATAGACAGAGCAGCCCCAATAGCTGCTGGTTGCCTATTTTTATGGTTATTTCTTGATGATCTGCTAAATAAGGGGTGGATTATTCATGCCTCCCCTTTTGAGACCATGTAGGGTAACTTCCCGACATTACCATGGCATCTGTAAACTGTCATGGCGCTGATGGGACTGTAGCAGTGAGGACAACCAGAGGTCACTGTTGTGGTCATCTTGTTTTTGGTGGGTTTTAGCTGGCTTCTTTACTGCAACCTGTTTTATCAACAAGGTCTTTAGGACCTGTATCTTGTGCTGACCCCTTATCTCATCCTGTGACTTAGAGTGCCTTGACCGTCTGGGAATGCAGCTCAGGAGGTTTCAGCCTCATTTTACGCAGCTCCTATTCAAGATGGAGTCGCTCTGCTTCACACGCCTCCAACAGTTGGACCTCTCCACCTGGGGACATCAAATTCAGCGTGTCAAACCAACCTCCTCTCCCACCACATTCCCTGTCTTGCTTCTTCACAGCTCCATCCTTCCTCTGTTTGCTCAGGTTAAGCGCCTTGGCTCCACAAATGGCCAAGAAGCACATGAAAAGATGCTCACCATCATTAGTCATTAGGGACGTACAAATCTAACCCTCAACGAGATACCACCGCCCACCCTCCAGGATGGCTATAATTTAAAAAATCACACACAGACAATGGCAAGTGTTGGTGGGGGATGTGGAGAAAGGGGAACCCTTGTACATGGCTGGTGGGAATGTCAAATGGTACTGCTGCTGTGGAGAACAGCTTGGCCGTTCCTCGCAAAGTTAAGCATGGAATTACTATACCATCCTGCAGTTTTACTCCTGCGTATACATACCCCAAAGAATTGAAAACAGGTGTTCAGGCCAGGCGCAGTGGCTTAAGCCTGTAACCCTAGCACGTTGGGAGGCTGAGGTAGGGCAATCACTTGAGCCTAGAAGTTCGAGACCAGCCTGGGCAACATGGCAAAACCCTGTCTCTACAAAAAATTACAAAACTAGCCAGGTATGGTGGTGCATGTCCACGGTTTCAGCTACTCGAGAGGCTGAAGTAAAAGAATTACTTCAGGGCCAGGCTCGATGGCTCACGCCTGTAATCCCAACACTTTGGGTGTCTGAGGTGGCCAGATCACCTGAGGTCAAGAGTTCGAGACCAGCCTGACCAACCTAGAGAAAACCCCGCCTCTATTAAAAATACAAAATTAGCCAGGACTGGTGGCACATGCCTGTAATCCCAGCTACTTGGGAGGCTGAAGCAGGAGAATCTCTTAAACCTGGGAGGCGGAGGTTGTGATGAGCCAGGATTGTGCCATTGCACTCCAGCCTGGGCAACAGGAGTAAAACTCAAAAAAAAAGAATCACTTGGGTCGGGAGCTGGAGGCTGCAGTGAGCCAAGATGATGCTACCGCACTCCACCCTGTGCATTAGAGACAGAGTCCCTGTCTCAAAATAAATAAGTAAATAAAAGGGTAAAGAACAGGTGTTCAAACAGAAACTTGTACATGAATGTTCATAGCAGCACTATTTGCAGTAGCTAAAGCATGGAAACAACACCAATCTCCATAGATAGATGAATGACTAAAATGTGGTCTAGCCATACAGTGGAACATTATTCAGCCTTAAAAAAGGAAGGAAATTGACACGTGCTACCACATAGGTGAACTCTGAAGACGTTATGCGAAGTGATTTACCAGAATAGGTAAATCCATAGAGACAAGAAGCAGATTCGTGGTTATCGGGGGCTCCGGGAGGGGGAAGGAGTAACTGTGTAATGCATACAAAGCTTTCCTTTCAGGGTGATGGAAATGTTTGGGGATGAGACAGAGATGATGATTGAACAACACTGAGAATGTACTAAATACCTCTGAATACACTCTAAAGTGGCTAAATTAATATTATGTGAATTTTACCCAAGTAAATAAACCAACCATTCAGCCTTGGCTCCTCCTTGGCTTCTCTCTCACTCCCACACATCCCACCTGTCGATCAATCCCATCAGCTCTGCACTCAAAATATATACAAATATACCCAGAATCTAAGTTGGATGCGGTGGCTGACACCTGTAATCCCAACATTTTAGGAGGCCAAGGTGGGCGGATCACCTGAGGTCAGAGCAGCCTGGCCAACATGGTGAAACCCTGTCTCTGCTAAAAATACAAAAATTAGCAGAGCATGGTGGCAGGCACCTATAATTCCAGGTACTTGGGATTCTGAGGCAGAAGAATTGTTTGAACTCAAGAGGCGGAGGTTGCAGTGAGCCAAGATCACGCCATTGCACTCCTGCCTGGGCAACAGAGCAAGGCTCCATCTCAAAAAAAATAAATAAAATTTAAAAATTTTATATATATATACACACACACACACACAGAATCTGTCACTTCCCACCACCTCGCTGCCTCCACACCAGTCTTAGCCACTGTCACCTCCCGACAGAGGACAGCAGGGGCCTGCTGACCAGCTCCCAGTCCAGTTCTGACCCTCAGAGGCCTGCGCTTCTTGAGGCAGCCAGGGGGATCCTGTTAAATCGCAAGTCGGGTCCCATCTCCCACCCTGCCCCTGCTCTAAACCTCCCCAAGTAGCATTGCATCATGGTCAAAGCCAAAGTCCTTCCCGCAACCCACCAGGCCACTGTGTTCCCCCACCCTGTCCCCACTGTGACCCTGGGTTCTCTCCCTCTGGCCACCCACTGGCCTCGGGCTGCCCCCACATACCTGCTACCCCCAGCTCTTTGTGGGGGCTCCTGTCCTGACATCTGTGGGCTTACTGCTCACTTCCTCATGCCTTTAGGCCTTCTTGGCTATTCATTCCTGAAGTTTCAGCTCCACCCCAGCACTCCCACCCCTTCTTTGATGTAGTATTGCCTAGCACATGGCACATTTTATTCCTTAGGCTTGTATCTATGGACTGACTCCTACCCCAAAATATAAGCTCCATGAGGGCAGGATTTTTCCCTTTTTTGTTCCTTGCTATGTCCTCATTGTGTGGGACAGTGCCCAGCATAGAGAACATGCCTAAGAAATATCTGACAAATGAATGGATTCCAATTCACTTAAGCCCATGTATTTGTATTTGCTTTGCAGAGGCGGCTGTGTGTGTATGCGTGTGTGCGTGTGTGCGTGTGTGCGTGTGTGCGTGTGCGCGTGTGCGTGTGTGCGTGTGTGCGTGTGTGCATGTGCGTGTGCGCGTGTGTGCGTGTGTGCGTGTGTGCGTGTGTGCGTGTGTGCGTGTGCGCGTGTGCGCGTGTGTGTGTGCGTGTGTGTGCGTGTGCGCGTGTGCGTGTGTGTGCGTGTGCGTGTGTGCGTGTGTGCGTGTGTGCGTGTGCGCGTGTGCGCGTGTGCGTGTGTGCGTGTGTGCGTGTGTGCGTGTGTGCGTGTGTGCACACATGCATGTGTCAGACGGGCGTCCATGGAGATAGGAAACCAAGAATGCAAAGACAACTCAGAAGATCTGCTGGCATGGAGGCAAGGCCGCATGGAAGGATCTGGATCGGATCGGATGGGAATGTCCCATTCAGGACATGGGTCACTCAAAACCACACACCTCAGACGGGGAATATTCAATGCCAGTCACATCTGTTTACAACACGTGGGGCGTCTCCTGTGGAGGGAGGTGATAGTCTCATCCTGAGATAGGCAGAGCCCGGCGTGGAAGTGAGAGCCTTCATCTGGGATGAGGCAGCAGGAGCCAGGGAGGGGACACACTGGGGGACGTCCCGTGGGGCCAGGCAGTGTCCACCCAGCTGTGGCACAGCCTGAGTCCTCACCTCCTCAGATTTCACACCCTGGGCACCTGCACCTCGCCTGCCTCCCCTTGACCCCGACCCCATGACCAGAGCTTTCTTCTGCATAATGCCCGGGAGTGCTATCTGCATGAACCAAGCTAAGGTGTCAATCTCGTTTCAGAACCACAGCACGGCTCCCATAAAAGTCATCTTTATGGACAGATATTTCATGGCGGCAGCTTGAGAAGGCTCACGTTTCTTAGGCAGCTGGTGCAGAGCCAGGAGAGCTAATCATGAGATCTGCCAGTCCCAGGACGTGGGCTGTGGCTGGCGGCTGTGGCCGTCTTATATCAAACTCTCGAGAGTCACAGGGCAGCAGCATTGGCCCCCTCCCAATTCATTCCAGATGGGATTTAAGGTGGCTTAATGAGCATTCATAAAATACAGCAAGAGAACATAAATTGAAAAGGGTGTGCAAGAAGAAATCAAATAAATGCGAACTACATGAAATGAGCCAGAGACGGGAGGGAGGGGAAAGAACAGGGGGGAGGGGGAGGAACAGGGAGGGGCCCCCTAAGCCAGCTGGAAAGTGTGGCAAGGACAGAGCAGATTCTTGAGGGGTGCGCAGGAGTTTCCTAGGCCAGGATGGAGAGGAAGGGCCTGTAGGCAGAAGACTGGTGTGTGCAAAGGAACCAGAGAGAGAAGGACGCGGGGAGGGGAGAGGGGTTGCTGGGAGGAGGGAGAGGAAGCTCAGTGGTTGTGGGGGATAGCGAGGGGGGTGGGGGAACGAACTGTTTCCCGCAAATGCTTCAGCCGTACTTGAGAGGATTCCCACTCCCCTGCCCATTCGCAAAGTCCTGGTGCCCGTGGCCTGGCTGCCCAGGCCTTCATTCCCTGAGCTCCCAAGAGGTGCAGTGATTTCTCCGATGTGGAGCTGGAGAGTCTGGCTGCACCCGGAGGTAGTAGGGGCGGGGCGGAGGGACGGAGGGGCGGAGGGCGGGAGCACTGCAAGGAAGGGCCGGGGCCTGCTCTCTGCTCTCTCATCTCCCTGGACCTGCCTGAGCCCCAGGGGCACGGTCTGCACCATCTGCCTGTGAAGAGGAGCGCTCGATTCAGAGTGGCCCGCAGAGACCCTGGGTCCGATGATCCAGAAGTCTGACATGGAGCTTCTGTGAATTAGCCGCAACCCACCCCTGGGTCCTGGAGTCTGTTCTCAGGTGACCGTGGAGGAGGCGATGCTGAGTGATCAACACCTTGGATCTCCAATTGTCGGTGCAATGACCAAGAAGGCCTTGGAGAATGTTAAAGAAACAATTATTCCATGACATGGGTAAAGCATGGCCAGGCCAACTTCATCCAGGACCATGGAGATTGATACAGGGACCCCTACAACAAGGTCTTGCGGTTGGGGAGAGAGATTAAGCTCCACTCTCAATATAGCACAGGAAAGTAGGAATGTATAGCGAAGGAGTGTGGGGGTCAGTGGATGGAAAATTACCAAGGGGTAGGCGAGATTCTGCTTAAACCGACCTAACAGGATTCTTGCTGACACAGGCCAGGGTTCTTGCGCTAAAACTGGATTTTTTTTTCTTTTTTTGAGATGGAATCTCACTCTGTTGCCCAGGCTGAGGTGCAGGGGCACAATCTTAGCTCACTGCAACCTCCACCTCCCGGGTTCAAGTGATTCTCCTGCCTCAGCCTCCCAAGTAGCTGGGATTACAGGCGTGCACCACCACACCTGGCTAATTGTTGTATTTTTTTTGGTGGAGACAGGGTGTCACCATGTTGCCCAAGCTGGTCTCTGGCTTCTGACCTCAAGTGATCTGCCTACCTCGGGCTCTTAGAGTGCTGGGATTACAGGCATGAGCCACTGCGCCCAGCCTAGAACTGCATTTTACAAGGAAGTGCACAGATGGGCCTGGCAGAAGATTCAGAAGCCTGACAAAAGTTTGGCCAAGCAAAGAATCTTTATCTGTAACTCTCATTCAATGACCAAGATGCCCTTTAGGAGCTCTTGGAAGAGCCCTCATGATGGGGTGAGGATCCTTATATGAAGAGACAGGGGCCAGGTGCGGTGGCTCACACCTGTAATCCCAACACTTTGGGAGGCCATGGTGGGACAATCACTTCACCCTAGGAGTTCGCGACCAGCCTGGGCAATGTGGCAAGACCCTATCTCTACCAAAAAAAAAATTAAAATTAGCCTGGTGTGGTCGTGTGCACCTAGCTATTTGGAGGCTGAGGTACGCTCACTAGAGGCTGGAGGTTGAGGCAGCAGTGAGCTGTGATCTTGCCACCACTGCACTCAAGCCTGGGCAACAGAACGAGATCCTATCTCAAAAAACAAAAACAAACCTTGGAAGGACTGGCTTCTGGGGCTCTGAGGACTATGAGAAAAGATCAGGGTTTCTGGCCACCCACAGGTCTTGAGTCTGTGCAGGAGGCGACTGGCTTTTATCGCAGTTGCGGCTGATATTGAAGGGTGTGCCACAGCAGATGGAGTGACAGAAAAACAAAGAAGAATTTAGGAAAACACACACAGACACACAGAGACACATACACAGACACACACAGACACACACACATTCACACACACAGACACACATGCAGACACACACACATTCACACACACAGACACATACGCAAACACACACAGAGATACACACACAGACATACACTGACACACACACACACACACAGAGACACACACACATACACTGACACACACGCAGATACACAGAGACACACACAGACACACAGACACACACACAGAGACACACACACACAGACGAACACAGAGACACACACAGACACATACGCTGAGACAGACACATAGACACACACACAGAGACACATTCACACACACAGACACACATACACAGAGACACATACAGACACACAGAGATACACACAGTCACACACAGAGATGCACACAGACATACACACACACACACGGAGACATGCAAAGACACACAGAGACATGCACACAGACAGACCCACACACAGGCACACACAAACATACACACTCACACACATAGACACAGACACAGAGACACACACAGACACACAGACACAACACAGATACACACAGACACACACAGACACACAGACACACACAGACATACACAGACACACACAGAGACACATTCACACGCACAGACACACACACAGAGACACATACACAGACACACACAAAGAGACACACAGACACATACACAGACACACACAGAAACAGACACAGAGACATGCACAGACACACACACACAGACATGCACACACAGACATGTACACACAGACATGCACACACAGACATGCACGCAGAGAAACACACAGAGACACAGACACACACATAGGCACACACAGACAGACACACTCACACACATAGACACAGAGACACACACACAGACATACACAGACACACAGACATATACACAGACACACACAGTGACACACAGACACATACACACACAGACACACACAGTGACACACAGACACATACACACACAGACACACACACTCCCACACAGACTCACACACACAGACACAGACACACACAGACACACACAGGGGAAGGGTTTCATCTTAGGATGAGTCAAGGCTTATCCAGGAGCTCACACTCCACAAGCGCAGCAGGCCCCTGAGCCGAGACCCGGTCCAGGCTTGGTGCGCGGGGCTTTTGTGGGGCGCGGGGCCCTGGGAGTCCACTGCGGAGTTTTGCTCATTCATTTGCTTTCCCTCCTCACTCAGTTTCTGAGCCAGCTCAGCAAACCTGGAGTTTAAATTGCAAAAGCCCCAAGGGTTCAACTCTGACCTTTGGCAGGGACAGGATTTACCCTGAAGCCCATGGGCCCTTCTCCTGAGCCGGCCCTTCCAGAGGCCAGGAATTCCAGGTGGAGCTAGGTTTTGTGACCCCTGAGCCTAATGGAACGGAGGTGGGGAGCTCTTTAGTAAAAGGATGCCAGGCTGGGCGCGGAGGCTCACACCTGTAATCCCAGCACTTTGGGAGGCTGAGGCAGCTGGATCACCTGAGGTCAGGAGTTTGGGACCAGCCTGGCCAACATGGAGAAACCCTGTCTCTACTAAAAATACAAAATTAGCCGGATGTGGTGGCGCATGCCTGTAGTCCCCACTACTCGGGAAGCTGAGGCAGGAGAAACACTTGAACCCAGGAGGCGGAGGTTGTGTTCAGCCGAGATCGCACCATTGCGCTCCAGCCTGGGTAACAAGAGCAAAACTCCATCTCAGAAAAAAAAAAAAAAAAAAGAGTTTTAGGGGACACAGAGATTCAGTCCATAGAAGTGTGACAATACATATGAAATATTGCAACCAGAGATGCTCAGCCAAGCCCTAATGTCCCAAGTCTTATTAGGGGTCAATCATAGAGGCATGTGGTACCCACGTGACTGACCTTAACTATTTCATCTCCAGCCCTAGCTTAAGTCAGACTGATACAGCCTGGCCCAGGGCCCCAGGTGAAAAAACACAGGCATTCGCCATAAATAACATTGCTATCATAAACTGTCTCGGTGGCCCAAGGCCCCAGGTGAAAAAACACCCTGTTAGGCAGGATATTCCAGGGGCTCAGAGTTTATCTCCCAGAGCCAGGCAAGGGCCAGTCCTCTCTTTGGAATGTGCAGGGTTTGGGCAGTCCAGGCCTGTTGAGTTAACCCCTCACTCCACAGGGCCTCTGTCATATACATGGCATTGTGCAGAGTTAGATTCCAAAGCAGGAGGCAAAAATCACGTGGAATCAGTGACCCTTGAAAAATCCCTCTGGAAGATGCTATTTTGGAGTCCTCATCTCTCAGGAAGTCCAGCACAGCTGGGCTTCCCTCCAGGGCTGCAGCTGGTTTGCACTGAAGCTGCACTGTGTGGAAAACGTGGTCTGCAAATCCTCCACTGGCACTCAGCTGTGACATGCTGGCCCTGAGGTCACCCTAGGGAGCCGCATCCCAGAGGGACCTCTCCTGCCCACTCCGGGAGGCCCACTGAGGGGCCTGCCTCCAACAGGAGCTCAGCAATATGTAAATGATTCTTTTCCTTTTACCACCAGCTACATTTAATACAATCTGCATAAGCTAAATGTATTTGATTCAACTCCTTTCCGGGGAAGGAGTCTTCCTCTTGGGGTGAAGTCAAGAATAATGATCACAGTGAACACTCAGTGGGTGCTTGCTTTGTGACAGAGACATTTCTCAGCATTCTGTGGGTTAGCCCATCAAATCCTCACACCCTGCCTCTGAGATAGGGTAGTCTATTACATGCACTTTGCGATGAGGAGACTGAGATGTGGAGACCTTAAATAATGTGTGCAGGCCAGGTGCGGTGGCTCACACCTGTAATCCCAGCACTATGGGAGGCCAAGGCAGGAGGGTCACTTGAGCCCAGGAGTTCAAGATCAGCCCAGGCAACATAGTGAGACTCCTGGTCTAAAAAAAAAAATTAGCTGACCGTGGTGGCGTGCCCCCATACTGTCAGCTACTTGGGGGTCTGAGGTGAGAGAATCACTTGAGCCCAAGAGGTCAAAGCTGCGTGAGCCATGATGGTGCCGCTGAGCTCCAGCCTGCGTGACAGAGCAAAACCCTATCTCAAAAAAAGAAAGTAAATAAATAAGTAACGTGCCCAAAGTCCCACAGCTAGTTGGTGGAAGGGGCCGCAGTTTTAACCTAGGCAGTCCGGCTCTGGGCTCTGCCTCTTTTTTTTTTTTTTTTTTTTTTGAGACAGAGTTTCATTTTTTGTTGCCCCAGCTAAAGTGCAATGGCACGATCTCCGCTCACTGCAACCTCCGCCTGCCGGGTTCAAGTGATTCTCCTGCCTCAACCTCCTGAGTAGCTGGGAATACAGGCATGCGCCACCACCCCCGGCTAATTTTGTACTTTTAGTGGAGATGGGGTTTCTCCATGTTGGTCAGGCTGGTCTCGAACTCCTGACCTCAGGTGATCCGCCTGCCTCGGCCTCCCAAAGTGCTGGGATTACAGGTATGAGTCACCGCGCCGATCCGGGCTCTGCCTCTTAACCACTATCTTCTTCTGCCTCTAAAAGGCAAATTAGCAGAATTATTGTAAACCCGAAAGCTAAGAAGGAGATGTGAATGCGTTCCGGCAGGACGCCGTCACTAGCTACTAGCAATGCATACAGACTCAAGCAGAAATGGAATTGGCTCAAAACAGATCTTACAGCCAGAACAGGAGCTGGGAGAAAGTGACTGAAAAATGGCCGGGCGTGGTGGCTCAGGCCTGTAATCCCAACACTTTGGGAGGCTGAGGCGGGAGGATCACCTGAGGTCAGGCATTTGAGACCAGCCTAGCCAACATGGTGAAACCCTGTCTCTACTAAAAATACAAAAATTAGCGAGGCGTGGTGGCAGGCACCTGTAATCCCAGCTACTCGGGAGGCTGAGGCACGAGAATCGCTTGGAGGTGGAGGTTGCAGTGAGCTGAGATCGTGCCACTGCACTCCAACCTGGGCGACAGAGTGAGACTTTGTCTCAAAAAGGAAAAAAAAAGAAGAAAGTGTTGGAAAAATTAAGGAAGTCATCCTGGCTGAACTGGAGGAAGGAGGGAATTCCCTTAGGAGAAGGGCTGGGCCCTTAGAGGTCAAGGGAGGCAGGTAGGAATGGGGGCAAGGGAAATTTTACCATCCCACCCTCCTAAGTGCCCTGGCAGAGGGAACTAGGAGAAGAAGCCTTCTTTTGTTGTCACTGGATTGGGTAAGTGACTTGGAGATGAGAAATCTAACAGGGGTAACTAGAACACCTCCGGAGTCAGCTGGAGTGGACCACCCAGGAGATTCCAGGGCAGGTGCTCCTCAAAAGCCTCCCTCCTCCTGTCATTGCGGGGGGCGCCTCCTTTAAGGAGCTGGAGACCCCAGGAGTGGATACAGAAAACTTGGCAGAAGTGAGAACAGTCCAGAAAGATAATCACAGAACAGACTGGACCCTGAATTTCATGGTGACCCTGTGATGTTAGGTGGGGAGGCAGGAGCAGCCTGAGCCCTGAGGCGATGTGCCTGGTCCATCCTAGGAGCGATGTGCCTGGTCCATCCTAGGAGCTGGGGGTTCAGAGCCAAGCAGCACTCTGGGCGCAGTCACGACTGACTTAGATGCTGCGCAGAGAGAAGGTGTTGCGCTGAGGATGGGGAGGGCTTTTTGGAACAACAGGTACTTTGGGCAAAATCAGACTCTAATGATTTTATCTTTCTCATTATGGGGAATCCACAGGGCAGAATCTGCAATGATCCAGGTCTATATCAGGCATGGTCCCATCAGGAGACAGAAACCATGTGTTGTGTTAACAGAGGAAATTTAATATAAAGAATTATTAACTAGGCATTGGAAAACTAAAAATGCAAAAAAGAGAACTCTAACGGGAGAACCTTCCAAGAAGTAACACACACCCAGGGCTGGAGGAATAAATAAGGGACTGAAATTATGAAAACATGGAAGCCTGGAATGCAGACCTCTAAGGAGCAGACAGAGTCAGCAGGTGCTGATGTCTCCAGAGGGGTGTGATGGGGCTGGTCTGCCTGCTGGAAAAACTGCAAACTGGATCCAGCAGCTACTGCAGGAAGGAACTGCTGCTGCCATGGTGAAGAAGCTGTGTGAGGGTGAGGCACAGGAAGCAGACAGAAAGGAGCAAGAACCTTCATCTTGTTCTAGCCTCAAAGCTGCTCTTTATTTTTATTTTTATTTTTATTTTTATTTCATTTATTTATTTATTTTGAGAAAGAGTTTCGCTCTTGTTGCTCAGTCTGGAGTGCAATGGCACAATCTCGGCTCACCACAATCTCCACCTCCCGGGTTCAAGCGATTCTCCTGCCTCAGCCTCCCGAGTAGCTGGGATTGCAGGCATGCGCCACTATGCCGTGCTAATTTTTGTTATTTTTGGTAGAGATGGGGTTTCACCATGTTGGCCATGCTGGTCTCGAACTCCTGACCTCAGGTGATTTGCCCACCTCTGCATCCTAAAGTGCTGGGATTACAGATGTGAGCCACCATGCCCGGCCAAAGTTGTTCTAACATCCCCTATTGTCAGAGCCCAGCAGGGAAACAGCAGGCAAAGCAGAAATAGCGTTTGCAGAATTCCAACTCCATCATCACAGCACAGAGAGTATAGAAGGCTGGGCTGGAAGCTGGGAGACCATAACTTGAAAACTGGCAAATTCTACCCCTTTGGCTACTCTGCATTCGTGCACACCCCTCTGCATGTATTTTTGGAGTTCTGTACAACAGCAAAAATAACTCTGTGTGGCTGCATAACAAGAGGAAACTATCCTTCATACAAAGAAAGACATTCTCACTCTGTGTTAGTCTGCTCAGGCTGCCATAACAAAATGCCACAGACTGGGTGGCTTAAACAACAGCAATTTATTTTCTCAGAGTTCTGTAGTCCAGAAGTCCAAGATCAAGGTACTGTCAGGTTGATTTTTGGTGGGATGAAGCCTCTTCCTGGCTCATAGACCTTCTCACCATGTCCTCACGTGGCCTTTCCTTGGTGTGTACAAGGAGAGTGAGGTTGGGGGGAGATGTGAGTCTCTTCCTTTTCTTATAAGGACACCCGTTCTATAGGATTCGGGCTCACCCTATGACCTCATTTAACCTTGATCACCTCCCTAAAGACACCATCTTGAAATGTCTTCATTAAGAATTCGGGCTTCAGGCCGGGCGCGGTGGCTCACGCTTGTAATCCCAGCACTTTGGGAGGCCGAGGCGGGCGGATCACAAGGTCAGGAGATCGAGACCATGGTGAAACCCCGTCTCTACTAAAAAATAGAAAAAAATTAGCCGGGCGCAGTGGCGGGCGCCTGTAGTCCCAGCTACTCGGGAGGCTGAGGTAGGAGAACGGCGTGAACCCGGGAGGCGGAGCTTGCAGTGAGCCGAGATTGCGCCACTGCACTCCAGCCTGGGCGACAGAGCGAGACTCCGTCTCAAAAAAAAAAAAAAAAAAAAAAAGAATTCGGGCTTCGGCATATGAATTTTGGGGAGACACAGTTCAATCCATGACGCACCATCTCCCCAAAATGAGAAGATGCGAAGTCCCAACAGTCACTGGGTTCATCCTGGGAGATAAACACACCATCCGTCTTCAGGACGCGTTAGTTCCTCCTGAGTCAGTCACCATCCTTTCTGAAAATTCTACCGAAAGACTAAATCATAAAGTTAAAAATTGTAAAGCTTACATAAAATAATATAATCACATGATGCAATGATAAAATAAAAGGAGGAAGAGGAGGGGAGGAAATATGCCTCACACAGCAGGAACCCCCTTTCCCCTTGGTGTTGGGACCATTAATCCCAGTCAGCAGACTAACCCTGTCTTTTGCCTATTGATCCAGTGGCTGAGAACCCCAAAATGACCAGGTGGCCATCTCAACTTTTGTTTATTTTGAGACGGAGTTTCGCTTTTGTTGCCCAGGCTGGAGTGCAGTTGCCCAGGCTAGCACAATCTCGGCTCACTGCAACCCCCACCTCCTGGGTTCAAGCGATTCTCTTGCCTCAGCTTCTCAAGTAACTGGGATTACAGGCATGCGCCACCATGCTCGGCTAATTTTGTATTTTTGGTAGAGATGGGGTTTCTCCATGGTGGTCAGGCTGGTCTTGAACTCCCAACCTCAGGTGAGCTGCCCACCTCAGCCTCCCAAAGTGCTGGGATTACAGGCATGACCCACCGCGCCCAACCCATCTCAACTTTTGATTCAGTGAAACAATGGTGTTCCCTGGGGAAAGCATTCTCTCCTTGGGAACTAAGATTTCCAAACCAGTGGGGTTCAAAGTTGCTGGGAGGGGAGAAAAAAAAATCTATGATTAGGATATTAGTTTTAATGAGAGAAGCCACTCTCATTCCATCCCTTGATTCCTGGACCACGTATTCTGACCATGGAGAAGCAACAACAACATAAATTGGTCAGTGATTCAAAGCATATCTGTCTCCTGTAGAACAGAACTCCCTCCTTTCGGGGTGTCGTCTCCCAACTGACGATGACTTACTGAAATAAGTCTTCGCTGAGCTACTCCACCATCCCATGAAGCCAGCTACTTCTGGGTGATGGAATATTTGATAAGACCAGAGACCCTCATGACCGTAAAGCTATTGCCACACTTCTTTTGTCATGAAATGAATTCCTTGATCAGAAGCAATGTTGCACCATGATGGTGAATAAGAATCACAAAGTCCACGGGTGATGATGCTGGCAGAAGCGTTATGAGCAGGGATGGCAAACACATCTCCAAACTATGAGTCTCTTCCAGTGAAAACAAATCTCCATCCCCTCCATAATAGAAAAGGTTCAAGTAATCAACCTGCTACCAAGCTGCCTGATCCCCTGGATACACCGTATCAGGGGCTCAGTGTCGGTCTCTGCTCTTGGCAGGCTGGGCACTCAGCAGTAGCGTTATCTGGGAGCCCTTGTGCTGGGAAGTATACATTCGCTGCTGAACCCCTGCATAAGCTCCATCTCTGCCACCATGGCCACGTTGAACATGGATACAATGAGCAAGCACTGGGCTGGCTGGGGAAAGAGGGTAACTGACATCCACAGAGAAATTCTCCTTCACCCTCTCATCATTGTGTCCACCTGGCTCTGAAGAGCTCCTCTGCAGGGGGTGCCCGCATCCACATTGGAAACCAACAACTTTGCATTCTGCGCCCATTCTCAGCGCTCCACGTATTTCCTACCCACACTGCATGTCACCATCTTTCAATTCTGTTTTTCCCAAATCCCTGACCATTCAGCTAAACCAGGGGTTGGCAAACTTTTTCTATCAAATTTACAAATGTTTTAGGCTTTGTGGACCATTTGTTCTCCATTGCAACTATGCAACTCTGCTGTTGTCGCATGAAAGCAGCACAAAAAGCAAATACATGGGCGTGGTGTGCCAAAAACACCTTTTATTTACAAAATCAGAGGGTGGCCAGACTTGACCTGAGGGCTATGGTTTGCCAACTTCTGAGCTAAACCATTAGCAACTGCCCATGAATGACTGTAGATCCAGATCCTCTGTCAGTCCAAAGTGGGAGCCCTAGAGTCCTGCTTGAATATGTCTTTCAATGCCCTTCAGAGCAACCCCTGAATGAGGCTGTCATACCACAGGCACCCACTTCCGGTCAATGCCAGGATATGATGCAAAATCACCTATAAACCAAACCGAACAAGTCTTCTCAATCACACATCCCTAAGGCCATAGGTGGGGATCAGAGTGTCAAAGGAGTCTGAGCCACCTGCTCCTGCAACTTACCTGTGCCTGAGCACATTCCCGCTTGAGGATAGATTGCTGCTGCACCAGCTGACCTCAGGGCTTGGTGGGTCTGATAACACCCAATTTCCACTGGACACCTTGGATACTGAGGTGTTCAGGGAGATCTCAGGGAATGACTGGGGCCCTCATTTCCCAACTGCCAAGATGGTTCACAGCTGAGTCACCCTCTGGCCATGACCTTCAACAGCAGGGAGCTGCCTCACCAAGAGATGTGACCCCACCCTGGAGGAAGCCTGCTTCCAATGGCTCATCAAAGTAGGGGTGCAATGGCTTAGCTCTCTTGCCTGGATCTGGGATATCGCTGAAGAGCTAACCCAGTTCCAGAGCTCCCCAGGGAATTAGCTAGCCCTCTGTTGCAACTTCATCATAGTTCAACATTTCCGTCTTCACAATTCCATCTCCTTCACTCCCTTATGGATGTTATGTCCAAGAGTATTTCCCAATAAACCCCTTGCCCACAAATCTTCACCTCCAGGTATGTTTCATGGAAACCCAACCTTCTGAAACAGATGCTCAGGCCATTGATGTCCAGCGTTCAGTCTCTACCAGGACACAGCTGTAAGCCAGGAACTGTTTCTTGTTTTTTTTGGTTTTTTTGTTTTAGTTTTTGTTTTTTGAGATGGAGTTTCTTTCTTGTTGCCCAGGCTGAAGTACAATGGCGCAATCTTGACTCACTGCAACCTCCGCCTCCCGGGGTCAAGTGATTCTCCTACCTCAGCCTCCTGAGTAGCTGGAATTACAGGCATGCGTCACCTCGCCCTGCTAAATTTTGTTTGTATTTTTGGTAGAAACGGGGTTTCTTTATGGTAATCAGGTTGGTCTCAAACTCCCGACCTCAAGTGATCCGCTCACCTTGGCCTCCTAAAGTTCTGGGATTACAGGCGTGAGCACCATGTCCCACCCAGGAACTATTTCTGTAAAGGAGAATACTCTGTTGCAGAAGAGGGCATGGACTTGCATCAGAACCCTGGAGGCCTGCACAGTGATCCTCTTCCTGACACTTGCCAGCAGCCCATGCTTGACAGCAGCATCCCTGTCCACAAGCACATTCTGAGCATCATCAGTCTGTGGAGTCACAAGGCCCAAAGGAAGAGCACTTGCTGTGCAGGCTGGACTGGCTACACAGTCTTCTCTTGATTTGGTCCCCACTCAAAACTGGCACCTACTACATTATTATTGAGGGAGTGGGTTTGTTATTGAGGGAGTGAGTTTGCCCCTTGCTGCCCTTTCTCGCTCACTCTTTGCCCTTATTCCATGTTATGACACAGCAAGAAGGCCCTTGCCATATGCTGGCCCCTTGATCTTGGACTTTCCAGCCTCCAGACCATAAGCCAATACATTTCTGATCAAATGGGTTGGAGTAAAACTCTCAAATGTGATGTATGCAAAACTTCATTATTTTTGTGGTAGATGGTCCAGATGCAGCAACATATCCTTCACCTTGGAGGGGATATCTTGAAATGCTTCAGGTCATTGGTGCCCCATAAACCTCCCTGAGGTGACAGACCCATGAATTTTTATGGGGTTCATTTCCCCCATCTTATTTTCATTTGTCTTACTAATGTACATGAAAAGTACTTGCTACTTCTTGCTCCTCAGGCCCTGTCTTGGTCCATTTTGTGCTGTTAAAACAGAATCCCACAGACTGGATAATTCATAATGATCAGAAATGTATTGACTTATGATTCTGGAGGCTGGAAAGCCTGAGATCAAGGGACCAGCATCTGGGAAGGGCCTTCTTGCTTCGTCTTAACATGGTAGAAGATCAAAGAGAGAGGGAGAGAGGGCAAGAAAGGGCGAACTCACCCCCTCAATAACAAATCCACTCTCTCAATAATAGCATTAGCCCATTCATGAGGGTGGGGCCCTCATGACCTAAACACTTCTTAAAGTTCTCACCTCCCAATGCCATCCCAGTGGCAATTAAATTTCGACATGAGCTTTGGAGGGGATAGACATTGAGATCATAGCAGGCCCAATCAGCATAATGTTTCCCAAGTCATGTTCTGTGGAATGCAGAGAACAAGATCTCTGCCAACTACACTGTGGCAGAAAGTGGAAGGGTTGACATGGCCCTGAGGCAAGACTGTGAAGGTGACAGATAAAAGCAAACAGAATTTGGTGGTCCTTGAAAACTGCTATAGAGAAAAAATACCTGGATGGGTCAAAAGCTGCATAGCAGGTGCCGGGGTGTGCTGTTTTGCTCCAGGGAAGATACTGCACCTAGAGCTGCAGCTGCAGCTGGAGTCACCACCTGGCTACGTTTGCAGCAACACGCAGTCCTCCAGGACCCGGGACCCTTCCACCTTCTGCACAGATCAGACAGACATGTGAATGGGCTGTGCTAGGAATCACCTTCCCTGCCACCCTCACGTCTTTCCCCGCTGTGTAATCTCAGAGCAGCTGCCCAGGAATTTGCATTGCTCTGACTTCCTAGCTCAGAGGGAGGGGAAACTCCAGGGGCTCCCACATGGCCCTTCTTATCTTCATGGCTCTTTCTTTGCAGGTCAGAGAGCCCAAGTGGAGATTCTGCCTGTTGCCAGGAATGCTTACTCCAACTGTACATTCAGGAACTGGGGAAATAAGCATGGGGTAAGTTCATGGACCTGATGGGTCCACAGTGATTAAAATTTGGGCCCCAAACTCCATTTATCACTGGACCACCATGAGTGCTGCCTTAACTGTGGTCTACAGTAAATAAAAGAGAAAAAGGGCTGGGCACGGTGGCTCACACCTGTAATCCCAGCACTTCGGGAGGTCAAAGCGGGCAAATCACTTGACGTCAGGAGTTTGAGACCAGCCTGGCCAACATGGTCAAACCCTGTCTTTACCAAAAATACAAAAATTAGCTGGGTGTGATAGCGGGCTCCTGTCATCCCAGCTACTCGGGAGGCTGAGGCAGGAGAATCACTTGAACCCAGGAGGTGGAGTTTGCAGTGAGCTGAGATCATGCCATTGCACTCCAGCCTTAGCCATAGAGTGAGACTCTGTCTCAAAAAAAAGTGGGGAGACAAAGAAGAGAGAAAGACTCCACCATACAGCAGACAGTGTAAGACTATGTATCAAAGAAAAGGAAAGGACAAATATGGAGTTTTGTTTGTTTGTTTGTTTGTTTTTGAAATGGAGTTTAGCTCTTCCACCCAGGCTAGAGTGCAGTGGCACGATCTCGGCTCACTGCAACCTCCACCTTCCGGGTTCAAGTGATTCTCTTGCCTTAGCCTCCCAAGTAGCCGAGATGACAGGCGCCTGCCACCACGCCTGGCTAATTTTTGTATTGTTAGTAGAGACGGAGTTTCACCATGTTGGCCAGGCTGTTCTTGAACTCACGACCTCGAGATCTGCCCACCTCGGCCTCCAAAGCGCTGGGATTACAGGCATGAGCCACCGTGCCCAGCCTTATATGGGTTTTCATGTTTAAAAAACTTAGCTGGGGCTGGGCATGGCGGCTCATATCTGTAATCCCAGCATTTTGGGAGGCCAAGACAAAAGAATCAACATAGTGAAACCCCTCCTCTACAAAAAATGTAAACATTAGGCAGGCATGGTGGTGCACGCTTGTGGTCCCAGCTACTTGGGAGGCTGAAGTGGGAGGATCACCTGAGCCCAGGGAGGTCCAGGTTGCAGTAAAGCAAAGACTGCATCACTGAACTCCATCCTGGGCAACAGAATAAGACTCTGACTCCAAGAAAAATAAAAAAATAAAAAAATAAAAACCTAGCTGGACCCCTGGAAAAGTCTTGTTTTCCATCTGGCTGCTACAACCATTGGGGAATTTTAAGATGCTGATGCAGGCCCCTCCGCTGCTCTCACCCCAGATCAATTCATCAGGATCCCTGGAGTGGGGTCTGAGCATCGGTAGACTTGCGATTCCAATGAGCTGCTGCGGTTGGGAACCTCAGTTGGGGACGAATCATGGATGGAAATAAACGCCGGAACCCTGACCCACTGCTGCAGAGACAGAGTGGCAGAAAGGAGGGCGTCTATTGCCGCTCTAAAAATAAGTCCTAGGAAATTCAAAAGCCCCTGGGAAAAGACACACTGCTGCCCCGGCCCTCTGGGGCACAGGCGTCCCAGGCACTCGCAGCTGCTTTGGATCAGGAATATTCCACGGTGACTCTGCAGCGGAGACACCTCGGGTCTGAGGCCCCTTAGAGGGGGATGCTTAGGCCCCGGGAATTCCTGAGCAACTGCTGAGACTTCACAGCCCAGAGCTGAAAGCCCCCTGCAGATCTCGCTGAGAGGGAGAAGCTTAGAGGGCAGAGCAGGACACCGCCGGAACTGCGGAGAATCAAGGATGCAGCTCTGAAAAGGGCCTGCTGGAGGAGTGGGAAACTCACCAAAATTAAGAGCCTTTGAATAAGCAGGATGAGCACAAGGTGGGGGAGGGGCGGGGAGCCCTAGGTAAGGGCTACGGGAGTGACTTCACTGCAAACGTTAAGTGACCCAAGAAGAAAACTGTCCCCCCGCTGCTCTCAGAGGAAGCTGTGAGCCTGGGTAGATACGGGCGGCAGGGGACACAGTTTGCCTCTTATTGGGCAATTTCCCCCAGTGGAGTTTCAATTCCTGGGTCATGGACTCTCGTCTCCTGGTGAAGTGCAACACCATTCCTCTTGTTGCTGGTGCGTTCTGCCTGCATCCTTGCTCCAGCTAAGCCAGCTCCTCTAGGCCTGTGGCTGCCCACCACAGTGGGCTCTGGGCTGGACTCTGGACCATGCGTTGCTGGGTTTGCTGCTGTGATGATGGAGGTGCTGCTTTTGTCTGTCTGATGTTTATACTTTGTGGGTGTGGAGTGTGATAGGAACATCTCATATGTACCAGAGACTGGCTCTTTGGAAAAGTCAGTGCAGGTTAGAAACATAGACTGTGGCCGGGCACAGTGGTTCATGCCAATCTCAGCACTTTGGGAGGCCAAGGTGGGCAGATCACTTGATTTGAGGTCAGGAGTTCGAGATCAGCCTGGCCAACATGGTGAAACCTCGTCTCTACTAAAAATAAAAACATTAGCCGGGTGTGTTGGTGCATGCCTGTAGTCCTGGCTATTCGGGAGACTGAGGCACGGGAATTGCTTGAACACTGGAGACAGAGGTTGCAGTGAGCCGAGATCATGCCACTGCACTCCAGGACTGTATCGAATTCACTCCAAAAGTGGAGAAGAGCCATCCAGGCTGCAACTACCACCAAGGGAAGCCAGATTGCAGCCAAGTGGGGCCCCCCAGCTAAGGCCGAGCATGATAAGACACTGCAGAGGAAGGGGTCTTGACTTGAATTCATCTGGGCTTTGCCTTAGAAGGAGAAGGGTATTGCATTTTTGGACTTTAATCATGGGGGCCCCTATTTACATTGCAGCTGTCTTATGTTGCAGGTTTTGATGTGGTTCTCAATGTTCAAACCCCACTGAGAGTTATATTACACAGTGTTGTTTGACCTAATTTGAGACAGGAAATGGAATAGGAAATGAATTTTCTTCCTAGGGTGTCACACAGCTGTAGCCGTTAGGAATGTCTCTGGATGCAATGAACGGAAAATCCACATACCGGAGGCTGAAGCAATAAGAGGCGGCAGCATGGGTACGGGCCATTCTGGGTTTGGGGAAATAGTTCAGAGATGTTATCCAGGAGCCACGTCCACTTTTATTGGCCTTTTATTGGGAAGAAAGGAGTGTTCCTCTCATCAAGAAGGAAAGTGTTTCCCAGAAGCACCCCCTCCTCCTCACAGCTCTTCATATCTCTTTGGCTAGAACCACATCACACAGCCACCCCCAGTTGCAACAGAGACTGGGAAGGTGAGTATCAGATGGAAATCCTATTGTCAGGACCCGGGTTGGGCATGCTGCCTCCCCACACGAAACCAGGCCTCTGTTGGCAAGAAAGATACAAGATCACCGGCCGCTGTGGTTATTGACATGCTGTGTTGTCATCTTACAAAAACTGACAAGGGCCAGGTGCGGTGGCACACATCTGTAATCCCAACATCTTGGAGGCTGAGGCAAGAGGATCACTTGAGGCCAGGACTTTGACACTAGCCTGGGCGACATAGCAAGATCCTCATCTCTACAAAAAATAAAAATAAAAGATTTAATTTAAAAAAAAAATAGCTGGGCATAGTGTCATGCACCTGCAGTCCTAGCTACTCAGGAGGCTGAGGCTGAGGAACTCCTGAGCCCTGAGTTCAAGGCTGCAGTGAGCTGATTGCTTCACTGCACTCCCTCCTAGGTGACACAGCTAGACCCAGTCTCTTTTAAAAATGACAACAACAACAACAAAAGTTACAAAGAATTCAACAATTTAAAAATATAGCCCAAGGTAACCTACAGAATGGGAAGAAATATTTGCAAATCATGTATCTGGTAAGAGACTAATATCCAGAATATAGAAATAACTCCTGCACTCAACGACAACACAAAAATCCAGAACTTAGAAAGTGTTCAAAGGGGACTAGGCATGGTAGTTCATGCCTGTAATCCTAACACTTTGGGAGGCTGAGGCGAGAGGATCACCTGAGGTCAGCAGTTCGAGACCAGCCTGGCCAATACAGCAAAACCCTGTCTCTACTAAAAATACAAAAACATTAGCTGGGCATGGTGGCAGGCACCTGTAATCCCAATTACTTGGGAGGCGAGGGAAGGAGAATCTCCTGAACCTGGGGGGCAGAGGTTGCAGCGAGTCGAGATCGTGCCACTTCACTCCAGCCTGGGCTAAAGAGCGAAGCTCCACCAAAAAAAAAAAAAAAAAAAAAAACAGAAAGAAAGTGTGCAAAGGACTTAAATAAAAATTTATCCTGGCTGGGCACAGCCGGGCACAACTACTCAGGAGGCCAAGGCAAAAGAATCACTTGAACCCTGGAGGCAGAGGTTGCAGTGAACCAAGACTGTGTCACTGCACTCCAGCCTGGGCAACAGAGCAAGACCCTGTCTCTAAAAAAGAGAGAGAGGCTGGATGCGGAGACTCATGCCTATAATCCCAGCACTTTGCGTGGCCAAGGCAGGTGGATCACCTGAGGTCAGGAGTTCGAGACGAACCAGACCAACATGGTGAAACCCTGTCTCTACTAAAAATACAAAAATTAGCCAGGCATGATGGCGCATGTCTGTAATCCCAACTACTCAGGAGGCTGAGGCAGGAGAATGACTTGAACCCGGGAGGTGGAGGTTGCAGTGAGCTGAGATCAGGCCACTGCACTCCAGCCTGGGCAACAGAGTGAGACTCTGTTTCAAAAAAAAAAAAAAAAAAAAAAGAATTAGGGACAGTGTCAAGTCCGTCCATTCTGGCCGCAGTGTCCAACTTCAGGGACAGTAGGTGGCTTCTGGAGCACAGAGCCAGAGGCTGCAGTGGGGCCAGGCATGGCACCCCGTGTTCAATGGTGGCAGCGGCCGATCGCTCCTGTGGCCTGACTTTGCCTCGGGTTCTGGGAGCTGCACCCTGTTTCTGTGGTTCTCCAGCCTTCCTGGTACCTCCAGAATCCCTTCCAGCCCCCAAGGATAAGGTTATGTGCCCCCATCTCATGTGCTCCCTGGAACCACTTCCCTCGCAGCCTCATCAGCTAAGATCTTTGTCCCCACACCACACGAGCACCCACTGAGGGCAGGGACCAAGCTTCATCTTGTCCACTCCTCTATCCCTGGGCCCAGCTCCAGCCTTACACATAGAGAAAGTTCTCATTGTGAATGAATGCCTGACTCTTTGGAAACAGAAATAGAACCAGGAAAGGACTGATCCAAAGTCCACTGCAGAGATTGAGCTTCCCCAGCCCCAACAGGGCCCCACACTGCAGAGGCCTAGGGAACAACCCCAGAAGGGAAATCAGGAACCAGCCTGGGAATGGAATGTCCTAGATCTGCCTGAGATCAGGACCCTCATTCCCTTCCCAGCATGCAGTGACCTGCAAGAGTCACACAGAGGAGCGAGTCCTGGGACCATTCTCCCTCCTACAAAGAAACCCTAAGAGGCAAAGCTGCAGCAACTGCTTCGGAAGGACAGGCTGAGTGGCTGGGCGCGGTAGCTCACGCCTGTAATCCCAGCACGAGGCAGGTGGATCACCTGAGGTCGGGAGTTCAAGACCAGCCTGGAAACATGGTGAAACTCCGTCTCTACTAAAAATACAAAAATTAGCTGGGCGTGGTAGCGGGTGCCTATAATCCCAGCTATTTGGGAGCCGAGCCTGAGGCAGGAGAATCACTTGAACCTGGGAGGCGGAGTTTGCAGAGGAGAGATCACGCCACTGTACTCTCCAGAGCCTGGGCAATAGAACGAGACTCCATCTCAAAAAAAAAAAGAAAAAAAAAAGAACAGGCTGAGCTCCGAGCTCCCTGGCTTCTGGGGAGAAAGCAAGGGGCCTGCCCAGAACTGAGTGACCCGGGATGATGGGTGCAAGGGAAGATGACCTCCCTGCAAATTAATGAGGCAACTTTCTGTTCATAAACCACCTCCCATGACAAGCCTGACCTGTTCCCAAGATAATGTCCAGGTTCAGAGCAAGCCAGATCCAGAACAGTTTCCAAACTACATTCCAGGGAACCCCAGTACTCTACAGGTGTTCCTGGGTGTGCCATGGGGAGCCCTGAATTAAACACACATCGCGATGCAGGGCTCCCCAGAGCATTTAATGCGCTGAAGTCCTTGATGACTTTCCAAGAGGCAGCACAGTACACGGCTGATGACACCCTTTTGCTGAGCATCTATCATAACCTTACAACCTCCTTGAGCTCCAAGGAACATAGCTTGCAAATGCTGCTGTGGGCAGCACCCCACTACCTTCCACTGAGAAACTGAAGTCCCATCTCTTAAGTCTCACTCCCACCCTCTGCTGGGGGCAGTGGGGAGCCAGCCTGTCCTCCCGTCGTGGGGCTCTGCACACACAGCACACGCCTCCCTCCGGGGAAAGGGGTGCCAGGGAACTTCTGGGCCTGATGAGCCAAAATACAGACTTGGAGTGTGAATTGGCCAAGCCACTGCCTCCTCCCTGGGAGTCCCTCCCTTTGGCACCTGCCGCCTTATCCACGGAGAAGCCACCGTGGCACAGAGCCCCAGGCTCCATGGGGGGGCTACTGATCTTCACCCACCTCTGGTCCAAGTCCACTCTCTTTTTTTTTTTTTTTTTTTTTTGAGACAGAGTCTTGCCCTGCCACCCAGGCTGCAGTGCAGTGGTGCAATCTCAGCTCACCACAACCTCCACCCATGGGTTCATGTGATTTTCCTGCCTCAGCTTCCCAAGTAGCTGGGACTATAGGCATGGGCCACCACACCCAGCTAATCTTTGTATTCTTTTAGTAACGATGGGGTTTCACCCTGTTGGCCAGGCTGGTCTCGAACTCCTGACCTCAAGTCATCCACCTGCCTTGGCCTCCCAAAGTGCTGGGATTACAGGTGTGAGCCACCACACCCGGCCCCAAGTCCACTCTCATTCTTGCCCTACCTCCTGCGGGCCACAGGACAACCCTCGGTAGTAAGCACTGAAGGTTGGTAAATGAACAACCTCAGCCCCTTGGAAGTCCCAAGAGATCCCAGCTCCTTCCCCTGCCTTGTCACCGCACCTGAAGAATGGTGGTGTGTGGTGGAAGGAGCACAGCCCTGCTCCGGGCCGTCAGCTACCTGCATGCCCCCTTTGCTGGGGCCTTGGGCCTCTCTGCTGGGCCAGTGTCCACATCCCACCCCACAGCCAGGCCGGACTTCCTTAGAAGCTCCCCATCGCTGAGCCCACTTCCTCTGCCGGTTACACATATCACCCAGATGGAGTGGTTTCCTGCGGCAGAACACTTCCTTAATTGACACACCATTGAACTGAGCTGATGACTCCCATGACTATGTATCCCTAGTCCCTGAAATGGTTTGGCTGTGTCCCCACCCAAATCTCATCTCGAACTGTAGTTTCCATAATCCCCACGTGTAGTGGGAGGGACCTGGTGGGAGGTAATTGAATCATGGGGGTGGTTACCCCCATGCTGTTCTCGTGATAGTGAGTGAGTTCTCATGAGATCTGATGGTTTTATAAGGGGCTTTCCATCTTTGCTCTTTCTTTTCTCTCCTGCTGCCCTGTGAAGAAGGATGTGTTTGCTTTCCCTTCTCCCATGATTTTAAGTTTCCTGAGGCCTCCCCAGCTCTGGGAACTGTGAGTCAATTAAACCTCTTTTCTTTGTAAATTGCGCAGTCTTGGATATGTCTTTATTGGCAGTATGAGAATGGACTAATACAGTACCAATGCCTTTTCCTGATTCACTCACGGCACCTGAAGATGGGAGGAAGTAGCACAGACACAGCCATAATTTCCAGCCCCTCTATGAACTGCATGCTGACCCTTGGACGTGAAGATTCTCTTTCTTGGCTCTGGACGGTGTCAAGAAACAAAATGATAAAGGGAGATGCAGCCTGGCTAAAGGAGAGTCCAGCAGTAGGGTGGACTTCAGGGTTGCTTCGATCCAGCAGCTCAGCTGTGCCCTCAGGACTTGACTTCTTTCCTCTCTCCTCTGTCATCCATACCCTCAGCTGGACCCTGAGGTACAGTCCCCTGGGGGTGACAGGCTGGCTGCCAGTCACCATTAGGGCTCGGTGCTTCCTCATCTGTGACCAGCAGAAATGGGTGAGCATCTACCCCAGCATCCCATGCATTCCAGCAACTGACCTAAAGCAAGCTTGGAGGGACCAGAAAGCACAAGTGGGAGGAACAGGAGCTGGGTAAGCTACACACACAAGGCAAAATCACAGATCAAAGCCACTTGGTCCTGGGCCAGGCTGAGAGTCCATGCTCAAATATCAGCTACCACTTTTATTCTATGTAAACCAATATTTGGGCTAATAATGAGCCCATCTTCCCTTGATGCTAACAGTTTAAGGGGTGGTGAGATGACATTAAAAGACACCTGGAGTCTCCACCAATGACTGGCCTCATCATCACAAGCAAGACCTTCCCGTACCTTCTCCATCCACAGAATGAGGGTCAAAATCTCTCCCCACCAAACTCACAGGAGAAAGCATGCTTTGTAAATGCAGAGATGTTGGCCATGAGGCTTCTGATCCTTGCTACGTGCTTTCAGATCTTTATTCTGAGCATTGGCAACAACATGTTTCTGAGAACATCTCCTTTGGCAAATGGTAGGTCAAGCAGAACTGCTTCAACTGAAGAGGTTTCGGCTTAAAAAAAAAAAAAAAAAAAAAATTTGTATATGCCTTTTAGTCCAACTGGCTGAATTGCTGATTCAATCAGCAAACATGGAACAGACTGAGAAAGTGCAGCGTGAGCTTCAAGACAGCAAAGAGGGCCATGAACTTCAAGGATGTTTATGGAGCAGTTGCTGAAACCAGCTTTCCCAAGAGATAAGTCTCCACCAGGCAATAGGGAGGCACGATGCTGGGAGTGCCGCGGGATTTACGATGTTCATTAAGTCCATCAGCTTCCACCTCCCTCTGCAACTTGCATATCCAGCTCAGCTACCCAGGGGCAAAATCAAGGTATCCAGCTAAATTACCAAGATTCTTAGTGCCCGGCTGCACACCCACAGAGCACAGCCCACCTCAGCACCTGCCACCCCTGGGGATTCCAGAACATGTTGACTATCTCCCACGTGCTCAGGTCCTAGCTCACACCTGGCTTCCACCTGGCCCCATCCTCTCTGCATCCGCTGCTTCTGCTGGCCTCCAGTGTTCCCAGGCTGCCAGTCCTAGAGAGTCAAGGTTAGGCTAGGGTTGGGGCAGAAACACACGGCTTTGTGCTGTCCCATAGCTGCACTGTTGTTTGTCACCCAGGCCAGAAGGGACACCGCCTGAGCCCAGAGGTTGGCTACCACTCCCAGAAACAGATCCCCAGGCCCCAGCCCAGCCATCGCTTCACAGCATCCACCTCCACCATTCTTGCTGCCCCTTCCTCTCCCAGGGCACCTCTCCACCAAACGACTTCTTTCTCCTCCAGTTCTGAGAGATAAAACCAGCGTGCTTGTCTGTTCCTGCAAACAGGACTGAGTCAACACAAGGCCTCCAGGCCCACAAAGAGCAGGCTCTGTTCCCAGTACAGATGCCTCAGGGACACCCTGCTATATCCATGTCAAAATTCCCTTTATTCATGAATAGAGGTGGGAAGTGAGGCATTGGGTGTGCTCAAATGCTTTGCTATCGGTTAAGAATTGCATCTGCTACAAGCTACAGAGAACCAAAATAACAGTAGCTATAGTAAGGGAGAGGTTAAATTTTGCTCTCATGTTAAAAGAAGTCTGGAGGTAACCAGCCCAGGGTTGATACAGCAGCTCCACAGCCACCAGTGACCCAGGCTTATTCTATCCTGCTCTCTGCCGTCATTAACATGAGGCTCCCAACCTTGGGGCTACCTCATGATCCCAAAATGGCTACTGCAGCTCCAGACATCACATCCACATTTCAGGCAGCAGAGAGTAGAAAGGGGCAAGGGGAAAGGACATGCTTCTCAGCTTAGTCAGCCTCCTTTGGAGAGCTTTCCCAGAAACCATCCTCAATAACCTTTGCTAGCATCTTATAGGCCTATTTCTGAAAGGTTAGGAAATGTGGTGTTATAAAAAGCCCATTGACACACCCAACACTATAGCTTTATAGCTTTTATGTTGCTAAGGAAGCTAAGGAAGACAGGAGTATGGAAAATACCAGCCTCAGCCATACCTTTTTCTTTTTTTTTTTTTTTTTTTTGGAGACAGAGTCTCGCTCTGCCGCCCAGGCTGGAGTGCAGTGGCACGATCTTGGCTCACTGCAACCTCCACCTCCCAAGTTCAAGTGATTCTCCTGCCTCAGCCTCTAGAGTAGCTGAGATAACAGGCATGCACCACTGTGCCTGGCTAATTTTTGTATTTTTGGTAGAGACAAGATTACACATGTTAGCCAGGCTGATATCGAACTCCTGGCCTCAAGTGATCCGCCCATCTTGGTCTCCCAAAATACCAGTATTACAGGCATGAGCCACTGCACCTGGCAAGCAATACTTTCTAGAGAGCTGAATAAAACTAAGAGGATAGGGCCCCAAACTAATTTCTCACCTGGATTCTTGTGGCGAATAATACAACAGTGATTATGACACCAAAAAAGAGGAGGCAAAGTACCAGGTGTTCTCAGCCCATTCTACACCTAAGATGCAGCACTGTTTTGTGGTGCTTACCTTAACAAATCTGCTATCATATTCCACTGCTGACAGCTGGTGGTCTACTGGGACCTCAGAGTCTTCATCTCTTGAGTGTTCACACAATTAGTTCCTCCTCTTCCGTCCTTCATTTGTGTTCTTTGCTTTTTCTCCTTGAAACAGTTTAATTTCATGGGCTGCATGATGATGTTTTGGACAATGAGGGACCATATATTCCGTGGTGGTCCCATAGGATTATAATGGAGGCTGGCTATGGTGGCTCACGCCTATAATCCCGGCACTTTGGGAAGCTGAGGTGGCCAGATCTCTTCAGGCCAGGAGTTTGATATCAGCCTGGCTAACATGGTTGAGACTTGGGAGGCTGAGGCAGGAGGATTGCTTGAAGCTAGGAGCTTGACTCCAGCCTGGGCAACATAGCAAGAGCCTGTCTGTATTCTTAAAAAAAAAAAAAAGAAGAAGAAGAAGAAGAAGAAGAAAGAAAAGAAAAGAAGAGAAAAATAACAAAAATAAAAGATTAAAGGGAGCTGAAAAAATTTTATCATCTAGTGATGTCATAGCCATCATAGCATCATAGTGCAATGTGCCACCTTTTCTATGATTAGATATGTTTAGATACACAAATACCATTGTATTCCAATTGCCTCCGCTACTCAGCATTTCCTGCCACACAGGTTTGTGGCGTAGGAGCGATCAGCTGTACCATTTAGCCTAGCTGCGTCGTGGGCTACCCATCCAGATTTGTGTAAGTGCACTCTGATGGTCACACAATGACGAAATCACCTAACGATGCATTTCTCAGAATGTGTCCCCATGGCTAAGTGACTCATGGCTGTATTCTGGAATCTTGTCATTCCAGACCGCAGTCTTCACATTGAGATATCAAGTTGTGGATCAGAACGGAGAGCTAGGCTATGATGAGGGATACCGCGCTGTCACATAACTGACATGATTTATTTCACAAAGCCAGCAAATGGAGCTGCCATGCCACTTCCAGCAAAGGGAGCCCGGGGCTGGTGTCTGTGGAGCTCCAGGCTCTGCAGAGTCGGAGTGAGAACCAGATCCTTGGGGCAAAGAGAGCTAAAACGGGTAGCAGAGGAAAGCGAAGCACCACACATCTGCTAGAAAGAAATGTTTCTCAGGCAGGAGATAACCTTGAGAGGCAGCATAACCGCTTAACCACTGTGGTTAAGGGCTTAGTTCTGAAGCAGGGAGGCCTGGGCTCTAGGGCCAACGCCTGTGGATGCCTTGTGTGACCTTGGACAATTTACTTTCACTCTGTAAGCCTCATTTTCTTTATCCACAAAATGGAAATAATTGCAGATGATGATAATGTAGAACCTGTTCGTGAAAGAAAATTGTAGACAGTGCTGGGCCCGGTACGTGGCTCCTGGCACAGGGAAGGATTCAATAATAACATTAGCCATGACTCTTAGGTATCTAACAGTGGCAGCAGGGATCCTATGTGTGACCTTCTACCTGTGTGGCACAGGGCCTGTCATATCATGAGTCTCAGTAAATGGGCTCAACATCATCGCTACTCTTGTTATTATTAAAGGAAATAGCCAGAAAGTGCTTCCTCTTTCCACAGGCAACCACAGACACTTTCTCTGGACTTGACTCACTTGGGCAAGAAGAACCTTCCGGGCTGAGCTTCCAAGCCCCAGCCAGGGGAGATACAGGGCACGGAAGGCCCCGCTGAGGCGGATTGGAGAGCTCGGAGCTGTAGAGTCTGTTTGGCATCTGCAGCTCTCGGTGGAGAAACGCCTGCCCCCGCTAAGCAGTCAGTGCCCGCCTGGCCTCACTGGCTCCCAGGCAGCTTCTCCCCACCTCCCCTCTGTGTCCAACACGCTCTCAGCAGCCTGCCTTGTGACAGGTCTACAGAGACATCTGTTGGTGAGCAGGCCCTGCCAGACACCTGTTGGCCCCCGCTGGGCAGGAAAAATAACACAGAGAGGCTCCGAGGACCTGGGTATGGCATGGTGGGAGTAGGGGACATAGCAGATACCCCTTACTCTGTAGAATACCAGCTTTCCACTACAGTGGGTGATGGCAGGGAATTTTGGCAGAGGATACTGGTTTTTGAGAGCTCCTAGCATAAAATTGGATCTGTGTCCCTATGGAAAATTCCACATTACAGAAAGCGTGGCCCAGGGAGGCAGAAAGCCTCGGCTGGGCATCACAGGAATTCGTTTTGCCAGTTGGCAGCCCTGTGGCTCTGGCTAAGTCCCTTCCCCTCTGTGCCTCGGTCTCCCCATTAGGAAAGTTCAGGAGGTTCATGAGGTCTGTGGCTCCATATCTTGAATATACACCATGGAATGTTGTTTTTTTGTTGTTGTTGTTGTTGTTGTTTGAGACAGAGTCTTGCTCTGCCACCCAGGCTGAAGTGCAGTGGTACAATCATAGCACACTGTAACTTTGAACTCCTGGCCTCAAGCAATCCTCCTGCCTCAGCCTCCCAAAGTACTGGGATTATAGGAATGAGTCACTGCACATGACCCTGGGAAGCTTTTATAAAAGCAGATTCCCAGACCCCACTCCCTGAAATTCTGATTCAGCCAGTTACAGGGGGCCCAGAAACCTGCCTGAGGCTCCTCCCAGAGGACCCCACTCCCTGCTTGCCTCTCAACCTGCAGTTTCAGGCATCCCAGAGTGCCCCACTGTCTCCCAGACCCCAGGGAGAATCAGAAAGAGTGGGGGCACCGTGGGGAGCAGGCAGGAGGGAGGAGTCACAGAGGCCCCGGCTGGGTGACTGCTGTCTTCAAACCTCCCAGAGCAAACTCAGAACCGGCCCAGGACCCGCCCACCTTCGGTCCAGTGCTATGGGGGAAGCTGTCAGATGCCAGCATCCGTGTGAGGTGCACTTATGGAAACTGCCATCCTTGCCTTCCCTGCTGAAAAGTCCTTACCTCTGAGGTTTTCAGGAATCTGAAAGGAAAGCCTTCTTTCCATGAAAATGTGCCAAAAGACCACCGCACACCTGCACGTACGCGCCGTCCTGTGGGAGCCAGCCTGAGTCGGCCTGGCTTGGATGGCAGCAACCTCCATGCCCCACCCATCCCAGGGGCCCTCCTGCCCTCTGCCTAGGAGGTGTTCCAAGTGCTTGGTGTGCATCACTTGGCCTTATCTTTGCAAAGCCACGAGGCCGCCAACGTTATTGCCCCGTTTCATGGATAAGGTTACGAAGGCACAGAGAGGGCCGGTCATTTGCCCACGGTCACCTAGCTAAGAATTGATGGAGATGGGCTTCACACTCCGTGAGGGAAGCTCCTGAGGCTAAGCTTTGAGACCCGCTTCATCTTCTAGCTTAGAGATATATTCACTACTTTTTGCAGTAGAGCCCTTTTCAATGTAACAGAATCTGTCAAATGTAACAGAATCTTACATTTGACCCCAGCATAAGAAACAGATCAAAGCAAAGCCACTCTGGTTAAAGGGGAGGGACTATCCAGCCATCCTGCCTCCCCTTGCCCTGCTCATGGAGACCTCCTCAGAGCACCAGGGTTCTGCAGAACTGAGTCTAAGAGTCAACTGGCTCAGAGAGGGAGTGTGCGTTGTCCAAGGCCACACAGCCTGCAGGTGGCAGAGCTGTTGTGACACAGGGAGCATCCAGAGAAACACAGGATGTGTGGGGCAGCCTGGGAAATGGGCCCTGCTCACCTAGCCAGCCCACACAGAGCACCTAGATGGGGAGAGGAGAGCACTGATGGCCCGGGTTGACCCCAGGCAGGGGGCTTAACTGGGGTTGCTAGGGAATGGCTGAATCTACAAGTATATTCATTTGTTCACTCAACAAACATCACCTGAGACCTACCATGTGCCAGGTATGATGTGGCACCAAGGACACAATGGTGAATGATGTGGACAGTCTTGTCCCTCCCCACCATGCTCATAACACAGACGGAGAGAGTGATAATTAAACAATGACAGCAGGCCGGGTGTGGTGGCTTATGCCTGTAATCCCAGCACTTTGGGAGCACTAAGCAGGTGGATCACCTGAGGTCAGGAGTTCGAGACCAGCCTGGCCAACACAGTGAAACCCCATTTCTACTAAAAATACAAAAATTAGCCGGGCGTGGTGGTGGACACCTGTAGTCCCAGCTAGCTGGGAGGCTGAGGCAGGAGAATCCCTTGAACCCGAGAGGTTGCCGTGAGCTGAGATCATGCCACTGCACTCTCGCCTGGGCGACAGAGTAAGACCCTGTCTCCAAAAGAAGAAAAGACAATGACAGCAACACAGAGGGATGGCTGCTTTGAAGGGAACTGCTGCCTACTAAGGGCACACAGAGTCGGGGCTTGTAGGCTAGTGGAGAGGTCAGGAGGGGCTGCTCTGCGAAACAAGGCCGTTCAAGCATTGACGGATGACCTGGCATCAGCCTGGCCAAGAGAAGGGGAAAGCGTGCACCACAGAGGGAACGGCACGTGCAAAGAATGAGCACAATGCATTTGAGGACCTGGAAGAGGTTTGATTTGGCCAGAGCCGAGCCCATGGCAGGAGATGGTGAGAAAGGGGACCGGAGAGGTAACAGGGGCCAGGCTGCATGGGTCATGGAAGGAGGCGTGGGCTTTATCCTACAGAAGTTGAATGATTAGATAGGTGTTGCTCTCATTGTTTTAACTCCCCTGGCTTCTATATGGAGGACCGTATGGAGGAGGGGTGGGAGATGCTTAGGAGATCGTTCATAGGGAATAGTGGTGTCCAGAGAAGACACGATGGTGATTTGATGTGATGATCACGGCAAGGAGAAGAATGGACAATCTGCCAACATCCATCCCTTTCTTCGCCTCCTCTGCATTGAGGGAGAGAGGTGAGGGGGGTAGGTGATAAGTCTGGCCAATGACATGGCCAGCCGTGATATACATCACTTCCATAATATCCCCACACTCTCCTTCACCCCCATCTCCCTAGGATGGTAATGCTCCCAAGGTAAGCCTGGGAGCCTCAGGCGAAGTCCCTAGAGCCTGCATGCGAGAGCCCCTGGCTCCCTTTGCCCCACTGGACTGCAGCAGGAGGGACCTACCACGCCTCTCTGCCCTGAGACAAAGACCGGTCCCCTCTCTAATAACAATCCTTATCTCTGGAGGAGGAAGAAGGATGGATGGGGAGGAATCTACAACCACTCCCACATTAGTGATGCTCATGCATGCATACATGCCTGATCGTTCTTTAAGCTCTTCATCTGTTTTTCATTTGTTTGTTTTTTCTCTATTTCCCCCTTTTCCTTAAACCACTGCCCATTCAAACAGGTAGCACTTGCCTTAGGGGAGGCAGGTGTTAGGTAAAAACACCTATGGGTTCTGGGTCACACCTGTCAACCCAGCACTTTGGGAGGCTGAGGCAAGCGGATCACGAGGTCAGGAGATCGAGACCATCCTGGCCAACATGGTGAAACCCCGTCTCTACTAAAATACAAAAAGTTAGCTGGGCGTGGTGGTGTGTGCCTGTAGTCCCAGCTACTCGGGAGGCTGAGGCAGGGGAATTGCTTGAACCCGGGAGGCGGAGGTCTCAGTAAGCCGAGATTGCACCATTGCACTCTAGCCTGGTGACAGAGACACGGTCTCAAAAAAAAAAAAAAAAAAAAAAAAAAAAAAAAAAAAAAAACCACCTATGGGTCTTCTTAACTTTTGTCCTCCAAAACTCCAAAATCCTTTGTCTTGGAGAAAAAAGAGAGCCAGGCTTGGGCATCCTGAGAGCAGAGATTCCTGCCTCTACTCACAGGAGACTGCCAAGAGAAAGCCTAGGCCCCATAGAGGAACTATGCTGGGGCCTCTCAACAGGGGTCCACTAATGGCTTCCCCAGGGTCTCCTGCCCCAAGCGTGCCATGGAAGGATCTTGCGGGCTTCGAAGGTTGGGGTGTAGACGTGTCAGAAGTTCCTGTGTGCACCCATGATGGGGGCCCCCCCGACCCCTACTTGCTGCTCTGGTCCCTCAGAGGTCTCTGCTGCTGTGACAGGGCCCTGAGCAGGGCAGGAGATTCCCCAGGAAGGTTGAAAGCCTCTTCTTCTCTGCCAGTTCAGCCAAGGTCTTGATGTCAGAAACACTGCTGAGTGGTTAAAAACAAGTGGTGGGAGCGGGTGGCTCACACCTGTAATCCCAGCACTTTGGGAGGCCAAAGCGGGCAGATCACTTAAGGTCAGGAGTTTGAGACCAGCCTGGCCAACATAGTGAAACCCCGTCTCTACTAAAAATACAAAAATTAGTTGCATGTGGTGGTGCACACTTGTAATTCCAGCTACTTGAGAGGTTGAGGCAGGAGGATCGCTTGAACCCAGGAGGCGGAGGTTGCAGTGAGCTGAGATCGTGCCATTGCACTCCAGCCTGGGCAACAGAGTAAGACTCCGTCTCAAAAAAAAAAAAAAAAAAAGTGATTTTTCTTGCACACCTGAATCGGTGCCCTGAGCTTCATACACGTTACACAACAGTTATAAGGGATACCCTCCCTCGGTGACATCTGAGGGCAGCTGTGGAGGGCAGGGTCTTCCCCACAGCAGAGCCGAGCGCCCCTCCTGGGAAGGCTCAGCTTTGGGGAGGGAGGGCTTCCCTTTCCAAGCAGGCCAGGGACTCCCCACACACATCCCAGGCCGCGACTGCCCTGGAGATGAGGTCGCAAGCCAGCCTCAGGGTTACCTCCCAGCTCCAGTCCCCCCAGCCTGGTCCTGCGGTGCTCCTCCCCACAGCCCTTCTTTCCACATTCACAGGCGAAGCAAGATTCCTGGAGACGAGTTCCCACCTGGCCCTGGTTCTGTTACCGCTCCCCTGACAGCCCCCACATGCCCACAGCATCACCAGCACATCACTCCACGGTCAGTGGGGTCAGTGGCCGCCCGTGCCTGCCCCCGGCTCCCCTCTGCAGCCTCCGGGCCGGCCCCATCCAGTGCGGAGAGTCAGGGCTTCCTGGCGGGGTCTGAGTGCCACATCCGCCAGCTACAATACAGCCCCATAGGGAACAGGGTCTCCGTGGAGGGGAATCAACTGGAAGAACGAAGTGTTTACTTCAGAGCTTCTACCATGGTGCTGTGCGCTTCCCTCAGAGAGCAACACACTCACACACACTCACACCCACACACACACATTCACACATGTGCATTCACACACTGACACACACACTGACACACACTAACACACTCATACACACACTCAACACATTGACACACATACACTGACACACACACTGACACACAGACACACACTAACACACTCATACACACACTCAACACATTGACACACATACACTGACACACACACTGACACACAGACACACACTGACACACACTAACACACTCATACACACACTCAACACATTGACACACATACACTGACACACACACTGACACACAGACACACACTGACACACACTAACACACTCATACACACACTCAACACATTGACACACATACACTGACACACACACTGACACACAGACACACACTGACACACACTAACACACTCATACACACACTCAACACATTGACACACATACACTGACACACACACTGACACACAGACACACACTGACACATTCTTATGCACACTCACACATTCACACACACACTCATATACTCACACACTGTCACATGCTCACACACAATCACACTCAACATAGGCTTTGCTCACTCACACTTAGATGTCCACACACTGTCACACATGTTCACACATGCACTCCATCACACAAAACACACACAGGCTTTGTTCACACACATTCATACACATTCACACTTACATATGCAAACACAATCTTCACAGCACACACCTGCATACACACCCACACACTTGTGCTCACACAGTTACACATCCACACTCATCCACATTCTCACACTCACATGTGCTCACGTACACACACTCCCGTACACCCACACACTCGTGCATTCACACATGCCCGCTAGCATCCCACATTCACTCGTACGTCTTCACACGCTCACACAGACACACAGGTTCTCACACACAATCTCACACTGACACACGTATTTACTCACATACGCACATTCACATACGTAAGAGTGTGCTCCCACCCCCATCCTGGCCGCTGATGCCGGAAGGGGAAGGCCGGCTGCCCAGGGAAGGGGGACCGGGAGGGAGGGAAGAGCATCGCCCTCTCTTGCCTGGACATGGGTCCCTTCCTGAGCAAGCCTGAGCTGGTCTCAGTTTTCCTGGGTTCTCCTAATAACTTTTTGGTAAGCTGCCTTTTGTGGGGGAATCCCAGCACGCCACGTCCAGAGGCCACGGAGATTCGAGGCCACGGAGACTGAAGCCCAAGTAGCTCTGGTCACGACTGCACAGCTGAGAGGGGAAGAGCCCTGGTATGAAGCCACTGGGCGGCTCAGCTCTTGGTTCTGCAAAGCTTCGCTGCTGCCCAGCTCTCCTGCCCTCAAGCACGCCCACTCCCTGGGGGGGGCCTTCAGTACATCCCTGAAGTCACTCTCTCCCCCATGCAGACTGTGCCCCAGCCCATCCCCACAGAGACAAAGGTCAGATCCACAACTTCTGTCCTTCGTTCCCTGCTCATGGTCCACAGCACCCTCCACCACCATCACGGGCCCAGCGGGGCTGCAGGGGGACTGCAGGGCAGGAAAGGGAGAGCATCCGCTCCCGCATCAGCCTCCAGGAGCTCCGCCAAGAAAAATGAGGGCAAGGACACACTCCGCTGGTGAGGCCTGCCGTTTCATTTTAAAGGAGACAGTGCTTCCTGGATCTTGCCCGTGCTGCTGCAAGTCATATAAAATGATAGGATCTTTCTGAAGGGCAGTGTGATCACATATATCAAAGACCTTTAAAATGTGCATGCGGGGGTACATCCTTTGCCTATTAACTCCACTTCTAGGAAAAGTATCCTAAGGAAATATTTGAACAGGTGAGCAAAGACGTAGGTACAAGGATGTTCACTGAAGCACTGTTTAAAATAGCAAGGAGCTATAGCCAAAAATAGAAACAATCTAAATAAATCATAGCATACCCATACAATGAAGCACTCTACGGCTACAAAGAGTAATTGTAAAATATAGTCATTGACATAGAAAGATATTCACAATCTATTTTTGACTTTAGACAGGCTATAATAACCTATTTACATTTTGATGCCATTTCAACTAAAAATCTGTATCAATAAAGAAAATTCTAGGCCAGGCATGGTGGCTTACACCTGTAATCCCGACACTCTAGGAGTCCGAGGTGGGAGGATCACTTGAGTCCAGGAGTTCGAGACCAGCCTGGACAACATAGTGAGACCCCATCTCTAAAGAAAACAAACAAACAAAAAAAAAAAATCAAAAAATGAGGTGGGAGAATTGCTTCAGCCCCGGGGGTTGAAGCTGCAATGAACTATGATCATGTCACTGCCCTACTGCCTGGGTGACAGAGTGAGACCCTGCCTCAAAAAGAAAAAAAAGAAAGAAAAACTTAGAAATGAATGTATCAGACCAGGTGAAGTGGCTGACACTTGTAAGTGGCACTTTGGGAGACCAACGTGGGTGGATCACCTGAGATCAGGAGTTCCAGACCAGCCTGGCCAACATGGTGAAACCCCGTCTCTACTAATAATACAAAAATTAGCCTGGTGCTACATTGCGCACCTGTAATCCCAGCTACCTAGGAAGCTGAGGCAGGAGAATCGCTCAAACCTGGGAGTGGGAGGTTGCAGCGAGCTGAGATTCCGCCACTGTACTCCAGCCTGGGTGACACCGCAAGACTCCATCTCAAAAAAATAATAATAATAATAATAAATGATGCATCAAAATATTAACTAACACAGATTATCTATGGAGAGTAATGCCATGAGTGATTTTTTTGAAATCTCCTTTGTATTTACTGATTTTTCCTAAAATTAACATTTAATTTATATGAATTGTTACTTCCACATACAAATTATTATATATTTGTTCGACTACACATAAATATTCCTGGAAAACTACACAATACCACATTAGCTCCCTCTGGCAACAACAGAAGGTTCGTGGCTGAGGGTCAGCATGTGGAAGAACATTTTTCACTATGTACTTTTATGGATCCTTTGAATTTTGAATCTTATGAATATATATATATCATATATATACACATTTTTTTTTTTGAGGCAAGCTCTCATCTCACTATGGTGTCCAGGCTGGTCTGGAACTACTGGACTCAAGGGATTCTCCCGCCTTGGCCTCCCACAGTACTGGGATTATAGGAGTGAGCCTCCACACTGGGTCAAATTTTTCATCTTTTCACAAATACAAATACAAACTAAATTTTAATTTTAAAGCAAAATAAAATTTTTTTTTTTTTTTTTTTTTTTGAGATGGAGTCTCTCTCTGTCACCCAGGCTGGAGTGCAGTAGCACCATCTCCGCTCACTGCAACCTCCGCCTCCCAGGTTCAAGCGATTCCCTTCCCTCAGCCTCCTGAGTAGACCGGATTACAGGCCTGTGCCACCACACCCAGCTAATCTTTGTATTTTTAGGTAGAGATGGGGTTTTGCCATGGCTGGGTTGGTCTTGAACTCCTGACCTCAAGTGATTCGCCCGCCTCTGCTTCCCAAAGTGCTGGAATTACAGGCACGAGCCACACTGCGCCTGGCCAAAAATAAAAGATTTAAGGGGCGTCTTTGAAATTTCACAAAGCCGGTTGTTGTGCAGCAGTGACCATGGAAGGAGACTGTTTATATCAGAGTCAAAAACTCAAAGAGGGATAAATGCGGGACAGAACTGGTGTAATAATAGGGAGTGGTGGGGACTGCAGCAACCTGGAAAGCAGAGACCCTGTCTGTGGTGGCAGCGTGATTCTACTCCAGCTGATTAGACCATGCGGGAAGACTGCCCCGGGGCCAGCCCTTCCAGCTCATCAGTAGAAGCCTAACATCTAGGATTCCATATGCTTTTCCTCATTTTAGGCCAGGCACAGCGGCTAATGCCTGTAGTCCCAACATTTTGGGAAGCAGATCACTTGAGCTCAGGAGTTCAAGACCAGCCTGGACAACTTGGCGAAACCCCATCTCTACAAAAATACAAAATTAGCCAGGCATGGTGGCGCATGCCTGTAATCCCAGCTACTTGGGTGGCTCAGGTGGGAGGATCACTTGGGTCCAGAAGGTTGAAGCTCTAGTGAGCCGAGATTGCACCACTACATTTAAGCGTGGACAACAGAGTAAAACACTGTCTCAAAAATTAAAAAAAGTGCTGACCCCAAAAATGAGTTTCTATAGGCCAGGCACAGGCCAGTTTGCAATCTCTACATTCATATGGAATATTTTAGTTTACATCCCCAAAGTAGTTTAGGGAGAAGTAACTTGCTTAGAGTCAAACAGTGACTCTAGAACTTTGAGATCCTCAGCCTCCCTAGTAGCTGGGATTACATGCATGCACCACCATGCCTGGCTAATTTTTTTATTTTTAGTAGAGACAGACTTTCACCATATTGGCCAAGCTGGTCTGGAACTCCTGACCTCAGGTGATCCTCCCACCTCGGCCTCCTAAAGTGCTGGGATTACAGGCATGAGCCACTGTGCCTGGCCAGAACTTTAGTTCTAACAGTAGTTATTAACAGTTAACAGCAAGCCAGGAGCGGTGTCTCATGACTGTAATCCCAGCACTTTGGGAGGCCAAGGGGGGCGGATCACCTAAGGTCAGGAGTTTGAGACTAGCCTGACCAACATGGAGAAACCCCATCTCTACTAAAAACACAAAATTAGCCAGGCATGGAGGCGCATGCCTGTAATCCCAGCTACTTGGGAGGCTGAGGCAGAAATGCTTGAACCCAGGAGGGGGAGGTTGCGGTGAGCCGAGATCGCGCCATTGCACTCCAGCCTGCGCAACCAGAGCAAAACTCTGTCTCAAAAAAAAAAAAAAAAAAAAAAGTTAACAGTGACTTGGAGGGAGCGAGAGGTTTACAGGGCTGTCAAACCCTTTTGGGGGCACCAACATTTTATCAGAGCAGGAAGCTCAAGCCTGCTCACTGAGGACATTTGAAGAGTGGAGTGGAAACAGAAGCCCAGTGCAGGAGGGTGAGCTCTCCTGGCTGCCCTGGAAGAGCCAGCCTTCATGTTAGGCAAGGCTGGTCAGCAGCCAAAGTCAAGGTATAGAAGCAGGGAGCCAGACCTAAGACCTTGAGCACTGGTCTCTGGCCTCCCTACCGCCCTGCCTGTGCCCACCGTGTCCCCTTCCACTCTGCCGGTTTACACCCTGGCCAGCCTGCAGCTCAGTCACATCTATCTCCCACCGGCAGGCTCCCTGACCACACAGAGAAGAGGCAGGATTCAAACAAAGGCTGGCTCATTCCTCTAAGTCCCTGCTCTTTCCACCCCAGCATCCTCCCTTCTCTGGGTTACTGCATCCTCTGAACCCGTTTCTTCACCCATGAAATGAGGTTAAGTACTACTCCAGAGGCTGAAGCAGAAGGATCGCTTGAGCCCAAGAGTTTGAGGCTGCAGTGAGCTATGATGGCACCACTGCATTCCAGCCTGGGCAACAGAGCAAGACCCCATCTCTAAAAGCTAAATCAGGCAAAGCATGGTGGCTCACACCTGTAATCCCATCATTTTGGGAGGCCGAGGTGGGCGGATCACCTGAGGTCAGCAGTTTGAGACCAGCCTGCCCAACATGGTGAAACCTCGTCTCTACTAAAAATACAAAATTTTCCAGTTGTGGTGGTGAGTGCCTGTAATCCCAGCTACTCGGGAGGCTGAGGCAGGTAAATCACTTGAACCCAGGAGGCAGAGGTTGCAGTGAGCTGAGATCACACCCCTGCACTCTAGTCTTGGGCAACAGAGCCAGACTCCGTCTCAAAAAATATATTTTTTTTTAAATAAAAGTTTAATTAATTAATTAATAGGAAGAAATGAGGCTAAGGATACCTCTTTCATAGGGTGACTGTGAGTTACATGGAATAAGAGGTGAAGAAATTGAAGATGAGAGACTATTTTGCATCTACCCAATTAGCAAAGGTTTTGAAATGGTAATACTCAGTGCTTGTGAGTATCTGATGAAATGGGACGCTTTCATCTCCTTCAATGAGATTCCCACCTCGAGTGCTCAGAAGGGTCCCTACGTGTTGGAAGAGATCAGTAAATCTCAATAAATTCCTGGTGACTGAGTGACCACACTCTTACATCTGTTAATTCTCTAGTTCCTCTTTTCAACAAATAGGGAAGGCTGCGGGTATTAAGTGACTTGCTAAAGTCACACAGCTGGTAACACAGGAGTCAGAATTAGAGCCTCAGAATTTCTTCTGTCCTCCCAAGGGCCTTGTCCTGGGCCCCTTCCTGTTCTCTCAGACCACCAGGATGGGACACAGCTGGCGCCCGCATACCCGCCCTTTCCACTCCCCTGGGGCCCCACCTCCCACAAGGCCTGCCTGGTTCGCCTCTCCTGGGCACCTCTGGGTCCCAGGCCAGATCCCCAGGCCTCCCAGGGACAGGAAGGGAAGGTCCACGTGAGATGATCTCACAGGGTAGTCACAGGGAGAGAAACGATGGGGAGGCGGGGCAGGGTGGGGTCCAGACAGACCCTGGTCGGGGGGAGCTGTCAGAACATCCCCATGTGTGGACAAAAGGCCCTGACCTGTGGTGCTGGCAAAGGTGCTCAGGCCACAACCGCCCTATGGCCACACACACGCACACACACACCCCGCAAGGATCACACAGGGAGGAATGTCGGACACTCCCTGAGGGGAACCAAGCTCTGATCCCAGTGAGGGCCCTAATGAGTAGGGCTGCTCCGCTCACTCCCACCTTCACTGACCACCTAGCCGGGTTCAAGGGACTTCCCTCCAGGGCCCACCCCTCCCCTACTCTCCACCCAATGAGCCTCCAGAGAGGAGGCCATGATCCAGACCTAAGCCAATCAGCACACTGCCGCCCTGGCCACAGTGATTGGTTCAGTGTGGGCACATGACCTCAGTGGCTCCAATCAGAGCACAGCTCATCAGAGCACAGCTCAGGACTTCCATTGGGAATCATGGAACAGCTTCCATCTCCAGATTTCCGTCTGGAGCCCCTGGAGTGCCTGGCCCTCATCTTGGGTCCATAAGGAGAGTCTTCCAGACTGGACCACCACCAAGAAAACAATAAAAAGCTGAGACTCGGCAGCTGAGTCCCAATCATGTGCTTCACTCTGGATTAGGTCTTGCCTGAAGCTATCGAGAAGCTGCGTTGTTTACAAGAGCCCCCCAAAACCCTGTGTTTTGCTTAAGCAAGTTTGGGTTGGGTTTTGTCTTACAGACAGTCCCCGACTGACTTATGCTTGACACAAATTATTCGACCTACGATGGGTAATTCCATCGTAAGTCAGGAAGCTCCTTACCATTTATGTTTTCTACTGAAAGCCTATCGCTTTGGCACCATGGTAAAGTTGAAAGCCGGTAAATCAAACGATCCTAAGTCGGGCACCGTCTGCTGTGTTGCAGACATTAAATGTATTTTCGGCTTTCAGCATTTTCTATTTAAGTTGGGTTTATCGGGATGTAATTCCACCCTAAGTCAAGCAGCAGCTGTATTTACGACGAAGAGAATCCTAAATGATACCCAGCAGAGCTGTCCAGACATACACCCAGAATGAGAGTTGCACTCTCCTGCTCATAGCAAAAGTCAAGGAGCAAAGAATATCTTCTTGCCCAGAAGAGTCTGCCTGTCCCTCCCCACTGAGGTCCCAAACTCCATGGGCTAGCAGCCTGTCTGCCCAGAATCTCTGCTCTAAACACCCACAACACAAACGAGAACACACAGATGCCACACACAGCACTGGGTGGACTTTTATTTTAAAGTCAAAGGCACAGCCTAGATGGGCTGAGGCAGTGACCATGGATGCCCAGCCCAGACCCCCAAGGCCCCACCCCCAGCCAGGAGTAGCTGTGCCAAAGGGGAGGGGGTGGGTGAGAAGAGGGCCTCCTCTTTTAGGGGCCACCTATCTCCTTCCTTAGCCCCAACAGGGGAGAAGCAGGTGACATAAAATGAGGCAGAAATGCTTCAGGGGGTCCCCAGGGCCCCTCCTTCAGTCCCCCCAACACAGGTCTTTGGTGGACATAATTGCACAGACAGTCCATAAAGTGACAGTTGAGGGGTGACCCTCCCAGGAACGGGGCCTCAGGGGAGAACAGGGGAGGGGGTCCCAGTTTAGGAGTTAGCACTCCTAACTCAGTGCTTAGAAGTGGGGGAGGGGCCCTTTCCTGTTGGAGCAGTCCCCCTGGAGGGGCCTTCTGCCCAGAAGAGGCAGTGTTGTGGGATAGAGCCCCCCAAACCCCACTCCCCAGCAGGCCCCCCTTCCCTGCATTTCTATCTGGTAAAACATAAAAAATTCTCTGCTTATAAAAATACTTCTGCTCTGTCTGGGAGTGGGGTGGGGTAGGAGAGGGAAGGACAGTCCCTTAGGGATCAGGTCGGCTGCTGGCAGAGGCCTCCAGGAGTGAGCCGGGCTCCCAGGTCACAGCCCCTATGAGGGAAGGTGATCACAGTGGCGGGGATTAGGAGGGGGGCAGGGGGCCATTGGCTCGGCGGGGGGCCCCCTTGGCGGCGGTGGGGGCTCGACCCGGGGCGGCTGGTGCGGGGGAGCCCCGGCGAGAGGCGGTGGCGCTCCGCAGCTTCTGCTTCCGCCGCTTGGCCAGGGGTGCGTTCTCCACGCTCTTCAGGAAGAAGCCCTCCCGCTTGCCCCGGTTGAACGCCTGGCAGAAAGGAAAGGGTGATCACATGCCCCCACTCCCCCCGACCCCGGCTTCCAGATCTGACTTTGACCCCCATTCCCAGACCCTGCCTCCAGCCGCCTAAGTCAAGGCCTAGGCCGACAGGGCCTTGGCCTCCAGACCGACCAGAGGCCGGATTTGCTTCACCTCCCCCGCCTTTTTTTTTTTTTTTTTTTTTTTTGACGGAGTCTTGCTCTGTCGCCCAGGCTGGAGTGCCGTTGTGCAATCTCAGCTCACTGCAACCTCGGCCTCCTGGGTTCAAGAGATTCTCCTGACTCAGCCTCTGAGTAGCTGGGATTACAGGCGCGCGCCACCACGCCCAGCTAATTTTTGTATTTTTAGTAGAGACGGGGTTTCACCATGTTGTTCAAGCGGGTCTCGAACTCCTGACCTCCTGATCCGCCCGCCTCAGCCTCCCAAAGCGTTGGGATTACAGGGGTGAGCCACCGCGCCCGGCCGCACCTCCCCTTTCTGCGCTCCAATGGCCCCGCCTCCCCAGACCCTACCTCTCGAGGCTCTGCCCACCCCTTCAACGGACCCCGCCCCTTACCATGAAGGTGGCGTTGAGACCCGAGCGCACTGCGGGCCCAGAGGACTCGAGCACGTCGGGCGTCCGGAGCGGGGGCGAGGAGCGCGCGCTGCCGTCTTGCAGCCACGAGCTGTCCCGCAGTCCCTCGAGCTTCAGCCGCTTGGCAGGGTCCACAGTCAGGAGCCCTGGAGGCGGGGCAAGGAAGTGTGGGAGGAGCCTGGTGTAGAGGCTGAGCCCCAAAGAGATGGTAACAGCTCCACTCTCCTCCCCTACCCATCTCCAACCAGGACACATGACCCAGTGACCATCTCTGTCCAGCGGGACCTCCCCAACCATGGTCTGTAACCTCCAGCTCCGCACCTCGGACCAGCTCCTTGGCTTCCTCGGATACGCCCTGCCAGGCCTCCCCGTCAAGGGAGAAGCGCCCTTCGCGGATTTTGCACATGATCTCAGCAGCCTGGCTCTGCCCGCCCTGGCCAGAGACCCCCTGGAAGGGGACCTGCCCCGACAGCATCATGTACTAGGAGGGGTGAAGGGAAGGTGAGACCGGCCCAGGCTGCGGGGCCGAGGCTGACCCCTCAGCTCCCACAGAACCACTCACCCTCCCCACTAGGAGCACTCCTGAGACCCACGCGTGGTGAACCCTGACTTCTAACCCCCAATACCCGGATGCTCCGACTCTAGCACCAGAGCGACCCCGCCTCTGTATTTGAATCACCCCGATCCCAGCCTCAGACGAAACCCAGCCGCCCCCACCAAGATGACCCCTATCCCCTCCCTCGTGCTGCTCCACATCAGGAAGACGCCAGAGCGACCCTGACCCCGCCTCGAGGACCGCGTCCCATACCAGAATGACGCCCAGGCTCCAAAGGTCGCAGGACTCGTCGTAGCCCTGCTGCGCCAGCAGCTCCGGGGCAGCGTACTGCAGCGTGAAGCAGGGCGTCTGCATGGGCACCCCGGGACTCTGCGGCCGCAGCCGCGCGAACCCGAAGTCGATGATCTTCACCGGGGCCCCGGGCGTGTCGTCGGCGTACAGGATGTTCTGCGAGGGCGGCGGGGTGGTGGTCAGAGGCAGCCCCGGACGCCACAGCCCCGCCCCGCCGCCGAGGCCGCTCGCCCACCTCCGGCTTGAGGTCGCGGTGCACCACGCCCGCCTCCTCGTGCATGAAGCTCACGGCCGACACGAGGCTGCGCAGGATCTGGCTCGCTTCCGACTCACTGAAGTGCCGCTTCTTGCGGATGTGCTCCAGCAGCTCCCCACCCCGCAGCAGCTCCAGAACCAGGTACGTGTGCAGCTGCGGGTGGCGTGGCGGGCCACGGTCACCACCTGCCCACCTGCCCACGGCGGCGGGCCCTCTCCCACCACCCAGGCCCGGTCCCCGGCCCTCGGGCCCTGCCCAAGTTCAAGCACCCCCTCCTCAAAATTCTTTTTCTTTTTTTTTTTTTTTTTGGAGACAGTCTTACTTTGTCGCCCAGGCTGGAGTGCAGTGGCACGATCTCGGCTCACTGTAACCTCTGCCTCCCGGGTTCAAGCGATTCTCATGCCTCAGCCTCCCAAGTAGCTGGGATTACAGGCTCATGCCACCGCGTCTGGCTAATTTTTGTATTTTTCGCGGTGTTCCCAGGCTGGTCTTGAACTCCTGACCTCATGTGATCAGCCCACCTCCACCTCCCAAAGTGCTGGGATCACAGGCGTGAGCCATCGCCCCCAGCCAAAGTCCCTTTTCTTGTCCATCCTCAGCTCCGCCTTCCTGTCCTTAGGCCCTACTCCCCTCAAATTCCACTTCCTGCGCCTCCCTGGTCCCTTCGGGCCCCGAATCAAACGCTAGGCCCCTCCCAATTTGCCCCTAGATCCCGCCCATAGTGCCCCCAAGCCCCGCCGCCTGCCCCTTTTCTCTCCGCCCTCCCCCAGCCGGAAGCCATCACCTGGTCGTGATGCACCTCATGCAGATTCACCACGTTGGGATGTGACTGGCACAGGCGCAGGGCAGCCACTTCGCGCTGCGTGTTCGCCTCCAGCCTGGGGGACGCAGCAGGAGTTACGGTCTCCGTGCTTCGGCCCCGCCCCCGGGACGGCGCTCTGCCACCCCACCCCTACCCACGCCTGGGCCCTCCCACCTGCGACTGAGGATCTTGACTGCGAACTCCTGGCCGCTCTGGCGCTGGCGGCAGCGGCGACACACAGAGAAGCTGCCCTGGCCCAGCGCAGGCTCCCGCAGGTCCAGCTCGTACTGCTGGAAGAAGGGCGAGTCCTGGAGGCGAAGGCGAAGGGGGCGTGTCAGAGGTCCCACCTGGTAGCCCCGCGGCCCCGCCACGCCCCATGTCGCAGAGGCTTGGGACCTCACCGAGCTCACGCTGCAGGCACCAGTTGGATCTAGGCCTAGAGTCCCCCCGGCCTAGGCCTCTCCTAAAACCAATTTCCCCCCAGCCCAGCCCAGCCCACCTGCATCATAGCGCTCCTGGCCACCGCTGCCCGACCTGGCGGGTCTCCAGCACCGGGCGCTTCCAGCACATCGGTCATCACCGCATTGTTGTGGTCGAAGAGGATGGAGGGTGCCACAAAGGAGTATCCCTGCAGGGCGGGAGTCGGGGGGATCGGCATGGGGGTTGGGGGTGCAGGTGAGGAGACTCTGGTGGGGAACCAGGCAGAGGCAAGACCCTGGACAAGGGGGCAGTGGCGGGTGTTCCAATTGCATCCTGGTATACATAGGATGTGTGGACACATTTTATTCCACCTGGTTTTATAATCACTTCGAGTCATGTCTGTCCCCACCAGCCTGTGACCCCAACTTTCTCATCAGAGTGACCACCTATTCCTCCCCAGGTGCCAAGGGCTGAAGGCCCGGAAAGGATCACTGAATGTATTCAAAGTGTGGCCTGAATTCACGCTTAGCCTATGACAATCCAACTCTATCCGCTGAGGAAAAAACCTTTATTCTTCCCTTTCAAGCCAGACTTTGGCTTCTTCTGCAAGGGGAGCTACTGAAGAAATGCAAAAAGAAACCAGAGTTAACTATTTGCTTTTCCTAAAGATCCATGTCCTGGCAATTTGAGGAGCTTTCAAGGGTCATTTTAATTGTGTGTTGCGGCCAGGCACGGTGGCTCATGCCTGTAATCCCAGCACTTTGGGAGGCTGAGGCAGGTAGATCACCTGAGGTCAGGAGTTTGAGACCAGCCTGACCAACATGGAGAAACCCCATCTCTACTAATAATACAAAAATTAGCCAGGCGTGGTGGCACATGCCTGTAATCCCAGCCACTCAGGAGGCTGAGGCACGTAGAATCGCTTGAACCCGGGAGGCAGAGGTTGCGGTGAGCCAATATCATGCCATTGCACTCTAGCCTGGGCAACAAGAGTGAAACTCCATCTCAAAAAAAATGATAATAATAATTATCCGGGTGTGGTGGCACTTGCCTATAGTCCTAGCTATTGGGCAGGCTGAGGTGGGAGGATCACTCAAGTCCAGGAGTTCAAGATTGCAGTGAGCCATGGTTGCCCAACTGCACTCCAGCCTGGGTGACAGAACAAGATCCTGTCTCTAAAAAAATTAATTAATTAATTTAAAAAATAATTTTAAAAATAAACTATGTGTCATTTTCTCCTAAAAATGTAGTACCCAGATCCGTACATGGAATATTTTAGGCACTCACTACACATTTTTGAATCGTTAAATGAATGAATGAAAGTATTTACCAATTCACGAGAAAGAACTTTCTCATGAGGGCTGTGAGACAATGGAATGGAATGTGGACATTCAAGCACAGAGTTGTCAATTCTAAGAGCTTCAGAGAAGGGATTTATCCAGTCATACTTGGTCTGTCTATTAAACAAACCATACTGGTTTATTTAGTGATAATGATATGATCATTATGGCAACATGATAAACTGCACAGAAGGAGGTGCTGTCCACAGAGGACTGCAGCACAGAGAAAGGGTAACTGACCCCCTGGGCCAGGTGAGCAGACAAGGAGGCCTAAAAGAGATGAGAAGCTTGCCAGGTAGACTGCTGTAGGGAATGTACTCCAGGTAGCAGGAATAGCACGTGCAAAGGCACAGAAGTGTATTCTGGAACCTCTGAGCAGTTCGATCATGCCCTCCAGAGCATCAAGTAGGAAAATGATGAGAACTGAGGCTAAGGTTCTAAGCAAGGACCACATCATGAAGGGCCTCAATGCCAAGCAAAGGGAGTTTGGACTTGTCCAAAAGGTGTAAGCTTCTAAAATTCAGTGGAGGGGGCTGGGCGTGGTGGTTCACGCCTCTAATCCCAGCACTTTGGGAGGCTGAGGTTGGCGGACCACAAGGTCAAAAGATCAAGACCATCCAGGCCAACATGGTGAAACCCTGTCTCTACTAAAAATACAAAAATTAGCTGGGCGTGGTGGCACTTGCCTGTAGTCTCAACTACTCAGGAGGCTGAGGCAGGAGAATCGCTTGAAGCCAGGAGGCGGAGATTGCAGTGAGCCGAGATCCAGCCACTGCACTCTAGCCTGGCGATAGACTGAGACTCCGTCTCAAAAAAATAAAAAATAAAAAGTCAGTGGAGGTGACCTGTCCCTCCAGGAGTATACCATGCTATGCCAAGGGTGTGCAAAGCCACAATATCAATATGTGTCTCCTCCTAGGTGTCCACATAAGCAGGTGAAGATCTCTTTTTTCTTTGTTTTGTTTTTTTTTGAGACAGAGTTTTACTCTGTCATCCAGCCTGGAATGCAGTGGTGTGATCTCAGCTCACTGCAACCTCCACCTCCCAGGTTCAAGCGATTCTCCCACCTCAGCCTCCCGAGTAGCTGGGATTACATGCACCCACTACCACATCCAGCTAATTTTTGTATTTTTAGTAGAGATGGGGTTTCACCATGTTGGCCAGGCTGGTCTTGAACTCCTGACCTGAGGTGATCTGCCCACGTCAGCCTCCCAAAGTGCTGGGATTACAGGTGTGAGCCACCTCACCCAGCTGCAAGTGAATAAATTTAAATAATATTTTTACATAACAATAAAGAGATGATGGAATATAAGGAAAATTAACAGAAGGTTTAAAGATAAATCATGGCCGGGCGCGGTGGCTCAAGCCTGTAATCCCAGCACTTTGGGAGGCCGAGACGGGCGGATCACAAGGTCAGAAGATCAAGACCATCCTGGCTAACACGGTGAAACCCCGTCTCTACTAAAAATACAAAAAAATTAGCCGGGCGTGGTAGTGGGCGCCTGTAGTCCCAGCTACTCGGGAGGCTGAGGCAGGAGAATGGCGTGAACCCAGGAGGCGGAGCTTGTAGTGAGCCTAGATCGCGCCACTGCACTCCAGCCTGGGTGACAGAGCAAAGACTCCGTCTCAAAAAAAAAAAAAAAAAAAGATAAATCATGAACTATCAAACACACAGCCTGCCCCGGTGGTCTCTGTGACTGACAACCCCAGGTCCCCTTTACGTGGAGACATCTAGGGGAGACGTTGAGTCCCAATCAGGACACAAGGCCTAGGCAGTGTCCTCAGGTCAGCCAGGGCTGAGGCAGACAGCGACATCTCAGCTCTCCTGCATCTGGGTTCTATGAGTTTATCCTCACCTGAAAGATGCGGGGGTCCCCAGGTGGGGGGCTGCCAGGGGGTGAGTAGACAGGCTCCAGCCGAGTGAATTCCTCTGCAAAGTTGCCCACATCCAGCTCTGAGCGGATTTGGGGCCGGAATGGGGCTGGAATCTTCCTGGCAGCCAGAGCAGCCCAATCTAGGCCCTGAGGGAAGGGAATCAGAGATTAGGTGTCAAAGGTCAGGAACGAGAAACTCCCTTCACTCAGCCCACCCTCACTGGGCAGTTCCTCCATGAGGCAAGGGCCCATCTGGCATTTGGGGTCGGCAGCTATTCCTTCTTCCTCCCTGGCTTCTCTCTCCCTCTGATAATACAATCCCTGTTCCCCTTAGAGAACCACCATTCCACCACACTTAGTCAGTTCTGGAACTTTTAATAGAATTGGTGTGAAAAGGTTGGGCGTGGTGGCTCATGCCTATAATCCCAGGATTTTGGGAGGCCGGGGAGGCTGAATCACCTGAGGTCAGGAGTTCAAGACCAGCCTGGTTAACACGGTGAAACCCCATCTCTACTAAAAATACAAAAAAAAAAATTAGCTGGGCATGGTGGTGCACACCTGTAATCCCAGCTACTTGGGAGGCTGAGGCAGGAGAATCGCTTGAACTCAGGAAGCAAAGGTTGCAGTGAGCCAAGATAGCGCCACTGCACTCCAGCCTGGGTAACGAGTGAAAACCCCGTTTCAAAAAAAAAAAAAGAGTTGGCGTGAAAAAACAAACAAATCTCTTTCTCCTACTGGACTTAAATCTAAAAGGATGTGGTCTGGAACTGCTGGGGACCCTGTCAGGGTTAGATGAAGTCCCCATGCAGAAAAGCAGAACCAAGGGACATAGTTTCAGCACCTGGACATGCTTAAGTCAGATCACTTTCCCTTGGCCTTTTCACTGATGGGAGCCAAAACATGCCCTTTTATGTTTAAGCTAATGTGGCAGAACCTGTGGATTGCCTGCTCAATATCCATTCTCCCTATCTTCCTTAGTACCATAGCCCCAGTTTTATTCCAGGAACCAATATACACAGTTAAAAGAATATTTTACAAACTTGCTTGCAGTTAGGGGTGACCAAAACTTATCAGCAAAAATTATTACGTAGGATTCCAGGGAAAGATCCTCAAGAGGGAGGTTGCTAGTTGGCAAGTGCCCGTTTTGCCCCTTCTCCTTCCTCCTGCTCCCTACCTAGGAGACAGCTTAGATGGCAAGAGCTCCAGCAACCATGTTGGACCATGAAGCAACCCCAGGGATAGAAGCTACTTGCTAAGAATTAAAAAAAAAAAAAAAAAAGAAGAGGAGTTTGGATTCCCGAAGACAACGTGGCACTGTGAAGACACCACGGCAGCCCTGGTCTGCTAATCTGGGCTTCTTTTATGTAAGAAGAAAAATAAGTAAGCCACTTATTTATCAGTAAGTATAATAAAAGGTTTACTTATAAGCAAACCTCTTAGGTCACTCTGTTCATTCTGATCTCTGTTGCTAGCACCAAACTTGATCCCAACGGATATCACCATTTTGAGTTGGACTTTTTGTCACTGTAGCCAAAGTGACTGACTCAAGTTGGAAGGCCCCAGTTCTACCACCAAGGACCTGAGCACTGCTATCACCAAAGAAGCTGTCCAAGAAAAGGCAGAAGGAGGTCAGGTGCGGTGGCTCACGTCTGTAATCCCAGCACTTTGGGAGACCAAGGTGGGCGGATCATGAGGCCAGGAGTTTGAAACCAACCTGGCCAACGTGGTGAATCCCTAACTCTACTAAAAATACAAAAATTAGCTGGCCACGATGGTGCGCACCTGTAATCCCAGCTACTCGGGAGGCTGAGGCAGGAGAATCACTTGAACCAGGGAGGCAGAGGTTGCAGTAAGCCGAGATCATGCCACTGCACTCTCGGCGATAGAGTGAGACTCTGTCTCCAAAAAAAAAAAAGAAAAAGAAAAGACAGAAGGAGGGAAAGACCCCTGCCACACATCAGGCCTTGAAGACCTTGGGGCCTCTCCTGTATTACTGGTCAACCCACTCCAGCATCTGGCGCAGCACCCAGCATAGGCGAAGGGTGGGCTTGAGGAATTCACTGAAAGAAACCAACACTGCTCAGATGCTTTCCCCGCCCCCAACTACCCACCCTGTGCAAAGGGACATCTTCACCTCAAAGACATAGATTCCTATCTAAGAAATCATCTCAGGCAGGCCCTCCCAGGGCTTGGAAGATTCAAAGAGATGGCACTCGAAGTATGAGTAACACAGTACCTGGCCCACAATAAGTGCCCAGAAATGGGGTGCTTTTGTTTAGATGTCAGACGAGTGGCAAATCTGATGCCTACACTTAAGCAGAAGACCATTAAGGACAGGCATTCAAGCCACCCAGCCTTGGGTTGAATCTGAGCTCCATCACTTCCCGGACAAAGTACTTAATTGTTTGGAGCCTCAGCTTCCTCATCTGTAAAGATGGGGACAAGAGGCCGGGCGCGGTGGCTCAAGCCTGTAATCCCTGCACTTTGGAAGGCCGAGACCGGCGGATCACGAGGTCAGGAGATCGAGGCCATCCTGGCTAACATGGTGAAACTCCGTCTCTACTAAAAAATACAAAAAACTAGCCGGGCGCGGTGGCGGGCGCCTGTAGTCCTGGCTACTCGGGAGGCTGAGGCAGGAGAATCGCTTGAACCCGGGAGGCGGAGCTTGCAGTGAGCTGAGATCTGGCCACTGCACTCCGGCCTGGGCGACAGAGCAAGACTCCGTCTCAAAAAAAAAAAAAGATGGGGACAAGAATCAAGGTGGTTGTCCCTTGTCCCCACAGCAGGGTGCTGTGGCTCACACCTGTAATCCCAGCACTTTGGGAGGCTGAGGCAGGTGGATCACTTGAGGTCAGGAGTTCGAGACCAGCCTGGCCAAAATGGTGAAACCCCGTCTCTACTAAAAATATAAAAATTAGCCACTCATGGTGGCATGTGCCTGTAATCCCAACTACTTGGGAGGCTGAGGCAGCAGGATCGCTTGAACTCGTGAAGTGGAGGTTGCAGTGAACTGAGATCGCACCACTGTACTCCAGCCCCAGAGACAAAGTGAAACTCCATCTAAAAAATAAGAATCAGGTAGTTGTGAGGGTGAAATGTGTTCATGTCTATAAAGGGCTGACACACAGTAGGTATTCACTGTTACAAAGTCCTGCTGGGCGATGACGCTGGCCAGGCCTAGCCCCTGAGTCAGAGCATTCTCACATGGCCAGATTCACTCTGCACTGTAACGTGTGCGCTCCTAACAAGTGAGCAAACACCCATGTGTGCTGACCAACTGTCCATCTGAATGACAGGCACACAGACTGCACAGGGACAGGGATAAAGAACAAAATGCCTGGGTGGGTGCTAAAAGCCATAAGTGTGGGTTTTAGTACTGATCTGGGCCAGCAGGAGATCTATCTAGAGCCAAGGTCTGTTCCCAGCTCAGCACCATTTACTGTGCCATCTGGGGCAGGTCACCTGCCTTCTCTGGGTCTGTCCAATGAAAGGACCAACCAATCCATTCTCAAATCCCTGAGAGTCCCAACAGCCAATGAACCTAGAATCCTTTCTTTCAGGAATGCATCTGCCAAGTTTCAGCGGGGATGGATGTGAAGAGAAACCTAGCTTACACACACTTGCTTTCTTTCTCTGGGGGGATTTCCAAATAAAGTGAAACTGGCCAGGCACAACCTCAACCTGGAACAGCAGCCCCACCTGGGTATGCACCAGGGGGTGTGGGGCCCTGAGTCAGGAGCCTCACCTGGAAGAAAGGGTGGTTCCGGACTTCCTGTGCCCCCTGGGGCCCCGCGCCCAATCGCTTCTTGGGATCCTTGCAAAGCAGCCGCTGCAGCAGGTCCTGCGCCACAGGCCCGATCCGAGGGGGGAAGGGAGGGGAGCACTTCAGGATCCGTCTGGGAGGATTGGGGGGGCGTCAGGGGCAGCAAGCCCCCCCCCACAGCGCTGCCCAGGCAGGTCCTGCAGCCCCCTGGCCGCCCTCCACGTCCAGCTCTACTCACCGAGACACCTCAGCCTGCGTGTTCCTCTCACCCTCCAGGGTGAAGGGCGAGGCCCCCGTCAGCAGCTCGAAGAGCAAGATGCCCAGGCTCCACCAGTCCACAGCCTGTGGGTGGAGCCAGGGTGAGAGCCTGCGTCTCCCCTGCCTCACACCCCCCCTTTCCACCTCCCCCAGCCCCACTTCCCTGCCAACCCACCTTGCCATGCCCCGCCTTGCTACGGATGATTTCCGGGGCCATGTACTCAATGGTGCCACAGAAGGAGAAGGTCCGCTCTTTCTGGGAGGGCAAGAGGTCCTGTTTAGATGGCCAAGCCTCTCCTGTGCTCCAGCGCCCCACAAGGCCCAGAGTAAGACTTGCTCAACTTGTGAGGTTGGAGAGTTGAGCTGTGGAAACTTCTTGGAGCTATTCACTTCTGCAGCCCCAGAATGCAGGCCCAGAGCAGGAAGAGGCAGGAAGGAGGATCGAATGGGGCACTACAGGCAGAGACAACCTCCACTCACCTCCTCCGTCAGGAACTCCTTGCTCAGCCCGAAGTCCGTGAGGACAATGTGGCCCTCGGAATCCAGCAGCACATTCTCCAGTTTCAGGTCTCGGTAAATGATGCCGAGCTGGTAGGAGCAAGAGGGGTGCTGAGGCCTCCTCTCCCAAACCCTCCCCAGCTCCTGCAGCTCCTGGCCCTGCTCAGGATAAGGAGACCCCCCACCCAGAGAAGGTCATCTGCCTGTAGAGGGGGGTCTCAGGGCAGAGCCACTGAATAAAAAAGGCCATTTAAGATATAAAGCAGGCCGGGCGCAGTGGCTCACGCCTGTAATCCCAGCACTTTGGGAGGCCGAGGCGAGTGGATCATGAGGTCAGGAGATCAAGACCATCCTGGCTAACATGGTGAAACCCCGTCTCTACTAAAAATAGAAAAAATAAACCGGGCGTGGTGGCGGGCGCCTGTAGTCCCAGCTACTTGGGAGGCTGAGGCAGGAGAATGGCCTGAACCCAGGAGGCAGAGCTTGCAGTGAGCCGAGATCACACCACTGCACTCCAGCCTGGGTGACAGAGTGAGACTCCGTCTCAAAAAAAAAAAAAAAAAAAGATATAAAGCAAAGAAGGAGGGCCCCGTGGGACAGGCCCCGAGGTCCCAGAGAGAGGAGAGTCTGCGTGAAGAGCCCCATTTCAAGGAGGCCTTTGGAGCCAGGCCATGAGGTTTCCATTTGAGGAAGTTCTGTGAATGTGGCCCTGAGTTCCCTGAAAAAGGAAAGCCCCTTCAAGGAGGTGCCAGGGGAGGGGACCCCAGCAGGCAGTGATGAGGCTTCTTGTAAGGGGTCCTGGGGAAGTAGCTCCAGTTCCCACCCAGCTCACCACTGGCCCCCCAGGAAGCCCAGGAGGAAGCCTGAGGCTGCCCTGCCTGCAGATTCCTTCGAAGGCCCAGACCCAGTTCCCATGGCAACAGCCTGTGACCAGGTCTTCACCCACCTTGTGCAGGTGTTCCAGGGCCAGCACGATCTCACCCCCATACACGCGCACCTCAGCCTCCTTGAAGTACTGGCGCTGGTAGAGGTGGGTGAACATCTCTCCGCCGCTCACATAGTCTGGGAGGTGCAGTGGAAGTTAGGAAGCAGCCCCGTCAGGTGGCCTCGCCTGCCCCCAGCCACACCACCCCCGTTGGGATGTGGCGTGCGCTCACCCAGGATGAGGTGCAGCTTGGCATCCGTCTGGAAAGCGTAGTGCAGCGTGACCAGGAAGGGCGCCTGGCGCACCAGCTCCAGCACGGAGCGCTCGGTGCGCGTGTGCTCCTGCGTCTTGGCGCGCTGCACCAGCGCCGCCTTGCGCAGCACCTTCATGGCGTACAGCTTCCCCGCGTCGTGCCCGCCCGCCTTCCGCACCAGGAACACCTTGCCGTAGGCTGTGGGAGCAGCGAGTGGGTGGAGGGTAGGCTGTGAGCGGGAGATTGGTGCAGGCTTGGGGGGTGGGGGCGATGCCAACCCAAGAGGGTGTGCAAATTAGGCGAAGGAGCTGGGGCAAGAGGCAGGTGTGCAAAAAGCTGGCAGAGCCTTCTAAGGAAAAGGTGTGCACACCCCTGGAGGGTGCCCAGCAAAACCAGGGAAAGGATGTGCAAACCAGGCTGGAGAGCATGCAACTCCAGGGGGCCTGCTTCGAGGCGTGGGGGCGGGGCATGTGCAAATCTGCGAGAGATCAGATGGATGTGAAAAGATGCCAGTGCAAGGAAGGGAGGCAGAGGTGTGCACCTGGCTGGGGAAGAGATGTGCAAACCAGCGCTGGGGCGTTTGCAAAATGTGGGAGGGGGATCCCATATTGAAAGAAAGGGAGGAGCTATGCAAATAACTTGAGAGGGGTGCAAGTCCCCCTCCCCAAGGTGTTGGCAAATCCAGGGGGGCATGCACGCACAGGACCGTGGAGGGAGGAGTGATGTCAACGTGGAGTGCCCTGGAAGTGGGCATGCAAACCCTGGCAAGGCAGGGCGGGGCAGGCAAGGCAGGCTGTGCCGGGAAAGGGTGGGGGGCCTGCTCAGTGGCCCAGGCCCAGGAGTGAGCAGGCAGAAGGTCAGGGGCCCCGCGTCTGGGACGCCTGCCCGGTGGATGGGGGTCCTCACCTCCCGTGCCCAGCACCTTGAGCAGCTCGAAGTTCTCCACGCTCACCTTCTCCTCGTGCCCGGTCAGGTTGGCTGTGGGCACAGGGGGTGAATGAACCCAGCCGGTCCATGACCCGTCCTGGCCCGCCCGGGGCAGCCGCAGTCAGGCCCCACACCCACCTTCAGTGATCCGCAGCTCCACGGCGCAGCTCTCATCCTCGTCTTCGTCCCCCATGGCGGGCGGGTCGCTGGGGCCCGCGCGGCTCGGGCTCCGGGCGGCGCCGGTTACATGGCGGCTCCGGCCGGGGCGGGCGCTTCCTGGTGCCGCCTCCGGGGCCGAGGCGGGCGCCGGCACCGCCTCCCGGCTCCCCGCCCTACGCGGCCTGAGTCAGGCGGCTGGAACGTGACAGCGCCGGGCTGCCGGTGGGCGGCCGGCTGGGGACGCCCTGTCTCCGGAGCCCCCCGGCCAGGCCTCAGGGCCGTGCGCTCCGGGACCTTACTTGACTCTCCGGGGAACTGGAAACACCCCGTGGGAGCCATCCCTGAGCCCGTGGGTAACCTGGAGCCTCTGGGGCATTTGCCCCCAAGACAGGGGTCTGCCTGGGAATGCCGGCTGCAGCCAGTGGCTGGGGGACACCAGGAGTCTGTGCCCCAAGATGGGGGGCGAGGTGCCTGGTGCTGGGCAGGCTGAGAAGGGGTCTGGATCCTAGAAGTCACTCAGCTCTCAGGCAGTGGGGCCTGCCCTACTCCACCTTCCTGGGGGTGGCCACCAGGGTCCCACTCCCGAGCGGACTGGCCTTTGCAAAGAGGAGCCTCATCACCAAGAGGGGGCTGGAGCCAAGCCTGGGACCCCATGGCAAGGAGGAGTGGCCAGTTTTCTGACCAGCTCTCTGTAGAGGGGGCCTGCAGAAGCACATCAGCCCCCAGCCACCATGCAGAGCCCACCAGGTGCCATGCACACCTCATGTGTGCTGCCCCTGTTGTCTCCTAACCTGATGCAGTACCCAGCTTAGAGCCCTGAGTAGGCCTCAAGAAGAGATGTCAGTGCCACACGGGGTTGCCCCCTCTCCCCATGAGGCCCAGGGCCCCTGCTGACTGGTCCTCCTGAGCCTCTGCTCCCTCTTCTTCTTCTTCTTGCCTTCCCCTTCCTGACCACCAATGGGGCCACCTAGCAAAGTGGGACAGCCATGAGGCCCCAGGCCCTGAGGCCGGTGGGGAGGGGCTCTCTGCTCCTCTGCCAGCTGGAGAGGCCAGGATGTCCACCCCACGCCGTGTCCTGTGAAGCCCTGGCTGAGAGGAGGAGGGACTCAGGCTGCTGCAGGTCACACCTGGGAGGCTGGTCGGGCTGCCCCTCCCAGCTCTGCATCCCCCAAGTTCAGGCTGCCTCATCTCAGCCCTGGGCAGCCCCACCCTCCCCTGGGCGGCCCCAGGTACCCTGACTCACATCCTGCACCCCAGCCTAATTGCCCCCCTTCTGAGGCATCATGCTAGAGGCCCTGGTCAGAGAGCCAGCGTCCCTCCCACCTCTCCTGGCAGCCCCTGGCATTAAGTGATGCCCCGCCAAGCTGTGAACTGCCCCCCACCCCTTAGCCCAGATCTTAGACTCCAATCCCTGCTGGCTACCCAGGATGTCATCCCCTCTCCACCTCACCAGGACATTCGGGCTTTGGCCAGCCAGACTGGCCAAGCCCCTGGAGAAAGGCTTGTGTCGCCCTGTCCAGGCAGGGGCCTTCTGCCCACAGACCCCTGCCAACCAGGAGGACTGGGGCGGCATGTGTTCCTGGTGCCCCGAGGTACCCAATGCAGCCAACAGACAGAGCAAGACTCAGAAGGCTGCAGTTCAGCTTTATTCTCATGCCCCTCATGTCCAGCTGAGGCTCAAGATCAGCCCAGGCCACAATCCCCCGGCAGTGGGACTCAGCTCCCTGCCTGGACTGGGCAGGGGGCTCTCTTGCCTACTCCTGCCAGCCTCCTTCAGCTGGGGGATCCCCCAGAGACCGCTGCCTCAGCGGGAGCCACCTGGAAGAGCCAGAATCCCGGCCTAGAGCCACTCGTGGGGACCAGCTGTCCCCCCTGTCCACACACTTGTCCCAGCTCCACCTCCGGGCCCCGGCACCGACCATGGAGGATCTCCAGGCCCAGGCCTCCTTGTCCAAGGACTCCCCTTGGGGGCCCTGGCTCCCTGAGCTCTTGGGCTGCCTGGGGCCCCCGCTGACACTCCAGCGGCAAGAGGGCTGCACTCCCGATCCTGCTGTCCCCATGGTGTCACTGGCTGAGGGATGGGGTGAGGGGACGTTTCTCCGGTTCCTGTACCTCGGGGCCTAGAGGGAAAGGCTCAGCTCAGACCCGCCTCCCTCAGGAGGACTCCCAGAGTCCCAGGAGGCCTACAGGCTCGAGCACCTTCTGCCCACCCCCGACCTGCCAATACCCACCGCTTCCAGCTGCACCATGCCTGCTCTTCCCTCAGCGGTTCCCTCTGCCCAGAATGGTGTTCTCAGGTGTGTCCACACGAAAAACTCTCCCCTCAAGTCTTTGCTCCAACTTCACCTCCTCTCTGAGGCCCACCCCAGCACCCAAGTTACTAAAACTCCAACTAGCCTGCCCAGAGTTCCTGAGCTCCTGACCCCTCCCCTGCTCTCCTTTCTTCCCAGAGCATTAGCGCCTCCTGATGGTCCATGGGGTGTAGGGCTGAGCTGCCCTGGGTGAGCTGAGCAGGTGAGATGGGGATGGCCTGTGACGTGCTTCAAAGATCTACTATGTTTTTTGTTTTTTTTGAGGCAGTCTCACTCTGTCACCAAGGCTGGAGTGCAATGGCGTGATCTTGGCTCACTGCACCCTCCGCCTCCCAGGTTCAAGTGATTCTCCTGCCTCAGTCCCCTAAGTAGGTAGGATTACAGGCATCCCATGCCTGACTAATTTTTGTATTTTTAGCAGAGACAGAGTTCCACCATGTTGGCTAGGCTGGTTTCTAACTTCTGGCCTCAAGTGATCTGCCTGCTTTGGCCTCCCAAACTGCCAAAGACTTACTATGAAAAAAATCACATCTGGCCAGGTGCAGTGGCTCACACCTATAATCCCAGCACTTTGGGAGGCCAAAGTGGGCAGATCATCTGAGGTCAAGAGTTCGAGACCAGCCTGACCAACATAGTGGAACCTCATCTCTACTAAAATAATAATAATACAAAATTAGCCAGGCGTGGTGGCCCATGCCTGTAATCCCAGCTACTCGAGAGGCTGAAGCAGGAGAATCGTTTGAACCTGGGAGGCGGAGGTTGCAGTGAGCCAAAGAGTGAAACTCCATCTCAAAAAAAAAAAAAGTCATGTCTAATAGCTCATTCATGATTTTTACACTGGCTACATGCTGAAATGGTAATAGTGTAGGCATACTGAGTTAAATGTTATTAAAATCCATTTTACCTGTCTCTTTTCACTTTTTCTGGTGAGCCTACTGGAAAAGTTAAAATTATCAGGTGGTTCACACCGTATTTCTAGTGGACAGGGCTGTTGTAGATAATAATTATTTTTAGGCAAATTGTTTAATACTATCTGCCTCCTCACACCAGAATGTTCCCTGCTGTGTCCCCTGCCAGCACGTCACCTGGCACTTGGTAAAGGATCATTGTCAAATGACAGAATGGATGAATGAGGTTCTGCCAGGGGTCCCAGGCAGGACAAAGAACGCTGCTCCTTCCTCAGGCTCCCACTCACCCTCTCGGTTGGCATCTGTTTCGTGCTCCTGGAGGGTCTCAGCGGAGTTCTCCCATCCCACACCAGGTCCTGGGAGGCACAAGGCAACCACTGGGCCCAGGGCCAGGGTGGAAGTGGACAGAGCTTGCAGGAGACACAGGGGACAAGAGGGAAGCCTCCTCCCCCAAGGAGCTGGTGGGTCCACAAAGAGTTGGGGGGCCGGCTGGGACAGTGACCCTTGTCCCTCACCTTTGCTGTGGGAGGTGGGTGCCCCCAGGGGCCCTGGACGGCGCTGTCGGAATCGTTGCCTAGGGGTGTCCCCAGGGCTGAATGACTCAGAGCTTCGGCCCACCGGGAACCTTGAGCTGAGTTTCCGCCGCTGCCCGCCTGCCAAGGTCTCATCCCGCAGGCAGAGGGAGCTCTGGGCCCGGCGCATGGGTGCCGGGGAAGGGAACCCTGCAAGAGGCACAGGCAGGGAGGGGGTCAGAGGAGGGGAGGGGGGCTGAGACTCATGCAGGGAGGGGGTCAGAGGAGGGGAGGGGGGCTGAGACTCATGCAGGGAGGAGGTCAGAGAAGGGAAAGGGGGGCTGAGGCTCATGCAGGAAGGGGGTCAGGGGAGGGGAAGGGGGCTGAGGCTCATGTAGGGAGGGGGTCAGAAGAGCAGTGGCCTGGGTGGAGTGGAGGGGCCAGTGGGTGAAGCTGCCCAGGGCCAGGGAGAGGAGGTACAGAGAGGGGGTAGGAGCCAGGCAAATGAGGGGGCAGCAGGACGCTGGCCCTGTGCTGGCCTTGACACTAACTCACTGCATGACCTTGGGCAAGGAGCTTCCCCTCCCGGGGCCTCAGTCTCCTCATCTGCAGTCTAGGATCAATGACCTCTCCCTAGAGTCCTCTGCACCTCCCAGATCCTGGGCTCCTCTGCAGATGGGGCAGGCTGGGTGGGGGATAGCACAGGCAGGAGAGAGGTGTGGGCCAAGGGTGACCCTGCAGGGCCCAGGGCAAAGAGCCCCTGGTGGCATCAGGGCAGGCTGAGCAGGCCTCAGGGAAGGCCAATGGGGTCATGCATGCAGGCCAGGCAGTGAGGCAGGTGCCAAGGTAGGGGCAGAGGATGTGGGGCAGGGACCATCCTGGCCACCTGACCCCCAGACCCACCTGTCCCATCTGCCTCCCTGCCCTCAGGAAGCTCCGTCTCCGGGGGGCCCCCCAGGCTCTCGGTGCTGCCAGCCCCATCGGCCCCCAGGCGCAGCCCCCCAGGGGGGCCCCCCTCCCGCCGGGGCCGCATCAGCCTCTTCACCTTGTCTGCCAGCCAGCTGCCCTTCCTGGGGGCAAGAGGGCACAAGACGGGATCAGGACAGGGAGGAGGGAGGGAGCAAAGGGTGTCCTGGGGATGGCAAAGGCCAGGTTGACCTTCATGGGGCCTGGACCTGAGCTGAGCCTGGGGTCAGAGGCCAGGGCAGGGGCAGAGGTTAGCAGGATGTCCAGCCTGAGGGAGGTGACAGGGCTGCTCACTTGGTCCGGGGCAGGGGCCCAGGCTCCAGCACGCGGTATTGGTCCATGATCTTCTCCACGAGCTTCTGCTTCTCTCGGCGCAGGGCATTAAGCTGTTCCCTGGCAGGAGTGAGAAGGGAGAGGTGGGTGTGAGGCCCAGGGAAGCCAAGGCAGTAGCAAGGCACAGGCTGCAGCGAGGACGCACTGGTCCCGTGCCACAGATCAGACTGACCTGGAAGGTCAGCTCCAACCCTGTCCCTAGGCCCTCACTGGGGGATCTCCCCAGGAACGCCCAAAGGGGATGCAGGCCCCACCCCGCTCCCAGTCGGCCCACTCACAGGTACTCCCGCTGCTCTCGGTGCAGGTGGTCCCGGCTCTCCAGGCTGCGCTCCAGGAGCTCCCTGTTCTCCCGGCTCAGGGCCTGCACTTCAGTCAGCAGCTGCCGGTTCTCCTCTTCCTGGGCACTCCGCAGCTGTGTCAATAGCTGGCAGGAGGGCAACATGGGTCAGGGGGTGGGGCCCAGCTCAGGACCACCTGGGTATAGGCTTCCTGCTCCCCCACACACACCCACACCCCCGCCGGCCCCCCAGCCACACCTCACACTGTGTGGTCAGCCGGCAGGCGCTCAGGTCCAGCTGCTGGTTGGACTCGCGCAGCTGCTGGCTCTGCATCTCCAGCTGTGCCCGCTCCAGCTCCAGCCGCGCCAGCCGGCCCCGTAGCTCCCCGCGTTCACCCTGAAGTTCACCCCGCTCCCGAGACACCTCTGCCAGCAGCAGCTGAGCCCTTGGGAGGCAAGGAGAGCTGTTTTCCAAGGGACCTGGGTCCTCAGTCCGAGTGCTGGCCAGAGGAGTTATGCCGGGGAGGGGAGGCCAGGCAGGACCCCACACCCCCAACCCACTTTCGGGATGGGGCCATTGAGAGCTGCTAGGGGCTGTGGCAGGGCCGGCACCTGTCGTGCTCGCTCTGAAGCCTCCGCAGCTCCTCCTCCAGGCCCCGCTGCCGATGCCCATCCTGCATCAGGCGTTCACGCTCTGCCAGTAGGGCCACCTCCTGTGCTTCCACGCTGGCCCGCTGGGCCTGCAGCTGCTCATGCCTGGGATGGACAAGGGGCTAAGAGGGCTGCGTGAACCTATGGCCACCACAAGCAGCCAGCTGGACTATCTGAGCCCAGAGGAGGTCTGTCACCTCCTAAGCATAGGTCCCCCAGGGAAAGCCATTGGGCAGAAAGCCATGCCAGGTGCCCACCACTCCCAACAGGTGAGCCCCACGGGGAGCCCAGCCCAGAAGTGTGGGGAGCACAACAGTGGCGGGGGGTATGACAGAGCGGAGGTGGAGGTGCTTCCTGATGGGAGTCAGACCTGCCAAGGGGAGTCTTCTCTGGCAGATAGGGGGTGCCAGGGGAGGAGCTGGGCATTTGGTGATGCTCACCTGCCCTGCAGCTCCCGGTGGGCCAACTCCAGTGCCCGCATGTTGGCCTTGAGGTCTCGGTGTCGCACCAGCAGTCCCTCTAGCTCGGCCTCCTGCCGCCGCTGCAGCTGTGCCAGGGCCTCGTGGTCCCGAAGCAGGGCCTGCTGCTGCCCGCGGGTCTCCTCCTGGGACCGCCGCGCCGACCGCACCTCCTCCTCCAGCACCTCCAGCTTCCGATGCAGCTCCTGGCCCTTAATCTCCAGCACAGACTTCTCAGCCTGGGATGGAGGAGGGAAGCAGAGGCTGCTGGGGAGGAACCCCTGGCTGGAAATCGGGTGAAGGGTCGGGGGCTAAGGGCAGAGGGTAGGGCCCAAGACAAGGAGAGAGCTGTGGAGGAGGCAGAGGGCTGGGGGCACAGGAGGCAGCACAAACCCCAGCCAGAGGCTGATGGTGAGCAGGGGAGAGGCGGCAGAGGCTGGCTGGGCCAGGCTGTCCAGGAGGGGCACAGGGCAGAATGGGACTAACGGCTCCCTGTGGAGGGGAGGGCTGGGACGGTGAGAGGGCAGGGGGACACAGGTGCAGATGTGGCGGCTGGCAGCAGGTAGGAGGAGACAGCGGCAGGGAGGATGGTGCACAATGGTGGCTGGGGTCAGAGAACAAGGATAAATGAAACTGTAGAAGAGGTGGGGCAGCTGGCTGGGAGCTGGGATAGAAAAAGGCCACAGGACGATCCAAAAGGGGCAGGAGGGGGCAGTATATGGGCAGGAATGGGCACCCAGGCGGCCACCCACCTGCAGGCGGCTGCTGTGCTCCTGCGCCCGCTGGCTCTGCAGCAGCAGCTCCTGGGCACGGCCCTGCAGGCTCCCCAGCTGCCCCTCCAGGTGCTGCAGCTGCCCCTGCAAAGCTGCCTTCTCTGCCACCAGTGTTGCATTCTGCCCAGAAGTGGGGGTTAGCGGTAGCCAGGTGGCGGGGGCACCCCCAGTGCCTGCCACAGGCCCACACTCACACTGCACAGGGCACCTCCCCAGGGCTCACACTGCACCAGGCACCCTCCCGCCCAGGACCCACTGTGGGTCCACACTCACACTGCGTTCCACCTCAATAAGTCGCACATTCTGGGTCTCCACCAGCCGAGGCTCCGCATGCTCTTTGGGCCCCAGCCCCGCGGGGCCCTGGCGCAGCTGCAAGGAGAGTCCCTGGGAAGTCACGCAGGGCAGTGGCTTGGGGATGCTGCAAGGACCTGCGCTTATGGGCCTGTCCTGCCAGCAGCATTTAGCCAGGGCCACCCTGCCCCAATCTCATGCCTTCCCTTGGATCCCACAAGTCCCTGCTCCTGGTTCCTGAAGCTCCACCATCTCCACCCTGCCCTTCTCAACTTCTCTCTGTCTGCGGCAGAGCCTTCTTCTCATAACACCTCTCCATCCCACTACTCCTCTAAGCCTCTTTGGTTTTCGGTTTTTGTTTTTGTTTTTGTTTTGAGACAGAGTCTCGCTCTGTAGCCCAGGCTGGAGTGCAGTGGTGTGATCTCAGCTCACTGCAACCTCTGCCTCCCGGATTCAAGCAATTCTCCTGCTTCAGCCTCCCGAGTAGCTGGGACTACAGATGTGGGCCACCTCGCCCAGCTAATTTTTGGGTTTTTTTGTTTTTGTTTTTTGTGGGTTTTTTTTGAGATGGAGTCTCACTCTGTCGCCCGGGCTGGAGTGCAGTGGTACGATCTCGGCTCACTACAACCTCTGCCTCCCGGGTTCAAGCAATTCCCCCGCCTCAGCCTCCCAAGTAGCTGGGACTACAGGCACCCGCCAACATGCCCAGCTAATTTTGTGTGTGTGTGTTTAGTAGAGATGGGGTTTCACAGTGTTCATCAGGTCTTGATCTCCTGACCTCGTGATCCATCTGCCTCGGCCTCCCAAAGTGCTGGGATTACAGGCTTGAGCCACCGCGCCTGGCCTGGTTTTTGTATTTTTAGTAGACATGGGGTTTCACCATATTGGTCACGCTGGTCTCGAACTCCTGACCTCAGGTGATCCACCCGCCTTGGCCTCCCAAAGTGCTGGGATTACAGGCGTGAGTTGCTGCGCGGGGCCTCCTCTAAGCCTGTGTTTCAACCCCACCTCCTCCACAAAACCTCCCCTGATTGACTCACATGCACCTGCTGGGTACCTTGCTGGGTAGCACCCTCCCAAGTCCCTGTGTGGCCTCCTCACAGCCCCTGGCACCTAGTTCTCGTCACCTGTTTTCTTGCCTCTATCCTACCTGGACTGTGAGCTCCCTGAGGATGGTAGCCTGGGATTAGGCCCCGCCATCCCACCCTCCGTATGGAGCCCACACACAGCCCAGGCATCAGAAACCATAACTGACTTCCTTGATGCCAAGCGCTGAGCTCCCTAGGCAGTGGGGCACCCCGGGTGAGAGAGGCGGAGCAGTCATCCACAGCAGAAGTTCTGTCCATGTGCAGAATGGGGAAAATGAGACCCCGGGTAAGTCGACACGGCCACCTGACTCCCAGCACAGTGCTCCCTCCAACAGGCCCCACATGGGGAGTGAGGCAAGTAGCTAGCCAAGAATCCAGGGGCAAGACCAGCAGCACACGCGACCCTGGCATCTGCTCATGGGATGGAGAGTGGGGTGGCATGGCCCCCAGCTCCCAGGCCATCAGGCATCACCTGGAACAGCTCCTCTTCCAGCTGCAGGGCCCTGGTCTTGAGCTCCATCAGCGCCTCCTCCTTGCTGGTCGCCGCTGCCTGCAGCTCAGCTTCCAGCCGCTGCTCCAAGCCCTGGTACCTGCCAGGAGAATCCTTGGCACCCAGCCCCACCCCACGCTCACCCCACCACACCCCTTGCCTCCCTCACTTTTCCCCTCAGCCCTGTCCCCACCTCTGGTGCTGGCTTTCCTGTTCTCGCAGAAATTCCTGGCGCTCCAGAGCTGCCTGCTCCAGTTCACGCTGCAGATGCTCCAGCCGGGCCCCTAGCTCCTTGCCCCGCACCACAGCTTTCTCCAGCTCCTGAGGACAGGCAGAGCAGACTCAGGGCAAGGGGGCAGGGGACAGCCAGAGACAGAGGCCTGAGAGTCAAGAGAGCTGCCTTTCTGTCCTTGACCTGCCATCCTGGGCAAGTATCGTTAGCCCTTTGGGCTCTACTTCCCCATCTATAAAATGGGAGCAAAGTCTGGTGCCCTCAAAATTGGGCATGAAAGAGTTGGGGTTCGTAAGCCTGGCAGGGCATGAGGAAGGCCCCTGGGCCGGGAGTCACTGACATATATTGGGCAAGTGCCGTCACCTCTCTGAGCCCACGGTTCTTCATGTGCGCAGTGAAAGGTGGACACGCCCTGTGGGCTGCCACTCCAGCCATGTGACAGCTAGACAGCTAGAGAGGCTCAGCAGAGGCGGGTATGGTGAGAGACCTTGGCTACAGGGAAAAGGTCACGGAGGACTGGCGGGACAGGAATTTGGGAGTTGACAGTGGGGGCTCGGGGGGTGGGGGAGCCAGGATGCTTCCAGCCAGTTGACCTGTGGCCTTTGGCAGTTGGGCTGCACCACTTTGGAAGGAGATGGGAGGCCCATTCTGGCCTGTGGGTCCCAGAGGGAAGGAGACCAAACCATTCTGCCACGTGGGGGGCCTAGAAGGATGAAGCTTCAGGGACAGCACCCATGACCAGTTGCCAGCCAAATCCTGCCTTGGAAGACAAGCCTACAAGCCTTGCCGCTGAAAACTACCTTCCTGGATTAATAACTGTACCTAGGCCTTGCCCGGGGGGCACTGCACCTCCTGACACCCTTGGCCACCACCTCTCCCTGAAAAACTACAAGTCCCATGAGGCACTGCTGCCTGTCTGGCTGGCAGCCACTAGCGCAAGTACTGGGGTAGGAGGCACAGTGACTAGAACCTCCCGCCCAGCCCCTGCCCTGCCCTCCTCCGGGCCCTGGCCACAGCCCTCCTAGGGCCCCCTCCCCCCAGCCTGGGAGGCTTCCCCACCCAGTGGACAACCTGAGAGGCTCCTGGTTCCCTGACCTCACCCTGGCCAGCCACCTTCTCCTGCTCCAACCAGGAAATCTCACAAAATTCTCCCTTTGTCCCCAGCTTCCCCCACCCTCTTAGTCCCTGGAGCCAGCTCTTCCAGCCCGCCAGCCCTACCCTACCTTCACTGCCTACCTGCTGGCATTCCCTCCCATGGAACAGGTCCATTCTAGGTGCCAGGCATTGCCCCAAGCTCCCTATGCTGATTATCTTACAGGATCCTGTGAGGCAGGTACAATTTTTTTTTTTTTTTTTTTTTTTTTTTGAGAAGGAGTCTTGCTCTGTCACCCAGACTGGACTGCAGTGGCACGATCTTGGCTCACTGCAACCTCTCCCTCCTGGGTTCAAGCAATTCTCCTGCCTCAGCCTCCCAAGTAGCTGGGGTTACAGGTGTGTGCCACCACACCCAACTAATTTTGTATTTTTAGTAGAGTCGGGTTTTCGCCGTGTTGGCCAGGCTTGTCTCAAACTCCTGACCTCTGGTCATCTGCCTGCCTCAGCCTCCCAAAGTGCTGGGATTACAGGTATGAGCCACCGTGCCCAGCCGAAGCAGGTACAATTTTTAGTCCAGTTTTACAGGCGAGAAAACTGAGACTCAGAGAGGTTAAGTAACTTGCCCCAAGCCACACAGCTAGAAAGTACGCAGGTCGCCGGGCCAGACAGCATCTCAGCCACACCCCACAGAGTGGACCCCAGAGACGGTCTCTCACCTTCCCTCACATTCACCAGAACCACCTTACCCTGGGCCTGTCTTGCACAACACCTGACCCCACATCTACCCAGCAGTGTGCTCCCCACCCCCCATCCTCATAAGGCGTCTCTGAGCAAATTACTCTTCCTCCCTGAATTTCAGTGTCCTCGTCTGTACAGAAATGGGACTGGAAACTGCCGTGCAGGAGGACTCAGTCCCTACCTGTGTTGCAATCTCACAGGTCCCCTAGCACTGGGGCCCACTGGCCCAAACACCCTTCCTGGCGCCTTTTCACATGCAGACCTGACCATTTTGCTCACTTTGCGCATTGGGGAGCCTTCAGTGGCTGCGCAGTACCCCCTGGCAAAAGCCCTAACCCCTTCCTTAGCTTGGAAGGAAGCTGAAGCCATGCCCAAACACTGGAGTGCTAGCTTCCTGGTCACTGCTGTGTGCCCAGAGCCTGGTACAGGGCCTGGCACCAAGAAGATGCCCATAAACATGTTTAAATGAATAAGTAAAAGTGTGTCAGCTGGGCGTGGTGGCTCACGCCTGTCATCCCAGCACTTTGGGAGGCCAAGGTGGGCGGATCACCTGAGGTCAAGAGATCAAGACCATCCTGGTCAACATGGTGAAACCCTGTCTCTACTAAAAATTTAAAAAATTAGCTGGGCATGGTGGCGCATGCCTGTAGTCCCAGCTACTCGGGAGGCTGAGGCAGGAAAGTCTCTTGAACCTGGGAGGTGGAGGTTGCAGTGAGCCAAGATCGCGCCTCCAGCCTGGTGACAGAGCGAGACTCCGTCTCAAAAAAAAAAAAAAAAAAGGAAACTAGCTGGGCCAATGTGATGAAACCCCGTCTCTACTAAAAATACAAAAATTAGCCAGGCATGGTGGTGTGTGCCTGTAGTCCCAGCTACTCGAGAGGCTGAGGCAGGAGAATCTCTTCAACTTGAGAGGCAGAGGTTGCAATGAGCCGAGATCGCCCCACTGCAGTCTAGCCTGGACAACAGAGTGAGACTCCGTCTCAAACAGAAAAAAGTGTCCAGTCCTTCTCTCACTCCCGCTCCCATGCTGCCCTAGTCAGCTTCCTCTGCCACTTACACCATGGCCACTGCCTCCTGATAACCCCAAGCTCCCCTGTCCACCAAGGTGACCCTCCTCAAACCTAGCCCCACACAGTTCTGTGCTGGCTTTCCCTGCCTGGGGAGGCAGGACCAATACATTCAAAGCTGGCCCTCATCTCCCCTTCCTCCTGAGCCCTGAGCATTCTTTTTCTGTTGTTGTTTCATTGGATGGTGTTTGTTTGTTTGTTTGTTTTGAGACAGAGTCTCGCTCTGTCGCCCAGGCTGGAGTACAGTGGCACAATCTCAGCTCACTGCAACCTCCGCGTCCCGGGTTCAAGGAATTCTCCTGCCTCAGCCTCCCAAGTAACTGAGATTACAGGTGCCTGCCACCACGCTGGGCTGATTTTTATATTTTTAGTAGAGATGGGGTTTCGCCATGTTGGCCAGGCTGTTATCGAACTCCTGACCTCAAGTAATCCACCCGCCTCAGCCTCCCAAAGTGCTGGGATTACAGGTGTGAGCCACCACACCTGGCCCCTGAGCGTCTTTAATGCCTTTGTCTTTGCACATGCCATTCCTTCTGGACAAAATATCCTCCCCACCTAGTGATATTGTGGTCACTCCTCCTAAAGCTTCCTTGCCTCCACTTAGGCATCAGCTCAGCCTCCCACGGGCTCTCGTAGCACTTGGCTCTGAATAACCAGTGCTTGAACACTTACAACATACCCTTGCCGGCATGAACCTTTACAGCTACTGTCTCCCGAGGTCCTGCCTAAGACAGGCCCAGCTGGCCAGGAATAGCACCTCTGTTTTACAGAAGGAGGACTGGAGTGGAGGTGAGTCGACTGCTGCAGCCAGACAGTCAAGATGTGCACCGGGCAATCTCACCCCCTCCCACAGTGCCCCATCACACAGTGGACATGGCTCTGTGCCCCAGGCCAGGCACACCTTTGGAAGGCAGGGTTGGTCTTGGCCTTTCTATCTCCAGCCCCAGCTTGGTGCTGGGCACCCACTGAACAGCTGCTGATGGAATCAGTAACTCCCAATAGCCTGGAACCCTGTTTCCCAACCCCGGCTGTGAGCCCCGACCTGACCTACCGCCTGGAGGGCCTCCTTCTCCCGGCGCTCCCTCTCAGCCTCCTCCAGGTGCTGGCGGCCCTCGTTCTCCAGCGCCTGCATCCGTTCCTCGGCGGCCTCCGACTGGGCCCGCAGCCTGGACCCCTCACGCTCCCACTGCCTCCGCTCCCGGCCCGCTGATGCCAGCGCCTCCACCAGCGCCTCCCGTTCCTGGGACGCAGCCTCCAGCTCCCGGCCAGCAGCCTCCACTGCCTCCCGCAGCCGGGCTTGCTCCCAGGCCTGGGCCTCTGCCTCCCGGTGGGCCTCGGCCTCTGCCCTTCGCGCTTGGGCCAGTTCCTTGGAGAGGCGGGCAGCCTCCATGTCTTGGGCCTCCAGCTTGCGGGCCTGGGCTTCCAGCTCAGCTCCAAGGGCCTCAGCCTTTCTCCTCAGCTCTGCCACCTCCTTCCTGAGCGCCTCCTGCTCTGCGACACCACTGGCCAGGCTCTCCCCCGTGACTGGGCCCTCCCAGGCCTGGACCTCAAGAGCCCCTTCTGACTTCTGCTGTGGTTTTTGCCAGGCTGGGTTCCCGACCATCCCCTCCAGCCTCTGGTCATGCTCTCTGGCCTCTGTTTGTCCCGTGGCCAGGTCCAGGCCCTGGTTGGGGCCCTCATGCTCCTCCAGCTGCACAGAGCTGGGCTCCGAAGGCCTTGGCTTGTGCTCAGGGTCCTCCTGTCTCAACCCCTGGGCCTCAGGCACCAACTCACCTTGGGGAGCCTCTCTTCCCTCGGTCTCTCCTCCCAGCAACTGCAGGGCCTGAATTTTGGTCCCTGGACCCTGAGGTGGGGCCACAGAGGCAGGGCTCTGGAGAGAGGATCTACAGCCAGCCTTCTCCGGGGACTCCTGTGTCTCCACAGGAGAGTCTGACTCTTGGGGGGACCAGTCTGAGGCCTGGGGGTCCACAGTAGCTGCCTGAAGGGGACTCTCTGCCTCCTGTGGGTCCGAATCAGGTGCCTGGGGACACTCAGCTGACCCCGTGAGCACTGAGTCTGATGCTGGGGAAGCCAAGTTCAAGGCCTGGGGGCCTCCATCCCTTGCCTTCTGAGCCAAGCCCTGGGGACTGTGGTCGGAGGCCGCAGGAGTCTGGGGAGCCTCCTCCAGCACCGGAAGCACAGGGTCCTCTCTCGGTGCCTCCAGCAGGGGGTGCTGAGGGAATAGGAGAGGGACAGTCAGGCGCAGGGAGGGACTAGGGGAAGGGCCAGCCAGGACCATGGGGAGGGGACTCACCTGGCCCCCTGGCTGCCCCTGAAGCACCTGAAGCAGCCCCCGAAGCTCCTGGTTCTCTCTCTCAAGGGTCCGAAGCCGCCCAGCCTCTGCCTCCCTCACCTCATCTTGCAGCGAGGGGGCTGCTCCCAGCAGGGGTGCTGAGGATGAGAGATGAGGTCAGGACTCCTCCCTTACTGCCTGGCTCCTCACATACACACCCCAGAGGCTTGGGGGAAGGGAGGAAGTCAGAGGCTCTCCCCAATACACCTGCTGGAAAGCACAGGCAGCCCCCACCCCAACCCCTCCACTGGGGTCCCTCACCCTCCCCAGGGGATCCTGGGGGCGGCTCCAAGCTCCGCTGAAGCTCCAGCTCCAGCTCCACATTCTCCTCAGCCAGCTGGTCGACCTGATGCCGCAGAGAGTCCAGTTCCTGGGGGGGAGGGGAGGGTCAGACAAGCTCTCCACACCATGGCCAGGCCGAGTGTGTAGGTCGGAGGGTCACTAGAGGTCACCAAGAGCAGAGGTTGCAGGAATCACTAGGGACCCCCAGGGAATCAATGGGGCCACGGGGTGATGGGGCAACCCAGCTGGGATCACTCTGGCGACCTCACCGCATGGGCCTCGCCCAGCCGGGTCCGCAGCAGCAGGTTCTCGCGCTGGGTCTCGTGCAGCCGGGCGCAGCGCTCTCGGGCAGCCTCCAGCTGCTCTTCCAGCAGCGCCTTGGAGGCCTCCAGCACCCCTGAGAGCACCCGCTCCTCCTGGTGGGAGAGCAGGGAGAACCGGTAGCCATGCAGCTCCCATGCACTCCAGGGCCTGAGGGTTCCAAACTCCTTCCCCTCGACCTGTCACAGACCCTGCCTCCCTCCCACACCCTGCACTCCATCAGTCTCTAGGCCCCGCCACTCTCTTCCATCTTCTCTCCGAGGTTTCTTCAGGTACTTTCTCCCCCACTCCTGGCCCCGCCCTTTGTGCAGGCCCCGCCCTTCTGTCCATGCCCCGCCCCTCCTCCCCAGGAACCGCCTTCCTTCCAAGGCTGCCTCTCCCCTCCACCTGACCCATCCTCCGGAGGCCCTTTTCTAGACGCCTCCTCCCTGAATTTGTCCTCACCCATTTCTCCACCCGTGACTGTCACCTCCAGAGAATCTGCCTCTCTCCCCTCGGGACCCAATCTCGCCCCTCCTCCTGGCCCGCCCCCTTGCGCACGCCCTGCCCCGCGGCCCCGCCTCCGCCTCACCTCCAGCTGGCTCTTGCAGGCCTCAGCCGCCTGCAGCCGCTCGCTGCAGCGCCGCAGCTCCTCCTGCAGGCGGGGCAGGCGGCCGGCCCGCTCCCGCAGCGCCTCTACCTCCTCGCGGTACAGCTCGGCCCGCTTGGCCTGTCCCGACAGCGCCTGGGCCTGGGCCAGACGGTGTGGAGCTGGGAACAGCCAGCCGCGGGCCGGAGGGATTAGGGACGGGAGGGAGCCGGGTTGGGAGGGAGGCATTAGGACCGGGTGCGAGGAGGTTAGGGAATGCCGCGGTGGCGAGGAGCATATGAGCGCACCTCCTGGCGGAGCCTTCTTATTTCGACCTCCAAACCCTGCACCTCGGCCTGGGAGTCTAGCAGCAACTCGGCCTTCTCTTCCCTGGAGGGAAGGGGAGGCTGGAGAGGGTCTGAGGGCCCACAACCCCCAGCCCTTCCCAAGCCTGGCCCCTCCTGTAGCCACCAGGGCTAGGGTCTCATCCAGGCTTAATCTGCCCCTCTCCACTCATTCCCCTTCCCAGGCTGCGCACACTCACAGCTCCTGCCGCAGACGCCGCAGCTGAGCCTTGGCGTTGGCCAGCTGCAGGGCCAGATGGTGCGAGGGGCCCTCGGCGGGAGCCCTAGAGGGAGCCTCAGGCCTCGAGCAGAGGGGTTCTCGCTCAAGCAGCAGTTCAGCCAGCCGCTGTAGGTCCGGGGTCAAGGGTCAGGACTAACTTATCCAATGCCTCTGCACATCGACCCCCAACCACAACACCAGACGTGGGGTTGTGGTCTGGGGTCTTGGGCCATCTGGTTGTGACAGCCCCGATGGCCCAAGACCTCAGACCACAACCCCATGCCTGGGCCCCAAACTTCCATCTCCCTTGCACAACCGGCCCCCTGATGGTCCTCCAGTTCCCCAGCCTGAGTCCACGATGCCCCTGCTGCCCCTACCTGGGCCCCCAGGTCACGCTCCCGCGCCAGCTTCGACAGTGTCCCCATCAGGCTCCGGGACAGCATCTCCAGCTCGGCAGGTGTCAGCTCCCCAGGCTCTGGCCCAGAGAGTGCCAGCACCACGCCGGTCCCCGGCTGGGTCACCTGGGGCGCAAGGAGAACAGTTCAGTGGAAGACGCGGTGCGGCAAGGGCGTCCCAGGCGCCATACCAGTCTGGGCTGCCGACCCGTCTCAATACCTCCTGGATGGCAGCGGCCAGCTCGCTCTGGACCTCGAGACTGAGGCCCTGGATGTGGCGGATGAAGAGTTCCCGGTGCTCACACTGAGGGGCAACAGGAAGGGGAGCTGGTGCAGGATCTCCCTCCTCTGCCGCCAAAGCTCGACCCTAGCCTTTCCTTCCCACCGCCAGCTCACCTGTACTGACGCTCCCAACAGTAGCCGAAGAACGCCTTCCAGCTGCTCCACCGCTTCTTCTGCAGGGCACATGCCACAAGGGGTTAACTGGGGCAGGGAAGGTAGAGTAGTGCGGGGCAGAGGCAGGAGGGGGTGGATGGGAAGAGCACCTGAGAGGGGGTCAAACCCCAATGTCTGGAGGTCTGGGGGTGGCGACAGGATCAGCAGCTGCAGCTCCTCCTGGAGGCAGAGGGGCAGACTATATGAGGGGCCTTCCCGAAGGGGCTCCCCTTCCCCTCCCGTCTTCGCCTTTCGCTCGAGACCCCTTACCTGGTAGAAGTCCCTCAGTCGGCTCCACAGGTGGTTCAGGTTCCACACTCGCCAGGCAGCAGGTCCGTCAAGACCTCTGAGCATCCGAGGCCCCCCTTGGGAGGTGGGGGCACTATGGGCAGGAGGTGGAATCGAGGACCCGCCTCCCGTCAACAGGCCCCGCCCATTGCCCATCAGGCTCCGCCCACCCACTTCCCCTCCCCTCGGATCCTTCCCCGCCACCTCCCCGGCCTGATGCCCCTTACATGATGCCCAGCACCCGGAGGAGCAGGGCCCCATCGCTGAGGCGCAGGAACCTCTTCTCCAGCCAAAGGGGCCGCTCTTCCGCCTCTTCCTCTTCTTCCCCCTCTGACTCCTCCGCCTCCCCGACCAGCCCGGCCAGTCCTAGCGCCTGTGAGGAGCCCAGAGGGGTCGGCTGACCAGCAGAGTGAACCCTGAGCCCCTCCGACGTGCCCCAGTGAGCCCAAGCACCCCTTCTCACCAGTCCTCTAAGTGCCTCTGGGCCCTCTTCCCTCACTACAGCCTCCCCCCACCATATCTCCATCCCCCACATTTGAACCCAACCCTCCCCCAGCCAGCTCCAACACCAGCCCCTGGCTGGGGCTCACTTCCCCTCCCCAACCCGCTGCCACCTGTCCCCTCACCCAGGTAGCCAGACTCCCACTCAGGAAGTCTCTGAGCCTGGGCGCCTTGCCCCCCTCCATGCCCGGGTCAGGGTGCCCGTCTCGCTGTGGCAGCTGCACCTGCCCTGAGAGGAAGAGGAAGTCCCCGAGTGGGGGATCCCGGGGCCAGCCACAGACACCCTGTGCAGCTTCCTTCTTCCGGGTGCAGGCGGGCCTGGGCAGTCTGAGTCCTACCTCAGCCCCCACCTCACCTCCCTGCATCCTCCCAGCATCTCCGCAGGGCTAGCCCAGAGGTCGCGGTGGAAGGCCCACAGCTCCCCTGGCTCCATGGACAGTGGCAGAACAGCGCTTCACCTCTCTGGGCCTTGTTTTCTCAAACTGAAACTGGAGAGGATGACCCCAGCCTGGGGCCTCAAAAGGGCTCTGGGCCTTGCATGGTGAGTCTGGGCACCCACACACCCATCTTCCCAAATGCCAGGCCTCACTCACTACAGTGTCCTTTCTTTTCCCTTCAGTGCTTCTCAAACTTATCCAAACCACATCCCCAGCCTGAGAGGTCTGCTTCAGATGCTCCTCCAAGAAGCCTCCTCTGAACCCCAGACAGAAGGGAGAGCATCACTCCTGTGACCTCACCCCAGCCCATCCTCTATACACTCGAGACTGTTGTAGCCGTACTAGGTGCTATGAAGGAGAGGGGATCTGACCTTGGCAGGATGATCAGGGAAGGCATCCTGGAGGAGGCATGAGATCAGGGATGGCTGGCTTAACAGAGCAAAGTGGAAAGGAAGGGAGGGTATTCCAGGCAGCAGGAACAGAATGTGCAACTGCTGTGAGGCAGCTGGAAGTATGGTCAGCATAAAGATTGGAAATTATGCACGTTTTATCTATTCCAAGATGCTTAATGTTCACATTTCACTTTTTTATTTTTTTTTAAGAGACAGAGTCTCAATCTGTGACTTAAACTGGAGTGCAGTTACAAGATCACAACTCACTGTAACTTCAACCTCCTGGGCTTAAGCAATCCTCCTACTTCAGCCTCCTGAGTACTGGGACTACAGGTATGTGCCACCACACCTGGCTAATTCTTTTGCTTGTATTTTGTAGAGACAGAGTCTCGCTATGTTGGCTGGGCTGGTCTCGAGCTCCTAGGCTCAAGTGATCCTTCCGCCTTGGCCTCCTGAAGTGCTGAGATGACAGGGCGTGAGCTGCCACACGCAGTCCCCATTCTACATCTCTGAAGTGAGTTTACCTGGTACAGTTGCTGTCTGGCTAACTGCAGTCCCAACATCACTGTCAGGACCCACGCCTCAAAAGCGCCAGCATCAAATCCTTCAGAAGAATGTCAGCAGCTTGGAAGAAATCCTAGAGCAAGTGGAGCCCTTTTTAGCCCTGGGACCCAAATGGTGGGAATCCCCAGGGGAAGGGAACCAGGCTTGTCAGTGTGTCAGTGACACTCCCTTTTTTTTGTTTGTTTATTTGAGACGGAGTCTCACTGTCTCCCAGGCTGGAGTGCAGTGGCATGATCTCGGCTCACTGCAAGCTCCGCCTCCCGGGTTCACGCCATTCTCCAGCCTCAGCCTCCCAAGTAGCTAGGCACCCGCCACCATGCCCGGCTGATTTTTTGTACTTTTAGTAAAGACGGGATTTCACCGTGTTAGCCAGGATGGTCTCGATCTCCTGACCTCGTGATCCGCCCACCTCAGCCTCCCAAAGTGCTGAGATTACAGGCGTGAGCCACCACGTGCAGCTTTTTTTTTTTTTTTTTTTTTTTTTTTTTTTTTTTTTTTGAGACAGAGTCTTGCTCTGCCTGTCACCCAGGCTGGAGTGCAGTGGTGCAATCAATCTCGGGTCACTGCAACCTCCGTCTCCCAGGTTCAAGCGATTCTCCTGCCTCAGTCACTCAAGTAGCTGGGATTACAGGCACCTGCCACCACACCCAGATACTTTTTTGTATTTTTAATACAGACGGGGTTTCACCATGTTGGCCAGGCTGGTCTCGAACTCCTGACCTCAGGCAGTCCGTCCGCCTCGGCCTCCCAAAGTGCTGGGATTACAGGGGTGAGCCACCATGCCTGGTCTGTCAGTGACACTCCCAAAGCAGAGTGAAAAGTCGGCTCCATTTCCTCTGCACAGTTGCAAAGCTGGCTTAAGAGTTCCTGGCTGTTTTATGGCATGTTTGGAGCAGTACTGCTCTCCGTAGAACTCTCCAGGGCTCAGAGAAGGAGGTGGCAGGGAGACACAGACATCACGACTCAGACCAAAAATGATTCACACGAGTCGGACTGTAAATGTGAAGGAGTTTTCTGAACACGGTAACCAATTTATTTTGCTTCTATTATCCTTTTTATGTGTACATGAGAATTATATATGATGAGAATCTACATTTAAGTCAAACAGAGCTCTTTCGGGAAATATAAAAGAAAAATTCTAGTGATGAAAGAACCTTGGGACATTGTTAACTGGCAGCATTCTTTTCTCTTAGTGACATTTTTATAATCGATGACATCTTAGCTTTTTTGTTTTTTGTTTTGAGACGGGATCTCTGTTACCCAGGCTGGAGTGCAATGATGCAATCACAACTCACTGCAGCCTCAGCCTCCCTGGCTCAAGGGATCCTCCCACCTCATCCTCCTCAGTATCTGGGACCACAGACATCCACCATCCACCCAACTAACTTTTGTATTTTTTGTACAAATGGGGTTTCACCATGTTGCCCAGGCTGGTCTTGAACTCCTGGTCTCAAGCAATCTGCTTGCCTTGACCTCCCAAAGTGCTGGGATTGCAGGCGTGCACCACCACGTCTGGTCAACATCTTATATTTGATGAAATATGGCATAATAATGACATCATAACAAACATGGGCTTCCCTTGAGCTAGGCATGGTTATAAGTGCTTTACACTTACTAACTTGTTGGCTCTGGACTAGTCTATGAAATAAGGACTATGGATTATCTCCATTTTATAGAGGAGGAAACAGAGAGGTTAAGTAACTTGCCTAAGGTCACACAGCTTTTAAGCGGCAAAGCCAACTAAAAGAAGGCAGTGGGGCAAGAGTGCAAGGCACAAGGGGCACCCATGGTCAAGGTGAGCTGGGCTTGACCAGCCCACAGGAAACCACACCGGATTAGTAGCAGAGAAGCACAGCCAGCTGTTCAGCCCTTTTGAAATTCCTCTGGAAATGGGAGTGATCCTCTCACAGAGTTGTTGCCAGAATTCCAGGCGCTGATGCCCAGCGCAAGCCTTCATTAAATATGCCTGGGGTGATTATTATCATTAATTAATTAATTAATTTTTATTTATTTATTTATTTATTTATTTATTTATTTTGAGATGGAGTCTCGCCCTATCACCCAGGCTGGAGTGCAGTGGAGCAATCTCGGCTCACTGCAACCTCTATCTCCTGGGTTCAAGCGATTCTTCTGCCTCAGCTCCCCACAGAGCTGGGATTACAGGCATGCGCCACCGTGCCTGGCTAATTTTTGTATTTTTTTTAGTAGAGATAAGGTTTCATCATGTTGGCCAGGCTGGTCTCAAACTCCTGACCTTAGGTGATCTACCCACCTCAGCCTCTCAAAGTGCTGGGATTACAGGTGTGAGCTACCACACCCAGCCTGATTATTATCTTTAGTATTAATAATATCAAGGATTAAGGCCAGGCTCGGTGGCTCACACCTATAATCCCAGCAGTTTGGGAGGCTGAGGTGGGTGGATCACCTGAGGTCCGGAGTTCGAGACCAGCCTGACCAACATGGAGAAACCCCGTCTCTACTAAAAATACAAAACTAGCCGGGCATGGTGGCTTATGCCTCTCAACCCAGCTACTCGGGAGGCTGAAGCAGGAGAATCGCTTGAACCCAGGAGGCAGAGGTTGTGGTGATCTGAAATCACGCCATTGCACTCCAGCCTGCAACAAGAGCAAAACTCCATCTCAAAAAAAAAAAAAAAAAAAGGGAGAGAAAGAGATCACGTCCTTTGCGGGGCATGGATGGAGCTGGAGGCCATTATTCTTAGCAAACTTATATGTAGGAACAGGAAACCAAACACCGCATGTTGTCCCTCATAAGTGGGAGTTAAATGATGAGAACACATGGACACAAAGACGGGAACAACACACACTGGTGCCTACTTGAGGGTGGAGGGTGGGAGGAGGGAGAGGAGCAGGAAAAATAACTATTGGGTACTGGGCTTAATACCTGGGTAACAAAATAATCTGTACAACCAACCCCCGTGGCATGAGTTTTCCTATATAACAAAGCTGCACGTGTGCCCTTTAACCTAAAAATGTAAGGTTTTTTTTTAATTCTATACCCGGCCAGGCACAGTGGCTCACACCTGTAATCCCTGCACTGTGGGAGGCCGAGGTGGGCAGATCACCTGAGGTCAGGAGTTTGAGACCAGCCTGGCCAATATGGTGAAACCCCGTCTCTACTAAAAATACAAAAATTAGCCAGGCATGATGGTGATGGGTGCCTGTAGTCCCTGGGGAGACTGAGGCATGAGAATTGCTTGAACTCAGAGGAGGAGACTGCAGTGAGCCGAGACCAGGTCACTACATTCCAGCCTGGGAAACGAGTGAAACTCTGTCTCAAAAAAAAAAAAAAAAAAAATCTATACTGAATTAAAAATACTAACCCTTCCTGAATTTTTATTTTATTTTATTTTACTCTTTTTGGGGGGAGACTGAGTCTTACTCTATTGCCCAGGCTGGAGTACAGTGGTGTGATCTCAGCTTACTGCAGCCTCCACCTCTGGGTTCAAGCAATTCTAATGCCTCAGCCTCCCCAGGGACTACAGGCACCCATCACCACCACGCCTGGCTAATTTTTTATTTTTTGTAGAGATAGGGTTTTCACCATATTGCCCAGGCTGGTCTCAAAACTCCTGACCTCAAGTGACTCAGCCTCCCAATGTTCTGCGATTACAGGCATGAGCCACACCTGACCTAACCCTTCCTGAATTTTAATAAATTATTTTATAAGATTAAAATAATAATAATATCAAGCATCTGCCCACTCGGCAAAGCTTGTTCCTATTTGCATGCCCACCCACTCACAGGCATCCCTCAGGAGCACCTGTGCTGTGTGTGCCCAGCATCTCCCTCAGGGTTAGCCAAGTGTGGTGACAAGGGCTCACCTCCTGGTGACTGAGGGCCTCTGTCTTGCTCAACATCTGAGTCACACCCTTCCTCGGGCCTCTGGGGCAGGGCTGTGTCTCTATTGCTTTCACATTCTGTCACTCCAGACAAGCCTGGCTGCACCTCCATCTGGTTATCTGACTCGACTCAGCTGAGTCAGGCAGAGAGAGTCTGCGGGGAGGAGAGGGAGGCCGAAGAGCGGCTTCGCTCATCAGCTGACACTGAGATCCGGGGATTCCAAGGCTCAATTAGGTGTTCAGGGGTGTTCTTTAAAGGGTGGAAGTGGTCCCTTTACTTTGGACTTTTCCCTTAAAATTATTTTCAGATACATGCACATGATCAAAAATGTCAAGAATGAGACTGGGCGTGGTGGCTCATGCCTGTAATCCAAGCATCTTGGGAGGCCGAGGCAGGAGGATCACTTGAGCCTGGAGACCAGCCTGGACAATACAGCAATACCCCATCTGTGCAAAAAACTAAAAAATTAACTGGGCATGGTGGTGCATGCCTATGGTCCCAACTACTCGGGAGGCTGAGGTGGGAGGATCCCTTGAGCCAGGAAGGTCAAGGCTGCAGTGAGTTGTGATCACATCACTGCACTCCAACTTGGGTGACAGAGCAAGATCCTGTCTCAAGAAAAAAAAACAATGTCAGCCAGGCGCGGTGGCTCACACCTGTAATCCCAGCACTTTGGGAGGCCAAGGCGGGCAGATCACCTGAGGCCAGGAGTTTGAGACCAGCCTGACCAACATAGAGAAACCCTGTCTCTACTAAAAATACAAAAATCAGGCATGGTGGCGCATGCTTGTAATCCCAGCTACTCGGGAGCCTGAGGCAGGAGAATCACTTGAACCCAGGAGGCAGAGGTTGCAGTGAGCCGAGATAGTGCCATTGCATTCCAGCCTGGGCAACAAGAGTGAAACTCCATCTCAAAAAAGAAAAAGAAAAACAATGTCAAGAGTACATCGAGGCCGGACGCCATGGCACACGCCTGTAATCCCAGCACTTTGGGAAGCTGAGGCAGGCAGATGACCTAAGGTCAGGAGTTCGAGACCAGTCTGGCCAACATGGAGAAACCCCGTTTCTGCTAAAAAAAATAATACAAAAATTAGCCAGGCGTGATGGCAGGCGCCTACATGTAATCTCAGGCAGGAAGCTGAGGCATGAGAATCGCTTGAACCTGGGAGTTGGAGGTTGCAGTGAGCCGCGATTACTCCCCTGCATTCCAGCCTGGAGGATAAAGCAAGACTCTGTCTCCAAAAAAAAAAATAAAGCACATAAGAGTATAGAGAAAAAAATTGTCTCCCATCCCTTCACCGGGTCCCCATCCCCTGTCCAAAGGCAATTTCTTGTGTCCTTCCTGAGGATATAAATGGCTGCATGTGTGAGCTTGTAACAAGTGGCTGCAACCACATATACAGCCACACACCTTCCTTGCTTCACAATATATTTTGCAGTCCATTTCATTTCTGTTCAGAACCTTGACCTTTTTAACAGCTGTGTAGTATTTTACCGCCTTGCTATCTCGTCATCATTTAAATAGCCTTCTGCTGACAGATATTTTAAATGTTTGCGTATTTTGCTATGACTACAGTGGCATAATGACTGGCTTTCTCAGATATCTCTTCCTTGCAGCTTTTAAGGGAGCTCAGTGTCAGCTGGGCACGGTGGCTCATGCCTGTATCCCAGCACTTTGGGACGCCGGAGCAGGTGGATCATTTGAGGTCAGGAGTTTGAGACCAGCCTAGTCAACCTGGTGAAACCCTGCCTCTACTGAAAATACAAAAATTAGCCGGGCATGGTGGTACACACCTATAATCCCAGCTACTCTGGAGGCTGAGGCAGAAGAATTGCTTGAATCCGGGAGGCGGAAGTTCCAGTGAGCCAAGATCGTGCCACTGCACTCTAACCTTGGCAACAGAGCGAGACTGTCTCAAAAAAAAAAAAAAAAAAGGGTAGTGGGGGAGGGCTTATTGTCCACTGCTGCCCAGCATGAGGACCCCAGAGGTGGACAAGAAGCTGAGAAAGACAGACAGAGGGACAGCACAGTCAACCTCTGTTTCCTCCCCAGGGAATCGGCTTCTCATCCACGCAGGCGGGGCTGGGAAGGACTCCATCTCCCAGTCCTCTTTTAGGCTCTAATTTTTGGGGTTTTTTTGTTTTATTTTGGTTTTTGAGACGGAGTTTCGCTCTCGTCACCCAGGTTGGAGTGCAATGGCGCAATCTTGGCTCACTGCAACCTCTGCCTCCCACGTTCAAGTGATTCTCCTGTCTCAGCCTCCCGAGTAGCTGGGATTACAGGCATGTGCCCCCACGCCCGGCTAATTTTTGTATTTTTAGTAGAGACAGGGGTTTCACCGTGTTGGCCAGGCTGGTCTGGAGCTCCTGACCTCAGGTGATGCACCTGCTTCAGCTTCCCAAAGTGCTGGGATTACAGGTGTGAGCCACCGCACCTGGCCTGGGTTCGAATTTTTAGCTAGCTCTGGTTCAGTCTCAAAGGCTAGAAGCAGGAGGACTCTGGGATTTGGGTGGAAGGGGAAGCCAGGGAGGCCAGGGCAGGTTGGGGCCCAGATCCAGCAAGAGCCCTGAGCCAACCAGAGGCAGGTCAGAGTGAGGCTTTCTCCCTGCTGGAGGCAGCCCTGGAGCTCCGCCTGGCACCCCAGCGGCCTGGCTGGGGCCCAGCTCTGTAAGTACGTGATTCAAGGCCCCAGGCTCAAAAAACAAAACACAGCCTCCAAAGCCTTCTGGGCAGCTGACCCGCTGGTGCTAGGTCTTCAGGGTACCCCTCCTCCCCACCCAAGTGTCTGAGAAAGGGTCGTCTCCCCACCCACCACTTGAGGGTGAAATAGTGGAGCCAGAGTTAGCAGTAATGCCCAAGGGAGTGGTCCCAAAGAGCTACCGAGGTGACAGGAAGCCGTGGGAAGCCAGAGCCAGGAAGGGTGGGGCCCAGGGCCATCTGCCCAGTGCCCGTCCAGGTGCCCCGTGACTCAGAGTGCAGCCTGCAGGGCCTGGGGTCACACAACTGTAGAGTGAGGTCCAGCCCCACCCCACTACCTGACACCAGGCGGGCTCACCCTTCCTCTCCTCCCCGGGCACTCCCATGCTCCAGGGGGGCACTTGCTGTGCCTCGCCCTGTGCCTCCAAGCCATGCTGGGTTCAGGCTCGAATCCTCCTCCAGGGGGCATCCACCCAGCACTCAAGGAGTCATTCAGACACTGCCTGGCTCTCGGCCATGCCCGGCTTAAAGCTCTCCAGTGGCTTCTCCCTGTGCTTTGACTCAGCGACTCACCATGACCTTCAAGGCCCTGGAGAGGGGCCCCCTCACCACCCTGACCTCATCCTTCCTCCTCCCCTCTACTCTGGCCACGCTGGTTCCTCAATCGCTCTGCTCCACTCGGCACCTTTGCATCATTGACCGCTCGGCCTGGAGCTCAAAATATCTGAGTCACACCCTCCCCAACTCCCCACACACATTCACACATGCTCACACACTCACACGCACATTCACACATGGTCACACGTATGCACATTCACACATGCTCACATACACGCACATTCACACTTGTTCTCACACACACACACACATTCACACATGCTCACACACACATTCACACATTCACACATGGTCACACACATGCACATTCACACATGCTCACACACACATTCACACATTCACACATGGTCACACACATGCACATTCACACATGCTCACACACGCACATTCACACACGCTCACACACTCATATGCACATTCACAATGCTCACACACACGCACATTCACACATGCTCACACACTCATATGCACATTCACAATGCTCACACACACGCACATTCACACATGCTCACACACATGCACATTCACACACGCTCACACACTCACATGCACATTCACACATGCTCACACACTCCCACATTCACAATGCTCACACACGTGCACAGTCACACATGTTCACACACACACATTCACATATATTCACACACACACATTCACATATACACATGCTCATTCACACATACACACATTCACACATGCTTACACACCCACATCACACATGGTCACACACATTCACTTTCACACACATGCACATTCACATGCTCACACACATTCACATGCTCACACATTCACACATGCTCACATACGCACATTCACACATGCTCATACATTCATACATGCTCACACACACGCACATTCACATATGCTCACACATGCTCACACACACACATACACATGCTCACACATTCACACATGCTCACACACACACAGATGCTCACACATTCACACATGCTCACACACACATGCACATGCTCACACACGCACATTCACACATGCTCACATTCACACATGCTCACATTCACACATGCTCACACACGCACATTCACACATGCTCACATTCACACATGCTCACACACGCACATTCACACATGCTCACACACGCACATTCACGCATGCTCACACACACACATTCACTCATGGTCACACACACATTCACACATGCTCACACACTCGCACATTCACATATACACACACATATTCACACATGCTCACACACACTCAGACACACTCGCACACCCATACGCTCACACACACTTGCATGGTCACATACACACTTGCTCATTCACACATGCTTGCACGCTCACACACATTCACACACTAACAGTCACACACACAGTCACACACAGTCACACATACATGCTCACACTCACACACAAGCATGCTCTCACATGCATTCACACTCATACTCACATGCACACACACCACACACACACACACACACACACACACCCTTTCCAAGACTGGCCCTTTATCCCATACTGGTCTCTCAACTGTCCATTTCTCAGAAAAGTCCTTTCATGACCTGGCATAGTAGCTCACACCTGTAATCCCAGCACTTTATGAGTCTGAGGCAAGAGGATCGCTTGAGCCCAGGGGTTCAAGACCAACTTGGGCAACATGGTGAGACCTCATCTCTACAAAAAAATCCAAAAATTAGCCTCACATGATGGAGCACACCTGTTGTCCCAGCAACAAGGGAGGTTGAGGCAGAAGGATCACTTGAGCCCAGGAGTTCAAGGCTGCAGTGAGCTGTGATCACACCACTGCACTCCAGCCTGGGTGACAAAGTAAGACCCTGTCTCAAAAAAAAAAAAAGAAAAGAAAAAAGAAAGCCAGGCGCGGTGGCTCACGCCTGTAATCCCAGCACTTTGGGAGGCCGAGGCGGGTGGATCACGAGTTCAGGAGATCGAGACCATCCTGGCTAACACAGTGAAACCTTGTCTCTACTAAAAATACAAAAAATTAGCCGGGTGTGGTGGCGGGCGCCTGTAGTCCCAGCTACTCAGGAGGCTGAGGCAGGAGAATGGCCAGAACCCGGGAGGCAGAGCTTGCAGTGAGCCGAGATCGTGTCACTGCACTCCAGCCTGGGTGACAGAGCGAGACTCCGTCTCAAAAAAAAAAAAAAAAAAGAAAAGAAAGAGAGAAAAGAACAGTCCTTTCTCTTGTAAAGCAGCCCCCATCTTCTTCCCACAGCAGGGTTCCACTCTGTGGCCACCCAGCACCTTCGCGTGCTTGCTTTGCCTGCTCCCCTCTCAAGTGGAAGCCATCAGAGGCTCACCCATGACTGCAGTGCAGACAGCGCAGTGCTGAGCCCACTGGGTCCATGGGAGCACCGACGTCCACTGCCTGCTGATCTGCGCTGGGCTCCATTCGAAGCACTTCCCACATCTCAATCACTTAATCCCCTCCTCAGCTGTAAAATACAGGAACTATTGGTTATCCCCATTTTACAATGAAAAAATTGATGCCCAGAGAGGTTAAGTCACTTGCTTAAGGCCACACAGCCAGGAAGTGGTGAAGCCAAGATACCTAAGGCAGATTTTTTTTTTTTTTTTTTTTTTTTTTTTATGTTTTTGAACAAATGAACTCTTGTTTCAGAGGCCAGGAAAGTGCAGCTCAGAAGGGAATGGGGGTAAGTGGGGCAGCTGAGGCTGAAATCTCAGTCCTCCTCTGGTGCTAAGAGCTCACAGTCTCCCAGCCCCACTCTACCCACAGCCCCACCCCACTCTCCACCCCTTGCTCCCCACCACCTCCTCCACTCCATTCCTTTGTGTTTTGTTTTTTGTTTTGTTTTGTTTTTGGAGACAGAGTCTTGCTCTTACCCAGGCTGGAGTGCAGTGACTGGATCTCGGCTCACTGCAACCTCTGCCTCCTGGGTTCAAGCGATTCTCCTGCCTCAGCCTCCCACATAGCTGGGATTACAGGCATGCACCACCATGCCTGGCTAATTTTGTATTTTTAGTAGAGACGGGGTTTCTCCATGTTGGTCAGACTGGTCTTGAACTCCCAACCTCAGGTGATCCACCCGCCTCGGCCTCCCAAAGTGCTGGGATTACAGGCGTGAGCCACTGCACCTGCCTCCACTCCACTCCTTGTTGCTGTCAGGTGTGACAGCAAGGCTGGAGCCCAGCACCCAATTAGGAAACAAGGTGGAAACCCAGGGCCAAGTCCCGTGGCTGCCAGTTGCCTTTGTAATTAAAGACACACACATTAAAGACAGCTCCGAGGTGTCATTAAACATCCATTAAACTGGCAAAAATAAATCCCAAAGGTAAAACTCAACTCTAGTTGGCAACTGCAGTAGAGAACACAGCACAGGTCACAGGTGGCTCAGAAGCAACAGCCCTTGCACCTGGCTCCCTGTCCCTGCCCTGAATTGCTCCATGTGGGAATTGGACCACAACTGGTCGGCTTCATCAAAGATAGATTTGCCAAATTGGCATACAATTCACATGTCATAAAATTCACTCTCTAAAAGCGTACAAGTCAGCACGGTCTCAGAATTTCCTGAGACCAATAAAAGCACCCCAGCCCTTAGACCCAGCACTCCGGCATTTGGGAATAAGCCCTGTAGACGGAGCCCAAGAGGAAACAAAAATAGAAATGTGTCCAAAGCTGGAAGCTGCCCCAGCCAAACACTGGAAATACCCAGCTCTCCACCAAGAGAACCCACGCGAGCTGCAGCTTGCGGGCAATGTCGCATCTCCATCCTCACCACTGCTCAGCCCAGACCTCCTTCATCTTCCTGGCCATGCACGGCATATTCGCTGCTGTGTCCCCAGAGCCTGGCACGGTGCCTGGTGCAGAGATGATTTTCAGCAAAGAGTCACTGAAGAGAAGACACCTACATGACTACGAGGAGACACAGGCGAGCAAGCGGAACCTCTGAACACCTGATTGGGCCTCTCATAATGACATGAGAACTGCAATGCTCAGAGGAGAGAAGCAGCTTCTTTTGGTGAGAAGTCACTGAGATTAAAGATCTGTCTTAGGGTCGGGCATAGTGTCTCATGCCTGTAATCCCAGCACTTTGGGAGGCCAAGGCAGGAGGATCACTTGAGGTCAGGAGTTCGAGTCAGCCTGGCCAACATGGCAAAACCCCATCTCTACTAAAAATACAAAAAATTAGCTGGGTGTGGTGGCAGGTGCCTGTAATCCCAGTTACTTGAGAGACTGAGGCAGGAGAACCACTTGAACCCGGGAGGAGGAGGTTTCAGTGACCCAAGATTGCGCCACTGCACTCCAGCCTGGGCAACAGAGAGAGACTTTGTCTCAAAAAAAAAAAAAAAAAAAAAAAAGACAAAACAAAGATCTGTCTTAGGGCCAGGACTAGTGTCTCATGCCTGTAATCCCAGCGCTTTGGGAAGCCAAGGCAGGAGGATCACTTGAGCAGAGGAGCTTGAGACCAGCCCAAGCAACATAGAGAGACTTTGTCTCTACCAAAAAAAAAATCAGAAATTATCTGAGCATGGTGGTTCATGCCTGTAGTCCCAGTTACTAGGGAGACTGAGGCAGGAAGATCACTTGAACCCAGGAGGTAGAGGCTGGTAGTGAGCCAAGATCATGCCACTGCACTCCAGCCTGGGTGACAGAGTGAGACCCTGTGTCAAAAAAAAAAAAAAAAGATCTGCCTTTGCCTTAGTGGTGATGGTTGCATAACTTGGTGAATATGTTAAAAACCACCAACTTGTATACTTTTAAAAAGAAAATAGAGACAAGTTCTCGTTATATTGCCCAGACTGGTCTCAAGCTCCTGGACTCAAGTAAGTACCCCCCTTGCCCTCACAAAGTGCTAGGATTACAGGCATGAGCCACCATGCCTTGCCTTTGTACAATTTTACAGGCTGAATTTGATGTGAATTGTATGTCAATGTGGCAAATCTGTCTTTGATGAAGCCTAACCGTGTGGCTCAGTTCCCACAGAAACTAATTCAAGAAAGGGACAGGGAACCAGGAAAGAGGGCTGTTGTCCTCAGCAGTGAAACTTGGGACCCCGAAGCTAGAGTGTCTTGGGCAGGGGCATCCCAGCGGGGAACATTGTCTGGCAGATGCTGAAGAGGGAAGCAATTGGAGGACCCACAACTGGGAATCAGGGTGACGTTGGTGACCCAGGTTGCAGGGAATGGGAACAGAGGCTTGGAGAGAAGTCACTGGGGAGATGAGGGGACCACACAGGGATCTGGGCCAGTTTCATATTAACCATGCCCTTCCAAGGCTGATGGGAAAGGCAGGGAAGTGAACATCTCCTGGGAGGCATGGAGCCTTCAAAGGTTCCTCTTCTCAGAGGTGATCCCCGTGTGGCCCACACTGCTCGCTGTCCACCCAATATCCTTTCTCTCTCTCTCCCTGACTAATAAAACTCATGATTTTTAATTTAGACACATGGCACCCTGGAATGAAGTTGACACTTCTCAGCTTCCCTTGCAGCTAGTATGACCATGTGACTAAGTTCTGTCCAGTGAGATGTAAGTGGAAGGGATATACAGCAGCTTCCAGAAAAAGCTTCTTGACAGACAGCTGGCTTGGGCCTTTTATCTTCTGTTCTTCATTTCCTCTTTCCTGCATACTGGATGATGAATGTGATGGCTGGAACTCAAGCAGCCACAGTGGATCATAAGGTAAAGACACATGTTCAAAATGGCAGAGCAGCAAGACAGAAGGAATAATCACACAGCTAGCATACTAGCTCAACCTCTCTAGTGCATACCTGTGAGCTAAGCCTTTGTTTTTGTTGTTGTTGTTGTGCTGTTTTGTATTGTTTTGTTTTGAGACAGAGTTTTGCCCTTGTTGCCCAGGCTGGAGTGCAATGGCACAATCTCGGCTCACTGCAACCTCCACCTCCCAGGTTCAAGCAATTCTCCTGCTTCAGCCTCCTGAGTAGCTGGGATTACAGGCATGCACCACCACCCCCTGCTAATTTTGTATTTTTAGTAGACGGATTTTTCCATGTTGGTCAAGTTGGTCTCGAACTCCAGACTTAGGGTGATCTGCCCACCTCTGCCTCCCAAAGTGCTGGGATTATAGGTGTGAGCTACCATGCCTGGCCTTCACTTCTTTACTCCTTCTCAAAACATGTGTTAAGTATTATCTGTGTTCCCCACCCTGAGCAGGGCTCCTTACCTGTGTTAAGTAAAAAGACATGGTTCCCAATTTCAGGAGTGAGAGTTGATGACACAAATATAATCACCTGGCAGGCCAGTATGCATGCTCGTTAACACCAAGAATCTGTGCCTTCACATAGATGTTACCCGAACTTCTCCAGAAGTTATACCCATGCACACATTGCACTCTCTGCTGTCACTTCTCAATGCCTGTGTCACCAAACCCCAACCACGCCCAGTAGAGTGTGTCCCTTTGAGGCTAGCAGCCTCCACTCCCCCGATCACAGCACCTTCATGGCTGCAGCCCAAGCCTGATCTAGGCCAGGAACACCAGGACCCCTCCAACCTTTTCTTTGTCTCAGAAACCCAGACTTGGCTCACTTAGGGCCTATTGACACCTCCCGATAGGCCAGGCTCGGTGGCTCACACCTATAATCCCAGCACTTTGGGAGGCCGAGGCGGGCGGATCACGATGCCAGGAGTTTGAGACCAGCCTGGCCAACATAGTGAAACCCTGTCTCTATTAAAAAATACAAAAATTAGCTGGGCATGGTGGCGTGCACCTGTAGTCCCAGCTACTCAGGAGGCTGAGGCTTGAACCCAGGAAGCGGAGGTTGTAGTGAGCCGAGATCCACTGCACTCCAGCCTGGGCAACAGACGGAGACTCTGTCTCTCTTTTTTTTTTTTTTTGAGATGGAGTCTTGCTCTGTAGCTCAGGCTGAAATGCAATGGCGCCATCTCGGCTCACTGCAAGGTCCGCCTCCCAGGTTCGCGCCATTCTCCTGCCTCAGCCTCCCGGACTCTGTCTCAAAAAAAAAAAAAAAAGAAGAAAGAAAAAAAGAAAACTTCCCCTGGTGACGTCTTCCCAGCTCCTTAACCTGTGAGGCTTCAGGCACCAGACAATGTACGGAGAACCCCTGGGGTCTGCAGACAACAGGTAATAGCAGGGTCATTATCCCCATGCTACTGATGAGGAAACTGAGACTCAGAGAGGCACAGTCACAGGAATCATGAATGACAGGACTGGGATTTGACCTGTCCTAACTCCCAGCTCCTTCCCTACAGACAGACAGGCTGCATGGTAGAGAATGGAGATCTTTATCGTTCTTTTTTCTTTCTTTCTTTCTTTTTTTTTTTTTTTTTTTGAGACAGGGTCTCACTCTGTCGCCCAGGCTGAACTGCAATGGCACAATCTTGGCTCAGTGCAACCTCTGTCTCCCAGGTTGAAGTGATTCTCCTGCCTCAGCCTCCCAAGTAGCTGGGACTACAGGCATGGCGTCACCATGCCTGGCTAATTTTGTATTTTTAGTAGAGACGGGGTTTCACCATGTTGGTCAGGCTGCTTTCGAACTCCTGACTTCAGGTGATCCGCCCGCCTCATCCTCCCAAAGTGCTGGGATTACAGGCGTGAGCCACCATGCCCGGCCTGATTTTTATCTTTCAAATAACCTTTTATTGAGCTTTTCTTTTTTTTTTTTTTTTTTTTTTTTGGCAGGGTCTTGCTCTATTACCCAGGTTGGAGTGCAGTGGCGTCATCATAGCTCACTGCAGTCTTGACCTCCTCGGCTCAAGTTATTTTCCCAACTCAGCCTCTGGAGTAGCTAGAACTACAGACATGTGCCACCACACCTGCCTAATTATTTTATTTTTTTGGTAGAGACGGGCTGTCATTTATTTATTTATTTATTTTGAGACAGAGTTTGGCTCTTGTTGCCCAGGCTGGAGTGCAATGGTGCGATCTTGGCTCACCGAAACCTCCACCTCCTGGGTTCAAGCGATACTCCTGCCTCAGCCTCCCACATAACTGGGATTACAGGCATGAGCCACTATGCCTGGCTAATTTTGTATTTTTAGTAGAGACGGGGTTTCTCCATGTTGGTCAGGCTGGTCTCGAACTCCCAACCTCAGGTGATCCACCGACCTCAGCCTCCCAAAGTGCTGGGATTATAGGCTTGAGCCACCACACCTGGCCTATTTTTATTTTTTTTAGAGACAAGGTCTCGCTCTGTCATCCAGGCTGGAGGACAGTGGCACAATTATAGCTCACTACAGTGTCCAACTCCTGGTGTCAAGCGATCCTCCCACCTCAGCCTCCTCAGTAGCCAGGACCACAGGTACGCACTACAACTTATTTATTTATTCATTTATTTAGTAGGGACGGTGTCTTGCTATGTTGTCCAAGCTGGTCTCAAACTGGCCTAAAGCAATGCTTCCACCTCAGCTGCCAGAGGAACTGGCATTATAGGCCTGAGCCACTGCAGTCAGCCAGTTTGTTATTTTAATGTAAATTCTCAATAAACAACTCAAGAACTCTCTTGTCCTTTTAAAATCCATTTCTACTGCTGCTAATCCAAGTGTATATTCAGGGCAACTTACATGTGTGCTCCTGGGATGCAATCCTCAAGCTTGGCCCAAATAAAGTCTCTGCTGATATTAATTTTGCCTAGGCTTCTTCCTATGAGGTCAACACTCTTAAGGCTCATGTGGGGGTCTGTTCAGCTGCGTTTCAAAGGGACTCTAGACCCAAGAAGGCCCAGAACCACTGATGCTGAGTAACACCCTTGGCCTTCTGGGTCTGAGTTCTTACGGCCTTGGGCATGCTAGGACAGGCAAGTGAGTTTCACTGAGGCATGTGCTGGGTGGATGTTTCAGGTTCTTTTCGTTTTTTTTTTCCCGAGACAGAGTCTTGCTCTGTCTCCCAGGCTGGCATGCAGTGGTGCAATCTTGGCTCACTGCAACTTCCACTTCCCAGGTTCAAGCAATTATCCTGCCTCAGCCTCCCTCCCCAGTAGCCGGGATTGTAGACATGCACCACCATGCCCGGGTAATTTTTGTATTTTTAGTAGAGATGGGATTTCACCATGTTGGACAGGCTGGTCTTGAACTCCTGACCTTAAATGATCCGCCCGCCTTGATCCCAAAGTGCTGGGATTACAGGTGTAAGCCATCGTGCCTGGCCTATTATGTTTTTTTAACTTTGGTCTTTCGGCCACCAAGAGCCCAGGAAGGCCACACGCACAGCTCTGCCAGATGCAGCCCAGGTGTCCAGGGCTCTCTGGTCCAGGACACCATGGCCTGGTCTGCCCTTATCCCCAGGCCTGAAGCTGCACCTGTCCACCCTGGGGACAGCTATGCAAGATTCTCTTGCCAGGTGCTGTTTAATCTTGGGCCCTCCAGGGCCTGGAACAGTTCCCAGGGCCAGTCCTCCCTGCCCCCACCCAAGGACGTCCTCACCCCAGCAAGCTCAGCCACATGCTCAGCAGTCAGGGCCACTGAGGCCACAGCCCCGCCGCGACCCACACCAGGCTGTCCTAGAGGGCCACCCCAGCCCTGGAAGCCCCCTCAACCCTTCCTAGAGGCCCAGCCAGTGGCAATGGACCCTGGAGGGGACACTTCCTCTAGAGGCCTTTCTTGGCCTCAGCCAGCCCAGATAAAAACCCAGGAGCAGAGGAAACAGAGGCAGCGGCGTGACAGAGACGGAGCTGGGCTTCCCCGATAGCAGGGAGCTGCCCGGGTAGCACGAGGCTGCAGGAACGAGGAACGGGGTGCACAGTCCGTGGGGTGGGCTATTTGCCACCACCGCCCCCTATTTACTGATGGAGACACTCACTAGCTCACAGGCAGCTCCACGTCTGTTTTCTCATTTGTATGATGAGAGAGAATGAAGAAGTGGTATCAGGGAAAGATAGGGGCTCTGTGCCATGCGTGTCCACGAGGACAACACTGTACCCCCGAGTTGAGCAGGAAAGGAGAGGCAGGCAGGTTACCAGGGTGGCTGGAGGTGCAGTCAGCCTCCTTCCCTGCCCCTACCCGGGACCCCTGAAGGGGTGGCAGGTTGTGGGAGAGAACCATGGTGACAGAGGTTGGTGGGCAGTGTGACTCGGGCAGGCTGGGCACCTGCAACCCTGGGCAGGGAGGCCAGCTCTCCTCCTACTGTCTGTTCTCACAGACGTGACCATAAGCACCCAGCCCCTCCACCTTCAGCAAGCGGCTGCCTGGATGCACCCTCCCTCCCAACACGTCCCCACCCCCACCTCCTGGGCATTGCTCTCATCATGGGTCCTGCTCTCTGCTGCCCACCTGGTGCCTCTCCCAGCCTCCCCGCTTGGGGAGGTAGCCCATGGCTAAGGTGACTATAGGGTGGAAGGCAAGCTGCTTGTCAGCTTCAGGGGCCCCACTGACCTCCAGGCACCCTCTCTTGTCCCCAACATTCCCCCTACTCCCACTACCCATCTTGCTGTGGCAGCATGGGACTGTCCCACCCTCCACCCCTAGGGCTATGGGGCTCACCCCTAGGATGATGGGGCTCCCTCCGACTCCCACTTGAGGTGCCACTCCCACTGCCTCAAGGGTCATTTGCTGTATGAGGCCCTGCTTTGACCTTCTCCCTGACCTCTCAAGAGTGTGGCCTGCCCGAGTCAGCAGTGGGGGCTGACCCCTGGGGACCACTAAGCAAGACGTGCCCAGGAACCAGGCACTGATGTGGTTCATGGCAGGGCAGCTCCACATGGTGATGGAATCCAGACTCCCTGTAGGTGGCTGAGAGGCAGCAGCAGTCCACACCTCACTGATCTTGTGAGGGCTGTTACGACACCTGGGGCAGGCAGGCAGCATCGCGCAGGGCACAGAGGCCCCCTAGACTCCACGCAGCGGGGCCTCACCATCACACATGTGGCTTTCCAGCACCAAGGGACAGAGGCCCAGGAGCAGGGCCTGCCATGGCAATGGCCCCCATCCCCACACCCTGCTGGCATCCCCGCTCAAGGCTCCTCATACCCAGCCCCCGCTGGTCAGACCTCACCAGCGTCTTCTCCCCTCCACAGCTCACCTAGACTCTTCCCCCAGGGAGCCCTCCTGGACTGAGCAAGTGCTGTGCCAGAGCCCCTCTCCCTGTCCATCAGACGGTCCTAAGGTGACCTGAGCTCTCCCTGGGATGAGGGTGCACCCAGGAGGGGTTCAAGTTTGAAAAGATGGTGGGGCTGAGCCCCGGCAGGAATGCTGGGAGCCAGGGTTCCCACCATGGGGTTTCCAGACAAAATGGCATCAGTCAGCACCCAGAGAGCAGGTACAAAGGCCACACTGTGCGCCACGCAGCATAGGCCGGGCCTTGCCCTGTGTGCTGCCTCTGTGGGGACCGCTGCTTCCCTTCCTCTTCAGATTGCTGGCTCCTTCTCAGTGCTCAGTAACACCTCCCTTGAGGCCGGGTGCTGTGGTTCACACCTGTAATCCCAGCACTTTGGGAGGTGGAGGCGGGTGATCACCTGAGGTCAGGAGTTCGAGACCAGCCTGGCCAACATGGTAAAACCCTGTGTCTACCAAAAATACAAAAACTTAGTCGGGCGTGGTGGCAGATACCTGTAATCCCACCTACTGAGGAGTCTGAGGCAGGAAAATCGCTTGAACTTGGGAGGCGGAGGTTGTGGTAAGCCGAGATCATGCCACTGCACTCCAGCCTGGGTGACAGAGTGAAACTGTCTCAGAAAAAGAAAAAAAATAATAAAAAAAAAAAACACCTAGGCCCTCCCTAGCTTCCCCTTAATTAAGCCAGGACCCCCTACATTCTCCCTTTCAGCCCATCTGTACCCTCACCACTCTCACCCAGTCTGTGATGATGCCAGAATGCCTGGCACTCGGCAAAACAGCCATTCATAACCAAGGAGAGGGACACAAACTGCAAGTGTTTATTGCAGAAATCTGGCCAAGATTCCAACTGCAGGGCCCCGGCACAGGGCTGGGCAGGTGAGATAGGGAGAGGTGGAGGAAGCGATCTGGCCCAGGGCCTCAGAGCTGTGAGATGATGCTGGGTGCCAGACTGCAGGTGAGGCCTGTGCCATCTGGTTCCACATTCAGGGCCTTCACTATGCCATCCTGTACCACCATGGAGAACCTGCCGGAAAGAAGGGCCCAGCCAGCTGCCTCAGTCTGGGCTTGGAGGCTGGGCATAGAGACAGGCGGTGAAGAGCCAGGGGCCCAAGAGAACTCCAGAGAGGACTCCCCGACAGAGGACTCTCCCCACAGAGGACTCTCCCCCACAGAGGACTCTCTCCACAGAGGACTCTCCCCCACAGAGGACTCTCTCCACAGAGGACTCTCTCCACAGAGGACTCTCCCGACAGAGGACTCTCCCCACAGAGGACTCTCCCCACAGAGGACTCTCTCCACAGAGGACTCTCCCCACAGAGGACTCTCCCCCACAGAGGACTCTCTCCACAGAGGACTCTCCCCACAGAGGACTCTCTCCACAGAGGACTCTCCCCACAGAGGACTCTCCCCCACAGAGGACTCTCTCCACAGAGGACTCTCCCCCACAGAGGACTCTCTCCACAGAGGACTCTCTCCACAGAGGACTCTCCCGACAGAGGACTCTCCCCACAGAGGACTCTCCCCGACAGAGGACTCTCTCCACAGAGGACTCTCCCCACAGAGGACTCTCTCCACAGAGGACTCTCCCCACAGAGGACTCTCTCCACAGAGGACTCTCCCCACAGAGGACTCTCTCCACAGAGGACTCTCCCCCACAGAGGACTCTCTCCACAGAGGACTCTCCCCGACAGAGGACTCTCCCCACAGAGGACTCTCCCCACAGAGGACTCTCCCCACAGAGGACTCTCCCCACAGAGAACTCCCCGACAGAGGACTCTCCCCACAGAGGACTCTCCCCACAGAGGACTCTCTCCACACAGAGGACTCTCCCCGACAGAGGACTCTCTCCACAGAGGACTCTCCCCCACAGAGGACTCTCTCCACAGAGGACTCTCCCCACAGAGGACTCTCCACACAGAGGACTCTCTCCACAGAGGACTCTCCCCACAGAGGACTCTCCCCACAGAGGACTCTCCCCACAGAGGACTCTCCCCCACAGAGGACTCTCTCCACACAGAGGACTCTCTCCACAGAGGACTCTCTCCACAGAGGACTCTCTCCACACAGAGGACTCTCTCCACAGAGGACTCTCCCCACAGAGGACTCTCCCCCACAGAGGACTCTCTCCACAGAGGACTCTCCCCACAGAGGACTCTCCCCACAGGGGACTCTCCCCCACAGAGGACTCTCCACTTTTACCTCTTGAGACGTCGATTCCCAAAGATGGACACTAACGAATCATCTAGTAATAAGTCTGTCTCCTAAGAAGAGACAGAGAAAAGTATCAGAAATCCCTGAAGAGGCCAAGGGCCCCCACTGCTCCCCACACGACCATGTTCCTGTGGTGGTCAGGGGAACACTCACCTTCCCAAAGGCCCCAGTGGGATCAGCCAGGAGCCGAACCTGCAGAGAAAGTAAAGGTCACAAGAAGAATATCCTACCTGGCCCTGACTCCCTGCAGGCCCCACACCTCACCTTGCCTTCCGCCTTGTGGGCTCGGCCCCACTCGCCAGTCACAAAGGCATCATTAACACTCAGACAGGCCAACACCTGGACTCCTTTGGCCTTCAGAGCCTCAGCCTGCTCCACAAACCCTGGTAGGTGGGTCTGGGGAAGGGGAACAAAGGGTTGGCAAAGTGATAACTGCATCTGCCCCCTAGCCCACCCTTCATCTCCAGGCCCTCCTCACTGCTCTGCCTCAACACCTTTGATCAGACAATGAGAGCTGTCTAAACCACTCTATTTCCTTTTTGCCTTGGCCACTAGGAAGCTCAGAATTAAACCTAATGCCTTATGGTCCAGACGTGAACTTTCCATGGGCAGAACTATGTCTTAGTTATCTGAGTTCCAAGCACCTTCCAAAGTGCCTGTCATTTAGCAGGACCAACAGGGGTGCTGGATTTAATTGCGATATGTTTTTCTTCAACATTTCTGGTACTGTTCCCTTTTTGCAGTCTCTATTTTTTTTTTTTTTTTTGAGACGTGGTCTTACTGTTTCGCCCAGGCTGGAGTGCAGTAGCACGATCTCCACTAACTGCAACCTCCGCCTCCTGGGTTCAAGCAATTCTCTGCCTCAGCCTCCCCAGTAGCTGGGATTACAGGCACTCGCCACCACGCCCAGCTGATTTTTTTGTATTTTTAGTAGAGACAGGGTTTCATCATCTTGGCCAGGCTGTTTTTGAACTCCCAACCTTGTGACCCACCAGCCTTGGCCTCCCAAAGTGCTGGGATTACAGGCGTGAGCCACCGCATCCAGCTCTACTTGTTTTCTGATGGCACTGAAATGCTTTTTAGGAGTCCTGTCAGGACTATGTGGAGGACTTAAGAACAACACAAAAGATCCCAGGTCCTGATCTTCAGAAGGGGAAGGGCCTCACCTTGGAACATCCAGGCGTGAAGGCCCCGGGAACTCCAAACAGCACACCCTTCTTGCCCTTGAACAGCTCTGCCAGGTTCACCTTGTTCCCTGGCTCCCCTTCAAACACCTCCACTGCAGGGATGGCATCTCCCACCTAGAGGGAAGGACTCCAAGGTAAGGGGGGTGAGGGAGCAGGACAAACCATAGGCAGGAAGGTGAACAGAGCGCCTGGCAGCTGGGCCTTCAGAAGCCGGGGCTGAAACCCAGCAGGATGCTCCAGCCCTGTCAGAGTTTCCAAGGGTCCTCCCTGCCCGCTCACACCGGGTTACCCCATATCCTCTAGGTTTCAAGATGGCCTTGCTCCTTTTAAGGGGCCATTGGTGACAACAGAGAAAGGGAGGGAAGGCTTCCCCTAGTGTCACAAAGGGTTGCATAACATGCTGTCTGTTACAGGAAAGGAGTGGGATAAAATGGGCAGGGGCTAGAGGGCTGTATTTGGGGGTGAGGAGGAGTCCCTGACAACATGGAGGGGGAGGATCTTGGCCAGGTCTGAGGGTCCCACCCTCAAGAGGAGGAAGAGGGAGGGCAGCGGCAGGTGGAACGTTGGGGGAGGTTGTCCAGGCCCCTACACCCAGAAGGGGTAGAACAAAAGAAGGAATCTTTTGAAGGGGGAAGGATCCGCCCCTGGAGTATGTGAGGGCTTCATGGGGCCAGAGTGGGTAGGGAGAGAGAGTCTGAGGTGGTGGAGTCTCTGAGGAGCCCAAAGGTTGGCAGCAGGATGAAGTAGAAAGGGAATGGGGTCTCACAGGGTTTGGGAGGAGAAGGGGGAAGGTCCAAGACCCCGGGGACGGTTCCAGGAGGTGAGTGAAAGACGAGGCAGAAAGGTGGGAATTCGCCATGGGAGGAGGGGAGGGCGGAGCAGGATGGGGGAAGCCCCGGCGGGGGCGCTAAGGGACAGCTGTTTCAGAAGATAGGGGAAATCAGGCCAGGAGCGGTGGCTCACACCTGTAATCCTAGCACTTCGGGAGGCCGAGGCGGGCGGTTCACCTGAGGTCAGGAGTTCCAGACCAGTCTGAACAACAGGGTGAAACCCGGTCCGTCTCTACTAAAAATACAGTAGCCGGCCGTGGTGGCTCCCACCTGTAGTCCCACCTACTCAGGAGGCTGAGGCAGTAGAATCGCTTCAACCCGGGAGGCGGAGGTTGCAGTAAGCAGAGATTGCGACACTGCATTCCAGCCTGGGCGACACAGAGGGACTCCATCGCAAAAAAAAAAAAAAAAAAAAAAAAAAAAAAAATGTCTTGGAACTGTCCCGGGAGGTGAGGTCCCCACGATTGGCGAGAAGGGTGGGCAGCCAAGAGGGCCTTCTGAAGGGATGAGCGGGACGGTCGGCGGGGAGGGGTCTGGCAGGCAGGAAATAAGGCGATATTCCCAGACCAGCGCGACGGGGGTTGGCATGGGGGTAGTGGGGGATCTCAGGCCCGGCCGGGCCAGCGGTCACCTTGATCGGGGCCATGGCTGCAGCGGCTCTGCTGAAACTGCGGACCCCGCCAGACGCCCACCCTCCTTCACTTCGCCGTCTTGCTGCTGCTGTCGCTGCCACAGACTGACGGGCGGCCCCACCGAGTATATAGCCCGCTGAGCGTCTCAGGACGCACACGCCGGCTAGTCCCATACCCGCCCTACGACCACTTTCACTCCGCCCCCTAGCTGAGGCCACCGCAGCAGGCGGGGCACGGCTGGAGGGACCGCTGCGACACCCTGCGGAAGGCGGGCCTGGGCCGCCTCCACTGCGCAGGCGCGAGCGGCCACGCGTATAACAGAGCTTCCGGGACCCTCGTCTCATTTGCATCGGGGGCTGGCTGGACAGCAGACGCAATTACAAATTGGGCAGAGCTTTCGGCAGTGGGGCAGCTAATTTGCATATAAGAATGAGGTGCTGCTCGGCTTCCACGGGTCTAATTTACAGATAGGGCAGTATTTCTGCCCCTTAACCGAAAGCGGGGTACAGAAGACGACGGTGTTAGGCGCCTGTGTAGGAGTAAAACATGTTTATTTTGCATTCAACGAGAGCCCCTGCATTGCAGCTATTTTGCATATGATTTGCATCTTACGACGGATTTGTGCCAAAAAAAAAGCTGGGCGTGCGCTGTAGGAACCTGCTGCTGAGACGCTTCCGGTAGTGGCGCGTGACCCAACAGGTCTTTCACCTACATAGCTCAGCTCCCGCAAGCACGAGAATTTCCAGTAAGTTCGCCACTTCCGGTTCTCCTAGCCATCCAATAGCATCGAGTGGAGCATCCCCGGAAGTGACGAAGCGGAGGACGCCCTCTTTCCGGTTCCGGCCTGACGGGAGCCTGTTCGGCGATATGAAACTGCTCACCCACAATCTGCTGAGCTCGCATGTGCGGGGGGTGGGGTCCCGTGGTTTCCCCCTGCGCCTCCAGGTATCACGGCGGGCTTCCCTTCTCGGGTGGGATGGTGGGCCGAGGTCCAGTGCTTGCCTAAACTCCTCCGCCCTGCCAGGCCACTGAGGTCCGTATCTGCCCTGTGGAGTTCAACCCCAACTTCGTGGCGCGTATGATACCTAAGGTGGAGTGGGCGGCGTTCCTGGAAGCGGCCGATAATGTGAGGATCCTTACCCCGCCCAAGCATATCCCGGGGAGTGCGGGGCGGGCACACCTCAGCCGGGCTGAGGCGGGAGTTCGGGATGCCCGGAGATAATTTCGCCTCTTGCCCACAGTTGCGCCTGATCCACGTGCCTAAAGGGCCGGTTGAGGGATATGAGGAGAATGAAGAGTTTCTGAGGACCATGCACCATCTGCTGCTGGAGGTAAGAAGCGGCCCATCACTTGCTTCCTGGGCCACCTGCCTCCCTCACTGAGGCTGCCAGTGCTCAGCTCTGTCCCTCCCTGCCCGCAGGTGGAAGTGATAGAGGGCACCCTGCAGTGCCCGGAGTCTGGACGTATGTTCCCCATCAGCCGCGGGATCCCCAACATGCTGCTGAGTGAAGAGGAAACTGAGAGTTGATAGTGCCAGGCGCCAGTTTTTCTTGTTATGACTAATATGTTTTTGTTGATGTATACCCTGTTTCCAAATTCTGCCGTGTGTATCCCCAACCCTTGACCCAGTGACACCAAACACACAGTGTTCTTGAGCTCGACATTATATATTTTTTTCTCATTAAAGGTTCAAAACCAAAAGCGGTTTCTCTTTGCAGCAAATATACATTAAAATAGAGTCTCTGTACAGCCAAGGGCTCTGGGCCCTGGCTTGCCCCATGTCCCTGCGCCTCCCTGGCCAAACCCAAAAATAAATATAGTGTTATTGCTCTGCAGGGCATAGAGGCAGTGCTCTCCTACCCCCTGAGGAGGCTGGGTGGGAGCTGATGGGGAAGCCCTGGCCACCCCAGGGGTCCAGGGGCTGGAGCCTGCTTGGAGTTATTGCTTCAAGGGGGGGCACTAATGCCCAATGCAAATGATGAGAGGAGGAGCGAAGGGGTATGGGCCTTTGCTCTCCAAGTCCCACTCTGCTCTGAAGAGGGGGTAGGATTAAGCAGCAGCAAAAGCATCACCCACTGGGAGACTGTGGCCTCCATCCCCTTCCCTCCCTGAGATAGGCTTCTGCCTCCCACACATCCCCTGCAGCCCCCTATGGCTTCCGCAAGGCCCCCTACACTCTGGGGGCACGTTATGGCTTGCAAGGGGCAGTACTGTGCCCAGAGCCTGGACACACATTCCCAGTTTCTGACACCCCCTAGGAGGGGGGAGGGGAGGGCGTGGGGCCTGTTCCCAGGGGCTGATGGCATTGCCCTGGCCTTGCCAGCAGGCTGTGGCACTGCCCAGACCCCAGCTCCGCCCCAGCCCTTGGGGCTGACCCCATGCTAGGCAGGTCCTGCCAGAAACCCCACCAGGACCACCCCTTGCCTCAGTCCATCATGGCCTCGAGCATTTCCAAGAAGAGCTTGTGCATGGGCACCTTGCCTTCCAGCTTCACCCCATAGAAATGGGCCAGCACTTTGCCTGCTGTCTGGCGGAGGAGCGGTAGCGTGAGCAGCAGCCTGCCCGCCCTCCGCCGCTCAGCACCCCCTCCGGGGCCAGCCCGGCCGGCTTCGTACTCCAGCAGGGCCTCGTGCAGAGCTTCTCGCAGCTGCTCCACAGCCTCGGCATCTTCGATGTGCACAGAGTCTGCAAGAAGAGAGGAGCATGGTATTGGCCTGGGCTATCTCTGGCAAGGGCACTCCCCACATCTTGAACACTGATGGATGGGGTCTAAGGAGGAGCCAAATGAGGATTTGTTGATTGGCTGATTGAGGGGCACCACTCACTGCTCCAGCACGTGGGCCACCTTTTCTCCCTCAACTGTGGCCACCTTGTACCGTCCCCATCTTCCCTCCCACTAAACTTGACCTTTCTGCATTAGCATGGCACTAGGGCTCAAAATCCTGTGTGCAGTTTGGAGCCTGCACTTGGCTTCCTTTTTGAGTTTGAGCAAATCATTGTTCTTCCCTAAGCCTCAGTTTTCCTTATCTGCAAAATGGGACTGTGTCACCATCACTGAGTTAAAAACCTGAAGAGCTTATGGAGACACCTGTCCGTGCCTGCTCCAGACTCACCTGAATTGGCAAGGGCCAGGGCCTTCAGTAGAACGTACTCCTCTCGCTCCAGCCGCAGGGCCTGCAGCCGCCGCACCAGTTGCAGCAGGGCAGCCCCCAGTTCCCCCAGACCAGCTGCCCGTGCCCCCTCTTCATCCAGGACTAAGTCCTCAGCAAAGGCCAGCTCATCCTGCAGTGGCAGTGAGCGCTGGGCCACACCCAGCACCAGCACCTCCATCCACACACTCTGCAGTACTGACATCTGGTCAGACAGCGACAGCGATGAGAAACCTAGGGGGCAGTGGGGAGTGGGCCTGGCTGAGCAAGCGCACCAGAGCCGGGCCTGTTCAGGGCAGCCCCAGGTCACCTGGGCCCTTTACCTGGGATGCTCTTGGCCCAGCTGATGGTGACCACAATCTCTCGGTCAAAGAGGTCACAGAGGGTAGCCACGGCTGGGAGGTGCCCATCAGGGCCCGCGGGGTCAGGCATGGCATAGAGCTTCTCAGGCTCAACCACCAGCAGATGAGACACCAGTGCATTCACTGGGGCTGCGGTGACAATTAGAGGACAAGAGTCAAGCCTCAAGGGGTCAAGCATCTTCCCAGAGTTGCTCCCCCGTGGCCTTCCTCAGTAGCAGCTGGCCAGTGACTTCCCTCCGGGAAGAGCACTGTCTCCCAGGGAAAGCCCGTGTGTTTGTGGACAGGCTGTGAGTGCTGGAAAATCGTCCCTGTTCCCCATCCTACTACTTTTCCCAATGCAGGGAAAGGCATTTTCACATGTCTTGGGGAAATGAGTGAGTGAAGAGACGAAGGGGAAATACAGGTCCCAGTGCCAAAGGTTAACTATGACGCCACACATAGGCCTCCCGTGTCCTAGCCCCAGGGACCCACAGTGCTCTCACCTGTCTTCCGGGGGCCGCCAGCGACTGCCAGAGGCCCAGCAGGGAAGGGGCCCGGGAAGGGCAGTGGGTCCACCTCTGGTCGCCGCTTGTACTTCTGCCGCCCACCCCGGACGCGGTCCAGGCGCACTCCTTGAATTGTAGGACAGATAGGACTGTGACTGCAGTGCTGTGGGCAGGGTGGGGCTTACTCTCCAGAGTTGTCTTTCCCCAGTCCACTCACCAGAACTCCCAGGCCTCACGCCCATCCAGCCCGGGCCCCCCAACTCCCCCAGCCCTCGCCCAGCCCCTGCCCAGCGCTCACCCTCCTTGAGCATGCCCACCCGCAGGCACTTGGTGAAGCGGCAGGCCTGGCAGGCCTTGCGTCTCCGCTTGGTGATCTCACACTCGTTGGAGGCCGGACAGCTGTACTCGATGCTCCCTGCCAGGAAGAGGCAGGGCTCCAGAGGCAGCCTCCCAGGGTCGAGAGGGGACCCAGCTGACAGGAGAACCCTGACTCTCCCCGGACAAGCACAGGTCTGGGGGTATGGGGAGGAAAGGGAGAGCAGGCAGCCATGAGCGGGCAGGGAGGGGAGTGGTTGCTGGGTGGGGAGACCCTGCCTAGATGAGGGAGGAGCTAGAACAGGCAGAGGGGCTGCATCTCGGCCCCAAGCCTCATCTCTGGCCACAGCCCTCATCTGCTGATGAGGCCACAAAGGCCACAAAGACCTCTGCGTTGCTAAATCCAGTTGTCAATTCTCAGTCCTCATGTTACTTGGCCTAAAAGAAGGATCTAAGGCCGTTGATCACTTCCTGCTCCTAGAAACACTTAAACACTTTCTTCTTTTGCTTCTAGGACACCATACACTGTGGTTTTCCTCCCACCGCACCAGCCACTTTGTGGTTTCTGTGCATCTTCCCAAGCTCTTCCATCCAGACTGCCAGGGTTGTCCTTGGAGTTCATCTCCAATCCTATGGCGATCTTCTCCAGCTGTGGGGCTCTCATGTTTCTACCTCTAGCCTGGACCTGCTGTGAGCTCCAGACCCATCTCTCCAGCTGCCTCCTCGACATCCTGCATGTCTAGAAGGCATCTCGGACCGAACACAGCCTACGTGGACTCCACGTGTTCACTTGCCCAAAAAGAAACCTGGGCAGAATCTCTAGTTCCTCGCACACCCCACATCCAAGCCACCGACACATTCTGGTGGGTTTTACCTCCCCCTAGGTCCAGAATCCACCTCCTGCTCCTGGCAACTACTTCCACCTTTGACCCGACAGTCACTGTCACCCCACCCCTCGCTGGCCTCCTGCTCTGTCCCTGCTTGCTCCAGTCTGTTCTCAACACAGCGGCCAAGAGGGTTCTATTAAGCCTCTATCACACCCTGTACTTCCTCTTCTCAAAACCCTCCAGGGATTTCCCTGCTCTGAGTCCAAGCCAAAGCAAACCCACGTCCTCCCAGGCCTGTGCCCCTGCTCCTTGCCACCTTTTGACCTCTGCTCCTTGCTCTCGCCTCCTCCATGTTCCTCCAACAGGCCCTGCCTGGAGCTCTGGTCCTGAAGTTCACACAGGGTCCCTCACCTCCCTCTGCTCACTGTCACTATGGAGGTCCTCAGCACTAGTAACGTGGTGCTGGCGGCCCTCCCGGCCTCACAGGGCCTCACAAGGACCAAATGACACAGCTAGACAGCAGGCCAGCAGCACATTTCTCCTCGCAGTGCGTTTTCTCCTACCCCCTACTTGGGCTTCTACACTGAGCTCAAGACACCATGGCCGGGCGCAGTGGCTCACACCTGTAATCCCAGCACTTTGGGAGGCCAAGGCGGTCGGATCACCTGAGGTCAGGAGTTCGAGACCAGCCTGGCCAACATGGTAAAACCCCATCTCTACTAAAAGTACAAAAATTAGCCTGGCATGGTAGTGGGCGCCTGTAATCCCAGCTACTCAAGAGGCTGAGGCAGGAGAATCACTTGAATCTGGGAGGCAGAGGTTGCAGTGAGCCGAGATCATGCCACTGCACTCCAGCCTGGGTGACACAACAAGACTCCATCTCAGAAAAAAAAACTAGCTGGGCATGGTGGTGCATGTCTGTAATCCCAGTTACTCGGAAGGCTGAGGCAGGAGAATTGCTTGAACCTGGGAGGTGGAGGGCGCAGTGAGCTGAGATCGTGCCATTGCACTCCAGCCTGGGCAACCAAAGCGAAACTCTGTCTCAAAAAAAAGGCCGGGCGCAGCGGCTTACGCTTATAATCCCAGCACTTGGGGAGGCCAAGTCAGGCAAATCACAAAGTCAGGAGTTTGAGACCACCCTGACCAACGTGTCTACTAAAAATACAAAAATTAGCTGGGCGTGGTGGCGTGTGCTTGTAGTCCCAGCTACTTGGGAGGCTGAGGCAGAAGAATCGCTTGAACCTGGGAGGCAGAGGTTGCAGTGAGCTGAGATCGCACCACTGCACTCCAGCCTGGGCAACAGAGCAAGACTCCACCTAAAAAAAAAAAAAAAGAGGCCGGGCGCGGTGGCTCACGCCTGTAATCCCAGCACTTTGGGAGGCCGAGGTGGTTGGATCACGAGGTCAGGAGATCGAGACCATCCTGGCTAACATGGTGAAACCCCGTCTCTACTAAAAATACACAAAAATTAGCCAGGTGTGGTGGTGGGCGCCTGTAGTCCCAGCTACTCCGGGAGTGTGAGTCAGGAGAATGGCGTGAACCTGGGAGGCGGAGCTTGCAGTGAGCCGAGATCACGCCACTGGACTCCAGCCTGGGCGACAGAGCGAGACTTCGTCTCAGAAAAAAAAAAAAAAAAAGACAAGCCCTCTGGAGCCTCAGAACCAGCACCTCCCCTTCCTGCACATACCACAGCTGTAATAAGACAAGTCTGTGCCACTCACTGTTGCCCAGCTCTCCCCTCTGCCAGGAGGAAAAGTGCCTGAGGGCAGAAACAGCCCTGCTTCAGCCCCAGCTGTGTCCCCAAGGCCTGGAACACTGGCCAGGACAGAAAAGCATAGGTCTGTGCCGAGCAGGGACTCTGGCTACCACATACCTTTATGACCTTGGGCAAGTCCCATACCTAACCCCTTGAACCCTCAGTTTCCCAGCTGTAAAAGTGCCCCGAATTAAAGGGGGTAATATGGGCAAAACATCTAGCATGGTTCATAACACCTAAGTGCTCAATATACAATTCCTATTCACAGCCAGCACGCAATAAATATTTGTCAAGAGTCAACATACAGTGAGGGGCCCCAGGGTAGGTAGGAGACATCTGCACCCTGGCCTGCTGGCTCACTGGTCTTCAGAGCAGGAAGGGTGCACAAAGTGTTAGATCAGTGAATTTTGGCCAAGTTAAAACTTGCTGGATTGGCTGGGCCCAGTGGCTCACACCTATAATCCCAGCACTTTTGGAGTGTGAGGAGGACAGATCACCTGAGGTCAGGAGTTTGAGACCAGCTTGGCCAACATGGTGAAACTCCATCCCTACTAGAAACACAAAAATTAGCCGGGCATGGTGGCAGGTGCCTATAATCCCAGCTACTTCGGTGACTGAGGCAGGTGAATGGCTTAAACCCGGGAGGCAGAGGTTGCAGTGAGCCACGACCGCAGGCACTCCAGCCTGGACAAGAGCAAAACTCCATCTCAAAAAAAAAAAAAAAAAAAAAAAACTTGCTGGAATGTCACAATCAGTCATTTGGCGTCTGTCCAAAGTTTGGTGTTACTAGTAATAAGCAGAGGCAGCAGTCTTAACATTGAAGAGCTCAGCTCTGGACCTATACTGACCCAAGTTCAAATCCTGGTTCTGCCATTTCCTAGTTGTGAGACTTCAACAAAGTTTCAAATGCCTCTCTTAGTCTCACTTATAACAGTACTGACACCTTAGAGGGTTGCTATGGGGACTAACTGAGATCATAAAAGAACATAGTACCTAGCACAAGGTAAGCACTCAAGACTTTTTTTTTTTTTGAGACGAACTCTCACCCTGTTGCCCAGGCTGGGAGTGCAGTGACACGATCTTAGCTCACTCCAACCTCCGCCTCCTGGGTTCCAGCGATTATCCTGCCTCAGCCTCCTGAGTAGCTGGGACTACAGGTACCCACCACCACGCCTGGCTAATTTTTGTATTTTTAGTAGAGACAGGGTTTCACCATGTTGGCCAGGCTGGTCTCAAACTCCTGACCTTATTATCCTCCCATTTCAGCCTCTGAAAGTGCTGGGATTAAAGGTGGGAGCCACCATGCCTGGCCTTTTTTTTTTTTTAATTATACGTATTATGGCCCCCAAAGTAACCAATGGTTACATAAAAGCAGAAATAATGGAAATAATAGGTGCTTCCCAGGCAATGCTTACGTCAGCATCTTGCTCATTCCCCCGAATTCTGATAAGCTTTCCTGAGTGAGAAAAAAATTAGTGACTTTTAAGAGCAGAGATGCCTGTCTTTTTTTTTTTTTTTTTGGAGACGTGAGTCTCACTCTGTTGCCCAGGCTAGAACGCTGTGGCACAATCTCAGCTCACTGCAACCTCTGCCTCCCAGGTTCAAGCGATTCTCCCGCCTCAGCCTCCCAAGTAGCTGGGATTACAGGCACTCACCACCACACCCGGCTAATTTTTGTATTTTTAGTAGAGACGGGGTTTTACCATGTTGGTCAGGCTGGTCTCGAACTCCTGACCTCGTGATCTGCCCGCCTTGGCCTCCCAAAGTGCTGGAAGTACGGGGATTACAGACCATGAGCCACCAAGCCCAACTTTTTTTTTTTTCCCCGAGACGGAATCTCGCTCTGTCACCCAGGCTGGAGTGCAGTGGTGTGATCTCGGCTCACTGCAACCTCCGCCTCCTGGGTTCAAGCAATTCTCCTGCCTCAACCTCTCAAGTAGCTGGGATTACAAGTGCGAGCCACCGTGCCTAGCTAATTTTTTGCATTTTTAGTAGAGATGGGGTTTCACCACGCTGGCCAGGCTGGTCTCAATCTCCTGACCTGAGGTGATCCACCCACCTTGGCCTCCCAAAGTGCTGGGATTATAGGTGTGAGCAACCATGTCCAGCCTCGCCTGTTAGTCTTTTTAAAGTTGGGTGCTAAACTATGATGTAGCCCCTCTCAAGCACTGATAAAAATCTGCCTTGTTTTGGGAGGCCAAGGTAGGTGGATCATTTGAGGTCAGGAGTTCAAGACCAGCCTGGCCAACATAGTTAAATGTTGTCTCTCCTAAAAATACAAAAATTGGCCGGGCGCGGTGGCTCACGTCTGTAATCCCAGCACTTTGGGAGGCCAAGGCAGGTGGATCACAAGGTCAGGAGATCAAGACCATCCTGGCTAACATAGTGAAACCCTATCTCTACTACAAATACAAAAAAAAAAAAAAATTAGCCAGGCATGGTGGTGGGCGCCTGTAGTCCCAGCTACTCGGGAGGCTGAGGCAGGAGAATGGCGTGAACCCGGGAGGCGGAGCTTGCAGTGAGCCGAGATTGCAACACTGCACTCCAGCCTGGGTGACAGAGCAAGACTGTGTCTCAAAAAAAAAAAAAGCACAAAAATTAGCTGGGCGTGGTGGTGCACACCTGTATTACCAGCTACTCAGGAGGCTGAGGCAGGAGAATCTCTTGAACCCAGAGGCAGAGGTTGCAGTGAGCAGAGATCGTGCCACTGCACTCTAGCCTGAGCAACAGAGTGAGACTCTGTCTTAAAAAAAAAAAAAAAAATTTAAAATCTGCCTTGTGTTGGTGCTGCTTTGGGAAAATTAAGAAAAAGGGGACATGTTCTATGCTGGGGAGAGGTGAAAAGCTGCCAGAAGCAAGAACAAAGCTTAGGAACAGAGGCTGCCTTGGACTCTTTCAGAGCCACTGTAGAAGGTGCTGGGCCTAGAGTACCCAGGTGGTACCCTGAGCTCACTCACATCCATTGCAATGCATCAGTACACCCAGTGCGTTTACCATACTTCTCAGGGAAAGGGTGTCTCTGGGAGGTAGAGACCCTGGAAACACCAGATTGCCAGCCTCAAGTGGTGCCACAGCCATCTGGGGGCCTATTGCACCCAGAGAGTGCAGGGCAAAGGGCAGGGGAGTGGGCTGGGGGCTCACCCTGGATGGTCCTCTTGAAGAAGGCTTTGCAGGCCTCACAGGATGCCACACCATAGTGATAGCCAGAGGCCACGTCCCCACAGACCAGGCAGAGGCGCTTGGGCAGGGAGCTGAGCACCAGCTTCCCACCGCCCTGCTCGCCAGGCCCAGCCCCCTCCCCATCCTCCTCTTCCTTATGGCCTGGGAGGCAGCGGGTGGGAGCTGGACCAGGGGCCAGTGCCACAGGAGGCTCGGTCTCCGTCTCTGAAGAACCCTTTGGACTGTCGGGGCTGGCCGGTTCTGCCTTGATGTAGAGAGGCTCAATGCCCACCACCTGGCTGGACATGGCGCTGGTCACCTGCAGGGAGAGACCCGTGGGTTCCTAGGGAGGCACTGGGATGGGGGATGGGCGACACCCTGCCACACGGGTTGCCCAACCTCGGGCCTAGGGCCAGGCTTCCAGGCCCAGCAAGGGGGGAGGAATGGGGGCAGAGTCCAAAGAAGGACTGCCCAGTAACACTGCCCCGCTCCCAGCTGTTGCCATGGAAACAGAGTCTTCAGGGCCAGTAACTGACAGCTGGTCTCTCCCTTGGGAACCTGGGGGAGGCTTAGAAAGGCCCTACTCCCACCCAGTCCAGGGAGCAGGGTAACCGTAGCCCCCAGGCAACCTTCAACCCCACCTGGAATCCCTAGACAGGGGCAGGATACTTCCCAGTTTTCTCCAGATGTTGGGGGGACCTCTGAGACCCTGCCCTCATGTGGATATTCTGCATTGGAGAGCGTGCACTGAAGCCCAGACCCAAGGCCAGTGGACGTGCTCACACCGAGTTCACACACTCCACTCACCGAGGTGCTCAGGGGCCCCACAAGCCCACGCAGGCTCGCTCTCTGCTGGGGGTTTTCACATTCGCACCGGCCTTCCCAAACCCGTGCTCACTCCTGCTCACACCTGTGCTCACATACTTCTCCTGGAGCGCACACCCCATCTGCGAACTCAATCAAGGCTCATGATCACACGCACTCTCACTAGGTCCCCACATCCACAAGCACAGGCACGGACTCATGAAAACACCGCCAGAGCTTTTCACACCTGACACGCGGCTGCCCTCCTGCCCCAGCATGCCGATTCCAGGCACACGGCGGGTGCCGCTCCACCTCCTCCAGACCGGCCTGCAGGTCCACTCTTATACTCCCACTGTCGCAGAGGCCGCCACCTCCCGGGGCGCCGCGTACCACCCCCCCAACCTGCGCACACCTCTGGGAAGTTGCCTAAAGTTGCTATGCCTCCCCACCCCGCCCGCGGGAGACCTCTACCAGGTTATCAGGAAGTAAGTGGGGAGAGCTAAGGAGGAGGAAGTTCTCCCCTGCCGGTGCGATGACCTTTGACCCAGAGAGGAGGGTGGCCCCAGGCCCCTTCGAGCGCCCCCACGTGGTCTTCAGAGCCCCTTCCCCGACACAGAGCCCTCCCCGTCTTCCACCCGGGCCAGCCCCAGGGACTTCGGCAAGTGGGGGATTGAACCCTGCCCCGGGGCGGGCCGGATCGGAGGCCCAACCCTGACCCGGGTCAGGACCCGTAGCCAGAGCCAGATCCTGCCCCAGGCCGGCCCACCAGGACTCAGACGCCGGATCCCGCTTGAACCCTGACCAGTCCGGCCGTCGACTGGGTCCCAACCGTGGCCCGGACTGGCCCCAGAGCCGGACCCCGCCTGCAGCCCGCCCCGCCCGCCTCCCTGCCGCGCTCGCACATGGCCCCCGCGCCCCGCCCGCCCACCCCCGCGGCAGCGCTCCCCTCCGCCCCCGGACCTGGGGCTCCGACAGGGCGTTCGGGCAGGCATGGGGGCCGAGCGGCCCGGAGTGCCGGGGTGAGCCGGGGGCCGCGGGCGGCCCCTCCTCCGCCGCCTCCTCGGGCCGTGCCGCCCCACCGCGCCGCGTCCCCTCACTCGGCGGCGCCGCCGGCTGCTTGTAGGACACAAAAGGACATCGCGGCCGCTTCCTACTCCGCTTCCTCCAGCTGACAGCGGGGGCGGGGCCGGCCGTGCGCATGCAAAGCAGGGGGCGGGGCCCGGGGTCCTATGCTAATCAGACCAGCGGGGCGGGCGGCGCCTGCGCGCCCGTACGAGTCGGGGCGGAGCCGGCAGCGCCAGTGGGCGGGCCTTCGCGCAAGTCCCGCCCCGCAGCCTGCCGAGCCACTGCGGCGCACATGCGTACGCGGCCCCTGGGAGGGGCGGGGCCGGAGACGCGGAGGGTTGGGGGATTAGAGTCGGGAGCGAGTGGGGCCAGAAGCGCTCTTTCGTAACGGAGGAGGTGGGGCGCGCTGTGCGCGCGAGGAGTGGAAGGCTGCAACCGCGGAGCCGAGAGACCACTTACATATGAAAACGCAAGGGCGGGACGAGTGGAGAGGCTGGACCTGCTACCTATGCTTGAGGGGCGGAGCCTAGCGCGCCGTCGCGATGGGGGAGGTGCTGCCCCCTTCCCCCTTCTCTCTTCCCCCTAGCCACTTCCCCCAAAGCGACACCAACTGGGCTCTCGAACCGTAGACCCAGTAGCCCCACAGAGCTGCGGAACTCGGGGTGGGTGAAGCCGACTTAAAACATGCAAGAAGCCCTGGATTGCGAGTCCCGGAAGGTAGGGCCGATAGGGCCCGGACGGAGAAAGCTCAAGGTCACTGCGGTGACCGAATGAAGGTCACGGGGAAGGGCGGGGCCACGTGCGTCCGCCTCACGCGGGCTGCCATGCACTGACTCACGGACCATGCATAGACTCTTTTATTTCTTTAGGACTCAAATTCCACTCGGATGGGTTCGGGCTTGGGTCTGGGGACCGGGCAGGCACAGGGCTGGTTCGGGTCGCTGCTGGAGCCCAACGTGGCGTTTTTAATTCACGTACAGCCTCTTGCTCCGGCGCTTCTTGAGCCCCTCGATGTATCGCTGCAGCTCCTTAGTCAGGAAGTGGTCCCTGCCGATCCCTAACTGGTAGCCTAGGAGGAGGGCAGAGCTCGTCTCAGGGCAGTGAGCAACCGAAAGGTCTCCCCACCAGCGGCGCCCCATATGTAGTCCGAGGAACCGCAGATGATTCGGGGTAGCAGCAGCGCAGGGCACTCAGGTCTCTGTTAGCCTGGGGAACTTTGCATCTCTAAGGGTGCTGAGTGTTAAGGTCCAGGCTAGGGAAGACGTTGCAGGCCTGAACTAGGGCGGTGTATCGAGCAGTTTGGCCACCTTCTGGACCAGCCACCCGCTCTAAGCCATCAGCTGGCCCTTTATCACCACTGGGCTTTCCTACCCCAGCAGCAGAAATTCACCCACATAATCCACTGTCCAAAGGCTCCCCAACCAGAGGGAGTTGAGGCCACACCAAGGCGGTTATCCCACTGGGCAGGTGGAGAAACAGCCACAGAAAAGCCTCCCTCAGCTAGAGAGGGCCTGCACTCAGCCTGGAGCCCAGGCCTCTGCCCATCACCACATGTCCCCCACTGGTTCTTCCTGTGCCCAGTCCCTCAGCTTTTAACTTTTATGGGGCCCTTGGAATACTTGTGAGTGCCAAGGGCATCTGACAAGACATAAGGCACCCTGAAACCCCACCCCTTGGGCCCCAGCCCTGCAAAATCCACCAGAATCTGTCGTGGTAGCTCTTGGGGGTTGGCGGGGAGCTCACTCCGGAGGGCTTTGGTGAGGATTTCCAGAGCTTCATTCTCCATGAGTTCCATCAGGGGCAGCGGCAGCTGGAGAAGCAGCAAGAGGCTTAGGCGTCCAGGGGACGTCATCTCTGCCCACAGCTGAAATGCCCCCACCTGCTCCCTGTGGCCCCCAAACCCCCAACCAGCCTTCCTGCCCGCCCCTCCACCCTGCCAACCACCCCCAACTTCCATATCCTATCAGCAACCCCCAACTTGCCTATCCCCTACCCCACTGAAACTCCCAGTCTCCCCAGCCCCTCCAACCCTGCTCTGCTGCTCTGCCCAGTAGGCTCGATGGGGCGTGTGCTTCGCAATATTGAGCGATGACATTGAGGAAGACTTTTCTGGGAGAAGAGAAAAAAGGGTCAGTCATCTGCAGACTCCTGGGCCTTCCCTGGAGCAGAGGAGATGGGTAGGCACCTTGTGAGAGGGAATGGCCTTCAGAGACCAGCTCCTGGTGCAACCGAAAGGTCTCCCCACCAGCGGGCGCCACATATGTGGGGTCAGCATGGGACAGAGGTTACAACCCTGGGCTTTAGAGCCCCACCCACCTGGTTCCAGTTCTGACTGCCCCACAGTGTGACACTTAGGACTAGTGACTGACACTCTCTGACCCTCAAGTTCTTCATCAGTAAAATGGGGTAATAAAAATAGCTCTTGGCTGAGTGGTGGGTCATGCCTGTAATCCCAAAACTTTGGGAGGCCAAGGTGGGCAGATCACAAGGTCAGGAGTTTAAGACTAGCCGGGCCAATCTGGTGAAACACCATCTCTACTAAAAATACAAAAATTAGCTGGGCATAGTGGCAGTCGCCTGTAATCCCAGCTACTCAGGAGGCTGAGGCAGGAGAATTGCTTGAACCGGGGAGGCGGAAGTTGCAGTCAGCTGAGATCACGCCATTGCACTCCAGCAAGGGCAACAGAGTGAGACCCCAACTCAAAAAAAAAAAAAGAAAAGAAAAGAAAATAGCTCTTTATGCAGGTTGTGAAGTTTGAAGGTGACAATCCAGTTTGAAGGTGACAATCTGGGGGAAGCCCCGTGCCTGGCACACAGCAAGTGCTCAATATGTGACCATTGTTATACTGTTATTGGTTCTGACTCTCTGATGAAGTGGTTTGAGGGGGTGCCAGACAGTGTCCAGCGTGTAGTAGAGGCTTAGAAATTGTAACCAGCAACTGACTAATGGAAAGACATACACCTCCTCAACCAGCGCAAATCATAAGACAAGGCGGGATGATTCCATTAAAAACACAGGTCTTGCTGGGCATGGTGGCTCACACTTGTAATCCATTGGGAATCCGAGGCAGGAAGATCACTTGAGCCCAGGAGTTTGAGACCAGCCAGGGCAACATGGCGAAATTTTCTCTACAAAAAAATAAAAAATTAGCTGAGCAGGGTGGTGCCGGCCTGTCCTCCCAGCTCAGGGTGGTGGGGGTGGCTGAGGTTGGAGGATCCCTTGAGCCTAGGAGTTTGAGGCTGCAGTGAGCTATGATCACAACACTGCACTCCAGCCTGGGCGACAAAGCAGGACGCCGTCTCTAAAAAACAAAGGCCGGGTGCAGTGACTCAAGCCTGTAATTCCAGCACTTTGGGAGGCCGAGGCTGGCGGATCACTTGAAGTCAGGAGTTTGAGACCAGCCTGGCCAACATGGTGAAACTTCGTCTCTACTAAAAATACAAAAATTAGCCGCACATGGTGGCGCACGCCTGTAATCCCAGCTATTCGGGAGGCGTTGGTTGCAGTAAGCAGAGATCGTGCCATTGCACTCCAGTCTGGGCGACACAGCGAGACTCCGTCTCAAAAAAAAAGAAAAAAAAAAAGGCGGGAGGCGGGAGGATCACTTGAACTGCAGTGAGCTATAATCGCACCACTGCACTCCATCCAGCCTGGGCGACAGAGCGAGATCCTGTCTCCAAAACACAACAAGAAAACCCCGCAGGTCCTACCGCGGGATCTTTGCGCAATTTATTTGGTGCGTCCTTCGCCGGACTCTGCGCGCCACGACTGAAAGGCCTGTTACAACGCCTGCCCGGGAGGGGGCGCTCCAAGAATGCCTGGCGGATTTAAAGGGCGAAAGATTCGCGCTGGCGCCTCTCCCAGGGAATCCTAGAAACTTGGATCCCATCAGCTTCCCCCCATTTTACAGCTCCAGAAATTGAGTCCCCGGCTAGCTTATTGCCCCGCGAGCGCCCACGGCCTGGCGAGGCCACACTGACCGGCCTCGATCTGGGATGTGGTGTCCTTCTCCCCCGAATTGATTTCCATGGAGCTGCCGCGGTGCAACTCTAGCTCCACCAGCGCGTGCTCGTCCATTTCCTCCGGCTTGTGGCTGGCCTTGTCCCCTAGGTCCAACGAGCGGCTCCCCGGACTGTACCACCCGCGGGTCTTGCTAATGCTGCGGCCCTCCGCGTCGAAGCCCTCGCAGACCTCGGACAGCGGCATGTTCAGCTGTGCCTGGGACAGCGTGGTCGTGGTCCACAGGTCCCGAATGTCGCTGTGCACGCTCTCCTTGTCCGAGTCATGGCGGTCGGAAGACTTGAGCGACACCTGTGGGCCACATACAAGGAGGGAGCCAAGGGTCGCGGGTGGCTGGAGCCGGAAGGAAGAGCAGGCTGGGGATCTGAGCCGGGTCCGGGCGGGGATCCCGTAGAGCGTGGGGTTGGTTGGGTGGGGGCTGCGGGAAGCCAAGGCTGAGTAAGAAATCGCGCCAGGGACCCGAGTCGGACCAAAGGTGGGTTGGGAGCGGACAGAGTAAGGGGTCCGGGGAGAGGTCTTACTTTCGAAGGCTTTTCCTCCATGGTTCTGCCCCAACGGACCCAGACGCCACAGGCCTCGGGACGAGAAGGGGGTCAACGCTCCAGGAAGGGGGCGGGGCAGGTCCTCTCGCGCCGGGAGAGTTCAAACGACAGCCCGCCACGCGAGATGCCATCCTCTCTCCCCTGCCTCTCCACCCCCGCACCCCACCCCCCAAAGTGTGTGCAGAGGCTGGAGACGCACAGCCCATCCCGGCTGATCCCCACGCGGGACCCTACCCAGCAGCCTCCAGGCAGAGACGCGGGCCTGAGCCCAGCCGAGAGGGCGGAGAATTGACCGACCTGGGTGCCCGGGGACCCTCGACCTGGGGGCCACGGGAGGCTAGATGTGCCCCCACGGTGGCCCGAGGAAAGCACTTCCACACTCACTAGCGTCCGGGAGCGTCATGCCCGCAGCGGTGCAGACCGTTTTCATTTATTGATGCAGGCTTTGAGGCACAGTCGTGAGGTGCTGTGAGGGACACGCCCGCCCGGGGCAGCGACACAGAAAGCCGTGGGGGGTCTGGAGATGGATGGAAGTGAGGAAAGGGCCGGGGGACGGCGGAGAGGCAGCCGTAGCCTCCTCCCCAGACTTCAGTCTCGTGGAAAGAGGGCTCTTTGGTCAAACAAGCCAAGCATGCCGGGGAGAGCAGGAACGAAGCCCTTGAGAGGCCCGGGCCGGGGATCCTGCCCCTACACCGGCACGTCTTTGTCTCGGGGACGCCCGGGGCCGCGGGGCCGCACGGGCTTCCTGGGGGGATTGGGGTGGCGGCGACCTCGCGGCGCGCGGGGCAGCGGGCAGCCGCGCTCGCTCTGCGTGTCCGAGGACTCGTCGATGAAGGCCAGGTTCTCGCTGGGATAATCCAGGGCCGAGGCCGTGGGCGGGGAAGGCGGCTGAGCCTTCTTCGGGGGCGAAGGGGATCGGGGCCTGCCCAGCGGCTGCGCTGGACAGGGCGGTGGAGGCAGCAGTGGCCGCTCCTTCTCTGGCGGCGGGGCAGCGGGCCCGGCTCGCTGGGTCACGCGCGCCGTCACCGTGCCAGTCCAGCTGGCAGCCTGCGCCGTGAGGCCGCCCATCTGCACGGAGAGGGAAAGCAGCCCTCGACTAGAGGTCCTGGACCCCCTCCGCGACCCCCCAGGAACCTGCCCCTTCACCAGCAGGGATCAACCCCCAACCCTCTTTTCTGCCTGGTCCTCTAGCCTCAGCCAGCCCCGAGGATGGAAGGGCTCCTCCACTGGGTGCTCCCAGAAAGGTGGCAAAATACAAATTGCCCGGCTAAATGTGAATTTCCGAGAAATAACAAATAAATTTTAGCATAACTATATCTCGTGCAATATTTGGGACATGCTGTTATATATATACATACATATATATATAAAATTTTTTTCTTTTTCTTTTTTTTTTTTTTTTGAGAGGAGTCTAGCTCAGTCATCCAGGCTGGAGTGCAGTGGCGGATCTTGGCTCACTGCAACCTCTGCCTCCCCAGTTCAAGCAGTTCTCCTGCCTCAGCCTTCCAAGTAGCTGGGATTACAGGAGCCTGCCACCACGCCCAGCTAATTTTTGTATTTTTAGCAGGGTTTTACTGTGTTGGCCAGGCTGGTCTCGAACTCCTGACCTCGTGATCCACCCGCCTCAGCCTCCCAAAGTGCTGGGATTACAAGCATGAGCCACCGAGCCCGGCCAAATTAAAATTTCATTTATTTGAAATTCAAATTTAACTGAGTTTTGTTTTGTTTTGTTTTGTTTTGTTTATTTGTTTGTTTGTGAGACCAGGGCTTACTCTGTTGTCCAGGCTGGAGTGCAGCGGTGCAATCATGACCCACTGCAGCCTCGACCTCCCCTGGCTCAAGTGATCCTCCCATCTCAGCCTCCCGAGTAGCTGGGCACACACCACCACGCAGGGCTAATTTTTGTGTATTTTCTAGAGGCGGGGTCTCACCATGTTGCCCCAGCTGGCTTTCTGCATTTTTATTTGCTAAATCTGGCAATCCTACCCATGAGGGAAGAGGTGGTGAAGTTACCCACAAACATATACCCCTCTGTTCCCTGCGAGGCACACACAGAGGCTCACTCAGCCCCTGCCTCAGGAGCCCACACCCTGGATAGGAGACAACCTGCTCAACCCCCTGCTAGGGAACAGCACATTTGCACCACAGTGCACAGACGCAGTGCCAACCCTGGGCGCCTACCTCTGCCCGAGTGCGGCGGGACACTACTCGCAGCCAGTTCCCGATGGTGGTGAGCACTGAGGCGAAGTAAGCCAGGCCGAGCAGGATCCAGAACCACACCAGAGGCTGATAGGCTGGGGAGTCCTGCCTGGGGTCCGCGCCTGGGATACCACCAGGAAAGGCAGAAAGAACTGGATTGTGGGGCAAGCCTGTGAGCTCTGGTTCAGTGTCCCCCTCCCAGCTCCTGGAGAGGACCTGCGCTCCCTAGGGCAATGGGTATGTGCTTGAGTGTGTGAGTGGAGGCAGGAAAATGAGTGGTGTGCATGAGTTGAAAGTGTGCAAGATCAAAGCATGCAAGAAGGGGCGCTCCTGTGCAAGAATGTGACACATGCGAGGGGTGTGTTTAATATATGTGTGAGCATGCATGGGACTCAAGCATACAAGAATGTGAGTGTGCATAAGGCGCTGGTGTGTGTGCAAGGCTGTGATGGTGCATTCCATGATGGAGGCAGGCGTTAGAGCAACCACATGGATTTGGAGGGAAAGGCGGGAGTGCAGAGCCCCTGATCAGGAATAAAGTAGATGGGAAAGTGCAGCACAAGAAGGGCGGCCTCACCGGCCACATAGTCACCAAAGCCCACGGTGGTAAGCGTCACTATGACAAAGTAGATGGCCTCCAGCTTGCTCCAGTCCTCCATATAGCAGAACACGAACGTAGGCGTGAGGACAAAGAGCAGGCAGCCGATCAGTAGGAAGAGCATCGCTGACAGCACTCTTACTAGCTCCGGTGGCACGTGCCACTTCTGCGGGGAGGGGCAGTAGACAGGACCCAGGAGACACCAACAATCCCCACTCCCATACTCTCCACTCCCGCCCCCAGGAGCCTGTGGTGAGAGGCTTAGGGTCCGCGGGCGGCCGGGGGGAGGGGGGGCACTCATGTGCCAGGGACATGGGGAAGGGTAGCTGGAGGCCAGCACAAGGGCAGGCAGGGCATGGAGCAGCTCACCAAGAAGATGGCTTCAATGTGACCGATGCCACGGCGCAGGGAGGAGCCCAGTCGGTCCCCAACCCCTGCCAGTAGGATCCCAAACAGCGGAATCCCCACCAGTGCATAGAAGATGCAGAAGAGGCGCCCAGCATCTGTGCGCAGGGCCACATTGCCATAGCCTGGGCAGAGGAGCGATGCAGGAAGTCTAGGGGCCACCTGGGACCCCTCCATCTCCCTGCACCTTCCCCCATGAGGAAGCTCCTTGCCCGTCCCCCACATGCCAATCCCCTCCCCCACCGATGGTGGTGATGATGGTCCCTGAGAAAAAGAAGGCGCTGCCCAGGTCCCAGGCTGAGTGGCTGCTGTTACTGGTCGAGTTGGTTTCTGGGTCCGCACCCCCTCCCAGGGCATCAGCCACCTCCTGCAGGATAAGGTATAGAAGGAGGAGCTTCAGTTCTTCCCTCCTGTCTAGGCCAACTTGTGGCCCCTCCAGTCTCTAGGGTGGCTTCCCCGCTGCTCCTCCCTGTTCTCCCCTCTCTCTGGTCTCCCAGGAGGCAGTCCCTTACAGCAGAAGATGCAAACTGGGTCTAGTCTACCTGCAGGCAAGTTTGTTTGACCTCTACAATGTCTGAGAAACATTTTTGGTATCTGGCCCCTAACTTCAGACAACAAATTTCCACTTTTACCATGGTCAGGAGCAGACCTGGGACCAGATTGCCTGGCTTCAAATGTTTATGCTGTGGGACCCTGGGCAAGTTAACTGTCTGGCCTCGGCTTCTACAAGTCTCAAGTGGGGATGTTGATGACAGCATCTGCCTCTCAGATTTTTTGTGAACTTGCAACAAAGTAAGCACTGACTGTTAAGTTCCCAAGCAGTGACCACACCCTGTGTTTCTAGCTTTCCAAACCCACCCTCCCATTGCACCTATGGAAGCTGAATTTGAGTCCCTTTCCTTAGAAAATCTCATGAAAGCTAGGGCCTTTCTCTCCAGGAAGGTTTATGTGCCACAAAATTTTGCTTCCAATTTTTAGAAAGTTTATACGCACACACAAAAACACACACACCCCAACCCTGCCGACGTCCAAGCCAAACCCTGTGCTGCAGTGTAAATAATGTTGATTGAGCACCTCTCAGTAAGTATTACTATTTTTTTAAGGCTAGTCAAGTGAAGCAGTGGGAGTGGAGAAGGAACCAAGAAATCTGTAACTGGTTGTGATCAATTGGTTGTAAACAACACCACTGTACTCAGACCAGCCAATACATATTATTAAATGAACGTAATGTCCCTATTTGGATGTCTCCCTCTCGCCAGCATGCAGCTCCCACGGGCAGGGACTATTTTGAGAGTGCTTGCCCTAGGTGAGAGGAAGTCAAAGAGACTCTTCCCCAAGCAGCAGTGCCAAGGCACAAGAATGGTGTCTGTGGGGCATATCATAAAGCACTTCTTCTCTCCCTGACTGCAGTCCTCATTAGCAAGACTCAGTCCCAACTGATCTTCCTAAAGGGACTGCTCAGCGCCCTCCATGGCTCCCCACTCCTTGCAGGCCTAAACTCCCCAGCCCAGCATTGAAGCCCTTTTTTCAAACTGGTCCCCACCTCCCTTCCCCTAGTCTTGTCCCTGGGACTCCAATTTGGCACCCCATGTTACAGCAACCTTCCCCCCAGATTTTCTGAGATGATTGCATTTCCTGTAATAATTTTTAATAAAAGCAAGAAGTGAAAGAGCTAATTAAAAGTGATTTAATGTGTATTTTGCAACCCTTTTCCAATAAATTCACGACTTAAGGGAAAAATCCTGTGTCATCCTGTGTGTTCTAATTTTTGCTTCAAATGACTAGGCATCTGCTAACTCCAGGTTCTGCAAAATGCTCCGGAACTTTCCAGCTTCCACGCCTTTGCCCATGCTGTCTTTCCACATGGGCATCTCTTGCCCCTCATCTCTATTCTCTATCCCTTTCTCCTGGTGTGTTTCAATCACCAGGTCATCCCTCAGGCCACTGCCATCTCCCTCCTGGTCCCCAGCACCTAGCTCAAGGCCTAGCACAATTGGTGCTTAACAGAAAGAAGGAAACTTCCTTTCCACTGAATCCTACAGTGATCTGTCTGACCATGGATCTCTCCCCTCCCCTAGATGTGACGCCCTCCAAGGCAGACCCTGTGTCTGATCCACCCCAATATCCCCTTGGCGTATAACACTTCACCTAGCACACAGTAGGTGCATAATAGCTGCACAACTAATTCAGGGAGTGAATCCTACTGTGAAAGAGAAATAAAGTGGCTGTCACCCACCCTTCTCAGTCCTGCCTCTCCTTTTCTTCCTTTTTCTTATCCAGGAAAAAAGCAGTTCCATTGTGAAGACAAACTAGGTCAGATTCCCTCCCCTCCCTCCCTCTGCCCTGTGGTCTGGCCAGACACATTCTTCCCAGGCCTCTCTGAGCCTCCACTGGCATTCTGGAAGTGTCAGAGACGATATCAGGTGGTCTGTGTCCTGACCCCACCCCACACACATCTCTGCCCTGAGTCCTGCTGCCTTGAGAATCAGCTGGAACACTGAGGCCTCCGTGCCAATGGCCCCTCCCTCCACAAAGAACAGGCAGGGAACAAAGGGTACTCTTCAATTTCAAGTAATAGACATTAATTTATTAAAGCTAGGTCTTCATTTTTTTGTATGACAGTAACTCCGAAATCAGAGAAAGCAACAGAGGTGCCTGCCTGACTGAACCCCAGAAGGCTGCAGCCCAAAACTTTCTTGAGTCTATGGTTGGAGTCTAACCAGAAGTGCCTCAGGGAACCCTGACGCTCTCCCCTTCTCCCCACATGGTAAGCATGCATCCTAGGGGGAAGGGGCACCTGACCTGGCATCCCTGGTGGCATGGATCCTGGAACCCTCCCAAATCACCTGCACACGCTCATATGCACACTTTTCCAGGGGGATGGGGTGTGTTCACTGTGTTCTTGGGTTTTTCTAAGACACATGACTCCAAAAAAAGTATGGGAACCGGTGTAGGTAGGGTTGCCAGATTTTAGCAAACAAAAATACTGCACGGGATGGACTTGTATTAAAAAGGCATTCGGCCGGGCGCGGTGGCTCAAGCCTGTAATCCCAGCACTTTGGGAGGCCGAGACGGGCGGATCACGAGGTCAGGAGATCGAGACCATCCTGGCTAACACAGTGAAACCCCGTCTCTACTAAAAAAAATACAAAAAACTAGCCGGGCGAGGTGGCGGGCGCCTGTAGTCCCAGCTACTCAGGAGGCTGAGGCAGGAGAATGGCGTGAACCCGGGAGGCGGAGCTTGCAGTGAGCCGAGATTGCGCCACTGCACTCCAGCCTGGGCGACAGAGCGAGACTCCGTCTCAAAAAATAAAAATAAAAATAAAAATAAAAATAAAAAAAAATAAAAATAAAAAAATAAAAAGGCATTTGTGGGCCAGGCATGGTGGCTCATGCCTGCAATACCAGCACTTTGGGAGGCTGGGGTGGGTGAATCACTTGAGGTCAGGAGTTTGAGACCAGCCTGGCCAACATGGTGAAACCCCATCTCTACTAAAAATACAAAAATTAGCCAGGCGTGGTGATGCATTGCATCTCTGTAATCCCAGCTGCTTGGGAGACTGAGGCAGGAGAATCAATTGAATCTGGGAGGCCGAGGTTGCTGTGAGCTGAGATCACACCACTGTACTCCAGCCTGGGCGACACAGGGAGACTCCGTCTCAAAAAAAAAAAAAAAAAAAAAAGGCATTCATTTGTGGTTTAACTGTAATTCACATTTAAATGAGAGTCTTGGATTTTATGTGGCAACTAGACCGGTGAGTGAGACCTGTGCAAATGTAACATAGCCCTTGTGCTATGGCCATTCATTCATTCATTTTCCCCTCATCCCACCACCATCACACCCTGAAGGACACAATCTAGGTTCACAGTCCTGTGCCAGGCTCTCCAAGGAAAACAAATGACCCCACTGTTGCCCTATTGAAAACACAGAGACCTGGACCCCAGCCTCTGTCCCACAGCCTCCGGCTGCACCCTGTCCTCAGGGATACTGATCTGAAAGCAGCACCAGTACAGGGCCTCACTGGCACGCAGCTAGTGCCAGGGGTGATGGGTGACAGCTGAAGGGGCTGAGGCCCACCCACGCACCTTGATGAGGAGGCCCAGCTCCTGGTCGCTCACACACGGATGGGCCCTCAGGAACTTCTCTCGGACCTCCCCCAGCACCCTCTGGGCCTGCTGCTCGTGGGGCTGCTCCAGGGCCCGGAACACCAGGGCACCAGACACCAAGTACAGCAAGACCAGCGCCAGCAGGGCCAGGAGCGTGGTGCTGCGCATGGCGCGCCCAGGCGCCGGGCCAGCTCCACTGCCCCCCTGGAGGGGCCGGGCAGGGGGCTCCTGGGGAGCTGTCGTCACTGCGGGCAAAACCAGGGATGCTGGGGTCACTGAGCTGGCCTGACATCCACACCCTTCTCCTCGATCCCCTACACACCCAAAGATCCATGAAGCCCCCAGCCGCACTGTCCACAGATATCCCTCTGACTGAACACACCCAGTCCCCCTCCTATCTCCTGCCTTCCCCTTACCTCCGCTGCCCCTGTCGATGAGGAAAGAGAGGAGGGCACGGGGAAGGGAAAGGAAGGCGAGTGGGAGGCCGAAAGAGAGCCTAAGCCTGGCTAGGGGGAAGCGGGGCGAGTGAGGAAATGTGGGGGGTTTGGGGGGTGTGGGGAACTGGCCCTCGAGGAGAAGGCTGAGGGGGGCTCAGAGACGTCCGAAGGGAAACCCGGAGGAGAGGCCGGACAGCGTAGGGCGGGGACAGGGGAATGGTGGGTCCCGGCTCGCCGGCTGCGGCTGCGACAGCATCTCCGCGGCTTCTCCGTCCCCTCTCGCCTCGCCCTGCTTCCCGGCTGGCCCTCCAGGGTACCCCCGCGCCCCGCCGGGCTTTCAAGGAACCCAGGGGTGGGTCCCGCACCCAGGCGAGGAGGGGTGCGGGGGACGCCCAGTTCCCGGAAAAAGCAGGGGAGGGGGTCCGCAAAGGCCACACCGGGGCGGCAGTCCCCCGGACAGCTGTCAGTCCCTGACAGCTGGCGGCGGCGCCCACGCGCACACACGCCCCGGCACGCGCCGCCACGCGCGGGCACAAAGACCCGCGCGCCCACGCTCCACCCCGAGGCTGCAGCGCCGCACCGCCCCGCTGCACTCACGCACCCCACCTGCACACTCCGCAGACGCCCCGGCACCCCCGGCCCCCATGGGCGTGCCGGCCGCGCCAGGGCACCCAGAGCCCACGCACATGCGTGCGGACACTCGCGTGCACACGCCAGACCGCAGGGCCACCGCGCAGCGCCCGCAGCTCGCTCCCACCGCCTCCCTCGCATCCCCACAGCTACGCCTCGGAGCGTGGCGGGCGGCGGGACCGGCGGCCACACCACTCCCTGAGGCGCCCACGCGTGGGAGGTGGGCACCCCGCCTGGCCAGTCGCCCCCGGGGCGCCCCTGCCCCGGAGTCCTGCCCGCGCACCGGAGCCCGCCCCACACTTACTGTCGGCCCTGCTGCGGCTGCGGCTGAGGCCCGGGTTCCAGCACGGCCTCGCCGGTGCCGACTGGGCCGCGGAGGCGGCAGGGGCGGAGCGGGCGGCCGCTGGGGCTGGGACCCCCCTCCCGCCGGCAGAAGCCCCCCTCCTCCCGCGGTTAACCCCTCCGGCGCCGCTCTTCCCTCCTTGCAGCGCCCTCGCCGCCGGCGCCGCCCCAAGCCCTTTACCTGCGGCCGCCCGGCTCCCCAATGCTGGCCAGCCCCGGGAGGTGGGTGGCAGAGGAGCCGGAAAGGGGTTGCAGCTGGGGCCAGCCTTCTAGCCTTGGACCGGAGCCCAATGTGGCCAGCGGCAGGGCCCTGACCTGGGCATCAGCTGGCCCACCTCTCCGGACAGGCAACACGCTAATCTGGCATCTCCCAGGCCCATTACTGGATCGGGAAGGGCCCGCAACTCTCCGCCCCTGGGGACAGCCTGGCCCTTGGGCTCAGCACTCATGAGGGAGGGGCTCCGCGGGACAAAGGGGTGGGGGAAACCCGGTGGGGTCACCTGGAATTGGCCGACATGGAGGTTGGGACCCACCTCTGGGGAGTCACTGCTGGAGCACTTCCTGCCCCCACTCCAGTTTTGGCCCTCTACCTGCTCCCGGGCTATCCCTCCAGGGTGCTCCCAGCCCCAGCTTTTGGTTCTCACTTCCATGACCAGAAATCAGCCCCAGAAGGCTGTGGCTGGAGCTGCCTGCAGATCCCAGCATGGCACTGGTGCCGGCATCCGCTCTCCCACTGCCTGAACACCCAGGCCCTGGCTGGTCCTGAACTTGCCCTGCCCTGTTCTCACCCGCTTGACAACCTGTGACCTCTCCAAAGACCCTCTGGTGCCTGCTGGGGTCCTCAGCCCTCATGCTGGATGGCTTTCAGGCTGGGCTTTGAGGCTGACCACCCCCTACTGGTAGGGAACCTGGACAGGTTTCCAAACTCTGGAGTGTCCCTGTTCCCACTTACAGAAAAGGGGTGATTAATCATCACTTCGGGGTGCTGTTCTGGGCATTAAGGAGGCCAGTGTTTAGAAATCCTCAAAACAGAACCTAGCACACGCAATAAAGTGCCCCACAAACGTTAGGAGTTTTCCTTTCCACAAAAAGTGATTGTCCAGCTTCAAGCTGATTCTCTGAGTCTCAGATGCCCTCTCTGGAGGCCCTGAGGGCCTGGTGCCCACGACAGTCCCAAGTAAAGGGTTTTGAGGCAGGTCCAGCGATAAGCCAAGGGAACTCTGAAAAGCTGGGACAACCACCTATGTGGGCAGGGGACAGACCCTCTAGTAAAGGACTCCTAGCCATCAGACAGACCTGCCAGGACCATGGGAGCAGAGAGCAGTGACTATGCTACTAAGGACAGTGGAGAAGGGGGCCACTGGGAGGGCACAGCTAGGGGACCACCTGTACATCTGTGCAAACCCACACCCTGGTAGGAAGATGGGGGCTGCTCAGTCACCACGCCAACTCCCCGGTAAGCCCTGGACTAACTCCTGGCTCCTAAAGACCAGGTTGGGGTGGTGATAGGCAAACAGGGCCTCCAGAAAGTCTAATCCATTGGGATTAAGACTCAGTAGCTGCCAGGCATGGTACCTCATGCCTGTAATCCCAGCACTTTGGGAGGCTGAGGTGGGTGGATTGCTTGAGCCCAGGAGTTCGAGACCAGCCTGGGCAATATGGTGAAACCCCACCTCTAAAATAAAAAATTAAAAAATTAGGCAGGCTGAGGCAGCAGGATTGCTTGAGCCTGGTTGGTTGAGGCTGCAGTGGGCCATGATCGTGCCACTGCACTCCAGACTGAGTGACAGACCCTGTCTCCAAAAAAAAAATCCTCAGTAGCCACATAACCACAGCAGTAATGTGGGGCTGTGGAGCCTAGCAGAGGGGCCACATCCCTTGACCAGAAGACAGAAGGCTTCCTAAAGATAGTAACAGTTGACGCAGGTCTTGAGGAAAGAGTAGGAACTGTTCAAGTGGAGAGGGATCTGGAGTTAGAGGGGCAATTCTGGGCCAGCAGAGCTTTGAGAACAAAGGCCTGTGTGGTCTCCTTCCCTTGCAAACTGCAGGCCCCTCCTCTCCCAGCCCACCAGCCTTGATGGGGTAAGTGGCCCCTGCCCAGCCTAGCAGCCCACTTCAAGGGCCACTGTCTGTTCAGCCTTAGGCCAAACAGGCAAAAGTGACAGGAACACAAGGCAGATGACAGACAGGTGAACAACTGTGGGGCGCAGACACTGTTTATTGAGTGGCAGGCACAGGAGAGGTAGCTGGCTCCGGTGTGGAAGCGGAGGTGGCAGGTCATGCCAGGGTGCTGTGGGCATCTGGCAGCCAGGGCCACGCCCCCATCCTAGGGGGACGGCACAAGCTCACTATGACAGGAGCAGCAAGGAGCTGGCCAGAGGAGGGGGCAGCCACGACCCCCAGGATCCTGGGCAAGAAGTGGCAAACTTGGCACAGGGGCTTAGGGTGACGGGGACTGGGACCTGGGTATTCTGTGGGGGAGGGAAGGGGATCACGTCTGTGGGGTGGAGTAGAGACTGTGGTGGTGGCCGCCTGGTCCTGGCACCTGGGAGAAGAGCAGAGGAGTGGTCTTCGTCTGGCTGCCCCCATACCAGCCCGGCTCACGCCCGATGGCGCCATACCAGCTCCCAGAGCCTAGACTGCCTGACATACTGCAGCAGAGAAACAGGGTCAGTCTCAGGACAGTGACCAGGGCCACAGTCACAAGAGCTGCAGGAGGAACAGAGGCTTAGAACAGAACCCCTGTGACCTAGACCTTCGGGGCCCAGGGCAAAGTACATCTCTAGGCAAGGGATGGAGGCTTTAGCCATAGGAACCCAGGGGACCTCACCTAGTACAGATGGGGAAGCAAAGGCCATGGCAGGGGTGGAAGGGCAAGACCCAGCTCTCTGAATCCCCCATAGCTCGATGGAGCCAAGTGGGTGGAGGGGGGCAGGGGTACTGAGGCAGTGCTATGGCTCCTACCTGGTGCTCTCACCCCGGCTGTGCTCCCAGGAGCAGCCCTCATCTTCACAGTGCCCAGCCCGGTCAAAGAAGTAGGACCGGGAGGCAAAGACCTGCCCATTGAGGATGTGGCTGGTGCTCTGGAGGAGGAAGCCATCATCGATACTTACTCCTGTCCCACACTATTCTCCCTGCCCATCCCCAGATGCCAACCCAGGATTCCCAGCATCTGCCCCTCTCCACTGGGCCCACAGGGGAAGGTGCAGACCCTTACCAGGTCCTGTGGGGGCCGGTGTACCCGGAAGAAGCCCACCAGCAGGGTGGTGGGCAGCAGCTCCCACACGAAGAGGATGAGGCCAAATACCAGGTAGCCTTTGTTCCCCAGGTCATTTACCAGGTCCGCCTGTGGGAAGGCAGGGGCTGGTGCCAGTCTGCAGTCACGCCAAGGGGGCAGTGGGACAGGGCCCAGGCCAGCTGGGGCCAAGGTGCCATGGCTACTAAGGAGGTGGCAGACATGCGTATGCCCACCTGATCAGACACATTGTACCAGTCGTAATCGAAGGTGTCCAGCCGGCTCTGGGGGGCCAAGGCCAGTGCTGTCAGGTTGTAGCAGGCCCGGCTGGCATAGAGCAGGACCATGGCTCCACCCATCGCGGCTGCCTGGCACACACTGGTCCCCTGGCACAGGTAACAACAGAGGACCCTCAGGGAGAGAAGGCTCCCAGCTTCCTCTACACCCTGAGAACCGCTGCCCAGAGATCCCGAAGGACACCTGGGCATCAGTGCTGCGGCCCTACCTTGGCCTCCAGGTAGATGCTAGTGGAGGGGGCCCGCCTGGCGACGAGGCAGAGGCAGGCAGCAAGAGACAGCGCACAGATGACGAACAGGGAGTCGCTCACCAGGACGCGGACAAGCAGCAGGGCCCAGGGCTGTGCCCGGCGCCGATGGGAGAGCACAGCACACAGCACGTTCACCAGCAGAAAGAGCAGCGAGGCCCCCACAAAGGCCCCTCGGACAGCCAGCCTGCAGCCACAGCACAGTCAGCCCGGGCTCTCAACAGCCCTCAGCACTCACCACCTGCCCCACCTCCTGCAGGAAACCCCAATGTCCACAGAACTCAGGGCATCCAGTCTGAGCCCTGTTCCTCCATTCTTATAGATGGAGAAACTGAGGCTCAAAGAGGTCAGAAGGTGACTGACAGCCGTGGTACCTCGGAAGGCGCACCAACTGGAGTCAGAAGTCTCCGTCTGAGCCCCAGCTCTGCGACCTTGATCCTGATGCCTTACCTGGCTGGGCCTCAGTTTCTTCATCTCTCAAGGGAGGAGAGTAGTCTCTCAGGGAAATTGTACAAATGAAAGATGGCTGGGAAAGCTCTTTATAAACCGTAAGACACTGTACAAATGACGAGGGCATTGCGGCCCCAGGTCACCCAGGAGTGCATATGGCTTTGGTGCTTCCATGGGCTGGAGCCTCCAGCTCACCCTCCATGGTGGATGCCACTGGGTTCCTCTCCCTCACACTACCACAACCATTCCTATTCTTGTGCCTTGCAGATCTGCAACGCCTCTGCTGAGCCATCTGCGCCAGGTGCTTTAACTTTTCCAAGCTCTTCCACAGACATTCCCTGGGTTGTCTTTGTCTCAGCCCTGAGAGGTGGGAAGGGATCTACATGGGACTGTCCCCTGCCCCTGACCTGGAGGTTGAGCCCACCAGTGTCCCGAGTACTTACAAGCCTCGGCTCATCTCCGGCCGACGCTTCGCCTTGGCCTTGAACACCACCTAGGAGCAGAGATGCCCTTCACTCCTGTGGGTCCTTAAGGCTTGCCACCTCCCACCCCCCACCCGGGACCACAGTTGGTTACCTGGGCAAAGTAGAGGTTCATAAGCGTCAAGGTGAAGAACTGCAGGCAGACGGGGCAGCAGTAGAGAAGCCAGAAGGGCAAGGGCCCCAGGCGGTTGGCGCGGGGAGTATCTCGGAAGTAGAAGGAGAAGAGAGTGGTGCGCAAGGCAGCCCAGAGCAGACAGAGGGCCAGGAACACCGTCTGATAGCTGAGACGCTTGTGCCCATACAGAAGCACCAGCCAGAGCTGGGCATAGACGGAGAAGAAGAGCAGGGCATACAGGGTGGTGTAGGCAGCCGTCAGCCCCAGGGTCACAGCAGGTGGCAGCGCAGGCACCAGCCCGGCAGCAGGCACCAGGCCAGACAGGTTACTCTCCATGTCAGGGAGGGAGGCCTGAATCCCGGAGACAGAGAAGGAGGGGCTGTAGGCAGGGCCAGGGAAATAAATACGGAGGGGTGGGAATTGCAGGGTGCAGAGAGGGAGATGGGGCGCTGAGGAGGAAACAAGTTGTGGCTGACAGGCCCCTCCTCCTCAACAGAGAGACCCTTGCCCTTGGGGAACACGGGCAGCCTGGGCCCCAGGCCCCTCACTCAGGGGCATGGAAGGGCAGTCTCTTCTCTCCAGGGCAGACTGGGTGGGGGTTGGGGGTGTCTCCTCCCTGGGCCTACCCCAGAGCCAGGGATGGGGGGATGCAGAGGCCCAAGGAGAGGAGTCCCTGGCCTCGGTCGCTCGTGTCGTCCTGGCTGGAGGGGGAGAGCCAGCCGATGCCCGTCGGGTCAGGGCAGCGGCCGCTGCAGGGGGCGCCCAATGCCCCGCTCTCCCCCTCCCCAAGCTGGGGGAGGCTCTCTTCCAATAATGCGGATGGGGAGGGCCTCTGCCTTCTGTCCTCGTAATTCTCGAAAGCTGCTCCCCGCCCCACCCCACCCCCACCGCGTCCACTCTCCAGCCTCAAGGGGCGGGAGGAGGCGGATGCCAGGTCCTCAGGCCGCTGATGGGAGAGCTGGCTCAGGTCGTGGGGACCCGGGGCTCCGGCTCCCCGGCTCCCGCTGCTCCGCCCCCTCCTGCGCCTGCGCGGGCGCTGTTCGCTACGCAAATTGCGCAGGGGCCCGACCGGCTCCGCAGTCCAGCGCCGCACCCGGCGTGAAACCGTACGAGAATTGGCGCGAGCTGCGCCGCTGGCGGGCGCCCAGGGTTACGGGAGGCGGCGGGAGGGCGGCCGAATTGCGGGGTCCGTGCCCCATCCAGGGGGTCCCCGGGTGGGCTGTGCCCGGGCGGTCCGCCTTAATTTGTGTGGGGGGCCGCCAGTTCCCACGCTCCTCTCTCCTATACCCAAATCGGGGTCGTGCCACCCAGCCGGGGGCGGCAACGGATTCCCGTCCCTCGGCCTCTGAAGAAAACTTCCGCCCATAGCCAAGATGGCCCCCGGGCCCCGCCCCCGGGCCTGAACCCGCGGAGCCCCGAATCCCCAGCGCGGGCCCGCCCCCCGCCCTGGCGCGCCCGCGGCCCTGCTCACCTGGCCGGCCGCCTGCCAGGCGTGAAGTCCCCACGGACCCTACGGTCCACCCTCACCGGGTTCCCGGCCCTCCTCCCGCGCCCGGGCAGCCATCCCAGCCAGGGAGGAGGTTCCTCTCCTTATCTCCAGTGCCCCCGAGGTGGCGCGGGAGGTGTCCCCCGAGGCGGGCGGCGCGAAGCTTCCACGCCTGGGAGGAGGAGCGGGGAGCGGGACTTTCCGACCGGGCACCCAGTCCAGGCGGAGCGGTAACAATAGCAACAATAATCGCATCCGACGGCTGAGCTTCAGTTGTGGCTGTACCAAGCGCCTTCGCCCGCAGTAATCACTCCCTTCACAAAGTTTTCACTGGCTCCTGGGGGAGCTGTCACTATCCCCACTTCACGGGGGGGAAACTAAGGTCCAGAGGGGCTGAAGGACTTGTTGGCAGAAGTGGGTCTCCAGGTTCCAAATGGGGACCCCAGAGAATCCCTCTCCTGCTCCCACACACGTCCAAGGTGTGAGGCAGCGAGGATGTGAGCACCAGGGCCGCAGGAGGAAGAAAAAAGGCCGCGGGCGAGTAGCCGTAGGTCCGGCGTGGGGGCGGGGCCGGGCCGGGTTGACCCCGCCTCTGGACCTACCCGAGTGACGTTCCGAGAGGTGATTGGGCCAGGTCGCTGACAGTTCCCGTTGCCCAAGCAACTAGGGCCGGGAGCCCGGGGTGCAGGAGGGAGGCGGCAGGCCCGGGTCAGGGGCCTCGAGATCGGGCTTGGGGTGAGACCTGTGCGCCGTCACCACGGGTGGGGCGGGGCCTGGGTAGGGGCCTGGGTCCACCAGGGTTCTGAGGGGAGATTGAGGCCCTGAGCCGACAGCATCAGCTCCCTGCCAGGCCAGACCCAGCAGACAGATGAGGGCCCGGGAGGCCTGGCGGGCCTGGGGGCCCTAGGGTGGGAGAGGGAGCCAAGGGTACCTGCCTCTGCCTTCCAGGGCCACCGTTGGCCCCAGCTGTGCCTTGACTACCTAACATCTTGTCCTGATAGCCCAGAGTATGTTCCAGATCCCAGAGTTTGAGCCTAGTGAGCAGGAAGACTCCAGCTCTGCAGAGAGGGGCCTGGGCCCCAGCCCCGCAGGGAACAGGCCCTCAGACTCCGGCAAGCATCATCACCAGGCCCCAGGCCTCCTGTGGGACGCCAGTCACCAGCAGGAGCAGCCAACCAGCAGCAGCCATCATGGAGGTAAGTACCCCACCACCTCCACCTGCCGGGTCACTTCACCCCCAGCCCACTGGCTCCCTGCATCCCAGTTGTATCCACGGGCACTGAAGGCTTTGCGTCGGTCCCCAACCTCTCAGAGCCCCAGTTTCCTCTTTTGTAAAACAGAGCAATTAATAACCACCATTGTAGGACTGTTGAGTTAATTAGCAGGAACATATAGGATGCACTTGATTACAGAGCTGGTGCACATTAAAGCTAAAAAATGGTAGCTGCCAGGCATGACGGATAACACCTGTAATCCCAGCACTTTGGGAGGCCAAGGCAGGAGAATCGCTTGAGCCCAGAAGTTCAAAGCCAGCCTGGGTGACTTAGGGAGACTCCATCTCTTAAAATATATATATATATATGGCAGCTATTAGTGTGGGGCCAGGACAGAAATCAGTGACAGGCAGGCAGACAGTGATCTGAAAAGGAAAAGGGGCCTACCTAAGGCCATACCTGCCTGGCGTTTCTTTCCTTAGAAGGTGGGGGCTGGAAGACTCCTTGGTGCCCTGCCCCAGGCTACATGCTTTCCCTGGGATTGGGCCTTCCAGCTCCCAGATGTGTTCTTTCTTGCCCCGTGGCTTGCACCCACAGCAGGCCTGTCCTGGCACAAAGGCCAGGGGCAGGTGACCTCAAGGGGCAGACGGTCCTCCCAGACAGCAGGGCTGTGTGGGATGGGAAGCACGGGCTCCAAGATGGAAGGATAGACACTGGGGTTCAGTGTCCATTTCTCAGTAGGCTCCACCACCCCTGTGCTAGCACTGGCCTTGGCACCTGGAACAACAACATATATCTTCTGAACACAAAAACCAGGTCAAGCCAGGTGGGGTGGCCCGTGTCTGTAGTCCCAGCAACTCAGGAGGCTGGCTTGAGCCCAGGAATTCAAGACCAACCTGGGCAATATAGCCAGACCCCATCTCTAAAAATAGAAAACTAGGTCATGTCACTCTGGCACTGAAGCTTAAACGACCTCCTCCCCATTTTCAGGATTAAGAAGGCTTAAGAGGCCTCCTTCCCCTCCCTCTCTTACGCACAAACACACACACTCGATTCTCTCAGATTGGATCCCATAGCTTGCTTTCTTTTTTTGTTGTTGTTGTTTTGTTTATTTTGAGACAGGGTCTCACTCTATCACCTAGGAGGGAGTACAGAGGTATGGAGTACAGAGGTGTGATCTCAGCTCACTGCAGCCTAGAACTTCTGGGCTTAAGCGATCCTCCCACCTTACCCTCCCAAGTAACTGGGAATACAGGTGTGTGGACCACACCTAGTTAATTTATTTTTAACTTTTTCTTTTTTTTTTTTTTGAGATGGAGTCTCACTCTGCCACCCAGGCTGGAGTGCAGTGGTGCAATCTCGGCTCACTGCAAGCTCCGCCTCCTGGGTTCCAGCAATTCTCCTGCCTCAGTCTCTCAGGTAGCTGGGACTACAGGCATGTGCCACCACGCCCGGCTAATTTTTTGTATTTTTAGTAGAGATAGGGTTTCACCGTGTTAGCCAGGGTAGTCTCGATCTCCTGACCTTGTGATCTGCCCGCCTCGGCCTCCCAAAGTGTTGGAATTACAGGCGTGAGCCACCACGCCCGCCATTTTTCATGTTTTCATTAGAGACGAGGGCAGGGGCGGGTCTCCTTTTGTTGCCCAGGCAGGTCTCAAACTCCTGGGCTCAAACAATCCTCCTGCCTCAGCCTCCAGAACAGCTGGGACCACAGGTGCATGCTACCACACCAGCTCATTTTTTATTTTTTGTAGAGGTGAGGTCTTGCTTTGTTGCCCAACCTGGTCTCGAATTCCTGGGCCCAAGCGATCCTCTCATCTTGGCCTCCCAGAGTGTTGGGATTACTGGCGTGAGCCACCATGCTCGGCCTCCACAGCTTTCTTTAACTTCCTGAGCTTGCACTTGGCTGTTTTTCTGCTCACAAGCTCCCCCTGCTTTCTGCCCCCCGCCACACACACTCAGCATTGACTTGTGTCTCAGAGTGAGTGTTCACCATGTGACACAGGTTGTTCCAGTTGCTAGGGGGACCTCGGTGAACCCAAACATCAGGAATCCTTGCCCTCGTGGAGCTTACATTCTAGTGACGTGGTGGGTCCATAAGCAAACAAGCACAAAAGTGCATCCTATCATGGATGAGATTTGTATGGGGGCAGCATGTAAGAGTTAAGAGAAGCTGGGCGCGGAGGCTCACACCTGTAATTCCAACACTTTGGGAGGCTGAGGCGGGCGGATCACAAGGTCAAGACATGGAGACCATCTTGGCCAACATGGTGAAACCCCATCTCTACTAAAAATACAAAAATTAGCCAAGCATGGTGGCGCGCACCTGTAGTCCCAGCTACTCAGGAGGCTGAGGCAGGAGAATCACTTGAACCCAGAAGGCGGAGGTTGCAGTGAGCCAAGATCGCGCCACTGCATTCTAGCCTGGCAACAGAGTGAGACTCCATCTTAAAAAAAAAAAAAAGAGAGAGTTAAGAGAATCCAGAGTCACGGGGCTGGGGGAGTGATGGTAGCAGAGGTGGTCAGCACTCACTTGGTGAAAAGCACCACTGGAACCAAGGCCACAGGGATGATGGGAAGAGAGTTCCAGGCAGAGGGAAGGGCAGATGCTAAGGCCCTGAGGGCAACACCTGCTCCCAGCTAGGGTGGGCCTAGGGGAGGGGGTTAGGAAAGGGTCTTTGGAGACCTAAAGTTGGAGGTCATTGTAAGGACTCTGACTTTGCCTTTGGGTGAAAACCTGGAAAGGCTTTGAACAGAGGCAGCATGGTCAGATTTAGACATTCAGAGAGTCACCAGGGAGGTGGTGAGAAGTAGCTGGCCTCTGGATTTATTTTTAAAGCAGAACTGGCAGGATCTGCTGATGGACTGGATGTGGGGTGCAAGGGAAATAGAGGAACCAGGATGATGCCAAGGAATTTTTAAAAAATTATTAGGCTGGGAGCGGTGGCTCACACCTGTAATCCGAGCACTTTGGGAGGCCGAGGCGGGCGGATCACGAGGTCAGGAGATCGAGACCATCCTGGCTAACATGGTGAAACCCTGTCTCTACTAAAAATACAAAAAAAATTTAGCCAGGCGTGGTGGTGGGCGCCTATAGTCCCAGCTACTTGGGAGGCTGAGGCAGGAGAATGGTGTGAACCTGGGAGGCGGAGCTTGCAGTGAGCCGAGGTCACGCCACTGCACCCCAGCCTGAGACAGAGTGAGACTGTCTCAAAAAAAAAAAATTGTTGGCTGGGCGCGGTGGCTCATGCCTGTAATCCCAGCACGTCGGGAGGCTGAGGTGGATCACTTGAGTTCAGGAGTTCAAGAGAGCCTGGCCAACTTGGTAAAACCCTGTCTCTACTACAAAAACACAAATTAGCCAGATGTGGTGGTAGACAACTGTAATCCCAGCTACCTGGAAGGCTGAGGCAGGAGAATCACTTGAACCCAGGAGGTGGAGGTTGCAGTGAGCTGAAATTGTGCCACTGCACTCCAGCCTGGGTGACAGAGCAAGATTCCATCTCAAAAAACAAAAAATAAATAAAAATAAAATAAATTATTATTAATTTTAGAGACAAGGTCTTGCTATGTTGGCCAGGCTGGTCTTGAACTCCTGGCCCCAGGTGATCTTGGCCTCCCAAAGTGCTGGGATTACAGGCATGAGCCACAGAGCCCAGCCAACACCAAGGAATCTGGCTTGAGCATCCAGTGAGATGAAGTTGCTTTTAATAGAGAAGAAACACTGAAGGGTGGGGAAGGATCTGGAAGCCACCCTAGAGGGTGGGCTAGAGGTGGCTTTTTTTTTTTTTTGGAATAGAGTCTTGCTGGGATTATAGGCATGTGCCAACATGCCCAGCTAATTTTTGTATTTTTAGTAGAGACAGGGTTTCACCATGTTGACCAGGCTGGTCTCGAACTCCTGACCTCGTGATCCACCTGCCTCGGCCTCCCAAAGTGCTGGGATTACAGGCATGAGCCACCACGCCCGGCCACTAGAGGTGGATTTTAAGCATCTGGTGGGATTTTTAGCAGGGTGCTAGTGGGAGGTGGCCGGGGGTTGGAGTCAATCAGAGTTGTGCTTGTCTTAGCCCAGTTAGGGGTAGGGGCTTCAAGTGTGTGCAAAGGAAGGAAGGGTAGGTGTGGGGTCCAAGCTGGCTGAGCTTCAGGGAAAGTAGCAAGTCCTGGGAAGCCACAGCGTGGTTGGAGTTGGGGTCCCAGGGGTATGATCCACACAGGTCGGGTCAGCTGGTGGGAAGCTTGGGATGGAGTTATTTGATGGTGACAAGGCCTAGGTTATGTCCCTGGGAATGAGTCTGAGGGGAGAGTGGGACAAGATCATGATAGAAGGAGTAGCAAGGTACAGAAAGGAGATGGGGTGCTGGTGGAGTGGCAGAGGACAGGAGTAACATTCTGCACTGGCCAGGGACTTGACCCAGGAGCAGGGCATGGGAGGGGCCTGCAAGGTAATAAGGAGCAAAGCGGGCGACACCTCCCCCCAGCCCCAGCTGCAGACCCGCAGGAAAGAGGGCTTCGGGAGAAGACAGCTGCTAGGTGAGGACAGGGCTGGATTTCTGAACCTTTTGATGGAGTTTTCAGTGTCTCCAAAAGCAAGTGGTTTCCCAAAAGAGATCAGCAAGTGCCAGTGCCCTTCCAGAGCCACGGTGCGTCTGCCCCTCCACCTGCGCAGAGCAGTTCACACTTGGTTCGGTCACTCTTCACAGCCCCTGCCACCAGGCCCCTGCTGGAGGCTAAGGTGCCCCGGGGCAGGGGCCGCAGCCACCTTGTGCTGTGACAGCCCACACAGCCCAGTGTCTGAAACAGGTGTGGACAGTGGAGAGGCAGCGAGAAGCAGCCCAGTGCTAGCCCCTGGGCCAGACTGCAGGTTCAAATGTGGCTCTGCCCTTCCTAGCAGGTTGAGCTTGAGCAGGTTAATTAACTCCATCTACCTGAGTTTCCTCATCTGTAAGTGGGAATAGAACTAGTCCAACCTCGCAGGGGTATAGCAAGGACCTGATGAGTTAATACAGGAAAAGTGCTTGGAAACAGTGCCTGGCACAGAGGAGGGGCTAAGTGTTTGCTGCTCTTATTATTAGTACTGACATTGTTATTACTTTATGTATATATTTTTATTATATATATATTTATATATATGTAAATATATATATAATTTTTTTTCCCCGAGGTGGAGTCTCGCTCTGTTGCCCAGGCTGGAGTGCAGTGGTGCAATCTCGCCTCGCAGCAACTTCTACCTTCCAGGTTCAGGTGATTTTCTTGCCTCAGCCTCCCTAGTAGCTGAGACTACAGGCACATACCACCACACCCAGCTAATTTTTTTGTATATTTTATTAGAGATGAGGTTTCGCCACCTTGGCCAGGCTGGTGTCTCACTCCTGACCTCAACTGATCCTCCTGCCTTGGCCTCCCAAAGTGCTAGCCACCACACCCAGTCAGTAATTATTTTTGTTTTTTTTTTTTGAGACTGAGTTGAGCTATGTTGCCCAGACTGGAGAGTGCAGTGACATAATCTCAACTCACTGCAGCCTCCGCCTCCTGGGTTCAAGCAATTCCCCTGCCTCAGCCTCCCGAGTAGCTGGGATTACAGGTGCCCGCCACCACGCCTGGCTAATTTTTTGTATTTTTTTTTAGTACAGACGGGGTTTCACCGTGTTAGCCAGGATGGTCTCGATCTCCTGACCTCGTGATCCACCCACCTTGGCCTCCCAAAGTGCTGGAATTACAAGCATGAGCCATCGCGCCCGGCCCAGTATTTTATATATTTATAAAGCCTCGAATTTCTGGGCTCCAGCCATCCTCCCACCTCAGCTTCCTAAGTAGCTGGGACTACAGGTGCACGCCACCATGCCTGGCTAATTTTTTATTTTAATTTTCGTAGAAACAAGGGTCCTTCTATGTTGCTCAGGCTGGTCTCAAACTCTTGGCCTCAAGCAGTCCTTTTGCCTTGGCCTCCCAAAGTGTTGGGATTACAGGCGTGAGCCACCACATTGGGCCTACATTTTAAAATTGTTGACAAAAGTCCAAAGAACTATATTTTGTAACATGTGAACATTCTATGAAATTCAAATTTCCAGGTCCCTAAAGAAAGTGTTAGTGGAACACAGCAAGGTGCAGTGTATTCATTTACACATTGACTATGGTTTCCTTTCAGCTCTGGCCACAAAGCTGAGCGGTTGTCACAGAGACCATGTGGCCCACTGAACCCCCTTTATAGAAAACATTTCCAGCTAACGGGAAAAGGGAAAAGAAAGTGAACAAACATTTACCAGCCGGCCTTAGTAGCTCATGCCTGTAATCCCAGCACTTCGGGAGGCCGAGGCAGGAGGATCACTTGAGCTTGGGAGTTCAAGACCAGCCTGGGAAAGATGGCAAGACCCTGTCTCTAAAAATTTTTTTAAATTAAAAAATTAGCTGGGCATGGTGGTGCCTGTAGTCCAAGCTACTCAGGAGGCTGAGGTGGGAAGATTAATTGAGCTTAGGATTTTTTTTTTTTTTTTTTTTTTTTTTTTTTTTTTTTGAGACGGAGTCTCGCTCTGTCGCCCAGACTGGAGTGCAGTGGCACGGACTCTGCTCACTGCAAGTTCCGCCTCCCGGGTTCGAGCCATTCTCCTGCCTCAGCCTCCCGAGTAGCTGGGACTACAGGCGCCGCCACCACGCCCGGCTAATTTTTTGTATTTTTTTTTAGTAGAGACGGGGTTTCACCGTGTTAGCCAGGATGGTCTCGATCTCCTGACCTCATGATCCGCCCGTCTCGGCCTCCCAAAGTGCTGGGATTACAGGCTTGAGCCACCGCGCCCGGCCGAGCTTAGGATTTTGAGGCTGCAGTGAGCTGAGATCGTGCCACTGCACTCCAGTCTGGGTGACAGAGACCCTGTCACTGTTTTTTAAAAAGAAAAAGGAAACATTTGCCAACTTTAGAGTGCTTTCTGATTTTATCAGCTCTGAGCAAGATTGGGGATTGTTCTCTGCAGGCCTGAAGGGGCTTCTGTCCTGGAAGGCTAACGTCAAGGCCGAAGCCTGCAGGTGCCAGAGGCTGACAGGCTGCAAGTGTCTGCCCAGGGTGGGGTGGCAGCACTGGCCACCGTGACGTCAGCCTCCCCCGGCAGCAGATTGTGTGTGGTCGGTATGTGGTTGGGGCAGGATCCAAACCCAGCCCTGCCTGATGGCAGAGCTTGACTGCTCCAAACGGTCTGGAACACCACTGTTTTAATTAAGTGTGCAATTCAGCGTGCAAGAGTGTTGTAATTAAGTGTGCCCCTGTTTCCTCATCTGTAAAACAGGGAGAGCTTGGTATTCTCCTTCTTGGGAATCTGAGGACTCTGAAAATCCCAGTGCAAGGATGCTCGCAGAAGCATCAGCAGGGATGTCTGCCCCAGCCACTGACTCAGAAGCCCAACATGCAGAGAATGTAAAGCTGGAGGTGCCATGCTGGGGCCTGGGGCACTTCTAGCCACAGCCACCATCCCCCGCTTCCACACCCCAGCCCCGGGCCAGGCTCTAGACGGATGGCAAGAGTGGGCAGGCCTGGGCATCCACCCACGCTCGCACCCAAGGAGGAGCCACACCCCCTTCCTTCCCCAGAGAAGGGAGAGGCTGGCCCAGGCCCTGCCCCAGCCCTCCCCTTCCCCCAGGGAATTCACAGGGTTTTTTCCCCCGTAAATAGGACGCTTTTTAAAAATTCAGTTTAGGGCTGGGCATGGTGGCTCAGGCCTGTAATCCCAGCACTTTGGGGGACCGAGGCACATCGCTTGAGGTCAGGAGTTCAAGACCAGCCCCACCAACATGGTGAAACCCCGTCTCTACTAAAAATACAAAAATTACCCAGGCATGGTGGCAGGCGCCTGTAATCCCAGCTACTCAGGAGGCTGAGGCAGGAGAATCATTTGAACCCGGTGAGCAGAGGTTGCAGTGAGCCAAGATCACATCACTGCACTCTAGCCTGGGTGACAAAGCAAGACTCCCTCTAAAAAAAAAATACATACATATATATACACACACATACACACACACACACATGTATATATACACACACACATATATACACACACGAATATATATATATATTTGTACTTACATGTATATAATTCAATTTACACAAATGGGTGTCATCTTGATAACAACTGGCTTGGCATTGCTAAGTCCACGAATTTGGTGAGAAACTCCCACCCCATAGGACAGGCTCCTGGCAGAACTGGTGCTAGCAGAACGCCCAAGGGAGCCTTCCCCAGCCTAGGCCTCCAAGGCAGCCCACAGTACAGCTGAGAGGAGCCTGGGGCATGACGGCCAAGCACACAGCCCCTGAAGCCACATTGGTTGGGTTGGGATCCCAGCTCTGCTACCTACTAGCTCTGTGACCTTGGGCAAGTTACTTAGGCTCTCTGCCTTAGTTTCTTCCTCTGTAAAGTGGCAACCATGAGGAACCTCCCTGATGGGGTGTGGCGAGGATGAAATAAATGAATACACAGGGAGGGCTTCCGACCATCCACCGTACCTGGCCAGCGTCTTCTGCTTGTTCTGATCCCTGGGCAAGGGGCAGTGCCCAGGCCAAGTGCCTGGGTGCAAGTCACTCACCTTCCACCTGTGGGGCCTTGTGTCCGGCAAGCGCAGTGGTCCTGTGGCCCCACTCAGAGCTAGTGGAGGAGAACAACTGCTGTTTCCTGCGTATTTAGGTGGCTAAGCAGGCTGTCCCAGTCACATGGCCTCAGGCAAGTTCCTAACCTCTGCCTCTGTTTCCTCATCTATACAACGGGAGAGCTGGGTATTCCCCTCGCTGGGACTCTCAGAGGCCTCAGGCTGTGAGGGGCAGGTAGGGGCTCTCTTGCTCTCATTTGTTGTCACGGTGGTCCTGGCAGATAGGGAACTGCCTCCATTTCACAGAAGACACTGGGGCCCCAAAGGGTTGGAGAATGGGCCAAGGTCAGAGCAGGAATTTGACCAGGGCCCAGCCCACCTAGCTGACCCCTGCTCCACATCCACCGCCCCACAGAACTGGCAATTACTCTGCAGACAGGCCTGTTCCTTCAGTGTCCCTTCTGTTCCTGGCTCTCCTGCCCCTATCCAGAATCCTTCAGCCTTCCAAAGTGCTGAGATTACAGGCATGAGCCGCCACATCCAGCTCTCATCTGTCATCTTTACTCCTGACCTAGTACGCCTCTCCCTACTGCCACCTCACTCCTCTAGGGTCTTAAAGAATCCCCACCTGACCTGGGGGCAGCTCCGGGCTTTGGTGATGCTCAGAATGGCCAGGCACTCTGATCACACCTTATCTTACCCTAGGCCTTTCCGGATTCCATCCTCTTGTTCCCTTCCTTGCTTTTTTTGTTGTTGTTGTTGAGACAGAGTTTCACTGTGACTCCCAGGCTGGAATGCAATGGCGAGATCTCAGCTCACTGCAACCTCTGCCTCCCAGGTTCAAGCGATTCTTGTGCCTCAACCTCCCTAGTAGCTGGGAATATAGGCCCACGCCACCATGCCTGGCTAATTTCTATTTTCTTTTTCTTTTTTTGAGACAGAGTCTTGCTCTGCCACCCAGGCTGGAGTGCAGTGGTACAATCTCGGCTCACTGCAACCTCTGCCTCCCAGGTTCAGGTGATTCTCCTGCCTCAGCCTCCTAAGTAGCTGGGATTACAGGCCTGCGCCACCACACCTGGCTTATTTTTGTATTTTTAATAGAGACGGGGTTTCACCATGTTGGTCAGGCTGGTCTTGAACTCCTGACCTCGTGATCCACCTGCTTCAGGCTCCCAAAGTCCTGGGATTACAGGCATGAGCCACCACGCCTGGCTTTTTTTTTTTTTTTTTTTTGTATTTTTAGTAGAGATGGGGTTTTACCATGTTGGTCAGGCTGATCTCGAACTCCTGGCCTCAAGTGATCCACCTGCCTCAGCCTCCCAAACTGTTGGGATTACTGGCGTGAGCCACTATGCCCACTTGCTTGCTTTCTTTTTCTTTTTCTTTTTTTTTTTGGCGATGGAGTTTCACTCTTGTTGCCCAGGCTGGAGTGCAGTGGCTCGATCTCGGATCACTGCAAGCTCTGCCTGCCGAGTTCACACTATTCTCCTGCCTCAGCCTCCCGAGTAGCTGGGACTACAGGCGCCCGCCACCGCGCCCGGCTAATTTTTTTGTTTGTTTGTTTTTTGTTTTTGAGACGGAGTTTCACTCTTGTTGCCCAGGCTGGAGTGCAATGGCACGATCTCGGCTCACCGCAACCTCCGCCTCCCAGGTTCAAGCGATTCTCCTGCCTCAGCCTCCCTAGTAGCTGGGATTATAGTCATGCGCCACCACGCCTAGCCAATTTTGTATTTTTAGTAAAGACAGGATTTCTCCATGTTGGTTAGGCTGGTCTCGAACTCCCGACCTCAGGTGATCCACCCACCTCAGCCTCCCAAAGTGCTGGGATTACAGGCGTGAACCACCGCACCCGGCCAATTTTTTTGTATTTTTAGTAGAGATGGGGTTTCGCCGTGTTAGCTAGGATGGTCTCGATCTCCTGACCTTGTGATCCACCCGCCTTGGCCTCCCAAAGTGCTGGGATTAAACGCGTGAGCCACTGCGCCCAGCCGCCTACCTGCTTTCTTAGTCATGTGTCTCATTTCTGCGTCCTAGCTGGGACCCCTGGAGGCCCTGCACTGGCCCACAGGCCCTGCCTCAGGTCCTCTGAGGGGAGAAGAGACATTCTGATGGTTATCCCCCACTTTCAGTTCCGGGCCTGTAATTTACCATCTCCAAAGAGCCTCCCTGACAGACATACTTTTCCATAAACACCAAGTATGTTCCCTATCTGCCTCTATTTTTTTTTTTTTTTTTTTTGAGACAGGTGCAGGGGCGTGATCTCGGCTCACTGTAACCTCTGCTGCCCAGGTTCAAGCAATTCTCCTGCCTCAGCCTCCCGAGTAGCTGGGATTACAGGCACCTGCCACCCCGCCTGGCTAATTTTTTTGTATCTTTAGTAGAGATGGGGTTTACCATCTTGGTCAGGCTGGTCTTGAACTCCTGACCTCGTGATCCCCCCACCTCAGTCTCCCAAAGTGTTAGGATTACAGGCGTGAGCCGCCGCGCCCAGCCCCCCACCTGCTTCTCACTCTATCATTGTGCTCTGAGTGTTTGCTCCAGGGCGTGGTTCCAAGTCTTTATCAGTCTGGGTAGAAGAGTGGAGTTGGCAGCAGTCGGGAGATGGCATGGAGCACGGTTCAAACACAGTTCAAACAGTAGGCGGGCCTCTGAATAATAACCCATAGTGTATTTGCGGCCTACAAAGCACTTTCTTTTTTCTTTTGTCATTATTATTATTATTATTATTATTATTAGAGACAGATTCTCGCCCTGCCGCCCAGGCTGGAGTGCAGTGGCACAATCTCGGCTCACTGCAACCTCCACCCACTGGGTTCAAGCGATTCTCCTGCTTCAGCCTCCTGTGGAGCTGGGACTACAGGCGTGAACCACCACACCTAACTAATTTTTGTATTTTTAGTAGAGACATGATTTCACCAGAGTTTGAGGCCAGGATGGTCTCGAACTCCTGACCTCAGGTGATCCACCTGCCTTGGCCTCCCAAAGTGCTCGGATTACTGGCATGAGCCACCGCCCATCTGGCCTTCTTTTATTATTATTATTTATTTATTTTTTTTGAGACAGAGTCTCGCTCTGTCACCCAGGCTGGAGTGCAGTGGCGCAATCTCCGCTCACTGCAAGCTCCACCTCCAGGGTTCACGCCATTCTCCTGCCTCAGCCTCCCACATAGCTGGGACTACAGGCACCCACCACTATGCTCGGCTAATTTTTTGTTTTGTTTTGTTTTTTTATTTTTAGTAGAGATGGGGTTTCACCATGTTAGCCAGGGTGGTTTTGATCTGACCTTGTGATCCGCCCGCCTCAACCTCCCAAAGTGCTGGGATTACAGGCGTGAGCCACGGCACCCGGCCTATAATTTTTTTAAATTAGTAGAGATGGGGTTTTGCGATGTTGCCTAGGCTGGTCTCAAACTCCTGAACTCAAGCAATCTGCCTGCCTCGGCCTCCCAAAGTGCTGGGATTACAGGCGTGAGGAATCACACCCAGCCACAAAGCACTTTCACATTTTTTTATTCTATGTGACCTTTACACAATCACTGGGAGTCAGGGCTAGGATTATCCCCTCATAAAGGTGAGGACACAGGCTCAGAGAGTCAAAGGCTAAATAGACAAGGGGAGCGACACAGAGCTCCACTGATAATCACTGGACTCTGGATTCCACCAAGCCTTTGGAACCTTCCAGCCTCAGGCCTCCACAGCTTCACAGAAACTGGGCAAGTCTTAACTCTCTAAGCTTCTGTCTTCTCACCTAAGCATGTTTAGTACTCACCTCCCAGGGTGGTTAGGAGGATAATGAGGGAATGTCTTGGCCTACACATAAGTGCACCATCAATGGTACCTAAAAACGTCAACAGTTCCAGACACTGTCTCCAAAGAAGGCTCTGGGGGGGATGCAGACATGTAGCGGACAGGTTCTTGTTCTCCAGGGGCTTTGCAGGTCCCTTGCAGAGGCGGCGTTCAATCCTGCCAGCTGTGGCAGGACACTTTCCTGTCCGAGGGATTGGCTTCCGCTGATGTAGAATAGACGCTATGAAATAGCTACCAACCCAGGGCTTGCCACGAAGTCCCATGAAGGTCTTGCACTAATAATATGTCTTTCTTTTTTTTTTTCTTTTGAGACGGATTCTTACTCTGTCACCCAGGCTGGAGTGCAGTGGCACGATCTCAGCTCACTGCAACTTCTGCCTCCCGGGTTCAAGCGATTCTCCTGCCTCAGCCTCCCAAGTAGCTGGGACTACAGGCGTGCGCCACTATGCCCAGCTAATTTTTGTGTTTTGAGTAGAGACGGGGTTTCACCATGTTGGCCGGATGGTCTCCATCCCCTGACCTCGTGATGTAACTAGTATTTCTTTTTTTTTTTTTTTTTTTTTTTTTGAGACGGAGTCTCGCTCTGTCGCCCAGGCTGGAGTGCAGTGGCCGGATCTCAGCTCAACTGCAAGCTCCGCCTCCCGGGTTTTCGCCATTCTCCTGCCTCAGCCTCCCGAGTAGCTGGGACTACAGGCGCCCGCCACCTCGCCCGGCTATTTTTTTTGTATTTTTTAGTAGAGACGGGGTTTCACTGTGTTAGCCAGGATGGTCTCGATCTCCTGACCTCGTGATCCGCCCGTCTCGGCCTCCCAAAGTGCTGGGATTACAGGCTTGAGCCACCGCGCCCGGCCGATGTAACTAGTATTTCTTATGCCCTTATTTTGTGCCGGGCACAGGACCTCACCCATTATTGGCACTCAGTCAGGATTCGTGGGATTAATGAAAAGTTAACCTGAATCTTCAACAAAGGCCCCAGAGCTTCCCTCGAAGGGACTGGGGCTCCGAGACGTGGACTGTGATGCGCCCCTGGAAGACCTACGAGTGGGCCTGCAGAGCTGATGGGGAGGGTTCAGGCAGGGCCAGGGACTTAGAGGAGCTGAGATTAACGTCGCCCCCTACCCACTGACCCTCTCCAGGCGCTGGGGCTGTGGAGACCCGGAATCGCCACAGCTCCTACCCCGCGGGGACGGAGGAGGACGAAGGGATGGAGGAGGAGCCCAGCCCCTTCCGGGGCCGCTCGCGCTCCGCGCCCCCCAACCTCTGGGCAGCACAGCGTTATGGCCGCGAGCTCCGGAGGATGAGTGACGAGTTTGTGGACTCCTTTAAGGTGAGCGCCGGTACCCGGCGTGCCAGGACCTGCAGTCCCAGGCCGCCCCGCGCCGGTCTGTCCCTTCCTTGTCCCAAGGCACGTCCGGATCTGGAGTCCCACGATCCCTCCCCAACGCCGTCCTGCCCCTTCCTAGCTCCATAGCATTCTGGGATTTGTAGTCATAAGACCTCCCTCTAACCCCCCCCCCCCCCCCCCCACCCAGCTCTTCCCTTCCAAGTCCCAGGATTTCCCCCTCCTGGTGGTTGGATGTGGGGGTGTGTGTGTCACAGGGCATGCTGGGACCTGTAGTCTAGCTCCCACTCCAGGCCAAAGCTCTTGGATTCCCCGAATTCTTGGAAGACTAGGCATGCTGGTATTTGTGCTCTTTGCTGGCACCTGTGCGCTCCGTCGCCCAGGCTGGAGTGCAGTGGTGCGATGACGCCTCATCGCAGCCTGGAACTCCTGGCCTTAAAGGATCCTCCCGCCTCAGCCTCCCAAAGTGCTGGGATTACAGGCGCTCACCACCACTCCCGGCCTTTTGATTCTTGAATTGCGGTCCCATCTTCTGGGTGCTAGGTCTCCAGCTCTGGCCTTTCCATTTAGGGCCCTAGGCATCCTCTCTTCCCGTCCCCGGCACGGAGTTTCTGGGATCTAACCAGTTCCCATTCCTGGGGGCCCATGCGTCCTCCCGAGCGTCCCTGACCACCCGGCGTGGAGCCTCCTGGGAGTTGTGGACTTCATTATCTCCCCCCGATCTCACTTAGAGGAAGGCTCACGGAAGTGGAGAGCCTGGCACCAGCTGCCATGGTAATCTAACTCATGTAACCCTTTTCTCCCACAACCCGGAAGGGACTTCCTCGCCCGAAGAGCGCGGGCACAGCGACGCAGATGCGGCAAAGCTCCAGCTGGACGCGAGTCTTCCAGTCCTGGTGGGATCGGAACTTGGGCAGGGGAAGCTCCGCCCCCTCCCAGTGACCTTCGCTCCACGCCCCGAAACTCCACCCGCTCTCACTGTCCTGGTCGGCCATCTTGGATATGGGCGGAAGTGTTTCCCTCAGGCCTTATGCAAAAGAGGATCCGTGCTGCCTCTTTCGGTGGGAGGGCTGACCCAGATTCCCTTCCGGTGCATGTGAAGCCACGGAAGGCTTGGTCCCATCGGAAGTTTTGGGTTTTCCGCCCATAGCCGCCAGAAGTGGCTCGTGGCCCCGCCCTCCGGCTCCGGGCTACCCCCCCAAGTGCCTGCGCCAAGTCGTGAACCAGGCTTAACCGTTGCGTCACCGGGACCCGAGTCCCCGCGAGGTCCCGCGGGCCGCGCTCACTACTAAATGTTAATAAAGCCCGCGTCTGTGCCGCCGAGCCTTTTCTGTGCGTCGACTGGGGCATCGCAGGCCGGGTAGTGCTCTCACGGATACTTTCAAAAGAGGCCGCTGTCTTACGAGGGATATAGGCTTTGCCTGACATCCGCGACAGAGACGGAAGGGGTCGCGGCGGCTCGCGGGCCAGGGCTGTGAGGCCCAGGTCCAAGTCCCCAGCACGCGCATTGGGACCGCAGCGCTGCCGGCCGCCGAATCTCGCGCTCTGTAAACCGTGCCGCGGCCCCCCAGGGAGGGTCACTCGCTCCTATTTGGGTCAGCCCTTGCCAGCAGCTGCTGTATGGCCGGCCCGGGGGCCTGGTAGACCGCGCGGGGCGGGAGGGAGCGGCGGAGCCAGGCTGGTAGCAGCCCGGTCGCTGGAAACCGAGTCTTCACGCAGGGACCCGAACAGAGCGGGGGCTCCGTTCCAGAAAGATTTATTGGCGCCCCCTGTAACCCGGGCCGGTGCTTCGTGCTGGGCACAGACATCCGTTGCGCGACGGCCCTGCTCGCGGAAGCTCCCGAGGGCCCGAAGTCGGCAGGGCAGTCAGAGGGCTTCAGGGAGGCGGCGGCTAGAGCCGCTACCTGAAGGTGAGGGTGAGGGTCATCCCTCCCGGCGCAGGGAGTAGTGGACCCATGGAAGGGCAGGGGAGCAGTAGAGGCCAGGCTTCCAAGGGGCTGGAATGTCACACCCAGGAGTTAGCAGTTTAGCTGGTGTCCCTCAGTGGACACCAGCTAGAGTCAGGAAGATGGGAGTTGGCTGCTGAGGAGCCTGGATACGGAATACACTGGAGTGAGCAGAACTAGGGGATAGGGCAGGGCCCCACAGCAGAAGTGAGGAAGTCTGGGGCCACTGCACTGACCCTGAGGGAGGAGGGCCCTACTCCGGAGCCTATTTCCCTGGCCTCCCCACCCCATCTGTTTGCCTGAGGCTGCAGCAAAAACAAAGCAAAGAAGATACTCAATTGGCAAGAGATAAGCCCAGATAAGAGGCCTCCTTCCCCTGGAGGAGGGATGCAGGCGGGCAGCCTAGGAAGAGCAGGAAGCTGGGAGAGGCCTTGAAGAGGTGCCAAGCCGACCCTGCTGCGAGCCCAGCCCCGCCCTCGAGCCCGCACTGTGGGCTCTCCGCCACTTTTCGCTGGTCTTGAGGCATAGGACAGGTCCAGGCTGGCTGAAGACAGTCCACCACGGAGGGTCCAGGCCCACCCTGCCTCCAGGTCAGGACATCTTGATTTAGCTGTGGCCTGGCACACGAGAGATGGCTCCGGGCCTCAGTCTCCTCATCTGTAAAACAGGCATAATATCTCCCTCACAGGGATGAGGGTATGCTGGGTGGCCCAGCCCCTGTGTGTCTGTGACTGTCCACTTCCCTTCCCCCAGGGTCACAGGCAGGCCTACTGCCCACCTATCTCTGAAGACCCCCGTCCCCTGGTGTTGGGCAGGTTCTGAGCTGCCCTGCTCCACCCTGGCTGATCCATCACCTGATAGAGTCAACTGCCTGTCGGGGACCCAGAGCAGCCCGGGCGGAAGATGCTAGGCGTTTGGGTCATATCAGGCCACAGGAAGCGGGGCAGGGAAGGCTTCCTGAAGCAGAGGCCTGAGCCTCAGCGAAGAGAGAACAGGGAGAGCCTCGGAGAGATGAAAGTCGTGGGGATGGGGGAACAGGAACAGGGAAGCTCAGCAGACTCGGCAGGGCAGGCTCAGGTTCAACCCAGCAGTCCTTGGCTGGAGGCGTGCCCTCAACCCCACCAAACGCCCAAAGCCCATTTTACAGATGAGGAAACGTAGGCCCAGAGTCCTCTCACCCCAAATCACACTGCACACAGGGTCCCTGAAATCCACTTTTATTCATGTAAAAAAAAATCCCCAAAGAATAGAGAAAAAATGTGACACCTACTTCCTGAAGCTCCAGCAGCTCTCCCAGGGAAGGGAGGAGACACTGCTACCTCGAGGGTGTGGGTATCACGGGGAGCAAAGCCCCGACCAGGGCCCTAACCTAAGACTGAGGGCAGGAAGGAGGGGCCCCAGGAGGATGAAGGGAGTTAGCTCAGGTACTTGCCCCAGGTTTAAAAAAATAAAATTTCTAGATAAAAAGTTAAAAAAAAAAAAAAAAAGCATTAGTGTCGTTGCCTCCTGCCCTCCACCCAGCGCCCACCCTGGCCCTGTGGCCACCTCTTGCTCAGCCAGTTCAGAGCTGCGTGTTCTCCTCCTGGCTCTCCGAGTCAGCGCCCGACAGGTGCCCGCTGCTCCCAGGTGCGTGACCGTTGCTGGCACAGGCCACCAGAAGCCCATCCCCCAGCCCCTCCGGCATCTCGCCCAGCAGGCTCCTGCGGATCTCCTGGGGGAGCCTCGCCCGCTGCTCCTGACACTCCTGGGCCAGCTGGGCCAGCAGCTGTGGGAGGAGGACGGGCATCACAGGCGAGGCGTGGCTGCCTTGCACCCCATCTGCCCGCCTGTTCGCCCATGGCCTCACCTTGGGCTCCTCTTCTGCCAGCTGTTGCAGGACCTGCTGCTGCCCAGCCACAAGACGGTCATGCCGCTGCTTCTGGGCCTCCTCCAGCTACAGGGGTGGGCAAGGGCTCAGCTGAGGGGCCCTGAGGGGCTAGGGCCTCAAGGCTCTGGCTGGGTATAGAAGTCAGGTGGGCGAGGCCAGGCGTAGTGGCTCACACCTGTAATCCCAGCACTTTGGGAGGCCGAGGTGGGCAGATCACCTGAGGTCAGGAGTTCCAGACCAGCCTGGCCAACATGGTGAAACCCCATCTCTACTAAAAATACAAAAATTAGCCAGGCGTAGTGGCAGACGCCTGTAATCCCAGCTACTTGGGAGACTGAGGCAAGAGAATTGCTTGAACCCAAGAGGCAGAGGTTGCAGTGAGCCAAGATCGCACCACTGCACTCCAGCCTGGGTGACAAAGCGAGACTCTGTCTCAAAGAAAAAGAAAAGAAGTCAGGTGGGTGAAGGCTCCCAGGGTGATGTATCAGGTTTGTGAAAGGACCGGGCCCAAGGACACCAAAGCCAGGGGCACTGGTGCAGACAGTTGGCTTTGGGTATGATGCGGGTACCCTGGGGCTGTTGGGCACTCGAGAAAAGCTCTAGAAGAACTTTGAGGGCAACGTGGCACCAGGCCAGGCACGGAGAAGGGTGTCTGATGAGTGAAGGAAGGGACGTGGGGTAGGGTGGCCCAGGAGCCCAACTCACCCGACGGATGGAGTTGACTGACTCAGTGATGTGCCGACGGTTAATCTCCGTCAGTTCCCTGCACAGGAGCAATGCAGGATGGCTCGGGGCCCAGACACCCGCCCTGCTTCCCCAGTACCCAGGTGGCTCCCGGCCCCGGTGCCCTTACGCCTCCTTCTTATGCTTGTCCCTCGTCTTGGCCTCCGAGATGCTGTTATGGCGCTTTCTGTCCAGGATCTTCTGCAGTTCCTTCTTCTCCCTTGAGAAGCCGGCAGGGAAAAAGGAGGGGTCAGCGGCAGAAGCACAGACTCTGCCTTCCTTCTGTATTAGAAGTCCCCAGCCCTTCCCATAGACCATCCTAGGCCTTCACCTCTCGTTCATCTCTTTCAGCCTCTTGAACTGAGTTGTGTTTGCATCAAGGATGACCTCCCTGAGCCGCTGCAGAGCCTATGGACACAGGGAGCCAACAGGTGATGCCAGGTTGGCCAGTCTATCCAGGAGGCTTTCCCTGGCCACTGCAGGCCCCCTACCTGTCTCAGGTGCTCCAGCCTCCGCTGGGCCTCTGCGTCCGCCTGGGCCTCCCGCAGCTCCAGCAGGCTCTGCACCTGTCTGTTCTGGAACTCCTGATACCGCTTTGCCTCGTCCTCCCCCTCCTTTGTATCCTCCACATCAGCGGCCCCGCCTCTGCAAGGAGAACCCCTCTGGATGATGCTTGGGTCCGTCACATGAACTGGGATGGGGAGGGTGTGGAGGGGGCACAGCCCGGCAAGCGATGGCAGACACCACCCCATGGGGCCAGGTCTGTTATGCAAACCAGGAGGCCTGTTAGCTCCACACAAGTGATGGGAGCCTGTTTGGGCAACATGCTCCTCATGGACTTCAAAAGAGATGTCACTCCCTGGGGGACACGGGGGTGCCTGGTGTGGAAAGCCTCCTCCATCCTTGCACCCAAACCCTCCTCCCTGGGGGTCAAGGAGCGGCTCCTGCCATCTCTCCATGCCCACCGACCCCCATGTTCACTTCAGTGCACCCAGGATACATAGCACACAGGCGGCCCAGACACTCACAGGGCACCTGGCCGCAGCCGGCACCTGCCCTCAGCCTGTGCCTGAGCCAGGCCATCCAGCAGGCGGCGGGTGAGGGTGACTGCCTTTCGCTGATGCTTCTTGCGCAGCTCCCGCAGGTCTCGCTCTTGCCGGCTCTGGAGCTTGACCAGAGCCTTGTGACCTCGGAGCTCATCCAGCGGGGTGGGGGCCACCTCTGGGAGTGGCAGAGGAAAGGTAGGCAGGGGGTGGGGGAAACTGCAAGGCAGCCCCCCGCCTCCAGGTACCCCGCCCCCTACCTGAGAGGATGCTGGCGATGAGATCGTCGCGCTGCCCTAGGGAGCAGAGGCCCTGTGAGGAGCTGAAGGACAGGGTGGTGGGGCACCTCCCTGCAGCCCACCCCTGACCCGAGCTGCTCCTTACCTGGGCTGCTGAGGGAGGTGCTGGTAGGGGAGGCGGTGGGGCCAGGGGGCCGGCGGGGGGAGGCATCCAGTGGGCTAGGGGTGGGGTTTGGGGACAGCTGAGACCCCAGCTGCTGAGACTGGGTATCCTGGCACATCTCTTGGCCAGCCTGAGCCTATAGGGAGAAAGGAGAATGCTCTTTTCAGAAATACTGTTCCCTCCAGACCCTTCTGTCCTCTACTACCTCCCGGGGCCCCTAGCACCCCCGTCAGCTTTCCTTAGTCCAAGTCACTGCTGGGCTGCTCTGTAACAGGAGGCTGTCTGCATGAAAAGAGCTATAAAGCAAGCCTTTCTAAACCCCTTTTCCACATGGGCTATGGGGAAGATAACATAATGCCAGCCCACTGCATGCGCTCAGGAACACCCAGATTGTTCTGGAAAGGCCTGGCCCAGCCCCAAGCCTCCTCTCCTCCCCTGCCTGTGTCCCCCAGCCTTGCCGACAGTCGCTCATTTTCCTTGCTGCCCAGCTCCTGATTAAATCAACAGAGGACTCCACCCACCGCAGAGCGGGCACCAGCCTCTCCGCTAACAGCTCCGGGCAGCCCTAACTGCAGCCATCTCTCCCCGCCTGCCTGCCACAGGCCCCGCGGGGACTGGGTCTGGAAGCACAGGTGAACCTCTGAGCCTGACCCCTCCCCACGGAAGCCACTGGCCTCCTCATGGCTCCCAGGACACCACATATGAACAGCTTCTGTGGCTTCGCACTGCCCTGACAAAGTGAGTGGGACCCCTGTACCCCCACTCGGAGCCTGTATGGGCTGGAGGAATTCCAGCCCAGGTCTGACCTGAAGGCATCCTGAATGCAAATGGGTGGTTTTCATCTCCTCAAAATCCCAGGGCTGCCAAGCCTATTGCACTAGAGAGACCAGAAGCCTCCTCCTCACATGGCCACAGCAGTCATGTCCAGCGGCCCCCCTGGGTCACAGTGAGCCTGAGCCCTGCCCTGCCCCGGCTCACCTCACTCTCCCCAATGAGGGCGGCCAGCTGCCGAGCCCTCTGGTCCATCAGGCTGACGTGCTTAATGGGGTTGATCAGGGCCTCCGCGTAGTCTGCAGGGAGGCAGAAGGCCAGGGTCTCAGAGACAGAGCCCCCAGGCCACCCCCACCCACCAGCTCTGGTCACAATGAGGAATTCCAGAGCTTGTCCTTGGATCTGTGGATCTGTTCCCCACTCAGTCGGGGCCATCCAGCTCGGCAACTCCCAGACCCTGGGGATGGCCCTTGTCCCTCACACTCCCTGGCCAGGCCGGCCCTGCCCACCCCCAGCTCACCCTGGTGGTCATCAGGAATGTAGTCCGAGGCTTCAGTGTAGATGAGCAGGGCCGGAAGGCACAGCGGCTGGTTGGCCTCGTTCCGCAGGCAGACATAGTGGTACCCTGGGTGGGCAGAAAGGCAAGGTTGGGTTGCTGGGACAGGCGGGGGCCCTACCCACTGCCCGCTGTGCTTCCCAGAGCCCACCAAGGCCTCACCAGAGCGGATGGCAGAGACAGGCAGGATCCGGTGCCCTACAAATTTACCCCCCTCCTCAAAGGCTGCGATGCGAAGTGAAGCCAACGTAGGCAGCACCACCTGTGGGCCAGACTGGAGCTGAGCCATGGGGCTGACCCTGAGCCACCGTGGCTACCAGGCCACAGCTAACCACAGCCATCAAAGCCTAACAGAGCAGACCTTCAGACAAGCTGGCCTACTGATCATCAGTCACCATTGCCACTAAGCTGATGGCTGACCCCAACTCCATGGCCTGGCCTAATGGATGACTATAGCCATCAGGACCCTAAGGCAAGATGACAGGCAGCCAGGCCCCTTCAGGGCCCCCACAGACAGTTCTGGTCATCGCCAGTTTAGAAATGCGAGTGAGCCATGAGCAGGAAACCAAGAACGCATGCGCCTAGGTTGGGAGCAGAGGCCGCGTCCATGCAGGGCCATGCAGGGTGCGGAAGAGCGGAAATGAGCTTGGGGTTGTGACCTCAGCTCCTGCCTCGGAGATGGGGCAGGCTGCGTTCACTCCTCGCAGGGGATACAAGATCTCTAGCTGACACCCCCCAACCCCATCTCACCTTCTCACCCTGGTGTCTTACCCTGAGGAGGGCAGGGAGCCTGACGCTCAGACAGGCAGGTCCTGGGGGACCCATGGTGCCCCCCCTTTCTGATCCCCAGTCGCCAACAGTGTGCTTGGTTTTTGTTCTCCCACCCGAGAACCGGGGCAGTCTGTGCTAGATCTGCCCTGTGCCTGAGCAGGTGCGGGGGCCAGGCTCACCTTGGGGAAGTCGAAGGGCTCCTCATCCCACACGGGGTTGAACGAGTTCCCCTGAGAGGTCCGGGTGCGGTACTTGCGCCGCGTGTCAACAGGGAGGCCAAACATGTCCACCTCCACATAGATGCCCACCTTCCTGTCGGATAGGAACTGCCCCGAGATCACCTGGGGGGTGGGCCAAGGAAGGTGAGGCAGATGCTGAGAGTCCTGCCCCCAGGACATCCCTGGCCTGAGCACCCCCAGGCCCCACCTTGACCCGCAAGGCATTGGCCACGATGCCATCCACGATGACCTCAGTGAAGGGGTCGAAGGATTTGTCAGGCCGCCGCATGAACTCCGGCTTGAGCAGGTACCCGCTGCGCCCATTGTACTCAAAAACGCCCGCATTGAGCTGCATCGCCACATCTGGGGTGCCATGGGCCAGTCGAGCAGGGCCAGGGATCAGGCAGGACGGTGCCATGTGGGGGATGGAAGACCATCAGGTCAGATAGCATCCAAGGTCCAGGGCCAGGGGTGGGCTCAAATGGCATCAGGGTCCGGATCCAGGACAGATCAGACAGGGGAGGGGTCTAGCATCAGCCAAGGGCAGGAGGCGGGTGAGTCGGGGGCTGGGTTCCCCTGGGATCTGGGATTAGACAGGGTCAGAGGTCTGTTCAGGCAAGACCAGCAGGATCATGGGTCAGAAGTCAGTAAGACTAAGGGTCAGGATCAAGATGGAGGGGGCCAGGGCTCACCGAGGGTCTGGAAGTTGAGCGCAACAAGCTGGCACCCTACGTTCCAGAAGAGCTGGGGCATGTAGTTGGAGGAGTCCACGCGGGTGCCCTTGGGGTAGATGCGGCTGAGCTGCTGCTTGTTGTATCTGAGGTTGGTGGTCAGGGGCCACACAGGTGCCAAGGCCCACCCCATCAGCCTTCACCTCCGGCCTCAGCCAGGTGCTCCTATGACTCCCACACCCAGCCTCCATTTCTCAGCCTAGCCATGCCCCCTGAGACTGCCTGGACCTGCCCAAGCCACAGGCCAGGGTGCAGGAGGGCCGCCGGAGGGCCAGCACCCTGTGCAGGTGGCACACGTGGGGACAGAACACCACAGCCAGCCTCCAAGCGCCCCACTCTGGCCTGTCCACCCACAGCACCTTCAAAGGATACTCCACAAACTCCATGGGGCTCTTGGTCAGTTGCTCCATGGCCTTGGTCTCCACGAAGGACGACATCTCGAAGCATTTGTTCCTCTCTTGGGGTGAGCCAAGAGACAGCATCAGACCTGGCAGGGCTGAGCTGGGCAAGCTCCCATGGCTGCCACCCACCCCTACTCACTTCGAGCAGCCTCAAAGGACTTGAACTTGACAGGCTCGATGTAGTTGACAAGCGTGGACATCTCCTCAGTGGCATTCACCTCGCTGCTGGCCGTGCCCTGTGAGCCCCAACCCAGGGTCAGCAGTGCCACTCCCGCCACAGCTGGCCATTCCCTCACCTGCCCCCCATGAAGGAGGTGCTGACCCTCTTCCCACCACTATCCACGCACTGCTGGTGGTGCCAACAATCTTCTTCCCGGGGTCTCACTGATGCGCCCTGGACACCACCCGGCTCAAGCAATTTTCCTGCCTCAGCCTCCCAAGTAGCTGGGATTACAGGCGCCCGCCACCTTGCCTGGCTAATTTATGTATTTTTAGTAGAGATGGGGTTTCACCACGTTGGCCAGGCTGGTCTTGAACCTCCCGACCTCAGGTGACTCGCCCACCTCAGCCTCCCAAAGTGCTGGGATTACAGGTGTGAGCCACCTCGCCCAGCACATATAGGTGTTAAAATTATCATTACTTTTACTGAATCATTTGGGAGTAAATTACAGACATCATGACCCTTTACCCATAAATACTTCAGCATATATGGACATTCTCTTATGTAACTCCAATACAATAATTACATTCAGGAAACAAAATATTGACATATTATCTAATACGTAGTTCATCTTTAAATTTCACTAATTGCCCCAGTAATTGTCTTTATAGCAATGTCTTTTTTTTTTTTTTTTTTTGAGACAGAGTCTCCTTTTGTAGCCCAGGCTACAAAATCGTAGCAACGGCGCGATCTCAGCTCACTGCAAGCTCCACTTCCCAGGTTCAAGGGATTCTCGTACCTCCGCCTGCCGAGTAGCTAGGATTACAGGTGTGAGCCACCATGCCCGGCTCAGACTGGTTTTTTCTATACCACTCCTCACAGCTACTCAACGCTCCCCATGACAACGCTCCCCGCTCCTGCACCCCCTGGCTCTGCCCTAGGACCTTTGCACATGCTGTCCCCCTTCCTGAGCTCTGCCAGCCCCACCTCCCTGCCCAGGGCTGCCCTCTGCCAGTTCTGTGCCCTAACTCGCACCTCCCAGGCCACATCACCAGGAGAACTGTATGCTTGTTTCCATTCCTAATGACTGAAGACCCCTCCTCCCACCTTCACTCACACCCACACTGAGCCCCAGGACGCGGGGTGATGTCGGTCTTGTTGGTGGTCAGACCCTCAGCCCCCAGTGGAGGTAATAAACTGCTTGGGAGGTAAATAGATGCTACCTCCCCGACCTGCCCGCCCTCTGGGCCTGACCTCATCTGTGGTCGGCTTTTTGGGGTCTGTCTGCTCCTCCTCTTCCTCATCTTCCTCCTCATCCTCACGGTCAGCAGGTCCAAGAGCATAGGGGCCCCGGTTTAGGCCCTCCTCGCCCAGAGACTTCCGAGGCTCCAGGCTGGGCTTCTCAAGGGCCCCCTCCTCCCCGTTGCTCAGGCCTGGGCAGCTGTCAGAGCTGGGTGACCCTGCAGAGGACAGGGCCACAAGGTCAGGGGTCAGGACCACACAGCTGCTTAGGAAGCCTGAAGGGGTTTTTCCCAGTGTGTGCAGGTGACTCAGTGGGGAATTCAAGGGGTACTCTCAGAGAAGTGTGGCTTGGGGAGAGGCCAAGAGGTCAGGGGTCAGACAGTATTAAATCCAGTAGTGGTTGAGAGGGGTCATAGGTCAAAGGTAAAGGTCTGGGGTGATATTCAGCAGGGAGGCAGATAGGGTGGTTCAGTAGGATAAGAAGTCAGGAAGTAGGGTACCACAGCCTTAATAGCGGGGTAAGAGATGACACAGAGGGGTTACAGGTCACAGGTAAGTCAGAGCCATGTCTAAGGAGGGGGCATAGTGAGGTGAATCGTCAGGGGTAAGAGGTCAGAGATGAGCTGAAATGATAACTAACTGGGCAGGTGGACTCAATGCAGCTCGGTGAGGCATGCACCTGAGGTCAGGGGTCAGAGGCCCCACACCAGCCACCAGGTGGTGAGGAGAGAGGCCAGTTGTGGGAACAGGTGCACAGCGAGGCGGGAGGGTGGGCTGGGGGTCTGGGATGAAGTGTCACGGCGCCGAGAGCATGAGGCCAGAGGCTGGGGTCAGGTCAGGGTGGCGGGCCAGGCTGGGGCCTACCAAGCTGCGGGGAGGAGGGCTCAGTGGCAGCGGAGCTCTCGCTCAGGGCCGAATTGCTCTGCTCCAGCGGCCGCTTCCGCCCGGCGCTGTCTGGGCCACCTGTGCTGGGTCTGTGCCGCTTCTTGTTCTTCACCAGGATACGGCCCATCAGGTCCTGGGGGCTGGGCAGGGGAACACCTGGGGCCAGCTGGGCAGGCATGGACGAGTCAGGGCCCTGGACCAGGTCCACAGCACCGTGGCCCGCATACCCCCACCCTCGCTCTGAGCCCCCGTACCGGGTACTTGTCCAGAGGCTCGATGAGTAGCGCATCTCCAAAGATGGAGCGGCAGTACTCAGCCATCTTTGCCTGTTGCTTTGCCCTGCGGAGCCGAGGTCAGAGGTCAGAGGTCCCTAGGGGAAGCTGGGGTCTACAGGACAGGTCAGTGGCGGTTCACAGGGTTGGAGGTCCCTGAGCAGTCCAACAGCGCTGAGGCGGGAGGGCTGTCCCTGGGTCCACGGGGTGTCATGCCAGGGGCTCACTCACGAGTCCACGTGGTTCTCGAAGGAGAGGATGACGGGGTAGGGCGAGGTCTTGAAGGCAGTCTCGGCAATGGCCTCCAGTACGTCGCGCAGAGGCACCTCCGTGGTCATGGTGAAGCCATGGGTGATGAAGGGTTCCTCCTCGGGCGGCCGTCCTTTCCACACATCCAGCTCCACACAGCGGCAGCCCCACAGCAGCACCTGGCGGTACATCTCCACCGACGAGGTCCCGGCCAGCTGCCCAGCTGGGGGCAAGGCTCTGTCACCAAGGCCGTCCACCAGCCCAGCTCCTCACCATCCCGGCCCCACCCGGAACCAAGCCATGCTGGATTTGCAGAGGGCTCTCCATCTCTCAGATGGATACCCACCACCTGACCATCCCACCAGCATGAGCTGGGGGAGTCATCCCTGAGGCTCACTATAGCTCCCCACTGACTCAACAATCGCCCCCTCTCCTCCCTCCCTCCCCCCATCTCGGCCCTGGCACAGCTCACACCACTTCCTGTGTGGAAGACTCAGGCCTCCCTACCTCCAATCCAATCTCTCTGTCTTTTTTTTTTTTTTTTCTGAGACCGAATCTCACTCGGTCGCCCAGGCTGGAGTGCGGTGGCAGGACCTTGGCTCACTGCAACCTCCGCCTCCTTGCTTCAAGCAATTCTCCTGCCTCAGCCTCCCTAGTAGCTGGGATTACAGGCGCCCACCACTATGCCTGGCTAATTTTGGTATTTTTAGTAGAGACAGGGTTTCACCATGTTGGCCAGGCTGGTCTCAAACTCCTGACCTCAGGTGATCCACACACCTCAGCCTCTCAAAGTGCTGGGATTACAGGCGTGAGTCACTGCTCCTGGCCTGAATCCAGTCTCTACAGAGCACTTGGCATCATCCTTCTAAGAACATATCATATCAGGTCACATCACCTCTTCTGCTTCACCCTCCAAAAGGCCTCTCCCTCCCACTCAGGATGAATCCAAGTGCCTCTGGGCCCCTGGGCCTGGCTTGCCTTGCTCTCCCTCTCTTAACAGGCACCTATCCCCAGCACTCTGCACCCTGCCCCCTCCAGCTTCCTTTCTGCTTTTTTTTTTTTTTAATTATTATTATTATTTTTGAGATGGAGTCTTGCTCTATCGCCCAGGCTGGAGTGCAGTGGCTGGATCTCAGCTCACTGCAAGCTCCGCCTGCCGGGTTCACGCCATTCTCCTGCCTTAGCCTCCCGAGTAGTTGGGACTACAGGCGCCCGCCACCTCACCCGGCTAGTTTTTTGTATTTTTTTTTCTTTTTAGTAGAGACGGGGTTTCACCGGGTTAGCCAGGGTGGTCTCGATCTCCTGACCTCGTGATCCGCCCGTCTCGGCCTCCCAAAGTGCTGGGATTACAGGCATGAGTCACCACACTCAATCCCCTTCCAGCCTCTTAAAAGCACCCTGCAGGCTGGGCGCGGTGGCTCATGCCTGTAATCCCAGCACTTTGGGAGGCCAAGGCAGGCAGATCACCTGAGGTCGAGAGTTTGAGAGCAGCCTGATCGACATGGAGAAACTCCGTCTCTACTAAAAATACAAAATGAGCCGGGCATGGTGGCGCATGCCTGTAGTCCCAGCTACTTAGGAGGCTGAGGCAGGAGAATCACTTGAACTTGGGAGGCAGAGGTTTCGGTGAGCCGAGATCATGCCATTGCACTCTAGCCTGGGCAACAAGAGCGAAACTCTGTCTCAAAAAAAAAAAAAAAAAAAATGCACCCTGCAGTCTCTCCTGCTGCAGGCCCTAACACAAGCCATTCCAGTCCTTGCCTGGTAAAGCCACCATAGGGCACGCTCCCGCAGAGAGGCCCCGCTGCTCAGGGCCGCTGCCTGTTCCCTGCCTGCATCCCCAGCACTGGCCGATGAATGAGCAAATGGGCCAAAAGGACTGTGCCCCAGGAGGAGTGGGGCAATGCAAGGGTTACAGGGCAGAGGTCATGGGCCCTACCCTTGCTCCCCGCTCACCAGTGAGATAGGTGTTATGCGAGGAGTTGATGAAGTAGGCACTCAGCGGCTGGGTCATGTCGGCGCTCAGATCCAGGGCTTCCAGGGGCAGGATGCCATTCTCCTCGCCTCCCAGGTAGCGGCTAAAGCCCTCCATGGACATCTGGTCTGGGGTGGGAGGGGATCAGCAGGGTCAGCTGGGGCCCCACCTGCCCCCACCCACCTGCACCCTGGCCAGCTCACCTCGCTCCAGAAACTGCTGGTTGGGCTCATACTTTTCGATGAGCAGTCGGGCCTGGGAGGGCCGCAGCGGCGGGTACAGCACTTCGTTGAGTCTCGGGTCGCGTTGCTTCTGGTTGATGAAGTCCATGAGCTGCTCCAGTGTCAGGTATGGCTTGCCCTTGGCACCTCTGGAGGGGGCAGGAAGCCGGGTGAGGATGGAGCCTTGCAGGGCTCCCATCCCCTCACCAAGCCCTTGCCCTGGGCAAAGGAGTCAGAAAGCCTGCCCCTGGGTCTGGCACCCAGTGAGTGGGACTCTGGGCGAGTCATGGCCAACCTCTGGGCCTCAGTTTCCCCCTTCACTCTCCTGACCACTCAGGATTGTCAAGGCAGCAGACTAGTGGGCACTGGCAATGGCCAGGGCTGAGGAGCTGCCAAGTGGTCAGCCCACCACCCCTTGCTTCCAGACCTCACAACACACCTGAGCCTTGGACCCCATTGCAGAGTGGGCTGATTAAACCAACCCTGGTACAGGGTTAGCCCAGAGCTACCTGTAACTGAGGGGCAGAAATAGCCGCTCTGAGCACAGGCATATCATTGACAGGTTCTCCCCGGGTACTCCCACCTGCCCCCGGCGCTCCAGGACCCGGCCCACCAGTTTCCCCTCTCCCCATTGAGCTAGAGGCGCACTAAGCAGAAGCCAAACACAGAGCACAGGGGCTGGGAGGCAGGCTGGGCCCTGCTCACATCTCCAGCAGGATCTTGTCAATGTCCGGCCGCAGACACAGCTTGTTCAGGAACCGCTCAAAGATTTCCAAGGAAAACTCATCAGGCCGGATGGACTCACTCTGGAGGTCAAGGAGTGTGGGGTGAGAGGCCAGGGGCAGCCAGCCCCAGAAGGGTGGGTGCCCACCATGACACCCCACCCCGCCCCTGCCCCCACCCCACACACCCGGTTGAAATTGAGGCCGCAGGATTCCAGCGCAGTCTCCACCCGCTTCTTGTCTGCTGAGAACATCTTCAGGATGCTGATGCAGGCAGGAGGGGTTGAGGGTCAGTGGAAGACAAAGGCTACCAAGGTCAGGGCAAGAGGAAGGTGCTGGGGGAGGGGGTGCTCACTTCTTGACGGGGATCCGACCATCCTGGTTCACCTGCAGCTTCAGCTTCGTGTATCTGGGGAGGCAGGTGAAGAGGTCACACCCTGAAAACGGCCACGTGAACCCCCCGGCTCCCCCTCAGGTGGCCTGGGGCTCACGCTTTGCGCAGGAAGGTGTTCCGGGAGGCGTTCTGAGCCAGGATGTTCATAGCCAGCTTGAACAGCTCCTCGGACCAGACCTGGGGGGCCAGTATACACGGGGAGGCGGTGAATGGGGGACAGAGGGGCTGCCCAGCCACAACCCAGGTCCACAACTATCTCTGGTACACAGTAGGTCACAGAGCAGCCTAGAACACAGCAGGTGTTCGGTAAGTGGCGGCCAACTCACAGAATAAGACAGTGACTCCCCGCTTGTCCCCTTGGTGCCAGCCCACCTTGGCTGTGTCATCCTGCACGGCCATGAAGTTCAAGAACACTGTGTTCACTGGGTCCGGCCCAGACACCACCGTCATCAGCTTCTCCTCCAGCCGGGCATCGGGACCCCCAAAGCCCAGAACTTCCCGGATCTTGGCGTCCTGAGTAGGTGACAGCGAAGGGTGAGGAGGAGCTCCCAGGCCTCACAGCCTCGCTGTGGTCTTCACTCCCAGGTTCCATCACTCACCTTGGGCAGACGGGCGTACCGGCCTGTCCGTGTGTCCCTGATAGAACTGATGTCCAGTGTGTCCACCTCCTGGGGGGAACCAGATGCCGGGCTGGGTATGAGAGGCTGTAGGGCGACAGCCAGGAGCCTCCAAGCTCCCTACCCAGGCCAGGGAGTGGCCAGCCCCTGGCTATAGCCCCGGCCTCAGCTCCTGCCCTGAGCACTTCCTGTCTGGGCAGCAGTGGGAGAGGTCAGCCTGCAGCGGGGCCCCACCCCCACGGGCAGGGCAGGGGTCTGGGACAGGGGCCCTTGGCCTGAGCGAGCTGCACCAGCGCCCCGCCTCACCATGTTGGGGCCTGTCCAGTACAAGAAGAAGCCACTGGGGTCCACACGCAGGGTCACCAGGTTCCGACTGGAGGTCTCCTGGGGACAGCACAGGGCGGCAGGGGTCAGGGAGTGCGGGCTGTGGTGCAGGCCTGGCCCCTGGGGCTCTCCCATCATGCACCCCAGAGTTCCTGCCCGTGAGCTAAGACGAAACCTCATCCAGTCCACAGGTCCTGTGTGGCTGCCTGCGGCCCTCAGAACAAAGCCAAGGTCCTAGGTGTGACATTCAGTGTCACACCTGGAAGGGCTCCCCAGCCCCCATCCTGGGCTCCGTTTCCCCAGAAGTGCTGAGAGCTCTGTGACGGTGACAGCCCCCCTAATTCACCCCACTACAGAATGTTTAAGGCATGAAAGTGAGAAGTCTGACTCCCACTGCCTTCTGCATCCCTTGGGATACCACGATGACCCCTTGGTCTGCCTCAAAGTCCATTATTCACCTTATCACATCTGCCGGGGTCCTCACAGCTTCAAAGCTCATCCCATCTTACAGAAGAACAGTCCCCCTAGAAGGGGACTCGCCCTACTCTCAGGACAGGGCAGTGAGCTCTTCCTCCCTCAAACAGCCCTGCAGCTGGCAGGGGGCAGGGAAGTGCATGCCAGCACCATTTTCTGAGAAGGGCCCGGTCCCTGGCAAACTCCCAGGGCCACCCCGTGTGACTCAGGACCAGCAGCCAGAGGGGCTGTTCTCCAGGTCTTAGACTCAGCCAGGGCCAGAGTGACCAAGTGGCTACAGGTAGAACCGTCCTATTCCAGGCTCTTCCAGCCAGAAAAGGACCCCACCTCATGTTGGGCACCACCCCTAAACAGCTGCTCAGTGTCTGGTGGACAATACTGTCATTATCAATACATCTCATATACACACACGTCGCCCCTACTGCACACCAGGTACAGTTCTATGCACCTAGCATCTTCGAGCACACGAAGGCCTCCTAACCAGCCTAAGAGATATGCTGTTGTCACTCCCATTTCACAGATGAGGACACTTAGTTACAGGCACACTTCGTAGCCTGCCCGAGGTCACTGGAGCCAGGACTTGCTTGCAGGCAGTGTGGTTGCAGTGTCCTGTGACCTGGGAAGCAGGGAGCGGAGACTCCCAGCTCCTGGCCTCAGCCACACCCCATTGTGGGGCCTGGGATAAGTCTCTGCTTTCCAGACCTCAGTTTCCTTTTCTGGAGAATGGGGATTGCAGCAGCCCCACCCATGGCAGGCTTTGCTTACAAAGTATGAGTGTTCATCTGGGAACAGAAGGGACAGAAGGCCTCAAAACGTTGGGGATGCATAGGCCTCCCCACTTCAGTGTGCTGACACCCAGCCCCCAGCCCCTCTCGGGATTCCCAACCCTACCTTGGGTCTGAGGCCCCCCAGTGGTGTGCAGGAGGGGGAGGGGAGTCTATGGGTACTGCCCCTAGGGTTTCCCCCCAACCTCTCCCCAGAGGTCTGGCTCTCAAAGGCAGCCCAGGCCCCCTGCTCTCCTGCCCCAAGCCACTGTCCACACCCCCCACCCCACCCCCAGGGCCCTCTCCCTGTTCCCACTTCCTTATTTGGGTTTATCACAGTGGAAGGAAAAGAAGAAACTTTTCCCTTCAGGCCAGCCTGGGGGGAGGGGTCTCCTCCAGCCTCTGGGGCACCCAGGCACCCCTCCTCACACACCTGCCGCTTCGGGCCACGCCCCCATCTCCTCCCCCCAGCTCCCACGCCTACCCCGGGGCCCCACCCAGCCGGAAAAGAGCCCAGAGTCTTCCAGGCCCGTGGCCTGACTGGGAAGGATCCGTGAGGAAGCTCAGGCCGGCCGGGTGGAGGCCCTGGGGAAGGAGAGGCCCAGGGGGCAGAAGAGGGGACCCAGGATGGGGATGGACAGCCAAAGGTGGGGACACGGGCATTTGGGAAGCACCAGGGGCAGGACAGGGAAAGGGGGGCCAGGATGTATTGGGGTTCAAGATCCCAAGCCTAAGGAGTGGGGAGCAAAGTTCCCAGGGGTGGAGGAACTTGGGGGGCAAAGTCTTCCCTAGGGGGTGACTGGGTGCTCCCACCTGAGCAGGGAGCTGAGCTGGGATCTAGAAGCAGGGCAAAGGGGTGCCAACCAGAATAGGGGGAAAAATGATGAATGGACGAGGACTGTTCAGGCAGGGCACCAGGGAGAGTAGGGACGCCCTGGCACACACCCAGAATGAGGATGCCCCAAGCCAGCCTGGAGGTCGGGGTCCTGCAGCCGGGGAGTCTAGTGCTGGGCAGGGGTCTGGGGACCAGGCCAGGATCGGGGAACCAGAATTAGTCTGGCAGGGAGTGGTGGGAAGGGCGAATAAAAACGGGGGAACGAGGTTTATTGGGGTTCAAAGTCTCTGCGCCAAGGAGTGGAGCCCAGTTTTCCAGAGCTGAGAGACTGGGAGTTGGGGGGACAAAGTCTTCATTACGGAGACGATCGGGGACTTAAGTTTCCGGGGCGCCGCCAGGCTGGGATAAGGGTGGCGCCACGGGCAGGCGAGGCTGGGGTAGGGGTCCCCAGCGACTGGTCGAGCTTGACAGAAAGAGTCCCGGGATCGGGGTGGAGCAGGGGCCCGCACGCTTACCTCGTCCCATTTGATGAACTTACTCCCGCGCCGCAGGGTCTCCACCACGGTGGGCGGCTCCAGCTGCAGCGCGTGGACGCCGGGCTGGGCGCCCGCCATGGCCGGGCCAGGGGCGGGTCGGGGACCCACGGAGCCCTGACGGAGACTGACGGCGCCGCTGCTCCCACCGCCCGGCCCGCTTCGGCCCCGCGGCGTCAGTACCCGGCCGCCCGCCCGCCAGTCTGTCCCGGACCGACCAGAGCCTCGGCGGGGCCCGGGCGGGGCGGGGACGGGGCGGGGCCTCCCGGGCCCCGCCCCCTCCCGCCTCGTCGGACCCGCCCGCCCCGCGTCGGCTCCCCCTGGCGGCCGGGGCGGCGACTGCAGCCGGAGCAAGGATTGGGGCAGGGGCACGCGAACTGGTCAGGGGCTTTGCTGCGGGGCTCAGCAGGACCTGATTCTTCAGGCCTATGGTGGAAGGAGGGTGCTAGGGGCCGAAGAGGCTGTTGGGGAGCAGCTGGAGGGACTGGGTGTAGAGGGCGCTGCTTAAGGCGGTCCGGGATCAGCCCACTGAGGTTTCTGAGCGACGGGGGCTGCAATACCACTGGAGAGCTGGACTTGGGCCGGGGGTCGCCGCAGAGCCCTGTCGCCCACCCTCTTCTGCCGCACTTAGCTGAATGCAGGAAAAGCTTCTCCCGCCCCCCTCTGCCCTGGCTTCGCCTCACCCACTCTTCTGCTGCGCGGTCCCCCCTCCCTGGGAGCACTTAGCCGGCTAATGGGCCTCCCGCCGGCAGGCGCCCCTCCCCCGTCCCTGGCCCAGGGAGGCCGGGCGCCTGCCACCTCCTCTGAGGACCCAAGCATCCTGGTCTTCGAGAATGGGCCCTAGAACAGCCCGCTTCTTGTTGCCGCAGACTCCCATGACTGGAGCCTGACTGTGAGCCTCTTGGCTGGGAACCGCGGGGGGGACGCTGTTGTCTGCCTAGAGGGGTCAGAAGCTTTGTGGGTGTCCCCAGACAGGAGGGTTGAGGAGGGGCTCTGCAGTGCCTGGCCCACAGCAGGTGCCCTGAAATCTGCGTTCCAGCGATGGGAGCGGGGAAGGCGCATGGGCAATGGGATGGGTGGGGGCTGCAGCCCCTCCCGCAGGGCTTGGCTGGTGGGGGGGGTTCCTGCCTGGGGGCCCCTGTGGGAGCCCCCCCAATACAGAGGCAGTAACAGCAGCAGGTTTAAAGTAGAACTCATCCAGAGGGGCCAGCCAAGTCACCTAGAAACCCAGAAAGAGATGCAGCTGGCTCTGGGGGAGGAGGGGTCAGCGGAGGAGGCGCTCCCCTGCAGGCCCCTTTGCCCCAGGCTCTGAGACCCCCACAAGGACCCCTACCTGGCCCTGGCCTTCCTCCACACCCCACCAAGTTCTCCATCAACTCTAACCTAGCAGATCTCCTAGCTCTCAGCCCTGGCCTTGTGGGGTGTGATTACGATCTCCACTTGAGGCCCAGAGAGGGGAAGGGACTTGCCCAAGGTCACACGGCTTCTTAGGAGGATTTCAACCCTCCCACTTCCTGAGGCCCAGGAGCCTCTAGACCTCATTGGGAAAACAGAGCCATGCAAGGTGGAGCTTGGCCTCTGCCCTCACCAGCTGGAGTTCAAGTCCGGCTCTTGCTAGCAGCCTCTTGCTAGTGGCGGAACCTAGTCTCTCTAGGTGCCTCAGTCACCTTGTCCAGAACCTAAAGGTTGTTAGATACATAAGCAAATGGGTGGGAGATGCCAAATTGACATGAGTGGCTGGAAGCGTGGGGACACCAGGGAGGGAGCAAAGGGCATAGGTCAGCTCTGGGGCAGGGGAACCTCCAGCCTGTGCCAGGGCTAGCAAAGCCTGGAGCCAAGGCCTTAGCTTAGGGGGTCTCAGCTGTGGGCCCCAGGCCTTGGGCAAGGAGACTTCAGAGAAGCATTGGGCGGCAGCTCCTTGGGGAACAAAACAGGATAGGCACCTGTTTCCTGGGCTTAAGCCTCTCTCCTCCCCCAACCCTGTGTCTCCAGAGGCCAGGGCAGCCCCCATTACAGGGCTCCTTCCTTCCCAGACACTTCCATCCTTGGTAACGGTAATAGGGTTTCTCAGCAGGCAGTAATGGTGAAGGCAGGAAGCCTTTCCGGACTCTACCCTTGATTAAGGAGCAGTCTTGACCCACAGGACCCTCCCCAGAGCCTCTGCTTCAATGATGCACTCTAATGGAGGGGGGGCTGGGGCCCTGGGAGGGGTAGGGCCGAGGAGGCCACAGCCTGAGGCTAGAAGGAGGAGGAGCAGTGGTACACTCCAGTCCCAATAGGGCTCAGGCAGGAGGGCCAGGGCTGGGCACGGGTCCCAACCACAAGAGGTCAGGACCGCAAGCCCCATGAAGAGGCTCTGGGCAGGTAAATGACTTGCAAACAGCCTCCCGGCCCATGGGGCAGAGCCAGGATTTGAACCCAGTTCTTCTACTCCAAGACTAAGTTTCTGTAGCCCAGCTTCCAAGCAGGTGGCAGGCCAGCATGCCCACCTGCACCAAGTCGTCTTGGGTGGATAGCCATGGGAACTGGACAGGAATCTGGGTGTGCATGGGCATGGCACAGGAGGGGGAAAGAGGGAGAGTCAGGAAGAATGCCTGACCTGTGGACATGGCCGGAGACCTTCACACCAACCCTGAGGGAGGACAGACAGAAAGGTCAGTGCTCAGGGTCACAGCATCTTGGGGGCAGAGCTAGGGCTGGAGGTCCTCATGGCCTGCAGGCCCCACTTCCACAGAAGCTGTTGGGCATTAGGGGCTGTTTGAGGGTCTTCCCCTTTAATCCGTGTGCACCCGCAAGGTGCAAACAATGCTTGGGTTCAGAGGAAGCTGGCCTGGCCTGGTGGGGTGTGTTGGGAAATTTGGACTGGGGTCAAGTGATCCTCCTGTCAGGCCAGGCTTAGGGCAGGAGGCCAGGCCACAGACGGGGCTCCTGGTGGAGAGGGTGGATCCTGTCTAATCGGCAAGAGTGAGGGTCAGCCCTTCCTCGGGGCCCAGACTGACTGAAGGGAGGCTGAGGCCAGAGGAGGGGCACAGGAAGGGGAGGGGTCAGCTCACTCTACCCTTCCCTGAACTGAGCCCTGTGAGCCCATCACCCTTACAATGCCCAGCCTCAGTCTTCTCTTTGTCTCTTCTCTCTGACTGTAGGGCAAAGGAGAAGCCCAACGTCCTGGGTTGGAGTTTGGATGCAGCCCCAGCTGTGTGACTCCGGGGCCAATCCTAATCCATCTCTGAACCCCACCCACTGCAGAGGGCTTCCCCCCACAACATCCAAAGAGTGTCTGTGAGGGGCTGGAGCAGAAACATTGCCTCTCAGATCCAAGACCCTGTTTGGGATGGCACAAGGTGAGCCTGCCTTCCACAGAAATATCCCCCGGGAGCTGTGCAGCCTTACTGGGTGGTGTCCACAGGGAGGCGAGAAGGTTGAGTAGAGACTTCGTGTCGGGGGTTTGAGCTACACAGCCTGGGTTCAAAGTCTCATCTCCCGTTTTATCTAGAAGTGCGACTTAATTAACCTCTGTGGTGTAGTAATTGAACTTTCTACGAATTTTCCTATTTAATCTGTGTTACAACCTTCTGAGGAAATGCAGGCACAGAGGAAGCCATTCATTCTTTCAAAATCATTTGTTCAACCAATGCGGCGACCTACTGAGTGTGACATAGTTCTAGGTGCTGGGGTTCAGCGGGAACCAGATAATTTGCCTAATAGCAGTGGATTTGAAGACCATTCAAGCCTGGTGGCACCAGCAGGCCATGTCCAAGCAGGGCTCAGCCCCACGGAACTCACAATCTAAAAGTGGGAGACAGACAATAAACGAATGAATGAGGCCATTTAAAGATGCAGAAAATCAAATAGAGGAGGGAACGGGATGCGCCGTCCACTTATAGGAGGTGAGCCAGGGCTGTGTGAAGGACCGAGGGGCCGCAGGGCTGGGGTGCAGAAGCCCCGGCACGGCCCCCTCTCGGCGGAGCCGACTGGGCGGCGGTCCGGACGCACGCTTGTAGGGGCAGCCGCGATTATCGCCTTTATTATTATGAGTCCCGGCCCCCGCACTGCCCAGCTCTTTGCGCCTTAGTTTCCCACACTGTGCACACACGGGTCGCGGGGCGCAGAGGAGGCCCCAAACAACTTTGCGCTTCCCGGCCTGGCCGCACAGCGGGGGAGGGGCGGTGCCGGGCGCGGACTCCGTTTCCCACAAGCCCGAGCCCCGCGCCATCTTGCCGGTGGGCGGTGGCTGCCCGGGGTCGGCCGTTCGGGCCGGCCGGGTGCCACCGCTCACCCCCCAGCCCCGGCTTCCTCCGTTGGGGGCGTGGGACCTGCTAGTCAGAGTCTAGGGACCCGGACAGCTCCTGCCCGCCTTCTCCACTCCTACTTTCCCGGGAGCCCAGTCCACGTGTCGGTCCGTGCGGAGCAGCCCGTTTGCCCCTCGCTGGCCGAGGGCTGGAGGACCTGAACATCGGGACCGCAGCGTCTCCTCACCAGACTCCCTGTCTGCACATGATGTCCACTCCCCTGCATTCTTAGATGGTTCCTATTCTCAGATGGCCTCAATGAGGATAGAATGAGGAAGGGTCCAATGAGGACTAGGGTCCTGGCGTGAGCGCAAATCGTCGTCCTGAGCGCTTAAAACGCCTGGGTTTGGGACTGGAAGGTTGCATTTGGGGGCGATATGGACAGCTAGGCCTTCCCTTGCCGAATAGACCCTCCCCTACCCCTGCCCGGGGGCGGAGTAGGGGAGAGGGGCCCGTAGAGGGGCTGGCCCTTTAAGGGGGTGTGGTCGGGGGGCGGAGGAAGAGCTAGACAGAGAAAGCGCTTCGGCGGCGGCAGCTCGGGCGGCGGCCGCGGGGGACAAAGGGCGGGCGGATCGGCGGGGAGGGGGCGGGGCGCGGCCAGGCCAGGCCCGGGGGCTCCGCATGCTGCAGCTGCCCCCGGGCGCCCCCGCCGCCGCCCTCGCCGCGGAGCCGCGCGGAGCTGAGCCGGCGAGCTAACCCGAGCCAGCCGGCGGGCGTCCCGGAGGCGGCGGCGCAGGGAGGGGCCCAACGCGCGCACGTGGCCCCGGCGGCCGCCATGGCGGACAGCGGCACGGCGGGGGGCGCGGCGTTGGCTGCCCCGGCCCCCGGGCCGGGCAGTGGCGGCCCAGGACCACGCGTCTACTTTCAGAGCCCCCCCGGGGCCGCAGGAGAGGGCCCGGGTGGCGCGGACGATGAGGGCCCAGTGAGGCGCCAAGGGAAGGTCACCGTCAAGTATGACCGCAAGGAACTACGGAAGCGCCTCAACCTAGAGGAGTGGATCCTGGAGCAGCTTACGCGCCTCTACGACTGCCAGGTGTGTTCCCACCCCGCGCCGACACCTCAAAATCGGTCTCGAGCCGGTCCGCCTGGGAGCCCCACTAGGAGCTTGCCTGTCACCAGAGTCAAAGGGCGCTCTGCTTCCCTGCGCGCTCTCCTCCCCTCTGCACTCCTTGCTCCCAATATATACTCTTTTTTCCCTGACCTAAGTCACTTCTATCTTCTCCGCTGCCTCGGACCCTGGCCCCCATTATGCCACTCCCCGGGTCCAGCTTAGTGTCCTCCAGAAGCCTCAAGGGGTGGCCTGGACCTTGGGCAAGAGGCAAGGGGGCTAGTCTGGGCTGGCAGCGGCAGGAGGTCTCACCGCCTAGTGCCCACTGGCTTAGACTGTGGTTACACGGGGCTGGTCTGGTAGGCGACTGGGGCCGGGCTGTTCTGTGGGCTAGCCTGGAGCTCCATCTTGGCGTGCGTGCAGGCTAGCCCGCTTTCTGGGCTCTGCTTCTCCACCCCCATGACTCCCTGGTTGTTCAGACGGTGACTCAGGCCCCGGGGGGCAGGGTGGAGGAGTGGGCTTGCCCAGTGCTGCCTGCCTACCCTAGCCCAGCCCTGGAATGCAGCTGACTACAAACAGGATAGGGGCTTCCTGCGGAGGGTGGGGCAGGGTGGTGGGCACCCCTCCCTCACCAAAGCATGGGCTCTTTGTTTCCTCTTTGCCAGGCCTGGGTCCTTCCCAGTGACCCCTCAGCCTTCACTTCCTCCTCGCTCCCGGGGAGCTGTGACAGGTGTTTGGGGGAGGGGAGGGGGGTATGATAAGCTGGGACAGCTGCACCCACCGGTGCTCTGGTGAGATGGGGGGCCCGGATGTTGGGGAGACACATCTGCTGGGTCCCCAGCCCTGGCTGTCTGGCCTTGTCTGGAACCCCCGGTGCCCACTGGCAGGGACAGGAAGCTCCCCCCCCACCCCGCTTTGGGCAGTTTGCCTTGGCACGGGCCTGATCTGTTTTCCTCCTCAGAGCAGCTGCCGTTGTGTCTGCTGGGCAGAGGGCCGGGTTCCTCAGAGGTAGGCAGGGGCCTCAACCCCTCTCTCCAACTCAGGCTCATGTCTCTCCCTCCTCCCCCACCCCCACCCCAGGAAGAGGAGATCCCAGAACTGGAGATTGATGTGGATGAGCTCCTGGACATGGAGAGTGATGATGCCCGGGCTGCCAGGGTCAAGGTGAGGGGGCTGAGGGGCAGCGGGTTGCCTGAGGCACTGCCCTGGGAAAGCGAGGCTGTGGAGCCAGGCCCTCAAGCCTCAGCTCCTGCCTCAGCGGAATGGGGCCAATGCATAGCTGTGAGGTGGTTGTGGCATCTCCTGTGCCTCAGGGTGGCCCCAGTCCCTTGGAAGTCGGTAAACGTGAGCTCCAGGCCCCCACTCCCGAGGACTCACTTATCCTTCCTCCCCTATCCCCTGCTAGGAGCTGCTGGTTGACTGTTACAAACCCACAGAGGTAAGAGATTTCCCTGGTGGGGGGGTTGGGGGGGGTGGGGGGAGCCTGGCTCCTGTCGTCTAGGAGTTTGGTCTCCTTAATGTTTATCCTCCCACCCAGGCCTTCATCTCTGGCCTGCTGGACAAGATCCGGGGCATGCAGAAGCTGAGCACACCCCAGAAGAAGTGAGGGTCCCCGACCCAGGCGAACGGTGGCTCCCACAGGACAATCGCTGCCCCCCGACCTCGTAGCAACAGCAATACCGGGGGACCCTGCGGCCAGGCCTGGTGCCATGAGCAGGGCTCCTCGTGCCCCTGGCCCAGGGGTCTCTTCCCCTGCCCCCTCAGTTTTCCACTTTTGGGGTTTTTTATTGTTATTAAACTGATGGGACTTTTTGTGTTTTTATATTGACTCTGCAGCGCGGGCCCGTTAATAAAGCTAGGAGATGCCTTTGGTGCAGCTAACAGGCTCGGCTTGTCTCTTAGGGGGCACCCTGCTCTGTGACTTCTGCCAGCTCAGCTTCTCCCCAGGTGACCACAGGCCTTCCTGAGGGCCATGTAGCCATGATGATAGCCCAGTGCTGGCTCCCAGACCAGGAGCTGGAAGTGGCTGGGGAGCAGTGCTATTGCTGCTGGCAGGCAGGAGCACTCCTTTTTCTCTGGGCAAGGGCCACCATGTCCATTGAGCCTAGATCCCCAAGGCTCCACAGTGGGGAAAAGAGAAGGTGGTGGGGTATGCCAGAGCTGAGGTCTCTGAGTCTCTCAGGGCCCACAAACACACACAGGCTTACTCCTTGGGCTTTTAAGTTTTTTTGTTTTTTTTGTTTGTTTTGTTTTTTTTTTTTGGAACAGTCTGGTCCCTGATGGGGGCCTCTCCCCCTACCCCTCCCCAGTCTGGTTACAGCTCAGATCGTCGCTCGATTTTGAGCAGCTCCACCTCGAACACCAGGGTTGCACCACCTGTAGGGGAGAAGGGGAGTCAAAAGGCCAACCAGGGCCACAGGGAGGTGGGCTGGCTGCAGGTGATGGGGGGCGTCAAAAGGTTTACTACCTGGAATCTTTGGGGGAGCTCCCCGCTCTCCATACCCTGTTGAAGATGCACAAAGAAACAGTCAGTGATGGCCAAGCTCCCTTCCAGCTTCGGCAAAGGGAGGGTGTTCTGCCCCTCTCAGCAAGAAGGCCAGAGATGGAGAAGGGTAATGGAGATGGGAAGGGGGTGCCAAAGGCCTGGCAAGGGCAGAGTTGGGCCGCTACAGCTGAGTGCTTCAAGGATCTTGCCCTGTACTCACTGCTAGACAGCCAAACTTGGAGAAGGCGTGTATTGTAATGAATGGATATGGTGAAGACCAGTGAAAGGCTGAAGCAGCTTTCACCCTTCCCAGTCACACACCCCAACCTGCTCTGCACCCTCAGGAGGGGCCTCTTACCCAGCTCGGACGGGATCACCAGCTTGCGCTTCTCCCCCTCACACATCCTGCAGGAAGACACATGCTCAGCCCATGGCAGCACCCAGGGCCCCTGTCTTGTATTCTTGGGGCTTGCCTCCCACAACTTACCTCCTGGGCGGTGGCCATGCACGCCCCCGCTCCCAAGCCCATTCCCCACGACTCACCCCAGCAGCCCCTGGTCCCAGCCCTTGATGACCTGGCCTGTGCCAAGGGAGAAGACAAAGGGCTGGTTCTGGGGCAGGCTGCTGTCAAACTCTGTCCCATCTTCCAGCTTCCCCTGTGGGACCAGGAGAAGGTCGGTGAGGAAGAGGGGACCACCCCAGACATCCCCCTCCCTCAGCTGCTTTCCCCATCAAGCTGGCCCCCACAGCACTGGTGGTCAGTCCTTTTTGTTTTTTGAGATGGAGTCTCTGTTGCCATGGCTGGAGTACAGTGGCATGATCTTGCCTCACTGCAGCCTCTGCCTCCCGGGTTCAACCAATTCTCCCACCTCAGCCTCCCAAGTAGCTGGGATTATAGGCGCCTGCCACCACGCCCGGCTAATTTTGTATTTTCAGTAGAGAAAATTTCATGATGAGGCCAAGCTGGTCTCAAATTCCTGACCTCAGGTGATCATGTGCCTTGGCCTCCCAAAGTGCTGGGATTACTGGGGTGAGCCACTGTGCCCAGCTGGTCATAGTTTTTTAAGAGGACAGAGCCTTGGGCAGCTCACAGTATACTGTCACTGCCTGCTGGTGCCCACCTGGGCAGTAGGCAAGGGCAAGGCAGAACCATGGAAACTGGCTTAGAGGGGAGAGGGGACTTGTCCAAGGTCATCTACCTGGCTGATGGAGAACCAGACTCCCAAGCACTTTCTGGTCCTCGGAAGCCCCATCCACTCCCAAAAGGCCCGCCCATCCCACTCACCGTGTAGTGCATGTGCAGGACATCCCCTTTACGCGATTTGATGGGACAGTGGTCCACCCGCTTCTTGACCCCGATCTGCAGCTTCCTTTTGCCCTCGGCCCCCGTGGCCATGGCCACGGCGCTCAGGCAGATGGACAGTACTGTCAGGACCCGGACCCAGCTCAGCCTCATGTTTCTGTGGGCACAGACCCCGACCGACCGACTGAACGTGGGGGAAAGCAGGGAGAATATGGAACACGGGTAGGTAACAGGAGGGTTCCACCACCACTGCATCTTGCTTGCCCCGGGGAATCCCCTTTGTCCCGGGTCACCGCCCTCTCCCCCGGGCTCCGGGGCCACACTTACCAGTCCAGTGAGAAGGGGGCTTGGCCGAGGACCCCAGCAGCGGGGGGAGGGGGTCAGGGGAGGCCACAGCAGCCAGGGCCCCGCCCCTTTGCTCACCCCCATACCTTCCCTCCCTCCCGGTCCCCACCTCCGCTCTTCAGTTCCCACCTGTCCCTTTGCGTAAAGTCCAGACCCTATCTGGCTGCACTGCAGTTGCCCCGACTGGGCGGTCCCACTCACGCCACACCCAGCTGCCCCCGGCCCAGCACACCCACACCTCTGCGGCCGCTGCCGGGGGCCGGCCCCGAGGCACCCACACATCCCCGCTGGGTGGCTCCGAGGAGCCCGGGTCCTCGGGAGATACGCCCCAGCCTGGTCCTGTGCCTCCGCCCGAGGCGCCGCCCCAACTCTGAGCCCTTGGGGGTCTCCGGGGCACCCAGACTGGCCCTGTGTCTGCTGGCCGCCGAGCCCGCTCCACCCACACCACCTCTCCCGGTGGAGTTCTCGGCCTACCGCGTCCCCAAGCCCGGCCACCACGGAGACCACCCCCGCGAGTACGCCCGGGGCCATTACTCGGGCCGGGCTCCTCCCTTGACTCCTTGGCACCGCCCTTCGAAGGACGCGGTGCCGCCCCCGGGCCTGCAGCCCCGCCTTCGACAGAACTAGACCCTTTTTCCGGAGCCGTAGCCACGCCACTCACCGGCTGAAGCCCCGCCCCCAGCGCCTGCGCTCCGTCCCCCTCGGCTTCCGACCCCGAGGCTCCGCCTTTCACCTCCTCCAGCTCCTCCTTCAAGAGCCAGGCTCCGTCCCCCGACCTTCCTAGCTCCGCCCCCTGCCGCCGGGCTCCGCCTTCCACTGGCACCAGCTCGGAGGTCCCACCCGTCCCGGTTCCACGTCCCGCCCCGAGTCCCAGGGCTCCGCCCCGTGCGGCGTGAGAACCCTCCCCCTGCGGCATCTCCGGACAGCTCCGGCCCCCACCCCCAATTTCCTAGTCACCTAGCTCTCGTTGACACTCGGAGCCCGGTCCGCTCCTGCCCGGCCTGATCCAGCCTGCCCTCTTGCACCCCGGCTCCCCCCAGCCCGGGCTGTGGCCCCCGCTCACCTCCTCGCCGCGCCCCCGGAGTCAACCCCGGTGGTGCTGCCGCCTCTGCGCAGGCGCGTCCTTGTCGCTACCAGGCCGGGCCACGCCGCCCTCCCTCATTGGGCCGTACGAAACCCGCGGCCACACGCCCGCTGGCGCGGGTCTTTCCCTAGCCCCGCCCCCACGACGGCGCTGCCTGCGTCACTTCCGGCGGAGCGGTAGTCTGTAAGGTTAGGTGAAAGTGACTTCCGAAAAGGCCGGAGGCACTTCCGGCCGAGGTGATAGTAAGGTCAGGCCGGCGTGGGTTCCCGGAGGGGGTCTTGAGGAGCCATTTCAAGTCGCCTCCAGCCTCTCCCACAGCACTCCTGTTTTCCCAGGCCTCATCATAGCCCACAGCCCTCAGTCGCTGTGGAAAGAGCCTGGGCTTCACAGTGACCCTCAGGTTTGAATTACGGGTCGGCTGTGTGCTTGGTGGAATTTGTCATCCAACACAGGCGTGTAACACGGGCTTGATGACACCCAGCCCACGGGATCCCTGCAGGACCGAGATGATGTTCAGTGCCAAGCCCTGGCTTCCAGCCAATGCTCCCGCCCACGTCTCTCTCCCAGGAGCCAGGCTTACCTCTACCTGTGCACCTGGACTGTGACTCATGACTGGAATGATCTGGCTGGGCCTGTTCCCCCACCAGACTTATTTTCAGGCGCCCCAGCAGCCACCAAACATCTGTCAACTGAAGTAATGAACCTGCGGTTGAGAGGCAGCTAAACCTAAGTTGAAGGTTAGGGAGACAGCTGATTTGAGGTCAAATCCCCCGGCCAATTAGCCTTTCTGAGCCTATTTCCTCAATTGTAAAAGGAAGACAATCATGATGCTGACCTCAGAATTAAGGAGGAAGTGAGGAGGTGCATGTGAAGCATTGTGCATGTCTGGTGGGGCTGACTGGGCTCTGGAGGTGGTAGCTCTTTGGAGCCCTAACCCTCCTCTGCGTCATGCTAATTGACCTATGGCATGTCTAGTGACATCATGACTGAGAAAATGATTTGAAAGTAGTAATCGCTGTCAGGAATTGTCTGCTGGTTCAACCCACTCCTGCTTTAGGCCCACTAAAATCATACCCACATGCTCTGACCCAACACCTCAGAGAAAGCCTCCATTAGGGTGGCTGCCCCTCCCCTCCCGGTGGCTGCCCAATTGAGTTAACTCTACCCCAAATGTCCTGCCTCAGCAGGCAAAGCACTGGTGCCCAAGGTTGGCCTTTCATCCACCCCAAACCACTCAGCCCTGGGCACTGGAGGCTGCAGGGAGAAGGGTGGGGGCTGGGCTTGGGCTGGGATAGACAAGTCAGGAGAATCTCAGGCAGCAACTAGTGAAGGGAGCTGCAGGGTGCGAGGGAGGTGAGGGTGGAGAAAACTGTGTGGGTTGGGCGGGCATGGTGGCTCACACCTTTAATCTCAGCACTTTGGGAGGCTGAGGCAGGTGGATCACCTGAGGTCAGGAGTTCCAGACCAGCCTGGCCCACATGGTGAAACCCATCTCTACTAAAAATACAAAAATTAGCTGGGCGTGGTGGTGGGCGCCTGTAATCCCAACTACTTGGGAGACTGAGGCAAGAGAATCGCTTGCACCCAGGAGGTGGAGGTTGCAGTGAGCGGAGATCGCACCATTGCACTCCAGCCTGGGCAACAGAGTGAGACTCTGTCAAAAAAAAAAAAAAAGAAAGAAAAAAAACTGTGTGGGTTGGTTTGAGGGGAGCCTGCCGTCCAAACCAGGCCCACCAGCCCCAGACCTTTGGTGCTTCCCTTTCAGGGGAAATGGGAGTGAAATTAAGACAGGGCAGGTAGCCGGGCGCGGTGGCTCACGCCTGTAATCCCAGCACTTTGGGAGGCCGAGGCGGGCGGATCACAAGGTCAGGAGATCGAGACCATGGTGAAACCCCGTCTCTACTAAAAAATAGAAAAAATTAGCCGGGCGCAGTGGCGGGCGCCTGTAGTCCCAGCTACTCGGAAGGCTGAGGCAGGAGAATGGCGTGAACCCGGGAGGCGGAGCTTGCAGTGAGCCGAGATTGCGCCACTGCACTCCAGCCTGGGCGACAGAGCGAGACTCCGTCTCAAAAAAAAAAAAAAAAAAAAAAAAAGACAGGGCAGGTATCGGGGCTTTAGATTCAAGCTGCAGGGAACAAAAAGCAGCAGATGCTGAAAGTGCTGCCTGGCAGGAAGAACAAATGTTTTTTTTCTATTATGTAAAGATAGTCTCAAACTTCTCTGAGACCCGAGGAAGCCAACCATAGCAATCTTCTGTTCCCTCTATGTGCACATGTGGAAACTGCTGCTCAGAGAGGCAGGGGTAGTGACAAGCAAGGTCACTCAGCAGATCTGGGTCCTACCCCAGGCTCTTTGGCCACAGAGGTTGTCTCCTTCCAGAAAAGAACCCCGGTGAAGAGCAGGAGGGCAGGCTGTTGACTGGGCTCTCCCTGACTCCCATGCCTGGCAATAACATGAAAGTGATGAATACTGTGGCCGGGCGCGGTGGCTCACGCCTGTAATCCCAGCACTTTGGGAGGCCGAGACGGGCGGATCACGAGGTCAGGAGATCGAGACCATCCTGGCGAACACGGTGAAACCCCGTCTCTACTAAAAATACAAAAAATTAGCCGGGCGAGGTGGCGGGCGCCGGTAGTTCCAGCTACTCGGGAGGCTGAGGCAGGAGAATGGCGTAAACCCGGGAGGCGGAGCTTGCAGTGAGCTGAGATCCGGCCACTGCACTCCAGCCTGGGAGACAGAGTGAGACTCCGTCTCAAAAAAAAAAAAAAAAAAAAAAAAAAGGAAAGTGATGAATACATAATTCTGGCCCTGCCTGGGATGTGCTGTGGAGCCTTAGTCCTCATTTCTTCCATCTGCACGACGAGGGAGCAAGACAAGCTTTAGATTTAGTGATGCAGACATTCATGCCCAAACTAGCCAGCCTGGACAGTGACAAACAGTGACACAGGCAGGGACAGCTCCTTCCAACTCTTTTATCAGGGTTGGGGGATCACAGTTCTTGTACCAAAGCCCAAATCCTATTATGCAGAGATTTGGGTCTTCTTAGTGAGGGGAGGAAGAGCCAGTTGTAAGATGCTTACTTGCACAGAGTGGTTAGAAACTGAGACAGTACCCCATTCTCCCCTGAGCTGGTATATGACCCCTCTTGCTGCCTCCCAGTCTCCTCTTCCAACTCTGTCCTGTTTGATGATGGCCTCAGGGAGACAAGGGATGGCAGAAGAACCCTCTGAGAGGCCCAGGTCCTGGAGCAGCTTCTGCCTGGGCTGAGGTCTTGGGGGCTTGGCTGTTTTTTACCAGGCTCCTCTTTGTCCCCCCACTGGGATATAGCCTATGAGGCAAGTCACCCCGCTGAGTCTGAAAAGCCATGTGTCACCTTCGCAGCTTCCGGCACCTGAGGAGGGAGGAAGTGATCTGTTCATGCTGGCTGGAGCGCAGCCCCAGCCCTGGACTCACGTGTGCCTCGGGCCCACTAAGATCACAACCTGAGCGTCCTGCCGCACCACTCGGCCCTGGGCACTGGAGGCTGCAGGGGGAAGGATGAACCTTCTGTGAAGGCCATCCCCTCCTGACACTCCTTGGGAGCCCCCACTGGCCTGGCCCATATGATGTCACCCCATGGCCTCACTGCAGGAGAGAGGTGGTGAGAAATACATCAGATAAGGGTGTACGAGGGTTCCACTATGTTCTCTCGAAGCCCATAGGTAGGGAGATGTCTACCACAGGGGCTTCTGGGAAGGCCCAAACTGCAAGCTGGAAAAGCTATGTCCCACTTTTCTACCCCAGGCAGATGTCACCTCCTCCAAGAGATCTCTGACCTCTGAAAGATGAGGCCAGGTGCCCCTCACCACAGCCCTTGACATCCTCTGCTGGCATCGTCCCTCCTGTATCTGACTCCTGAGTTAGAATGTTGGACTTGCTTACATAGCTCCAGGTGCCAGCAGCTGCTTGGTAAATATTTGTTCAACACATTCAACAGTTTCCCCTTCCCTGGCCCTCCTCCTACTGGCAGGCTCACCCTGGATCTGCTCCAGGACAGGACCTTGGTGCCTTCCCAAACAAACACCACCCTACAGACACCTCACCTGCAGGTGTCTGGGTTGAGCTCTAAGCCCCGCCCTTGGCAACGGAGGAAGCTGCGGCGTCGACAGCGGCAGTGGCAGGTCCGGGGGTCAGGGCGCTGGTGGCGCTGGGTGCAGCGTGGGCAGAGGGTCCTGGGGCTGGAGTGGGATGGGTGATGTCAGCTGGGGAGGGTGCTCCGGGGGCAGAGTCCCAGCCCGGAACAGAGCGGGGCTGGGGACGGTGGTGGGGAGTGGCAGCCCTAGGGAGGAGAAGCGACATGTCTGGGGTGGGAAGGAAGAGTCTTCCCTAGAGCTGGGGTCGGGACAGAGAACACAGGCTTGGGGAGCAGAGGAAAAGGGAAAGCGGGGGACAGGTGGGAGGAGAAAGAGGGGCAACAGCTTCCGGACTCACTTGTACTCCCCCTGCCCCCACTCAGCTGGAGTCCAAAAGACTCACCTGTCCGGCTTCACAGCACTGTCCTTTTTTTTAGGTCTGAAAAGTAAGAGAGATAGACACAAAGAGGAGGAAGATCAGGAAATCCCAGCATCCTACTCTCTCTCTCTCTTTTTGAGACTGAGTTTCCCTATTCTTGCCCAGGCTGGAGTGCAGTGGCATGGTCTCGGCTCACTGCAACCTCCGCCTCCTGGGTTCAAGCTATTCTTCTGTCTCAGCCTCCCAAGTAGCTCGGATTACAGGCACCCACCACCACACCCAGCTAATTTTTTTTTTTTTTTTTTTTTTTTTTTTTTTTTTTTTTTTTTTTAGTAGAGACGGGGTTTCACCATCTTGGCCAGGCTGGTCTTGAACTCCTTACCTCAGATGATCTGCCCACCTGGGCCTCCCAAAGTGCTGGGATTATAGGTGTGAGCCACTGACCCAAGCATCCTACTTTGTTGCCCCAGATCCAAGGCCTACCCTTGGCTCTACTCTTAGGAACCTGGTCCCCAGTTCTGTGGACCACCATACCCAGCACCCCCCAAGCCTGGCCTCTGTAAGCTCAGAATTCGGGCCTGGCTGGCACCTGCATTCACACTGGCTGTGTTCTTCCAGGGACATCTCCCCCAGCTGACTGCTCGGGTACCGGATCATGAGGATCTGTGCTCAGGAGAAGAACAGCAGGGACAGTGAGGGAGAGAGAGAAAGGGGATGCTCTAAGGCTGGAGGGAGAAAAGCTCACCCAACAGCCAGGAGGCTGGCCACCAGCCCTCCCCCCAACCCTACCTCCTGTGCCTCAGTCTCCAGGCTGCCCCAGCCCCAGAGCCAGCCAGCATCCACCCTGCCCACTGCCCCACCTGCCCAGTACCTGCATCCCCTGCCCACTGCCCCATATGCCCAGTACCTGCATCCGGACTTGGTGCTGCCCAGTGGGCACACACTCCAGGCCATCGTCAGGGCAGCAGCCACCACAACGCTGCACGGTCACGCAGCTGGGCACCAGCTGTTTGGCCACGGTGCCCATGAGCTCCACAGTCAGGGGCACCACCACCTCCCGGGGCTGGCAGGTAGCGCGAGTATACACATCTATCCATGACACCACTGGGAGCAGACCGGTAGGGGTTAAGTCCTCACTGTTTTTCCTGCAGCTGCTCCCAGCAGCTGTCCCCCGCAGTCCCCAAGTCTCCCTCCAGTAGCCCTCCCCACTCTGCCCTCACAACCTGTCTTCCCCTGCCCTGTTTATCCAGATCCCAGTAACCCCGCTGCCTCAATTTCCTCCTCTGTGAAATGGGTAGAATAACAGTTTGCATATTCTAGGGGAGTTATACAAGATGATGGACACGAGGCACCTGGAATCAGGGCCGATGACAAACCCCCTCAGTGCTGGCTAGTGCCGAATTTTTATGAGTATTACCTTTCTTCTGGTGGCCAGGGGCATCAGGCTGGGAGACAGGGGCCTGTGGGAGAGAAAAGACCTGTACCCAAGGTACACTTTAGGAGGGTCTTTCCCTGTCGCCATCCCTGGGGCTTTGCTCTTGCATCAGGAGGCTTCATCACCTCTCTGACATCTTTCCAGATTGCTCTGTTCCTGTGGCCACTGCTCTAGCTTTACCTGTCCTTTCCTGGCCACCCCGGACCTGCCCTGGCCCAAAACACAACAGGTGCTCCGGCGGCCACGTCAAATCTCCAGGCCGCAGAACCGAGCATGTCTGGGGGCTGCATGCAGATCAGGAGCGCGCACAGTGGGCACCGAAGCAGGTCCTGCGAGCACTGAGGGAGCCCCGCCCCCGGCGGTGCCCAGGGGACGGGGTGGGGCGGAGGAGTGGCCCCAGACTGGGGCTGGCGGGCCAGCGGGGAGGGGCACCTCCCAGGGGATGCACGCGCCGGGCCCCCGAGACGCCCGCGTCCAAGGCCGGACCCCGCAGATCCCCCCGGCCGAGGCCGCGGGTCGCCTCCTCACTTCCGCCAACCTTGAGAGAGGGCACGGCGGGCCGGCGGGCGCGCTGTCGGGCCGCACGTACCTGGGCGGGGGCCAGCTGCAGGAGCGCGGCGAGCAGCAGGCGGCGGAGCAGGGGGCTCATGGTGCCCGCGGGGGCCGCCCGCCGGGGGCGCCCGCATCGCCCTAGCCCGGCGGGGCGGGGGGTGGTGGCAGCCAGAGCCCCATGGCGCGGGCCCGGGCGCGGCGGGCGGGGGCCGGGCGCGGTGGGCGGCTCCTCCGCGGCCCCCTCCCGAGCCCTGGGTGCAGGCAGCGCAGCGCAGAGCAGCGGAGGCGGCCGGTGGCGGCGGGCGGCGGCGGCGGCGGCGGGGACGGCGGGGGCGGCGGGGGGCCGGGCCCGGGCTGGCGGGCGGGCGGCTCATGTGACCCAGACACGCGCTCCCCACCGGGCCGTGGGGCGGGGGCGGGGCGGCGGGGTGGGGGGGCGAGGCCGCCGGCGGGGCCCGCCTCCTCCACACACCCCCTCCCGCCTCCCGCCGCTGCAGGGGAAAGGGGACGCACCGCCCAGGGGGCCGGGCTCCCGGGTCGCCGCAGTCACTACCCAGAGGGCGGGGCGCTGCCCCTCGGCGAAGCCGGGGCAGGGGGCGCCGGGCCTGAAGGAGAGAGCCGCACACTAGCTCTGCGAATCAATTTATTGCGCGCGTTTTGGGAAGCGGGCAGTCCCGGGAAGGAAGCAAGGCGGGAACGCACTGCAGGCCCTATCCAGGTGAGCCCCTCAGGGGCCGGCGCCCGGGGGCACGATCTCGGGGACCTGAGTTGGCTCCGGTGGTGGCGGCTGCTGCTGCCTTTGCTGTTGTCGCTCCTGCTGAAGGCTGGCTCTGTTGGCGCTGGAGGAGAGGGCACCTGGGTGGTTGGGATAGGGATCCCGAAGTGTGGTGTCGGGACAGGGAGCAGGGGGCAGAATAGAGCAGGGACAGACCTGGCCTGAGCCCGCGCCCGCGCTTCATTGTACATGGCTGTGATGATCCGATCCTTTTCATCCATGAAGTTAAGGTGCATCTGCTTCACCTTCCTGCAATGTGTCACAATTAACCCTGGGACTCGAATTCCTGTTGTCCCTGAAGTCCTGCCCCCTTCTACCCCACTCTAGGGGCCTCACAGCTTTTTAACCCACACAGGGTTAGGGACCTCAGCCTAACCCTGCCTGTGATAGGTAGGGAGGGCTCAGAGTGGCCCTGGCTTGTCTAGGGTCCAGTGGCATCCGAAGTCCCTGGCCACTTCGAGGTGTTACAGCAGCTGTGGACATGGGGGTGCTCCTCCCAAAAGACTAGAAAGGGTATGCATCTAACTCCATCACTGAACTAGGCAGGCTGCTAGCAGTGGGCACTGGCCTTTAGGTATTTGCTATAGAAAATCGGCTTCGTGGCTAGGCGCGGTGGCTCATGCCAGTAATCCCTCTATTTTGGGAGGTCGAGGCGCATGGATCATGTGAGGTCAGGAGTTTGAGACCAGCCTGGCCAATATGGTGAAGCCCCATCTCTACTAAAAATACAAAACAATTAGCCAGGCGTGGTGGTGGACGCCTGTAGTCCCAGCTACTTGGGAGGCTGAGACAGAAACAGAAGAATTGCTTGAACCCAGGAGGCAAAGGTGAGGTTGCAATGAGCCAAGATCGCGCCACTGTACTCCAGCCTGGGCGACAGAGTGAGACTCCACCTCAAAAAAAAAAAAAAAGAAAAAAGAAAACAAAAAAGAGAGTCAGCTTCGTGCCACGCGAGAGTGGCGGGGAGATGCCTGCTGCCAAATGAATGAGCTGTGCTGCATTTGCTGCTTGTGCTTGATTTTGTTTGGCTCAATCCCTTCCTGGAAGCCAGCACGAAAGATTTATATTCGAAATATGAAAAAGTGTAAATGACAGTGTTAGCTCTTATTGCAGCGCTGTCTTTACTAAGTAAGGAGGGGCTCCAGAGACCGATTTCAAGCAACTGTTAGCTTGAGAGACACAATAGTACGGGACACGAGGTGCTGTGGAGGACTGGCTGACCACACTGGAATTCGCCCACCCTCCTGCCCTCTGCCCATCACCCCGGGGAGAACAGGCATCACCTGAAGGCAATGTAGTGCAGGCCCATGCCCGCCAGCATGAAGAGGAGGCAGTACCCCAGCACTTGCTTGTTTTGTTTGTGTTGCTGCTGCCTCGACTGGGGCCCCTGTGGCCTCACGCTATGAAACTGGGACCAGTACTGTGTGTTGGGGGGTGCCCAGGAGCTGCTGGGAGGCAGAGGAAGGGACATTGTGGAAATGAGCCTCCCCAAGAGACCTGGGGGTGGGGCAAGGTGAGGGCGGGATTACTGTACCTGTGTGTTTGGCCGGCAGACTTGTCATGGGCTGTAGTTTGTGGAGACTTTGGGGGACCACCTGAGCGGAGCTGAGCATCATACCTTCGGCGGCTCTGCTCGCGGCTGAGCACACGGTATGCCTCACTCAGCTCCACAAAGCGGCTGTGCAGGCTTGGGTTCCCAGGGTCCCGGTCCGGGTGCAGCTGGGGTGGGGCAGGACTCCCCTTATCCCCCTTTGCCTGTCCCTCCCCAGGACCCATGCTGATGACATCCACCCACACCAGGGCTCCAGTCATACCCAGAAGCCCTGCCTGGTCAGTGACCCTCACTCAGGCCTGCCCACTCCTCAGAAGGCCAGAGAGCATGGACTCCTGCCTCCTCCTGCGTTCAAGCCCTCCCCACCTGCCAGCCCCCTGCATTCACCATATGCCCCGGTCCAGGTTTCTTAAGAGCAGGCAGGCAGGTCAAGAAAACCAAGCCCAGCCCATCAGACAGGACCCCTGGCTCCTGCCCACAGCCTTTCCCCCACCCTTGAGCACCCGCCACTCCCTATGAGGGTTGAAAAAATGTGGCACCAGCCAGAGATGCAGGTCTACTCCTGGGAATTTGAAGCACACCCCCACTGGCTCAGAGTTCCTGCTCCCCCTCCCCACCTTAGGGGTACGGGTACCTCTTTGGACTTGGAGAAGAAAGCTCGTTTAACTTCCTCAGTGCTGGCACCAGGATGCACCCCCAACAGTTCATAATAATTACTGGGACCGGACCTGTGGACAGAGTCACAAACCTGCAGGGGCTGAGGGAACCCAGAAGCTAGCTCTGCCCTGCCTTTCCCAGCCCCTCCCTGGGCTACACCCTTCAACTCAGCCACCAGGAGCTGAGAGGGCTGAAACAGGTCCCAGGACAAATCTGTCTCCAGATCAGCCCTCCTTTGGAGTGTTTCAGGCATAGTGCAGGTCAGGATTTCTCAAAGTGGAGTCCAAAAACTTGTTGGAAAATACTGATTCCTGGCCAGGTGCGGTGGCTCACGCCTGTAATTCCAGCACTTTGGGAGGCCGAGGAGGGCGGATTACCTGAGGTCAGGAGTTCAAGACCAGCCTGACTAACATGGAGAAACCCTGTCTCTCCTAAAAATACAAAATTAGCTGGCTGTGGTGGCGCATGCCCGTAATCCCAGCTACTGGGGAGGCTGAGGCGGGATAATCGCTTGAACCCGGGAGGCGGAGGTTGCAGTGAGCCGAGATTGTGCCCAGCAGAGATTGTGCCATTTGCACTCCAGCCTGGGCAACAAGAGCGAAACTCCGTCTCCAAAAAAAAGATAAAAGAAAAAGAAAGAAAAAACTGATTCCTGAGCCCCACCTAATTGATTCCTCCAGTTCAGAATCTCCAGAGCGGAGCCGAGGAATCTGGATTTTTGTACCCAACACCTCCCCATCTCCCACCTCCCACAGAGGGTTATGCACAGTGATGCTTGAAAACCACTAGAGCTGTGGTAAAAGCGTTGGGTTTAAACTGGACTCAAACTCCTCCTCTGCTGCTTAAATCGGTGTATGACCTTGGAGGTCTTCTCTATCTCTGATCCTCAGCAGGGAAGGCGAGGGTTACCTGAGACAAACCTGGGAGCCTCCTGACACGGAGTAGAGACCACAACTATCTCAGCACATAGGGCAAACAGAAACCCATTGAACAACCGGGCCGGCCCCCCGCGCCCAACTCACCGCTGCCCGGCGGCCGCTCCGAGGAGCCGGGAGGGAGGGCTGCGGGGCCACAGCCGGCACAGGCGCAGGAGTAGTAAGGGCGGCATGGCGGCGGGCGGGCAGCTGGGAAAGGAGGCTACCAAGAGCGCGCTGGTACCAGGATGGGGGCTAGACTTCAAGCACCCGGGGGCAGAGAGAAGGGGCCCGGCCTGGTGTTCTGCGAAGGAAGACTGAAGCAGGCCCCGGGAGGGGGCATTTCTTGCCTAGGACCAGACCTGCGTATTCTTGGACCTGCCCCTTTCTTTCACCCGGGCATCCGCAGCCCTTCCCAGCGCTGGCTTCGGGGTCTGGCCAACCAGCCAGGTACTCCGAGACCCCGTTCCCACCCAGGGAGCTTGTGGACGGGCGAAGGAGGGGCCACAACCAGGCCCCGCCCCCACTGCTCAAGGACCCGCGGCCGTCGCCATTTCCTGCGTCTAGTCAGGCCCCGCCCTCGCACTCTCATTGGCGTGGATGCCAAGACCACGTCCACCAGGCGGGAAAAAAAAAAAAATTGGTGGAGACTCCGCCCCTACATGTCTATTGGCCTTTGGTGCCTCCGGTCCCTCAGCCTGTGGACTCCCCGGACAGGCATGGGCGCCCACCCGGGGACCGGGCGGGACAGAGCCCGCTCTCTGAGGTTTTGTGACGCTTTCGGCCCGGCCACCGTCTCTCCGTTCCGCTGTTGCTCCCCTCTGCAGGGGGCATATCTTACAGAGCTGCTTCGGCCCCGGAGCCTCTCAGGAGGCAGCCAAGGGAGCCATAGCTCTTATCCTCTGCTTGTAGAGAAGGACACTGAGGCTGGGCGGGTTTTTTTTTTTTTTTTTTTCCTCAGGTCACTTGTCCTGCCTTACGCACTCAGGGCCCACTGTTCCTCTCTGTCACAGAAATAGCAGATGCCAACGGAATCCAAGAATAAAGTCCTTTATTATCTTCAGAGCGGTGGGAGTAGGGCTGGGGACCCTAGGGCTGCTCCAGTGGGACTTCCCTGAACCCGGTTGTAGAGGATGATGGCGCCTTTGGCCGAGGGGCAGAGTTCAGCCCACATCTCCGTCTCCTGCAATCTCCGCATGTTCTGTGGGGAGACAAGAAGACCCAGGCATTCAAGCTTGCCACATCTCCTGCCAGGGCTGTGCCCAGAATTCCTGAGCCTCAGAGACCTCTGCGCTGTCCTTAGGGAGGCATGTTAAGGGGCTGAACAGGTCCCTGGACCTTTCCCTTGCACTAAGGGCAAATCTTGTGCCTCTGGAGGGAATTGTGACCCAGCCAACACCTCCCCTACGAGATAATGCATTGCCAGGCCTCTGCAGGCCCCAGCCCTGGCCTCCAAGCAAGATGGTTTGTCACTCTGCACCTGTGTCTCCACAAAGATGATTCCTGTAGACTCGTGGGCCTCGGGTCCCCCACTCAGGTAGTGCTTTCTCACCTGCTCAGAAGTCAGGCTGCACCTGGACAAGAACACAGGGTGGCTTAGTGGGTGACCAGCCCCTGCGGGGTCCCTGTGGAGCCACAGCTGCCTCAGCCCACTCCTCACCACCCACCTCCCCAAGACCCAGGATCATGTACCCGAGCCCACTCACTGGACATAGAACTCCGCACTGGCTCGGCCAGCACTGGTCTCGTTTCGGGCGATGCCCAACAGCAGGGGCTGGCTCAGGGTGAGCAGCGGCAGGTTCACCTGCGGTGGAGGGTGGGGTAGAGGGAGGTCCCCCCTATCAATGCCACTGCCCACATCCCTGCCCCTCTCAATGAAAAACAGCCTGTTGCCTGTGTACAGCACTTTACAGCCTGTAGATCAAGGGCCTGGCATCACAGAATGTCAGATGATGGGCATGTTTGTTTTACAGGTACACCAAAACCAGAGAGATTGAACACGTTGCCCAAGGTCACCCAAGAGAAGTCAATTTAGTGACTGGGACTCCCACTTACTCCTTTTTCCGTTTTTTGTTTTTTTTTTTTTTTTTGAGATGGAGTCTCGCTCTGTCGTCCAGGCTGGAGTACAGTGGCGCCATCTCAGCTCACTGCAACCTCTGCCTCCCAGGTTAAAGTGATTCTCCTGCCTCAGCCTCCTGAGTAGCTGGGATTACAGGTGCACGCCACCATGCCCAGTTAATTTTTGTATTTTTAGTAGAGATGGGGTTTCCCCATGTTGGCCAGGCTGGTCTCGAACTCCTGACCTCAGATGATCTACTGGCCTCGGCCTCCCAAAGTGCTGGGATTACAGGTATGAGCCACCACGCCCTGCCACACTTACTCCTTTTTCAACAAACTTGGGGAGTAGGTAAGATATTTATCATTGTTTCCATTGAAAAGAAGAATCCTTGGCCGGGCAAGGCATGATAATCACTTGAACCCAGGAGGCAAAGGTTGCAGTGAGCCGATATGGCACTACTGCACTCAGCGTGGGCAACAGAGCAAGACTCTGTCTCAAAAAGAAAAAAGAAAAGAAAAGAAGAGGAATCCGCTGGGCACAGTGGCTCACATCTGTAATCCCAGCACTTTCGGAGGTTGAGGCAGGCAGATCATGAGGTCAGGAGATCGAGACCATCCTGGCTAACATGATGAAACCCCGTCTCTACTAAAAATACAAAAAAATTAGCCAGGCATGGTGGCGGGCACCTGTAGTCCCAGCTACTCGGGAGGTTGAGGCAAGAGAATGGTGTGAACCTGGGAGGCGGAACTTGCAGTGAGCTGAGATCGCACCACTGCACTCCAGCCTGGGCGACAGAGTGAGACTCTGTCTAAAAAATAGAAAAGAAAAGAAGAGGAATCCAAAGCAGAGAGTACTGTGGGCTAGAATTCCACTCCTAGTATGCCTAGCTGCAAAGCCAATTTCTTCTATCATTGCTGGCCAGATGCCTGCAGGCCTCCCGCCAGCCCAGATCTGTAGAATTCTAGCAAGTCCTAACCCCTCCCTTCATGTCTACCACCCTGTCCAGGTCACCCTCACTCACCTCATCACAGATCTCCTGAAGGACACTGGAAAAGAGCTCACGTACCACCAGCTCCCCAGCAAGGTCCTGGTGCTGGGGGCTGTCACCAGGGCACAGGGCCTGTGAGAGGTCAGGCTCAGCTCCTGCTCCCACCTCTTCCCCCTGCCCCATCTCAGAACCAGCAAGCCTGTACCTGCTGGCCCTAAGGGCCTGATGTGGTACAGTGTAAGAGACTTAGTGATCCTGAGTCTGCTGTCCTTTTCCTGGCAGACAACCAGAGGTCCAGCTTCCAAGGGGATACACAGGGGGCAGGGGTGGGGTAAGACATCTTCTTCCTGTGCCCAGTCTTTCCCCCCTGTGTTTTCTAGTTTCTCACAGGACTGGGGCAGGGGTCAGTGGGGAGGCAGCTGGACTGCCCTGAGCAAACTTTCAGAGAAACACCAGGCCAATTTTCCCTTTAAGGAATGAGGAAACCAAAGCTGGGAGGATTGGGAGGGTGGAGAGCTGCAACTCCCTTGAGCCGTCTGGGTCTTTGTGCCCAGCCTGGCATCTCACCTGAGGCTCAGGGTGCCCACCAGGCACATCCACCAGCCCAGGGGCCTCAGCCACCTGCCGGGAGCGGCGCAGGAAGACAAGGAAGTCATCGGCCGTGGCTAGTGCAGCGCCCACCCCCAGTGGGTCCGCCAGATAGGCCTGCGTGTCACCCCAGTTGGTGGCCCCCTGCTGTCGCAGCCAGGCAGCTGAGCTGGACCAGTTGGTGCCCAGGAAGTCTCGGTAGGAAGTAAGGCCCAGGCGCAGAAGCAGCTGTGGCCCCCGAGAGCCAATGGGCGCCAGGGTGGCTGAGTGCAGGCGGAACTTGGGGGCGTTGAAGAGCCAGGGTTGGGCCTTTAGCCGGGTCTCCCAGATGGCAGTGATGGCCTCGTCCCCACCTGGCAGTGGGCGTCGGTCGTGGGCGGGACTCAGCTCGGCCTGTACTTGCTCCCGGGGCAGGCCCCCGCCAGGGCACTGCAGCAGCAGGGTCACCTCAGGATCCATGATCTGGACGGGGCAGCTCTGGGGGAGGACAGAGCCAGGCCTGTCACCCAGGGGGGCCACTACCACTCCTGGGCTGCGCAGCTGGCCCCGTCTGTCGCAGACCTCCTGAGGGTACCCGCAGTCCTTCTCCACCCCCCGACCACTCCCTGGGCAGTAAAGCGCCCCTTCTTTCCCGCAGGAGCCCCGAGTCCCGCAGGGTGTCCGGGACGCCCGGGCATCCCTACCATCCAGCGGTCTTGAGTTCAGGCGCCCCCAAATGCCCATTCCCCTCAAACCCAGGGGTCTGCCTCCGACTCGGGACGCGCGGGGACCCCTTTCCAGGGCCCAGAAGCTCCAGCCTCCAGCCGGCGCTCCCCGGTCTCCAGTTCACGCAGGCTCCGCCCCTTCCCCGAAGCGGAAGTGCCCGCCCCCTTCCCCCGCGGCTTTTCATTGGCGGGCCCGCCGCCCGCCCCGCCGGGGTCAAGGAGCGTGGAGGTTTGTACCCGCAGCCCCGACGCTTCCGCCCCATCAGTCTGCACTTCGGCCCTGCCTCCCAGACCGCCTTGCGGGGGACACCAGTGATCTGGAGTGTGGGACTCGGCCTCCTTGCGCTCGTGGCTGACGGTGTGACCTTGGGCAAGTCTGTCCTGCTGGGCCTTAGTTTCCCTCTCTGCAGCAGAGCATGGAGGTGGTGAAATTAATGAGCCTTATACTCCCACCCAGCGCTCACTTCCTGAGGCTTTGTGACTTTCTGGGAGGGGTGGGGACGTGGGAGGGGCCTTAAAGCAGTCCCCCCTCGTCACTGCTCCCCACAGGTCTTGGCCATGAAATCCTCTGGAGGAGGAAGGCAGGAAGCAGCAGGGTCTAGGGGTAGAAGGGCCCCCAGACCCCGGGAACAGGTGCGCGCCTCCTCCCCACCCCCTCCCACCAGTCCAGGCTCCCTGGGAGTTGCTGGGGGGAGGAGCTGAAGGGTCCTACTATTCCTGGAGACCACTGGCACTCCTTTCTCTCTGGGCTCTCTCTGCAGTGGGTCATTGAGGGTTCAGGATGGGCAGCAGGGCAGGGTCACCATGGAGACCAGGGGCCACTGCTGGGTTCTTTCAGGACCGAGACGTGCAGCTGTCCAAGGCTCTGTCCTATGCCCTGCGCCATGGGGCCTTGAAGCTGGGGCTTCCCATGGGAGCTGGTAAGTAGGGGCCTTGGAGGCTGGGGCTTGAGCCCAGAGAGAAACGTGAGCCTCTCTGCGACTCCTCCCCCCTCGGCTGCCTCCACTGCTCCCTGAGGAAGGCACAGAGGGCACTTCTTCCCCATGCACAGAGGAGAGCAAGGCCTAGAGGCCCTGTCATGTCCACAGCAGACTGAGGAGAATTCTTGTCTGGGCCAGGCCTGGTGACCGCCCCCTCCAGCCAAGCAGCCAGATCAGCACTTACCTCGAGGGTGTACCCCGGAGGGTATGGGGCAGCTGGTGTTGTGAGTGTGCACTCCAGGCCAGCTCTACGCTGAGCACTCACCTCCCTGCCCCTCCGTGAGGCAGATCCTCTTTTTATGTAAGTTGAAAAAACTGGGACCCAGAAAGGGGAGACTCAAAAGGTCCTACAGAGGATGCCCAAGCGATCTCCAAGCCCAGACTTTGTTTCGGTTGCCTGTAGCTCCCTGTTAACCCTGGCCCGGTCCAGAGCAAGATTGGCTCCTGAGCACCCTGCCTGCCCACAGATGGCTTCGTGCCCCTGGGCGCCCTTCTGCAGTTGCCCCAGTTCCGCGGCTTCTCTGCTGAAGATGTGCAGCGCGTGGTGGACACCAATAGGAAGCAGCGGTTTGCCCTGCAGCAGGGGGATCCCAGCACTGGCCTTCTCATCCGAGCCAACCAGGGCCATTCCCTGCAGGTCGGGGTGAGGGGACAAGCACGAGAGCCAGATGGGAGGGACCCCTGCCTGCGAAGGGGGTCTCACTGCTGCCTATTCAACCAGGTACCTGAGTTGGAGTTGATGCCCCTGGAGACGCCACAGGCCCTGCCCCCGATGCTAGTCCATGGTACATTCTGGAAGCACTGGCCATCCATCCTACTCAAGGGCCTGTCCTGCGGGGGAAGGACACACATCCACCTGGCCCCAGGACTGCCTGGAGACCCCAGTGTCATCAGTGGTCAGTGCCCTTCCCTCTCACCTAGCTACTCCCACCCACTCTGTCCTCCCAGGTCCCCTCCAAAGGTTGCAACACTTGTCTGAGGCCACCCCATGCCTGGCATGGAGCAGCAACCCTGCAATCCCAGCCCAGGACCCCAGTCTACCCAGGTTGCTGACTGCCCTCTAGGTGCCCAGTCCCCAGCTTCAGCTGTCTCTGCAGGCATGCGGCCCCATTGTGAAATAGCTGTGTTCATTGATGGACCCCTGGCTCTGGCAGGTGAGTCTGGACAAAGCAGGGGAGTCTGGACAAAACAGGGGCTGGCCTTGCCTTCAGGGAGGGCATGAGTCACATCTCTGGCTCTGTCAGCAGATGGAATATCCTTCTTCCGCTCTGCCAATGGGGTGATTCTGACTCCAGGGAATACTGATGGCTTCCTGCTTCCCAAGTACTTCAAGGAGGCCCTGCAGCTACGCCCTACCCGTGAGAGCCACCACCCCAGCCCCTATCCCTTGTGCCTGAAGCCTGTGTCCTTCTGCCCTCACCTCTCTCCTAGCTTCCAACCCCAGACTGACTTAGACCTCTCTTTAACCAACTCTTGTCTCTATCAGGAAAGCCCCTTTCCTTGGCTGGTGATGAAGAGACAGTGTGTCGGAGTGGCCCCAAGCACTGCTCCAGAGAAAGGAGAAGGATCCAACAATAAAATATTAATTTATAAAAAAGAAATTTTAAAAAGTAACAAGAAAGAAACTCCAGTTTGAGACCATGTTTCATCATCCTGTAGCTACATCCGGTCTTCCTTGTGTGCTAGGGGACTGCAGATAGCTCAGGGGTATCAGCCTTAGCCACTCGGAAAGGGAAGGAGGTACCACAGGAGCTCAGGGATCCCCACCCCCATCCCTGGCCTGGGTGATGACAGCGTCTGGCCCTGCCAGGTCCTTGGCCTGCACAAAGTCAGTGACCGCAGGTGAAATGCCCAGCTGGGTGCCTGCCTGGAGCGGGTGTGGGGCAGTGAGCCCCTGTGGGTGTGGGCTTGGGAGTTGCCGTGACAGGTGGTGAGCAGGGCAGGGGCAGTCAGACAGCCCTCAGAAGGCCTCATGGCCCCCGGTGAGCTGCAGGAAGAGGTCTTCATCCAGCTCCTCCCCACGGGCCCGCTCCCGCGTCGACAGGAAAATGTAACCCCCGATGTACTCATGTACAATTCGGCAGCTGGCAGACACGCAGCTGAAGGCCACATTGATGTGCTCATCAAACTCGATGGCCACCTGAAGGGCAGAGAGTCAGGGAGGCAAATGGGGGTGGGATATGGGAGCAGCCCCTGCCCCACCCTGGCTGGATACAGCTCCGGCCTGGCACCTGTCCCCCATCCATACCCTGGGTCTGGACCCACCTGCCGGATGTCCCAGTTGACATTCCACTGGCGCATGTTGCTGAAACGCCAGGTCTTGACCACGTCGCCCACAGCCAAGTCGATGCGGATCAGTCGGTTGTTGGCGATGCCCAGGATCTCATCTTTCCTACTGCCCTTGAACCTGGCCCCCAGCGGGAGAGAGTAAGCCAGGGCTCCACCCCGCATGGCCCAAGCCCGCCCAGACAATGTGGCGCCACGCTGGAGAGCCAGCCCTTCCCGACTGCAGCTCGCAGCTCTGTGACGCTGAGCAAGCCATGTGGGTTCCCTCGGCCTCAAGTTTCTCATCTGGAAAATGGGGGTTAATTGATAGAATCCCCACAGCATTTAGCAGCATCAGGCAAACAGGCCATGCCTTTAAATGGTAACTGGTTTTGGTTTTTGGTATCATCCTCATCAGCTGCTGTCTCGCTCCCTTCTTTGCAGTCTTGGGAAACAACTAATCAAGAGGGGTCCACTCTCCATAATGGCATCCACCGCTATGGCCAACCCAGGCCCAGACAGTGAACTGTCCACAACAGAGCTGGGGCAAGAACTGGTTCTTCTGCTCTCCTGACCTGAACTTTGTCTGTTTTTTTTTTTTTTTTTTTTTTTTTTTGAGACAGAGTCTCGCTCTGTCACCAGGCTGGAGTACAGTGGCGCGATCTCGGCTCGCTGCAACCTCCGCCTCCCTAGTTCAAGTGATTCTCCTGTCTAAGCCTCCCTAGAAGATGGGATTACAGGTACGCGCCACCACGCCTGGCTAATTTTTGTGTTTTTAGTAGAGACAGAGTTTCACCATGTTGGTCAGGCTGGTCTCGATCTCCTGACCTCATGATCTGCCTGCCTTGGCCTCCCAAAGTGCTGGGATTACAGGGGTGAGCCACCACACTGGTTCTTTTATTTATTTATTTATCTACTTACTTACTTACTTGAGATGGAGTCTCACTCTATCGCATCCAGGCTGGAGTGCAGTGGCATGATCTTGGCTCACTGCAACCTCCGCATCCTGGGTTCAAGAGATTCTCCTGCCTCAGCCTCCCCAGTAGCTGGGATTATAGGCGCCTGCCACCACACCTGGCTAATTTTTGTATTTTTAGTAGAGACAGGGTTTCACCATGTTGGTCAGGCTGGTCTCACACTCCTGACCTCAAATTATCTGACCACCTCAGCCTCCCAAAGTGCAGGTATTACAGACGTGAGCCACCGCGCCCCGCCTATTTATTTGTTTGTTTTGTTTTGTTTGTTTGTTTGAGGCAGAGTCTCGCTCTGTCACCCCGGGTGAAGTGCAGTGGTGTAGTCTCAGTTCACTGCAACCTGTGCCTCCTGGGTTCAAGGGATTCTCCTGCCTCAGCCTCCTGAGTAGCTGGGACTACAGGTTCATGCCACCACACCCGGCTAATTTTTGTATTTTTAGTAGAGACAGGGTTTCACTATGTTGGCCAGGCTGGTCTCAAGCTCCTGACCTCATGATCCGCCCGCCTCGGCCTCCCAAAGTGCTGAGATTACAGGTGTGAGCCACCGCGCCTGGCCTGGCCTATTTATTTTTGAGATAGAGTCTCGCTTTGTCACCCAGGCTGGAGTGCAGTGGTGTGATCACAGCTTACTGCAGTCTTGACCTCCCAGGCTCAAGAGATCCTCCCACCTCAGCCTCCTGAGTAACGGGGACTACAGGTGACCACCACCGTGCCCAGCTAATTTTTTACAATTTTTTGTAGAGACAGGGGACTTTCTGTGTTGCCCAGGCTGGTGTCAAACTCCTGGGCTCCAGTGATCCTCCTATCTCGGCCTCCCAAAGTGCTGAGATTACAGACATGAGCCCCAGCACCTGGCATGAGCTTTGTCTCTTATGTTTGTTGTGGAGGGACAGCATGAGGGGCACACGTGGGGCCCTCAGTAAGGCCTGCTTACAAGGAACAAGGGAAGGGAGTCTTCGGGTTGCCTGTCCAGAACCCACTCTTGGGATGTGGGCACACAGCAGCCGGGTGGCAGGTAAGGGCAGAGACGGTGCTGGGCAGGGGGATGGGCTGGGGGCCATACCTGACCATGACATAAGAGATGCCGAAGTCAGGCAGGGACTGCCAGGCCTGGATGAAGCGCAGCTGGGCCTCTGCCAGCGACAACTGGGCCACATTCTGGTGGGCTTCCAGGATCCGTGGAGTGAGCTGCGGGACCATACTGGTGATGGGCTGCCAGGCACTATTCCCCTCTTCCAAAGTCACCAAACCCCCACCTCCCCATCAGGGTGACAGCATGTGAGCCTGGGAAGGGGCAGTGCCCACGGGCCACCAAGGTACAGATTTGCAGTGTGCCAGGCTGCAAGGTGAACATGGGCACCTGGACCGTGACTCCTCCCAGAGGGTGGGTACCAGCCGCGCAATCTCAGGGACGCAGTGGGAGAAGCCCAGTGAGCACGTAGCTTTCCTGAGGAAGGCTCTGTGGAGACCCAGGGGTCAGGGGTCTCCGGGTAAACACTATGCTCATTCCCACCCTGACTCCTCCTGGTACCTGCTTGGCCTTGAACTTTCGCTGGAAACGGGGGGCAACCAGGCCATAGGGGTTGAGGCCTTCAGCAGAGGCATCAGGGCCCTGGGGGTGGTTGCCGGGACCCCCGCCACCCGTGCGCTGCAGGCTGAGGAAGGCCAGGATGGCCTGCACCTCACTGGCGTAGCTGCTGTCAGCCATGGTGCGGCCTTTGGAGGCCAAGCGGCAGCCAGCCATCCAGCGGGCATACTGCTGCTCCTGGGCGAGAGAGGTGAGGGGGACAGTGCTAGCCAAGCTTGATGCTCCTCAGCCCCTGCCCCTGTCCCAGCTCCTGCCCAGCTCTGGCCCCTGCCCAGCCCTTACTCACATCCTGGCACCGCAGATAGATCTCACTCATGCCCTCAGGGGAGGGCACTAGGAGTTTAATGCAGAACTTCTGGCCAGAGACGTTAACATCAGGGACCACCTCACAGCCTGGAGGGAGAGAAGCGGTGGTCGGAGGTCGGGAGGGGAAGAGCCGCCTGAGGTCCTCGAGTGCATGCTAGCCCCACACCGTCACCTCAGAACAGAGAACATCTTCCCCCATCTCCAGGAGGAAACGGCCAGTGAGAGCGACAGGTGAACCCCACCAGCCCCTGGCCCTGTGCACTCACCCTTGAGGTTGAGCTGCTGAATGGGGTCCCCAGGGGCCTCATCCTGGCTCTTGTAATAGGACAGTGTAGTCTCCTTGAACACCACCCAGTGCTGGCGGTAGCCCTTCAGGGTCAGCTTCCGGGGCCTTCATGGGGTGTGGGAGTTTGTGAAAGGCCGCCTCGCCCCCTCCCTCCATACGCAGACCAACCCCTCCAGCAGGGCTGCCTACTCTGGCCCCCAACTCACCGGAAGATTCGGAGATAGTCCTTGAGCTCTGGGATAGTGGTGAGGCTGTCCTGTGGGAGGACCAGAGTCAGAGGGGCACCCGGTGCCTCACACTTGTCCCTGCCCAGCCCTTCTCCAAGCCCCTCCTCACCAGCACATCCGTGGGTGCCGACCCCTCCAGCTTCACCTCCAGATTGCTCAGGGCCGCGTCCAGGTCGTCCAGCCCTGGGTCTGTGCCAGCCGGCTCCCCCACCTCCCCGCTCTGGGATAGCTTGTTGATGTGGTACTAGGTGGTCGTGAAGCCAGGGAGGGCTGAGTCCAGCAACCTGGGCCCCTAGCAGTCCCCCCCAGGCCGGGCTTCCCTGGAGGTAGCCCCCACTCAGGACGGCCCTTCCTGCCCTGGGACTGGCCCACCTCCCAGCTGCCCTGGGGCCCCCAGGCCCGCCTGGTACCTGCAGGGCAGCAAACACCATCATCTCCTCCTCAGTGCAGTCAATCTCCTCCAGTAGCAGGTCCCACCGGGCCTGCTCATACAGCTGTGTCAGCCGCACGGGGTCTGTCTGGAGTGGTGGGAGGGGAGGCTGGGCTGGTCAGGTGCCAGCTGCCCTGGACGCCCTGCACTCAGCCCCTGCCAGCCTTGGCCTTCTGCCCTGCCCTCCTTGCTGAGGCAGATTCATTCAGTGGCTGGACATGGGCCGCAGACCTCAACCCCACCCTTACAGCCTGCCAGCCCCCTGCTGCCAGCCCCCCCCAGGCCTGCACATCTAAATCTTGGCTCAGTTGTGCAGATGTTTACTGTGTGCTGGCATGCTGCCCTGGGTGCAGGGGAGACCGAGTAAACCAATCAATAAGTCAAGTAATTCAAGGCTGCAATAAACACTATCAAGGAAACAGTTTCCACAGGGAAGCTCAAGTTCAATGGAGATGAGAGAATGGAACATGCGGAAGCAGTCAGGGAAGGCTTCCCTGAGGAGGCAACAAGCTGAGTAGAGACAGGAAGGATGACAATGGGCCACTCAAGGGAAGAGTGAAGGAAGAGGATTCCAGAGAAAAGGGACAGGGAGGGCAGAGACTCCAAGAGGGGATCCCAGTTACCCACAGAAGACCAACGTTCTCGCTAAAACCCACCCAAAATTGATAGCAAAGGTTTAGGAAGGCAAACCCAAAAGGACAAAGGAGAGGCCGGGGCGGTGGCTCTCGCCGGTAATCCCAGCGCTTTGGGAGGCCAAGGCAGGCGGATAGCTTGAGCCCAGGAATTTCAGACCAGCTTGGGCAACATGGTGAAACCCTTTCTCTACTAAAAATACAAAAAATTAGCCACGTGAGGTGGTGCGCGCCTGTAGTCCTAGGTACTCAGGAGGCTGAGGTGGGAGAATCACCTGAGCCCAAGAGGTTGAGGCTGCAGTGAGCTGTGATTGCACCATTGCACTCCAGTTTGGGGGACAGAGTGAGACCTTGTCTCCAAAAGAAAGAAAAAGAAAACAATTTGAAAGATGGAGAGCAAACTGTAGAGCTGGAGCCTCACGCCTTTTCGCTCTCCTGTCTGGTAAATCCACTAATGAGACTTGAAAATAGGCAGAAAGGCCGGGCGCGGTGGCTCAAGCCTGTAATCCCAGCACTTTGGGAGGCTGAGATGGGCGGATCACGAGGTCAGGAGATCGAGACCATCCTGGCTAACACGGTGAAACCCCGTCTCTACTAAAAAAATACAAAAAAACTAGCCGGGCGAGGTAGCGGGAGCCTGTAGTCCCAGCTACTCGGGAGGCTGAGGCAGGAGAATGGCGTAAACCCGGGAGGCGGAGCTTGCAGTGAGCCGAGATCCCACCACTGCACTCCAGCCTGGGCGACAGAGCAAGACTCCGTCTCAAAAAAAAAAAAAAGAAAAGAAAATAGGCAGAAAGTGGGCCGGGCGCGGTGGCTCAAGCCTATAATCCCAGCACTTTGGGAGGCCGAGACGGGCGGATCACGAGGTCAGGAGATCAAGACCATCCTGGCTAACACGGTGAAACCCCGTCTCTACTAAAAATACAAAAAACTAGCCGGGCGTGGTGGCGGCGCCTGTGGTCCCAGCTCCTCGGGAGGCTGAGGCAGGAGAATGGCGGGAACCCGGGAGGCGGAGCTTGCAGTGAGCTGAGATCCGGCCACTGCACTCCAGCCTGGGCGACACAGCGAGACTCCGTCTCAAAAAAAAAAAAAAAAAAAAAAGAAAGAAAATAGGCAGAAAGCAAGCAACAAAAAGAACAGAGATCTGAACAGAGGCATCCAGTTTGCATGGCGGACCCCTGGCAGACTCTGATGCGGATCCTCTGAGTGAGATGCAAGGGCGAGCTGGAGAAAGGACTGGACAAAGTCCATGAAAAAAAGCAGGCCCCTCCCCAGCTCCGTGCAGCCAAGTGATGGCAAGCAGGCGCCTGGCAGAAGCTGGGGCCCCCTCTCTGGAGATGCTGAACCAGATGCATCCTTGCATTTGGTACCCCAGACACAGCTGGATGGGGTGGGGGTTGCACTAGGCTGAAAACAGACCTTTTTTGTTTTTTGGTTTTTTTTTAGATGGAGTTTTGCTCTTGTTGCCCAGGCTGGAATACAATGGCACGATTTTGGCTCACCAGAACTTCTGCCTCTCGGGTTCAGGCGATTCTCCTGCCTCAGCCTCCCGAATAGCTGGGATTACAGGCATGCGCCTCCATACCCAGCTAATTTTGTATTTTTAGTAGAGACAGAGTTTCTCCATGTTGGTCAGGCTAGTCTCGAATTCCCAACCTCAGGTGATCCACCTGCCTTGGCCTCCCAAAATGCTGGGATTACAGGTGTGAGCCACCGTGCCTGGCAAAAACACAAATTCAAAGAAAGCTGGCATTCAGATGAGTGGGACACCCACACCTTTTCCCACTTGTCACCCAAGACATTGGCAGGGAGCCTTCTATCTCCACTTGAAAGATCAGTGGGATTGCCACTGAGAGGCTGAGCCACCAGAGAAATGCCCGACAAAGAATGGCAGCCCAGTCCCATCGCCTCCAGGGGGCCACCAAGATGCCAAGCCCTACTCACACACTCGGGTCTCCAATTAGTTTCTTTCTTTCTTTTTCTTTTTTTTTTTTTTTTTTTTTTTTGAGAGGGAGTCTCGCTCTGTCACCCAGGCTGGAGTGCAGTGGCCGGATCTCAGCTCACTGCAAGCTCCGTCTCCCAGGTTCACGCCATTCTCCTGCCTCAGCCTCCCGAGTAGCTGGGACTACAGGCGCCCGCCACCTCGCCCGGCTAGTTTTTTGTATTTTTTAGTAGAGATGGGGTTTCACCGTGTTAGCCAGGATGGTCTCGATCTCCTGACCTCGTGATCCACCCATCTCGGCCTCCCAAAGTGCTGGGATTACAGGCTTGAGCCACCGCGCCCGGCCTCCAATTAGTTTCTTAGAGCTTCACTTTTAAATATGAATAGACAGGCATGGACTACCCACATTTAAGGGAAGCTTCAAGAATGAACCATAGAGGCCGGGCGCGGTGGCTCAAGCCTGTAATCCCAGCACTTTGGGAGGCCGAGACGGGCGGATCACGAGGTCAGGAGATCGAGACCATCCTGGCTAACACGGTGAAACCCCGTCTCTACTAAAAAGTACAAAAAACTAGCCGGGCGAGGTGGCGGGCGCCTGTAGTCCCAGCTACTCGGGAGGCTGAGGCAGGAGAATGGCGTAAACCCGGGAGGAGGAGCTTGCGGTGAGCAGACATCCGGCCACTGCACTCCAGCCTGGGTGACAGAGCCAGACTCCGTCTCAAAAAAAAAAAAAAAAAAAAAAAAAAAAAGAATGAACCATAGAGACCAAGAAAACAAGAATAAAACAGCTTGGAGGAAATGAAGGCCAGGCAGGGCGCACAAGAGAACTTCAAATGCAACTCAAAATCCTTATAGAGTACAAAAATTAGCTGGGCATGGTGGCACGCGCCTGTAGGCTCAGCTACTCAGGAGGCTGAGGCAAGAGAATCGCTTGAACCTGGGAGGTGGAGGTTGTAGTGAGCCAAGATCGTGCCACTGCACTCCAGTCTGGCAACAGAGTAAGACTTCATCTCAAAAAATAAAAAAATAAAAAATCCTTATAGAGTCTGAGCCTGGTGGCTCGTGCTTGTAATCCCAGCACTTCGGGAGGCTGAGGCGGGCAGATCACGAGGTCAGGAGTTTAAGAGCAGCCTGGCCAACATGGTGAAACCCTGTCTCTACTAAAAATACAAAAATAATTAGGCCAGGTATCATGGTGCATGCCTGTAATCGCAGCTGCTCAGAAGGCTGAGGCAGGAGAATGGCTTGAACCCAGCGGGCAAAGGTTGCAGTGAGCCGAGATCGTGCCATTGCACTCCAGCCTGGGTGACAGAAGAAGACTCTATCTCAAAAAAAAAATCCTTACAGAGCTAAAGCACTGCACTCATAAAACAAGACCAGAATATTCTTTTTTTAAAGGAATGTTAACTGGGTGCAGTGATTCACGCCTGTAATCCTAGCACTTTGGGAGGCTGAGGCGGGCAGATCATTTGAGGTCAGGAGTGTGAGATCAGCCTGACCAACATGGTGAGGTTTCACACCGTCTCTACTAAAAATACAAAAAATTAGCCGGGTGTGGTGGCAGGCGCCTATAATCCCAGCTACTCGGGAGACTGAGGCAGGAGAATCTCTTGAACCCAGGATGCGGAGGTTGCAGTGAGCCAAGATCGTGCCACTGTACTCCAGCCTGGGAGCGACAGAGTGAGACTGTGTCTCAAAAAAAAAATCCCAACTTCTCAGGAAGCCGAAGCGGGAGGATCACTTGAGACCCAATCTCGGCAATGTAGCAAAACTCCATCTCTAAAATATTTTTAAAGAATTAGCCAGGCTTGTGGCACATGCCTGTAGTCCCAACTACTCAGAAAGCTAAGGCAGGAAGATCGCTTGAGCCCAGGAGTTCAAGGTTGCAGTGAGCTATGATCGCACCACTGCACTCTAGTCTGGGTGACAGAGCGAGACCCCATCTCTAAAAATAAAAAAAGAAAGATAAAAGTATAAATTTGGTTCTATTAAAATTAAGAGCGCTGTTTATCAAAAGAAACCATTCAGACAATTAAAAGGCAAAGCACAGAGGGGGAAAATATATTCACAATGTATTTATCTGGCAAAGTGCTCATATCCAGAATATATAAAGAACTCCTACAAATCAATAAGAAAAAGACAAATGACTCAATATGACAATTGTCAAAATATTCAAGCAGAAACCTCACAAAGCAGCATATCCAGATGGCTAATAGCCATATGAAAAGGGACTCAACTTTATTAGTCATCAGGGAAATGTAAATTAAAGCCACATGGAAAGCAGATCAGTGGTGGTTGGGGGTTAGTGTGGGAGGAGGAATGACTGCAAATGGGCATTGTGCCGTCAGTGCTTGTCTGGGGCAGTGGAAATGTTTTAAGACTGGATTGTGGTGATGGTTGCACAACCATACACGTTTGTTACAAATAAGCTGATCCAGGCATGGTGGCTCATGCCTGTAATCCCAGCACTTTGGGAGGCCAACGTGGGTGGATCACAAGGTCACGAGTTCAAGACCAGCCTGGCCAAAACGGTGAAATCCGGTCTCTACTAAAAATACAAAAATTAGCCGGGTGTGGTAGCACATGCCTGTAGTCCCAGCTACTCGGGAGGCTGAGGCAGGATAATTGCTTGAACTTGGGAGGCAGAGGTTGTAGGGAGCCAAGACCGCACCATTGCATTCCAGCTTGGGCAACAGAGTGAGACTCCGTCTCAAAAATAAATAAATAAATAAATAAATAAGCTGAATGGTTACAATGGGTGATTTATTTATTTTTTTTTTTAGATGGAGTCTCGTTCTGTCACCCAGGCTGGAGTGTAGTGGCATGATCTCAGCTCACTGCAACCACCACTCTTTAGGTTCAAGCAATTCTCCCGCCTCAGCCTCCCAAGTAGCTGGGATTATAGGCGCTTACTACCACGCCTGGCTAATTTTTGTATTTTTAGTAGAGACAGGATTTCACCATGTTGGCCAGGCTGGTCTCAAACTCCTGACCTCAGGTGATCCGCCCACCTCGGCCTCCCAAAGTGCTGGGATTACAGGTGTGAGCCACCGCGCCCAGCCTTCAGTGGGTGATTTTTATGATATGTACGTTCTACCTCAATGAAACTGTTTAAACAAAATTATATGAGATACCATTACATACCTATCTGAATGTCTTCTACAATGGAAAAATAGAAAATACCAAGCACTGGTGAGTTGTGGAGCAACTGAAATGCACATCCACTCTTGGTGGGAGTGTAAATTGGTACAATCACTTAGTTGTTTGTTTGTTTTGAGACAGAGTCTCACTCTGTCACCAGGCTGTAGTACAGTGGCTTAATCTTGGGACCTCAGCTCACTACAGTCTCCAGCTCCCAGGTAGAAGCGATTCTCATGCCTCAGCCTCCTGAGTAGCCGGGATTACAAGGCATGTGCCACCATGCCCAGCTAGTTTTTTCTATTTTTAGTAGAGACGGGGTTTCACAGTGTTGGCCAGGCTGGTCTCAAACTCCTGGCCTCAAGTGATCCGCCCACCTCAGACTCCCAAAGTTATGGGATTACAGGTGTGAGTGCCGCACCTGGCCTGGTGCACTTCAAAAAGCTGTTTAATGGTATCTACCACAGTTCAACTCATGCATCTCCTATACCACAGGGTATAAACATGTTCACCGAGATACATAGCTTGAAATGTTCATAGCATCTCTATTCATAACAGCCCTAATCTGGAAATTGTACAATGTCCATCGACAGTAAAATGGATAAATTAATTGTGGTATTTGACATAATGAAACGTTATACAACGATGAGAATTTAAGATGATGATATATGCAATATGGATGAATCATACAAACGTAATGCTGAAAGAAGCCAGGTGCAAAGAGTACAGACTGTGTGACTCCATGATGTAAATTTCACAGACAGAACCAATCTAAGATGTTAGAAGCAAAGTTAGTGGTTACTTCCTGTGGGAACTATTGCCTAGAAGGAGTGTAAGGGGGCTTCTGGGCCCAGTAAAATTCTGTTGCTTGATACGTAAATTATATTTGTGCATTTTTCTTTTTTTTTCTTTTTTTTTTTTTGAGATAGAGTCTCGCTCTGTTGCCCAGGCTGGAGTGTAGTGGTGCGATCTCGGCTCACTGCAAGCTCCACCTCCCGGGTTCACACCATTCTCCTGCCTCAGTCTCCCAAGTAACTGGGACTACAGGTGCCCACCCCCATACCCGGCTAACTTTTTGTAGTTTTAGTAGAGATGGGGTTTCACCGTGTTAGCCAGGATGGTCTCGATCTCCTGACCTCGTGATCCTCCCGCCTCAGCCTCCCAAAGTGCTGGGATTACAGGCATGAGCCACCGATTTGTGCATTATTCTAAATGTATGTTACACTTAAAAAGAAAGCGCGGCTGGACGCGGTGGCTCATGCCTGTAATCCCAGCACTTTGGGAGGCTGAGGCGGGCAGATCACGAGGTCAGGAGATTGAGACCATCCTGGTGAACATGGTGAAACCCCATCTCTACTAAAAAGACAAAAAAATTAGCCAGGTGTGGTGGCGGGCGCCTGTAGTCCCAGCTGCTCCGGAGGCTGAGGCAGGAGAATGGTGTGAACTCGGGAGGTGAGGAGGAGCTTGCAGTGAGCCGAGATCGTGCCACTGCACTCCAGCCTGGGCAACAGAGCAAGACTCTGTCTCAAAAAAAAAAAGAAAAGAAAAAGAAAGAAAACGCTATGGCCAGGCGTGATGGCTTATGCCTGTAATCCCAGCACTATGGGAGGCCAAAGCAGGGGGATCACCTGAGGTCAGGAGTTCGAGACCAGCTTGGCCAACACAGTGAAACCCCATCTCTACTCAAAATGCAAAAAGAAATTAGCTGGGCATGGTGGCGGCAGGCATCTGTAATCCCAGCTATGTGGGAGGCTGAGGCAGGAGAATCACTTAAACCCAGGAGGTGGAGGTTGCGGTAAGCCGAGATCGTGCCATTGCTCGCCAGCCTGGGCAACAAGAATGAAACTCCCTCTCAAAAAACAACAACAACAACAAAAAGTCCTATAAAGGAACACTCAAAAAACAAGACCTCTTGGAACTTAAAAACATAGTTACAGAAATTAAAAATTCAATAGGTGTTTTAGAGGATAAGTTGAGGAGGTCTCCAGAGAGTAGAACATGGAAAGAAAAAGAACCGAAAAATAAGAAAGAAAAGAAAAGTTTCGGCCGTGTGTGGTGGCTCACGCCTGTAATCCCAGCACTTTGGGAGGTTGAGGTGGGTGGATCACCTGAGGTCAGGAGCTCGAGATCAGCCTGGCTAACATGGTGAAATCCCGTCTCTACTAAAAATACACAAAATTAGCCAGGCATGGTGGTGGGCTCCTGTAATCCCAGCTACTAGGGAGGCTGAGGCAGGAGAATTGCTTCAATCTGGGAGGCGGAGGTTGCAGTGAGCCAAGATCACACCATTGCACTCTATCCTGGGCAACAAGAGCGAGACTCCACCTCAACAACAAAAATAAATAAATAAATAAAATTAGCTGGGCGTGGTGGCGTGTGCCTGCAATCCCAGCTACTTGGGAGGCTGAAGCAGGAGATTGCTTGAACCCAGGAGGCGGAGGTTGCACTGAGCTGAGATCGTGCCATTGTACTCCAGCCTGGGCAACAAGAGTAAAACTTGTCTCAAAAAAAAAAAAAAGAAAAGAAAAGAAAAAGGCAATTATGAACTTCAAAAACATTTGAGCAAAAAGGAAAAAATAATCATAGTTACTCTGTGGCTTAACTAGGAACACTATTTATATATGTTACTATTTACAGCCATATTACATTGTTTTAACCAAAGACTATAGATACTACTCACTTAGAAAGATGCAAGGAAATGTGTGTATTGTGTGGGCAGGGAAGAGAATGTAAGACGGTGAAACCTTCTCGCAAAGTCAATAGATAATGTGTGAAATGGCAAAACAAAGAGGTGGAAATATGTCATAGAGAGGAAAACACTAGAATAAAAAGGCACAGCCTGCCCGACGCAGTGGCTCACGCCTGTAATCCCAGCTACTCGGGAGGCTGAGGCAGGGGAATCGCTTGAACCCAGGAGGTGGAGGTTATGGTGATCTGAGATCACGTGATTGCACTCCAGCCTGGGCAACAAGAGCAAAACTCTGTCTCAAAAAAAATAAAATTAGGCCAGGCGCAGTGGCTCACTCCTATAACCCCAGAACTTTGGGAGGCCGAGGCGGGTGGATCACTTGAGGTCAGGAGTTTGAGACCAGCCTGACCAATATGGTGAAACTCCATCTCTACTAAAAAAATACAAACATGGCCGGGCGCGGTGGCTCAAGCCTGTAATCCCAGCGCTTTGGGAGGCCGAGACGGGTGGATCACGAGGTCAGGAGATCAAGACCATCCTGGCTAACCCGGTGAAACCCCGTCTCTAGTAAAAAATACAAAAAAATAGCCGGGCGAGGTGGCGAGCGTCTGTAGTCCCAGCTACTCGGGAGGCTGAGGCAGGAGAATGGCGTAAACCCAGGAGGCGGAGCTTGCAGTGAGCTGAGATCCGGCCACTGCACTCCAGCCTGGGCGACAGAGCGAGACTCCGTCTCAAAAAAAAAAAAAAAAAAAAAAAATACAAACATTAGCCAGGCGTGGTGGTGGGCGTCCACCTGTAATCCCAGCTACTCAGGAGGCTGAGACAGGAGAATTGCTTGAACCCAGGAGGAGGAGGTTGCAGTGAGCCGAGATTGTGCCACTGCACTCTAGCCTGGGCAACAGAGCAAGACTCCATCTCAAAAAAAAAAGCAAAAGAAAAAAAAGCCAGGTATAGTACATGCCTATAGTCCCAGCTACTCAAGGAGCCGAGGCTGAAGGATCACATGAGCTGGGAGGTCCAGGCTGCAGTTAGCTGGGATCACACTACTGCCCTCCAGTCTGGGCAGGCTACAGAGCAAGACTCTGTCTCATAAAATAAAAATAAAAAAATATATAAATAAATAAAGCTTAGGGGAGAGCCATCTGAGCTGGAGATATCAACTGGGAGAGAGTGTGGAGATGGTATTGAAATCCACAAGACTGGAGATGACTGAGAGAGGGAGGGGAGAGAGCAGAGGCTCAGGGTGGAGCCTGGGCAGAACCTGGGGCTCACCAACACCGAGGGGCCGTGGACAGGAGGAGGGAGAGTCACAGAGCCTGGCAGAGTGGCTTGGGGAGAGTCCACCCCCCAAGCAAGTGGACAGGAGGCTTCACGAGGAAGATATTCCGGAGGAGTGGTTGGGGTGGTGTCTATGTCACAAGTAAGTGGTCAAGTAAGAAGCAAGTAGGACATGGCCAGGGGACAGACAGCCTGGAGGCGTGGCCACCTCAGCAGATGCGCTTCTCACGTGTGGATGGTGACAAAAGATACAGAATAGCTGTGGCCAAGGAGTGAGAGGAAGTCGAACAGCACCCAGAGAAAACTTGGAAGCAAGAAGTGGGATTCTGCGGCGCAAGTGTTCAAACAACTACGATGTTTTGCAGAGAAGGGGGGCAGAGAGGCGGGGCCTATGGGTAGAAAGAGCAAACTGTGGGCTTCTGGGAAGTTTTTGAGATGCGCATGAAGCACATTGCATGGAGCACTTTGCATGGAGCGTTTTGCCTGGAGCATGTTGGTTGCCAATGGAGGAAAGGAGGAAGAGTGGACAGGGCACAGAGGGGCCACCCTGCAAAGCTTCCTTCCTCACCCACCCCAGGTCCTGCAGTCCCAAATGCTGCCGCCTCCAGGAAGCCTTCCCAGAGCTCCCAGGCCTGGGCCTCTCCCACCTGAGCCCCAGACTTCTCAGGGGCACCCCCACACACACTGTCTACGAGGATCTGTGGTTCTTAGCTTGCTCCTTGATGGCTCCCTGGGAAACAGGCACTAAGACTTATTGGTCTCCATCTGCTTCAGCATCTGCCCGGGGCCCAGGATCTGGCCCGATGCTGAGGTGCGTAGATGAGTTTCAGTGCGTGTTTGTGGGGTCAGTAAACAAAGGTGTGGATGGACAAACAAGCAGAAGGACAGGCCACTACAAGTCACTAACATCCCAGAGCCCATACCCCAGGCCCTAGGTCTCCATGTCTCATGGACTTGAGGCCTGCTTTCTCCCTGCCCCGGCCCACCTTGGGATCCAAATCGAAGAAGCTGTAGTACTTGAAGCGCAGCCAGAGTACGTCCCCGGCCTTGATGCCCTGCTGCATGAGACACCGCGACGAGTCCAGCCACCTGGGCCGCAGCAGAGGCAGCAGTCAGGGCTGCGCCAGGTACGGCCCTGGGGTGGGGAGGGGGCTGGGCTGGGGGGACAAGCACATACAGAGAAAAGGCCTGGAAACGAAGTGTGGATTTGGGGCGGGCACAGACATGGGACAGGGGGTGGATCCTGGGTGGGGGAGCCCCGACACAGGGGGCGTGGCTCCTGGGCCCACCTGCTGTGGAGCTGGGTCTTGTCTGACAGGGAGCTGGGCCGTGGCAGACGCTGGAGCAGGAGGGGGTCAGGTGGCGGCTGGGGCCGGCTCAGCATGTGGTAGCAGGCCTCCGTCTGGGCGCTGTCCGAGAAGTGAGCTGGCATTCCCCGGAACAGTGCAGGCGCCACGCCTGGAGTGCAGGTTGGGGGTCAACCAGGCCTGTCCCCCAGGGTTGGGACTCACAGGCCAGCCCCTTCCCCTATCCCCCCAGGCCCACCCCTACCTGCACTCACCCCCAGCCAGGACGACCTTGCTCAAGTCATAGAGTTCTTCCTCTGGCTCCTTCTCTTTCTTCTTCTTCTCCTTCTTCTCAGGAGCCCGGAGCAGGGACAGCTCCTCGGGGTGCCGGATGCCTGAGGGGAGCTGGGGTCTCAGCGAGAGGAGGTCCTGCTGCAACTTCCCCACCTTGCCCATGGGCGCTTGGGGCGGGTCACAGCCCTGCAGGCAGGGTGGCAACCCAGACAGCAAGGACAGCATCACCAGAGCTGGGCCTGGAAACGGGGGTACCTGCCTCTTTGCATCACCCTCATGGGCCAGGGAGAATCAGCTGGGCAACTCACTGAGGAGGCGGCAGATGGCAGCCACGGCCTGGAAGAGGGGCTGGGAGAAGCTGGCGCGGAGGCGCAGTGCACGGCGGTTGGGCAGCCGAAGGATGACGGGCCGGTGCTGGGGCCCGAAGAAGAGGCGTGCGTCGGCCAGGATCCCGTACTTGTCCAGTGTCCAGTGGGTCTGCAGCAGCCACTGCCTCTTCTGTTCCCACCAAATGGCGTGGTCTGACCAGTCCTGCTTGCGGTCTGTGGGGCACGGGGGCACATCCGGGTCCAGCCTTCCTCCCTGCTGCCCCCAACACTCAGCACAACCCCAGGATTCAGAAGCCTGGGGTGACCATTCCCCTGTCCTGCCTAAGCCAAGAGTGGGGCAGCCTGGGCGGGCCTGGGGTCTACCCCATGGTAACAGCAGCAGAGCTCTCTGCAGGCAGCCCCCCGATGGGCCTTCTAGGCTTGGCTTGTATATCGCTTCCCAGGGGAGCTCTCCAACCCAGAATCTGGGTGCCCCAATCTTAGCACCCCATCTCTTACATTCCAGCCCACTGGGCTCCCTCCACATGACGCCCCCCCCCCGTCCTCCCGTAATCTACGGTTTGATGGCCTCTGTGTTGCATTCTGGGGAGCTCCCAGAGGCACAGATTACATCCGTCTCACTGCTGTGTATCCTCAGGGCCCGGACCTGTGCCTGGCCCGGAGCAGTGGGCACTCAATATTTATAGGTATTAGCTGTGTGACCTTGGACAAGCCACTTAACCTCACGGGGCCTCAGTTTCCCTGTCTGTGAGATATAATAACCACCTTACAAACTGGGACGTGGAACAATGCCTCCCACGTGGTAGGCGCAGAGTTTGTGGCAAACTCGTGCGCGCACACGACGATCCATGAGTGGGCATTGAAGTAGAGATGTGCGTCTGTCCCTTGTCAGCCAGCTGGGAACTGGAGACACAGTAATGGAAGGCACAGGTCTCCCGGCCGCCTCCCTCCAGGAGCATGAACAGGCAGGAGGAAGCGTAGAAAAAAGGCTGCCGGAAAGCTGCTCTGGGTGCACAGCCCTTGAGAGTTTGTGAAGCCCTGTTTCCTGAGTGCCTCCCAGGTCCTCCCAGTGAGTTTTCTGATTCCCACTGCATCCCACCCGCCTCAGCCAGCCCCCAACTCCACTGCTACACACGCCGGGCATCACCACTGCTGCCAAACCAAGAGAAGTGCCCGTTCTCCTGTGCCTCCCCTCCCAGGCTGGGCCCTTCCCTCCTGGGTGCCCCAGCGGGGCCCTGGCTTTGTGCCACTGCTTCCCCTTCTCTTGGCTCCTTGCTCTTCTCCTGTCCTCTCTGGCCCCTCTCCTGACCTGCCCTTTACCTTGTCCTTTCCCCAGGTTCGGCCTGGGATCCTCTTCTCCCACCTTGGCCATGTCCCCTTACTGGGTCTCCCTATTCTGTGGCTTCAGTTGCCACTTTCTGCCACAGCCCCATGCGTGGTCCTCAGCCCAGACCCCGCCCTGGGCCCCCAGCCAGAAACCCATGTGCTGCCGGCTGAGGGGACTGTCCACCGCCTTCCTCCCTTCCAGAACCCTTTGTTCCCCTGGCCAAGCGGCTGACACTGGGACTGTAAGCACCACGACTCCTGGTCCTGGCTTTTGGTGCCCAGCTCAGACTCGCTGTGCACAGAGGCGCGCTCTCCTCTCCAGCTCCCCGCGCCACCTCTCAGGGTTGGGGGATGCGGACTCATGCCAGAGGCCCAGGCATCCTCCCTTTCTCAGATTCTAGCCACCACATGTGATCAATGCCAATCCCACCTCCAAAATCCACCCTCCTTTCCGTCCTCCCTGCCCGGCCTTAGGAGGCCCTAGTGTCTCTCACCAGGACCACAGCCTCCTCAGGGCCCCACAGCCTCCAGCCCTTCGCCTTGCTGCTGACCTTAGCAGGACAGCCTCCTGCTGAGAACCCTTCGGTGGCCACCTTCCCCTCCAGAAGAAAGTCTAGACCCCTTCTGGAGGCCTTCAGGGCCGTGCAGAGCTGGCCAGGCACCATCCAGCCTCATTTCTGGTCACACTCCGGCATCCTCGCTGGCCGAGAGCCCTAATTCACAGCCCTCCGAGTCCCAGAGCCACCACCTTGCTCCTCCCTGCTGAGGCCACCTCCCAGGACTTCTCCTGGGGTTATCCCCATTCTGGGCTCGAAGCAGCCCCCTCCTCGAGCCCCAGGCCCCCATAATAGCTCCCTCTGTGCGGCAGCCGGCACGCAGCCTCCACGGGTGCGTCTCACCCGCTGCTCCAGGAGGCCAGGGACTGGCCCGGGGTGGCCAGGCTGAGCCTCAGTCGATAGAGCTGATGTGCTTAGGAGTGACAGTATCCCTACCACAGGGAACAAAGAGCTAAAAGGACTTGCCCTGGGGTGCCCAGCAGTGGGTAGCGCAGCGGAGTCTGTCTGACTCCAGGTTAAGGCCTCCTGTGTTACCCTCGTGCCATGCCCTGGGGCCACCCAGATCTTCACCACCCTGTCTCTGTTCCTCACTTCTACTCTCACAGCTGCTCTGGGCCCTGCCCCTGGCAGCTCCCCTCGTGGCCTCAGCCTTGTGGCTGGGCTACTCTGGGCCCTATCCTCTCCATAGTTGGACTGACCTCCTCCTGGGCTGCATGTGGTAGCCTGGCGGGGTCTGAGGAAGCCTCCCCGCCATCACCCACCCCCCTCCCACTGGCAGCCCAGGCCCAGGCTCTTGGCCGGGACTGTGGTGGGCCTGCCTTCCGGCTCTGCCTATCGGGGTATTCCTGCTGCCCTCTCAGGAAGGGGTAGCCCCCACCGCTGGCATGGAAGGAAGATGAGGAGCCCCTGTGTCACTGGCCCCGTGGCCCTCCATGACTGATGCCACAGGCCGCTCTGCTGTAACTTCCTGTGGGGGCAGGGCCTTCCCACCCAGGCTGGGCCTGTCACCAGTCTGCTGAGAACTTCCGCCAAGCGTAGGGAGTGTGGGGGCAGGCCCTTAGGTCACCTAGACCCCCTCAGACCTCAGCAATGTGACTTTGGCCTTGGCCCAGGCCAGACCACACCTTCCGCTCCTGTTGGTGGCTGAATGGGGGATCGTGGCTGGGTCTGATCTTTAGCAGACCAGCTGGAGCAGGAGGGAGGGAGGGAAGAGGGTAGGAGGGAGAGGAAGTTGGGGAAATGTCTTTTTTGGAACCAAATGATTAAGCTAATGCCTGAGTCACCGTGACACCATTATCTCGAGCTGAGCAGCAGGGATGGCCCGGAAGTGTCCGGAGACACCCGTGGTGGCCACCCGTGGTACTGAGTTCAGCAGGCGGGCGGCGGGACACTCACTGATCTGCTCCACAATCTTCAGGAGCACCCCGCCGATGTGCGACTCCCCAGTGACCCGCAGGGTGACCGACTCGGCCTCCGGGTCCTCCTCTCCCACAAACACCCGCAGCTCCCATGATGAGTCGATGTAGTCCCCGGAGGCTGTCTTCATCCCCGCCATGGCTGCGACTGCTGCTACAGAGAGTGGGGAAGGAGGCAAGGTGGGCAGGCCCTGGTAGGCTCCTGGGTTTGGGCAGAAGAGTTCTGTGGTGCCCTGGACACACCCAGGGGAAAGCCGTTCATGAAGGAGAGCAGGAGCGAGCCCCCAGGCCAGTATGCCCGTGGTACCCTCAAACCGTCTCACCAGCACTGGCGCTTGAGCTGCGAGGGCCCTCAGAGACCATTTAGTTCAACCTGCTCCCATCCTACAGACAGGCAGACTGAGGTCGGGTAAGAAGGGGCTCACTCAGGACCACCCTGCTCGATGCCAGCCCACAGCTCACCCCCAGACCCTCGGGGCAGCTGCCCACTCTGGCCATGGCTTTGTACCCAGGCCAGGAAATAATTCCGATCCTGGCCCACAACTCAATGCCAACATCACAAACCAGCCAAAGCCTCCCGGGGGAGGTGGAAAGTTCAGGCTGCCACATGGCGAGAGGCAGGCTGGGCAGAGGCTGCAGGAGAAGGAAGAGAAGGGCCGTGGTCCCAGTGAGGCCCGAGCTTACCTTTCCTGGCAAGGGCTGGGGGCTGCAGGTGGGCCTCAGGCTACACCCCTGAGGGCTGTGGGCTTCCTGCCCTCCTTTCTCTTTGGAGCTTCCTTCAGGGCAGCCCTTGCCTGTGCCTTATCACGAGCAGGGCGGGCTCAGCCCCTCCCCAGGGCGGGCTGGCGCTGGGTGCAGGAAGCACGCTGCCAGCCCGCAGAGGGTTCCAGGGGCCCCCACCTTTGTCCCCAGAGAGCACAGGAAGCTAGGGAGAGCCGGCTGAGCGACTCAACACCGTCAAAAACGCCCCCTGCCTCATTTGGAGGGAAGCTCAGTGCAAACTCAACAAGTCCCCCGACTGTTTGTGTTCAGGGCTAGGTCCGCCTTTGTGGGAAGCGTCTCCCATCCCCAGCCTGTCACATGAGGTGGGGACCTTGGGCTTTGAAACATCACTGGGCTGCCGGAGGGAGAGCTCAGGAGTTGACAGAGTGTATCCAGGTTATTTGGGACTCACAGGTCAAATCGGCTCCAGTCTGGCTGTCCCTATCAACCAAAGATCCCTCAAGGCCCCAGAGGGAAACAAGTCCATTTTGCAGTTTTTCCTAGCTCCGCATAGGGCTACTTTCAAACTCATGAACTCAGACCTGCCAGGCGAATGAGTGGAACAGAACTTGGACCTGACGATTCACAACCTCCCAGGCCCTCAGGTCCCCCAGCTCCAAACACACCTCCACTGTGCTCCACTTGGACGTGCCTCCCTGAGTCCCCACAAGGCTCACTCCCATCAAGTCCCTGCTTAGGTGTCACCTCAGGGGTCTCTGGTGGTCTATACCCTCCTGCTCATCACATGTCCTAGGATGTGGGCTTCAGTAGAGCAAGGCATATCCGCCACCAGCTCTGCGCACAACAGTGGCCTTTCCAGTGAATACACTGGGGATTGGAGCACAGAAGGTGGGCAAGCCTGGGGGCGGCAGAGTCCTCCTGGTGGGGGAGGCTGCCTAAACGGCGTCACCCAGATGAGGAAGGGGGAGGCCTGCTGGGGATTCCCAGGGGAAAAGCAAACTGATGAAACTAGCAGCAGGAAGTCCAGCCAGCTGCTAGTCTCAGAGCTTTCCTAGCCCAAAAAGCCGCACTCTTGGAGCAAATGAGGAAGTTTTACTCCTGCCCCAGAGGCCTCCCCAGTCCAGGAAGACAGCTTTAGAAAACGCAGCTTTTTGCAACCATGGAAAAGCGTAATTAAAGCTTAGAACCCTAAGTTCTCAGGTGAGAGCCGTGCATTGTAACCATCACCCAGGCCGGGGGCGGTGACTCATGCCTGTAATCCCAGCACTTTGGGAGGTCAAGGCGGGTAGATCACGAGGTCAGGAAATTGAGACCATCCTGGCTAACATGGTGAAACCCTGTCTCTACTAAACATACAAAAAAAAAAAAATTAGCCAGGCGTGGTGGCGGATGCCTGTAGTCCCAGCTACTCAGGAGGTTGAGGTAGGAGAATGGCGTGAACTGGGGAGGCGGAGCTTGCAGTGAGCCGAGATCGTGCCATTGCACTCCAGCCTGGGCGACAGAGCAAGACCCTCTCAAAAAAAAAAAAAAAAAAAAAGAACAAACAAATAAAAACCCATCACCCAGTGGGGTGCAGTGGCTCATGCCTGTAATCCCAGCACTTTAGGAGGTTGAGGCAGGCGAATCGCTTGAGGTCGAGTTTGAGACTAGCCTGGCCAATATGGCAAAACAGCTGTCTCCACTAAAATACAATTATTAGCTGGGTGTGGTAGCGAGCTCCTGTAATTCCAGCTACTGGGGAGGCTGAGGTAGAAGAATCGCTTGAACCCAGGAGGTGGAGGTTGCAGTGAGCTGAGATCGCACCACTGCACTCTGGCCTGAGACTCCGTCTCAAACAACAGAACAAAAACAATCCATGACCCAACTGCTAAATCTAACAGCAACTGACAGTATAGCTGCCCTTCCCCCACAGAGGTCACACTGGAATCCTGTTCTCTGGATCTAGCCAGTTTCTAACTTTGGGACTATAATGTGGAGAACTAACAGCACTGGGGACACCCCAAAGCTTATCTGAACCTCTCATTAGTACCACTTGGGGGTGGGGAAGCCTCCAGATGTCCTTCCAGCCGCTGAGCAACAGCGCCACCTAGCAACCCTCTCAGCAAAGCCATGGAGCTGTGTGCCAAGCCACCTGACTCCTTCTAAGCCCACCCCAAAGAGCAGAGCAGATCAGGTTCCAAGAGCAGCCCCTGCAAGACAAACTCTTGGTTAAAAAAACAAAACAAAACAAAAAAACACTCAAGGCCAAAGCAACATATAACCACGCCCAACTGGCTTGTTTTATTGGAGAAGGGGACGCGGAATAAACAACGTGAGACAGCTGGGACCTGAGGCTGGAAGAACCCCCTCCCCTCCCCATACATGCCCACTGCCCCAAATAAAAAATAACCAACTATGGGAGAGCAGCCGAGACAGCAACTGGGGGCAGGGGAAGGAGATACGGAACTCGAGGGCAGCGGTGGAGAGACCATGCGTGTGCTGGGAGGGCCCAGAGGCAGCGGTGGCACAAACAGCGCAGGTACGAGTCTCTGTGTCTTCCCCGGGGTTATGTATAAATATAGAGAGATGAGGCCTTCTCTCCCCTGCTCTCCCTTTCGCTCCGTGCTGCTCGCCGCGGTCCCAGCTCCTCTTTCCACATGAGGGCGAAGGGAAGGGGGATGAACAAGTCATCACCGAATTGCAATCAGACCCACATCCATCAGCTTCTGGATCTTCTGTGCTATTACAGGATTCTTTAAGTGTCTACAGAGGAAGAGGCAGTTATGTGAAATGAGACAACCTTTAAAATCTTACTTCCTCTCAGAGCAAGCCCCAATTCAACCCCCTCTACAGAAGGCCCCGGCAGGGAGGGATCCTGGCGAGGCCTGGGGTGCAGAGCTGCGGAGGCCTGCTCCACTCCACAGAACTTGCCAGTCCTACTCCGAGCCCACGACACAGCTTCCAGCCAAGACCTTTCTCCCAGCTAAATGGGCCTTTCCAAATGACTGCTTACGCTATCATGACAAACAAGGCCCTTCCAGCTTTCCACCCACTACCAATCTCCTCAAGTTTAGGAAGAATGACAGAATTCCTCTTCCTCCCATACCGAGCACATCCCTCCCAGCTGTGTGCGCTCATCTGCCTGCTTTTGTTCTCCATTTCCAGCAAGGCCACCTCTTTGACTCTACGTACTCGCTGAGTGCCTGGGGGTCCTTCTGCATCTGTTCCAGGATAAGGCGCATGGCTGGGTCACTCATGATCTGCTGCACCTCGGGGTCGGCCATGGCTCGTCGCTTCACATCTTCGGGGCTGTCGTGCCGGTTGTACTGCGCCATCATACACCGTTGGTAGCCGTCTGCCGCCTCCTGCAGTCCAGAAGAGACAAAAGGGAAGAGTGTTGGCACCACCCAGCTCACTACTTCAGCAGGTCCAAGATAACAGAGGTAACTGACAAGGGAAGACAGAGTAAGTAAGACAGAAACAGAGAAATGGAGGTGACAGGGAAGAAATCAGGGACTGAACGTGGAAAAGACCCAACAGAGAAAGAGGCAGGGGTAGCCCTGGAGCCCCAGAAGCAGCCCCACCTTACAGCTGGAGTCCAGGTCTAGCGCCTTCTGGTACACATCCATGGCTTTGGTGTAGTCCTTCATCGCTTCCAGGGCAGCAGCTTTCCGTGTATAACCCTTGACTACAGACAGGAGAGGTGGTGCGTTATCCAAATGCAGCGCCCAAGGCTGCTCCTTGCACTTCTTCACCTGCACATCAACACTGTTCACACCTGCTGATGCTGGATCCTAAATGCTACAGGTCCCAAGGACACACAGGTAGACAAAGGGCTTGCCCTTTCCTTCTCTAATCTTTTGGCTAGAGACAGGGGACAGGCAGCAGAAAGGTACTTACTGAAGGTCGGCTCCAGCTGGATACATTCCTCACAGTCCTAGAATGAAGCAGCAGAAAGAAATTAGGCTCATTCCCTTGGACAAACTCACTACAGGCAGCTCAAGCATGTGAACTTCCAACTAACACCTCATCCAGCACCACACAGAGGTGATGACACCAGAAAAGACAACTCCAGATGATGGATCATCCCACAAAAGACAAACTGCCCGGACTCTGCAAGAGGCTGATGCTATGAAAAACACATAGTGGGGGACAATTCCAGTTTGAGAAACTGAAGAGTACATGACAGCTAGACCAAATGCATGGGCCTTGGTACTGAGAGCTTTGGAATCCAAAACCACTGGTGATTAAAAAACAAAACAACGCCGGGCGCGGTGGCTCATGCCTGTAATCCCAGCACTTTGGGAGGCTGAGGTGGGTGGATCACCTGAGGTCAGGAGTTCGAGACCAGCCTGGCCAACATGGTGAAACTCCGTCTCTACTTAAAAAACAAACAAAACAAAACAAAACAAAACAAAAAGCCAGGTGCGGTGGCTCATGCCTGTAATCCCAGCACTTTGGGAGGCCAAGGCGGGTGGATCACCTGAGGTCGGGAGTTCAAGACCAGCCTGACCAACATGGAGAAACCCCTTCTCTACTAAAAATACAAAATTAGCTGGGCGTGGTGGCACATGCCTATAATCCCAGCTACTAAGGAGGCTGAGGCAGAAGAATTGCTTGAACCTGGGAGGCAGAGGCCGCAGTGAGCTGAGATCGTGCCATTGCACTCTAGCCTGGGCAACAAGAGTGAAACTCCATCTCAAAAAAAAAAAAAAAAAAAAAATTGCTGTGCTGGTGGCTGCACCTGTAATAATCCCAGCTACTTGGGAGGCTGAGGCAGGAGAATCGCTTGAACGTGGGAGGCGGAGGTTGCAGTCAGCCAAGATCATGCCATTGCCACTCCAGCCTGGGCAACAAGAGAGAAACTCTGTCTCAAAATAAAATAAAATAAAATAAAATAAATTTAAAAACCCCGAGTTTTAAAACATATTTTTGGCCGGGCGCGGTGGCTCAAGCCTGTAATCCCAGCACTTTGGGAGGCCGAGACGGGCGGATCACGAGGTCAGGAGATCAAGACCATCCTGGCTAACACGGTGAAACCCCGTCTCTACTAAAAATACAAAAAACTAGCCGGGCGAGGTGGCGGGCGCCTGTAGTCCCAGCTACTCCGGAGGCTGAGGCAGGAGAATGGCGTGAACCCGGGAGGCGGAGCTTGCAGTGAGCTGAGACCTGGCCACTGCAGTCCAGCCCGGGATACAGAGCAAGACTCCGTCTCAAAAAAAAAAAAAAAAAAAAAAAAAAAACCAACATATTTTTGGAGAAGTGGGCAAGTCTGAGTATGGATGGACAGACGGCAGATGGTATCAGGCCTTGGTCTGGTGAGGCTGTGTGAGCTGACAGTGCTGCACTGGACAGGGAGTCTTTTCAGGCAATGCGTGCACAAGACTTGGATGTCTCATTCTAAGTGCCAAATGTATACAATTTCCTTTTGCAAACAGTTCAGCAAAAAAGGTCAGCATTTAACTGTCAGATAAAGGTTGAAGATACACCAGATATTCACTATGTATTCTCTTTGAAACATCTTCAAAGAAAGAAATCATGAGGAAGAGAACATTATGCAGTACACTGAGCTCACCTGGGCTTAATTCCAACCCTTCCACCAAGAAGCTGGGACAGCAGCAGCAATCCCATTCATTCTTTCTCCACGCTCTCATGATTGGGAAAGCACTGCCCACCTCCGAGGTGACTGACAACCTGCTATTCTTTGCCTCACAAATCAATATGCTTTTGACATGACTCTTGTACAATCCTACTAGTAGAAATGATGTCTCTAGGCCGAGACACAGACCCAGAAGACAGTGGCACAAAATATAAAAACCAACACAAACCCAGGTATGGTTGTTTCTAGACGGGTCACACTTTGTCACCTTCCCACAATATGGTCCAGGTTTGTCAGCTAGAGAACAGTTAAAAAAAAAAACTGCTGAAAGAGGCAGGGTGGCTGATATTCAAGAGAATGATGGGAACTCCATTCACAGTGTCAAACAATCGTATTTGACCAAACTTGATATGACTGAGAACAGCAGACCTACCTAGCTGAGCAAAACAGAAAAGCAAGGAAGGATGGTACAGCCGCTGAAAAACATGGCGGCTCCTCAAAAATTAAACGTAGGCCGGGTGCAGTGGCTCATGCCTGTAATCCCAGCACTCTGGAAGTCCAAGGCAGGAGGACTGCTTGAGCCCAGGAGTTTGAGAGCAGCCTGGGAAAACATGGTGAAACACTGTCTCTATAAAATAAATACAAAAATTGGCCAGGCGCGGTGGCTCACGCCTGTAATCCCAGCACTTTGGGAGGCCAAGGAGGGCGGATCACGAGGTCAGGAGATCGAGACCATCCTGGCTAACATGGTGAAACTCCATCTCTACTAAAAAATAGTGAGCCGCCGGGCGCGGTGGCTCAAGCCTGTAATCCCAGCACTTTGGGAGGCCGAGACGGGCGGATCACGAGGTCAGGAGATCGAGACCATCCTGGCTAACACGGTGAAACCCCGTCTCTACTAAAAAAAATACAAAAAACTAACCGGGTGAGGTGGCGGGCGCCTATAGTCCCAGCTACTCGGGAGGCTGAGGCAGGAGAATGGCGTAAACCCGGGAGGCGGAGCTTGCAGTGAGCTGAGATCCGGCCACTGCACTCCAGCCTGGGCGACAGAGCCAGACTGTGTCTCAAAAAAAAAAAAAAAAATAGTGAGCCGAGATTGCGCCACTGCACTCCAGCCTCGGTGACAGAGCGAGACTCCCTCTCAAAAAAAAAAAAAAAAAAAAAAAATTAGCAGGGTGCAGTGGTGCACACCTATAGTCCCAGCTACTTAGGAGGCTGAGGTGGGAGGATGGCTTAAGCTGGGGAAGCAGAGGTTGCAGTGAGCTGAGATCGTGCCACTGCACTCCAGCCACCGTGGGCGACAGAGCCAGACCTTGTCTTCAAAAAAAAAAAAGTGTGGGCGGGGGGGAACCAGGCGCAGTGGTTCACGCTTGTAATCCTAGCACTTTGGGAGGCTGAGGCGGGTGGATCACCTGAGGTCAGGAATTCAAGGCCAGCCTGGCCAACATGGTGAAACCTCGTCTCCACTAAAATACAAAAAATTCGCCGGGCATGATGGCGGGTGCCTGTAATCCCAGCTACTTGGGAAGATGAGATGGGAGAACTGCTTGAACCCGGGAGATGGTGGCAGTGAGCCGAGATCGTGCCACGGCACTCCAGCCTGGGCAGCTGAGCGAAACTCTGTCTCAAACAAACAAACAAACAAAAAAAGTAAACACAGACACCACATGGCCCAGCAATTCCACTTCTTAAAAATGCTTAAAAAGGCAAAAACAAAGAAAAAAGAGGAAGGATACAGGGGTGAAAGGACCCGCCTTCCAATGTACTGCCAACCAGTAATAACTCCATGGGCCAGGACCAGTTAGATACAGGTCCCATATTTAACACACACACACCACTATAAATCTAGGCAACACAGCAAGACCCCAACTCTACAAAAAAATTTAAAATGAAGCAGGATGTGGTGGTATGTGCCTGTGGTCCTAGCTCCTCAGGAGGCCGAGGCAGGACAGAGTGAGACACTGTCTCAAACATCATCATCAACCCAATGTTGATGAAAACAGAGGGAAAACCCACTCCTCACGTGCAGGCTTACAGTAATGGCCACCCCCACAGGTCTCCTCACCTTGAGTGCCAGCTGGAACTCCAGGAGTTTGGTGTAGCAGGCAGCTCGATTGCTGTATAATTTGGCATCTTTCGGGTTCCTTTTGATGGCTTCTGTATAATGCTTCATGGCCTGGGGATAGTCCCCTGGGGAAGAAAAACAAAGTCTATCTTTTAAAAAGCAAAAGGCCCCCACATATAGCTGGCCATATTACCCCACAGCCTGGCATGGGAGGCACACGCAGCACTGCTCCCCCCGATCCCCAAGCTGTAGGCAGCACCTTTCTGAAAACACTCGTTGCCTTTGTTCTTCTCCTCCAAAGCCAGGTCGGGGTTTATGTAGGCCAGCCGCTCTTGCTCCTTCAGGATTTTCTCTGCCTACAAAACGTAATTATTGGAATAGTAATTTAAACACTCATAATCATCTAAATATTAGGATTTTAATTTTCAGAGTATTGCTGACAAGCTTTTTTTTTTTTTTTTTTTTTTTTTTTGAGACGGAGTCTCGCTCTGTCACCCAGGCTGGAGTGCAGTGGCACGATCTCGGCTCGCTGCAAGCTCCACCTCCCGGATTCATGCCATTCTCCTGTCTCAGCCTCCTGAGTAGCTGGGACTATAGGCGCTCACCACCACACCCAGCTAGTTTTTTTTTTTTTTTTGTATTTTTTTAGTAGAGATGGGGCTTCACCATGTTAGCAAGGATGGTCTCGATCTCCTGACTTTGTGATCCGCCCGCCTTGGCCTCCCAAAGTGCTGGGATCACAGGCGTGAGCTATTGCTATGGTCCTTGCTATTGCTGGCAAGTTTTGTTTTTTTTTTTTTTGAGAGGGAGTCTCGCTCTGTCGCCCAGGCTGGAGTGCAGTGGCCGGATCTCAGCTCACTGCAAGCTCCACCTCCCAGGTTTACGCCATTCTCCTGCCTCAGCCTCCCGAGTAGCTGGGACTATAGGCGCTCGCCACCACGCCTGGCTAGTTTTTTGTATTTTTTGGTAGAGACGGGGTTTCACCGTGTTAGCCAGGATGGTCTCGATCTCGTGACCTCATGATCCACCCGTCTCGGCCTCCCAAAGTGCTGGGATTACAGGCTTGAGCCACCGTGCCCGGCCTGCTGGCAAGTTTTTAAAAGAAATTTACAGTTTTGTTTTTTTTTTGGAGACGGAGTCTCGCTCTGTCTCCCAGGCTGCACTGCAGTGGTGCGATCTCAGCTCACTGCAAGCTCTGCCTCCCGGGTTCACGTCATTCTCCTGCCTCAGCCTCCTGAGTACCTAGGACTACAGGTGCCTGCCACCATGCAAGGCTAATATTTTGTATTTTTAGTAGAGACGGTGTTTCACCGTGTTAGCCAGGATGGTCTCTATCTCCTGACCTCATGATCCACCCGCCTAGGCCTCCCAAAGTGCTGGGATTACCATAAAAGAGAATGAATGGCACTGACACAACACTTGGTACAAAAATAAGCCCTGTATGAAAAGGACGCACACCTCACTAGCACAATTCATTTTCTCACCAATCCTTTTGTGAATATAAAGTCACACCCTACATAATTTATGACAATTGGCCTGATTCACATCATTATAGTTGTATAAAATAGTCAAAGTGTTATGTTACAAGAACTATTAACACTCTTTTTTTTTTTTTTTTTTTGAGACAGAGTCTTGCTCTGTTGCCCAGGCTGGACTGCAGTGGCCGGATCTCAGCTCACTGCAAGCTCCGCCTCCCGGGTTTACGCCATTCTCCTGCCTCAGCCTCCCAAGTAGCTGAGACTATGCGCCCGGCCACTATTAACACTCTTAATGCACAGGCCCTCAATATTGACACATTTAGGGTTGAAATCTTGACCAATACAAAAAACTGCAAAAAATAAAACAAAACAAAACCAAAAACCAGATCACTTCCTGTATGTTGTCACTGTTAAATGACAGAAAAAGAATCATGTAAGATGACCAAAGCCACTACCTAAAAAAATGTCAGGTTCAGCCAGGCATAGTGGCTTACGCCTGTTAATTCCAGCACTTTGGGAGGCTGAGGAGGGCGGATCACTAGAGTTCAGGAGTTCAAGACCAACCTGGGCAACACAGTGAGACCCCCTTCTCTACAAATAATAAAAAAATTAGCTGGATGTGGCCAGGCGCAGTGGCCTGTAATCCCAGTACTTCGGTAGGTCGAGGTGGATGGATCATGAGGTCAGGAATTTTGAGACCAGCCTGGCCAATATAGTGAAACTCCATCTCTATTAAAAATACAAAAATTGGCCGGGTGTGGTGGCTCAAGCCTGTAATCCCAGCACTTTGGGAGGCCGAGACGGGCGGATCACGAGGTCAGGAGATTGAGATCATCCTGGCTAACACGGTGAAACCCCGTCTCTACTAAAAAAAGAATACAAAAACCTAGCCCGGCAAGGTGGCGGGCGCCTGTAGTCCCAGCTACTCGGAAGGCTGAGGCAGGAGAATGGCGTGAACCCAGGAGGCGGAGCTTGCAATGAGCCCAGATCGCGCCACTGCACTCCAGCCTGGGCGACAGAGCGAGACTTCGTCTCAAAAACAAAACAAAACAAAACAAAACAAAACCCCCCAAAATTAGCTGGACGTAGTGGTGCGCACCTGTAGTCTTAGCTACTCGGGAGGCTGAGGCAGAACTGCTTGAACCTGGAAGGCTGAGGTTGCAGTGAACAGAGACCGTGCCACTGCACTCCAGGCTGGGTGACAGATCGAGACTCTGTCTCAAAAAATAAAAAATAAAAAATTAGCTGGACGTAGTGGCACACGCCTCTAATCCTAGTTACTCAGGAGGCTGAGGTGGGAAGATCAATGAAGCCCAGGAGGGTGAGAGTGCAGTGAGCCATGACTGTGCCACTGTACTTCATTCAGTCTAGGCAAAAGAGTGAGACCTTATCTCAAAGAAGAAAAAAAAAAAAAAAAAAAAAAAGGTCAAGTTCGTTATTAAATAAAACAGTAAAAATGGCTCAATTATTAGGAAAACAAGAAAATACCCCTATTCCTTTCCTACCCACCTGCTGACATTTCTTGAGCACATCTGGGGTTCGGTGCTCTGCTAGAGACTTGTTATAGAAATGGATGGCATCCTTGTACTTTTCTTCTTTGAAGTATGAGTTGCCAATTCGAGCATACGCTCTAAAAAAGAGAGACAGACAAGGACTGCTTAGGACAAACAGGTAAGGTCAGCTCCTGCAGAAAAACACACCTGCAACTAGAAAGACCCGCATCACTGCCTTCAACACCTTTTGTCTTCTCTGCGGTGACCTTCTTGCCAGCCCCTTTTTCTTTTGCAGACAGAGTCTCGCTCTGACACCCAGGCTGGAGTGCAGTGGTGCAATCTCAGCTCACTGCAAACTCTGCTTCCCAGGTTCACACCATTCTCCTGCCTCAGCCTCCTGAGTAGCTGGGACTACCGGCGCCTGCCACCATGCCCAGCTAATTTTTTGTATTTTTAGTAGAGACGGGGTTTCACTGTGGTCTCCATCTCCTAACCTTATGATCCGCCCGCCTCGGCCTCCTAAAGTGCTGGAATTACAGGCATGAGTCACCGCGCCCAGCCTGCCAGCCCTTTCTTAACACAGCAGATTCTATGGCCAGCAGCCCTCCTCCCCATGCAGAGAAACTTAAGTCTTGGACAGCAAACCCTCCACGCTATCAAGGTATTCTGGAAGGTCGAGCCTACTTGGCAATCTGTCGATAGTCTTCTCGGTTTTCTCTCCCCACGTCAATGGCCTTCTCACAAAGCTCCCGGCACTTATTGTAGTCACCCTTTTCGAAGTACACCGCTGCCAGGCAGGATGGTGAAGAAGGAACAGTCAGTCCTTGCTTCTTCCCTCAGATACCCAATAATTCCCTTGCCCCTTGTTTCTGGGCCTCACCTGCTTGATTGGTAATGTAAGTCATGTTGGTGGGGTCCAGCTCCTTGGCTTTGTCGTAATGCTTCAAGGCTGTGTCAAAGTCTTTCTTCTTGTAGGCATCATTCCCCAGCTCTTTTTCTTTCAGTGCCTAGATGAGGTTTAGAAATGAGTGCTGAGCAAATCTAACTCAGGTGACAAAGATAGCAAGAATCTACGATCTGTCACAAGTTCTGAAATACAGCTAACATGTACAGAACTCTAGCAAGTTCTCCTGAAGGCCTCTTCATCAATCAGCTATAGACAATACAGTCAAGTATCAGCCATTAGAATGAAAACTAACTTCATCTTTGCTTGCTCTGAAACTGCCCCTTTTCCAACTACTCTCCTGGATCTTTGTCAGGAAGCAGAGCGCTTCTTTAGGGGAGAGGAAATGCCTTCAACTTGAAGCAACCGTTGAGGACAGCAGAGTTTTGGACCAGGCTTTATTCTGAGAGGCTGCAGCAGATCTGGTGTCGGTCCTGTGGCTGCCTCAGGGTCTTAGTTGTCAGGGAACCATAGCAGAGGGCGTGGTGAGAGGATGAGAAGGGGCTGAGTGGCACGAGTCTTTGCAAAACTCGCTACCGCCCACAGTGGAGGGCCTTTTTCCAGCTGAGACACCCTAAACAACCAACGCTTACCCATTTCAAGGTGCTAAATTTGGCAACAATCTGCTGTTCCAGTTACAAGGAGGGAAATGAAATCGTTGAGGCGCATGCCTCCTGCTCCAAAAGAGTGCTGCTTAGCGGACGCTCCCAACCGCATACCATGTCCAGCCAGGAAGCAAAGGTCTAAGGATTGATGTGGACAATATTCTTCTGGATCATGACAAGGATGTGAATTACTCCCAACTTTCTGATCTTGCTCTGACCAACATTCACACTGGCAGCAATGAAGCTACCGTTGCGTCCATGGGAAGGGCAACTCCCGCTGCTCACTCTTGGCTACACATCACTCCTAGGAATTCTCTTGTGAAACTCATCTTTTTTTTTTTTTTTTTTTTTTTTTTTGAGATGGAGTCTCGCTCTGTTGCCCAGGCTGGAGTGCAGTGACGAGATCTCGGCTCACTGCAACCTTGGCCTCCCAAGTTAAAGTGATTCTTCTGCCCACCATGACACCTGGCTAATCTGTCTATTTTTAGTGGAGATGAGGTTTCACCATGTTGGCCAGGCTGATCTTGAACTCCTGACCTTAGGTTATCTACCCACCTCGGCCTCCAAAAGTGCTGAGATTACAGGCGTGAGCCACTGTGCCTGGCCTGAAGCTGATCTTTTAACAAGCTGACCATTCTAATGAATAATAGTCATAAGCTTAGCATATACTAAAGCACTCAAAATAGTTACAGCTGGGCACAGTGGCTTGTGACTATAATCCTAGCTGAAGCAGGAGAATCGCTTGAGGCCAGGAGTTCAAGACCAACCTGGGAAACACAGAGAGACTCCGTCTCTAAAAAAAAAACCATAATAATCATAGTCATTCAAGGTCGACAGATGTTCCCATTCAACAGTTGTCTATAAATGAGTGACAGTGAGGAGAGAAAAAACAAGACCTGCTTCTTATTCTCTGGAAGATCTTCTTCCATTGGCTCTGGCTTGGTCTCCTTTTTGGGAGGGGGTGGTGGGGGAGGTGTTGCAACCTCTTCTTCCTCATCCATACTGCCCAGATCGACCCCAAGGAGGACGCTGAGAGTGGTCATGATCCGGGGATCTTGTAGTTTCCTAGTATTGATTTAAAAAAAGAAAGAAAAATTGCAATTACTTCTCCCCACAGTCTTTTAACTCCCACTATTAATCAGATTCCTATGTTTAGAAGCTCCTCACCCATCAAAAGATGGCTAGATTTTACATCACTCATGAGATACAATTGAGTAATGCTCAAACCGTCAAAACACCATCTAAAATAGAGTCAACAAAAATAAATAAAATGAAGTCACAGATAGCTGGGCATGGTGGCTCACACCTGTAATCCCAGCTCTTTGGGAGGCTGAGGCAGGCAGACCACTTGAGGTCAGGAGTTTGAGACCGGCCTGGCCAAGATGGTGAAACCTGTCGCTACTACTAAACATACAAAAATTAGCCAGGTGTGGTGGTGTACACCTGTAATCTCAGCTACTCAGGAGGCTGAGGCAGGAGAATCTCTTGAACCCAGGAGGTGGATGTTGCAGTGATCTGAGATTACACCACTGCACTCCAGCCTAGGTGACAGAGCGAGACTCCATCTCGAAAAAATAAAATAAATAAATAAAATAAAATAAAGTCAAGTCACAGAGATCAAGTTTATTCCTCAAGGTTGGCAGATACACAGAGGAATAAGTTGTTTTAGGTATACTTCCATAGCTGATCTCAGGAGCCAGAGGATTGAGATAGAGATGGATACCAGTACAAGATTTAGACACATCTTTTTTTTTTTTTTTTTTTGAGACGGAGTCTGGCTCTGTCGCCCAGGCTGGAGTGCAGTGGCCAGATCTCAGCTTACTGCAAGCTCCGCCTCCCAGGTTTATGCCATTCTCCTGCCTCAACCTCCGGAGTAGCTGGGACTACAGGCGCCCGCCTAGTTTTTTGTATTTTTTAGTAGAGACAGGGTTTCACCGTGTTAGTCAAGATGGTCTTGGGCTGGGCGCGGTGGCTCACGCCTGTAATCCCAGCACTTTGGGAGGCCGAGGCGGGCGGATCACAAGGTCAGGAGATCGAGACCATGGTGAAACCCCGTCTCTACAAAAAATAGAAAAAATTAGCCGGGCGCAGTGGCAGGCGCCTGTAGTCCCAGCTACTTGGGAGGCTGAGGCAGGAGAATGGCGTGAACCCGGGAGGCGGAGCTTGCAGTGAGCCGAGATTGCGCCACTGCACTCCAGCCTGGGCGACAGAGCTAGACTCCGTCTCAAAAAAAAAAAAAAAAAAAAAAAAAAAAAAAAAAAAAAAAGGATGGTCTCGATCTCCTAACCTCGTGATGCGCCCGTCTCGGCCTCCCAAAGTGCTGGGACTACAGGCTTGAGCCACCGCGCCCGGCTTTTTTTTTTTTTTTTGAGAGGGAGTCTCGCTCTGTCACCCAGGCTGGACTGCGGTGACGTGATCTCGGCTCACTGCAAGCTCCGCCTCCCGGGTTCCCGCCATTCCCCTGCCTCAGCCTCCCGAGTAGCTGGGACTACAGGCGCCCGCCATCTCGCCCGGCTAGTTTTTTGTATTTTTTAGTACAGACGGGGTTTCACCGGGTTAGCCAGGATGGTCTCGATCTCCTGACCTCGTGATCTGCCCGTCTCGGCCTCCCAAAGTGCTGGGATTACAGGCTTGAGCCACCGCGCCCGGCCTAGACACACCTTTACACATGAACTTCAAGCCTGTTTCCACCCTGATCTACCAACAGAGACAGTAGGGCCTTAGTAGATGGAAAGGATGGGACTGACACTAGATCAGAGTTCTAGGATAGCAGGCAAGAGGTGTATACAGATGACAAGGAACATTCTAGATTACTGTGATATATGCTCCCCTGACCCTTTCTATAATTACAAATAAACGACCACCCGCTACTGCTCTGCAGAGAATAAGCAAAGGCAGAAACTGCAGTTTAGGGCAGAGAACCCTCTGCTGTGATGCTACAGGAAGAAAAAGCATAGCATTCCTCCTGATTTCCAGAACCTCAATGAGCGGCGTCCACTTACGTGCCCAGGTCGGAAGGCTTGTTTCGCAGCTGCTCTATCAGCTCCCGGTAGGTAGGATCACTGAGTAGTGTCCTTGTCCTGGGATCACTCTCCAACTTCTGATACAGATTGGGCATGTTGAAAGGGTTCATGAATTTTCTCTCTGTCCGAGTAAAGGAAAGCACATCACTATGAAATGAGTTCACTAGAATTACCATGTCCCATACCCTAACAGACTGACATTTCTCAGGGGGAAGACTCAAAATTAATCCCATTAATAATAAGAAAGAAAACTGTGCGTAGTACCTACCTGCCAACCTGGCCTCCATATTCTGTAAACCTTCTTTCAGTTGAGGGTTATTTGCCTCGTGTTTTAAGCCCTCCTCATAGGTTCGCTTAGCTTCTTCAAATCGGTTTAAGAACTCTAGAGCTGCTGCCTTTCGTGAATAGCCCTTAAACCACCAAAGAAAGACACAAAATAAAGAACATCCAGAGGTAAATCCAGAAGATGAACTCAAAAAAGAACAATTCTACTTTTAATGGGGGGAAAAAATGAGTATTCACAGAAAGGCCAAAGAGAAAAAAGGAGAGGAGTAGGCTACAAGACCAAGGCTGCTACTTTAAGGATCCATCCAAATAGCAGAGGCACATCCGCCCCACCCCATTCACCTCTGATCAACTGTGGTCAGTTTCATTAGCAGCATTTTTTTCCTTATTTATTTTTTTGGTAAAGACAGGAACTCCTTATGTTGCCCAGGCTGGTCTCAAACCCTTGGGCTCCAGTAATCCTCATGCCTCAACCTCCCAAAGTGTTGGGATTACAGGTGTGAGCTACTGCACCTGGCCTCTTCCTCCTCCTCCTTTTTTTTTCAGACAGGGTCTTGCTCTGTCACCTGGGCTGGAGTGCAGTGGCACGATCTCAGCTCACTGCAATCTCCACCTGCCAGGCTCAGGTGCTCCTCCTCCCTTAGCCTACTGAGTAGATGGGACTACAAGCACATGCCACCGTGCCTGGCTAATTTTTTTTGCATTTTCAGTACAAACAGGGTTTCCCTATGTTGGCCAGGCTGGTCTTGAACTCCTGACCTCAAGTGATCCGCCCACCTCAGCCTCCCAGAGTGTTGGGATTACAGCATGTGCCACCACGCCTAGCCCCAGCCTCTTCCTTCTTAGTACCAAAAATAAAGGCTGTAAAACAACTAACAGCTATCTTAGATTTGATGAAAAATGCCGTTCCTGAGGAGGATACTCAAACAGGGCGGTGGGTAGGTAACTATCAGTCTATCAGGACAGGTGAGCCTCAGGGCACCAAATGGCATTTCTGGAAAGGTCAGAAGGGCCTCTCTCCCTCCGCTGCCCACAGCTGACCTTGCCCCAGTCAGGCTTTAGGTCGACAGTTTTGCAGCCATCCTCGTAAGCCTTCTGGTAGTCTCCTTTCTTGGCATAGGCAGCAGAACGGTTGCTGTACAGCACGTGGTTGTGGGGATCCAGCTTAATGGCTTCAGAGTAGCACTGTAAGGCATCGTCGATGTTGCCCGCGCTCAGGGCCTTGTTGCCTTTCTCTTTCAGCTCACTGACCTGAGGGGAAAGGAGCACACAGTTTCTCTATGATCAGCCCATTTAATCACACACTTTTAAGATAACACTCGTTCTTTTCCGGAGTTACCAACAAATAAATGGGTGACTTTACAGATCAGAAAAAAGAAGTTCATTTATTTAATTTCCCACACCTTCCCTAGGGAGCCAGCAAAGAAAAAATAAGCAGGGGCAAAGAGCCCAGGCTGCACTCCATGGCAGCCCTCATGTGACGAACGAGGGCTCTGCCACTCTTCCTGTCTCTACATGGAGCTCACGAAGCCACTCCAGGACGTATCACAGGCTCCTTTCATGGAAAAGTCAATTCATTTGTCACAGATTTCCAAAGCATCCAAATGATAAATGGAGCATAGGCCTAGTCACCCCTCACAGGAAGAAGGTGGGCGGAGTGGCACTGATACATGCTCCAGTGACCCAAAGGCTGTGGGATGGCAGCGGAAGCTTCTCTTTCTTGGGAGCAGCAAGATGCCTGCCTATGGCGTGGTTGCCATCTCCTCCCATCAGAGAAGAACTAGTCTCCATTTCCTGGTGTGACAACATGTCGCCACATGATAGATAAATGTTCATTAATGGGTAACAGTCAAGCTAGCCCCCCAAATTGATTCCTGCCATTCTTAAATATTACTACATTATAAAGGGGATGGAGGATAAAGAAATGCTACTGTGGTTTAAACCTCTCCATTCTCAAACATTTAGAGTGCAAGAAGTAGGGATACAGCAGGGTTTGGTTTGGTTTTGTTTTTCGAGACGGAGTCTCACTCTGTCGCCCAGGCTGGAGTACAGTGGTGCCATCTTGGCTCACTGCAACCTCTGCCTCCCAGGTTCAACTGGTTCTCCTGTCTCAGCCTCCCAAGTAGCCGGGACTACAGGTGCCCGCCCCGATGCCCGGCTGATTTTTGTAATTTTAGTAGAGACAGGGTTTCACCATATTGGTCAGGCTAGTCTTAAACTCCTGACCTCAGGTGATCCATCCGCCTCAGCCTCCCAAAGTGCTGGGATAACAGGCATGAGCCGCTGCGCCCGGTGGGATACAGCAGTTTGAAAAAGTGAAGCAACTCTGCCTGGCCCCCCCACCGTCGGAGAAGAAAGAAGCCCCTCTGCCCGGCTGCCTGACTGGGAAGAGAGGAGCACCTCTGCCCGCCCGCCTCTGTCTTGGAAATGAGGGGCACCTCTGCCTGGCCGCTGAACTGTCTGGAAAGTGAGGAGTTCCTCGGCCCAGCCCCTGCATGGTCTGCGAAGTGAGGAGCATCTCTGCCCGCCCACCCCACTGTCTGAGAAGTGAGGAGTGCCTCTGCTGGGCTGCTGTGCAACCCTCCAAGTGTGAAGTGACAGCCTTGTGTGTGATCTTTCTGCCCTCCCCAAGTCTGCATTTTCGACATTAAAGTTTACTTTTTAATTTAAAAAAAAAAAAAAAGAAAAATAGTGAGGCAGGCCTTGGCCCTGTCTTAACAGGGTCCTCACTAAAGGGTTTCTCCTCACTGAGCTGCCCTACAAAAGGCCAGGCGCCCCACAGCAGCCTACCTGAGGGCAGGCAGCCCCTCGAGAAGCTCCTTCATTTATTCATTTTTTTTTTTTTTTTTTTTTTTTTGAGACGGAGTCTCGCTCTGTCGCCCAGGCTGGAGTGCAGTGGCGCAATCTCGGCTCACTGCAAGCTCCGCCTCCCGGGTTCACGCCATTCTCCTACCTCAGCCTCCCGAGTAGCTGGGACTACAGGCGCCCGCCACTGCGCCCGGCTAATTTTTTTCTATTTTTTAGTAGAGACGGGGTTTCACCATGGTCTCGATCTCCTGACCTTGTGATCCGCCCGCCTCGGCCTCCCAAAGTGCTGGGATTACAGGCGTGAGCCATCGCGCCCGGCCATTTATTCATTTTATTATTATTTTTTGAGACAGAGTCTTGCTCTGTCCCCAGACTGGAGTGCAGTGGCACGATCTCGGCTTACTGCAACCTCTGCCTCCCGGGTTCAAGCGATTCTCCTGCCTCAGCCTCCTGAGTAGCTGGGATTCCAGGCTCCCGCCTGAAGGGGTGGTCTGCCCCTCCACACCTGTGGGTGCTTCTCATTAGGTGGAAGGAGAGACTTGAGAAAAGAAATGAGACACAGAGACAAAGTATAGAGAAAGAGAAAGTGGGCCCAGGGGACCGCGCTCAGCTTACAGAGGACCCAGAGGACCCACGCCGTACCTCTCTGAGTTCCCTTAGTATTTATTGACAATTATCTTTATCATCTTAAAGATAAGGGAGTGGCAGGACAATAGGATCATTGTAGGGAGGAAATCGGCAGTAAGACATATGAATAAAAACCTCTGTGACATGAATAAGTTTAAAGGAAAATGCTGTGCCTTGAGATGCATATGCAAACATCTCCATGAACCTTTTAGCAGCATTGTTTCAGTCTATCACATGGGGAGAAACCTTGGACAATACCTAGCTTTCCTAGGCAGAGGTCCCTGCGAACTTTGGCAGAGTGTCCCTGGGTAGTTGAAATTAAGAGAATGGTGATGACTTTTAACCAGCAAGCTGCCTTCAGGCACCTGTTTAACAAAGACACATCCTGCACAGCCCAAAATCCATTAAACCTTGAGTCACCGCAGCACATGTCTCTTGCAAGGACAAGGTTGGGGGTAGGGTCACAGATTAACAGCATCTCAAATACAGAACAATATGGTGTCTCTTATGTCTACTTCTATATAGACGCAATAACAGGCTGATTTCTCTTTCTTTTCCCCACACCGCCACCACGCCTGGCTAATTTTTGTATTTTTAGTAGAGATGGGGTTTCACCATGTTGGCCAGGCTGGTCTCGAACTCCTGACCTCATAATCCGCCCATCTCAGCCTCCCAAAGTACTGGGATTACAGGCGTGAGCCACCGCGCCTGGCCATATATATACATATATATGTATTTTTTATTTTTTATTTATTTATTTTTTTTTTTGAGACGGAGTCTGGCTCTGTCACCCAGGCTGGAGTGCAGTGGCCGGATCTCAGCTCACTGCAAGCTCCGCCTCCTGGGTTTACGCCATTCTCCTGCCTCAGCCTCCCGAGTAGCTGGGACTACAGGCGCCGCCACCACGCCCGGCTAGTTTTTTGTATTTTTTTAGTAGAGACGGGGTTTCACCATGTTAGCCAGGATGGTCTCGATCTCCTGACCTCGTGATCCGCCCGTCTCGGCCTCCCAAAGTGCTGGGATTACAGGCTTGAGCCACCGCGCCCGGCCTATATGTATTTTTTAAAGACAGTATCTCACTTTGTCACCCAGCCTGGAGTGCAGTGGCATGATCACAGCTGGCTGTAACCTTCAACTCCTGGACTCAAGCAATCCTCCTGACTCAGCCTTTTTTCTTTTTTTCGTTCTTTTTTTTTTGAGACGGAGTTCCACTCTGGTTGCCCAAGCTAGAGTGCAATAGTGCGATCTCACCTCACCACAACCTCTGCCTCCCAGGTTCAAGCAAGTCTCCTGCCTCAGCCTCCTGAGTAGCTGGGATTACAGGCATGCACCACCACCACATCCATCTAATTTTGTATTTTTAGTAGAGACGGGGTTTCTCCATGTTGGTCAGGCTGGTCTTGAACTCCTGGCCTCAGGTGATCTGCCCGCCTTGGCCTCCCAAAGTGCTGGGATTACACGTGTGAGCCACTGCGCCCGACCAACTCAGCCTTTTAAGTAGCTGGGACTACAGGTGTACGTCACTACGCCTGGCTAAATGTTTTTCTCTTTCTGTGGTAGAGATGGTGTCTCTCCATATTGCCCAGGCTTGTCTCAAACTCTTGGCCTAAAGCAACCCTCCTGCCTCAGTCTCCCAAAGGTGAGCCACCACATCAGACCAAAATATACCTTTAAGAGGTAAATGTTCTGTGAGATAGTTATGTCACCCAAGTTACTAACTCATTGTATGTATTATCCACTCACGACCCAGTAAATTGATGCAAGAAATAATTTTGTTAAGAGAAATGATTTTAGTCTGTAATCTCAGCACTTTGAGAAGCCAAGGCAGGTGGATCATCTGAGGTCAGCAGTTCGAGACCAGCCTGGCCAACATGGTGAAATCCCGTCTCTACTAAAAATATAAAAGTTAGCCCGATGAGGTGGTGCATGCCTGTAGTCTCAGCTACCCAGCAGTCTGAGGCAGAAGAATCACCTGAACCTGGGAGTCGGAGGTTGCAGTGAGCTGAGATGGCGCCACTGCATTCTTACCGGGGGGACAGAGTGAGACTCTATCTGGGGGGGGGGGGGGGGGGGGGGGAGAAAGAAATGATTTTGGAATCCTGAAATAGAGAGATCAGGAACTTCCATCAATCAGAGACCTTACAGAGGCACAGGCAGAAGGAACCTGCCAAATTAAGCAAACAAGGGATAAAAAATCCCAGAGCCCAACACGGAGGGCAGAAGACAAAGAGTTAACAAAACTCAAGTGGTGTCAAGAGGCAGCTGGTGAAGTTCTTGCCTATGCTTTAAAAAAGCATTTTTCAAACAGAGTACTGATCAGCAGTGGGTCAGGAAATCAATTTTGTAGGTCATGACCAGCATTTTAAGAGACCAAGTGAGACAAAAAATACCAGCACACAGGGCACATAACAGTAAATACTGTTTTGCTGAATGTGTTACATGGCTGTATGCCTGTGTTGGGTTAAATGTAAGAAGTATATCATTGCGGGATTTATTTGAAAGGCCCCTATTGAAAAAAAAGACAAGCTTGAGCATTCAAAATCTGTCCAACTTGTTTTTTTTTGGAGACAGAGTCTCGCTGTCATCCAGGCTGGAGGGCAGTGGAGCAATGTCGGCTCACTGCAAGGTCCGCCTCCTGGGTTTAAGCGATTCTCCTGCCTCAGCCTCCCAAGTAGCTGGGACTACAGGAGTATGCCACCACGTCCAGCTAATTTTTGTATTTTTTTTTTTTTTTTTTTTTTTTGAGACGGAGTCTTGCTGTGTCGCCCAGGCTGGAGTGCAGTGGCGCGATCTCAGCTCACTGCAAGCTCTGCCTCCTGGGTTCACGCCATTCTCCCGCCTCAGCCTCCGAGTAGCTGGGACTACAGGCGCCCGCCACCATGCCCGGCTAGTTTTTTGTATTTTTAGTAGAGACAGGGTTTCACAATGTTAGCCAGGATGGTCTCGATCTCCTGACCTCGTGATCCACCCGCCTCAGCCTCCCAAAGTGCTGGGATTACAGGCGTGAGCCACCGCGCCCGGCCAATTTTTGTATTTTTAATAGAGACAAGGTTTCACCATATTGGCCAGACTGGTTTCGAACTCCTGACCTCATGATCCACCCGCCTTGGCCTCCCAAAGTGCTGGGATTACAGGCGTGAGCCACCGCCCCTGGGGCGATTTTTAATTTTTTAATTTTTTTTATTTTTACTACAGATGGGGTTTCACAATGCTGGACAGGTTGGTCTCAACCTGACCTCATGATCCACCCACCTCTGCCTCCCAAAGTGCTGGGATTACAAGTGTGAGCCACCGCACCCAGACCAACTTGAGTATTTTCTAAACTGAAATACAAACCTCACAGTTGAAAATGAAAACAAAGTCTTATTTATTTTCAGGAATGGCTTCCACATGATGGGCCCAAACACACCTGGGGTTAAATGCCAGGTCATCTGTACAGTTGCCATGTCAGTTTGCTGCCCTAAGTCAAATATTCATTCACCATCTATCTACCTGCACATACACTTCTATCATGGGTGGTGGTGATTTAAAAACAAACATTTTAAGACCAGGCAAAGTGACTCACGCTTGTAATCCTAGTGCTCATGCAGTGGGAGGCCAAGGCTGAAGGATAGCTTGAGCCTAGAAATTCGAGACCGGTCTGGGAAACATAGCAAAACCTCTCTCTCTACAAAAAATTTAAAAATTAGCCAGTTGTGGTGGCGTGTGGTTAGCTACTCAGGAGGCTGAGGCAGGAGGATCGCTTGAGGCCAGGAATTTGATGCTGCAGTGAGCTATGATCCCACCAGTGCACTTCAGCCTGGGCCACAGAACCAGACCCTGTCTCTAAAAAATAAAAAATAAATTTGGTAACAGCAAAAAGAGGTCCTTTCTCTTTTTTTCAAGACGGAGTCTCACTCTGTCACCTAGACTAGAGTGTGGTGGCACAATCACAGCTCACTGCAACCTACGCCTCCAGGGGTGAAGCGATTCCCCTGCCTCAGCCTCCCCAGTAGCTGGGATTATTGGCGTGCGCCACCATGCCCCGCTAATTTTTGTACCTTTAGTACAGAGGGGGTTTCACCATGTTGGCCAGGCTGGTCTCGAACTCCTGACCTCTGGTGATTCGCCCGCTTTGGCTTCCCAAAGTGCTGGGGATTATACATGCGAGCCACTGCACCCAGCTGAGATCCTTTCTTAAAAGTAAAAGAGCAATGTCTTACTCCAGAAAATTTTTCCTCACCTATACTACAGCCCATTTAATCCTAGATACAACTGAAGCATTATATGGGCACAAAAAGTTTATTAACTTCATTTCCACTCTTTTTAATACAGCAAGGAAGCTCGAGCTTTGCCTAAAGCAGCAACTGCTACAAGAGACCAAAGGCTCAGCTCTGTAACTCACACCAAAAAAAGGGTGGTAGTCACTAGTCCATCGAGATGTCTTATTTAAGGGGAGCGTGTGGGCAATCTTAGTTTTATGGACCTGAAGAACCAAATACCAGGTATAGTTTCAGAATTGTCACCCCCAAGTGTTATGGGCCCGGAGCGACGAGGGTAGTACTCTCGAGCAGATGATTTCTCAGATGTTGGTAGAGGTTTCTCGGAGATTGTTTTGTCCTTTTTCTTCCGATGAATCATTATAGCTCAATGACAGCTTCCAATGGAACAAAATCTCTAGGCCTTTCACAACCACAAGCTACTGAGGACATAACCAAGTCACTGAAAGGAAGCAGCAGCCGCTTCAAACTCTGCCCCCCAAATGCTCAAGAGAGGCCCATAACTTCTAGAGGTTAATCTCTGCAAATTGTCTACAACAGCCCCAGTGTAGCTAGAAATCCACCTTTCGGACCCACCTTTCGGAAGTGTCGGTCCTGGGTCACTCGACAATCACACACACGCATACAAAAAGAGGGGGAGGGGCCGCAATACATTTGTAAACCACTGTCAGAGATGGAATTCGTTCCAAGGACTTTTGCGGCACCCTTCCCTTTACTGCATCAGCTACACTAGGTCTGCGGCTCCTCAAATCCCCGCTCAACGCTCTCCCACCCTCACATTCTCAGATACAGAAGAGTAAGATTTGCCTCAACTGGATCCCAGGCTGCTAAGACCCAGTGTATTCCCATCCCCGCTCCCTGGATCCGTCCAAGTTCCTCGTGGCTAAGTCCCGAGCGGTTTCTCCGTCGGCTGTCTCAGATCTCCCGGAGCGCTACCTCGCGGGTGCCGACCCCGGCCCCTGGCCTAACTCCACCCCGCCCTCTGCGGCCCGCACCCTCTCCAGCATAGCCTGCAGCAGCCCCTTCGGGACGCCTTCAGGGCCCGGTCGCGGACCCTCTTCCCGCCGCTGGCCGGACTCACCCAAGCTGTGGCCTCCTCCCGGCCCTCCTCGCCCAACCAAGGGGCGATGGGCGCTCCCCGCGGCCGGCCTCGCTACAGATCCCGCTCCCGCCCGCCGCCCGCGGCCCTTGCCTCCCCACTGCCGCCCCGTCCGGCACCAGCACCCAGCTCCGGTCGCCTAGATCTGGCACCCGCCCCGCCCCCTACCGTGGGCCTGGCCTCCGCCGGTCCCCGAGCGGTCTCGGGGCCTCAGCCCGCCCCTCCCCCTTCACCTGCTCCATAGCGCAGCGCGGCCCGGAACCCCGTTGAATCGAATCCGTCCGCTCCGCGATCCCAACCGCACGCGCCGCCTTCTGGAACCTACTAGAAGCTGCCGGGACCCCGGCTCCCGCCCCTTCCTCGCCTGCTCATTGGTCGAGTACTTCTAGGGGGCTCTCTGTGCTGCTCTACTATTGGCTTGAGGTCCAGCCCATCATCTCCAGTTCCCTCTCATTGGACAGCGGGGAGTGATTCCCTCAACCCTGCCTCCCCCGCACCTCAGGATTGGACACCGCTCTATAAACCCACCCATCTCAGGCTGCACGAACGGAGGGAGGAGCGGACTTCTGCGACACAGATTGGTCTTTTGCTCTGCCAATCGTAGCCGCGCTGGCCGCGCCCATTGGTTCCGTTCGTTCTGGAAATTTCCACCTCTCCCATTGGGCTGCCGGACTCCATGTCGGAACCGCCTTCAGAATGAGAGCGATTCCAATTGGGCGTAGGGTTGCCAACCCTTTGCGCTGATTGGTTTAAATCGCTGCCTTTCAAAAGGCCGGGTTTCGCCCCGCCCGTGGCATATGGCAGTCCCGGCCGTAGTCCGGTACTGTAGCTGTGTCTCCGGCGGCTGCGGTGCCTCTGGGTTACTTTCCATCTCGATCCCTAGTGCCGCGAGTTCCAGGCGGTCCCGGGCTCGCCAGCGGCACAGGGCCCCAGCCCTTCGCCCACGCATCGAGATGGAGGTCCTAGCCGGTCGCGCTGCGTGGTCCTCGACCGCCAGTTCCGCGCGTTGTTCAGCGCTGCGGCCTCGGCCTGGCCCTCCTGCATTCTGGCTGTTAGGTTCTGAATGTTCCAGAAATGCCACGTGACCGCGAGGGCGCTTGGGCTTGGGCTGGACAGGCAGGGGATCTCATCGCGGCGGGTGCGGCTGTTCCGCTGGGCGTCCTCAGTGGAACCGCACACCCTCTCTGAGTCGTTTGGTCCTGTAGGGCCGAGGGGAATTCGTGCGGTGTTTAGCACGCGGAAAGTACTTAGCGAAAGGGAGCTGTCCCCCAGCCCTCGTGAGTCCGATGTAAAGGAGTGAAAGAGACGAAGAGCTGAATCAGGTAGTTAACCGCCTATGAGCTGGCTAGCTGTGGCCTGGTAGAGCCTTAAATCCCAGCCCCAGAAGTCAGAGTCAGGGGCAGGCTCCCCAAAGCGTGGAAGAGATGCACCTGCGGAGTGAAAATGCTGCTATTGCTTCTAGAGTCAGCTGTGGTTCCTGGAACAAAGGAGCCGCATGACTCGGGTCTGGCAATGGTCTTGGGCTCTGCAGTGTCCTCATCCTTCCCCCTCTCTGGGTAATGCCATCTTCCCAGGGTTTAAAGTGTGTCCTCTCTGCCAATAACTTGTCTCCACAGCCTCATCTTTAATCCCACCTGCCCCACCCTTTTTGGACACTGCAGCCAAGTTGCCGCAGACCTGCAAACCTAGTAATCCCTCACTTGAAAGTGCTGAAGGCTTTAGGGTGGGGTTCAGGGCCTGTGTAATCCAACCGCCTTTTTTTTTTTTTTTTTTTTTTTTTTTTTTTTTTTTTGAGACGGAGTTGAGTCTCACTGTCTCCCAGGCTGAAGTGCAGTGGCGCCATCACAGCTCGCTGCAGCCTAGACCTCCTGAGCTCAAGCCATCCTCCCACCTCAGCCTCTCAAGTACCTGGGGTTACAGGCAGGCATCACTACGCCTAGCTAATTTTTCTATTTTTTTGTATAGACGGATTTCTTCGTGTTGTCCAGGCTAGTCTTAAACTCCCGCTCTGTCTCTCAGGCTAGAGTGCAGTGGGGCGATCTCGGCTCCCTGCAACCTCTGCCTCCCCGGTTCAAGCAATTATCCTGCCTCAGTCTCCTAAGTAGCTAGGATTACATATGTGCGCTACCACGCCCGGCTAATTTTTTAATTTTAAGTAGAGACGGGGTTTCCCCATGTTGACCAGGCGGGTCTCAGACTCCTGACCTCAAGTGATCCGCCCGCCTCGGCCTCCCAAAGTGCTGGGTTTACAGACCCAGCACTGTGCCCTGTGGTTTTGCATTTTCAATAGTGAGGCATGGTGAGAAAAGACTTGAAGAAAGCAAGGGAGTGAGATCCTTGGAAATGTGGGGGAGAACCTTGCAGGCCCATGGAACAGCCAGTGCAAAGGCCCTGGGATGGGAGCTGCCTCGGGGTAGCCAGGATGGCAGGAGGTACAGCTGCCGAGAGGAAGTTGGGGCCAGGTCCTGCAGGGTTAGAGGCCATTGCCACTCCCGAACACATTGGCAGGTTTTGAGCAGAGGAGTGTCGTGATCTTAAGTTTTCTCAGGATCCCTCTGGCTGCTGTGTGGAGGAAGAGGGGAGAGTGAGAGCAGGGTTACCTCTTAGGAGGCTGCGGCAGTAATCCCAGGGAGCCAGGATGAGAGCAGAGGAGGGGACAGGAATTGGATTCTGGATGCATTTTGGAGGGAGCATGAAGGAAAGTGGGGTCAAGGGTTCCTCTGAGGCCTTGGCCTCCTGTCTTATTCATCTACATCCAATCTATCAAGGACACCTTTCATTTCTTCTTGGTACTGTCTCCAGGCCACCACACGTGCCCACCTGACCAGCAGTGGCCTTTCCAGGCCTTCCATCTTCTCCCCAGCAGCTTCTCTCCGAGTGGCCAGGTCCCATTTCCCACACACCTTTTTTTAGAGTGTGTTGCACTGCTCTGGGTGCAGGGCTGTAGCAGTGACCAGGGCAGCCCCAGATGAAGCTTCTGCTCACAGGGACCTTTTCTACTGAAAGATGATACCTAAACTCTCAGCTGTGTGATGTTAAGCAATTTGCACAACCTGTCTGTACTTCAGTTGCCTCCATCTTCAAATGGGGATTAAAAAGTGTTGACATCATAGTGGTTGTGAGGATTACATGATTAGATATTCATAAAGCACTTAGAACTCGTCAAGAAGAGGGCCTCGGCCGGGCGCGGTGGCTCAAGCCTGTAATCCCAGCACTTTGGGAGGCCGAGACGGGCGGATCACAAGGTCAGGAGATCGAGACCATCCTGGCTAACACGGTGAAACCCCGTCTCTACTAAAAAATACAAAAAATTAGCCGGGCGAGGCAGCGGGCGCCTGTAGTCACAGCTACTCGGGAGGCTGAGGCAGGAGAATGGTGTGAACCCGGGAGGCGGAGCTTGCAGTGAGCCGAGATCGCGCCACTGCACTCCAGCCTGGGTGACAGAGCAAAGACTCCGTCTCAAAAAAAAAAAAAAAAAAAAGAAGAGGGCCTGGGGATCGCCTGAGGTCAGGAGTTCGAGACCACCCTGGCCAACATGGAGAAACCTCGTCTCTGCTAAAAATACAAAAACTAACCAGGTGTGGTGGTGCACTCCTGTAGTCCCAGCTACTCGGCGGGCTGAGGCAGGAGAACCACTTCAACCCGGGAAGCGGAGGTTGCTGTGAGCCAAGATTATGCCACTGCACTCCGGTCTGGGCAACAGAGCAAGACTCTGTCTCCAAAGAAAAAAAAACAGTGCCTGGCTACGGAATAAGAACTACATGGATTTATTAAATCCAAATCAGTGCAGAAATGATAATTCTCAAGAGTGAGTGCTACAGAGAACACAAAAGGCAAGGCACAGAGAGATGACCTGGGTGGCAGGGAAGGAAGGCACTCCCAGAGGTGAGTGGTTAGTGAAGGCCTGTCAGAGATGGAGCGAGGAGAAGCTTAGGGGGCACAGGGGACCACACAGGCAACAGAGGATGCAAAGGTCCTGAGGCCAGGGCAAATTCAGAATTTTTTTTTTTTTTTGAGATGGAATCTCGCTCTGTCACCCAGGCTGGAGTGCAGTGGGCGATCTCGGCTCACTACAACCTCTGCCTCCTGGGTCCGAGCAATTCTCTGCCTTAGCCTCCAGAGTAGCTGGGATTGCAGGCACCTGCCACCACGACCGGCTGATTTTTGTGTTTTTAGTAGAGACAGTTTCACCGTCTTGGCCAGGCTGGTCTTGAACTGCTGGCCTCATTATCCACCTGCCTCAGCCTCCCAAAGTGCTGGGATTACAGGTGTGAGCCACCATGCCCGGCCCACAATTCTCTTTATCTTTTTTGAGGGGGTGGGGGATGGAGTCTCACTCTGTCGTCCAGGCTGGAGTGCAGTAGCACGATCTTGGCTCACTGCAACCTCTGCCTCCCGGGTTCACGCAATTCTGCCTCAACCTCCTGAGTAGCTGAGATTATAGGTGCCCACCACCATGCGCGGCTAATTTTTTTTTTTTTTTTTTTTTTTGTATTTTTAGTAGAGATGGTGTTTTACCATGTTGGCCAGGCTGGTCTCAAACTCATTACCTCTAGTGATCCACCTGCCCCCGCCTGCCAAAGTGCTGGGATTACACAGGTGTGAGCCACCACGCCTGGCCCTGGCCCAGAATTTTCAAGAAATCTAAGGAAGGCTTTTTTGTGCTCTAAGTGTCCTTGACTGTAAGGTGGGGAGGATGAAGTGCCCTTGACTTCCCAAGGTTACTATGCAGAGTGAACAATATAATCCTCCCAGGTTGGACTTGAGTCTTGTCAGATCTGAAGCTTATGACAATTTGAGAGCTCGCTTTGAGAGAAGAAACACACAAAAAATGAAGTGTGTGGCTTTAGAAGGAGCACGAATGGGGTCCCCGATGCTTTAGTGTTACAGTAAAGCCACCTCTGAATACCCAAAAGTATTAGCTCTTATAACTTCCACCAACTCAGTTTTCTCCAAGCCTCTTGGTGGACTCAGAGGAGGACAGGGAGGCAGCCACTCTGGCCGGCCAGGGCCCTCCTCCCAGGTCCCTGGAACACAGGAGGACCAACCACAGCCGCGTCTGGCCTGGGCATCACGTGACGTCCCACAGTGATTCATGCTGCTATTTCAGTGCTGCTGCAGTCAAGGGTAGGGAGAGGCATGGTGAGGCTGTATCTGGAGTCAACCTGAAGGCCGTAGTTCCTGCAGCAATGGCACTGAAGGTAAAGTGAGGGTGACTGAGTCTCAGCAGAGCAAATTCCCAACTTTAAAGTTTTCTCAATATCAGGAAAACTAGGAGAGCTGGATCTCAGCATAGGTGGGGAGTAGGGATTAGGGAAGGGCTGCAGCTCAGAATTTGGGCTCTGTAGACCTGGAATTTTTGTTTGAAACTCCTAAGAACTCTCTTAATTTCCTACTTAACTGAGTGATCCTAACTTGCAGCTCTTCTGCTAAGATAGAATTGGCATCCTCATTAGTGGGGAAAATAAAGTACTGTAGAGTTCTGTCCAATTCTGAGGACTTGTATAGAGCCAGGCACTGTGCCAGATGCTTCAAGGAATAAAATGATAATTATTATCTAATAATTATTAATCAGAGAACCCTGGAGCCGAGTCCTGGGCCTTGCTATCCACACCCCGCTCCCCTGGGAGATCCAGCCAGTCTTGTGGCTATAAATGCCATCTCAGATGACTCCCATAATTCTGTCCTCAGCACAGATCTCACCCCCCAGTCCCAGACTTATCTATCCAGCTGCCATCTTGACATCTTCGTCTGGATGGCTGACAGACTTCCCGGGTGCTCAAATCATAACTCCCAATATCCCTCTCAACCCCACCTGCCCTTGACTTCCTCTTGCCAGTGGCATCATTATTCTTCCAGCTGCTCAGGCTGAATACTGTGGAAGCATTCTTGACTCGTCTCTTTCACAGCCCACATCCAGTCCATCAGCTAATTCCATCAGCTGGATGCAGACCCCCGGGACCCCCTCAGGGTGTTGGGGGAAGGACTGTTGCTCCTTGTACTGGTATATGGCCAGAGTCAGAGGTGACAGTGTGCTAAGACACCCTGCAAGGGCCCCCCCCAGCCTGGGCACCCAGGCTATATATAGCCTCTGCAAGATGTGGGGTTGGGTTGAGGGACGGGAGGAGAGACTCCGTATTTCAGGGAGACTGCTGAGGTGAGGCCAACTCAATGCCAGCCGCAGCACACGGTGGACCAGAGCCCTTCCCAAGGGTTAAGGACCATGTGAACTGGGAAGGGGATGAGTTCCTCACAGCTGAGTAGGGTGGAGGCTTAGAGTCAGAACAAGGTGATCCCAAGGGAATGGTTTTCTTTTTTTTCTTTTCTTTTTTTTTGAGACAGAGTCTCGTTCTGTCACCCAGGCTGGAGTGAAGTGGCGCGATCTCAGCTCTCTGCAACCTCTGCCTCCCAGGTTCAAGCAATTTTTCTGCCTCAGCCTCCCAAGTAGCTGGGATTACAGGTGTGTGCCACCACACCTGGCTAATTTTTGCATTTTTAGTAGAGATAGGTTATTGTCATGTTGGTCAGGCTGGTCTCGAACTCCTGACCTCAGGTGATCCACTCGCCTCGGCCTCCCAAAGTGCTGAGATTACAGGCATGAGCCACCCGCGCCTGGCTGAGGCAATGGTTTTCAGCCAGGGTGTCGCCAGCTGTCATTCAGCAATGTCTGGAGACATTTTGGGTTGTCATAACTGAGTGTGTGTGTGTGTGTATGTGTGCACATGCTGTAGTGGCCAGGGATGCTGCTAAATACCCTACAAGGCACAGAATAGCCATCACAATTATTTGGCTCCAAATGTCAATAGAGCTGAGGAAGAGAAATATTAATATAAACACAGCAGTTCTTGCACACCTGAGGTTGAGGTTCGAGGGTGAAACCTGCCTGCTAATGTGGCAGGCAGATTGCAATTGACTACAGCACATAATATGACACCCAATGGCAAGAGAAGGATGTCAGGGGTCACTGAGGGAGACGAAAGACGCTATATATTCGTTGACACCCCTCTCATTGCAAAGTAGGAGGTCTGTGTCCCCTCCCCTTGAATTCCATGGAGTTGGGACTACTCTGACTAGTAGAATACAATAGAAATAACATCTTGCAGTTTCCAAGCCTTGTAAAACTGGCGGCTTCCACTTCCTGTTTCTTGGGACACACTGTCTTGGAGCCTGTGCTGCCACCGAAGAAGTCTGAGTGCCCTGAGGCCACCATGGTGTGGGGAAGCCTACGCTAGCCTTGTGGCAAGCCAACTGTTCTGCAGCACAGCGTGGGCTCCAGGTAACATGAAGGAAGCTGTCTTGGGCCCTCTAGCCCAGCCCAGTCTCCAGCGAATCCCACTGAGTGACCCTAGTCGAGGCCACATGGAGCAGAAGAATCACCTAGCTGAGCCCTGACCCACAAAATCTTGAGATGGAATTAAATGGCTATTGTTCCCAGCCAGAAAAGCAAGGTAGCTTAAGGTAGTTTGTTCCACAGCAGTAGATAACTAGAACAGTCACACCTAAGGGTTTTTTCCTGCACTTTCCCCCTCACCACGCATGGCAGAAATTCTCGGGAATTCTCATGAGCCAGTGACATGCTAGTGCTTGTTCCATCTGCTCCTCTCCAGCCACCCCAGCCCGCTGATCCAAGCACTCTCTGAGATGACTCCTGTGTGTTGACTTCTTCCCATGAGGAAGAAGTTTCCTTCACTACCATGTGCTGGATCCCAGCACAGAACCTGGGGCATTGTCAGTGCTTAGTGTTTGTCAAATGAGCCAATGGAACTGGTCACCCTCCGCTGCCCTGGGGGTCCCTCAGCCTCTCCCAAAAGGTCCCTTGGACCTTCCCTCTGGGCTTCCTCACTCCCTATTCTGCTTATTCTTTTCTGAGCCAAATTATTGTAGCCCCTCAGATACAAATGGCCCAACCCCACTGTCTCCTTTCCAGTACCTCTGTTGAGAAACACCAAGTTGCAGAGAGTGTGCCTGTGTGGGTGTGGGTGGGATACGTGCCTCTTCTACACCGCCTGTAGGAAGGTATGCTTAGCAATAGCTATTGAAAACACAAAAGTGATTCCGCTCTTAGGAATGTCTCCCGCAGGTGACCCCACCCTGGTGGCACAGGATGTCTCACGCAGCACCGTGTGGGACAGCAAAAGGACTGGAAATCACCTGAGTCCAACCACGGAGGACACGGGAAAACATGCTGCTGCCTCCATAGGATGCGATATTGGCAAATGTGAAGAAACAACATTTGGGTAGATATTGACATGGCAGTGACATATGGTAGAATGAAAAAAGTTAGCGGTTGTGGTATTGTGAATATAATAAGTATGCATATTTGGGTTTCACTTCCAGTTCCTGGCACAGAGCTCCTGAAACACTTGTAATTTCCTGAGTGATGGTGGGAGAGGAGCATCTTTTGTTACTCATAATGAGCCCCTTTCAACCATGAATTTATGCTAATGAGGTGACTCTTGGTGCATGAGGGTGTAGCCAGGGGAAGGGGAACCCAGCAAGTGATTAGAGTGTTCAAACCCTGGGGAGGGGAGATGGGGCAGACATTGAGTTAATCACCAGTGGTCAAGAATTAAACAATTATACCTGTATAATGAAGCCGCCATAACACTCCTAAATGAGGCCGGGTGTAGTGGCTCATGCCTGTAATCCCAGCACTTTAGGAGGCTGAGGCGGGTGGATCACCTGAGTTTAGGAGTTCAAGACCAGCCTGGCCAACACAGTGAAACCCCGTCTCTACTAAAAAGATAAAAATGAGCCAGGTGTGATGGTGCACGCCTGTAGCCCCAGCTGCTCAGGAGGCTGAGACAGGAAAATCACTTGACCTCGGTGGGAGGCAGAGGTTGCAGTGAGCCAAGATTGCACCACTGCACTCCAGCGTGGGTAACGGAGCAAAACTCCATCTCACAACAAAAACAAACAAAAACCTAAGTTACAGGGTTCAGAGAAGAACACACGGAGATGCTGGGAAGGTGGCGTGATCAGAGAGGACTTGGAGACTCCACATCCTGCCTTCCATACCTTGCCCTATGCATCTCTTCTATCTGGCTGTTCCTGAACTTGTATCCTTTATGATAAACCGGAAATAGTAAGTAAGGCTGGGTGCAGTGGCACATGCCTGTAGTCCCAGCTACTCAGGAGACTGAGGCTGGAGGATCGCTTGAGCCCAGGAGTTTGAGGCTACAGCGAGCACCATTGCACTCCAGACAGAGACACACTGTCTCAAAAAAAAAAAAAAGTAAACTGTTTTCCTGAGTCCTGTGAGCTGTTTCTAGCAAATTATTGAACCTGATGAGGGGGTCATGGAAACCCCAATTCATGTCAGAAGTATGGGGGGCCCAGGACTTGCTCTTGGAGTTTGAAGTGGGGGCAGTCTTGTGGGACTGGGCCCTTAACATATGGGAGCTGATGCCAACTCCAGGTTGATAGTATCAGAATGGATTCAATTGTAGGATACCCAGATGGTGTTAGAGAGTTGGTCGATGTGGAAAAAAAACCCCACACATTTGGTGTCAAAAGTGTTGTGAGTAAAAAAAAAAAAAAAAAAGCATAGTAGTTGTGGAACAGTGTGTATGGCTGAATCCTATTTTTGTAAAAATAAAATTATGTGTGTGTTTCTTCACATATGATTATACATGCATGGAAAAAAATCTATGATATGCAGCCAATGGCTAAAGGAATTACCTCTGTGGACTGGGAACAGGGAGGCGGTGTGCTGTGATAGTTTGCTGGGGCTGTCATAACAGAATGCCACAGATGGGGTGGCTTAAACAACAGAAATGTATGTTCTTACAGTTCTGGAGGCTGCAAGCCCTGGTTCGAGGCATCAGCAGGTGTGGTTTCCTCTGAGGCCTCTCCCATCGCTTGCAGATGGCCGCCTTCTTCCTGCCTCCTCACGTGGTCCCTCCTCTGCACTCCAGCATCCTTGGTGTCTCTGTGTGTGTCTAACTTTCCCCTCCGCCCCCCCCCTTTTTTTTTTTTTTTGGAATGCGTCTGCTCAGACGAGTGCAGTGGCGTGATCTCAGCTCACTGCAACCTCCGCCTCCCAGATTCAAGCGATTCCCCTGCCTCAGCCTCCCAAGTAGCTGGGATTATAGGTGTGTGCCACCATGCCTGGCTAATTTTTGTATTTTTAATAGAGACGGGGTTTCACCATATTGGCCAGGCTGGTCTCAAACTCCTGACCTCAAGTGGTCCATCCGCCTCAGCCTCCGAAAGTGCTGAGATTACAGGCATGAGCCGCTGCGCCCAGCCCCCAACTTTCCTCTTAAAAGGATATCAGGGCTGGGCGCGGTGGCTCACGCCTGTAATCCCAGCACTTTGGGAGGCCGAGACGGGCGGATCACAAGGTCAGGAGATCGAGACCATTCTGGCTAACACAGTGAAACCCCGTCTCTACTAAAAATACAAAAATTAGCCGGGCGTGGTGGCGGGCGCCTGTAGTCCCAGCTACTCGGGAGGCTGAGGCAGGAGAACGGGAGGCTGAGGCAGGAGAACGGTATGAACCCGGGAGGCGGAGCTTGCAGTGAGCTGAGATCCGGCCATTGCACTCCAGCCTGGGTGACAGAGCAAGACTCCGTCTCAAAAAAAAAAAAAAAAAAAAAAAAAAAAGGATATCAGTCAGGCCAGTCGCGGTGGCTCAGACCTGTAATCCCAGCACTTTGGGAGATTGAGGCAGGTGGATCACTTGAGGTCAGGAGTTTGAGAACAGCCTGGCCAACATGGTGAAATCCCGTCTTTACTAAAAATACAAAAATTAGCCGGGCATAGTGGCAGGTGCCTGTACTCCCAGTCACTCGGGAGGCCGAGGCAGGAGAATTGCTTGAATCCAGGAGGTGGAGGTTGCAGTGAGCTGAGATTATGCCACTGCACTCCAGTCTGGGCAACAAAGCGAGACTCTATCTCAAAAAAAAAAAAAAAAAAGGCCGGGCGCGGTGGCTCAAGCCTGTAATCCCAGCACTTTGGGAGGCCGAGACGGGCGGATCACGAGGTCAGGAGATCGAGACCATCCTGGCTAACAAGGTGAAACCCCGTCTCTACTAAAACAATACAAAAAACTAGCGGGGTGGCCGGGCGCGGTGGCTCAAGCCTGTAATCCCAGCACTTTGGGAGGCCGAGACGGGCGGATCACGAGGTCAGGAGATCGAGACCATCCTGGCTAACCCGGTGAAACCCCGTCTCTACTAAAAAAATACAAAAAACTAGCCGGGCGAGGTGGCGGGCGCCTGTAGTCCCAGCTACTCGGGAGGCTGAGGCGGGAGAATGGCGTAAACCCGGGAGGCGGAGCTTGCAGTGAGCAGAGATCCGGCCACTGCACTCCAGCCTGGGCGACAGAGCGAGACTCCGTCTCAAAAAAAAAAAAAAAAAAAAAAAAAAAAAAAAAAAAAACTAGCCGGGCGAGGTGGCGGGCGCCTGTAATCCCAGCTACTCGGGAGGCTGAGGCGGGAGAATGGCGTAAACCCGGGAGGCGGAGCTTGCAGTGAGCTGAGATCCGGCCACCGCACTCCAGCCCGGGTGACAGAGCAAGACTCCGTCTCAAAAAAAAAAAAAAAAAAGGACACCAGTCAGACTGGAGTAGGGCTCATCCTAATAGCCTGATTTTAAGTTAATTACCTCTTTTTTTTTTTTTTTTTTTTTTGAGACAGAGTCTCACTCTGTCACCCAGGCTTGAGTGCAGTGGCACGATCTCAGCTCACTGCAACCTCTGTCTCCCAGGTTCAAGTGATTCTCCAGCCTCAGCCTCCCAAGTAGCTGGGTTATAGGCGCGTGCCACCATGCCAAGCTAATTTTTGTATTGTTTAGTAGAGACGGGGTTTCTTCATGTTGGTCAGGCTGGCCTCAAACTCCTGACCTCAGGTGATACACCTGCCTCAGTCCCCCAAAGTGCTGGGATTATAGGTGTGAGCCACCACACCCAGCCTTAATTACCCCTTTAAAGGCCCTGTATGCAAATACAGTCACATTCTGAGCTACTGGGGGTTAGGGCTTCAACATAGGAATTTAGGCAGACACCACTCAGCCCATAACAAGGGCTTTCACTTTTTTTTTTGGTAGAAATGGGGTCTCACTATGTTGCCCAGGCTAGTCTTGAACTCCTGGGTTCAAGTGATTCTCCAGCCTCAGCCTCCAGATTAGCTGGGGCTACAGGTGCACCAGCATGCCCAGCTAATATTTTTACTTTTATTTTTTTTAGACAGAGTTTAACTCTTTTTGCCCAGGCTGGAGTGCGTGATCTCGGCTCACCACAACCTCTGCCTTCCGGGTTCAAGCGATTCTCCTGCCTCAGCCTCCCAAGTAGCTGGGATTACAGGCATGAGCCACCACGCCCGGCTAATTTTGTATTTTTAGTAGAGACGGGGTTTCTCCATGTTGGTCAGGCTGGTCTTGATCTCCCGACCTCAGATGATCCGCTTGCTTCAGCTCCCCAAAGTGCTGGGATTACAGGCGTGAGCCACTGCGCCTGGCCAATATTTTTATTTTTTGTGGAGTCAGGGTCCTACTATGTTTTCCAGGCTGGTCTCGAACTTCCAGGTTTAATGAATCCTCCTGCCCTGGCCTCCCAAAGTACTGTGATTCCAAGCCTCAGCCACAGCACCCTGCTGGCTTTTACTTTTTACTTTATTTCTATGTTGTTAACATTTATTACAATAACCATTACTTTTAAAGGATTTTGTGCACTTCAATCCAAATGTCCCTAAAGCATCTACCTCCTTGCTGGGCCTTCTCTGAAGTCAGAGTAGGGGCAGGTGAAGCCCTCCCTCTGCCGGCTCCAAGGATGAAACTCCCTGGCCCACTAAGGCCGTTCCCCTGGGGAAGGTGGCGTGGGATAAGAACATTCAGTATCTGTTTGGCCCTCTTGAGATCACTGAGGCCTTTCCCAGACAGCTGGCATGGTCTTCAGATCATTCTGCCAAACATCAGGTAGAGGCTGGGCATGGTGGCTCTCACTTGTAATCCCAACACTTTGGGAGGGCGATGTGGGTGGATCACCTGAGGTCAGGAGTTGAGAACAGCCTGGCCAATGTTGCGAAACCTCATTTCTACAAAAATACAAAAGTTAGGCCGGGCGCGGTGGCTCAAGCCTGTAATCCCAGCACTTTGGGAGGCCGAGACGGGTGGATCACGAGGTCAGGAGATCGAGACCATCCTGGCTAACACGATGAAACCCCGTCTCTACTAAAAAATACAAAAAACTAGCCGGGCGATGTGGCGGACGCCTGTAGTCCCAGCTACTCGGGAGGCTGAGGCGGGAGAATGGCGTGAACCCGGGAGGCGGAGCTTGCAGTGAGCTGAGATCCGGCCACTGCACTCCAGCCTGGGCGACAGAGCGAGACTCCGTCTCAAAAAAAAAAAAAAAAAATACAAAAGTTAGCCAGGCGTGGTGGTGGGCACCTGTAATCCCAGCTACTCAGGAGGCTAAGGTAGGAGAATTGCTTGAACATGGGAGGCGGAGGTTGCAGTGGACCAGGATCGCACCACTGCACTCCAGCCTGGCCAACAGAGTGAGACTCCATCTCAAAAAAAAAAAAGGTGGAGGAGCATCTTCTGTTTTCCAGGCTCCTGGTTTATAGCTACAAGCTCTGGACATTTAATACCTTGTAATCCATCCTTCCCTTATATACCTCTCAACATAATGACTATACAATATGGCCAATGAAACGGATAGTAAAATGAAACATAGGCAAGTAATAAAGTGAAATATGAAGACAGTAGTACAACCTGGATGAGGGTGGAGTGCAAAATTGTCATCAGACAGAGAAGACGACAGGAGGACCTGAGAGCTGGAGGGATGGACGCTTATCTAGCCAAATGAGGCAATAAAAAATAGGAAGATGGCAGGGTAAAAATGGGGGAGAACTGCCACTTGAAAGACTCTCAGGAAACAGTGATGCATCAGACTTTATCATTAAGTCCCAGAGGAGAGGAGTGGATCTGGGGATCCCTTTAGATATGGTAGAATTCTCCTGGGTCCTGCTCTGGTCTTAAATCTCAGACCAGTAGCAGGAAAACCCTAACTGTACTGTGGTCCTGCATGTCACTGCAACGTCAGCCCTGCTGTGATAGTGTATCTGCTCCTCTGGATGGCTTTGCCACCTTTGAAAGGTGAGACCATGTGGAGCAGAGCCAAGGGGCCTCAGCTGACAGCCAGCACCAACCATCAGTTATGTGAGTGAGACCACCTTGGACCCCCAACCCCAGATGGGTTGTCAGATGACTACAGCTGCAGGTAAAGGAGTGACCTAGTGACACCAGCAGATGAACCAGCCAGCTTAGCCCAAACTGCTGACTTAGAACTGCTGTTATTTTAAGCCAGTAAATTTTCAGTGACTCATTACAAAGCAGTAGATAACCGTGACAGTCTAAGAGGATTTAAGTTCAGAAACAGTACTGATTTGCCACATTTATAAGTTTATTAGTATATAAGAGTTGCTTGGCTGGGCACAGTGACTCATACCTGTAACCCTAACACCTTGGAAGGCTGAAGCAGGAAGCATGCTTGAGCCCAGGAGTTTGAGACCAGCCTGGGCAACACAGTGAGACCCCATCTCTAAAAAAAAAAAGAAAAATTAACTGGGTGTGGTGACACACACCTATAGTCTTAGCTGCTCAGGAGGCTGAGGGTGGAGGATCGCTTGAGCCCAGGAGGTCAAAGCTGCGGTGAGCCATGATTGCTCCAGACCCTGTAGACGCTGTCCCTGAAAAAAGGAAAGACAAAAAGAGGTGCTTAAATGATAAGAAAAAAAAACAACAACCTTATAAGTCTCTTCTGTTGGGAATTTGAGGTGTTTGAGAGGATCAGCTACTTTAACTCTGTAAAATATAGTTTAAAATCTATTAGAGGATTTAATTACCTAAGTTTGTAATTGGCATTCATTTTTAGAAGAATTTAATCTGTTGAACTTATGAGTTAATTAAATATTTATCAAAGTGAACATAATTGTTCTTTTATAAAAATAATTAGTAGGCTTATACATAGAAAACTAGATTTATGAATTGCTCTTGGATGTTTAAGAAAAACTAGTTTTTAAAATTTATATGTTTAATAAATACAGTATTAATTTAAACACAAGCAGCAGTAGGTAGCTTTTCTTTGAACAAAATCCCCTCTCCAACATTAAAAATCCTCAACTGACAATGCCCTATGCCACAGCCCCAGTGGAAGATTCAGCATTCCACAGATTTCCACACCTCTGCTTCTATGGGTCCCTCTGTCTGGAACGCCCCCAGCACATACACACCTTCCCTACCTGGCAAAATTTTACTTTTTCCAAAAGATCCAGCTCAAATTCTATGAAGATATCCTCCCTCACCAATGTTCAGAATCCTGCTGCCTGCCCAGGACCACTTGTGCATGTGACCCAGGCCTCCAGTAGACCACGGAGACATGTTAGCCGGGACCTTCAGTATCATAGAGCTGAATCCCAGGAAAAAGAAACAGTAGCACTGGTACACAGTGGGTGTCCAGGGTGCTTCAGTAGCCTGGCAGTATAGGACACGGGTTTTGGAGATTTCTGAGCAGGTGAATAACATGATATAAATGTTTTTTTTAAATATATGTTTGTTGGCTGGGCACGGTGGCTCACGCCTGTAATCCCAGCACTTTGGGAGGCTGAGGTGGGTGAATCATCTGAGGTCAGGAGTTCGAGACCAGTGTGACCAATATAGTAAAACCTTCTCTACTAAAAATATAAAAATTAGCAGGGCATGGTGGCACATGCGTGCAATCCCAGATACTTGGGAGGCTGCTCCTTGAACCTGGGGGAAAGAGGTTGCAGTGAGCCGAGATCATGCCACTGCACTCCAGCCTGGGCAACAGAGCCAGACTCCCTCTCTAAATAAATAAATAAATAAATAAGTACATGTTATTTATTTATTTATATTTAGAGACAAAGTCTCACTATGTTGCCCAGGCTGACCTCCAGCTCCTGGCCTCGAGTGATCTTCTTGTTTCAGTTTCCCAAGTAATTGGGACTGCAGGTGTGACCCACTACACCTGCCTTATTTTTTTTTTTTGAGAGGGAGTCTCACTCTGTCACCCAGGCTGGAGTGCAGTGGCACGATCTCAGCTCACTGCAACCTCTGCCTCTCAGGTTCAAGCAATTCTCCTGCCTCAGCCTCCTGAGTAGCTGGGACTACAGATGTGTGCCATCATGCCCAACTAATTTTTTTTGTTTTGTTTTGTAGTTTTAGTAGAGACAGGGTTTCACTTTGTTGGCCAGGCTGGTCTCGAACTCCTGACTTCAGTTGTTCTACCCGCCTCAGCCTCCTAAAGTGCTGGGATTACAGGCGTGAGCCACTGCACCCGGCCTGAGCACCAAGACTTTCTTATGACTGGGGCCCCTGCCTCTACCTCATCATCCTCCCTAGACATTGCCAGGAAGGTTGCACAGGGCAGAATAATGGCTCTCTAAAGATTCCATATCCTAAATCCTAGAGCCTTTAAATATGTTACATTTCATGGAAAAGGGGAATGAAGGTTGCAAATCAGCTAAGTAGAGAAATTGACACCGATTGTCTAGGTGGGTTCCATGTAATCACAAGGGTCCCTGAAGATGGAAGAGAAAGGCAGAAGGAGAGTATCAGAGGGAAATGCCACTACAGAAGAATGCTCAGATGCAACCGCGCTGGCTTTGAACATGGAGGAAGAGGTCTCAAGTCAAGGAATGTGAGTGGTCTCTGGGAATCAGAAAAGGTAATGATATAGGCTCTCTGCTAGGGCTTCCAGAAAGGAACATGGCCCCATGTTCCCCTTGATTTTAGCCCAGTGATACCCACATCATACTTCTGTCCTGAAGAACTTTAAGATACTACATGTGTGTCGGAGCCAGTGAATTTGCGGTAATGGTACAGCAGCAATGGAGAAGTAATATACTGCAACACCCACACGCCACATTTCACCAATCAGTGACATCTGCATAACCACTTTCCAGACCACAGATGGGAACCAAACAGACCTGGACCCAAGTCGGGGCTGGGATCCTGACTGTTCTGACCTTGGGCCAGTCATCTCTCTGCCCGGCAGTGGTGAGAGCTAAGGATATAACAGGCTAATGGAGGTAGTGGGAATGGACATAGAGGGCTTAGCTCAGTATAGCTGGGACTTCGTGCATGTAGGTGTTGGCTGTCCTGGTTGCAGTCAGCAAGGTCCTTCTTTTACTCTGAGTTACTAGAGGGGCCACAACTGGTGAGGTGACCTGGAGCCTGACTCCTACATCCTTGTGGGGAAAAGAAAGAGAGATCAGCCTGTTACTGTGTCTATATAGAAAGAAGTAGACATAAGAGACTCCATATTGTTCTGTATTTGAGATGCTGTTAATCTGTGACCCTACCCCCAACCTTGTCCTTGCAAGAGACATGTGCTGCGGTGACTCAAGGTTTAATGGATTTTGGGCTGTGCAGGATGTGTCTTTGTTAAACAAGTGCCTGAAGGCAGCTTGCTGGTTAAAGTCATCACCATTCTCTTAATTTCAACTACCCAGGGACATGTACACGTGTCGCAGGGACCTCTGCCTAGGAAAGCTAGGTATTGTCCAAGGTTTCTCCCCATGTGATAGGCTGAAACAATGCTGCTAAAAGGTTTATGGAGATGTTTGCATATGCATCTCAAGGCACAGCATTTTCCTTTAAACTTATTCATGTCACAGAGATTTTTGTTCATATGTCTTACTGCCGATTTCCTCCCTACAATGATCCTATTGTCCTGCCACTCCCTTATCTTTAAGATGGTAAAGATGATTGTCAATAAATACTAAGGGAACGCAGAGACCAGTGCGGCATGGGTCCTCTGTAAGCTGAGCGCGGTCCCCTGGGCCCACTTTTTCTTTCTCTATACTTTGTCTCTGTGTCTCATTTCTTTTCTCAAGTCTTTCATTCCACCTAATGAGAAACACCCACAGGTGTGGAGGGGCAGGCCACCCCTTCACATCCTGAACCATGTCTTGCCAATGTTTTCAGGAGAGGGTGCAGGCCTTGCTGGTGGTCCTGGAATGCTGGGGGCTGTGGGCTCTTCCTTCCTGGCCTCTGGCCTCCCCTTTGCCCTCACTCCCAGGACTGATGACTGCCTACCCAGGTGCTGGCAAGTCTATGCTGATCCTGTCTTGGGTGGATTTAATGTCTGAAGTCCAAGGCTGAGCCCATGTTACCATCCCAGTGGTTCCATCTGCATCCATGGCAGGTCAGGGATCCTCCTACGGCCATCCAGGGTTATTGCCACACTCAGAGCCAGAGGCCTGGAGCACAGGAGCAGGTTTGCAACCAGCCAGACTCTCTTATTCCTAGCTGACAGCTCAAGAAGCTTGAGTCTCAAGAGGCTAGGGTACCCCAGGGTAGCAACACTAGTACTAGAACCTTCTCCGAAACCCTGGCTCGTTCCTCCCTGGTATTAAAACATATTCATTATTATTATTACTTTTGAGATAGGGTCTCACTGTGTTGTCCAGGCTGTAGTGCAGTGGTGCCATCATAGCTCTCTGCAGCCTTGAACCCTTGGGCTCAAGTGTTTGCCTGCCACAGCCTCCAGAGTAGCTGGGACTAGAGGTGAGTGTCTACAACCATACCAGGGTAATTTTTGTGTGTGGGGGTGGGTAGAGATGAGGGGGTCTCACTGTATTGCCCAGGCTGGTCTTGAACTCCTGGCCTCTGATAATCCTCTTGCCTCAGCCTCCCAAAGTGCTGGGATTACAGGTGTGAGGCACCTATTCATTATTATTAGATTCATTATATTATTATAATAGCCCAGGCTGTATCCATTATATTTATCATAAAGTAATATTAATAGTACATAAAAATATATAAAAGTACTTAAAAATCCATCCTCATGTTTTTTTTTTTTTTTTTGAGACAGAGTCTCATTCTGTCACCCAGGCTGGAGTGCAATGGTGCTATCTTGGCTCACCACAACCTCCACCTTCCGAGTTCAGGTGATTCTTCTGCCTTAGCCTCCCGAGTAGCTGGAATTACAGGCATGCACCACCACGCCTGGATAATTTTTGTATTTTTAGTAGAGATGGCGTTTCGCCATGTTGGCCAGGCTGTCCTTGAACTCCTGACCTCGTGATCCACCCGCCTCAGCCTCCCCAAAGTGCTGGGATTACAGGCATGAGCCACCGCGCCCAGCCAGTTTTTGTAAAAAGAAAACATCACCCCAATCCTTCCAGCCTTGAACGCCACTTGAAACCCAAGTTTCCTGCCTCCAAATTCCACTATTTCCACCCAGCTGTCCTAGATTCTGCTCCAGCTGAGCCTTGGCCCCGGGGCTGTTAGGAGGCAGAGGCTCCGGGGAGAAGTCCCCAAACGGGATTTACCCGTTCGTCTCAACTGTCCCTAGGAGGGCGGGCTGGGGTGTGGAGGCGGTGCCCTGCTGACCCTTGGGGAGATAAGCCCGGGTCGCCCAGGCTGCAAAACGCTCGGCACCGCGGAAGCCGCGCCAGGCTCTCCCAGCTCGGTATGCAGCGGCCGGAGCGCCTGCTTCCCTGCGGAGCAGAGCGGCAGAGGGGCCCGGGGCTGCGTGGAAGGTCCGGGGGCTTCAGCCCGTGCGGGGAAAGCCGAGGCGCAGCCAACCAGAAAGCTAGAGGCGGCCGAGGCCACGCGGAGTGAAAGCACCTGGCGGCCACTGGAGAAGTGGGAGGGGCTCGGGCGTGGCTCCACCCACGACACTGAGAGCCCGGGCGGGCGCGCACGTGTGTATACGGGTGCGTGGGCCCATCCGGCGGCCCGGACTACAAGTTCCAGGGTGCCCAGCGGCGCTCCCGGGTTTTCTGGCTGCGCCGCCCGCTGCCTCCGAGCAGGTCGCCGCTGGCTGGCAGTCGCCACCCGGTCCCAGAGTAAATAAGGGAGAGACACTCCCGAGCGCCGTAAATAGAGTCCAAGTGGGCGGAGAGCCGTCCCGCGCCGCCCGCTCATGTCTCTTCAGAGCCGACTGTCCGGCCGCCTGGTACAGCTGCGCGCGGCGGGGCAGCGGCTGGTCCCCCCGCGCCCCCGGCCCGGCCACTTGGCGGGTGCCGCGCGGACCCGCAGCAGCACGTGCTGTCCCCCAGCGTTCCTGGGCGTGTTCGGCCGCAGCGCCCGGACCTCGGCGGGAGTTGGGGCGTGGGGGGCGGCGGCGGTGGGGCGGACAGCCGGGGTGCGCACTTGGGCCCCCCTGGCCATGGCGGCGAAGGTGGACCTGAGCACCTCCACCGACTGGAAGGAGGCGAAATGTAAGTGTAAGCACGAGGGGGCGCGAGGGAGAGGGCGGCCTCACGTGGGGCTTCCCAGCTGGGCAGCCCCCATCAAGCGAGCAGCCCCTTCCACCCGAGAGACCTGGGGAAGTTGAGGCCTCATCTGCCCTGGAACGGACCCCTCCTCCCCATTCACAGCCACCCCCGCCCCCTGTGTGTTCCCAGCCCCACAGAACAATTCACTCCAGACCAGGTCCAAGTGTCCATGCAGGGGGCAGCGTGAGGAAGGCGACCTTCCTTACCCCACTGGAATGGGTCACAGGGCACCCCAGGGATTGTGCGGGACCTACCACCTTCCTCCCCTGTGCAGGAGGAAAACTGAGGCCGAGTGCTGCAGCTGGTTTCCCCCAAGGTCACTCAGGGAGCTGGTGGCAAAGTGGAGGTTATGATCCCGGACTCTCCAAACTTTGCACAGTGTGGTTCTCAAGTGCTCGGGAATGAGCTGAGGGAACAGCTCCGGGGCTGGCGTCCCACCTGGTGGGGCATGTAACCCCACAGAGTGACCTCCCTGGGCTGGCCTGTCCTGCCTCCACCCCACCCCAAGCCCGCACTCTGATGCCTTTCTGGGCACGTGGTATGGTGCCCTTTTCCCCTTCTCGCTGGCCTCTGGCCACTTGTTAGCAGTTTGTTCATGCCAGGAACAGAGGTTAGAGGAGCAGGTCAGGGCGGGGGTGGGGTCTTGTGCTTGTGACAACTGATGACACCCCCCAAGAATCACACCACTTCCTCTTGCTCCTGGAGTGGGCATGAGTCCGGGGGCCTGGGAAGGGAGAGAACCCAAGCTGCTGCTACTGAGCCCCAAATAGCTCTGCTGGGCACCCAGCTGTCCCTGCCTTTCAGGGTCTGCCTCCTGGGATCCTGTTGATTCTTCCCAGCTGGATCCCCTTTCAAAAGTGCAGGGAAGTGGCTCATTGACTGGGCCTCTATCCTGGAGTAGCTATGGCCTCTGGGCTGGGCGGGCAGGATGGAGGGTCCTGCAGTGTTAGGGATGAAGAGAAGATGGCTTTCTTGGGACCAGAAGTGGAAGTCAAAATGATTTCCTCCTGACATGAATTGCGTCGCCTGGGCCAGGATCTAAAAGTGATGGCAGAAAGCACCGACTTTAGTCTGTGAGCCGATGGAGAACTTGTCAGGCACTTGGCCCTTGCCCCAGAACAGCAGGAGGAGTTGGGGGCTGGCAGAGACCCCTGGAGGGGGAGCCACTGTCCCCACAGAGAGCCTGCTCCCCTGAGCACTCTCTCAGAGAAGAACAACTCAGGAGGTTGGCAAAGAGCTAGGAAGACAAGGCGCCCAGGCACCTGCTTGAGGGCTGCCGCTCTTTCCAGGATCCAGCCCCCACAACCCTACTCCTTGGTGCCAGGAAAGTAGCCAGACCTCGTGATCGGGCCGGGGTTCCTGGGCTGCTGTGCTGTCGCTGGGGTCTCTCTCTTTGCTTCCAGCTGGGATTTCCAATCATGCAGCAAACTTTTATTGAATGCCCTCTAGGTGGCCAGGCTGGGGACTCAGACATGTGTCAGATAGGCAAGGGCCCTGCCCTCATGGAGCTTGTAATCTGGTGTGAAGATTACAAAGCATCTATTGTAAAGAATGTGTTCTAGCAGCTGAGACAAGGCCTGGTAACCTCAGTGCTGTGAAGACACCATAGCAGATGGGGCTGCCTGAGCTGGGAAGATCAGAGGAGGCATCTCAGGGGTGGTGGCCTGAGAAGAGGCATCCAGCTGGGGAATGATATTCCAGACCCGTTATTGAGTGACAGTGGGCCAGGCCCAAGGAGTGGGGCTGGTCTGGGGCTCTGCCTGCTACTGAAGCCACAGTTAGAGGGATGCTTTTGGGGGTGAGACGTGGAGATCCCCCAATAGTTATCTATTGCTGTATAACAAAATAACCCGAACCTTAGTGACTTAAAACAGCAAACCTGCATTCTCTCCGTCTCTGAGGGTCAGGAAACGGAGAGACGCTTAGCTGGGTCGTTCTAGCTCAGAGTCTCCCTCCCCTGAGGCCGGGTGGGACTTGGTTAGGGTCGGAGGATTCACTTTGGGGCCTGTCCACGGGGCTGCTTGAGTGTCTTACGGGATAGATGTCCTAAGCCTTTTCCCCCAGAGCATGTGCTCCACGAGAGGGATCGTGAGGAGACCCCGATGGAGCCACAGTGCTTTCTTTGTGACCTCGTCTTCAAAGTCTCTCCCGCTTTATTCTAGGGGTTCGAATCGAGTCAGGGAGTCTGGCCATACTCTGGGAGAGGGGAATTAGGCTCTAACTCTTGAAAGAAAGAATCTTAAATAATTTGCAGGTGTGTTTTTATTTTCTTAAAAAAATTTTTTTTGAGACAGAGTTTCGCTCTTTTTGCCCAGGCTGGAGTACAGTGGTGTGATGTCACTGCAACCTCCACCTCCTGGGTTCAAGTGAGTCTCCTGCCTCAGCCTCCTGAGTAGCTGGGATCACAGGCACCCGCCAGCATACCTAGCTAATTTCTGTTGTTGTTGTTGTTTTGTTTGTTTGTTTTGAGATGAAGACTCGTTCTGTTGCCCAGATTGGAGTGCAGTGGTGTGATCTCGGCTCGCTGCAACCTCCACCTCCGGGGTTCAAGCGATTCTGCTGCCTCAGCCTCCCCAGTAGCTGGGATTACAGGCGTGTGCCATCATGCTTGGCTAATTTTTTTGTATTTTTAGTAGAGATGGGATTTCACTGTGTTAGCCAGGATGGTCTCAATCTGTGGACCTCATGATCTGCTCGCTTCACCTCTCAAAGTGCTGGGGTTACAGGCGTGAGCCATTGCACCTGGCCAATTTTCTTAAATTTCTTTTAAAATTTTTTTTTTTGAGATGAAGTCTCCCTCTGTCGCCCAGGCTGGAGTGCAATGGTGCGTTCTCGGCTCACTGCAAGCTCCGCCTCCCGGGTTCACACCGTTCTCCTGCCTCAGCCTCCCGAGTAGCTGGGACTACAGGTGCCCACCACCACACCCAGCTAATTTTTTGTATTTTTTAGTAGAGATGGGGTTTCACCGTGTTAGCCAGGATGGTCTCGATCTCCTGACCTTGTGATCCGCCTGCCTCGGCATCCGCCTGCCTCGGCCTCCCAAAGTGTTGGGATTACAGGTGTGAGCCACTGTGCCCGGCCAAAATTTTTTTAATTCATTTAATTTTTTTTTTGAGACAGGGTCTCACTCTGTTGCTCAGGCTGAAGTGCAATGGTGTAATCATAGCTCACTGCACTCTTAAACTCCTGGGCTCAGTGATCCTTCTGCCTCAGCCACCTGAGTAGTTGGAACTATAGGCGCACATCACCATGTACAACTAATTTTTTTTCTTTTGAGACAAGGTCTGTTGCCCAGGCTGGAGTGAAGTTGTGAGATCTCAGCTCACTGCATCCTCAACCTCCTGGGCTCAAGCGATCCTCCCACCTCAGTCTCCCGAGTAGCTGGAACTACAGGCATATGCCACCACGCCCGGCTAATTTTTTGTATTTCTTTGTAGAGACAGAGTTTTGACATGTTGCCCAGGCTGGTCTCAAACTCCTAAGCTCAAGCAGTTTACCCACCTTAGCCTCCCAAAGTGCTGAGATTACAGGTGTGAGCCACCGGCAGCTAATGTTTTAAAAACTTTATTATAGAGACTGGGTCTCACCATGTTGCCCAGGCTGGTCTTGAACTCCTGGCCTCAAGTCATCCGCCCACCTCAGCCTCCCAAAATGCTGGGATTACAGGTGTGAGCCACTGTGCCCGGACAAGTGTATTTTTTAAGCCATCACATTATGGGAGATCTGGGAGGCTGCCTCAGCTGGACTCTGCCTCTGATTAGGGTCTGAGCGGTGGCCCTTGAAGACCCCTACACTTTTCTTTTTTTTTTTTTTTTTTTTTTGAGACGGAGTCTCGCTCTGTCGCCCAGGCTGGAGTGCAGTGGCTGGATCTCAGCTCACTGCAAGCTCCGCCTCCCGGGTTTACGCCATTCTCCTGCCTCAGCCTCCCGGACCCCTACACTTTTCATGGTTACATTCTAATCACACTTTCAGCCAAGTTACATTTGACAGCCAAGTGCCGCACGTGTGGAGATCTTCAGTGCACAGCATATGCAACTGTGCAGCCACTACATGGGTCAAAAGGTAGAGCATTGCCGTCACCCCAGAAGTCGCCTCTTTTCACTTGGTACCGTCTGGAGCTAATCACTCTTGTGATATCTGTTCATTTTGTCTCTTCTTGAAGTCCAGCCCCTTTTACTCAATATCCGGCTAGTTCGTCCATGTTATTGGATGTGGCAATGGTTCGCTCTTTTTTATTGCTGTATAGTGTTCCAGCATATGAAGGTACCACAGCTTGTTTCCCGCTGTTCTGTTGTTTTGTTTGGTTTTGTTTTTTTGAGATGTAGTCTTGCTCTGTCGCCCAGGCTGGAGTGTAGTGGCGTGATCCCAGCTCACTGCAACCCCTCCACTTCCTGGATTCAAGCGATTCTCCTGCCATGTTGTCCAGGTTGGTCTCAAAATCCTGACCTCAGGTGATCTACCTGCCTCGGCCTCCCAAAGTGCTGAGATTACAACCATGAGCCACCATACCCGGCCCCCACTCTTTTGTTGATAGGCATTTGGATTTCTTGTGAATAAAGCTGCGCTATACTTTTTTTTTTTTGAGACAAGATCTCATTCTGTTGCCCAGGCTGAAGTGCAGTGGTGCAATCACAGCTCACTGCAGCTTCCAACTCCTGGGCTCAAACCATCCTCCCACCTCAGCCTCCTGAGTAGCTGGGACTATAGGCATGTTCTACCACGCCTGGCTAATGTTTTTAAAAATGTTTTGCAGAGACAGGGTCTCATTGTTATCCCAGGCTGGTCTTGAACTCCTGGGCTCAAGTGATCCTCCCACCTCTGCCTGCAAATGTGCTAAGCGCTGAGATTACAGACGTGTGCCGCTGTGCCTAGCTTCCTGAATATTCTCTCCATGTCTTTGATGGACATGTGCTCTCATTTCAGGGCTGTAGCTAGATAGGCCTCCAAATACTTGTCTGCCTGAGAGGATCCTCTCTCAAAGCCTGGCACACAGTAACCAAACTCACAAGAGACTGACGTATAGGTCAGAAGGCATAATGTGCAGTTCGTGGTGGGGAAATATAATGCAGTGTGTCTGATAACTCAGGTGTGCCTGGGCAGAACCTCCTGTCCCTATGGGAAAACCTCATGGAAGCCAAATTGTAATCTTAGGATTGCTCAGAGCATGCATTCTCATCCAGGGCTGGTTGAGTGATTTTGGAAGCCTTGCCCTGGGCAAGGTAGGGAAGCTTCCCTGCTTGAGAAGGGTCAGTCCCCCGACAAGGATCCCCTTTCCCGGGCGTTTGCTCAGTATTTCCATCTATATGCAGTGCTGAGTGCCTGCTCTGGACCCATGTAAGGATGCCCAACCTGCGGCCCAGCTTGTCCTCCAAGCTGATGACCAAATTCAACTTCCCCCTGGACACTGCTTTTCTTTACCTCGACGCTGATGCTTATTTCCATGGGCCCGTTCTCCCTCCAGGTATGTACATACCTTCAGGCTGGATCTTCCTGGCTGGGAGACTTTCAGTCTTTTGGGGAGACTTCAGCAGTGTCTGATTTTACTAGCCAGAGGTTACCTTTTCTAATCTATTTTTATTTATATATATTTTTTTTTTTTTTTTTTTTGAGACCGAGTTTCGCTCTTGTCGCCCAGGCTGGAGTACAGTGGCGCGATCTTGGCTCACCGCAACCTCCGCCTCCCAGCTTCAGGCAATTCTCTTGCCTCAGCCTCCCAAGTAGCTGGGATTACAGGCATGCGCCACCATGCCTGGCTAATTTTGTATTTTTGGGAGAGACGGGGTTTCTCCATATTGGTCAGGTTGGTCTTGAACTCCTGATCTCAGGTGAACCTCGCCCGCCTCGGCCTCCCAAAGTGCTGGGATTACAGGAGTGAGCCACTGTTCCTGGCCTGTTTATTTATTTATTTGAGATGGTCTCACTTTGTTGCCCAGGCTGGAGTGCAGTGATGATATCTTGGCTCACTGCAGCCTCTGCCACCCAGACTCCAGCAATCCTCCCACCTCAGCCTCCCAAGTAGCTGGGATTACAGGTATGTGCCACCACACCCAGCTAATTCTTGTATTATTATTATTTTTTTCTGAGACGGGAGTCTCTCTCTGTCACCTAGGCTGGAGTACAGTGGTGCGATCTCGGCTCACTGCAACCTCCGCCTCCCGGGTTCAAGCGATTCTCCCACCTCAGCCTTCTGAGTAGCTGGGATTATAGGCCTGTGCCACCACACCGGCTAATTTTTGTATTTTTAGTAGAGAAGGGTTTCACCATGTTGGTCAGGCTGGTCTCGAACTCCTGACCTCTTGATCCGCCTTCCTCAGCCTCCCAAAGTGCTGGGATTACAGGCGTGAGTCACCGCACCCGGCCTAATTTTTCTATTTTTTGTAGAGACGGGGTTTTGTCATGTTGGCGAGGCTGGTCTTGAACTCATGAACTCAAGCAATCCACCCACCTCAGCCTCCCAAAGTGCTGGGATTACAGGCATGAGTCACTGCGCCCGCCCTACTTTCTCTAATTTGATACCCTCAGTTTTGAGGCACTTCGTTATCCCCCCGGGAGTGCCTTTTCATCAGAAGATCGTGGAAACACCCTCCCTGTAAAGGCAGTTGAGCATGAGGGACTTAAGTTTAGGCCCTTGTCGGTATCTGGTGCTGTGTCATCACAGGAGGGGCCTGGCTTTGGCTCCTTGTTCCAACAACCCTTGCAGGCAGAGCTGTGAGCCACAAAGAGCAGGGACATTGTTGTCGTCAGACCTGGGGACGTGCTGCTGCTTCCTCACTCTCCAAGCCTCAGTTTCCTCATCTATAAAATGGGACCAGTGGCACCTGCTTGGAGGTTGTGCTGAGATCACATTAGAAACCACTTTGGGCCAGGCGTGGTGGTTCGCACCTGTAATCCCAGCACTTGAGGGGCCAAGGTGGGAGGATTGCTAGAGCCCAGGAGTTTGAGACCAGCCTGGGCAATATATCAAGACCTTGTCTCTCCTAAAAATAAAATAAAGAAAAGGAAAGAAACCATTTTATATACCATGGCCCAGAATGGGTCCCAGTGGCCCCCCTTCCTTGTCACCCCTTAGACCGTCAGACCTGTCTCCTTCTCTGCTCTGTGCTGGCCATGGTGACACCGGGCTCTTGTAGGCTTGTCTCATGTGCTGGGGCCCTGAGCCTGCACAGCCTAAGCCATCCTCTCCTTGGTGACTCAAGGTAGGGCTGCTACACTCCAGCCTCACACCACACTGTGCAGAAGCCGGGGCTAATTTCAGCCCCTGTGGGATTTCATCCAGAGTGGAGGGCTTATCTGATTTGAATGCAGCACTGGCAAATTTTCCAGGTACCCCTGGGAGTCGGGGGACTTCTCCCACCTATCTCCTGGGGACGCAGCCTTGCCAGTGCCCTGGTGTGGGTGGAGACAAGGGGGCAGGGGAGAGGAGAGAGGCTCCAAGGTGCCGCGTGCTCTGTCTCCCTTTGCTCGAGCTGTGGGCTTTGACAAGACCCTGTTCTTGCAGGCCGGTGAGCACAGGTGATTAATGCCCCTGCCACCGAGTCTAAATGCTGCCGCGTCCTGGGAACCCAGCCGGTATCAGCCCTGCCCACCTGGCATTCTCTCTGAGTGGAGCTCCGCCTTGGTGCCCCAGCCTGCCCTCACCTCTCTGAACACCATCTTGCAAAGTGCCATAAAGACACTTCTTAAAACACATCATTGAATTCCCGTTGGCCTGCTGCACTTTATGGTTCTGGCAGAGCCTGCTTCCCCCTGCTCAGCTTTCGTGCCTGGGAGCCGCTGGAAGCTTCGTCCGGGGTCACGCCTCTCCATCAAAATTTACTGCGGACATCTTTTTACAACACCTGTCTCACTGAGCTGTGAAATACTCTCGCCTCTTCAAAAATGAAAGAAAATGAAAATGCATGTTTTACATCTTTTATAAAAAATAAAATAAAACTCACTTGTGCTTTAAGTCTGCATTTGTCCTTCTTACAGGAGGAAGTGGGAAATGGTAGAAATTCATGGGCAAGGCCGGGCGCGGTGGCTCACGCCTGTAATCCCAGCACTTTCGGAGGCTGAAGCGGGTGGATCATCTGAGGTCAGGAGTTCAAGACCCAGCCTGGGCAACATGGTGAAACCCCATCTCTACTAAATATACAAAAAATTAGCTGGGCGTGGTGGTGCATGCCTGTAATCCTAGCTACTCAGGAGGTTGAGGCATGAGAATCGCTTGAACCCAGGAGGCGGAGGTTGCAGTGAGCCGAGATCACACGACTGCACTCCAGCCTGGGTGAGAGAGTGAGACTCTGTCTCAAAAAAATAAAAACACAGAAATGCGTGGGGCATGTTCCTGGCTTAAGGCCCCTGTTTCTTCTCCGGGGGAATGAAGAGGGGTCTGGTGGGCGAGGACTGCCGACAGAGGACATGGAGGTGAGACGCCGAATGGGCGCGGTTGGCCTTTTCTTTCCCCATAAATCAGAAACCAGTGCGGTGTGTGGCTCTTTGGGGATCAGCCAGGCCACAGCCTTGTTCTGGTGGTGAGGACAGACTTGCGTCTGGCATGCTGGCCTTCTGAGGTATGCACTCGGGCTCCATAGACTAGAAGGGACAGGCTGACAGATGTCCTCAAGGTCAGCACCCAGCCGGCTGGTGGCAGAGCCAGCATGCTGTCTCTGGGAAGTGGAGCTATCCTGTGGGCTTTGCTGGAGAGAAGGGGCTGTGTGGGCTGTGGGTCACTCAGACCAGGCCACCAGGCTTAGGGAGGACAGTGTGGGAGGAAGCCCAGGTTTCTCTCACTTGTGTGTGACTGGGGGCAGGTCACTGAGCCTCTTCTCTAGAATATGGTGGTGGCATCTGCCAGATGATATCTGCTAGGGCACCTGAGGTGTCTCTGGTCACCCTGATCTAGTACCATGGGATGCCTAGGGCCTGCCCAACCAGAGACACTTCAGCAAGGCCTCTGGGGTCCATCTGGGTCCTAGCCCACCAGTCCCGCCAGCATCACAGTGGGTACCTGACTTTCTGGCCACAGGTCCAGCCGTCTGGGAGTGCCCACACAGTGGCATGCCAAGCCTCGCAGTGGGGAGGTCACAGTTATGCAAAGTGACAAATATGGGCACTCAAATTATTTATTTAGAGACAAGGTCTCACTCTGTTGCCCAGTCTGGAGTGCAGTGGCACAATCACAGCTCACTGCAGCCTTGACCTCCCAGACTGAAGCGATCCTCCTGCCTCAGCCTCCCGGGCAGTTGGGACCACAGACGCACATCCACCACGCTCAGCTGATTTTTTTTTTTTTTTTTTTTTTTTTTTGAGATGGAGTTTTGCTCTTGTTGCCCAGGCTGGAATGCAATGGTGTGATCTCGGCTTACCGCAACCTCTGCCTCCCAGGTTCAAGCGATTCTCCTGCCTCAGCCTCCTGAGTAGCTGGGATTACAGGCATGTGCCACCATGCCCGGCTAATTTTGTATTTTTAGTAGAGACGGGGTTTCACCATGTTGACCAGGCTGGTCTCAAACTCCTGACATCAGGTGATCCGCCTGCCTTGGCCTCCCAAAGTGCTGGGATTACAGGTGTGAGCCACCATGCCAGGCCACTCGGCTGATTTTTTTGTATTTTTTGGTAGAGATGGGGTTTCTCTATGTTGTCCAGGCTGGTCTCGAACTCCTGGGCTCAAGCGATTGGCCTGCCTTGGCCTCCCCAAGTGCTGGGGACCCAAATACTTAGGAAAGGTCCTCTGGCTGCTGTGTTCCCAAGTTGGAAAAAAAAGTTCTCCCCAATTTTGTCCTGTTTGCTTTGTTCTCTTCGGGCCTTATTTTGCCGCCAGGAAGGAGTGAGTGTGTCTGGTGTATAGACTGCACTTCGCAGTTCACAGCCACCTTCTCCTTTGACCCTCCCAGCAAGCCTGGGTGTTAGCAAGGGAAGGTCTGTCTTGTCCCTATTCTAGAGATGGGAAAACCGAGGCTCCAAACTGAGCATGGTGTTGGGAGGTCATGAGCCCAAACCTGGCGGGACCTGTAACAGAAGAAAAAGCGCAGCCTGGGTCTAGGCCGGCTGCCACCAGCATCTGTCACAGCTCTTGCAGGCAGGCTCTGTGGGGGTCAGAGGCTCAGAAGAGAGTGGAGGGACAGCTCCGGAGGTTGCTCGCTTAAAGAGGGTTTTGAATCTGTGCAACTGATTAGAAGACCTAGGGAGGAAAGCAGCAAGGACACTTCCTGTCCACAGGGAAGGCAGGAGGGGCGGCGGCATGGGGTGTGGTGACCTTGACCTTGTTGGGGGGAGGGACTAGACTGGGTGGACTGAAGGGAGCCTGGGAGGGAGGAAGTGGAGACAGCAGAGGAGGGGGCAGCTGCAGGGGTGTGGAATGCGGGCGTTGAGGGTGGGGATGGGGATTGTTTGAGGGCAGGCAGGACGGCCTGGTGGAGGGGTACCTGCAGCAGTGAGTCCTCTGGGAGGTGGGCCTGGCAGGTGGCAGCACTGACAGGAGGGACCTTCATGCCCAGTGACCTGAAGGAGGGAGGACAAGGTGCGGGCAGGTGGTGGAGGTGCCCGGCTCAGTGGGGGAGGACAGCAGCTGGAGGAAGAGTGGGGGCAGCTGGGGAGAAGGAGGAAGGGGGAGTTCACTGCCAAAGCAGCAGCTGCGTGGCCAGGCTGACAGAGCCCCCATGGGGGAGGTGAAAAATTTAGAGGCAGCCTCTGCTTGGTGGTGGGATTTCCTCCAGTGATTTACAGCCCCTGGGACCAACCAGAGAAATTGGGATCACTTCCTCCCTGAAGCTTTCCTGGCCTCCCCTCTTCTCGGTCAGGCTCCAGGACCTCACCTTGGTGAAGGTGAGGATGCTTGATAAATATTTATTAACTGACTTATTGGCATTCAAGCTGCCGATGAGAGGTGCAGAGCCCGGATGGAGTGGCCTCTCCTCCCTGGCCTGTTCTTTGCCCTCGGTAGGTGGTACTGGCTTCCAGCAGCTCAGCCCTTTGCCACGTGCCAGGCTAGCCCAGGCCACTTCCTATGAAATGCAGGAGGTAGCTTCCCACAGCCTCATTATACAGAAGAGGCCAGCAGAGGCTTGGGAATGCTCCTTGCAGATACCAGCATCCCCTACCCCCACACAAAGAAAGGAGTCTTCAGATGGGAGCCCCTGGCCTGTTCCTCAGGTCCTGCTGGGGCCATGTGCCCAGTAGGGAGACTGGCCTCTTGAAAAGGGGGGGCAGGGAATGGGCTGTGAGAAGCAAGGGGCACTAGTGATGGAGGGACCAGCAGAGGTACCCTTGGCCCCTTAGAAAGAACACACATGGTGGCCGGGTGCAGGGGCTCATGCCTGTAATCCCAGCACTTTGGGAGGCTAAGGTGAGCAGATCACGAGGTCAGGAGATCGAGACCATCCTGGCTAACATGGTGAAACCCTGTCTCTACTAAAAATGCAAAAAATTAGCCGGGTGTGGTGGTGGGCGCCTGTAGTCCCAGCTACTTGGGAGGCTGAGGCAGGAGAATGGCGTGAACCCAGGAGGTGGAGCTTGCAGTGAGATCGCGCCACTGCACTCCAGCCTGGGCGACTGAGCAAGACTCTGTCTCAAAAAAAGAAAAAAGAAAAAAGAAAAAAACCATCTCTACTAAAAATGCAAAAAATTAGCCGGATGTGGTGGCAGGCGCCTGTAGTCCCAGCTACTTGGGAGGCTGAGGCAGGAGAATCTTGGGAGGGGAGGTTGCAGTGAGCCGAGATCACGCCCTGGACTCTAGCCTGGGCGACAGAGTGAGACTCCGTCTCAAAAAAAAAAAAAAAAAAAAAAAGAAGAAGAAGGCACATGGTACACTCATGGGAAGTATCTGGTGAAAGCATTTTTTTTTTTTTTTTGGCAGAGTCTTGCTATGTTGTCTAGGCTGGAATACAGTGGCATGATCTCGGTTCATTGCAACCTCAGCCTCCCGGGTTCAAGCGATTCTCCTGCCTCTGCCTCCCAAGTAGCTGTTATTACAGGTGCCCACAACCACGCCCAGCTAAATTTTGTAATTTTAGTAGAGACGGGGTTTCACTCTGTTGGCCAGGCTGGTCTTGAACTCCTGACCTCAGGTGATCTGCCCACCTTAGCCTCCCAAAGTGCTGGGATTACAGGCATGAGCCACTGTGCCTGGCCATGTGAAAGCATTTTCAATCTGGTTATAGCGCTCCTGGGATGAAGTCAGTTCCCTACCTCTGTCACCCCACAAACAATTTTATTCTCTTACGACCTTTACATGCTGTTCCTGCTGCCAAACACCCTTTCCGGCCCTGGCTACTTCTCACGCCTCTTCCGAGTCTCCCTTAAGCCTCCCCCGCCGCCCTGCCTGGTCAGGGTTCCAGGGAACTCCTCTGCCAGCCCCGAGTGGCTCATAGCGCATCTCAGAATTGGAATTGCTCGACTAAAGTGCCTGGACCAACTTCTGTCTCCCTGGCTGGGTTGTAGATTCATGAGGGCCAGGGCCAGGTCAGCCCGCTCAATGCATCTCTGGCACTGAATGCAGGACCTACTTGTGCCCAAGCATGTTTATGGAAGAGGGGGCAGAAGTGGCTGCCAGGAAAGGTGGCTCTGGCTTGAGCAGCAGTTGAGGCTGACCAGGGGTGGGCGTAACCTTTTGTGATGACCCCAGCTTTGCATCCAGCAGGGACTCTGGACTGGGCCCCTTGCATAAGTTCTGTCATCTAATGCTCTCAGCATCCTTGGGCTGTTATCACCACTACCAGCAGCTGTCAGATGAGATGGAGGCCTAGATGGTGAAGTGACTCTGGCAGAGAAGACACCCTGCTGTGTGAGGGTGGCCTCCCAATCTCCCTAAGCATTTGTGGAGGGACCTATCTGTCCCCCTCACCATCATGTGCATAGAAGCTTCCAGGCTGCAATCCTTCCTTTCTCACCACCTCCTCTAATTGCTTTCCCACCTCTACATAATTCTTGATGCTTTTTGGGTTTCTCAATTGTAGCCTTTGCTCTTTGCCGTGGGGGCTGCCCCATACTGGGAGCCTGTGGTCCAGGGAGGCAGGCAGGGCTGAGAGCCTGGGTGTGCTGGCGGCCTCAGGCCAGCAGGGGGAGCCCGCGAGCTGCGAGCCTGGCCCGGCGCGGTCGGGGCAGGCCTTTCTGAGATGGGTTCCAGGTTTCTGTGCCTGGTGCCACCCCCAAGGGAAGGCGGAGCCCATGGGACAGTGCCCAGGCAAGGGGGATTTGGCCAGGGTAGACCCAGAGTCTGTGAGCGGGTGGGGGGTGCCTGGCTTCTCTCTCAAGTCCCTGCTGTGTGAGGGTGGCCTCCCACCGTTCCTGAGCCTCGGTTTCCTCATCTGTAAAATGGGGGTGATTCCAGCCCCATTGGTCATGCTGGGAGCCCTCAGCTGCTGCTGGGGGGATGTTGGGGACAGGTGCCAGGTCCGCTTGGTCCTGCAGCTCCTGGAGGAGGACAGCTGTCCCGCTGCCTGCATGCAGTGACAGTGAGGGCAGAACTGACTGGCGGTGGGACTGACAGATAATGTCACCAGCTGAGTGCTGCCAACCAGCTTGGCCTTAGTGTATGGGAGGAAGCTCGGAGCTGTTCCTCAGGGGACGTCTTCACCCCTGTTCTAATCAGGGAGAAATGGGGGACCCAAAGAGATGTGGACTCTGCTGGAAAGTGGCAGAGCTGAATTCTGAACCCAGGTCTTCGATGCCTGAGCCGGTCCCTCAGCCTCCCCAGACCTCAGTTTCCCTCCCTGAACAAAGAGAGCAGGACAAGATATTCTAGGCGCCTCTGAGGCTGCCCCAGCATGCCCGCCCTGTGTGCCCAGGGAAGGATGGACAGGAAGGGCTGGTTTGCATTCTTGGACGAGGCAAGAGGGGAGATGTGGGGGTGTGAGCACCTGGCCAGCTCCTCTGCCCCCACCCTGACGCTCCTTCCTGCCTCTGCAGCCTTTCTGAAGGGCCTGAGTGACAAGCAGCGGGAGGAACATTACTTCTGCAAGGACTTTGTCAGGCTGAAGAAGATCCCGACGTGGAAGGAGATGGCAAAAGGTAGGCCCTGCTCGGGGGAGGCCCTGGTGGGCAGGCTCCAGATCTGTGGCTTGGGAGAATCGTGCAGACAAGAAGAGCGAGTCCAGCAGCGTGTATCGAGTGCTTGCTGCAGGCAGGCGCTCTGCGTGTATCACCTCATTCAATTATTTTGTTTTATTTTTTGAGATGGAGTTTCACTCTTTTTGCCCAGGCTGGAGTGCAATGGTGCGATCTTGGCTCACTGCAACCTCTGCCTCCCGGGTTCAAGTATTCTCCCGCCTCCGCCTCCCAAGTAGCTGGGATTACAGGCATGTACCACCACGTCTGGCTAATTTTGTATTTTCAGTAGAGATGGGGTTTTACCATGTTGTCCAGGCTGGTCTTGAACTCCTGACCTCAAGTGATCTGCCCGCCTCGGCCTCCCAAAGTGCTGGGATTAAAGGCGTGAGCCACCAAGCCCGGCCACCTCATTCAATTATTTATTTATTTATTTAATTTAGTTTAGTTTTTGAGATGGAGTCTCACTCTGTCGCTGAGACAAGTGCAGTGGCATGATCTCGGCCTTCTGCAACCTCTGCTTCCTGGATTCAAGCGATTCTCCTGCCTCAGGCTCCTGAGTAGCTGCGATTATAGACATGTACCACCATGCCCGGATAATTTTTGTATTTTCAGTAGAGATGGGGTTTCACCATGTTGGCCAGGCTGGTCTCAAACTCCTGACCTCAAGTGATCTGCCCTCCACGGCCTACCAAAGTGCTGGGATTATAGGCATGAGCCACTGTGCCTGGCCACTTCATTCAATTATTAACACAACAAGTGCAATTTTTATCCCCATTATATGGTAGGAAACAGAGCCCTAGGTTAGGTGAGCCACCTGCCTGAGATTACTTGCTTGTAGGGAGCTGGGGTTTGAAGTGCGATTTGGTTGCTTACAGTAGGGTGTGTTGGTGAGACAGCAGGCCTGGTGACCCATAAACCTGGGCAAGTCCCTGACCCACCTAATCCTCAGTTTCTACCTCTGTGAAATGGGATGGATGATATTAGCACTGTACCTGCTGGTGGCCTTGCTGTCAAGATGCAAGGAGTCCCCGTGTGATGCTGGCACACAGTAGGTGCTCCTCAGCGTGGGTTCCTGGTACTGGGTCAGCAGTCATCATGCTGCAGGCTGCCTCTGGAGGTGGAGGGAGGTCGATAGGGAAGGCCCTGGCCCCTGGGCCCTGGCTGGGTCCCACTGCAGTGGGCAGCCTTGCTGTGACTTCCCCGGCCCCTACTTGTTCCAGGGGTGGCTGTGAAGGTGGAGGAGCCCAGGTATAAAAAGGACAAGCAGCTCAATGAGAAGATCTCCCTGTTCCGCGGCGACATCACCAAGCTGGAGGTGGACGCCATCGTCAACGCCGGTGAGTGGCTGGCCTGAACCAGAATCCTGGTGGCCGCCCCGTTGCCTTTGCTCTACTCTGTTGTGCCAGGCCTGGGTGGACGCCACCTGGCTCCAGTGAGGCTCGGGTTGCTGGCAAGGACGGCCTGCTGGCGCCATGGCAGCCCAGCACGTCGGCCACTCGGGCTCCTCTTCCCTTGAAACCCTGACCTGCTGTGTCGGGGGCGCCTTGCTCCACTGAGACCCATTAGTGGCCGGGGAAGTGGGAGAGCTGGGCTGGAGCTGGGCTTCCCTGCCAGGAAGGCAGAGGCCACAGCGGAGAGGTCTGACCTTGGGGGGCCACAGAGGCCCCAACCACCACCTGCCTTCCTCTGCCTTTGGCCTGCCCTGCCCTCCCTTCAGACCTGGGCAGGTGAAGGAGCTTGTTGAGGGATAGTAGGGGCAGAGAGGCCCCCTGCGGTGCCCTGGCCGCTTTCCAGCGCCTGGAAACGGGAGCTGCTCAGCTTCCTGCACTCGCCTCTTGCTGGCTTGGCAGTTTGTTGTGATGAGTATGGGAGCCGGCTGCTTCTTTGTGGGAGGGAGGAAGGGGGCTGCTTCTCCACGCAGGCAGTGGTTGTCTGAAAAGGTCAAAGGTGCCAGGAAAGGACTTTGGCATGGGGTGTCAAGGGCCGGTTAAGTCCAGCAGGTGGCTTGTGGAACAGGTCGAGTGGCGGCTGAACCCCGGCCCTCGCCTGCCTGCTCACTTGCTCCTTTGCTTACCTGGCGTCTGCACCAAGCATCAGAGGAAGGGGGGCTCTTTTTCAGACCCTGAATTTGGGGGGCAGATCCTCTCATCTTGGGCTCCAGCTCACGGGAAAACCCTGCCGTGCCAGCCCCTCCCCAGCCTGTGCAGGCCCAGGGCACCCCCAGGAGCTTCTCGATTCTCCTTCGTCTCCACTTTGAGCTTGTAGTGGTCGTGCTTGGCCCCAGCGCTGTCCCCCAGTGACTCTGGGGCTTGGTGGCGCCGATGCTGTGAACATTTCCTTTGATCTCTCTGAGTTATGGGCTCTAGGATCCGGGGAGCGAAGGTCGCTCGGCTGCCCCGGGCCTGGTCCATGGGGTCTGAGTTGTGTTTCCTGAAGCAACCTTGCTCTGTGCGTCTTCCCACCGTTGACTGCAAAGCTGGATAGTCATCTGGGGGTGCCTTGCCCACACATTACCTGTCGAGACACACAGGTGACAGGTTACACGTAGGCAGGAGTTTCTGCTCAGAGTGGCTGGCTGGAGGGAGCAGGGGGAGCTAGAGTCACCTTGGGCTTCCGCAGGTGGTTCTGGTGTGTTTCTCTAGGGCCACGAGGAAGAGGACTGCTAGTCCATCTGGGGCCACACGGCTAAGACAAAGCCACATCTGGGCTGGCAGATGTTACAGCGGCCTGGGGGAGGGTGTTCTTGCTGCCTGTGCCCTGGAGGGGCTGGCCTGGAGCAGAAGGGCAGAGCCTTGGGGCTGTGGCTGAGAGGGCAGTCAGGCAGGACAGTGGGTACTCCAGCCCTGCCAGTCACTGGCAAGCGTGTGAGAGGTACCCCAGCGGTATCTTCTTGCTGAGCTGCAAAGTGGCCAGAGGGAAAATGAGGTATCTTGTGAGCTCTGTCCCCCTGGGTTGGTGATTGGCTGCAACATGGGCCAGGAGAAAGGGTTCAGGGAACAAGGTGGGGTGTTGGCGGGTACAGATGGAACAGGGGACACTCTGGAGGCTGCACCCGGGCTGTGGGCGTGATTAACGCCGCTTCCTAAGTGCTCTTGGGAGTTGCCAGGCTTTGGATGCAGCAGCTCCATCAGAAGTGCTTTAGTGCCAGCTCCATTTGCACCAGGGCCAGGGCTGGGGCAGTGCTGGCTGAGTTTCTCTGGGGACTCCCCTTCTCCGTGTCCTTGCCTAGGCCTCTGTTTCCTCCTCTGCACAATGAGGGTAGCAAAGAAAGCACCCATCAGGTTGCTGGGGGCACTTGGAGCTGATGCACGTGACGTGCAAATGGCGGTCACTCGTCACCAGGCGGGAATCGGGGCTCAGCACCTCGCATTGGTGCTGAAACTGGTGTCATCAGCGCCATTCTGGGCATCACCCCTGTCCTGGGGGTGCTGAGGGACATGGTACCTCCTGCAGATGGTCAGCTTTCGCCTCCCCCTGCTTGCCTCAGTTTACCCACACTCCTCTTGGTGTGTTTTCCTGGGATCTTTTTGTTCTAGAATCTCACAGCCAGGAGGACCCAGTACCCACCTGGAATCCCAGGGAATGGCGGAGGCAGGGTCTGGACACAGGCTTCCCACACAGAGCCCGAGTCTCCTTCGGCCGTCCAGGGCTTTGTGGAACCCCAGCGTACAAAGTGGCTTTGGCACTGGTCAGGCCTCCAGGGTCCTGGGTGGCCTTGGCTCCCACCCCAGCCCCTTCGCCCACCAGGGGGCAGCAGAGATCGCAGTTCCCAGGAGCCCATAAATCAGCCTGTTTATTAGTGGAATAAAAGTCGTCCACAACGGCGGGGCTTTTCGGGGCTGCATAAATCTGCGTCTGTGCCTCGTGAAACCCATATGTGCTTAATTCATATGTAAAGTTTCAAGCAGGAAGAGAATACGTGTCCATTAAATTCTATTTGACTTGATTATAATCATTAGCCGTGAATAATTGCTTCTCAGTGCCTACCGCGGAGCCACCACAATAAGCAAGAGGAGAGAGCAATTATCTTGGGGTGGGGATTTTTAAATTTATATTTTTGAAGCCAGGAGCAGTGCTGGCCCCGCGGGCGTCAGTGGCCCATGGAGAACGCTGCGGGTCATACTGGGCTGGGAGCTTGAGGTCTGGCCGCCCGCCGGAGCTTCTGGATTTTGTTGTGGGGGGCGGTTCTCTTTGTTCCTGCTGCCATATGGGAGGGGCTGTCGCTGCCTGGGCTTGGGTCCAGCTGCAGGGATGTGGAGGGGAAGGGTGCAGTGGGAGCTAGGAGAGGGCTGTGAGGGAAAGGGGGGTGGGGGGGAGCTCCCAACCCCCCACCCTCTTCCATCCTGAAAAGCTGTGGGCTTGAAGGGGTCTCCAGCCAGGCTGTGGGCATCTCTCCTGCCACTCAGCAGGGTCCTGGGGATCCTTGGAGAGGGCAGTTGCCAGGTGTCCCCCTGCCTGCCCCCCTCACTCCTTCCCCTCCCTGAAGAGGCATCTGCCTGTGACCTCCCTCAGGCCTTTAAGAAACAACCCTGGGGGGGGGGCAGTAGCTCACTTCCTGTAATCCCAGCACCGTGGGAGGCCGAGACAAGAGGATCACTTGAGCTCAGGAGTTTGAGACCAGCCTGACCGACATAGTGAGACCCTGTCTCTACAAAAAAAATTTTTTAAAAAGTTAGGCATGGTGGTGTGTGCCTATAGTCCCAGCTACTCAGGAGGTTGAGGCAGGAGGATTGCTTGAACCTGGGAGGTTGAGGCTGCAGTGAGCCACGGTTGTGCCACTGCACTCCAGCCTGGCTGACAGAGTGAGACCCTATCTCAAAAAAAAAAAAAAAAAAAAAAAAATATATATATATATATATATATATATATATATATAAAATAGAAAACAGAACATCAGATTCTGGGCCAGGTGCGGTGGCTCATGCCTGTAATCCCGGAACTTTGGGAGGCTGAGGCAGGCTTGAGGTCAGGAGTTTCGACACTAGCCTGGCCAACATGGCAAAATCCCATCTCTACTAAAATGCAAAATTAGCCAGGCATGGTGGCACGCACCCGTGATTCCAGCTACTTGGGAGGATGAGGTAGGAGAATCACTTGAACCCAGGAGGCTGAGGCAGGAGTATTGCTTGAACCTGGGAGGTCAAGGCTGCAGTAAACCATGATTGTGCTACTGCCCTCCAGCCTGGGCAACAGAGTAAGACTCCATCTCAAAAAAAAAAAAAAAAAAAGAAAAGAAAATCAAAAAGAAAATCAGACTCTGAGGCTGCATGCAGTGGCTCACTCCTATAATCCCAGCACTTTGAGAAGCTGAGGCAGGAAGATTGCTTGAGCCCAGGAGTTTGACACCAACTTGAGCAACATGGTGGCAGCCTATCTCTACAAAAAGAAATTTTTTTTTTAATTAGCCGGGTGTGGTGGTGCATGCCTGTAGTCCCGGCTACTTGGGAGGCTGAGGTGGGAGGACTGCTTGAGCCTGGGAGGTCGAGGCTGCAGTGAGCTGTGATTGCGCCACTGCACTCCAACCTGGGCAACAGAGTGAGACCCTGTTTCAAAAAACAAATAAAAATAAGAAAATCAGATTCGGTTTCCCTACTGATCTGGCATTTGAAATTCAGGACTGGTTTCCACTCTTACATTATTGGGCTATGAGATGTGATTGGGATGTGTGTGATGGTGTGTGTGTGAGGTCAGGAGTTCGGCCTTGTGTTTGTGGTGTGTGTGGTGTGTGTGTGTGTGATGTAGCGTGTTTGTGTCTGTGCTTGTGTGATGCGTGGGGTGTGTGTGATAGAGTGTGTGTGTGAGGTCAGGAGTTTGGCCTATGTGTGGGGGGGTGTGCATATGCACTTGTGTGATGTGTGTGATGCGTGCGTGTGATACATGTGTGTCTGTGCTTGTGTGATGCGTGGGGTGTGGGTGATGGAGTGTGCGTGTGGTGTGATGTGTGTTTGTATGGGATGTGGTGAGAGTGAGGTGGGAGGTTGGGCAGAAGCATAGACGTGGGATGCCTGGCTGGCGGGTGGCAGGGCTTGAAGTTACAGGGATGGGACAAACCCCCACACCCTCAGGCACAGTGCAGGCCTCCCTGGGCCCTGTCCCAGCGGGCTGCCAGCTGAGGCCGCTTGCTCGGGCAGCACCCAGGAGAGTCTCAGGCTCCTGCCATCTGTACTGGCCATGGCTCCTGCCCACAGGAGCATGGCACATCTGTCTTAATGAAATTGGGCTGCCGCGTGCAGGAGATAAGCCAGGGAGCCCCCGCAGGCCCCCTCTTCTGGAGGAGGAGGTTGTCAGAGCCCGTGCCTGCCTCTCCAGCCCTGCCTATGACTTGTGTCTGGAGACAGCGCCGGTCTCAGAGTCTCCACTAGGGGGTGTTGTGGCTTCCAGGGTGTTTGTGTCTCCTTTTTACCGCAGGGGTGCAGTGACCTTGACTAGGCCACCTCCCTGCCCTTGAGTTTCCTGGTGCACCAGGCCTGTGTATGTGGATTTTTTGTTCCTGACAGCAGGGTCCCGGGCAGGACATGTCTAGGCACAAAGAAAGATCCCCATTCTTGGCCAGGCATGGTGGCTCACGCCTGTAATCCCAGCACTCTGGGAGGCAGAGGCGGGCGGATCACTTGAGGTCAGGAGTTTGAGACCAGCCTGGCCAACATGGTGAAACCTGGTCTCTACTAAAAATACAAAAATTAGCCGGACACAGTGGCACGCGCCTATAGTCCCAGCTGCTCAGGAGGCTGAGGCAGAAGAATCACTTGAACCCGGGAGGCAGAGGTTGCAGTGAGCTGAGATTGCTCCACTGCATTCCATCCTGGTTGCTGGGTGACAGAGCGAGATTCCATCTCAAAAAAAGAGAAAGATCCCTGTTCTTGGCCAGCCCAGGGGTCTGGCTGCCTGGCTTTGGTCTTCAGGTCATAAGAGGACAGGGCAGAGATGGATGAAAGGCTTTGTGCGAAGATGGAAGGGATCTTTTGCTTCAACGCCAGCCCAGAGCGGTGAGCAGGCCGTGCGCACCGTGGCCAGGAGCAGGTCGGGATCCCAGCGCCCCTGCTGGCCACGCCGTGGCCTCTGCTTCCTCATTTGAGAAATGGCATCAGCATCAGTCCCACCGCAGGGCAGGGGTGAGGAGGACAGGAGTTCAGGCCTGTCCAGCCCTGGGCCCGGGACCTGGCATGTGGAGAGTCCCCAGGAAATGACTACTGGGAAGTCAGGAGTGAGAGCAACTAAGCAGAATATAATGTGACAAAGCGCTAGGAGCAAGGTCTGAACAAAGTGCCACGCAACGCCGCAGGGACCAATTAATTCTGCAAGGAGGTGGCGGGAGGCGAGGCGGGTCGGCGAGCCTTTGAGGGGCCCGGGCGTGCAGCAGGGACGGGTGGGAAGCCATGTTTCACAGCGACGAGCTGACCTCGTGGGGAGATTTTTAAGCTGCTTATTTATTTAAAATAAGTTATGAAGTGGCGCTCTGTCTCCTTAAGTCTTGGGGCTTTGATTTGTGAGAGTCTGCTGGCCGCTTATCACCGCCCTCCTCCCAAGCACAGGCAGCCCCTGCCTCATCCTCTCCTGCTGCCTGGAGGGCCCAGCAGAGCCTGGCCTGGTGAGAAGGAGCAGGCCAGGACCTGAGTGGCCACCTGAGCAGCCACCCGCCCCTGAGCCTGGCCATCCCCGCGCGCCGCTCGGAGTCAGTGATTTAGAGACCGCCTTGATGGACTACCAAGCAGGGGGCCCGGAGGGATGCAGACTGCCTTGTGGGAAGTGATCTGACGCTAAACTGTCGCCGTAAATCGCTTTATCTGTCACTTCAGATTTAAATGTGTTTGCTGAGGCTTGCTGGCCGCCACGACAGCAGAAACCTCTCCGCAGTGGGCAGGGGAGGTGGCCGGGCCAGCAACGAGCCCAGGGCCGGCTGCACAGCAGACTTTGCCGCTGGAACCTGTTAGCTACATGGGCCTGGCCCTGTGCTCCCTCCTCCTCTGGGGAAGCCAAGTGCAGGCCGGGCCGGGCCACTTTCCAGTGCTCTGGCCACTCTGGATATGTGCAGTGCTCTCAGAGGCCCAAGAGGCAGGCAGAATTGTTACCCCATTTTGGGGGATCAAATAACACGTCCCACCTCGGCAGGTGACTGAGCCAGAATTAGAACTCAGACACTTTCATCCATGCAACAAACATAGATGATACGGCTGCTGTGCACCACACCGTGGGGTGGGCCTGGGCTGCAGAGGACACAGTCTCTAATTCCAGATAAGGGGTGACACATGTGAATGGAAAAGGAAGTGCAGCGCATGAGAGACAGGAGTCTGGCCTGCAGGGGAGGGAAGCAGGGGGGAAGGCTGCCTGGAGGAGAGGGTGCTTGGGTTGGATGGGGTGCTAAGTCAGAAGTTGGGGCAAGAGCATTCTTCCGGGAGAGAGCACAGACAGGGTGGGGCCACGTGGATGGAACACTGTGGGGAGGCTCTGAGGGGTCGGGAGTGAACCATGGCCCGGGCCTGAGTTGGGGGTGCTCAGTCAGATCACTTGGGCTGCTGAATGGAAAAATGGGGGCAGGGCGCATAAGATAATAAGGACAGGGAGGCCCAGAGCGTGGGGTGGGAGGTGTCTCCCTCTAGGTCTAGGCTGCATTCATACCCTATGCAGTTAACCTTTCTTGCACTATTTCAGTCTCATTGTGCTAATGGTGAAATAGAGGCTCAGAGGCGTGAAGCAACTTGTTTAAGGTCACACAGCTAAATGGTAGTAGAGCTGGGATGGGAGGTTTGCCAAGCTCCAGAGGCCCCAGGAAATTTGTGTGTGTGTGTGTGTGTGTGTATGTGTGTGTGTCGGGGTTGGGGGAAGGGAATACTCCTCTCTGTTCTCTTTTTCCTGGTTGATGAATTTGAGTTCTGAGAGTGGGTGTGTCCTGTGTGTCCTCACAGCCAGGAAACTGAGAGGTGGGGCAGAAGTTTGCCGTGGGCAGGGGGAGGGGTTGTTGTAAAAAAGATGGAACTAACATCTGAATCTGGGCTTCTGGGTCTCCTGAGGCCTCCTGGTGGGCTCCAGCTCCCTCAGCCTGCCTGGCCTCCTGTGTCCCAAGCCCCCTCAAGTCTCCGGCATGCCCCACAGAGCCCCGGCTCTGGACTGAGGGTGGCCTGTCACCTGCCGCTTGGTATTGAGTGTTCCCATTGCTCGGCACGCTGCACGCGTTGCCTCTTGTCTGAGTCAGGCACTGACATTTCCCCCATTATACAGATGAGGACACTGAGGCACCCATGGGTCATGGTGCTGGGTAAAAGGCAGGGCTGGGAATCAGATTTGGGGTTTAAGAGAGAGACCATCAGGTCTTTCTTTCTTTCCTTCCTTCCTTCCTTTCCTTCCTTTCCTTCCTTTCTTCCCTTTCCTCCCTTTCCTCCGTTTCCTCCCTCCCATCCTCCCTTCCTTCCTTTTTTTTCTGACAGGGTCACACTGTTCCCCAGGCTGGAGTACAGTGGTGCAATCATGGCTCACTGCAGCCTCGACCTCCTGAGCTCAAGTGTTCCTCCCATCTCAGCCTCCTGAGTAGCAGGGACTACAGGCATGCCACCACTCCCAGCTAATTTTTTTATATTTTGTAGAGACGAGGTCTCGCCATGTTGCCCCGGTTGATTTTAAACTCCTGGGCTCAAGCAATCCACCTGCCTCAGCCCCCCAGAGTGCTGGGACTACAGCTGTGAGCCACCATGCCTGGCCCAGGTTTGCTTTTTCGCTGACTCCCTCTGGGTCGTCTGGAAGTGAGGGGCAGAGTTGCTCAGGGGGGCCAGTCAGGACACCTGGGGTCCAAGAGGCCCCCCCCTACATTAGAAAGCCCAGAACACCTAGACACGGCCAGGAGCTAATTTCCACCACTGTAGGAGGAGGGCGGCTCATCCCCACAAGGTCGAGCAGTGGTTGCATAAATTCATAAATGATGGATCCCTCCTGAATTATTGAGATGCCCTCATGGGCTCGCAGGGCCTGGTCCAGAGAGTGGAGCACTGGCCGGGGGGCGGCACTCGGAAAGGACCTTCCAGGGACCTTCCACCCCAAGGTCTTCCGCCGAGTCCCCTGCTTCTTACCCGAAGTTCTTCTGTCATTTCTGCAGGGAATGTGAGAGTAGACTGCGGACCCAGTAACTCTCTGTCCTGGGTTTCAGTAGATTTCTTTTATGAATTTTTTTGTAGAGGTAGGGTTTCCCTGTGTTGCCCAGGCTGATGTCAAACTCCCGAGCTCAAGTCATCCTCTTGCCTCGGCCTCCCCCATGGTGGGATTACAGGTGTGAGCCAACATGCCTGACGTGATGTTTGTTGAATGGATAAGTGACTCCATGCCCTTGAGAGTTGGCCAGATAGTGGAAGGGGCTGCACGAACCATTGACACCCTCTAAGTCCCCTCTTCCTGCCTAGCCCAGCCCCCTACCCCACCCCTCTGGGCCTGAAGTGGCTGATTCATTTTACAGATTAGGACGGTGGTGGGCATTTCTGGGTCCTCATGAGGTTCCTGGCTCCTTTCGAGGTGCTGGAGGTACAAGGCCCAGTGTAACCCAGTGCCTGCCCTCCTGGCATTTGGAGTCCTGTAGAGGAGGACAGGGGAGGATCTGAAGCCCAGAGGGGGACAGTGACCTGCTCAGGGTTACACAGCAGGAAGGTGGCAAAGCAGAACTGCAAACCCAAGGGCCTTTTCTACCCCTCACGGCAGACGTGTAGTTAGAAAACCGCAGCTTGGAGTCTGACGTCCACCCATGGGGTGGCCACCCTGCCTCCCACCCCGTGCCTAGTGTCCCAAGCACGTCCTCTCTGGCTCCTTCCCGTCCTTGAGGCCTCAGCGCCCACACCTGTGCCCCTGCCTGTGTCCCTGGTGTGCTGTCCACCCAAGCGCTGAGCCGAGGAGGCCGGAGCTTGTGGGAATGTGTGTGTTTTGAAATTAATGGGGACCATTAAGTTGGCCAAGCATGAAAAGGGCTGGATCTGCAGCACTTGGCTCGCTCTCCTGGAATGATCCGCCAGTTCCTTGGCAAGGCGCAGCTGAGCTGTTTTCAGGGCTCCCCAGGAGGCCGCGGCTTGCCTGCCCGTTTAACGGGTGGGTACTCTGTGTGCCTAGGACATCAAGGGGTCTGGCTGCGGCAGCACGCGATGGCCACAGTGCCCCTGCTCTCAAGCTCTGGGCAGATGGCTGTGTCTGTGGGTACTTTGACTTGAATCTTTTCCCTAGACCTCTAGAGTGGGCTCAGACACACTCCAGACCCTGACCCTGGGGCTTCCTGGGTGAGTCTTGGCCCAGCCAGGTGAGCTTGGCATGGCCTCCAGGACATAGCAGGATTACCAGTCAAGGACCCAGGCCCTGTCTCCTCACCTCCCCCACCACGAAGAGCTCCATCTATTGTGGATTCTCCATGTGGACAGTTTCTTTTCTTTTCTTTTCTTTTTTTTTTTTTTTTTTTAGACGGAGTCTCGCTCTGTCGCCCAGGCTGGAGTGCAGTGGCTGGATCTCAGCTCGCTGCAAGTTCCGCCTTCCAGGTTTATGCCATTCTCCTGCCTCAGCCTCCCGAGTAGCTGGGACTACAGACGCCCACCACCTCGCCCGGCTAGTTTTTTTTATTTTTATTTTTTAGTAGAGACGGGGTTTCACCTTGTTAGCCAGGATGGTCTCAATCTCCTGACCTCGTGATCCGCCCGTCTCGGCCTCCTAAAGTGCTGGGATTACAGGCTTGAGCCACCGCGCCCGGCCTCATGTGGACAGTTTCTTAAAGATAGGGTCTTGCTCTGCCACCCGGGCTGGAGTGCATTGGTGTGACCACAACTCACTGCAGCCTTGACCTCCTGGGCTCAAGCAATCCTCCCACCTTGGCCTCCCGAGTAGCTGGGACCACAGGCTCATGTAACCACACCCAGCTAATTTTTGCATTTTTGGTAGAGGCGGATTTTTTTTTTTTTTTGAGACGGAGTCTTGCTCTGTCACCCGGGCTGGAGTGCAGTGGCCGGATCTCAGCTCACTGCAAGCTCCGCCTCCCGGGTTCACACCATTCTCCTGCCTCAGCCTTCTGAGTAGCTGGGACTGCAGGCGCCGCCACCTCGCCCGGCTATTTTTTATTTTTTTTATTTTTTAGTAGAGACGGGGCTTCACCGTGTTAGCTAGGATGGTCTTGATCTCCTGACCTCGTGATCCTCCCGTCTCGGCCTCCCAAAGTGCTGGGATTACAGGCTTGAGCCACCACGCCCGGCCAGTAGAGGCGGATTTATACCGTATTGCCCAGGCTGGTCTCAAACTCCTGGGGTCAAGCGATCCTCCTGCCTAGACCTCCCAAAGTGCTAGGATTACAGGCATGAGCCACTGTGCCTGGCCATATGGGACATCTTGTAACTGGAAGTTGGAGTCCTGGGTACAAGTCCTGGCTTCACCGTGTACCAGCTGTGTGACCTTGGGCAAATCACTTAACCTCTCTGAGCCTGTTTTCTTGTCTGTAAAACAGGGATAAGAGTGATGCAGACCCAGCCCCAGCACTGTGGGTTTGAGAGGAGACCGCTTGTGTAGGATGCTCAGTACAGTGCCTGGCACAGAGCGAGCACCCAGGAGATGCCACCCCTTGTTCTCGTTGCTGTAGCTGCTGCTCTGGGAGGGCTGCTGAGACCCGCTGAACCAGGCATCCCATTAGCCAGCACTTGCCCTGCACCCAGCGCTTGGCGGGGCTGGGAACAGGGGAATGGTCCCTCTATCCTGAATGGGCTGAAGGAACCTCCTTCCCATATTCGTGGTAGGGAATCGAGTCACCTGCTGGACCTGACATGGCCAAGGGGACGGCCCTCTCCTGACCACCAGAGTCTCTTCAATGGGTTTCCTGACCATGAGGGTGCAGGACAGGCAGGCTGGGCCCCTCTCTCCCCGCTGCTAGCAGGGCGGTCTGTGCCTGCTCTGCCTTCCATTGGGAAGGATGTGTGTTCACATGGAATCGGCCTGTGCAGCGGGGCCCCCGCGAGGCGGGCTAGGACAGGGGATGTCCCCAGGGAAGCTGGGTGACTGAATGGCCCTGTCAGGGCCTGGATGCCATCTGCTGAGGCCTAAGCTGCCAGAGAAGGCCCCTGAAGGCCTCCCCTGCAGCCGCCACCCTCCTCAGGTCTTCATGTGTTTCAGATGCTCGCCTTTTGAACTCCACTGTGGTGGTGCCATTATGGCCCCCAGCTCTCTGCCACTGGGGTCGGTGGTGAGGTCCAGGCTGGGTGGAGGGCACTGGCATGCTTGGTTGGCAGCTTCAGAGGTCCCAGAGGCCAGGGCAGTGGCTGTTTACCAGACAGACCCGGCTAAGATCTGGTTCCACCACTATGTCGGGCAGGCTCCTGCCTCTTTAGGCCTTGGGGTTTCCCTGTCTGTCCCTTATGGGGGCATTAATAGGAAAAAAATCCATTACTGCCTGGAAGGCCCAGCACACTGGAGGGGCTCATAAATGGTAGTGATTGTTATTAGCAGTGAGGGATCTCACTTTGCCACCCATAGGACCCCGAGCGCCTCGAGGGGAGGGGCAGCTCCATGGACTCTGGGTCTCCATCCCTGGACAGGGCTCTTCTGCAGTGGGGGCAGCCCAAGCATGCCTGCCCCTGGAAGGACATATGGGAATTCATGATGGCTCACGGCTAAGGAGCCTTACGGGGAAGCAGGCTGCCCTGGTAGGCACAGCTGTGCGGGGATCTCCTGCTCTGTGCACTCCTGGCAGGGGCGGGGACGCGGCTGTTTGTATCTGCGCCAGGTGTCAGAAGATGGAAGCCAGGGAGGACAAGAGGACGCAGGAGCATGGAGAGCATGTGGGCTGCAGACCCGGGGGAGGATGGGCACCAGGATGGAGCTTGTCCTGACAGTGGTGCGGGAGGCAGTGAGCAGAGGCGGGGCTGAGAGGTCACTGGCGGCTTCCTCCTCTAAGGCATGGCTGGCATTCCCTTCGGTTCATTAAAACCCATCAGTGGGCCTGGCATGGTGGGTCACGCCTGTAATCCCAGCACTTTGGGAGGCCAAGACGAGTGGATCACCTGAGGTCAGGAGTTCAAGACCAGCCCGGCCAACATAGTGAAACCTCGTCTCTACAAAAATACAAGAATTAGCCAGGCATGATGGTGGGTGCCTGTAATCCCAGCTACTCAGGAGGCTGAGGCAGGAGAATTGCTTGAACCTGGGAGGCAGAGGTTGTAGTGAGCTGAGATGGCGCCACCACACTCCAGCCTGGGTGACAGGGCAACACTCTGTCTTAAAAAAAAAAATCCCTATCAGTGGCACCCACCTCCCAGCGGCAACAAGTGGCCCCTGAACGCCCATTCCCCACTCTCCTCCCCGTCGCTGCCTCCTCCCCCTCTTTGGACATTGTAATTGCAGTGAAAACCGGAGGCGAGCAGCGTCGCAGGTGGGGAGAGAGGCCCGGCTGTCAGCCATTCCTCTGCCAGCAGGACCCGCGGCTGTTTTATTATTGCCGCCTGGCTGTATTTCAGGTACGGATTAAACATCATCAAACGCCACGTCCCTTTTGAAAAGCAAGAGCTACCTTGCTGAGGATGTTGAGGAGAAACAGGAACATTAAAATCTACGAAGCAAATGCCCCAGAATTGACATTTGTGACGAGAGCTCTGCAGCTTCAATTGTCAAAGGAGCTAAATCCCCTCTGGCAGCTGGCAGGGAGCTTTCCCCGTGAGGGTCACAGGAAGGTGGGGTACGTTTGCCCGGGAGGAGACCAGGCAGCACCAGGGAGGGGATTCTGTGGGTCAGCTGACTGCCTCTCAGGGCCTCCCTGGCCTTGGCCTCCACCGAGCCTCCTCTTCTTCCTAACGAGGAGGCAGGAGCCTTCTGGTGCGCATGGGACAGGGCTGGGATCAAGTCCTGCTGTGGCCACTTACTAGTTCTTGTGACCTTGGCCAGGATACACCTCTCCCCTGAATCTCAGTTTCCTCATCTGTAAACCCAGGAGAGCGATGTCCCCTCTGAAGGCAGAGGGTGGTGCATGCAAACACTTGACAAGTCATTGGAATTCAGTAAATGGTGACTACTGTCACCCAGGAAATGGGCGTGTGAGCTGGCATTAATTTTTACAAAAAACATTTACTTATTTCCACTGAAAAACAGGAACAGTAAAATTGAGAACCATTAAAACAGGAACAAAAAGAACCAAGCCACAGCAGGGGATGCTGAGCTGGGTATCTCCTAAGAACTGTGCTCCTGGTCCCACCTGGAACTCTGTGGCCTGGATGCCCTCAGCACATGCTTTCCAGGCCACCAGCCTCTTGCCTGGTTCCTGGTCACGGCCTGCTCTCTGTCCTGGCACCTGCCACTCGATGCTAGTATGTGGCCTTCCGAGGAACTATGGCTCAAATCTGCCCTTGTAGTTTACACTCTTGATGGCTACTTGGGGGTATCTTGGCTCCTAATGTCCTTTCCTGACCTGGCCCAGATGACACCTCAAAACTAGGCTGAGTAAATCTGTTGCAACTGAATATGAAATGCAGCTTTGAGCTTCCCAGCAGCCACTGCAAAATTTGTAACAAGATTTTAGGATCCTTAACTCCAAGCTTAGAAGTCAATTTAAATTTCGGCTGAATACCTCCTTTTCTTTCTCCTCTTGGCCTTTTTTCTTCATTTTTCCTCTCTAATATCCTCACCAACTGTTCTTTATCTCCCCAAGGATGGTTTATCCCTTGCTCCAGAGCCCGTCCCAAAGTGCTCGCCCCTCATATGGCTGTGCCTCAGCTCGGGAGACCCCCCCGCCGCTGCCCTCCTATTTGCTGCTATTGACTCCCCTGTGTCGTGCTCACGGCGGCTGGCCTCTGGGCCTCTTGTCTTGCCCAGGCCCACTGGGTCTGCTGTTGCTGTTTCTCTCAGATGAGCCTGTGACTAATAAGGGTTGCCCCCGGGGGGCTGGCAAAATCTTTCCCTCCTTAATATCGGAGTTTAAAAATGTGTCACCATCGATTTGAAGAAAAGCCTTGTTCCTGCTGAGAAAAGCGGCCTGGAGATTCGTCTCGCCTTAGGAATCACACAGGCGGCTGCATAAATTCAGCACCACAGAGAGCTCTCCATGCAAATGCCGAGATGCCCACTGTAGCCCCGCACCAGCCCTCCCCACTGCTCCCGGAGGCTGGCACCCCCTTTTCCTCATGCCCCCGTCTCTGCAGAGACTTGGGGATGCCCCTGTGGGGGAAGGGCTCCCTGGTTGGAAGATCCCCATCTCCCGATTCTCTTCACCTCTTTTCAGAGGCTGAGCCCGTGGCTAATTCTATGTCACGATGTGTTCTAATCCCGGAGGAGAAGGAGGATGAGTGACTTCCAGGCCTGGGGCTCCTGGAAGCCATCCGGGTCCCTTACAGGTTGGGTGGGGGGTCCCCCGACCCTCCTTGGTGAGTCTACCCTGAAGGCAGGAATGTTACCCCCACAGGCCTTGTCTCCTGGCCTTGTTGCATCCTTGCCTGGAAAGGACTGTTGGGATCCTTTGCTGCATCCCCCTGCCTCCAGGCAGGCCCCTCCCCTCTGGACATTGCCCTCATACTGGACCCAGCTTTGCAGCTGCCAACGAATCCCACTCTCATCCAGCAACTCTCCCAGCCCAGAATAATCATCATAGTCATGGCCTGGGAGGCGGCTGTGGGTCCCACTTCTCAGGTTGGGAAGCTGTGCTATAGAGACCATAAGTGACTTGTCTGGGATCCAGGAAACTTGAATGAATGAGGAGGTGTGGGCACACGGTGACCATTCTAGGTATTGTTCTGGTTAGTGAACTTGGTGACAGCCCAGCATGGGGGTGTCTGGAGAGCTTGAGGGAGGGCTGAGCTTTCTGGTCCCTGATGGATCCCCTCCCATTCTGCCATCGAGGTCATGGTGGCCACCTCTGTGGCATGTCCTTTGTGTTCCCCAGAGGGCTCACCTGAGCGTGGTGGGGAGCAGGATGGTGGGTTTGACTACCTAGGACATCCACCGGGCTGCCTGCAGCATGGGCCGTCCCCTGCGCTGGCTGCAGCAGTGGTGACTTGGACCAGCTGGGAAGCTGCTCCAGGGGTCCTTGCAGGGAGCTTAGTGGGGGAACGGGAGAGAGGGCAGGCATGGGGTGCCAATGAGGCTTCCCTGGTTCTTGGGGAACCACACAGCCGTGGGCAGGGGCATCAGGGAAGAGGGTAAGCAGGCAGTTTGCAGTCTCTCTGGCTGCCGTGGGCCCTCGGAACATGTGCTGGGTGGCCATTTACCACCTGGCGCAGGAAAGGCTGCAGGCTGGCCCTGCGCTGCTCCCTCCAGCTGCAGACGGGGCCCCTAGAGGACTGCTGGCAGCCGTCACTCCAGGAAAGGAGGGGTTTTATTTCTCCTCCTCCCTAAATGTTATTGCCTTTATAGGCTTTGGAAATCAGTTTTACGGCCTGCGTGTTTGTCCGCTGAAATGTGGGATGCTCTGGAGGGAAAATAAAATGCTGGGATGGTTCTGGCCCTGAAAGGTCAGGTGGCCGAGGGCAAGCAGCAAGGGCTCAGGTGTCTCCCACAGGCCGGGGTTGCTCTTTAGGGACCGTCGTAGCTGGAAAGGGGGACAGGGAAGGTGTGTGCCAGGACCGGGAGGGGGCCTGGAATTCTAGTGGGAGGGCCGGCCTGAAGCTTCAGGACCTGTCCCGTTTGTCATACGGTCCCCGCCAGACTGACCTGGGATGGCGAGAGTCACTGTTCTCCGTGATGCCCGGGTATGCCAGCTGGCTCCCCTCAGGTGCCATCTGGGGCACCTTGCCAGCCACTGGCAGTGTAGACTTCTCAGTGTAAGTGAAAAATAAGCCCTCTGGGTTTTGCCAGTCAGGATGCAGGCCTGGCAGGGGCTCTCACCTGCAGGAGATGCCTCATCTTTTGGCAGAGTTGGCTGATCGGGAGCCGGGCAGGGGGCAGAGATTCAGTGGGAGCACCCAGCAACCCACACAAATCTTCCTGCCTTCCCTGGGACCGAGGACCCTGGAGGGAGACTCTGAGGGCCCTGCCCTAGGAGAAGGCTGCTTCTCTACTCCTCTCTTAATATGCGAAGAGCTCCTACAAATCAATAAGAAAAATGGGCAAAAGATGTGGACAGGCAATTCCCGGTAGGAGAAAAACAAATGGGCAGTAAACAAGTGAAAAGATGCAGAACTTCGCTAGTAATCAAGAAAAAGCTAATTGAAATAAGAGACATCATTCTTCACCCACCAGAGAGGCGGGTGCTGGAAGTATCGGTATGCACAGGTGTGGCGCAGCAAGGGGAGGCTGGCGCTTCCTCAGGTGCTGTCCCCCACCCCTGCATCTCACACCAAACCGGCACTTAGTAGGTGCCTGGAAATGCTTGCTTCATGCCAGATAAACAGGGCTCATCTCGGCTCACAGCAAGTCTCAGCGGGGCTGCTGCCGCCACTGCATTTGTATCTTTTGCTTTCCCTCCTCCCTGTGGGTTCAGCTTCCAGTCTCACCCCTACCCCCCAGATCCCTTGCCCTTGGGGTCCCCATGCTTCCTTGGCAGAGGCTAGGGTCTCTCTGGGCTTGGCCTCTCACTCAGGGAATGCTGCTTCCTGCTTCAGGGTTTCAACTCTCTCTGCAACCTCACGGCCGGTGCCAGGGGTGCACTGCAAAGCTCAGGGTGGGGTGGAGTGACTGTGATGGACATGGGGACCTCCAGCCTGGGCGGCCCTGGCTGTTATCTTGGTTTCTTTGGAATCCCCTGGAATCTTCCACTGTGGGAAGCTCTAGTAGTGACCTCAGCCTTCTTGCCTTGATGGCCACCTCCATTATCCGGCCAAAGAACTTCTGCCTTTTCTCATTCATTCATTCCTTCTACTACCCTATCCCTTCTAGCCGGGCTGGGTGACTTTGGGCTTTATAGCTGCATGTTGTGTCTCTGCTCCTGGCCTTTGCCTGGGCACTTACCTCTGCCAGGAGCACCCTCTCTTCCATTTCATTGGCTGACTCCGACCATCCTCCAGGTCCCAGCTGAGAAACCCTACCCTCCAGGAACTTCCCTAGACCTGGGTTTGCCATCGCTCCCATGTGCTCCGTAACACATTCATTCATTCATTTCATTAATTCCTGCAGCAGGTGCTGGGGCTGCAAGGGGGAGCAAGGGAGATGTAGCCCGGGCAGCTGGGGTGCCCTAGGGTCCTGCAAGTCACCTGTCATGACCAGATCCCAGGGGAAAACCTGTCTGAGAGTCAGGAACGGGACAGGAGCCCTGCGGCAGCCACTCTGGGAGTGGCTCAGCTTGCTGCACTGGGAAGGGAGGCTGGGGTGGGTGGTAGGGCCATGCCCATGGGGTCCAGGTTCAGATGTCTTTCTCTGCCTGCTCCACCTGCGTCTAGTGCTTCTGGAGCACAGGGGAGCTGCCTTTCAGGAGGAGATCAAGGGAGAGAACGCGAGCCATACTTCATACGGCCGCAGCCCCGGGCATCTGGCTCAGCCTCCTGCCCTCTCAGTTTGCATGTGCCTCCCTGTGCAAGGCAGCTAGCGGGAGAGCTCCAGCATGGGATCCTCAGCAGTCTCCTCTCTCAGCTCCCTCTGTCCCATCTTTTGAGGCATAGCCTGGCCTATTCTGTGCCCTCGGCTTCCTGCCAGTCTTCTTTCCAGTTCCCCAAGCCGAAGTAGATGCAACCTTCCTTTCTGCATTCAAAGGGAACAAAGTGATTAAGACCCAGTCCCTGCTCATTGTGTAGCGGGGCAGCAGGGGCATAGTGTGGGGGCTCCATGCATCTGTGCAGGAATCCAAGGTGCTGGGGGCTGCTCAGGGACGGCTTCCTGCGGGAGGTCTTCCTGGGGAGGTCTAGTTCCCCAGGGCGCTCTGGCTGGGGCTTATGGGTGTGCATTTCCCTGCAGCTCACTGACCCTCAGCCTGGTCTCTTCATGAGGCCTCATGGGGCCAGGACTCGGGGCATTGGGTGGAACCTGGACAGACCTGGTTCCAGAGCTAACTCCGTCACCAGGGCCTTGGGCAAGCTGCTTAGATCTGGGCCTTGGTTTGCTCATTTTAAAATGGGAGTAAACCAGCCTGCCGCGCCTCCCTGCCGTGAAGATGAAGCTCGGTGACAGATGCCTGGCGCCTGGCACCACTGGCCCCCACTGCCTTGCCTCTCGCAGATGGGCGCCCCTTCAGGAAATCCCCCCTAATTATGAAGTTACAGATCTGGATAGTCACATGGGGAAGAGCCACATTCATTAGGAGACCCGGGCACACAGCCTGGACTGTGCCAAGCATCTCTCCGTGCCAGCTTCCTGGGGATCGTGGGCTCAATAGAGCACATCCCTGCATCTTCCTGGTGGCAGGTTCCATCTGCCAGACCCCGAGGAGCCGCTGACTGGGGAGGGCCTGCTCGGGACCCGCTTATCCCTGGCGACTGCCCCGAAACCCTTCACCCTGGGTTTGTAATCTCTGCTTTAAAGAGGACGCTGATCCCTTTCCCCTCCCCCTGCTCCACCCCTAACTACCAGGGCCCTGATCCAGGAGAAAGCTAATTAAAGAATTTCTGCTCTTGGCTCAGCCTGGACATAGAAGATTCCCCTTGGTCTTTCTGGAGTATCTGAAAACAGGTGGAGAAAGGGGGCGTCAGATAAGCCCCGGGAGCCTCCATAATAGCCTTAATCCCCCCAAAGCCAGCAGGTATCAAACAGCTCTCCTCCCGGCACCACTGAGAAAGGGCTCGAGAGCTCAGAGGATGCGGGGCTGTTCCCAACCCCATGGGTCCCAGACTGCAGGTCACCTTGTCCCCAGCTCCCCATGAATGGGAGACTGTGTTCCCCATGAGTTTAGACGGAGTATCAGCTGTTTCTGCGTAGTTCTCCAGAGCGGGGGAAGGTGCAGAGACCTGGCCCCAGCAGCTCCGGTGTGGGGAGGCCCCACTTCCAGGGCTGCCAGCAGTCACTGTGATGACTGACAGGTAGCAGGTGCTCAGTCAATGCGCCCCTTCCTCCCGCTCACTTCCCTCCTGTTCCCCCTGCCCCTCTCATCGGCTTCTTTTCTTTCAAGGGCCTGTTTGCCTCTAGGAGATTTTCATCAACCAACCACAAATATTTACTCAACACATACGGCAGGCAGCACATGAGCTACACGGGGCAGGGGGCTCTCAGTCCCATTTGCTGCATGTTCCCCATCTGAATAGGGCCTGGCATGCAGTAGGTGCTCAGTAAAGGCTTGGTTGGCAGTCACATCCTGAGACAGGGTAGTCTGTGCTCCCAGAGAACTTACACTCCTGCTGCCTTCAGAAAACATCCTGAGGGGCTGGGCGTGGTGGCTCACTCCTGTAATCCCAGCACTTTGGGAGGCTTAGGCGGGCGGATCATTGAGGTTGGGAGTTCAAAACCAGCCTGGCCAACATGGAGAAACCCTATCTCTAGTAAAAATACAAAAATTAGCCGGTCGTGGTGGCACACGCCTGTATACCCAGCTACTTGGGAGGCTGAGGCAGGAGAATTGCTTGAACCTGGGAGGCGGAAGCTACCGAGATCACCTCACTGTACACCAGCCTGGGTGACAGAGCGAGGCTCCATCAAAAAAAAGAAAACGAGGCCGGGCGCAGTGGCTCACGCCTGTAATCCCAGCACTTTGGGAGGCCGAGGTGGGCAGATCACGAAGTCAGGAGATCGAGACCATCCTGGCTAATATGGTGAAACCCCGTCTCTACTAAAAATACAAAAAATTAGCCGGGTGTGGTGACGGGCATCTGTAGTCCCAGCTACTTGGGAGGCTGAGGCAGGAGAATGGCGTGAACCCGGGAGGTGGAGCTTGCAGTGAGCCGAGATCGTGCCACTGCACTCCAGCCTGGGCGACAGAGCAAGACTCCGTCTCAAAAAAAAAGAAAAGAAAACGTCCGGAGGGTCTTTGAGGGATCACAGAGTCCCCACACGTGGGTGGGGTGAGGGTCTTAAAGCCTGCCCTCCCCGTCACTCTGAGCTATGGCCAAGCTGGGTGTAACACTGGAGAGAGTCAGGGTATCTTCACTCGCTTCAGGCAGCTGGCCCCCATTTCCCTCTGCAGTGTCTGGGGCGGGGGTGACAGGCAGCATTTAGACCCGCGGCTCCCTGTGCAGGGACCTCCCGGGGCACTCGCCTGCATCACAAGAATAAAAATGATAAAAACCTGCCACTGAATTCTGGGTGGCAGTAAATTACTTAACACCTGAAACAGGTTGAAATGTGGCCACCGTGGTTTTAATAAGCCCATCTCCGATGCAGTGCTTCCTCGAGGGGCCGGCCGGGTCTCTTCTCGAGGCATAATTTCATCTCGTCCCAGGCTTGGCAGCATTGCAAATAAGATTTCACTTCCCCTGTAAATCTCCAACGGGGGGAGTGCAGGATTTCATTTGTGCTGTCAGTTAGCACTCCAGAGAGCCTGTTTACTTTGCCGCAGGAGGAGAAGGTCCTCTGGAGGTGCTGGACAGGGTGGCAGGTGGGGAGGCGGGGAGGTAGCAGCATGTGTGGGGGGTCCTGGAAGCACGCCTTATTTGGGGTGCCTGAAAGTGGATGAGCCAATGTCAGACCCACGGAGGCAGAATTTCAGGGCCGGCTGGGAGCCCTCCCATGCGTCCGGGACCCTCCTAGGCTGGGTGATAAGACTTAGCCACAGAACTTGGGTGTGGGGGTGTGGCCTGGGGTGTTAGACCCCTCCCGGGTTTGGACGCCTCTTCTCCATGATGCTCGGTGAGGCCAGAGACGACTCCTGGGAAGTAGGGGCAGGAGAAGGGAAGCTTCCAGAACCCAGTGGTAGCCAGGTGAGGGCAGTTTCCAGGTACAGGAAAGCAGCCATGGAGGGGTAAGGTATCACCCACTCTTTCTCCCGTTTGAGCAGGAACTTTTAGTCCTGAGTCTGACAAAACAGATGAAGTCAGATACACAAAGCTGGAGACCCGGGACTTGAGGTGCCCCAGGGCAGCCATTCGGGGGTATTACCCACACGTGCCCCTAATCTCAGTGATGATGCAAGTCCTGAGAGATCTGTGGGGAAAGAAAGGGCCCAAAGTGGCTTGGCTGGAGGGTGGCACGGTGGGGGCTGTAGCAGTGGTGGGGGGCGGGTTTCTCGGGGGATCACCCCATCTCCTGGCATCCAGCTGAAGATGTGGTGTCAGGGCTCTTTGGGGCCAGCAGGTCCCCTGCAGGGCCTTTGAGGCACTGGCCAGCCCTGCTTGCTCTCCTGTAAAGACAGGAGGCTCACTGCCCCTCAACCACCCAGTCCTCTTCAGAACAGGTTATGTTTGGAGGGTTTTCCTTCCGTTCCTGAAACACAGGTCCTGGCAATTCCCTCCTGTGCGGCCCAAACCCGGCTGGGCCTCCAACTCCCCTGGGGTACATATTAAAACCTGAGATGTCCCCCAACCACCCCCCATCCTGAAGCCTAAGGCTGCAGCCAGCCTGTCATCCTCTTCAGCAGGCCGTGGACCTGGGAGAGCTGGGGTGGTTTGGGGAACAGGCCCCACCCTGTACGGATGCCTCTCTGTGCTGGACCTGGGGGCACTTTGCTGCCTGGCTCCGAAGGTCCTGCCAAGAACCTGGGCCTCCCTGCAAGAAGTGCCAACCAGCTCAACACCTGGTTCCATCCCTGGGGGCCAGGAATGCGGGAGAAACCCTCCAGGAGGCTGTGCTGGGGCTGGGGGAGGCCTGCACTCCCCAAACAAACTGTAGGCAACACGGCCTCCCATGCCCTCTCACAGAGGCTCCGTCACAGCCGTGGGGTCGGTGCGGATGGTTTCTGAGCTGGGCACTCCCAGTGGCTTTACCTGTGTCGGCCCACCTCACCCTCCCAACAGCAGTGGGAGATGGAGCTGTTATCATGTACACACAGACGGGGAAACTGAGGCACAGAGAGGCTGAGTAGCACAGGTGGAAACTGGCGGAGCCCACGGGTCTAACCCAGTACCCAGGGACTCCAAGGCCCTGCCCTAGGAGGGCAATGGTGTTAATCCAGTGGTTCCCAAAGGCCTGTGACCGGGAACCCTTTCTGGGCAATACCTCTGTTAGCTCCAGGGACTGAGGAACACAGTATGAGAACACAGCCCTTCTTCCCTGGCTTCAACGGCTCCACAGGAGTCCCCAGATTTGTGGCGCTGCCACACATGGGGAGGGTGAGGTAAAGCCGGGAGCAGGACTTCCTGGGGGAAGGGTGGGTTCCCTGGGGTTGGCAAGGGCTGTGGTGCTTGGAGAGTCATCCTCCTTGTACTCACATGGATCCACGGAGCAATTGGCTGATTGATTTACTGTTTATTGACTCACTCTTATTCCCGTTTATGGGGCCTCCTGGTGCCAGAGCAGTGCCCTCTGGGGATCTGGAGGTGTGGAGGGTAAGACCTGCCAGTCTGGGCCCACCTGAGTGAGGAGCTAGAAGGGGTCACCTGTGCAGGTGAGAAAGGACAGCAGAGGCACGGGGCCCAGGGCGGGACAGCCAAGGAAACCAGCGCAGCATAGACCTGGAGTCTGAGCCACACTGGGCCTGGGAGGTGTCAGGTGTGGTGGGCAGAGAGTGGGGCTGCACTGGGGCTGGAGTCTGAGCGGGGCAACGGGGAGATGGGGGCACACAGGGCCTTCCTGAGTGGGGCGCAGAAGCGGACCTGCCCTCCTGTGTGCCTCAGGCAGGCAGCGTGCCAGGCCTTCCCTGTTGCCTCCTAGTCCTCCTCATCCATGGAAGCATCCTCTGTGGAAACCTGGTTCCCCACAGAGCCTCCCCAGCCCCACCCAGGCTAGGCCCCCACTCAGCCACGGAGATTCCTCCCCACTCCTCCATGAAGTAGGAATATACCAGCCCCAGCGCATAGTAGGCCCTCAGTCAATATCTCCTGGCTGGCTGGCTGACTGTGTTCCAGAAAGAGCCCTCGGCAGCCCCAGAGAATGGGTCTCAGGTGAGGGAGTGGGCACCCTTCTTGAGCACCTACTGTGCGCTGGGTCTGAGGGGGAAGTTGGAAGAACAGCCTGGGTCCTTTCCCGGGTGGTCACACTGTGTGTGCCACACTTTAGAGTGGTCTCTCTTGGGCTGCTCCTGCCCCGGCAGGACAGGAGGTGAGGATGGAGGAGGAGAGTGGCGCATAGAGCACCTGTGGGGCCCGCGTAACCCCACCCAGGGCCACCCGCCACCAAGAATTAACTTTGCTTCTTTGGAATATAAGGAAAAACCCGTTAACTGTATCCAGACATGAAATCAGATCTCAGGCAGAAGTAATGAGTTCTTGTTTTATGTTAAATTTAGCAGAAACTGCTATTGTTCTCATGGAAATTTTGTTCCTTCCTGTCCCCCTCCCTTTGGGGTGTGAGAGAGGCAGATGAGGCTCCAGAGCTGAGTGTAATGGGCACATCTAGGGGATAGGGGCATTTGGGGTGGTGGCATAAGTTCATGTCCCCAAACACCCGGACAGTCCCACTTTTATCCGGGAGCCACTTGGTTGCTGGAGCCTCTTCCAGGATAACCCACAGCTCCTGCTGACATATACTTCTCCATGTAGAGACCCTCTCAGAGTCTGCATTCAGCTCTGGGTCCCCTCATGGTGACTCAGGTGTCAGTAGACCTCTGGGGCCTGTGGGTGGGGACAGAGGGCCCTTCTTCCTGCAGTGGAATCATTTTGGTTGGGACAGTGCCAGAGGGAACAGTCTCTATCCTGCCCAGCCACCGCCTCTGAGCCAGGGCACCCCAAGAACGGAGCTGACCCTCGGGGGCAAGGCCCGGGGAGGGGTGTGGGCCACTGAGACCGCATGTGCCCCGGACACCTGGCCCCTGGCCCGTGGGGGTGCCAAGCCGAGAGTCAGCAGCAGAGATGACTGTAAAAGTTAAATCTTTCTATTTATTTCAAGAAAGAACAAGGCAAGTGGACTTGGACATTTTCTATGAAAACAGACAAACAGAAAATATGACCAAGTAGTTAATCACATTCATCTCAACATTGAAGTTTCAAGGCACCTACAAGAAGGAGGCCAAAGGGCGGTTCGCAGTGCACTTTGGTTTGTGGTGTTGTCCTGGTGGTGGGTGTTTGGGCCAGGTCAGCCATCCAGTCGCATGGCAGTGGGCAGTAGCTGGGGTGGTCAGGCCCGTCACTCAGGCCCCTGAGACCGCTTCCAAGAAAAAGAAAGGAGACAGTGCTGCACCCGGGCGACTGATTCTGCAGGTGAGGAAGGCTGGGGGGCTTGGGAAGTGGGGGTACTGGCTCAGGAGCCCCTTGGACATCAGACGGGATCTTGGTCACAGGCTTGGGAGAGATCAGGCCTGCTCCCCAGACCCAGGCTTCCTGCCTTCTGTAGAGCAGAAGAAGGACCCACCCCATTCGCTAGGGGCTGGCCAAGGACCCCTCCCAGGTCCCCTCCTCCTCTTCAGACCACCGGGAAGGGGACAATGCTGTGTGCCACTCCAGAATGCTTTATGACGCTACATGAGATACAAATAACCTGTTAACATCTGGAAAGGGAATTACTGTTGGTGGCTCTTAAGACATTCCTCTGCCGTGTTTATAGGGGGTGCGGGCTCTTTTAGACAACTTTCATCTTTGGCCTCCCTGTTCACACTTGCCTCCTGGCTCCAGCCAGCAGAATCCCACAAGTGCCCCTCTCTCTGGCTAGCCTATTTCGACGCCACGTACCCACTCCACCCTCCGTCATCTCTCTCCCCACTTCTCTCCCCCTTGGATGACAAGCCAGGAACACTGCGCTGTGCGGCTTCCTCCCCACGGCGCTCAGCCTCTCCTTATGAGCAGGAAGGCACCAGGCAGGTTCCTCGGAAGCCCCTGGCGGCTTGCGGTGGGTGCCCAGGCGGGCTACTGGCGGTGTGGAGGTGTGTTGTGTTGGGGAAAAACAGTCTTAGGCTAGTTTCGGGGTTTTGCGGGGGTGTCTTCTCACCTGCGTACTCAGAACTTTTGAAAATGGGACTAGCCCGAGGAGGGGTGGGCTCAGAATATTGCAAGCCTGCGTTCCATACAGGGAAGGTGAGAGAGGCCTGGAGCCGCCTGGCTCCAGGGAGATGAGCTGGTGGCGGCCCCATATCCGCCATGGCTTTGATTGTCGGTTTGTGGTGCGTTTGTTTTTTCCCATCTACAGAGGAAGCCTGAGGAGTTCCTCCAGGTGGGTGGCTCCTGGTGCAGGGATTCTGCGGGGGCGGCAGGCAAGGCAGCAGGTGTCGCCTGGGATCTGGATTTCTTGCAGCGCATCTGTGGGGCCCTCCCCCAGGTCTCTCCCCCTTGTCATCGACTCTAGGCAAGTCTTAGAGAAGGGAAACTGAGTCACCCACGCAGGTGGGGGCAGCCACCAGATCTCTCAGAGTGGCTACATTTCTCCATCTGGCTCACAGCTGGCAACGCGTGGATCAGAGGCGGGGTGGAGCGAGGTGCTTCCGAGAGGTAAAGCTGCCGAGATGAGCCCTTCTTTGTGCCAGCTGCTGGCGGGGCAGGTGCAGGACGAGAGAAGCCCATTTGTTGCCAACACTCATGCCTGGGACGTCCTCACTGAGTGGGCAGATGGCAAGTGGGGAGGAAGTGAGAGGAGGAGGCAGCCTCATTCCGTTGGTGTCGGAGAAAGGATTGAGTACCCCTGTGTGCCAGGCACTGTACCCCATGGGCCCCAGTGACCCTGGGAAGGGCAAAGTGCTGACTCTGACCATTTACCTTGATGAGATTTAGGGCTGGTGGCAGCAAAGACCTTCCTTCGAGGACTGTCTGGTCTTAGGCTTTGGGCTTTCAGGTGTGGGGAGGCAGGGGGCCAGGGCACTGTGCCCACTCAGATGGCCACAGTGTTTTGGGGGCTGGCTTTGTTAGGATGTGGGGGCAGTCATCCTACCCACAGGGTGCCCTATGCCCTCAGCGCCCCCACATTCTCTCCTGGCACAGGCCGGGCATTTCAGTGACAAGGAGTGGGAGGGGACAGTGACAATGATCTCAAAGAGCCAGGCCCTGGCCAGGGTCTCTAGCAGGTACCAGAAGCAGGAGCTGTCCCAGGCAGGGGTCTCCAGGGGAGATGTGGAGAAAAGACGAGGCTTTGGCCCTGCGCGGTGGCTTATACCTGTAATCCTAGCACTTTGGGAGCCTGAGGCGGGCAGATCACCTGAGGCCGGGAGTTCGAGACCAGTCTGACTAACATGGAGAAACCCTGTCTCTACTAAAAATACAAAATTAACCTGGGTGGTGGCACATGCCTGTAATCCCAGCTACTCAGGAGGCTGAGGCAGGAGAATCGCTTGAACCCGGGAGGCAGGCGTTGTGGTGAGCCAAGATTGCACCATTGCACTCCAGCCTGGGCAACAAGAGCAAAACTCCATCTAAAAAAAAAAAAAAAAAAAAAAAGACTAGGCTTTGCTCTGTGGCTTTGGGGGTCTCCAGGCACACCTGCACATCTATTTATGGTGATAAAGGGGGCCTGACCCCCTCTTTTGGAGTTTCCAAAACCAGGGAGAACCCACAGATTAAAAATGCAGAGGGAGGGGGAAGAGCAAAGGAAGGGGATGGAGAGCAAAAAGAATCTGTGAGTTTTTAAAAAGAAGCAAATATGGGTATTTCAGGCACCTACTTAGAACATTTCAAAAGAAACGGTAAATGCTTAAAACCACAGAGTGAAAAGTGCCCCAGGCGCCGTCCACCGGCGGTGATGGATGGATGGACGGATACAGTGGCAGCAGCAGCACAGAGTGTGTTGGACTGCCTGGGAGGCAGCCCTGGCTTAAGAGACAGGCCCAGGATGCAGTCTGGGCTTCGGAGCCGCAGGGCCCGGGAGGCGCTCTCCATCAGCCCCTCCGGCGAGCCACAGGTGCTGAGTTTAGACTCTGGAAAGTGGGTGGCGCACATCTGTACTTTCTTGGTGCCTCTTAGACACTGAGAATAGGTATTTTGCAGCCTCTCTGCTGGCACAAGCGGCTTCTTGGTGGGGCTGGATGGTCTAGCTACAGGACTGCCCTGACTTGGGGTTTTCGGGGGATTCCAGTGACTTTGAGCAACACAGTGAACATCTCTTGATATCTGCTCCCTTTCAGTGTCCTGGGGGATGAGAAAGCAAGGGTGGGAACCAGGATCTTCTAGTCAAAGCACCAGATCTTGGGAGGAAAGTATCTGCCACGTCCCCATCTAGCGCTTGAATGCTCCCAGTGATGGAGAGCTCACTGCCTGCTTCCTTTGCTGGGCTAGAGTTTCTCTTCCCTGACCTTCAGTTTTCCCTTTGCCCACTCCCCTTTTACTGGCCACAAGGAGTGGACTGGAGACAGACCCACCCAGAACAGAAAGGAAGTAGAAAAGCCCATGACTCTACAGTCTACTCTCTAAGGACTGGATGGGCCACTTGTCGCAGAGGCCTGAGCCCCTTTCCCTAGGGCAGTGCTGCAGCCTCAAGCCTGAGTACTCTGACCCATTCAGTGTTGGTCTTCAGAGACCCTGGCTCCCCAGACAGCCAAGCCAGGGCAGGTGCCCCCTACCTCGCACCCACCTCCCCCCCCGGCCCCCACCACCCATTGAGGCCCAGGAAGTCCCTGCTGTGCAGATAGCCACTTGGGGCAGGTTCATAAACCATGAAAAATCCCCCTTTCCCTTCACCTCCAAGGAGTTTAACCTCTCCTAATCAATTTAGCAGACTCCCTTGGTTGTAAACGGTAACGATTTGCATTTTTGAGCCTTTTTATCCCTCCTTAAGAAAAAAACATGCCTCCTCTCTGCACTCAGGAAGGCCGATGCACGGCTGCCAATCGCTTGTGAGTGCTCGCCCTGGCGCCCACCCCAGGGGCAGGCAGCATCTGCTGTCACCTGCACCTATGGAGTATGAGGAGGCACGCAGATGCTCGCCACTGACCCTCGCTGTGTCCTGGCCCTGAGAGCAGGGTCTGGCCCTTGGGGGCACAGGTCCCTGCGCCCGGCCCCTCCTGCCAGCACCGCCCCTGCTCTCCCCGTTGCCCTCCCCGCCCCTTCACTCTCTGCCACATCCAATTCTCCTTGTTGTATTTTTCATAAGTGCGAGGCTCAGAAGCCCCGGCCTCCTTCCTGGCATGTTCAGCAGGAAGCAGATTTCTGAAGTGGGCTGGCTTTGGGACTTGAGCTGCCATTTTCAAGGGGGAGGGTCTGCTCTTTCTCCTCCTCTCCTGGCTGCTTGGCTCCAGGGCTGGAGGTGAAGGAGGGAGGCACAGGTTTGGAGGCAGACTTGGGTCCGGGCCTGTCCTCTGCTCAGGCCCTGACCAGCCCCTCCCACCCTTCAGGGATCCCTCACCTGACTTGGGCCAGCTAGGACCTTTCAGCGCCAGCACGGGGGAGGGGCCCCCACTCGGCCTCTGGAGCACCCGTTTCCTGAGTGACGCTGGACCCCGCCCTAGCACACCCCCACTTTACTGAAAGGGAAACAGAGGCCGTATTCTCACCAAACCGTCTTTCCCTGCACCTCTTGGAAAACATCTCCCTGACCGCCTCCTCGGCTCTCCGCCTGGCTTTGTTCGGACAGGGCTGGGCTGGGCTCAGAGGGAGGGTTTCCTGGACCCCCAGGGGAAGGAGGAGACCCGGTGCCTGCATAGAGGGAGGGAGAAGAGGCACAAGGCAGGTGTGGGCTTTGGGCTTTGGGAGAGTCAGCTTGGGCCCCTCCCAGCTGCTGCTATCTTCCCAGGTGCTGTCCCCTCCCCTGCCAGCGTCACCCAGAGCCAGGAAGGTGCAATGCCCCAGCTCCTGGCTCCAGACCTGCATCCCGGCCCTGGGTCAGGGAGACCCCTGGCTGCCGCATGTACCATGTTAGCATGGAGGTGGTCTAGCAAGCCCCAGCCTATTTAAAGAAGATGGAGGCTGTGGCAGGAGGCCGTGGGGAGGGGGAAGGAGAAAAGGGAAGAAAAGCAGCTTTTGATGCACATCATGTCTGCGGAATTGAGTATGACTAATTAATAGATTTTATTTTTAGTAATCTCTTAAGCATTCCATACGTTGGGCCCCACGCCTGAGCTGAGCTTACAAGAGGCCTCATTCGCAAAATGCAAATGATTCCCGGCCTGCTGGTGCCTTCTCTCTCTCCTTCCTTGCCTTTTCTTTCCTTTCCTTTCCTTTTTTTTTTTTTTTCTTTTAAGGGGAAATTTAAAGGAAAATTGCCATGTAATAGAAAAGACATTCCAATCACTACATCTAATTACCACGAAGGGTAAACCACTTAACCAAAGAAGTGTCGTGGGCTTTTTTATATCTTTAACTTTAAACCTGCCTTAAATGCCACAAAACGTACTCATCAGTGCTGAGGCCACTGAGGTTGTTCTGGTTACTTAGAGGCTGTGAGGGTCAGCCCGGCCAAGGACGTTCCCTTGGAAATGTCGGCTGTGCATGGGAGCCCAGGAGAATTTAGACAGGCCCGGGGGAAGGCGGGGTGTCCGAAAACATCTCCTATCTTGTGGTGTGAGACCAGCTGGGAGGAGCTGGGCCAAGAGGGGATGGGGTTTCAGAATGGACCTAGCTTCTGGCCCCCTCCCTGGCTGAGGGGGCTGTGACACAGCAGATATTTGGGGGCTTGCTCTGGGAAAGCCCAGAAAGGACCCTGGGAAGGTGTCAGGATTGCTGAGGGGCAGAAAAGATGAGAAAGTCAGCTCTAGAGCTGGGTTCCAGGGCCCTGACTGGGTGGAGCTTCCACCTTCATCCAAACTTAGAGCTCCAGGGGGCGGGTGATCCCTGCAATGAGGCAGGCAGGGTCTGGTAAGAGGGGTCGAGCCCCGCGCTCGCCCAGTTAGTGCAAGAACCAGGAGCAGGAGACTCGCGTGGTCCTGGGGCCCAAGGAGCTCCTCTGGGGCAGCTGCCAGGGATCCTGCCTGCCTGGGCCATCTCTGTGCAATGCGGGGGAGGAAGGCTCATCACCTAGGCCTTGTCTGGGAGGGCGTGACTGGGCACAGGCTGGCTCCCAGCTCTGCCTGCTCTCTAGCACTAAGTCCCCCGCACTCCTGCCCCAGCCAAGCGGGACCTTCCCAGGCAGCTGTCAGTCCAGGCCATCTACTGTCTCCAGATGCCTTCCTAAACACTAAGGGCATGACCTGACCTGTCTAGGGTAAGGAAAGGAGACAAGGGGACCTAGGTGAGGTGGGGACAGTGTGCTGGCAGCACCGTGTTGCAGATGGGTGGCACTTGGGGGAAGGCAGTGATCAGAGTGGTGCCCTTCAGGGAGGGGGGGCTCATTTTAGAATCAGCAGAGACCTGGGACTTCTGTCCCCCATGCCAACGTGGCACACCTCGGGCACTCCCTCCTCCCAGACAACCCAGGTGGGCCCTTCTGCTCGTCTCAGGGCAGGGGGGCTGTGGTCCACAGGGAGGGCCTACTTTTTTTTTTTTTTTTGAGATGGAGTCTCACTCTTTGCCCAGGCTAGAATGCAGTGGCACAATCTCGGCTCACTGCAGCCTCTGCCTCCCTGGTTCAAGTGATTCTTCTGCCTCAGCCTCCCGAGTAGCTGGGTAACAGGCGCCCGCCACCACGCCCGGCTAATTTTTGCATTTTTAGAGAGACGGGCTTTCACCATGTTGGCCAGGCTGGTCTCAAACTCCTGACCTCAGAAGATTGCCTCGGCCTCCCAAAGTGCTGGGATTACAGGCGTGAGCCACCGCGCCCGGCCTGGGGCTTTTACACAGACCTGACATTAAGGCCTGGGGAAGGTTCTCTCTTGACCTTATTGTGTGAGAAAATGATTCAGGCAGGAAAAGGAAAAACACGTCTAGTTTCGAGTGAAAGGTGCCCACGCTGCTTGGCTGTTCCCCAGGGCTGAGGAGTGGACCTGTTCTGTGGGCTAGCTCCCCCCGGGCCGTGCTGGGAACCTGCGCCCGTCCTTCCACTTTCCACGTGGCTGTTGTGTCCGCTCCTTTCAGCCTCATCTCCTCACTGAAGGCGCCGGTCGGGCCTTTTAACGTAACCCCTGCCCCGCTGCTGCTTCTGCCTTTGCTTTCGCACGGCGGCGGAGGCCGTTTGAAAAGAGCACCACCAGGCGCTCCCAGCCCTCTTATCCTCCTGCCCTCGGACCAGCATCTCCTCTTTGACGTTCCTTTTCCTCGGCACAGAACAAGCAGCACAGTGACAGATGGTGACCCGGGCTCCCCGAGTACTGGGACGCAGGCTCCACTCTTCCCCCCTCTCCGATTCGCTGTCATTATTTCATCATCGTTTTAATCTCATGGCTCACCACACTGCACTGTCAGTTGATAAATGAATGATAGCGACATAGATTCCAGAGAGAGGAAATAAAATCTTAACTCTTCTGAGGGCCCCAGCCAGGGCCCTTTTGGAGGCTGGCATTTTTAGAAAGAGATCTGGCCTCTCCCTCTCAAGAAACAGAGTCCCAGGGGTGGGCCCAGCTGAGTTTTCTATGTTCAGGGAGGGACTGCCGTCACCCAGGGCTTTTTTGAGAATTTTTGTGTCTCTTTCTGGGCTTTGTTTGAGCAGCCATGGAAACCAATAGGTCTAATCAGCTGATATTTAAAAAAAAAAAAAAAAAAATCCCTGCGCTAATTACCCGTCCTAGGAGGGAACATTCAGCACATGGTAAATGCTCCAAAAGTAGCTGTTAAGGTGATTGCACGTGGTGGGGGAGGGAGATGAGGACACTGGAATCAAATAAAGCTTTTATCTAGATCAGAAAGGAGAGCAGCCCAGCGCTGGCCAAGCTGAGCTAGGGTGGAACTGGAAGCCCCTGCTGCGACGCCTCCCTAAGCCACCCGTCTGAGACATACGCACCTCAGCCTTTAGGAACAGCAGTAGCCCCCAGAGACCAAGTCTCTTCCCCCACCTCACTCCCATCCCCAACACACCGTCTACTTACTCAATGATCTCTAGGAGAAAGCAACACTTTCGCAATTCTATTGTCTCAGGAAATGGTAAGAACTGACCCAAGGAGAACGGTAAGGACCGTGCATGTGTCTCTGTCTACCCAACTGTACTTAGAGACACCGCGACAGGGATAGACAGGCAGACAGATGCACCTCCAGGTGGCGGGGAAAGCTACGGCTTCCGCGGGGGCTTCTACAGGAGAGCGTGGTGCATGGAACTGAAGAGGGCTTCAGCCTAGGGAAAAACAAGTTTGTTTGTGTTTTAATCAACTACATGATTGTTCAAAGAATGCAGTGAAAGACGCCATGTTTCTGCAAATCTGCAAGGGAAATGGTATGGAATGAGCCAGGGGAGAGATTTCAGGACCATATCTCCAGGGCAAAAGATCTTTTCTTCCCTCTCTCCTTTGTGAGGAGCCTGAAAACCTTCCATCACGTTGCCAGCGAGTGGCCAGCAGCGGGAGAGCTGCGTGGGAGCTTTGAGAGCCGGCTGCTTCTCCCTGGCGGTTCCTTTGTGACGGCCCTGAACAGAGCATGAGGTGTCCACAGATGTTGTACAGGTAGTATCCTTCCAGTTCAGGGAAAAAAAAAAACAACAAAAAACCCAACCCAGCCCTTCCTGTGATATTATTTTTAGTCCTTCCCTCCCCAACTGGTATAACTCGGTATAAATTATGTCTTCAACAATGTCGAATTCCCCCTCCTGCCTTCTATTCTTTAAAAAAAAATTGTCACGGTTGTGTTCTACAAAATCGTCAGCCCTCCCCAAACTTTGCTTTCTGCGGGGGAAAGTCATCCGTGGAATTTCTCTTCCTTGCTCTCTCGGGTTGCAGCAGGCTGGGCAAAGCCACGTGGCCACGCCAGGGCAGCTGGGGCTGGGGCGGGGCAGCCCAGGTAGGCGGGCATCATGTGTAGGAGTAGTCTATGTCGGGGATGCCGCCGTCCCGGTAGCCCCGCGTGGTGCCGTAGCCAATGGTGTGCGTGGCCTTGCAGAGGCTGCTGCCGTTGGAGGGGAAGATGGTGTGGACCACGTACTCCTCTTTGGCGCGGTACGGGTTGATGGGCAGCATCTGCAGGCCGGGCCCACGGATTTCCAGGATGGAGTTGTCCTTCTTGGTCCCCGACTCCATATAGTCATCCTTTTTCCTGCTGCCCCGGTTGTAGGCCCTCTCCCGGGTCAGCAGTTCGCCAGCTTGGTGCACGTACCAGCAGATGGCCCCCAGGACCAGGAAGAGGAAGACCAGAGCCACGGCCCCACCGATGATGCCTGCCAGGGGCAGGCCCGCCATGGGGCCAGCGTTCTGCTCCTGGTTGAGCGTGGTGGTAGGGCCGTAGCTGTCGGCCGTCTCTGCCTTGGCACACACGGGTGTCTCGTCAGCTACATAGGCATTACTGGTCTCCATGGTGACCATGCAGATGATGTAGGTGGACTTGGGCTCCAGGGCCGTCAGCAGGTACTCTGTCTTGTCCCCCTGCACCAAGGTCTCTGTGATGGAGCCCACGGCCGGGCTGTGGCCCAGGCGCAGCCAGCTGAGCCGGAAGGAGGAGGCGGGGAGCGTGGCCTTCCACGTGATGCGGATAGAGTCTGCTGTCAGGGCCTTCACGTGGATGGCCAGGGTCTTGGCACCATCACCCGTCGCCATGGGGTAGTCAATGTTGGAGTCGGGGATGCGCAGCCCCGGCCTTTTGGCCTTGAGGGTAAACAGGGAACCCTGGGGTGTGGTGGCGGAGGCGTGGTTGCTGGCCGTGGTCTTGGCGGCTGCGTTGGCCACGCCACCCTGCGACCCCGTCTCAAAACACTCGTCCATCTCGCTAGTGATGTCCTTGATGGCCATGCCCCGGACCTTCTCAGGGCCCTGGCACATGAGGCCCCGCACGTTGACCACGGCCGCCCGTGCCTTCACCCAGTCCCGCAGCCACATGAGGTTGCAGCCACAGAACCAGGGGTTGTTCCTGAGCAGCAGCTGGGCCAGGTTCCCCAGGTCGTCGAACAGGCCACGGGGCAGCGTGGTCAGGTTGTTGTTGGACAGGTCCAGCCGCTCCAGCTCGCGCATCTTGGCCAGCGTGTTGTAGGGGATGTGGCTGATGGCGTTGTCCTGCAGGTAGAGCTTCTGCAGGTGGGCGCTGGGCAGGTTGAGGGGTGGTGCGGCCAGCGAGTTGCGCACCAGCGAGAGCTCTGTGAGGTTCTGTAGGCGGCTGAAGGTATCATCCGCGATGCGCTGGTTGGCCAGCAGGTTACCGTCCAGCACCAGGCGCCGCAGGCTGTTGAGGCCCTTGAAGGCATGCAGCGGGATGGTGGAGATGCGGTTGTCGTCCAGTCGCAGCTCCTCCAGCGTGTGTGGCAGCCCCGAGGGGATGCTGCTCAGGTGGTTCCGGCTCAGGAAGAGCAGCTTGAGCTGTTTGCTGTCGGCGAAGGCGTCCTCCTCAATGCTGACGGTGGACACAGAGTTGTCATCCAGGTGCAGCTTCTCCAGCAGCGGGATGCGGGCCAGCGAGTCCCTGGCGATGGTGCGCACATTGTTGTCCTGCAGGTGCAGCTCCCGGAGGGAGCGGGGCAGGTTGATGGGGAACTCGTCCAGGTCATTCTCGTACAGGTAGATGACCTGCACGTTGACCTTGGTCTTGAGGTCCTGGGGGATGCCGGCGTTGTTGATCTGGTTGTTCTGCAGATAGAGGGTGGTGGCGTCATCAGGGATGTCTGCGGGGATGGAGGTGAGTCCCCGGTCGTTGCAGTAGATGAAGCCGTTGTCACAGCGGCACACCGAGGGGCAGGTGGTGCTGTCGATGACCTCCGTCAGGAAGGCGATGAGCCCGTAGCAGAGGAACAGCCAGTCTCGCAGGTCCATGGTGGCCGTGGTCATCACGACGGTGGCTGTGACAGTGGCAGTGGTTGTGGTGGTGGTGGTGGCGGTGGGGTGTGCCACCACCATGGTGGATGGCTGGGGGTGTCCGGCCCCACCTGGCCTGGAGCCTGAATACCTGCAAGGAGCACAGGACGGGGTCAGTGAGAGGGAGGAGGCGACAGTGACCCCAGGAACGAATCGTGCACCCCTCCCGCCTGCCAGCCTGCACAAGGGGTGGCCGAAGTCACCCAGGAGCGAATCGTGCACCCCTCCCACCTGCCAGCCTGCACCAAGGGGGTGGCCGAAGTCAGGTCCTGCGGGGTGCGGTCAAGCTGGAGGAGCGGCCTTTGTGCCGGGTTTATGCCACAGATGATTGCTCCCGCCAAGGTCGGATTCTGACAACATCTGGCTAACGTTAAATCGTATCGGGAGCCAAGAGGTTGCCCATTAATGAGGCGCACGCTGCCACAGCCCTCCGGAAATGTGATCCGGAGCCTCGGGGAGGTTAATTTAGTGAGAGCCATGCGGCAGGTTTGGTTTCTTCTCTCAAGACTTCACACAAAGCCAGTCTTTATGGCCAATGCTAAAGGTACCAGTCAATGTGGATGGGATGGATTTAGGGCGTGTTTTATGGATTCACAGCCGCTGTTTCCCTGGCACCGCACGAGGAGCACTCATGGCTATCTGGCTCGGACCCAGGGTTCAAAAGGAAAGCTTGTTTCTGGAAGGCCCAGGAGCTCAAAAGGGGGGCGTTGCCAGAACCTGCGAGAACGAAGCTGTCAGTGCCATCACTGGCGAGGAGTGCAGAGCAGGGAGCTTCATTGTCTGGTGTTAAAACAACATGTCCTGTTGTCACTCGTACATTCTACAGACAGAAGAATGAGGTGTCAACAGAATCACTTTCTCATGTATTTACAGAAATCTCTTTTCATCAGAGGTGCCTCCCTGGCCCTGGGTTTCGAGTTGTGTGGGAAATTGTCCCACACCTTGCCCCTTTCTCAAATCATAAACAGACCGTTTTTTTTTTTTTTTTTTCCTGGACTAGCTGAAAGTTTAAAGGAATGAGACAAATAAAAGGAGGGAGGCATTTGTACTCTGAGGGAATTGGCTGCAAGGTGTAATTTCAGTTTTCACAAATGGAAAAATTGCAGCATAGATTTTTCTTATATTATTTTACTGTTCATAGTGGTAAAAAATCAATTAAAGAGAAATTATCTTTCAGTCTCAGTGAGGAAGGTGTCTTCATGCAGCCAGTAAAACTCTGCTGTAAAACGCTGGGTTCATGGAGGCTTTTCAATGATAGGACAAGATGCCCTCTCAGAGCCTGAAGCCCCAGCCTGGGAGGGCAGCTCTGGTGTACAGAGCAGAGCCGGCACCTGCCCACTGAGCCAGCAAGGCCCTTACTTCCATGCCCCAGGGACTGAACACCTGTTTCTCAACCAGGCAAAACTTTCTGTCTTCTCTGTCCTTCTCTATTCCTGGCTGCTTTTTCTCTCCATCACGCAAGTTACTCTTGCAGGACCCAGCTCAAATGTTACCTCCTCTACTAGGTTTTCCTGGGGCCCCAGATAAAGCTTCCCTCTGTTCTGCCCATCCGTCTGTCCACCCACCCATCCACCTACCATCCATTCATCCATCTGTCCATCATTCATCCATCCATCCATCCATCCACCCACCTAACCATCCATCCATCCATGCATCCATGCATCCACCTGTCATCCATCTATCCATCCATTCCGGCATGCACCTGTCCATCCATCCATCCATGCATCCACCTATCCACCCATCCATCCATCCATCCATGCATCCACCTGTCCATCTATCCATCCATGCACCCACCTGTCCATCCATCCATCCATCCATCCATCCATCCATCCATCCATCCATGCATCCACCTGTCCATCTATCCATCCATGCACCCACCTGTCCATCCATCCATCCATCCATCCATCCATCCATCCATCCATCCTTCCATCCATCCATCCATCCACCTGTCTATCCATCCATCCATCCATCCATTCATCCATCCACCCACCTGTCCATCCATCCATCCATCCATCCATCCATCCATCCATCCATTCATCCATTCATCCATCCACCCACCTGTCCATCCATCCATCCATCCATCCATCCATCCATCCATCCATCATGCATCCAACAGAGCTTTATTGAGAATCTACTATATTCCAGGCCCTGTTTTAGCCACTTGGGATTCCATTCTGATGGGATGGATGGTAGCTCAAACTATAATAAAGACTTTGCTGAGAACTTTCCTAATATTTAAGTCATTTAACCCTCCCAGCAAACATGAGGTCAGTGCCCTTAATCCCATTGAACAGATGAGAAAACTGAAGCTCAGAGATGTTAACTTACTCAAGACTACTTGAGAACCAGGTAGGAGGAACCTAGGCCATCTGGGGAGGAGGCCAGAATCTTGGCAATCTTGAGACTGCAGCACTCTGTGGGTTGCAGGTCACACTGTTTGGTGACTGGTGTTTTCATGTCACCAAACTGCAAGGGCAGGGACTGTGGCCAAGTGTGGCTTTACATCAGTGACCACCCGACGACAGAATGGGCCCTGCCATGGTGAATGCCTCTGCCACTCACCCCTGCACACTCAAACGCCCCCTTTGCACTTACAGGGTCTCTGCCCAGGCAGCCACCACAGTCATCAAGGTGGCTGCCAAGGCCCTATGCAATCCTATGTGGCACCCCCGTTGGCCTTGTCCACTCCATTCCCCTCTCACTGACTGCAGCAGCCAGGCAACCCCTGGTATCCCCAGGGCCCTGGCACATGCTGTGCTGTCTGCCCAGACAGCTCATCCCCAGATCCATGCCTGCATCTCCTTCCAGTGAGGCCTTTCCTGGGCACCCTATCAAGAATTATAACTCCCAGATACTCCTGTCAGTTCCTTGCTTACCTATAGTATTTACCAACAACTAACACACTACATGTTTTATCTTTTTTGTTTTGTTTTGTCTTGTTTTGTGTTTTGAGATGGAGTCTCGCTCTGTCACCAGGTGTGAGTGCAATGGAGCCATCTTGGGTCACTACAACCTCCGCCTCCCGGGTTCCAGTGATCCTCCTGTTTCAGCCTCCTGAGTCGCTGGCACTACAGGTGCCCACCACCATGCCTAGCTAATTTTTTGTCTTTTTAGTAGAGACGGGGTCTCACCATGTTGGCCAGGGTGGTCTTGGTCTTTTGACCTCGTGATCCACCTCCCTGGGCCTCTGAAAGTGCTGGGATTACAGGTGTGAGCCATCGCGCCCGGCCCTTTTTTGTTTTCATTGTCTGTCTCCCCACTAGAAGGTACTCTCTATAAGGGCAGGGATTCGTGCATCTTACTCATGGTGTTTCCCACATGGCAGATGCTCACTAAAGATTTCAAAGGAGAAACTGTGATGGACTTGTTCTGTAGATGAGGGAACGGAGGCACACAGACCTGCCCATGGTCCCCTGGCAGGAGGAGGTGGGGTCTGGATTCCACCCCAGGGCTGTGTGGCTGCAGGACCCCAGTGCTTGACTCCAGATTGCTGAGGGCTGTGAGTCCCTGGCCAGCCCAGACACAGTCCTGCAGCCCAGGCTGAGCATTCTCAGACCTTCACGGAGGTACCCACTCTCCCGTGAGCCTCCTGCTTCCTTTGCCCAGGGCCATCCCAGGTTGCCCTGGCCCTTATCTGACCACCTCACCTTTCATTACATCGGGAACTGGGAAGGACACCAGCCCAGATCGTGGGAGAGGACGGGCTTGGAGACCAGGACAGCATGCAGAGCTAGACACATCAGCCTCCAGAGGATAATGAAAAGCCTAGGCGGTGGGGTGACCTCTCTGGCCAGACCTCACCCACTCCCCTTCACAGGCAAGGGTGCAGAGGTTGCCACCTACACACAGGTCCACAGCCCTCATTTCACAGCCCAGCAGCCTGAGACTCAGAGACAAGAGGGGCCCAGCCAAGGTCACAGTCAGCCCAGATTTCCCACTGCACGTCTGTCCCTTCTGCACCGAGCCAGGTCCATGAAGGCTATGGAGCCGGAGGTCCTGCCTCAAGTCACTTATGAGCAGGCAGGTAGCACAGGGCAGGTGCTAGAGACAGGAAGACACAGGCCTGCTCACAGGTCACCTTGCCTCCGTCTCCAGGGTCAAGTCTGAGTCTAGGAGCACCTCTGCCAGGGGCCCCCCAGCATCTGGCTGGAGGATTACCTCCCTCCCTGGTCTGTTGGCTGATGACTCCTGGCACAAGGGATACAGGTGGCCTTTGTACTCGGCTGTTCCTGAGCAGTGCCCTAAGTAGGGGGCAAACTTGTAAGGCAAAAGCCAAGGCAAACCACCGCATTCCCTGGCATGGACATCTGTTCCCAGTGCCCGCTCAGCTCATGGCCACAGTCCTCAGCCTCTAGAGGCCTCAGCATCATAATAGAGTCTAAATTGCACCTTTCAGAGATGCTTGATAGATAACCAAGAAGCATTTGGGAGGCAGGGACCCAAGGCCTTTCCGCTCCACTGTCTGTGGGCCTCATCCATCTTGGCCAGAGGCTCCCCTGCCACCCCCCCGTCCCACAAGGCCAGCCCGAGGCTGAGCCCTCTGGTTCCAGGAAAATAGGGCGGGGCCTAGGGGTGGCGAGGAAGATGGCACACCTCACCAGAGGAGTCTTTAATTGCCTGGGTGCCTGGCTGCCTTTTTATTCCCTTGTTATGTGTTTCATAGTTTATGCGGCCATCAAATTAAACTGGTAAATCGCCTGTCTTTTATGGGATCGCTTGTCGTCCTTGCGTGGATCCCTCAGACTTCAGCGTCGTATGAGTTATGACCTGCCAGCTCCATGACTGACAGCCGGATCCTTGGCAGGCCACAGGGGTGGGGGAGGGGAGCAGTGGGATGGCTCCGGCTGTAGGTATCCAGGACTCCCCCCACTTAGCTGGGGGCCCTGGGGCATTATTCTTGGCATTATTCTTGGCTCTATCAGTCTTTGGCCCCTGCCAGCCTCCAGGACAGAGAGGCCTGGGTTCAAGTCTTGCCTCTGCCACTTTCAGGTCATGTGATTTCTTTTTTGAGACAGGGTCTCACTCTGTCACCCAGTCTGGAATGCAGTGGCTCGATCATGGCTCACTGCAGCCTCCACCTCCCCGGGCTCATGTGATGCTCCCACCTCAGCCTCCCATGGAGCTGGGACCACAGGCGTGTACCACCACATCTGGCTAATTTTTGTATTTTTTGCAGAGATGGGGTTTTGCTATGTTGCCCAGACTGGTCTTGAACTCCTAGGTTCAAGCAATCCACCCACTTCAGCCTCCCAAAGTGCTGAGATTATAGGCATGAGCCACCACGCTGGGCCTCAGGCTATGTGATTTTGAGCAAGCTGCTTGCCCTCTCTGAGCTTCGATTTCCTCATCTATAAATGTGGTCATAATAGGGGCCCTTACATGGGAACTTACAATTCAGGGTTCGCTGACATTTTATGTGCAGAGTACCCCCTGCTGAGTGCGATCTGGATGCCCCTGACACAGGCAGTTTAAAAGCTGCTGAAATCTCTGCTTCCCCAGACACGCGGCCTAGCTTCTGCAGTAGCTGCTTGTCTCTGTCCTCCATGCTCCAGTGGCCCGTTCTCTACTCCCCTGCTCCTGGCTGCGCCTTCAGGACAGGCTGACCCCTTATCAGCCTCTGTGAAGTTGAGATGTTGCCCCCCCGCCCACCTCACACTGTGTGGGTGCAATCCTGCCCCTCCCCCAAGCCATGCTGGCAGCCTTGACCCTATGTCTGGGCCGCACAGAGCTGGTGGATGGGGCCATCAACCATCCCCTCCTATGGGGCCGTGTCAGCCTCCTATGGGAGGCCCTCCAAGCTGGGGGCAGGGTGGAGGGGTTGGGAGAGGTAAGAGGGTTTTAAATGGGCCTTTGTCATCAGGTCACCTAGTGGCCAGAAATAGTTTCTTACCTCCTCCACGCCACACTCACTCCTACCCCTGAGAAGTCCTGAGGCTTCTCTCCCTCCCCTCTCCGCTCCCTCTGCAGCCCTCCCCAGAAGCTACGCTCACGGTGCATTAGACCCTTTGTGGAGCTCCTGCCCAGTGTCACGAGTGGGGAGAAGACAGCAGCTTCCCAGGTTTCCCAGGTCTAGGGGAGCAGTAGGGAAGCTGAGTGTGGGCGTCTGCACCCAACTGCAAAGCCTTTACAAGCCACTGACACCGAGCTTCTTCCCCACCACTTGCAGTGGCTTATGGCCGACTGTCTGCTGCTCAGCCTTTGCCGGGGACCCTGCTGCTGGCTCCTGGCCCTCATGGAACCTGGGGATGCTATTTTCTATTCATAGGCATGTCCCAGGAGCTTCCGGAAGCCAGCAAGGAAACAGCTCACATCCCTGTCTGGCCTCGCTCCCGTGTGTCCTCTTTCACCTGCCCCATCCCTGGGATGGGGGCATCTCAGGCAGGGCCAGGTCGGGAGAGGAAGTGTCCTGCATGCAAACTCTGTATGTAGGAAAGACAAGCACATGCTCATGTGCATGGATGCTGGTCATGTCTCCCCCACCCCCACTCGCCCCTCAGCCTCCTTCCTGCCCACCTGCCTGCCACTGTCCTTAGGAATCTGGCTGCCCGTGTAGCCTGGCACTGGTGTGTGGCTGCTGCAGACCCTGGGGTCCTCTGGCTTTTCCCTACTTCCCAGCCCCCAGGTAGGGTCTCTTGCAGGGGTCTTTCCCCTGCCAGTCCCTCCCTTCGACAATAATTCCTGTGTTTCCCCTAAACCTTGCCAGGCCTTCAAGTCCTCACTGAGAACGCTGTGCAGGCAGACTGTGGGCAGAAGCAGTTTCTCAGCCCCAGAGCAGGAAGGGCCAGTGGGACCCCAGTCCCACCTCCCACTAGACAGGAAGCCCCACCAAGGCACAATCATCTCCAGCTCTGTGACGGGGCTTCAGCAAACCTTTGTTTAAATTAATGAGAGACCCCACCTTCCTGGGGGCTCAACTGCAAACAGGACAGTGGGAAGAGGGCCAGGAGGTAGACAGGGCAGGCCACTGCCTCCTGGTGCTCAGGGAGACCCAGGGAGAGCTCCCCTCCTTCTTCTCAGGAAGCCCCTTTCCTGCGAAGGCAAGTAGCCCAGGGGCCTGCCTGGCTCAACCCAGCTGCTCAGCCTACTGTGGGGTGGCCTTGGGTCTCAAGTCTTTTTTTGAGACAGAGTTTCGCTCTTGTTGCCCAGACTGGAATGCAATGGTACGATCTTGGCTCACCACAACCTCCATCTGCTGGGTTCAGGCGATTCTCTTGCCTCAGCCTCCTGAGTAGCTGGGACTACAGGCATGCGCCACCAAGCCCAGCTAATTTTGTATTTTTAGTAGAGACAGGGTTTCTCCATATTGGTCAGGCTGGTCTCAAACTCCCGACCTCAGGTGATCTGCCCGCCTCGACCTCCCAAAGTGCTGGGATTACAGGGGTCTCAAGTCTTTATCTGCAAAATGTGACCATAAACTATCTACTTCCCTGGGCTCTTGTGGAGATAAAATAAGGTTTCTTTCAATGCTTAGCAGAGTCGTATTCAGAATGAGGGGACTATTACTGTTACTAGCAATGAGCCGTGCTTCCCCGAGCCCCAGATGTGAACTGGAAGAAGAGAGGGGAGCCTTGAGTTGTGTGAATGGGGCTTTTCCAAGCCCTAGTTCAGGCAGATGCCCCAGGGACTGCAGGCCCACCAGAGGCATCTCCTTAGGGCAGGGGCTAGATGCCATGGCCCTCAAGGGCTTTCTAACTCCAGCTCCCACCAGGGAAGGGTGCCAGCCAGCCACACCCATCGCCCTAAACAACTTTGCTGCTGGATCCCGTCCACTGGTATCATTTAGAGCTTCTGATGCATGGGGGCTGGGGCGGGGATTCTTTTAAGACCTAAAGTTAATTATTTTTCTAATTTCATGCTGCATGCATTATGCATCAGCTGTTATCACTAGCGGTAATTGCAGACAGGTATGCAAATCCACTATAAATGCACCTAACTGCATAGGCCGTCTGGGCGGTGCTGGTGCCAGGCGACGGGATGTCCTGAACTTCAGAGAATGTAAATCGCTTTAAAAAAACAAGACTTTAGAATTGTGTCTTAGGAGGTTAATTATATTGATAATAGTGTTCGATATTAAACCATTCAAGGCCAGGAGGGGGTGGGGGGATGAAAGGAGACACGTGTAATTTTGTTCCTTTCCCTCTTGGCGTTATTTAATAAGATGTGCCTACACCTGATGTTTCTGTCTGTCTGTGTCCATTTTTAGTAAAGCTGCCTAAACTGAGACTTAATTCCTTTAGGAAAGGGAAAAAGAAAGCCCAGTGGGCTGGGCAAGGTGGTTCCTTGTAATCCCAGCACTTTGGGAGGCTGAGGCGGGTGGATCACCTGAGGTCAGGAGTTCAAAACCAGCCTGGTCAACATGGTGAAACCCCGTCTCTACTAAAAATACAAAAATTAGCTGGGTGTGGTGGTGCGTGACTGTAGTCCCAGCTACTTGGGAGGCTGAGGCAGGAGATTCACTTGAACCTGGGAGGCAGAGGTTGCAGTGAGCTGAGATTGTGCCACTGCACTCCAGCCTGGGTGACAGAGTGAGACGCTATCTCAAAAAAAAAAAAAATAAAAGCAAGCCCAGTGGAGTTTCAGAGTGAAGGAGAGGGGCTAAAGGTCTTTATTTTGGGGGGCGAGGAAAAGGAAGAGCAGCAGCACCAGCAGGGCTGGGGACAGTCCCCAAGAACAGGGCTGAGGCTGTGGGCTCTGCGCTGCTTCCCTCCTCAGCCTCCTTTAGGATCCTGGGCTGTAGCAGAGGGCCTGGAGAGGAGCAGTATGACTAGGAAAGGCTGGTGATGGGCGACACTCACTGATCCTAGATCAGAGGCTTGGCACTGGGCTCTGAGGGCAGGGCCTCTCAGGGGCTGAGAACAACCTTGAGAAGGTGGGAGGCAGGTCCTGCTCCATCATCAGTTTACGGATTGCCTCCTCCCCCTGGAATGTAAACTCCTACAGTTAGGACATGGTCTGCCTTGTGCCTGGCATGGAGCCTGGCACAGAAAGTGCTCAGTAAACATCTGATGAATGAATGAACAGGGCCACCAAAAGGGAGGCCCCTGAACCCAGGGCCGGGTGGTGGTAGAGAAGAGGGAGGCTGGCCTTCCTACAGCCCACCCCAGGATGCCATGGTGACCCAGGGTGCCCTTACCACAGCAGCCCAAAGAGGCAAAGGGAACGGTCTGGATTGTGCCACAGATGGCAGAGGGGTGGCCACAAACCCAGGCCTCAGACTTGATATCCGGAGCTCTCCCCTTCCCAGGTCTCCTACCACCTGTCTCAGCTGCCCAGTGGGACCTCTGTGGCCCCAAAGGGAGACTCTTGGCTGTCCCTACTCACCCCCACTGATATGGATGCTGGCCTGGCACTGCCTAACCACGTGTCTGTCTCCAACTATCAGAGGTGAGCCTCACTTTACTACAGAGGCCTTTTCCCCTCCTGCCCACCCCACAGATACACACACAGATGGAACTCGCCACTCAGGACCCTGGAATCATGAGATAAAGGACCTCAGCGATTGTCTGCTTTTTGCAGATGAGGAAAATCTGAGGCCCCGAATGGATGAGACAGGCTCAGGGTGGAGACAGAGCCCTCCAGCAGCTTGGGCAGCCTCCCCGCCCATCTCCTGGGGCCTTGGCGCCCAACTCTAACCCTTTCCCAGGGGTTTGGCACAGGGAGGGTGCTGGGGTACAGTGTCCCAACTCCAGCGGGGTCTCACGGGGGCTTCTCTTCTCCACCAGCAGGTCCGCAACCCCTCACGCCTGTGGGCTCACTCACGCCTGTGGGCTCACTTACGCCTGTGGGGCCACTCACGCCTGGGGGGCCGCTCATGCCTGTGGGGTCACGGCTGTTAGCGTTAGCAGTAGCTAGCAGGGCTGGGTGCTTGAGTGTTGGGCACGTCAGAATGCTCTCGCCAGCTGGCCACAGCCTGTGTGGAGGGGAGAGGCTGCATCCCCAATGCAGAAAGGGGAGGCATGCAGGGAGGGGCAGACTTGTCCAAGGTCACACGCTCACAACCAGAGGGCCAGGCCCCAACCCAGGTCTGTCTGCCCAGAGCGTTTGTTCCTTGCCTCCCTTTGCACAGAGCCACTGAGCAGATCTTCCATGGCAGCAGGCCTGGGGGGCAGCAGCTGCTCCCCTCCAGCTTCGCTACAACCTAGGAATGACCCCCAAGCCCTCCTAGGGACTGGAGGGGCAGCAGGGACCAGGGCTGGGCGCTGGGAGAGGAGCAGCTGGGAGCAGAAGGGCTGCAGGGCAGGGGCCCAGCTCAGGCTCAGGCGCGTTTGCGGCCCCGCTGCCGGGCTGGCGCACTTTTATAATAAATAACAGCAAATAGCCCATCCGCAGGGCATCTTTCACGCCGGTGGCTAATAACACGGCTATGAATGCCCCCGCAGACGGCGTGCACGCTGTGCCGCTCTGACGAATGTCCCAGGCCCTGGTGCAATCGTAAATCAACCCCTCTCCTGAGGAAGAGCGTGGGAAGTGTCATTTTCCATCTTGGTAATGAATTGGGGCTTCCTTGTCCTGCCCAGGGCACGGTGGCTTAAGGTTGCCTGGGATTTGTGTTTTCCGAGGTGAGGTGCAGCCTCTCCCTCCGGCCTCCGGGGATCCTTGGAGGAATCAGCCCCACCTCAGTGGGAGGGAGCGCTCACCGCCTGCTGTGTGACCCTTGGGGCACTCACTGCCCTTCTCTGGGCCTCAGCTGGCTCCTGTAACCAACAAAGAGGCTGAACTGGAAGCCAGCGCAGACGATGCCCAAGGGCCAACAGGAGCAGGACCTTGGGCAGTAGCTTTGGATCAACCCCACCCTGGGTCCCTGGCCAGACAGCAGGTAGCAGACCCTGCTACCCAGACAGCAGTCCCTGATGTAGACTTGTGGACTCCCTACCGTTCAAGGGCAGCAGGCACCAGGGAAAGTAGCCTAGGTTACCAGAGCTCCTGCCCACCACCCACCAGGCCTCACTGCCACCACCATTAGGGAGGGGGCTCAAAATGAGATTTCCCCACCCCACTGCAGGGCCATTTACTCCAGGAGAGGCCATGCCGTTACATCCCAGGTCCAGCTGCTGGGTAGAGCCCAGCAGCACAGGGACCACCAGGTAGCAAATGATGCTTATGCCGGCAAGCAGAAGCCGCCAGCTGCGTGAACTGCGTGAGTGGGTGGATGGGATGGAGCTGCAGACCTGTGGAGACCCGTGGCGCTCTGGCCGGGAAAGGGGCCTTTGGAGGGTGGGACCCAGCTGTCTGGACGCGAGGAACCCTGGGCCACCCTGGAGCCCTTCCGAATTCACGTCCCTCTTCCCTCGTCCTTGGGCCTTACCTCCTTCGTCGCTGCAGCCCAGGAGCCCTCTGGGTCCGACGAGTTGCTGGTCTGAAGGCCCACGCCAAAGTCACGAAGCCGCAACTCGGGACACCGTGAGCTCAGATGGCGCTCACATTCCCGGCCCCGTGGTCCTACCAGGCCTTGCACCACTAGGGACACAGACCTCAGACCTGGGGTGACTGGGCAGTGCTGGGGCACCCCAGGGCACGAGAGGGGATCCGGTGCCTCAGTCTTCTGGTCTCCTGGCGTTCAGATGAGGCTGCGGGCCACAGTCAGCAGTATTCTTGGCACCCTAGGCCGCGGGCGCAGCTGGCTCCTCCCTGCAGAGTGAGGGTCCTGCGCACAGGGGGTACAGGGACACCCCTCTGGGCCCCAGGACTCCTGAGGGTGGCCTGAGGGGGTTCCGACTCCCTGTTCGTCGGGCATGCCCTGTGGCCTGGCACCCAGCCCCGAGCAGGGTGGCCTCTGCTGCTTGCTACCTCCACGGCCCTTTTCAACTCTTGCCCTTTTGTCTGCAGGCCGCCACCTCTTCTGAAAGGCCTCTGCGTGGCTTTTGGCTTTTACCTCCTTTTGGTTTACCAAGGCTTTTTTTTAAAATCCCTTTAAGTCACTTGGCAGAATGGGCTGGGTGCAGAGAGCGTTCTTGCATGACAGAGCTGAGAGGGAGCCACTCTCCAAAGGCTCCGTATTCCTGTCACTCAGGCTGCGTCTCCGGGGGGAAGGAGGGGGTCCATTACCCCGCTGAGGAGTTCAGATGTTCACGGTGGGGCTGGAGCTGCTGACACGTACAGCTGAGCTGTCAGGCCCCCACATGCCCTTCTTTGGGAAGATGCTTGAGGGGCGAGGGCCTCAGTCCCGCTTGGCTGCTCCTGTTTGTAGAGGTTTCCTTGCTGGGAAGGTAGGGAGGATGGGTTATTCCCGCTTCACCCCCTGGTCTTGTCTTTCCAAAAAGGAATCCATCTTCTCGCCCACTGCCTGCTTCCTTACCTGCCAAAAACAGTACCAGTGATTAAGCCCAGAGACATGAGGGACCACATTGGGATAGCATCCATCAGGGCCACTGGGCTGCAGCCCCCTTTGCTTTGGATACTGTTTTTTTTTTTTTTTTTCTTTTTTGAGATGGAGTCTCACTCTGTCGCCAGGCTGGAGTACAGTGGCGCGATCTCGGCTCACTGCAACCTCTGCCTCACGGGTTCAGGCGATTCCCCTGCTCCAGCCTCCTGAGTAGCTGGGACTACAGGCGCAAGCCACCACACCTGGCTAATTTTTTTTTTGTATTTTAGAAGAGGTGGGGTTTCACCATGTTGGCCAGGATGATCTTGATCTCCTGACCTCATGATCTGCCTGCCTCGGCCTCCCAAAGTGATGGGATTACAGGCATGAACCACCGCACCCAGCCTGGATCCTTTTTTTTTTCTTTTTTTAAATGCCACTTGCCCATGAGCCGGGGAAGGGCCTGGGGTTATTCTCCCCATCTCCTGCCTCTTTCCAAATCCTGACAACAGTTGGCTATGCATAGTGCCCAGCCTTGCAGCTACCTGGTTTTCCCTCCCTGGGAGTGGAAGGACTGGGAAGAGAAAAATGAAGTTTTTTGAGCTCCTGGCCGTGCAGGGCCACCCGCCCAGCCCAGAGCTGGCTCCAATTCCCCCAGCACCTGCTCTTCTTGCTAAATGTCATTCAAAAGCTCCAACTGGACCGCCATGGCCTGGGCTTCCAGAACAAGCACTGCCTTTCCCCACCATGGGAAGCAGAACCATCAGGGAACTGGGGAAGTTGGGTCTCCATGTTCCTGGCCTCTGTCCGGTGCCCACCCCACTTCCTAGGTGGGGGGTCAGTCCTCAACACCGGCAACCGCCCTCCCCTTCCGCACAGACGGAGGGCAGGGCAGGCTGTTCCAGAATCCAAAACAAAAGCCCGAGCCCTCCCCAGCACCTCTCATTAGTGCGGCATGTGGAAAGGCTGTGGTGCCCTGGTGTCCGTATTCCCCCTGCAGGAGCCCCTCTTTGGAAAAGGGCTTTTATTACACATCTGAGAGTGCTCGCTCTGGTTTGAAATCAGATCCAGATGGGCTCAGCTGCATCTGGGCACTTTTCTTTGTAGGGCCTAAGGTGGCTGATTTGAGAAATGCTTGTTGGAGGCTGTTACAAATAAAAAGAGGGATATTGGGGTTCATGTTTTAATAAGCCCAGCACCCAGATAGGAGGTGGCTGCCCACGGGACTCATAGCCTGGCAGGGAAGGCATTTGGGAAGGGTGTGTGCCAGCCAGGTGGTGTGCAGGCTGAGTCTGATGGGGTGGACAGGGTGGCGGGGGGAGTTTTCTTGGGACAAGCTGCCCTAGGAGAAAGGAGGTTTCAGAGCCAGCAAGCCCCATGGGACGTCGATTCTGAATGGCCAGTGCCTGGTGAATACTACAGGTGGGGCACAGGCCCTGGAAGGGGTGCGGTGGGGCTTACGCAGGAGGGAAGATGAGGACAGAGTCCCTGCGTGCGGGGGGGAAGGCGGCCGGCTCCAGCACAAGCCCTTATTGCTATTACCACCCTCGTGATTTCATCCAATTATAAATTGTAATTTCTCCATGAAAGCGAGAGATGGAGAAAGTCCAATGAGGTCATCTGCCTCCCTGGCCGGGGCGCAGAAATTGTTTTATACCAATGGGGGTGGGGCAGGGGCAGCAGGCTTCGGCATTTTGAGAGGATGACGGCCGTGTCCTGGGAGCCTAGAGCCTCCAGCCAGCCGTGGTCGCTGCCTCCCGATAAAGAGAGAAACCACTGAGCTCTGCTTTTGAAATTAAGAACCCAAAAAGGAGGCAGGTTCATCCCACCGGTGTGTTCGCCTCAGACCCTTCCCATAGCTTCTCAGCTTTATCCTGAGAGTGTCCCATAGCTGTCAGGATAGAGGCAATGCTGCTACGGTAGTCTCCAAGGGCCCTGCCCAGCCCACCCGCCGTGTCTGCCACTACTGCCCACTAGTGCCCTGAGCTGGCTCCAGCCTGGCCCTTCACTGTACTGTTCCCCTTCTGTAAGAATCCGTGCAGACGTCATCCCTCCCTTCCTGCAATGGGCCACCCTCCCCTTGGCTTGTGTGGTCCTGTGAACCATGACAACAGTGACATAGCATGAAAAGAATTGTCTCCCTGGCTTCAAGGGAGGACCTGAGGCTGGATCCCCCAGCGTCTGGCTCAGTGCCTTGCACACAGTTGGTGCTTAATAAATGTACCCAGTGAACTTCCCATCTGCTTCCTCATTTAGAAAACCAAGGCACTAAGTGAGGCTCTTGGTGCCCGTCCAGCTTTGTATGTCCTCAGTCCGCCTTCCCTGCTGCAGCCCCCACCCCCACCTTCCCTGGGGCCTGCAAAGCCTCCTGGAACCCCAGTGCTGGGATACTGGGCTCCTCGGCATCTATGCCCTCGATGAGTGGGGCCTCTCAGGCTTCTGGGGTGTGTATGGGTTTTCCAAGTGAGTCTGGCTGGCAGTGGTTGGGAGGTGTGAGCTCTCCAGCAGCACTGTGGCTCTTCCCTTGTGTGGGTGCATAATGATGATCATTAGTAGCCACCTGCATTCACTGAACCAAAGGAGGCCCAAGAATAAATATGTAAATGCATGCGCCTGGCAGACACCTCCCGCCAGAGCCACAGCGCCCCCAGTGGCCACCCTCCTGGCTCGAGTGAGTGGAGACCACGCCGTGTGAAGTTAGTAGTTACACTCATCCCCTTGGCCTTCCCTGTTCCCCTAGGCTCCAGGTCTGGTCTCCGTGCTCAAAACCAGTAAATCATTTTTTGAGTTAACATCATAAAAGCTTCCATTCTGAGTAAAAGTACTTTGAGATGCTTACACAATTCTACTTTTGTTATCATCAATAACATCATCACTGTATTAAAAGAAATTTGAAAGGAGGGAGAGAACGTCAAGTCCCCAGTCTCACATCTCTGCATTACCCTCTGCATTTTGGCCGAATCTGCCCGTACATATATGCCAGGGGACAATGCACCTTGTCCTTTCCCAGTAATTTCTGCCTTGCCATCTTCCCTGAGCTTGGGAAGACAGCATGGCTAGCAGGTCAGGGAGGACCACCTCCATTGTGTGGACTAAGAAGAGGGAGTGGGACTTGTCCAGGGTTATACAACCTGAAGCAGAGTCAGGGCCTCAAACTCCAGGCCAATTTCCTTCTGGCTACACTACTCCTAGACAGCGCAAGAGAAACAGACCATCCACCAAACACTGCACTGAGGGGCCCTGGGCTTCTCCTGAGGCTCTCTTGTGTACCCCTCCATCCATACATCCCTCCATCCTTCCATCTCTCCCTCCATTCCTCAATCCCGCCATCTCTCAATCCCTCCATCTCACCATTTCTCTATTCATCCATCCATCCATCCATCCATCTATCCATTCATCTCTCCATCCATCCATCCTTCCTTCTCATTTCTCCATTCACCGATCCATCTCTCCATCTGTCAACCCATCCATTCATCTCTCCATCCATCCTCCCATCTCTCCATCCTTCCATCTCTGTACTCATCCCTCCATCCCTCCATCTCTCCATCAATCCATCTGTTCACCTCTATCCATCCATCCATCTCTCCATCTTTTCATCCATCCATCCATTTCTCCATCTATCTCTCCATCTGTCCATTCATCCATCCATCTCTCCCTCTCCATCTATCCATTTCTCCATCTTTCCATCTACCCATCTCTCCATCCAGCAAACATATTCTGAGTCTAATCATGCTCCAGGCATTGTACAAGACATTGGGGATCCAAAGAGATGCCCCCATCCTCCAGGAGCTCACAGTCCAGTGGGGAGGGCACTGGTTTTCAGAGGGCTACAATCTGAGGTGCACACAGGGCAGTGTGGGAGCCAAGAGCTTTGAAGAAGATGATGCTGTGCTGTGGTTCTGGGGTACTCCCCACGTCATGACAATCCACATGTGAGCTCAGTGGCCATCCAGAGGGGGGCAGGTCTGGCTGGGTTTTCCCTTGACCACCCGCCTATCTTCCAGAGCCACTGCTCACCCTTGGCCCTCAGGGCTTCCTCCCGAAGTAGAAACGATCCTCAAGCCCTCAGCTTTACAGTTCCTAGCTGCCTTAAAGATCAGAGCTCTCTGATATTAATTCCTATATTAGCAATTAGCCCTCCTGTTTCATTTCAACCTTTGGCTCCTAGGGATGGATTTTTATGTATGTGTCATTAATCAGATGACTGGTATGTGCTGCTAGAAACCCAGGTGGGCTTTATGGCTGGTGACTTAGCGAAGTGGTGTTTTAAATGAACAACATGCCTGCCCCCTCCCTGGGCAGAGCTGCCCTGTGGCAAAGAGGGCAGAGTTTAGATCATTGTAAGCAGGTCAGAGCTGGTGCGAGCTAGGAGACCCAGGATTTTCTTTCATTTTGGACTTCCAGGCTGAGGTCAGCATCTGTATCTGACCTTTATAGATGAAAAGACTCTTTGTGACTCAAACTGGAGTTTGTTCCATGGCTGCTGACTTCCCCCTACCAGGATGGCTGTCCACAGAGCCCGTTCCTTTTTTTCCCATTGCAGAGAGCGGTCTGGGGGCTGCTTATTCCCTCTCTCCTGAGGGCACTGGAGACAGAAGGCTGCGGGCAGGGAGAGCATTGCTGTCTGGGGGCTAGGACCGCTCCTGTAATGGGCTCAGCATGTAGGGAGTAGGACGGGAAGAACATTTCAGGCTGAGGGAACATCCTGTGTGAAGGCTGGAGGGCTTAGTACAATGAGAGGTCAGTGTCCCAGAGCTCTGAGTGAGTGGAGGGCCGTGATCTGAGCTGAAGCAGGGCCCGGAGCCTGGCCTGGGGGGTGCTCTGAATGCTGCGCTGAGGGGCCTGGTCTTCGTATGAGGGCAGCGGGGAGGCCGTGAGGGTGCCCAGGCATGGAGGAGTGTGACCAGACTTGCAGTTTAGAAAGAGCATTCTCGCTGCTGCATGGAGACCTGGAAGGTGCCCAGGTGCACAGGAGAGGACCAGTGAAAAGCTGGAACGGCACCCTCAGGAAAAGGGGCAGGGACCTGGGCTGGGGACCTCACGCAGTGAGGGGTTGAAGGGAAGGGGCCAACTTGGGAGTCCCCCGGGCTTTACTCCCTGAAGACAGGCCTGGGTGCTGAGTGGGTTCCCACCTCCTTCTCTTCACTGGAGGGCAGCTGAGTGCTCCTGGGAGCAGCACCAAGAGAGCCATGGACAGCCGGCTTGCTGTGGGTTCCGAGCCTGGTCCTGATCTGCAGCCCGCAGCCCCGGGCCTTAGCAGGAGCAGGAAGGCCTCTGGAGGCTGTGCCTTCTGTTCTGTGAGATGGGCCCACCCCATTCCCTGCCCACTCTCTCCTGGCCCCCAGGCTTGGCACCACTGCATGGCACCCGAGTAGCAGGGTGAGAAGAGGCGGAGGCGAGAGCCTGCTTGTGTGGTGCGAACCCTCCCAGCCTCCGCTCTGCTAATTAAACCATCTCCTGACAAAACCCAGACTTTCAGGGTATTTGTGAGAGTGCGAGCCAGGCCGTGGGTGGCTTCAGGAGTCTGTTCCGCCCGGCCAGCAGGCCTGGGCCTTTGCCAGCGCCCACCCTCAAGATGGCCATCAGAGAAACTCAGCAGGCAGCGCCCAGAGCAAGGTCCTCCAGGGGTGCGGGGCCCACTCGCCCGGGACGGAGCTTCTCTTGCCACGGGACATCTCCCGTTCTTTATTCTCTTCCTTCCTTCCCTTCACACGTGGGCAGCTGTGGCCAGAGGCGGCCTGGGAGTTCACCCATTCCCTGGTGCTGAGTTGGCAGAGAAGCCCAGCAGGCCAAATTGGGCACAGACCGTAGCCACCTGCCGCTCCCTACCTGCCCCACTGGACCCAGCAGTCCCTCCCTGCACGGTCTGGGGGGTCTGGAGGCCCAGTTCTGCCAGGCTCAGGGTGCTGCAGAGGGGAGGGCTCCCTAGCTGAAGCTGCTGCCCTCACAGTGCAGCTGAGCAACAGGGGACCTAGAAACGGCTGCCAGTGGGCACTGCCGTCCCCGGGCAGCAGGGAGACAGGAGCACGCAGGCGCCTGAAGAGTCCTCATCCGCCTGGAGTGCTCTTGTGCCTTTGAAATCTCCTCCCAGCAAGGGCAGGCAGGAATTCCTGGGCCCAGACGCTGAGAGAGTGGGTGAGGGGGGGACCAGCAAGGGCCGCTCACACCCAGCTCACTGAGGGACAGGCATTGGCTCTCAGCTCTGCGCGGGGAGGCCCTCGAGGGGACGCAGCCGGCAGTGTGCTTGGAGGGGATGGGGACGCGGCAGCCCCACACAGGCCTGCTCTCATGCTCTCAGGGAGGCACACTGCAGCCGGAGCCTGCCCCTTCACAGAGCAACTCTAGGCACAAAAGGAGACAGGGCAGGGTGTGGTGGCTCACACCTGTAATCCCAGCACTTTGGGAGGCCGAGGCAGGCGGATCACTTGAGGTCAGGAGTTTGAGACCAGCCTGGCCAACATGTTGATACCCCCTTCTCTACTAAAAAAAAAAAAAAATTAGCTGGGCGTGGTGGCAGATGCCTGTAATTCCAGCTACTTGGGGGGCTGAGGCAAGAGAATCGCTTGAACTCGGGAGGTGGAGTTGCAGTGAGCCAAGATCGTGCTGCTGCATTTTAACCCGGACAGCACAGAGAGACTCAGTCTCAAAAAAAAAAAAAAAAAGGAGGGGACAGGAATGACTGCTTGCCTGCCTGCTCTACCTAGCAGACCTCACTGTGATGCATCGCCCGTGCCCATTAGGGCCTGTGTCCAGCCTAGAGGAAGCTCAGGGGGTGATGAACCTGGCGCCACCAGCCAAGGCCGGAACCTCTTCTTTCAGGAAATTGGCCTGCTTTTGTCGGCAGAACAGTGGCTGTTCGACCCCCTGCCTGCCCGTCACAGTGCTCTTGGCTGCCCCTTGGCCAAGGCAGGTGGTGGAGCCGGCAGGCAGCCCTGGTCTGCTCCTGGCCTCCAGGGTTTGGGCACTCTCACAGCGTCTCCTGGCAGCCTGGCTGTGAAATGGGCCCCACGCTGGAGCTCTCGAGCGGCAGTTTGAGGCAGCACTGTGCTGACTGCAGCACAACACATCCTGCAGGCTCACGGGCCCCTGGCGGGTGGGGGGACCACTGCTGGAGACTCCCCAGGGAGAAAGCTGAGGAGCTGTCAGGGAACCCAGGCTCTGCCCAAGGGTCATCAGCTCCCTCCCTTGGCTACCCCTTCCCCAGACCCTCCCCACAGCCTCGCACTCCACCATTCAGGTCTCGACCCCTGACTTGGAGCCCCTCCTGGCCTATTTCAGGAGCCCCCTGCCCACCTCCTTCCAGGGCTCTGTGCTAGTGCTGGGGGTCCAGTGTGCACCCTCAGGAACTGGCAGCACCTCCCTCCGCCTGCTGCATCTAGAAACCCAGCCCTCCTTCTCAGACCTCCGCTGTGAGCTGGGGATTCCAGGCCGCATATGCCATCATCCGAGTTACTCAGGTGCAGCTGGGGGAAGCTGCCTTTCCTTCCAGAAGCATCCACTAGCAACCTCAGTTCACTACTTCGCTCCCACCAGTTCTGCCAGCCTCCAGCCCCCAGGGACAGGTGCCCTCTCACTCAGCTCCCAGCTCTCTGGTTTCCCTGCACCAGCAAGAGCCTGTGCCAGGGGATTTTCTCCCTCTGTGTTGGAGATCTCCCACCCTTCCCCTCCTTCCCGTAAACATGCTCTCTGGCCGAGAGCAACGCTGTGCGCTCGGCCCAGGCGGCCAGACTTTGTTAATATTTACAGCGAGTGGCTCAGGAAGCTATTAGCTTCCTTTTCTTGTTGTTAATTGAAAGAGGAGAAAATGGTTGTAACACTTCAAAAGAACTTAAAGCGCAGCCTGAGAGACTAGCTGAATTGGGAGGAATGGGGGAAAAGAGAGAGACTATTTTAAATAAATAAAGCAAGCCAGCCAGCCCACACCTCACACGAGAGTGGAACGTCGTTCCTTCCCCATCTTTGCAGACGCCTGGCTTTCCTCTGAGGTTTCCTTAGTGCCTCGCATTGTATATTTTCCTTTTCATTCGGGAGCCTGCCTTAAGGAGAGAAGGAGGAAGAGAAAGGATTCGCAGCACACTTTTGTTAATCACGAGGCTCTTTGAAGCTGCAGCTAACGAGGCCCCTGGTACCTTCACTCCCGGAGCACATAGGGCTGGGAGTCCTGTGGCTACCTCCCCTCCTGGGACACAGGCCACTCCTGGGCCCCCCAACCAGGATGTGACCTCTGGGAGGTGCTTCGGCCTCCGTGCCCCTTTGAACCCCAGGCACAGCCAAAGATGCCGTGGTTGTGGGGTGGGGGGTGATTTTCTGAATCCTGGTAGATAGGGGCCAGCATTGAGAGGCCTCTGACCTCTGTGGCCAGCCTCCCTGAACCACTTTTCCCAAAGACAAATGATCCCGCCCACAGCAGCTGCACATTGAGCTTCCGGAGTCTGCCCCATGACGTACGCGACCAAATGGCTCTGCCAGTCACCCTGTGGTTAGGCAGGGGCAGGAAAGGATGACTCAGGAGGCCTTCACTCCAGGAGCCTGCCATTCATTTCTGACGGACAACTGTTTCTTCCTCCAGGAGGCTTCCCTGACCCTTCCTTGTCCCCAGCCTGCTTAACTTTGTTTTTTGGGATTTTTTTTTTTTTTTTTTTTTTTTTAGATGGAGTCTCTGTCTCCCAGGTGGAGCGCAGTGGCACGATCTCAGCTCACTGCAACCTCCGCCTCCCAGGTTCAAGCAATTCTCTGCCTCAGCCTCCTGAGTAGCTGGGATTACAGGCACCTGCCACCATGCCTGGCTAACTTTTTTTGTATTTTGAGTAGAGACAGGGTTTCACCATCTTCCAGGTTGGTTTTGAACTCCTGACCTCGTGTTCCACCGGCCTCAGCCTCCCAAAGTGCTGAGATTACAGGCCTGAGCCACCGTGCCCAGCCTAAGTTTTATATTTTTCATAGAGATGGGATTTCACCATGTTGGCCAGGCTGGTCTCAAACTCCTGACCTCAGATGATCTGCCTGGCTTGGCCTCCGAAAGTGCTGGGATTACAGGCGTGAGCCACCGCGCCCAGCCCTGGCCTGCTTAACTTTGGGCTCTCAGGCTCCCCTGGCACCCTGCTCTCTGTCAGCCAGCTCCTCTGCTGCTGCGGAGCAAGGTGGCTCACTGTACCAGACACAGAGGGACAGCTTGCCCCCACCTTCTGGTTGCTGCACAGGCTGCATTAATGGAGGAATCAATGGCATATTGAAGGAGGTGATCGCTACACCACCTCCTCCCTCCTTCCACCCTGGTCACGCCAGACTAGAACACTGTTCTGTTCTGGGCTCTTAGAGACGCACAGCCACACTACAGAGCAGGAGGCCTAGTGGGTGGGGAGTGACCTTGGCCATGACCAAGAGGGGGTGGGGCTTGTTCAGCCAGTCCGGGAAGAGGGCAGTCTCCTGTCCTTGGCAGAGAAGGAAAACGGACCTGTTCTGGGAGGCCCAAGAACTGGAAGGACTGGGAGGGAAGTACTGGGAGGGATAGAGTTAAGAAAGAAATCTATAGCAGGTGGAGATGCCCAAAGTTGGGCCAGGCTGCCCCCACCAGGGGCATCCATAGCTAGTCTACATGGCCACTGGCAGAGATGCCAGGCAGTGGTGAGCACGCCAGGTGGAGGCCTGGCTTCCCGGCTCGCTCAGCCCTTGCCCTCTCCACCGGGGAGTATAACTGTCTTTTCCCAATGGGCCGTGAGCTCTTAAGGGTAAGGACTGTGTCCTCAGCAGTGACAACACCAGCAGCTGACTCAGTTGAGTTCTAGATGGCCCAGGCACACAGAGCTGAGATGTTGATGTGGATAATAATAATACTAACAACAACAGTAGTGGCCGCCCTGTGTTGTGTCCGAGGCACACACTCTTCACACATCGCCTCACTGAATGCACAGGCACTGTTATTACCATTCCAATTTTCCACCTGAGAAAACAGATATTCAGGAGCCTGCCCAGGGTCCCACAGGGGGTCTGCTCCAGGGCCTGGATGCAAACTCACTCCTCTCTCCACTCTGGGTCCTCACGGCCACACCAGCCACTCCTGTGTGGCCAGGGACTAAAGGTCAGCTCGCACAGCAGGAGGCTGCAAGCCGAGCTCCCTCTGCAGGGTCACAGGGCACATTAGCAAATTAAAGGCTCTGAGAAGTCCTGCAGCAAAGATGCCGATGGAAGTTTGTTCACTCCAGCAGTTACCAACTGACTTTGTCTTTGGTGACACCTGTTAACCTCCCAGCATTCATGTCTTCTTCAAACCATGCTTGGGGAGATGCTGTGGGTGTTCATGCACCTGTTTACTCAGGCTTTTGGTAAGGGGCTGCTGCGTGCCAGGCAGGGGCCTGGTGCTGGTGACATGCAGTGGTGAGGACAGGCCTGTCCCTGCCCTGTGCCTCCCTGGTGCCCAGATGGTGGCTAGCACACAGTGGCACACGTGCCTGCAGCAAGTGAGGGCTGAATGAGAGTGGGAGTGGATGGGGCAGAGGAGCCGGGCTGGGCCATGGGAAGCCACTGTCATGGCCACATGTGGTCTCTGAGCTGCCCCCCATCTCCTCCCATCCTGTATGCTGTGTCAGGACCTCTGGCCACACCCAACCTCAACCTCTCCAGCGGCATATAGGCCCCTGGGAGGCCCCACCAGCCCTCCATTGGCAGGGTCAGAGCCCTCTGCCCCCGCCCCAGGACCCCTGCCTGGCCCAGCACCTCTTCCCTTCCCTTCAGGCCCTGTGTCTCTGGCCTTGACATTCTGATCACATCCACTGGCCTGCCTGGAATACTAATTCTCCCCAGATGAAACCATCCGTGTTTAATTTTTTTAAGAGGCAGACAGAAAGACAAGAACAGGGGAGACATTAGTGGGTAGGAACTGGAGCCGTCTTTGGAGCCCTGAGACTGTGCAGTGACTCCAGCCACTCGGGATGCCACAGCGACCCTAACACAGGCCAAGCTCGGAGGCCAGGAAGGACAGTGGCCTTTTGAATACACCAGAGTGTGCTATGGTCCCGGCTAGGATTGTTTTTTGGGACCCTCAGGAGCTGAGATCACATGGGGATAGAGGGCCGGCAGCCCCGCTGTCCTCCGTGCCACCTGAGAGCCCAGAGTGACCCCACCGCCCTCAGTATGCTTCCTGCAGCCCCAGAGAGAGGCCTCGGGACACAGAGAAGAGTGGCCAGATGCTGGGATTGGCCCAGCAGCCGCTCTGGTGCTCCTGCCTTTGGCTGTTCTGGGCCTCAGCAGCCTCCTGGGGGACTGCGGTAGTGGCCCACTGTCAGGAGGGCAGTTGTGGGAAGAACAGGTAAGCCTTGCTGGAGGGGACAGGACAGTGCTAACAGCTGGTGTCCAGGTGGGGAGTTGGGGCCCCTCATGCAACTTCAGCAGCTGCGCACCTTGGGCCAAGTGTCTTCTGAACATCAGTCTCTTTATCTGTCAGATGGGGGGGATGGTGGCAGCAACATCCTAGGCTGTGGTGAGGACTCCAGCAGGTGCTGTACGAACGCCCAAAGGACTGGCCCAGCTCTCCCTGGGCATGCACCTCAGCTACTGTTCTAACCCACCAGCACGACCCCACCCCAGCCTTACCCCTGCAGGCTCCTCCCCCACATCCACCTCCCTAGCACCAGCGCAGCCCTGGGGCAAAAGCTACGATGGTGCCACCCGCCCCCCAACCTCCCAGCCTCACATCCTCATGTTCCCGGAGGAATGAATGAGATTGTAATGGCAGGAAACTTGACAGAAAATGAAACGTGATGAAATCAGCTACGTGAATGATGAAATCCAAATCCCATCCTCCTTCTGAGGCGGGGTGAATGCTGTCCCATGCTCCGCGGGCTGCAGACCCTGCAGTGGAGCCTGCCACTGCCCCTTCCCTTGCCCCAGGAGCTGGAGTCTTAGGCCCCCTCCCCATCCCTCTTCTATCCTCCTCCCATGCCCCCTCCCCATCCTGTCTTCCCTTCTTCTCCCCTCCCTTCTCCCCTCCTCCTCCCATGTCCCTCCTCATCCTCTCTTCCCTCCTCCTCCGTCTTCTTCCTCCTCTCCCTCCTCCCATTCCTCTTCCCCTCCCCCTCCCATGCCCCCTCCCCATCCTCTCTCCTCCTCCCTCCCTCCTCCCTCCCTATGTCCCTCCTCATCTTCTCTTCCCTCCTCCTCTGTCTTGTTCCCTCCCTCCCTCCTCTTCTCCTCCTCCCATGCCCCCTCCGTATCCTCTCTTCTCTCCTCCTCCCCTCCCTCCTCCCTTCCTCCTCCCATGTCCCTCCTCATCTTCTCTTCCCTCCTCCTCCGTCTTCTTCCTCCCCTCCCTCCTCCCCTACTCCTCCCATGCCCCCTATCCTCTTCCCTCCTTCTCCCCTCCCTCTTCCCCTTTGTCTTCTCCTCCTCCTCCCATGCCCCCTCCCCATCCTCTTCCCTCCTTCTCAGCTTCCTCCCCTTCATCCTCCCCTGTCCCTCTCCATCCTCCCCTCCTTCCTCCCCCTTCTAGGTATAGCCAGCAGTCAGTGACCAACTGACCCAGAGGTCAGAGGTCAGTGCTGCAGATTTGCTAGTGCCCCTTGCAGAGCAGACCAAACTGAGACTACCCTGGCTGGCCCTCCCCCTGCCCTCTCCTGCTTTACTTCTTCCCTCAGGGCTCCCTGGGAGTGCAGGGCTGGACCCGACTCAGGCTCTGCTTCTACAGAGCCCCAGAGAGAAACCCCAAGTGCCTGGTGGGGAGACACCGCCACCCCTGCCCCCATTTTAGTCTCGGGACGCCCCTGCCTCAGAGAAGGGGTCTGTTGGTGGCTGGGACAAAGCCTGGCACTGCGCAGTGCTCCAGCTGGGACCCCCCCTGTGGCGATGGCTGGCCACAGCCTCCACTTCCTGCCTCATCCCGCAGCCTCCCGGCTCAGCCACCTGTGAGCAGGCAGAGCCGGTCGAGGGAGGGCTGGGGGAAGCAAATGTGGTTATTTGGCCTCCTCCTCCTCCTCCACTTCGGGGGCTGCCTCATAAATTATTATTGACCCACCGCTTCCCGGGCTGGAGGCGAGCTGAGGAAATAAAGCACCGGGCTCAGTAATTGTGCCCTGCTGCCTGAGTTTACTCATTTGTGGCTTTCCTACCCACTAAGAAACGAGACGATAAATAACTGCTGACTATTAGGTCCCAGACGGGAAAAGCACCGCACGATGCACTTCCCGAGGATGAGCAGAGGCTGGAGACCCACACGACCATTGGCCTTTCCCACACCCTCTCACCCTGTGGACTCAGGCTGTTCAGGGCCTGAAACCTGGGGCCTGGGAAGACAGGCAGAGGATGAGTCCCCAGCCCTGTGGGGAGAGGGTGCATATCTTCCCCTCCGCCAGCCCCATTCTGGAAAGTTCTGGGCTCAGGATGGCGCGGCTGTTGAGTCCAGTTACAGGCTTTGTGTTTCCCTTTTGTTACTTGTATAGCGAGCCTTGTCGTAAGTGCTGAAAGAATGAAGACGCCACCTTATCCAACCCTCTCACTTTACAGGGCGTGGGGGGCAAACTGAGGCTCAGAGAGGTGAATGCCCTGCCCAGGGTCACACAGGGCAGAGCTGGTCTCAACTCCAGCACCATCATCCTCCTCATTCTTTCCCTGGGGGCAGGCATCTACAAGCGGGCACAGAGACTGGCATCAGGGGCCCTTGCCCTCCTCTCAGCCCTGCCCCCACGGAACTGGCAGCTTCCCTGATGGCACCATCTCAGGGCCTCTCACCCTCCCTCAAGAGCCCCATTTTGTCCAGGCCCTGAGCCGGCTTCTCTCAAGGCATCACCTTCACCCCAGGAGTGGGGCCAGGTGGGGATTGGGGAGTTCCTTGCTCTGAGAACAGTCTCCCCAAGTTTTCAGCCGCTTTCTCTGGTCCGTGGCTGCCGACCTGGCAGCTGGGAAGGAGGGTGCATGGATAAGAGAAGGAGGCTGGAGAAAGCCCCGGGGGAGTCAGGGGAAGGGGCTGGACCCACACCCGTGTTGAATCCCACCCCTGCTCCGTGAGGCGACTACTCTTCCATGCTACGGATGGGGATCTGGGCTCAGAGATGGTGGGCCTCCTGCCCCAGGTCTAGGGGACTCGCGGGCCCTGTTTTGACCGGGACTTTCCGAGTTTGGGTACGAATCCCTGGCACACTGGGACACTTGGCCACCCTACCCGAGTCTCACAGCTGGTAAACAGCAGCACCAAGCCCTGCTCTGCCACCCAGAGCCCGGGGTCCTCACCTCTGCAGCGCAATGCCAGCCCCTCCGCAGAGCACCTTGCTCCATCAGATCACTCCCCGACCCGCCCGCCCTGTGCCTGCAAGGCTGCTGGTCACCAGTGGGCTCCTGGGCCCCTGCCTTCCGGCGGGGTTCACAGAGGAGCCAGAGCAGCAGGTCAGAGGGAGGGAGGGCAGCCGGGGGCATGAGTCTGTGAGGCGTCCCTCTCTTGTCAATGGCCCTCCCAGTGGCTTCGGTGGCTCTCTCTGAGTCTGGTAACCTCTGCTTCCTCCTCAGCCTCCATGGTGACAGCTCCCCACCTTCCCCTGTTCGTTTCCTAACCCCACCCATGACTTTGAATGGTGCCTTCGATACACCCGATTCCGCCTGCGATCCTGCCTAGTGCCCCTGCCAAGTAATAACAGAACAGTCGCTCCCACCCACCAAGAGCCCACTGTGTGCCAGGCTCTGTTCAGTCTCTTACTGTCTGCCGTCACTCATCTCGTGCTCTTAGTGACCTGGGGAAACACACGATTATCCCCATTTTAGTCTCGGGACGTGGTGGAGAGACACTGCCACCCCTGCCCCCATTTTAGTCTTGGGACGCCCCCGCCTCAGAGAAGGGGTCTGTTGGTGGCTGGGGACAAGGCTGGGGCTGCGCAGTGCTCCAGCTGGGGGGCCCCTCCTGCGGTGATGGCTGACCACAGCCTCCACTTCCTACCTCATCCCACAGCCTCCTGGCCCAGTCATCTGTGAGCAGGCAGAGCCGGTCGAGGGAGGGCCAGGGCAGCCGAGACCCAGAGAGGCCGAGTGACTTGCCATGGGTCACACAGCCAATAAGGGTGGCCTGGTTGTGTGTGCTGATGGAAAAACAACACCCGGGGAGGAGGAGGAGAGACCTGCTCCAGGCCAGGAGAAACAAATTGTAAAGGGCGGTGCCACCTGCCCGTGAGAAGACAGTCAGCTTCTGCCGTCCTGGGTGAGCAGGAGGAGGCCAGGCAGCCAGCTCCTGAGCACCTGCCCTGCCCAGGCCCGTGGCCACACCTGCAGGGCCCATAGGGAGGGCGCTTGTACCAGCCTTCCACAGGAAAGGACCCCGAGGCTCCCAGACAGTCGCGCCCAAGGCCTCAGTGCCCCCTGTTCTGTGCTGCCCCTCCCTGGCCCCGCCTGGCCACCCAGCCTAGTGACTCGAGGTCCCCCCATCTCCTGGCTACGGCTCCCCTGGGTGCTTGCCTGGTCCCTCCCGAGGGGAGGCAGCGACTTTTACCAACCTCCCCACCCTACGCCGCTGGAGGAGTCTGGCTGCCCTGGGTCCCTGTGGGATTCAACTTTATTTTTGCAGAGCACTTTCTGAGTAACAGAACCCCTGGGGCCCCGGGGTGGAGACAGGGGGGCCAAGTGCCTATGAGAAGAGCCAGGGGAGGCCCAGAGAGCCAGTGACAGGGCCATCAGGGCCTCCACCGCTGGGGTGTTTCCACACCGCAGCCCCTCTCGGGGCCCTCCCAGCTCTGGCCCCTCGAACAGCTGAGGAGGCCCAGCCGCCCCTCCCGACACAATCCAGGCCTCTCCACCTCTCCCCTGTCGCAGGAAGGAGCTAAGCCCTGTGTACCCGCTGCCTTCATCTCCTGAAACAGCCCCCAGGAGAGTGGTCTGTGGACCCCAAAGTGCAGAGAAACCAGCCCTGGGCAGGTGTCCAGCCTCCGGTCATTCGGACACACACAGTGTGCTCTGTATCCTGGGTGGACAGGGTGGGGGACTGCAAGGGCCAGGCCAAGCATGCAGCATCATGAGATCATCACAGGAGAGCGAATATAAGGACAAGGACCCGTGGCTGCAGGTCCTACACGGTGGCTGGGGCCACGGGCAAGGCCAGCCTTGCAGGCCGCAGCGAGTGAAGCTGCAGGATGCTGGTACCAGCTGTGCCCATTTCCCGGGGACTGCATCCCTGCCTTCAAGCCCAGAGCTCCAGCAAGGGGTGGTGACTGTGGAGAGGTGTGGCCAACTGGACTCTGCCCAGTCTGGTTCCCAGAGAACCCAGCTTTCTTGGGAGGCAGATGCACCCCAGAGTCCCCTCGGGCTGGGGAAAACCGGCCTGTGGTCAGGGCTGGGCAGGACCTACAGCCAAGGCAGGGGTGGCAGGGTTAGGTTGAGGTCTGGGTGGTGGACCCTGTTCCCACATCCGAGGTGACAGGAGCAGGTTGATTTCCCTGCACAGAGGGCACGGAGCTGAGGCGGGGGGCCCAAGAGAGCAGTGGGGGCGCTGCGCAGGCGCACTTCTGGCAGACCCAAGAATGAGACCTCACTGAACTGGCCGTCATTTATTTTAATGCCTCTGTGGCCCACATTTGGGTGCAGGTGAAATATGGCCCCACATCATTTACTGGTGGGGATGTGAATTGTGCTTTGCTGTGGGGGGACAAACACATCAGTGGGGGGTGTAGGTCACTGTGGCAGCTGCTCAGGGCAGCCGCGTGGCTGCTGTGTGGGTGGAGGCCGGGGAGGGGTCCTCTCCCTACGTCGAAAGGCTTCTCTTCGTACCCCGCCATCAAGGAGAGAGGCAGTGACAGCTCCTGCCAGGACAGGGAAGGGCTAGCAGGCTGCCTGCTCCCTTCCCTCCCAGCTCCATCCCCAGCCTCCACCCCCAGCACTGCCTGTGGAAGTCATGGGCTGGGTGGAGGAGTGGATGAGGGCTCACATCCCGCTCCACAGCTGCTTGGGTGATCTGGGTCTGTACTGCGAGCACGAGAACCTTCCTTCCTCATGCCCTTCTCCCCTCTCTCTCTTCCCTGAACATACAATGTGAGTCCCTGGAGCCTCAGACAGAAGTAGGGCTGCAGGAGCCGGAAAAAGCACCCCCAGCCGCAGAACCGCACATGCAAAGGCCCGGAGGCAGGAGGAAGGCTGACTTTGTGGAGGTCCTGAGAGAACTCAGCCTGGGGCAGCGCAGTCAGCTAGGGGACCTCAGGGAAGGGCCTGGACTTCCTCCTGAGGGCATGGGGAGAGTAGAGGGACAGGTTTGGACTTAGAGTAGAAAGCTGGGGGTAGGGAAGGAATGTTCCATCCTCTGAGATTGGGGGTAGTCACAAAGGCACCATATGCACATGTAAAATTCCCAGGTCTTAGAGCTGCATACCCCAGGCTATGCAGGTGACCCGTATACTCTTCCTCCTAAAACCACAATTCAACAAAGGAAGCCTTCCTCTGGCCCGGAATGCAGGGCCTGGGGCAGGATGGGCTCTGAGCTAAGCCCCTTCTCCCCACCCCAGCCCTGGGGGACCCCACTATTGAATCCTGGCTTCCTCTGAATGGCTGTGTGTGCGTAGCCCCCCACCCCACCAGTGCTGAGTGCTCATGGCCTGGCCCAGCCAACTCAGCTCATACCCCCACAGGGCTCCGGAGGGAGGGAGGGAGGGAGGGAGGGCAGAGACAGGCTGTGGCCACCTCCACCCCCACCCTTCCTCCCCGAGCCTCCTTTAAGGCTGCAAGGCCACTAACCATCTGCTGAGGCAGGGGCTGGGGGCGCAGGAAGGGCACCTGAGCCTCCCCTTCTGAAGGGGTGGGATGGCCCCTGAGAAGAGCCCCCTTTCTTCACCCCGCAGGACTTTATCTGCATCATCTCTTATTCCTCCTGCATCCCTGCTGGGGATGCTGTTATTCCCCTACTTGCCCAGCTGAGGAAACTGAGACCTGAGAAGTTAAGGTTGCTGGGAAAGTGAGAGCCCACCCATGCCCCCACTGGGGCCCTGGCCCAGGCCTTCAGGCCCCCAGTGGACAACACTGAACTTCCTCCTGGGACAGCCTGCAGGTTGCCCCCAGGCCTGTCTGTGGGTGACTCCCCCCTTCCCAAGGCAGGTAGGCCCAGCCTCCCTGCAGGCACGTGGGGCAAAGGAACAAGGCTGTCGCTGTGCTGGCCCACGCTGCGGCCCAGAGTGGACCCGGCGGGCGGCAGGGGACGTACTTAGTGGAAGATTTATAAGCTGGGTTAAAATTTAATTTGGGTGGACAATCCCAGTCAGCCAAGCCGGCTGCCCTAGACACGTGGCCTGGTCCCGGCAGTCCCGTGGTTGGGCCTGGCCCCCCTGCCAGTCTCCCCCGCCTTCCGTCCCCGGAAGGCAGGCAGCCCGCTACCCGCAGAGAAATATTAGCATGAATTCGATTTGGGGCAGTAGCAGTGGGCGCTGAGCCTTGTTTGCACTTCAGTTCAAAATTGAACAGGACAGAATCAGCTTTGGCCAGGAACCACCTCCGTGGTGCCCAGGGACGGCGCTGCTCTCCAAGGAGCCCGGCTAAGCCTTGGAGCTCCCCACCTGTCTACTCGGGCATGCCCCTCCAAGCTGCCCTCTGACCTCAGGCCCCATCCTCTGCCCAGCACCCCCAATCCTCCCTGGTGCCCCACTGCCTGGGCTTGAAACCTAGTGACACGTTGGGGGATCTATGCAATGACCGAACCTCTCTGAGCCTCAGTTTCTTCATCTGTAAAATGGGAATAATAGGACCCATTGTTATCATAATAACACAGAGTTAGAACTGTGTCTGCACATGGCCTCCCCATAGACAGAAACCCTCGCTGTGGGAGGGCAGCACCAAGGCTGGCTGGAGGGAGCAGGGGGACTGCAGAGCCCCCACATGCACAGGTCTCCCCATGAGTCCTGTGGTCTTGCGCCCCGTCCAGGCTGGCACATTACCTCTTTGGACCTTGCGGCTACGGTTCTTGGTTGCCCAGTCTGGGCTGGTGGGCGAGGGAGAATTGCTGGGGTCGCCAAGGCACGGGGTGTGGCCTAGGGCTGAGCCAAAGCAGCATGGGCACGCGGAGAGCCCTGCTCCCTCCTGGCTGGCCCTGCCTGACCTACTCATCACTCTTTCACCCCACTGCCATGCGCTGGGTCCCTTCTAGGTGCTTTCCTAAGTAGGTACTGTCTACCCATTTTACAGAGAAGGAAAGTGAGGCTCAGCGAGGCAAAGAAACTGCCTCGGGCCTGTAGCAGCGATGACTCAAGCCCAGGCCCCTTGACCCCAAGGCTCACTGTCCTCCCACCCCCACTGCCTCTTCGCTGCTGCCCACAGTGCAGGGAGGGGCTTTGCAGGGAAAGGCAGGCAGCTCAGGCAGCAGGGGCAGAGCAGGAAATGCATGTGGGCAGAGCATGTGCCAGGGGCTCCTCGAGGCTGGGGGACGCATCCGCCACTCTCACACATGTGCTTCTGCTGCCCCTGGCCAGGGTCCAGGCCTGGAAATAGCCATGTCACCTTCAGAGGCTGAGTCCCTGTCACTGCTTTGCCCCAGGCCTGGGAGGGGGCTGAGAGGAGGGGGAGGCAGCATCTTCCAGGACTGCAGAAGGCGTGCGTGCCATGCACTCATACACAGGTATATCTGCATGCACACCTGTGCACATGCTCACAGATGCACACACAGGCCCATGCGCAGGATGGCAGGGACACGCTATGGACACCTCAGTCTGCCTCACCACCAGCTCCGCCTCCTGAGGGACCAGTGAAAGTTAGGCCTGAACCCGGCACCTGTTCCAGTTGTGTAAATGGCACTCTGCATGTCAGCCCACAGCAGCGCCGGGCTGCCGCACATGTGCCCCTGCCCGTGGGGCCGGCTGCACACCCGCCTGCACACTGCTCACACTCGCCCAACACCCCCCAGGTCAGCGCCCCCCACCGGCCGTGGCAGATCTGTCAGTCTATCGATGCCGACCCCTGCTGACTCACCCCTTGACCTTGGGAATTTGGAGCTGGGGCCCTTCAGGAGTCACCGAACCCCCATTCCACACACTAGCAGAAGACCCAGTCTGGCGAGTCCCATTCCTATTTTGATACCAGGTCCTAGCTCTGACCCGACGTCAGCATCTTACTGCGGCCTCTCATTACTCACTTGCATGCTTATTTATTTATTCCCAGCTTGTTCTCGAAAGGATTTGTGGCAGCTTACAGAAATACAACATAATACGAGAGGATCAAGAGGAGGGAGGGAGATGGGATGGAAAAAAGCCAGACATCCAAAGCGGACAGGCTGGGGTTCAAATCCCGCCATTTTCTTATTTTATTTTTTGGAGACAGAGTCTCACTGTGTTGCCCAGGCGGTGTTGCCCAGGCTGATGTACAGTGGTGCAATCTCAGCTCATGGCAACATCCACCTCCTGGGTCCAAGAGATTCTCCTGCCTCAGCCTCTGGAGTAGCTGGGACTATAGGTGACCACCACCATGCCCCGCTATTTTTTTTGTATTTTAGTAGAGATGGGGTTTCACCATGTTGCCCAGGCTGGTCTTAAACTCTTGAGCTCAGGCAGTCCACCCACCTCGGCCTCCCAAAGTGCTGGGATTACAGGCATGAGCCATGGCACCCGGCTCCATTTACGTATTATACCGCTGTTTACTCATTCATCTTTGGCCTGTGGAGTCACTTTGTCCGCCTGAGCCTCAGTTTCCTCACCTGTGAAATAGGGAGGATGATACCCACTGTGTGGGTTGCTAATGGGATATGAGAAAACGCCAGGGAAGACTAAGCCAGCACTTGGCACACGGGAGGTGCCAATGGCACACGGCAGCTGCTGCGACGAGGAAGGAAGGCAGAGAGAGGTCAGGGCGGGGACAGATGAGGGCAGAGAGGCAGCCCTGGGCTGGAGCGGGCACAGCACTGTGTATCTCTGTGTGTGGCGCTGTCTGGGTCGCGGTGGAGTCTGAGCTGAAGAAAGCAGGCGAAATGGGAACAGATGGTTTTCTGGGGTCCCAAATCCAAGGCCCAGGAATCCCCTCCGAGTCGTCTCGGAGGAGGACGCTCCACATTCCTTGTGTAAGACCCAGGGGCCTGCAGGGTGGAGCAGGACGGGGGTCTGGGGCTCCAGGCTGGGGGTCCCCACCCTCCCACCTGGTGCCTGCACTCAGAGGTTCGGCCTTCAGCCCAGGGACCCCTGAGCTTCTCCTGAATCCGAACCCCACTTCCACCTGGAGCTCCGACTCCCACGGCCACCACCGTTAGGCACCGAGCCTTGTTTCACCCCCCTGCCAGGACCAGCTCTTGGCCCCAGTGTGGCCCTCAGTCCCTCAGCCCAGCCCCCAGCTGCCCCCAAGCTCCTCATCTGCCTGTCCCTCACCTTAGGGTGCCCCCACTTCAGGCTCCCTCCCAGCCATCAATCACTCCAGCCATGCTCCTGGCCCCCACCCTGCCTTCCATGTTCCCCCCGAATCATCCTCTACCCAGCGTCCCCACTGGCTGCTCAGAGCAGGAAGCAGGATTCTCTCCATCCCCCAGACTCAGCCACCCGCTGCTAAGCAGTGACCCAGTGCTGCCGAGAGCACCAATATTTAAGGGGTATTTCAGGCCTGCTCCTGGCTGTGGCCTCCCTCCGGGGGGGCTCCAGGCACAGCCACAGGAGGGCCTGGGGAGATGGGCACAGCCCCATCTGTTCTCGCCACGGCCCCTCTGCCCCAGCCCAGGACAGGCAGCTCACACACTTTTCAACCCTGTCATGGGATCCAGTGCCCGCTCTGTAAATGGCTGATTTATTGACACAGCTGTGGGGATGGCATGTCCATTTAGAACACAGCAGGTGGAATGTGGCACTCCAAAGCTGGGAGTCCAGAGGGCTGCAGGATGCTGCCAAGCCCCAGCCCCACCAGTGAGCAGCCACTGGAACTGTGGCCTCAGTCTTCATGTCTGTGAATTGGGGAGAATGGACCCGGACCTCTCCCTGGCAGCTCCAGGAGGCAGTGAAGGGGGGCTGTCAGGCTTGGCTCTGGACCTAGAGTTGGGATGCTGTGTGGCCAGCCCTCAAGCAGGAACAGGCTTCAACCGCACACCCTCACCTGCATGGTTCAAGCAGAAGGCATGTCTAGGGCACCGACTGAATACCAGAGTCTACACCCAGAGTGGTCCCCTCCCTCATCTCGCTGCCCGTCCTTGGCCTGTGCCTTCAGCCGCTGCTCTGATAATACCCATGATATGTGTGGTTTGCGGTGGGGGGGAGGGGTGAGAGGGGTGGAGGGGTGTGACACTGATGTTCACAGAACCCCACCTACCAGGCAGGGCCTGTCCTGAGCCCTTGCTGGCACTCTGCCAATCCCTGTAGGAGGGTCACAGCTGGGACAGGCCTCAGGACCACAGTGCTGCTGTAACATCCCTGAGCACACCCAGCACTCTAGACAACTCAGGATATGCGAGTTCATGGTCACTGATTTCAAAATATGAAGTGTAGGCCAGGCGCGGTGGCTCACGCCTGTAATCCCAGCACTTTGGGAGGCCGAGCTGGGTGGATCACCTGAGGTCAGGAGTTCGAGACCAGCCTGGCCAACAGGGTGAAAACCCATCTCTACTAAAACTACAAAAATTAGCTGGGCGTAGTGGTGGACGCCTGTAATCCCAGCTACTCCAAAGGCTGAGGCAGAAGAATTACTTGAACCCGGGAGGTGGAGGTTGCAGTGAGCTGAGATCACACCACTGCACTCCAACCTAGGGGACACAGCAAGACTTCGTTTCAAAATAAATAAAATAAGAAGTGTAGCCTTTGGGGGAAGATGGCAGAATGTTCCCTCATTAAACAGATTTCAACAATGTCACATAATTCCAACAGAGTGGAGGGACTTCAGGTGCAGTGGGGGTCCCCTCAAGGTCTGCCTGCAGCCTGAGTCCTCAGTGCCAGAAACAGCCACTGATGGCTGCTCAGGGCACCTCTCCCCTCCTCATCACCCCAAGAGTTCTCCTGTCACTAAGCCCGAGGACACTGCTGGTCCTCTCTGAGCACCACTGGCTCTAAAAGTCATCCCCAGATCCAGCCAGGGGCCTGTCCCCTCCACACGTCCTCCTTCCCCAGTCTTGGGTCTGAGAGGTCCTCAGTAGTTGAGGTCTGTGTAGTGGACGCAGGGAGGGGAGGCTCCCCGGGGCCATCTAGGATGGAGACACGGGAAAGGGCCATGTTTCTGGATTATAAACGTAACCCTCCCTTGCTGAACGCCTACGCGTCGGGCACTGTACTACGTCGGGCACTGTACTGGGTGTCTTGTGTTCAACCCTCGTCACCTCCCTTTGACTTAGGTGCTTATTTTTGTTCCCACTTGACAAATGATAAACCTGACGCTTCTTTTTAGGGGATGAAAATGTTCTGGAATTACGTAGGAATCATGATTGCACAACCTTGTAAATACACACAAAAAACCCACTGAATTCTACACGTTGAAGGGGTGACTTTTATGGTATGTGAGTTATATCTCAGTGTTTAAAGATGAATCTGAACTAAGCTTATAAAGAAAAATATTCAGCCAGGCACAGTGGCTCACGTCTGTAATCCCAGCACTTTAGGAGGCTGAGGCAGGCAGATCACTTGAGGACAGGAGTTTGAGACCAGCCTGGCCCACATGTTGATAGCCCTGTCTCTACTAAAAATACAAAAATTAGCCAGGCGTGGTGGTGTGCACCTGTGATCCCCGCTAATTGGGAGGCTGAGACGGAAGAATCGCTTGGTCCTGGGAGGCAGAGGTTGCAGTGAGCAGGGATGGTGCCATTGCACTCCAGCCTGTGTGACAGAGTGAGACTCCGTCTCAAAACTAAAATAAAATTCCAGGCTCGGAGAGGGGAAGCAACTTGTTCAAGGTCTCAAGTGAATAACACAGCTGAGGCCTAATCTCAGGTCACTTTGTCTCTTCCCGTGATACAACCCTGCTTCCCTCATTTACGACTGAAGACAAGCTTCTATCTTGGTACTCCCTCACTCCGGAGCTGTCGCTGGCTCCCTGTGGCTCCTTCCTGGGCTCCAAGTGGTCCCCAGGCCCAGCTATACCTCCAAATGGAAGTGCCGCCTTCTCCCTTCTTACCTCCACTCCACATTTCCCTGAGTGTGCGCCCCACTCTCTCGCTGCACCCAATCCCCAGTCCTGCCTGTCCCCAACAACACTTCCTCCACTTCCTCTAGGGGTCTCAGCTCCCACAGGCTTTGAGTGAGGGGCCTCTGGTCCCAACTCTGCCTCTGTCTAGTCCATCTCCCACCCCACGCCCAGGACCCTGGACTTCTCTCTGTGCCCGTGATGGCTTCGGTCTCCCTCACCTTCACGCCTTTGCACTTGCTGGTGCCTCTGCTTAGGGCACAGTTCCTATCCCTACCCCATTCCTGCCCCTGCGTGCCCAGCTGACTCTGTGTTCCTTCCTTGGATCTTGGCTTCAACATTCACTGTCTTCTGCACACTCCCCCTCCCCAACGACCCCTTCCGTCCTATCATCTCTTGCTCCAAATCTGTCTACCTTTAAGCGTAACCTCCCAGAGGGCAGACCCCTGTCTGTCTCATTCCCAGAGGCATCTGCAGCACTAGCTGCACACAGCATAGGTGGGAGCCCCTGTGATCCCTCAAGCCACATGCCAGAGCAGGAAGGGGCCATGGGGTTCCCTGGACACCCTCTTCCCTCATCCCACACACAGTTGTCAGCAAGTCCTTTCCAAATCCTATGAATCCAACCACCTCCCTCCCATCCACCGCCCCCTACTGCACCATCTCTTGCCAGGAGACAGCAGCGCCTCCCCACCGCCCCTGGTCTGTCCGCACAGCAGCTCAGCAAGCCCGTGGGAACCGAGTCCAATCACCACCCTCCCCTCAGAACAAATCCATATTCCTTGTTGGAGTCTACAGACCTCTGTCCCTGCCATTCACCACCCTTAACCACACTGGCATAAAGATATGTCCTGGAACCTGCCAAACCCCCACTCTGAGTTCTCACTGTCCCCTCTGCCGGGACAGTCTCCACCGCCAGCTCTGTGTCCTCAAGCTGGCCCCTGCCCCCACGCCCCCTGCTCAGAGAGACCTCCCCCGCTGCAATCACCTGCCTTTCGGGTTTCCTCGTGGCCTGTCTCCCCAGTTTGGGGTGCCCTCCCTGAGGGCAGAGCCTGGCTCCCCCTTCACTGCTGGGGCACCTCGAAGGTCAGTGAAGAGCACATATTTGTAGGACAAGGATGCCGGAGCCATGATCACCAGGGGAGAGGGCCAAGCAGTCCTGTGGCCAGCCCCCCCGCCATGGGACCCTGTGGGGCACAGGGCCACGCTCACACCACTGCCCACCCAGACAGCTCCCCTCCCGGGTATCCCTCCGATGCTGCAAGGGGAGGCCGGGGAGGAATAACCAGATTAGCCTAAGCGGCTCCTCTTGTTTCCTGGTGTAATTGGATTGAGGCCATGTTTTGGTGCAGCTGCATTTAATATTGTAATTCTGCAGCCGCTCAGCCCCCTGAGAGCAGCCGCTGAATGCAGACGGGCCAGGGACTGGGAAGGGAGGTAGGCCTGCAGGTGGGGGTCCAGGCTGGAGAAGAGGCGAGGGCAGGGGCCTCATGCCTGGGACCTGTGCTGAGAGAACACCTGTCCACCTCCATCCTGGAGGGCATGTCCTACTGGGCATGGCCATGGCCAGTTCTTTCTGCATCTCCAAGCCAGGCACGGAGCTGGGCACAAGGAAGGTTGAGGGTGGGAGGAAGGAAAGGAGCGCTGCCTGCAGGTGCACAGGGCAGCGTGATTGTGAAAGGGAACGCATTCCCAGAGCTGCTGTGCCTCCCTGCACCCTGATGCCTGAGTCTTGGGCACGGGGAGAGCATCCTGGATCCCCGCTGAGGAGGAGGCAGGGGAAGGAAGGCCAGGCTGAGCGCAGGCCCATCAGGGCTTAGCTGGCTGCAGGCCGCAGTCCCCAGAGGGTCTAAAGGCCTAAACATATCTGCTGTTGCCACCAATCGGGGGCCCTGGGCTCCTGAAGCCCACCCATAGCCAAAGGAGGCTCCTCGCCCAAATGTCCGAGCAGCGGCCAGAGGCCCAGCCACAGCCCAGTCCAGTCACGGGTTGGGGACTCCTCCCTCGGCAATGCAGTGAGGGACTGTGACCTCCTAAGACCTGTTTGAATGCTGGTGCCCCCAGAGACCAAGAGTGTGCGGCAGGTGGGGGCGTGCCAGCGTGTGCCTCTGAGCCTCCGTCTGTGAGTTCTGTTAGTGTGTGCCTGTCAGTCTGTGTCTAGGCCGAACATGTGCGCATGTGCACTGGGAGTGAGGGAGCCGCCCCCCCACACCCACCCTTCACCTTCCCACATGCGGCCTGAAGCCCAGTCTGTCTCCACAAATGCCCATCAGTACCTGGGTCCTGTGGCCAGGCTGATGGGTCTTTAAAAACCAAGAAGCTGGGGGGAAATATCCAAGGACGGGCATAGCTAGGAAGGGACAGAGGGCAGGGCAGTCCTGTGACAGGGGCCTCCACTTCCCAGACTTTGCTTCTGGAAGCACAGCCCCGGAGAGATGGTGTTGGCCTCCCCGACCCCCTGGATGCAAACATTTCCAGCAGGCCGGCTGGGGTACCTGTTGGGCAGATGAATCACTGGGTCCCTGTGGCTGGTGCCTTTCCAGGTAGCTCCTCCTGGAGGCTCAGACCGAGTTCTGAAGACCTCGGCTGCAGAACAGTTTCTCCCCCACTAGAGAGAAGGGGTTCAAGCCTACCCGGGGCTGGACTGAGGTGGAGGGCACTGGGCTGAGGTCTGTGGGGTCTGGGGTCTGTGGACCCCCCTACCCTGCCCTATCTCCCTCCCTCCCATCTGCTCCCCACAGCTCAAGGGCCTAGCGACAGCTCCCATCCATCACTCAGCCCTATTTTTAGGAGGTGATAACCCAGCTGTGAAAATTCTCTCCATGCTGATCCCTTCCACATGAGGAAGTCTTAGCCCCAAGCCCATGAGTGGCTGTGGGAGCCTGGGAAGGCGAGGGATGGAGGCAGGAAGAGGCTTGCAGGAGGGCCAGGGGCTGCTCACAGAGTAGGAGGGACGGGAGCCCAGAGCCTGGGTCCCACCTTAGCTCTGCCAGCAACAACATGCTCATCCCAGTGTTGGCCTGGATCAAACCTCCGGCTCCTGAAAACATGGAGGACCAACCTCTTTCTGAGCTGTGTGTTCTTAGGCGACTTCATCTCTCTCTGTGCCTCAGCTTCCCGCTCTGGAAAATGGGGATAGTGATAGTATCTGCCCAATAAGGTTGTTGTGAGGATGACGTGAGCCAACACTGGCCGAGAACTTAGAGAAGCAACTATGTCTCCAGACCCGAGTGTCAGCACAGGGCCCAGCACAGATGAGACATCCATCCATCCACCCATCCATCCATCCATCCATCCATCCATCCAGTACAGCTGACCACCTATGATGTGCCAAGCACTTCTGTGGGCACTGGGGACTATCAGGGTCTCCAGGCTGCTCTGGACACCAAGAAGCCTCCAGACCTGTCCCTGTCCCTAACACCAAGTCAGAGTGTAGCATATGGGGTCTTTTGACCCACGGAGTGGAGGGTCATGGGGGCACCTGGTAAGGGTCGGAGGGTCTTGCTAAGGAGGCAGGACCCTGCATGGTGAGATGGAGGGGCAGGAGCACAGCAAGGGAAGGGTGATGGGTTGGGAGCTGGGAAGGTCGCTGGGGTCAGGGCAGGGGCAGGTGACTGGCTTTAGGGAGAGGCCTCTGGCTGCAGGCTGGATCCTCCAGGAGGCTGTGGGAAGGAGGGATCGAGATTGCGACTTGGAACCAGGGCTTCCTTCACCCCAGCCTGAGGGAGCAGTTTGCCAAGAAGACAGGGCCAGGCCGGGCATGGTGGCTCATGCCTGTAATCCCAGCACTTTAGGAAGCTGAGAGGGGTGGATCACTTGAGGTCAGGAGTTCGAGACCAGCCTGACCAACATGGTGAAACCCCGTCTCTACTAAAAAAAATACAAAATTAGCAGGGCGTGGTGGCTCACGCCTGTAATTCTAGCTACTTGGGAGGCTGAGGCAGGAGAATCACTTGAACTTGGGAGGTGGAGGCTGCAGTGAGCTGAGATTGTGCCATTGTGCTTGAGCCTGGGCAAGAAGAGTGCAACACTATCTCAAAAGAAAAAAGAAGCCAGGGCCAGATTCAGGGTCCCCCTTCTTCTTGGTCAGAGCTGTGTAGGTTGTCACTCCATGTCAGGATGGAATGGGACAAGGATTTGGCCGCTGAGGGGAGGAGGGCAGCAGGCCGGATCATCCCTCCACCTCCGCCTGTTCCTTCGGTTTGAGCCCGCCTGGGGCTCTGCCACCTATTAGCTGGGCAGCTTTGGGCAAGGTACTTAGCCTCTCTGAACTCCGGTTGTTTCCATCTGTAAAATGGAAACAATATTGGACTGCAGTGAAGAAATGATGGGTGTAAATGAAGAAATGATGGGTGTAAATGAAGAAATGATGGGTATAAAGTGTCGAGCTTGGGATGGTGCTCAGGGAACGGCTTAGACCCAGAAAGATGGATTCTGTCTAAACAGGATGATGGGACGTCACCTGGAGGGAGGGGCCAAAGGCCAGCCAGGCAGGTCCCAGCCTATCTAGACATGGTCCAGGAGTCCCTGAGAGGCTGGAGCTGGCCTGTGATTCAGAATGGTCCAGGCTCATGGCCTCAGACCCTCACGCACTGCCCTGTGGGGTCAGCCTCACCAACCGCTTTCTCCAAGTGAGAGAAAGAGGCCCAGAGAGACCAAGGTGCTTCCTGAAGCCACAGTAGAGCCCAGGCCTGCCCCAAAGCCAAAGCCCCCTGTCCCCACATAGGTGGCTAGGGTGGGGTCTTGAATTCCTGGACCTCCCTTTTCAACCCTGAGGACAGGGGTACAGTGGTCAGGAGCCCAATTTGATTTGATGGGAAGTGACCCCATTGGCCCCAGGGTGGCACCTCCCTGACCCTGCAGGAGGCTCCCAGATGGAAAGGGGGTATTCAGGATCCCAGAGCGAGGCCAGAGATCACCAGGCAGGCCACAGGCTTCCCCACCCCAAGCCCCAGGAACTGGGGAGTGACTCCATTCAATAACCTGCTTGTTTCATGAGAAGCCCAAAGCCTGGTCACCCCTGGGCCTCTGGGGCAGCAGCTCAGGGACCCACAGGGCAGTCTGATGGTTATCTGGCTCCTGGGAGAAAGGCGGTCCCACTACCTGGACATGCTATAAGGGCACAGCACCCCTTGGGGAAAGCCCAGTTCAGCAGTGGGAAAAGGGCTGCCACGGAGGGCCTGCGGGGACACGGAGGTGACATCGGAATTGCTTCTCCACACGTTATTTGCTGCGTGACCTTGGGTGAGAAAGTGAACCTCTCTGAGCTCTGTTCCTCATCTATAACATGACAGGTCCTCCCTCCCACGGCTGTTCCTAGGGTCACATGGGATCCTGTAGGTGGACCACACCCCTGGAGCTCAGCACACGAAACTGCTATTAGAAACTGCAGAGGTGAGAGGGCAGTGGTCGGGAAATCCTCCCAGAGTGGGGCCTTGCAGAATGCATAGGAGCTCGGCAGCTAGGAAAGGTGGGGAAACCTTCCTCAGGAGCCTCACACCCTGAGAAAGAGGAAAGAACCCCACGAACTGCATTCTGGGGCCGTGGGGAAGCCCTTCCTTTCTCTATGCCTCAGTTTCCCCATCATAAAAGGAGACCATTGCCCTGAGCCAGCTTCATGTCTACTTGTGACATTCTAGATGACGCTTGCCTTGAAGGGAGGCAAGGCCAGAGTGAGAGGGAGTATTCCCCCTACCCCCATCCCCAGCTGGCTGGGCTGACAGTGGCCCTGGAGCAGACATGCTGGGGACTCAGGGCCTGGCCAGACGCCTCTCCCTTGTGCCTGGACCTCCAGAGCACCCCCGGGGGCTCAGGGCCCCAGCCTCCCTCCCTGACCCTCAGCCCAACCAACCCTCCAACCCCAGAGCCACTAAGTGGCTGGGCTGGATCTGGGTCCCCAACTGCATCTCTGACCCTGCAAATCCCTGGGGGCTCTGGACCCCCCACCCCAACACAGGGCTGGACGTGGCTGCTGGGTTTCTCAGTGGGAAGCTCCAGTGTTTACCCTGCCGAGGCCCAGCTTTTACTCCCCAAGGAGTGTGTTTGGGAGGCGAGAACCCACGCGCACACACACTCTCGCATGCCATCTGATGCGCCAGACCGCACAGGCTCCTGGCCCAGACGCAGATGTGCACCCCCAGCAAGGCTCTGGCCTGCGCCTGCCGTACCTGGGCCAGGCCGGTGACCTCAGCACAGCAGGCAACTGGCACTAATTTTGAATTAGTAAGTTAATTAGTAAGTGCCATAGAGGACCTCAGCTAATCCTTCCACCAACCTCCAGTTTCATGCTATCCACATGACAGGTGCCCAAACTAAGGCTCAAGGGAGTTAAGAATAGAAGCCAGGGCCAGGTGCAGTGGCTCACGCCTGTAATCCCAGCACTTTGGGAGGCCAAGGTGGGCGGATCACGAGGTCAGGAGATGGAGACCATCCTGGCTAACGTGGTGAAACCCCGCCTCTACTAAAAATACAAAAAATTAGCCAGGCATGGTGGTGGGTGCCTGTAGTCCCAGCAACTCGGGAGGCTGAGGCAGGAGAATGATGTGAACCCAGGAGGCGGAGCTTGCAGTGAGCCGAGATCGCGCCACTGCACTCCAGCCTGGGCAACAGAGTGAGACTCGCCTCAAAAAAACAAAACAAAACAAGAGTAGAAGCCAGAATTTGCAAGTGGGGTTCAAAGACAGATCTCTGGGATCCCCAAGTCTGGTCTGGGCTGCCTCAGAGAGGAGCCAGGATGGGCATGGGGGGAGTAGGAGTCTGCCGAGGGCACAGGACACTGGCTGGGTGACAACCCGTTGATCACAGCCAGCTCCATCAGCACACAGCGGGTACCCAGAAGTGTCTCTGAAGAAACCGATGGCCGGATGAGGGGGTAAACTGAGGCAGAAGCAGGCAGCCCTGGGAGTCTGCGCCTGGTGCCCTGTGGCCCTCAGAAACCCACGGTGGGGGTCTCTGGCCCCCTCCGCAGCCTCTCTGCATGTGGCTGGGCACCCTGGAGCAGGGACAAGTGGTTCTGTGCCGTCAGGAGCTGGGCCTGCAAGCTTTGCCTCTGGCTGCCTGTGGGTGGGTCCCAACCCCTCTCTGGGCTACAGGACCCTTCAGAAGACTGGGCAGTTAGAACAGATCAGAGGGTTCTACTTTGGGGAAGGTCACCTTGAGAACCTGACTCTTTTGAGAAAAAATTAAGCCCCTGCTCTACACTTAGGTTCATGTGAGAGTCGGGGCTCACAGATCCTTAGATGCTTAGGTTGGGGACCACTGAGCCACATGCAGGGTGGAGCTGCAACACAAAGCGAGAAAGAGATCAACCCCAGATTCCAAAAGCAGTTCCTTCTTAATGTATTTCTAGTGCTTTAAGACGTTAACTCCCCTAATCCCCAGAACAGCCCTATAACCAGGGCATGCGGGGCGATGGGGGCTTTGTTATCCCCATGTGATGTCTGTGGAGACCAAGGCCCCAGCAAACATGCCCAAGGCCACACGTCAGGATGCAGTGCGGCTGCTATGTTCTTAGTTTCTGTGGTGGGTTCACGGGTGCCTGGTTTGTCATGCTCGTAACTTATGAAACGCCACATGTACGTTTCATATTTATCCGATGTTATGTAATTATTTTTGTTTTTTTTTTTTTAAAAAAATGAACCGGACCAGCTGACCTTCTTTTTTTTTTTTTTTTTTTTTTTTTTTTTGAAGCGGAGTGTAGCTCTGTCGCCAAGGCTGGAGTGCAGTGGCTGGATCTCAGCTCACTGCAAGCTCCGCCTCCCGGGTTCACGCCATTCTCCGGCCTCAGCCTCCCGAGTAGCTGGGACTACAGGCGCCCGCCACCTCGCCCGGCTGGTTTTTTGTATTTTTTAGTAGAGACGGGGTTTCACCGTGTGAACCAGGATGGTCTCGATCTCCTGACCTCGTGATCCGCCCGTCTCGGCCTCCCAAAGTGCTGGGATTACAGGCTTGAGCCACCGCGCCCGGCCCAGCTGACCTTCTAATTTTGGCTTTTGGGATTCCTTCGTTGCTGGCTTCCATGGCCTCTGCCAGAGGCAACCCCCAAAGGCTCGCCCTGGTGCAGCCACAGGCTGCTACAGTTCCGGGGCCTGGCTCCCCGGGGCCAGCATCACCCGTGTACCTGTGGGTTGGGTGCAGAACCAGCTCCCCCGTCCCACAGCAGCTGAGGATGAAGCAGACCCTGTTCCCGGCCCCCACATCCCCCCAGGCCCAGCCACGGCTCCCACTCACTCCCAACCCTGGCTGCCAGCCGGGGCAGGGCCCAGCGGTTATGAGTTCAGCAGTCGATTCGATTCGGGCTCACATCATCTTGTCTGCCGGGAGGATTTAGTGCGTGCGGCGGTCAATAGTGCGTTTGTTTTGCTATCGACCTGCTGGAGCGGCTCAGGAGCTGGCCTGTCCCCCTCAGCTGCTGAGGCCTCTCCAGGCTGCAGAGCCGGGACCTGGAAGTGTCACTGGGCAGATTGGGGGGTGCTTCTTGAGGCGCCTTCCCAGGGCTCTCACCACTACCGCCCCCAGCCCACAACCTGGCCTGAGTGAGTCTCGATGCCCCTTAAAGATCCATCCCCACAGGCCCTGAGGAGGATGGGGCAGGCCAGTCTCCTGCCATCTGTGACTCTAGGGCCTACTGCTTGACAAAGAGCCTTGGTCTCATGACCACCCCATAACCACCAAGCTGGGGGGCTCTGTGGTTCGCACTTCACAAATGGGGAAACTGAGGTCTGGAGAGGTGATGCGACAGAACTTGTAGCGGGAAGAGCAGTCATTTGGGGAAGGAAACTAAGGGGCAAGGTTTCCCACCCTGCCCACAGTGGGCCCCTGGTCTGGAATGGGTCCCAGGATGGCTCCTGGGAGAGCTGGCCCAGGGGACGCTTTCCTTGGCCTCAGCCCAGGCCCAGCCCTGGCCATACCAGTTAAGGGGAAGGGTAGACACTGGGTCTCCGTCGGTGAGTTTCACTCATTCATTCAACAAACATTGCTAGAGAGCTGCTCTGTGCTGGCTGCAGAGAGTGAGCCTACAGGTCTGGGATCCCAGCTGGAATTAGGGAGCACCTGAGTACCCCCCAAGGGCCTGTGCTGGGTGGGAACCCTGTGGGTTCCCTGAGAGAGAGAGGCACCTGACAGGGTCTTAGGGAAGAAGCCTGGGAGGGCGGCTTGCAGCTGGGGGAAACCAGGGGCCTTACAGGAGGTTTTTTTGAGGGGGCTCTGGGGAAGGATGAATAGAATTTTGACAACAAAGGCAAAAAGCCACCCCAGGTGGAGGTCCCAGCAGGGACAGAGGCCTGGTGTCCCCAACAGGTGGCAGAAAAGAATAAAGAGATGGTCTGGCCACTCTGTGAACCGTGGAGGTCTGAGGATTGAATGGGCAAGTCCTTCAGAGCCTGGAATAAAGACAGCCCCTCCTTGGTCTACTTAACCAACCCCTAGAAGACGTGGACCCATGGGTACCCCTTCCCCAAGTGTCCCGGAGGGGGCCCCCCACTCACTTCTCCTTCCTCTTCTCCCCACTTCGCAAATGAGAAAGAGCAAAAAACTATTACTGTTCACGCCTCATCTCCCACCAAAGTTATTAAATTTCATTCCACGAACAAATAAATCCATTTTTATTGCAGCGGGAGGAGCAGGCAACGGTTTTGCTGTTTTACCTTTTTTATTTTTCCAAGTCCTGTTAAATCTGCCCCGATCAGCTGGGAGGCCCCTGAGGCCCCAGCCTTGCGTTAGTTATGGTGCTTTCTCCTCCTTGGGGGGGTGCCTCTCTGGGGGAGCGGGGAGGGTGAGGCTGGATCCCACCTGACTTGCTCGGAGCTCTGGAGCTCTCTCTTGGGCAGCCTTCCCACGGCCTGCATGCCTGCAAGGAGGGTCCGAAAGCTTCCCACCAGCTCCTATTTGTTTGGCGTTATATCCCTCGCATTCCCTCCCCGAGGCCTCTCCTGGAGAGGCATGGCCGGCTCTATTTCCTAGGAGAGGAAGCTCAAGCTCAGAAGGGCCGGGAGGATCGGTAGAGTTCTGAGTCACAGCTCCAAGGGCCCCATGGAAGGTGAGGAGGCTCCGATTCCTTCCCCAAGGCTGGGCTGAGGACTGGCAGCCCAGGTAGGGCTCTGATCAGCAAACCCAGACGCCCCACTTGGTGCAGCAGGGATTCACCTCACATCTCTGTCACCCAACCAGCTGTGTGACCCTGAGCACACGACCTGGTCTCTCCGGGCCTCAGTTTCCACATCTTTGTAAGGGGTATAATAGTGATAACAGCATCCATCTCTCAGGCCGTCCTGAGGATTAAGAGGCTGCAGGGAGTGCTTAGCACAGAACCTGGTCTGGTGGACACCTCTCACTATCCCCGCCAGTCTTCCAGCTTCCTGGCCCCCTGCTCTGCCCTCTGCAGAGGGACATAGATCCCACTGGGGGCAAGTCAGGCTCAGGGTGACATGCGCCTTCACAGTTGAGGTCTGGGAGGGGTGCCCAAGATAAATCCTCATCGCGGCTATTTTTTCTCCCTGAACCATTTACTAAAGACTTAATGACTGTCCATAAGAAGCCTGTTGCATCTGCTGCGTCTGCAGTGGCCGGCAGCATGCGAGGTTTCCTGGCGAAGCATTTAGGTGACATAGCTGCCGGGGCCTAGGTGTCACCGGCCTGCCACTGCCTGCATACAATAGCACAGCTCTGCCTGTGCCCCTTCAGGGAGGCCGTGGAGGGGCTGCCTCCCCATGCCCAGGATGGGGTCAGGCCACTGCAGGAGGCATCAACAGCCCTGGCCCCCTCTACACCTGGCCCCACAGCTAGGGGCACCCCATGGGCAGGGAGAGCCCCTCCCTCCCTACAAAGGCTTCCTGTGGCTGTGCTCACCCCTCCCCCACCCCAGAGCCAGAGGCTAAAGGGGACCAGACCGGCCAGCAGCTTGTCCTTGGGGAGTGGGCTGCAAGACCCCCAGGGTCGTTGAACCAGATGGCGGGGAGAAGGTCTGGCTCCTGGGGCTTTGGGCCAGAAAGAGACCCCACTCCTCTGGCAGCCTCCTGTGCCCCGCAGGCTCTTCGGCTGACAGCCATGCCTCATCCAGGCCTGGCAGCACCTTCCCCTTCGGTTCAGAGCTGTCCCTGGTGTCAGGTAGAACTGCGGTTCCAGATGAAGGCGCCCACCTCGGCCCCCCAGCCGCACGCAGCGGCCCTCCTGCTCTGCTCCCCCTACCTCCCCCTCGGCCCCTGCAATGGAAGGTTGGGAAAAGGGCTGGCCACCCTCACCCTCACACCCCTAACCAGTTCTCAGTGCCCCATCTCCTGCCCCCATCCTGCCCCACCCACACCTGCTACTGCTTCTGGGGGAATCCCTCTTCTTTTCTGTCCCAAGCTGATTAGTGAGTGGCGCTATCAGGACAGGCAGCTCTAGATAATGTTCCCAGTGCTGTCTGTTGTCACCTGGGCCACTCTGGGGTGGGGGTTCACATGGGTGCCCATCTCCCGCCAAGCCCCCACACTTCTGTGAACCTCCGGGGAACCCGAGGCTGACTCAACCAGGGTGGGAGGGCTGCTCAGGGGCACGGGCCCACGAAGGATGGGGGGGCATGCCCATGGAGGTGCCGCCAGGTTCTGAGCCCATTATCTGAGTACCCAGGCTGGCAGCTGGCCCACCTGCAGCTTCTCTGCCCTCAGCTGGGAGAGACAGACGTGAAATCAGGACCCTTGGTGCAGGCTGGAGGGGGTGGAGACAAAAGCTCCTCTGCACACGGAACCCTACCTATTCTGCCTGGGCCTCCCTGGCTGCAGTTTATCTGCCAATCAAATGGGAATGTGGGGCTCTGTAAGAGTCAATCGGCAGTAAATATGTGCAAGGGAGATAACCATCGTTATCCTAGGGCCTCATGCTTATGGAGGGCTCCAATCTGTGCCAGCCCTTACCGTCCCCAGTCTCTTTTATTCCTTGCTAGCAGCCGGTGAGGTCAATGCAGTAGATACCTCCATTTTACAACTACTAGGGCGTGCAGGGAGCTGGGCCTGAGCCTGCCAGGGCCTGGTAGGCGTGACTGTCCCCAAAGGCGGAAGAGCGGGACAGGTGGGTGCTGGGTGGGGTCGGGGTGGCCATGCCACCAGCTCCCCAGTGCCTGGGACTGAAGGGGTTTCTGGCACCGCTTGGAGGTGCCACGTCACCTGAACAGAAGGCAGAACTGTTGCCAACACTCCCGAAGCATGAGTCCTGCCAATTCGAACGCCGTATCTTAACGCCATTAATTTACATTTTGATTCAACTTTCTTAATTTTACTTCAACTTCGCCCGGCTCCGGTTTGAGAATCATTTTAATGTATTTATCTGTGAGGCAATTTGTTAAATAACCCCCAAGACTCGGCGGTTTTCCGTTCTGAGCTTTTATTGCAAGGCTGTTTTAAATTAAATTAGTTGTCAGGGTCCCTGAGTGCATTGTGATGGGGATGGGTTCACCGCCAGCCCCCTCCTAAAAGCCAAGCGAACCGCTGGCTAAATGGACAGCAGCAGGAAGTGGGCCGCTCAGCTCCTCCCAGCCCTCTTGTCACCATTTCAGGAATGTGGAGGTGGCACAGCCACCCCTCAGTCAGGGAAAACAAACAGCTCTGGGGCCACCCCCAGTTCATAAGCTAGGGGTGGCAGCCTGCGGTGCCTCCGTCCACGATCACTACAGGGTGCAGCTCCAGGCACCCCAGCCCTCCAGCTGCCTGCTTGGGGACCCTGTGTGTGCACCGGAGCCCACGGGCACGTTGGCTCGTCACCCACCTAGGTACAGGAGGGAGGCAAGCCTGGGTCCTGGTCCCTGCTTTGGTCCCTGAGCCCCAGGGAGAAGGGCTGGGGAGTTGGGGAGGTGCGTTCTGTCCCTGTCCCCAACCTATCTCCTCCCTTCTGTTATCTGAGCCGGGCGTCTGTGCTGGCTGTCACCTGGGCCAGGGGCATGATTTGTGAGCTGAAAGGCACAGGTATTGAATCTATATTTCATTTTCACGTCAGCAGCTGCTATTTTGCCCGATAATGGATTCCCCCCTCACCATCCTCCAGGAGAGGCTGAGCAGTGGGGAGGAGGCCATGTCCTGTTAATGATGCTCCTTCCCTCCCTCTCATGCCTCACAGGCGGGAGTGGGTGCCATGCAAGGCCTCTCCCCACCCCTCCCGTCTGCCATCTCCTTGGAGCCGCACGTGCCTACAGGTGGGTGTGGCCGGCCTCCCACCCCCACCAGCCCTGCCTGCTTGGCCCTGGCCTGTGGGGTAATGAGAATGGCTTCCATTCTGCCAGGCCTTAGTTTACCCAGATGAGCCAGGACATTAGGCATGGGGAGTCACTGAGCCCCTCATCCAGTCTCCCCAGGGGCTGCCCAGCGTGAGGGCAGAGGCTTGGGGTGCCGGCTAGGCTCTGTGTGACCCTCTGCTGGGGTGGGCAGGACCGGGGCTGGGGCGTGGGCTCTGGAGCTATAGCCTGAGCCTGAATCCTGGCTCTTTGGCTTCCAGCAGCCTGACCTTGGCCATCTGCTTCACAGTCTGCGCCTCAATTTGCCTCTCTGTCTAATGGAGTTCTCGTAGGATAGTTGTTAGGATTAAGTTGATCAAAGTACTCAGAAGGGCCTGGAAGGTAGGAAGGAAGCCTCATGCCTGGGGGCTCTCATCGTATTCCCACCTTGCAGGCAGACATCTCAGAAGGAGCGTGATTATTTACATTCATCTTTTTTATTTATTTATTTATTTATTTAATTTATTTTTTGAAGATAGGGTCTTGCTTTCTTGCCCAGGCTAGAGGCTGGAATGCAGTGGCTATTCACAGGCAGGATCATACTGCACTGTAGCCTTGACCTCCCAGGCTCAAGTGATCCTCCTGCCTCAGCCTCCGGAGTAGCTGGGACTACAGGTGCGTGCCACCACACCCCACTAATTGTTTTAAAATTTTTGTAGAGATAGCGGGGGTCTTGCTTTGTTGCCCAGGCTGGTCTGAAACTCCTGGCTTCTGGTGATCTTACCACCTCGGCCTCCTAAAGTGCTGGGACCACAGGTATTAGCCACCACACCTGGCCTGAATTTATCTTTTTTTTTTTTTTTTTTTTTTTTGAGACAGAGTCTCGCTCTGTCACCGAGGCTGGAGTGCAGTGGTACAATCTTGGCTCACTGCAACCTCCGCCTCCTGGGTTCTAGATTCTCCTGCCTCAGCCTCCTGCGTAGCTGGGATTACAGGTGTCCACCACCATGCCCAGCTAATCACTGTATTTTTAGTAAAGAAAGGGTTTTGGCCGGGTGCGGTGGCTCAAGCCTGTAATCCCAGCACTTTGGGAGGCCGAGACAGGCGGATCATGAGGTCAGGAAATCGAGACCATCCTGGCTAACACAGTGAAACCCCGTCTCTACTAAAAAAATACAAAAAACTAGCCGGGCGAGGTGGCGGGCACCTGTAGTCCCAGCTACTCGGGAGGCTGAGGCAGGAGAATGGTGTAAACCCGGGAGGCGGAGCTTGCAGCGAACTGAGATTCGGCCACTGCACTCCAGCCTGGGTGACAGAACGAGACTCCGTCTCAAAAAAATAAATAAATAAACAAAGAAAGGGTTTCACCATGTTGGCCAGGCTGCTCTTGAGCTCCTGACCTCAGGTGATCTGCCCGCCTTGGCCCCCAAAGTGCTGGGATTACAGGCGTGAGCCACCGCGCCTGGCCTAATTCATCTTTATAGCCACTTGGCAAGCTTCTTTTTGTCTATCAAGACCCATCCAAAGGTCACCTCCCCTGGGAAGCCTTCCTTAGGCAGGATTAGTTGTGCTCTTCTCCCTGCCACCCACTCTGCACTGGAGTGAATGGTTGTTGCGTTCTCCCGCCTGCCTGGCTGTGCATGGAGAGAAGGGGAGTCTCCTTGTTCAGCTTTTAAGTCCTCTGTAGCTCAGGACAAGTATACACCCTGCCAGGCTCTCTGGAGCTTCAGTAAATGTTCTGTTTTGGAGAGGAGGTAGGGAGGGAACTCTTTGTACATGACAAATCTGTGATGACCTGGCTTAAAACCCTCCAAGGCCCCAGCCACCCTCAGAACAAAGCCTGGCCTCCTGCACATTGAGGCAGCTGACGCCTGCCCGCCACCCGCCGCCTCACTGCTCCGATCGCTCAGCACTCCACCCACTCTTCATCTCTGGGCCTCTCTGACCCCAGGCCTCTTCCTGAAACTGGCCTGCACCCGTTTCCTGGGCCATCTCTACCTCACTCCAGGCCCACATGCAGCCCATTCTCCTCTGGGAAGTCTCCCCGAGGCTCAGGTGCCTGTGCTGGGCCCTGCTGGGCTTCTTCACCCCTGCTCATCTCCCTAGCACCAGCACTGCCCACCTCTGGCTTGTTCCCCCAGCTAGCCTGTGCTCTGGAGTGGAGGGACAGACTCTATCTCAGTCACCATGGTGGCCCTCCTGCCCACTGCCTTGCCTGGCACGTCATAGGTGGGCTCTGGAAGCACTCATCGAATGAATGAATGAATGAATGAATGAATGAGGTCCTTGTGAAACTCTAGCCTCTTGGCCACTGGGTGCCCAGGTTTTAGTTGGCAGCCTCCCTTCTGCAGGCCTTCTGCTGGCCTTTGCCGGATGGTGGGTCTAGGCCTGGCTGCCTGCTGGGGGGCTGGCAAGGAGGGGAGAGGAGAACTCAGGGAGGGCCCCCCTCCCTCTATCTCAGTGCCGTTTAACATCTTGCCAGAGCCCCTACTCTGCATCCTGCTCTGATGCTGTCAGGATACATTCTGGGTTTTAACAGGGCCAGGAAAGAAAGCCAGCTCCGTGTCAGCCAGCAGGCAGGACTCCGGCAAGGACCACGCCAGGCACATACGTACATATGCACCCTGCCTGCGCACCCATCCAAGGCAGGCCTGAGGTCTCCGGTTCTTTGGTCAAGAGAAAACAGAGATTGCCTGCCCAGTGCCGAGAGGAGCTGGAGTCCCGCACTGGCCCTGAGCCTGCTCCGTCCTCCATCCAATGCCTGTGGCCCCATAGGATCTACCTGGACAGGCAGGCCCCTCCTCTGATGAGACGTCACTCCCCTACCTGCCACCTGAACAGGGCTGCACGTGGAGGCTGCAGTGTGGCTTGGTTGCTTTTTGTCCCCAACCCTAGGCTGTGCGGTTTGGGATTTTTTTTCCCCTACACTGATGTTTTATTCATGTAAACCCAGCCTGCATCTGTCCTCAGAAGACAAGAGAGAGAAGATGCTGAAAGAGAGAGTGGGAGAGACTGAGGGGCTCGGAGGGATAGGGGGCGCAGAGAGAGAGACCTCGGGTTTGTGTGGGTGTCGCTGTTCAAAGCTGGCTAACCTACAAAGGTCCAGTGAAGATGCGCTCTCTCCCTGCGGCTGCCTGACAAGAGGAGCCGTCACTCGGATGCGATTCATTGTCACCTCTTAGTCTATCACCGGTTCCTTTCAAACCTCTCCACAGCTCACTGGGGAGGGCCCGGCTGGTCCCCCTCCGCCACCCTCTCTGGGGCCGGGGAGGAAGCGGGAGGCATTGTCTGTGCTAATTGCATTGTTAGAGTGAAGGTGCTCCTGTTCGGCTGTCTCATTTGGGGCCTTTATTAGGCATGATTGCTGGATGACAGCCGGGCGAGGACCTCGTGGCTGCCCAAGGAGGGGGGAGTAGGTTTTAGCACCCGCTGAGGTGTGTTCCTTGACACCCCCAGGCTTCTGCCCATCCAGCACACACTCCCACGTCACCCAAACCCCACTCCTCCAGAGGTGGTTTCATTCCTGCATGAGCAGGGACGTCAGGGAAGAGGCTGCATTGAAGGTTGCTGGCTGCTGGGCAGTAACGGAGGCTTTTGGGGGCACCTGGGACTTTGCCAGGATGCCCTTCCCCACCCCTTGATGAACTGTTCATCCTTCAAGAAAGTACAGTTCGCCATCCCTGGAAGTCCTCCCCTCCCTCCATCGCTCCTTGGGCTTCCCTGACGTCTGGCATGGGTCTCTGCTGGATTTTCAGTTGACACGTGTGTGGCACCTCCCCGCACCCAGCAATCCTCTAGGTGTTTTACAACTGTTAACTCATTTGGCCAATATGAACCCTAGGAAGAGGGCACTAGTATTGCTCTCCATTGTTCAGATGAGGAAACTGAGGCACAGAGCGGGTAAGCGACCTCTCTGTGTACCCTAAGCAGGGCACACAGAGCCGTGACGCACCCAGCTTCTGCATCTGTGCCTTTGATCTTCATAGGGTGGCCTCTCCGCTGCCCGCGTTGCTCTCTGAAGTCTCTACTTGTATGGAGACTAAACTAGAACGACTATCACCAGGCACAGTGCTTTTGCTCGAGTCATCTCACTGAATCCCTCACAGCTTGGAAGATGGGCCAGGAGCCCTGTCCCCTTGCAGCTGTGGTGTCCCAGCCCCAGGCCATGCTGGAGCACGGGGGTGGCTCTGGTGTTTGTGGGGAACAAAGGGTCATACTGAGTGCAGGGCTGGGAAGGGCTGGCCTGGGACGCGGATGCGGGTCCAGGGTGGAGGTGCCCGCGCTGAGTTCTGTCCCTGCCGTGTGAGCTGTGTGGGCAGGCACCCGCTGAAGCCAGGCACCCCAGCCCTGCCTGGCCTGGTTTTGGGGTGGGCATCTGGGGCCTTGGCCTGGGTCAGGCTGCACAGGGCAGGAGGGGCACACTGGAAGCCTTTAGCACTCTGGCTTCCCTGAGAAACCTCGCTGCAGAGCGGGAGACTGAGGCAGGGCCATGCGCCTTTGCTGCTCCATCCCTGGCACCCAAGACAGCGCCTATACATGGTGGTGTTCAGGAAACAGAGACTGAGCTTGTACAAGAGTCTCACGGTCACCTCTGTTTGGGTGCCAGAGTGCAGCCAGATTGGCTGAAATCTGTGATACTTCCTTCAGCCCTGTGTGAGGCGAGGCTTCCACCTATGTCCAGTTGGTCCCAGGGTATGGGCAGAGGGCTAGGCAGACATAACACCTCCAGGTGTGGGAGAGCCTCTGCATATGCCTGAGCCAGCCACAGACGCAGGACTCCCTCTGGGAGACACCCAAGGCTCATCACTCACTGATTCATGCATTTACTGAGCACCTACTGTGTGCCAAGTACTATGCAAGGCACAGGGGCTACTCCGAGAAGCAAAGGGGAGGTGGAGCCCTCATAGTGTGACAGGACCAGGCCCCTGTGCGTGCTCAGCCAGAGGAATCCCTGTCTGGGGAAGTCCAGGAAGGCTTCATGGAGGAGAGGGGCATTTCAGCACAGCTAACCAGACATCCCTCAGGCAGAGAAGGGGCAAAGGCATGCCAGACAGAGGCTTGGGACAGGACAGAATCTCAGGACAGGATTTGTTTGGAAAAGGAACTAACAAAAGCAAGTAGAAAGGGGCAGGGGGTTGGGGAGGCGTGGTAGTGGCAGAGGCCCAGGAATTTGAGTCCAGCCTTGGCAACATCACAAGATTCCATCTCTACCAAAAAAAAAAAAAAAAAAAAAAAAAAAAGCCAGTGTGGTGGCACACGCCTGTGGTCCCACTACTTGAGAGGCTGAGGTGGGAGGATGGCTTGAGCCCAGGAAGTTGAGGCTGCAGTGAGCTGTGATTGTGCCATTGCACTCCAGCCTGGGTGACAGAGTGAGACCCTGTCTCAACAACAACAACAAAAAGTCTCATTTACTCCTCTAAAAATTAAACTTGGACCTTGATAGTATAATATCAAAAGTGCCCTGGCTGCCTAACTTGGAGCTAGAGAGAGGCATGCAGACTCGGACCCCATCTACAGATAACCCAATGCAGCAAATGGGAGGTGGTGCTCAGGACCCTGAATTGTGAACAAGGCCAGGTGATCGCAGTGCAGAGCCGGGGAGGGGCTGCCTGGGGGGACTGCGGGGTCAGAGGCAGGGGACTTGGAAAGCCCACGCCGCTGTTGGGCGCAGGAGGCACCCCAAGGTCCTGGGAGACCGGCCTGGGGTCTGGGCAGGCCAAGGCCATTCCTCTTGCCTAGCAGAGGACCCTCACCTCCAGGCTGCGGGCTGGGGGCGGAAGCTCAGCGTGAAGGAAGGGCAGACGGCGGCAAAGTCGGCGCGCGGAGCATCCATCTGCCCTGACAGCCAGCAATTACACCGCGTGATCGCCAGATTACTCCAAATGCATTTATTACAGGGGTTAGAAGCGGGGGACTTATTTACTGGCAAATCCATACTCATTACAAGACTCAGCCTAGCCTAGACTGAAAACAGCTCAACTGAAACAAATAATTACCAAAGTCCTTCCAGCGCGAGGCTCTCAGGTGGTTGGGAGTAGTGGGGACGCCAAGCCCTTTCCATCAAGACAAGGGAGGAGGAGGCCGCGGTTGAGGATGCCTGGGTCAGGGAAGGTCGACGCCGGCCCGCGCGGTCGCCTGGCCGCCAGGGAGCCCCGCCGTCGCCCCGGTGCGCATGCCCGCCAAGGTCATGAATATACAAAGAGCCTCGGGGGCGGGGCTGACACGCCTGTCCTGGAGGGCTTTGGCCCAGTTCACACCCGCCGGCTCCGGGACGCGGGAGACCCGGGGGCTGCAGGACTCAGAGACTGGGCATTCGAGAGGTAGAAATGAGAGTCTCGCATTTTCCGGTGAAAATACATTGGGCTCGGCACAGAGCACAGCCCCGAAGTTGCTGAATGAATGAATGAATGAACTAAAGAGAAGGGCAGACAGGCCTTGCCCCAGGTCACAGCGTCGGGAGAACCCAGTTTCACCAGTTCTAATCCTCAGGCTGGGGACCCACGGGAGGCCACTGCCCTACGTATCCCCAGGCTGGGGTCCGCTCTGGGTACCCCTCACAGCACACACAGCTCCGACCTCGGAGCTGCCAGGCATCTGTGAAGGCCTGGAGTCCCGGGCTGCCCCGGCAGGGCCCCCAGGCCCCACATGCCTCCCGCACCCGCCTGGGACTCTAGGGATCCGGAAACAAAATCAATCCGAGGCCTTCTAGGTCTGGCAGAAAGACTGGTGTTCTGCTGGATTCCTGCCCCCCATTTTACAGATGAGGAAACTGAGGCCCAGGTCGGCCTGCGGGCGGAGGAAGAGCTTCCGCTGCTTCCGGAGCTCTGGGGCCTCCTGGGCGCCCGCGTGGGGAGCTGTCAGGCCGCTTGAAATGTGGGCCCGGCCTTTCTGCCCGTTGGGCAGATGTTGGCACTGCCGTCCGCGCCTTAAATATTCATTCACTTGACAGAACACTAATTAAACAAAGTAAGGTGCATTATTACTTGATTAAATTTTTTATTGGCAGCTTAATTGGTCTGTTAGTTGCCCCTTAGGGAGTTGTTCGCCGTTCCCCCCTGCGGTGTGGGAGGGGGGCCCCTGGACGTCCCATACCACCTTTCCCAGCCCGCAGTGCCACTGGCTGCCCCGGCCCCCCAATAACCCCCAAGCACCCCAGCTATTCAGGAGGTCGCGGTTGCCAGCCTCGCCTAGCCCCCTCGGCCTTCAAGGTCTGGACCCTATTGGATCAGTAACAAACAATCAGCGCCTAGGGGCGGGCCTCTCGGGGTCAGAACCCTTGGAAGACCCAAAATGAGTAACTGAGACACTCAGGAGAGGGAATAGTCCCGGACTCTGAGGGGAAGACCTGCGTTTGCCTTAGCTGGAAATAGCTGAGTGACCTGCCCCTCTCTGTGCCTAGGCCTCAGTTTCCCCATCTACACCACTGCAGGGCTGGGCCTTTCTGGCCCGCCATCCCTCCAAGAGTCCAGGTTCCCTGAGACCCCTGCGGAGGCACATACACCTTCCTGCCCACGGCCTCTGAGCTGCCTGTTCCCCAGATGAGAATGGAAATGCCCTGCAGGCAGGGATGGCCTGGGGGGCCTTGGTACCCAGGGTCAGCCTGTGGAGGGGCATGGGATGCCATCTCAGAAAAGGTGGACCCAGCCTTCCCTGTCTAGCCTCCAACCCTGGGGGGTGCATCTCTTCCCACCCCCACTACAGGGAGCAGGGCAGCCTGCTGGGCTGCGAGCCTCTTGGGATAAGCCCACAATGCCTCCCATGTGGTTGACTACACACATCCACCTTCAGTGGAGCCAGGACCTGTGAGACCCTCTTTGCAGGGCAGCACCTCTCACTGGTTTCTCCTCCCCCTACGCCTGGCAGGACGAATCTGGAGCCAGCCTTTGCCACTTTCAGATAGGCTGCCCCTCCCCACTGCTCCCCAAGTCTGTCCTCTGGGGGAAACACAGAAGAGGAAAAGAAGGACCAGGGGCTGTTCCATCCTTTCAGCACTGGTCAGATCTCCATGTGAGCCTCAGTTTCCCCCAGTGCAAATTGGGTGCTCATCCTCACCCCATCCAAAGAGCGTCAGGCACTCCTCAGCCCATTCAGCAGACAGTGAGCCCCTGTTTTGAAGGTGGGGGCAGAGGGGGAAATGTGGCCCTCCCAGGGTGGCCTGGGTCCATGTGTCACTCACCCCCATCTCCAGCTCTGCCCAGGTGTGGCCCAGGCCAGAGTGAAGATGGAAGCTCCCCTATCACTGGTCCTACCCCCCTTGCCAGCCGCCCTCTCCATGCCCTCCCACCCTCAAGAGAGGATCCAGGCCCTGGCCGATGACAGAGGAATCGTCTGGCCACCCCAGAAGCCGCCGCTGGCAAGCAGGAGGCGAGGTAATTGGCATCGCCGGCCAGGGAGCAGGAAATGAGTGGTTGCAGCCGGCGTGGAGCGGGAAGCTGTTCAGTGTCATGGGCCTTATCTAGGAACAGGCTGCCCAATTACAGGGCCATGCCCACTGCACCGGGCAGCTGCTGGCTCCTCCACCACCCCCTCTTCAGTGTCCTCGTGGCATCTCCCAGGCCTGGGCATCTGCTGCCCCTTCCGAAAGGCACGAGGCAGCTGCCTGGGAAAAGGCCTGACCTGCTCTTCGCCCACCCAGGTGGCAGCTACGGGTGCCCCCTCGTCAGGCCTGGCATACAGGGGAGCCCCCCTCACAGCCCTTCTCACCTGTAGGTGACTGTCCGGGTGGAGCCCTGCCTGGGCTGCCTCCTCTAAGCATCCCTTTGGGTGGGGGCTGAGATGGGCACCAAGGGCACAGCAGAGCCGAGAGTGGTCCCGAACTGCTCATCCGAGAGCACCATTGGGACAGGAGCAGGTCGCCCTGCTCAGATGCCCACCTCTCTACCAGCCCCAGAAAGAGAGGATTAGTCATTTCGTGGGTGGACAGCATTCCACCGTCTATCCCAGAAACGTAGTCGCTGGGGGCTGCAGTAAGGTGTCATGGATTAGGAAAATAGGCCTGTAATGGGTTCCCATTGTTCCTAGCGCAGCCCAGTGTCGCAGATTACATTGCACATTACTCGGTGGCTCACAGACGGTGGCAGGCCAGCTGTCCGCAGAGGCTGAGCACAAGGTGGGCAGTGGCAGAATTGTCTTGGGAGCCCAGGGGTGGCACAGTGGAAAGAAAACTGCCTTTGGGGTTGGACCCACATGAGTTCAAATCCTGTGACCTCACGAATTCATGCCTCGGCTTCCGCATCTGTAAAGTGGGGGTGCTGCTGCCTGCTGGACCCCCGAACACGCACAGCACTGAGTACAGAGCAAGCGCTCAACAAGTGGCTGTCCCCTTTCCTCCTCCTGGGCCTTGTCAGGCAACCCTTTGTGGGAGGGTCTCCCTCAGGTCTGTGGACAGATAGAGTAGGGGAGCAGACACCCTGGGGACCCTGTAGCCCCCTCTCCTGACCTTGACCTTCAAGGGGTCCAGGCCCTTGGACCTAGGTCTTGCTCGGGCAGTGGCCAGCCAGATGGCCTCAGGATGCCAGCTCCTCTCTCATCTGTAAAATGGGCGTGGCAACTGTTTGGCCTGGAGAGCTGGGCTTGCCTCCATGCCAGCCTTCCTGGCTGGCTGGGGCTTCCTGAGGGGAGGGACTGGGTCTGGCCCCTCTCTGTCCTCGGAACTGGCATGAGCTGGCACCATGTGGGTCACTCCCCATGAGGTTTTACATCTGCGTCGGTAGGTGAAACTGTTCACCAAGCAGGAGCTGTGCACGTACAGGGCAAATGAGGGGTGCCTGCGGCCTGAGCAGAGGGACCCCACCTGCTCTCAGTCAGCAGGGAGGAACCACCAATGGGCTGTCCCATCCCCTGCCCTTTCTCCCAGCCTTATAAACACGGGGCTGGCTGTGGCCCAAAGTGGCACAGGGGCACCTGGGTCCAGCAAGCGCTCAGGGAGCCGATGAACACACAGGAAGCCCTGTTTCATGAGAGCTGGTGTGACACAGGCTGGCCTGCAGGGAGGCCCGAAGCCTGGGAGCCCAGGGCATGCTTGCTTAGGGGGGTGACACAGGCGCAGAAACTGAAAGGAAGGCCAGCGCTGTCCCCGGGCTGGGTGGGGAAGCTGGGGGCAAAGGAGGGGCTATCCTGTGGCAGTGAGCCTGATGGGTGCAGACCAGCTCCAATCCTGGTACCTTGGGTCTAGGGAGTGTAGATGAGTTTAGAAGGCAGAGTGGGGGTCATCCTGGGGGTGGGACAGGCCTTCCACCAGCCAGACCCCTTCCTTCAGCCCAGGGTTCACACTACCCCACCCCACACCAAGGGGTCCCCAGGATGGGCCTCACACCCCTGCCGGGTTCTCAGCTGTCCCCTGTGAGTGCTGCTGGTGGGCACAGCCCCGGGCGGTGCCTGTCCCCCATGACCTGTCGGCCATGTTTCTCCATCACAACCAACACTGGCTGCTGCCATCCAGACTCAGGGCCGGCCACCCTGGCCACAGCCTCTAGGGCATGAGGTTTGGGCCGGGTCCCCGGCTGTTGCCTACAGATGGAGACCCAGGCTCTGTCTCTTCGTCCGTCTGTCTTCTCTCTAGTAGAGCCTCCTGTTCCTGCAGCTGCTCCCCCTGCCTCCCCACCCTCCTCCCCACAGGCAGCCTGGTTGGGCTGTGGGTGTGAATTTCCACTAGGAGAGGGGACCTGTTCGTTCTGGCACTGAAGCAGAGCCTGGGCGGGGGTGGGGGGTAGCGGGAGGAGCAGGAAGCAAAGCGGGGAGGGGCTGCGGCAGGGACCCTGGAGACAGGCTGAGGCCCAGTTCCCTCAGCCTCTCCTGCGGGCCCGCCTGCCGCAGCAACTCCAGGAAAGCCAAATGGGCTAAGACACCCAGGCATTTTTGCCTGCACAGCCCAGAAGATGGGAGCAAAGTGGGTGGGGGTCCCAACTGCCAGGGCTGCATATTGCCAGCGGGTGGAGCGGACTCCAAGCTCCCTTCCTCCTCCTGTCTTTATACAGCCTCCTGCCAACCCTGGCCCACAGGGAGGACAAACTGTGCTCCCATTCTGTGGACAGGAGGCCCGAGGCCTAGAGAACCGACAGTGTGTCCCTCCCGGGAGCTCCCCAGGCACTGACACGGCTGTCAGCTGCAGGCAGCGTGGCATCTGTCCCCAGCCTGCTGTGCCCTGCCTGCCAGCAGCCCTAGAGGGACAATAGCAGACCCAAGAGTCACCAGCCTGGCCTGGCACTAAGAATGGTACCCAGAAAGAGGCTGAATCCCACCAACCAGTGTCCTCTGTATGAAAGGGGAAACTGAGGCAGTGCAGAGGAGCAGGGAATCCCCCTGCCACTCCCTCCCATGGCCCATCATCTATCCATCCATCCATCCATCCATCTGTCCACCCATCCATCCATCCAAGGCTATTTATTACTGATCTAACATGCAGGCCCCGGGAAATAGAAGCAAGAGACAAGGTCCCTGCCTCTGCTGGGCTCGCTGCCTCATGGAGGGACAGAGAAAGTCCCCTTGTGCTCCATGCTGGAAAGGACACCAGTGAAAGCTTCCCCAGCTCCTCTTTAGCCTCCTAGTGGGACAGGGGAGCCACTTAGGATGGGGATAAGCAGACCCTGGGCTCCAGAAGCTACCTTCCCCGCCACTAGCTTCCGTCCTGGCCTGTGCAAAGCACTCATCCCCCATGGTTTCTTGTGAATGAAGGGCAACTCCACCCACCCAGAAACCGGGCTGCTTCCAGCTGGTATTTAAAGAGGTGTCTCTGAGTGTGATGATGGCATTTGTTCCTGTCTCCCGCCCACTGCATGGTATCCCGCTCAAGGCAAATTCGAGGCAAAGCTATTGGCTGCCCCTCACCCTGCTCCTGGCCCAGAGGAGCACCTCCTGCAGGCTGGGCTCCATGCCAGGCCCTGTGCTGGGCATGGTGGATCTAGGGACAACTAAAGCCCAGGGCTGCTCTCAGGACACACAGGTTGGTGGTGATGAGGGTCACCTTCTGGACCAGGCTGGGGGAATCTGGGAAGGCTTCCTGGAGGAAGGGCTGTCAGCATAGAAAAGAAAGCAAAAGACTGGCGGAGTCTGAATGGTCGTTGGGTAGGAAAGGGCTGGTAGGAGATCCTGAGCCATCCTGAGAAATTCAGCGGTGAAGGGCAGGGGAGAAAGAGGGTGGTCACCAAGACAGAAAGAGGAGTGCGGCCATTTGTCATGGGAGATGCTAGAATTCCCTTAAAAGTTGGCTGGAAAGTACCACCCAAGGAAGGGGTGGCCACTCGAGGAGACAAAATGAGTGACACAGGAGGACCCGTCGAGGCAGGAAAGGGCTGGCCAGGCGGGGGTTCAGGCAGGAACAAGAAAGTTTGTTGATTTGGCAGCGAGACAGAGGGGAAATGTCTGTCTTCTTCCTAAAGCAGGAGGTGAGGCTGTCTCGCTCCTCAGCAAGCACTCCACCCACTTTAAAGATGAAGAAACGGAGGCCCAGGAACTGTGGCTTGCCTGGTAGATGGACCAGCCTGGGGCCCGCTGGCTGGCTGCCACTCTGCACCCCATCAGGCACCTCTGAGCAGAGAGAAGATGCAAGGGGTGAGGGCTGCCGAGGGCGCCACACAGCGAACCCAGCACCCACTTTGTTGATATTTACTGGAAACACCCTGGATTTATAGTGTGGTGTTTGCAGAAGAGCTCAAAACCTATCAGGCTGGCTGCCGAAAGCACTCAGTCTCCTGGAGAAGTGGCTGCTTCCTTCATTTGCAAACTTGTTAATAATCCCTGTTGTCAGGCAGTTCCCCCTCTGTCTAACCTAAATCTCTCCTGTCATGACTTGAGCCAACTGTCTCCTGAAGCAGGCTGCGGTCTGTCTTCTCAACCCCAGGGAGACCTAAAGACGTCCCCAGGGAGGTTGGAGCCTCCTTTCCGCTTCCCTGCCCTGACCCTGGCTAGCTGTGGGACTCCTCACTCCTGCCTGGTAGGAGAACTCAGGGACCGTGGAGCTGGGCTCCTCATCCTCATTCACAGGTGGAGGTGACAGCTGCTTGCTGCCACCAGGGCCAGGGCCTCACTTTCTGAACCACGCCGGAGCGAGGAGTCAACTAGATCGCAGTGCAGAGCGCCCAGCACGGTGCTGGAGCCCAGGAACGGCTCCATGCCACGCAAGGATGACTCCTGGCCAGCACAGGTGGTGGGGGGATGACAGGGAAGGAACTGGAGATGCGGCCTCACGTCTCAGCCCTGCCCCTAGCTCCCATGTGACCTTGAGCACTCTCCTCCCCATCTGTGGGCAGGCAAGGGGCTCAGGATGCTGCTATAGGACTCAACCTCACTGGGCTAGAAGCAACCAAGGCCCAGCAGCCCCAGAGAGGGGAAGGCAAGGGAAGGAGAAAGTAGGGGCTCCAGGCCCCCCAAGCCCCTTCCCCCAGGCAGTCACACCTGCTGAGGACCTGCTGAGCCAGCTGCCCCCTCTAGATCCCCAGGGTAGAGGCCCCACATCCCTCCCATTTCCTGCTCCCACTCTGGCCCTTGTGTGCTATGGTGTCTGGGTCCAGGGTTGTCCCTACAGCCTCAGACTAGCCTTGCCTCCCCAACCCAGGCCTGGGTTCCTGGCCACACTCCCATGGGGGCCACAGACATCCCTGGCCCAGCCTGACCCTGCACCTCAGTGCCCCTGGAGGGAGGGCTGGCCTCTAAGTCCAGATCTGCAGGAAACCATGGGCTGTGACAGCCCCAGTTAACAGAGCCCAGCCTGCTTAATCTGCTTCATTAAAGGCACTAATTAATTGGCTTAATTAAAAGAGTAACCTCAAAGCCAGGAAAACTACCTCCTAACGAGGCCCAAGGTGTACTGAGGCAGCCAGCCTAGCAGCTGAAGAGGGGTGCCTCACCCCACCCTGCTCCCCAGCACGCCTGCCCCAGGGCCACAAGCCCAGCTCCAGCTCTCAGCCTAGGGCCTGCATCAGCCTGGGGACTGCAACTTCTTGGTCCCTGCACACCCCTCAGGCAGGCCCAGCGTGCTGGAGGGAATCGGAAGCCCCACATTCAGAGGCTGCAGTGCACTGTTTGGCTGCGGTTGAGAGCCCGGGGTATAAGCGACCGAATGTAATTAGACACAAGCACAGGCAGGTTGCAGCTGGGGGTGGGGAAAGAGAGATGGCCGTGACCGTGAGGCCAACCCTGGCCATACTGTGCCTATCTGGAGGGTATCTGGGTAGAGTAGTGGTAGGCTCTGGGAGGGGCATATTTAAGGCTGCTGGCACCACAGCAGAACCCCACCTGAGCAAAGGGCCCCCTGGACCACCAGCTTCCATGATCACAAAGTTCTGCTGTCGGGAGAACCAGGCTTACATCACAACTCCACCCCTAGGAGCTGGGAGGTTGTAGCAGGCTACTTGGCTTCTCTAAGCGCCATTTCCTCATTTGCGAAACACTATCAGGGATGCCCAGGTTGGTTGCCTTCCCAGGTGGACCCTCCCCAGACTCAGCAGGGACAGGGCTGGGATTGATTAGCCATGTCTGCCAAGGGCAGCGGGTGAGAAGTAGAAGCTCAGATATCGTCCTGCTCCTGAGCATCCTGCCAACCTCAGAACGGCTAAGGCTGCATGTCAACATTTAAACCTTCCCACGAGCTAGGCCCAGGCCTGTCCCTATAGTCCTAGCAACTGAGGAGAGAGACTGAGGTGGAAGATCGCTTGAGGCCAGGAATTTGAGTCCAGCCTGGGCAACCTAGTGAGACCCCCATTTCTTTAAAAATAAAAAAAATTAAAAACTCTTTCCAGGGTCACACAGCTTCTCACATTGTTTCAAGGCCTCACAGCTCAAAAAGTTCCCACCCCCCGACAATGCTGCTTTGGGCTTCCTGCCACCCGTCTAGATTTAGAACTGAGCATCCCTGGTTTGGCACCGGGGCTCTGGGTGCCTTGTTGGGAGCCATCCTCTGGCCCCAAGGCCACTCTTTCTCACTACAAGGAGGAGGGTCAGGGCTTCCTCCAAGGGATTTGCTCCAGTGCAGGAACTCTGCCTTCCTCCTTCCCAAAATGCCCCCATAGATGCCAGCCAAGTTCATTAGCAAGCCCCCAGCTCTCACCTGGACCCCCTCTCATTCAAGCAGGAATGGCATAAACACCTAACACCGGCTGGGCACCCGTGGCCTTGGAATATCCAGTCTCTACCTCTCTTGCAGCCCCCCAGAGAGGAAAGGCAGGGCCCCATGATGGGATGGGCATGGCCCCCGATATCCAGAGGATCCCAGCTAGGCCCTGATGTCCCTGGGGGTGGACAGGCAATGAAGCCCTGGGCAATGGGCACCCTCAGAAGTTGTCCTGAGAGGGACTGGGCCGCAGGGCTATCTGGCCAGTCCCCTGTTCAGGGAGGAGCCAACCAACCTGGGCCCCTGCCCCTACAAGCTCCGGGCCGTGAGCTCGGAGAGGGCTGATGTACACAGTGCCACCCACTCCACACAGCCCACCACCCGCTCTACGCAGGAATGGTAGTGGTGGCACAAAGCCGTCTGATAAACCCGGACAGATTTAGTCTCTGCACAAACAGCTGTTAGCCTGCCCGGCCGACAGCTCTGCCCAGGAGCCAGGAGCGAGGCTTCCAAGAGGGTGCCCCCACCCCACAACAATGAGAGTCAATCAGCACCACCCTGGGGAGGGTGGGGCCACCATCGCTGTCACCACTGAGTGTCAGGCCAAGCCGCCAGAGTCCCCACTGCCTCCCCAGCTCGCAACCACATGCACCCACCCCACTACCACATCAGCACCCAGAGGGCCGTCAAGGCTGGTATCTGCCCAGAGCTACTTCAGAAGAGGGACCAGCCCCTCCCCTCCCCTGACTGGGCACCTACATGGGGTAAGGCTGCTGCCCACATCATTCTGTCTTAGCACCCCTGGCCCCATGTCACAGATGACAAAACTGAGGCCTAGCGAGGTGGCTAGGTGAGTGGTCACGGGGCCTCAAACCTGGGGCTTTGGGGGCTGCACCCACAGGCAGCATCCATGGAGTGAACCTCTCCCCCAGATGGGTGGGGCACAATACTTGAGCCCCAACCCTTGGAATTCACCAGGCTGTCCCCCTGGGCAAGGCTGGTCCAGAGGATTCAGGAGTGGGGCTCAGGGGACAGGCCTGACTGCCTGCAACAGGAAAGTCTTAGAGGGTCAAGAAAAACAAGGCTGTGGCTGGGCGCGGTGGCTCAGGCCTGTAATCCCAGCACTTTGGGAAGCCAAGGTAGGTGGATCAACTGAGGTCAGGAGTTTGAGACCAGCCTGGCCAGCATGGCAGAACCCCATCTCAACTAGAAATACAAAAATTAGTGGGGCATTATGGCACGCGCCTATAATCCCAGCTACTCAGGAGGCTGAGGTAGGAAAATTGCTTGAACCTGGGAGGCAGAGGTTGCAGCGAGCCATGATCGTGCCACTGCACTCCAGCCTGGGCGACAAGAGCAAAAGTCAGCTGGGCCATGGTCACCACTGGGTCATGGTCACCGCTGGACAGCCCTCACTGTGTGCCGGGCTTGTCCTCAGTGCTGTGAGGGAGGGCTGTCCTCACCAGGTGACCCTTGGGAACGGAAGCAACAGAGAGGGTACGGGGGCTGAAGCATCCATGGCTGCACAGCCAGGAAGGGGCAAAGTAGGAACAGTGCCTGGGCATCTGGGTTCCCACCACTGTCACACTGAGGGTTGGCCAAGGGCCTGGCCCCAGGACCCCTACGTGTCCAGCTGCCCCCAGGTGACCTGCACATTTCAGAAGGGTCAGTGGGAAGAGCACTAAACTCAGTCAAGCTCTGGGCCTCGTGGTAGCTGTGAGTCCTGGGGAGCCACGCATCTCTCAGGGTCTCAGGTCCCTCCTCCTGTGGGGATGGGTCATCGGCCCTCCCTGTGTCCCCAGGCTATGGTCCAGGGAGGGAGGGGTGGGAGTGGCAGGGTGAGGACAGAGCCTGCACCCGGCTTCCCTGGGGGGTATAAGGACCGAGGGCCTGGTTTCCCAGCCTCTGAAGAGATCTCGAGGGAAGAGCAGGCCATCATCCTCATCATCACTTTACCATACCATTTCTTATTAATATTAATAGCATTAATTATTTATAATCAGGCATCCAGGCCTGGGCTGGTCCTGTGTGATCTCTAGGCCAAGAGAGCTCTGAGAGAGGTTTGGCCTCCTCCCCAGGGCCACAGCGTCTTGGTCTGGGACACAGCCTTTCTAGAACAGAGCTGGGGCATGGTGGGGGGTAGGTCACAGCTCAGCCAGGTCCCAGCCCTAGCAATAAGGGAGTCTGCAGAGACAACTTCACTTGTGGGTGCCCCACAGGCCTGGCACCCATTTCACAGATGGAGAAACCGATGCCCCTCAGGATGAGAAGGCAAGTTCAGTGGCAGGACACTGGGCTCTGGGGTGTGCAGCCTGCCCCGCAGATCACTGAGCTGTCTGTGTGCACCCCCAGCCCACACCCTTCAGCAGGCACCTCCAACCCTGAACCATCGGGATGCCTGTGCGGGAGTCAGCAGGTCCTGCAGGACAGGAAGCTGATAGAACCAGCTGAGCTAGGAGACCAAGCCCGCTTGGGGAGGCTGACCTTGGAGGTGTGGCCTGGGGAAAGGGTCTCAGTTTCCTTGTAGCTCCCCCATAAGGTTGTGAGGATGAAGCGAGTCATGCTGGTAATGCTCAGACTGGGCTCGGTGCACAGGAAGTGCTCAGGGGGCCTGCTGACCTCCCTGCCCAGGACCAGCCATGGGCACCACTGTGAATAGCACAGCCTTTGGGCATCGGCAGGACCCTGTTCAATCCCCAAGGCGTTGGGGATCCTGGGCCAGTCCCTTTTTCCCTCTCTGTGCCTCAGTTTCCCACTACACAGTGGGGTGTTAACAAACACAGTGGTCTCTGGGGGTCCTTCCAGGAGTGGGACTATGAACGGGGTGGCTCAGCCCTAAAGTCCCCCAGACCCCTCAGGGGCTCTGTCACTTTTCCTCCACTGTTCCCCACTCCAGTGAACGTGATACCTCACCCACAAAGTGCAGGCAACGGCCCCACCACCTGAAAGACAAATATGTGATCTGCCCATCACCCACACTCAGGGCAGGAGGCAGCTGGCACCCCAGTCTGTCTCTCTGAGCATCAGTTTCCTTGGCTCTAAAATGGGATGACAGGCTCTCCCTCACACCAGACTGCTTTGAGGGTCTGGCAAGCTGGCTGGGAGCTCTGTGGGGACAGGGCAAGGGCGGCTTTGGGTGTGCCCCATAGGATGGCCCTGGTGCCTGGCCCACCTCGGGTGCTTGGCGGGGACAGCAACCCCTGGGGCTCAGAATGGGTTCTGGAGTGGGATCCAGCTCCGCCCTTAGAGTTATGGGATCTGGGTCGAATTTCCTAACCCTGCAGAGCCTTGGTTTTCTCATCTCTAAAATGGAGCAAATAACTACAGGCACCTTGTAGGGCTGCTTTGAGGAATCAGTGATAACGCACAAAGTGCTTAGCGGCAGGAACAGTGAGAATTCTGCTGGGGCCGCAGCCCCTGCTGCCATGACTGTTATTAACCATCCTGCTTGACTTCTGCACCTCTCCAAGCCAGAGTCAGGCCAAGGGCCAGCCCCTTCTATGGCTGGATCTGGGAGCTGGAGGGGCTCCTGGGTCCCTGGCAACCACAGCCTGGCAACACAGACCACACCCGTCCCAGGCCAACGGAGGGTCTAGGGCAGCCCCTCCCCAGGGGGCTCCCAGCCTCCACAGACAAGGGCCTCTGTCCTGCTGACCCCAGGTCAGGGCAGGGACAGTGCACTGGCACAAAGGCTGGGCTCTGTCTGCACCTCCCATGGGGGCAGCTGCCCATGGCGGACTCTCCTGCCACAATGAGGCCTTTGAGTAGCTGCCGGCGGGAGCTGAGCTCTCCTCGAAGGCCCCCGGCTCTCACAAGCCCTGTCTGTCTGAGAGGCCAGTGGGCCAGAGAGGCAGCTGTCGTGGGGGCAGGGCCCCCGCCTGGCCCTGCTCCTGGGCCCACTGCCTCCTGCTGGCCAGGGCAGGCTGCAGGCCTGAGAGTCAGTTTGGGCCTCAGATGGGCAGGGCCTGCCAGCATCCCCACTCTGGAGGGGTGGCTCAGACCCGGCACACAGGGCGCTGGGAAAGCCCCTGTCCACCATCAGGGTCCCAGGAAGTTGCTGCAGGGCTGGGGCCTCCCTACTTCCTTCCCCCCTTTTTTTTTTTGAGATGGAGTTTCACTCGTGTCACCCGGGCTGGAGTGCAATGGCACGATCTCAGCTCACTGCAACCTCTACCTCCTGGGTTCAAGCGATTCTCCTGCGTCAGCCTCCTGAGTTGCTGGGACTACAGGCACCTGCCACCACGCCCAGCTAATTTTTGTATTTTTAGTAGAGATGGTGTTTCACCATGTTGGCCAGGCTGGTCTCGAACTCCTGACCTCAGGTGATCCACCCGCCTCGGCCTCCCAATGCGCTAGGATTACGCGCATGAGCCATCGTGCTGGGCCTTCCTTCCCTCTCTTAACCTCAGTTTCCTCATCTGTAAAATGGAGCCTCTGAGTACATCCGGGCACTTTAAAGATTAAATGTGACCGTCCGTGAACACCAGGCAGGTGACAAGGGCTCAGGGAATGCCAAGCTGGTCACTCCTGCACCTGTTCATGGCTGCTGGGGGTGAAACTGAACAGGGCAGGGACCCCATGGCATGGACCTGGCTTCATCTCCTCCGATTGCTGGGTGACCTTGGCCCAGTTTCTGAACCTCCTGGAGTCTCAGGTTTCGCCTTCTTAAAATGGGCTCACGCTACGCACTCCCAGGGCTGTTGTACAAAGAAAGCCATTTATCATCGAATCTCGGGCCTGAAAGGCTTGCTGGGAGGAGTTGAGGAATCTGACTGCTTCCACCGTTCAGCAGCACCTCTCTGGGGCAGGGGAGGGGAGTGGGGGGCACCACAGGCAGGTGGAGGCAGGCAGTGCCACCTGCACCGCCTTTCATGAGGCAGCCAGTGCCGGGGAGTGAGGGTGGCCTTCCCGACACAGGGAACAGCACATCGAAGACTCAGAGGTGTGAGCCTGCTAGCCGGGGGAGGCACTGGGGCGAGGCTGGTGCATCAGCCAGGGCCATGCTGGGAAGGTCTGAAATGCCAGGCTAAGGGCACTGGACTTGACTTCTCAGGAACTAGGGAGCCAGTGATTGTCTCAGAGCTAGTGCGTGACTTGACTGAATTCAAGTTTTTAAAAATGTCTGGCACTGTCTGGCTAGAGGATGGGGAGAGGCAGGGATGGGGAAGACTTTGCATCACACCGTGAATTCCTGCCTCCACAGCTTAAAGAACGGGCCAGGCCAGGCGCAGTGGCTCACCCTTGTAATCCCAGCACTGGGAGCCTGAGGTGGGTGGATCACCAAAGGTCAGGAGTTCGAGGCTAGCCTGGCCAACATGGTGAAACCCTGCCTCTATTAAAAATACAAAATTAGCTGGGCATAGTGGCACATGCCTGTAGTCCCAGCTACTTGAGAGGGTACAAGATCGTGCCACTGCACTCCAGCCTGAGCGACAAGAGCAAAACTCCATCTCAAAAAGAAAAAAAGAACGGGCCAGTCAGGAGTGTGCATGAAGCCAACGTGGGCTGGAGCACAGCGCAGGGTCCCAGACAAAGGCCAGCACTGTCTGGGGTCCAGGGCAAGGGTAGGACCCAGCTCCCTCCTATCCCCTTGGGCAGCGTCGCACCCCACCATAGGGGACACTTTGGGATCCCAGGGCCAGCCTGGCTCCACCCTGCCTTTGTCACCTCTGTAAGCCTCTGTTTCCTCATCTGTGCCCCACCAGACTTCTATGACAACTAAGTTGGCTACTAGAAGGTTCTGCAGGAAGTGGCCCCTGTTCCCTCTTCTGGGGCTTCCTCACTTTGGAAGAGAGGCGCTCGGGACCCAGTGGGAGTCGGCTGCTCCAGGGGACAGAGGCTCAGGAGGCCAGAGGCAGCAAACTAAAAGAAGCTGGGTTTCCATCCTACTCCTGCTGCTTAGAACCTGTGTGACCCTGGCTGCGGGTAACTCAGTTTCCTCGTGTGTAAAAAAGGAATAATAAGAGTATCACTGCCCACTGATGGGGATTAAATGAGATACAGTACTGTACGTGACATGCTTAGCACACTGCAGGTCCACAGTGAGTGCTCAGTCATGCTAGCCAGCATCACTGCTGTTACTGTTTTAAGAGATGGGGTCTCACTATGTTGCCCAGGCTGGTCTCAAACTCCTGGCCTCAAGCCATCCTCCTGCCTCAGCCTCCCAAGATGCTGGGATTACAGGTGTGAGCCACCACGCCTGCCTGTTATTACTATTATTGTTAGTTCTGAATTCCTTCTCATCCCCCAGAAAAGTGAGATCTCTTTCAGGTTTTTGGTGTCCAGGGGTACAGTGACTTATGCAACCACATGGCTGGCCAGCATCAGGGATGTGTGCCTGCTCTTGAGACCCTAGGAGCAGTCTGTCCGATCTGCACCCTCAGGACCCAGCAAGGCGGCTACCTCCCAAACCCCATGAGCAGGGTGGGCCGGGGCTTCCACGTCACAGCTGGACGCAGGGCAGCCAGAGGCCTACCCCAGCTGATCCCCACTGGTCCCTCGGCAGACCCTCACCCCTCCCACCTACCAAATTGGGTCCCATAAGTGACCCAGAGGCTGGGATGGGGTGGTAGAGCCCTATCTCCAGCTGCCCTGTGACAGGGCCCACGCTGCAGATACCAGGCTGAGTAAATGATGACGTTTCCTCCTCTCTCCGGCGCTCTTCGCCCCTTTCCCTTCCACAAATAAATTATCAACATGCCCAGGTCCCGGCGGAGCAGAGCATAACGCGGGGAACAATGAAAAAGCTTTTAATAGGATTCCAGGAGCTGCTGCCACTCGCTCACGGGCCCTAATGGAGATTGCTCCGTGACCGCAGGCCGCCAGCACCCTCGCGGGCCCCCTCACCCACCACCCACCCCGCTCCTCCTGAGGGCACCAGCGGGCAGTGAGGCCTGGCTGGGCCACCTGCTGACGTCACCAGCCAGCGTCTGGGCTGGAGAGAAGTGCTCGGCAGAGGCAGAAGCACATGCCACCCACCACACGCACCCAGGCTGCTCCCCCTCGGCCGGCACAGGCCTGACCACTTGCAAGGCCTCTGCCAAGGCTGTTCCCCTCCAGGAATAATGCCCTTCTGCCTGGCTCCAAGGCGCAAATGACACCTCCCCTGTGAGGCCTTCCCTGATTCCTCCCTAACACATGTGTTAAATTACATCACCTATTGTCAGTACCAGCCCCAGGCCCAGCACACAGTGGGGCCTCAGGAAACGAAGGCAAATCCAGGCAGGGAAGAGGAAGCATGAGGCTCTTAGACCACAAGAGACAGCCCAGAGGTCCCCGGCAGGTCCCCAGCTTGGGGAGGGGTCTGGTGAGGGGGGAGCGTGACAGATACCAAAGCTCAGGGTCTGGTGACCTCGGGCAGTTACCTGCCGTCTCCATGCCTCAGTTTCCCATCCTCCTTTGTAAAGGACCCAAGTTTGCCCTAATGAATGTGGTTCCCCTTCCTCTATGTGACCTTGGGCAAGTCACTTCACCACTCAGTTCCTCAGTTTACCCCGGGGTAAAATCAGGATAATAATAGTGCCTACTTCAGAAGTTGCTGGGGGATCAAGAGCAGTGGCTCACACCTGTAATCAGGAGGCCAAGGCAGGAGGATCACTTGAGGCCAGGAGTTCAAGGCCAGCCTGGGCAACATAAGGAAACCCTATCTCTGCCAAATTAAAAAATTAGCCAGTGTTGTGATGCGCACCTGTAGTCCGAGCTACTCGGCCTGCTGAGGTGGGAGGATCACTTGAGCCCAAAAATTCGAGGCTGCAGTGAGCTATGATTGCGCCACTGCACTCCAGCCTGGGTGACAGAGCAAGACTCTATCTCAAAAAAAAAGTTGGGGGAATTGCCAACCATCAGGTACATAGTAAGTGTGATATAAATGTCAGCTACTACTGCTGCGTCGATTACTCTCATGTGTTGGGGGCCGGGCGGGGTTACGAGCATATGCTTTAAGATGCCACGTCCTGGGCTGGGCACAGTGGCTCACACCTGTAATCACAGCACTTGGGGAGGCTGAGGCGGGTGGATCACCTGAGGGTCAGGGGTTCAAGACCAGCCTGGCCAACATGGTGAAACCTACTAAAACTCTACTAAAAATACAAAAATTAGCTGGGCATGGTGGCACACGCCTATCATCCCAGCTACTTGGGAGACTGAGGCAGGAGAATAGCTTGAACCTGGCACTACGGAGGTTGCGGTGCGCCCAGATTGTACCACTGCACTCCAGTCTGGGCAACAAGAGTGAAACTCCATCTAAAAAAAAAATGCCATGTCCTGGCTACGTGACCTTGGTCCAATCACTTTATCTGCCTGAGCCTGTTTTCTCTTCTGTGCAATGGGGCTGTTGTAAAGCCTCAGTGGGATGCTGCAAGGTACAGTCCTTAGCATGATGCTCTGTGAAATACGCATCGTATGCAGTAAACACTCAATAATGGCTACAATGACCTCTCTGCCACCCTTAGTGAGCAGGTGACATTTGAGCCCCACGCTTTCCCTTTCCATGATTTGACCTCTAGCCCCTCCCACACCTGCTGCCTCCTAACCCTTGCTGCTCTCCCGAGCCCTACAGAGCTCAGTTCTCCCCAGCTCCCCCAGGAGGCACCCACACCCCAACTTGCCCTTTTGTCACAACCGGGCAGTTAGAGTCCACTGCTCCCTGATACATTCCACCTGCTACTGCATGGGCCCCAGATGTTGGGGCTCCGCAGTGCCACACAAGCCTTCCTGCCAGACAGGGTGGGGTCCCGAGGGTGGAAAGCTAGCCTGCACAGCCCCTCTCCAGCCCCTGAGCTCCTCAGAGCCCTGAGCAGTGTCATTATCCCAGCACGTTTCTGGTGGGGCCTGTCCAATGATCCAAAGTTAACTACTGGTTCCCACAAAGCCCTTCTGTGGACATAGTCACATGGAATCTTCCTGCTAACCCTGGGATGTGAGCACATGTGCCATCGTCCCGTTTCACAGGTGTGGAGACTGAGGCACAGAGAGAGGACGTGAGGCGTCCAGGGCGCTCAGATGATAAGTAACAAAGGTGGGCTTCGAGCCCGAATCCATCGACTCGAGCTTGGCATTTTCATTTCACAGCCCTGCTGCCCCGGGGTATGTCCTGACTACCACATGGCATTGGACAGGGCTGTCTCCACTCTGTGCCTCAGTCTCCCTGCTCTCACAGTGGGAAGAAGATAAACCAGGCAGAGCTTGTCAAGCCAAAAGCCCCTGGAAACGGGTGTGGCACTGCCCAGTCCCTCTGGCTAGCCCAAGCCTAGTGGGGGTCTCAGGGCTCAGAGCCATGGTGCTGCTCTGAGTGGCAGCTACTAGGGACCTAGTGGTCCAACCCCTTGTCCAGAAGTAGTGGGGAACTGAGATGTGGAGGGCCCCACTGTCGCTGGGGGGTCAGGAGAGTGTTATATGGTCTATCTCCCTGGGACCGGTGGACAGCCTAGGAAGCACGCAGCCCCAGTGAGGCAGGGAAAGGCTTCCAAGACCCCCACAGGCCTGGGCACCAGGCCAGCCCCCCATTGCCTGGCCCAGGGTGCGTCCCTACCCAGGACCCACCTGACTGCTGGCTCGCTGGGGTGAAAGATTAGGCTGCAGGGCTGGCTGTCACAGGGCCTCCTCCATTGGAACAGGGCTTAGGGGAGGGGCTGTCACTCCCACCTCTCATTACTTCACACACACCCATTCCCCAGAGAGGGGCCCAGGCCTGGGCAACAGATGGCCACTGCCTGGGGGCAGGAAGGGCAGGGGACTGCACGGGAAGGGTGAGGCAGCCACTCCAGCCCCTTCCTCGAGGCAGCTTCCAGAGGTGGGGGTGAGATGTGGGCTTCATTCACCTCAGAGTCTGGCTCAGGCTGGCTCAGGGAAGGCAGGGGAGGAAGGTGGGTTAGGTGTGAGCATGTGTGTGCAAGAGTGTGTGCATGAAGGTGCATGTGCGCCCACCAGAGGTGTGAGCGTGATGCAAATCTGTCTCCCCCTCCCGCCTGGTCCCACTGGACTGGGCTGCCGCCACCTCCCCTGTGGCCGGCTCCAGGCCTGACCCACCGTGGCCGCTGCCTGAGAGAGTGAGTGGGCGAAGAAGGAAGGGTAGGCCCCTAACTGCCCCTCACTGAACCTAAGTCCCCACTCAGGGTGGGGCAGCCCAGCCCAGGCTAGGAGCCCAGGGGCTCTCAGCCCACCGAATCTCACTCCTGTGCTTTAACTGGGTGGGGCACCCTCAGCCTTGAGGTCGAACTCCCGTGACCCTCTGTGACTTGCTGTGTCCCCAGGGCCAGACACCCACTCCCTAACAGCCAGATTCCCTGAACCAAAGCCAGGCCCCTCTTGTACGACCAGAGACAAGTGGAATTGGATCCAAGACCCAAGATGCTATGCTGCTTGAGAGACAGCTCAGTCCCGCGGATTTTGTCCCTAGGAATCCTGATGGGCAGGCTGGACCCTCCACTGCTGCCACGCCAGCTCCCAAGGCAGTCATTCATTCCCGGCTACACCCCTTTTCCATTCATTCATCTGTTCACTCGCTCTGCCCTACACCAAGCCCCTGCCATGTGCCGGGCCCAGCACCAGGCCCTGGGGCTGCCACAAGGAACCCCATAGACAGATCCCTGCCCTCAGCCATCCCTGCCTCTCGCCAGGTCTCTGACCCCCTCATGCCCAGCCCTGCCACCACTCAGAACCAGCCAGGCGTCCCCCCCCACACCCTCCAGAGCAGCCCCCTGAGCTCTCCTCTCCTCAGCAGCCTCTGGCAGACCTCCCCCAGGAAAAGCCCATCCTGGCTCCGGCACCTGGCAGCATTTTTGAGGACATTTTCCCGAGCAGCATTTCCCAGGCGTCACAGGGGTGGGGGGCTGAGGGGCGACAGGGACGGTTCAACAAGAGCAAATTGCTTCTGGAGATAAATGCCGGCTCCTTGCGGAAGGCATTCCTTCCTTTCTTTTCTCTCTTCCTCTCTCGCTCACGCTCTCTCTCCCTTTTTTTTTTTTTTCTTACAGTTTGCTAAATCTGTTGTAATCTGGTGCCAACGATTAATTCAGGCAGAAGGAGGGAAAGGGGCGTGAAAAAAATACTGCCACAGAGCTGCCTCTGGAGAGCAACACGGGCAGGAATGGCCAGGACTAGCGTCCCATGACCCCAGTTTTAATCCCAGTTTCAATTAAGTATAAGCCATCCCCAACCAGCCCAGCCACTGCCTCCCTGCCAGCCAGACCAGAGACCCCTGGCTGCCCAGGAGGATGCCCCTCGAAGCAGAGCCTGCCGCACCTGGGGCCTAGCCGGGCGTCGGATGCCTGGGTCCTGGCATCCTGGGAGGCAGTGTCCCCTAGTGGCTAGCTGAGCCCCATACAGCCGGGTCCGGGGCCCTTCAGGCCATAGCCCCTTCACTCCCTTCTCCCTCTGGCCTGCACCCCAGCCCCGCTTCCCTGCACCGGGAACATTCAGGGCTGGGGAGGGTTTCTGTGGACTCTCCTTCACCACTAATAGCTCTCGGTCCACCCAGGGCTACCGCCCCCATCATAAACACGCCCACATTTGTCTCACAGCCCATCAGATGTGCTGGGGCAACCTGTCTACGCAGGTGAACACACAGCTCTCAGGAAAAGGGAACCTGGCATCCTGGGCCTAGGAAGCCCACTCTTCCAGAGGCCCACCTACAAGGAAAGGCAGAGGGTCCCTGAGGCAGATCCAGGAATCCTGAGAGAGCCGGAGATGGATGGGCCTCAGAGACCCAGGGAGACAACCCCCCAGCCCCCGCCCTGGCCAGGTGCCTCAAGCCCCTCTGCCCTCCTGCCAAGGGGTCTCCATGCAGCCCTCTCCATCCATCCTGTCCTCCAGGCCCTTGTTTCTGTCCCTGCCCTTCCCCGGCTCCAGCTCACTCTTCACATCTTAACTCAAGCACCCCCTTCCCTGGGAAGTCCCCCTCAATCCCACCCCCCAGCAGACCCCTCTGTTACTTGACCTCACCACTTTGCACCTTCAGAGCCAAGGCTTCATGGGGCAGAGGTAGACCTGACTAATGTCTGACACCACATCTGACTGGAAGCGCCCTGAGGGCAAGACACCCACTGCTTTTGCTTCCCACTTTGTCCCAGAGCCCAGCACTGTGCCTGGCAATAACTAATGCTCAATGATTACCTCAAGAATAAATGAATGAATGAATGAATGAATGAATGAGCGGGAAAGGAGGGAAGGAGTGAGGGAAGGGAAAACAGAAGAGCCAGGGAGCCAGGGGTGCCAGGGGAGCACTGGTGGGCCAGCCCATTTATCCTCCATGACTTCAGCCCCAAACTCCCACCCATCCTCCTCCCTGCCCTCTCCCTAACCCTCAGTAGCCCCCAGCTCTGCAGGGTGTCAGTTTAAAACCCAGGGCTGCAGAAATCCAGCAAACAACCTCCACAAAGCAAGGAGAGGCCCCCAAACCCTGACATCATCTGCAGAGCCGCTGGCCCGGGGGAGCGGCAGTGCTCTGGGGGCCTCGAGGGATGGTAAACAGACAAACACAGGCCTGCACAAACACAGCCTGCTCCGCGGAACCCTCTCTGTGGCTCCAGCTGCTGCCAGAGAACTCCAGGCAGGCTGTCCGGGGGAGGAGGGCAAAACAGGGGCGCTATCCTTTCCCCATCTCCTTCCAGTCATCCAGTCTGCCCCACACCGCAGCCCTGGCCCTCTCAGGGTGAGTGTCCCATGGCAGAGGACAGAATGCAGCTGCCTTGTGAGCCAGCCAGAGCCTGAACTTTGTCTCCAGGAGAACAACACAGGTTCTGAGGAGGACCCCCCTACCTCAAACACACTCGGTGGGGCAGCAGCCAGGGCCTGGGGCCTGGGCCTCCCAGAGGCTGGTGCTCTCCTCTGCCAGTAAGCACGGAAAGCTACCCCCTGGGGCAGTCACCACCCACCCCACTGTAGGCAGTTAGCACCCTCACCACACCCACACCCCTTCTTGTCCACCCATGCTCGTTTGCCCATATGCCTCACACACCCCAGGCTATAAGGGGCCTCAGCAAAAGCCCTCCAGCCCCCCCTTGCTCTGGGGCATTTCCCACTGACGCTTGGGCTGGGTACCAGAGTGAATGGCCCCTGCCTGCAGGGGATGAGGGCCACATCCGTCCTCCCTGCCACCCCAAGGCCTGAAGAAGCTGAAAGCCCTTGGCCCACAGTGAATGAGGGGTGCAGACCAGGCAGAGGCCCCACATTGCTAGGCATGAACTCTGTGCTAGAAACCTCATATGCATCCTCTCAAAGTGGGTATCTCTCCAAGGTAGGTACTGCTGTTACCTCACCCTACAGATGAGGAAGGTGGGTCACACTGAAGGTCAGCAGGCCAGGTAGAGAAACCCTCCCCAGGAACTGAAAGTCCTTAGAACCCTGGGATGGCATTCTAGTGTGCCAGGAACACAATCAGCAGGGATGACTAGGTGGTTGATATCATTTCCAGACTCTAGAGCAGAAGGGCCAGCACAGCCAGACCCACACAGCCCCAGACAGGCCCCATCTCTGAGATCAGGCCATGTCCAGCCCTGATTCTGGGGATGTCTGGCTGGCTGGGGAGGGGCTGCTAGCCCCCTGACTGGGCAGAGGTGGCTGTGCCCAGCTGACCCCAGAGGCCTCATCCTCCCCCTGCACCAGAGCAGCCACTTGACAGCTGTCACTGCACTGGCCTCTGGGCTCTACACCCACCTCTCAGTCCTTCAACACCCGCAGGGTCAGGGCCACCTGGAGCCCCAGTCCTCTCAGCTAACTTTGAAGCGAGCACAGACGCCACCTGCTCATGTGTGCACCACCATTCCCTGCACCCACACGCAGAACTCCCAGACATCCTCTCTGTGGGGCAACTGCCGTAACCCCCTGCTCAGGCAAGGAAGCCGTCCGAGAGGGGAGGCTGCAGGCCCAGGGTCACCCAGTGGATGCGACACAGGCTCAGCCACCAGGCATCAATCTCTACAGAGCTGAGTCTGTACAGCCCTGGCAGTGGGTAACCAGTGGGGTGGCAGCACCCCTCCCCATCACCTTAGAAACAGGCTGGGCGGATCTCCCAGGGACTTCCATGGGAGGCCTCAGAAGTGGGAAGGAGGGGACACGGGGCGCTGCCACTGAGGGTTAGCGTGAGGATGAAGTCCAATGACAGCACACTGACTGGGGGCGGGAAAATCCGACCGCCACCCTCTAAAGTCCCTGTAGGTACCCTCAGCCCTTGAGAATCCTCCAGTCCAGGAGCAGGACTACTAATAATATTTGTCAAATGCACTTACAAAGCAGCCCCCCAGCTCAGGCGGTGGCACTATCAACCCCATTTTACCAACAAGGGAAACTGAGGCACAGGGCGGTGGAGGGATCAATAAATGGTAGTGCGGACGCATAGACCCAGCTCTAGGTGAAGTCCAGCAGGCCACAGCTGCCTCCGGGGTGTGGGCTATGGAGCCTCCATGATGGGGTCAGGGTGCTTTTTACTGAAAAGCGTCCAGTCTCTGTGTCTGGGTAAGAACATGGGACCGGGGGCACACATGTAGCCCATGTATGTGCGCACACACACACACACCCTGTGTCCATAGTCGACCCTTCAGCCAGATGTGACAGCCCTCAGCTCTTCCTGACCCTCACACCTACCAGGGTCCCCTCACTGCTGGCCCTGCTGGTCAGCGTCCCCTCCCAGGCACTGGCCCCGTCAGCTCAGGCCATTTCCATTTTAAACCTTCTGAGGAAGCCCTGAACAGTCGCCCACGGAGACAGCACCAGCTGACAGGTGATGTCTGCGCCTCTCCTCCCGGGGCTGGCGAAAGAGATGCAGTAGCTTTCAACTCCAGAAACTGGAGCCTGGAGCCCCCGAGTGTGGCTGCCTCCCCCACAGCCGCCGGGCAGAGACGGGGTGCCCCAGCCACTTCCCTCCACAGTGGCGTCTTGGGTCCCCCACACAGGCAACCTCCTTCCAAACTCCTGAGCCACCTGGGGAAGGGAATGTGGAGGGGCTGGTTTCTATCCAACCCGAGGGCGTAGGGGCTTTGGTGAGGCAGGGCTGTTCTCAGTCACCCCTCGCCTCCGTTCCCAGCCTTGGCTGTGTTTATTCACATCAGAGCTCTGGCTTGGGCCTCGGGGGCCTGACACACCCCAGCTGGGCTGTATTCTCTCAAAACTGCCCACCCTGGAGGGCCTCGAAGGCCTCCTGGCGCCACCGGGAAGGCTGTGGCAGCTCCCTGGTGTCCCTGCTCCACAACTTTCTCCTCCTCGGGGAGCTCTGATCAGCCACGGTTCCCTGCAGCTGGGCGACAACACTCCCCAGCCTTCCTCCCCGGGGCCTCCAGTGCCCGCGAGGAGGGGCGTGCGCCGCCGAGTCGGGCTGCCTCCTTGTCTTGAGAGCTGGGGGATGGGGGGTGCCCGCCGCCCCCCGCCCGGGCACCGTGGTCTCACCGTTCCAGCCGCCAGGTGCACGGCCCCAGCCCCCGCCCGGCTCAGGGCTGACGGTCCATAGCGTGCACAGGGAGGGAAGTTGGAGGCTGCTCCTGCCCCCCTTGAAGTCGTTTTAAAAATAAAACCTCGCTCCAACCGTGACTCACGCGGCTGGTGGGGACGAGAGCGCGGCGCCCGGGCCGGCCGGCTGTCCCTGGCCGCGCGCCCTTCTCCGGTTCCCGAGTGCGGGAGCTGGGACCCACATGACCGGCCTGACGCCCCCCACGGGTCAGGCCCCCTCCCTGAGGGCGCAGCGAGGGCTTGGACTAGAGCTCCAGCTGAGCCCCCGCCCTTTCCAGCCTCGGCTCGGGAGAGCGGAGCCGCCGGCCGCGCACCCCCGCGCCTCCCCGCGGCGGGGCCAGCACCACCGCCACCAGCGCGTAGCTCTTGACTCAGGGACCCCCACCCCAAATCCCAAAGGCTGGGCGTCCCGTCTCCCACCGCTCTGGGGCAAAGCCAGGCTGCCTGACCCCGTGGCGCCTCAGTGCCCCCGGGCCCCCGGCCCCCGCCCCGCCGGCCCCGGCGTCCTGTCCTGGACGCGCGGACCCCGACCCCCGCCCGGTGCAGCCAGCCCTACCTGCGCAGCGGCCGGGGAGGCGGGCCTCCTCGGGAAACTTTGCGGTGACGGCTGAAGCCTCAAGGGTTATTCCAAGGAGCCGGCGGGAACCAGAGCCGGAGGGCGCCCAGGGGGGGCCGGGAGAGGAGCCCCCGCCGCGCGGCAGAGCACGGTGGCGGGCCCGGAGCTGGGGGCGCGCGGCGGCGCATCTGCCCGGCTCGGGCGCCCGGCGGAGCCGCGGGAGGAGTGCGGGGGGTGCGTCCAGCGGCGGGGTGCGTGTGCCCGGGCGGCTGCGCTCGGCGGGGCGGGGGCCAGCGGCGGTGCCCGGGCGAGCGGCGGCTGCGAGCAGGGCGCGGGGAACCAGGCTGTGCGGCCGCCTCTCCCCTCGCGGCGGCGGCGGCGGGGGCCGTGCGTGCAGGCGCGGAGCGGGGAGGGAGGGGGGGAGGAGGGGGAGGCAGCGGGCGGGGAGGAGGCGGCGGAGGCGGGGGCGCCGCGCTGCGCACTGGCCGGCAGGACCCGGCGCGGGAGGCTGCGCCGCCGCGCGGGGACTCTGACCCAGCCTGGGAGAAGCGGCCTCCGTGCCCCCTCCCCCGCCCTCAGCTAAACTGTCTGGGGGGAGAGCGGGTGGGGGAGCCGACCCCTCTGGGGAGTGGGGGGAGGGAGGCTCCCAAAGCCAGCCTCCAGCGCGGAGGAAGAAAGGGGTTCTCGCTCACGCGCCGCCTCCCTAACACCCTCCTCTCTGCACCCACTCATTCATCCGTCCCTCCAGCCATCCATTCATTCATTCATTCATTCATCCGTCCACCCATGCATTCATTCACAAACAGGTACCCACCGCCTACTCTGCATGCCAAGGTAACCCCTTCCTCCTTGCCTGGCGCCCCTTCCCTGGTCAGACCCTCTCATCCGCCGCGTGCTGTAAACACCCAGGCGCTCCCCAGCAGTACCTCTCCCACCTGTTAAGGGGGCAGCGCCAGGGTCCCATGCCAGCGCCCCCTCCCATCCCCAGCTGACCGTGACCTTGGCCAAGTTGCTAAACCTCTCCCAGTCTGTGTCCTGGATTGTGAAATGGGAGCGTTACTACCTAGCTCCAAAGGTTACTGTGAGAGATGAAGAAGACCTTGAATGGGAGGGTGGCTGGCCCAGTGTCTGGCACCCATTAGAGACTGGGAAGATGTTCATGCCTATGGTGTGGCATCTGGGTGGGGTGAGGGAGTGTTTAGACCAAATAGCCTCCTCTTAGCCTGAAAGTCCCAGTGCTTTTGGCATTCGCTGGGACACTAAGTAAGGGACTCTCCCATATACCCAGCCTGGCCTGACCTGGTCAGACCTCATCACCTTGTCAGTGGCTGCTCTGAGTCCCAAGCCTACCCAGAGCCCCCACCAGGGTCCCAATGCTTCTGATCTACCCTCAGACCGCCTGCAGTCTGGCTAGGACCCCCTCTGCCGGCCCTGCTCTTTGCTGTCCATCGAGGCCTGGAGGCTACCTCCCCCCTGGGATGCCCCCCCAGATCCCCCTGGGGACGGTCTCCCCACAGAGCACCTCTCCCCCTCCTTTCCCTGTGCAAACCCAGCCCTCTTGTGCCCAGCCCAGGGACAGACTAGGGCCTGGCCTGAGGCCACCGCCTCTGCACGCGCCTGTCTTTGCCCTTCCTACCTCTCCCTCACTTCACCCTTCCAGATTTCCTTCCCCTTAACTCCCTTTCTTCCTTCTCCCGATTTCTACTCAATTCACCAAACAGCTATTTTTTCCTCCCAATTTTTATTTATTGCCCAAACAGCATTATACCAACAATAAAAGAAAGAAAAATCACCCACAATGCCACCGCCCTGTGGCGTCAACAGCTTCCGTTCCTCTGCTCCCTTCCAGGCTTGTCCATGCAGAGACGGCTGTAATTTTTACAGAGCTGTGGTTTCCGTTCTGCCTCCCCAGACCCCCAGATGGACGTGTGGCCCTGGGGCTCCGTCATTTCTCCGTCACGGCACTTGGCGTGTGGCTCAGGAATTATGTTCGAGGCTTCCTCCTCTTTTGAACCAAATGTCTTGAAGGAGAGACCCCTTTCTATCCCTGCCACCCCCACGCCAAGCCACAGAGCTGGCACAGAGCGCAGACACTCAATGCCTCGAAGTGGAGTGGATTGTATGACTGTAGCTCTGTTTGACATGTTGCACTTAGATATCAAAATGTTATCGGTGAGCCAGCCATGGTGGCTCGCACCTGTAATCCCAGAGCTTTGGGGGGGCTATGGTGGGATGATTGCTTGAGGCCAGGAGTTTGAGACCCAAAAATAATATACAAAAAAATACAAAATATATATATATATTTTTGAGATGGCGTTTCACTCTTGTCGCCCAGGCTGGAGTGCAATGGCACAATCTTGGCTCACGGCAACCTCGGCCTCCCAGGTTCAAGCAATTCTCCTGTCTCAGCCTCCCGAGTAGCTGGAACTACAGGAATGTGCCACTAAGCCTGGCTAATTTTTGTATTTTTAGCAGAGATGAGGTTTCACCATGTTGGCCAGGCTGGTCTCAAGCTCCTGACCTCAGGTGATCTGCCCACCTCGGCCTCCCAAAGTGCTGGGATTACAGACATGAGCCACCGCACCTGGCAAAAAATAATTTTTAAAAAATTAGGCACCTGTCACCCCAGCTACTCAGGAGGCTGAGGTGAGAGGATCACTTGAGCCCAGGAAGTCGAGGCTGCAGTGAGCTATGATTGTGCCACTGCACTCCAGCCTGGGCAACCTTGTCCCTAAAAAACAAACAAAAATCATCTTCATAATTGTGGTTTTAACAGCTGCACGATATTCCACAAAGCTGATGGAGTAACTTGCTCAGCCATGCCTGGTGGCTGTGCACAGTTCAGGGGATGTGGCTGGAAGTCCACTGTGTGCCAGGCGCTGTTTAGGGCACCAGGGACCAGAAGTGAATCAGGCCCTGCTGGATCTTGCCCTGGCAAAGCTGGAACTCCAGCATGGGGGCTGAGTACCTAGACAGTTATGGCTTAGCAAGATCTTGCTGAAGTAGGCATTACCTCGTGACCCCAAGACACAGGGCCAAGTCGATTTTGACATCAGCTTCCCCAGGGAGGTGCCTCTTGACCTGGGTCTTGGAGGGTCAGGAGGGATGTTCATGCAGACAGCAGAAGCTCACAGGTGCTGTGACATGAAACAGCCTTGGCTTTGAGACTCAAGAATTCTTGGTTACAGTGGGGGACAGAAGCCGGGGGACCATAGTGGAAGATGAGGTGGCTGGTGTCAGCCAGGGTGTGCAGGGTCTCAGACAAACCTGGAGAGCCTGGATTTTATCTTGGAAGGAGTAGGGCACCACAAGGGAGTGTCATTCCAGGAAGGGGACAGTGGGCTCTGAGAGTCAGAAAGATTGCTGTTCAGTCAACAAACCCTTGCCGAGCTCCTGGGAGCTGTGGCCTCCAGGAGGACACAGGTGACTGGTAAAGGCAGTGTGGCCTTGGCCTGGAGGACTGAGCTAGTCACTGCTGGGCACTCATGGGGGATGCACTCAGCCACGAGGGCAGCTCAAGTCACCTGACGATGATTTGTAGTTTCAACCTTGAGCTCGCCAAGCCCCAGCTCCCTGGCTCCCAGGGCGGCAGTAACCCATGCAGCGTGGTGGGGTGGGCCCTACCACTGGGCAGCCAAGGTCACCCTGGCCCTGCCCGAAGCATCCTTGCCTCTCCAGCTGCCATCTACCCACTCTGGAGCCCCTAAATCTGGGTCCTGCTCGCCATCCTGTAACTCACCAGCCATCGGCCCTGGGCACCATCCCAGCCTTGCTGTGCCCCCATTTCCTTATCTTAACAGGGCCATCTTAGACCTCCTAGGGCTAGCGAGAGTCCAGTGAGGTCCCAGGAGGAAAGTGCTTCATATCCTGTGAAGTGCTGTAACAATACGACTCACCATTATTAGACCGTGGTCAACTAAAGCTGGGCCACCCCTGGCTTCACTTGGGCCTGTTCTCAGCTGGGGGCAGGGGAAGGAGGTGACTTGACTCAAGGGAGGAACAGGGTCTTCCCCAATGGGAGGTAGGGTCTGTGGTCATCATCAGGGACCCTTAGCCCCAGGCTCTGTGCTGGGCATCCAGGCATGAAGCCATGCCAGGGCAGTGGTCAGGGGTTGGCACCAAGACAAGAACAAATTGCAGATATTCAGAGGGCACAACTCTGGCCTCAGCCTTCCCCACAGGCCCCAGCCTGGGCATCACTTCCAAAGAGGGTTGGACTCCCAGCCTGGGGCCCCAGAGATGTCCCAGTATACTATGGAATGTTCACATGAATGCATGGATATGTAACCTGTGAGTAGGCAGGCTGTGTGCGCCACTTCAGGGACACCTGGCCAGCACACATCAGAAAGCTCCAGCGGCTGGCTGCGGTAGCTCATGCCTGTAATCCCAGCACTTTGGGAGGCCGAGGCAGGTGGATCACTTGAGGTCAGGGGTTCGTGACCAGCCTGGCCAACATGGCGAAACCCCGTCTCTACTAAAAATCCAAAAATTAGCTGATGTGGTGGCGGATGCCTGTAATCCCAGCTACCGTGAAGCCTGAGGCAGGAGAATCACTTGAACCTGGGAGGTAGAGGTTGTAGTGAGCAGAGATTGTGCCACTGCACTCCAGCCTGGGCGACAGAGTGAGACTCCGTCACAAAAAAAAAAAAAAAAAAGAGGAAGGAAGGAAGGCAGGCAGGCAGGCTCCAACAGCTTTTCTGATCCAAGTTCTAACTCCACCGTGCTCCCTTCCCACCATTATGCACAACACAGAGGGGCTTGGAGCTTCTCCCCTCTAAGCACAAGGTCTAGGACCAGGAGGGTGGGCCTGGCACAGAGCTTCAGGGAGAGGCAGAGAGCAAGACCTCCAGCCCAGGAGGAAAGTCCTAGAGAGGGTGCCCCAAGGAGCAGGCACAGAAGGGACAAAGCCAGGTAGGGTGAAGTCAGCAACCCCCAGGACTGGTGCTGGGAGCAGGGAGGGGCCCAAGGCAGATCAGACCAGGCCACTGGCACTGGGGAGGCTGCCAGCCAGGACAAGAGCACCCCTACAGCCCTGCTCCAGTGCTTGCCTCCATCCTTGTCCTCACCCCTCCCCTCAGCATGCCCCTGCCCCCAGGCCCTGAAACAAGGGTCTTACTTCTCTGCACCCTTCCACCTCTCCAGTCCTAACCAACTCCTCCTCATCAGCCCAGGGCCTGGCCAACCTGTCATCAGAGAGACCTCCCTAAACCCCACATCCCTACCCACCCACCCTCCCTTTTTTTTTTTTTTTAAAGAGATAGGATCTACTATGTTGCCCAGGCTGGATTCGAACTCCTGAGCTCAAGTGATGCTCCCACTTCAGCCTCCCAAGTAGCTGGAATTGCAGGTGCACACCACCATGCCCAGCTTCTAACCCCACCTTCCCGATTAGGTCACCTTCTTCTGTCTCCCTCCTCCGCTTCTGTTTTGTAGCACTCAGCTCATTGGTGATTGCTTACAATTTCTATGACTGCGTTTTGCATCTACCGGCCAACATGTCCACATCTCTAAGATCCAGTGTGGCTGATTTTTTTCTCTGGTGGTGTGTTTGCTTCCTGGGCAGTACATATAATAGTAGTGTGACTTAGAATTACAGGTCCCTGTGTCCAGTGATGTGTGTTTTGTTAGTATTCATCTCTCCACCAGACTGTGGGCACCTTGAGGGCACAGCCGGGCCTATTTGGGTTCCTGCGTGTCCCCAGCCCCTGCTACAGTGTCCAGCATGTGAGGACAGCATGGTCAGGCATTGGTGAATGTGGCGAACGGATGAATGGACAGAACATTAAACAGGAGTGAGCATCAGGCTGACAGAGCCCTTCAAGGTAACAATGACAGAGCTGTCCCAAGGCCAACCATGATTCATAAAACTGGGAATTGCCCAAAGATGATGGCTCCTGGGGTTCTGGGGGGCCAGATGCACATCCAGCTACTGGGGAGTGGGTAGAGTCTGGGTGTGAGTTTGGGGGGTGATGGGGACATGACGGGGGAGATCAGGTCTAACCAGCTGCCCCTAGGTGGGTGGGGAGACAGACTCCAGAGAGGGTGGGAACGCAGGCCTGGGCAGAGGCAGGACTATGTCACCCAGGGGGTGGCGGTTCCACTTGTCAGCTGGTCAGCCCCCAGCCCCAGCAGGACTGAGGTGGTTGGTGGCCAGGCTTCTCTCATGAGCCCCTCTTTCCCTTGGGAATTTTCTCTGCTCCCCACCAGTGACATCACCTCCCCTGCCCCCATCCCTTCCAGACAGTCAGGGCTGCCTCTCCCAGCTCCCTGCCTTCTCAGCCATCATTCCCAGCAGAGGATATGCTTTTTGTGGTGATTTAGACCTTCCTTTACTCCAGCTGTCATTCACCTGTTACACACATCCCAAGTTCAGGAAGGAGATGTGCACTGTGTCCTGAAAGACAGCCCTGTGGAGACACCAGCCTCGGCCAGGGCAGGGAGGGCTGTGTGATGAGCAGCTCATGGGCATGGGTCCAAGAGGAGGGTGGGGGCGAGGCCAGCTGTGCAGGGTGGGCTGGGAAGGGCCTCCAGGAGAGAGACTGGGTCTTCTGGCCGGTGCAGAGTCTGTGGCAGGTGGAAGCAGATAGGGGCTGGAGCCTGGGACAGTGAGGAAGGAGATATCATTGGGAGCGAGAGGTGGGGCCTGATCCAAAGGGAGGGTGGCAGCCCCAAGACATCGGGGAGCCAGGGGACGGGGTCCCTGTGACTGCCTGAGGTCGGGGATGCAGGAGGCTCTGAGATTGGTGCCTCAGAGACCACTACTGGGGATACCCCAACCCTGTCACTGTGCCTCTTCTGCCAGCCGCCAGATTCCGGTTTCAGGGGCTTCAAGCTCTGCAGCCCCCTCATCTCCCCTCCCATTCCTCTGTCCCAGTGTGAGCTGCTTTATGGCCTTAGCCTCCTCCACAGCGCAAAGGCTCTTGAGGCCCAGCGTCCACATCCCAGCACCCGGTTGAACCAACCACAGCAAGTGGCCACTCCCCACTTCACTGGGAACTCAAGAGGCTCCTGGTCCTTCCCCTTGGGTTGTCTCTGTCCCCCAATAGACCCCAATAGAGGTGAGGCCACTGATGGTGCCCTGGGGCGGGGAAGTCGGGATGGGAGAGTCGAGGTGGGGTGCCCTGAACCCAGGGTCCCTCTCCCAGAGTCCTGGGGCTGCAGAGCTGGGGTTGAGGAAACAGATGGCATCTTCTGGGACCCCTCACCTGCCCTCACCTGCTGGCCTAGGTGCTCCAGAGGCAGGGAAGTAAGGAGAAAGAGTGTCCTAAGCCCAGGGTCTCCCTCCCTGAGTCCTGGGGGGCACAGCTGTGGTCCAGGGCTGGGGCCAGTGCCCCCAGCAGCCAGGCCTGGCAGGTTCTGAGCTGGGAACACCAGCGCCGCTGAGGCTGGGCACTGGGAGGAGCTGCGGGAGGAGGGGGAGGGGAAGAGGACCAGCGCCAGCGGCAGGGGGCGGGGCTCGATGGGGTTGCCCAGCAACCAGCACGCTGCCGCTACCAAGGAGGGATTCTTAAAGAGCTGAGCAGAAAGGCTGGGGCGCGGAGCGGAGGGGCTGAGGCTGGGCCTCGCATACCAATGGCTGCCACACTGACCTCCTCCTGCCTCCTGCTCCTTCCTCCTGCCTCCTGCCTCCCACCTCCCACCTCCCACCTCCCTCCACCCTTCTTCCTCCTCCCTCTCCCTTCTCCCTCTGCAGCATGGAACACAAGCTGGGAGGGCAGGGGAACAGAGAGGAGGAGGCGCCCAGGCCAGGGGGGCCCTAAGGTAGGCAGGCAGGCAGGCAGGCAGGGACCAGGCTAGGGTCCTCTCGTGTCCCCACAGGACAAGGCCTGGGAGGGGTAATAACACAGGACAAGGGACACCCTCGGCTCCAGACCCTCAGCACAGGCCCTGGCACTGGGGACAGCAGGGAACTAGAAGGCCTGGTCCCCACCCCACCCAGCCCTTCCCATGCACCTCCCAGGCACTCCCCACTGGGGAAGCACTAGTTTTAGAGTCAGACAGAACTGCTTCTTCCACCAACCCAGCCCCACATCCTGAGAGTCCTGGGCAGCCTCAGAGAGTGAGCAGCCACTGGCTGCACAGAGGTGGCAGGTGCCCGGCAGGCACAGGATGGTGCTTCCTGGGGTCTGACTTAGATTCCCTGTGCAGCAAGTGGCTGCTGCCTTTCCTCTGTCCTTACTGAGAAGGGAACGGTTTTGGCCTTGGCGCAACACTTCGTATTCCAAAAAGCAAAGTGACAATTCAGCTGTGCCACCTTATTCCAGTTCCCTTCCTTCTAGGGCCATAGTTTCAAATCCGTTTTGGGGGAGGGGAACATAGGTCAAGGGCACCTTGCTGGGGGCCCCGAGAGGATTCTCCCATGGAATTGTAGGAAATTGTAGGCCAAGTGTAGTGTTTACAGTCAGAGTCTGGGGAAGTGCGCAGAGCAGTCACTGGGGGCCAGAGGGAGGCGGTAACCTCCGAGGTTAAGACCTGGGCCTCTGGGTGGGCTAGACATGAATGAGCCCCCTCCCAGCTTCCTGCAGAGGGTGGTGGAAGGCAGCATGGGCAGGAGGGTGGGAGGGCTCCAGCCGCCACTGTGTCTTCACAGACGATGTGCTCTTCCATTGACTGGATTGAGGCACAGTTCTGAGCCGATCCCATCCTTGATCCAGTCCTGTCTCCATGGTCTTCTCTTTGGTCCCATGGGCTGGGTCATGCCGCCTCTCCCAGCCCTCCTTCAACCCATTCTCAGCCACCATCGTCCCCGCAGCCCCTGCCTCCAGGCCCACCCCTTCAATCCGCTCCCTTCCCCAGCTCTGAAGAGGGTCTTTCTAAACGGCAAGACCAACCCTGCTGCTCCCAGCTTCAGCACCCGCCATGACACCCCATGACTGTGGGAGAAGGATCAGGGAGGGCCCCGTGGGCCTAGCCACCTCCTCTGCCCTCGTCTCAGCCACACTCCCCTCTGCAAAGCCCCTTCCCCACTGCTCACCCTCTGTGACATCCGTGGCCTCATCAATGTCTGTTGAATGAATGAGTAGTCCTAAGAGGAGCTCTTAGGTGCCATGCCATGCTGGCCTTTGGGATCCAGGAATGTACAAAGCAGAGGAGGTCGTCTCCCCACAGGCTGCCATGCTGTTAATAAACCAGCAAACACATCAGAGGATGAGGTCATTATGGGCCCAGGGTGTGGGCTCCAGAGGAAATAAAGAGGCTGATAAGAAGAGTGGGGCAGAAGGCCCTTTAACTGGGTGGTCAGGGGCAGCCCCTTAGAGGAGGTGACATTTTCATTGAGTCCTGAAGGATAAGAAAGAGTTCCACTTGGGAAGAGCTGGAAGAAGAGTGTGCCAGGCAGAGGGACCTGTATGTGCAAAGGCCCTGGGGCATGAAAGAGCCAGCCCTATTGAAGGAAGAAAAAGGAGGCCAGGAAATTGTGGGGGAGGGGCGTGGGATACAGCCATGCCTCTATGAAGGGAAGCATGGATTTTATTGTAAGTATAATCAGAAGCTATTGGAGAATTTTAAGCAGGGAAGTGACATGATCTAATTTATATTTTAAAGCGATCATCTGAACAACCACTTTGCAGAGCAATTTGGCAATAACTAGTAAAGTTAAGATTATGCGCACTCCACAACCCAGCAGCCCGCGCCTAAGCATGGACCCAAGAGAAATTCTGGTGCATGTGTGCATGGGGTGTGTAAAGATGCTACTGCCACTGTGTTTGCATGAGACAAAACCAAGCATGCTTGACGGTGGGTCAGTGGGAGAATGGGGGGCTTGGCATGGGGTAGTTCCACCATGGAACATTAAACACCAGTGAAAAGGGGCCCACGAGGCCGAGCGCAGTGTCTCACACCTGTAATCCCAGCCCTTAGGGAAGCTGAGGCAGGAGGCTCACTTGAGCCCAGGAGTTCAAGACCAGCCTGGGCAACATAGGGAGATCCCTTCTCTGTGAAATTTTTGTTTGTTTGTTTTCCCGAGACAAAGTCTTGCTCTCTCTCCCAGAGCTGGAGTGCAATGACACGATCTTGGCTCACTGCAACCTCCGCCTCTCAGGTTCAAGCAGTTCTCCTGCCTTACCCTTCCGAGTAGCTGGGATTACAGTCGTGCACCACCACACCCAGCTAATTTTTGTATTTTTAGTAGAGATGGGGTTTCCCCATGTTGGCCAGGCTGGTCTTGAACTCCTGACCTTGTGATCTGCCTGCCTCAGCCTCCCAAAGTGCTGGGATTACAGGCATGAGTTACTGCGCCTGATCTGAAAATTTTAAAATTAGCCAGGAGTGGTGGTGTGTGTCTATAATCCTAGCTACTTGGGAGGCTGAGGCAGAAGGATCTCTTGAGCCCAGGAGGTCAAGACTGCAGTGAGCTACGATCCCACCATTGCACTCACTCCAGTCTGGGCAACAGAGCAAGACCATCTGAAAAAAAAAAAAAAAAAAAGAGGTGCGGGGCCCATGAGAGCAGTGTGGGCCTGCCCAGATAAATCTCACAAGCATTGCAATGAATGCTAACAGCAAACCGGGAACTCTTGTTTATACAAAACTCAAAGACACTGAACCTGTCTTACCTTATTGAGGGGCATGCATAGTAAAACTCTAAAGAAAATACATGCAAATCCAGAATAGTGGATAGCTCTGCAGCTTCCGCTGTTTTTGAGGTTGATTTCATGCATGCAGGAAATGCATGGAAAAGGCTCACCACTTGCTGGGAGAGGAAGGCATGGAGGGGTGAGGGGCAGCTGAGGAGCCGCCAAAGTAGGAGGCCACAGCAGCCAGGCCTCCTGGGATGGGGATCTGGGAGTCAGGGGGAGCCCAGGCTGGCCTGGCTGTTCAGAGCTGGTGCTCACTCTTTCCTCCTGCAAACCCCTGTTTTGTTTTCTACTAAAATAGCCCTGGCTAGGTGCGGTGGCTCACACCTGTAATCTGAGTACTTTGACTTGAGGTCAGGAGTTCAAGACTAGCCTGGCCAACCTGGTGAAACCCAGTCTCTACTAAAAATACAAAAATCAGATGGGTGTGGTGTTGTGTGCCTATAGACCCAGCTACTCAGGAGGCTGAGGCCCGGCAGAATCTCTTGAACCTGGGAGGCGGAGGTTGCAGTGAGCCCAGATAGCGCCACTGTACTCCAGCCTGGGCGACACAGTGAGACACTGTCTCAAAAAAGACTAAAAAATTAAAGAACAATAAAATAGCTTCTGGTTTTGTCCTTTTAGAAGAAAGCTGAATCACAGAGAGGCAAGGGGCTTTCTGGGGTCACCCAGCAAGCTGGGTGCAGAGGAACCCATGACCCTTCCTACGGGGCAGTCGGGCCTGCCCTTGACCTTTCCTAGGGTTCAAGGCTGCCTTCAAGACCCACCCGCTGAGGGGTCCATGGCCGTTCTAAGGCCCCCCAACTCCTCCCTCATCTTCTCTGATGCCCTCCGCCTTCCCACCCACCAAGGCTCCCATGATCCCCAGCCCCTCATTCCTGCAAGGATGGAGACTGCCCGGCTGGCTGGGGCCCAAGCCATCTCCTGGTAATTGAGTTTCAGGGATGCTTATGGTTATGCTAATGTGGGATGCTGAGTGCCTGCCCCATGGCGCCCCGGGGAGGGGAGGCCCAGGCAGCAGCTGGGGGTCCAGCAGCGCAGCAGCTCAGTCCTCCCATGGAAGCCAGACAGCCCGATTCAGACCCAGCTCCCCAGTCCCCAGTTGCATGACCTTGGGCAAGTCACTCAGCCTCTGTGAACCTCTATTTTCTCATCTGTAAAGTGGGAAAAATCACAGGACCCCCTCAATGGGCTCTTGTCAGGAGGGCGAAATGAAAGAAGCCACTGGAAATACTTGGCCCAATGCATAGCACGGAGAACTTGCTTGATAAATGTGTCATCAGCTATTTTTTGTTTCGTTTTAAAGTCTGGAAGGTCCTCCAGGGCCACGGGAATGGGGCGAGCCGAATCTGCGCCCTGAGCGAGCCGCTGACTTGCGTTTCTCTTGTTTTTATGTTGCATGCTTATGGTATTCCATTTGGTGGAATGAACATGAATTTCTTACTTAGCAAAATACCAGTAAGTGGAAGGTGCCTGGGGACAGGGCTTGGAGAGGGGGTGTTGAGGGGGACCTCCATGTTGCCAGGGGTTTGGGGCCAGCTTGGGGTGAGACTGGCCAGGAGATTGGGTCTCCAGGGGCCCAGGCAGCCAGGCAAAGACAGAACCCAAGAAACCCAGGCAGGAAGCAGACAAGAGAGGCCCAGGCCAGCTGGAACCGCAGCCACGTCACCTACTTTGAGCTTTAAACAGTGAACTGCGAGGCTTTTGTGGGGAGAGGCGTGGGGGTGGGATGCCTTGATTAGACCAGGAAGAGGGGCTGTAGAGTGGAGTGGACATGGGTGAACGGGCAGGGGGCATCTGGAGGTGTGCGGGAGTGAAGGAGACCGCCCTGAGGTGAAGGGGAGTCGGGGGAAGGAGGGCCTGGAATGGGCACGGTGAGAAGAAGGAGACCGAGGGGAATCTAGTGGGGAGGCACAGCTGGGTGCCACCCCTGGCAGCTTTGAGCAGCTCGCAGGCTCCTGTCAGAGAAGATGTGGTGAGGGGCTTAGCCCTGGACCAGCGGGGTTCAAATCCTTCTCCCTGACTTACCAAGGATGCTGGGACCTTCCGCCCCCAGGAACCAGCCCCCCCAGCTTTGGGGCCCAGTGCCACAGTGAAGCCCTATGAGGCTGTAGGTTTTACAGGCATTTTTAACTTTATCATCTATGCCTCACAAGGGCCTCAGTTAAATGATCACCCCACCATACGGATGAGGTGGGGCAGCTGACCCAAGATCACAGCTGGGGGTTTCAGGACCAGGGCTGGCAAAGCATAAGGATGTTGGCTCCTCCCACTAAAGCCTGTGGCCTTGGGCAAGTCATTTCTCTTCTCTGGGCCTCAGTTTCCCTATCTGTAAGTGGGCCAGGAGGGTGTGTGCACACATGCAAAGATGATGGTCAAAGATCCATGTGGAGGTCAGGCGTGGTGGCTCACAAATGTAATCCCAGCACTTTGGGAGGCCAAGGCAGACGGATCACTTGAGATCAGGAATTTGAGACCAGCCTGGCAACATGGTGACACTCGTTTGTACTAAAAATAGAAAAATTAGCCTGGCGTGGTGGCACATGCCTGTAGTCCCAGCTACTCGGGAGGCTGAGGCAGAAGACTCTCTTGAACCCAGGAGGTAGAGGTTGCAGTGAGCTGAGATCGCACTACTGTGCTCCAGCCTGGACAACAGAGCAAGACTCCATCTCAAAAAAAAAGAAAAAAATGTGGAAGCTTGCTGGGGATGCACTTGGTGCCCACAAATGGGGGCCCTCACCCTCCAGTGGGGCCCCTGCTCCCCTGGCCTCCCAGCCTGGGGAATGTCCAGGAAGCCGCCCGCCTTCCACCTGGGCCGCCCCACCTTGGAGGACAGTGACCTTGGCCTGGGGGGACAGAGCTTGTCAAACAAGCAACTGCTCTCACAGCTTGAGATGCCTTTGAAGTCTCTTATTTTATCTTCAAAATCCAGCACATTTCACATTTTATTCCATCTGCGGGGTGTTTCTAATCTAAAACATGTTTTAAACGACTCGCCCTCAAGTCACACGGATACCCACCGCTGGCCTGCGGGAAATGGGGCATCGATTTCTCAAGAACAAAACCCGCTCCCCTAAGCCCCCTGTGGGGCCAGGCCTGCCAGCTGGTCAGATGGTGGGACAGTTGGCAGTCACGGAGCCCCTTGGAGGTGCCAGGCTCTGTGCTGATGGCGGGGATCTGGGTTTGGGGAGGGCGAGGGGGATGCTGGGGAACGCACTTTGTGGGAGCACCAAGGAGGCTTGCTATCCCCAGGGGAAGTCTGAGAGGCATCCCAGAGGCAGGGGTCACCTAGACACTGCAGTAGCCAGGAGGCCCCTCCTGCCACCACCTGTGCCCCCAGTCCCTTCCCTGTGTGGTTCATCTGTCCTCTGTCTAAACCCCCCAGCAGCTTCCATTTCTCACTAAGGCTCTCAAGGCCCCCCAGGGGCTGCTCCTGCCTGACCCCCCCACTTCTGTCCTCCCTCCCTGCTACTCACTCAGCCCCCAAGGCCTCAAGGCCTTTGCTCCTCGTCCCCCACCCCTGCCTGGCTGTGCTGCTCACAGCAGCTCCAGGGTTCAACAGGCCCCACCCGCCCCTCCAGACCCACTGCCTGCCGCCACCCCCATCCCTTGCATTTCCTTCGCGGCCTCTGGCACTCGCAGGGATTCTTGTGCAAGTTGATTCTCGTGCTGTCTTTCTTGACGATCTCCCGGCCAGCTGATGCACCATGTGCCAGCAGGGCTGTGCCCATCCGTGTCCCAGCACCCGGCACACGGTGGGGCTGGCTGCACACTTGTCAAAGGACAGAAGGCTGAGATCCGGCTCACAAGGGGGAGGGGAGAATGAAGGTCAGGCCAGGACACTGGGTGACTTAGGGGAGCAGCCCCCAGCCCCCACTCCTGGCCGGGGCCCCTCCAGGCAGCTGAGGCCAGGGTGAGGCACAGAGCAGCAAGCAGGGGGAGTGGAGGCGGCCTCCAGGGACTTGCAGGTGGGCCGTGCCCGCCTCAAAGTCACCGCTGTGCCTGCTCGCCCGGCCTCTCCCTGGCCCAGGAACCTGCTCAGCGCTTTTCTCGGGTCACTGCGTCTCCTCTGATGTCCCAGCCCCCGCACAGCACCCCTCACTACCCTCAGCAGCCCCCCTCCCTGGGCTGGAGGATTTCGTCCCTGTCAGGGAACAGCAGCGGCAGCTCCTGCACCTGAGCACCTTCGTGGCTCAGGCCTCCTGCCACTGCCCTTGGAGCAGCCCCTGTCGCCTCCACAGCTCCCGCCCCAGGTCCTGCCTCCCGAGGGCCCCCAGCCTCAGCCCTGGGATAGACTACTCTGCATGGCCCATGGTAGAGAGCTGAAGCTTGTGAGTCAGGCAGGCAAACCCAGCTCAAATTCAGCTGAGTGCTCTGGGCACCATCTGTAATGCTCATGGGCTCCTTTAGGAACTCATTAGTGGGCACCTGCGGTGAGCCAGGCACTGTGCTGAGAGCTGGAGAAGAACCATGGGGGAGACACCTGAGGGCAGGAGTGGGGTTATCAAGATAGGCACCTGGGGGCCAGGCGTGTGACTCACGCTTGTAATCCTAGCACTTTGGGAGACAGAGGTGGGTGGATCATCTGAGCTCAGAAGTTGAAGACCAGCTTGGCCAACATGGTGAAACCCCGTCTCTAAAAATAAAAAAAAAAAAATGAGCCAGGTGTGGTAGCTTGCACCTAGACTTTCAGCTACTCGGGAGGCTGAAGTGGGAGAATCGCTTGAACCCCGGAGGTGGAGGTTACAGTGAACTGAGATCCAACCACAGCACTCCAGCCTGAGCAACAGTGAGACTTCATTTCCAAAAAGACATAGGCACCTGGGAGGGGATTCTGGAGGCAGTGATAATGACTCATGGCCCCCCAGGAAAGCATCACTGGGGGCCAGGAGACCTGAGGAGGTGGGGGATGATGAGGGCCTCCTCTAGGTAGAGGTGCCATGGCAGAGTCTATGCAAAGGGCCTGGGGCTGGAGAGCATGGGGCAAGTTTGAGGACCATGTGTACGGCAGAGGGAGAGGAGGAGGGGAGGAGATGGTCTATGGGGCCTGGAGATCTGCAAGGAGCCAGTCTTTCTCCTAAAAGCAAAGGGATTTCTCATTTCTCACTAAGGCTCCCAAGGCCCCCAAGGCTCCCTACCGCCTGGTTGGGGGGGGGGGTTTCATGGGGCAGCTAGGGCAAAATAGGAGATTTTACCTCCTCTCCAAATGTACATTGTGAGAGGATCACTTTCCATGGCTCGGCGTCCTCATCTGTGAAACGGGTTTGTAATCGCGTCTTCTAAACAAGGAAAGGATTGAGTGAACTGTACGCGCACCAAGCTCACCCACCCTGGGCCCAGGCTTTCCACCTGGTTCATCCCTTTCCTCCATCACAAATAAATTATATTTTATGACTTGGTTAGCGTCAAGACAAATGTATTAATATTTTATCTGATAACATTGTCTTTGACCTAAAAGTTCGTTGTTTTCTTCTGATTTTAAAAGAACTACAACATCTTTGTGGGCCCCTAAAAGTGTCATGGGCCTAAGCACGTGCCTGCTGTGCCCAGCGGGGAGGCTGGTCCTGCCTGGGCCCTGGGAGACTGGCAACACCCTCTCAGTGAGGTGTTGGCTGGTAGGGTGCTGTCCTCATGCACATCCCTGTGCCCCTCCCTCCATGCCTTCTTCTCCCTCAAGCCTCAGCTCAAATGCCACCTCCTCCGAGAAGCCTTCCCAGTCTGCAGACTTCAGCAGATCCCATACACCCCCGTTCCCCTCACCACACCCGGGGCAGCTCTCAAGTCTGCTCCCAGCTATCCCTCCGGTCAGGACTGGAAGCTTCCAAGGCCCAGGGACTACATACTGTTCTCTTCTCTGTGCCTGCTGCCCAGCACAACCCTGGCACCCAGTTGGCACTGAATTCAAATGTTTTGTGTGGAGCATGGAGGAAGGGCTGGGTGCCACCTGTGCCTCAGGCCTCCTGTGACCTGTCATGACAGTTTCCAAACACTCAGGTCTGGCCCTCTCCCTTTCGCTGGGCAGCGGCCACCTGCCAGCCTCTAACTAGACTGAGAGCTGGGCACAAACTGGGGAGCTACTGCGCCCTGCCCTCAGGGACGGCAAGTGCTGGGGCAGAGGAGGGCCGGGAGGAGGGGTGTGTGGGAGATGGAGACTGAGACTTCCAGGCCCCCAGTCCCCAGGGACCGTCAGCAGGGACAGAGGACTTGGCAGTGACTGGCATTGAGGGGTGCCACCCCAAGGTCACAGGCACAGCACCGGGCTGGGAGCCAGTTAATCAAATCCCAGGGAGCATGGCGCAGGCACATCCTCGGGTGGGGGGAACCAGATGGGGCCGGGCTGCCTCCGCCTGCAGACTCCAAAAGCAGACCGCAGACAGGGGCCCCACAGCCTCCAGGGTGTGCTTGCTGCTGGGAGGCCCCACCCCCACCCAAAGCCAAAGCAAACTGTGCCCCTCCAAGCTCCCAGGGCCAGGCTCGGGTCCCCCACTCAGCCCCACACAGCATTCAAAGACCACTGTTTGCTGGGAGCAGGTCTGGGTCCCTTGGGTGGGGCCAGGTCATGAGCCCCAGCTTGGACTCGCAGTCCAGTGCCCATCCACCACCTCACGCGGCCACTGCCTGCACGAAGTCACCATGCCTTCAGCAACAAGAGCCCTTCGAGACAGGCATGTTGGGGGTCAAGAAAAGGAGCTGTAACAACCAGTGCTCCCGGGCCCAGCTCCGTCTTCCCCAGTCCCCGGATACTCTGTGAGCCTCAGTTTCCTCCTCTGAAACTGGGTTGATGACTTGTATAAGGACCAGAACCTCCCAGCAAACTGAGGGGGGTATGGGATGCAGTAGAGAAGGGACTTAGAGGCTCAAGCTGGTGCCAGGGACTAGCTGAAATGAAAAGGGCCGGCCACGGGCCAAGATGTTGGGGTGCACACAGGCCTGAGGAGCAGGGAGACCCGAGAGGCCCCGCCCTGGGCTGGGCGGGCTGGGTGGCCACACCCGGAAGGCTGTCTGTTGGCATCGGCTGGCACAACCGCCCTAGACTCTTCTCCGCAAGCCTCCAGGCCATTCCCCTGCATAGCCTGGTCCAGCTGTCAGCCTTGGAGGCAGCTTTATGGAGGCACCATGTGGCCGGATGTCGAGGCCCAGGGGAGACCACCAGAACGGGGGCCCAGGGAAAAGAGGAGCTGAGGAACAGGGTCCCAGGCACCAGGTCGGCCGCCTGCCCCCTGGAGCCCTCACCCATGGAATGTCAGGCAGGGGGGCTGGAGAAGGGGACACAGAAGACATCCCCAGGCACCCACTGGGTGTGGGTCAGGCCTGGGACCAGGTCCTCTGTGCAACCAAGTCTGAGCCCCCAGCACTGGGCCGCAGCCACTGTCTCCTGCCTGTGGCAAATCACATCTCCTGGCCTGACCTCCCCCACCTCCACCCAGTGAAGTCTTCCCTCTGCCCCCATTCACCCCTCCTCAGGCTCTGGCCAGGTTACTATCAGGTCAGTTCACCCCACTCACCTTGCCGGGTGCAGTGCAGGCCACACACAGTGGAGTTTGGGGGTGCCAGGTGGGCAGGGGGATAGCATCACCCTCCCACAGGGGCCCGCAGAACGGCGGGTCAGCACCCCTCCCCTACCACTCCTTCGAGGCTCATTGCCAACCTATTTGGCACGGTGCCGTCTTTGAGCAGGAGCCAGCTCATTTGTGGCCGGTGTTAATTAAGAGAGAGAGGTGATGGGGGAATGTGGGGAGGGGCCAAGGAGGGCAGCTGCCAACCGCTGCCAGGACTGCCCAGGCCGAGGGGCCTGGAGCTGGACCGAGACCTGAGATGCCCCTCCTCCCTCGCTAGCTCTGGGGTGGCGCTGCCCAGACGCCCAGCCCTCGCCTCTGCAGCTGCACCTGCTGGGGTGGGGAGTGGGTGGAGGCTGCATCTGGGGCTTGCAGGGTGCTCTGCCTGGTTTTGAGAAGGCAGGCCCCACCCCTGGCCAGGGAAAGGCAGTCCCTCTGACCGACCCTCAGGCAGTGTCCCTAGGGTCAGCTGGCTTTGTGGCTTGACTTGGAGTCAGAAAGACTCTGTTTCAATTCTGCTGCTGCCACCCCATGACTCAAGCTCCCTGAGCCTCAGTGTCCTTCTCTGTAAAATGGGAACCATCACACCTCCCTTGTGGCTTTGTTATGATAATAAATGGGCCCATCTGTGCCCAGCACGCAGTCTACACCCAGCAAATAGTCTCGGTCAGCAGAAATGTACATTCATGCCCAGGCACAGTGGCTCACACCTGTAATCCCAGCACTTTGGGAGGCCATGGCGAGTGGATCACTTGAGGTCAGGAGTTCGAGACCAGCTTGACCAACTTGGTGAAACCCTGTCTCTACCAAAAATACAAAAAATTAGCCAGGTGTGGTGCCTGTCATCCCAGCTACTCAGGAGGCTGAGGCAGGAGAATCGCTTGAACCTGGGAGGTGGAGGTTACAGTGAGCCGAGATGGCGCCACTGCACTCCAGTCTGGGCCACAGAGCCAGACTCCATCTCAAAAAAAAAAAAAAAAGAAAAAAAATGTGCATTCGTGGGCACAGGCCCCACCCAGAGTCACTGGGGGGCCCGCCCCTCTGCAGCCTGTCTGGGGCCAGCCTGGGCACCCCATTGTGGTCCGGCTCCCTGCTCTCCCTCCGGCTCCGACTGCGGCTCATGCTCCCACTGCCTCGCCGGCTCCACTCAGCTCGCCTCCCCCTTACTTCCTGCAGCCCCCACCCCTGCTCTGGGAGCACCCAGCCGCTCCTCGCCTCTCCATCTTAATTAGCTGCTTGTATTAATCTCGCAAGTAACGTGGCAACTTGCAGCCTTGGGTTTTCGGGCTGTGGAATTAATTATTCCCCAAGCGAAGAGCTGTCAGCTCTGGGAGACCAGCCACTCGGAGCCGCCCGACACCACTTAGCAGCATCCATGCCATCCTCATGGCATCTTGGGCCCACAGCCTGGCTGGCCCAGCTTGGCTCTGTGTCCCCCCATCCTTCCTACAGAAGGGGTTGCAATGGACTGAGCAGATGGGGTGGGTAGCAAAGCCGTGTGCAGAGCTGAAGGCCCCACCTGGGAGCCAGGACACCTCAGCAGAGGGGCAAGCACAGCTGGCCTCTCACCTGGGCAGCATCTGGGCCTGGGCAGCACCTGCCTGGCCTCGCCCGCTGCTTTCCCTGATGAGCTCTGACAGTTACCACGGACGCAGGCTGCGGGCGGGAGCCGGAGCCCAGGCTGGGGGCGGGAGCTGGAGCCCAGGCTGGGGGCAGCGTTGGCATGCACAGCTCTGGCATTCCTGCAGAGAGGGGCTGCCAGCCTCACTTTGCCCCTGTGTCATCTGCATGGTGGCAGGGGGCAGCCAGCCGGACAGACTGAGACGGACAGGGCTGTGCAGGAAGGTGGCAGCCACAAAGCTGTCTGTCCAGCTCTGCCTGGCAGCGCCACCCCTAGTCCAAGGAGGGGGTGGGGACCCAGGCCTTCCTGCAGCGGGGTTCAGAGCTGAGGACCCCTCTCCATTGGCCTTCACACCAGCTGGTGAGGTGGGGCTGTTCTCCCACATGGGAAAACTGAGGCACGAGGCCACATGGCCTGTCACCCCGCTGTTGATCCGGCTTTGGCTTCAGTGGCGGTGTTCCAGGCCCTTACCCGGCGTGCCTTGCCCCTCTTGCGGTTGGGCGCCTTGCTCCCACCCCCGCCCCCATCTGCGCCCCCCAGCGCTGCCCCGAGTTCTCAGTCCTCCAGCTCTGGCCCTGGGCAGCGCTTAGCCCGGTTGCAAAGGTGCAGTTGCTTCCTAGTGGCTTCCAGGCTGTGCCCTGCCGGAAGCTGTGAGCCCTGGGGACAGGTCCTTTCCTCCCCACATCTCTGCACCAGGCCTGGCGCTGACCAGCCTTAGGAGATACTGTGGGCAAAAGAGCAAAGGAATGAAAGGGCCATGGCAGGGGCCATCCACCTCTCTGGACCACCCATGCACTTGCGTTTGGGTGAGCGGGCAGGCCCTGGTAACTTTCCTGTGTCCCCAGCCCCACCACCCTACAAACCCTAGGCCCATGAGGAACCTCCTCCCTCTCCACCATCATCTACCACCACCTCAGAGGGCTCGAGTCTGAAGACCCAGCTGGCAGCCCACTCCCATCTTAACCTCACCCTCCCCTCAAGGCTGATACTCCCATCGCAGCCCCTTCCCCACTGATCTGCCTTTGTCTCTCTCTCTTGCAGCCAACAGCTCCCTGCTTGGAGGCGGTGGCGGTGAGTGGACCTTCTGTCTTGGTGGGGGTGGGGGTGCGGTGTGGCATCTCCCCTGCCGAGTCTGTTCCTCCCCTGCCCCTCAGCCCCGGCGCCCAGCTCATTGCCATCCACCTTCCCCGCTGTCCTCACAGAGTGCCTTCCTCCCCAGAGCTGGAGACCTGGATGGCAGGCCTGGCACCCTCACCACCAGGCAACCCGGGCCAGCTCCCCACCCCTCTGAAGGCAGGCCTTCTGCTCTGTAACTGGGCGGGGGCCACAGGTGTGGTGGGAAAAACCCAGCCCTGACCTTGATCTCCCTGTGACCTTGGGCAGCTCTGTCCCTCTTGGCCTCAGTTTCCCCACCTGTGAGGGCAAAATTATCATCTCTGCCCTGCCGTTGGACCTCAGGCTCTGCAGCCAGGACAGGGAGAGACCTGTCAGCTCTCAGCCCTGGGACGTCTCTGTGTTTGCCATTGTTAACGACCACAACGGAGCAGGGGTTCTGGCGGGGCCAGGCAGGCAAGCAGGAGGTCAGAGGTCAGGGTGGACCTGGCCGCAAGCGATACAGGCCAGGTCACAGGTACCAAGCAGGGGTGTCCCTGTACCCCCAGCACCTGCCTCATGGCCAGCCCACCCAGAGCAGACCACATCAGCTCCTTAGCCCAGTCCCTCAGCCCCCCAGCTGGCCGGGCTGCCCGCTGTCTGCACAGGCAGCAGGATGATTGGTGAGCCGGGGGCCAGGGGTTAATGCGCCGTCGGATAAATCCCGGGGGCCGTGTTTACGGCAGTGGTGGCGGGGCCCAGGCCAGGTTTTAAAAGGGGGAAAAATAAAAGGGGCATGAAGGTCAGGAATAAATAAGAGCAGCGTTAAGAGCTGTCGGTGACCAGCCAGGATGCAGAATGGGGGTCTGTTTGTGGCTGAAATGTTTTCCCTCCTCCCCATTCTCCTCTAGCTGTCCCCATGGAGGTCACAGCTCCCTGGAGGCCTCACAGAATAAGGGGCTTTGCTGGGGACTGTGGTCCTGAAAACAGGCCACCTAGGACCCTCTTCCGAAACCTGTCCTTTTGGAGGACACTTTGCAGACCTGACACCTGCGTGTCCCACCCACAGCACCCTGCCCTTCCTCTGTTCATTCATTACCCTTGTGTGCCGGGCCCTGAGCTGGGTGCCGGGACAGGTACTGCCGGGCACAGATGGGCCTGGCCTCTGTCCCGTGAGCTCCCAGTGCAGATGACAGCACCACCAAGACACAGGGTGATCTGTGGTGTGGGCTTGGGGGTGGGAGTGGCACCGTAGGAGCTTGATGAGGAGTGCCTGTCCCTGCTCGGGCATCAGGAAGGCTTCTAGAAGGAGGTGGTGCCTCTACTGCAATCTGAGGGATGCATAGGCGTGAGCCCAGTGAAGAGTGCTGGGAAGGGTGTCCCGGGCATTGGGAACGGCGCAGGCAAAGGCCTGGAAGTGGAGGAGAGGGAGGGGAATTTAGGGAGGCTCTGACACAGGAATGGCTGGAGCCCAGCCAAGAGGTGCAGAGACGCAAGATGGCCCAGGAGGCCAGAGAGCCTGTGAGGAGCGAGGTCGTTAGCTCTTCAGTTCAGGAAGATAAAGGATCACAAAGCGGGTGGGCCTTTCAGTCCCACACCAGCTCATCAAGTCTCTTCAGCCACAACCCTGCCAGGGTTCTCATCTCACTCAGGGCCTGGGCCAAGTTCCTTAGCATGGTTCGTCAGGTCCCCAGTCACCTCTGACAGTCACCTCCACCCTGCCACGCTCCCCACTTTGCTCCGGCCACCCTGGCCTCCCTGGACAGGCCCCGCCCACTCCTGCCTCCAGGCCTTTGCCCTGGCAGTTCCTTCTGCCTGCAGTGCCCTTCCTCCAGTTGTCCACGCGGCTGCTCCGTTCACTCTGACAGGGCTTCGCTTGAATGTCGTCTCTCTAGAGGGCCCACCCTGGCCCCTAGCTGAAATTGCGGCTGCCTCCCCTGCCCCATACTGGCACTCCCTCGGTCCCCGCCCTGCTCTGGTTTTAATTTTTCTGAGCACCTGTCTCCTTCTAACGTGCTGTATGATTTACTTATATATGGTGTTCCTTGTCTTCTACCCCCTGAAAATGAAAGACTATCTCCTGCACCCAGAACCGGGGCTGGCACTTACAAGTGCTCAATAAATGTTTGTAATCCCAGCCTGTAATCCCAACACTTTGGGAGGCCAAGGCAGGAGGATTGCTTGAGCCCAGGAACTTGGGAGCAGCCTGGGGAACATAGTAAGACCCCATCTCTACAAAAAAAAAAAAAAAAAAGAAATCAACCAACTATGGTAGAGGCTGAGGTAGGAGGATCACTTGAGCCCGGGTGGTTAAGGCTTCAGTGAGCCGTGATTGTGCCATGGCACTCCAGCCAGGGTGACAGCGTTAGACCCTGTCTCAAAAAACAAGGAACAAGGGGCCAGGCATGGTGGCTCATACCTGTAATCCCAGCAGTTTGGGAGGCCGAGGCAGGTGGATCACCTCAGGTCAGGAGTTAGAGACCAGCCTGGCCAAGATGGTGAAACCCTGTCTTTACTAAAAATATAAAAATTAAGGCTGGGAGTGGTGGCTCACGCCTGTAATTCCAGTTCTTTGGGAGGCTGAGGTGGGCAGATCACGAGGTCAGGAGTTCAAGACCAGCCTGGCCAACATGGTAAAACCCTAAAATACAAAAATTAGCTTTTTCTACTAAAAATACAAAAATTAGCTGGGCATGGTGGTACACACCTGTAATCCCAGATACTCAGGAGGCTGAGGCAGGAGAACTGCTTGAACTCCATAGGCAGAGGCTACAGTGAGCCAAGATCGCACTACTGCACTCCAGCTTGGGTGACAGAGCAAGACCCTGTCTCAAAAAAAAAAAAAAAAAAAAAAAAGTTTATTGAATGAATGAACTACAGGTAAAGGTGGGTGATCTGTGGTGTGGGCGTGGGGTAGGAGTGGCACCATAGGAGCTTGATGAGGAGTGCCTGTCCCTGCTTGGGCATCAGGAAGGCTTCTAGAAGGAGGTGGCACCTCCACTGCAATCCGAGGGACTCTATGCATTAAGCAGTGGCCTTACCCAAGGGCAACCAGTGGAAACCACAGATGTTTTGGCAAATCAGGAGTGGCTCACAGATGGCCAGTAACCTCACTCTAGGAAGTGGAGGGGCCCTGCTGTGGCCACTCAGGGGCACAGTGGAAGCCTCTCTGGTTCCCCTTCCAGCATTTAGAGGTGAGGAGCAGCTGGCACAGGCCTCTCACACAACCCGACTGATGCAGAGATGGACGGGGCGGGTGCCCCTGGAGGAAGTGGGCCCAGAGTCCAGCCTTTTAACACGGGCTGAGATTTATGGAGCCGCCACTAGTGCTTGCTGGGCCTGTCACTCTGCTAATGTGATTGGAACACAGTGGAGGTGGCGGGGAGGGGGCTGTGGTAGGGACAAGCCTGGGGCTGGAATGGAGCCCAGCCTGGCCCCGGAGGTGCTCTGCCCTCCCCTGTACTCCTGCTCCTCCCACCATCCTTTGAGTTCATCCTGCCCAAGTTAGACCCCACCTGACTCTGCCCAGACACACCCATCTTCTCCTGGAGTCCCTGGACATCCCTCCTACATGAGTTCAGGCCTCTACCCACGCCCGTCCCATGACCACCCACCCATTGTTCGAACAAGCACAAGGGCCGTCCTGCCTGCCCCGGCCACTCTGCCCAGAACCCTGACACACACCACTGCTCTGTGTCTTCGTCCCACAGCCCTGGTTCCCTGCTTGTGTTTTGTGTTTGTTCTTCGTTGCCTGCTTCCCCACCATTCCGGTGGCCATTCCGGACTCTCCCTGAGGGCAGGATTATGGGAGATTCTGAGCCCCTAGAAGAGCTTCCTGCTCTGAAGTAAATAATTAACATCTGTGGTGCAGTGAGTGGCACCTTTTGTGTGCCCTGGGAACCGGGGACACAGCTGTCAGTCTGGCACCCTCATCCCATCCCCTCACCCTGGGGGGGACTGCCAGCCTGCCAGTCCCTCAATGGAGAGGGGCAGTAGGCAACACCCTGGCCAATACCCCAACCAGCATTCTAGCCAACACCCCAACCAGCATCCTAGCCAACACCCCAACCAACATGCCAGCCAACACCCCAACCAACATGCCAGCCAACACCCCAACCAACACACCAGCCAATACGCCAACCAACACACCAGCCAACACCCCAACACACCAGCCAATATGCCAACCAACACACCAGCCAACACCCCAACACACCAGGCAATATGCCAACCAACACACCAGCCAACACCCCAACCAACATGCCAGCCAACACCCCAACACCCCAACCAACATGCCAACCAATACTCCAACCAACACCCCAACCAACACCCCAGCCAACATGCCAACCAACACACCAGCCAACACCCCAACACACCAGGCAATACCCCAACCAACACCCCAACCAACACGCCAACCAACACCCCAGCCAACATGCCAGCCAACACCCCAACCAACATGCCAACCAATACTCCAACCAACACCCCAACCAACATGCCAACCAATACTCCAACCAACACCCCAACCAACACCCCAACCAACATGCCAACCAATACTCCAACCAACACCCCAACCAACATGCCAACCAATACTCCAACCAACACCCCAACCAACACTCCAGCCAACATGCCAACCAACACACCAGCCAACACCCCAACACACCAGGCAATACCCCAACCAATACTCCAACCAACACCCCAACCAACACCCCAGCCAACACCCCAACCAACACGCCAGCCAACACCCCAACCAACACACCAGCCAACACCCCAACCAACATGCCAGCCAACACGCCAACCAACACCCCAGCCAACACACCAACCAACACGCCAGCCAACACCCCAGCAACATGCCAGGCAACACCCCAACCAACATGCCAGGCAATACCCCAACCAACATGCCAGCCAACACCCCAACCAACATGCCAGGCAATACCCCAACCAACATGCCAACCAACACTCCAGCCAACACGCCAGCCAACACACCAGCCAACACCCCAACCAACACCCCAGCCAACACCCTGTGCAACACCCCAGCCAACACCCCAACCAACACCCCAGCCAACACCCCAGCCAATACCCCAGCCAACACCCTGGGCAACACCCCAGTCAACACCCCAGCTAACACCCCAACCAACACCTCAGCCAACACCCCAGCCCATACCTCAGCAAACACCCTGGTGTGGGTGGTGGCGTGGAGTTCCTGCCAGGAGGGGCAGGCACAACTGGGGCTCAGAAGATGGGACTGGGCCTGGCCTGCAGGGCTTTGGGGTCCAAGCCCACTGTTTTTACAGCAAATGTGCGGTGATTCATAGCAAGAGAGGGCTGCAGTCTTAGGGGAGCAGAGACGGGAGTCTCCCGGGCACCCCCAGTGCAGTGAAAGGCCCAGGGGCTGCTGGGGCTAAAGGGACTTAACCTGGAGGGCACAGGAATACCGTGCCTGCCTCACTCTGGGCCTGAACCCCCACCCACGAGGCCCTGGTGCCGAACTAGATGGTGCTGGCAATGCAGTGAGTCCCGGGGAAGTCCCCCTACTCCCCTACTGCCCATTCCTCCCTGGGGCTGTCTCTGAGTTAAGGGGGCTATGCCAAATGCTGGGACTCAGCCTTCAGGGAGACCCAGTTTGGTAGGAGGCTTCCCAGCAGAGGGAGCATTTGACTTGGGTCCCGAAGGCTAAATAGGAGTTCTGCAGGTAGAGCAGGATGGAGGGCCCCCAGGGAGAGGGCCTGTGTCAGCTTCAGGGAGGCCTGATGGGCTTGGGGCAGCCACCAGCCTTCCCGACAGACCCTTTGGCCTGTTGACTGCCACCTCCTCCCACCTCCCTCCTGGAAAGCTTTTACTGGCTCAATAAAAACATTTTTTAAAACACTCTTCTATTGTATGGTAAGAAGGGAGGCAGGTCCTAAATCAGGATGGGAATCGACAGGGCCCTGATGCGTGTCTCTCCTGTTTATTAGGACTGAAATGTTTACTCGGCGATAAGGAGCCCGCTTTCTCGGGGAGATTTGTGCGCTCTTTTTCAATTACCCCTCGTCTTTCTCTGCCACTTTTGCACTAAAGGGATAATAAATGTATCGGAGCGTTTCAATTATTCATCTAAATCATGACTGCGCCTGCCACGGCCAAGCTTTAGTGACAGATTAATTCAGGGCCGCCTTCCTCTGGCTGCGTGGCCGCCATCTCTACTCCAGCCTGGCCAGCGCCCCAAAGGGTCAGCTCCTGGGGTGGGTGAGAGGGAGTCAGGCAGATCCCCGGCAGGCGGGCAGGACAGGATGGAACTGCATCCCCACCCTCCCCACATTCTGTCTGGGGCCTTCCTGAGGTCAGCAACCCCACCCAAACTGCAGGAGTGGGCCTGCCTGTGTAGGTGCAGCTGCCCCTGCCCCCATGCCGTCGGCCCTGAGCACCCCTGCACCCTGTGCCCGCAGGGCAAGCCCGTGTGTGTGTGTCCCCTACACCCGGGCCCAGCTCCTTCCCGCCCAAGAGAAGCTAGGGTGGCTGGGCTTCCCTGGCTGTCTTCCCGTGGCACTGGGCATTTGCACATGCTGCTCCCGGGCCCGAGTGCTCCTCCGCCCTCCTGTCGAAACCCTCCCACCTAGTTTCGCCTTCCCATGTCAGGGCAGCCCCTCCAACACCCCCTCCACTGCTCTGTTTAGTGAAGGCCTGCCATGTGGACAACACTCCCTGTCCCGTGCCCGCACCCCAACCCTGGGCGCGTGTGTGTGCGTGGAGCACACCTCTCACCTCTCCCCAGGCCCCACCGCAGACTCCCTCACCTGCTCAGAAGCCGCCACCCAGGGCCGTCCCTCCTCACACACATGCTGGGACCGTGGGGGCCAGCCAAGCACTCTCCCCTGCAACCCTGCCTCTCTCCATCAGGTCTTTCTCTTGCCACTTCCCTCTCTCCCTCGTTTTCTCCATTTCTCCCTCCACACTTTGCCTCTCTCTGGCTCCCTCTCCCTTCTCCTGTCGTTCTTCCTGTCTGGCTCTGACTGGCTCTCTGTTCCTAGACGGGCAGGCCCGGGAGGATTCGCCCAGGCCTCTAAATATTCAGCACTCGACTCCTGCCCGGCTCGCGAGCGCTCCCTGCTCCGGCGCTATCTCCCATCGCCCGGCCGCTGCTAATCCGTGATTGGTTCCCGCCGCCGCTAGGAAAAGGCTCAGCTCCGGCCGCTCCGATTAGCCGTGGCCTTGCTCCACGAGCAGATAACGTGACCTCCGTGACCTGTGGCCAGCCTCAGCCCTCTGGAGGCGGGACTGTGTGCGGCCCTCCCCTCCCCAGCAGGGCTGAGCTCAGAAGAAGCCGGCAGCCCAAGGGGCTTGGCAGTCCCCGCACCTGTCCCTGTGCCAGTCTCATGGGTGTTGTGTGTGCAGGGTGGGCGTGCCAGGACCCTCTGGCATGGGGCTGTCTGGCAAAGGGCAGGGGTAGGGGCTGTGCTTCAGCATAGAAGGGAAGGGCGTGCCAGAAAGAGGGAACAGAAGAGGGCCCAGAGGCCGAATCAGAACACATCCCTCCACTGTTGGAAACTTCCCACCGCGCTGCAACCAATTCCCGATTGCTCGATTCCTCGCACTGCCCAGGAGGTCCTGTAGAGGCAGCGCGCCCTCCCAGCCTCACCTGCTGGCCTGTTCCCGCCACAGGGCTCTGCCCTTCCTGAGCCTCCCACCTGACTCTCATCCGGGACTCTCCATCCCACCTCCTTCCAAAGCCAGTTCTTTCTCATTACTCAGGGCTCTGCTCAAATGCCACATCCTGGGAGGGGCCACCTCATCCTTTGAACAGCCTGCTCCTCCCTCCTCCCTCTGGTCCAGCTCCATTTTCCCCTTCTCCTTTTTCACCACCGCCACAACGTAGAGCTGTGTCCTGTCCCTAGAACTGCGGCCACAGGACTCCTGGCCCTTACATAGGGCTGGCATGTGGCACGCCGCCCCCCAGCCCTCGTCCGCATTTTTTGAATGGTGCAGAGTTTGGAGCCAGTAGGAGGGGCACGGGAGGTAGCGAATTCATCTGAGGGGGAGGCTGCAGGGAGTCCCAGAGAGTCCTTGAAAGCTTTGTTGGAGTTGAGGATTTTTTTCCATGTATCCTTGGGAGCCATGGGAGGTTTTATGACAGGTGGCGCATGCCCTTCCCCAAGGAAAGGCCCCCAGGCGTTCCTGCCACCCCTGCCTGACCCCAGTTGATGATGATGGTGCCAACAGCAGCCAGGCATTCTCAGTACTCATGACATGGCCACCAGCGCCCTTTGAACCTCTCCCTGCAGAATCTCACACACCCTCACCCAGCCCTATGGGAGGCATCATTAGCATCTTCATTTTGCAGATGAAGAAACTGAGGCACTAAGTCCCTGGAGCTGAACCTCACTTCCCACCCCACCCCGCAGCTGGCCCCCTGTGTAAGAGGGATGCTGGGACTTGGGCCCCTGTCCCATGGCCACAGCTTTGACCAGGCAGGGCTGTGGAGCTCCTGCTCTGCCCCCCAGCAGGCACGATGCCACCAAGCCCCTGCATGCAGCTGCCATAGGGATTTTTAATAACGGGAGTGATTTTTGCATGATGAATGAGGCACTGCCGTTGTGTACATAATGAAGCCCTAATGTTTTCAAATCCCCATTTAAGGAGCTGATCTCACCCCGTAATGAATTTCAGATCACATCACAGAGCTGTTGTCCATCCATCTTCTCCCTGGGGCACCCACCCGCCTTGGCACCGAGAGGGTGGGGCCTGGTGAAGATGGGCTCTGCACCCCACTGGGCTGAGCCCAAGCCTAGCACAGAGCCGGGGCTGGCTAGGGTTTGTTGATTAAATGGGTGACCAGGAGGGTGTGGGCAGAGGCAACGATGGTTCAGCAATGGGCTGTCACTCAGGGTCTTGGCCTGGGAGTTGAATAGAAGCCAGAGGTAGAGAATGAGGAGTGGACTGGGAGAGAAGAGAGTACAGAACCCTTGAGTGGGTCACTTATCCAGGCTTTGTGGCTAAACCTTCCCTCTGCAGTGTTTGAAGCCTGGGGCAGCAGGTCAGATGTCTGCCCTTGATGCAGTTGGTACCTCTCAGAGACTCAGTTTCCCAATTTCCCGGGGAGCCTGGCCCCTTTCTGCCTTAGCATCTGGTATTTCTGTAGCCCTCCTCCGGAAAGGGAAACCAGCACGGGCTGCACCAAGGCTCGGCTGCCAATGCCCTCCAGGTTGTGCCTAGCTGTCCAGGTGGGAGTGGTCCCTGGAGCCCAGACCCCTGGTCTTTCCTGGGCTGGAAGGGAAGCACACCCCTCCCCCAACCCCCAACTCACACCTCTGCCTCCCCAAGGCCCTCTGTCCCCAGCCCCTCCTGCCTGCCTTCTCAGGGGCATCTCTACCCTAGCAGTGCGGCCTGTCCCTGGGGTACAAGGCCCCCAAGAGCATGACGGGGCAAAGGAATCCCCTGCCTGTGAAGTCCGTGGCTGAGCCTCAGCCTCCCATCTGTAAAAAGGGGATCCCCCCACACAGCCCCCGAAAGCTCATTTCAGAGGCGTGAGGTTGAGCTAGAGAGGTATGAGACTCGGCACCTGAGAGGCAGGGCCAGACGCTGTAGTCACAGGGCAGGCCGGAGACCCAGCCAGCCCAGGCCCCACTCACCCTCACAACCAGGCCCCGCTTCCTGCTTACCTCCCTACACTTGGGGCCCACAGGAGTCTAGGAAGGTGGGGAGCAGGGGCGAGAGCTGCCCAGGCAAGGCCTTACACTTTGCTGTGTGGCTCTGGGAAAGTGACTTTCCCTCTCTGAGCCCATCACTACTTCCGTAAGATGAGGGTTAATAATGTGGGTTTTGGTCAGGTGCGGTGGCTCACGCCTATAATCCTAGCACTTTGGGAGGCCAAGGTGGGCGGATCATGAGGTCAGGAGTTCGAGACCATCCTGACCAACATGGCAAAACCCCATCTCTACTAAAAATACAAAAATTAGCCATGCATCATGGCACGCACCTGTAATCCCAGCTACTCAGGAGGCTGAGGCAGGAGAATTGCTTGAACCTAGGAGGCAGAGGTTGCAGTGAGCCAAGATCATGCCATTGCACTCCAGCCTGGGCAATGAGCAAAAACCTATCTCAAAAAAATAAAGAAAGAAATAAAATACTGTAGATCTTAGTTTCTGCCCCTCCTCTCACTGTTGGGCCTTGGACAAGTTGCTTAACCCCCCTGGCCCTCAGTCTCCCATTCCCCTTGACACCTCCCAGCATATCTCAGTGCTCCCCACCACTTTTTTTTCTTTTTTTTGAGATGAGGTCTCACTCTGTTGTCCAGGCTGGTCTCAAACTCCTGAGCTCAAGTGACCCTCCCACCTCAGCCTCCCAAAGTGCTGAGATTACAGGCATGAGCCCCCCCTCCCAGCCCCCACCACTCTCTTGAGGCCAGAGCTCTGAGACTCAGAGAGGTTAAGTGACTTGCCCCAAATCACCAGCAATCTCGTGGCCAGGAATTCTGGGAAGAGAAATCCCAAAGAGGGCACACCATAGGCCAGCCCCATGGGATGGTAGGGGGAACGGGGGAGCATAGTGAGACCAGGGGCAGGTCCAGGCCTGCAGGTTGGGGTGCCCTGCCCTCAGCAGGGGCACAGCTGCCCTCCTGGTCCCCCGGGCCACAGGCCTCCTCATGTTCCTGTAAATAATTAATTAGCCCCTGCCTGCTTGTTTGTTTAGCATGAGGAATGCTCTCCCACTGAGACGCATTTATTGCTGAATAAATTTAAATATCTAATCTTCCCTTCATGAATATTACAGCACCCTAAATAGCGGCCAACTCATCCTAAGCGCTTTGGTGGATGGCCCCACTGGAGCCTGCCTGCCTTCCGCCTCTGCTGGCTCTGAGGACAGCCTGGCTCCAGCCCCAGCCTGCCCACTCCTGGTGCCCTCCACTGCCCCAGGAATGCCCAGGGCCATGGGCAATCACTCGGCCAAGCCCTCCTTCCTTCCTCAACTTCCTTCCCTGGGAGGCGCACAGAGGCCGGGCTGCATGCAGGGCTTTACCACAGCAAAGCAGGGACATGCCTAAGATGGGGCGGAGGGCCAAGGGCTGCTCAGAGGCCAGGGCTTGGGGCAGAGAGAGGTTCCTCTGGGCTCAGGTGAGGGCAGACGGGGCCTCAGCGGCATTTGAGGAGTGGGCTGAGGAACGAGAGCTCACGAAGGAGGTGGGAGAGCCCGCTGGATGGAGGGAGCCGTCAGCGCTGGGGGCAGCCAAACCATCCAGAAAGACAGTGGCCTCAGAACACTGTGCAACAAGAGGCCACCAGGGCAGCCCCTCTGCTGGGAGAGGACCTACTGATGTGGGGAGACACTGCCTCCCCAAGAGCGTGGACCGGGGGCCATTTGAACCAGTCAGCCAGAGTGGTTCAGGGCGAGGCCCTTTCATGGTCCCAGAGGAAGCAGAGCCACCGAGGTTGGGAGCCCAACCTTCTAGCTGTGTGGGCAAGTTTCCCTTTCTGTGCCTCAGTTTCTTCTTCTATAAACAGGAAAAATAAGACAGCGGCTGTAAATCACCACGCAGGTGCTTACCCAACAAGAGGGCTGACAAAGGCCATGGGGGGTGAGTAATACCAGCTACTTACGAGGCTGAGACAGGGCAACATAGTAAGAGCCTGTCTCAAAAAAAAAAAAACAGACCCGCATGTGTAATCCCGGCATTTTGGGAGGCCGAGACGGGTGGATCACTTGAGGTCAGGAGTTCGAGACCAGCCTGGGCAACATGGTGAAACCCCTTCTCTACCAAAAATACAAAAAATTAGCTGGGCATAGTGGTGCGCGCCTGTAATCCCAGCTACTCAGGAGCTGAGGCATAAGAATCACTTGAACCCGGGGGCAGAGGTTGCAGTGAGCCAAGATTGTGCCACTGCACTCCAACCTGGATGACATAGTGAGACAGAGGGCTGATGTGAAGGAGCCAGATCGGGGGAGCTTAGACGCCGAGGAGGGAAGAGGGAAGAAGGGGCTGCAGGGAGGAGGCAGAGGCGTGTTAGGGGCCGTCTTCTGGCCACAGGTGGAGGAATGCTTCATCTTTGACCTGGTGGAGAAACATCTCAGGGGGGCCCCGCCACCCAAGTGGGCTCTGTCTCCCCAGGAAAGACCCCAGGTTTTCTGGTGACTTGGGGTGAGGGTTGAGCTGGAGCCTGGAGGTTGGTTTCGGTGGCTGAGGGCCCTGGAGAGGAGACTGAGGGTTGGTCAGCTCCTGTGAACTGGGAATACCCCACCTCCCACCAGGTAGCCCCTGGGACCAGGGCTGCTGGTCTTTTCCAGCTGCCTTGGGGTGGGGTGGGAAGAGGGAAGAGGGAAGAGGGAAGGAAGGGCATCTCCCCTGAATGGGACCCCGGGAAGCTTGAGACTCTGGGACCTAGCTTAGCCCCAGGTAAGAACCAGGACAGGGCCTGGAGGGCAGAGCTAAGGGGGCTCTGGGAGTGTGTGTGGGAGGGGTCCTTTGGGCCTATGGCTAAGGACAGCAGGGTGCAGGGGTTCCCCTCTGCACTCGCAGGGGAGAGAGCAAGAAGTCTGGTGTGTGGACAGGGAGGGCCTCGCGGGCAGGAGAGGCCAGGCTGCACTCTAGCTTGTTGGGGTGAGGGTGGGGCAGCAGTGGGCCGACAGTGACCTGTCCCTCATCTCTGCTTTAGGGGAGCCCCTCCCCTAAAGCCCCTGGGGCCCCTGCAGAGCCATCACCTGGCCCAGGCCCTGTTCTGGAACTGCTGGCAGTGAGGAGGGGGCATCCGGCCTGAGCCCTCTGCTGGCATTGATTCCAGCTCCCTCCACCTCCCTCGTGCCCCCAGGTCAGCCCCAAAGGCCTGGCGGCAGGCCCGTCCACTTCCACAGGAAACATTAAATCCCTGAAACACTGAGCTCCACTTCCGAATGGCCCCCACAGCTGGCCAAGGTCGCCTGCAGGGGGGTTAGCCCCCAGAGACCATGAGCACCTGGGTGCCAGGTGGCTGAGGCCTTCAGGGCAGGGTCCGGGAGGCTCCTAGGAGAGCCAGCTCAGACACGTCCCTGGGCTCACCCCCACACACTGTGAACACCCTGTGTGCACCCACGTCCCATCACACGGATGTACACATACCCGAACATGCCCACAGTCACACTGTTGTAATAACAGGATACACTCACATCACCTCCATTCTTGCCAAATACTGCCTTAAGCACATTACAAAGTTAACTCAATCCTTCCAACAGCCCAATGAGCTCTGAGGTGGGTGCTGTTATCCCATTTTCCAGATGAAGCAACTGAGACCCAGAGAGGTTAAATGATATGTGAGGGGTCATACATCTGTGGCTGCAGAGCCGGGATTTGAACTCAGGCTGCCCAGCTCCACAGCCCAGCCACAGCACCCCATTTGGAACACTCACTGCCCAGCACTGGGAGCTCCAGCCTGGAGGCCTGCTCTGGGCCCTGCCTTCTTGCTCCATCTCAGCCTCCCACTGGGCTACAGTTGCCTTCCTCCCTGCAGAGGAGAGGAGCAGGTGGGAGGGATCCAGGCCTGAGCCATTCTCAGAGTTCCCCTAACCTCTCTGCCCACCCATCCCTGGGACTTTCTGGGAAATTGCCTGGTGCCAACTCTGAGGAAAGTTGCAGAATGAGGTTTAATTGTGCCCCTAGGGCGCAAGAGAAAACAGCAAAAGAAAGGGGCGTGAGCCAGCTGGCATCCCTGGAGCTGTGCTGAGACTGAGGTGATGAAGGAGAAGGGGGCCTTAATTTGTCCATCTGTAAAATGGGGAATGATGGTCCTCTCTTGATGCCCGCCTGTGAGCACCAGGCAGCTGGTGCCTGAGGAGCTCCTGGTGGGGGCGATCAGAGCTGCCAAAGATGGGCCGTGTCCTCCCGGCCAGCACGCGGCGTTTTCCTCTGTGGGAAGGTCGCTGTCCCGGTATTCCAGATGAGACAGTGGACGCCAGAGAGGGGAAGGGGCAGGATCTTACAGCCGATGAGGGGTGAGCCCGGACTGGACCCAGGCCTGCCTGAGGCCGCGCCTCTCCTGCGGGTGCCCTGGCAAGGTTGGGCTGCTGGAGCGTTTCCTCCACGCCTCCTGCTGCGCCCGGGTTGTTTATCTGAGCCCGGGTCCCC